>NC_140076.1:80997297-83524503 GCF_964194135.1 Talpa europaea
GATGAAGCATATCTACGGGGAAGGGATGAGAAAGATGGGGAGCAGAGATCTTCCCTTTCCCTTTTATGCCCAATGCTGAAGGTAAGGCATGGGCAGGAGACCACTGTATAGTACATCCTGGTGAATGGCGCCCATGGGTACCTTAGTGAAAGGCTGAGTAAGGTACCACTGCAGCAGACCTGGCCTCTCCTTGGCCTGATGAGCAAAGAAGCCCAGGTGCTGTCAACCTCCAGCCCCCCACCCCCCTCCAGTATGTGGTGCAGAGCTGTGTGCAACCTCAAGAGGAGTTGTAATCTCTGAGTCTCCATGTTGTTTGTGTGATTTGGTGACAATGAGACAAATGGTTTAAGACCTTAAGCTTGCCTGCACTGTTTTGAAAAATGTACCTCCTACATTAAAAACAAATTACCTTCACTGCTAGCTTTGAAATAAATGACAGGTAAATGGCAACTTCCTTTTAAACAGTGTATTACTAAAATTTTTTAAAAGGCTATGGTGGCATAGCCATACACCATGAAACATAGAATAGTATGAAAAATATGAACTCCTGGGCCTCCCTGGTGGCGCAGGTGGTTGATCATCACGCTGTGAAGCTGTCCACAGCCTCTGCAGCACTGGTTCGATCCCAGCCGGCTGGCGAGGGTCCCTCATGGCGCAGCAGACCCCTCCTGTCTCGCCTGCTGCTCCCCTCAGCAGTGTATTTCAGGCAATCTGCCTGTTCTGTTCCCTGTACTGTCTCTGGTGAATCCTCTCACCCTCCCGCGCATGTGGCCTATACCCCGGTTCTTGTGTAAATGAATAAATGTTTTTAAAAATAAATAAATAAATAAAATAATAGAGTCTAAACCAGTCAGTGCCAAACAAAATAATTACTAACATTTGATAGCTTACCATGTGCTGGCCTCTGCTCAATGTCTCATATGCATTATCTTATTCAATCCTCAAACAACCTTATGAGAAGGGTGCCATTATCCCAGTTTGACAGATGAGGAAACTGAGACCGAAGAGCTAAAGTAAGTTACTGAAGGGATCTTAGGCAAAACAAACATCAAAGCCCTGATTACAGTCCACTGGGTCAAATTCCCAGAACCCGACTCCCAACCACAATGCTATTAACAGAAATCATAGTTTAGTCAAAAATTTTACACAGGGAGGATGGGAAAAGGGAAAGGAGCTGGCAAGGGGTGGAAGTATAAACCTTCTTCTTATAATTCTACAACAAGAAATCAATAAATTAATACATCAAAAAAAGTACTAGAAGCATACTGTTTAGAAACATGGAGGTCGACAACAAAGGAGCTAACAGAATCAAAAATGGTTAATAAAAAAAAAGGTTACTCCCATGGAATGGAACTTGAGGTAGGGAACCTGCTTGTTATTTTCTTTTAAAAGACTTGACATTATTAGATCTTTTAAAAACCATACACATACATTCCTTTGATAAAAAATGATTGAAAGAGAAAAAGAAAGAATATCACAGATCACTCAAAACCAGAGTCTAATGTAGTGACAATCTTTTGCTTTTGCAACAGCTTCCATTCTCCTCCACTGGTAAAAAGTATTTGGGTTTTGCTTGGAGAATCTCCCAAAGACCAGAGAATCTGCCCAGAACCTGCTGGATAATCTATGTGACTGTTAATACCTGTCTAAAATCCCTGGACAAACAATGTTAGGGACCAATGGCATCCTTTGCCTGGAATATTAAGCATAATGAGAAAAAGACCTAAGATAGCTGGAGCCAATTCACTCAGAAGTAGAAACCCTCTATAGTTGCTGCTACCCCAGGACTCCTTAGGTTTGGTCATTTCAAGCTTTCCCTTAAATTCGTGAGCTGCCCACTTCCTTTTAATAAAGTCTTCTTTGGCTTAGGTTAGCTGAAGTCACTCTCTGTTGCTTATAACCAAAGAAACTTAATGGAAATGTTTAATTAAAATGTTTGAGGTTTTTGTGCTTTTACTTTCCAGTATAATTTAATACAGTAACTTACAAACTTTTTTGACCTAAAAAAACACATTTTGTATCATGATCCAATAAATATGCATACACACACATATATAAAAATGTCTACCCTAATATTCTAAAAGCATTACTTTCTATTTTTTAAAGACTTTATTTTTAGAGCAGTTTTAGTTTTACAACAAAACTGAGGAATGTGCAGAGATATCTCATATGCCCCCTACCACCACGTGCACAGCCTCCCTCATTATCAACAACATTCACCATAATAGTTTTTTTTTTTTTTTAAACCAATGCTGAATCTACATTGACACATCATAATCACACAAAATCCACAGTTCACCTTCGGGTTCATTCTAACAAAGTAAATGGTGCTGCATATTTTGTAAGTTTAGATAAAAGTATAAGAACCTATCTATCATATTAATATCATACATAGCATTTTCACTACCCAAAAAAAAACCCCCTTGCTCTATGTATTCACCTCTCCTCTCCCCCCAAATTCCTGGCAACCACTGATCTTTTTACTGTCTCTATTGTTTTGCCTATTTTAGAATGTCATATAGTCGGAATGTGTCTCTTTTTTGATGCTGACTCAGACCCACCGCCAGTGGTGATGGTCCACAGTTTGAAAAATACTCCCTGCACCTGCTACATCTACCTCCGACAATGAAAACAACCCAGAAAGCATGTCAGCCATACTTCCATGTCCTTGTGGAAGGACATGATGAATTCAGGCAAATGGCCTAGCTGGTGTCTGAGCTCTTGGCTCCCTCTAGGACATACCACCCAGTTAAACTGTCTACACTGCTGACACCAAAAGAAACATCTGTGTATTTATTTAGTCACTCACTCACTGTGAACAATGCCCTGAATAGTGTGAATATATGACAGTTTATGACAGTGAATATATGACAGTTTCCTGGGGACTATCCAGAGTCATAAATTCTATCTAGGTGGCTCAGAGGAGTGGAATCCAGGACAAAGCCTGTCTTCTGACTGATTGTTTACCATCTCCTAACCGTCCTTAAGAACTCAAGAATGTCTCCAAGACATAGCTGGGTATTGGCTATCTCCTTCTCAGATTTGAAGCAAAATAATTCTCAAGTCCAGCCTACAAAGAAAAAATAAAAGGAAATGTCTGTGTCCATCTTGTTCTAGAAGTCTCTGATTAGCTTCAAACTAATCTATGGTTAGAGCCTGAATTCTGTAATGACTAATTTCCTACTGACTCTTTGGGGCCTGCTAGACAAGCAGCCAGAAATTAGGGGATGGAAGAGGATGTCAACTCATTCTGAAAACTGCCAATGTCTTGATCTTAAGACCTGCATCTCTTTTCTACAAGTAAAAAGAAGCTAAAACATCCCTCTCCTTTATTTTCCTCATACCTCTTTCCCTGCCTCAACCATTCCAACACAATGAGCAAGAGCATGGAGCAGGACTTGGGGATGACACAGCAAGGGATGGATTTTTTCCCCATCTCCTCAGCAGACAGAGGCAGAGGAGCAGAAGCTACAGAAGACTTAGAGAACTGGAGGACTGGTGAGCAGAAACACTCACAGACCTGTGTGGTAGAAACACTCACAGTCTGGGCAGAAATGGAGAGGGTGCTGTGAACAGTATTTAGTGATCATCTGTACTCTAAACTTGAAACGAGCAACTAGAAGAGCTATAATCCAGTTGCCCCTGGGTTAGTTCTACCTCAGGGCAGGCTGAGACAGGAAGAGGGGAAGGGAATCAGATCCAAAGTAGAAGGAGGGGGAAGGGAGTGATTACAAATTTCCATCACTCTGGGTCCCACTTCACTCTCAATAATTGCTGGGAACTAGATAAAACAGTGTACACACATTCTGGATTAATTCTCCAGCAGAGCCTAAAACACTCCATCACAAGTTACCCTCCTCAGCCTCTTGAGAGGGAATATATAGCCTAGTGGGGTATGGAGGTGAAGAAGCACTGGAGCCAGGGGGTGAAGGCAACAGGGCAGATCGTTTAGCAGCTTCTCTCTGACCCTCACTGGGTCCAGAAGCCCTCGCTGACTCACTTCCCCTCCCTTCTCAACCTAATTCTTCCTTTTTTTTTTTTAAAGATTTATTTATGCACACAAGAACTGGGGTACAGGCCAGAGGTGTGGGGGTGAAAAGATTCACCAGCCACAGAGTGGGGAACAGAACAGGCAGACTGACCAAAGTACACTGCTGAGGGGAGCAGCGGGGGAGTCAGAAGAGGTCTGCAGCGCCATGTGGGTAGCTCCCTGGCTGGCCAGGGATCGAACTCATGTTCAGAGTCTGTGGATAGATAGCTCCATAGGTTGCGTCTTAACACCTTGCGCCACCGGGGAGGCCCTCAACCTAGTTTCTGGCATCTCCTTCATCCACTAGTCCAGGGCTTGGAGGCTGGAGACGAAGCAAAACCAACCAGCCGTCCCAGGAAGCCGTGCGCCGGCCGATAGGGGGAGGGAAGCAGGAGGACAGCAAGGGGTGGGGGAGGAGAAATCTAAGCGGAGAGGTGACCCCCAAGCGGACAGCTCTAACCCTCCAAGTGAAAGGTAGTCTCAGGCCCATCTCCGCGTCGCTGAAGTCCTATCGCCCCAAACCCCCAGTCAAAGCTCTAGGATTTCACTCTCTACCCTTTGTCTGGTGACTGATCACCCAAAGCACCAGGCAATCTCCGAAGGGCCTCTGAGGTTACCAGGACCTACAGAAAAACCTAATCGCTCTTGTCGGGACACAAAGTCAAAAGCAACGCAGGGATCCCATCCCTGGAGCTGGGTCTCCCACGACCCAATGTACAGCCCACAGGACACGGAGTAACGCGCGCTGCTGGCCGGCGTCGAGCCCCGGGCAGGAGCCGCAGTGTCCTCCCCCAAGGGGCGGGGACGCCCTGAGTCCTCGAGCCTCAAAAGAGTCTGCATGTCGCGACACCCAGGACTCTCACGCCCTCCGTGGGTCGGCAGAAAAAGAGAAAGAAAGACAAGCTGCCCCAGGAGCTAGGTAAGCGCTGCGAGCGCGGCACCAGGTGAGGTCAAAGAACTCGGCGCAAAGCACCCGAGGGGCGGAACTGGAAACCAAGTATACCCAGCCCGGGGGCAGGGCGCCCGCTTTTTCTTACCGCGATTTGTCCCTCCGGGTGCACGTCCACCGCAGTACACCAGTTGCGCGTCCCGTTCATTTTCCTCCCCCAGGGATCGCAGCGCAGACGCCAGCCCTCTTCCTTGCGGTCCGGCTCCTACAGGGCGGGCGCGCACGGAACCACCCCCTTGTATAGGCACGTTAGGGGCGGGGCTGTATGCAGGACGCGCCCCGAAAACGCCGTTCACCAATCAATGCGAGCTAAAAAGCACAGCAGGCGTGGCCCAAATGGTCCTGGACCTGGCCTTCTGCGCTCTCAGATTTCCATAAAGGTGGGACTTGGGAGCTCGCTAGGTCTGCTTAACTGAAGTGTGTTTGCACTTCAATACTCATCAATCTTTCTGTCTCCTTTTTCTACCTCCAAGATAAGTGTTGGTAAGAGAAAATCACCCTGCCTGTCTTTAGATAATGAGCAGTTGCAAAAAAAGCTTCCCCATTCTCCCATATATAGAGGCAGTAAGTAAGCTCTGTGAAGCTGAGCAAACCTTTCCTCCACCGTGGAAATGCAAGGGCAAGCTCACTCAGACTGGCCTAAGCCAGTCTGGCAGGTGCCCTTCCTGGCAGGTAGCCCAGGCCAAAGTCAAAGCCAGCTTGGATCTGGGTGGGGCTTGTTTTGCAGAAGCTGTTATACCAAAGCTGCCCTTATATGGTTGGGAGAGGCGGGACACGTTGCCTTAAAAGGAATTTGTATTCTTGAAAAAAGATGAGCATCAACTTATCCAATGGTATTTGCTCCCCAGCACAGGTTAGCATATTAAAGGCCTAGAAGGGAGGGCTGGCCAAACAGGACCTTGGCAGCCTTCCCCAGCTCAGCCGTGCTCTGGGTGTCTGCTCCACTGGTGAGAGGCAGAGTGGATAGGAGGCAGATCTGACCCGCTCATGGGTGGGCAGCACCCCTGAACCTGGCAGTAAGCCCTGGTGAACAGGACCTAGACCCCTCTTCAAGAAAAACAAGGGCAGGGGTAATGAAAACTTCCCACCTCCCAGACAGGAACTGGGTGCCATGCCAGGTAGAAATGGATAGGGGCCTCCAAGCTAGGAGGTGAATGCTAGGGAAAATCCCTCTGCTCCAGGGTAATAAAACAGTCTGATCTTGGGGCCTCCCTGGTGGCGCAGCAGGTTGAGTGCAGCACTGTTAAGCTATCCACAGCCTCTATAGCGTGGGTTCAATTCCCGGCCAGGGAGATACCATGGCGCAGCAGACCTCTCCTGCCTCGCCCACCGCTCCCCTCAGCAGTGTTTTCTGTCTGCCTTTTCTGATCCCCGCTCTGTCTCTGGTGAATTCTCTCACCCTCCCATGCCTCTGGCCTATACCCCAGTTCTTGTATAAATACATCTTTAAAAAAATATAGTCTGGGGCCTCCCTGGTGGCGCAGGTGGTTGAGTGCAGCTCTGTGAAGCTGTCTGTAGCCTCTGCAGTGCCGGTTCGATCCCCGCCGTCCTCGAAGCAACCCACATGGCGAGCACACCTCTCCTGTCTCGCCTGCTGCTCCCCTCAGCAGTATATTTTGTCAGTCTGCCTGTTTTGTTCCCCACTCTGTCTCTGGTGAATCCTCTCACCCTCCCGCGCCTCTGGCCTGTGCCCCCGCTCTTGTATAAAAAATAAATCTTAAAAAAAAAAAAGTCTGGTCTTTCTCCTCTAATCCTCCAAGAAGCCATTCACTGGCTTTACTATTCCTAGGAGGTTGTTCAGGAAAGATAGGAGCTGCTATAAACACTTCCAGGTTCCCTGGAGTCCATCTGATCTGCTGTAAAGGGAGTCTATAAGGTAAAGAGACAAAAACTCCAGTTTTGACCTAAACAGCTTCTTTATACCACTTGGACCTCCAAATAAACCCAGAAAAAGAATAGAGAGGCCAAGGATTTCAATATAGGCATATAATTTTTAATATTTAATTTAAATAAAATCAAGGCTGGATTGGATTGGAAGAGATTATCTGATTTGTAGAAGAGGATTTTTTCTTAAAATCATGATATTACAAGTCATTGGTGAGAACAGCCTGCTTCTTTCCTCAGGTTCCTTACAGAGCCTGCTTAGGAAATGAGAGGTGAATCATCTCCCTTACCTCCTCCCCACCAGGGCTTGGCTCTCCCCAAAACCTAAAGGAGTAAATCCTTCACTGCCTCTTCCCATCTCTACCAAGAGTCAGCTTCTAGCCCCAGCCAGGGAGTCTATATCAAGTCCAAGCTCCTGAGATAATGAGGGTCTTTTGGTTCCCTACTGAGGTTGGGCACATCTGGTTAGAGAAATCTCAAGGAAGATCACAGACACTGTGACCTTCTACTTTTCAAACTCATTGTCAGGGTTCCCAGGTGCAGCTACCTTACAAAACACATCTATAGTCGAAGGAAAGGGGAAGGATGGAAACCCTGAGCAGAACCAGGCCCTACCACCTTATTATGGCCGTACCAAAGTCTCTCTCCCAGGGGCTCATTGGCAGAGAGCTGCCAGTTCTCTCAATCGGTCACTGGGGCAGCAGGCAAGGCCTGGGTAGGGAAAAGCTGGTCCTTAGAGAGGTATGAACGTGCAGGTATAAGAGCAAGAAGAGCATCCTTATCTCCTTGCCTTGACTAAGGCACTGAGGGGAAAGAAAGGTGAGAATGATGAAGATGGGAAGAGAAGCAGAAAGGATCCCTTGGACCCACTAGCTTGGAGAAGGGGAAAAAAAAGGAATGGAGGGAGATGAGGACTACCACATGGGTGCCACAGCTGTGCAAAAAGGTGCATCTAAGAAGTAGGTTGGGCCACGCCAGCGTGTCCATCACATGATATTCCCTTCACCCTGCTCCAGAGTGCAAGGAAAATGGTTTGCAGGAGTCAAGGGAGCAGAATCACATAGGGTATTTCCCTGAGCCTGAGGGTGAAGGGCTAATGGAATAAAGCTTTATATACATGGCAATTCTATTCCTTCCCATTGTACTCAAGCCCCTGCAGCCTACATGCTGACCATCCTGCTCCTGGGAGGGAGCAAAAGGAGGGCTCGGCACTTAAGAGAAGGGCTCGGTTGGCCTAAAATACCCACCACTTCAGTGGTAAGGGAAAGCCCATCCACCAGCTTAGTATTGTTGCCTTTTTTATCCCCACCATTCACATCCCTCCCTGTCTCAGATCCCAACAACAGGGTCCCTCTTCACTCCCCAACAGGAATGGGGACTCTGAGGCCGGGCAGGGTAGAGCAAGGCTGATCAGGATAGGCCTCGATCTTGGTTTCTGGGTCCCGGCGGACCTCTAGCTAACAGGAGCTAGTCTGAAGGTTGCTTTCCGTAAGCAGTGATGCGATGGAATTAGGGTCGTAAACACCGTCGAATTCCTCATCTGAGCTCAGTCCCTCATGTTGGAGGGTGGACTCAGCAGCTGAGCGGGAAGCTTTGCGCCTGAATCAGAGAGAAGAATACTGATTAGGGAGGGCGAGAGAAAGATTGAGAGAGTCACCCTTTCCATGCTAAGAAAACTCCCAGCTCTTTCAAGACCCAGAGCTTCTCACTGATCAGAGATTTGGGGACATGGGCTACAGGATGGGGGCTGAGATACTAAAGGAAAATCAGACTGGCTTCCAGACAGGAATGCATAGCTACGAAATCCCACCTTAGAGCTTCGCCTTCCTATCCAGTGCAGGAGAGCCCATTCCCTTCCTGCTCTGTCCTCATGAGCAGCACATACCAGTTGTCCTTCTCCAGGGTTTTGATCCTAGCCTGGAGCTGTTCATTGATTTCATGCTGCTCCTCCAGCTCACGCTGGGCCTTCTTCCTCAGACCATCCAGTCGCTCAATTTCCTCTTCTGCTTCATCCATCTGCCGCTTCAAAGCCTTCACCCTCAGGCTTAGCTGGGCGGGATACCAAGTGCCCACATTAGAAAAGCATCCCACTATGGCCTAGGATCCTCCTCTGCAAAAATCTTAACAAGGGATTGTTGCCCCTAGCAAAATGTTTGTGACCCTGATCTCAAGTTGCCTGATCTCATGCGTTTGTCTTGGGGACTAAATGAGTTAATACATGCATGATACTTAGAGAGCCTAGCAAATCCTAAGCACAAAAATACATGTGCTCAATGACTGCTCTAATTCAGTCCTTTCAGTCTAGTCTCTCTGTCCTCATACAAGGAAAGGCTAAGTTTGGAACCCAGGAATTGGAGCCTCCCTTGCCTTCAAGCAAATGCAAAGTAAATACTTTCCACATGGTTGTGTGGCCCTGATTGTCATCTCACCTGGTCTTTCTGGTCATTGACATGCTGCCGCTCATCATCAATCTGGATGGACAGCTCTTTGACTTTCCGCTCCAGTTTTCTGTTGGTAGACTGGAGGACTGTCCTCTCCCTAAAAGGATAGGGCAGGGATATCTATGGCTGTCATAATTTTTAAAGGAATCTCTACTTGGTTCCCTGCTGCTTCCAAGGACTCCTTTCAGTCATGAGCCCCACCTTAGACCAGGACTAGGGAGGATCCAGGGCAGATAGAAAGACCTGGGGGTCATTCACATTTCAGAATTCTGCAACCCTCCTGTTCTCTAGCAAGAGAAAGTTTCCTGAAAGATCAGGCAAATTTAGGGCCTCCCCGGTGGCGCAGCGGTTGAGCGCTGGGTTGTGAAGCTGCCCGGCCTCTGCAGCGCCAGTTCAATCCCCGGCTGCTCCCCGGCCACCGGAGGAGGATCCCACATGGCGCACAGACCTCTCCTGCCGCCCGCTGCTCCCCTCAGCAGTGTACTTCGTTCCTTCTGCCTGCTCTGCTCCCCACTCTGGCTCTGGTGAATTCTCTTACCCTCCCGCGCTTCTGACTGTACCCAGTGCATGTATAAACAAAACAAACAAACAAATAAATAAATAACATGCCTCTATAAAAAAAAAAAAAAAAAAGATCAGGCAAATTTAGCCACGTCTGAGGTAGAAAATGGATCAGCCCCAGAAGAGAAAAGCCTACGGGGGGGATGGGCTCGTGTCACCTCTCTTCCGATTGCAGCCGCTCCTGCAACTCCCGATTCTGGGATTCAAGCTGAGAGACGCTGGCGTTGGGCTTCTGGAAACCTTCTGAGCTGGCCAACCGGCTCTTCAAATCCTTGTTCTGAGAGGGACAGGTTGCCTCTGTGTTTAGTACTCCACTTCTGATCCCTTCCATGCTCATTCTGCCCACCTCCTGGGGCCATATCCACTCCCTTTCCATCCCCCTCACCTGTCTCTCCAGGGAGATTTTATCACACTCCAGATCCTGCCGAGCAGACCTCTCCTGCATGAGCTCTGACCTTAGCTGGTCCACCTGGTGGGGACAGGTGAAAGGAACCAGACTTAGGGAGGGCTAATCAAAACAGCAAGCTGAACCAAGTGGGACAGAGTAACTGTAGGTTGCACTCTGAATCCCCACATTCTCAGGAACTAAGAAATCAGTGTTTTCAAATGGGAGGGTTCACATAATTTAAACAGGAACTCCTCAATTGCCCCAGGAACAAGCATCCTTTTTGAATGGAAGTAGCCCAGACTTAGGCCAGCGAGAGTCCAGGCCACCGGGATTCTTCCCCCCACTCAAATTCTTGGTTTCTTTCCACCCAAAAAACCCTGCTAACCCTCACCAACTCAGAAAAGACCCTGAAAACAGAGCCAGGTATGCACAAATTCTAGTCAGAACTCTTCAGATTGTGAAAGCTGAGAGGTCATTTTTTACATGGTCAGCGTAGACACAGATGAAGAGTAAAGAGAGGGTTACCTGGTCCCGGGCCCGATTCATCCGTGCTGTCAGCAGCTCCACAGTGTTCTTCTCCTCATCTAATTCCGCTTCCAGTCGTGAGACTTTTTCCTATGGCAGAGGAACAACAAGTAAGTTCTGCTCCTAATGCCGGACACCAGAATGCTAAACTCAGACTAGGACCTCTCAAGCCCTTGCTTCCACAGACTTTTCACTCTCCATCATCCCTATAACCTGTTGGTCCTTACCCCTGATCCAGAGTCACCTTGGAGCTAGCGCCCTCTGCTGACCAGGTACAGCAGCAAGGGGCAGGGGAGAGGCACCTCTGGACTTGGGCCCTTGCCAGGATTACAAGCCCCAAGAGACAGCCCTGTTTCCCTAGTGGGAAAAGAGACAAACACCAAATCCTGGGCCAAGGCTGAGATGAGAGAGGTGGAAACTAAAGTACCAGGATACAGATCTGAGGAGCACATTCAATCCAGGGAGTACCAGGTAGAGACTAATGGGTAGGTTCTGGGACCTACTAGATTTGGGTATCAGATCCCCCACTTCCTAGCAGAAGGGCCTTGAACAAGTTGCTTAACTTCTCTGTGTCTCAGTATTCCCAACTTGTGAAACGGAGAAAATATCCTGACTTCACAGTGTTATTCTGAATCTTAAATGCACTGCACACAGCACAATATATAACTGTTTGCTGCTACTATTACTGGTATTATTATTATTATTATTGCTGTTACTGGTATTATTATTATTATTACTGTCAAATATAGCAAACTGTGGCTCACTGTTCATGCTAAAGGAGAGAAGCCTTAGTTTAGCTTCAGCCAACTGCTGCAGAAAACGCAGGATTAGAAGCTCAGCGTTACTATATTTTCAGATATATAAAACAAATCAGAAATCTGATTTTTTATGCGTGATTCATAAATTTCTAAACATTGGCAATTAATTCAAAATTGTTTAAAAACACTGTAGTCAAATAGGACCCACTGGCGGTGGGCTGCCAGTTTCCAACCCCTTGAGAGACTTGGAATATGTTGGCACCCGTCTCCATAGTGTCCCACTGTGCCAGGATTTGGAATCCTTTTCCCTCTTCCAGCCACCACATGTCACCCAATGTCCTTACCTCAAGGCCCTTGAGTTGCCGGGTCCTGTCATCTTGGGAGCGCTTTTTGTTCTCTGCCTCTTGCTGCAGCCCCTCCAATCGTTGGGCCAGCAGCTCTTTATCCAGCTGAGCTGTGTCCCGATCAGCCTGGGATGCCTGCAGTGCCTGCCGGAGCCTCTGGGTCTGAGCAGAAGGGAAAAATCCAAAAGCTCAGGCTAGTACGATGTGAGTTGAGAGCAGGGAGCAGTCTGCCCCTGAGGTGAGAAACATTTCATCACTAACATTCTTTAGAATTCCACAGTATGGTGACAATAAAAAGTTGAATGACTTGTAGCTCATTTTCTTTACTGTTTTAAAATTCTCTACACAAATTAGAATCATCTGACAAATTTTCAGACTACCAATCCTGAGCCCCAGTCCCAGGGATTATGTTTTAAGTGGTAAGGGATATAGCTTAGATACAGGTTTCCCCTGCTGTCTGAAAATAGGATGTTCCTTTTGGTATGATTTGATAGGTTATTTTGGGGGCCTGGGAATGTTCAAAATTTTTTTCCATATAAATTAAAGGTTTTAATTGAAGGGATTCCCAGACCCCCCCGCCCCCCAAATAACCTACCAAATCATACCAAAAGGAATGTTCTCTTTTTGGATATTGAGGTAAACCTGTATTGGGTTTTTTTTAAATCTCCACAGGTAACTCTAAAATATAACAGAGTGAAAATCACTGCTCCACTGACAATGCATTCCCTGTTGTCTGTACCTTAGGCAAACAACTGTCCTGCACCCCCAGCTTACTATGTCTAAGTGCTTAAACCTAAATCTGAGCCCCAACTTCCTGTGGTCACAAGTTTAGTTAAGAGGCAATGACCTTTAGACCATGTAGAGTAAAGTAACAGTATCAGGCTTTTCTGCCTTCCCACCATTAGGATAGATGACGGAATCCTGCGGTCCTGAATGCATGCCTGATGGCGGGCACCTGGAGTAGGGTGTTGGTATAGGTAGATGGGATTCACCTGGGCTAAGACTGGGCTTTTAAGAGCAGCGTCACGGGGACGCCAGAAGAGAAGCAGTAGAAGCAGAAGCAGAACCATGAGAGAGCCCAGAGTGAAGACTTGCTGGGGGCTGGGAGGCCCCCAGCCTGCCTGCTGTATACCTGGTAAATCCCAATAAAAGCCTGAAAAGCCACTGAGGGCTCCAGGACTCTGACTCCTCCCTTACCCCGTCTGCTGGGATCACAGAAAACCTGCCCTGTGCCCATTCCTGCCCCTACAGGCCAAGAACACTAGGAGAATTCCCACCCTCCTGCCATTTAGGCTCCTACCTCATCTTGAAGCCGGCTCAGCCCCCCAGAGTTCTTCTCAGCCTCGCTGGCCCACTCCTTGGCCTGGCGTTGGGCGTCTGCCACCTCACGCCGGGCCTTTTCCTTATAATCCTCCAATTGTGTCTGGAGCTGCTGCAGGGCTTGCTTAGAGTCTTCCCCAATCTGCTCCAGCTGAGATGCAGAGAAAAGAGGGTTGTCAGTACGGCACCTCTTTAATATGCCTCTGTCTTTCCTCTGGGCCCAAACTCCCAAGACCCTGCCAGAGTCTCCTTTCTGCCAAAGCAGCCCTCTCTTAACTCTTTCCTGGTCTATGTCCCTAGAACAGCCACTAGTAATATACAGATTGCATGGGTTCAAAGCTTAGCTCTACCACTTATTGCCTGTGTGTCTGTAGACAAGATGAAATTTAACTAATTAAATTTAGGCAATTAAATTTAACTTCTCTGGGTCTCAGTTTCCCAATGGTAAAATGTGATAGTAATACCTATATCAGAAGGTTGTTGTGAAAATCATGGTAGTTAATTATGTAAAGTACTCACAACAGTGCCTGCTAAAAGGTTAGCTTTAAATGGCCTTATTTCAACAAACCTGAGGTTTATTGAACCACTAAGGGGAAAAAATCTGGGGCATCCCTGGTGGTGCAAGGGGTTAGGTCTCAGCACTATAAAGCTGTCCGCAGCCACTGTAGTGTGAGTTCAATCCCCAGCCAGGGAGCTAACCCACATGGCGCAGCAGACCTCTCCTGGCTCACCCGCTGCTCCCCTCAGCAGTGTATTTCAGTGGATCCACCTGTTCTGCTCCCCACTCTGTCTCTGGTGAATCCTCTCATCCCCCCCACCCCCATACCTCTGGCCTACACCCCAGTTCTTGTATGCACAAATAAATCAATCTTAAAAAAAGGGGGGGGTAATCGAACTGGTGCTGCAGTGGCTACAGATAGCTTCATAGTGAAGAGACTTAATCCCTTGTGCCACCAGGGAGGCCCTGTTTGCTCTAGTTTTATAAAGAAAGATTAGGAGGAAAACTTTACCTCCAAATAAAAGCTGTTTATTTCCTTTTCTTCCTTCTAATATAAAATTCTACCAACGATGATTCTAATGTTTAGGTCTTATCAATTTCTATGGTGGAATCCCAGAATCCCCAGGGGGCACAACACCAATGGGAGAAAGGAAGGATGCTTCACTGATGACTTGGCCCTGGCCTCCCCAATGACTAACTTAAGGAAAGCAGCACCACCCCCATGCCCCCCTCACCCCCATGCCACCCAGTGCCCCACCTCCTTGTTCAGTCGGTCCACGGTCCTGTCCAGCAGGCGCTTCTGCTCCTCCAGCTCAGCCTTGCCCTTCCGGAGCACCTCCCGCTGCTTGGCCTCATCCTCTAGAGCCCTATTCAGCACCTGCTGCTCCTGCCCCATGCGGGCCAACCCCCGCTGGGCCTCCTCCAGTCGTGCCTCCAGTGCCCGCTTTGCTGCTGCCAAGCTCCCCTCCTCTTCCTGAGATGCGTTCAGGGCCTCCACTAGTCGCTGTTTCTCTGCCTGGGAGAGGGAGATGCTGAGGGAAGCTGGACTGAGAAGAGGCAAAGCTTGGGCTCAAGGCTTTTGGAGGTGAATAGAAGGAAGAGGGAGGAGGGAAGAGGGAGAGGTATTTGTAAAAAAGGTGGGCAATGAACACAGGCTCAAAGGAACCAGCAAAGAAACCAAGGCACAGAACAAGCAAAGGGTGGGAGATTAAAGGCAAAAATACCAGTGCAAAGGCTAAGACATTCACCCCAAAGCACACTCCAGGAAATAAAACCAAGGGTAACACAGGGTTGGGAAGGCAAACAGAAGCACACAAAGGGCAAAACAGAATCCATGACAGAGTATTTAACCCAGGATGAGAGAAGAAAGTTGAGGAGGAAGCCAATGAGGATGACAGAGGCACAGACCTCCAGCCGCTGCAGTCTGTCCCGAAGCCGAGCCTCCGCCACTTCCCCTCCTTCCGCCAACCCTCGTGTCTCCTTTAGCTGCTGCTCCAGACCCAGGATGCGCCGTCGGAATTCGTCATTTTCCTCCTGGGTCTCCCGAAGCGTTGTTTCCACTGCTGTGCGCCTCTGCCCCAGCACTGTAGCCTCTGCCTCTGCTGCCATCTTAGCCTGCGTCCGGTTCAAGGAAGGCGGCTCAGACCCCAGGGCTCAGTGGACCACCCCAAGGAGAGCTCATAAGAACTTAAAGCCTTAACGAGGGATAGTGCCACCAATCAGAGGCTCCCCTGAGAATCCACCCCTTCAGCGATACAGCAGGTGCCACCAAGTACAACCCTACCTCCCCCTGCCAAATCCTGGCTGCTTTTAACCACACACAAGACCAAGGATCTGGTCTGTACATACCAGGATAGGTAATTTTCCACGCCCTCTGGCTCTTCAGCCCTCCAGACCCCTCAGTCTCCACCTTCTAAGCCCTGTGCCCACTCCCCTTGCCTTGGAAGCCTCTTCACAGTCCTGTCTCAGTTGCTGGAGTGTTTTTTGCAGCTGGAGGTTCTGTTCTTCGAGGCCCTGGCCTCGATCAGCCTCAGCCCTCAGCTGCTTCTCCAACTCCCGTTCCCGGTGTCGCCCAGCCATCTGCTGGCTCTGCCGCTCTGTCTGTAGCTCCTTAAGTTCCTCTTGTGTTTGGTGCAGCTCCTAAAAGGGAAGGGAAGTGTGCCAAGGCAAAGAGAATCAGCATAGGCTATCAGAATATGAAGAAACCTAATGCTCATACACTTTTGGGTGAAGGGAGATCTACAATGGCATGGTTACTTGCAAAAATGGTTTGACAGCTTCTCAAAAAGTTAACCATCATTCCTATATGACCCATAAATTCCACCACCATATAAATATGAGGAGCGAAAGTAGGGTTACATAAAACTTGTACATGAATGTTCATTAGAGCTAAACTATAGAAATGACTCAAATCCATTCAATTGATTTGTTAATAAAATGTGGTATATCCACATAGTGGAAATCTGTTCAATCATAAAAAGTAATGAAGCACTGATACTTGCTACAACAAGGGTAAGTCTTTAAAAAAATGCTGTGCTAGGGCCTCCCTGGTGGCTCAAGGGTTAAGACACAACCTATGAAGCTATCTGCAACACCAGTTTGATTCCTGGCCTGCCAGGGAGCAACCCACACGGCACAACAGACCTTTCCTGACTCATCCGCTGCTCCCCTCAGCAGTGTACTTTGGTCAATCTGCCTGCTCTATCCCCCACTCTGTCTCTGGTGAATCCTCTCACTGCCCACCCCCCCCCCCCACACACACACACCTCTGGCCTGCCCCAGCTCTTGTATGCATAAATAAATAAATCTTAAAAAAAAAAATGCTGTGCTAGATAAAAGTAGTCAGACATAAAAGATGAGTCCACTTATAGGAAGTGCTCAGCAGAGGCATATCCATAGTAGTTACAGGGGGTGGAAGTAGTCACTGTGAATGGATATGAGGTATTTTTTGGGGTGATGAAAATATTCTGTAGTTAGATAGTAATAATATTGTAGTATATTCTGTGACTATACTACAAACCACTAAATTGTATACTTTAAAAGGTTGAATTTTATGATACATATAATTAATCTCCATAAAAAAATTATATGGCATAAGAGCAGATGACAGTACGGACAAAACAGGATTGTTAGTTTAAAAAAAATAATATGCTGAAAATCAAAATATATGATACAATATATACTGTTATGGAAAAAAAAACCAAAAAAAACCCAATATATACTGTTATGCTCTGGCTTCTTTTTTACAAAAATAAAATGAGTTCTGGTTCTAACCCTTTGGCTATAATGTACTTCTGAAATTCAGAAAGTACCATAATTAGTTTGACAGGTTGTATAACAGAGAATAGGTCACCATGGTAAGACATTAACAAAACTAATTACAGAGAAAAAGAAAAATAGAGTATATGGTCTAAATTGGACTTGGTTACTCTCTTTCCTAATGTATCTTTTGTTTATTGATCAAATAATAAAATAAACTTAACATGAAATAAATGAAAAACTAGTTATTAATTTTTAGCTTTATTTGGCACAATAAGTATCAACTGAGATTATTCAGAGGAATGTCCAATTTCACTATAAGACTTTAAACTACACTTGATTACAAATACAGTCTTATGTTATAGACATGATAAACAAGCATTGATTAATTAATACTGGTTAGCTAAGCATCTACTACATATCCAGGAAAATGAATCAAGGAAATGTAGGCCTTAAAGGATCCCCAGACCATATAAGTAAATTCCCTAAAATTAACAAAAACAGTCTCTAAGTTCTAAATCATCCAAAATAATTAACTGCTTGCTTTCTTGGCTTTCACAAACTAGAATTCTAAGAACATGAAGAAAGTATTTGTGTATTCACCTCTATTTTATTATCTTATCTTTCATAAAGTATCATTCATGTTTGATAAAATGAGAATTAAAGAAAAGACCAAAGAGAGGGACTCTTATGATGAATTTCAAGTTACAGTCCCACCACCAAGGCCATGCCTAAAATGTTAACTCCTCATGTCTAGATTCTATAATCCCTGAGCAGCCTTCAAATTACAATTTGGCTTTCCATGTAGGTCAGCAGGCCATGCCAATGCAAGTGTTTTAGTCCATGTGACAATACTTCTCATTGTAAGTTAACAAACTGGCATTCCAACTGTAAACATTTGTTTCGCAAATGTAGTTAATGAGTCCCTGAGACAGAGCAGCTCTTGCTACACTGACCAAATAAGGTTCCTGAACTTGCAAAAACGGCCCTTGTGTTTCACAAATCCACCTAAATGCTGCTGCCATGAGGTCCCTTGGGAGGCAGCCAGCACCCCCTGGCTACCACCCAATCTGGGCACTTAGAGTCCTTTCCATTAGAAACTGCTGCACTCGAGGAGGAGACCAGCACTCTGCAGCAGAGTGCTGGGAAAAGGAAAAGCTGAGCAGGCAGAATGGGGCCTGAAAGGAAACATGTGAGATGGCCACATCAGTGTGGAGGCGTTGGCGGAAGCAAGGCAGGTGCCCATGACCCCCACCTGTCTTCTGCCCCTCAGTACCTTCTTGAGTTCCTCCATCTGGCGAGGATCTGCAGCCTCAGCTCGTGCCTGCCCTAATTCCCTCTGCAAGACCTCCACTTTCTCCCCAAGTTCCTCTTCCATCTCTTCCTTTTCCATCCGCAGCTGCATGAGTCTGAGTCCAGCAAGGTAAAAGAAAAAGAAAAGGGATCAGGATCAGTCTGCCTACCTGGGAGAGGTCAGGACAGTGAAAACCACCTCCCTGGAGCCCAATACACTGGGCACTCATTCTCAGGAGAGAGGAAGGTGGATGTGTAGAAGAGCAGTTGGAGACATAGGAGTATAAAGAGCACAGCATGAGTAGAAAGGAAAGGGATTGAAGTACTACGGGTTAATATTTTTGGGAGGGAGGCAAGGTCCTTACTCCTGCTTGGTGGCTCTAAGCTCCTCTTTGTTTTTCTGGAACATGTTCTGCCAATGCCCTGTCTCCTCTGAGGTCTCCTCCAGCTCCCTCTGCAGCCCACGCACCAGGGCCGACATCTTCTGCCTCTCAGCCTCTAATGCAGCGTGGTCCTAGGGAAGAGGAGAGTCAGGGTCCAGGAGGCTCCGAGGGAGGAGCTCACTTAAGCCAAGCTGTGAATGTAGAAGGAGCAGCTCGCGTACAGAGGGCACCATGACAGCTGCACACCCTGCTACCTGATAAATGCTAGCAGAAGGTTCCCTCCCCAAGTTATAATCCAAATCTATGTCATCTACAGGAAGCCCCTCCCTAGTCCCCCAGTTATTTCCCCCCAGTATCTTGGTCACACACACCCAAGGTATTTCTGGCCTGCATGTTCTCCCTCTGTCTATGGAGGTTTCCTGGCCAAGGTTTTCATTATATCTTATATGTGTCCTCTAGGGGAAGCTCCAGTTATAGCAATGAAAAGACCAAAAACACTGAGGCCTCAAGGCAGCCCTTTTTTCAGGCTGCCACTTTTGTCACATGCCTGGGTCGCATCTTGCATGCTGCGGCGAAGCTGCTCTGTGTCTCGCTGGCACTGTTGGCGGACATGCTCCACCTCCTGGTCACGTGAGGCCACCTCCTCCTTCAGGGCCCCCTTCAGGGCCGTCAGCTCCCGCTCCCGCAGCCTCAACTGCTCCTCTATCCGCTGCTTCCCCTCCAAAACCTCTTCCAGAAGTTCCCGACTCTCTAACAGGTCCTGGGGAAAGTGAAGGGAGAAGCACAGAGGTGACCAAATTAATTAGGATCCACCTGTCATTTGTTCAGTTAGTCAATCAAAAAATATTATTGAGCATCAAGATAAGCACAGTACCAGGTGCTCTCTGTCCCCAAAGATGTCTAGTTAAAATAAAGAAATCCCACCACCTGGGGCTTTAGTCCCCCCCACCAGTGAGCTGGCCTGAAAGCACACTTTCAGGGGTATCTGTAATAAGCTACCTAGTCCCCAAACTTTGGAGAGACTTGAAGATGCTCTAGCTACAAGGAAACACAAGCTAGGGTTCAACCCTGCTCCCCACCTTCATAAGCACTTCCTTTGCAGACTCAGGCCCCTGGGATTGTTTCAGTTTATCCTGCAGCTCCACCACTTGCGTCTCCAGCCCACGCCGGACCCTTTCACTCTGATCCAGGAGAAGTTTCATGTTCTGGAGCCTAACAATTAATTACAGATAACATAACTGAGCAATATGTGTCAGGCGGTTTTCTAAACACATGTCTTACTTCATTTAAACCTCATTCCAAAAAAAAAAAAAAATTAAGTACACCTTCCAGTCTGTGTTTAAATTTTAACTTGGCCTTCTCTAACTACCTGATTTACTATTACAACCTGTCACGATCCAGCCCTTCTGATCTGCTTTAACCTACTTTATCACCCTCTCACATATTACAAATTTATTCACAGGCTATGTTTATTGTTTACTGTCTGTTCCCCCTCACCAGACACTGCATCTAGAGAGCACGGCTCTTGTTCTCTGTACAGTTCACTGAGGGCCCCAGGAATCTAGAATCATGCTTGTCATACTGAATTCATTGCAAAAAACATCTGCTGAATGAATAATGGAGTCATCACAACAATTGTGTAGATAGGTACTACTACTAACCCCATTTTCCAGATTAAGAACCCAAGGCAAAGAGGCATCCCAAGTAGCTAACTAACCCACACACTATCACCATTACTGACAGAAAAGGTAAAGAGAAAAGTCCTATCTTTAAATCACCTCTCTCTGTCCCTTTCAGCTTCTGGAGATTTCCCTCTGTGTCCCTCAGACAGCTTCTCACTGGCCTCTGCCCCCATGCATCCCTCATGTTCCATCAGTAGCACTCACTCCTTGGTGCTCTGCTGAGCCTCCCCTTTCTTCTTCTCCAGCAGCTCCTGCAGGCGGCTGCACTCCTCTGCCTTCTCCTCCAGCTGCCGCTCCAGCCCAGCCCGGAATGGCTCGAGCTTCTGCTGCTTCTAGAAAAGAAAGCAGAGTGAAGGAGGTGGAGGAGCAGGGAAAGCTCTCAGAGCACCAGGAATAATAGGAATGTCTACCATTTACTGACACTCACTATATGAAAGGCATTGTCCTGGGGACATTATGTATTATTAGTCGTATGTCACTTAATGCTGGGGTTACATTCTGAGAAATGAGTCATCAGGCGATCTCACCACTGTGTGAACATCACAAAGTGCAGTTACACAAACCTAGACATTATAGACAACATGGCCCCAGGCTGTATATAGGGACCACAATTGTATAGAAATGGTCCCTCACTGATAGAAACATTGTTACATTTTAAATCCTCCCAACAAGTCATGGTTCTTGTGAGGGTTTAAAATACCTCCACAAATTCTTTGATATTTCTTTCAAAAAGTGAAGCCTCTGGTCCAATCATCATGGAAAGCTGTCCCCAGGTTCCTCAGTCTACTAAAAATGGAGCTACCATACGACACTGCAATTCCACTACCCCGGGATCTACTCAAAGCACACAAAAACACTGATTCAAAAGAACACCTGTACACCTGTGCTCACTACAGCACTATTTACAATACGTAAAACCTGGAGACAACCCAAATGCCCAAAAATAGGTGACTGGATCAAGAAGATGCGGCATATATACACAATGGAATATTATTCAGCAATCAAAAAAGGTAAACTCATGCCATTCGCAGCAACATGGAGGGAGCTAGAAGGAATTATGCTCAGTGAAATAAACCAGAAGGAAAAAGAAAAATATCGGATGGTTTCACTTATAGCAGGAATATAGGGGACCAAATAAGACATCAGTGTAAAAAAATAATAACAGTATATAACACAACAAATCAAAAACAGACAATTATAAATCAGAGAATACACACTGCAGGGGAGGATGAAGGAGAGGGAGGAGCACAGGGGACTGAGGTGATGGTGCATGGGTGCATTGGTGAAGGAAACTCTATGGGTCTGCACCTGAGGGGGTGGGGGGAAGCAAATATTGTTTAAAAATGAACAATGATGTAAAAAATTTAAAAAAATGAAAAAATAGTAAAATAAAAAAAAATCCATTCTTAAATTTCAGAGGCAGTACATTTTGCTGTCAAGGAATATTTTTCTGATCATAAAACATACTTTAAGAATGACTCTTATAGTGCATTTTGTTACTTCTGTCCCCTTTGGGTTCTTTCTTGATGCTACACTTCATGTGCTAAAATTCCTTGATTTCACAACAAAGTTAAACTGCATTCAACCAAACAAAAACAAAAACAAAAAAGGTGCAGCCTAATTCCTCTCCCCTAGAATATGGGCTGGACTTAGGGTCTCTTCTAACAAATAGAAAAAGGAGGAAGGAACATGTCATTTCTGAGATTAGGACATAAAAGGCATTGCAGGGCCTCCCCGGTGGCGCAGCAGTTGAGCGCTGGGTTGCAAGGCTGCCCGCGGCCTCTGCGGTGCCGGTTCGATCCCCGGCTGCTCCCCTGCCACCAGAGGAGGGTCCCACATGGCGCAGACCTCTCCTGCCGCCCGCTGCTCCCCTCAGCAGTGTTCTTCGGTCCTTCTGCCTGCTCTGCTCCCCGCTCTGGCTCTGGTGAATTCTCTCACCCTCCCGCGCTTCTGACTGTACCCAGTGCATGTATAAACAAAACAAACAAACAAACAAATAAATAAATAAAACATGCCTCTATTAAAAAAAAAAAAAAAAAAGGCATTGCAGCTTCCTTCTAAACACCTCTTTTGGATCACTCATTGTAGGGAAAGGTAGCGGCCATATTGTGAGGACACTCAAGCAGCCCAAAGAAGAGATCCACATAGCGAGGAACTGGGGCCTCCACCAAGAGCACTGAAGAAGTCATTTTAGAAGTAAACCTTCCAGGGCCTCCCAGGTGGCGCAGCGGTTGAGCGCTGGGTCGCGAAGCTGCCCACAGCCTCTGCAGTGCCTGCTCAAACCCCAGCTGCCGGCGAGGGTCCCACATGGCACACAGACCTCTCCTGCCATGCCCGCTTCTCCCCTCAGCAGTGTATTTCGGCAGTCTGCCTGTTCTGTTCCCCGCTCTGGCTTTGGTGAATTCTCTCACCCTCCCACGCTTCTGACTCTACCCAGTACTTGTATAAATAAATAAATAAATGAATCTTTAAAAAAACAAGTAAACCTTCCGACTCTGGTCAAGTCTTCAAATGACTATAGCCTTAGCCAAGAGTTTGTTGGAATCTCATGATAGACTCTGACAGAACTACCCACTAAAGCTACTCCCAGATTCTTGGCTCTCAGGCCTGGGAGATATTTTAAGATATTACGTTTTGGGTAATTTACACAGCAATAGATAACTAATGTGATATGACTATTATCCCCACTTTACAGTTAAGGAAACAGGTTTAGAACAGTTAAAGAACCTACCCAAATCAGTTACACAGCCAACAAGTACTGGTAACAGGATTTGAACTCAGTTTTGAGTCTACAGCCCACCACTTAATCAATATACTACATTGCCTTCTAGGAAACAAAGGGGGTTACAATTTAACACTTACTAAGCACTAACTACATATAAGACAATAAAACAGAAGCAGTATTTAAAAAGGGGTGAGGGAAGTAGAAAAGCTTTAAAATAAGACTGACTTGAGTGCCTCCCTGGTGGCGCAAGGGGTTAAGCACTGCACTGTGAAGCAAGCCGCAGCCTCTGCAGACGAGTTTGATCCCCGGCCAGCCAGGGAGCTACCCACATGGTGCAGGAGACCTCTCCTGTCTCGCCTGCTGCTCGCCTCAGCAATGTCTCTCAGTCAGTCTGCCTGTTATGTTCTCCACTCTGTCTATGGTGGATCCTCTCACCCCTCGCACCTCTGGCCTATACCCCAGCTCTTGTATGCATAAATAAATAAATCATTAAAAAAAAAAAAAGACTGACTTGAATTTTTTAATTCCTTCTCTGGAATGTGCTACCTTGAGCAATTCACTTAACCTCTCTGACCTTCCACTTTCTCATCATAAAAGGGTCCAGGATGCCTACTACACAGGGTCATATCATTATTACATATTACTCAGGACAGTAACTGCTATAAAAAATTATACAATTAAATGACAATTACTATTGTTGCCATCATGATGATGATGATGATGATGATGATGATGAAAAGAGCTGAAGTAATCTGCTCAAGAATATGATCGGTAAGTGGCAGAGCCAGGACGGTGCCTCCCAAAGGAAATGTTATGGGGGGCCTCCCCGATGGCGTAGCGGTTGAGCGCTGGGTTGCGAAGCTGCCCGCAGCCTCTGCAGTGCCGGTTTGATCCCCGGCTGCTCCCCGGCAGGAGGGTCCCACATGGCGCACAGACCTCTCCTGCCGCCCGCTGCTCCCTTCAGCAGTGTACTTCGGTCCTTCTGCCTGCTCTGCTCCCTGCTCTGGCTCTGGTGAATTCCCTCACCCTCCCGCGCTTCTGACTGTACCCAGTGCTTGTATAAATAAATAAATCAATCTTAAAAAAAAAAAAAAAAAGGAAATGTTATGGGAAGAAGCTAGACAGCTGCTGAGCGTGCTCCTCCTCTCTATGCTCCAGAGAACCTTTGCTGGGACTTGTGCACACTTGTCTCAGCTCACGGGACACACAGGTGCTCCTTCCATCACTTGGAAGAGCAGACCCCAGTCAAGGATTTTCCCCTGTGAGCCTTCATCCCTCCTGGACCTCTCTAGCCTCTCCTCACCTTCACCTCTTCATCCAACTTTTGCTGTAGCTCCGCCACTTTCTGAGTGAGTTTACTCTGCCCTGCCAGGGCCTTAGCAGAACCAGAAGTCACCTGCCAGAGACATACAGAGGAGGAAGTGAGTCCATATCCAGATCCCAAAGCCCTAACCCTGACCCTGACCCACTGTGAGGCCACTCACCACCAGAGGCTGCATCTGCTCCAGCACCAAACTGACCTTCCTCCTCACAGAGGTTTCACTTTCTGAGCTTCTGGAGGATAAAAGGACAGAAGCAAAAGTTAGGAGGGGAAGAGGTAGCAGGGATAAAGGAAGAGTTAAGAGGAGGGAAGAGGGAGAACATGGCTAGAAGGAAAATCAGAGTGTTGCATGACCTGCCTGTTGGGAGGCCCCACTCACCCCTCCCTCAGGATGCCATAGATGGCGGCCTTCACATGGTCCACACTGCCTGGTGGGGCTGCCTCCTGCTGGTCCCGGAGAAGGTCCGGAGTTGATTTGAACTACGAGAGGAAACCCAAGGAAAAGAAGTCAGAAGGCTGCAAGGGATTCAGATGAGGTGGAGGTAGCAGGTGGGAGCAGGGGTTTTTAAAACCAGATGCACGAACCTGAAGTGGGATAAAGAGTCAACACCTCCAAGGCCTGAGCCACAGGCAAGGGAGCGGTCCCAGAGGACACACTCCCACTGTTGGGACAAACCAGATTTTCTTCAAGCAGATCTCAATTAGCTTTGAGCTTGTCACAAGTAATTTGTTACTAATGACAGTTAATGTGCTAGAATTTGTCAATGATTTACTTTAGAAAGAGTCTAACTGGGTCTCAGGAAAGTCACTTCCCTGCTTACTTGCACTCCTGAGCAGGACATAAAGGGGATTTTTGGCAAGAGCACTGGCTCCCATGGTATACCCTAGAGGAACAGGAGTGCCAGTTTCCCCAGAGCCTGCATTTAAGAATGTTGCAGCCCTAGCCAATGCAGGGGACAGAGGCACAGATAATGGTGAGGCAATGACATGCTTGTGAGTGGTGATGCCACAGTCTGTTCAGAGTTTTGCCCAGGGAAGTACCTTGTACATTTAACTACCACATCTGGAGGCATAAGGGGGAGAACAAAGGGTAAAGACTTTCTGCCCCAGGCTATTTGAATCAACAAGAGGTCCCAGGGCTGAGACAGGTGGGGTCTGACCTGCAGCATGGTAGGGTCCTGTGCTCTCTCCCGTGGCTCCTCGAAGCTCTGAAGAACCCAGTCCTGAGTCCGATGGGTGCGACCGAGACTTCCAAAAGGACTCTGGCTCCGGGCTGATTGTTTCGAGCTGCCTGTGTGGTTGTTCTGCTTTGTGGTCGGGCTCCAGTGGTTGGGGGACCGGCGCTCCCGTGCTTCCAGGGTGTCCTGTGGGAGCCGGTTGTCCAGGCTCTGGCTCCGCTTACGCTGTTCAGGGGGCAGCGTCCGCATGCGGCGGCCAGTGCGGCCCCGCGTCTGAATCCCGGGGCGGCTGTCAAACTTGTTGATGAGGGAGTCCACTGAAGACAGGGGAGCAGTGTCAATGGTGGTCCCTGGGGGAGGCCCTTGCGGGGCTAGCTCCAGCAGACTGGTACTCCTGTTGCTCGGGCCCAGAGGAACAGGGTCTGTCAGTGAGGCCTGCGACTGGGACCGGAGCAGCCTTCCACTCCAGTGGGCCCCATGTTCCTCATCAGATGTGCTGCCATGAGAGGGGGCAGGAAAATCCTTGGCCTGAGAATAGGGGTTCTCAGGGAATTCTGAGTTGGGGCTCAGAGCTCTAGGGGCCCCTTGGTTGTTGGCCCCTTTTATTTGGACCCCAAAGGAGTCACCACCTTTCTCCCCACTGTTGAGCACCACAAAGGGCTGCCCAGCGATGCCTTGCACACGCACTGCCACTCCATAGGTACTGGCTCTGGCGTCCTTCGCTGGGCGTCGCGCACGGTGCAGGGAGCCCATCTCCGCATAACCCTCTGGCTCTGTGATGAAGCGAATCTGGACTCCGTGGTCCACAGGGCCGCGGGATTCAGTCATGGTGGATGCCTGCTCCATGGAAGAGGGGGAGGTCCTAGAAGACCAGGAATATAGTTAAGGCTGAGAGATTGAAGTAGAAACCCAGAAACTGCTACCTGCCCAGCTTTTGCACAGCCACTGGCCTGGCAGTTCCTTCTATCTGGTACAATGATTGTCATTCTTCATCTTAGCAGCAGAATCAACAAAAGGGCCTATGAAAACAGACTGCTGGACCTTTTATCTTTCTCCCTACTTTCTTTTTTTTTTTTTTAAATAATAAATTTTATTTTTATATTCCCCATATAATTGCAACCCCCCCATTCTGACCCCAATCCCTCCCCTCCTGGCCCCCACCCCCCAAAAAGTGTCTCTGGTTCATAGTTTCTTGTTGATCTCTCCCTACTTTCTGATTCAGTAGTCTGAGGGGGCAGCCAAGGATCTGTATTTCTAACAAGTTCCTAGGTGATGTTGGCTGATATTACTGGTCCAGACTCCATGCTTTGAGACCCACTGACCTGGAACCATTTCCTCTCATACAGAGCGGGGAGCGTGGCTTGGTCAGGAGTTTGAAGGCACATATGCAGAGTCATCGCGTGCCTTTCCCAGCCTCCCCAACAGACACCTCCAAGGAAAACCCACTCCACTTCCGGGAGAATACGCAAAGAAATTGATAGTAATGATTTCTCTGGGTTGGGAGAACTGAGGGCTGGGGACAGGGATGGGCGATTGATTGGTTTTCTACTATAAATATTTTTGACCCTTTTGAATTCAGAACCATACCTATTAAAAAAAATTAAGCAGTGTTTCAGAGTGCCAATCCCAGGGGGCCCAAGACAGGTAGGCAGACTTGTCTCATCTGAGGGCCAGAGCCAAGCCTACCCATGGGTCAGCTCCCAGGTCCGCATTCCCAAGCTCAGAGTCAGCAAGTGGAATGTGTCCCAGGTATGCTCTGGCTCCAGGAACTTGAAAAGAGGTTCTTCTCTAAGCAAATCATAAATCCAGATTCCCAGCCCTTCTGCTAATTTCTAACAGAGCCTAGCCCCAAACTGGAGGAAGATTCTCCACAGGGTCACACAGAAACACAAACACCCAGCTCAACCCCCCTGTGGAGCTCTGGGCAAAGACCCTCTCAGGGACTGTAGAAGAACTAGGGAGCCCAGGAAAACTGGGTGGGAAGGGAGGGGATAAGCTCTGGGTGAGAAAGGGCTTGGTGGGGCAAACTGTGCTCTGGGAGGACAGCATTCCAAGCATTCCTAACCCTTTCCCTCCAGAGACAGGCACAGGGAGGAGCTCTTTATAGGTAATGGTTCTTTACCTTTTTGGTGTTGAAACTCCATTGGAGAGGGCCTCCCTGGTGGAGCAAGGGGTTAAGAAACAACCTATGAAGCAACCTATTGTTATAGGACAGCCCCGATATTGAACGGGTTCCTGGCTGTGGGTCCTCACCGCGCGCTTAAAAGGGACTTATTAATACTCCACTACAGGCACACACAAAGGGTTAATAAAAGGTTTATTTACAAGGGAGAAGGAAATAAGGAAAATGTACAACTCAGGGAGAAAATAGGGAAATAAAGTCTTTAATGCGTCCTACCAGATCCACCGACCTGGAAACCCAAAGTCACTCTCAGAGCTGGCAGAGAGCCAAAATGGGGGACCCCTCCAAAGCCCATGTGTCTGGCTTTATACCAACTTGGCTGCTTAACCCCACCCTCAGGTCCCAGCCACTTTCCCTTTGGTGGTGATGGGATTTGGAGTTCCCAGTGTCTTTGGCTTTGGCCTGGGGTGGGGGTGGAGTCCACAAAGCCTGTATGGAATTAGCTTTAGGACATCCTTTTCCCCCTAACACTATGAAGCTATCCTCCACAGACACTGCAACATGAGTTCGACCCCCAGCCAGGGAGCTACCCACATGGCGCAGCAGACCTCTCCTGACTCACCTGCTGCTCCCCTCAGCAGTGTATGTCAGCCGATCTGCCTGTTCTGTTCCCTACTCTGTCTCTGGTGAATCCTCTCACACACCCCTCCCACAACTCTAGCCTGTACCCCAGTTCTTGCATGCATAAATAAATCTTAAAGAAAGAAAGAAACTCCATTGGAGAAAATTATGAAAGCAATGCACCCTCCCCTCAGGAGACAGCCCACACAAACTAACCATGGAAATTTCAAGAGGTAGGTAAACACCTTACAGCCCACCCATGAACACAAAGACCCCATCTTTCCACTATTTGGGCACTGGGGAGGGTTTTAACCAACCACTGATTTGGATACTCCAAAGATCAGGCTATTTAATTGGCAGGACACTATGTTGCAATTTAAGTAAAAAAAATGGGACCAGAAAAGAAGCTACAAGGCAAACAAGCAAGTTCTCCCAATGACTCATGCAGCAGAAAAGGCCCTGGACTAGAGTTAGGAATAGTAGCTCTGTTCTTCCCCAGATGTACATAACCTTGGGCAAATCACAATCTTCCTGACCCTCAGCTTCCTCATCTATAAAATGGGAATCTGTAAAATTACCTTATGATAATAGCTCATAGACAATAAATAATTACACCATAAAAATTTATCAAGTTAAAGGGCCTCCCTGGTGGTGCAAGGGATTAAGACGCAACCTATGAAGCTATCCACAGCCTCTGCAGCATGGGTTTGATCCCCGGCCAGGGAGCTACCCACATGGCGCAGCAGACCTCTCCTGACTCCCCCACTGCTCCCCTCAGCAGTGTACTTCAGTCAATCTGCCTGTTCTGTTCCCCACTTTGTCTCTGGTGAATCCTCTTACCCCCTGCATCTCTGGCCTGTACCCCAGTTCTTGTATGCATAAATAATAATAAATATATCTTTAAAAAAATTGTCAAGTTAGGGCCTCTCTGGTGGCACAAAGGGTTAAGCAACGCACTATGAAGCAATTCGCAGCCTCTGCAGCACAAGTTCAATCCCCCACCAGGGAGTTACCCACATGGCGCAGCAGACCTCTCCTGTCTCGCCCGGTGCTTCCCTCAGCAGTGTATTTCAGTCCATCTGCCTGTTCGGTTCCCCACTCTGTCTCTGGTGAATCCTCTCATCCCCCACTTCTCCGACCCATATCTCTGGCCTGTAGCCCGGCTCTTGTACGCATAAATAAATAAATCTTTTTTAAAAATTTATCAAGTTATATATTTAAGGTTTTTGGACTTTATTTAGGTTCTACTTTACTAAAAAGAGGGGAAATAATAAGATATAAAACATGAACACTTACACCTATCACATAACTGACAAGAGAGGACACCCTACACACGCACTGCGCCAACAGGAACTTCCTGGTTTCGCCTAGTTCACAGGAAGACGTCGTTTCTTCAGAGAAGCCTTCCCTGACCATCCCCTCCCACAAAGCAGGTCAGGTCTGCATTATATGCTCTACAGTTGTCCTTCAGTGAGTTTGCCTGGGTTTATTTTTACATATTTATTGGAGCGATGATTGGTTTCCTGTCTGACACCCCAGCTAGATTATAAACTCCTGGAGGGCGAAGGCTCTCAGCTGACTCTTGATCCCTAGGTCCTGGCACATGGTAGATGTTAGAAACATATTTGTTATTTGTTAGTGGGTGTATCCAGAACCATGGCAGTCTCACAGCAGTGGGAAGATTTGCCCAAGGACCCCTCCCAGTCATCTCTTGTTTGCCTTAATTACTGGGCCTCTCCTGGCTTGGACTCCCCTTTTCAGTCAAGATTTTGAAACCAGATGTGCCTAGACTGCCAACTCCCAAAAGTCACATAATTTATTCATGATGCACCCTACCCAGTTAGTACATCTGCTGATCTTCCAGATCCAGGTCAAGGAGTTCTCAGTTCAGGCTCAGAGGCACATACCTGTCCTCTGAGGCCCCTCACCTGTCCAAGACCACCAACTTGTTGAGAAGCAGCAGCAAGTGCACCCCCAGGTCACAATGGCTCCCTTACCTCAACCATCCAGGACACATGGGTTAGGGCCCAGGAGGGCTGGCAGGTCAGAAAGCAGGGCTCTAAATGATTCAACATGGAAAACTGGAAACTTATCCGTGTTTAGTTACAGAGGACAGGGGGGCGGGGCCAGGGGAGCAGGGCAGCTCTAAGGCCTTGCGCAAGCCCCAAAGCAGGTAAACAGTGAGTGAGAGCACCAGGCAACATGGAATCCAGAGCCTTAGCTCTCACCAGATGCCTGGCCCTGCTTTTTCCTCCACTGGCTTGTGCCCAGGGTGCTCCTCACCAACTGTATTCTGGAAAGAGAACCAGCCACATTCATCTTCATAAATCTGCCTCTGCTATTCCTGTCTGCAAAGAGCCGGTGGAAGGGAAGGCAGGGGAAAACTCCGAACCTGTACCAGACAGCCACTTCTCCCTGAGTTACTCATTAGCCTGCCCTGCCCCAATTCCATCACCACCGGCCCAGCCATAAGTGGCGCTTCTGACTAGGAGGGACAGGGTCTCTGGACTCCCAGCAGGAAGTGGGGGTGGGGTGGTTTCGGGTGTGTGCAGAGAAGGAACTGATAGACACAGGGCTGGGCAATACACTAGAGGCTACATAATTGGCACATTTATAAATCTCTGGATTAGGCTCCCCTCAGAAGAAACAAGGAAAGCAAATGGTCAAAATAGAAAAGGACAACTCAGTGACCTTGATCATTTGGCTCTGGTTTCCTCATAGTTTACAGATAAGAAGGTTCCGTGTGGTTCCAAAAAGAACCCCCTCCAAGTGGACTCCTGGCTCAGTCCACTGAAAAAAGCGAAACCTGAGAGCCAAGATAGAGCTGCTTGGCCAGCGACAGGGGAACACAATGAGAAACTGGGCCCCTGCAAACTGGCTCGACTGGTTTGAGAGGCAAGAGGAAGGGGAGGGTCAGGGACTCCACTAGCAGCTAGTAAAGCAGACCAGAGAAATTCCACACCACAGAGAAGGCAGAGGGGAAAACCATGGGCAGGGACTGGGTCCAGTCTAGATGCCAAGGCCAAGGCTCGGAAGGAGGATGCAGAAGGGGAGGGAACAAGCAGGAGGAGCAGAGGCGCAAATAACCTGCTGAGTGACAGGCCAGTGTGGGATAGGGAGACTTTGTCTCTATGCCCCTCCCTTTCCAGTTCCCGAAGTTGCAGCCCAGATCCCACACTTGTCTTGGCCACCTCCCTGGTCCTTAGTTCTCCCTTCCCTGGCATAAAGAGAAGCAGCCCTACTCCCTCTTCACCTTTCACATGAGTGGTAGCGCAGCTCAGCCTGGGAAAAGCAGGAAGGGTTCTAGGAAGCCAGGATCCTATTAGGGTTTGGCAAATGTCTGGATGAGCAGTCCCTAGAACCGGTGCCCCATTTCCAGATATCCAGGATGAAAGAAGAGGTGTAGAGGTGTAGAGGCACGTGCAGGCAGCCTGTCTACAACACAGAGGCTGCTAATTATTTCCCAATTACAACAACTTTCCTCCGGCAGGGCATCAAAGGGGACACGCTAAGGCTGGCTCTGGCTCCCTTACCTGCCTGAGGCAAGGAAATCTGCCTCCGTTTTGTCTGGGCCCCAATGTGCAACTCTCATCCAGCCTGGACACCTGGAAGAGCTGATTCTCCCCTACTCTGGGGGTCTCCTGAGGAGTCCTGACTATGTTTCCTGCACCACTAGCACCTACTGCCATTCTGACAGTCATTATGGCCCCAGTTAGGGATGCCTAGCTGGGTTTCAGGGCTCTTCTGAGAGGCATCAAGAGAACTGTTTAGGATCCCAAGGCTCAGTGAGTGACAACATCTAAATAGGGACACAGAAGAGGGTATGTGTGTTTAGGGGCGGGTTTGCCATTAGCCACCAGAAAGGGGCTTGTTAGAAAGAAGTAATTCTAGTGTTTCTATTTTGTAGGTCTAGGAATCTATGCTTGCTCACATCCTGCTCTTGGAGTGCATTCTCAAGATCAAGAAGGAAAAATTCTCCCTGGCATGAAAGCAAAGCAGGGCACAAACAGAAATCCTTAAATAGTTTCACACCTAGCAAAGAAATGGGGGGCGTCCTCTTGTTCTGCCCCACCTTGTCTCTTATAGGCAACTGTCTTCACCTGTAGGTTGAAGAAAGAGTCTACACCTCAGTCATCTCAAAGCCCAGGGGAGGTGTCTGCCCCGACTCAGACCGGCAGTCGGGGGGCGGGAGTGGGGGTAGGGAAGAACCCTGGGGAAACAGCACTTCTCTGAAATCCTCCCCTTTACGTCTCCGAACCTCAGGCGGCAGTTCTCTTTGCCCAGCTGGGACTAACTCCTTCCCACCACCACCCCGATCTCCAAGAGAAATTCTGCCCCCGGGGCCGGCGTCTGACCTCCAGAGATATCCTGGCTAAGAAACGCTTTCGTGCCCAGGGAATAGCCTTAGCCTCACCTGGCACCTTCCCAAGCACTTGCCTCTGGCACCTTGCAGCAGGAGCCAGCTCTGAATCGGTCTCCCACCTTACCTGTCCCTCCCCTCCTCCTCTCTCCAACTCAGCACCTGTGCCCTGGGACCTCTGATCGCCCGGCCTCCGCCCCTCAGAGGTGTAGCAGAGGGCATTTTGGCCTCTCAGGTACCCTTGCCCCCGGCAGGTTCACTCACCCCAGCCAGGCTCGGCGCTCCCGGGATCGGGCTCCGGCTCGGGCTCAGGCGAAGCTGCACGCGCGGCTCCCAGGCCCTCCCCCTCTAAGCCTCCGCGCTCCCTCCTTCTGTCTCCCCCTCCCACCAACCTGTTACTCCCCGTGGAGCTCCACCCCCATTGGTCGTCACCGCCCGCCCCGCCTTACCCGTCATCCTATTGGTCCTTTTCCAGTCAGGGGCGGGGCCTCCGCCCAAGGGACCCGAACCCGGGGTCGCCAGCCGGGGTGGGAGGGGCGGGTCACGTGGGCCAGCGGGCGGTGGGGAGGCATGTGGAGGCCATTTTGGGGGCGTGGTGGTGGCGACCCCGCGCCGCGCCCTGGTCGGGAGACGCCAGCCAGAGCATCCTCTCGACTCTACTAGAAAATCGGCCCCGCCTCGGGTCTTCTCACTGATGAATCTGTCCAAATAGCTCTGTGCCCTTCACCTTCCTCTGCGCAAGCCAGAAACCCTGCCCTCACCTTCTGTAGCAAAATTTTACCCGCTGCGCGTCTACACCGCTTCAAAATACCCGACGTCGGCGTCTACACCGCTTCAGCTTCTCGCCCTTTTCCCCAACCTGAGTCAGAACCTCAACCCTGAGTATTCGTCCTCTGTTCCCTGGCCTCCCCAAATCATTTTCCAGCCTGATGCCCTTTTCTGCGTAGTATTGACCACCTTCCTAATTATATCATTTTTAAAAATTATGTTCATGGGTTGTCTCTCCTACGACAAGGTCCAGCAGGTGCAAGGATCTCTTGTTTCCTGCATCGTCTGAAAAGCCTACCACAGGGACTGGAACGTATTAGACGTTTAATATTAGTTGAAATAAATGAATGAAAATGGGGGATGTAAATGTACTTAGAAAGGAATGACCCTCAGTGCCACCCTGGTGGCGCAAGGGGTTAAGACGCAGCACTAGGAAGCTATCCGCAGCCGCTGCAGCACGAGTTCCATCCCCTGCCAGGGAGGTGACCCACAAGGCGCAGCAGACCTCTCCTGGCTCGCCTGCTGCTCCCCTCAGCAGTGTACTTCAGTCAGTTTGTCTGTTCTGTTCGCCACTGTCTGGTGAATCCTCACCCTCCACACCTCTGGCCTGTACCCCAGTTCTAGTATGCATAAATAAATCTAAAGAAGAAAAAAAGAATAGCAATGACCCTCAACGGAAGAGAACTCGACCCATTAGAGGCAAGCATTTCAAGAAGTGGGGAAATTGCTCCCAACCCCCAGAGAAGTGAAGTCCTTACAGACATTCCGCCAATATGCTGGCTGTGGTGAAATTGTATTAAAGCTGGCTTCCTAGATTTTAGCTGTTGAAATATGCAAAAGGGGTATTGATTTAGGTTACTTTGCTGGGCGCTGGATAGTGTCATTTATACACAAATATTTATTGTGCACCTATTTAGGACTGAAGAATAGTAAATGCAACTGCCTCACCAGTGCTTTCCCAGCAGCTCTTTCCCCTCCCCCCTGCATTCAGAAGCTAGGTGTGGGTCCTGGAGGGCAAAGTCCACCTACCAATCCTTACCTGGGAAGCAAAGTCTCCGCATTCCAGGAGAAGCTTTATATAAGGATTAGAGTCATCAAACCGGCCAGGCCCCTGGGAGGAACAGCAAGAGTGTGTGGGGGTTGGGACCCATAGTGGAAGTGTCCTTCCTGGGAGGTAACAAGCGTTAATATCGCCAGACCATGGAGGTGTTTTTGTGAAGAGATTTTTTTTTAATGTGAAATTGAATCGTCTCTCCCAACCTGAGTAACACTTTAGTAATTAGAACACTTAATGTATTTGTTGTAAATACAAAGTGAGGGTGGTGAAGGAGCCACCCCACCCCAGCACACTGAACTCAGAAAACCAGGTGTCCTCTGAGTCACCACTGTCCTCTCCGCCATTTGTTCCTCAAGGAAGCACTCAGTCTCAGAGGCTTGCCATCAGGCACAGGTGGCAAAGGTGACACCAAGGTCTTTGTCCAAAGTATGTGGTTCCTATGCTTTAGAAATCTTACAATTAGGCAAAATTAGCCAACTTATGGAATTGCCATATCTGTGGCAAAATAGGGAATTACAATAATATCCAGAAAAAAGAAATTAACATTAATGTATAACCAAGAGGATGATTTTTTTTTGTGGGTGTAAAAGAGAAAGTTCTTTGTGCATGGAAAAAGATTTCATCAAAGAAGTGAATTTGGAGCCAATTTCCTGTCCTGCAATTCTTTCCTCATATCCTCCTTGAGTTTTCCAAGACTATCACCACTACCAACAACAACTGTACTGAAATTGTTATCTACAAGCACACCTGGGGGCCTCCCCGGTGGCGCAAAGGGTCAAGAAGAACCCTATGAAGCTGTCCGCAGCCATTGCAGCACAAGTTCAATCCCCAGCCAGGGAGCTACCCACATGGTGCAGCAGACCTCTCCTAATTCACCTGCTACTCCCCTCAGCAGTGTATTTATGTAGATCTGCCTGTTCTGCTCCCCACTCTGTCTCTGGTGAATCCTCTCACCTCCATACCTCTAGCCTGTACCCCAATTCTTATATGCATAAATAAATAAATCTTTAAAAATTAAATAAATAAAAGCACACCTGTTAATCTGAGGCCAATTCCTTAATGGACCAGCAGAGAAGGCTGTGCAGAAAGAGTGATGAAAAATAACTGAAAGAAGGTGTGCCGATGATTATGAATGAAAGGACAGGAGACAGAAAGGATTTGGGGAGAACCTAGAGGAGAAAAAATATAATAAATTAACTTTTCAACTTGTCATGTTGGAAAAGTATGTGAGATATACACTGTCTAACAAAGAACTAGAAATAGAGCTCAGAAGAGAAGTTAGGGTTATAGATGGATCCTTAGAGATGTCAAAGTTTGCGAAGAGGACCCAAAAACAAATATGGGACAAAGATCTGGGAACTGAAGAAGCATTCAAGAGTAAGTTAAAAAGTTCATGGAAGGGCCTCCCTGGTGGCCCAAGTAGTTAAGCACAGCACTATGAAGCAAATCCACAGCTTCTGCAGCATGAGTCCAATCCCTAGCCGGCCAGAGAGCAACCCACATGGCGCAGCAGACCTCTCCTGTCTCACCTGCTGCTCCCCTCAGCAGTGTATTTCACTCAGTCTGCCTGTTCTGTTCCCCGCTTAGTCCCTGGTGAGTCCTCTCACCCTCTGCATCTCTGGCCTGTACTCCAGCTCTTATATGCATAAATAAATAAACCTTAAAAAATTAATTAAAAGTTCATGGAAGAGAGGTACTCAGTACCTCAGTAGAAGGAAAGATAGGAATTTAGCATTAGAAGTTATGGTTGACCTTCCAGAAGTCAATTTCAGAAGAATAGTAGATTTAGCTCAAACTGTAGTGACAGAAGAGAAGTGTGTGTGTGTGTTTTAAGGAGAAAGGGTACTTTTGGGTTCTCCTTGGTGGTGCAGAAGTTAAAGTCTCTGCTATGAAGCTATCCCCACTGTGCCTGAGTTCAATCCCCTGCCAGGAAGCTAACCCACAAGGCACAGCGGACCTCTCCTGTTTCCTCCACTGCCCCCCTCAGCAGTGTATTTCAGGAGATCTGCCTATTCTGCATCCCACTTTGTCTCTGGTGATTCCTCTCACCACCCCACCCTCCCACCCCCGCATCGCTGGCCTACACCCCAGTTCTTGTATACATAAATAAATAAAACTAAATCTTAAAAAAAAAAGTGTACTTACATTTGAAGAAGGGAAGTCTTATGTTTGTTTTATTTTTAGGAGGGAGGGACTTGGTTATGTTTTCAGAATAAGCCAGACAAGTAAAATTTAAAGTGGGGAGGGATCTTAGAAGCTTGGATCTAAAGGAAAAGTTAAAGTCTATATTCTGGAACCTAAATTGGAAGTACAGGTATGAAGGAACAGGAACTTGAGTCAAATTTTGATTCACAGGTTGCTGTACAACAGCTTGTGCAAAGACAAGAATGATTGCGAGAGTTGGAGACTTTATAAACAAGTTTTGGATATGCTGTAATTACCTACAAGCCTAAGAAAGAACACCAGTTTCCCCTGCTACCTGAAAGTAAAACATCTGTTTAGTATGATTTGGTAGGTTCTTTTTGGGGTCTGGGAATACTTTTACCATTAATTTATATGAAAATGTTTTTTTAGCATTTCCAGACCCAAAATAAAATCTATGAAATCATATCAAATAGGAATGCTATGCTTTCATATATCGGGGGAGACCTGTATGATAAGTGCTAAATGAATTGTACAAATAAAATACTAGCAGACAGTCTTCCCTTTCTATTTAAATAGGGTTGTATCTAATCTAGGTCTTGAAAAATCAGGTAGGTGGAGCGGAAGGAGAAATGGAGACAAGAAAATATGCAAAGATCTCAGGGCAGAAAAGCTGTTTATTGTAGAAATTGGAAGGAGGTCTTAAAAGCTGAGCAAAGGGGCGGGAGTAGTGGGAAATAAAACTGGAAAGGTAGGCCTTGAATATCAGGATAAAGAAGGTCATCTTTGTTGGTGGATAATGGAGAGCAGTTGAAGGAGTTTTTGAGCAAGACAGTGGCAGTACTTCAGAAGGTAAATATATGTCAGTTTGATAAATGCAGTGAGGAGGCTTGATGGCAGTCATAAGCCCTATAGTAGAGTGTTGGCAAAGGGAGGAAAAAGAAAGGGACCCCTCTCTCTAACGTCCTTTTGGCACATTGCTCATCTTTTCTTTTTTAGGATTTATTTATTTATACAAGAACCGGGGTATAGGCCAGATGTGCGGGAGGGTGAGAGGTTTCACCAGGGACACGGTGGGGAGCAGAACAGACAGATTGACCGAAATACACTGCTGAGGGGAGCAGCGGGTGAGACCAGAGAGGTCTGCCACGCCATGTGGGTAGCTCTGTGGCTGGCTAGGATTCGACCTGCACTGTGGAGGCTGTGTACAGCTTCACAGCACTGCACTCAACAGCCTGCGCCACCACAGAGGCCCTCTTTTATTTTAAGATTTATTTATGCGTACAAGAACTGCGGTACAGGCCAGAGGTGTGGGGGTGAGAGGATTCACCAGAGACAGAGTGGGGAGCAGAACAGGTGGAACTGAAATACACTGCTGAGGAACTGAAATACACTGCTGAGCAGTGGGCAAAACATGAGAGGTCTGCTGCACCATGTGGGTATCTCCCTGGCCAGGGATCAAACTCGTGCTGCAATGGCTGCGGACAGCTTCATAGGTTGTGTCTTAACCCCTTGCACCACCAGGAAGGCCCCATCTTTGCTTTCTTGAGCTTTGTTTATAAACACTTTACTCTTCAGCAGCAATAACATCATGTAATTATACAATAATTGGGACTTTTCCTGGTTGAGTAAAATTTCTATTATGGGTGCTGTTAGAGAAGATAATAAGGAATGGTTACTTTATATATCCTTTCAACATTTGGGTTCAGTATCTCCAAGAGCCTCCCAAAAGTATTTCATTCTTTCTGACCCATGTGCTCAATCTTTCCTCAGTTGACTTAGGGAGGCAGGGCCCCTGACATTTTATGAGTGAACATGACTGATCAAAACATCAAGTTAAGAGCCAAACACCTGGATTCTAGTTTTGCTTCTGGGATAACCGTAATCCTAGCCACGTCTCCTAAAATCTTTGGGACTCAGTTTCCTCGAAGAAGTTAAGAAGATGATCCAAGAGTCCACAATTATATTGTTTCTTTTGTGGAAAGAAACAATTGCTTCTTAGTGGAAAAAATCACGTTCTGCCTTCCGGCTCCCTCTTTTATCATCTTTGAGAACATGAGTAAGTGTAACCATATCAGGTACATATCAGGGTAACTGCTTGGGATAGAGAATTCCAAGCAACCTTTTTAGCCTAATCAGAGTCACTTCCTGACAAGGGACTCATCTGGAAGCTCCTTGAGTCATCACATACCTTCTAACCTTTTTATCATCCCAGATGATGCTCTGAGCAACTACATTCCAGTATGTTCAAGCTCCAGTATATAGCCAAAATAAGAGGATCATTGAAGAAAAAAAAAGAGCAAACTACAGATTTCTAATTCCAAAAGAAATTAAAAGGAACAGATTCCTTCTGCATAATTTTTTTGCCCGAGTTGTTAAAATGCCATTCTGAGGAGAGAGCCAGTTTTACTCCACACACCCAAATAACAGCTGACTCCCCCTCTATCTCTCTTTCCTGCCTTCCTCTGTGAAGAAGGCAGAAGCTTGGCAGCTTGCACACATTCCCAAAGTCCCAAGAATCCTCCAGTTCCCTCACAGTCCACGGTGGTAAAGAGTTTCAGCAGCGTTAACTAATTACCTGATTTGTTTGTGTTCTTGAGCTGAATATTTTTCAAAGGCTATGTCTCAAATACAGAGGCAAGTTGATACAAGGATACAAGCACTGGACATGAAGATTAAACAGCTGATATGGCAGCCATGGTGCTGTGCAGCTCACATCCCCGTAAAAGAAAGAGTGAGCTGTTGAACTGCCGGCGGGAGGTTAGCTGTCAGCCTCCAGCTACAGCACCCTTGGGACCCATTAGTGTCAGAGATAAGGCCCACTCTCTGGGCAACCCCTAGCTAATGACTAAGCACAGTGTGGCAATGAAACTGGCCATTTCTGCCCACTGCTGGACTCCTCTATAGGATACTGTACTCTGGAGCTTTCCATTGGGTAGAGTGCCACTTGGAAGGGTCTGCATCATGACTTGAAGTTCTCCGTGCCCGATTTTCCTTCCTTCCTCCTTTCCTTTCACGGGTATCGTAGCGGCATCCTTATCCAAAGGCTTCCTTGGCCCATTCCTGCTTCCTTCCCTTTTATCTTTGAAAGGTAAAATAAATCTTTTGCACTCCTAATTTTGTCTCAGTATTTTCTTCTGAGACCACCTGAACTGACTCTGTTGGTTCCAGGAATGGTTTGAAAAAATAGGCAGTGGGCCTCTCTGGTGGTGCAAGGGGTTAAGTCTCAGAACTATGAAGCTATCAGTAAGCCACGTCAGCACAAGTTCAGTCCTGGCCAGGGAGGTGACCCACATGGCGCAGCAGACCTTTCCTGTCTCACCTGCTGCTCCCCTCAGCAGTGTATTTCAGTCAATTTGCCTGCTCCCCACTCTGTCTCTGGTGACTCCTCTCACCTCCCCACTCCTGCACCTCTGGTCTGCACCCCAGTTCTTATATGCACAAATAAATAAATCTTAAAAAAAAAAGAAAAAAAATAGGCAGTAATATGGGGTTTGAGAACTGAATTATTCACTGCCTGGCTGGTAATAAAAATATAACCTGGCCCTCCTGGATATACGTGGAGTACAGAGAGTCTCTGGGTCAAGATGATGGCCCAGTTGTGGAAACTTTCACTGCCGGTGGTGTGTAAAAATGTTTCTGTGGTGCAAAGGTGCAGGCATATGGGGTAGGCCAAGGGAGAGCAGTGAACACAGAAACAGTAGAATTGACTGGCTGTTATTAAGTTGCATTGAACCCTGCCAAGAGATAATGAAAAGCTGAGAGCAGTTATCAAACATTGAAAATTAACTGTGAAGGCCAGAGAGCCTCTTTGATGGGTTACAAAGAGGCCCTTATCTCCAGCAATGGGAGAGCAAACCAACGCATAACTAAATAGAGTTTCAGGATGCAAATCTATAATCAAGGCCAGAGCTCTAATTGGAAAAATCTGGGACCCTGACACATAGAGTAGAGCTCTCTAGGTGAACCCCCCCAAATCTTGGTATCTTACACTCCTCCAAATCCTAAGAGTCTTAAGCGGGACCCCCTCCCTAAGAGGTAGCACTCTCCCACAGCAGAAGTCTTTCGCCCTCAGAATCTGCCCCATCTCCTCTCCTGGCTGCCTGGTCTCAGCTAGTGTTAAGTTACAGTAGAGACCTGCAAGAATGTGCTGGACCTGGTGAAGAAAAAAAGGAACTGTGCTCCAAAGTAACAAAGAAGTAACGAGAATGTACTGGTAAGAGGTGGGAAGTATCTATGGGATTGGATTTTGGTGGAGCTTAATCATGGGACCTAAATAAGAGACTGGATAAGGGAGTTTATCGACTGGGGGCCATTATCGTGGGAAAGAATTTAACTTCCTGTTAAAGACCGGCCCTAGGAGCTCATAGAAAACAGCAGATGTGATAACCTTTGCTGAGTGAAACTCAGGGGAATTGCTGTGGCAATTTGGGGAAGAAAGAATTATGTGAGTCAACGAAGTAGGCATGCTCGGTAGTTATAAGAGGCCAGAAGTCCTACCAAAGATGTTCTGTAGAAATTCTAGAGGGTATGGGGGAGGCTCCCTGGTGGTTCAAGGGGTTAGGACGTATGAAGCTATCCGCAGCCGCTGCAGCACAAGTTCAATCCCCAGCCGGCCAGGGAGCAACCCACATGGTATAGCAGACCTCTCCTGCCTCCCCCACTGCTCCCCCTCAGCAGTGTATTTCAGTCAGTCTGCCTGTTGCTGTTCCCTGTTCTGTCTCTGGTGAATCCTTCCCCTACCCCGCATCTCTGTCTCTGGCCTGTACCCCAGTTCTTGTATGCGTAAATAAATAAATCTTTATTTACCAACACCATCAGGAATCTGTTGGCCAGCATCATTAAGCTCAGTGGTGGCTTTCTTCTGCAAGCCAGAGCTAACAAGGAGAGACACTGTCACAACGTGACCCTGTTATAGCAACACGGATAATGGGGTCCCAAAGCAATAGAGACCAAGTGGCAGCACTTACTTAACTGCCAGAAGCCTGGGGGCTATGATTATCCAAATGGTTGGCAAGATCAGCTTGACAGCAGGGAGTTTGACAGGTATTGAGCTTAGAGATGTGCGGGTGGTTGACAGAACATGGCATCCCCAGGGGCAAAATAGATGGGCAGCCAGAACAATGGCATAGTCACATACGTGCAATCAAAAATAAGAAGAGATGAACAGGAACCTGAGGATGGAGGTCCCAGCCAAAACAAACAAAAAATCATGATCCCTTATCCCAACATGAGTCAATTTTCATACCAAAACTCAGTGATCAAAGTGGTGGCCAATTCTCCAAGATGGGAAACACCAGGGTGAGTATATACTGTGATTTCCCCAGTCCTTTGAGGGACTATGACTATTTATTTACTCAAGTGACTATCAATAGAGGAGAGAACACCCACACATTTTGAGGACTGTTGGACACAGGATCTGAGCTGCCGTTATACCTGGGGACCCAGACCATTAGCCTCACCTCCCTGTTGGGGTGGGACCTTATGAGGGCCAGGTAGTATAGAGTCCTAGCCAGAGTCCATCTTTCAATGGGTCCACCCAATCTGCCGGAAGCAATCTGGACTATTTGAACACCCTGCAGAACATCCCTTTATCCATGACATCATGCTGATCAGCCAGAATGAGCACAAGCAGCCAGGTCATACCAGAGTGTGGAAGATAAACCTACAAAGATTCAGGGGCCCACCACTTCACAGAAGTTCACAGGAGTCCTGTGCTTAAGGGACATGCCACGACATCCCCCAAAGTGAAAGATACATTGCTGTACCTTGCATCCCTTTCCACCAACAAGGACTCAAGGTACCCAGGCAGACTCTTCTGGTAGTAACGACTATGCTTTCCATTGCTCTGGGCTGTATACAAGGAGGCATGAAAAAATTCTGGCTCTGAATATGGTCTGGAGCAGGAAAGGAGTAGACCCACTGTTAAATCAGCTAACACTTTGGTAACAAAATAACACAGACAAGGTAGCTTATAAAATCACGTTTATCTCTCACAGTTCTGGAGGCTGGGAAGTGCAGGGTCGAGGTGCCAACAGATTTGGGGGGTTGTAAGGGCTTCCTGGCACATAGATGGCTGTCTTTTTGCTGCATCCTTATATAACAGAAGTGGAGAGGGATCTCTCTTGGGTCTCTTTTATTCTTTAAAGATTTCATTTATTTATGCATATAGAACTGAGGTATAGGCCAGAGGTGTAGGGAGGGGGTGAGAGGATTCATCAGAGACAGAGTGGGAGCAGAACAGGCAGAACTATTGAAATACACTGCTGAGGGGAGCACTGGGCAAGATAGGAGAGGTCTGCTGAGCCATGTGGGTTAGGTCCCTGGCCAGGATCAAACTCAAGCCTCAGTGGCTGGTGATAGCTTGGTAGCACTGAGACTTTAACCCCTGCGCCACCAAGGGAGGCCCTCTTGTTTCTCTATTATAAGGACACTAAGTCTGTTCATGAAGGCGGAGCCTCCCAAAGGCCCCACCTCCTAACACATTACATTAGGAATTAGAATTTCAACATACAAATTTTGGAGGAAAACAAACATTCAGGAAATAGTACCCACTTGCCATCACTCTCAATAATTTTGTTGGGGGGACTTTGTGCATCCTGCTCCTACAGCTCCAGGTTGTGGGGTTAGAAATTCTAATCCCCCCTTGGGCCTCCTGGTGACACAGCAGGTTGAAGCACAGCACTGTGAAGCTGTCTACAGCTTCTGCAGTACGGGTTCAATCCCTGGCTGGCCAGGGAGATACCCACATAGCACGGCAGACCTCTCCTGTCTCGCGGGCTGCTTCCCTCAGAGTGTTTTCGGTCATCTGCCTGTTCTGCTCCCCACTCCATCTCTGGTGAATTCTCTCACCCTCTTGTGCGTCTGGCCTTTACTCCAGTTCTTGTATAAATAAATAAATCTTTTTTTTAAATAAATATATCTTTAAATAAAATCTTAAAAACAAAAAGAAAGAAATTGCAATCCCCAATGGGGCAAACTCTTTTCACGAAGGTCACATTAAATTACATGCCCCAAACATCATATATACAGGCATTTTGGCCTTGAATATAGGGAGCAACAGGCAAGAAAAGACATCACTGTGTGGTCAGGCCAATGGAGGTGTCTGAGGCAAGGGGTATTCAGAGTGGAGGAGGGAAACGGTATACTATTAACAGTTGCAGCCCTGCAGCCAGCTGCAGCAAGGTACCTGTACTTAATTTTAGTAACACCCCTCTTCTGAGTCTCTCAAAACAGGTCTGTGGGGCCTTGACCAAATAATGCACAGAGAAGTGAATCCACATGACACAATGGCGAGCAATAGGAGCCATGGAGGTGCTCCACTTAGTCCCTTCAAGGGAGTCCTTTCCTGTCAGCTGCCAGGAGAGCAGTGGTCTCACCCCTGCCAGCTACAGCCCCTTCAGGAAACACCAGTGGTGACCACGCTCTTCCTGGAAAGCCTCCAGGCGGTAACTGAGCCAATTGTGGGTTCTAGAACTTCGCTGTCCTCTCTCCTCAGCCTGCTCTAGTTCTCCCCATCAGGCTGGCTCAGATCCTATCAGATCTGCATGCTGACTAGAGGCTTTCCTTCCCCAATCTTGCTTCCTCTCTGTCTTTTACAGACATTAAATAAACTCCTTATATTCCTAACTTTGTCTCAAAGGACCCACTCTGACACACCCAGGCAATAAAATCATTGAAACAGAAAAATGAAAATGCCATCTATATGAGTATGCACACATACACACACACACACAACAATTGCAAAGTCTTCTTAAAATCTGTATTTATATAGATGCGACATGGAAGAAGACATAGAAAATAAAACTAGTGCCAGGGAGCTAACCCACATGGCGCAGGAGACCTCTCCTGTCTCCCCCACTGCTCCCCTCAGCAGTGTATTTCAGTCAGTCCGCCTGTTCTGCTCTTCACTCTCTCTGGAGAATCTTCTCACCCGCCACACCTCTGGCTTACACCCCAGTTCTTGTGTACATAAATAAATAAATCTTTAAAAAATGAAACTGGTTACTCTGTTAGAGTAAAAGGATTGTGAGTAATATTTTTCACCTATCCTTGATTATTAACATAATGTTATTATATATTACATAAAGATAAGGAGAAAACAAGGCAATTGGCTCTAAATCTACTTTCTGTTTCTTAAAAGCTATGGGACTTTGGGCAACTGAGTTTTGGTTTCTTTATCTTTAAATAAAGATAATAGTTATGAAGATAGGGGTTGAGGATATGAACATACTTTGCTGTAGCATAACACTATGAAGTTGCAAAGTATTTTTATTACATAGGCTGGTGTCCCAGCTTCAAATAAATTGGTTAGTCAACAAATGTTAATTAAGTATCTATGTCGTGTCAGTACTACTTGTATTAGTTTTATTCCCACATATTTCGTGGATTAAAACAACATACATTTATCATTTTACAGTTCTGGAGGTCAGAAATCCTAAACACAAGTTGTCAACAGGGCTGCATTCCTTCTAGAGGTCCCAGGAAAGAATCTGTTTCTTTGCTTTTTCCTGTTTCTGGAAGTTGTTTCCCTTCGGTCCTGGTCTTTTCCTTCACCTTCAAATCCAGCACATGGTATCTAAATCTGCCTCCCTACAGCCACTTCTGTGCTCACAGCTCCTTCCCTGACTGGGTTCTTCCTTCCTCTTATAAGGAACTGTGATTACACTGGGGCCTCCTGGATAATCCAGTTCTGTAGCTCATAAGGAGGACTAAGAAGTGGGGCCAGCAGAAGAGCAGGGTAACTGGTTTTCTAGAAGAAAGCCATCTTGCCCTCTAGGCTATGAAAGGGAGGCTTTTCTGTAGATTAAAGGGGACAAGGAGAGTCAGCTGGCTAAATAAAGAATTACAGAAAGTTTACAGAAAGAACACAACATTCTCACTCAGGCTAGCTAGAGACTGTCTCTTCTTGAGTTCAGTTCTCCCCTCCGGAGGGAGTGGCTGGTTGATCCTGGTGTGAACAATGCCTCTTTGTATCTTGTCTCCCTGGGCTCTCCTTTGTTTTCTCCCAGATAGTTGTTTCACAAAGACTTTCTCTTGACTGTAGAGATAAATTATATACATGCAAATATGCAAGTAGACATATATAAGTTAAATATTCAAACTGCTATTAAAATCTTTTTGATTTTTTCCTCTCGCTAAACAACTTCATTAAGGTATAACTTACACACTGCTAATTACACAATTAAAAATGTACTACTTGATAGTTTTGAAGTGTGTTTCCATGGAAATTTCACAATCAAGATAGTGAACATATCCATCCACCAGAAACTAGGATGGTGGGCATGTTCTTCCTGGGTTTCAGCTCATAAAACCTGTTATCAGCTCATAAATTTGTACTCTGAGTAATGAGACAAGATGAATCATTCATTAAATTTTTTTCCTGCAAAAGTGGGCAGGAAAAACAACTTCCCACCCACTTGGCAGGTAATCACTATTTCATTAACTACATTATGTCACTGTACTGTGAGTTCTTTCTTCATTGTGCACAGGACTCAGTTGGGATGTAAAAGGTTGGGGAAAGCAACCAGTTGGTATCCAGGCCAGCTCTTGGCTACCCCGTATGGAAACAGGAGTGGATGTTTGTCCTCAGTTCCCTAACAAGCCTGCCCTCCTGCAGTCCATCTTCCTGGGTCCCATCTCATTCAGCCCAGGGCTATCAAACATGAGATCCTTCTCAACCTGTACCTCCTCAATCTTCTTCTTCTTCTTTTTTTTTTAAAGGATTTATTTATTTATTTATTTATACAAGCACTGGGTACAGTCAGAAGCACGGGAGGGTGAGAGGATTCACCAGAGCCAGAGTGGGGTGCAGAACAGGTAGAACGATGAAGTACACTGCTGAGGGGAGCAACAGGCGGCAGGAGAGGTCTGCATGGCATGTGGGACCCTCACCCGGTGGCTGGGGATTGAACCGGCATTGCAGAGGCTGCGGGCAGCTTCGCAGCCCAGCGCTCAACGGCTGCGCCACCAGGGAGGCCCCTCAATCTTCTTTATGGTTTTGAAGAAGAGATATCTATTTTCTCCTTCATTCTAAAGTCACTATCTCCTCCCAGTGTTTGGATTTAATAATTCCTGCTCTTGTCCCTCATTTTTTAAAAAAGATTTATTTATCCATACTAGTACTGGGGTACAAGCCAGAGGTGTGGGGGTATGTGTGAGAGGATTCACCAGAGACAGAGTGGGGAACAGAACAGGCAGACTGACTGAAATACACTGCTGAGGGGAGCAGTGGGTGAGGCAGGAGAGGTCTGCTGCGCCATGTGGGTAGCTCCTTGGCCGGGGATTGAACTCGTGCTGAAGAGGTTGCGGATAGCTTCATATGTTGCGTCTTATTCCCTTGTGCCACCAGGGAGGCCCCTATTCTCCCTTATTAAGAAAAATTGATTGACTATCTACCAGGTATCAGGCACTGCTCTAGGATCGTGAAATATAGCTGAAATCAGAACAGAAATCCCTGCCCTTCTGAGTCTACGCTCTAGTGATGCAGGGAAACTAAGAACTAGAACCTAACTTCCACCAGTCTCCCCTTCCTCTCTAACATCTTCAATAATTCCCTCTCTGAGTTATTTTCCTTCTGACCTTAAAGATGAATAGGGGAACTTTATTTTAATCCTTTTGGAACTCATGGATGCTCTCCTATTTCTTTCCTTTCTTCACCACTGCCTGAGTCAAGTTTATAACCAATGGCTCCAAGTTTGCAGTTGAGCTCAGCAACTAAAGGACTTTTCTCAGTTCCCCGCTACTGAATGTCTCTCGTTCCTCTGCGCCCTGGCTCTTCACACTCTTTCTTCCTTGGGTTTCTACACTACATCTGTCTATGATCTACTGCTCCAGCTCCTGCCATTCCCCGCAGTCACTTCTCCCTATCCCTTAATTATAACTACTGTTATAAGTTTTCAGATTTTCTGTAAATATGAAACTATTCCTATATCACTTATTTAAAAAACAAAAGCAGAGTAAACTCTAAAGAATTATTTTATATAGTTTTTTATTGAATAACATTGCATTATAATAGTATATACATTTCAGGGGTGCATCATTATAAATTAATGTCTGTATTATAAATTCACCACTAAGAGTCCAGTTCTCTCCTTCATTAAATAATTGTCTCTTTTACCTGCTTCACCAACCTCATTTCCTCCTTCACTCTTGGTAACCACTGATTTGGTCTGATAGTCTAAAAGTTTATTTTTGTTATATTTAGTTCATTTCTTTTTTGTTGTTGGTTTCCCCATATATTGCATATGAGTGAAATCATATGGTGTTTGTCTTTCTCTGTCTGACTTGTGTCACTGAGCATAATACCCTCTAATTCCATCCATGTGTTTGCAAATGGCAGGATTTCCTCTTTTCTTATGGTTGAGTAGTTCTGATACATTCTTGATTTTGAACTTTGGCTCCCTAAATTCAGAGGGAAAGAAACTATTTCTGAAAGGAATCCTGCTAGAAAAGCCTGGTAAGAACACTGTTATTATTCCCTAAACCTAAACACTGGTCATAGCTTTGACATCTTCCTCTCCCAGGGTACCTATTGCAAAGCTATCAAGTACTATTGTTTGAAACATCTCTCATCTAGAAGTTTAGGTGTATGAAATAAAAAGCTTTGTTTCTGCATAGGAAAAATGCTGCAAATAAAATCCAAAAGCTCAGGTGTCAAGGATCACACAATTCATATGATAAGCAAAGGGATAATTAATTTATATAGAGAAATACTAAAGGCATAACCACTTTAATAATATAAAGGGATAATTATTTTAATACATATAAAGAAAAATAAAGGCATTCCCTAATAGGAAAATGAACAAAGATTAGCAATATGTAATTCACAAAAAGAGAAAAAGAAAAATTACTAATAAATAAACATATTGGAAAAATGTTCAATTACACACGATTAAATAAATGCAATTAAAATAACTATAAGATGCCAATTTTTGCCAATCACATTGGCAAAGTTTTTAAATTTAGAAGTTTACACAGTTGACAAACTGTGAGAAAATTGCATTCTCAAATATTTTTGGTAGGAGTGAAACTTAGTACAAACTTTCTGGAGGGCAACAAGACAATTATTCATTTGCAATGTAAACATCCTGTGGCTTAGCAATTTTACTGCTAGTGTAGTTTATGAATATATGTGCAGTGTATGTGTGTACATCACAAGGGTGGTCTTTTTTCAGTACAATTTCTAAAAGCAAAAAACCACAAAGTAATGTCCAACAGAAACTTGACAAATAAATTATGATATGTCTATGGTATAGATGTTAAAGGGAAGAATTACATATGTCAGTATGAAAGATCTGCAGAGGTAGAATATTGAGGTTTTTTAAAAAGGAAAATTGCAAGGGGTTGAGATGCAACCTATGAAGGTATCCGCAGCCACTGCAGCACGAGTTCGATCCCTAGCCAGGGAGCTATCCATATGATGCAGCAGACCTCTCCTGACTCACCCACTGCTCCCCTCAGCAGTATATTTCAGTCAGTCTGCCTGTTCTGCTCTGCACTGTGTCTCCTGTGAGTCCTCTCACGCCCGCACCTCTGGCCTATATCCCAGTTCTTGTATGTATAAATAAATAAATATTTTATTATTTTTTTAAAGATTCATTTATTTATTTTATACAAGCACTGGGAACAGTCAGAAGTGCAGGAGGGTGAGAGAATTCACCAGAGCCAGAGCGGGGAGCAGAACAGGCAGAAGGACCGAAGTACACTGCTGAGGGGAGCAGCGGGCGGCAGGAGAGGTCTGCGCGCCATATGGGACCCACCTCCGGTGGCCGGGGAGCAGCCGGGGATCGAACTGGTGCTGCACAGGCTGCGGGCAGCCTCGCAACCCAGCGCTCAACCGCTGCAACACCGGGGAGGCTCTATAAGTAAATAAATCTTTAAAAAAAAAAAACACTGGGCCTCCCCTGGTGGCGCAGGCGGTTGAGTGCTGCGCTGTGAAGCTGTCCGCAGCCTCTGCCTTGCAGGTTTGGATCTTGGCAGGCCAGGGAGATTCCCACATGGTGCGGCAGACCTGTCCTGTCTCGCCTGCTGCTCCCCTCAGCAGTGTATTTCGTCAGTCTGATTGTTCTGTTCCCCACTGTCTCTGGTGACTCCTCTCACCCTCCTGCATCTGGCCTATTCCCCTGGTTCTTGTATAAATATAAATAAATCTTAAAAAAAACCCAAAACACTTAGAATGGAAATACCATACAATCCATCAACCCCACTCTTTGAGTATATATCCAAAGAATATGAAACTATCAACACAAAAATCTATATGTTCCACATTGTTCATAGCAATATTATTTATAATAGCTAGGAAATGGAAGCAGCCTAAATGTCCATTGATAGATAGCTGTATCAAGAAGATGTGGCATATTATAAAGTTTTAACAAAATGGAGTAGTACATACAGGTATAGAAACATGCAGGTATAGAGCCTCCCCTGGTGGCGCAGTGTTTGAGCGCTGGACTGTGAAGCTGCCCGCAGCCTCTGTAGCGCTGGTTCGATGTCCGGCCAGCCCGGCGAGGGTCCCACATGGCGCAACAGACCTCTCCTGCAGTGTCCGCTGCTCCCCTCAGCAGTGTATTTCTTCGTCAGTTTGCCTGTTCTGCTCCCCACCCTGGTGAATTCTCTCACCCTCCTGCTCTTCTGACTGTACCCAGTGCTTGTATAAATAAATAAATCTTTAAAAAAAAAAAAAAAAGAAACATACAGGTATAGCCATAAGAAAGGATGAAGTGCAGTCATTTTCAACAAGATCGGGAGAGTTGAGAAAATTATGTATAGTAAAGCAAGTCAGAATTATAAGAACAAATAATGGACATTGACATAGCAGATAATTCCATTATGTAAAACACTTTCCAAAGCCAGTGGTCATCAACAAGCAGTGAGAGCTCTAAGGTTAAGAGGGAGGGAGGAGGGAAAGGGACAAGGAGGTATAAGGGATGGTGGTAGGGAAAAAACAAACACAATATAATTAATAAAGTAAATTTAAGAAAAGAAAGGCAATGTTATGATCAGAAGCTTGCCAGTCTAAGCCTGTATTTCCACAGCAACAACAGTTCAATATACATCTAAACTAAGTCAGCGTTTGATGCAACTTTATGGAACATAATATTGGGAATTACAGGGTCAATCATATAGAAATAGGCATATGTTAAAACATTTAATGACCTTTAGGACTGGTTATTTTTGTAGAATCTGTCTGGAATTGAGAAAGAGGCGGAAGACTTTTGTTTTTATTCTATAACTGTATGTACTACTCCATTTTGTTAAAGCTCTAAACATGTCTTACTTTTATTTTCTGAAAATAAATTTAAAGCCATATATCTCCCATATTCCTCCCTCATCTTTTCCATGTGTGGTACATCATAAAATTAGGTCCTCACCATCTCCAGTTAGAATTATTATATCTGTCCTCCCTTTTTCTTCTAATCTTTTCTCTTCGTCAGTCTTTCCAGAAAATCACTGCCAAATAAATTTTCTCAAAGTACCACTGATATCAGCCATTTCCCTCTGAAAAGTCTCAACAATACTCCATTGCTTATTACAGCAAATCTATCTTTTTTAAAAAGATTTATTTATTTATTTATTTATTTATATTTTTTAAGATTTATTTATTTATTTATACAAGCACTGGGTACAGTCAGAAGCGCGGGAGGGTGAGAGAATTCACCAGAGCCAGAGCAGGGAGCAGGGAGCAGAGCAGGCAGAAGGACCGAAGTACACTGCTGAGGGGAGCAGCGGGCGGCAGGAGAGGTCTGCGTGCCATGTGGGACCCTCTTCCGCTGGCCGGGGAGCAGCCGGGGATCGAACTGGCGCTGCACAGGCTGCGGGCAGTTTCGCAACCCAGCGCTCAACCGCTGCGCCACCGGGGAGGCCCAGATTTATTTATTCTTATTCTTATTCTTATTTATACAATAGCTAGGGTATAGACCAGAGGCACGGGAGGGTGAGAAGATTCACCAGAGACAGTGGGGAGCAGAACAGGCAGATGGACCGAAAGCACTGCTGAGGGGAGCAGCAGGCGAGACAGGAGAGGTCTGCTGCACCATGTGGGAATCTCCCTGGCCTGCCGGGAACTGAACCTTGCTCTGCAGAGGCTGTGAAGCTTCACAGTGCCGTTGTGCTCAACCCACTGCGCCACCGGGGTGGTCCAGCAAATCTATCTTTTAAAATCTTGCATGATCAGATCTCTCTCAGTCTTGTCTCTCCCTATTCCCCAATTCCAGTTCTACAGTCTGGCATCTCTTCTCATTACCTGCCTCTTATCCCCCCATAACATGCCAATTTCTACCTCTCCAACTTAATCCATTTTGATCTCTGAATTTGGGCCGCACCTGTGTCTGCCCAAATCCCACCTAGTTTTTACTTTGACTACTTCAGTGAAACTTTCTGAATTTCATTTTTCTCTATGGTTTTCCCATTTCTGAATTCGTACTGAGCTAACCCACACAAATATTTCATTCATATGCTATTTATAAATCTCTAATTGCTCTGTGTAAATTTATTCAAAAAACCTTAAGCACTTGCTAAATGTCCTACACTGTTCTCATGACTTTACAAATATTACCTCATTTAATCTTCATAATGACTTTATGAGATAGTGAGTGCTATCACTCCCATGTTAAGTGCAGAAACTGAAACACAGAGACATTAACTAAGTTGCCCAAGGTCACACAGTAATAGAGTCAGAATTCATACCCACAAAGTCTGACTCTGGAGTCATATTCTTTTTTTTATATATATATATATTTTTTAATAGGGGCATGTTTTATTTATTTATTTGTTTGTTTGTTTGTTTTTGTTTTATACATGCACTGGGTACAGTCAGAAGCGCGGGAGGGTGAGAGAATTCACCAGAGCCAGAGCTGGGAGGAGAGCAGGCAGAAGGACCGAAGTACACTGCTGAGGGGAGCAGTGGGCAGCAGGAGAGGTCTGCGTGCCATGTGGGACCCTCCTCCAGTGGCCGGGGAGCAGCCGGGGATCGAACCGGCGCCGCTGAGGCCGTGGGCAGCTTTGCAACCCAGCGCTCAACCGCTGCGCCACCGGGGAGGCCCTGGAGTCATATTCTGACCTATATAAAATACTTTCTGCTGACTGCGCAAATGGATGAATTATATCATGTGTTCTTTGAGGGAGGAGACTATATCTTCTTCAATCTCTTCTCTTAAGAGCCCCATAATATGCTTAAGGAAGTCTTATCAAATGCCTGATTTTCCTGGGCCTCATTTTATGGGAGGCCGACTCTCCTAGCTCTGGGAATGGACTTGGGACTGGGAAGTTAGGTCTTAAAGACAGCCTGGTTCCCCTTGAACTTGCTGGCTGCACCCCTTGCTCCTCCAATGGTCGACCTTTCTCTCATCCACCAGCTGACTTCAGCCCATGCCAGTTTCTCTTTGCGCCTTACCAAGGGTGCACAGTGAGCCCTGTGGCCACAAGAGGGCGAGATGGACGCTGTCTCCTCCACCAGGAGGACTCCCTATGCCTTGCCGGAGCAAAAAGCAGGATTTCATTCATCCCCTGGGCCTCTGGCTCCTCCACCCTGCAGCCTGCCCACAGAATCTCTCCCAGATGCCGTGAAAATGCATGGTTTTAAGATTCAAATGGATTTGGGATTACTCTTGGCTCTACCACTTATTGGCTGTGTCACTTTACACAAGTTACTGAAGCTTTTGAGCTACTGAATATGATTATTCAGTCAGGCCTCTGAACATGATTAAGTCATTGCTAACAGCGATGTAACCAGTGAGTGCTGAGCTATATCCTAAGCACAGTTCTAAGTACTTTACATACATGAACTTGTCCAATCTTCACAAGTTGATGAGAAGGTGTATTGCTGTTTTCATTTCACAGATAGAGAACTGAGGCACATGGAGCAGAATGGACTTACCCAGTGATACAAAGCTAGCAGGAAACGGTCTAGCCAACATTTATATAATTGTCATGAAGACAAAAAGAGGTAATATGTAAAAAATAGCTGACATAAGAAGACATGGTAATTATATCCCTTGTATCAGTTAATATTAGTTTCAAGGATACACAAGTTGAAGGTAAGTGGAGACTTCATGAGAGTCATGGAGTGGGGAGGGAGTGGCCAGGAGGTCTGTGAGGCTGGGGCACAGAATGACCAGGACACCATGCCAGGAGATGAAGACTAAAAAGAAGGAAGGGAGTGGGATGTGAATGGCCTTGTAAGAGTTTTATGAAAAAAGTTTAGGGCTTCCCTGGTGGTGCAAGTGGTTAAGATGCAACCTATGAAGCTGTCTGCAGCCACTGCAGCACGAGTTCAATCCCCAGCTAGGGAGCAACCCACGTGGCGCAACAGACCTCTCCTGCCTCGCCCGCTGCTCCCCTCAGCAGTGTATTTCAGTCAGTCTGCCTGTTCTGGTCCCCACTCTGTTTCTGAATGTGAATCCTGTCACCTCCGCATCTCTGGCCTATACACAGTTCTTGTATGCATAAATAAGTAAATCTTTAAAAAAAAAAAAAAAGAAAAAAGTTTAACTCAAGCCAGTAAATGATGGGGAATTATTGAAGAATTATATGGTGAAATTTACATGTTAGATGGGGTGAGGAGTGTGAGGTTAGAGGTAGGGATATCTACTAGGTGGCTATTTTGATAGTACAAGCAATGAAAAGCTAACACATGGTGGGGAGAATGGAGAGAAAATTTAGAGTGCGAAAGAAATGAATACAGTAAATAAAGAGCATTCTTCCTGCTGGCCTTATCAGCCAAATCCTTCTGGATTGAAACTAGTGCCAATGGTTAGCAATGGTCTCCAGGCTGGTTGAAAGTAAGATGGATATATTTCCTGTAGTTCAACCTCATCTGGAGACTTAATTCTTAATCATTTCAAATTTTAGTCTGCATTTTTTTAAAAAGATTTATTTTTATTTATTTATGTATTCAAGAACTGGGGTGCAGGCCAGAGGTATGGGGGATTGAGAGGATTCACCAGAGACAGAGTAGGGAGCAGAACAGGCAGTGTATACATAAATAAATACACTGCTGAGGAGAGCAGCGGGTGAGACAGGCGAGGTCTGCTGTGCCATGAGGGTAGCTCCTTGGCCAGCCAGGGATCGAACTCCTGCTGCAAAAACTACGAACTCAAACTGGTGCTGCAGAGGTTGCGGATAGCTTCATAGTGCTGTGCTTAACCCCTTGCACCACCAGAAAGGCCCCTCCCCCAGGTTTAAATACTAAAACAGTATTGTGGAAAGACAGACATGGAGTAACCTTGTATGTGGTATCTATTCAACAAATATTTGCTAATACTGAATCTGAATACCCAAAACTTTCTGGGAGTGGATTCGTCTTCAAGCCAGACTTGGAATATGGGGTGGGGGTGTCTTTTCTATATAGAAACATATTTCCTAGGATAAGCTCTCCTCCTCATTTGTTGGTGTCTACTACACCAAGAAGGAAATCCTTTTTGAGTAACAAATTCCTTTTTTCTTTCTGTAGTTTCAGGATCTCGACTTCCTCTTGGTGGCGGTAGAGAGTATTGGCAACAGGCACTGTTGCCTATGTTGGAGACATAAACAGATGAGTAGTAGACTTCATAAATCCTCTTTCTCAGAAGTAAAAGCAAACAGCCCATTATCCCTGTGTTGGCTGCTCCTTTAAGCAAGAGAACTGGTCCTCCAAAGAAAGTGTGCAAAGTTAAGGAAACTGCCAGCTCTCAGCACCCTGAGGTTTATTTATTTAGGTATCTCATTTATTTATTGACCTCCACAGAGAATGAATAATTAACTTGCCTCCCTGCCCTACTGCCAAGAGGCAGCAGCCATCTACTACAGAGGGGCACGGCTGTGGGCAGATGCCTGGGTTCCCCTGGCTTGTTTCAAATCACTAATAGAGCCTGTGTAAGTAGCTACACTATTTTCTCCTCTACAGCATATGGAAGGGGACTGTTTTCCTCCCAGAAGGAGAAGATAATACGCAATTTTCTGTAGAAGCTCTCTAGTTGGCCAAGTTTGTTGAAGACCATGCTGAAACAAACAGCATCTTAAATTTAATCTTGATCTAAGGTGAAGCTCTTCTGAGTTTTTTTTTAATTTTTTTAAAAAATTATTTATTTATGCATACAAGAACCAGGGTACAGGCCAGAGGTGTAGGGGCTGAGAGGATTCACCAGAGACAGAGTGAGGAGCAGAACAGGCAGATCTACTGAAATACACTGCTGTGGGGAGATGCGGGCGAAACAGGAGAGGTCTGTGTGCCATGTGGGTAGCTCCCTGGGCGGCTGGGGGATCAAACTCGTGTTGTAGAGGCTGTGGATAGCTTCATAGTGCTGTGCTTAACCCCTTGCGCCACCAGGGAGGCCCCTCTTCCGAGTTTTAAATGAACCACTTGAACTGCAGGAGTAAATAACTAACTACAGCACAAAATTTTAAATTCTATATTATGATAAACTATAGCAGGAAGGAGAAAGAATTAAAGAAGAAAAATAAATGGAAAGAGAAGGTAAGAAAGAAAAAAGAAATTCAACAACAAAACGAACAACTAGATTAAGATGGGCAGAGGATCTGAATAGACACTTCTCCAAAGAAGGCATACTGACGGCCAAGAGGCATCTGGAAGATGTTCATCATCTCTTATTATTAGGGAAATGCAAATTAAAGGAACGAGATATCACCTCATACCTCTAAGAATGGCTATTATCCAAATGACAAGAAACAGCACATGTAGGAGAGGATGTGGAGAGAAGGGACACTTGCACGCTGTTGGTGGGGTTATAACTTGGCACAGCAATTACAGAGGGCAGTATGGGGATTCCTCAAAAAAATTACAAATAGAAATTCCACATGATCCAGTTTATCCCACTTTTTTCCCCTTTTTTAAAAAGATTTATTTATTTATGCATATAAGAACTGGGGTACAGGCCAGAGGTGCAGGGGGTGAGAGGATTCACCAGAGGTAGAGTGGGGAACAGAAGAGGCAGATCAACTGAAATATATTGCCGAGGGGAGCAGTAGGCAAGATAGGAGAGGTCTGCTGTTCCAAGTGGGTAGCTCCCTGGCTGGGGATTGAACACGTGCTGCAGTGGCTGTGGCTAGCTTTATAGGTTGTGTCTTAACCCCTTGTGCCAACAGGGGTTCCCTATTGCACGTTTTTTTTTTTTTTTTTTCAATAGAAGAACTGAGGTATAGGCCAGGGGATGGAGGTGGGTGAGAGGATTCACCCGAGACAGAGGGGGGAGCAGAACAGGCAGATCTACTGAAATGCATGCTGAGGGGAGCAGCGAGCGAGACAAGAGAGGTCTGCTGCACCATGTGGGTAGCTCCCTGGCCAGGGATCAAACTCAAGCTGTAGTGGTAATAGCGCCGAGATTTAACCCCTAGCCCACCAGGGAGATCATCAGTTATCCCACTTCTGAGTATTTATCTGACAAATGCAAAAACACTAATTTTAAGAGATATCTATACCTTCATACTCATCGCAGCATTATTTAAAATAACAGAGAATTTAGAAACAACCTAAGTGCCCAATGGCAGATGACTGGATGAAGATGTGGTGTCAATACAAGATGGAATACTACTGAGCTGCCAAAATAGATGAAATCTTCCCATTTGCAACAATGTGGAAGGACCTAGATGGTCTAATACTTGGTAAATTAACTCAGATAAAGAAAGGCAAACATCATATGAATTCATTCATATGTAGTACATGAAGAACAAAAATAAATGAACTAAATAAAACAAACAAAAAACCTCTCAGGCTATAAGACCAAATTAATGATTACTAGACGGGGGAAGGATAAACGGGTGGGTAAATTGAGTTAAAGGGTTCAATTTTGCAGAGAAGGCTGGACTTAGTGGCGAACTTAGTGTAGCACATACAGGACTGACTTACGATGGTGCACGCCTGACACTGACATGTGCTAGTGCGATGTCATTTCCACAAAAACATCTTTTAAAGAAATCCAGATGACGAGACTGATGGGTGATAAGAGGGAATGAAAGACAGATCAAAAATAGGAGTTGGAGAGGAAAGAAAGAGGCAGGGTCAAGAGTGAGAGGGAGCAGCAGCGAGAACTACATTTTCTGAGAAAGCCAGTGCCAGGAGCTTCACTGTAAGGTAAGTAAAAGTATCAGGCTTTTCTGCCCTCCTGCCATTAGGATTGATGATGGATCCCTTCGGTCCTGAATGCATGCCTGATGGCGGACACCTGGAGTAGGGTGTGGGCATGTGTAGACGGGATTCACCTGGGCTGAGACTGGGCTTATAAGGGCGGCTTCACAGGGACACCAGCCAAGTGAGTGGAGAGCGAAAGAGAAGCAGAGACCATGAGAAAATGCTGGAGCACCCAGAAAGAATGAAGACTTGCTGGGGGCTGGGAGGCCTGCCAGACTCCCTGCTCCCCCAACCCCACCACCACCCCGCACCTCTGCCTGCCGAGTACCTGGTAAATCCCAATAAAAGCCTGGAAAGACCACCGTGGGCTCTAGGACTCTCCTTTACCCCGTCTGCATAGAATCATAGAGAACCTGAACTGTGCCTTCCTGCCTCTACACTGGGGCACACATATTTTTTATTTTTAAAGATTTATTTATGCATACAAGAACTGGGGTACAGGCCAGAGGTGTGGGGGTGTGTGTGAGAGGATTCACCAGAGACAGTGGGGAACAGAACAGGCAGATCGACTGAAATACACTGCTGAGGGGAGCAGGTGGCAAGACAGGAGAGGTTTGCTGCGCCATGTGGGTCAGCTCCCTGGCCGGGGATCGAACTTGTGCTGCAGTGGCTGCAAATAGCTTCATAGTGCTGACACTTAACCCCTTGTGCCACCAGGGAGGCCCTGGGGCACATTTAACCTCTAACTACAAGTATTTGTCACTGATGAGTTTTCAGTTTCAATGTTGGCAGGTGTTGACATGTTGGCTTTGCTCTAGGCTGAGAAAGTATGTACTTTCTAAACCAGCTGCACCCCAATATTGCCCAGAAGTTGGCTGAAAATTTTAGAATACTTCTGCAGTTCATCTACCTGTCTGTAAAATTTCAGAGATATTTGTCATCTTAGGGATATAGTATCTCTTTCAGTTCAGTTGATGGCTCTGGGAATTGAACAGCACAGACCTGATTCAGTAATGAGACCATTTTAAGGTGTGCATTTTAAAAGCAACGACTAAAACATAAAACCTCCACATAAAAATCTGTGAACGTTCTGAAGTTGTGACTATTTTTACCAAGTAGTTCAGCATCTTGCCCAAGTGCTTCGATTGAGTCCAGGTGCTTGAGCGAAAGGAAAGGAGCACAGACCCAGCTGACTGCTGTCAAGGCCCTTCTGAACACTCACACGTTGTTAAATTCATCAGCACTGCTCTTGTTTTAGTCTCCTGAAGCTTTACATTGCACTGTGCTCAGCTGTCACACCACAGCAATCAGAAAGAACAATTTTATGAGCCAGTAGGAGTCTGGCATGTTGTATCTCTCAAAACCCTTTTAATTAATTCACTAAAGTCTTTAATCTAAGGAAACAGCTCAGTAAATCGCTTCAACAAGTTTCCACCGCTTAGCAGTCTGACAGTATTAAAATAAACTAGATCTCCATGTTCTACTTTAACCTTTTCCAAACACACTGAAAACTGACTAAGGCTAAGGGCAGAAACAGAAAATTCAGTCTAATTCCTCCATCGCATCATGTGACTCGCAAAGCTCCCAGTCCGCAAGCTTCCAATGAATGATGTAATGGAAGCTGGGGCCCACTAATCGTTTGTGACTTAAATAACTGGAATAACATGTAGAAATCTACCCTCTCCCATCTGTGTGTCAAGGAAGCTTAGATTTTCCATATTTAGACAAACTTCTCAAGTTCCATACTAACAAGAGGTTAGGCCCTGCTAGTTAAGTAGGCACACTTTTTTCCCCTGAAAATTTTAAGTGGTTCACATCCCAAGGTCAAGAGTCTGCTTGTAAAAATCTGCAGGATAGATACCTCCACACTGAGCCTCACTGATGAGATGCTAACTGGCCCCATCCAGGTATTTTCCCTCTGTGTAGTATGGGGTGTGGTATGTTTATTCATTAAGTATTTATTGTGTTTGCCCCATGCAAAGCACTTTGGGGGTTGTCAAGATCAGTAATTCTAATAGTTATCACCTGGGCCTCCCCGGTGGCGCAGCGGTTGAGCGCTGGGTTGCGAAGCTGCCTGCGGCCTCTGCGGCGCCGGTTCGATCCCCGGCTGCTCCCCGGCCAGCAGGAGGAGGATCCCACATGGTGCGCAGACCTCTCCTGCCACCCGCTGCTCCCCTCAGCAGTGTACTTCGGTCCTTCTGCCTGCTCTGCTCCCCGCTCTGGCTCTGGTGAATTCTCTCACCCTCCCGCGCTTCTGACTATAGCCAGTGCATGTATAAACAAAACAAACAAACAAATATAATAAATAAATAAAAAAAACATGCCTCTATAAAAAAAAAAACTATTTAAAAAAAAATAATAGTTATCACCTAATGAGTCCCTATTATATCCAAAACCCTTTTGTATATTTTTTAAAGATTTAGTTATGTATACAAGAACTGGGGTACAGGCCAGAGGTGCAGGGGATGAGAGGATTCACCAGAGGTAGAGTGGGGAACAGAACAGGCAGACTGACTGAAATACACTGCTGAGGGGAGCAGCCTGCGAGACAGGAGAGGTCTGCTGTGCCATGTGGGAGGGTCCCTGGCTGGCGATAGAACTCATGCTGCAGTGGCTGGGGACAGCTTCATAGGTTGTTGTCTTAACCCCTGGCGCCACCAGGGAGGCCACCAAAACCCTTCTAAATGCACACCACTGCCAGGAGATTAACCCCATTTCACTGAAGAGTAAGAGAGGGTTCCTTTCACAGAGATTTCTGATATAAAACATGGTATAGATTACATGTATGTGAAATCCTAAATCTAATGAAATTAACAGTATGTCAGATTGTTTAAACTGTAGTATCCAGCAGTGTCCAAAACTAAGCACTCCCCAAATGCTTGTCGACAATGCAAATCAGGAAAAAGGCTGTTTTCTATTTAAACAGCAAAGAAACACTTTAAATGCACATAGAAAATAAAGCAAAATTTCCTAAATTTGAAGGAGAAATTATTATATCACCTGCCATTGAGTTTTTGAAATCGATCTAGATTAAACCTGGGCTGAGTTAGGTATAATCTTATCCAGTTGAAGCCAGGCTATGAATTAGAATGAAGTAAAACATAAATTCAAAGTCATCACCCATGGAAATGGTCATTGCTTACCAGGGTGAAGTGTCAGGGAGTCGACCTCCATTTGGCAAAATGACTATCCACAAAGGAAGACAAAGCCGGATCTTGGAGGCCTTTGAAAATGTTCATTTACATCTAAATTTAATTTGACAGAGAAAAAGGAAGTAGGAAAAACTGTTTTTAGAATCCCATTTTATGTTCTCTCCAGGTCATCTCGTTTTCTGCACTCTTAATATGGCTCCCTTAAGTCTGAAGCCAAGAGATCATGATGACAAAAAGAAATGATCAATAACCAAATAACCAAAAACCAAAAAAAAAAAAAAAAACCAAAAAAAAACCCCACAAAAAAATCCCCAAAAAACAAAAAAACCCAAAAAACAAAACTACTCTTGACCACCCAAAGCGACTCCAGGGTCCAGGAGACCTCAGCCTCTCCTGGGCTCCCGGCCGCCAGCGCCCCCTCCCGGGCTGCGGGAGCACAGCACAGGACCCCCCGACTCGGCCCAGGGTTTCCTTCGCCCACCCCACCCCACCCCACCCCTCCCCTCTCCTCCCCTCCCCTCCCCTCCCCTCCGCCCCCCCTCCCCTCCCCTGCCCTCCCCTCCGCCCCCCTCCCCTCCCCTGCCCTCCCCTCCGCCCCCCTCCCCGCCCCGCGCGTTACCCCCCGGGGGCGTTAGGTGCCCCAGCAGCCCCGGCCCGGGCTGCCCACCCGCCCGCACGTCCAGCGCCCTCTTTTCCCCTGAAAAGTTTCTAGCTGGTAGGGACTATTTTCTTCTGATGTAACCTTCCACCAAACTGGAGGGAAAAGTTACCCGAGGCCGGGAGGGCCGGGGCGCCGAGGGCACCCTCGGGGCCGGGCTGGCGGCTGCACGGCTGTGCTGCGTGAGCAGGGTTACTTGGGCCCAAGCCAGAGTTGTGTTTGTTGGGTTAATTATCAGAGGTGCACGGTGATGCTAAATTTTTAAGATGGAGATGAAAAAAAATTAATATGAAATAGATTCCAGGAGACAAATGGTTCCTTCAGGCCTTGCGGTTGGTCCTGTGGACTCTCTCGCATTGTCTGGCCCTCCCTCCCCCTGACTGCCAAATCCTTATGGTGGACTGTAGGGAAAGCTAGGTTCCCTGGGAAGGACTTCTTAAATCCTAGAGACAAAAGTCAAACCTAGAAATCGCTCTTTTGGGCAGTTTCTGCTTTCTGTCCCTGTTCTGGCTAGGCAAATTAAGCTGGACATCAGGAAAACCCACTAGACCCGTATTTTTCAGATTGTGAGTGGCAAAATCAGTTTGACAAGGATTATGAAGGAGCCAGAATAAAATAGAAAAATACTACCTAGTAAGATGCAAAATTCTTTCATGAACCCAGTATCATGAGACAATACTGAGTGCTTGTACCTGTACCGAATGGAGATGCAGAATATATTTCTTCCTGTGGGCTGCTATAAAAAAAATGTTGAAAATCATTGCACTAGATGGTGGAATTATTTTAGGATGGTTAGATTGGAAGGGTTTGAAAAATCATCTTACTTACTCCTCTGTACTTAGACAGTACTTCATTGAATAATATAGACATGAATTATTTTTCTTACCATCCTCTTATTTCAACCTCTCCTGTTAGTGATTTGTGAATAATTTGTAGCATTAAAGCAGGTTTCTTGTAAGAAAAGCTATAATTTAAAATAGGAAGGCAATTCTGACAAGCTCCCTTTTTCTGTGGTGCCTTCCTCTTCCACCTGGGACATCCTCATCTCCTCCAATTGGAATGTATCCAAAATCGCTCTCTCTACTGCAATACCAGGAAGTCTGGGTTTCTGGACTAGCATGGAGTCAAGTATTCTCCTGAGCCGATTTTATTTTTATTCATTTAAAAATAAATATTTTGATGTTTAACATCTATTATAATCAGGGAAATGCAAGTCAAAACTACAATGAGATACCATCTTATACCAGTTAGAATGGCACATATCAAAAAAACTAGCAACAATAAATGTTGGTGAGAATGTGGTAAAAAAGGAACTCTCCTACATTGCTGGTGGGAGTGCAAACTGGTCCATCCACTATGGAGAGCTGTCTGGAGGTTCCTCAGCCTACTAAAAATGGAGCTACCATGGGACCCAGCAATTCCACTCTTAGGGATCTACCGAAAGGACACAAAAACATTAATTCAAAAGAACACCTGTACCCCTATGTTTATTGCAGCACTATTTACAATAGGTAAAACCTGGATACAACCCAAATGCCCAAAAATAGATGACTGGATCAAGAAGATGTGGTACATATACACAATGGCTTACTATTCAGCAATCAAAAAAGATCAAGTAATGCAATTCGCAGCAACATGGATGGAGCTAGAAGGAATTATGCTCAGCGAAACAAGTCAGAAGGAAAAAGAAAAATATTGGATGGTTTCACTCATAGGAGGAGTATAGGGGAACCAAATAAGACATCAGGGGAAAAAATAATAACAATATAAAACAAAACAAATCAGATAATTATAAACCAGAGACATTCTGCAAGGTAGGGGAAGGGAGAGGGATCAGAAGGAGGGAGGGAGAAGCACAGGGGACTGTAGTGATGGTGCACGCATGAATTGTTGGTGGAAATCCTACACCTGAGAAAAGAAAGCAAACATTGTTTAAAAATGAACAATGATGTAAAATATAGATAAATAAATAAAATAAAGTGTGACTATAAAGATAAATACACACACACAGAGAGACAAATAGATACTTTGGGGCCTCCCTGGTGTCCTAGGAGTTAAGTCTCAGTACTGTCACTGTTAAGGCCTCAGTTCAATCCTGGCCAGGGAGCTACATGGCACAGCAGACCTCTCCTGTCTTGCCCGCTGCTCCCCTTAGCAGTGCATTTCAGTAAGTCCGCCTGTTCAGCTCCCTACTCTGTCTCTGGTGAATCTGTTGAACCCTCTCCCCCATTCCCCCCCTGCCCTTGACATCCAGTTCTTCTATGCCAATTTTTTTTCTCTTCCCTGTTTCAAAATTTTTGATCCTTTTGTATAGGTAATGTGAAGAAAGCACTTGAATCTGATTTAGTCACTCTCCATAGGGTAAGCTCTCTTTTGTGCTAACAAGGGCTGCTTTGCATTTTCTCTTTACTACGCCTTGGCCCCACTGCACATTCTTACTTCATTCCTGCCATGTGCATTAGTTCAGCATTTGGATCCAAAGACCTATGTGTACAAGTGGGTGAGGCTACTGATAGTAGGGCAAACACTTCTCATTGTCAGTAGTGGGCCTCTGGCCCAGAAACAACTATAGTAATTATAATAATTATATTATAATATGTCATATATTATATGTGTTATATATAGCATATTATCTATAATAATATATTATTATAATTATTATTACTATTAATTTATAGTAATTTATGGCTAACATTTACTCAACACTTTTCTGTGATAAGCATCTTAAGCTAGTAAATTCTCCTACCATCTCAGTTGAAACAGGACTTAAACAAGGTCGAATTATGTGTTACTTATCATTCTAGGCAGGAGGAACCCAGCTAGTCTGCCTTCAGATCTCAGAAGTGGAATACTGGCTCCTCTTCAGGCATGAAGGACTCTTTTCCTGCAACTTCTTCCCTGCCTCTGGCTCTCCTTTCAATGCCTCCCTTAATGTTGGGGCTGACCATTCCCCCAAAATCCTCCTGCCAAAAGGCAGTTGTGATATCAGTGAGACTGTGCATGTTCCTTGATGACTGAACAGCATCAGGCACGCTGCACAGGTCTGCCTACCTACCGGGTCGGAGGGGGGTCACTGTGAACGAGAAGGGGAGTCCCTGGGCCCAGTGTTGGGAAAGTCATATGCCGTGGGAGAGAGGAAACACAATTACTACAAACTTCCCAAACTTTTTAATTTCTGTTCAGTGTTCATCACGGGTGAGGGCTGTTCAAAATTTTGAGTTGATACCTAGGTGATAAATCTTGGAGTTGACCTATGGAGGTCTTGGGGTATTTGCTGGAGCTCTAGGGAGGACAGAAATTGGGATGGGACGATTTTTTAGTACTATTAGAAAAGTAATGTTTGGAGAAATAGCCCACTTTCTTTTTTGTTAAAGATTTGTTTATTTGGGCCTCCCTGGTGGCGCAGGTGGTTGGGTGCAGTGCTGCAAAGCTGTCTGCAGCCTCCGCAGCGTGGGTTCTATCCTGGCCGGCAGGGGAGATACCCACATAGCGGGGTAGACCTCTCCTGTCTCGCATGCTGCTCCCATCAGCAGTGTATTTCAGTCAGTCTGCCTGTTCTGTTCCTCACTCTTTCTCTGGTGAATCTTCTCATCCTCCTGCACATCTGGCCTGTACCCCGGTTCTTGAGTGCATGAATAAATAAATAAAAAGACTTATTAAAAATAAAGATTTATTAAAAATAAATCTTTTTATTTATTTATTCATGCATGCAAGAACTGGGGTGTAAGAGGACTCACCAGAGAGAATGGGGAACAGAACAGGCAGATCTACTGAAATACACTGCTGAGGGGAGCAGCGGGTGAGGCAGGAGAGGTCTGTTGCGCCATGTGGGTCACCTCCCTGGCCTGGAATGGAACTCGTAATAGCTTGATAGCACTGTCTTTAACCCCTGTGCCACCAAGGAGGCCCCACTTTCCTTTTTCCCTGTTTGAATATATGATGATCCTTAGTTGATCCTTGGGATCCATCTGCTTGAGGGAGGTAAGAATTTGTTATAGAAGTGTGTGTGTGGGGGGGAGGGTGTGAGTATAGTTACTGAGATATCCAGTCCCCAGGGGAGTGAGGTGAGCCTGCTTTTGTCTCTTTGCAGGGGAGATTCCGCTTGATCCTCAGGTCTCATGAGAGGACATGGGGAGGAACAGTTTAAGGCATGAGACAGGAGAGGTCTACTTCTGATATTCAAAATAGGATTTTATAGCAAGACAAGAAGTTTCAAAGCTAAGAGTGATTCAGAAGATTTTCTGAATTCCTTTTAACTTTGGGGGAAAAAAGTTTCTGCGACTACCTCAGTAGCTCAGCTTGGAGGACTTAACTCAGAGTTCTCCCAAAGGGCATGATCGCCTGGCCCAGATGCCTGTGCTCCCTGGGGAAGGACATGACGTAGAAGGAGGGAAGCCAGTGTTTTTTAGTCCAGAGGAATAATGGGGGGAGGAGAGGGAGGGAAGGTCATCATCTGTGTGTCCTGACCTTTCCTCTCCAGCCTTATTTTGTCCAAGCAAAATTCTCACTTTCATTTATTACTGAACTAACCAACTAGCACAGAAGCCTAGAAACAAAGAGTAAAATCATTTCCTAATAAAACAAGTACAAATATTATGACTTTTTCAGCATGATATAGCCAGATGCCAGGGACCTTGACACAGCATGTGTGTCATCCCATGTGCAATTCCTTGCAGACAGAACTTGACTCCTCTCGATGTCTCCTCTTGGAATTGTACCTGATTTTTTTTTTAAAGATTTATTTATTTATGCATACAAGAACTGAGGTACAGGCCAGAAGTGTGGGGGGTAAGAGGATTCACCAGAGACAGAGTGGGGAGCAGAACAGACAGATTGACTGAAACACAATGCTGAGGGGAGCAGCGGGTGAGACAGGAGGGGTCTGCTGCACCATGTGGGGCTCGAACTTTGTGCTCCAGTGGCTGCGGATTGCTTCATAAATTGCGTCTTAACCCCTTGCACCACCAGGGAGGCCCTTGATTTTTTTTTTAAGATTTATTTATGCATATAAGAACTGGGGTACAGGTCAGAGATGCAGGGGGTGAGAGGATTCACCAGAGACAGAGTGGGGAGCAGAACAGGCAGATGTATGAAATACAGTGCTGAGGGGAGCAGCAGGTGAGACAGGAGAGGTCTGCTGCGCCATGTGGGTTGCTCCCTAGCCAGGGATCAAACACTTGCTGCAGTGGCTGCGGACAGCCTCACAGTGCTGTGTCCCAACCCCTGCACCACTAGGAAAGCCCTGTACCTGATTTTATTAATAGCTTTCATCCGAGGTCCCTGGGGAGTGAGGTGAGCCTGCTTTTGTCTCTCTGCAGGGGAGATTCTGCGTGATCCTCAGGTCTTGTGAGAGGACATGGGGAGGAACAGTCTAAGGCATGCGACCTGATGGCACAGAAAGAGAGATGAGCAGGGACCTGCTCTCCCTTGGGCCACTCTGAGGGCCCCCCCCCTCCCGTGCACTCTGAGCCTTTTCCGGTGTCACATATCAGATGAAAGCTCAAGGAAACTGCATCAGCAGGAGGCCCCAATGTCTAGCTTACCAGGGTGCTGTCAGTGAGAGCCATGATGGCTAAACATCTGGCTGAGGAATTTGTTGAGGGGGTGATCTTAGTGGGGTAGGGGCACCCTGAAAGAGTTGGACAGCAGAGTGAACCACCCCTCTACCACCACAAGGACAGAGTCTCAGGCACACTGTAGTGGGATCTGGAGAATCAGAGAGCTGAGGGGGTGTTGGAGGGAGTGCAACCCAAGTGAGGCCAATTCATAGGCATAGCCACATGGTCTTGCATCACCGATTCCAGCTGCAAACTCCAGCAGGAGAAGCTGCGCCCAGAGGGACAAGGCACAAGGCCCCAAAGTCTGAGGAGTCAAAGGACACCACTTTTGAGGGTGTGGGGGTGTCTCTGGATTCTTTCTTGCTTAAGCTTTGCTTGTCCCCGGATACTCTAGGAGAAAAAAGGGGTGACTGAGATTGCTGAGAAAATTGAGTGTGACTTTTCTGAATACATGAGTGTTACCTAAAGGGATCATTTAAATTCTTTGATGTTGGGCCTCCCCGGTGGCGCAGCGGTAGAGCGCTGGGTTGCGAAGCTACCCGCGGCCTCTGCCGGTTCAGTCCCTGGCTGCTCCCCAGCCACCGGAGGAGGGTCCCACATGGCGCGCAGACCTCTCCTGCCTCCCGCTGCTCCCCTCAGCAGTGTACTTCGGTCCTTCTGCCTGCTCTGCTCCCCACTCTGGCTCTGGTGAATTCTCTCACCCTCCTGAGCTTCTGACTGTACCCAGTGCATGTATAAACAAAACAAACAAACAAATAAATAAAAACATGCCTCTATAAAAAAAATTAATAAATTCTTTGATGTTGCTTAACATTTTCTTTAAACATTTTTAAAAGATGATAATGAAATATTTAAATTACAAGAAATAAGACTATAAGGAATCTATGCACCTACTATCACCCAGTATCAAACATTGCTAATATAGGTGAAACTTAGAGAATATTGTTTCACAAATGCCACTTTTATTAGGTAGAACTATATGAAATTGCCCAAAATAGATTTTTTAAAAACCTCCCATTACTTTTATATGATTCAACTTTAATATTTTATTTAAACCTTATGGGTTTGGGCCTCCCTGGTGGCGCAGCGGTTGAGCGCTGGGTTGCAAAGCTGCCCACGGCCTCCGCGGCGCTGGTTCGATCCCTGGCTGCTCCCCGGCCACCAGAGGAGGGTCCCACATGGCGCACAGACCTCTCCTGCCGCCCGCTGCTCCCCTCAGCAGTGTACTTCGGTCCTTCTGCCTGCTATGCTCCCCGCTCTGGCTCTGGTGAATTCTCTCACCCTCCCGCGCTTCTGACTGTACCCAGTGCATGTATGGACAAAAGAAACAAACAAATAAATAAAAAACATGCCTCTATAAAAAAAAAAAAAAACCTTATGGGTTTAATTAATGCCATGATCATTCTGTTGCCCACTTGGAATGCCTTTTTCTTTCTTTTCCTTGGTTATCCACATCCTACCCATACCTCTAGATGAAATCTGAGCTCCATTCCCTTCAACAAGTTTCAACTGAAGACTTAAGGTGGCATAGAGCTTCCCTTTCCTTTTCCAGAATGTACTCTCTGTCACACAGGAGCATCATTTTTAGGTTATATTCTTTAATCATCTGAACTACACACAAATTAGCACATGGCAATATTATGTTACCTGTTATGGTGTTTTTTGTTAACTAACATGTGGAAGAAATAATAGACTTTTACAAAATACTTGGCAGATTAAAGAAAATAAACTACTTATTCTTAGAAGCTAGTCCAGCAATTTTATAAAAGATGCTTGAGTCCAGCAGAAGAGCTAAAAAGACACTTCTCCAAAGAAGAAATGCAAATGGACAAAAGGCACATGAAAAAAATGTTTAACATCACTAATTATCAGGGAAATGTAAGTCAAAACCATAATGAGACACCACCTCACACTGGTGAGAATGGCCCGTGTTAAAAAAAAAAACAAAACAACAAATGGGAAAAAACAAATGCTGGTGAGGATGTGGAGAAAAAGGAACCCTCTTACAATGCTGGTGGGAATGCAAACTGGTCCAGCCACTATGGAAAGCTGTGTGGAGTTTCCTCAAAACACTAAAAATGGATCTACCTTATGATCCAGTGGTTCCATTACTAGGAATCTATCTAGAGGTCACAAAAAACACTTATTCAAAAGGGAACCTGCACTCTTATGTTTACTGCAAAACTATTTACAATAGTTAAGATATAGAAATAACCTAAATGCCTCATAATAGATGAATTGATCAAAATTTTGTGGTATACACACACACACACACACACATAATGGAATACAACTCAGCAATCAAAAAAGATGAACTCATGCCATTTGTAGTAACATGGATGAGTTGGAAGGGGTTATGCTAAGCAAAATAAGTAAGAAGGTAAAAGAAAAATATCAAATGGTTTTGCTTCTAGGTGGAACATAGGCACACTGAACAAAGGGTCAGGAAAAAGACAAAACTTGCAAGCTGACCATAGATTTGAGGGAACCAGCAAGGGAGGGGGAGGGAGGGGGGTTAAAGGGGAAGGAAGAGGGCAAAGCACAAAGGACTATGGTGAGGGCTCACAGGTACTATGGCGGTGGGAGAAATATGGGGACTACACCTGATGGGAAAACAATGATGTAAGAAAATAAAAAAATAAATTTAAAAAAGAATAAAATAAAAACTAGGGGAAAAAAAGAGAAAAAAAAGTTTGAGCCCAGGATCCAAATTATTTAGAAGAGGTACTATAAGGTGAGAAATCTGAGAAAGGGGGCCTCCCTGGTGACCTAGGGGTTAAGTCTCAACACTATCAACACTATTGCCTGAGTTCCATCCCCAGCCAGGGAGCTACCCACATGGTGCAGCAGACCTCTCCTGTCTTACCTGCTGCTCCCCTCAGCAGTGTATTTCAGTCAGTCTGCCTGTTCTGTTCCCCACTCTGTCTCTGGTGAATCTTTTCATCCCCTGTACCTCTGCCTTTACTCCAGTTCCATGCAAAAATTTAAAAACAAACAAAAGAAATCTGAGAATCAGAATAGGGACACTATCATCCATGAGTATAATCAAATTTTATCATGTCCCATAAAACTGTTTGTTATGGTATAGGATATTTTAAGAATTAATAATAAAAGTTATGGAGTAACTAGTATAAGCCAGATACTGTGCTAGACATTTATATAAACTACCTACATTACAATAACCCTGCAATGCAGGTTGTACCAAGCTCTCCTCAGTCCTCCACACTCTTTCCTCATTCTTTTTTTCTTTTGACCAGCCCAAATTGTTTATTATATGAGAATTTTACAAACATCACTAATATTAGCAGTAATTGTGGAAACTGGAGAGTATTGTGTCTTCTCCAAGAGGCAGGCTAAGAACCACCAGTGCAGTGTGACTGTGGCCCCCAGATGTCAGCCCTCACACTTCCCTGAGCTTGCGGAATTTTGGTGATCCATTGGGTGTCAGGATTTCTTCTGACAGCTTTATGGACTGCATCCATGAGGAAAACCTGAAAGAATTTGTAAGCGGAGTCTTCGCCAACTCAGTAAGAATTCAGAACTCTCAGAGCCCCCCAGTAGCATCCAGTTTTCTCCTCCGCAAGAGAGTGAAGGCTTCAGCTGGTTCATACTGTGAAGCAGGCTTGCCTTAGGTTATACCTCGTGGAACTGGATATTTGCCCACGTGAATCTGATCTATGACATAACCTTTTTTGGCTTTACATCCCAGTCTGTGTGCTTTGCAGGGTCAGGTTAGTGGTGGGGGCCCTGTGGAGCAGTGCTGAGAGCTTGCAGTGGTGCTGCCCACAATGCACACTCAGAAGAAAATGCATCACATTGGACTGATTCTTCCTCACGGCTCCTGGATCTACTTTTAAACCCATCCTGGCTTCTGCCCCCACCCCCATCCTCATCCATTTTTAAAAAATATTTATTTATGCATACAAGAACTGGCATACAGGCTAGAGGTGTGAGGGGTGAGAGGATTCACCAGAGACACTGGGAAACAGAAAAGGCAGATCTACTGAAATACACTGCTGAGGGGAGCAGCAGGCAAGAGAGGAGAGTTCTGCTGTACCACGTGGGTAGCTCCCTGGCCAGCTGGGGATTGAACTCATGCTGCAGAGGCTGCAGATAGCTTCACAGTGCTGTGCTTAACTCCTTGTGCCACCAGGGAGGCCCCGTGTCCCCATTCTTCACTAGAAACGTGTTCTTTGTATAATCTATATGCCAATATATTAGTCAATATAGTTAGGCTATTTTGAATGAACAAATCAATCCTGGAATTTCAGTGGCTTAGCGCACAAAGTGCTGTTATTGTTCTGGTTAAGTCCAGTGTCTATTGGGCAACTCACTAGTTCAGTTCTCCTCCCTGGGGTGACTCAGGGATCTAGGCAGCTTCCATCTTATGGTTTTACCATCTCGCTAAATGGGAAGAGATGAGTCACACCAGCCTTTATATGCTCTGGACTGGAAGTAACTACTTATACTCACATTCCCTTTTGCCAGGACTCAAACCTGGCCCTACCTCATACAGTTCCCAGGGAGGCTGGGAAGTGTAGAGAGCATGAGTATTTTGTGAGCCACAGATGAGTCTGGTGAAGTAAAGCCAGATATCCCAGGAGAGTCACTATATTTGCAGAGTTGGGAGGAATCACAGACAACTTCCTCAATTCCAGTGATATCAATTCTAGTGCCCGAGGTAGCTAGAGCATCTGATAGTCTTTTAGGTCTTAGAAGTTCCTGGAGCGTCCCAGATATTGAAGAACATCTTGGGCAAAAACAAAGGAAGAAATAAAATAATAATAGTAATAATAATTATAGGTAAATAATAATAACATGAAGAAGAATGAGAAAGAGAATGTGAAGGAGAAGGAGGAGGAGGAAGTCGTGGTAATAGCAGCAACCACCACTCATAGGAGGGACAAGAATCTCCAGTTCTTTATATGTTCATATGCCTGTTGAGAGGAATATCCTTTCCCTGGGAAGACAGGAGATGAAGCATCTTGTCCAGTGAGCCCACAGCCTGAGGTTCTTTCCCTGGGGTTCATGCATAGGCACACAAATTGGCGCCATGACTCAAAGTGTTTGCACAATTTTGTGTAATATGTGCAAATGTGCATTTTCTGGGCAGATAATCTGGAGTTTTCATAGAGATTTTCAAGGGGCTCATAATGCAGAAAAGGTTAACTTTTCGAGGTATAAGGTCTGAGGTATAAGGTATCCAAATAGTCTAGGTATAAAATATCCAAAGGGGAGAAGAGGCGATGAAGACTGCCAGGAAGCAGTGTGTAGGAAACAGGAGACTGATATTCACACCTTACTCACAATATTTACATAATAATGCATTTACATGCAAACTGAAAAATGAGAATTATTTCCTGGATGAAGGCTAAGTAACTTTCTTCCTATAAAATAATTTAAAATGGGTGAATCTTGACATTTTCACATTTTCAAATTTTAGTACCATTATGTTTCAGGCAATATAAAAGGAATTAAAAACCAATCCTTGGTTGTCATAGGAGATGTCCTCCTTCCTGGGTCTCACTCCTGCTGCATGTATTCAGCAAGAAGAGACCCAAAGGGATGTGACCACTTATCTACACTAGAAATCTTTAAAACTTAGTGCTGGAGGATAACTCAATTTCCTCATCTATAAAACAAATACAGTAAGTCCTCAATTAACATCATCCATAGGTTCTTGAAGCTTCGATTTTAAGCAAAATGATATATAACAAAATCAGGACCTGGAATAACACGATTTCATTCAACAATACCTGGAACTTCTATTTTCTCACCTATGCTATAACAAATTGAGTTGAATAAAACCATGTTATCCAGGGACTACCTGTATATTAATCCTGATGTTCTTCAAAAGAATGAATTGGTACGTTTTTTTTTTTTTTTTTAAAGATTTATTTATACAAGAGTACAGTCCAGATGCCAGGAGGGTGAGAGGATTCACCAGAGACAGAGCAGGGAACAGAACAGACAGACTGACAAAATACACTGCTGAGGGGTACAGCGGGCAAGACAGGAGGGTCTGCTCACCATGTGGGTTGCTCTGAGGCTGGCAGGGATCAAACCAGCACTGCAGAGGCTGTGAACAGCTTTACAACAGCTTTACAACGCTGCGCTCAACCGCCTGTGCCACCAGGGAGGCCCCTGAATCGCTAAGTTTTTTTTAAAGTCATATATGTGTTCTGGAAACTATCCATGACTATAATAAAATACAAACACTTAAATAGAAAAGAATGTATCTTAGAGAAAAAAAGAAATTTTAATTGAATTTTACTTTGCAATCTATTATGATGAACATACCTCTTAACAAGTGTCTATAAAGTAATCCAATTCATTTTCCGTGACTCAGTTTAGTTAGTTGATAATCCCTACCTGCTCAACTCTGTAGTAACAACCTAGAAATAACAAGTATTGCATTGCTTCTGCATGTCTCTTAATATTAATTTAATTCAAATGTTAACTAAATTATTGTTTTCCATGAAGTCATAAAGCAATTCACAGTGAGGTCTTGGTGACTGGTGGAGTTATGGCTCATGCATTTCTTGTCAAATATATTTTGAAACCTTCAATTCCTTTTTACTGTAAGTTAATTTGTGACTCTTCTTTTAGAAACCTAGTCTGAAAACCTCACTATTTCTTACCTTTTATTGGGGAAAGTCCTCAACTTCTCTATACATAAAGAGATGACAAATAATATTCCTCATTAAAATGCAGCAGCAGCCTCTAACTACCCCATTTTCCACTGGTCAAACACAGAGCTTCACTTGTCCTTTGCTCAGGACAACTCAAGGCATTTCAGGATCCTCTTTTCCATCCATATGTGTTGACTTCTCTTGACCCCCAAACTCAATCAACAATCAGACCCATTTAACAATCAGCTGCTAATCTTCCTGAGCTATAGGATGCTTAGAGTGTGAAAATTTCTCCACTGTTTTTCTATCTCTCATGTCTTCCAAAATGAGCAGTACCTCTGAGTTCCTGGTTTTCATCACCCTCAGTGTATGTTGTAAAGAGCGGGAGGTTTGTTTTTAAGGAAATCTGGCTTCGTGCCCTGTGAAGATGCTTTCTGCCCAGACTGATCTCACAATCCTCTCCACACCCCACCCCACAAGTACTAGTCAGCAGCACACTGGACCTGAGCAGTCACTGCTGGTTCTGTAGATTAGCGAAATCACATTGAAGGGGCATCTATGACTCACAACTTTTGAAGACATGCTGAAATCGTTTGTCTGTCTTCGCACTCTCCAGGCTACAGGTGGTTCTAATTTTCAACTCGTGGCAGAAACCATACGCCATGGAAGCATGGAAGTATTTCCATAAAGTGTAGAAAAGAAACACTCTCTGGCTACCTTGCTGTGAAGTGCCCAACTTGGGACTCTCATTAACTTTTGACCCTTTTTTCCTTTTGGAAACCCATATGGAGAGGATTCCATTTTTAAGTTAGTTACGAAGACCAACATCAGCGCTCAATTTCTTCAAAATAACCAACTGGATTGACTTTCAGATCCCTCTCCAATGTGTTATAGAAGCACATGTGAATTGATTTCTAAGAATTTGAACCAGGTTATCTGTTCTGCTGCTTTTGCTTCTCATTATTTTCAAGATGGTTCAAATACAGAGACTGCAGCTATTCAATGCAGGAAGCTGTGTGTTGGCTGATGAGAGCATAATGTTCCAACACTGTCCAAATTACTGTGGGCATTTCCTCCTCAGCACAAGGAGTACGCGTCTGGAAACGGGAGTGCTAACTTCATAGTCTTATTTGAGATGCTGCTCCACTGTCCCAAGGTGGTAGAGTTTTCTTCAAATCCTCTAAAGAGGATTTTATATATATTTGAAAATGTCTCCACCCCTGATTTCTCCCAGCCAACATTCAGCTGTTGCTGAATCCTCCCAGACTGTGGCATAGATGGGACACTTTTAAAATGTCAAAGAACTTACTCCATCCCCTGATTCTCTGTTGGTCTTTATTCTTGTTTCCTGAACTCTTTCTCAAAGCTTCTGCGAAACTCCCAGTTTAACATTCAGCACCGTATTCTTTTTTTATTTCTTTGCAGCCGGCATAGCACCAGCAGTCACACATTTTTGTTAGCCACTAGGGGTTAAAACTGTCCCCCAGAGCACAAGATAAATTATAGTCCACAGAGAAGTAAGCATCACCCCACAGAGCTCACTCAGCTGAAGTAGTGAACTCCATAACTCCCACCCCGGTCCAGGCCACCAGGCTCTCTCAGCAGAATTACTGCAATAGCTTCCCAACTGTTCTCCTTGTGTGTCTGCCTTTGCCCTCACCAGTTATTCTCCACAAGCAGCCAGAGCAATCCTTTAAAAACATACATCAGATGATGTCATTCTTCAGCTTAAAAATCCTTCAATGATTTCACTTTCGTTAAGAGTAAAGCCTGAATTTGGCTTGACTTTCTTCGAGTCTTTGGGCAAATATCACCTTAATGATGAAGCCTTCCCAACCACTCCCCTTAAAATAACTTCCTGCACCACATTCCCAACTTCCCCTCTTGTGACCTTTCCCCAGTCACAGCACCTATCACCATACCACTTATTAGACATTTATTTATATACTGTATGGCAGGTTGTATTTTCCAAGATGGTCACAAGATTTCCCATTCTTCATACTTTTCTTACAGTGAAATGTTCCTACACCTCCCTTTGAAAAGTGTTCAACACCCACCTGGAATCAAGGTGATGGAACTGTGAAGTAGGTGATGCTATGTGGCTGGGTCACAAAAAGCCACACACCTCTGCCTGGTTATCAGGGGTGAGGGGTTACTAAATCTTTGTACTCAGCCGCTATGATTTGAGGAAGCCCAGGCCATGTGGAGAGGCCAACAGCCAAGCTGTTCTGGCCAATGATCATTATCATTTTTCAAACCTATGAGGAAGCTTTTGAGATGATTCAGCCCCTGTCACTTCTTTAGAGACTCTGAGTGAGATCTGCTTAGTTTAGTCTAATCATCTTCCAGAGTCATTAGAGATAATAAAAAAAGTTGTTGTTCTAAGCCACTGAGTTTTGGGGCCATCTGCTATTCAACAATAGATATTGGAACAATTGCTTATATGTTTATTGTCTATTTCTCCCCACTAGATTCCAAGTTTCATGAGTCCAGGGATTTTGTTGTTGTTGTTGTTGCTACAGCCCCAGTATCTGGCATATAGCAAGCACTAAACAAATATTTGTTGAATGAATGGATGGACATATGATTCATTTTCAGTATGCTATGAAATGGATGATGTGTATTGGTCAACAGTGTACGGTGCAATCTCTTGACTAGACCTCATTGGTAGGGGTCGTAAGTTGGCACTCAGGTAATGAAAAATTGTATTTCAATAAGAGCATTTCAGAGTCAAATACATTATATTGAATTACAATAATTATGTTAGGAAAGCATAAAATAGGATTAGACATTCATGTAGGGTTTGTCTTTTGGTGTCTGATGCCATAATTCTATCATGGACTTTTCCAGATAAGGGCTAGAAAGACTTCAGGAGTATTTTCAGAAGGATTAGTCATTCTTTTAGTTTAAATAATGAAGTTCTTCCTTAGAAAACCTAATTGAAATCACTCACATTTTGGGTATGGAATGGGATGATGGAGAATTAAAATGGGTGGTAGCACAGTGTATGGATGTGTGTATGCATAATTTGGAATTCTGACTTCCTCTGTGTTTTTCATAGTTTGGAGGTTTGAATGGAATGTGTACATAAAAAGAAGGAATAGGGGCCTCCCCGGTGGCATAGCGGGTTGAGCACAGCGCTGTGAAGCTGTCTGCAGCCTCTGCTGCACGGGCTTGATTTCCGTTGGGCCAGGGAGATTCCTACATGGTGGGGCAGACCTCTCCTGTCTCGCCTGCTGCTCTCCTCAGCAGTGTCTTCAGTCTGTCTGCCTGTTCTGCTCCCTGCTCTGTCTCTGGTGAATCCTCTCATCCCCTGTGCCTATAGTCTGTACCCCAATTCTTATATAAATAAAAATCTTAAAAAAAAAGGAATAAATATGGTCACGATCACCTCAATCTTGTACAAAGTACTTCGATTCAGCACTTGGTTTGGGGCAAATGTTTGTGTATTGCTTAATAAGCCAAAAAATTTCTCCAATAGCCAAGGAAAATATTAAGATTTCATCATCCTCTCAGAAAGCAACAAAGGACAACATTTCTTAGCTACCTGGAAAAGTGGTTCATGACAGGTGAGTGGTCTTGAATGGGCGGATCCATTTCTTTGGGTCAATTCAGCTCAGCCTTGGAGCAAAAAGGATGGATGTGCAGTTTATGGTTTCTCACCGTTGACCATCTCTGTTGAGTCTATTCACCCTTTTTTCAAAGCAGTTTCTATACACGAATGACTTTGACAAGCAATAAGGTGACTTCTTTCCCGAATCCAAAAGGGTTCAGGGTCCAAGTGGCCTTTTTAAAGTCAAGACCACTACCATCAGGCCACTGGGCTCAGTTTCTCTTGAGGAAGAGTAAGTGCCATTTTGCTGCCTTTGTTCCAATGACAGTTGTTGGTGCCATTGGGCCTCGCCATCTGGCCTGTGGCATGAGGTTCCCCTTTGGATCAAGACACAAATCTTGAGTGCAAAGTGGAGAGATTCCCAAAATCTCCCTGCAAAGACCAGGCAAGAGACTTGGGAACTAGTCTTTGGAAATCCCATTTTTCTCATCAAAATTTAGATACTGCTTCAGAAGCTAATTGTTCTTTTTTTCATTAAAAAAATGTTTTCCTTTATTTATTTATTTGCAGGCCCGGACAAACTTGACTAGAAAAGAAGCCCGGGCAGGGGTTAGGATGAGCCCGTGACGTCGCACTCTCGCCAACCAATCGCAAGGCTCCGAAAGGGGGAGGGCGGAAATGACGAGCCGTATCCCTCCGCGGGGCGAGAGGGTCGGTGGGGGGAGTCGGCGTCTCTCTCCCCCGCGCCAGCTCCCGTACACGGAGCCGCATTCCTTGGCCCCCCCACCCCCCTCCCTCGGGGCCCCCCCGCCCCCCTCGGGAAAAAATCCACCTCAAATCACTCGAACCCGAGGGAGGTTTCCTTTCACCCTCGGGGAGACGAGCTTTCAAACGGTTCCCTCTCCTCCGTCTCCCCCCAAGCCCCCGTCCCCTCCCCTGCTCCCACCCCCTTCTCCCGGCGCCGGGTGCAAGGTCCCTTTAAGGCGACGGCGCCTTCCTCGGGTCAGACTACCGGCGGCGACGACCACGGGAGGTGAGTGAGCGAGCGAGCCTTCTCTCCCCACCCCCTTCTCCCGGGGGTTCCGTTATCTTTTCGCTCGGCGAGGCGTTCCGAGGCCAGACAATGAGAGGGGGATGGGGCGGGTACGCGAGGGGTGGGGGCGGGGGCCCGGTGGCGCGCGCCCCCGCCCCCCGCGAGTGGCGGCGCGGTCGGCGGCGGCGGGCGTGGGTCGCGGCGCGCGTGCGTGTGCGCGCGGGGATGTGTGCGTGCGCCCCGGGGCCGCGGGAGTCGCGCGGCGGGCCCGGCCGGGCCTGGGAGGCCCCTGCCTGCTGCCGCCGCCCCCGCCCCCTGGCGCCCGCCGCGGCGCGCGCGCGCGCACTCGCGCCCCACGGCCCCGCACACACCCGACGTTCACACGCACGGCCGGCGCGAGGCGTCTCGGAGGAGTGGGCGGGCGCGGGCGGCGGCGGCCCGCTGGGAAGGGGCGGGGGCGCGGGCGGCGGCGCGACGGCGGGGCGCGGCGGGCGAGGGGCGAGGCCGCGCCGGGAGGAGGGCGGGGGACGTCCCCCGGGGAGGGGGGGCCGGGCCGGCGCTCCCCGCCCCCACCCCGCCCCGCCGCGCCCGGCAAGGAGCGGGGCGCTCTTTTTGAGCGCGGGCCGGGAAATGAGTGATGGCTGAGCGGCCGCCCGGCGTTATGTAACCGCCGCCGGGGCCAGCGGCACAGCCCCGGCCGCGCCGCGCCGCAGCGCCTTGGCGAAGTCTCCTCCCTCGGCGCTCACGTTTTAGGATGGCGCCGTGATTTGTAAAATGGGACGCGGCGGAAAACTGTTATTTTCTGGTGGCTATATCCTGCCGCGCTGGGCGCCATGTTTCTCCCGGGGACTATTTCCCCTACGTTCCTAGCACCTGCGGACCAGGAGGGATGCCCGGGGCTCACCTGGCCTGGCGCCTCGCTCCGAGGTAGCCTGCCGTGCCCTCCCGTCAGACGCGGGGGTTCCTCGAACTCTCAGTAGCGCCGGACGGTTCCCTGCTCTCTTGTTCTGGACATTCTTAGCTCAGAAACAGGTAGAGGTCTCAGGAGAGTCTTGTATGTCGTTTCGCCCGGGCTCCTTTTCGAGGTGGACATTGATGCACAGGTGTGCCTTCTCGAAACAGCAGGTCTGCTCGTTGCAGGCTAGACCAGCCCTCGCTGCTCTGTCAGACACCTGCCGCCTGAACTCAAAGCCCTGTACGAATGGAGTTTTTTACTTTAGAAAGAATTTTGTCATCTAAACGAAGGGGGAACGATGGGGATGGGGGGTGTGTATCTTGGCGAATGGCATTGAATTTCAAGACCCTTTGCCTCTGTGACTAGGAACTGGACTGTCAGTTTGAACCACCACGTTGCACAATCTGCTTGGTTTTAGGGGTGCATTAAAATTTATGTACCTTGGACGTTGCTTAAAGTGCAGTCTGGGGGCCTTCATTCTCAGATTACTTTGCGTTGGGAAGGGGCACTTCACCACAGCTCTCAGTTGAGACCAGTTAAGATAACCACCAATATTGAGAATTCTTGGTCTAGCCAAAAGTGCTCAAATATATTCTTAAAACAGAATGAAGTAGCGGTCCATGCCCTTGATTTCCTTTTCCTTTTCCATGATTAGTCATAACAGAGCAGCTATGTTGCTCTATGTTGTTCTGACACTAAAGAACCAGAAGGAAGATTGTACAGGTTAGTTTCCACCACCACCCTGAGCCAGTGATAACATTTAGGAAAGCAGTTCTCAAAGCGTGATCCCTGGCCGGGGCAAATCCCTTGAGACCCTTTAAGAAGACTGGGGACGTCATAACTATTAGCAAAATAATACCAATACCCTATGTATTTTTTGCCACTGACATTTGAAAGCTGATTGTCCAAAAGCAACGCTGGATAAAAACTACTGTGGCGCCTTAGCACAAAGCAAGGCAGTTGCAGGACATTCTGCTATACTTACTTGAGAATGTCCTTGATAAAGCAATCGAAATAATTTTATTAACTCATTGCTTATGAGTACAGATTTTAAGAATATGTGACCAACTGTGAAGTGTATGTAAAGCTTTTATGCTGCCTAACAAGGTCTGGTCATTGTCATAACAAAAATACTCGTCAGATTGCGTTGTATTGTCTGTTTCAGGGAATACCATTTTTCCTTGGGTAATGATTGTCTTGAATGGTTGGTGAATGTTTTCTTGAAAATGAATGACTGACTTCAGCTTGTCGCTTCGAGGAAAGCAACTGATGGTGTTTGTTGCCAATGATAAAAAATAGAGAGTGAAAATTAGAATTTTTAAAAAGTTGACACGTCAAGCTTGACAGTTTAAAAGTGCTGAAAAGACTTCTTACGGCATCACTGTTATGACACGTGTGTGCCTGAATGATGAAAGTGTCCACATTTGGAAGGCTGGTATAGCTCAGTTAATCCACGCACAACCCCCCGCCCCCCCACATCAGTGCGTGATGTTTCAAAATCACCATAGGTAAAAGTCCTTTCAAAAATGCAAGACGGACTGGTGGGTTTTAATGTAACAATGTGCGAAAGATTTTATTGGTATGGTTTTAGAGTCTAAGATGCAACTCTTCAAGAAACTACCTTTTGTTGGGTTTCAGGATTGTTACCTGAAAAGACTTTCAGAATGTTGCTCCCCTTTCCTACTGTGTGAAGCCTGATCATCTTTACCTACTTAACCCAGACAGCTTACAGAAAGAGTGACTGCAGAAGTGGATGTGAGAACCTAGTCCTCTTTATCAAGCTAGACATGAAAGATTTAGAAATATGTAAAGCAATGTTACATTTGGAGGGAAAGTAGTCGTTTTTAAATTGAAAATGTTATTTATACTAACATGATGGGTTTGTTGTTTTTAAATGTATTGATAAGTATTTGACTTTTTGTTTTAATTTCTAATATGGTAAATACCAGCAGATATAATCCATATAAATTGAAACTCCTCAGTGTCCTGGATAATTTTAAGAGTGTAAAGGGGACCTGAGACCAAGATATTTGAGATCATTCAGTGCTTCTACTCTTGAGATCTAAATCTGTCTCCATGTAGTAATTTCTGGAGAATTTACAAATGGTACTTGGCATTAGTAATGGAAGTGGCAGTGAGTTGGGAAAGAATTCTAAAGCAGAAAAGCTTGGCTTGACTCTGGTTTGAGGGGGGGTCTGGAATATTTACTAACTGTAACATTGGGCACTTTACTCTCACTAAACCTCTGTTTTGACCTCATCTCTAAAATGTGTTTAGGACACAATTGTGAGACTTCATTGTGATAACAGAAGTAAAGTGTGTAATAATGCCTGACCATATCACAGTAAAATATACTTATTTCCTGATGTTTCAGTCTATTCTCCATATGTGTTCTTTTTCTTGTAGGCAAGAAATTCTGATTTAAATAAATGCTAGAGAGAATTGTTACCTTTGTCATAATATCAATATAACACTTTGGTAGACTCTTTGGTATTCTGGTTTGTGATATCAAGCCATATCTACAAAAACATTTTCATATGCCTAAGGAGAATAGAAAGAGAAGGGAAATAGACTAATGTATTTCTGGTATTTAACTGAGGAAAATTGACGGGGTAGAAATGGAATTTAGATAACATGCAGTTGTTGGTGAAGAGAAAACTTTTCTTGGGCCTCCTGAACCCTTTAAAAATAATTTTGTTGCTTTAATTGTTTTAGGAAAGAGCACGTAACTAATAGTTGGGTGCTTTTTGACATCAAATTTGTTGCCAGATAAATAGATTTTGTGTTGGCGAATATTAGGTTATTAAGACTATTTAAGAACCCGTTGTCCCTACTGTATATGAGCTGCTACAACAGTTAGATCCTGTGAGGGACAGAATGGGCCATGCAAGTCATAGGTAAAAGCTTTTTGTTGCAGATTTAATTATAGTTTTATTGCTGTATTAAGTATTCATCCCTATCGGTTTTCTGAATTTCTTTGATTCAAAAATTGAGGTAACTTGAAAACAAACCTCCAGTTGGTTCTAGGATTATGAGTGTTTCTCAACCTGCACCAGGAGAGAGTGGCATTAACTTTTTTTTTTTTTTTTTTTAAGATTTACTTATTTATACAAGCACTGGATACAGTCAGAAGCGCGGAAGGGTGAGAGAATTTACTAGAGCCAGAGCGGGGAGCAGAACAGATTGATGAAATACACTGCTGAGGGGAGCAGCGGGCGCGGCAGGAGAGGTCTGTGCACCATGTGGGACCCTCGCCAGCAGCCAGAGAGCGAACCAGCGCTGCAGAGGCTGCGGGCAGCTTCGCAGCCCAGCACTCAACCGCTGCGCCACCGGGGAGGTCCACATTCTTAATTTTTTAAAAAAATATTTCCTGGGCCTCCCTGGTGGCCTAGGGGTTAAGTCTCAGTGCTACCACAAAATGGCCCACTGTGACTGCGTGAGTTCCATCCCTAGCCAGGGAGCTAACCCACATGGTGTGGCAGACCTCTCCTGTCTCATCTGCTGCTTCCCTCAACGGTGTATTTTTTTTTTTTTTAAGATTTATTTATGTATACAAGAGCAGGGGTATAGACCAGAGGTGTGGGGGGTGAGAGGATGCATCAGAGACAGAGTGGGGAACAGAACAGGCAGACTGACTGAAGTACACTGCTGAGGGGAGCAGCGGGCAAGACAGGAGAGGTCTGCCGTGCCATGTGGGTTGCTCCCTGGCAGGCTGGGGATCGAACTCATGCTTCAGTGACTGCGGACAGCTTCATAGTTTGCGTCTTAACCCCTTGTGCCACCAGGGAGGCCCTCAACAGTGTATTTCAATAGATCCACCTGTTCTGCCCTCTACTCTGTCTCTGGTGAATCCTCTCACCGCCTCCATCCCCCCACCTTTGGCCTACACATCACTTCTTCTTTGCAAAAATAAATATATAAAACCATTAAAAACAAAACAGGCAAACAAAAAAACATTTTTCCGGTTCCAGTGTTCTATTTATCTTGACTCAGGGTATGTGTTGGCAGTGAATTGAAAATGTTAGATTCTGAATCTTTCATTTCTGGAATTAGAGCTTTGAAAGAGCCAGGAAAGTTAAAGGAGTTCAGAGGTTCAAGAGTCAAATCTTGTCACAAGATACAAATAAAAAAATTATTACAAAAAAGTGTACTGACATGTTATCTATGGGATGCTTTTTTTTTTTTTTTTTTGCTGCTTTTAAATAACAGGTTGTTTGTAAAGAATCTCTTTGTATCTTGCATTTTCAGTTATGCAGGCTTTTTCTGATTAGCTAATTATATAGGACCTGAGTATGGACTATCATATTTGCTGGCATATACCATTAATCCCCTTTTTCCTAGAAAACTGTGTATCTGGTACACGCGTATTATGGATGCAAAGATGAATGCCAAAGACTCAGAAGTCTGTGGGAATTACTAATAGCCCTGTGAGAGCTGCATTGTCGAGTAGAATATAACAAAACTCATGTCCTAGCTCATGGCTATAAAGTATAAGCGTCAAATAGTTTATCAAGATGCGAAATAATGTATTGAATTAGTGGAAGAAGGCATTATTAATCTTATTTTACAGTACCACCTTGGTAGCCTACATAGTCCACCTTTGCTTCATTTTTTCCTACTATTTTAATTACTGTGCTGCATTTTAAGGAATGTGTCTATGTGAAAATTGATCCTAGAAGTAAGAATAAGGTAACAGATAATTCAACCAGGGCTACCAGTTTGACTTAGTAAATGTCAGTAAGGTAATGGCAGACAATAGTACAGTAGGTCTATTATCTAAGCAGTAACTCTCTGTTTTTCCTTGGGGGATATGTTCCAGGGCTTCCTCAGTGGATGCCTGAAACTGAGGCTAGTACCAAAATCCTGTATATATATATATATTTTTTTTTTTTTAAAGATTTATTTATTTATACTGGGGTACAGGCCAGAGGTATGGGAGAATGAGAGGATTTACCAGAGACAGAGCAGGGAGCAGAACAGGCATACGACTGAAAACACTGCTCACGGGAGCAACGGGTGAGACAGGAGAGATCTGCTGCGCCATGTGGGTCTCTCCCTGGCAGGCTGGGAATCGAACCTGCGCCGCAGAGACTGCAGACAGCTTCATAGTGGAGTACTCAATCCACTGCGCCACCAGGGAGGCCCAGTTTTCGTTCTTTATGATAAATTTTAATTTGTAAATGAGACACAGTAAGACATGTAATAACAATAACAACAGTTATAAACAACATACTGTTACAAATGTTAAACGAGTGTGATCTCAAAATATTTTCGGGCAGTACTTGACTGAAACTCACATGGATAAGGGGGAGACTACTGTAGGTAGTTTTTCCCTTGAGCCTTAAAAAAATTTTCATTTTTATTGGGATAGAGTTGACATAAAATTGTAAGACATTTGGTGATTTGACATGTATACATTGTGTTAAAGTATATACATTTAATTAAATAGCACTTTCATCATCTCATGTATGTTTTTCTTTCTTTTTTTGATTTATTTTTATTTATGCATACAAGAACTGGGGTACAGGCCAGAGGTGTAAGGGGTGAGAGAATTCACCAGAGACAGAGTGGGAAACAGAACAGGCAGACTGACTGAAACACACTGCTGAGGGGAGCAGTGGGTGAGGCAGGAGAGGTCTGCTGTGCCATGTGCGTAGCTCCCTGGCCAGGGATCCAACTCCTGCTGCAGTGGCTGTGGATAACTTCATAGGTTGTGTTGTAACCCCTTGCGCCACTAGGGAGGCCCTGTATGTTTTTCTTTTCATGAGAACTTTTACGTTGTGCTTCCTTATTAGTAAATTTTAGTTATGCTAATGTTATTAACTGTAAAACTATGTTTTTTCATTAGAACCTCAGGCCTTGCAGCTGATTCCCTCTGACTCCTTCCCCCCAACTTTTAAAGAAAATTTCATGAATGTGAAAAAGAATGCTGTAAGAAGCATCTACAATGAATCCATCAACTAGTTATGCTTTTTAACTTGATATATTTGATATCTATTTGATAGCTATTATAAAATAATACCTATATTTTGCTGAACTAGTTGAAAATTGTAACACTTCTGTTAAATATTTCATGTATTTGATAAGAATAAATACATCCTCCTCTGCAACTCCTATACCATTATCTTTTCTAAGAAAATATAATTCCCAATATCTAGTATCAAGTATATAGTCATATGTTCCAGTTGTCCTCAAAATGTCATTTATAGTTTTTTAATGAAAAATTTAACCAGAGTCCAGTCAGTGAAGGCTCACACATTACATTTTTTACGTGTTACATTTAGAGAGATGTTGACATCTAGTTTTTTTACCCTACTAAGGTCTTCTCAGTATGTGGGGTGACGTTGACATTTTTTAATTGTATTATTTTTATTCCGGTAACAATGGATTACACCACTGTATATAGATTGGTGTATGTTACAACACCACCCATGATCCTGCACCATATTCCATTGGGTTCCTCTCCCCCCTCCCCCCCCCAGTGTCATTTCGGCTCTCAGATTTATAGGGTTTGTTTTGGCTTTGAGTTTCTGTTACTTGGTTGAGTTTCTCTTATTCCACATGTGTGAAATCATTCAGTGTTTGTCTTTCTCCTCCTATTTCACTTAGCTTAACCCCTTCCAGTTCCATCCATGTTGTCACAAATGACAAGTTTTATCTTTTTTTTTTTTAAAGCTGAGTAGTAATTCATTGAGTAATATACCATGTCATCTTAATCCACTCATTGCATTGAGTACTTAGTTTGTTTCCATAACTTGGCTATTGTAAATAGTGCTGCAATGAACAATGGAGTGCATATATCCCTCCAAATTAGTGTTACTTAGGAGTGGGGTTGCTGAATCTTAAGGTTGATAAATTTTGAGAAACCTCCATACTGTGTTCCCTGGGGTCTGGACCAGCCTACATCCCCACCAACAGTGTACAAGGAAGTGCTCCCATACTGTCTCTTTGATATGAGGTGCCACTAGTCTTTTTGACATGGACCGTTCTTCAAAGAATAAGGAGGTACCTAATTGTGATTTTGATTTGTATTTCCCTGATACGAATGGTGAACATTGTTTCTTCATATTGCCTGTTGATTTATGGTATGTGTTTGGAGAAGTGTCTGTTTAGAGCCCCCCATTTTTTAATTGGGCTGTTTGTTGTTGTATGAGGTTTTTTGTAGGTCTTAGATATTGGACCCTTGCAGACATGTGATATGAAAATATTTTCTCCCTCTCAGTAGGGTGTCTTTGTTTTAGTGATTTTCTTTCTTTTTTTTTTTTTTTAAGGATTTATTTATGGATACAAGAGCTGGGGTGTAGGCCAGAAGTGTGGTGGGACTGGGGTTGGGGGGCTGAGAGGACTCACCAGAGACAGAGTGGGAAGCAGAACAGGCTGATCGACTGAAATACACTGCTGAGGGGAGCAGGTGAGACAGAAGAGGTCTGCTGCGTCATGCAGGTTAACTCCCTGGCTGGGGATCGAACTCCTGCTGCAGTGATTGAGGATAGCTGAGACTTAACCACTTGTGCCACCAGAGAGGCCCTTTAGTGATTCTTTCACTGTGTAGAAACCTTTGAGTTTGATAGTTTCATTTGTTTGTTTTGCTTTTGTTTCATGCTGTTGGAGTAGAGTCCCCAAAGAACATCACTGAAGTCAGTGTCATGGGAGTGTTTTGCCCATGTTTTCTTCTATGTATTTTATGGTTTCTGGTCTTACATCCAAGTCGTTAGTCCATTTTGAGTTAATTTTTGTCCATGGTGTGAGATAATGGCCTAGTTTCATTCGCATGTGGCTATCCAGTTTTCCCAACACCATTTGTTAAAGAGATCTTCTTTCCCCCATTTTATGCTCTTGACTCCTTAGTCATAAATTAGTTGTCCCTGCCAGTGTGAATTTATTTGTGAACTCTGGATTTTATTCTGTTGTTAATTGTGCCTGTTTTAATGCCAATACTGTAGCTTTATAGTATAATTTGAAGTCTGGGAGTGTGGTAACTCCATTCTTTTTTGTCAGAATTGCTTAAGGGTCTTTGTGGTTCTATTGAATTTCAGTAATTTTCCTTCTATTTCTTGAAAAATGCCATTGAAATTTATGTAGGTATTGCACTGAAAATGTATACTGCTTTGGTTAAGGTGGCCTTTTGATAGTGTTAAATCCATGAGCAAGGGATATCCATTTCTTTGTGTCTTCTGTGTTTTGTGGTTCTCATTATACAGATCTTTCATCCCTTTCATTAAGCTTATTCCTGGGTATTTAATTCTTTTTGATGCAGTTGTAAATGGGATTGTTTCCTCCCTTTCTCTTTTAGTTTGCTGTTTGTGTATACTGACTTTTGTATATTGATTTTGTAGCATGCCATTTAGCTATACTGATTCATTCTTCCTAGTAGTTTTACAGTGGTGTCTTTAGAGTTTTCTATGTATATTATCATTACCTGGAAATAATGGTAGTTTCACTTTTCTCTTCTAGTTTATATTTTTTTATAGCTCTTTCTTGCCTAATTGCTCTAGCTAGAACTTCCAATACTATGTCGAACAGTAGTGTGAGGTTGCTGCAGATTGCCAAGGGTATAAGCCTTTGGCACTGTAGCTGCTTGATGGAGTGATCTGCAGTCACTGGCTGGCCAAGGTAGATCAGGAGAGACTCCCCCAGCAATGCTCTCCCAAGAAGCCCCGGACTACAGCCACACCCTAAATCTGAATTCTGCTGGTTTGGTTGCCAGTGTAGGGGTGGGGGGTGGTGGTGGGGACAAATTGTGCTGGCTCCAGCCACAAGCAGGCACTGGAGAAGCTTTGGACTATGTAGTATTTAGTGTCCAGGGGCATGCCAATATCAAACAGGGGTTTAGCTGGTGCTACTTGGACCGCTGGGTCTAGCCTCCTGCGAGGTCATGCAGGGGAGGGGTAAATGTTTCTCTTGGTCACTGAAGCCAGCTCTTGTGTCCCTTGCTCAGCAGCCTGTGATCTCCCTGGGAGACCTGCACCGTCCAGCAGTAGTAAGTTGGTAGCTTCAGGGAAGCAGGAGAGCAAGTTGGGGAGATGTGGGTACTTCCTCTAACTCCCCACACTAGCTATAAGCAGGGATGTCCTTTATTCAGCAGGCTGTGCTCTCAGAGACTTGTACTTTCTGAATACATAAATTGGAACCCCACCTGGAGGTTGGGGGGAGTGGGAGAGGGGATGAGGTGAGTGCCTCCCCCTAAACTAGTCCACCATCAAAGGTAGTGCAGGAGCCCCTTGCTCATCAGATTGTGTTTGCCTGGGAGGCCTACACACTCTGGTAGTAGTAGGGAAGTTCTAGAAATGGCTTTGGGGATAGGTGGGCAAGTCAGATAACACAGGTTTCCTTTGTTCTTCAGGCTGTGCTCTCAGGGGAAATTAAGCTTTCTGCTACCCCAACTGGGAGATTGCTCAAGGGGAAGGGACATTGACTTTTTAAAAAAGATTTATTTTATTATGGATTCAAGAACTGGGGTACAGGCTAGAGGTGTGGGTGTGTGTGTGAGAGAGAGAGGATTCACCAGAGACAGAGTGGGGAACAGAATAGGTGGATTGACTGAAACACATGGCTGAGGGGAGCACTGCTGAAATACACTGCGGGTGAGTCAGGAGAGGTCTGCTGTGCTATGTGGGTAGCTCGGGTAGCTCCCTGGCGGGCTGGGGGATAGCTTCATAGGTTGTGTCTTAACCCCTTGCACCACCAGGGAGGCCCCAGGACGTTGACATTTTTAAAAAGACCTTGTTAGTGGTTTTATCGAAACCTTATCTCACTTTTTCCTTATGGTGCTACTTACTCCTCTATTTTGTTATTTCCTATAAAGTGGAAGTGGAAGTGCTTGTTTTGATTCAGGTTCAACATCATTGTCAATGGTTTTCATTGTTTTTTGGTTTTGGCTTTTTGTAAAAGTGTAGTCCATAGACCAAACCATTGATGACAGGTAAAGTTTGGATTATTGGCTATCTTTTCTGTTTAAATTTATTATGACCTTTTTAAAAAGACTGATAAAGAACACAGAGTTTCTGTCTTGTCATTTTGATTTATTGACCTCTGAGAAAATGATCCAGAAGTTGAAGGGGCAAGAAGAGCTTACACATTTAGCAAAAGACAGATTTATAGAGAAATTGTGAAGAGTCACATTCAGATATTTTAGTAATGGGGATTAGATGAATGGATTTTGAGAAATTATTTTCACAAAAATTATTCACCAGTTAATATTTATAATAATAATCAAATACAATACTGATAATAACCATAATTTCAGAGGGTTAACATGATGTGCCATTTCTGTGAGGAGAAATTATGTACTTGGGCAAGAACACAAATGGCACAAAAGTTGTCAGATATATATGAAGATACAGTGATTATAGGGTGAAACAAACTTGATGTATATGAATTTTATAAAAATGATTTTGCTGTATACGATATAATCACTTGAACAACTCATAGGAATCTTGACAGAGGATAAATATTTTTGAAAGAAATGATAAATTTTTCCCCCTTCAGAACATGTATTCAGTTTGATCAGTGTTTCTCAGTCTTAGCATTATTTTATTTTTATTTATTTATGCATGCGAGAACTGGGGTGTAGGCCAGAGGTGTGGGAGGAAAGGGGAGTAAGGTGAGGATTCACCAGAGACAGTAGGGAGCAGAACAGGCGGATCCACTGAAATATACTGCTGAGGGGAGCAGCGGGAGAGACAGGAGAGGTCTGCTGTGCCATGTGGGTTAGCTTCCTGGCCAGGGATTGAAATCTTGCTGCAGTAAATTGCAATAGCTACATAGTGCTAAGACTTAACCTAACCTTTTACCACCAGAGAGGCCACAGTCTTAGCATTATAGACATTTCCCTGGCTGTCTTGTGCATTTTAGGATGTTTAGCAACATCCTGGTCACTACCCATTCGGTAGATACCAGTAAAACCCCTCCTATCCCCCCCTTTTTTTTAAGATTTATCCATCTGTGCACACAAGAACTGGGGTACAGGCTAGAGATGCGAGGGGAGTGGGTGAGAGGATTCACCAGAAAGTGGGAAACGGAACAGGCAGATTGAATGAAACGCACCGCTGAGGGGAGCAGTTGGGTGAGTTAGGAAAAATCTGCTTCGCCATGTGGATTGCTCTCCGGCTGGCCGGGGGATCAAACTCGTGCTGCAGAGGCTGCAGACTGCCTTGCAGTGCTGTGCCCAACCCGTTGCGCCACCAGGGAGGCCCTCTATCCCCATTTTGACTACCAAAAATGTCTCCAGATTTTGCTAGATGTCCTCAGGGGTGAAATTGGCCCTGTGTTTGAGTATCACTGAGTTGGATAAAATCCAGGGGCATGCCTGACGGTTCCTTAGTGATGTTCTTTATGAATTAGGTTTTTCTCTACTGAAACTATGTGTAGCTCTTAAATGCAGTCCCTTATGTAAATATGCTGCACTGTTAAATGATGCCTGGTATGTGCTGAGAGCCCAGGGATATGAATTAGAGAAAGTTTAGTTCTATTCAATTTTATTGAAGATAGGTATGATTCTTACTTGAAAGTCAAGGTGTCATCCTTTTGCTTTAATTCTTCCGGTCCTCATACCCAAATTGCTTGGAAAATAATCTTATTAGCTATGTGTTATGGATAAAGTTTTTATGAGGAGTAATAGAGAATTTTGTTTGAAGTCTTTGAAGTGATCTGTCACTTGACATTCAAAAAGGACAGTCTTAAAAAAAAAAAAAACAGCTGCTTGCTAAGGGCTTGATTAAATACAATGTGTCCTCATTGTTAACCTTTAATTGTCCTTAACATTTTTCAGCTGTGTAAATTATGCCTCTCAGGAAAATGATCTTGGCATTTGCTAGGGGAAGGGAAGGGAAAGGGGAACGCATGCAGTTGGGATAGGTGGAAGTTAGGAGAATTGTTTAATATAAGCTACAAGACTGCAACATCTCAAGTTTCAGGAGAAAGAATTTTTAAGTTTTTGAGTCAAATATTTATGAGCGTGTACATTTTTTCCCCAGTGATTTAGGAACACAATTGAAGATAGCTAAGTAACAGAGTTGATAACGGAGGTAATTTTGTATTTAAAATAAGCAAGGAAACTCATCTTGGCTGTGGTTTTGGATATCATCCTCCATCAAAAGGAATCAGGGATCCTGGAGAAAGGACTGCATGTCTGTCCTACATCTGGGGCAGGAAATGTATGAGATAAACTGGGACCATCTTACTTATCAGGTGGCAAGGTTTTTTTAAAAATACTTCTTTTTTTTTTATAGAGGCATGTTATTTATTTATTTATTTACTTGTTTGTTTATACATGCACTGGGTACAGTCAGAAGAGTGGGAGGGTGAGAGAATTCACCAGAGCCAGAGCAGGGAGCAGAGCAGGCAGAAGGACCGAAGTACACTGCTGAAGGGAGCAGCGGGCGGCAGGAGAGGTCTGCGCGCCATGTGGGACCCTCCTCCGGTGGCCGGGGAGCAGCCGGGGATCGAACCCGCACGGCAGAGGCTGCGGGCAGCTTCGCAACCCAGCGCTCAACCGCTGTGCCACCGGGGAGGCCCTAAAAATACTTCTAAGGATTGGTCAGTGGCACTTGGGAGCCAACTAAAGACATTTCCACTGGTGATAATAGGACATGTCACGTATCAGTAACGTTAACTACAGGGGATCAAAGCACATCAAGTATGTTTAAATATGTGGTAACATGAAGAGTGTATATATATATATAAAGAACAAGCTCATTAATCACTTTGGGGAAATGGTACTGAACCAACATTGTTTTGAAATCAAGTAAATAGCAAGAATGGGGAAAAAAGACATACTTTATAAACCATCACTGGGTAACCAAGTAGAAAATCTTTCTTTTTAATAGAACTGTTCCTTTCAATAAATGAATATGGATTGATTTAGAATGGTTGCATTCAGGCATTGAACGTGCCTTTTTTTTATGGAAGAAAACACTACCCTTGTGTGTAGTGTTGGAGGGCAAAAAAAAGAAGTTACGTTTACTCTAGTCATGCCTCTAAGATCCAACTGTTTCAGGATATACAGAGGACAGAGGCATGTGTATGTCATCAACAGTATCCAGGTTGTAGAACCATAGGAGGTCAGTGACCTGTTTCTTCAATTAGAATAATGTTATTTGGATCCAAATTCAAACAAACTTAAAAAGCATGAAAACCTGAGAGAATTTGATTCAAGTTCTATCTTTTAGAGCTATATACCAAAATATGATATTAGAGACTTCAAAATAATCTGTGAGGCGGAGCATAGATGAAACAAGATTAAGTTTGAGTTTATAATTTTTTCTTTTTCTTATAACTTCTTTTAAAGATTTATTTATACAAGAGGTGGGGTACAGGCCAGAGGCACAGGAGAGTGAGAGGATTCACCAGAGACAGAATAGGGAACAGAACAGGCAGACTGACTGAAACATACTGCTGAGGGGAGCAGTGGGCGTGACAGTAGAGGTCTGCTTACCATGTGGGGTTCTCGCCGGTTGGCTGGGATAAAACCGGCACTGCAGAGGCTGCAGACACCTTCACAGTGCTGCGCTCAACCACCTGCACCACCAGGGGAGGCCCTTGAGTTTATAATTTTTAAAGCTGGACGATGGAGAACGGATATATCTGGCTAGTTTTGTGCTTAATTAAAATTTACCTCTCATTTTAAAAATGGTAGAAAAAGAATCACCACAATTCTGGTTGAGACACTCGTAGTGTGATGACAGTTTGCCTATTCATTGAGTTACAGTATGTTTCTCAAATGCATTGCCCACCCACTCCTCTTGGTCCAGTCCAAATCCCTATGTGTTGGCCTTTCATTTCTAAAATTCATTTTTATCTGATGGTTTTTCAGAAGAAATGAAAATGTCCTTAAATTGAGTAGGGATTGAATTTCAATACGATTTTTTTTTCTGTTTAATATAAGAAGTATCTAAGCCCATGAATACATTTCATTATTTTTTAGAGATGTTTTTGGATGTAAGTGTGTAAAAATATGCCCAGTCAGCAGATTTACTGGGTTGACAAGTTTTATTTTATTGATCCTATATTTCCTAAACTATAAAATCTTGAGGGCCTCCCTGTAGTGCAGGGTTAAAGTCTCAGCACTATCAAGCAATCACCAGTCACTGCAGCATGAATTCAATCCCTGACTAGGGAGCTCACCCACACCAAGCAGCAGACCTCTCCTGTCTTGCCCTCTGCTCCCTTCAGCAGTGTATTTCACCAGATCTGCCTGTTCTGTTCCCCACTCTGTCTCTGGTGAATCCTCTCACACCTCCCCCTCCACCTCTGGCCTTTACCCCAGTTCTTGCATGCATAAATAAATAAAAAAAAAAAATCTTAAAAAAATTTTTGAAAACTATTTTTTAAGTTGAATTTTATTTCCATTTTGAATCTGTTCATTTACATTGAATGTCTTGGCAGAGACTGTGCCCAAGGAATTTCCTCATGCAATAAAATGTTACAACACAAACATCCTTCTTTGGCATCTTTTCAGATTTACCTTTTCCACTGTTTCATAGAATATCTTTTTCAGGGCGGAATAACATTGACTTTGGTCAGATGGAGGAAACTTTGATAGTCTTGGTAAAATTCATTGTTACACAAAAACAAAAACCATGAACTCAGTCTCTTAAGATATTATAAAATCCTGTGATAAAAGATCAGCCTTTGGGATGTTATTACAATATCCACAGGCAGGACATTGAAAAGCAGAATTTGCGTTCAGCTAACTACTTTTTCCAAAAGAAAGTTTTCCACAGATTGCTCAGCATATAGTTTGCTTGCAGCTGGTCCGAGCTGAAAGAAGGCCCTTGAAAACCATCTGTGTGGAGGTTATCAGCTGTAGTTTATAGTCATTTTGCTGGGTGTTTGATGTTTATGCATTGATTATCTTTTGGCTGTGGGCTCTTAGAAAGTCATACAGCAAAGAACAATGGTATAATATTAAGTAGCTAGAAAAAGTTGTTCAGAATGTTTTTTCCACCAGTGGAAACTGGACTGGAAAATACAGAAGTATGTGTTGTGTATTGACTCAAAGGATGCCAACCCAGGATTTGGTTTTACCTTAGTTCAATTTCTGGATAACTTTATCTTTCTGTATTTAAATTAATTATGAAACTAAAAAAAATTAAGTTGCTACCTTAAATCTTTCTCATTGCTCATTCCTTTTTGCCTCTGTGGTTTTGGTTTGTGATGATAAATAATTGAAATAGAATATTATAGACCATCAAAACTCAAGATAAACACTTTACCCTTTAAAACTGTGGTCATTTGCTTGTTGCTAACTCACTGGGGCATTGCTGGGATATTTTACATTTCCAAGGGAACATCGCCATCTGTTGGGCATCTCACAAAGTAATACTATCAAATTGTAAGGGCTTAGAAAGGTAGGTTGGTTGTTTGCTTTGTTTTGGCTAGGAGGCTTTGTGGGGGGGGGGGGCAATTACTGGGATACTGAGTTCACTGAGAACCTTTGCATTTAAAGCTTTGCTTGAACACTGAGCAGTAATGCTATCTCATTCCAAGATAAAGAAATTGACATATAGTCAACTAATATTGGAGGGCAGAATAGCAATAGCTCTTTGTTTGCATTGCAAAGGTATAGGCATTTTTATTTTTTTTTATTTTATTTATTTATTTTTTTTTTAAATTTTTTTTTTTTATAGAGGCATGCTTCATTTATTTGTTTGCTGGTTTGTTTGTTTGTTTTGTTTATACATGCACTGGGTACAGTCAGAAGCGCGGGAGGGTGAGAGAATTCACCAGAGCCAGAGCGGGGAGCAGAACAGGCAGAAGGACCGAAGTACACTGCTGAGGGGAGCAGCGGGCGGCAGGAGAGGTCTGCGCGCCATACGGGACCCTCCTCCGGTGGCCGGGGAGCAGCCAGGGATCGAACCGGCCGCGGGCAGCTTCGCAACCCAGCGCTCAACCGCTGCGCCACCGGGGAGGCCCGGTATAGGCATTTTTAAAACAACAAGTAACTTAGGCAGTTTTCAAATAAAAAGCTGATTCCAAAATTAATGATACTGTACAAAGTAGTAATAGGACTAAGACTAGAGTGTGAGAAGTCAGATTTTCATCTTGGGTGCAAAATTTAAGGTATTATAAAAACGGCTCAAGTAATCAGTAAATAATAGTTTAATGTATCATTTAAAAATTAGTATTAGTAAAAAATTTTTTCATAATGAACAAAATAAGAACAAAACCTGACCCTCTGTTTGCATGACTCTTATCCTAACTTCAGCCCTGGGTATTATAAACTGTTACATTTCTAATTAAAGACTGCTGCAGTTTGCTCCAATGATTTTTTTAATTTGTTGTTTATCAAGAAAAACCATTCTTTAGCCTAAATATTCATGTTTCATAGTTCAGCAACACAGGCAGTGACAAATATGGACGTCAACCCAAAGAAATTCTTGACATTCGAAAATCATTTTGCACTCTGAAAAATACAGACTTTCCTCATCTCCTCAGAATCTTTTATGGGACCATAATTTCTGTAGAAATCTGCAACCCTCAAGGATATAGTGAATGTTCTAACAATATGAAATTATAGACACTTGGCCAGAAGGCTGCACATTGGAGGTTTCATGAAAACACTGGAAGCCATATTAATTATTCTTAACACTGATGGCCTTCTAGACTAAGTTTTTTTTTCTTCAAGAATAAAAGTTTTAATTCTGGACCCTTAGATATGGGGTAGCAGGAGGGGGAGGGGGAAAGAGGTTAGGGGAAATGGTAAAGGGAGCCCCTGTGGTTAGTTACCTTGGGGTAGGTTAGCAATGAATTCAAGAATATGATTCCATATTTTGCATTAAACTGTTCCTCGCTTTCTGAGGTCAGTATCTTACTTAATCTCTTTTTTTTCCTTGTAGCATGGCGGACACCGACCTGTTTATGGAATGTGAGGAGGAGGAGCTGGAACCATGGCAGAAAATCAGTGATGTCATTGAGGATTCTGTAGTTGAAGATTATAATTCAGTGGATAAAACTAATACAGGTAACAAACTCTTTTGATCTTAGCTTGTTTAAATTGATACAGTTTGAGTGGCTTTTTTGTTAAAGTGTGGTGAAGAAGGACTTCTAAGAATCCAGCATTGCTTCCTTATGGCACTGGTGCTACCTTTCCCAACCATGCTTTAGTAAATGCCTCGATTTTTTCTTCCAGAAAGCTAGAAACACTACTTTTAACTGATTAAAAACATGGAGAGTTGTTGGATTAACCAATGTTTATCATATAGCCATCAGATCTCCTACCAAATGGTGTATGAACCAGAGTGCAAAGTGGTGCTATGTGTCAGCGCTCATTTAGAACCAGTCAAAAACAGGTTCTCATAGTCTTGTTTTGTTTGTTTTATTTGAACTTGGTTTCTTTTGTGAGCTGAGCGGAATTTGCTTTGTGTTTGCCTTCATGGACAGTTTGTAGCTTCTTTTTCAAAAAGGTGATGTTGCAGGGTCAAATTCTCAATTGCCCTGAATTCAGAAAGTGTGTTTCCTACCTGTTGTTTTCTCTCTCTTTTTCATTAAAATCTTCACTGCTTTGAGACCTGAAGATGGCATTGATTTGGGCTGAAACAGGACACAGTTCAGGGTCTTGTGGATGGCTTACTATGCATGGTAATGAATATCAGTAGTGGTGATAATAAACTTTTGAGTCCTAGAGGTTTCCTTGTGCTATATAAGCAAAACATTAAAATCCTGGTGGAGTGAGCTCATGATCTAACTTAATTAACCAGAAAATATGAGACAAAGAAGGCATTGTGTCTAATTGGTGGAGTGAGGGGCAAGTAGGAGGAGAAATCAGATGAACAGTTGGATTTACTAATGAAGTAGGACACTTTTTGGCTGTTCAGACTGACAAGAAGATGAAAAGGGAAGATTAGAACAGTATCCTTTAGTGTCATCTGTCCCTGTCTCCAAGTGACTGTGCCTCCCCTTCCCCACAGTTTCTGTGAGCCAGCAGCCAGTCTCGGCTCCAGTGCCCATCGCTGCCCATGCTTCTGTGGCTGGGCACCTCTCTACATCCACCACCGTTAGTAGCAGCGGGGCACAGAACAGCGACAGTACAAAGAAGACTCTTGTCACACTAATTGCCAACAACAATGGTAAGTGGGATTATTGGGAAATTTTTCCTGGGCTAGAGGGATAAGAGAATAACAAGGGTCTTAGGAGCAGATGTACATGTTTCGTTTTAGGTACTGGAGTGGTTCTGCTAGTTGATGAGTGACTTTAGTAATGATTATCTGACATGGAAATGATTTAGTAGGTGGTGATGTTCTGTCTGAGGTAGTGCTGAATTTATGTTGGTGTTTAAAGTCAGGGCAACCGATTTTTGCTGCTGCTGATTTCCAGGAGAGCAAATGTAAGCCCCAAATTCCTAACTATTAAAAAGATCTGGGTCTTTTGTTTTTGTTTTTCAATTGGAAGGGCCCTTCTAGTTTGGTAAGAATACTCCTAAGGCAGCTTTGTTCTGAATTTTCTCTGGCAGTTCTTATTTGGTTATTAGTTCCTGGGTATGGACGCTTGGATATAGAGATGTTGTCTACCTGAAGGAAAAGGTGAAAGAATAGTGGTTTCAGTGTATTTATTGGCTAGAGAGGCTATATAATAATGGTTTTTATGTCATTTCTGAATACTGTTTCTGTCCCCTGAAGATGAGTTATTGGCAAGTTATGTCTCAAGATTTATAACTAGAAGTAGCACCTTCATAGAATCATTGCATTGCTTCAAAGGACCATTTTTAATTATTTTATTTTCTTTAAAATAATTGGTTTGAACGAAAGAATAATAATTCTTTATTAATACAAGAATAATATGTGCATTGTAGGAAAAATAGCAGTAAAAAGTAAAGGAGAAAAAAAGGACTAGTTTTAATGCATTTCCTTTAAAAATAGCTTTAATACAAGAATAATATGTACATCGTAGAAAAAAATAGTAAAAAAAGGAAGAAAAAAAAATTAACTGTAATCCCACTATCTGATGATAACTATTTGTAACTTTCACTCTGCACGTATATGTACTTCTGTATATTTCTTTATGCTATATGTAGTGACTGACTTTTTACAAAAAGGGATCATAAAAATACCACTTTACTCTCTGCTTTTTATCCTTTATGTAGCGAATATTTTCTCATTTTAATAAATACCTGTAGCACTTTATGACTGAATGTTATATCAGTTTATGTTGCCATTAAAAGCGCATGTGGTGTTCTTATTTTGGGTTATAAGCTTTTATTACCCTGCTGTTACATGTTTATTATAATCTTGATTTTTTTTTTTGTGGTTATAAAAAGTACTGTGGTGAACATTCTTAGGCATTATATTCATGCTCTCTGTATGAGCTTACCTGCATTATAAAGTGAGATAGCTGAGTCAGGGGCTTAAAATTTAATAGTATCAAATTGCCCTCATAGATTGTTCTAAATAAGTGCCTTCCAGTAGCTCTTTCCACATATTGTTGCCAACTTTTAAGTATTATCAAACTTCAGTCTTTATAATTTCCATATGTAATTTTTCACTTTTTGAGTACTAAGAACATAACACATGGAAAATCCTTCTAATTTTTAAAAACTTATGGGGAACATTATATATATGAAGATGAGGAAACGTTAGAGAATTCTCTAATTTTACAGGTGTGGTAAGTTCTTAGGCCTTAGTATAAATAATCTTAAGGTTAAATGTTTGGTAAGTGACTAAAATAGGTTTGAATGTTCTGGACTTCAAAACTGTGGCCTTTCTGTTATATTTTATTGTTTTCTTATGTGCAAAGCTAAATTTTTCTTTGTTTTTGGGGTTCCAAGACCCTCGATGAGCATCTCATGACCTGTTGACATGACCTAGTCTCCTTGAGTGCTGAACCCTTGACTTCAGAGCCTTCTTAAGGCATGTGTACAAGCTTTGTAATATACACATTGATCTTATTTCTTTCAAAAGCCTCTAATACTCAAATTAAAATGTTAACCCCTTTTCATGTGGAAAAAATGGTTATAGACTGGTAACCACAATTATGTATGTCTTGGTGTTCTTCCAAAGAATTTCCATGCATGCATTAATAGGTCCAATTTGTCTGGCCTCTTTTTTTTTTTTTTTTTGGTATAATTACATACAGTTCTGCAGTGTTTTAATCTTGAGTATAACTTTATATTCTTGAAATGCTAGCTTACCTATAGGATGAGACTTCAGTATAGAATGAATAGAATGTTTTATAACACAGCCCTCTATAAGCCTTCAATTTAATTGTATGGATATGTAGTCTACTTATTACATGGATAACATAGCAAGGAAGAATAACTTTTAAGCATTTCAGTTTTGTTTCATTTAGTGTACTAGGTATTTTAGAAAGCTAAAAAGTTACCTTTCCCCTTATTCCTCACCTTCTTTTAAACCATTTCTAAAAACAGCCTTGCTCCTGGTTACTAGTAGCTATCTCTTCCAGTAATTATATTTTAGAAGGTTGTCCATTTGGGACATTGATTAGGCATTTATAATTTACCTGTTTTATTTCATTTATTTTAAAAAAAATTTTTTTAAAAGATTTATTTATGCATACAAGAGCTGGGGTACAGGCCAGAGATGCTGGGGCGGGGGGGTGAGAGGATTCACTGGAGACAGAAAGGGGAACAGAACAGGCAGACTGACTGAAATACACTGCTGAGGAGAGCAGCGGGCAAGGCAGGAGAGGTCTGCGGTGCCATGTGGGTTGCTCCCTGGCCGGCTGGGGATTGAACTTGTGCTTCAGAGGCTGTGGATTGCTTCATAGTGTGGTGTTTAACCCCTGCGCCACCAGGGAGGCCCTACCCTGTTAATTTCTTTGCTCCTCTCTGCATAGAAAGTCTTGATTTTAAGAAACATTTTCATACGTGTGGGAGGGAAGCAAGAGACGGGAATGAGTAGGGGCACATGTATAGAATTATACTGGCCCAGATCTAAACTAGGTGTTGGATTTGAGTGTTTGTTTTATGACCATACTTTATCACTTAAATTTATGTAATGTTTTATGTGGATCAAATTTTAAAATATAATCTAGATAAAGGTATCTTAAAAGAATGAATGGATTGGGGAAAGAGGAGTAGATATAGTTTTGCCCTATACCGTAAAATTCCTGTTGTTCCATGAAGAGTGATAGCTGGATAAAAAAAAAATAAAAGTGGGCCTCCCCTGGTGGTGCAGCGGTTGAGCGCTGGGCTGTGAGGTTGCCCTTAGCCTCTGCAGTGCCGGTTCCTTCACCGGCCACCGGCGAGGGTCCCACCAAAAAAAAAAAAAAAAGTGTGTGTGTGTCAGAGACACAGCTAGATACTTTTCCACATGAAAAGGGATGAGACGGTGCCCCTACTTCTTACCTTAACAGTAAAAAACATAACTGTAAGAGCCAAAACTGTGAAATTCTTAGATGCAAATATAGGTGTAAGTCTTTATTTCTTTTTCTGTTGCGGGTAGTATTGGTTTACAGTACTGTGGGGAACTCATACCCTTTTGGATGAGTTGTAAATCCTTATGACCTTAATTTAGGCAGTGATTTCTGAGATAGGACACCAGAAGCATAAATAACCATAGAAAAAATGGATAAATTGGACTTGCAAAAATGAAAACCTTTTATACTTCAAAGGGCACAATTAGGGAAGAGAAAACAGAACCCATTGAATGGGGGAAAAGTTTGCAAATACGTACATACACTTCTGAGCCTACAGTGGTGCCACTTAAGATTTTTCAACTTTCTGATAGTACAAAAGTGATATGTGTTCAGTAGTAACTGTACTTCAAATTTTGAATTTTGATCTTTCCCTTGAGATAGCCAGATGATTCCAAAGTAAATATCTGATACTGTACAGTGTATAGTATTCAATAAGTAACATGAGAAAGTCAAATTATTATAAAATAAACTTTGTATTAGGTGATTTTGACAAACTGTATGCTAATGTAAGCATTTTAAGCATTTTTTAAAAAAAAGATTTATTTATGCATACAAGAGCTGGACACAGGCCAGAGGTGCGGGGAGTGAGAGGAATCACCAGAGACAGACTGGGGAGCAGAACAGGTGGATTGAATGAAATACACTGCTGAGGGGAGCAGTGGGTAAATTAGGAGAGGTCTGCTGCACCATGTGGGTTGCTCCCTGGCTGGCCGGAAATTGAACTTGTGCTGCAGAGGTTGTGGATTGCTTCATAGTGCTGTGCTTAACCCCTTGTGCCACCAGGGAGACCCTTAAGCATATTTTAGATAGATCAGGATAAGGTAGGTGTCTTAAATACAATTTTGACTTACGGTATTTTCAGTTTTTGATGGGTTTATCGGTATGTAATCTCATCATAAATTGAGATCTGTATCTTATAAGGGACATGTATATAAAGAACTACTGTACTCCAATAATACATACACACTAGGATGGTTATAAAAAATAACAAAAGTGTTGATAAAGAATGTGGAGAAACTGGAACTCTCATATATTGCTAGTGAGAATATGAAATGATGTTTTCACTTTGGAAACTAATTTGGCAGAGTCTCCAAAAATTAAACAGAACTATATAACCCACAATTCTACTCCTAGCTATATACCCATGAAAATTGAAAACATATGTGTTCATTCAAAATCTTGTGCACAAATGTTCACAGCAGTATTTTTCACTGTAGCTAAAAAATGGGGGAAAAAAAAACCCCAAACACTAAGTTGTTGAATGGATAAACATTTTTTTGTATCCAATACAATGGAATATGATCAGGCCATAAAAAGGAATGAAATAACTGATACAAATGGAATGAACTTTGAAAACTTAATGCTAAGTGAAGTAAATTAGACACAAAGGCCACATGTTATATGACTCCCGTGATATGAAATGTCCAGCATCAGCATATCTGTAGATACAGAAAATAGATTTGTGGTTGCCAGCTCTGGGAAAGAGATTGGGGAATAAATGTTAGCAGGTTAACAAGGCTTTTTTTAATGGGGGTGATAAAAATAGTGGTGATGGTTGTACAGATATTGTAAATATACCAAAAATTCTGAGTTGTACACTTTGAATGGATGATAGGTGTAGTATGTGGATCATACTTTAATAATTTTTTTCTTTTTAAGAAAGTTTCTGGAGGAATGTTTTGGAATATGTTTACTGTTCTTTTTGCTGTTCCTTAGAATCTACCACTCATCATTTGAAAATTATTCCTATGGCTTTGACTGATCATATGTTTGCATTGGAAAGACATGTTGTGAAGTAAAATAAAGCAGTGCTTAATTCTGAGCTGCGGATATAGTGAATTTAATGTTAAAAATTTCTTAATGTATAACTTTCTGGTTTTCAACTCCTGTTTAGCCCATTTCAAGTTCATTTATTCCTCTTATCTCTGGGTTTTAATACTATTTAAGTAAATGTAAAAGAATGAAGGAAAAAAATCACAACCTAGATTTGTGAAACAATATGTTGTGATAGAAGCTGTTGAATCCTCCTTTATTTGATCACTTTATGGCTGTGGCATAAACTGAGAGTAAACAAAGGCAGGGAATTGGTTGATTAGTTCTTTTAAAGCCTTTTAAAGCCTTTGGATTCCAGTTGCCTCTTTCATCCTCTGGAAGTGGAACTTTGTAAGATCTTTGAATTGTCAGAATTTCTTTGTAGAAAGACCTATGAATGAAAAATATCATTAAAAATCAAACATTCATTAGAATTGTTAGACTTTGTTGGAATTATTCCAGGACATCATTCAAATCATTCATTATGAAGAGTTAAAAATAGTAAACAGTATACGGTAGTTAACCCATTGTGACCTATGTGCTGGCATCTGCTTTCATTTGAATTGTAAACATAATCTAGATATAGAAACCCATCTTTTTTTTTTTTAAGATTTATTTATTTATGCATACAAGAGCCTGGGGTACAGGCCAGAGATGCGGGGGGTGAGAGGATTCACCAGAGACAGAGTGGGGAACAGAACAGGCAGACTAACTGAAATACACTGCTGAGGGAAGCAGCGGGCGAGACAGGAGAGGTCTGCCTCGCCATGTGGGTTTCTCCCTGGCTTGACAGGGATCGAACTCGTGCTGCAGAGGTTGCAGATTGTAAAGTGTGGTGCTTAACCCCTTGTGCCACCAGGGATGCCTGAAACCCATCTTTTTATTTGCACCATGTTTTTGGAAAAGTCCTAAGCAATCCACCAAAATTCAAATATGACCCTGTTGTCAGAATTTTTGCAGGAAATGCTTGTGTTTACATTCTTTATAATAGAAAATGTACAGATTTCATGGGGACTGGCCTTTCTTTCCAGACTAGCCAATGCTGGTTGATTCCACACACATGCATAAAAATTTCCACCCTTCCCTTCCTATATTTTATTTTGGGATGTTGAATCAGCGATTACCTTTGGAAATGTTAGGCTTAGATTAATACCATAATTTATTTTCTTTTACCTTAGAGTTAAAATAACGAACAGGAGATACTCACACACACACACACAGATATATACATCCATATATATATATATATATTCACTTAATATTTTCCATCCATAAATTGCAAAGGGGTAAAAAGAGATGGATGGGAAGCTTATAGATTAAAAGAGATCTGAGATATATCCATCACTTGTACTTTGTCAACTCTTTTGTAACTGGATTCAAAAATTTTAAAAGATACAGATAATTGTCAACTTGGTTTCTGGTTGGGTATTTAATAGTCTAGAGAATTATTTATATTTAACTTTATTGAAGTATAATTGACAATGAAATTATAAAATTTTTGAGTGTACATTGTGGTGGATTGCTATACATATGTGTTGTGAAAGGATTCCCACCACCTAGTTAATTAACATCCATCACCTTACATAATCTTACTTTTGTAGGGGACTGAGTGAGAACATTTAAGTTCTACTTTATTAGGAAATTTGAATTATCAGATTTAGTCATAGAATTACCCTAATTTTTAGGAGTGATAATGCTGTTGATATTCTCTTTTAAAAGTTCTTATCTTTTCAATATATATATGGAGATACACATATAGATGAAATGATATTGATAAGATCTGGTACTTGTATCAGAATAATGTGGGAACTGATAATTGAGTGGAAGATAATGGGTGAAATAAGGTTGGCTGTACGTTTAAAAGTTAAAAAAAAAGTAAAAAAAGTTTAAAAGTTACAGCTAGATTATGGGTACATTGGGGATTCATTATAGTGGTTTAGATGCAGATAGATGGATGGATCAATCATCTGTCAACCTCTGTAATCTTACTAGTCTGCTGACTTGGTGACTCTGAGGGTCTAATCCACAGGTAGACTCTTGATTTCTGGGAGAATATGGGGTAAACTACAGTTTGCCTCTTAACAGCCAACCCATTCTGGCAGTCTAGTTTTGTGGCTAATTACAGTAACTCTGTCAAATGGAACATGCAGTTCATAAGAGTTCATCCTATTCTGATGATTTGAGTTAAAAAGTTGAGGCAGTAATTTCCTTGAATCTTTTTGTTTAGGTATATTGGCTCTGAAATTTTCTGTCTGGTTTTGGATTATTCTTTGTAAATCAGGGAACTTAGTATTAATGATTTTTCTGTCCCCCCCCCCACCCCTGGGCCAACTACATAAATAGGGAACTAAAAAAAAATTGCAAGGTTGTTTTCCTCACACATTAAAAATAATATTTAATATTGCAATAATTAGCTACATTGATTGATACTAATATTCATAATTAAGTCATTGTATTTTTAAGTTGTACCATTTTCCTTGGTGTTGGTTGGTTTTTTTTTTTTTTTTTAAAGATTTATTTATTCATGCATACTAGAACCAGGGTACAGGCCAGATGTGGGGGAGGGTAAGAGTGTTCAACAGAGACAGAGCTGGGAACAGAACAAGCAGACTGACTGAAATACACTGCTGAGGGGGGAGCAGCAGGCCAGACAGGAGAGGTCTACTGCGCCATGTGGGGTTCTTGCTGGCTGGCCCTGATGGAATGGGCGCTGAAGAGGCTGCGGACAGCTTCAAAGCACTGCGCTCAACCACTTGCACCACCAGGGGAGGCCCGGTGTTGCTTGGTTTTTGACCAGGTCCTTCCTTTATCAATTCTTGAAGACATAAAGATTAAGAAGATAGCCTGTCAATCTCTATTCCCATACTTATAAAAGAGAGTGGTTATATTGTCTGTAAATGTTGTATTTCTGTGATTTTACTCACTAGCATGAGATGTTTTTCTTTAGATTTTGTGTACTTGTTGAATTAATGTTTGTTGATGAGTATTCCTTTTTAAAAAAGATTAAGGGGGATTACCTAACAAATTGTGTTCTGGCAAAATAGCTGAAATATGGGTAAAAATTTTACGTTTTTTTTGATTTGTTGTTATGGTTATATGTGGTCACTTAAACCATCAGAGTCAAAGGGATAGCCATTTAAAAGTTCTAGCGTGTTAAGACATCCCTAGTAAAAATGTTTGGGGGAGATGTTAGTGAACCTCCCCTACCTACTTGTTTTTCTGTTAGTTGTAGATTTGGGTGAAGCTTAAATTTTGGGTGAGTTTGGTGACATTAAACCTGAGGTGAGTGAATCTTGTATATTTTGATATATGGAATACCATTTTTATCTAAAACAATGTTTCTTATGAAATGTGGGTTTGTTTTCTCTTACATTCCTTTTTTCCCCCCTTCCCTTTAATCCTATAGCTGGCAATTCTTTGGTCCAACAAGGTGGACAGCCGCTCATCTTAACCCAGAATCCAACCCCAGGTCTGGGCACAATGGTTACTCAGCCAGTATTGAGGCCTGTCCAGGTCATGCAGAATGCCAATCATGTGACTAGTTCCCCAGTGGCCTCACAACCAATATTCATCACTACACAGGTGAGTAGGACTTTGAGTTCTGGCACTTGGGAAAGAAGGAGAGAACGTCTGTGTCAACCTCTGGAGGTTCTGATGTAGCCTTTAGCATCATTAGAAATGATTCTGAGTCCTGTCAAAAGACAGAACCTGACTTTCTCATTTACTGCTTTGTAATTTGATATGATGTTTGTTGTAGAAAGCCTAACCCAGCATACTGCTGCCTAATTTCCCTTCATACTCCAAATAGAGGGCTATTAAGTGACTTGATTGAGGTCTGGACAGAAATTATTGGGTAAACTTGGATTAAGAAGCCTTAATTAGTTAACACTTGGCTCTAAGGCTTCTTGCCCTTTGCTTAGGGTGATTTTTCTTAAAATGGGGTGAGTTAGTTGACATCTGAAATCATTGTGTGAAGTTGGTAAAGTGTGGAGAGTTCTTTAGAAGAGAAAGAAGGTGTTAATTTGATATATAATGTGAATTGATGTTGAAAGCCTAATGTGAAATAGAAAGGCAGATGCTTTTCTTTGCCTGTGGCTTCCTGAGTTACAGACTCCTCTCCTACAAATTTGTCAGAGGTTTATGGCCTTTGAAGTGGACTTTGGGAACAATTTCTTAAAATTGTTTGTGTGTCGAATCACTCTAGTGAATACTGTTAGTGTCATTTTTTTCCTTCTATGCCTTTAGCAATTGAGGAGCCATCCTGTGGACAGGGTTTTTAAACTTAAAAGACAGGGTCTTTTAAGACAAGAAGTAGGTTTTCATTTTTGCTCACCTGTACCAGAGCTTATTTTCCAGTTTTGATATTTTGTCACTCAAAAGTTTGCCACAATTTCTAAAATTTCCATCTCAGTCATTTAAAAGCTGTAATTCTAGAGACAAGTACTAGGTAAGAATGTGGGAACTTTTTTGGACATAGGTCTGTCTCACTGCAGTCTCTGCTAGTGTTAGCTGATCTCCATGTTAAAGATCATTTTGCTTTTTAATGCAGGGATTTCCTGTAAGAAATGTCCGGCCTGTACAAAATGCAATGAATCAGGTTGGGATTGTGCTGAACGTACAGCAAGGCCAAACGGTTAGACCAATTACACTAGTTCCAGGTAAGGAAAAATGTCTATCCATTTGGAATAAACTGGAATCCAGAAGATTTGTTTTTATTGTCTCAAAATACTCTAGGTCACTTTAAAAGTTTAGGTCATTTAAAAAAAACCTATAGATCATGTTGATTTAAACCCAATTAAAAAACAAAACAAACTTTCTAACCTTTGGCCAGGGTGGTAGTTTTATTTATTATTAACTTTTACCACCCTTCATGAGGTAGTAAAACAAGGTTTATGTAGTCATTTTTCTATTTCTGGTGTTTTTAGTTAGCTATTAAATTTGATGTCCTGGAGGGCTATAATTAATGCAGATTTCCAAATTCCATATTCCTTTTAAGCCTACTCACTTACATGGTGGGATTACTTTTTGCTTTATTTTGCTTTCATTTTATAGCATAGATTTTGGATATAAATGAAACAAATGCAAACCCTTTGAAGATAAATACTACCAATGACTAATTAAATTTCTTTCTTAAGATACTGAATTGAAAAATAATTTAAAAAATCTAATTTCCCCCAGTTCTTTATTTATTGTCTGTAAGTTTGCTATAATTCAGGCCAAAAAAGGAGCATCTTAATTTAGTTATAAGGGTTTTTCTTATAACTTGTCTTCCTAAGTTTTTGTTGTTGTTCTCAGAGCCCACAGAGTATTTTTTGGCCTCCAGTCTGATGAGCTTATTGTATCTAATTCTGATATTTCTTCAAATTTGTCAGTGGAATTGTCTATAGCTGAGCCAGGAGATTTTCTTCTTTGGGATATCCGAGTAGAATGACAGTCAGTCTTCTATTTGAGTCTGTGTAAAATGGCAGACTCCATTAATAGTGGAAGGGAAAGATCAGTTTTTTCAGGACCAGGTCTGCTCACTGACTTATCTACAGACATACTGCCTCCCATTCTAGACCCGTCCTTTCTCTTCTAATACTGAGGTCAGGCTACTGTGATTATATTCTTGGGCTAGAAAAGGCAGTGTGATAAGGTGTTTCGGGAGGAGTTGATGGGAGTCTTCTTTCTTCAATTTAATGTTTTTTAGGGTTGGTAACCTAGGTTAATTTTTTTTATTAGCTTGGACACCTATTGCTTTCTTAGATATTACAATCTGTGCTACTCTTGGTAACCTTTGATGATCACCAATCAGTTTGGGGAAATAATCTTTTCATATTACAGAATTTGCAATATAGACAAGAGGAATGTATTGTAGGTGAACTCATTGACCAAGATTTGGTTCTTTTCTTTGTCTCTTTTGAAGCCCCAGGTACCCAGTTTGTTAAACCAACAGTTGGAGTTCCGCAAGTGTTCTCTCAGATGACCCCAGTGAGGCCAGGCTCCACAATGCCTGTGCGACCCACCACCAACACCTTCACCACCGTCATCCCAGCCACTCTGACCATTCGAAGCACCGTCCCACAGTCCCAGTCCCAGCAGACCAAGTCCACTCCCAGCACTTCCACCACTCCCACCGCCACACAGCCGACCTCATTGGGGCAACTAGCTGTTCCACCTCCAGGCCAATCCAACCAGACCCCAAATCCCAAGTTAGGTGAGGCTTGGGAAGAGTTGATGGCAGAACTGGGGGGTGATGGGTGGAGAGCAGATGATTATCACTTGGCAAACATAGCTCCCTCCTTCCCCTCTCCACCTGCAGTGAGCATTGCCAGCTTTGTCACTGTGAAGCGACCTGGGGTTACAGGTGAAAATAGCAATGAAGTGGCCAAACTGGTGAATACCCTTAACACCATCCCTTCCCTGGGCCAGAGTCCTGGGCCAATGGTGGTATCCAACAACAACTCTGCCCATGGCTCTCAAAGATCCAGCGGACCTGAGTCTTCAATGAAAGGTACAAAAACTTTACATGAGGAGCCAATCATTTAAAATCCCGAGTATTTGTTGTATTAGAACTCTCATGCTGTGAAATAGAATATAGTTACTATAATCTGTTTTTTAAGAAACTTTAGTAGATGGGATAGCTACTTGTGAAGTGTTACTGAATCAACTTCATGGAATTCAGTGTGTAATTGTGCTTTGGAGATTATGAAATGGATTGATTAGAGATGGGTGGGATAATCTAAAAATGGTTTCATGGAGGAGCAGGATTTCTGAATAAATTTTAAAGTTAGGATGTGGTAAAGAGTTTTTCATGTGTAGAAGAATATAAGCATGTAAGGATTATAAACATTCTAGAGCAGGGGTCAGCAAACTTTCTGTAATGAGCCAGATGGTAAATATTTTAGGCATTTTGCACAATATGTTAGAACTTCCCCACTCTGCCATTGTGGTATAAGCAGCTACAGGTAGTATGTGAGTGAATGATTGTGACTGTGTGCCACTAAAACTATTAGGGACTTTGAGGTTTGAATATCATATAGTTTTCATATGTCAGAAAAATCTTTCTGTTCTTTTATTTTTATTGCAACCATTTAACAATATATAAATTTTGATAGTGTTCAGAAAATTGACTATCCACAAGAAAATGAAGTTGAACCCTTATCAAACACTATTTATGAAAATTAACTCAGTGAATTCAAAGACCTAAACATTAGAGTTAAAACTATAAAATTCTTAGATGAAAGCATGAGGGGAAAGTTTCATGCCATTGGATTTTGCAGTGACATTTTGCATGTGACACCAGAAGCATGGGCAGCAAAAGAAAAATAGATAAATGGGAGTACATGGAAATTTAAAATTTGAGTGCGACGAGATACTGTATAAAGACTGATACCAAATGGTAGATAATGTTTGCAAATCATATCTAGTAAAAGGTTAATATCCAGAGTATATAAAGAATGTCTATTCTTTATAGTTCAGTAGCAATGAAAAAAAAATTGAGTGCAACAAGGGACACTGTATAGAGAGTGATACCAAATGGTAGATAATGTTTGCAAATCATATCTAGTAAAGGGTTAATATCCAGAGTATATAAAGAATGTCAATTCTTTATCGTTCAACAGCAATGAAAAAAAAAAAGAACCCTAAAAATGGCAAAGGAATTAAATAAACATTTCTCCAAAGAATATATGCAAATGGCTGTTAAGCACATGAGAAAAGGTGCAAACATCACTAATTATCAGGGAAATGCAAATAAAATCATAGTAAGATAACACTTCACATCCATTAGGTATTATATAAGAAAACAGAAAATAATAACAAGTGTTAGTGAGGATGTGGAAAAATAGGAACCTTTGTGGATTGCTGATGGGAATGTAAAATGGTATGATGATCCCAAAAAATGAAACAAAAGATTATATATGATCCAGCAATTCTACTTCTGGGTATATACCCAGAGTATTGAAAGTAGGGATCTGAACAGATATTTGTACACCTATATTCATAGAATTATTATTCACAATGGCCAGAAGGTAGAAGCATTCTAGAAGCCCATCAAATAGTAAATGGGTAAACAAATTGTGTTACATGCATATAATAGTTTATTGTTAAGCCTTTTAAGAAGGAGGGAAATTCTGACCCATGCTACAGCACTACAACATTTATGAATCTTAAGGGCAATGAATCCAATTACAAAAGGACACATCTGTATTATTCCACTTACTATTACCTATAGCAGTCAAATTTGTACAGACAATAGGATGTTAGCTACCAGGAGTTAGGAGGGAGGAGAAATGGGGAATTGTTATTTAATGGGTATAGAGTTTGTGTTGCAGGGAAAGAGTTCTGGACATTGCTTGCATATCAGTGTAAATGTACTTAACAACACTTAAGAATGGTTGAGGTAAATTTTTTTTAATACAGACACACACGCACACACAAAACACAAAGGACAAAAAAACTTTGCAAAGCAGCAATAAAATAAGTAAGCACCATTCTTAACCTGTGGGCCAAACAGAAACTGGCAGCTGGCTGAATTTGGTTCAAAGCTATGATTTGCTGACCCCTAGCCTAGAGTGAGAAGAATGGTCAAAGGTGTGTGTGTGCCTCATAGTGATCTCTCATGCTTGCTTACCAACCTTGATAAGCTGTTCAGGGAATGTTTAACCTATTTCCAAAAGGCCAGTATTCTTTTTCCACTATCATCTTGTCAGTCTTCTTATCAATGCTTCTCACTTCTTTCAGTGACCTCTTCCATGCCAGTGTTTGACCTTCAGGATGGTGGGCGGAAAGTATGTCCACGGTGTAACGCCCAATTCCGTATTACTGAAGCTTTGAGAGGTCACATGTGTGTAAGTGATAGCACCTGTGATGGGGATCTAGCTTAAATGACTACCACTGTAAACCTCCTGTAGAATTGGGAGCTTGTGAAGCAGGGACCCCTCTAAAATAACCTAGATGCCTTTTTAAAGGGTTGCTCTTTATTTTGACCTTTTTTAGAATAGTTATGTACTTTAGAATATGATGGATACATTTAAAGACCCTCAAGTATATTGAAACAATATGCATTATGATGGCTATTATCTAAAAAACAGAATAATTAAAATTATATATTAGTTGTGCTAGATTTTGGCACTACGTAGGGGACAGGTTTGTTAGATAGTTCAGACTCAACCCAGGTTGGCCTGAGGTCATTTCCTATTTATTGTGTCATTGTATGAATCAGGAGCTGTTAACCAGTTCCCATTTCTAGCCTTTTCAGTTTTTGGCATTAGCTCAGATGCAAAGATTGGCATTTCTTCCTGCCAGGCCGCTTAGAGACAAGTTATTGTAAGTGGTTAAAGTCTCTAGGGCAGAAAGGAGAAGTGTAAGGTATGGTGTTTGGAGTGGCATGTGGCTGTAAATAGTCATGCACATAGAGAAAAAAGTGACACCGGGAAAGACTAGAAACCGAAGGGTGATAGTTGCATGAGAATACTAGGACTAAACCATTAACAAGGAATGTTAGTGAAGTTTGGGGATTATATCCTGGGCCGTAGGATGACCAGAATAATCAGATGTCTTCTTTCTTTATAGTACTGTTGCCCAGAAATGGTTGAATACCAGAAGAAAGGAAAGTCTCTGGATTCAGAACCCAGCATCCCATCAACAGCAAAGCCACCATCTCCTGAGAAAACAGCTCCTGTTGCTTCCACACCCTCTTCTACACCTATTCCTGCTCTGTCACCACCTACCAAAGTGCAAGAGCCAAATGAGAATGTGGGTGATGCTGTCCAGACCAAGCTCATTATGCTAGTAGATGACTTCTATTATGGACGGGATGGTGGCAAAGTAGCCCAACTCACAAGCTTCCCAAAGGTCGCCACATCTTTCCGATGCCCACATTGTACCAAAAGGCTAAAAAACAATATTCGGTAAGTGTTGAGGAGTCTTGCAGGTTGCCTTGGACAAGAGAAGACTGAAATTTCTTACATGTTTAAGTCTTTCTCTTTGAGATGGTCTTATTTTCTAGTCTTGCTAAGGATTACCATTAAATCAATAACTAGTACTATAGACAGGTATTATGGTAATAAAAGATAACTTTGAGTAGAGTAAGGGAGACCAGTGCTTCACAGAACCTTAGTTTTAAGAACCCCTTTCTGGGCTCAGAAAAGCATTTTCCCAAGTGAGGAAATTAGAGCAGGTAATATCTATTCTGTGATTCTGCTGTTATTTTATCCAAGGCTACTGGGTTTTTTTTATGTTTTCTGTACTTTCCCTTTGTGCTGTGCTTACAGATTCATGAACCATATGAAACATCACGTAGAGCTCGATCAGCAGAATGGTGAGGTGGATGGTCATACTATCTGCCAACACTGTTATCGTCAGTTTTCCACTCCCTTCCAGCTCCAGTGCCACTTGGAAAATGTTCATAGTCCCTATGAATCGACTAGTAAGTTTGGAAACTCTTAAACTCTAGGGGTATACTTTGCTCTTCATTCATTGAACAGCATTAAAGGGAGCCCATTATATTTATCAATACTTGGGTAACAACGTAGATGAAGTTCTTTGCATATTTGTAGTCAATTCCTTACCTCACTTTATTTTCTTACAAACCTCACTTCTATACTGTTCAAACATGAATTGAGTTCAGTGCTAGAATCTGAATTATTAGGGACCACGATAGAAAAAGATCAACATAATGGAATTACCTAGATACTTCTGTCCTCTCAGGACTACTTATAAGGTATTTTACCATTCAGACTCCTGTCGTATGAGTTGGAGTTTTATCTCCACTGTACATCTTACATATATGAGGGAACAGAAGTTCAACATGAGCTCAGAAAAATTAAATCATTTGCTTAGGAGTATACACCTTAAGAGTAAAAGTCTTCTAGAATATTTCCTGTGTTCTTTAAAAGATTTCTAGAATGGTTGAAGTGAACAAAATTATGTAAATATAGGAAAATGTGAGCACATAATTGTGTACATACTATAAATATATATGCATTGTATGATATAGCGGTAGTTGCAGTAGTTCAGAGCAAGGGAAAGATCCTTGTGGCCAGATTTCTTAGAAAGTAATGCTTAAATTTTGAGGGGCTTTAAATATAAAAGGATTTAGATGGAAGGAAAGTTGTAAGAAAAACTTTTAAGTGATGGGAAAGCGTAAGTGAATAATTAAGGACAGAAGTATGGTTGTTATCTGAATGCTTTTGCTACAGTTTGAAAATCTTGACTGAAAGTGAATTATGAAACACTAAAGACATTTATGTCTCAAAACTGAGAGAATGTGAGATAAAATGATCTTCAAGCTGAGAACTTAAATGTTCTGCATTTCAACAGTTCTCTTTGCCTCATAACAGGGTGACTGGCTGGCTTTGTTAGTCTCAGGCATTACATGCAGATGCAACATTATGTATAGATAAAGAGACCAGATTGTCCTCTGCCTTTCCTGAACCTTTCCTACAAAGCAGAATTGCTATATTTTGTATCTCCTTGACATTGGTCTCATTAGCACGGGGATGTGGTGAGTGACTTAGACTAGTCCTGGTCCGTAGACACACAATATGAGCTATATGAGAAATTTTATTATTTTAATGGCTATTTTAAGCAAAGCCAAAAAAAAGTCTGGAATTAATATAATAGTGTATTTTATTTAATTCAGTATATTCAAAATGCAGTCATTTCAGCATGTAATCAAAAATTTTAAATTAATCACCTGTATTTATCATCCTTTTTCTTTCCCCCCAAAAAAGCAACACAGATTTTTTGAAATTTGGCGAGTGTATTATATTCAAAGCAAATTTCAGTTTGGGCCTGGCAGGTTTCAAATGATTACTGCCGCATATAACTAGTGGTTACCATATTGGACAATGGAACTTGAACTAATTTAATTAATTGGGAGTAAAATGGGTTGTGGAATCAGTCATCATAACATCACAGTGTAACGGCAGAGTAGCCAACTTTGTTAGGTTAGAACTCAAATTCTTCACTTTCAGTGATGGAAAGCCCATACAACCTATACCCTTCCCCTCCACCCCTCCCACCCCCAGTGAAAACACCTAACTGATTTTGTATAGAAGCTGGCATGTGGGTTTTTGTTATTCCACTTACATGTAGTCATAGAACAATAAGTTTTTCCTGTGGAAAACAAAATAGTGCAGTCTCATCTGCCTTTCTCTCTTGGCTTACACTCTGTTATCCCTGACTTAATTTTTTGTATCTTATGATTTAAAATTCACACTGACCAAAGAAGTTGTCCTGAATGGGAAAATAAATACCTTTCATATACTTTAGTTTTTATCACTTTTATTCTTGGATTTTTTTGAACCTGTGGCAGATCCTGCAATGAAAGATAGCTTATTTTTAATGTCAGTATTTTGGAATCCATGGTTTTCTTTCTAATTTTGAGAAAAAAGAAAAAGTATTCCTTTTTTCTGAAGTGTTTTTGAAAATATGACATAATGGCACTTTATCAGTAATTTTACGATGTATCTCTAAAAAAATAAGCACATTGTTTTATATGTAGCCATATAGTCAAGACCTAAGAGAATTAATCATGAATATTTAATATCATCTAATACCTAGTCCACTTTCAGATTTCCTCAATTTTCCCTAAAACATTAGATGTTTGTATTTAAATGAATGATTATGTGGATAATTATATTTAATTATGGTAACAGTACAATTTTAATAGCATGTTTTTCTTTACACTTGTGTGAAGATAATAGACTGAGAAGGTAGGATTGAGAAAAGGATGCTTCAGGGGGCATAGCTCTGTTTGTGTGTCAAGGGGAGGATCCTGTGTGGAAAAAGACTCAAGGGAGAACTATAAAACCTTGGTATACATGAACTGATAAGGTTTAATGAACCTTAGAAAGGCATCACAGGCATATTTTCTTTCATGACTTGGCGAACAGGAAGCAGAAGCTGTGTTAGTTCACACCTGTTTTCTCAAAGTAAGAGACTATTAGATGTTAAGGAGGTGAAAGTGATAGTGCTGGGAGGGGCGGTGTTGAGATCGCCACTTTGGAAAATCAGTTCTCTTGAATCTTTTCCCTTCCAGCTCCTTCCCCTACAGAAGTTTGAAAGGTTATGAGATCTCTTAAATTCATTGATATCTTATGTGCCTGTTTCGCTGGTTTTCTTGGTATGAGATAAATAATACATACAGATTTTATCATGGCATTTTTTGCATTAGAAGTTGCTTAATGAATGTTACTGCTTTGATGTGAGGCAGCTGTAACAGTGCAGTTGGCATATAGGAAGTAGAAGTCTTCAGGGTTGCCTGAGATTGCCCAGGGTAACATAGAATAGAAAGGCTTGGACAGAAGATTGGAGAATCCCAATGCTTTTAAAGGTGTTTTAGAAAGTGGGGTGGGGAAGAAGGAGATAAGCAAAGTGAATTGAGAGGTAAGAAGGAAAAAGAGAGAAAAATATTGTCATGCCACTAGTTACTGTTTCCCAAACGTTCATGCCTCCATGCCTTAGTTCCTTTTCTCTTGTCTCCTCTGTCTGGCAAACCCCTACTCTTTTTTTTTCCAAGGCTCATATCATGTATCTTACAATTTTTCCTTATTCCGCTTTGCAGAATTTTTAAAAAGAAATTTATCTGTATCCTGGTTGTACCTAATGTAACTCTAGGCAGTGGTTCTAAATGGCTCACAGACCTCTTTGAGAATAAACAAGAAACTTGAGGACCCTTTTCCCAGAAAAATAAACATTTTAATTTTTTGTGTATAATTTCAGGGATACATGGGCTCCCTGAGATCTCTACCATTGACCCCCAATTAAGAATCCCTGGTTTTTATTTGTTTCACATGTTAAAGAATTATAGAAACCTTTCTTCTCTTTTTTGGGGGAGCAAGAGTTAATGTTCCCAGTATGCTTAAAGTTTCAAATTTACAATTTCCATATTTGTAAAAACTTGAAAATATCTTCAGTGATAGTAAGAAAAATACAAATCACTATTATCATTTTGGCTTCATATTTTGTTAAAATACTTAGTAATTAAGATTTTTATTGAAAGTTCAGAATTGTACCCAAATTGACAAAATGGACAGTTTCAAAATTTGTCTCAAATCTGTTAATACCAAAGTAACGCAACAATTTAAAACAAGGCAAGAACTGCTGTTCATGATTGTCAGTCTCTAGAAGGCAGATACTTATTTGTGTTTTTACTAGATGTTCAATAAATGTTTGTTGAATTATTCATAGGAGAAAGTAATTGTCTCTTTTTGAGCAGAGGAATGAAATAATGTATTTTTAGAATTCACCTCACAATGGTATGTAAGGAATTGATACAGTATTTATTAGAGAGATAGGTATTGGAAGCCAGCTGATGAGCAGTAGGAAATTATACAGATATCTGCCAAGCTTTTGCCTGTGAGAATGGAGAAGTGATATTTTCTAGATGCATTTTGAAATAACGGTGACAGAACCAGGGGATTGGAGTCAAAGATAGTGTCTGGTCTTTAAGCCCAGAAAAAGGTAGGGAACTGAGAAAGGAAAAAAGAGTAATTAATTAAAGTTGGTGGTAGAATATCCAGTCTGACAATTTGTAGGTAGTTCAAAAGCTAAAATGGAGTTTTGATAAGAAGTCTGAGCTAGAGACATCAGATTAGTTGTTACTAGAGCACAGATGATAAGACAAAAACATCTTAAAGGATAGAAGTGGCTTAGTGATATACTGAGTATTGAAAATGAAAAGTTAGGAGTCAGAAAAAATAAAGAGTATGAGTTAGCATGACTTTGGTCTTAATTTCAGGTGGATTTATTGATTATTTTTTTCTTACAGCCAAGTGCAAGATCTGTGAGTGGGCGTTTGAGAGTGAGCCACTATTTCTCCAGCATATGAAGGATACTCATAAGCCTGGAGAGATGCCTTATGTTTGCCAGGTATTGCCTTTTTCTCCAGGGAGCTTTAGCTGTTTTGCTCTCAGAATGAATACAAAGAATTCACTAATGAACTCTGATGAATACCTATTGCACACACATAGTTTTAGGAACACTGAGGAGATACAGAGGAAATAGTAAACCCAGTTTCTGTGTTCAGGATTTTCCACACAGGAGAAAAACAATGAATATACATGCACCCACCCAAGGAACCCAGTCAAGGAACATTGCATGTACTGAGGGGAGTATCTGTGTCTGGAACTTGCCCCTTGGAGATGGATTAAAATATGGATTATTCTCAGACTTTCCTGTCTTAGCCCATTTTTATCTTAATTCATAGCTGAATTTGTCATAAAGATAACCCTGCATTACTAAGTCAAATAATTTGATTTCTGTACATTTAGTAAAAATTTTTTTTCATATTTTACATTTTTTGTTGCTGCCTTTTCTGAAGGCCTCAGTTGTTTACTTCACTCTTAGCTTATTTTCCCTCTTATGTGACTCAGGTGTGTCAGTATCGCTCCTCACTCTACTCTGAGGTAGATGTCCATTTTCGGATGATCCATGAGGATACTCGGCATCTGCTCTGCCCTTACTGCCTGAAGGTCTTCAAAAATGGCAATGCATTCCAACAGCATTACATGAGGCACCAGGTACTAGGCACCAAACAGTTTGCATATTCTCATTTTTAAAATTTATGGATGTTGAGGCCTGGACTGAACTAGGCAGATAATTTTAGTAGAGAATATAATAAACAGGTGTTTGCAAAAACTTAGTGAATCTTAACTGTGTGCCATGCCCTTGGCTAGGTGCTAGGTATTTAGTGGTAAACAAGATAGACCATACAATAAAACATAAGAAATGTCATGTTAGACGAAATAGAAGATGTAGGAAATAGAAGATGTATGGCTTCCCAGAAGGAGGGTGTTCAAGCCCTGAAGGATGAGTGAGGATGAACCTGGTAAAGTGGGATAAAACAGCAGTGTGCTTAAGGCACAGATTGGTAGAGTCAAGGCAGTAAAAGAAATACAGTGTGGGTGGGATGTAGGGTTTACAAGGGAGTTTGGAAGTTAGGTGGGGGACAGATCATAGAGAATCTTACAAGCCATGAGAAGGCATTTTAGTTCTATAACAAATTATTAGGAAGCCATTGAAAGGGCTTTTTTCCCCCCTTTGTTTTAAGATTTTATTTAATTTTGCATAGAAGAACTGGCGTGTAGGCTAGAGGTTCAGGGGCAGTGAGAGGATTCATCAGAAGACAGAGTGGGGAGCAGAGCAGGTGGATTTACTGAAATACATTGCTAAGCAGAGCAGTGGGCAAGACAGGAGCGGTCTGCTGCACCATATGTGGGTAGCTCCCTGGCCAGAGAGAGCACTCAGACTACCGTGGTGGGCCGTTGCAGTGGTAGTGCTGAGACTTAACCCCTAGCCACCATGGAGGCCCTCATATAAGGGCGTTAAAGTTGTAGAGTGGTGTGTTCAAATATGCATTTAGTTTTGATTACACTGGCTGCACTAGGAGAATGGATTGAAGATTAAGACTAGAGTTAGGGAGAGTAGCCAAACTTTCAATAGTTGAGGTGAGAGGCAGTAGTGACTATTGACTTTTGAAATGAAAAAGAGGATAGAATTGAGAGATACTGGGAAGATAAGTAAGGTTTGTATTTAGAGGTGGATTAGGTGAAGGTAGTGAGGGAGTAGTTGAACACAGTACCTAAGATTTCTTTCTGGGCAGTTGGACCAATGGTAAACTGTTCATGGAGATAGGAACACTAGAGGAAGATAATTTTGGGTGGGAAAGATGATCACCCAAGCTTGGATATTCTGGGTTAGCAGTCTCTGGATATTAAATGTAGTTGTCTACTAAACAAATAGTTGGATATAAATGTCTGAAGCCTGGCAGGAAAAGAGGCTGAGGAATGAATCATTATACAAGTCCAGTGAATTTGAAACTTTTTAAGTATCGTGTGGCCTCTCCCCTCCTCCCCCAATTAAGAACAAGATAAAGGTTTAGGACCCTTAAAGTGTCTCTCCACAAAACCAGGACCTAGGAGGAAAAATAGTCCTAGGAGGAAAACCAGGAGTGTTAGTGTCAGAGAAGCTAAGGAAGGAAAGCGTTGTGAAGAAAAGGCTGTGATCCAGATTGTTAAAGGAAGGTGCCCAGTCAAATGGGAAAGGTGGAGGGGGATCTGCAATCAGCACATTTGACAGGGCTGTCTTGTTGATTAGGGGTTAGAAGTCAAATTTCAGCAATGAATGAATGAATGAAAATTAAGGAAACAGAGACAACTTACCTAAAGAAGTTTGTTTAGAAAGAAGAGGACCAGGGATGTTAGATTCCAAGGGAAAATTTGTTGTTGGCTTTGTTTTTAAGATGGAATATGGTCTTGTTTTAAAATGCTACAAGAAAGGAGCCACTTAGGAGAGTAAAGGTACTTAAGAGAGAGCACAAAGTAAACAGCAAGATGGGTGCACCTGCCTTAGTGTGCATGTGCATGTGCTTACAAACACCACCAGTTCTCACTTGTAAGCACCCTCTTAGGCTCACGTACTCATTTGCACAGTAGTGACTGCTGATTATCTGCTGTACATGTGTTTCCAAATAGCAACATGGAAGTTGTTGTTTATAATTCAGCTGAGGTTATAGAGCCTTGCTATTTTGGGGGTGAAAATCATAGATATGGTTCTGTTTTTAAAGGACTTCAATGCTAGGCAGACTGAATTCTCAAAATGGTCTCACTGGGAGGAATAGCTGTATATATTGATAAGTTAAATGGAAAAGCCACAAGGTGTAGAAAAAAGGAAAGAAACGGTGATGACTGGAGATGTGTGTGTTCTCTGGTTATATGTGTATGCTGTTCATGAAAGAATACCCAGAAACTGGTAGTTATTTCCATGGAAAGGGACTGGGGCTCAAAGTTGAAGGCATCTTAACAACATGAAGGAGTACAGGATAAAAAGTGTTTTTTTTTAAAATCATAAATATTTCATTGCAATTAACAACTAGGAAGGAAGAATGTCTAGCATTGGGAAGTTGTCTGAAATGTAAAGAGAAAGTGGAGGCAAGTAAAGTTTAAGCCACTCGTCCAAATGGCTTTGGCCAGTCAGGAAGAGATGATTTAAGGACTGAGTCATCCTGGCTTTTGAGTCCACCTTTGGGAGCATAGGAGGTGATGATTGTCGATGGTAGGTTTTGGTGTCATGTTGTGTTTCTTACTCTTGAATTACCAACAGAATGGTGGGAAGAATGATATGCTTGGTATTGATCTATCTTCGCCTCAGAGAACATTTTCTGGGAACCTTTAAGGAACACTGTTTCTTTTTCTCCCTTTTTTAGAAGAGGAATGTGTATCACTGTAACAAATGCCGACTGCAGTTTCTGTTTGCCAAGGATAAAATCGAACACAAACTTCAACACCATAAAACGTTCCGTAAACCCAAGCAGCTGGAAGGCTTGAAACCAGGCACCAAGGTAAAGGGTTTGTTTGCATTTTCTTCTGCGACAACAACAACAACAGAGATTTTCAGACTCCAAGGTTTAGTATGAGTATTATCTAATTGTCCCTTCCCTCGACTCACAGGTGACAATCCGGGCTTCTCGAGGGCAGCCACGAACAGTTCCTGTATCTTCCAATGATGCACCTCCCAGCACCTTGCAGGAGGCAGCACCACTGACCTCTTCAACAGACCCTCTGCCTGTCTTCCTTTATCCCCCTGTTCAGCGCAACATCCAGAAGAGAGCTGTTAGAAAAATGTCAGTGCCTTCTTCTAGAGGCTGGGGCTGACTGGGAAGGATTATTCCTGATAGCCAGTGTAAACTGGTAGCCTTTTAGCAGGATCTGTTGTCTAAAGCCACTACAATTTATGGGGAATCTGAGGGTGTAACGCGAATTTTTCTTGTTTCTTGACAGGAGTGTCATGGGCCGGCAGACTTGTCTGGAGTGCAGCTTTGAGATCCCAGATTTCCCTAATCACTTCCCTACTTATGTGCACTGCTCTCTGTGTCGCTATAGCACCTGCTGCTCTCGGGCCTATGCCAACCACATGATCAAGTAGGTGACGGTTAAACTGGTGTTTTTTCTGAGAGTTCAGATTCTCCAGAAGTCACTTTATTCCCTGCCCTACATCTAGTGTGTCTCCTCTGTCACCTCCTAGAAAGGTTTGTCCATCTCTCCTGCAGGGTAAGAGGCCAAACCCATGTTTATTTGACTTATGATCTGTGTTCTAAGTTTTAGGACTTTGCTACTCAAAATGTGGTCCAAGGACCAGCAGCACTAGATGTAAATTTACTAGGTTTGCAGACTCTGGGCCCTCCCTCAGGCCCTACTGAATCAGAATGTGCACTTGAATAGACCCCCAGGTGGCTCATATACATACTAACAGGAAGTATTGATAGGATGGGAAGGCTAGTTTGGGTTGAGGTGAGGCTAGAATGGAGAGGAGTACAGAGTCGTCCCCCTTTGGACATTGCCAGTGACTGGTGACCTCTGCCTGCAGAGTGCTGTTCCTAACCCACTTTGTCTTTTGCAGCAATCATGTTCCACGGAAGAGCCCCAAGTATTTGGCTTTGTTTAAAAATTCTGTGAGGTAAGAAAAATCTCATCTCTTAAGTTTTCAAATTTATGTTAAATCTTTTATTATTTTGGGGGATATAACTTTATTTGAAACGGGGAAGATGGGGGGATACTCCCTTTCTCTATTAAGCCTCAGAGCTTCACTCTAGTGTCCCTGCTGTACTAATCTTATGTATTCTTCACTTGCTTTCTTAGTGGAAGCAATCTGGTCTGCACTTCATGTACCTTCGTTACCTCTGTGGGAGATGCCATGGCCAAGCATTTGGTATTCAACCCCTCTCACAGATCCAGTAGCATCCTGCCGCGGGGTAAGCAGAGGGGAAGGGGGAAGTAGGCCAAGGGAAAAATAAGGATATGAGTCATGCTGTGTGAGGCAGTAGCATCTCTACTCAGCCCTTAACCAAATTGGAAGCATTCTAACCTGAAGTTTATGTAAGACTGGGAAGGTAGCAGTTTTGCTTTTTTGGTTGAAATAACAATACGGTTTTTGGGTGGGCTTGTTTCTTCACTGAGTTAACATTTCTTTTTGTCTCATTTTCCCTAGGACTCACTTGGATATCTCCGTCAAGGTAACAGAAACTCACTTTATGGTTTGATTGCTGCTTGGCTGTGTGTTTGATCTCTGTTGTAGCCACTACTAACTTTATTTGGTTTTTCAAATTTCACACAGCTTTCTCTTTTCTTTTTGTTATTCTTTTAGGCATGGCCAGACTCGTGACCGAGTACATGACCGGAACTTGAAGAATATGTACCCTCCTCCTTCTTTCCCTTCTAATAAAGCTGCCACTGTGAAATCTGTGGGGACCACCCCCACTGAGCCTGAAGAGCTACCAACTCCCATGGCTCAGGCACTGCCATCACCAGCCTCAACTGCAACCCCACCACCAACCCCAGCTCACTCCCAGCCTTTAGCCCCTCCACCCTTGCCTACCGAGGAGGCAGAATGTCTGAATGTTGATGACCAGGATGAAGGGAGCCCCGTCATCCAGGAACCTGAGCCAGCATCAGGGGCTGGTAGTAGCAGTGGGGTTGGAAAGAAGGAGCAGCTGTCTGTGAAGAAGCTTCGAGTGGTACTGTTTGCCCTATGCTGCAATACAGAACAGGCAGCTGAACACTTCCGAAACCCCCAGCGACGCATTCGGCGTTGGCTTCGGCGCTTCCAGGCCTCCCAGGAGGAGAATCTGGAGGGCAAATATCTGAGCTTAGAGGCAGAAGAGAAACTGGCGGAGTGGGTACTGACCCAGCGAGAGCAACAGCTCCCCGTAAATGAGGAGACCTTGTTCCAGAAGGCTACCAAAATAGGACGTTCTTTGGAGGGGGGGTTTAAGATCTCTTACGAATGGGCTGTGCGTTTCATGCTGCGGCACCACCTGACTCCCCATGCCCGGCGTGCAGTGGCCCATACTCTACCCAAGGATGTGGCAGACAATGCAGGACTCTTCATTGAATTTGTGCAACGGCAGATTCACAACCAGGACTTACCATTGTCTATGATTGTGGCTATTGACGAGATCTCCTTGTTTCTGGATACGGAAGTGCTGAGCAGTGACGACCGAAAGGAGAATGCCCTGCAGACAGTGGGCACGGGGGAGCCTTGGTGTGACGTGGTGCTGGCCATTCTGGCAGATGGCACTATCCTCCCCACGCTGGTTTTCTACCGAGGACAGATGGATCAGCCTGCTAATGTGCCAGACTCTATATTGCTAGAGGTGAAGGAGAGTGGCTACAGCGATGACGAGATCATGGAGCTGTGGTCATCCCGAGTGTGGCAGAAGCACACGGCTTGCCAGCGCGGCAAAGGCATGCTTGTGATGGACTGCCACCGCACTCACTTGTCAGAAGAGGTGCTGGCTATGCTTAGTGCCTCTAGCACTTTGCCTGCAGTGGTCCCAGCAGGCTGTAGCTCCAAAATCCAGCCATTAGACGTGTGCATCAAACGAACTGTCAAGAACTTCCTGCACAAAAAGTGGAAGGAACAGGCTCGAGAAATGGCAGATACTGGATGTGATTCTGATGTTCTGCTTCAGCTGGTGCTGGTCTGGCTGGCTGAAGTGCTGGGCGTCATTGGGGACTGTCCAGAGCTAGTTCAGCGGTCCTTCCTTGTGGCTAGTGTTCTGCCTGGCCCTGATGGCAACATTAACTCACCCACAAGAAATGCTGACATGCAGGAGGAGCTAATTGCCTCCCTAGAGGAGCAGCTGAAGCTGAGTGGGGAACAGTCTGAAGAGCCCTCAGCTTCTACTCCCCGACCCAGGTCATCTCCCGAAGAGACAATTGAGCCTGAGAGCCTTCACCAGCTCTTTGAGGGTGAAAGTGAGACTGAGTCCTTCTATGGCTTTGAAGAAGCTGACCTAGATCTGATGGAGATTTGAGTGTTGGGGTCATGAAGGGGGTGTGGAGTGGGGGTGGGAAAGTGTGAGGGAGGGTACAGGGATTTAGGGAAAAGGGGGTATACCAGGTGGAGTATTTGGCTTATATTTTTAAATTTTATGCCACCCCCCTCCCCCATGTTGACTTATACTTCCCTGTGGATTTGTGGGTTATTAGGAAAACCAATAGTGATCACGTCTGAGCCGAGGAGCTGGCCCGTTGGTCATTCACTTCTGAAAAAAGTTTTTTTTGTGACTTTTTTTTTTTTTTTTTAAATCACTGTGTTTGGTATTTTTCTGACAAAAATCAAGAAAAAGAAAAAAAATCCTTGTGGACAAATGTTTTTTGTTTCCCCTTTTACCTCACTTGTGTCATAGTACATCTGGGTTTTTTGTTAAATTTGACTGTGGCCAATGTCTTTGGGCATGATGCTATCCAACCATTGTCAATGTGAGAACATTTCTGAAGATGGGAAAGATAAAAATATGTAGCTCACAAACTGATTTATTATATATATGGATAAACAACTTTTTTCATGTGGTCTTAACACTTTTATATAAAAGCGAAAATGGAAAAAAAAACCCCACTGAACTCTCTTCCTTCTCCTTACTTTCCTTCCCTCTCCAGAGATGTTGTTTCTACAACTCTAGACATAAAATTGTGGCTTTAAAAATGCATGAAACCACCTTTAATCATCCAGAATGAATAGATTGTTACTCCTTACCATCTTCCACTGACAAAAACATGACAAAACCAATATTCTTTGCACTTGTTGCCCTTGGTCCCTTGCCCCATTCTCGCACCACCATTCTTGGACAAAGGACCACACAGGTTTTATTGCAACCTGGAGGTACTGAGGGGATCACACAGCTGTAGGGTGGAGGCCATTCTCAGTATGGGGCTTCATCCCGCTGTCCTTTCTTGGTTGAACTTCATCCTGTTACATGGACAGCATGCCTTTTCAGGAGACCACATGTCCTACAGAAGCTAATTGTGCAAGAAGTGTTGAACTTTTAAAAAGAAGACAGACCACTTGTTGAAATCCCGTGGCTTTCCCCTGTCTTTTAATGATCAGAAAAGAATCTGACCTAAAGAAGACACACAGGGGTGTGCACAAAGAAAAAGACAAGAATCTTTATTTTTCACTGCCAGCTTCAAGGAAAAATTTTTTCTACAGTTTGCATGAGGGATTTTTTTTTTTTTAAATTGTATGTACTCATGATTATAAACTGAAGTGTACTATAACAAAAGGAACAAAAATTCAAGTCCACCTTGCCCACAGCTACACCACTCTTCTGTCCATCCTGAGGCTTTTTCAGCAATGTTTCCCTCCTGTGAGTCAAGGAGGCAACCTGCACAGGCTTGTAAATGGTTCATCTTTAAAATGTACATAAGTGGAACATTTAATAAAATAAGGGGAAATGGATTTATAAACAATGTGGTTATTTTCTAGGTCACCCTATTTTAATAGGCTTTCACAGACTGGGAGATGCTCAAGATGTGATGGGCCTGGTGTACAGGTGTAACGTTTGTTACTACCTGTTTCTCCTCACTCCTGTTTTTTTTTTTTTTTTTTTTTTGTCTTTTACCCCCCAGCACACTATAATATAGTGAACTGGAGTGATCCCTTCCAGAAACAGCTTGGCCAGCTTTGTGAAGCCATGGCATCTGAAACTGAACTGAGGATCCAATTGGGCTTCTCTTCCCCAGCTTTTTGCTTGATGCTACTTTGACAGACTATGGACTTTTAAGTCAGCCCAATGCCTTTGAGAAAGTTCAAGAACTAATTGTCAGCACTGTCCACAGTGACTTAATTCTTCTCTTTGGTAGTCTCTGCAGCAGCCCCAGAGTTAGCAGAGCTGGGGTCCTGGTCTCTGCACACTGTATGACTTTCTTGATTGGTAAATTTTTTAAAGACCACAATAACAACAGTGAATCAGCTGGGTGTTGGCCAGGAAGTTATACCCTTGTGGATTCCGCCTGCATGGCTTAGTAGTAGAAGGAAGTTTTTTTTTGTTTTGTTTTTTATAATTCAGTTTAATCAATAAACCAGTATTTATTGACTACTTTGTGTTGAGACTGAATGTGTGGAAGATAAATTGAAAGTTCATGATTTTCTTTTGCATAAACTTTTGTTGTAACTATACATACAAATGGAGGGGTTTTGATAGTTCCCTTAACTTACTGAATTTCTACAACACTTTCTGAGTTTCTAGTTTTTCAAAGTTTTAGAGAGCATCTGAATCACCAAGGGTGTTCATTTTTCAAAGGTAGGTTTAATATCATTTGGGAGATAAAAGTTTGGCCAATACCCTAACTAATTTGATGCACAGCTATACTTGGGGTATTTTTTTTTTTAATATTAAATTTTATTTTTATATTCCCCCATACAATTGCAAACGCCCCATTCTGACCCCAATCCTTCCCCTCCCGCCCCCCACCCTCCAAAAAGTGTCTCTGGTTCATAGTTTTTTGTTGATTTTGATTTTCACTTTCTTATATTCATTTTCCTGGTCCCTTACTTAAGTTTTCTAGATTCCTGCTATGAGTGAGACCATCCGGTATTTTTCTTTTTCTTTTTGGCTTATTTCGCTGAGCATGATCCCTTCCAGCGCCATCCATGTTGCTGCAAATTGCATGTTTATCTTTTTTGAATGCTGAGTAATATTCCATGGTATATATGTACCACATCTTCTTGATCCAGTCATCTATTTTTGGGCAATTGGGCTGTTTCCAAAGCTTAGCTATTGTAAATAGTGCTGCTATAAACATAGGGGTGCAGATGCTCTTTGGAATTGATGTTTCTGTGTCCTTTGGGTAAATACCTAGGAGTGGAATTGCTGGATCATATGGAAGCTCTATGTTTTATACTTGGGGTATTTTTAATGAACGTAATACTTGTAAGAAGTTAACTGATAGTGCCAGAAATTAATATATTTAGGTAGTAAACATTTAAATGTTGAAATCATAGTATTCCTTTTATGAATGGGGTGAGGTTGGGTAGATGAGGGATTGAGAGAGCCAGTTCAGAGTTTGGGGGTCACCTAATGGTGAGTAGGTCTATTACATGCTACATTTCTCTTTGAAATTGTGTTTTAACTAGTAATCAAATTTGCAGTCACTGTTAAGCAGAACCCTTGCACTCTAGTGCATGGATGGAAATGTTGGAAAAAATGTTAAAACACAAAACCAGTTATGTTACCACACAAGGATTAAGCCTGCCTTTAGTACAGTTGTGGGTCCTCTGTAGTGTCATGCAAAGGATTCTACATTTGTCTAATGGACCAAGTGCCAAGGGTCCTATGACCAGGGAGGGACGTGGTATACGGTAATACTTAGTACTGTCCTTTTGATAGGACCTAATTAGATGTAATACACCTACTCAGCAAGTATTTCAAAGAATTTATTTATTTTACAAAAGGTAAGTCTACCTTGACTCAGCAACATTCAAAGGTAGCAGAAGGGTGAAACTTCAGTACTGGAGAATGCATCTCTATTTCATTCAAAGCCACTAAAAAAGAAGAGAGACGATAAAGTCATGAAGCCACAGGAAGAGGAATCAGTTTCTAACAGCAACTACCCTCTAGCCAAAACCCAGTGTGATGCCAAAGGGCAGGCCTCCCAATTCTCATGTATTTTTTTTTAACTAATTTCAATTACCTGATCATGTGGGCAATATCCCAGTTGGTCTCTGCAGACAGTGGTCCCTCTATTTCAACACCTTTTTCTGTTACAGTGGCAATTTGAAACTGAAAGAAATAGGGGGTAGGTCAAGGAGAAAGAAATGGGTCCATCGATTCTTCAAACCATAGACCCAGAGACCAGAAGTTTCCAAAGCCTGCCAGTTACATTCCCATTATTCACGCCCCTCCTCACCCGGTTATAAGAACGGGCATCTCGATAGTACAGCACTCGCATGCAACGTTCCACTAGCTCTCGGGCCTCAGTCTGGCTCGGCACCGGCTGCTTCTCCAGAACTTCTCTCAGCAGGGGCTAGGGAGATTAGAGGTGTGAGGGGACATGGGAGATACTTGAGAAATACCAAGACATCTATCTCAATGTAAACAAACATGAATGAATAAAAAAGAACATTTCACCTGTTGTCACCAGAATGAACTCTGCTCACCTGTGCTAAGACCCACTTGAAACAAAGTTCTAGGGTGTCCTCTCTGCACAGGTCTTACTGATTTCAAGGTATGCCACCTTGTCGTTGGAATATGAATTTCACACTAACGGCCTCTGGATTACACTGCCAAGAAGTAGGGGTCCTAACCTCATGCCAGAATTTCAAGGGAAGAACAAGCAGACAACCACTACCCCCCATTTGTCTTTTGCTAGAACCGCCCACCCCTCAACTACTTACCTGAGCCAAGTATGCACCATAACCAGTGGCCAAGGAAGGAGCTTCATAGGCTACACCAAGCATGTCCACATAACCGAGGAAACTAAGAAGAAAAATATCAATAAGAGAAATCATTTCATCTTGGGTTTCTCTATCTTAGCCAAAGGCTGGGACCATGGCACCTGAGTTAGAAGTGGGATTCACCGGGTGAGAGAGACTACACAGGCACTGGTGGTTGGGTGGTCAAAGTAATAAGTTACTTGTATTCAAACCAACCTCTCTCCATCAGCATAGCCTCCGATGACCATGGTGTTCCACAGGGGGTTCATCTTGGAGCGACGGCTGTACATGGCTCTAGTCAGCCACGAATGAATAGCTTTAGGGCTATAGCTGTGTCCGTCTCCCAAAAGCTCTTCATCAATCCTAGTAATTGGTTGTGAGAAAGAAAATGCAAGTCGGGATTTCTATCCACCCCGAAAAGAACCACAAGCTTCCCCATTTTACCCGTCCTAACGCCAAAACCTACTTACTCCAAACACATCCTCCATTCCCTCTCCCTGCCCACTATTGCAGCCTCAAGTCCCTTCACTCCATCTAAGGAGATTTAGAAAAAAATAAAAAAGCAGTGGCCGGCCCTTCTCACTTGGGCCGACTACTCAGTATTCTAGGCGACTTACACCATCTGGCCGAGAACTTGCTTCAAATACTGGAAATCCGCGTAGTCTCCGGATGCCCCCAGCATGGTGCTGTCGTTGACTCGCATGATGCGGGAGATGTTGCGGAAACGAGCGAGCGAGCCGTAGGAGCCCAGCATGTCTGCTGCGATCACCACTCCGCCGTCAAACTTAACACCGAGGACCGAGGTCCCGGTCACCATGGGGTTCCTGGAGGGGTAAAGAGGGGTCTGGCGCGGCGGCGCGGGGAGGACCTGAGCCCTCCTCCCGCACAGGGCTGCGCTTCTGATTCTCGGAGGCGCCTGTCAGCGACGCGGCCTTCTCCCGGATTCTGTGCCCGGGGCAGCCCCGCCGCTCGCGCGCCCGGGTCCCTGCCTGGCCTTCCCGGGCTCGCGCCTTCCCCGCCGCAGCGCCGGGCCCGGCGTCCCCCCCCAGAGCAGGCTCAGGCGCCGAAAGCTTACTGAGTGCGCGTGATCGGACCCCCGAAGGGCGCGGACGCTGGGTCGGGGAAGGAGCCGGGAGTGGGCGGAATGCGGTAAAATTGCCCCGGGGCGGGACCCCCGGCCCAATGCCCGGACCGCGACTCCCAAAACGGTTCCATCTTAGTCACGGCGGCAGCAGAAACGAAAGCGCTTGCGCCAACGGAAGCGGAAGTGATCCCGCAGGTCCCCACCTTCCTTCTTCCGGAAAGCCACCTCCGGCAGCCATGTTGGTGAGGTCACAGCCGGATGTAGCGTCACGCTAGACCCGGTCGCAGGGACTGCGCTTGCCCAACTATACGTCGACGTAACTGGAACGCGCCGGCGAGTGTCACGCACAGAGTCAAAGGCGGAGGAAGAGGAGCGCCGGGTGGAAGGGGGTGTGTGGAAGAGGGTGTGTGGAAGAGGGCGGAATTTCAGGACTGACCCGGAGCGAGGAGGCGGAAACTTTCGAGTCCGTTTTGTGTCATTATGGAAATCCCCAGCTGAAATAAGAATAAACCCAGCCGCTGTGTGTCCCACAGCAGCCCTGTATGGCAGCTGTTACTCGACCTAATTTACAAAAACCAAGGCGTGGCGTTCGCAGCCGCCCTCCAGACGAAGAACGGGGGGACGCAAGGAGGCCCCCACACCGGGGCGCGCACGAAGCCGCCTGCCCGCAGACCGACGGTGTAGAGCACCGGGAAGCACCTGGCTCGGAAAACCGCAGGTGGCGTGCGCCCTCTGCTGGGCGGCGAGGAAACCACATCGTTCCAGGCCCGGTGCGGCAACGCCGGTGGAATCAGGTGTTTTGGTAGCAGAAGTCCACTTAACTTCTCATTCGCCAACTTCCCTTCCAGCGTCTGGTGCGAGAGATTGCTCAGGACTTGCAAACAGATCGGCCCTTCCAGAGCGCAGCTGTTGGTGCTTTGCAAGGGAGGCCTACCTGGTTGGCCTTTTTGAAGGCACCAACCTGGGTGCTGTTCATGTAAAGAAGTAACAGTTACGCCAAAAGATAGCCAGCTAGTGCGTTGCATAGGTGGACATTGTGCTTAAGAGTCCCCTATGATGGGAAACATTTCATTCTCAAAAAACAGTTTTTTTCTTTTCTTCCTATTATTGGTACCCTCGTTTTCCTTGATCCTCCTTTCTTTTGTATGTATATATATTTAAAGATTTATTTATGCATCAAGAACTGGGGTACAGGCCAGAGATGCCGGGGGTGAGAGGACTAGGGACAGAGTAGGGAAAAGAGCAGACTGACTGAGACACTCTGCTGAGGGGAGCAGTGGGTGAGACAGGAGAGGTCTGCTGCGCCAGGTGGGTAGCTCCCTGGCCTGCAGGGGATGGAACTCATGCTGCTGAGGTTGCAGATTGCTTCATAGGGCGGTGCTTAACCCCTTGCACCACCAGGGAGGCCCAAGCCGCCTTTCTTTTAAAAAATTCAATTACTTTTACAACATTTTGTTGTAGGGATATAGGTTCACACCTCTTCAAATGTATGTTATTACACCAGGAACACACCAAAACTCCATTATTCCTCCATCACAGTCCACTGGGCCCTCTCCCCACTTTGCTTCCCCTTCAATCCTTCTGGAAATTGTTTTCCTTAGTTTAGAGAAGGCCTCCTTCAGGAGAGCTTTCGCTCCCTCTGCTGTTGTTTTTGTGTAATGTTTCGAGGTGGGGGAGAAGGTGGGGAGGGAGGCAGTATGGAAGAGAAAGAATGAATATACCATAACTGTGATTTCCTAGCGTTGTTCCCCTTCTCCATTTTTATCCAGATAGCATCTAATATCGGCTCTATTGCTCCTGCCCTGATACAATTTTATCCCACTTGAAGCACTTTCTCCTCAGTGTGGAGCTGTCCTAGAAGAGCGCCTTGGGGCTCAGTTCAAGAGATCCTAGGGTCTACACCACTGCAGCCCTTTCAGGTCTTACTTCCTACCACTTATAAAGAACCAGCTACAGCAGGTCCTCAAATACCATTGCTGCAGAGGCTGTGGATTGCTTCATAGTGCAGCACCAGGGAGGCCCACCATTCTTTTTTTTTTTTTTTTAAATTTTATTTCTTTTTTTTTTTAATAGAGGTATGTTTTATTTATTTATTTATTTGTTTGTTTTGTTTATACATGCACTGGGTACAGTCAGAAGTGCGGGAGGGTGAGAGAATTCACCAGAGCCAGAGTGGGGAGCAGAGCAGGCAGAAGGACCGAAGCACACTGCTGAGGGGAGCAGCGGGCGGCAGGAGAGGTCTGCGCGCCATGTGGGACCCTCCTCTGGTGGCCGGGGAGCAGCCGGGGATCGAACCGGCCGCGGGCAGCTTCGCAACCCAATGCTCAACCGCTGCGCCACCAGGGAGGCCCCCACCATTCTTTCTTAAGTAGAGTTTTCTTATAAAGTTGATGAAAAAAAACACTGGTTTCCTGCCTGTACCTGTGTGGAGTTTGCACATCTCCTCATGTCCCCATGGATTTCATCCCAAAGATGTGCAGGTGAGGTTCGCTGGCCTATCTCCATATCCCAGTGAGTCAGGGGAGGGAGGGTGTCTGAAGGTGCCATGAAATGGAAGGGCCTCCTGTGTAGGGTTGGGTCATGCTTTATGCCCTCACCTGCCCAGGATAGCCTCTGGCCACCTAACACCCTGAACGGGGGTGGATTTTTTGAATGAATGATAGGAATGATATTTTAATATTAATAGTGACTTGGGGTTTTATTTAGAAGGTTGGAGGGTTTTTTTTAAAAGATTTATTTATTTATTTATACAAGCACTGGGTACAGTCAGAAGCGCAGGAGGGTGAGAGAATTCACCAGAGCCAGAGCGGAGAGCAGAACAGTCAGACTGATGAAATACACTGCTGAGGGGAGCAGTGGGCGGCAGGAGAGGTCTGCGTGCCATATGGGACCCTCACCCGGTGACCGGGGATTGAACTGGCGCTGCAGAGGCTGCGGGCAACTTCGCAACCCAGTGTTCAACCACTGCACCACCGGGGAGGCCCAGGTTGCAGATGTTTTTTGTGAGCAAAAACATGCCATAGTAATATAACCCTTGTTTATATCAATTCATCTATGGTCAAATTGGTTCCGTTACAATTTGTAAAGTGCTTTCTGAAAACTAAATGACAATGTTAAATGAGGACTTACTGTACTGATTGGAAAAGACCGTCTCTGTATTACTTGCTGTTTCCAGTGAATACCTGTTGGCCTCAGGGGTGTCAGATGCCTCTGCTCCCTACCACACAAATGCTGACACCCCACAGGCCTCTTAGCTGTTAGTGGTCTGTCCTCACCCACTTGTTTTTGGTATCACTTAATATATGATTGTTGGAAATCTTGTGACAAAATCTTGTGACCAAAATCTTGTGACAAGATTTTGGTTTTGTTGCCAGTTTTGTGTTTTTATGAGAGAATTTGGCGATATTAAAAAACTGCCAGTTTGGTAGACCTCTTTCTACAATTTTCTCTGTACTCACATTTATAGAAATTTGGAAGGGTTTTCATGTTTACAAAAACACATTTTATACACATTTCTCAGCAGTGGCTTTTTTGATTTTTTTTTTTTTTTTTTTTTTTGTGGGACCCTCGTGGGTGGCTGGGGATTGAACTGGCGCTGCAGAGGCTGCGGGCAGCCTCGCAACCCAGCGTTCAACCGCTGCGCCACCAGGGGAGGCCCGGCTTTTTTGATTTAACAGTATCCCTCCATGTCAATTTTCTTCAGAGCTATATTACTTAGTAGGAATATGTTATAATTTATTCAAGATTTTCCCTTTTGAAATTATTTAATTTCTACAATAAAAATTTCTGCTATAAATCTTTACACTTTTATTGTCACAAAGTGATGCTTTTGTTTCTGATTCTGATTTCATGCTCAACCTCCACACCACTCCTAAGTCAGTGAAATCCTGTCTGGTTACAGGTATTTGAATTTTCCCCAGTCCCTCCTGTTTCTATCAGACAGTGTTTGAAGATGAGAAGGGCAATTATAAAATGATTTCTGCTAAAAGTGTGCTCAAGAGTCATTGTCCATGTGCATTGTTGAGTGAGTAGGGCAGATTAGAGTCAAATTGTACACCTCTAGACAAAGGTCACAGAAGCAGGGAGAGTATAAGAAAGTTTACACAGCAAAATATAAATAGATTAAAAAAGACATTCTACCTAATAGGAGAAAATATTCACATATAATAACTGACAAGTTAACATCCAAGTTAAAATCAAGATATACAAAAACTTATCCAATTAAACAATAAAAAATACCAAACAACCCAATTAACAAGTAAGTAGCAAATCTAAACAGACAATTTCCAAAGAGGATATCCAGAAGTCTAATGGAAAATGTTCATCATCACTTTTAATAAGGGAGATGCAGGTCAAAACCACAATGAGATATCATCTCACACATATAAGAATGGCATAAATTAAAAAGACAACAGCAATAAGTGCTTGAGAGGATGTGGAGAAAGATGAGTTCTATTACACTGTTGGTGGGAACATAAGCTGGTGTAGTCATGATGGAAAGTGATCTGGATTTACCTTAAAAAAACTAAAAATGGAAATCCCAATGACCTAGCAATCCTACTACTGAGCATCTATTTGAAGAACATGAAATCATCAACTCAAAAATGATATGCTCGAGAATGTTTATTGCAGCATCATCTACAATAACACAAAAGCAACCTAAGTACCCACTGATACAGGAGTGCATTAGAAGATGTGGTCTATCCACACAATGGAATATTCAGCCATAAGGAAAGATGAAATGTTGCCATTTACAGCAAAGTGGAAGGGTTTTGAGGGAATCTGCAAGACAGACTGCTCCAACAATATTGGACATTTACATAGCAGATGATCTGACCAAGCAAAATACTTATAAAAACTAACAGACACTAATAACCAAAGTGTGACTTTTGAATTTAAGGAGGAGGAAGGTGGTGAAGAGGAAGGATGGTGGTGGAAGAAAGGAAGGAAGGAAATGATATTAGGTATCTACTGTTTCACATACAATAGGTATTACCATATTTAATCCAACAGTGTATTAAAATAGTATCTCGTGACCAAGTAGGGCTTATCTCAGGACTTCAAGGGTAACTCACCATTAGGAAATTTATGAGTGTAATTCACCAGATTAAAGAAGAGAGGATATATAATGAAAAGAATAGAAAAATCTTTTAATAAAACAGGAATAAAGGGGAATTTCTTTAGCCAGATAAAGATTATCCATCCAAATCCTACTGTAACATTAATTAATGACAAAATTTAGATGTAGTCCCATAATCTCATTAAAGAGCAAGATAAAAACCATCATCACTGCATCTGGTGGAGTGGCAAACTTAGCCCCATAAATAAGACAGAAGACAGGAAAGCAAGGGGGAGGGAAGGAATAAAATAAAAGGAAATGAGTCATGGAGACTGAGAAAGAAGAAGAAAAACATTGCATATAAGCAATATAATCCTAAATATAAATTTTATTTAACAATATTTAATAATAAATATAAACCTACAAATAACAACGTAGAAAAGAAATCCGAATGACCCACAAAACATACAAAAGATGCTCACTTCACTAATAAGCACAAAATGCAAAAACATGAGTTTTTTCACCAATAAATTATAAAAAATGAAATGGCAATCTCAACGGTTGGAGAGGATACTGGGCAAAATTTATAGATGGCTGATGGCAATGTAAGTTGGTGCAGTCATACTGAAAACAACTTGTTAACATCTAATACAATTGAAAAATATACATGCTAAGTGGCTTGAGACACTCATGACCTAGATACACACATGTGCACGAGGAAGCAGGTTGAAGGATGCTCATCAGAGCACTGACTGTAAAAGCAAAAACCTGAGAACAGTCTAAATGCCCTTGGAAGCGGGGACTGAATACTTAAAATACAACATATTATTACAATACACAAAGTAACATGTTAAATGAAAAGAGCAACCCTACAGAATGATACTAACATTCTATCATCATTCAGTTTGTTTGTTTGTTTGTTTGTTTGTTTATACAAGCACAGGGTACAGGGTGAGAGAATTCACCAGAGCCAGAGCGGGGAACAGAACAGACAGATGGACGAAGTACACTGCTGAGGGGAGCACAGTGGGCGCGGCAGGAGAGGTCTGTGTGGCATGTGGGACCCTCACCAGTGGTCAGGGATCGAACCTGCGCTCATCATTCAGTTCATTTAAATGCACAGACCATCACTAGGAATATAGCTGATGGGTTCCTAGCCTGACACAATTCTCCATGAACTTTGTGAAATATTCCCTGTTCAGACCTATTTGGGTCCAAAAATTAATTTTTGGAAAGTATAACAATAACTGTGTTGTAAAAAAAATTACATAAATATACAAAACTCACCGATTTCACTCTTTTCCAACAGAAAATTTATACTTTGTTGTCTCTTTCCAGACTGTTCCTATCCACATGCATCAAGAGTTGCATATTTTTTTAAATGAAAGCATGTGCATCCAGCTTCACAGCCTGCCTTTGACATCAAACACCCCCACTGTCCTCCAGGCCAGCGCCAGGTCTACCTTCTTTGTTGTAATGATTTCGTAGGATTCCGCAGCATAGACATAGCATGAGTGAGTCAACCATTCTCTTGGATTGGGTTGCTTTGGTTTTGGAATTACAAAGCTGCTTCTAATACTTGGGGGTGAGCCCATAGGCGTAAAACAAAAGAAAACAAAACACTGGGAAGAGGAAACCCTTGTCTCCCCCGGAGTGACCCAGTGAGAAAGATGCCACCTGGAGTCAAGAAGCTCCAGAGGGACCCACCACCTCCGAACGCCTTGGGTGCCGGGACTCTGACCCACGCGGGAACCAGCCGCAGGGTCTGGCTCCCGACGCCCGAAGGGCCAGAGGCTTCAGGTTTCCACACGAAGCCTGTCTCCTTCTCCAGTCGCAAGATCTGAGTCCCTGCGGGTCGGGATGTCGGGATGGCAGGAGAATGATGCTTCCCCTTCACGGAGTCGCGCTGCCTTGGGGTTCCCTCTGGGCTCCCCTGCTCCCCTCCCTCCCTGGGCTCCCGTGTTCAGTCCGACCCTGCAGGCCTAGCCATTCCCTTGTTCAGGAAATGCCTGTTTTCATTATACCGAATAACGCTGCAGTGGACAGTTTTTTTTAATTTTTTAAAAAATCTTTAAGGCCTTGCCAATATTTCTATAAAATTGAATTTGGGGTACAAAAGTATGAGGTCTAACAATGGCCTCCAAAAAATAGCATTTCAGTGTGCACTTCCATTGATAAAGTGCGAGTGGTTCCTGCAGGACTGCAACACGGGCTCTAACTAGCAGTTCTAACTTTGCCAAACTAACAGGGCAAAAAAGCTTTGTTGATCTGCACTGGCTTGTGAAAGCAGATTGTGTGGTCTTCGCAATTCCAAATTTAGGGATGGTACGTTAGTCGTTTGAAATCCCAAGTACACACCACAAAACTAGCAAATGCTGCAAGTTTAAAAATGCACGTGCACACACAACCAAAGTAAGGAAGGGCATCTGGGTAGAAACTACTGTTCTCGTTTTTAATTAAACTTCTCCTTTTGGGATAATTATAATTTGCATGCAGAAATAATAAAGAGAGATTCTGTGGACTCTTTGCCCAGTTTCTCCCAATGGTAATCTCGCAAAACTGTAGTATAATATCACAACCAGGACACTGATGCTGCTGCGGTCCAGAAACAAGTGTTTCCATCCCCACAGGATCCATAAATCCAGCCCTGGTATAGCCACATTTACCTCCTCCCACTCCCGTCCAGACTTCAACCCCAGGCCACCACGAATCTGTTCTCCATTTCTATAATTTTATCATTTCAAAAATATTACCTACACGAACTCATCAAGTATGTAATGTTTTGTGTTGTATTTTTTTCTTCACTTAGCATGATTCTCTAGAGATTGATCCAGATAGTTGTGTACAACAATAGCACTTTTTTGGTACTGAAGCATAACTGACATACTGGGATACTAAACCTCTAACCGACAGAACCCAGAGCCAGAGACTGTGAGCAGAATTGTGAATGGGTTAGCAAGAAAAATAGTGACAGTCCCCACTCTGCCTCCACCTCTCTGTTGTGTTCTAGCTGAGAAATGATACCACAGAATGTGCTGGTTCAGAGCATAAGTTACACTCTGTGGTTAGCAGCCCAACCTCGGAAGGTTCTACCATAAATGAGTGTTCTATAAGGTCAAGGGCTTCTGAGGGACGGTCCATGGTAAGATTCTTGGCCTCTGTGGGTGATTAAGAGCAGGGCTCTCGAGCCAAAGTCTCTGAATCCAAGGCCAGGCCTCAACAACCACTTCCCTACTTTTGACTTTGAGCAAGTGAAATGTTTGTTTCTTACAGGTAAGATACCTTATCTGTAAAATGGAGATGATAGTCACATGTAGCTCAGTATGGTGCTTGTGAAAATTGTATGAGTGAACAGCTACAGAGAAATTCACACCCGAAACATTCACTGTGTGGACAACCTTGGCCAGAAGCCATGCTGGGTGGGCACATGGTAGGGTATGAGGCCCCATATCCACTGCTGTGGTGGCAGCGGAGGTATGGGATCAGGGAAAATAAATCCAAACTTAAAAATACGTGATTATTTTTAGAGAAACCACATTTCTGCCTCCTCTTGTTGGAAGAGATGGACCCCAAGCACCTTTCTCCAGGCAGTGAGCTGGTTAGGTAGCTTTTGTGGGCCAAGCAAGTGGACGTTCAGCAACAGTCCCTGCTGGATCTGACTTGGGGCAGTCCAGCCACATGCAGCCTGTGTTCTTGCCACCTCGGTCACTTTGTTCATGGAATGTCTAGGGGAGAAGCAGGCCAGCATCCACAAAGCAAGTCCCCCTTACCCAGATCATCAGAATAGCCTCCAGGGTGGGGGTCTCATGATGGTGAGTGGCCACACTATACGCCGATATGCTTGTGTTCTGGGATCTCCTGTGAGGGCCATTCCCAAGCCTTCTTCCCAAACCTTGCTCCCCAGTATCCTGATTTTGTCTTATTCAAATCTGTTCACCTAGCCAAAGCATTAACCTTGCACATGTCCTCACACTATATGTCCACCCAACAGAATCAATGATGCATTTTATCAAAATTTTACCTATGAGGCAATTTTCCTCCTCCATTAACTTCCAGGACCATCTCTCAGAGAGTTTTATTCTTTTTTTTTTTTTAATAAGGAAGCATTTATTTATTATCTGCAGTTCAGGAAACCTGATTCTCTGGGTTGAAAGTGAGTGTCTCCCAAAATACCTTAGTATTAGAGTAAAAACAGACACACAGATTAACGGGCCAGAATTGAGAGTCCCGAAATAAAACCACGCACATATGGACAACTGATTTACAATGAGGGAACCAAGAGTTTACAGTGTGTCAAGGACTCTTCAAAATCACCCGCTGTGGCTCTCATGAGCTTGCTGAGTCTGTGCACCAGGTGGCAGCACCCATCCATTCTTTCCATGGAGACCCAGCCCAGGACAAGGGAAAGTTAGTTCACAGCATTGGGATATGGTCAACTGTAACAGTGCAGAATAACAGATGACACCATTGCAATTTTTCACTTTGTGTACAATATCTACTCAGCCACATGTCTTAAATATTTTATTTTGTCATCTTTGTGGCAGGGGCAGACTTTGCACTGATTGCAGTGCTACACTTGTACTTCACTTTTCCTTTAAGTGTCTAATATTAGAGCAAAGACATTGGCAATGCAGCTGCATTTGTTCTCAACTACCATCATGGCTTTTCATGTTACTTAACAAGTGGTATTTCTGGTTGGGAATAACAGCTGTAAAATTGATTTCAGTTCATTACACTTTATGACGTTGCCCCTAAATTTTGCACAGTATATTCTTGTATATCATTTCAAATAAAACGGAAAAAAAAAAAACCCAACAACTTTTTTTTTTTTTTAAAAAGAAAGTCTCTTTTGGGCCTCTCCTGGTGGCGCAGTGGTTGAGTGCTGGGCTGTGAAGCTGCCTGCAGCCTCTGCAGCGCCGGTTCGATCCCCGGTGGCTGGCAAGGTTCCCACATGGCACTCAGACCTCTCCTGCTGCGCCCGCTGCTCCCCTCAGCAGTGTATTTCATCAGTCTGCCTGTTCTGTTCCCTGCTCTGGCTCTGGTGAATTCTCTCACCCTCCTGTGCTTCTGACTGTACCCAGTGCTTGTATAAATAAATAAATAAATAAATAAATAAATAAATAAATAAATAAATCTTTAAAAAAAAAAAGAAAGTCTCTTTAATATATGGTGTTGGAAAAAAATGGACAGACACACACACAAGAATGAAACAAAACCACTATTTGATACCATACACAAAAAATAATTCAAAATGGAGTAAAGACATGGATGTAAGACCTGAAGCTATAAAATACATAGAAGAAAACATGAACAATATGCTTCTTTTTTTTTTTGGGGGGGAATTGAACAGACATTTAATATCCATTCACTGACAATATTAAATATTAACAGAGAAATAGGAAGTAAACTAGATCAACAATTAACCTTATTAGATATTGATCTGCTTTCCTGTAAGAAGAAAAGCATCAAGATATGAAAGAGTGAACACACTTACAGCAGGGAAAACCACATTTACAGATTTAAAACCCATGACAGAGTTCATGTTTGGGAGAAAAGTTCACTTACTACCATAACAATATGCTTCTTGACATCAGCCTTAGGGATGTGTTTGGGGACTTGATACTAGTCAGAAGGGAAACAAAAGCAAAAATAAAGAAATTGGACTAAATCACAGCTTCTGCACAGCAAAAAGAATCTTTCATCAAAGCAAGAAGACAACCTCCTAAATGGGAGAAGACACTTATATGTTTTTTATTCACCCAGGGATTAATATCCATAATACACAAAGAATTAATAAAACTCAACAACAAAACCCCAATATCCTGATTAAAAAAAATGGGCAGAGATCTGAATAGATGCTTCTCCATTGAAGACACACAGATGACTGACATAGCACATGGAAAGATGTTAATCATCACTAATTATTAGAAAAATGCAGACCAAAACCCACAATGAAATATCACCTCACACCTGTGAGACGGGCTAGTGTGCAAAAGATGAGAGGCAAGTGTTGGAAAGGGAGCCCTCATGCAAGGTTGGGGGGAATATAAAATAGTGCACAGGTGTGAGGTGATATTTCATTGTGGGTTTTGGCCTGCATTTTTCTGATAATTAGTCTGTCTAATAAGTCAGACAGAGAAATAAGAAATGAGTGAAATAAGTCAGACAGAGAAACAAATGCTGTAGGATTTCATTCACATGTTGTCTATAGAGAAAACCAACAGGTGAACTAAATAATACAAAAATAAACTTTTGGGAAAGAAAGAAACACAGGTATATATGTATAAAAGAACCCAGATAAGTATACATTGCAGCAGTATTTACTGTAGTGAATCCGTAAGTGTTTGATAAATTGTAGAATACCTGAATTTTATTTTATCAATCTTGGTATTAAATGAGGCTAACTTTTTAAAAATTTTTATTTATTTATTTTATTATTACTTAAAAATTTTTTTTTGAACTTTAAAAAAAAAAAAAAGATTTATTTATTTATTTATACAAGCCCTGGGTACAGTCAAAAGCGCGGGAGGGTGAGAGAATTCACCAGAGCCAGAGCGAGGGGCAGAGCAGGCAGAGGGACGAAATACACTGCTAAGGGGAGCAGTGGGTGGCAGGAGAGGTCTGCGTGCCATGTGGGACCCTCACCAGGTGGCCGGGGATCTAACCTGTGCTGCAGAGGCTGCGGGCAGCTTCGCAACCCAGCGCTCAACCGCTGCGCCACCGGGGAGGCCCGAGGCTAACTTTTTTTAAAAAAATATTTATTTTATTTATGCATCCAAGAACTGGGGTATAGACCAGAGGTGTGTGTGGGGGGCAGTGAAAGGATTCACCAGAGACAGAGTGGGGAGCAGAACATGCAGACTAACTGAAATACACTGCTGAGGGGAGCAGTGGGGGAACCAGGAGAGGTCTGCTGTGCCCTGTGGGTAGCTCCCTGACTGGAGATTGAACTCATGCTGCTGTGGCTACCGATAGCTTCATTGTGCTGAGACTTAACCCCTTCTGTCACCAGGGAGGCCCTGAATCTCACTTTTTTAAAAAAAGGAGCTAGGAACAAGTGTAAAATTCTCAATTGTACTTAAAAAGAATTTTCCATATGTTTCCATAAGTTTTTAACTTTTTTTTTTATTGTGGCAAGAAGAGCAAAATATTAAATTTAGTATCTTAACCGTTTATGCATGTAGTTCAGTAATGCTAAGCATATTCACACTGTTGTGCAAGAAATCTCTAGAACTTCTTAGAAGGGCTTTATTGCTGCAATAATAACAAAAACATTTGATGTGTTATCCTGAGAGTTTTACATGTATTAAGTCTTTTAATTTTCAACCTACGAGGCTATGTTTTATTATTTCTCTTTTAAAGATTTATTTATTTATGCATACAAGAACTGGGGTACAGGCCAGAGGTGTGGGGGGTGAGAGGATTCACCAGAGTGGGGAGCAGAACAGACAGATTGACTGAAATACACTGCTGAGGGGAGCAGCGGGCGAGTCAGGAGAGTTCTGCTGCCCCATGTGGGTATCTTCTTGGCCAGGGATCGAACTCGTGCTGCAGTGGCTGCAGATAGCTTCATAGGTTGTGTCTTAACACCTTCTGCCACCAGGGAGACCCTATTTCTCTTTTAGAGATTGGAAACTGAGGTACAGAAAAATTAAACAACTTGCCCAAATTCATATAGCTAGTAACTGGTGGATCCAGAATTCAAACAGGCAGTCTGGTTCTAGATTTCCAGTTGTTAATCTCTTAATAATAGGCGTCCTCTTCTCGGTAATGGTGTGTGGTGCAGAGCCAGTCACCGGTAATCCAAGGTAGAATGCTTTTTCTTCTCAAAATGCATTTTCTTCTCATGCTTTACTTCTGAAGCCATTGGAATGGACTGAGGAAGGAGAGACTATTTGGCAAGACAGGGGAAGCTAGAGGCGACGCCAGGGCGTGTTGTGGCTTCTTTCTGCCTTTGGGATATTCTCAGGTTCTACCCAATTGTACTTGAGAATGAGGCGCTCCGGGGTTTGTGAGACCTTGGGCCAGCGAGTTAGAGCAGATAATCCACCTAAGGATAGATTCATGAGGGGGGTTGGGTGACAAAGCCACCTTGTGTCCCATGGGCCAGTGTTTGTTTTCTGTTGGGGCCCAGAAGCTCCCAACAGTCTATCACGAGAAGGGCTCTTACTTATAGAAGTAGTCTGGGGCCTGGCTCCACCTGGGAACACTTCTAGGTCCTACTTGCTATAACCTTATGGATCCCCTCAATCTGTCAAGCACTATTGTATCCTTGTGGTCCCCATCTCAGGAGAAGCAGTGCCTAGTTCCATGAGCTCCGTTCTGGGATTTCTTCCAGCTTGTACCCCTTCCTCCTGGTCAGGCCCCGAACCCTAGTGCCTGAGGCCTGGTCTAGCAGCCCACTTTCTCAGTGGCTGACTGCCGGGGACCAGCCTCCGGCAAAATGTCGTGTCAGGGGTTCCTGAAAGGATGAGATGGCCTCGGCGACTTGTTAAGCGACTGAAACTCAGGGGCTGAGGGGAAGGGGATGAGGTAGAATGAGGAGACACTGACACTTGGTGAGGTGCTAGTATCTTCTGCCGAGAGGCTCAGCAGGTTCTTTATTTATACATTTTTTGCAAGCAGTGAGATTACATCATCATGTGCATAGAAACAAAGCAGAAACAATCAGTGCATCTCCTTTTCCATGGGCTTTAGGCCACTATGTGCTCTCAGTAAGAAGGCAACCTTCAAGGGTAATAAAAAACTAAGTCTTACACTAGAACTCATTGTTTCAGCTAAACAATAACCTAAGACTGTAGATAGCCGCCAGTTCATCCCTATCAGCCAAAGCCTAAGCAAGAAAAGACTCCTCTTATTCGCATGGCCTTCAGCTGGGGACCGGCTGCTACTCAGCTATCAGAACTTTTTCAATTTAGAAACTCCAAACTCAAATAGCTTCATTTAAAAACTTTCCCAAGAAACTTCAAAAGAAGGCAAATGAAAGACCCACTACAACTGTTGTGCTGGATTGCTTGTCAGGCATGCACAACAAACTGCCTCCCATTGTCAAGTGGGCCAAACTGCCCAACAACTAATTTCTAAACAATTTTCTGTGCTATTTACTTACAGTATGCTGATACATATAATTTATTGCCTAATATACTTTCTGATAAATTTTTCTCTATGACCAAGAACAAAAAGCAAAGGATGCCAGATCTTCAGCCCCATGGTGTGAGGCCCCCTCTCTTAGCTGCTTGTCAGTATCCTATCTGGCTGGGGCAGCAAGGCTCCCTGCAGCAGCTGACTTTGGTCCTGCCCTCAGTGTGGCTTCTCTTGCTAGGCTTCAGTGGACAAGGAGGGCCACTGCTACAACTTCAATGGGTGGGTCCCTGAGATGGCAAACTGGACCAAACACTTTATTCTACAGGTAAAGGAAGTGGGGGCCACCCAGCAGTAGAAACCAGACTAAGGACATCCAGCTGATATCAGCCCTGGCACCTTGACCTTCAGCCTCCTGTGCCTCACCAGATCCTTGGTTATGTAATCCAGGCTCTAGCCAGTGGCCTGGGGTTAGGCCCCACAGGGGAGAAAAGAAGCAAATGTCCCAGCCCCTGGTATAAACACCTTTTGGCTAAAGAGTCAAACGGCCCCCTTCAATCCATGGGGGCTGCTCCTTTCAAACCTAAGGGTTCATTGGCTCCTACCAGGCAAGCATAAAGCTGCATAGCAACTATATTATCTTTCTTCTCATAAAAACCTATCACGGTGTTCTTTTTGCCCTCTGTTTACAGATAGTGTGGAAATTGATGCTGAACAGTTTAAGTGATTTGCCCAAGCTCCCACAGCTAGTTGGTGACCTGCCTGCATCGGGACCCAAATCAATGTCCTAACCATAGCACCACACAGCCACTGCTACACTCTTCTCCCCCTCTCTCCCACTGTGCGCCCCTGGGTCCTGCTGCAGTATCTGTCCCACCTTCAGGCCCTATCTCTGCAGCTCTGTCTGCCACACCCACACGTTTACCAGGAGCTTGAGGGGGCAGGAAGAATGGGTGGTAGTGATGGTGACTTGGAACAACAGCCAGACTGCCTTGGGCAGTGGTGGGTGGGGCTGCGGGGGAAGGGGCTTCTCAGGTTGTTGTAACCTGTAGGGCTAACGGTCCAGGCAACAAGCCCCATCCTGCAAAATGTGGGAAGTGTGCAAGGGCTACCCTGCCCCGCTGGAGGCCATGGAAAGTAAATGCACAACCTACCAGCCAGAACCCAGGGAAGGAACTCTGCGAACCAGCGCCCCCTACTGATGCATGGCTGGGAAACCCAGCCTCCAACCTCCCGCACACCCAGCGCTGCCCCCACTTTTTCTCCCACCCCACCCTCCCCGCCCTGCCCCTCCCCACCACATGTCTCTACCAGCTCTTGGTTCTAGCATCACCGCTCATCCTCACACACACAACCTGACCCAAATAGCCTTTATTCTCTGGTGGCCGCTCTGCTGGGAGAGCAATGGGTCTGCGCTAGTAGCCGCCATTTGTAAGCCCACTTGAACAGAAGAGAAAAGACACTGGATTTGGATTCTGCCCGTGGCTGCAGGGGCGTTCAGCATTCCAGCTTCCGAGGGCTGCCCGCCTCATCCCTGGTTGGTTCCGGCGGATGGAGAATCAACCCAGGACCTCCAGGAAACGTCCATTGGAGCTGTTCTTTCTCTGTGTGATTAAAATAATTACCATTTATACGAGAATAAAATAGAGCCCATGATCACAAGAATAATCACCCACAGGTCCATTTAGACCCTGTGGCCTGGGGCTCCTGCCAATGCCGATGCCTGGTCTTTGTGGACTTTCCCTGTCTGGTTTTTTTTTTTTTTAAAGATTTATTTATTTATGCATACAAGACTGGGGTACAGGCCAGATGTGCGGGAGGATGAGAGGATTCACCAGAGACAGAGAAGGGAACAGAACAGGCAGACTGACTGAACTACACTGCTGAGGGGAGCAGTGGATGAGTCAGGAGAGGTCTTCTGTGCCATGTGGATCTGCCCTGGATCGGGATTGAACTCGTGCTGCAGTGGCTACAAATAGCTTCATAGGTTGCGTCTTAACCCCTTGTGCCAGCAGGGAGGCCCCCTGTCTGTTTTTAAAACACCCCAGCCCTCCAGGTGCCCGCTAGGGGAGGATGTGGGCATTTGGGCATTTGGGTTTCCTTTTGCACAACTTGGCATTTTATACGTGGTTCTCGCCTTTTTCAGTCACATTTCAACCCCGGTGGAAACTAAGCAAGAACAAGTAAATATTGTTGCAGTGAAGGTGGTGGAAATCCTCCAGAAGGAGGGGAATTACTGCCAGAGCCTTGGAAGGCATGTCTTGAAGTAAAGTAGGTTTGGTGATTTCTTAGCGTGATTGGAAGGTATTTTTGCTTGTTTTTACTTCTTTTTGGTAACACAGAAAACACAGCCTTCAAGTGTTTTCCAATTTCTCGCTCAGCTCCCTTTCATCCTCTTACTTCTTTCCTCTTAATGGGATGATACAACCAGTTTTCTTTCGTCTATTATTCATCAAAGCTGTCGATTTACCCTGGTCAGGACGGAGGTAGGAATGTTATTAAAATAAAACAGCTTCCAATTGAGCTGCTAATAAATGCTGAAATGCATCCACATTTCTCCTATTGATTCTCTCCAGCGGACAAAAGCAAACACAAGGGGCACCTCACACGGCCGGCCGTGGAAATGGAAGCTTTAATTAGATGAAAACCAAACGAGCCGGCCTTCACGTGACCGTTATTCACGCCTGGCCCTTTGAAACGTGCCTGCTGCTCCAGCCTTTTCCTCTTAAAAACTCCCCCGCGGTGCGGCAAGATGAACCCAGCCGCGAGGACATGTCTCCCTGTGCCTCTTACAAGCTCAGGGCTGTTGGCTCCGATGAGCCTGTCAGGCCATGAATCAGGCGCAGCAGAACATCTTGAAACAGAATTAGCGAGCGAGCAGGACAGCGATGTGGTCCCCACTCCAGCCGCATCTCCGGGTGCTGAAGGTGGGGAGAGCGCTGCAGGGGATGCTGGCGAGGGGCTCAGCCCCTGGAGCCGAGTTCTGGGCGGGTCTGGGTCCTGCAGGCGCGCGGTGCATGTGGAGTGTCCCAAGGTGCTGTTGTTTAGCGACCGGCGTGTGTTCAAAGGTCAGGACATTGTGGAGCGCAGACTCCACGGAGTCCTATTTGCAGAGATGAAACAGCGCCTTTGGGACCAAATGACCGAGCCCGGGGTGATGATGTTGAATGAAGTGCGAAAGCGAAAAGCAGTTATGGGATGGTCTCATTCATTTGCAGAATATAAATAACCAAAGGAAACAAAGTGGCAAAACTTGGCAAAAGTAACTCTTAGACTCCGAAAAATAGAGGGGTTACAGGTGGGGGGAGTAGGAGTGGAGGGAAAAACGTGACAGGGCCTTGACCCTGAGACCTGGTGGAGGTGAATGAAGCATGTGAACCTCTAGAGGGGTGTGCTGCTCCCAAACTATGTGGTCAAGTAGATGATCAGTACAACTTGAAGGGAAAAAGTTGCCATTCGAGTCCCAGGAATTCTAGCACCCCCAGCTGACCTGCTTTTTTTTTTTTTTAAAAAAAAAAATTTATTTATGCATACAAGATCTGGGGTACAGGCCAGAGATGCCAGGGGTGAGAGGATTCACCAGAGCCAGAGTGGGGAACAGAACAGGCCAATTGACAGAAGTACACTGCTGAGGGGAGCAGCGGCCAGTCAGGAGAGGTCTGCTGCACCATGTGGGATGCTCCCTGGCCGGTCAGGGATCGAATTCGTGCTGCAGAGGCTGTGGATTGCTTCATAGCGCGGTGCTTAACCCCTTGTGCTACCAGGGAGGCCCCTGACCTGCTTTTTAAGCCACAGTGGGGAAAAGGAAGCTGGATGGGACTCATTGCTTGGGGCAGCCCAGGGGTGCTTGGCCTGCACAGGTTTTCTGTCTTGGAACCCTGAGTAAGCTTTGGCCTCTTCCTGGGCATGGTGTGGATATTCATTGTGCCTGTCTCATCAAGTTTATTATGAAGATGAGGTGAGGTCATGTGGGCAAGGTGTTGGGCATGCCCTTGGGGCCCCAGAAAGGCCCTGGATGAAGGTCAGCTGTTAGCAACACTCATCCACCTCCTCCCTCCCTCCTGTCGGAGAGGCATCCTTTCTTCTAGATATTTCCCAGGACACTGTGCCTAGGGCCCACCGTGCAATACAAATTTCACCTTTCAAGAGAGTTATACGAAGTGTAGGTGGCTATACCCTGAGGTTCTTCCAGCTTCAGATGGGCTGGGACAGCCATTCAGCACTGGCGCATTTAACATCTTAACTGGATTTAAATGTAACGTTTTGCTTTCCTAATGACCAGGGAGGTAACTGCTGCTCCTGGGCAAAGGGGAGCCTGGGGGTCCTTCCCCTGGGTGTAGTTCCTGCCCCTCACCAAGGGAAGCAGGCGCTGCATGAGGTTACAGAGCGGGAACACAGAGCCCACCAGAGCAGGGCCTGGCACACAGTACGTGTTCAATGAATCAGAAAGACACACTGAAGGGTGGTCTGTCCTCAGTACTCCTGGTAGCTGCTTCCCCACACTGTGATGAGCACAGGGCCTGGTCATAGCCCTTTTACTGAACTGGTGCCTTGTCACTGTGCTCAGGCGTGGTACATGTCATCTCTTCCAGCTCCCACCACAGCCTCGTGAAGGGGACAGGAGGGCTGCTTTGAGATGAGCGAGCAAGGCCAGCAGGGCAGGTGGCCCCAAGCTCCTGTGTAAGGGGTAGATGATGAAGTGTCAAGTTAACCCTTACTCTGTCCTCCTCAAAGAGCTTGATACTGAGTGACTGTGGGCAGCCCATCTGAGAGAGAGAGACCTGAGATGGGTACAGTGGACAGAAAGGGCAGCCACCACTCCCTTAGCATGCCCAATATTAAGTCTTCTGATCAGGGCTCAGACTTTCTTAACACAGTGGTTTCGCCACTCAAGCCTTGTGAAGAAGCCCTCCCGCGCCCCTCACCTAGTGACCCAGGGACTCAAGGATCCCAGGGGGTTTCCAGGAAGACTGTGGTGCTTGTGGGTTAGGCCTGATATCTCATGTGAGACAAGATCTTGCTGCCCTAGAATCTCACACCAAGTACTTTTTATTTAGTATGTGGCTCCCTTTAGTCACCTCTTCATATAAAAATACTGCAGTGTGTCGTTCTTGTTTCTCTAGTATAATTTGGAGCCAGGTAGAACAGATAAACAATGTCAATGTCTGGGCCTCCCCTGCTGGTGCAGCGGTTGAGCCCTGGGCTGCCCACAGCCTCTGTAGCGCCGCCGGCAAGGGTCCCACATGGTGCGCAGACCTTTCCTGTTGCTCCCGCCGCTCCCCTCAGCAGTGTATTTCGTCGGTCTGCCTGTTCTGCTGTTCTCTGCTCTGGCTCTGGTGAATTCTCTCACCCACCCGCGTTTCTGACTGTACCCAGTGCTTGTATAAATAAATAAATAAATCTTAAAAAAAAAAAACCCCAAAAAACAGTGTCAATGCCTTTTGCAGACTCTGACAGCACTCCTCTGGCTAGAAACCAGGAGATAAAGAACACAGAAATGTTTAATTTTTCTTTGCATGTTAATGAAACTATGCAACACGTTTGGCCTTTGAGAAAATTAATTTTTGTCACATGGTGAGATTAAATGACACACAGTCTGAGCTGTGCAGTTATCTGTGGGGTCATCCGGCCCTCAGCATGGGGTCTGGAAGCAGCAGTCTGGTGGCAGGGGCTGCTGTGCGGAAGCCTCAGAAACCCCACACAGTGGAGGTGGCTCTTGGCTGTGTGACTTTTACAAGTCACAGCCTCTCTGAGCTTTACTTGGTTCATGTGTAGAATAGAGGTGTGGCTAATAATTATAGATATAATTATATATAACAGTACATATGAATTCATGTATGTATATGCACACACACTTTTATAAGACACACATAACATTGGTTGTTTGGAGGGCCTCCCCGGTGGTGCAGTGGGTTGAGCGCAGCACTCTGAAGCTGTCCGCAGCCTCTGCAGCATGGGTTCAATTCCTGGCCGGCCAGGGAGAGTCCCACATGGCGCAGCAGACTTCTCCTGTCACGCCCACTGCTCCATCTGCCTGTTTTGCTCCCTGCTCTGACTCTGGTGAACTCTCTCACCCTCCAGCTCCTCTGGTCTGTACCCCAGCTCTTGTATAAATAAATAAATCTTAAAAAAACAAAAACATTGGTTGCTAGCAGTTATGTCAGTATAATTGTGATGCTGCCTGTATTCCCACCATTGGCCCAGTATATTGTGGTGAGGGGTCCATGAGAAAAAAGGGTGCAGAGCAGCTTTTAAGCTAAAGTATGCTTTGTGGGGCCCTTTTGCTTCTGGTAGCACCCCTTCCCCCACCCCTTTCCCATCTGGTCTGGGATTTCAGATCCCTTTGATCATAACATCCTGTGAAACATGTTTCTTCCTGCCGAGGATCCAGATCAGCAAGTCATATGCTGAAAGGCTGCGTTTTCTCTAGGAAACATCAGTGGCGTGAAGCACATGGAGGTTTTGTCACTCATCTTGTCACCCTGGGGACGTGCTGATGTCTGACTTGTCAGTGACCCTGTTACTGTGTCAGTCTCTCTATCTGCACTGGTATGCGTGTTTGTTGCCCACCTGTGTCTGTATTCACAGTTCTCTCAGATTTATGTCTTTATTCAGAAGACCTCATCCAGTTCTCCTCATTGCCCAGCCCAGTTTGAGGGGCTCGGAACAGGCTGGTGAACAAGACACACATTTCCTGCCACATTTCAGTGGGCAGGCAGACGACAACCAGCAGGTCTGTAACATCAGGTAGGAAGTGACAGATGCTGCAAGGAAACGTCTGGCACCATGGAAAGCTGTGTGGAGGTTCCTCAAAATGCTAAAGATGGATTTACAAAATGATCCAGTGATTCCACTCCTAGGAATCTACCCAAAGAATACAAATACACTAATTCAAAACCTGCATTCCTAAGTTTATTGCAGCACTATTCACAACAGCTAAGATATGAAAACAACCCAAATGTCCCCAAACAGATGCCTGGATCAAGAAGATATGGTACATGTACACAATGGGATACTAGTCAGTGATCAAAAAAGATAAACTCATGCTATTTGTGGCAACATGGATGGAGCCGGAAAGGATTATGCAAACAAATCAGAAGGAAAAAGATACATATTGGATGGTTTCTCTTATATGTGAAATATAGAGAAACTGAACAAAGGGTCAGAAAAATGAAAAAACTTGCAGGCTGACCATAGATCTGAGGCACACAGCAGGGGAGGGGGAGGGAGAAGGAGAGGGGTCAAAACAGGCGAGGAAGAGCACAAGGGACTATGGTGATGGGTCACAGGTGCTATGGTGGTGGGAGAAATACAGGGACTATGCCTGAGGGGAGAAATCCAATAATGTACAAAATGAACAACAATATAAGAAAATAAATAATTAAATTTAATAATAATGGAAAAAAGAACAAGGTTAGAGCCAGGGCTGGAGATGCATCAGGTGGTGTGTGGCCAAGGAGGGCCCCTCTGCAGGGGTGACTGGAGAGACAGCCAATTGGAGGGTGAAGACCTGCAGGTGTGGAGGGTGCCTGCTCTGCTTGGTGTTGCTGGTGCTGACCCCTGACAGCCCCAGCACAGGACCGGGCTCCTAGTCCCTCAGGTTTCCTTAGCTGAGGTATTTCAAAAGCTCAGGCCTTTGTGTGTGGAATTTTGAAGCATCTCCTGATGGTCACGAATCAATGGTGGGAGAAGGGAAAGTCTCCCTGGTCCCCTTGCTTCATTTCAGCCTGTGTGGTGCTTGTGGGTGCTCTCCAGCCAGGGTAGGTGGGCTGTAGTTCCCCCAGCCCCTCCTGGCCCTGAGAGTTGCCGATAAAGGGTGCAGATGCCAATCCCTTCAGAGCAGGTTGGACATTTGGCCAAGAGGGGACAAGCCCGCTGGTGAGGAAGGAGGAAGTGAACATGGACCAGGCTCTGCCTTTACCATGTTGCCTTCGCTGGGATTTCAGTCGAGCTGCTTGAACGGAGAAGAAAACACAGGCTTCTGTGAGCCCAGGGCTGTTCTCAGCCACAAGTCTGAGCAGGCAGGTGACCCTGCGTCCTGCCCCACCTCAAGGCCTGGCCAGCAGCCGCTCACACCCCTACAGAGTCAGGTTTCAGCTGATGGGACTTGAACATCACAAAGGGGTGCCACGTCCCATGGTTTTAAGGGTGTGGCCTCAGAGTCATGGCTGTTACTTTCTCTTCTGTTTCCCTGGCCACAAGGCAGCCTGATTTAGCAAGTATAAATATAGGACACCCAGTTAAATTGGAATGTCAGAAAAACTCCACATGTACTTTGTCTGAAGGGGACATACTTTACTAAAAACAGTGAATGGACCTTTCATTTGGGCCGTTATTGAAAAACCACTGGTTGCTTGGCTGACATTCCAATTTACCTGGTGACCTAATCACCTGGACACACCCACCGCAAGCAAGGCTGGGAGAGAGTCTTCTACTTGTGGGACACAACTTGGGATTTTAATTACTGAGAGGAAGAAGTGGGGATGGATACAGTCTTTGCCAAAACTAGAGCCCCACTTGCTTCTCGGGTGTTATGGAGCTCCTGAGGATGGCTGCGCTGGAGAAACCAGCAGACGAGACTCCCGGCTCTCAGAGCTAGCATTTGATTGGAAGAAACAGACACTACCAATTATACAGGTGCAGCCTCTCAAGTAATATTAACTGTTCTGTGGAAAATAGAGGCAAGTAAGGCTCCAGAGTTTGGTAGGGAAGCTGCTTTTTGAAAGAGGAGGCCGGGGAGCTTCTCTGGAGGATGGACTTTGGAGTAGAGACTTGAAGAATGCGAGAGCAGGTGGGGAGGCCTAGGAAGCAGCATGCAGGCCAGAAGGACCAATGACCTTGGTGTTTCCTGACACCAGGAGGAGGCACTGGAGGAGAGGGCAGAGGGCAGGGGACACGGGGCAGGTCAGGGAGGACCTTGAAGGCCACCACAGATGTTTTTAAATGCTCAGAGTGATGAACCACCCCTGGACGATTTTGAGCAAGATAGTTACATGAGTTAATGTACATTTTCTGAAAATTGCTGCAACCTGCAGTGTGGTTTTGGGGCGAGGGAGGCCAGAGTGGAGGAAGGGAGGTGAGCTGGGCAGGGCCGCAGGGGGACGGTGGTGGTGGGATTCGGCTGTACAGGAGGTGGTTGCTGATGGCCCCTTATTCTATAGGTGTGGGAGCCTTAGCGGGAGGCTTAACAGCTTGGGGGCCACAGGAATCATTCAGCCCCTTATTCATCCCCTTACCAGCGGGAGAGGGGGAGGATGGCTGGTGTGAAGAGGCAGCTTCCCTTTCCTCGCCGTCCTCCCGGGCTCTGGACTCTGGGATTCTGGATCTAAGGCAGCCTTCTCTGTCACTGCCTTTATTAGGATAAAAGTTTGTCTCCTCCGTGAAAGCAAAGAGTACCTGTGCCACAGTAGCTGTGTCAGCTCTCGAGACAGGGGTGGCAGCACCCCTGCATGCAGTTCCTGCTGGGGTTCTGTGCTCATATGGGTCACCTGCTCTCAAGGGTGATCTTTATCTCCTCCCAGTTCCCTGATGGACCCTAACTCTTCCTCATCCCCTGCCCCCTTCCTTGCTTGTGTCTGGAGTCCCCCTGAAGGTGCCTTAGTGGGAAATGGAATGAAAAGCAGAGGAGAAACACCAGAAGGAAGGCCACGAAATCAGAGGGCCCTGCCTTTAGCTTGTTCTCTAGAACTGGGACACAAAATATTCCCTGAGGCCAGTGAAAGACTTTACACATTTGACATTTGCTCAGTCCAAGTTCCAGAAGCTCACTGTTGGTAGAAATGCAAGTTTTCCCCAAGTGCTGTAAAAATGCATGTTTCCCTGTGGGTCTGAGAGGTGCCTCCAAAGTGAACAGCAGATGGAAGGAATTCTCCTTCTGATGGGGTGCAGGCATTTGGGGAGGTGTTGGAAGTGCCGTTTATTGGAAGCTTGTTGTCTCACTGCTGTTGGCGATGGGTGGCAGAGGCAGGTCTTTCTGCATGGGTTTGTGATGACAGCAGCTGGCCAGTGATCACATCCCTGTATGAAGAGTCATAGCAGGAAGACCCCTAGAAGCCCAGCGAAATAGTTCTTTTCATAGATAGGGAGACTGAGCCAGACAAGTGTGTTCAGTTGCCCAAAGTCACATGGCATATGTTGAAAGATAAGCATGGAAAGACCTTGGTGAACTTTGGGGTTTGAAAGCATTGGCTCCAAATCCTGGGCTTATGGCTAATTTCTGTCCTTAATTTTCTAAAGCTTCAGTTTCCTCACGTTGTAAGATGGTGCTAACAATGGCCCCTATTTCTTTGGTTGAATGTGAATTCAGCCAGGAAATCCTTGAGGAACAGCACAGGGCTTGGCATTTAGTCAGTGCTCAGCAAGTCTTGCCATTTCGTGGTGTTGATAATAATATACCTTTGGGGTCTTGGGAACTGACAGTAGGAGAATGTCTATTCCCAGCATGCTACTACCCCTGGCATGGTCCTCAGTTGAGGGTGTGGGGATTGAACCATGAAGGTGACCTCCTTTGGAAATCTGATCTTTGCAGATTCCCACAGAAAAATAATGCTAACCTAAGAGACAGGTGACCAAAAGGTCACCTTTTAACCAATCATATTGACTCTGGAGATCACAGGGCCTTCACAGAACCAGAGCCGACTTCTTCCCCTGCCCTGTCACAGACACTGCCTGCGTCTGCTCAGCTTCCAGGGTGAAGGGAGAGAGGGGATGTGGGCCTTAATAAGGGCTCCTTCCCAAGCTGGCAACCAGGGTAGGAGCCCAACTGCCAGCGGAAAGGCCTGGAAAGGCCAGTGGGGCTCCTTCCAGGTGGAAAACTGGAAAACTCCTTCCAGGTGGAGGAAAACTCAATGGTTTGCTGTCTCCAAGGTGAGGCGAGGACTCAGGTGGGCTCTCACCTTCCTCCCCATGGGGTCTGGCCCCAGTTGGGAGCCTCTTCAGGGGACTCCTTCTTTGACATCTGGGTAAGGAGCCCTCTGTTACCAACACAAAGAGAATAGCAGTAAACCAAGCTGGCAAACCAGAGAAAAAAAACCTGGAAAGAGCTTCATTTTGTCCAACACGTGGGGAGTAAAGGATTGACTCTCCACTGATGGGGATGTGAAGGAGCCATTTGAAAAGGCTGTTTACAAAGGGCTTGTAATGATGTGGGAATTATAAGCTGATATCAAGAGAAAAGAGCACGATACAAAAGTGCACTTATCGTATGAATTTAGCTATATTAAAACCTCCCTAGATTATATTAGAGAAATGAAGAATTTGGGAGGAAATTGCTAAAATATTAACAGTGGTTGTCTTTCTATTTTTTTTCTTGAAGTTTATACATTTTCTGTAATAAGCATCTATTTCTTTTGTAATAGAAAAACTCAACTTTATTAAAAAATAAAACTATTTTTACAGTGATGAGCATTATAAATGATCAGGCCAAAATCCACAAGATTACAGAATACTAATACTGCTGGGGATCTTAGAGAATTTTTCAAGCTTAAGGATTGTACATTTTTTGCGGGGCAGGGGGTGGTGTTACGGATTTTTGAAGGATCTCTGGAAGTTGTTCTCCTCTCTGAGTTCCAGGATGGCTAATGGAAAGTCCTGGCACTGGTTTCTTACTTGTTCATGTTCAGTGGGAGAAAGGTTCTCTGTTTCAACATCCCCGGCATAGGTCATAAGGTTTGGTCAGATTGTGCGGTTCGGGCATACGCTCATCTCTGAAGCAGCACCCCGGCCAGGAAGTGGGGGGCACTCACTGTCTTGGCTAGACATCTTCTCCGGAGCTGGCAAGCTTAGGGCCCCAGGGACCACATATTCCCCAAACAGGAACTGAGAACATGCATGTGTCCTATGCAACTTAGTGCATATAATTTAGGCTTATTCTTAAATTCCTGAAGCTTACGCATGTGGCCCAGGGTAAGAATTCTGGGTCCATTCATGCCCTTATATTACAGATGGGGATTCAGAGGCCCAGAAAAATGTCATAGATGCTCAAAGTCTGCTGCTTGTCTCCCTGCCAAACCCCTCCGCCTTCACATGCAATGGGAAGTCAGGATTGTATAAGTGATACGTAGGACGCTTAGCAACCCCTCAAGCCCCTCTGGGACCAGGACAGAAGGGACAGGGAAGCCCTGAGGGAGTGAGAAGGCCATGGGAGAGGGGGGCTGCCCTGAGCTACGGCTGGCTGGACACCCCCATCTAAGGCAACGTGAAGGGAAACGAGAGGAGGCATGATTATATTATTTAAGCCTGTATCTTGAAGCTAATCATTGTAATTTCCCTTCTAAAAACCCCGCTTGCTCAGAGGAAACGACTGTATTCTAATAAGCGCTTGTTTATGAAACTCGTGGTAATTGGATCGGAATGGGAATGATTAAACTGTGTGTGGGCGGCACTTTTTGCCAGCTGTTTAATGATTATGTTCAAATGTGTGGGGCTGGCCTGTCAACGGGGAGGATAACGCTCCGGCAAGAAAGCTGTTTAACTCTGGGGCAGGCCTGGGGTGCCTGGCAGACTTCTAGAAGGGCTGAGCTGAAGAGGCCCTTCCAAACCCGCAGTTCTGTCAGAGCTGGGACTCGGGGTCTGACGCTGTGTAGAGATCCCGCTGACGCTCATGGCTCTTCGCCTGGTTCTTTTAAGATTCATACATTCCTGGCGGGAGACTCTGCAACAGGGCTTTCTCAGCTGCCAGTTTCTTCTTCCTCCTCTCATACCTCTTCCTTGGCCACATAGCTAGGCCTCCAGATGCAAGATGAATGCCACCCATGAGTTGGCCTTGCATGAGGGGGTGGGGTGTGTTCAGAGGTAGCCTGGGTGACTGATGGGGCTTAGCCTCTAGGGCTCTAGGGGGCAGCTGGGGAAGCAGCTTCCTGACCTTGACCATTGCAGCTAGTGTGTCCTTGAGCTGTGCAGTCCCTGACAGACCCCCTGGCTTTTTCCTCTCCTAGACTTCCAGTTTTTTTTTTTTTTTAAATTTACTTCTTATTTTTCAGAGTAGTTAATTTCCTATTTCAAACCTCTTTCTGCCTTGACATACTTATAGTGATTTCAGTTTCCTGCACTGAACTCCAGCACAACCCTTACTACTTCAGATCAGTAATAATCTTTCTCGCCTAGGTCCTTATCTTCTGTTTGCTGTGTCCTGTAGAATATAGTTCCATTCATGTCATTGTAGCGTCTTAAACTGAAGAAATCCAAAACTAACCTCATTATTTTCCTTTTTTTTTTAAAGATTTATTTTATTTATTTATTATGCAAGCACTGGGTATAGTCAGAAGCGTAGGAGGGTGAGAGAATTCACCAGAGCCAGAGCAGGGAGCAGAGCAGGCAGAAAGACCAAAGCACACTGCTGAGGGGAGCAGCGGGCGGCAGGAGAGTTCTGCGTGCCATGTGAGACCCTCCTTCGGTGGCCGGGGAGCAGCCGGGGATCGAACTGGTGCTGCAGAGGCTGCGGACAGCTTCACAACCCAACGCTAAACCGCTGCGCCACCGGGGAGGCCTACCTCATTATTTTCCCTCCAAAACTTACATTTCCTATTGTAAGGGCAGGACCGGGCACTGTGCAGGTTTTCTGATCCCATGCAGACCGGGTAAAGGAGGAGTCAGAGTCCTCAGTGGTTTTGCAGGTTTTTTATTTGGGGTTCACCAGGCATATGGCAGGCAGGGGTGCTGGCTGGGGAGCTGGGAGGCTAGCAGGCCTCCCAGCCCCCAGCAAGTCTTCACTCTATCTGGGCTCTCTGGCGTTCGTTCTGCTGCTTCTCGGCTTCTCTTTTGGCTTCTGCTTCGGCTTCTACTGCTGCTACTGGTGGTGCTGGCGTCCCCCCGTGACGCCGCCCTTAAAAAGCACAGTCTTAGCTCAGCTGAATCCCATCTACCTATGCCCACACCCTATTCCAGGTGCCCACCATCAGGCATGCATTCAGGACAAGGACCCATCATCTATCCTGATGGCGGAAGGGCAGAAAAGCCTGACATTTTCTTTACCCTACACCTATATACTGGCCTGTGTCCATGCTCTTTCCTGCTTCCTCTCAATAACTCAAGTTTGGTGGAAGCTTTGGTTCTTCCCTTTACAGCTGTCATGTACTTGTCAATCTCATTGACTCAATTTTGTTTGTTAGTACTGTCGATTTTAAGTGATCCAATTACTTTCGATTAGTGAACAATATAATATCTCAGATAACTGGGAAATAGCCTCAGGCATGGTTGGATCCAGGGGCTCAGAGACCAGCTCTATAACTTGTTCCATCTCTCCTTCATGCTCTGCTTTCTGCCGGTCTCTCTCCATTGGTGAGCTGGTCAGTCCTGAAGCTTTGGGTTTACATGATATTTGCAAAGGAGTCTTTGGGTAAAGTTGAACCAGCCATTTGTTATGAATAAATTATATCATAAAGATTTGTTTTCAGTCAACCTCCAGTAACTCAGAATATGTTATTTGGAAATGGTGTTGTGGATATAATTAGTTTTGATGAGGTCATAAGGTTTAGGGTGGACTGTTAATCCCACATGACTGTGTCCTTAGAAAAGGAGAGAGAGACACACTGTAGGGTAAGGAAAAATGTCAGGCTTTTCTGCCCTCCCGCCATCAGGATAGATGATGGATCCTTGAGGGCCTGAATGCATGCCTGATGGCGGCACCTGGAGTAGGGTGTGGGCATAGGTAGATGGGATTCACCTGGGCTGAGACTGGGCTTTTTAAGGTCGGCATCACGAAGAAGCCGAGAGAGAAGCAAGAGAAGCAGAAGCTGAGAGAAGGCCAGAGAGCCCAGATAGAGTGAGGATTTGCTGGGGGCTGGGAGGACTGCCAGCCTCCCTCCCCCCAGCACCCTTGCCTGCCGTGTACTGGGTAAATCCCAATAAAAGACCTGCAAAAAACCACTAAGGACTCTGACTCCTCCTTTACCCGGTCTGCTGGATCAGAAAACCTGCACTGTGGCCGGTCCTGCCCCTTACACACACAGAGAGGAGTGCTGTGTGAAGACAGAGACACACAGAGAAGACAGCCACCAGACTAGGGGAGACGCAGCCACCAGTAAGGTCTCCTGGTAAGGTCTCCTGGCCTGCTGGACAAGGGCCCCACTCCAGGACATCCTTTTTACATAATCACCTTTTTCAAGGTCCTGCCTCCAAACAAGGTTACTGTCTGAGGATTCAGTCTTCAAAATATAAATTTGTTGGGGGACATAATCCAGTCCAAACATCATCTCAAACTTTCCATTCTATTTTATTGATATTTGAATCCTGTTTTTTTTTTTTTTTTAATAGAGGCATGTTTTATTTATTTGTTTGTTTTGTTTATACACGCACTGGGTATAGTCAGAAGACAGAGCCAGAGCGGGGAGCAGAGCAGGAAGAAGGAGCGAAGTACACTGCTGAGGGGAGCAGCGGGCGGCAGGAGAGGTCTGCGCGCCATGTGGGACCCTTCTCCGGTGGCCGGGGAGCAGCTGGGGATCGAACTGGTGCTGCAGAGGCTGCGGGCACCTTCGCAACCCAGCGCTCAACTGCTGCGCCACCGGGGAGGCCCTGAATCCTGGTTTTTAACTCTTGTAGAAGATGGTAACTTCCTTGAAGGCAGGAATATCCTTTTATTTCTCATTGTGTTTAATGTGTTTCATAGACTTATACATGCTCAGAATTTTTTTGTTGAATGAATACTATATAAAACAATTCTTGATTAATATGAATTTCTCATTTCCCAAACTTTTGCTATAAAAGACACTATAAAGAGCAGTCTGCATTAAACTTTATGTCAAACACCAGATTCCTTCCAGCTGTGTGCTCTTGAGCAAATCATTCAATCACACTGGGCCTCAGTTTCCTCAGCTGTAAAATGGGAATAACAATGCCCATTGGTCTTACAAGGGTGCTTTGAATATTAATGAAATCTTTTAGCGCCTCAGGCACAAGTCCAGGCACCTGGATGCAAGGGTGAATGAATCACACCAGCCTGTCACAGCTCTGGTGAGGGAACTGTGGATAACAGGATTGCCAAACAGAACATAATTTCTTTCTTTCTTTTTTTTTTTTAAGATTTATTTATTTATGCATACAAGAACTGCAGTACAGGCCAGAGGTGTGGGTGGTTGAGAGGGTTCACCAGAGACAGAGTGGGGAGCAGAACAGGCAGATCCACTGAAATACACTGCTGAGGGGAGCAGCGGGCGAGTTAGGAGAGGTCTGCTGCGCCATGTGGGTAGCTCCCTGGCCGGCCTGGGATAGAACTTATGCTGCAGAGGCTGCGGTTAGCTTCATGGTGCTGCGCTTAACCCCTTTCCCCACCAGGGAGGCCCCTACAACATAATTTCAGAAAGTGCTGGGTGATGTCTGGTTAGATGATAAAGGAGAGATGGTGGTTAGTGAAGGGTGGTAAGGGAAGATGTCTCTGGGGAGGTGACACTGAGTCCAGGTTGGAAAATGAGAGGGATGCGGCTGTTCCTCATGGAAAACATCCTGGGGATCCAGGATAAACCCTGTGAGTGTGGAAAGCTGGGGGTTCTTCAGCAGAACTGGTCTGTGAGGTGCAGTTAGCTGTAGGACAGATCAGGAATCAGGGTCCTTGGGGGCTCAGCCGCTGTGGGGCTGGGAGGCCTGTGCTGCCTCCTGCTCCTCACCTCTCTCCCCCTCCACCCCCAGCAGTTGCCTCCACAGCTGGCTGCCGGCTTGGCAGGGGCTCAAAAGTGACTTTATATTTGGAAATATAAAGTGCAATTCAGGTGGCGTCATAAATTTTACCCATGACTAAGGGATTGAACTTTGAATTCAGCAACTAGGTCTCTGATCAGGTTTTCTGAGGAGGGCTGCTTGTCACCCCTTGAGGGCTCAGCAACCCTGTGTCTGGCTTTGTCCACACTTGGTAAGAATTAAGTAGAGGCACGCAGTGCCGGCAGGCTGACTGTGGGCTTGGCTTCTGGCTGTCTTCCCTCCTCGGGCTGTAGGAACGTGATGTGGTAAACCTGTCACGCGTGTGTGGGTAGTGTCTTGCATTGTGATAGAACATTCCAGAGAAGAGTCCTCTGCCCATGGATCTTAGGCACTCTCTTGCCACCAGAACTGACGTGTCTGAACCCTGCACAGGTGGTGAAGTCGCACCCAGGATGCATGTCTGTGACCTGATAACGGTGTCCTTTTAAGGAGAGCTGATGAAATCCGTCTTCATAGAAAAGTGTACCTCCTTTGAGGTGGTTCTCCCCACGGACACCCAAGACTGCCTGCCTACTCTTTCTGTCCCCTGATCTTGCCCACTTCACCTTGAATTTTGTAGCTCAAGCAGGGCAGCGTCAGGGGCAGGATGAGGGGCTCCTGCAGCTGCTGCCTTGAAGTCAAGGGCACATGTGGGCTTGCGGGCTGTGAGGGGCTGGAGGAGCTGCCAGGAATGCGAGCGCTGCTGCTCTGGTCTTGTCTGAGTGCCAGGGGCTGAGACCAAGTCCAAGTTAGGAAATTAGGGAGGGTGGGGAGTGGTGGAGAGGACTTGGAGGAAAACTTCTGTGCTTGACTTTGGGGACTGGAGTTTGGAAGACTAGTCTCTCTAGGCCTCTCTTTATCTGCCTGTAACACTCTCTCTCTCTCTCTCTCTCTCTCTCTCTCTCTCTTTCTCTCTGCATGGTATCTTCATTTCCCAGCATAACTAGAAGCCCACACATTCTCAGCTCTAGAGACAGAGAGAAATTGGACTAATTAATAGAGGGATGTGAATGGTGACTCAACTTTTATAACTTTTTAAATTCACTAAAAGTGAATTATTTAAAAGTTACTAAATAATACATACTCAACATTAAAAACATTAGAAAATACAGAGAAACAAAAAAGAAAATAAAATTCACCCAGTGTATTAGGGATTTCTTTGTTATTAAATATTAGTTTTTCACAACCAAAATAACTCTCAGACTCTGAAAAATATGATGAGGCCAGAGGGGAGGTGGAGTGGTGGCTCAGTGGGTGGACGGGCCCACGTGAAGGTATGAGGGCACTAGAACTTTGGAGGGGGGCGAGTGGGGCATAGACACACAGGAGGGGTGAAGTTGTGCTCCTGTAAGTAAGTGAGCCAGATTAGTAACACTTGATTTAAAAAATAATTATATTGGCTACATACTTAAAAAAATACTTGTTTTTAAATCGAGAAAGTAATCTATGAACAGTAAGAAACATTCAAACACTTCAGAAATACATGAACTAGTGTAAAGTTCCCTTTTCAGTGACCCCCAGAAAGACAGATCCTAGAAATTTACGACTGTACAAATGTGTATATGAACTTAAAACACAGCCCCAGAGGGGAACAGATTATTTGGCACTTTTTTTTTAACTTAAATCTTGGCCACCTTTCCATGTTAGTGACAGAGATGTGGCAGACACCCCGAGTCCCCAGGGTAGTCACCAACACCATGTACCTGGTGGATGCTCTGGAATGACAACCAGAAATACAAAGAGAAGCAAACAAAGGGGTCCTCAGCATTGCTGGAAAATGACATTTATCATTCAAGGACCTGTCATGTATATGCTGTCTTTGTGGAGGGATTTGAGAAATTAATTTTCTTTCTAAACTGAGCACTCCCACCACCACACACATTCTCCTCACGCTGGCTATCGCCCTCCCTGATGGCAGTGGAGATGCAGCCCACAGGCCTTCATGGCGTGTGCACTGTCACCATCTATTCAAGGACACAGGGCCAGAGGCAGACAGAACTCTGGCTGCACCCAAGCAGGCCTGGGCATGAAAGCAGGTGTCTAGAGATGGAACACTTGCAGCAGCTGACCACTGAATGACAAAGGCACTTGTGTGTTCACCAATGAACACATATTTTTGTGACATGTGATAGCTTCTAAAGTGTGGGGACGAAGCAGGGGCCCCTCCCACCTAGGTCTGCGGTGCGGAATGACCACAGCACATGACCACTGGATGCTGGTGTTAGCCATACTGGTTGCTAAAATGTTGAGTTATAACCCTTGGGTTGGTAATAGATGCTGCACTGAGACCTGGTGATTCCCTCCCCAGGACTCCTCTGTCTGGTGACCCAACAGCTAAGCCGTCAATGCTGAGCACGGCAAAGACCGCCCAGCCTTCCCCCAGCTACAGCTGCCCCTGTGCACATTGGATGGAGGATGGGCCAGCCAGGTCGCTGGGTGTGCTGACTCTTACCCCTGCTTAGGGGTAGATACCTCATGAAGTCCACAACCTGTTCTGTAGAGAGAGTTTTGTGAGGGGATGACTGAAGAGGACAGAAGTGAGGTGGGTCATAGAGAGGACAAGTTCCAGGTGATGGGCAGCTACCAGAGGTCATATCCATTTCATCGCAAGCCACGTGGAGGCTTTGATCACCTTGCTTTCCACAGAACAGGCATCTTTGGCAGGAACCCCAAAGCAAGGCAAACTGGACTTACAGGGTGATCAATTTGAGCATGAACTTAGGACATTGACAGCATCCTCCCTGGCACCTAAGCCAGAGCGTTTTCAACACTTGGGCTTGATACTCCTTCTCTCTTATTTACAGCTCTGGTGAAGAAGTCCCCCTTTCTTTTTTCTATTTTTATTTATTTTTTTTTTAGCTATTTTTCTTTCTTTCTTTCTTTTTTTTTCCCCAAAATTTATTTATATAAGAACGGGGTACAGGCCAGATGCGTGAGAGGATTCACCAGAGACAAAGCAGGGAACAGAACAGGCAGACTGACGAAATACACTGCTGAGGGGAGCAGCGGGCGGCAGGAGAGGTCTGCGCGCCATGTGGGACCCTCCTCCGGTGGCCGGGGAGCAGCCGGGGATCGAACCGGGGCTGCAGAGGCTGCGGACAGCTTCACAGTGCTGTGCTCAACTGCCTGCGCCACCAGGGGAGGACCCCCCTTTCTTTTTAAGGAACCTGGCATTAGTGTTTGGACTTAATTGGGTGGATTGGGTGAAGTGCAGAAAACTCAGTTTCACTGTATTAATTCTTTTGGGCCACTGGGGACCCACCAGAATGGCACCATAATCTGGCGAAAGGGAGCTGACATCCGTCAGCATATTTTCTCCCTCTAGTCTTTTCTATGCATATAAATATAAATAGTATATCTATTTTTATGAAATTATGCTCTGTATTGTTTTATATGATGTTGTTTAAGCTTAACATTAAAAGGAAAGCGATGACCAAATCATCAGATATTCTTCAAGGTGAGGATATTTAACATCTGTGTAATATGTCATCACCAGGCTACATCAACATTTATTTTACAGTTATCCTAGTTTGGACCCAGGCGAGTTCTAACTCTTGCAATGAAGTAACTGTATGATGACAATGGAACTTTTGCAGGTCTTCCGCCTCAGAAGGGGGAGCCCCCACTTCACAGCTGTTCCTTTTTTTAGTTCACATGCCAACACTTCAGCTGCCACCATTAGCTGTAAAGTTATCATGGTTTCTGGACTAAATTCCTTGTGAATTTATGAAATCTCGAATTTTCTCAGAATCTCCTTAGACAGAATCTGGAAACTGGTCGGTAGCCCTGGTTCTAGGCACCTCTGACTTAAGAACTGTCCTGACTGTGGGGCAGACAACGATATTCGGCAGCTCCTAAGCTTGCACATCTAGCGTGAGCTCCTAACAGGAGACGGGATCTTTCTCTCTGCTCCTCTGTCTTCCTCCTCCTCTTTCTCCACTACCCCTTCCTCTTGACTGGTGTCACCTGAGCGAGATTCTCACATCTGGATGCACAAACCATAGGTCAGGTTGTGTGGGCTACTCGGAAGAACAAGAACAGTTTCTGCACAGCCCTGTGTGCACCAGGGTGAAGAGACATTCTTAGAAGATAAGCACGGGGTGAGCAAAACTACAGTGTCTAGAGCAGGTAGGTCTGGTAAGTTAGGGAGCTTCCACTACTTTTTGAACTTGAGCTGTTTGAACTTGAGGGGCCAGTCCCCTTCTCTAGGATTTAGCAGGCTCATATCTGAAATGAAGCCATTGGCCTAATTGGTCCCCACCTTCCTTCTGGGGTCCTCAGCTTGTGAGCAGTGAAGCTGAGGCTGCAGTCAGGGAGTCTTCTCAGGTGTCAGCCCCTCTGGCTGGCAGCCAGCTCCAGCCCGTGTTGTCCAGTTCCCTGATGTCTACTCCTGCCCACCAGGGCCAGCATAAGGACTTTGACCTTTGCAGTTAACTTCCAGGAAAGATGTTGTTTCTTGGTTTTTAGGCTGTGGGGGAAGTGTGGGTCAGGGGAGTTTGGGGGGCTCATTTCCCCATTGACACTCTGTGATGGTATTTGTGACTCCAGAGCATTTGCTTTTCACTTGAGAATTTTGAGACGGTGCGTTAAGAAAGCCCTTTGAAAAAATTCAGTCCAGGAGTTCTTCATCTGGGTTGTGAGAACTTCCCTGGAGTTTTGGGAAGAATGGTGTGTATATATCTAGGCTCTATGGAGAGGATCCATTTCTAAAGTTAGCTTGTTTTGAGTTGAGATGTATTTATATTAAAGATGTACAGATTCAGTGTTGAATTGGATGAGTTGCCATCACAAATATGTAACTTGAGCAACTCCCTTCCAAAACAGGACATAAAACATGTCTATCATTCTGGAATGCTCTTTTCCAGTCAGTCTTCCCCTTCTTTTCCCCAGAAATTGCTCTCTGATTTCTAGACCATAGATTTTCTCCTGGATTTAGAATTTATGTGAATGGTATCAGACAGTCTTTCCTTTTTTGGTGTGTTCTGCACAGTGTTTTTGAGATTCAGCTGTGAGGTTGTATATATTTATAGTTTATTTCTTTACATGGCTGAGAAGTATTTAATTATATGCATATACAACAATTTGATTATCACTTCCTATTAATAACTATTTAGAATTGAGATGACTTCTGTTCTACACTCTCATGAATAAAGACTGCTATGAATATATTTATATGAGTCTTTTGGGGGAGATAAGCTTTCATTTCTTCTGGATAAATGCCCAGGGATGGAATTGCTGGGCGATAGGTAAATGTATGCTTAATTTAGAAGAAAGTGGCAAACAAATATACCATGTTAAACTCCCACGGTGATGGTTGATGGCTCTAGTTTTTCCATATCCTATTCAACTTTATTTATTTATTTTTCTTTTTTAAATTTAAATTTTTTTATATCATTGTTCATTTTTAAACAATATTTGCTTCCCCCCACTCCCTCAGGTGTAGTCCCCATAGAGTTTCCTTCACCAATGCACCCATGCACCATCACCTCAGTCCCCTGTGCTTCTCCCTCCCTCCCTCTGATCCCTCTCCCTCCTCCTCCCCTGCAGGATGTCTCTGATTTATAATTGTCCATTTTTGCTTTGTTGTGTTTTGTACTGTTATTGTTTTTTTACACTGATGTCTTATTTTGTTCCACTATATTCCTGCTAGAAGTGAAACCATCCGATATTTTTCTTTTTCCTTCTGGCTTATTTCACTGAGCATAAGTCCTTCTAGCTTCATCCACGTTGCTGCGAATGGCATGAGTTTATCTTTTTGATTGCTGAATAATATTCCATTGTGTATATATACCACATCTTCTTGATTCAGTCATCTATTTTTGGGTATTTGGGTTGTTTCCAGGTTTTACCTATTGTAAATAGTGCTGCAATAAACACAGGGGTACAGGTGTTCTTTTGAATCAATATTTTTGTGTCCTTTGGGTAGACCCCAGTGGTAGAATTGGTGGGTCATATGGTAACTCCATTTTTAGTAGACTGAGGAAACTCCAGACAGCTTTCCATAGTGGTTGGACCAGTTTGCACTCCCACCAGCAATGTAGGAGAGTTCCTTTTCCACCACATCCTCGCCAACATTTGTTGTTGCTTTTTTTTTTTTTGATATGTGCCATTTTTACTGGTGTCAGGTGGTATCTCAATGTGGTTTTAATTTGCATTTCCCTGATTATAAGGGATGTTGAACATTTTTTCACATGCCTGTTGGCCATTTGCATTTCCTCTTTGGAGAAATGTCTTTTAAGTTCTTCTGACCATTTCTTGGCTGGATTGTTTATTTTTTGTTGGGCCATGTGAGTTCTTTGTATATCTTTGTGATCAGTCCCTTATCAGTTGACTGGAATACAAAGATTTTTTCCCAATCAGTGGGGTGTCTCTCTGTTTTGGTTAATGTGTCTTTTGCTGTGCAGAAGCTTTTCAGTTTGATGTAATCCCAGATGTTTATGTTTTCCTTGACTTTCTTTGCTTTGGGTGATGAGTCTTTAAAGATGTTATTGCGATGTATGTCTTGTAGTGTTTTACCTATATTTTCTTCCATATATTTTATGGTTTTGGGTCTTATGTCCAGTTCTCTCACTCATTTTGAGTTAATTTTTGTGCACATTGAAAGGTAGTGGTCTAGTTTCATTTTTTTGCATGTGATGGTCCAGTTTTCCCAGCACCATTTATTGAATGAACTGTCCATGTTCCATTGCATATTCTTTGCCCCTTTGTCAAAGATCAGTTGTCCATATAAGTGTGGTTTTATTTCTGGGCTCTCTATTTAGTTCCATTGGTCTGTGTGTCTGTTTTTGTTCCAATACCAAACTGTTTTAATTATTATGGCTTTGTAGTATAGCTTGAAGTTTGGAAGTGTGATACCTCCTTTTTCCTTTGTTTTCATCAGTAGGGCTTTGGCTATTTGTGGGTTTTTGTGGTTCCATATGATTTTCATCAGATTTATTCTATTTCTTTGAAGACTGTCATTGAGATTTTTACTGGAATAGCATTGAATCTGCATATTGCTTTTGGTAGAATAGACATTTTAATAATGTTAATTCTTCTAATCCATGAACAGGGACTATCTTTCCATTTCTTTGTGTCTTCTTCAATTTCTTTCAACGGTGTTTTATAATTTTCTTTGTATAGGTCTTTCAACTCTTTTGTTAGGTTTATTCCCAAGTATTTGATTTTTTTTTGTTTCAATTATAAAAGGGATGGTATTCTTGATTTCTTCTTCTTTAGATTGATTGCTCATGTATAGGAAGGCTACTGATTTTTGTGTGTTGATTTTGTATCCTGCTACTTTACTGAACTGGTTGATTATTTTGAGTAGTTTTTCTGTGGAGTGTTTAGGGTTCTCTATGTATATTATCACATTGTTTGCAAATAGTGATAGTTTTACTTCTTCTTTCCCTATCTGGATTCCTTGTATGTCTTTCTCTTGTCTTATTGCCCTGCCTAGCTAACTTTAGCTGTTGTCAGTTCCTGTAATTTTAACTGTCCTAGAGGATGCACAGTGGAATCACACTCTGGTTTAATTTGCACTTCTCTTACAATGAATAATCAAGAGCACATTTTTATGTGCTTATGGATCTCTTGCCCCTTCTTTTGTAAAGTATGTGTTGAAATTATTTGCTCATTTAAAGCCAGTTTGGATGATTTGTTACTTCCAAATGAAAGTTGTGACTTAAACAAAAACGACATGTGAATATGCAGATACATAGATTAATTGACACTGATGATGGCACAGAAACAACAGAAACTGATGCTCTCACAGCTCTGGAGGCTGAAAGTCGATGATTAAGGAGGTGGCAGGGTTGGTTCCTCTCACAAGTTCTGGGCTCTGTTTCTTTCCTGAGCATGGTGGTACTGGCTGTCCTTGGGACCCCTTGCCTGTGTAGTATCACCCCAGTCTCTGCCTCTGATTTCACCTAGTGTTTGTGTCTGCTCTTTTTTTGTCCTCTTAAAATGACCCCAGCCGTGTGATTAACCCCTGCTTGTCCAGTATGATCCTGTTTTGAAGGAACTCTGTCTGCAAAGACCCAATTTCCAAATAAGACCATATTCTGAGGTTCCAGGTGGACATGCATTTTGAGGGGATACTATTCAATATGGTGTAGGCATCCTTTCCCAGGTATTCAGAAGGGAGGCTTGGAAATCCCTGTTTGTTGGTTCTTTTTTTTTTTTTTTTAAGATTTATTTATCTATGCATACAAGAACTGGGGTACAGGCCAGAGGTGTGGGGGGGAGGTGCGGAGAGGACTCACCAGAGACACAGTGGTGAACAGAGCTGGCAGAGCTACTGAAATACACTGTTGAGGGGAAGTAGCAGGTGAGACAGGAGAGGTCTGCTGCGCCATGTGGTTAGTTCCCTGTCTGGCTGGGGATCAAACACGTGTTGCAGAGGCTGCAGATAGCTTCACAGTTTTGTGCTTAATTCCTTGCACCACCAGGGAGGCCCTGTCTTTGTTTGTTCTTGTCCAGAAAGGACATATAAGGAGCTGGAACAGCCATTTCTGCCATGTATGTAAAAACAGAGAAAGTCAGTCTGCAGAGAGGAAAAATGAAGCAGCTCTTTCGAGAGAAGCAGAAATGATAAATGAAGCTGAGGCAGACAGACAGATAGACAACCACTCCTCCTGGTTTTGAAAGGGCTTCCTGAACCCTGCCTCAGCCCTGCACAAAGCTGGGCCTAACTTTCCATACTGGAGTTCTGTCTTTGGTGTCAATTAGCTGGAATGGATTCTGTTTATTGCTACCTGAAGATTTCCATGGAGCCAGAGATGACTTTACTATCCCACCAAGGAATGTCTAGGGCCAGCCTGGTGCACTAGGAAGGTGTTCATCATCATGAAGTGGGGCAGCCTCCTCCCAGCTGCTGCAGTTCTCTCTGCACTGCTCGTTTACATATGGAGGAGAGCTTCCCAGGCTGGTCCACAAATACCTCTTTAATCCAGTAAAAGGAGGCAAATAGGTAGGTGTATATAAAACTGCATGCAAATAAGTCAAATAAACCCATACAATCACTTTCAGAGCCTGCCAGAATTAGGGGAAAGTTGCCTCCCAAACAAACCATTTTTGTTTTGTTTTGCATCTAAATTTTCACAAAACAAATTTTCAAGTGACAGGGACTTGTCACGTCTTCTTTCTCCTTTTCATTGCCACCAACTGCAGTGCCTAGGACTGACATAATATGCAATGGACATCTTGTGAACATGTTCTAAGTCTGTCTTCTCTAAGGAAGAAGGCTGAGCCCCTTTCCCAGCCTCCTTAGTGGCCCAGGCTTCTGAGAGTGGCTTAGCTCTGCCAGTAGGATGTGACAAGCCTTTGATTTGGTAAGGAAGAGGGGAAGAGGCAGGCACTGCCTTAGAGTGAAGTCTTCAAAATATCTAGGGTTAGGGGACAGGAGAGGCAGCCCTCTGTGTCCAGGGCCCGACCTATTTGTGAGCATGCGGTGTGGGAGCTGAGCATCACGCTGTCTTTGTAATGTCCTGAAGTGACTCTTGGGTTTTGCTTCTGAAGGAGTAGCCAGCCGTGAGCTTCAGCTCCAGCTTTCCTGAGACTCTGTAGGCATCTGCATCCTTTCATCCACTACTTCTGTGAATAAACCAGCAAAAGTGGATTCTGTTGCTTACAACTAAGAATTCCAACTGAGACAAGATGTTTGTGGCATTGTACTTAAGTGGCCTGCCCCACAAAGCAGTGGATGCAGATGGCATGACTAACCTGGTCCCTTCCATTGTTTACCCCTTCAAATCCACTTAGCACCCAGAGGGCATATTCCCCATCAAAATTGCAAGGCAGGCTTTCCATAATATGCTATAAAGTCATAAATGTCAATTAGCTTGTTTATAAATATTGGAGCTTTATACAATGATTTTTTTCAAAAAATATGCAACCTAGGGCCTTCCCTGGTTGTGCAGCAGTTGAGCACTGGATTGCAAAGCTGCCCGCAGCCTCTGTAGCACCGGTTCGATCCCTGGCTGCCGGGCGAGGGTCCCACATGGCGCGCAGACCTCTCCTGCCACCCGCTGCTCCCCTCAGCAGTGTACTTCTTCCTCAGTCTGCCTGTTCTGCTCCCTGTTCTGGCTCTGGTGAATTCTCTCACCCTCCCGCGCTTCTGACTGTACCCAGTGCTTGTATAAATAAATAAATAAATAAATAAATAAATCTTAAAAAAAAAAAAAAGCTACCTACCCATTACTGTAAAATAAAATAAAAAACAGGCTATCTTTTTTGAGGGGCACCAAGACCTGAGCCGATCTTACTGGGCAACAGGAGTTAATGTCTTTTAAACTTACCTATTCCCCATTTTTTGCTGCTCTTCTGCCCCACCCTGGGTGTATCCTGCTCTGGGAAGGTCTGTCCTGCAGCTCTGCCCTTGGGTCACACCCTGACCTGCCTGAAGTCCATGTCTGACCACGTGAAGGACCAGAGCTACAAACTGGCCTCTCACATCATGTGATGTGAGACCCGTGGCTTCACACACGTGTGTTTTGTGACAGGCAGCCCTGACTTGAGAATTCTTAAGTCCAAAGAACTGGCTCCTGAGTTTCTCACCGCTAACTCACAGACCCTGCTGCCGTTGGGAAGATCCTGAGATGAGCAGAAATGACAAGGGCACTTATTCCACCTGATTTTTCTGGAGAGCTGTGGTCACTGCTGGCTTGCTATTAGAACAGTGGGATCTCCCCCCACTGAAAATACGAGTCATCCACAGCCTCTGCCCTGGTGGCATAAACGTGTCCATGGACTCAAGCAATAAACTCACTGTTGAACTAGAAACAAAAAGATAAACTCATGGCTGTAACTGGGAAACTTACACCCCAAGGGCCAGCAGCTTCCCCTCAGGTGTCTTCCACAGCCCGGCCCCTTTGTGCACATACGCAGGGATACTGTTTGGCTGTGAATTTTAACATATATCTGATCATGTCACTCTACTGAGCAAAACTCAAGACATCCTCCACCAACTTTGGAAAAAGTTCTAATTCTTAGCTGGATACACATGGCCGACATGCCAGCTATGCCAGCCCCTGTCTGCTCTGCTTAAACGTACTCCTTGAGCACAGTGGATTGTGGTGGAGGACTGTGGGTATTTCGGTGGTGGGACAGCTATGGTGATCACACCTGAGGGGAGACATCCCATACTGTCAAAAAATTAACAAGCATGTAAAACAATGGTACTTCATAAAAAAGATAAATAAAAAAATCTAAATATCATAAAAAGAGAGAAATACTTCTAAAGGCCACCTGTATACAAAGGGTTGACAAAGTATGGCTTGTGGGTGTGGCCTGGTGATAGACATCTGAGGAGGTCTTCAAGTGGCCCAGTTGTGATATTTGTCATGGCAGCCCTAGGAAATGCTTGGTCCAGAGGGGTCAGGTGTCCACCCTGTCTTTCCTCTGGTCAGCAATCATGGAAATTACAGTTCTGAGGAGATAAAAACTATAAGCACTTAGAAATATAATATGAGAAACACTTTAGTAATGGAATCACAGGTTTCTATGGGAATACCTAGCTTGGGTACCTAACTTCTAAAGATGACCCCCAAATCTGTGAACTTTATAAGCAGACCATATGTTGCAAGGTGTTATTATTATAGACTGCAACGTTGTATTGTCTGGTCTTACTAGATACGTTAAAGACTTCTGTAGTCAACCCAAATAGCTCTGACAATCAGAAATCCATATCTCTACCAAAGAGATGGGATTGAAGGGAAGCTTTGAAGCTTGTTAGGTGAAATGTGAAAAGAATAATCCTAACCACAGATCTGATTCAGACTTTGAAGCAAACCAAGATATCCGGTCACTGAGTATATAGGCTTAGCCCAGGCCTGGGTGTTGGGTGACTCAGGTTTGCTGCTGCCTGGAGGAGTCCCTTTTCCCCATCAGCATGTGAGTGCAGTGCAGCCAGGGATTCTCTTCGGTCTTTTGTTTATGAGGTATCCCAGGGACTTAGAGAGAGCCTAGCAAAAATAAGTGCTCAACAACTGGTTGTTGATTGACTGCCTGATTGATCCTTTGGGCTCGTTTTTTTCCTCATGAACATATGAACTGGAACAAAGGGACTCATGAACACAGGTTCCAGTTGGTCTCTAAGCTCTTTTCTCATTCTTTACTTGGATCACAAAATAATAAAATCCAATTGAAAGAGCATAGCCATGTGGTGATGGAAATAGTCTTATTAACTCTGGAGAGCTTGATAAAAACAACTATATGACTGTGATGCTCATAGTTTTTAATTCTTCAGTTTTTGCTCCAGTTTTTCAATAGAGCTCATCTCTCCCACAGATGTTTTTGTTTTTCTCATTTGCTCTTTATGGCATCTGCTGATGTACTGTCTGAATTTGTTAGAAATTATTTTAGGATAGTAATGGGAAAGGTAAGGAAATAATACATTTATTACGATGATTACTGTTGAAATGAACAACCCAGAAGAGGATAAGATGACATTGAAAAACAGGAGTTTTTTGAGAAAAGTAAAGACAAACATATTTGAAAAGATTTTTTTCCGCAGTAGGTGGTTGCAAACTTTGCATTAGTCTGTATGTGGATGGTGTTATTGTTCTGAACAAGCTTACCCATTGTTCCAAATAACATGATTTCACTTTTTGTTTTGGTTTCCAAAATAATTTATCAGATCACATTATTGGATTCTCATGATAACTATTCAAGAAGTTGACGATAATCTAAAGTAACAGCTACTGTGTTCTGTGTGAGTCCATTTGTCCTGGTTACAGCTCTGGTAACAGGTATAAGTGATTTGACCCAGAAGGAGACAGGACAGAACTGGGTTTGTGACTAGAGGTGGAATTCAATGATTATTATTATTGTTAATATTATACTTAATTAGGTCACATATCTGGTGATTGGTGAAGCTGGGCTGCAAACCTCAGTCTGATGTTCTGAGTCCAATAGTGGCATAAAATAATGCTGTTTCCTAATGCTTCATGGTGAAATAAGAAAAATATGTATATTTATTATATATGCTACAAATAGTTAATTTTCAGTTTTATATAGGGTATGTAAAATTTTCTTGTTCCTGTTGATGGGGATATTTTGCAGGTGTCTCTTTCTCCTTCCCAACCTCACTTTACAACACAGAAAAATCGATTTGATTTGCTGGAATGAGGCCTGGTCAGAGCAGCACATGCGTTTCTAAAGCTCATGTGGTTTAACCCCTTTGGTGGCAGAGATGGAGAAACTGCAATGCAGGTTGAGTCACTTGCTCAAGGTTACTTGGTGAGCTGTCCTGGGGCTGGGATAAGGGGGGAGCCTTCCCTGTTGACAGAGCTTCTTAGCAAGGAGGCAGGGATTGGGTGTGAGGACTTGGCTCCTGCAGTGTCCACATTCATTGTAGCAGGGTTGGGAAGCATGGCCCTGGAGGCCTGGCAACCCTCAGCAGGCCTGAGAGGCCTGGCTTTCTGTTGTCACGTGCAGAAACCCAGAATATGGGGTCAGAGAGCGCTGTCTAGGAAAAGTTGCGTCAGACACCTTTGTGCATTTGTATGCGTGCCACCCTTCCATAGCGACAGGAAATTATTAATGTGATAGGCTGCTTCTCTTGAGTGCTCATTTTTCAGCCTGCAAAGTCCTGTAGGACAAACTGTTAGTTTCCTCTTCTCCATTTCCTTTACCTGAAATAGCCATTGTTCTGTCTCTGTGTCCTTTCTGTGACAGCCCAACCCTAGGAGAGTGGGAAGAGAGGTTCGGGAGATAAAATACCTAGGTTTGAGGTTCAATGCTGTCACTTCTGGGCTATGCCAACATAGGCCTGTTACTTAACCTCTCTGAGCCTGTTCCCTTCTTTGTAAAGGGAGATAATAATGGGCTGCATTGTGAGGGCTAAGTGAAATAGGTGTGACGCTCTTGGTAGGGTCCCAGGACCTAAGTTAGTGTTAGCTGCAGAACAAAGTAATTCACAGCTATCTGTGGCCAGTGCTGCCATGTGGATAGCACAGACCTGTATTGTCAGTTAGTGGGGGCTTTTTTTTTTTTTTTTTTGTGGGACCCTCGCCGGCGGCCAGGGAACAAACCGGCGCTGCAGAGGCTGCGGGCAGCCTCACAGCCCAGAGCTCAACCACTGTGCCACCAGGGGAAGCCTGTCAGTTAGTGGGTTTTAACTGAGTAGACATCAGAATCACCTGAAGTCTTGTTTAATGCAGATCGTTGGGCCAGCTCCTAGAGTTCCAGATTCATAAGAATCTGGGTGGGGCCTGAAAGATTAAACAAACATCACTGCATACCTCCAATGTGACATGCATTATTCTAGTCCTGGGAATACAGCGGTGGAAAAAAGGCAAAAATGTCTGCACTGAAGCTGCCTACATGCTATCTTCTCTCTATCCTTGTGTGTGACAAGGACAGAGAGACCCCTGTGGACATCAGAGTGACAATTACGTTCTGAATACTAGCAGCCTCTTCTGTAAGTGTGGACACGCCTGATCTAATGCGAGATAAAAGCACATCTTTCTGTTTCTGAGATGTGTCTATGGGGGTTTCTTTTCCCACAGAGAACTGGATATTTAGCTGTTTTTGTTTTTTGTTGCTGGGAACCTTGTGAATTAAAGGAGGACAACGGCGAGAGCGCACCCTGAAGTTGGTGTGAGAACAGAGCAGAAAACTGAAATGGAGGGTGTGAGTCTTATCAGCAATGGGATGGGGCCAGAGTCCTCTTCACCAAAACCTCTAGTCCAGAGGGAGGGGGAGGGGTTTGTCCAGCACATTTATCTCCCAGATCTGGGTGGCAGCAGAGGGGGAACTTCCTCTCTTAGCCTTTTGAAAGTGGTACTGAGATGCCTGCAGCTGGGTTAGGAGAGAACACAGTGGGGTGGGGGAGGCGAGGGAATGGGTCCAGCTAGACCAGGCCATGCCCGCTCTCCTCGCTGCTGGTTTATCCCCCTAAACACAAGTCCAGAAGCTGAGAACCTGGAATTTGGAAAGTGATAGCTCCGCCATATGAACCAGGACTATCTGTGTAGGCAGTGTAAGCTTTTACAACCCCATTTTTTTCTCTTAACCAGTGAAGAGGTCATCCCTATCAACTAGGGTTCTGTAAAATAACGTGCAAATGTGTTTAGCAGCTGGCTGCCTGTTCCCAGGTGGGACTGTGCTAAGAGCCCCAGCTTTACAGGAAACTGAGGTGCACACAAAAGGACTCTGTTCTGGCAGTTCTCTCCTGCTCAAGGACCCCTGCCTCTTGGATCACAGCTCCCCCCAGCCTTCCCTGGGCTTGGCTGGGCTAGCTGGCCCTGAGGGGTGGGGTGTGGGCAGGGACTCTTCACCTAGATCAGAGCTGCTCCCTGCTCTCCAGTGCCTGGCAGGGAGCAGGCAGACAGAGCTGAAAAGCAGCCTGAATGGGGCTCCCAGGGAGGTAGCTAGTGGGTAAGTGCTGACCTGCTGGTGGAAAGCATTTCAAGTGATTCTCTGCCAGTTCCCTAAGAGCATTCTTATGCAATCCGGGGAGGGCACTTTTCCTAAAGGACAGGTGGAAATGCATCCCTGCTGTTTTCAGGAGGCCACATTTGGAAGGTTCTTGTCTAATTAAAGTATTACCAGCCCAACTACTCCTTGAGGTTATTTCTGAAGGAGGGGTTGATTTTTGTCTTCTTTTTTAAAGGATGGAGATGAAGCAGAGAGGTCAGCTCTGACAAAGAACAAGAGGATGGCAGTTTCTGTGTTGATCAATGAACATAAATCTTGTGTGTGTGTGAGTGAGTGTGTGTGTGTGTGTGTGTGTGTGTGTATCTGTGTGAGAGAGAGAGAGAGAGAGAATACCCAATCCCCCCTCAGCTGTGGGGGATAGGTTTCAAGACCCCCAGTGGATGCCTAAATTGGCAGATGGTAACCCTATCCATACTACGTTTTTTTCTATACATACCTCTGATGAAGTTTAATTTGCAAATGAGACATAGTAAGAGGTTAACAACAACAATGATAAAACAGAACAATCATAGCAATATAATGAAAGTAGAGTATGGCTTCTCCCTCTCAAAATACCTTATTATAGGTAGTATTTTTGGATCACAGTTGACTATGCTGCCTGGAACCCTGGAAGTGAATCTTCAGATAAAAGGGGACTGCTGTCTCTGTGTGTGTCTTCCCTCAGTGTCTGTCTTTTTCTGGAATGTTCTCTTTTATCTCTTGGTGACTCTGAAGAATCAGACTACCTGATGTGAATCTTACGTATCCTTGAGCAAATGGGGATGATAGTGGTAGCTGCCTGCTAGGGTTGTGAGAGAAGGCAGGTGGAGAGCACACAACAGGGGCCTTGGCTCTTGGTAAATGCTCAATAATCTGTATCGGTTGTAAATTTTTTTTTTTAAGATTTATTTATGCATACAAGAGCTGGGGTGCACACCAGAGGTGCTGGGGGTGAGAGGATTTCTTTAGGGGTGTGTGTTTCTGTGTATCATGGCAGGGGTGAGGGTTACATTAGGGGTACTGGTTGCAGATCCTGGGGCTGGTTGCAGGTGGGCTCCACAATCAAGAATGGGTCTGGTGTTACACCACCATTTTTTTCAGCACCAAAGGCAGCGCCTGACTCCCAGCTGGTGTCCTACAAATAACTGAGCAAGTGAGATTCCAACTAGAGCTGGTATAAGTAGAGGTGGTAAAATAATAATGAGGTTATAAAATGTCACATGGACCCCAACAGTGGGTGTGAGGAAACCCCCAGGAAGGCCTTACAAAGAGCTGAAAGCTGGAGTCCTGAATGCTGAGGCAACCCTTATTTTCTCCAAGGATGTGTAATTACTTTGTTCTCTTTTCTCCCCAGTTTAGTTTCTTCTGTTCTTCAGGCTGCTGAATTCTGCTGTGTCATAATTACTGGTCCAGTCAGTTTCAGATTCAAACTGAATCATGTCTCTGAGGTCAAAGTCAGATTCCAGCAAGTTTATCTGATTGGCTAATCTTGAGTCCAGTATCTTCATTCCTGGTGTAATCAGGATCAGTAGGGAGTAGGGCCGTGGAGTGTCTCCCTCCCCTCCCATGGATCAGGAGAAAGTTTCTGGAGAAAGGACCGATGTCTGGCAGCTGTCTGGTTCAGTGGCTGCCTTGCCTTGCTGAGTCTGTGGAAGAAGGGACCAGTCCACAGAAGGGATGAGTGTGAACTTGGGGAATCACCTTCAATTCAGAGGCTGGCGGAGAGGAAATGTGCATGCAGAATTTGCAGGATGAATGGAGTCCCTGGTCTGGTCCAGGGGGCTTATATAGGAGTTGTATTTGGGGGACTTTGTGGAGATACCTCTATATTTAATCCCCAAATTTCCTGGCTACCAGCCAAGTAACATTTTCCATTCTAGCAGGAATGATCGGTGTTAATAAATGTCAGACTCTAGTTCTTGAGCAAGTGATGGCCAGACCACTGCTCTCTCCCTACAGACTCCTGTCTGCTTACTCCGAGGGAGAGGAGGCTGCTTATGCAAATACCTGTCTGAGTTTAGAGTTCTTCATGGCCCCTTTTTTTTTGTAGCTACTAAAATTTATTTATTTAAGATTATTTTATTTATACAAGAACTGGGGTATAGGCCAGATGCCCAGGAGGGTGAGAGGATTCACCAGAGACAGAGTAGGGAACAGAACAGGCAGATTGACAAAATACACTGCTGAGGGGAGCAGCGGGTGAGACAGGAGAGGTCTGCCGCACCATGTGGGTATCTCTGCAGCCGCCTGGGATACTGCAGAGGCTGCGGACAGCTTCACAGCACTGCGCTCAACCGCCTGTGCTACCAGGGAGGCCCCAAATTTATTTATTTTTTAAAATATTTATTTATATATATGTTTTACTTCATTGTTCATTTTTGTACAATGTGTGCTTTCTCCTCTCAGGTGTAGTCCCGCTAACATTCCCACTATCAATTCATCCACGCACCATCACCATAGTCCCTTGCTCTTCCCTCCCCTGTTTTGATCCCTTTCCCTCACCCTCCCCTGAAGAATGTCTCTGATTTATAGTTGCCTGCTAGTTTTTTTTTTTTTTTTTACATATTATTATTATTTTTTCCCCCTGATCCTTATTTGGTTCCCCTATATTCCTCCTACAAGTGAAACCATCCAAAACATTTTTCTTTTCCCTTCTGGTTTATTTCACTGAGCATAATCTCTTCCAGCCCCATCCATGTTGCTGCACATGGTATGAGTTTATTATTGAGCTGTGTTTTTCCATCACCAGTGGTTCTCAGAGATTGGTCTGTGACCAACTGTACCAGCTTTACCTGGGAACTTATTAGCAATGCAAATTCCCATCCCCCCAGCCCAGACCTACAGAATCAGGTCTTTGGGGGTAGAGTTCAGCAAGTACTTCAGAAAGCCCTTCAGGTGTTTATGACTCATGTTCAAGTTCGGAAGACCACTGCCTTTAAGGAGAAGCTCCTGTCCTTAGCTCAAAGTTTCATGGATATGAAGGTTTTTCTCCCAGCAAGGTGTTGATTAAGCCCTGAGAAGACATTAAGTGGTTATTGCCATTGGCTACAATCATTGCTTCTCTCAACCTTGGGGGAGGTTACAATTTCCCAGAGATGCTGACCTGGGGATTCCTTATACAGCCCAACTAGGGAAGGTGACGCTTCTTTCTGTCTTTCATCCCTCAGAAGAATCAGGGAGGTCATTGTGAGGATGACGCTCAGGATAATCAGCCTTTCCTGGCATGGAGAGCACTGTGAACTGGACTTCAAGCGGCTAATGTCAAGTCACAGTCTATTTGCAAGTGGACTGGGAAGGAACAAGGTCGATTCTGAGGCTGTCTCCCTCGATCTCAATTTTCAGGATGGCCCGTGAGGTAGGTCCTCTTATTCGCCAAGAAAAGTGAACTAGTTTGACCACCACCAGTGAGTGGCACAGTGGGAGGTCCAGCCCAGGGGTCCTCTAAGCCAGTAAGAAAACCTTTTATCACCATGCTACAACTTTACACACAGCACGTTCGCCTCTTCTTTTTTCCCACTAAGTTTTCCCTCTCCAGATCCCTGCCTCATGGCCTACTCTGCCCTGCTCCATGTTTCCTCACCTCTGGGAGGGCTTCTTGTGCTCCTGTCTGGGAGGAGGGGAGTCTCCCTCATCCATCTGCCTTCTTCATGGGCTGGCCCAACAATCAAATTGACAGTAGACAGATGAGTAGGAAAAAAGAGCAAAGTTAATTACCTATGCATGGAGAGGCTACGTAGGGTAGGATTCTAAAGCAAGTGGGGCAGAATGGGGGTTTGTGTCCTGCACTAAGAAATGAGATGGGGACATGGGTCCTCGAGAGGATGGGGACTCACATGATGAGCAGCGGTGACCATTGCACAGAGACCAGATGCTCTGGTGTTTGCCCTTCAGAGAGGTAATTTTCTCCAATAAAAAGGTTATTTCTGTTAAAAACCTTAATCCTGGGTAAAACTTTAGTTTCCATTTTTCTAGGTAGTTAAGGCAGTGGCAAAAATTTATCAGCAGACTGAGGGCCTCAATTCACCACAGTTTGAAATAATCTACATAGCGAAGAGACCCACGGTGGGGAGGCCTCTTCTGAACATCTTGTGGTTCTGTCCATCGCCACTCCCATCAGCGAGCTTTGGGAATGTTGGACGCCAGAGGGATTTGCCAGTTTCCAGAGTATCTGCAGACTAGAAGTCCCACACGGCATGGAGAGGTGAGCTGGAGTGGCTGATCAGGCTCAGTGGATCTGGGAGAGGCCATCTGCTCCTGCCCAGGATTCAGCACCAGGAAGGAAGAGACAAGAGTGAAAGGCAGTGTGGCTGGTCCTCCTAGGCAGCTGTGGGCTGGTGGCAGGGGCCCTGATTTGGATGGGGGGGCCTTGCTGGTCTGGGGAAGGTGCAGGATATAGAACAGCCCTGAAGCCCCTGCCCTGCACATTGCTCCCAGACACCCCTCCCCAGTGAACTTGAATACAGTCCTGGTGGCTGGTGTGTGTAAGCGTGTGTGTGGGTGGAGGGTTAAGCCACTGGTCCTGTATTAAGAAAATATGGAAATAAGAAAGTTTCTGCCATCATGGCAGAACCAGTGCTTAGTTTAGTTGAGTTATAAAAACTAAGAGAAATGCTGTTTCTCGAATAAGTGAGTATGTGGGCCATGGCCTCTGCATATACTCAATGTCTCTGATTTAGTTATTTTGTGGATTTTAGCTATGATGCCCATCTCATCCACCTCTTTTTACAAAAAAAAAATTACTTGCCTTCATACAGTTTTGGTGTCTTAAATTCACTGGTGTTTTCCTCCAGGTGAGGTGACACCGCAAGCTGCTGGGGTCCTACTGGGAGCTGGCGGAGATGGCAGAGGAGCAGATGAGGACAAGAGGGCAAGGGTGGCTGGCTCCTGCCTGGTGCTCAGGGGTAACCCACCCTCCTCTTTGTCAGACCACCTACTCCCCTTGTCATGCTAAACTGGGTTTTCAAGATGGCAAAAGTCATGTTACTTTGCAAAGGTGGTTTCCTGATTTCAGCCACACCATTCCACGCCTGCCTGGTAGTTGCTGGTGGCAGGTTGGCCTGTGTCCTTCCTGACTCCTCCCTCTACCTTTCAACGGGAACATGCACTTGGTCAGGTGTGCGTGCCCACATATCCTCACCAGCCTGTGTGCTGTTTTCCAACTTGCTTGGATACAGTAGCAAGTTTTATGAACATTTCCCCAATTCGGGATGGCCAGGCCTATGTCATGTACTGATTGACGACACTGTTCTGGTGTGGGTGTCCCTTGGCTTTTGAAATCATCCTTCTCTGCATGGACATTTAGGTTTTCCCTCCTCCTCCTCCCCTCCCACACCCCCTTTTGGCAATTACTAACGATACAGGAACCATGATTTTCATTCCTGTAGCTTCATGGCCTTGCCTTGATATCTGTTGTTTTACTTGGTTTCACTTCTGCATCTGCTGGGTCCTAGGTTACTCACATTTAAGATTTTCAAAGCTGCTGCCAAATTGCTGTTCATAAAGGTCGTACTATTTTAAACTACCACCAGCAGAGCGACAAAGAGCGATCTTTCCAAATTCTGCTCCTAAATTTCTTGTTTAATAACCATGTTAACCTGCAGACCGTAAGCCTTTTAAGAGCAGGGAGCCACCTGCTTGGCCCTTAGCCACGTCCTCAGAACCTAACAGCCCCTGGCCCACAGGGTTCAGTGAGTGGACAGGTGGAGAATGAACACCTGTCGAGGGCTGGTCCTTGGAAGAGTATCTGGGAAACTTTTAAAACAAGAACCTTCACTGGCAAGACCAATTCCATTTTGGAACAGCATGATTCCCTAAGATCACTTGGGACAGTGACATTTAAAAAATCATGGTTTTTTTCTTTCTGAAATCCTAACCTGTCTCTTCAACTTGATGGTTGTACAAGGGACTGCTTGCCTTCCCCACTTGTGCTGAGTTGCATCAATTATTTGCATAAAATATCCTCTGGGAGGCTGACCCTCCTTGCTGTGAACCCCCAGGTAATTCCCCCAGTCCATGACCTGGATCAGTTGTCCTTCTAAGTTTAAGGCGCACTTGCCACTCACCCCAATAAGGTCAGCCATCTGGGGATTGCTCGCCAGTTCATACAATGACCATGTTCAAAAAAGCAGAGCGAGAACTGGACTGCTTGACAAACCATGGGCAAAGGGAACCTGTGATCCAAAGCACCTTCTCTTCCCCTGGGGAGGGAGAGAGCCACTGGGAAAGTGGACAAGCTGAGGGCGTGATGAGGAGCAAAGGACAGGCATGGATGTGTAGGGGCAGGTTTCCGGGGGCTCCAGCTGGCTGTGTGGCCTGTAGCTGGCACTGGCTGGCTGTGCTTGCCCTCTGGAGCAGAGGCAGCTCCTGCAAAAATCCCACCCAAAATCTGGGAGCAAACTGTACTCAGTGAAATTATCAAGTTTTCAGGTTTTGGCACAGGGTTGGGGAGGGGGACAGAGCCCCATGGAAAGCAATACATTGCTGGGGGTGGTGGGGGCCTGGCCCCTGGAGCTGAGAGGCAGTCAGTGGGGCTGGCTTGTGGCATAGGGACCCGCTTGTGTCCTGTTTTTTTGCTCCGCGATCTGGGGCAAGTCACTTGGCCTCTCTGGGCTTTGGCGCCCTCATCTTCTGAGTGGGAGTGATCATTTCTGCAGTGCCTGCCTGTCGGCTGGTGGCAGCCCAGGAGCAGGTTGTAAATTGCAGCATGCTGTGTGAACATGAAATAGCAGCTGGCTTCCTGAGGGGACAAGACACACCAGGTGGAAGGTCAGTGGGGAAAGTGCGAGCCGCCGTGTGCTAATGGAGACCATGCTTGAGGGCCTCTAGGGAGGCTGTGGTCAAGGTGACAAGATGGAGAGGACAGGCCCTGGGCCCAGGGCCGGAGCCGCTCCAGGGGAGAGAGGAACAGAGAGGAACGTAGCCAGCCTTCTGGGGCCAGCTTGGACCGGCTCCTCGGCTGCTAGCTCTTGTTTGATTTGAGTGTTGTTAACCTTTGCTCGGCCCCGGGCTGTGGTTAACTTGGGGCCACCGGCTGGAGGGGAAGGTCACAACAAATTTAGCAGGAGGCATTTTAAGTACTTAAAGCAATAAATCCTCATGTACCTTGGGCCTGCCCAGACTCCCCCCAATCTGGGAATTCAATTTTGTGCAGCGTGTGGAGCCTGGCTGCCAAGCCCGCTAAGTCCCTGGGACAACCACTTATGAACTGTGGTGAAGGGAGGAAATGGCTGCATCCTTTTCTTCATTCAAATGAACCCCTTTCCAGGCAGGCTGTCGGGTGACTGATCACCTGAGAATAGAGCCTGACGTCAAGTGATATGACGTTGCTCCGTTCTCTGTTTCCCTGTATGTACTTTTACCCCTTAAAAAGCCAAGAAGAAACCTTATTATTGTTGCTCTAGAATCAGGACCTGGTTCATCCACACTATGTCTAGGGCCTGGCACGGGACAGGCAGTAATAAAGGCTGATGGGATCAATGACTGGATTTGATGGATGGCCACAGGCTGTCCTTTTTCCCTCCCAGAGGGTCAGGGGAAGATTTTGCTTTGTTTTCTTGATTATTTTTGGCAATGTGGATGCCATGTGCTGGATGCCCCTTCAGTGAAGGACTTCCTGCTGCTGGGAGTGCCGGCAGCCCCTTAGGGGCTCCCTGAATTGCAGAGCCCACTCCTCAAATGTTAGCCCTTCTGGGGTGAGGCACATCCATGACTGATCAATGTAGGGGAATAAAGGCCTAGGTTTCTCAGCCCAAGGGGGTGACTCGGAGGGATCCTTTAGCTCTGATCTCTCCCATGGGCTCTGCTGTTGTGGGCTGAATCTCAGCTCAGCACTCCCTTCCTCCCTCCTTCCCTCCTTTCCTCCCTCCAATGACATTGACCTCAAGAGCACCCTCCATAAATCTGCAACCCAACCTCCATCTTGGAGTCTGCTTCTGGGGAGGCCAACCTATGACGTTTTGTTCTGTTTTTAATCTGACCCTCTTCCTCTGTGGCTGTAGTGCCAGCAAACATTTCTCAATTGGCTCTGTGAGCCAGGCACTGGGATCCTCACTACAACCCTTAGAATCCCCATGTTCCAAGGTGGGGAGAGTGCTGGGAATTGGTGATTCCTTGTCCAAGGTCATAGCCAGTGAGGGCTGGGGCCAGAACTCCATCCCTGTTGGATTCTAGAACTCAGAGGCTTAACCCCTCTTCTGTCTTGTTAGTGCCCTGTTATTGACACAGGTAAGACTGAGGACAGGATTTTGTGGCACCCAGGCAGGCATTTCCTAAGAGGTTTTGGAGAACTCAGCTGCTTCCTGTCAGAGGGGGCCCGAATCCACTAGCAGGGAGTATTTCATGTTGAGGGACCCCTTGTAATCTGCCAAGTGCATTGACAACGTCAAAGTTCTGACTGCTGGGAACCCCACTGGTGTCCCCCAAACTTATTTGACCTCATACAAAAATGTAGCCTCTCTACAAAAATCCAGATGTTCTGTGGGGAAAAAAACAGCGGGAAACACTGGCCTGGATCTCCAGTACCTATATTACTGCATGGGGGACTGATAAATGTTTGTTGGGTGACCTCTTCTGGTCCTGATGAATAACAATGGTGCTGAACAAGTTGTTTCAAAGCTGTGAAACCGGGTAACCTTTACCTCATGAAAGTCATGTCATCAAAGGAGGTACTGGATGCAGGAACTTTGAGAACTGTTCCTAACTGCACAGATGCTCCCAGTTATTGAGGTATTCACCTTCTCAGAGTCAGAGACATTTCACTCATGGAAAATGGAACTTGGAAGAAATTTTTTTTTAAATTTCTTTATGTTTTTTTTATTTCCTTTAACAGTCTTATTTTATGGCACAATAAAGGAGCTTCTTCCATTGTAAAATCTATTACTTTTGCCCCACTCTCTAGCCTTAATATTATGTACTTGTTCAGATCTGCATTGTCTTCCTCCATTTCAATTATTTTATTATTTATTATTTTTTTAATTAATTAATTTTTTTATTATAAATTTTATTTTTATATTCCCCATACAATTGCGACCCCCTTATTTTGACCCCAATTTCTCCCCGCCCCGCCCCTCACCCCCCATAGAGTGTCTCTGGTTCATAGTTGTTTGTTGATTTTGATTTTTACTTTCTTATAGTTATTCTTTTTCCTGGTCCCTTATTTAAGTTTTCTAGATTCCTTCTATGAGTGAGCCCATCCGGTATTTTTCTTTTTCTTTCTGGCTTATTTTTCTTTTTCTTTCTGGCTTATTTTGCTGATCCCTTCCAGCTCCATCCATGTGGCTGCAAATTGCATGTGTTTATCTTTTTTGAATGCTGAGTAATATTCCATGGTATATATGTACCACATCTTCTTGATCCAGTCATCTATTTTTGGGCATTTGGGTTGTTTCCAAAGCTTAGCTATTGTAAATAGTGCTGCTATAAACATAGGGGTGCAGGTGCTCTTTGGAATTGATGTTTCTGTGTCCTTTGGGTAAATACCTAGGAGTGGAATTGCTGGATCATATGGAAGCTCTATGTTTAGTAGGTCAAGAAATCTCCACACAGCTCTCCATAGTGGTTGGACCAGTTTGCACTCCCACCAACAGTGCAGGAGAGTTCCTTTTTCTTGGGAGAAATTTTTGACGGGAGTCAGGGGTGCTCATGTGTGTTGGAAGGGCTCTTTGCAAGAACCACAATTAGAATACATGTGATTAATGCTTTTGAGTTTGGGAAATACTCTTTTTTTTTTTTTTAATTAGTATTTTTTTTAAAGATTTTTTATTTATTTATTTTTATTTATTTATACAAGCACTGGGTACAGTCAGAAGCACGGGAGGATGAGAGAATTCACCAGAGCCAGAGCGGGGAGCAGAGCAGGCAGAAGGACCGAAGTACACTGCTGAGGGGAGCAGCGGGCGGCAGGAGAGGTCTGCACGCCATGTGGGACCCTCCTCTGGTGGCCGGGGAGCAGCCCGGGATCGAACTGGCACCGCAGAGGCCGCGAGCAGCTTCGCAACCCAGTGCTCAACTGCTGCGCCACCGGGGAGGCCCTCTTTTTTTTTTTTTTTTGGTGGGCCTTGCCAGCGGCCAGGGAACGAACTGGTGCTGCAGAGGCTGCGGGCAGCCTCGCAGCCGAGTGCTCAACCACTGCACCACCACAGGAGGCCCACTTTTTCTTTTTAATTGAGGGAAAGTTGGTTTACATCATTGTTTGTATTTTGGGAATATAGGACTCCCACCTCCATTCTAGTGTTATCACTATGATGTACCCACCACCAAAATGCCGTGGTCCACCACCTCAGTTCATTGTGCTCCCTCCCGCCTTGCTTTCACCTTTCCCCTCCCTCCCCCTCTGGATTCCTTACTTTCCTAATCAATTTTCCAGGGTTAGTCTTTAAGTTCTGCTTCTTTGATTAGTTTCTCTATATTCCACCTATAAGTGACACCATCCAGTATTTATCCTTCTTTTTATGATTTATTTTACTTAGCATCATCCCTTCCAGCTCTATCCATGTTGCTGCAAATGACATGAACATGTCCTTTTTGATTACTGAGTAGTATTCCATTGTGTATATTCCACATCTTCTTGATCTACTCATTTGATTTTGGGGATTTAGGTAGTTTCCATAACTTGGCTATTTAAATTATGCTGCAACAAACATAGGAGTGCAGGTTTCCCTTCAAATTAGTGTATTCTCTTTTTTTTTCATTTCTTGCTTTGATGTGTTTTTGTGTTCTTTGGGCAGATTCCTAGGAGTGGAATTGCTGGGTTGTACTGGAGATCCATTTTTAATCTTTTGTGGAAATTCTATACTGTTTTCCATAAGGGTGGAAGCAGTCTACATGGGAAATAATTTTTCATCAAATAACTTTGGAACACACACTGTGTGCCCCTGCAGGTGTTCCTGGGAATAAGTAAGTATAGAGAATCTTCTGGATGTGGCACACAGGGCACACACAAACACACACTCTCCTTTCCTGCCTGGCCATGCCAGTTCAGTCCTTGCTAATCAAACATGCATTTGTAACCCCTGAATCCAGATGTAGCCTCCAGGTTCTCACAGGAGCTCTACGCAGCCACTGCTCATTGGGTAGAGCTGACAGTGAGAGGAACCTAGTTCTACAGAGTCTAGATGAGCAGACATGGAGGGCACACACCTATGGGGAAAGTGAGCAGAGTCTACAGTCCATAGGTCATCAGGAGGGCTTCCTGGCAGAGGCAGGGATTCAACTGGACCTTTAAGTGGGCAGGGCATGTGTGGTGGTCAGGGTGGAGGCAGGTTTTCAACACCCCATAGGTGAAGTGAATCCCAGACACCACAGGAGGCCCAGGCCTAAAACCTTGACTGATGATCTGGGGACCAAGAGCAGAGACTGGCACTTTTTTACCCCAGATTCTAGAAGACTTTCAGAGTCACTGTGACCTTCCAATTGGCTGCCAGCATCCAGAATATACCTTCAGTCAGAGATAGAGAGCCTGAGTTCCAGGCGCCCATAAATTACTTCTAGTTATTGCAATGACAAAGGGCCTCTTGGAAGGTGACTTGCTCACTCCCCGTTTTATAGCCTCGTAGATCAAAGAGGAAGATGGAGCGGAATCAGTTACCACGAGGAGATGGACGGTGCAGGAGACACGGGCGGCCACGGCCTGCGAAATTGAGCACTTTCTGTCAAAATTTAATTAAATTAGCCTCGATTCTATAAATACTAGAGTAGGGTGCCCTTCCTCACCCTTCCAGACCCTATGCTTTCTCCCTTTTCTTCTGTAGAAAACAAAGTTCTGAGTTTGTAGGAAGGGACTGTTTGTAAAGATCAGGAAATGATTAGTTCAATTCAGCCTCCGCATTAAGTAACAGAAGAAGGACGTGCTTCCCTTAGAGGGACAGTGACTTGCAAATGTGGGAGAAGCAAGGACAGACAGTAGGATGCCTGGGCCTGAATTCTGGCTCCTTGCTGCTTGTAGGTGGCCAGCTCTGTGATGTGGGACACACCTCTGTTCTATTGGCTGCTCAGTGTCCCCATCCTGGTCCCATCCAGGCTTTGTACCAGTCAGGTTTGTGCTCCTCCTGCCACGTGTCCATGGAAGTGGCCCAAGGGCATGACTCCTTGCCCTGGGCTGGGGGTGTTGGAGCAGCTGCTGTCTCCATCCTGCAGGCTGCTGTGACAGAGGAGACTCATGCCCTGGAGGGCTCTCCCTGGCAGTCACAGGCCTAGAAGTGGCATATGCCTTGATAATGTACAGCACATTGGGGGAAGCTAGTCCTGTGGCCCCACACAGCACATGGGGTCATGAAGTGTCATCCAACCACATGCTGGTCATCTGGTGAGTGGTGTTAATGATATCCAGGCAGCTTCTGTCACGGAAGTGTTGCACTTCTAGAAACTGAACTCTCAATTTTTATTTCTACACTTCACTTTCATTAGAATTCCTATATATTTACTTTCAGCCACCAAGCGCTGATTGATAGTTCCAATTTCTCCTTGGATGGGTCTGTTATACCTTTACGGAGCCAGTAGCTGTGTGATCTTGGGCAACTGCTCTGTGATTGAGTTTTCCCATCTCCACAATAGGGGATAATAATATCAGCGGGAGGATTAAATAGGTAGGTATGTAGGGCAGTATTAGACACATACTGGTGCTCAAAAGTGTTAGACATTAAGAGAAGGCAGTAAGTGTCAAGCCACTAGCGCCAGCTCTAGAGGTGGGCAGCATGGAGCCCATGAGTCCGGCTGTAAGTTTGATAGGCCACGAGTGCCTGCTCAAGTTAGACAGAGTAGTGTTAGACTTCCTGATCTGGGACCTACCACTTATAATCCATGGCATCTGGGCCTGGGTAGTGTTTTCATGTGTAAAGGGGGGATAGTTTCTAACTGATGGGATTTTTGTGAGGATTAAATGAAGCAATATACACACAATATTTGGACAAGTAGCTGACATTTAATAAGTGCTCAAAAATGTTAGCCCTGTTATTGGATAGGCAGCATTTGACCCTGCTCAGTCTATCCTGTGCTTCCGGGAGTGCTTTCCACTCATTGTTCCTTGGCCTTATCATTCCCAATATCCGCCTTCCTTGATTGTATTTATTTTCTTTAAAGAAATGTCCCTAGCCTTTGCAGCCAGTTCGCCTGCTCTGTGCATTTCTCCAAGAACTTGTATGATTTTATGGCATCAGCTTTCACCTGCTCACTTTGGCTTCCAAAGAATCATCTTCAGTCCCTGCCTTTCTCCATGTCTGTGGATTCATCCACCTGGAGACTCCATGACATGCCACATTTGTGGTCTCCCTGCCATCATCAACATCCCTTTAGCTATATACCTTCTGTTACTAAATTTTGCATGATGGCCCAGAGGAAGAACTTTAATGTTCTCTGGGCTTGAATGGGAACCATTGCCACATTCCAGCTGCATGATCTTGAGCAAGAGACCTAACCCATCTGAGCCCTAACTTCAGATTGGGGATAATAAGGTTAGTGTATCCCCACAGGGTTCATGGAGACTGACTGGGGCCATTCTGGAAATCATTAGCCTAATATATAGCACACAACAGGTGCTCAGTAGGAGGCAGCCGATAACCTTGTCAAAATGATGATGGTGCTGATGTTGTCCACTTTCTTTCTGTGCAGTCACAACTACTTCCTGCCTCACTGGTGTCCCTGCCTCCTCTGGTCTTGCTCACCTCCCTTGACTTACTTCTACTAGAATTCTCTTCTGAAACAAAGCTCTTAGCCCATCATACTACAACGAGAACCCTCAAATACTCCTGGTTGCCTAGGGCCACTGTGGCCATCCGCAAGGGTGTGAATTGCACCCCAGAGGGTACTTTGCCCTTGGTTCCCTGTGTGACTGGCACCCCTGGAATACAGTGATGCACCGTTGGCTTGGCCAGGGCAGTGGCCTGGAGGAGTCCCCCATACTTGTGCCGTCTCCACCATTGGCAAGTCTCCTGAGCCTTGGTTGTAAAATGGGAGTGACAAGGCCTGTGCCACCTTCCCTAACGGATGGTAGTGCGGGCGGGTTGTAAATGTGAAGGGCTTATAAATGGGAGGTGCAGTCTCCCGGGGAGTCTCCTGCTGTTACTGTGTTTGCCCTGACTGAACAGTAAAGACTGAGAAGAACTTGCTCACTGCAGTAAGTCTCTAAGATAAAAGCCCTTTTATGTGCAGTGGGTGTGCAATAGGCCCAAGGATATTATTTATGATTTAAATACCTTGTTTTTCTTATTGCAGTGGCAATACTCATAATCACAGAAAATAATAGTGTAGGAAAGGGGAAAAAGGAGAAAATAAAACCCACCATAGTTCCTCCCACATAGGAGCAAACACGATTAATTCCTCGGTATATTTTCTTCTAGACTTTCCCCAGGCATATGTGGCATGCATACCTGCTTTTTTTCTGATTTAATGTACCCCCAACCTCTTTTCAAATCAATAAATATACCTTCACACTGTGATTAGTAAGCAATATATATTATTTCTGATGTGAAGATACACCGATTTATTTAACCAACAGACTCCTACTGGCATTTAGGGTGATTCTTTCCCCAGTTACAGATGGGCTGCAAGCATCATCCTTGTCGCTAACTGTGCACATCCATGAGGTCAAAGGGTCGGCATATTTTAAAAAGACTTTTGCAAAGAACTGTCAATTGCCTCTAGTAAGATAGTATGCTTGACTGGATTTTGAAGCTCATTTCTGTCTCCTAGTGGAGTGTATAAGATAAATATACTTTGAACTTTCAAATGGAATTAGTCCTTCCTGCTAGGCTGGAAGAATGGGCTTTGTCAGAAGCATGGGGAGTATTGCTGTGTTGGGCTAGTGAGGGATCCATGTTCATGGGTTTTAGGTTGTTGGTTTCAGATCTTTTTAATACTGAGAAGCTGGGACATAATTTATATAAAGTCTTCTTTTAACTGATTTTGGTAGAGTTGGCTGGAGCGCCCACATATCTGATTCTCTTTCCTTCCCAGTGAAGTCCTGCTGGTCCTGGTGGTGCTTTTCTGTTTCTGCTTACATTGCAGCAACATCAGGGTGGTTTGTAGAGTAGGACAATGGGACAAAAATACCTCTACTTTTGGTGGGAGAACTGTGGGGGTGAGGCCTGAGGGGAGACATCAAGTAATGTCCAAAAATTAATCACAATATAAGAAAATAAATAAATTAATGAAAAAGTACCCCTACTCATATTCAAAGAGGAAAAGGCAGATGTTTCATAAGTTGTCAGTAGTATGTTAGAGCACAGGCCCAGAAGAGTGCTCATTAGCCTTGAAGTGACCTCTCACTCCCTGGAGTGGAACTAGGATGCCCAGTTCATGGTTAGACAGACAACATTACCAAGTGAGGGGGCTCAGATTTGTTGCAGTTCTGGACCCAAATTCCAGTTACACAGTGATTCAGAAAAAAACAACCAAGTAGACTCTACCTATTTGCATTTTTTGGTAATTTCTTTCTTCCCCAATCTCTTAAATATTTCCCAAAGCCCCATCCTCAGGCAGGCAAATTTAAGGTTGTCCTCTTGCCTTCTTGCCAGTTAATTGGCAACAATGCTCTTTCTTTTCTCAAACCTGGTGTCCTAATAATTGACTTCTGTGTATATCAACAGCGAATCCATTGCTAGCTAGTACCAGCATGGGGGGGGGGGTGACAGTCCTTTGCAGTAAGGTGGGGTGATGACTGGGTCAGGCACAAGTATGGTCACTTTTGGAGTGAAAGGCTACATTGTCGACAGAACTTGTTCCTGCATGGTGACTGGGGGCTTGGTGTTACATATGTCACTCTACAGGATGGTGGCATGTGTTCAAGTTCACCCAGTCATGAAGGCTTGATCAAGACTCACAGGACAACGATGGCATGTGGAAACATTGACCTCCCTCGGCTGAATGTGACATATGTGGTATCCAAGTGTTTCAACCTGAATTGATCCATTTCAGATTTGCACAGTTCTTTAGGGGGTGTTACCACTTCCCCACTTTGCATGAGAAGAGGGAATCAGAGTTGTAGTCACCTGCCCAATTCACAGATCTTGAGGCCAAAGTTATGAATCAGATCTGGGCACATGTTTCTGTATTTCAATGAGGTCACGGATTTCACCTCCATATGGTGCCTTTGCTGACTCTCCTGCTAGGTCTGCAGGGTTTTTGGAGCTTGATGCAGTGATGCAGTATCCAATTAGGTGAGGCCAGGTGTCACTAGCCTTCAAACAGACCTTCATGAGTTCTTGCTTCCCTCAGGGGTCAGTGGAGGGCCCCATTAGCTACTGCTGGCAGCCCTGCCCACGCTGCCTGCCTGAGAGAGTGGCTGCCTCCAGTGGCATCTCTGCTGCATGATCCACTGGAGAGCAGAGCTGGGTGCTGCCTCCATTGGCTGTGAGTCCTGAAACCCACCCAACAACTGCATGCCCTCGTGGCCAGTCTCCCAGAGAGACCATGGGCCTGACATCCAAAAGGCGGGAAAGCAATTAAAAAAAGAACCATGGGCGACATGAGATAATACAGCAGGAAAAAATGGAGCTTTTAGCCAGATGAAAATATAATTCACTCACCCAAGCTTCTTATCACAGTTTCTCACCTTCTCAAACTCAGTACTTGTGAGCAAAGACTCTAGAATTACACCAAATAATCAGTTTCTTGTCGCTCCTTTAATGATGAAAAAAGCATTTGTATTTCATGTCTACAAAACAGAAGGAATTCATGTTCTCTTAGTCTTCCTATCTGACAGATGTTCCCCTCACATCTTGGAAGACCAAGGGCGCAGTGTTGCAATCACAGTTCTGCAGATGTGGGAAGAGCTGCAGTTTCCTGCATGATGTCAGCAACAGAATTAGGTCTTCAACCAGGTGTGCTGACTCCTCAAAAAGTGCTCTCTCTCAGACACTTTTAGGGGGGCAGGGGCGGGAGGGGAGGGATTGGGGTCAGAATGGGGGGGCTGCAATTGTATGGGGAATATAACAATAAAATTTATTATCTAATAAAAAAAAAAGTGCTCTCTCTCAGAAGACGGGGGTGAACATCAAGGTGGCTGGATGCTGATACCACCTCTGCCCAAAATGGGCCTTAAAAAGTGCAGACAACTTGTTGGCCTTTTGGGGCCCCAGGTTCTCATTTGTGAAATGGGGGTTTTTCATGAGATTGCCTCTAAAGTCCTTTTCAGTGCTGAAGTCCTAGACACCTCCATCTTCCTGCCAGGCTTGCCTCTGTTGTCTGCCAAAAAGCAAACTTGAACTTGACAAATTCTCTCCATCGGGGCCCCATGTACTCACCAGTTTCTTAGAAGATAATGAGTGAAAATCGCTCAAGAGGGAGGTTGGTAATAAAAACCTACTCCTTGGTGCCCTAATTCCACTTTAGGAAGAATGAACATATTGTTTTAATTAATCATATGAAAGCAAAATTAGCATGATTGTGTGAAAGGTGTTGTAAATCATCTGATCCACATCATTGAGCAAAGAGCATTTAGTTATTCCAGAGTTGTTAAAGATTTTATCTACCCAAGTGAAAATTCAATTAGTACCAGCTTCAGCTTATATAAAACGAAGGATTTTCAACTGTGGGAAAATACTCTTTGTGTGTGTGAATACTACCTATGCCACTTTGATAAATTACTGTAATTAACTGTATCCTACGCAAGCTAAACAAAATTTACCGACTGTTGTATAAAAGGGATCTCTCCTCTTGTTTGGGAGATTACTGTAATCTGTACATGATATTGTCTCTAATAGCATGCTTTTTATACTGAGGTTTGAAAGTATCTCCAGAATTCTAGCTGGCACCCGTGAAATGCTGTTGGTTTATGTCACATTCCACCTTTTCCCTTCCGGGTGTGGCGACATCAGCTCTGGGCATCACTATGATTCAATTAAATGTGCTGTGTTTAATTAGCTAGCTGGGAAAACGGCTAGCAGAACCAACTTGGAACATCCTGAGAGCTTAGCCAGAGGGCTGAGTTATTTTGGGAAGGGCAGAGGATGGGACAGGCAGGAAGGAGAAGCAAGGAGACTTTTGCTCAGAGCTCTCTGGCACCACTTCATCCCTTTGTCTGCATCCCTCCTTTTTTTGCACAAGGGTGCTGCCCTGACCCTCTGCCCTCCCAGGCCAATCCCTTCCTCCTTTCAAAGTCTTTCAAAGAGACTTCATATGTGTGTTTGCTAGGAGTGCCAACTTTTCTCCCCGATTTATCAACCTATCGCTTTATAGATTCTCTGACCTTTTCTCCTGCTTCACCCTGCACGGAGCCTAGTTCTCAAGGAGAGAATGCTATAGAAATTGGCAGAATTTCTGGCAGCCTGGTCCAGCTACATCCTGAACTTCATACCAACTGTCCAACCCTCAGCTCTATGTGGGCAAAATTCTTGGAGCAAGGTCACTCAGACCCAGAGCATTGCTGGTGCGTTGTGATCATTTCTGAGAGATTTTTAAAAGTAATTCTTCATTGCACTGCTATCTCTATTTGTAACTAACATTCACTGAATGCTTGCTCCGTGCTCGACCTATGGCAAAGACCATTGTCTTTATTATTTATTCCTACCAGGCCCCTCTGAGACGGGTGTTACTATCTCCATTTTACAGATGAGAAAGTTGAGGCTCAGAGAGGTACATACATTTGCTTAGAGTCACACAGCTGGAAAGAGTTAGAACCAGTAACTGAAGGCACATTCTGTCTGTCCCATGCTCTTCATCATTATGCAAAATTGCCTCTTCCCATGCTAATCTTGTGCCAAAACTGAAGTACTGCAAAGACCGACTGATTCACCTTCCTGCTTATTTGTGCAGAGAGCTGTTTTCCTGGGCACAAGAGAGAGTCATGTCAGCCTGTGTTGGGAACTGTGACCATGAGGATTTGTGTAGAGTATATTAATCTGTTGCCTGCCCCTCTGCGGGGGAAGCTGGAGAACCTTTGAACCATGTTGTGGGGCTCCCTGAGCAGGCAGCTTGTGTCCCTGATAGCTTAGCTGTAGTAACAGCAAGCTGTTCTACTGTAGTATGGTAGTACTGTACTACATAGCTGTCTCTGTGTAGTCTCTAACAACCTGCTATGCCAATTAAGTTTTCTTCCAAGGAAGAAAACTTGAATCTTCATTGAGGTGTCACTGGCCTGCAAGGTGATACTGGAGATGATAACCTCACCAAGGGTCAATCTGTCTTCTATCACATTCGTCAGCTAACCAGTGGCCTCACAAGAGGAGCTTAGAGGGTTGATGAGAGGGTATATGTGAAGTGACCTTAGAATCATAGAAACACTGTGCACTGGAAGTTATAAAGAAGTCTTGACAGATGGAGTGGCCCTTGGTGTCAATTTTGGCCACACCTGCCTTCCTCTTTGGGAACCAGCTCATTCCAGGTCTATGGGATGTGGCCCCACCCTGATGCACAACCACCAGGCCAAGCAACAGGGGCTCTGCTCTTCCAGCTGACTCTAGACAGGTGTGAAAAGAAGTTCATTCCACCTACACTTGTGAACCAGTGTTTGCTTTCCTTTTGGGCCCATTCAACAGTGTGCCCAGCTCAGTGACGACAATGAGCATTATGACAACAGAAGCAGAAATAAAAAAGAGAACAATCCCAAAAATCCACGGTCCCCCCCCATCCTAGCAAGTCATTTGACTTGTTTCCAAATGTCCTTGTTTCCTTCTAGTTTCTGACCACATGCCAGAGTGTTTTTACATAGTTGCAATCCAAGTGTAAATAGCTTTTTCTAACCTAAATATTTCCCTATGCTACTCTGTAGTCTTCTCAGTGATAATTTTGAATCCTCTGGAGGATTTTATTAAGTGCATTGTGGAATATATTTCTATGATTCCACAATGCACTTAATAAAATTATATTGGTCTCTGCTCCTGCTTCCTGTCACAGAGCTCCGGAAATGCTGTACTTTCCTGTGTGATAAGAGCACCAGTAGCATCTTTTATTCTACTGTTTGTCTTGGACTCTGGTTCCTGACACAGGGATCCTAAATCCCTTCTAATTTCCTGGGTTGTGGCATGGCTTTATTTCTAGTGAGACTACTCTGGGTGAGTTTCTGCCTGTCCCCTGGCTGGGGGCTGGTCACCAGATAGGACAATCTGTAATTGGACGCTTGGTACTGTTGGCTCTAATCCCTGTTCTCCAGAGAGGGCAAAGGGCCTGGAAATGCCTAGGTAAAGAAGCCTTCATCATAACCCAATAGTATTGGGTTCAGAGAACTTTCAGATAGATGAATACCTCCTCGACAGGAGGGTGACACACCCAAACTCCTCACTCTGTGACTGTTCAATCTATATCCTTTATCATGTCCTTTAATGAATTTGTGCATGTAGCAAGCGTTCCCCTGAGTTCTGTGAGCCACTCTAGTATATAATCAAATCCAGTGGGGAGGAGATCTTGGGAGCCTCTGATGTGTAACTAAAGTGGACAGAAGTTGTGGGTAACCTGAGACATGATGCCTGTGATAGGTGTCAGAAGTTGAGTGGGAGCTGTCTCAAGGCCCCAGGCCCATGACCTGAAGTGTCGGGCCAGAATTGAGTTACATTGTGAGATACCCAGCAGAGAAGTGCTCAGTGGGGGAAAAATCCCACACATCTGGTGTCAGAAGTGTGATGTGGAAAGTGCATGAACACAAAGGAGAAATTCAGGAGAGAGGATTTTAGAATTTGTTCTATTGAGCACATGCTTGAAGTCCTTAAGCTTCTCCTTTTGTTGGGAATTTGTGTTGTTTTCAATTGTCCATGGTTAGAGATGAATCTGTTCATGTGCTCACACCTAGTTATTGAACCACTGTCTTGGGCCGCTGTGCTGAGAAGAGGGTATTGTGAGGGAGGGAGATGTGGTCCTTCCATTTGGTGAGGCAGATAGACAGGTAACTTGTGAAGGGAAGGACAGAATAAGTGTCTGAAAGAAGAGAGAGAGACCTGAGTGAGAAGGGTGGGGAATTCTAGGTCAGATGGATGAGAAAAAATTGTCTTAGAAAGTAATTAAAAAATATTTATATTTGAGATGTCTGGATAGCTTTAATCTTTCAACAGATTTAAATAATAGACTTCTAATTTACAAAATGTGAAATAATACAAATGTAATGGAAATGAATTATAATTCTAAACGTTGTAGAATAACCTCTGCTAGCATAATAGCATAATAATCATTACAAATGAAATAAGTTATTTATTTTGCTATTTAACTTTCATTGTGGCTGAGTCTTTTAAGGTAGATTCTCTTTAGGAATTTTTCAGTTTTTAAAATTGTTTTTCTTTTTTCATTGAAATAATTTGGGTTTGAACACTGTATATGGTTTGGAAGTATAGGTTTACTCCTCTTCAGATGCATGTTACTGTCCCCAGCTCCCTTTGGTGGGTCTTTGAGACACAAGAATGCAATGAGGTCTTCAGACAGAATGGAGGCAAGAGCACCAGGGTTTATAAGCAGTAGAACAAGAGAGGGGGCTCCAGCGAGTCCTTTTTGGAAATGAGAGGCTCCTGGATCAAAGCCTTGGCTTGGCTCTTACAGAGTTCAGGGCCTTTTGGTGAGAAGCAAACTAAGCAATGCCCCAGCTGGGTGGTTTCCTTCTTGTAAGTGTGGGCTGGGGGTTCCCTGGTGTCTGACAGCTGTTGTGCAGCCCCATCACACATCATGCAGCCATGTTCTGCAGGTGGAGGCAAATCCCTTCCAGAGGTGGGGACTAACTAGAATACTATAATGACTCCTACTGCTACTGAGCAGCACTTTTGGTTGTTCTGCACATGCCTTGTAAGCTGGTTCTGACCAGTTTGGGCCTGGGGTGCTCCAGTTTCCTACTTCCAGCCTCAAGAGGGTGTGATAAGCTGTAAAAATAGCTCAAGAATGAGTATATTGAGAAAAAGTTTACTGATAGAAACAATGGGTCAAAGAAATTTATGGTAGGGGCTTCCCAGACCCTGAGCTACTCCTGTGTCGTGTCCACACTCCTCCCATCATCCATGATCTTCCACTCTATCCCATTGGGTTCCCTCCCCCTTGGTGCCACACCTTCCCCTTCTGGTGACCTCAGCTTTAGAGTCAGATTTCTAGCATTTGTTTTGGTTAAGTTTTGTCTGTTCTTTGCTTTGTTTCTCTATATTCCACATAGGGAATGAGATCTTCGGGGTTTTGTCAGTAAGCAGTGTTTAAACTGTAACTAAAGGGAGAGAAGCATCCAAACATGCTTCTATGTACCTAGACCATGCCAGTATCAGGAGGTAGGAGGTCCAGGAATGTGTGTTTAAGGACCAAATGTGTAATTAGCTGCAGGCGACCAGGGAGGGGTGTTGTCAGAGACAGGCCTTGTGCAGCTTCAGGAGCGATGATGAGAAACCTATCATTAGATTGTTATATAACACTTCATGTCAGAGTAACTCCTGTGAGCCTCTGTAGTGTGTGTGCATCCTTATGTTGTGATGGTGCCAACCCAGTTACTTATCTTCAATTTGTAGACAAGGAAACTGAGGCCCAAAGAGGTCAGATGACATCTCAGGAGTTCCACCACAACTTGTACTGGGTGGAGACCTCTGCTGTGTTGCTGTTTGCCAGGCATTTCTCCTGCTGAACTGTAGGTGGCTTCACTAGTCTCTGTCCTGAAGGCTGGCCTCGCTCCCTCTGCAGGCCCTCCCAGAGCCCGAGGGAGGTGACTGCAGGGTCAGGGAGGGAAGAGAGTCATCACCTGGCTTCATTAAAGCCATCTGCTTGTTCTTTCAAAGGGCCAACGGGCACATCAAGCTGGAAACCCAGTAGGATTTCTAATTTGTCAACAGAATGTGGCAAAGCTCCAGGGGGCAGCCCTGAGGGAAGGGGACAAGAAAGCACTGAAGGACAAGAGGAGGTGGCTCTGCCCTTATGGCAGCACAGGGAGAACTTCGGGTTTTGTTTTAGGAACACTAGGGAATTACACAAGCTCAGGATGGTGAAGGATTTTAGTGTTTGTTCTGCCTACTGTGCCCTGGGATGGTCAAATCAGCACCAAGTGACCAAAGACCCAATGACTCCAGGGCCAGGTGGCCTCTGGGGCAGCTTATTCTAACAGTGTTCCCTTGGTTGACAAATTTTATTTAAGCACAGTGGAAATAAAGTTCCTACTGGGTCCTGGGCTAGCTGCTAGGTGCAGAGAGAGGACTGAAATGACATGGTGTATAGCTGAAACAATTATTATTATTTTTTTAAAGATTTATTTATTTATTCATACAAGAACTGAGGTACAGGCCAGAGATGCAGGGGGTGAGAGGATTCAACAGAGACAGAGTGGGGAACAGAACAGGCAGACTGACACTGCTGAGGGGAGCAGTGGGCATGACAGGAGAGGTCTGCTGAGCCATGTGGGTAGCCCCCTGGCTGGCCAGGGATCTAACTTGTGCTGCAGAGGCTGCGGACAGCTTCATAGTACTGTGCTTAATGACCTGTGCCACCAGGGAGGCCCTGGGTGAAACAATTATAATTTACAATGTCTGCTGAGGGTTGAATTGTCTTCCTCACCTCCTCCCCCATCCCCAGCCATACCCCCCAGGATCTCAGAATGTGAGCTTATTTGGAGATAGGGTCTTCATAGAGGTCAAGTTAAAGTGACATCATCAGAGTGGCCCTAATACAACATAGCTGTTATCCTTATTAAAAGGGGTTTTAGACACCAAGCACATAGAAAGAGGGCAATGAAGAGACACAGGGAGATGACAGCCACCCACAGGCCAAGGGAAGAGTCCTGGAGCTGGTCCTTCTTCATTGCAGCCACCTCGATCTTGAACTTCAGTCTCCAGGACTGTGAGACAGTAGATTTCAGCTGGCAGGCCTCTGTGGCCCTTTGTTGTATAACCTTACACAAGTAGACAATGTCGTAGTAGACAAGTGTGCTATGAGAGGAATTAATGGAATTGAGGAGAGAATGGAGGAATATAGAATATGGAATTGAGGCGGGAATTGTAGTTCAGATTTGGGGCTTCACAAAGGCTTCACGGAGGAACTGACATTTACTCTGAAGCCCAAGGTGCTTGGCTGCTCCTCTTAACTTCTCTTCCCATATCTGGTCACCTTGCTGTTCTTCGAACATACCAGAGGTGCTCTGACCTCAGAGCCTTTGCTCAAGCTGTTAACTCCATACTGATAGACCCGGGTTAGAATTCTGTTCCTTTTTTTACTAGCTCTGTAGCTCTGTAAACTTGAGCAAATATCTTCAGCTTTTTAAACCAAAGTTTCCTCCTATCGTGGAAATGATGGTGATGATGATGATGATGGTGATGGTAATGGTGAAGGAGGATGAGAAGAGGGGAGACAAGGAGGAATAGAAGGAGGCAGAAGAAAGAGGAAGAAGTAGGTTTTCTGCGGAGAATCAGTAAGGCCTTAGAATGCTAGCACGTGGCCTGGTCCATGTTAAGTGCTCAGTAAGTACTGGCTGTCATGAGCAGCTTTGTCCTCCAGCAACACAGACCCACTCAGCGGTTTTCAAACAGCTCTTGTTTCTTCCCTCCATATATTTGTTCCCACTTGTCCATCTCCCATGGCGTATGCCCTCTCAATTCCAGCTCCGCCTCAGACTCCCAGCCTGACCGTCTATCTGTCTGTCTGCCTGAAGCAAAGCCACGCGGTTGCCATGCAGCAACTCTGCTGAGAAGTGAACAGCACAAGTAGACACTGAGGAGTTGGTGGAAAAGCATGGTCCTGGCTTTGTCTGAATTCCTTTCTCCTGCCTAGAATCTGCTGGAGATGTTTTATTCTTGAGGCTCAGCCAGGGCTCCCCATCCTTCTCACTGCAGACCCAAGATCCCCTCGGTTTTCTGAGGAGAGCCAGCATGGACAATTTTACGGTCTGGTGGGCTGTTGTAGAGTGTATCTGGCGAGTCATTTTCTGTTTTCCAAAACTAATTAGAGATAGATAAATTTAAATGGTTGTGGAAGCCAACAATAAAACATTATGTCCTCATTAGCTGGAATAATACTGCGGCTTCCCTCTCATGGGAAGACCTTGACTCAGAAAGACAGGCTCTGGCTGAGCTGTGTGCTGGGGTGAATTCCAGCCCCTGTGAGTCCATTGGGCCTCCCTTCCCAGTCCTAGTGGCACCCCTGGAGTTGGTGCTGGTGGGGCATTTGGCCTCTAGAAATTAGCAAGGGGGGCCTCCCCAATGGCACAGCAGGTTGAGCGCAGTGCTGTGAAGCTGTCTGCAGCCTCTGCAGTGCGGGTTCAATTCCTGGCCAACCAGGCAGATACATGGTGTGGCAGACCTCTCCTGTCTCGCCCACTGCTCCCCTCTGCGGTGTTTTTGGTCTGTCTGCCTGTTCTGCTTCCCGCTCTGTCTCTGGTGAATCCTCTCACCCTCCCGTGCCTCTGGCCTATACCCCAGTTCTTGTATAAATAAATAAATCTTAAAAAAAAAGAAATTAGCAAGGGGTTCAAATCAAGGCCTCACTCCCTGCTGTTAAACATTAAACAGACCACTGCTCAGGTGGGTGCAGCGGGACCAGGCCCTGCGGTTCTGAGGCTCCCAGGCAGTATTTTGCTAAACTAAAGTGTCTTTGGAAGTTGCTTTTCTCCTTTGGGCTCCTGTGAGTGTCCAGACACAGTGCTTTGCTTTGGGTGAGATATGGGACTTGGGAGCAGTGGCAGGTTTGGTGGTTTCCATAGTAACCTGGCAGGGGCTGGGAGGCATTTTAAAGCAGTGTTCTCAAGTTGTTGCCCATAGGAGAGTCACCTGGGCATCTTGCTAAAGGCAGATTTGGGTTGAGCTGGGTGGGTGCGGATGGTGCCTGAGCGCCTTCATTTGTGTCGTTGGGGGCCATGGGGCTGTGCCTGCTCCCCAAGTAATAGGGTTGGTCGTGGACAGAGGCACCTACAACTTTGTGAAGACTCACTGAACGTTTTACCCACCAGGGTGCAGGTTGGTGCTTCTCTTGCTCCAGCCTCAGACTTGCCTTTTGGAGGGAGAAAGAGCGTCTTGCTGTAGAAGCACCAGGTAGGCTGAAGCAGAGGTGGCTTCAGATCTCCTCTCTGCCAAGCAGCATGGCTTCGGCCAACTGCTCACCTGCCGAGTCTCAGTTCCACAAGCTGTACAATGGGGCTCTCTCTTCATGGAAGGATGATGGAGATGGAGGGAGAGGAAGCAGGGAATGAGCTTACTGCAGTGCCCGTCCTTCTCAAGTCCAAGGTCAGACGAACTTCTTTAGCAAACAACACTTCTTGTTTGCTATACAAGAAGGTTTGAAAATACCTTTTTTCAAATGAAGAAAACAAAAACTTGCTTTGGCATCATTGCAAAATATTTTATTTTATTTTATTTTTTAAAGATTTATCCATTTATGCATACAACAGCTGGGGTACAGGCCAGAGATGCAGGGAAGGGGGGCGTGGGTGAGAGGATTCACCAGGACAGAATAGGGAACAGAACAGGCAGACTGACTGAAATACACTGCTGAGGGGAGCAGTGGGCGAGACAGGAGAGGTCTGCTGCGCCATGTGGGTTGCTCCCTGGCTGGCCAGGGATCGAACTTGTGCTGCAGAGGCTGTGGATCGTGTCACAGTGCGGAGCTCAACCCCCTATGCCACCAGGGAGTTCCTGCAAAATATTTTTAAACAGCAAATAAGGGTAGCCCATTCCTTCTACTCAGTGATCACACCATTAATATTTGGTGTATTTACTGCCAGACTTTTACATGTATCTTATTTTATAGCCAAAATGGGATTATAGTCAACGTATTATTTTGTAACCTGCTTTTTAACTTAAAAATATACCACTGGTAGGTTTTCATGTCTAGAGGCAGCCATCAATCATTATTATTTTCATGGCTATACATTTATTTAAAGCAGACTTCTAAAGACCTGGCAAAAGGCACAATATACCTGCTGTCTTCAGTTAACCTGTTAGGAAGGAAGGTGCCAGGCCTTGGGGAGCAGTGTTCAGAGAGATCCTCTTGGTGTCTCTAGGAACCTGGTTCTCCAAACGGGAAGAAGGTCAAAGGCAGAAATGCCAGGTACTCCAGATGAATGCAAGGACAATCTGAGACCAGAGGATGTCCAGGGCCCCTCCAGCCATGGATCTGCAGACTGAGTCTGAGCATGAACAATAGTCAAGACTCAGTCTGACAGATCCATGGCCTGGAGGAGGCCCTGGAATCCAAAGATAATGAATTCTGGCTCTCGTTTCCAGCCCCAAACACTTTACTGGGTCTCCTAACTCCCCTGACCTTTTAATGCTGGGAGCATCTGTGGTGGTGGTGATGGAGGTTGGGGGGAAGAGGGAGAGGGAGCCATTCATTTCTCCATGAATTCTGCTAGTCAGTGAGTATTTATGGAGCTCCTATGTGTGCCAGATGCTTGTGTGGGTTTCAGGATATTATGCAGAGGAGGATACACAGGACCCCTATCTCACAGGTGGCCCCTTAAAGTCAGGGAAACAGCATGTGCTTAAGCACAAACCAGGGTTGCTTTAGGTGGCAGTAAGTGCAAGGAGGGGCACATGGGAGGGCAAGGTGATAGAGCGAGATGGAGGCTATTAGATGGGATAATCAGAGTGGGTCTCTCTGAGGAGGGGGCATTTCCACTGAGCATTTCTTTTGGAGCAGACTACCCTTCTGTCTGAGGCTACATCACAGCCCTCTCCTGGCGGGAGCAGAGTTCTCAAGTCTCAGGTGTGCGTGTGCTCTGTGGATCCTCAGTCTTCTCCAGGCTACTTTAGCTCTTGCTCCTGAGACCCAGTTAGCCCCACTCAGAATCCTTCTCCACCAATTACAGATAGAACCACCACTGTCATATCTCTGTCTGTGTGTTTATCTCTGTCTACATGTGGGCATGTCTATGTCTGTCTGTATATATGTATTCTATCACTGGAAGAGAAATTGGGTGTCCAGAATGAAACACTGCATATGGCCAGCACAAAAAGACCTTTATACTAGACCCTGCATTCTTATTCATTCAGCCTTAGTGGTAGGAACTTATACTTTTGGTTGGGCACATAGCATTGTTTTTTGAATTGAGCTTGCAGTCATATACTTCTACATCTTGTAGTGTGAGTCACAGAATTTTGGAAAGTGAGTACAGATTTCATTAAATCTAATCTTGTTAGTTTGGGCTGATTCTTCAAACCAGTCTGGATATTTTGGCTTCCTGGTTCAGTCAGTCAATATTTTTCATTCCTTTAGCAGTTTACCCAAGAGGTCAAAGGAGCAGCCCTGGTAAGAGGTGATGGCAGTGTACCCTAAGATGGTAGGGGTGCAAACAGGGGTATATTTGGAGGTTGGGCAGTGGGTGGTGGTAGTCAGGAAAAGAAAGGAACCAGACATAACTCCTGGATTTGAGACCTGAGTGACGGGACCAGTCTGGTGCCATTCACTGAAATAGGTAAGAATGTTATGGGTTGAATGTTTGCTGTCCCCCAAATTCATTTGTTGACCCCCCAGTGTGATGGGATTTGGAGGTGGGACCTTTGGGAGGTAATTAGGATAAGGTTTTGAGAGTGGAGTCCTCAGGATGAAGTTTGTGCCCTTATAAGAGTGATCACTTCCTCACCTACTTTGCAGGGGTTGAGGAGACAGGAAGTTGGCGTGTGTGCCCCGGAAGAGGCGCCCTGCCAAGTTGACCCTGACTCCAGCCTCCACTGTGAGAAAAAGAAATACTTGTGTGTAAGTCACCCGCCTGTGATACTTTGCTTCAGCAGCCTGAGATGCTAAGGGAGTTGAGTAGGAGGAATATTTATGAGGAAAAATTATTTCACTTGGTAAGAGGATAGCAATTTTTATTTGCTTCCTATATTCTGTATTTTTGACAGTAATATTTAGGGACATGAAAAGGAAGACTGTGAGAGTGAGTTCTGATGACTGGATTCAGAAGGAGACAAGGAGGATGAGGCAGGAGAGGTGTTGTCTGCATGGAAAGGTACAGGCATTTTCTTTTTAAGCCACGCCTTAAGAGCCAGATCTGTATTCCTTATAAAAGCTGAGATTCAGAGGTGACCCTACTGAGCTACACAAATTTCTGAGGGGAATAGAAATGAAAGATGTTCCCAGCCTCTTTCAGCTTTTATCAAATACCAGAACCAGGGGGCATGAACCAAGCTAAAGAAGGATTGAGCCCGGAGGGGTTGTGGATGAGTGTGCTAACCTGGGAGCAGTTAATCCTTGGAATATACTTACAGGAGGTAGCTGTAAAACAGTGTAAATGCTGAAAGTAGATTTTATATTTAGAAAACAGAGAGCTGGGACACAGGTATCATTTTTATTGCCAACTTCTGGCCGCTGGTTTGCCACAGGGCCTTTGCCAAAAGATTGCTCCTGTGAGCACAGAATCCCAGGCTACTAAGGGGAGGGGCATTCCAGAGACCCCTCTTGTACAGAGGCTGTCACCAGGAGTGCACAGAAGAATCTTCAGGCAAGAGTTTTTTTTTTTCCCTTTGAACTTGTCTTATTTACTTTATTTATTTTTGGTGGATACAATTTATTTATTTTTTATTTTTTAAATTTTATTTTTATATTCCCTATACAATTGCAACCCCCTTATTTTGACCCCAATCCCTCCTTTCCCTGCCCCCCCTTCTCCCATAGTGTGTCTCTGGTTCATAGTGGTTTGTTGGTTTTGATTTTTTCTTTCTTATAGTTATTCTTTTTCCTGGTCCCTTATTTAAGTTTTCTAGATTCCTGCTATGAGACCATCCGCTATTTTTCTTTTTCTTTCTGGCTTATTTTGCTGAGCATGATCCCTTCCAGCTCCATCCATGTGGCTGCAAATTGCATGTGTTTATCTTTTTTGATTGCTGAGTCATATTCCATGGTGTATATGTACCACATCTTCTTGATCCGGTCATCTATTTTTGGGCATTTGGGTTGTTTCCAAAGCTTAGCTATTGTAAACAGTGCTGCTATAAACATAGGGGTGCAGGTGCTCTTTGGAATTGATGTTTCTGTGTCCTTTGGGTAAATACCTAGGCGTGGAATTGCTGGATCATATGGAAGCTCTATGTTTAGTAGGTTGAAGAATCTCCACACAGCTCTCCATAGTGGTTGGACCAGTTTGCACTCCCACCAGCAGCCAGGAGAGTTCCTTTTTCTCCACATCCTCGCCAACATTTGTTGTTGCTAGTTTTTTTAATATGTACTGGTGTGAGATGGTATCTCATTGTAGTTTTGATTTGCATTTCCCTGATTGCAAGTGATGGTGAACATTTTTTCATATCAGGCAAGTGTTTTTTCTCCCACCACTTATTCATGCCAGGGTTTTACTGCCTTTGATTTTGCTGTTAGGTTGGGCACACTATTTTGGAAATGTTTCCCAGGTTACTCAACACATACTGCCCATCATAGAGCTCTGATCTGGGGTGACCCCCCCCTCATGGTGAAGATGAAGACACCAAGACTTGAATAGATGAAAAAATTTGTCCAATAGCTTATAGAGAAGTATAGGAATTACCCCAGAATTCATCTTCTCGAGTGGAGAAAATAGAACAACACAAGTTCTTTTGATCTCTTTATGCCATATTTCAGAGACTAAACATTAACATTAACAGTTAACTAGATATAGTAATATATGTACATCCGTGAAATATAAAATTGAGTGAAAAAAAGAGACACAGGATGAGATTTATGTGAAGTACATGCCTTTATGTAAATTAAAACAACACTTTTTAATACACCTATGGAAATATTTTAGGATCAACATCAAACCCATGAACATGGGTACTCCTTGGAAGAGAGGGTGTGGGGATGCTCCCGGGGATCAAGTAATTAACAAAACTTAAGCAAGGGACACATCTTGGGATGGCCACAATGTTACAAACTGAAATTTGAGATTTCTCAATTCTCTGCAGTCAAAGCATGTTTAAAAATTAGCTTACATTTAACAGATGAATGAATGAACAAAATGTGTTGATACACACAGTAGAATATTATTCAGTCATACAAAGGAGTGAAATTCTGACCCCTGCCACAACATGAATGAACCTTGAAAACAATATGCTCAGCAAAGCAAATCAGGCACAAAGGACAAATATTGTATGATCCCACTTACATGACAGATCTAGAATAGGCATATTCTTAGATATAGAAAGTAGATTAGAAGTTTCCAGGAAATGGGGAAGGAGGAATGGAGAGTTTCTACTGTGACAGAATTTTAAATCGACTTGATGAAAACATCTTAGAAATAGATAACAGTGATGGCTGCACAATATTTTGAATGTAAATAATGTAATGGTGCCACTGAAGTATATTGCCACATTTAAAAAGATAATGTGATATACTGTAACCATTGAATCGCATACTCTAAATGGGTGAATGATATGATATATGAATTATATCTCAATAAAGCACTTAAAAATGTACCAACATAATATTCCTTCTCTTTTTAAGTCTTTTTGGTGGGAAAATGGAAGAACTTCAGAGGAAGATTACATTTTCTCTGCCAGGGACTGCAATAGTGACTATATTTGCTTCTCTAAAGTACCATAAATGTTGATGGCAAAGTTCTATATTGGGGATTTGGGGCATCTTGATATTTTTCTGGCAGTGCAGATACTTGACTAGGGTTGAGAATGTGGATTTTATTATGTAAATAATAGCTGTTATTAAGTACTTTAATTTGGTGACTGCTAGGCACTGGAGGTGCAGTTCTGTGCAGCTAGAACAAGAACAGAGGTGTTAACAGGCCTGCTTCTTTCCACTGTGGGTGTTGGCAGGCAGTAACTGACATGAGGACAGTGTGTGGTGTACTTAAGATCTGAGTTTTATGCAGCTGGGCATTTGGAAAATGCAGTGGGCAGAAACAGAGCTTGTAATCTGTTATCTTAGTTATGCTGAAAATTTCCCACATCCCCCAGATTTCTTATATTTTGGTCGTTTCCTGTTTTTAGTTCTGGAAAAGTCAATTGAGAAGAGAACTGTTAATCTCTCAGACCTCTAGTCTATAGAGAAAAAAAACCCACAAAGCTGATACATTTTTTTTTCAATTGGCAAAAAAAGTTTACATGAACTCTTTCAGCTTTGAAAATAAAGTTTTGATTTGTGTAGGTTGAGATCAGTTCCTACTTCATTTAAATTCTTTTCATCCGATCTTAATTATATCCGTGTGGCTCACAGAGGACTATCTTCTGGTCTCATGGAATTATTCCAACTGAAAGTGTGGGTGAGAACTGCCATTTCCAGTGACTGACAAAAGAAAGAACAATTGTCCTATTGTCTTGCCCAGTGATAAGCTAGTGACCCAGAACTATTGGTCATTTGCATGCATAGTGGACCATTTCATTAAGAATTTCATTAAGATGGTAATGTTTAATGTTTCCTGGGAAAAATGAGTTTTTGGCTTGTTCAATTATATAATTAAAGTCAGAGAATTAGGGGAGATTGCAAACTGCTTGCATAATGTGGGCAAGTATAATGATAAAACTTGTAAATAAGTTCAAAAGCATCAAACTCTGCATGCATCCTTATGCAGAATCAGATTAGGAGGGTGGGCAAGTGGAAAGTGTATGCTGAAAAGTTCAGTAGAGATTTACTCTGGGGTCCACTAACTGAGCTCCTGCTTTCTGGACCTGCTTAGTGAGCTAGATGAATAGAGTTAGACCTGGGGAAGAGCTGACTAGGTTCTAGAAATTTCCTGCAACACACTTTTCTTTCCTTACAGCAGTGATTTCCTCTTTAGGAATAAAAAGCAATGGCATGGGTTTACAGATTTCTTAACTAGTGGCCAGAGTCCTAGGACAGTGTCTGTCTTTCCTTGTTTCCAAGGTGACCTTGTCTTTATCCTCCTCCTGCCTTTCTGCTAGCCTATAAAACAGGAAGTTCTGCCGTTTTGAAAGAATTAAGAGGATGTCTCTATGCTTTCTTCTAATATCTTCATTTTTCTGTAAAGAAGAAAAGGTGCTTTAATGAAGTCAATCTCACTTTTCTGAAGCATTGTAGAGGTAGGAAAGCTTAGTATAGCAGCACAACATATGATTTATATGTGAATCTTGGGTGTGCCTATTTCTTTCTTTTTATTTTTTTTTAAAGATTTATTTATAGAAGCAGAGAAGCAGGAGGGGGGGGAGATTTATTTATTTATTTGTAAACAAGCACTGGGGTATAGTCAGAAGTGCGGGAGGGTGAGAGAATTCGCCAGAGCCAGAGTGGGGAGCAGAACAGGCAGAATGACGAAGTACACTGCTGAGGGGAGCGGCGGGTGGCAGGAGAGGTCTGTGCGCCAGTGGGACCCTCACCTGCGGCCAGGGATCGAACTGGTGCTGCAGAGGCTGCGGGCAGCTTCACAGCCCAGCGCTCAACCGCTGCGCCACCAGGGAGGCCCTGTGCCTATTTCTTAAGTTTGTTGCTAGGCTTGGTGTCCTCAGTGGTTCCAGTCTTCCTGTTCTCACTTCCTCACTACTCCAGCAATGAGAGGAGACTCCTTTTACTTGATTATGCTGAACAGCTTGGCACTCTAGCTCCTGCTGCCAAATTTGGCTCTGAGTTTTCTTTGCATACTCATGGGTCCAGAACTGCACTCTTCATCCCTTTACCACATCTTAGGTGTCACGTCAGGGAGATAGACTGGTAAAGAGTGTGAGTCTGGCTTACATTTACATGCTCTTACAGGTTGATGATGTGGCCGGGACCTCAGAAGTGTAACACGTAGAGACAGAACAAGGAAAATGAGTTTTATCTTTATCTTTGATCTCTGGTAACTTTTAAAAGCCAATGTCAGCAGACTACTCACTTTTTTAAAATATGTCTTTTCACTTGTTCCAGGACCTCATTTTATTTTTTATTTTTAAAAATTAATTATTTAAAAAATAGTTTTTACATCATTGTTCATTTTTAAACAATGTTTGCTTCCCCCCCACTTCAGGTGTAGTCCCCATAGAAGTTCCTTCACTAATGCACCCATGTACCATCACCACAGGCCCCTGTGCTTGTCCCTCCCTCTCTCTGATGACCTCATTTTAAATAGTCAGAAAACTCGATGTCCTGGAGTAACATTAAAGGACATATACGATCTCACTTTACTGACCTTGGATATTTGGGACATGTCATGGGAGTCAATACAAAGAACGTCTCAAGCCCCGTTGAGAGAACAGTCTGTGTGTAAGTGCTGAATCTCCACTTTGCGCTCCATCTACATCTGTGCAAATATGTGCAAATATAGAGGAGATATTTCCTATCTCTGACAGCACATAGCAGAGATGTGGGTATTTTAACAGGACAGTTCTCATGATTGTATTCTAAACAAAAAAGGGACAAGAATACCTGTTCCCTCTGTGCCCCTTACTCAGTGTTCCTCTCGTGTTAACTGCCCCACATTCCCAGAGAGCAGGGGATTTGACTGGGAGTTGCTGGTTGGCTGCTGGGACCACGGAGTCTATTGAGAGTTGCCATCTTCTCCAGCATCTCTTCTTCAGGTTGATGTTCATACAGGATTGGAGAAAACCTCTTCCAAAGGGAGTCTCCCTGTTAGAGGATAAGACTTAGAAGAAATGGAAATTATACAAACAGGCAGCCCACCGAGACTGAATCATGAAGACAGAAAATCTGAACAGGTCAAAAACAAGGACATTGGGTCAGTAATCAAGAAAAATGTAACAACAACAACAACAACAACAACAACAACCACAACAAAAGCCCAGGACCAAATAGAAGCAAAAAAAAAAAAAAAAAAAAAGCAAAAGCAATATGACAGAGTCTGTAACTACTTCATCAAAGATTTTTAGTTTAGTTGCCTATTTCTGGAGACTCACAAAAAGAATGAGTATAGAATAAAATAACTTTGATCCCATGTAAAGATTTCAAGATGGGCTAAATTTGGTATTTGAAAAAATACAATTTTATTCTAATGTTCAATCTTCAAATTCTAGGGACAGGAGTGTTATTTAACTGATATTTTAGTGAGACTATCCAAAACTGACACTCAAGGAGAGAAAGATGCTACATTTCTTCTTTTTCTGATAATACTGAAGCTGCAATTAGTAACTGAATCTAGATGATTGCTGGGTCAGTACTAAAGTATTTTAGAGAGAACTCCATGAAGGCTATTAGCAAATTGGATGGAAAAGTTAGCATTTCAATTAATTCAAGGAATAATTAATATTTTAGTGTGAATAGGGAAAAAAGTTCTCATGAACAATACCAAGGTTTAGCCCCTGATCTTTCCTGAGACTAAAAATAGGCCTTTGAAACTGTGCCCTGTAGGTTCTAACATTAGCTGGGTGCCCCCCCCACCAACAGCATGTGTAGCGTTCTCTCTACTCTATGGTTTTAGCTATTTTAGGGTGCTCTCTCTTTGCAGAAACTGCTGGTGAGGAAACCAAATTCTTTGTGATCTTGTGGCCTTTATGAAACAACAACTATGATGATAAAAGATGTGTTAACCTTGTAAAGCCCCACTCCAATCATACATTCATTCTATTAAATTGTCGTCTCTTAGACCCATGTGAAAATTCTGAATAGGAGAGATCGTGAAAAAACAGACAGCCCTTCATTGCTTCTGGGTGCGGAAATAAATACAAATCTTTAAAGAAACGTTTTTACATTTCTTGCTCAGATTCTTTGAAAAGGTGAGTCTTGGGTTTGAGGTGGGCAGCCTCCTCCTCTCTGCCTAGGTGTGTCCTGAAGACCCCTGAGGTAATAATTTAAGTTTGAGAGGAGAGGGCATTGGTGATGGCAGAGAAAATGAGGAAGCAACAAATTGAAAGACTGAGGAAGAAGTGACAGAACTTGATGTTCTTTTTTTTTATTGGTGTGAGTTGTCAGTCCTACAATGATACCTTTTAACAGTAGATGTGGATGTTATCAATACCTGCTGTTGAAGATGGAATTAAATGAAGTTGTTAGCTCTCAACAATGGGCTGATATGTGGATTATTATAAAATGAGAAACACAAAGAATTTTTTTTTTTTTGTTAAGAATTGACACTGATTTAGAAGCCAGCCTCACAACTCAAGCAAATTCAGGCCAGTACATGACTTTTGCTATTAGATGAATGAATGGCACAGTGGAGAAAGTGGAGCGAGTATAGAGCAGCCCGCAGAGGTGTAGATGTCAGTGTTTGAAGGTCCTTTGAGGCCACATTCTCGATCAGAGGATGGCAAACTTTTTCTGTAAAGGAACAGATAGTAAATATTTTAGGCTTCACCAGGCTGTCTGGTACTTGTCGCAACTACTCAGGTGTGCCTGGCAGACAGAGCAGTCGTAGACAATTTGTAAATGAATGGACTTGGCTGTGTTCCAGTAAAGCCTCACTTATGAAAGCTGCATTGGGATTTAGCCTATGTATTATAGTTGGCTGATCCTGGATATGGATAAATTCCTTTCTTTTGCAGGAGGGAAAACTTGAGTCGAATCAATGTATTTGATAGATTTAGCATGTTGGCTCACAAGTAATATATATTACACAAATGGTTGCTATTTCTATTATTTGGAAGATCTTTCCCTAAAAAAATGATCCAAGGGAGAAGAGAGCTATAGAAGTTTTACCAAAATGATAACCAAAATAGTATCTCTTTATTTATATTAAGTCCATATATTCATTGTACCCATTTTTTTTTTTTTAATTTGGAGGAATATTTTCTCTGCTAGGAAGGATTTGGAACCCTTTTTAAAAATGCAAACTGTAAATTGCTAAACGTAACACTACTCTGTTCTTCAGCTCACTATCCCATTTCCATGTACTGTATCCACAGGTGTATCCCTGGGATTCTTGGGGAGGCCTCTGATGTCTCTTTCACTTTAGAATGCAACTATTTTCGGGGCCTCCCTGGTGTCTCAAGGGGTTAAGACACAACCTGTGAAGCTGTCCGCAGCCACTGCGGCATGAGTTCGATCCCCGGTCAGGTGCAACACACATGGCGCAGCAGACCTCTCCTGTCTTGTCTGCTGCTCCCCTCAGTAGTGTATTTCGGTCCATCTGCCTGTTCTGTTCCCCGCTCTGTCTCTGGTGAATCCTCTCACCCCTCAAACCTCTGGCCTGTGTCCCAGCTCTTGTATGCACAAATGAATCTTAAAAAAAAAAAAAAGAATGTAACCGTTTTCCCTCCTGCCCTCCTTTCTTCCCTTCCTCCCTTGAATCAGGTGGAAGCATAGACTCTGGGGTGTAATATATCACTTACAGAGACATTGAATAGTACCAAAGTGGCTGCAAAATTATAGGGCCATTTCTGACTGTCTCCTTGCAGTTAGCATGCCGAAATTGTTCAGTTAATATTGGTAAAGAGCGATGGAGATGAAAAGCAATATCTGAGTGCTAAATGTTATTACTAAGAAAAGAAGAAGCAGAACAACTCTTTATATGTGTCCTTAGCCACCCCATCCTAAACCTAACAGAAGCACTGAATTTTATATCTCGAACAGTTCTTTTAATAATGTTCAATCAAATATGAAATTAAGAAGACGACGCTTCCTGACGGCTCCCATCCTGCTTAAGCCGATGTTTTAGGCAGAGTGTGGATAATATTCCCTCATCCCTATAAAGCTGGCTTAGCAAATAGTGTGAGGATTTCTTCAGTTCCAGCCAAGTGGTTGGGAAGAGTGGGGTACAGCTGAGGAAAATTGATAATAGTAAGAAAAACAGGTGTGAATGAGAGAAAACATGGCTGAAACGCTATTTTTACTGCAGGCATATAAAATTGTTTTACTTCCCAGGGGAAAAGGTAGGCCTTCCTTTCCAACCCTCCTTGGGCTTCAAGGAGGTCTGAAAATTGAGTTCTGACTAGGCCATGATTTTAGATCCTCTGTGTGGTCATGACCTTTGTGGTTCTAACACCTTGGACTTGTCAAAGCCAACAGGTGGGTGGGCACAGTCATTACCAGTACACGAAGATGGATTTTTTTTTTTTTTTTTTAATTTTTTTTTTTAATGCAATGTCTTTTTTTTTTTTTTTTTTTTTAAGATTTATTTATTTATTTATACAAGTACTGGGCACAGTGAGAAGTGCGGGAGGGTGAGAGAATTCACCAGAGCCAGAGCGGGGAGCAGAGCAGGCAGAAGGACCGAAGCACACTGCTGAGGGGAGCAGCGGGCGGCAGGAGAGGTCTGCGCGCCATGTGGGACCCTCCTCCGGTGGCTGGGGAGCAGCCGGGGATCGAACCAGCGCTGCAGAGGCTGCAGGCAGCTTCGCAACCCAGCACTCAACTGCTGCGCCACCAGGGAGGCCCACGAAGATGGATTTTTCAAGGTAAAGTTTTCATCTAGGTGCAATAGGCTGCTCATGTTTCAGTTTTATGGCCATGGAGGAAGAGATGTTTTCCCAGCTGAGAGACACAGAGTAGCCCTAAGTCATTTTAATCACACACAACACACTGAGGCCTGCTGGCTGATCAGAATTGCCATCTAGCCTGCATTCTTTTGTCATTTAAGTGTATCCCTTTGAGTCCAGTTCTGCAGGTTGATTTACTGTGGTGTGTTCTGCCAATGCCGGATGATTCTGGGAATGTGGCTGGAGTTGTTGGAGATATGACGTGAAGAGTTTAAGGAGATGAAGTGGGAAAGTAGATATGATAGAGAAGAGAAATTGGTCCTGACACTGTGACCAGGACTTTTGTTTCGTTGGTAACCACCAGAAAGCCATCACCTCTGTAGCTGGTGTTGGGGATGCCATGCCCCCATTGGACAACTCTTTATTGGGTGCCTGTTAGGTGCAAGGCTCTGCTTTATGGTGTGGTGGAATGATGATAAAGTTGATTTTAGAAATCCAAATATATAAAATGGACCTAATTGTCCTAATTGTGATGATGAGAAGGAAAATATCACTGTTAACGTGGCCAGAGGATTCTTGTTTACTCTGTAAAAGAATCCTAAGTTCTGTGGTTCTCTATCTGAAATTTGCAGAGCACTTTGGGTGGTGGCTTCTTACAAGAAATCCACAAATCCATATGTTTACCAAGAGTAGGTAATATCATAATTGTTGTTAACATGTATGTCTACACATAAATGCATGATTATTTTTAAACACACATAGATAACGTTATGATTAAAATTTAAAAGCCCATTGAAAACTGTTACAGAGTTCAGTTAACATGCCTTTTCAGTTAAAGTATTTCTGTATTGCTGCCATATGAGAATACACATAACACTTGTATAACAAAATTCATCCTTATAACTTACTTATATCATTTAAACATTTTAAAGTGATTTAAAAATAAAAGCAATTTGTTATATACTTACCCATATGTTTACCACTTCCTGCACTTTCTGTTCATTTGAAAAGATCAAGATTTCCACCTGGTACCATTTTACTCTGCTTGATGGACTTCCTTTTACATTTCTTACAGCATGTGACTCCTGGTGAGGAGTTCTTCCAGACTTTCATCTTCTTTTTTTTTTAAACACCTAAAAAACTTGTTATTTTGCCTTTGTTTTCAAAAGATATCTTCAATGGGTATGAAATTCTAGTCTGACTTTTTTTTCATTCAGTACTTGAAAAGATGACATTCCACGGTCTTCTGGCTTCCTATCTCCTGCCATTTTAATCCTTTTTTTCTTTGAACTTAACACATCTTTCTTTCTTTCCTTCTTTCTTTCCTTCCTTCTTTCTTTCCTTCCTTCTTTATTTTCTTTCTTTCCTTCCTTCTTTCCTTTCTTTCTTTCTTTCTTTCTTTCTTTCTTTCTTTCTTTCTTTCTTTCTTTCTTTCTTTCTTTCTTTCTTTCTTTCTTTCTTTCTTTCTTTCTTTCTTTCTTTCTTTCTTTCTTTCTTTCTTTCTTTCTTTCTCTCTCTCTCTCTCTCTCTCTCTCTCTCTCTCTCTTTCTTTCTTTCTTTCTTTCTTTCTCTCTCTCTTTTAAAGATCTATCTATCTATCTATCTATCTATCTATCTATCTATCTATCTATCTATCTATCTATATATCTATCTATTTATTTATACAAGCACTGGGTACAGTCAGAAGTGCAGGAGGGTGAGAGAATTCACCAGAGCCAGAGCGCGGAGCAGAACAGACAGACTGATGAAGTACACTGCTGAAGGGAGCAGCGGGCATGGCAGGAGAGGTCTGTGCACCATGTGGGACCCTTGCTGGTGGCAGGGGATGGAACCGGCATTGCAGGGGCTGCGGGCAGCTTCGCAGCCCAGTGCTCAACCACTGCGCCACCGGGGAGGCCCAACACATGTTGCTTTCTCTGACTGGTTTATTGTTTTCACCATATTTGGGAATTTTGGGTTATTTTTTCTTTAAGTACACCTTTAAGTACACCTTAAGTACACCTTAAGTATATATATATATATATATATATATATATATATATATATATATATATAGGACTGCTTAAAGTTGTCCCCGTTCATTGATGCACTATTAATTTGTTTTTCCAGGCTTATTCTTATTTCTGTATTTCATGCTGAATGTCCAACTTCTATGTTTTCAAGTTCATGAATACTTTCTCCTGCATGTCTGATCCATTATCAAAACGGTATGTAATGATCTCTCTTCTCATTCTGTGCCCTAGCCTTCAGCTTCCCATATACACATGAAGTTTGTACATTACTAGTTTATTGGAAATTTTTTTTCCAGAGAAAATGCATACATTAAAATTTTTTTCTCTTCTCTCCTAATAGCATCTATATGTGCTGTTGTAACCTAGCTTTTATCTTTATAGGCTACTTAGGTATGTTGCCACATAGAGATGTTATATTCCATTTAAATGCATGCCTTTATTTCGTGGCTACATCATTATTTATTTTTATTTCAGATTTTAGGAGTCCCCTGGGCACCCCCCTTTATTGAGAGAGGATTCTTTTAATAGTCCCTGTGTGAGGTGAGACTGTAGGTTTGTTGACAGCAAGAGCCTCAGTGTTGATGTTCGATTCTTCTTTTCCCAGGAGTTGTAGGGAGGCAGGTGTGTATCCTTGCTCTGACCAGACTGGCTCATGACTCGTCTTCCTGTAGTGTCATGTAGTGGGGCTTGCCTCAGGCTGGCATTAGAGGTGAGCAGCATATGGTTGGTCACCCCAGAAAGCCAAGAAGTCTTCCTTTCATGCAGCACAGAGTCTTACTGCTCTTCCTGCACAGGTGTGTGGAATCTGATAGTTTTGGCTGTGCTCCCCTCGATGTGCCTCTAACTCACTGGGAGGCTGAAGGATTTCCCTGTGAGAGACAAAGTGGGCCTTAGTGTGCTGGCTCCTGAGAGTATGAAGGCAACCCCTAGAGGGGCCAAGGATGTCAGAACAAGAGAGAAACAGATTTTCAGGGGCTACAGAACCCGCAGATCCATTCACTGACATTCTTGGAGTCTTTCTTTTTTCTCTTTCATTAATTTTCCAGTGATTCCAGTATTTGTGTAAGTCAGTTTTATTTATTTTCCTCTCATTTTAAGGATGTTTTCAGCAGCATGAAATACATCTATTATGGTTTGAATTCTATCTCCTCAAATTCATATGTTCAAGGCTCAACGCCCCAGTACTTCAGAACATGAGTATTTGGAGATAGCACCTTTTAGGAGATAACTTAATTAAAATAAGACCATTGGGTTGGAACCTAATGCAATGACTAGTGTTCTTCTAAAAGGAGGAAATCCCAGTTGAGAAATGTCCTTTCCAATCAAAATCATCGGCAAAATGAATAGAGTTAACCTTACCCAGCTTAGCCTAACCAAGAGCCACCCTGAATGAAGATAGGATGTCTTTCCTTGAACATAGAGCCTCATGGAGGTAGGGAGCACCCTTCAGGCTGGAGCTGGGTCACTCAGAAGGGCCTGCATGTGTAAAACCATGATGTCTAGATAAACTTTCCATCATGAGGGTCTGGTCTCACTAGGAAGTGTTGAAGAAAGAAAATAATGATGGCTTCTGTTATTCCATAGACCAAGGTCCTAAAACAGATCATAATCTGCATTCTTTCTTACACTCACTCATGCTTCTCTTAGGGCCTTCTCTCCCTTTACCTCTCTAGAGATCCATTATAATTCTCCCAACCAGGAGCAAATGCTTCTGTTCTGGGAATTGAGATGATGGCACAAATAGAATGTTCTTAAAGCCAATGTGACAGTTACAATGGGGACTCAGTCTCTAGATGAGGTCATCAGAACCCAATGTGACAGCCACAATGCATCCTTGATTTCTTATAATAAGCATAACAGCCTCTGAGGCTATCTTAACACAGACTAGGTTTGGAGTGATTGATGGGTAAGTGGGGCAAGCTGCCCAGATCACAGGGAGCCTTGCTAAGAGCCATCATCTCCCATCTGAAACACCTTATCCCTGAGCTCACAGAGGGAGTCCTGCTGTTTATGAATCTAACTCAGGGGTTGGGATGTTCTCCACCACTCATGTGTGTAACATCCCACAGGAAAATGGGACTTTATACCTCGTGCTGATGAAATGAATTTTGTGTGTGTGTGAGAGAGAGAGATAGAGACAGAGTATGTATGTACCTCTTGTGAGTCACTGTGAGTGTGTGTGTGTCTGTGTGTGCCAATGTGCATGGGTCTACATGTGTGCCTCTCCCCCTCTGCATGTCTTAGTGTGTACCTTTGTATCTTTCCTGTGTGTCTCTCTGTCTCTGGCGGGTATGTCTCTGTGTGTGTCTCTCTGCGTGGGTGTATCTCTATCTGTGCCAGATTTCTCTGTGTTCAGGTACATACCCTGTCAGCATGACTGTGTGTGTGTGTGTGTGTGTGTATGTATGTATGTGTGTGTGTGTCTCTCGGGTAGAGAAGATTAAGCTAAGAGAAGGACATGTCCTCTGAGAGAGGCAGATAAATATGAGGCAGGGTGGTGTCCTGTGAAGGGTGTGGAGCGGCATTGAGGCCTCCGGGATGTTCAACCCCATGTTTTCTTCTACGCCCTGATGATTCTCCATGAACTCTTTCAACTCTGTGGGCCTTTGTTTTCTTAGCGCTAATACTACTTGCTTACCCTCGCTCACAGGGATTTTCTGAGAATGAAACAGTAATATGATTTAGAAGGTTTTGAAAAAGTTAAAAGCATGGTAAACAGAAAGGCATTTAGTGGATTAATATAGGACTTGATTCAGCAGAGACTGTTCTGTTCAAGAAGTGCATGGAAAAGGTACTTTGATTTACATCAATCTTTAGCTGATAGATCATGGGGTTGAGTCCAACATGCAGCTATGTGGGCAGAAGTGAGAGCATCACTGCCAGTTTAAAAGGGCATGTGGTCTAAATGGGCAAACACAGGGAAGGTTCATTTTGGATGCAGTCCCGGCCAGTTCCTGGTGGATAGGGGCGTGATGTGGACAAACTTTTGAACCATATCCTGGTAAGGGTGACTGGGCCACAGCATGTCTGTGGATGTGAGGAGGGACTGGCTGTGTGCTGGCTCCACGCTGTCCTCCTGCCAAGGCTGTGGAGATGGGGGTGGATTTAACATCTGAAGGTGTGGGCTGTCATCTTGCATGAGGTGGATAGTAAAGTCCTCGTAAGTATTCAAGTTAGTTAACTTCTTCTACACCACCTTGGTGCCCCTTCTTGGCAACACTCTGATTTAATGTAATTTTCTGCTATATGAATATGTTAATTCATGCATAGACTTACACAAAATGGTATAAAGACAGGGTCTTACTGGAATTGGGAAAAAGATGGTTGAGGTCATCGCCATGGACATGAATGTTCCTTACTTTGTCATGTTAATATCACCTTTCTCTGGCTGGGTTTTTTCACAAGTTAAAAAAAAAATTCTCTGATTTTTTTTACTTATTCTCTGGAGTCCTACAGAGCTCTTAGGAAAATTAGAGACAGATGGCACTGGATCATACTTCTTTTTTTGTTCCCCGTCTGCTGAATATCTTTTCACCTCCCTGTCCTTGCTTCCTGGAGCTCCACAGGGCTTTCCCATGCTGACTTCATGACTCAGCACATGTTGCAGGGGTGTCATTTTCTTTCCCAGGGCTCCCTCACTCAAGGTCTACATTTCTCTGTCTGTATCTGAATGAGCGATTGGCACTCTTTTCTGCAGGTGAGCATGTATGTGCATGTGTGTGTGTTGGTATCAACCATCTGTCACCTCTGTTATTGATTCCTACGAAAGTCAATAAGGAGAGAAATGGTGTTTAAATAGGTCTCATGCATCTTCTCTTTCCAGTTGGGGGGATTAAAGGTAGAAATGTGACTGGGCAACAGTCCAGGTAGGAAGTTCTATGTTGTTTTTTATTTATTTATTTATTATTTATTTATTTTTAAAGATTTATTTATTTATTTATACAAGCACTGGGTACAGTCAGAAGCGCGGGAGGGTGAGAGAATTCACCAGAGCCAGAGCGGGGAACAGAGCAGGCAGACTGACGAAATACACTGCTGAAGGGAGTAGCAGGCGGCAGGAGAGGTCTGCGCGCCATGTGGGACCCTCACCCGGCAGCCTGGGATAGAACCGCCGCTGCAGAGGCTGTGGGCAGCTTTGCAACCCAGCGCTCAACTGCTGCGCCACCAGGGAGGCCCCTATGTTGTTTTTTAAATAGTGATTGGTTTTATCAAGTCCTTCCTGCCAGCCACTGCTCTAGACCCTAGGGATAGAATGGGAACAAGACAGATACCTTTCCTTGTTTTGCTGGAATGAGACACAACTGAACACACAATTTCAGGTGGGGATGGCAGTGGGCAATGAACATGCTTACCAGGGGCATCTAATGTAGCCTGGGAAGCAGCAGGGGTGATGGTCAAGGACAGCTTCTGGAGAGAGTGAGACCTATGCTGAGGGAGAAGGAATGAAGAAGGTGTTTCTGTGGTTGAAGGAGAGACTAGTAGAAGGGTTGGAGCATGGAGAGAGCTGGCATCTGCAGGGAATAGGGAAGTATTCAGACTGGCTGAGGAAGAGGTGTGCGGAGGTGAGAAATTTGGCTGTCACAACACCTAGGTCATATGACCTGGAAGGATTCATCAAAGACTTTAGATTCTTGATTCTCAAACTGTGATGTGCTTCTGTATCACCTGGAGAGCTTGTTAAAAATGCAGATTTGGATTCAGAAGTCTGGGGTGGAATCTAAGAGTCTGCATTTCTAATAAGCTCCCAGATGATAACAATGCTGCTGGCCCATGGACCACACCTGGAGGCAAGACTTGTGACTCTCTCTGGCAGACAATACCAAAACTATTGAAAGGTTTCAGGCAGGAGAATGAAATGACCTAGTTGTGTGATAGGAATACCCCATCATCTCCAGTAAAGTGATGATGGCTGGATATTAAGTGGAAAAATCCAGGACTGGACATCAGTGAGGAGCGGGTGGCTGTAGATGGCTATGTGAGTAGTCATGTGAGATCCAACAGTCAAGAGAGTGGCCATAAGCACTGCCTGTGGCTCATTCCTTTCTGTGTCCTGCTCAGACTCCCTGTAACACTCGTTCTGAGCACCTGCAGTGGGCTCCTGGGTGGTGGTGCTTGGGCAGGACAGGGCAGGGTGGCAGCCCAGCATGGCACTGAAGAGGCTAAGATCTCCTTCCTCATGGATTTCCAGTCCTGGATTTGCCTACCTAATATCCAGTCACCATCATTTTGCTGGAGATGGGTTTTTCCTACCACACAACTAGGTCATTTCATTTTCCTGCCTGAAAGTTTTCAATAGTTTTGTCATTGTCCTCAGGAGAGAGTCACAAGTCTTGACTCCAGTCTTGATCCTGGAGTAAAGTCCTAACTCCATTACTTCCTAGTTGCTTAACCTCAGAGCCTCCATTACCACGTCTGCTGCTGTAGATGGAAAATAATACCTGCCACAGAGCGAGAAGATTAAATGATATAATGTAGACAAGGCACTGAGTCCTGTGCTTGATGTTCACTGATTATGAATACATCGAGGACACTTGCTTCAGTGTTTTCACTTTGGGGATTTGGCATAGAACAAAGTAAATTTGTCCTCTTGGAACACTTGATAAATAGTATCAGTACTTATTATTCTCAGCAGTATCCCTATGCTGTTGGTCCATTTTGGTGGGGAGGCTCAGTTAGTGTGCTTACTCCAAGTGAGGTAAGTCTGCTCTCACTTGCTGAGCAAGGTGTGGGGTGGACACTCTAACCTTACATCCAATGTAATTGATTCCTCTGGGTCTGGCAGCACTTTCAACTTAATTACCCATCACACTAAGCAAGGATGCTTGAGGCCTAGCACCATATTCTGCTCAGTAATTTACATGTGGTCAGTGCTGTAATGTTACATATCATGGCTTTCGAAGGCTTGGGAGGGTTTATGCCCAGCTCATCACTAGCCAGTATGTTAAATTCCCATGTGAAAGAACTGCTTGGCTTTTGAGTTTGTAGGTTTCCTGATGAACTGAGTTGTTGAACTCTTAAGGAGAAGGATAAAACTAAGAGAATTATGATGGTTTCAGTGGAAGGAAGCTGGCGGGGGGTCCTCTTTGCAAAGTAGATATGGCCTAGAATGGAGAGAGCTCTGATGAGCTCTCCACCTGGCTGAGAGAGGCCTACCTGAAAAGCTTTCTTGGTGAGAAAAACTCTGGCTATGTAAGCAAATGAAAATTTAATGGGAGGTTATAGGAGCTGGATCCTATAGGGAGTAACCATAGAAGATCTGTGGACAAGACAGGCCAGAGGACCAGTTTTAGAAGAGGGTGGGAACCAAACAGGGTTGAATAGGACTGGGAAACAGTTTGATAGCAGAATATGTGTTAGTTTGCTCAGAAAAGTAAGTGCACAGTAAGATTTTGCAATGACCAACCTCCTTTAGAGTTATAACAGAATCTATAAACAAAGGTTCATTTCCTTCAAATACACTTGCTGTAAAACACGTCAAACTAAAACTCTACTTACTGAATGGAATGGAATGTTCAGAGATTATATCTCTGCATCTATTGATATGATCATATGATTTTGTCTTTTATGGTGAATTGATTGATTTGCATATGTTGAACCACTAGGTGATGATGTATGATCCTGTTAATGAAATTGAAATGTTAAATTTTGTTGTGTATTTTTGAATCTATTTTCATCAGGGATATTGGTCTGAAGATTTCATTTTTTGTGTGTTGTCATTGTCTAATTTTTGGTGTCAGTTATGTTGGCTTCATAAAATGTGTTTGGGAGCATTCCCTCTTCCTCAATTTTTCAGGAGAGTTTGAAAAGGATAGCTATTAATTCTTCTCTGAAGTTTTGGTATGACTCACTAATAAAACCACCAGGCCCTGGGATTTTGGTTTATTTTGGGAGACTTTTGATTATTGTTTCAATTTCCTTGTTTGTAATTGGTATGTTTAGATTTTCTATTTCTTCCTGATTCAGTCATGGAAGGTTGTAAGCATCTCTTCCATATTTTCCAATTTGTTGGTATAAAGACATTCATAGGAGTCTCTTTGATCTTTTGTATTTCTGATATGTCTGTAATAGCTTTTCCTTTTTCATTTCTGATTCTATTAATTAGAATTTTCTTCCTTCCCCTCTTTTTTAGTGAGTCTAGCAAGAGGTTTGTCTATTTTGCTTATTTTTTCAAAGAACCAGGTTTTGGCTTCATTGATCTTTTGAGCTGTGTTTTTTTTTTCACTTCTATTTCATTTAGTTCCATACTAATGTTTATTATTTACATCCTTCTACTGGATTTTGTTTTCAATTGTACATCCTTTTCTAGATGCTTATGGAATAATGTTTGATTATTTATTTGAGCTCTTCTTGTTTCTTTTTGTGGACCCATATTAGTATATACTTCCCTCTTAGTTCTGCTTTTGTTGCATCCCATAATTTTTGGTAAGTTGTGTCTTCATTTTCATTTGTTTCCAGGTATTTTTAAATTTCTTCATGAACCCAATAGTCATCAAGTTGTATGCTGTTAAATCTCTACATAACAGAGGTTTTTCCTGTTTTCTTTATGTGATTGATTTCAAGTTTAATATCATTCTGATAAGAGAAGATACTTGATATGATTTCAATATTCCTGCATTACTGGCACGTTTTGTGACACAAAATGTGGTCTAGCTGGAAAAATATCCCAGGATTCTCTAGTTAAGAGCCACCTTTATGATATCTGTTCCCTGGAAGTTAGTATCAATATACCTGACCTCTCTGGGTTTCCCCTGGTTTTCCCCCATCATCGGTGTTCCCATTGCACTTTGTAATTCTCCCAGTGAGTTCTCCTCATGCTACATTGTGAGTGTAGAATGGCAAGGCCATTCCTGAAATAGCCCCGGGAGGTTTCACGGATAAGGACTGACCTGATCCCTTTCTGTGTTCTTAGGCTAGCAAAGTGCTTAACAAGTAGAGAACATTTGATGTGTAATAGCTGAATGAAACAAGTATGTGTGAGTATCTTACAAGAAACTCAATTCTAAGCAGCTGGGAATTTTAAGGGGTACGTTTTTGAGGAAGAAAAACAGTCAAACATCGTTTTGTGGTGTGTACACATCTCAAAGCCTCTCCACAGAGACATGTAGCTTTGGAAGTAAAGAACCAGAGAGAGTGAAGCCTGGGATTTATGATCTCTACCTATTTAAGCTTTTAGTCCCTTGATTTATGAAGAATTTTTTTTTTCTTTCACAAAAGCTTTCTTCACATAGGGTATTTCTTTGCCTTGTTTAGTCTTTGTCAAATATTCTCTTTCATCTGGAATCATATTATCCTTCTCTTTGGGGTAATTCATGTTTGTGCAAACCCCTAGGTCTTTGCTGGGATCTGGGCCTGTGGTTCTGAGAAGAAACTCGAGCTGTCAGGGCATCTGCAGGACTGGTAAGCTTAGCTGTGGTTGATGATTTCAGAGTCAACATTTACTCCAAGGTGTATAAGCTCATCTGTGGGTGCAGAAATTCAAGATTCTGGATTTTATTATAAAATTAGATCCTCTACCCCTCCCTCCTTTAGGGATGGTGAATGACTGGAGGATGAAACTCTTGGTGGTTCTTGACTGCAGCCTCCCTGGAGCAATGAAATACAACGGGCTGTTGTAAGCAAGGAATAAATGTGTAGAAAGAACCTGGGGCAACTCCCACTATGTCTGAGAGACTGGGCAACTGGGAAGCCAGGGCCAGGGCTACCATTTCAGAGACACCCTCACTATAGAACAAGGCTGGTGAGGTCACCATTGTCCTCACCATTCACCCTGCACAGCCTGTGTAACAGCTGCTACCTGCACCAACACCACTGACCTTGCTACCCCTAGGAATGGGATCTTCCCTCTGCACTTACATCAGAATGGATCCATCCAGTCTCTAGCCCTCTGCATCTCTAGCTGCTGCTTCAAAGTCCTGGGGATGCTATTGAGTAGATGGGCCAAGACCTTGTCCCATGCCCTGCCTTCAAGGCTTGGGTGGCCAGCATCACTTTCTGGGGTTCTGTATCCTAATAAGATGTATAAGGAAAAATTCTCCAAACACAGAAAACAATTTCACCTGCTGGGTTGTCAAACTTAAAATACCCAGGACTTTTCATTTTAAGCAGTTGTTTGCAAGAATAAAAAACTCATTTCCTGAATGCTTTAGACTCTGCTAGTAAAATGTTTTGTTGGTTCAATATAGCAACATAGATGAATGGGGACCCAGATAGAGATTCTACTATCTCTGTGACTTTCTGTAGTATATGAATGAAATGTCCTTGGCTCACATAGAAGTTAGAAAGGCTCTGGATTTTTTCTTTTTAAACCAGGCTCTGCCTTTTTCTAGCTGGGTGATTTGGGAGACATCATTTCATCTCGCCCAGCCTCAGTTTCCTCCTCTGTGAAATGGAGACTACCTTGGTACCTACCTTGTACTTAGGGTTCTTGAGAGATGACATCCACAAGGCTCCTAGGCAGTGCTGAGCACATAGTATTGCTTCCTAAAGGGTAGCATTTGTAGCCAAGTTAGAGTGGCTTGGACTTGGAGATTAGCCAGAAACGTCCAACGGTAAGTCTTGCTCATGTCCAAGGTGTGCCAAAAGTGGGCCTTCAAGGATCATCTTGGGGAGGGGCCCCAATGGAAGAGGAGAGGGGTGACCTTCAGGCTGCATGACCTCTGTCAAACAGAAGTCACAAACTGGTCACAGTCACCTGACCACAATCGGCTTTCCAGGCACAGTGAACTGAAAAAAAACCTTACAGTCCCACTCATTGTCCTGTCTGCTCGTTTTAGGCAGAAAGAATAGCCAGTGCAGAAGAAAATGATCATTTCCAGTTTATGCAGGTCTTTTTGGGGAACTTCTTTCAGAACTCAGGCACAAATCTCAGACATATCATCCCAACAACTTTAATTTCAGTGGGAGTTCTGGGAGTGTTGTTGGTTTGTGGACACTTATATTTCCGTTTTTGTTCTTCTATCCAGCACATCATATATGGGTTTTTATTTCTGCTAAGTGAGTGCTCATTTCAGAAACATCTCTTTTTAAAGCTTCTTATTGGAAGAAAATGTGTAAGATGCGGGCAGCATATTTACGAGGAAATGACCTGTTGTTGTTGGGTGACTCACCTCTTTAGGTATATTATCAATTTTATTATTATTTAGCATTTTTTGCTAAATTAAGGGCAAGAATGAGTCACCCAAAGAAGTAAAATTCTACACTTGTTTTTCCTATATCTGAGGATCATTTGAGTTTATATAAGATATAATTTCAGAGTTAGCATTAGCACACCACCTCTAAAGCTGCCGCTTTTAAACTGAGTTGCTGTAAAAGTGCCATTTAAATGTTTTCATGGAGGGATTAGGGATGGAATATGTACACACTGGTCACCCAGGGAGAGGTTGAAATAGTCATTTACCTCTTTAATGGAAGCAGGGAAGGTAATTAACCACCATTTGCATGTAACAGTGAATATTTTGTGGTGGTGACAATGATTCATCCCTACTTAGTGCAGTAATTGGAGGAAAATTAAAACTAGGTCTTATGGCTTTCAGGCAACTATAGGATATAAGACTCCAAATTCATCTAATCTCCTGTTCCACTAACTCATCTTCCTTGTATTCCTCTAATACTCATCCTCTGTGCACAGCAAATTTCCCTTCTGTATGTCTCCAGAGGTTCAAGCAGGGAAGGCAAATAGGTTTCAATTGATTGGTTTTTGGTTCACTGATTGATTGGCAGTGCTTCCTATGATGGGTGTAGGCGATGGGGTGCTTAGGTTGACCAGTAATACTTACAGTGGGTCAGCGAGGGAGGAATGTTATTTCTTTTGCTATCCTCAACCAGTTCTAGGAGCACAAGATTAGGAATTGGGTCTGACCTTGGCTTAATCATAATATAATATATGGATTTAGACAAACCTCAGCATTCCAGTTTTCTCAAATGCCACTTGGGGGGAAGGGAGATAAATAGTCTATCAAACAAAAGTCGTAAGTCTGTCATAGAGATCAAAAAGATTTGAAAGCATGGAAATCCACATGATATATTGCTACATTCTCATTTTGAAGGATGTGCAGATCTATGTGAATAAGATTCAGAGCTCCATTGTAAAGATACATTTTTCATTTGTGTGGAAAGCACAGGGAAAGGAGGGCTGGGAGTCCTTGGGTAGAAATGGGTGAACTGTAGAAAACTAGCAATGGAAGTTATTATTTAGAAGAGGTTTTTTAAAAAAAATTGAGAAAATCCATTTTCTTTTTCCTCTCAACAAGACAAAACAAAACAAAATCTCTTATGGTAGCCAATATAGTAAACCAATTAAGTGGTGCTGTTCTATTTGAAATTGCTTATTTCTTACCACACTTCCCAGATTTGTGGTATAAGTACTATTAAATATGTTTGATTTTATAGGGGTGTCCCAGTCATCATCAAACAAAACTCCCTACCCTGCCTGTCGCATACGGGACCGAGACTCCAGTGTGTGGGTGTGGCCAAATTCTCCCCATAGAGGCAGGGAAGAGGGGTACTTGTTTGACTGCGATCTGATAATATGATGCTATGTATGGAAAAAATGTGTGCAAGAGAAAACCTGGCTATAATTATAAATGCAAAGTCATAAAAAAATCAACTGTTCATTTATGAAATCCTTGGGTGGACTGAGTAGTTCTTACAGCACTTTTCCATATCACTATTGATACATCAATGCAGCCATTGTTCCATCCATCGATCTACCCACCCACTCATCCATCCAGCTCCCCTGCCCCACTTATCCATCCATCCATCCATCCATCCATCCATCCATCCATCCATCCGCCCAACATCTGCTGTATATTGGGTACTGTGCATGCTGAGAAAACCAACGAGGACAATGATTCCATGAAATGTTTATTTGGCTTGGAGAAACAGAATAAACCAAGATAAAAATAAAACTTCAGATGGTGATACATCCAATGAAAATAGTATTTTCTTACAAAGAAGTCGAGGGTGGGCTTATCAATAGCAGGCAGTCCATAGCTGTTAAAGGAGTTTTTATTGGGCACCAGTAGCCCCATACCACAGGTTGGCAGTTGACACTTTCAAGACGATAGAGAGCAGGACCATATCCGTTGTAATCTTAGAGTTCCACAGGGTGCAAAGCAACTTTGTTTGCCTGACAGGATTGTGGCCGCAGGGGAGTGAAAGGGGGCTTTTTCTTCTTCTATGTTTCTCAGCTCCCTGGCCATGTTTCCATACCTATGGCAATGTCATAAAAGCTACTAAGTCTTCATGGTAACATAGCACAGAGGAGTTGTGTTAGGGATTTATGGGCGCTGGAGTGGCCAGCTTATAACAAAATAACGTTAATAAATTTTGTTGACTGAGGAAAGGCAAAGTGTTTTACAGATCTAGAAAACAAATGAGAGCGAGCAGGGCTCAGCACTTGGAGAGAGGTTACAGAAGAGAACTCGAGGCTGAGATGAGAAGCTGCAGGCAAAAAACCCAAGCTGGTTCCAGTTCTACTGTGATCTGCACCCCTCCCCACCATGTGATGGAAGTGGGAATAAAATAGTGCACAAAAGAACCATAAATTTGACCAAAAAAAGGTCTTACATTTGAGGCATTTCTCATTTGTGGTTTTTGAATGTGAAGTCACAGTGTCACCAGATAGGACATCGGAGTTATGTGGGCTATCTTCCCTGAATGCTATTCCTCCACCGTGGCTGAGGTGACCTCCAGGTGACCTCCAGGAGAGGGAGACAGGAGCCCCTTTCTTTAGGATTAAAAGCCCTTTCTTTAGGATTAAAAATAGACCTGCCATAGGATACAGTAGTTTCACTCCTAGGTGTCTACCTGAACAATATCAAATCACAAATTGAAAAGGACACACATACTCCTATGTTCATTGCAGCACTATTCACAATAGTCATGCTATGGGGATGATGTAAGTGCCCAAGACAGAGCAGTGGATTAAGAAGATATGGGATGTATACACCAAGGAATACTACTAAGTCGTAAAAAATATGAAATCCTGCCATTTGTGCCAATATGGATAGAATTGGAGGGGATGACACTAAGTGAAATAAGTCAGAAAGAGAAAGACAAATACTGGACTCATATTCCACACTCATATGTGGAATCCAGAGAAACAAAAAAAAGGGTCAGATAAAGCCAAACTAATGACAAACCCTAGAGACACAACTGTAGAACTGAGGCTACCAGAGGAAGAGGTGGGGAGAGCAAAGGGTAGAGGGGGTCCGATATACTATGGTGGAGGACTTGTACCCCTAAATCATATCTAGTGTTTTAAAACAGCATTACCACAATGAAAAATATATAATTAAAAAAATCCTCTCTGTTCCCAATATCAGCGAGAAGAGAAGCGCCTGGGTACAGGCAGCAGGAGAGTGGCGGGGTAGCTGGGGACTTGTGTTCCAGCCTCCCCGGGGTGCCAGGCAGGCAAACCAGGTCAGCAGAAGGCACCTGGCAGAAGAGCAAAGAGCACCTGTTCCTCCACTCCTCAGACGTCAAGGTCAAATCTCACTACATCTCAGTGTTACCACTGTGGATCTCGGAAATCTTCTGAAGCCCTGGGAGCCCGTGGGACATGAGAACTTTGGGGTTGATGCCCACCCCACCCTGTGTCCTCACTCAGCACTCCTGTTTCCCTGCGGTGCAGTGAGCAGGCTTTCTCCTCACACACCTCCTCCGTCAGAGCCCACCCTCCTTGGCCTGTCTCTGCCTGGAGGCCTCTCGCGCGCCCTTCTGGACCCTTGGCCAAGTCGCTGCTCTCCCGCCCTCACACCATCCACAGTGCATTTTGTCTCCTGCTTTCTCCTCTCTGAGGGTGTGGGAGCAAGTATGGGACCAGCTCACATCCCCTCTGCAGACCCAGTGCTGGGCGGCCCTTGCTCATTTGCGAAATGGATGAATCGATGGCCTGCCCCTCACTTGCTCCCACCCCGCGAGCCCCCTCCTGTGGCCGAGGCTTCTCTTTCACATCCTGAGTGTCGCATCAAGCCCCTCCATTATTATTATATCGTCACAGTATTTCCTGAAGGCCAAATAAAAGGAAGGGTGGCAAACCTGTGTGCTGGTGTTCATGCCGGGCGTGTGGGAGTGAGCGACAGAGTCTGCGATTCCCTTTGGTTTGTTGCTCATCCTGCTCTCCAGACAAATCTGTGTCTGCACCTTCTCAGCGCTGCCTCCTGGAGGCAGGACGGACCCAGGCCACTCTCCTCCCTGCTCCTGTCTGAGTAATGGGCGCTGGTGGAGCTGCTCGTCTTCATCTCTCTCATAGAGGGCATTGCCTGCTGCAAATTTACTGTTTTGATTTATTCAGCAGGTTTGCCATGATTAAGGTGTCCTCTTTGTTATTAAGATAAAGGCCGACCTTTTCTCTTGAGGGGAATGACTGATGAAAGATAATATTTTACCACCTAGTCAGGTTAATTGGATGGTTTCTTTCCAGAGACCAGCATGTTCTGATTTAACATCGAAATCTCTTTGTAAAAGGCTCAATTCAAGTGAGATTAAATCTAGGACCAGCCAATGGGCACAAGGGACATGGAGATAGATTTTGAAAATTGACTTATTATTGAGTAGAGCTGTTTAATAGTGGGGTCCATGGGGGGCCTCTGAGGGGTGGTAGGGTTTCACACTGGAGATGTTCATGCACAAGTTGAGTGATTGTTGAGCTACGTGGGGGAAGAGCCTGCCCCAAAGCCCAGAGACATGGGTTCTGGCCTTGTTTTAATGATGACAACAACTGCAGCAGCATCACCTGCAGCTATAGCAACAGCCACATCATCCGCAACAGCAGGAGCTGATGCTTGTCAATTGCTTGTCACCAGCTAGCACGGAGTTGGCACTTCCTAGGCTCCGCCTCGCTCCTGTGAAAACTAACAGACAGAACCCTGTTTCAGTGAGGTCAGGAGCCTAGAGAGTTCCTGTGTGTAGTCAGCAAGCTGGAGGCCCAGCAAGCCTGTGTCTCAGACCATGAGCGATATGCTCCCTGCACAGCGGAAGGAAGAAGGAAGTTCCTCTTGGCACAGGGGACCCCTTCAAAGCGTGAAAGGGGTGCTGGCTTTGGTTCTGGGGCAGCTCATGAGTGTCTTGCCATGAGACCTCACATTCCAAGTGGCCTTTTTGTTTCTCTTCCCAAATAAAACCGTCTTGTTGGTGGAGTAACTGCTTTGGGTTTGTGGTCAACACTTCTCATAATGCACCCTCCTTGCTACTCACTTCCTGTGTGACTCTAGGCTGGTCCCTTTCCCTCTCTGAGCATCCAGCTCCTTGCTTGTAAGAGTTGTGCTAGCGAGCTTGCCAAGGTCTTTCACTGGCTTCTCCTCTCCCTTTTCTTACTCTTTATAAAAACAAGTAGAGGCCTAAGACCCCGGGTTCAGTTTCCAAGGAAACAGGAGCAACAATAGACAAAGGGCAGCAAGAGCAGGGTGGAGGGTGGGCGGTTCTGTTTGATCAGTTGTGTTCCTTGTTCAAACTGTATACTCACCAGCCTCTGGTAACTTTACCTCTTGTTCTGTGTTTTTCTCAAGAGAGTCTGGGACCAAAGGCTGAAGGAATTCTCTGGGTAGATTCACACAGACAGAGATCTAGGAGGCTCTCTGGTCACTGGATGGGTCCAAGGACTCTGACCTGTGCTGATGATGGGAGTGGAAGGCCAGGCAGGACTCAGTGGGGCCTGGTGATGATAAAATCAGAATGATCTCATTGTTTCTAGATCTTTTAGATCATGCACCCTTGGGTGGCCTGCACACTGGGCAGCCTTCTCTTAACACCTGCCCTTGTTTGCTCTGAACGCCAGCCTGGGGTCTTCATCCTGGGCCTTTGGAGGGGCCAATGGCAGCTCAAAGCTATTTCTGGAAGCCAGAACTGAACCAGCTCCTCTTAAAAAGTCCAGGCTTCACTGCATTTCCTCAACGAGGGATCAGAAAGGGGGGATTCATCGTGCTTTTAATCTTCAACAAATATTTGTTGAGCATCAACTTGGTAATGGGCCCGTGCATTGCCCATGTCCCATTATTTAATTTAATTGTCATAATTAATCCTTTATAACAAGTGATAACCCTGCAGATGAGGAATTCTGGCTCTAAGAGGAAAGCTATTTGCATGGCTAAGCCTGGTCTGAGCACTTCCCCATCCACATGCACTTGTTGGTGACACTGCCCACCCCTCATCTGCTCTTTGACCCCAGGCTGCAAATGCTTGGTTGCAGATAGGACACCCACACTTCCTGAAGATGGTGATAGTCAGGAAGGGGTCCTGCTGTGTTGTCATGGAGACCAGGCTGCCTGCGGCATCAGTGGGAGGAAAAGGCAAAGGACACAGGTAGCCCTGGAAAGGTGAACTAAGGACTTTAACCTTTAACCTGGCTTCTCAGGGGTGGCCTGGGGGAGGTTATAGGCTAGGACCTGGGAGCAGAGAATGCAAGGTTTGCCAGGAGCAGCCTTGTGAGTGTTTTTCCAGGAGCTGAGGCTGAGTCAGCGCTGGAGATCACTTCTCTGGCTCTGTGCATGCCCCGAGGTCCCCTCCCAGGATGCCTCAGTGCTGCCTTAGCCCTGCTTAGTGTCCACCATTCTCTGGAACTCACCTCGTCACAGCTCTCAGCATCTACACAAGGACCTGCTGTCAGACATAAATCCTGGGGAAGCCATGTGGCGGGGAGGCTCCAGGTTAAGAGTCTGACTGTGTGTGCGTGAGAGAGTGTGTTTGTGCATGAGCGTGTATGTATGTGAGTGTGGTGTGCATGTGTGTCCGAGCCCGCGGACTGTTCAACGAGGTTCTCGAGGGGAGAGCAGCGACCTGAAGAACAGGGGTACACCACGGAGGGAGACACGTGCACTCTTCGTTCAGCTATCGCAGGTCTCGTTTACTTTCGGTTTCGGCGGGGCTTTATAGCTGGGGACCGGAAGCGGAAGAAGCAGGCCAAAGCCGTCATGCGCACTGGGCCAAAAGAGGCTAATCCCGGAAGGACACACGCCCTTATTTGGTGCGCTGGAGGTTGTCATGCGCACTGGGCCAAAAGAAGCACAGCCAATCACAGAAAGGGGGAGTATCCTGATGCCACGAGGTAAGGCGCCAACACATGTGAGTGTGTATCTGTGCATGTGTGTATGAATGTGTGTGAATGAGCCTTTGTGAGTGAATGAATGTGAGTGTGTATCTGTGTATGAGTATGTGCGAGTGGGTATGTGTTTAGGTGTGAATGTGTGTGTGAATGAGTATGTCTGAGTGTGAGAGTGTATCTGTATGAATGCATGAGTGTGTGAATAAGTGAGTGTGGTGTGCACTGAGTGAATGAGTGTATGGGTGTTTGTGGCGTGTGTGAGCATGTGTCTGTGTATGAATGTGTGTGAGCAAATGAGTGTGTGTGTGTGTGTGTGGTGTGTATGTGAGTGAGCGTGAGTGTGAGGCACCCATAGGTGTTGGCCTGTTGGTTTGAGTAGACTGTCGCCCAGCACAGCATCACCCCGGAGGGCTCTGGCTGGCCTGGAGGAGGAACAGACGTGAGCCCCTGGCAGCCTTGAGTAGAAGCGGGCTGGTGCTTTGCCCAGCCATTCCCGCCTGGCTAGGGAAGGTGTGTGGAGACAGCAGTTCTCGGTCCTCAGTTCTCTGTCCTTGGGAGGCGCTCTGACTGGCATTTTCTAAGTGGTCCCAGCAGGGGCCCAGGCTCCTGGCCAAGTAGCAGCTATCACTGGAAGCCAAACATTTGGTTTTGAGTTCAGCTCCCATTTGGAATTCATTTCCGAGGCATTGCTGTTGTTATTTATTTATTTTCCTTTATTCCGAGAGGCTTGGTTCTTTTCTGGTGAGGAACCAAGGTATTTGATGAAGGCTAGAGTCCTCGGGCATTTGTGAGATGAGTAAAAAAGTGTCATGGGCCGGTGTACAGAGACTGGGCGAGGGTGAATTAAGCCAACTCTGCCTGAATTACTGTTTTTCTTTCATCTTTGGAATTTGGAAAGACAGAAGCAAAGTAGTCTGTCGTTTCAGACCTTCCTTCCTTCGTTCTTGCCCTCTCTCTCTCCCTTCCTTCCTTTTCTTACTTCTTCCAGCTTTCCAGCCATTCTTCTTTCATCCATATGAAATCTGAATTGGTTTTCTATTATGAGCTAAGGGGACAGAAGTTTCTGGCTTTTGGAAACTTATAAATGGGTGGGTAAGCAGACACACAAGCAGAACACAGCAATGCTGCAGGCTCCTCACATCATAGTCTCCATTCTCACATGTGCTGATCTCTGCTTCAATAGAGTGGGCAGCCTCAGACACACACCTGCCGGTAGGAAATGGCATTTAGCCAGGACATACCAAAGTTTTAATTGTTATTTACCCACAGGGCATTTTCTTTTCCTTTTTTTAAAAAAAAGATTTATTTTATTTATACAAGAGCCAGGGTATGGGCCAGATGCGCGGGAGGGTGAGAGGATTCACCAGAGACAGAGCGGGGAACCGAACAGGCAGACTGACGAAATACACTGCTGAGGGGAGCAGCCAGGGTGACAGGAGAGGTCTGCTTGACATGTGGGTTGCTCCGAGGCCGGTGGGGATCGAACCAGCACTGCAGAGGCTGTGGACAGCTTCACAGCGCTGCACTCAACAGCCTGTGCCACCAGGGAGGCCCCACATGACATTTTCAATATGATTTTTATTGGCATTATCCTTATGGTTCCTACCTATTTAATGTGAGACCAGTTTCCTATATATGGTAGCAGTAAAAAGCTTCCTATTAAAGCGCATTACTGTGAAAACATGGATTGAGTTAAAGAAAAATATTAACTCGAACTTGTAAAGCAACAGGTTTTAAGCAACTGTGGCAAAGATCAGGAAGGAATGCACCAAAGAGGAGAGCGACCGAGAAAGTTGAGCTTCTCAGAGCCATAAGGAATAGAGAGCCTTTCAGTTGTCCTCACCCCTGGGAAGGGCTCCAGATGCCTGGGACCCTGGCAAAGGTTTGGGCAAGGGAGAGATGCAGACAGGTGAAGTGCAGGAAGTTGAGATAAAATCAAGGAATGAACATTTTAGTACTTGGGGGTTAGTTAAAGAAATGAAGATATAGAGCCTCCCTGGTGGCGCAGCAGGTTGAGCGCAGCACTGTGAAGTTTTCTGCAGCCTCTGCAGCACCGGCTCGATTCCCGGCCGGCCAGGGAGATACCCACACGGCAGTGCAGACCACTCCTGTCTCACCCGCTGCTCCCCTCAGCAGTGTATTTCAGTCAGCCTGCCTGTTCTGCCCCCCACTTTGTCTCTGGTGAATCCTTTCACCTTCCTGTGCCTCTGGCCTGTACCCTGGTTCTTGTATAAAAATAAATAAATCGTAAAAAAAAGAAAAAAGAAATGAAGATGTAGGGGAGACTTGAGAATGTCCTACGTTGTTATCCTCTGAATGCTGAGGCCCATTTTTTCCTGCTTAGCTCTAGTGAGCATAGCAAGAACCGACAAGTGGGCGCTGAAGTGAGACACTGAGCATCTTTCGAAAGGCAAACTCAAATAACAACAGCCCCAAGTGCACTGACTTCAAGGCCATGTGTTTCCTTTGAGGAAGGAGTTTGCCCAGAGCTTGGGTGAGCAATTTTGATGGGCAGAGCTGCTTTTGGAAAGGCTGGATGAAATGATCTTGAGAAGTTCTTTCTCATATTGACAATTCCAAGGATTGACTTTTAAGGGTTTCTTCCCAACACCGTTGACAAAAGATGTAGGTGAACACACTGGCACCTCTGAGTTCTACACCTGTCACTTTAGCTGCAATCTTGGGTGGCTACTTAGCCATCTAGCTGCTGGCCCCTTCTGTCTCCTGGAGCACTGGCTGCATTCAGCTGGGTCTTGGAGACTTCAGCTCATTTTATTTCCTGAAAAGCTAAGCAATTACAATACAGGAAGTAAGGCCAATCCCAAGCACCCTGCTCTTAGCAGGAGTGGAAGAAAGCTCAGCTCTCTGGAAATGAGCTGCTAGTGATTTTAAATCACCAAACTCATCACTACCTAACATGGTCATTAGAGTTAAACCACAAGAGCCAAGATTTAGGAGACCATCTGGTCCAGTGTTTGGAGAGAGAGAACATTCCAACTTTGGAGAATGGAGTTGCTGGAGTTCCAGTAAATGACCTTGTGCTTGACTTGACTTCTTTCTGTTTCAATTTCCTCTGTGATGGACGGCAAATGCTATGCTGAAAATACACAGATGTTTTCTGAGACCTTGGTGGAATGGGTGGTTCTCCTCTTATCTGGTGGGAGTCCAGCAGCAGTGGATCAGTGGATGAGGCAAGAGACGGGGCTCATCCCTACAGATGGAAAAATGTAGTGTCTTCCTGGGAGCAGACTGAGTCTCCTTGCAGATCAGGTCCAAAGAGGTCAGAGTGGAGAACCCAGCTAGTGAGAACTTTGGAGAGTGCAGGGACTACTGTAGCCTACTGTGGGATTTCATCTCAGAGATGTCAACCCGCTTTATGGACTTGAGGGAGTCAAAACTGCATTGAAGGTGAGTAGAGATGTCACAAGCAAGGCAGGTTGCACAAGAGCCAAGGCCCATCAGAGGTCCCTGCTAACTCGAGGGCACCCCCTCACCCCCACCAGGATGTTGGCTTAGCACTCTTCCCTGGTAGATGGCCAACAAACTGATCCCCTTATGTGTCCTCAGCAGGCCTGCTGGATATTGTTAACTTTGAAAGCAGCATTTCAGAGGCAATTCTGTTCTGTGTTACTGCTGTCGACCTTGAGTTACAAACTTCCATATTTATGGTCATGTCCTGACTACGGGCTCCCAGATGAATCAGGTAGGGCAGCAAGATAAGGGCTCAATGGCCCAGCAGGGTCACAAAGCAAGGAGTCTAGAGTTGTCAGGTCTGGGAGAGATAGAGGGAACTTCTGGCTGGAAGATCACAGAGACTAGATCATGTGCTGATTGAGAGCAGCGAGGGCTTGTTCCTCCTTTTAGCTCTGTTTCTAGCACTGTTTCTAAGGCATTACAGATATTCAGCAAATTCTTATGGGTGAGCAGGGTGAGCTTCCATCCGAGCCCCAGCAGCAATTCTCTGAGGTTGAATCCAGCAAGCAAAGAGAAGGAACCCCAGGAGGATGCTCCTAATTGCTGGATTTTTGCCAAAAGAAAGCAGAGAGTCCAGTGCATTGAGTTATTCTGCATAGAGAATGCTTCCTCTCTTGAGAACCTTTGTGTCCACCTGCCATGGTGCCCCCACTAGGCACTTGTAGTTCAAGGTGCTGGAGGTGACCTGTTCCCTGCATGCAGTCTTGGGAAAGGTCGAGGTGTCCCTGTCTTTGCGAAATGCCTCCCCTCTCCTTTGCCCTGGTGGGCTCTCCTGCTTGCCATGGGCTCCATTTCACTTCACTGGGTGTGGCAATGTCAAGATGCCTATGCAGAGGCCCAGCTTCCAGCTTCACCTCTGACTGTCACTCCTCATGGTATCTGCACATCACATGACCAAAGGTAAACACCCCTCACCCTGCAGTGTGCACATCTCCCACCCCCCAACACCTGAAGATGTGCCAAACTTTACAAGTACTTTATTCCATTGCTTCCACTATGAGGTTCAGGCCCTCACCCCTTTTATAATGAAGAGCAGTAAGGAGTGAGTTTCTCAAGACTAAATTGTCATTAAGAGTGGAGACTTGAGGGCCTCCCTGGTGGCACAGGTGGTTGAGCACCGCACTGTGAAGCTGTCTGCAGCCTCTGCAGTGCTGGTTCGATCCTGGCCAGCCGGTGAGGATCCCACATGGTGTGGCAGACCTCTCCTGTCTCAGCCCACTGCTCCCCTCAGCAGTGTATTTCATCAGTCTGCCTGTTCTGTTCCCTTCTCTGTCTCTGGTGAATCCTCTCACCCTCCTGCACCTCTGGCCTGTACCCCGGTTCTTATATAAATAAAATAAATCTTAAAAAAAAATAGAGTGGAGACTTGAACCAGGGCCTCAGTTTTTATTAGGATTTTTAACATAAATTTTGTCTTGATTTAGAAAGCTAGATACATTCCCTGTAGAAAATATAGATACAAGAAAGTGAGGAAAATCATGATAGTTGCCATTGACAGCTTGCATTTTCTTCGGGTCCTTTTTATTTCTATGCCTAGATATATTACCACTTCATATACTCACACATTTTTATTGATGTGGGAATCCTATTACACATACCATTTATAAGTTGCTTCTTAAAAAACGGAGATAAAATTGATATATATAACATTACATCAATTTCAGATGTATAACACAATGATTTGAGATATAGATTTCTATATCTACAGATGTTAGATATTATATCTACTATATAGGTGTTCATAACATATATTATAAAATGAGCACCACTCCAAGTCTAGTTAACATCTGGCACCACACATAATTACAAAACTGGTCATTCTTTTGATGAGATATTTCAAGATCTTTCTCATCAGCTTTCAAACATACAGAACATTGTTAATAACATTAGTCTCCACTCTGGATGTGACACTCCCAGATTTATTTGGTATATACTGGAAGTTTCTATCCTTTGACCCCCTTCAACCATTTCGCCCACACCACCATCCCGCTTCTGGCCCCCATTAATCTGTGCTCTCTGTGTCTACGAGCTTGGGCTTTTTCAGACCCCAGGTATAATGAGATCAAATGGCCTTTGTCTTCCTCTGTCTGACTTGTCTGACTGTAACCTGCCTTACTAATTACAGCCATTCATTTCCTCAGCATGCTTCTGTGCAATGGCTTAGGTGCCAGGAGGAACTGAGTCCTGGATTGGTGGGGGAAAGGCATTCAGCAAACTGAGGGTGGTCAATGCAGGCTCAGAAGCTGTGCTGTGTCACGGGGAGGAAGGGGAAGCAATGTGGAGGCAGGAAGCCCAGACACTAGGACTGGGAAGGTGGCCCGTAAAACCCAGTCTGCTGGGTGAGGCCTTTGCCAGAGGAGAGGGGGTGCAGGCAGCTTCCAGTCAGTGAAGTGAGGGACCCAGTGCCAGCATGAGTGTCCAGTGGGATGTCTGAAAGAAGGCCTTGTGGAGGGTGAGCAAGGGGCCCAGCCTGCAAGAGGTGAAGTGGAAGGGTGTGGGCCATCCCAGGTGTGTGACCTGGGGCTTCACCCTGTTGCAAGTGAAGAGCTTTAAAGGGAGCATGATGTGACCCTCACCATAAAAAGATCACTTTGGCTGAATTGAAGAGTGTGGATGGGGGAGGGTAGGAGGCCCTTATTTCAGATTCTGCAGCACAATTTCTAATGGCAACATACTATTCCATTTGCCTATCTGCCCATCTGCCCCCGCCCTTGGTTTATAACTTCTTTAGCTTATAACCATCTTTAGTATACAAGGCTTACTATAATTATCATAATTTAAATAATTAATTTACTGTTGGAATTTCTTTTTTCAAAAGAGAAATACAGTGACGGTATTTCTTGATTATTAAAACAAACTCAATTTTTTTTTTTTGACAAAAGATGTAAGAGAGCAATGGAAGAAATCCACAAATAGATAAAATAGATACAGGCATAAATAGTAAAATAAATATGTGATATACAATTTGCATTTCAAATCAGTAGAAAAAGGAAGTCACTCTTTCCCAGTGTTTCAGATAAACCTATTTTTATTGACTAGATCAGCTCATGAGAGCTCACTGTCCGACCTGGTCCCCACAAAAGCAGGAGGGTGGCTCCAGCAACCTGAATGGACTGTTTGTTACCTAGTTAAACACACCTCCATCAGTACACCTTAATTTGAAAAATGCCTGGGTTTGGGGTTGATCATGTGAGAATTCTCAAAGTGAGGAAGGTCCTCACAGGAACATTACTGGGCATAGCAGAGACATGCTTTAGGTGAAGGCTCTAGGGCAAAGTCACTAGCTTATGCCCTGATTCCTTTGGATCAAGAGGCTGCGGTGTAGATATATACAATGGAATACTACTCAGCGGTCAAAAAGATCAACTCATACCATTTGCAGCGATATGGATGGAGAGTAAAAGGATAATGCTAAATGAAAAAATCAGAAGGAAAAAGATAAATACCAGATGGTGTTATTAATAGGAATATAAAACAACCAAATAAATAGTCAAATAAAGACAAGCTGAAAAACTAACCCTTAATAGCTGACTACAGAACTGAGACACTGAGGGAGAAGAGGTGGGGGAGGAGATGAAATAGGGAGGGAGGGAGGCATGATGGTCTGTGGTGGGGGAGTATGGGTGAGTAGGTGGTGGGTGCACTGTGGTCGTGATACCCGATAGGAATACCCCAATGGCACCTCCGGTTAACATTTTTTGTGTTTTTAAAAGGAAGAAAGGCTCCTACTCCATGTACCCTGAGGCTGTCCTGACAGACTAACAGGGGTGCTCAGCTATTGGTTGCCATTTCCTTGACCCCCAGCAGGAGACAACCTTGACTTGCTGCTGACCCCTCTGCTTCCATCTCCAGACCTGACCCCTTCATCCCTGTCCCCCCTATTTAGGATGTGCTCTGGGGGAGACCTCCCAGGGTGTGCTGGGCAGCCTCCTTTTGGCCCTTGGAAGGTAATCTAGACCCAGTTGTGCTGAGAGACTAAGTGAGCAGCCTGAGCAGGATGCCCGAGTATTTCATTAGTCGCAGAGACTCACCCCGAAACCAAAATAAATAAACTGAAAGATCCTGGAGAAAGCGCCCCTCCCCCTCCTTTGAGTGTGTAAGATACTGCGCTGGCCACCTTCAGCTGGGGCTGCCAGCGCTGGGCTATGCAAGAGGGACAAGGAGGCGTGCTCTGTGGTATTTTCTCACGCCACAATACTGACGTGTTTCTTTCTGCTGCTGTCGCTGTCACCTCCACCAGCCCAGAGGGCCATTGTCCCGACCAACCCTGCCTGCTGCCCAGCTCCCAACCCCACACGAGGTGTCAGAGGGCCTGGTCCTGGTGAGTTGCAAAGCTCCAGTCCAGCAGTTCGACGCTGCATTGTCTGCAAATGGAGAAAATGAAGATTTGCTAAAATTAAAGATTGATGAGACATTACCGAACCGGCCAAAGAGCTTCTGTCCATGCAACCTTCTGAAATTCTTGCAAGTCCACAGTTGTGCTTCTGCTGGGCCTGCTTGCTCATGGCCAGCAGCAGACCTGGTAGGCAGGCTGCATGCAGATGGACGCAGACAGGGCGGGGCCTCTCTTTCACTGGCGTAGCCAGTGCCCACGCCACTCCACAGTCTTCAGACGCCACTCGGCAGCCACACCTCCAGCCTGTGGAAGGAGGTGGCCATGTCAGAGAGAGCTTGGTTATCGGAAGAAGAAAGCTTGAGAAAAACAAAACCACAGGGAGTAAAGGAACTTGAGCAGGAGAGAGGACTGGGGGTGAAATGGCAGCAGGTCCACCAGGAAGGCTATTCTGCACCTAAAACCTGGTCCTGAGGCCTGTTTTTGCTTCTCAAACAGCATACCTGGCAAAGCTGGAGGAAGAGGCATGGAGTTGCTGGTAAACCTGTGACACTGTGAAGATACCTGTAAACACAGCATCAGCCCTTGGATGCCTCAGTAACCAGAAAACCAGGGAGTTAGTCTCTGCAGGGCTTCAGAGTTGCCTTTTTATCCTTATCTTTTTCTAAAGGTCAATGATTTGTTAGATGAGTAAGCAAGATTCTCCTCTTGCGCCTGTCTGATTTCAATAGAATGAAACTTGAAGAATGGCTTTTGCTCGCTGCTCATTTGTTTAAGTGTTTCCAGTTTCCTCAAAGTTTGTTGTTGTTGGGCCTCTCCGGTGGCACAGCGGTTGAGCACCGCACTGCAAAGCTGTCTGCAGACTCTGTGGTGCAGGTTCGATTCCCGACCGGCCTGGGAGAACCCCACATGGCTCAGCATACCTCTCCTGCCTCACCTGCTGCTCCCCTCAGCAGTGCCTTCGCTCTGTCTGCCTGTTCTGCTCCCTGCTCTGGCTCTGGTGAATTCTCTCACCCTCCCACACTTCTGACCTGTACCCCAGTTCTTATATAAAATAAATAAATAAATAAATCTTAAAAAAAAAAAAGTTTGTTGGACAAAGCAACCTTTCTAGATCAATGCCCTATAAATACAGCCTTCCATGGCAATGACGATCCTTCTGATATCAGCCCCTACAAAATGGATCTTGGATTTTTCAGATGCTTTGAACTTGCCACACAGTCCAGTGATACATCAGAGAACATCAAGGCAAAACACCAACTTGCTAACAAGATCTTTTCCATTTTTTCCTTATTTTACATTTAAAACTAGCTGTTTATGGAAAGAACCCAAATGCCCAAAAATAGATGACTGGATCAAGAAGATGTGGTACATATACACAATGGAATATTACTCAGCAATCAAAAAAGATAAACTCATGTCATTTGCAGCAACATGGATGGAGCTGGAAGGGATCATGCTCAGCAAAATAAGCCAGAAAGAAAAAGAAAAAATAGTAGATGGTCTCACTCATAGCAGGAATTTAGAAAATCTAAATAAGGGTCTAGGAAAAAGACTAATTATAATAAAGTAAAAATCAAAATCAACAAGCAACTATAAACTGAGACACACTACAGGGCCGGGGAAGGGAAGGAGGGATTAGTGTCAAAATAAGGGGTGGGTAGGAATTGTATGGGGAATACAACCAAGATGAAAAAGCACACATTGTGAAAAAATGAAAAATAATGTAAAAAATATATGAAATAAAATAAAAATAAAACTAGCTGTTGCCCAAGTAAACTTAAAAATAGATTAATTTGTAAATGGCAAAATCTGTTTTGAGGTTTCTCTTTCAATAACTTGCTTCCTAAGCCTACTAGGCCACCTCTGAAATGGATCAAGTTTTTTCATTCATTTCACTGAGTTTTAGTTTTGTGTAAAAAACCATTTTCAGGACCAGCTTCCTTTTCTAAGGGTTGCTTCTTATGTTTGATTTTTTCCTGTTTTCGTCTTTCACTTGTGGTAGCGGTACAATTTTAGGATATGTAATATTTATGTGAGGCGACAAAGGCTGGTAAGTATGGTGAGTAGTCCTGAATACTGTGTAGATACTATTTTTGTTAAAAAAAAAAAAAAACAGAACCCAAGCCCAAGACTGAACTAATGAACACACGTACCGAATGTCTCATCAAAAAGGTTCTGCATTTCTTGTGTGTCAATCTGGTAATAATTTCCCTCATGTTATGTTCATGTAGCTGGGTTTGTAATTTTTGTTAACTAGAGCAAGTGGTCAGTATTTGTTGGTTTCAGTGGATGTCAGTTACCCTGAATTGAGTAAAAGCCAAATATATGCATAGAAAAGGGCCTTCCTTTTAATGGAAGATGGTGGTTTTAGGAAGTGTGTTCATTTCAGTTTTTGTCTGAAAATGTTTTTAAAATCTCCAAGAAAGAGAAACTGATGAAATTAATCTTTTCATCTATTTTTAATTTTTTGGTTAGAAACACCTAGTGGTTTTATTTATTTTTATTAATTATTTTTTTTCTTATATCAAGGTCCCCAGAGTTCTCCTGAACCATATCACCTGTGAAACATCATCATATTCCCTTGTGTTTATCGCCCCTCCACCCCGTGTTTTGCGTCTTCTCCTCATCCCTCCTTTGCCATATGCCTCAGTTTTATGATCAGCTTGTTAGTTTTCACTTTTTCTTGACTGTTTGGTTTCTCTATATTCCACATATAAGTGAAACCATCCAGTATTTATCTTTTTCCTTCTGACTAATTTTGGCTAGCATAATCCCTTCCAGCTCCATCCATGTTGCCGCAAATGGCATGAGTTTGTCTTTTTTGATCACTGAGTAATATTCCATTGTAGAAATATGTAACAGCTTTTGATCCTTTTGTCTATTTTGGGACATTTAAGTTGTTTACTTATCTTGACGATTGTAAATAGTGCTGTAATAAACATAGGAGTGCAGGTTTCCTTGTGAATTAGTGTTTTTGTGTCCTTTGGGAAGATTCCTAAGAGTGGAATTGCTAAATCATAAGTTTGATCCACTTTTTGTGTTCCGAGGAGTGTCTGCACAATTTCCATAGTGGCTGGACCAGTTTTACATTCCCACCGACTGTGTAAGAGGGTTCCTTTATCTCCATATCCTCTCCAGTATTTGTTATTTCTGATTGCTTTAATGTGGGTTATTGCTGAAATGAATCTTTTTTTTTTAAAGATTTATTTATTTATTTATACAAGCACTGGGTACAGTCAGAAGCGCGGGAGGGTAAGAGAATTCACCAGAGCCAGAGCGGGGAGCAGGACAGGCAGAAGGACCGAAGGACACTGCTGAGGGGAGCAGCGGGCAGCAGGAGAGGTCTGTGCACCATGTGGGACCCTCCTCCGGTGGCTGGGGAGCAGCCGGGGATTGAACCGGCGCTGCAGAAGCTGTGGGCAGCTTTCCAACCCAGCGCTCAGCTGCTGCGCCGCTGGGGAGACCCTGCTGAAATGAATCTTAATGATGTTTTTTTAATGCAGTATATTCAGAATGTTATCCTATTAATATAATCAGTATACAAGTGGTGACTGTTCTATGTCATATTCTTTTTTTAATATGGAGTCTTCAGAATCCAGTGTGCTGTTGCATTTACAGTAGATCTTGGATTGGGTCAGCCATACTCAAATTCCCCATAGTCGTGTGAGGCTGGTGGCTTCCATATTGGACTATGTGAGTTCAGATGGTGACTATAGACCTGACTTAGAGGTCTAGAGCTTCATAGTTTTTCCTTTCTTTCTTTTTTTTTTTTTAATTGAGGTAACACCAATTCACAACACTGTGTGAATCAGAAATATAAAATTGCACCTACTACCAAGGCACCGCTAGTCCTCTACCATTCTGGAGTCCATTGGGTCCCCTCCCCAATTTGGTCCCCACCTTCCCCCTCTATAGCCCCAATTCTACAGTCACTTTCTTTTAGGTCTTGCTATTGGTTTGATCCTGTTTCTCTATGTTACACATATAAATGACACCATGTGGTGTTTGTGTTTCTACTTCTGAGCTATTTTGTTTAGCATGATCCCCTCTAGTCCCATCCATGTTTGTCACAGGATTCTAGAGCTGAAGAGGAGTTTCCTGAGTAAGCGGCTCACTTGCTAGTGGTGCTGACAGGTAAGGTCCTCTATCAAGACCACGCAGCCAGGGAAGGTCTAGTGAGGACTGGACAGCTCCTTCCATGTCATTCCTGTTGCAAGCCACAGAGTAACCACAACTCCGTGGTGAAAGTGGTGTCATCCCGTCTACTCTGCCATACGTCACACGGGCAACATTTGTTAAAAAAGTAGTTTTGGCCCTAGAAAGCAGAGGAAGTATGAGCAGAGAGGAGATTTTCTTGGGGATAACTTCCTTTTGTGTGCAGGCTGAGCCCTTGGATTCTGACTTCAGAGATACCTATTCTTCAAGGCCAGGGGATGCTGGTTCACCCATACATTGAACCTTGTATTCATTGTGTCTGATAGATGCAAGGATTGGCCAGCAGGTGGCGCCAGAGACAATTGGTAGCCAGGGAAAGGCTTCCACATCTGGGACCCCTAGCTATAGAGCAGCATTTGGAGCTGGGATGCTGATCAAGTGGGAAACAGGATGTGGAAATGTATTTCATCCTTCAAACATGGGAACTAGGTAATTGGAGAATGTAGTCTTATTGTCTAAAGTAGCAGAAAAATGCTTTCTCTTTAATAAATATCAAAAGTCAATTCCAGACTTGGCCAGGAAAAACAGAGAAAATCCTCAGGGAGATAATTTTGGAAGCTCGATATAAACAAATAATATGAAATATCTCATGGATAAGTTTTATATCGATTTCATATTGCTGCTAGAACATCCAGAGTGGCATATAATAAGAATTAAAGGAAAACGGGATACCTATTTGAACAGATGTCTATGTTTATTGCAGCATATTGACAAGGGCCAAGAACTCCAAACAAACTAAGTGCCCAATAACAGTTGAGTGGATAAAGAAGATGTGGTCTCTATACTCAGTGGAATACCACTCAGGTATGAAAAAGATGAAATCCTGGTGGAAATCCTGTTTTTTTTTTTTAAGATTTATTTATTTATTTATACAAGCACTGGTTACAGTCAGAAGTACAGGAGGGTGAGAGAATTCACCAGAGCCAGAGCGGGGAACAGAACAGGTAGATGGACAAAATACACCGCTGAGGGGAGCAGCGGCAGGAGAGGTCTGTGCGCCATGTGGGACCCTCACTGGTGGCTGGGGATCGAACCAGCGCTGTAGAGGCTGCGGGCAGCTTCGTAGCCCAGCGCTCAACCGCTGTGCCACCAGGGGAGGCCCAAAATTCTGGTATTTTCAACAACATAAGTAGACATAGAGGGAATTATGTTTAGTGAAATAAACCAGATGGAGAAAGACAAATATCCTATAATTTCCTGCATATGTGGTATATAGAGAGAAAACAAACTAAAAGTAAACTAAGTGAAAGAAAAATAAACTTTTGGACACAAGACCAATTAATGGTTACCAGAGAGAAGAGGGACAAGGGCTGGTAAATTGGGACACAGGGGGAAATAGTATGATGAAGGATAGAATTGGAATTTTAGCAGTGAATTAATGTAGTGTTGGGTCTTTGATGCTCAGAACCTTATATGATGTTATAATGCAATGTTACTTCAGCTGTAAAAAAGGAAGGAAGGAAAAGAACTAAGAAAAGTGGTAGACAAATACTTTGAAGAGGAAAGACAGGAGCTGGTGCTGACCTAGAGGCTGATGGGGCAGGGGCAGGCACTGCGGGGACATTAGTAGGTGGTCAGGGGTTGTTGTGGGCCATTCTCATAGGCAGAGAGAGGGTCCTGTCCCTGATGTTGCTCATACAGCTGGAATCATCTGATATTTGTCTTTTTCTGCCTAATTTCACTTCATATAATCCCTCTAAATTCCTTCATTTTGTTGCAAGTGGCAGAATTTCCTCTTTCCTCCTAGTATTCTCTTGTATTTTTAAAATTTCCAACTTTGTTGTTAATATGTAGCCCTCTGGATTGTTTGTGGAAGCATCCAGATTTCTAATGATAGTGGAGCTGAGGCCCTTTGGTGGGAACACATGTCTGTCTGCTTTCTTGCCTTTAACTCCCTCCTGGACCTTGGTCTTCAGCTTGGGAGCTGTGGGTCTGTTACTTCTAGGCAGCCTATTCGGCTGCCATTTTGTCACCTAAACAAGGTCAAAGTGGTCCGGCCAGTTAGGAACAGGAGCCCAACCCTTCAGCCCTTCAAATCAAACAAGAGCACACAGTTGGACCACACTGGGAAGGCTGTGCATCAGGAGGTATGTCTGGAACGCCCAGGGGCGCTGAGGACCCATGTATAACATGTACCTCACGAGGTATGTCCGGAATGCCCAGGGTGCTGAGGACCGATGCATAACACATACTCCCGACTTATACATCACGAGGTATGACCAGGAATCCCGGGGCGGGGGGGGGGGCGGGGGGGTTGAGCACTGATGTATGACAAGGGACCCCAGAAGCTGATCAGTAGAGTGCCTTGTTGATAAGATTAGAACCATGGGGGGTGGGGGATTAAGGGGTGTCATCAAGTAGATAAGAAGTGCCTGGAGGGCAGACTCACAATCCCTAATCTTCTACACCTTTCCCCTTTCTTTAAACTCCTTAATCTCCTTACAACCAATTACTTGTGTCAATAAAAGGGCCAGGATCTTGCTCTTCAGCATCATCCTGCATTATATAGCCTGCTCCACGACTCCCGTTTGTCAGTGTGGTGTTGTCCGACGCAACAGGGAGACTTGAACTTGTAGGAGAAGCACCGTTTTACCTAACGTGTCTTAAGGATTTGGGCTTGGAACAGGAGAAAAGCATACAAATGCACTTAGTAGGAGCTTTACATGACATGGGGGTGCACTCATGGGGGAATGAAGATGCAGCATCCTGTGTTCTTGTGCCAGCTTGCACAGGGAGGGAGTGCAGGGAGGCACAGGGAGAGCAGAATGATTTTAACAAGGTGTGTTGCTATGGAATTCTTTTGGCAACGATTCTCTGTTGAAAAATGTTTCTTTCCTCCTGGTCGAGGGAGGGCATCTTTCACAATTTTTTATCTCCTGTTTTCAGGAAGAAAGTGGAAGATTAGAATGCCCTTCTTGTACTTGCTTTTTAAAGCGCCTCTTGCTCAAATAATCCCAGGCCAAAGGGGCGTGTTTTGGGGTGGTGTAACCATTTGTCCAGCACGATGAGATTTTTGTTTTCTGTGAGCAGAGGAGTTAAGAGAACAAGTGTATGTGTTTACAGATATATAAGAAACTTTTATTGTTTAAACCAGAACTGAGAAAGGCCAAGTCAATCTGTGAAAATCTTCCCATATGAAGACCCAGGGGGAGAAAATATGTAATGTAACGGCCGAGACTCTTGAAATAAACCTCCCAAGGAGCAGAAGCAAAATTTAGGAGATGTTTTATCCTAAGTAAGATTAAAGAGGGCTTCTGCAGTGAAAAGAAAGATCACATGATGAAACTTGCAACCAGAATTGTTGATTGAAACAGGGAAAGTTGCCGCAGGATCTGGCTCAGGACGGCGGCTTATATTTTAGAAACTTCCCTGAAAACAGAGCAAGCTGATGAGGATAAAAAGAGGGGGGAGGCACAGCAGTCAGAGATGACAGGTACACCCTACAAACAACAGGGATTTTGGAAGAAAGTACCAGAGCAAACAGAATATTTGCCCAGTTGAAGGAGCAACGGAAAGAAACCTCAAAACTGAAAACCTCTTGAAATGGAAAATGTTTCTCCAGGTTTTTCAGGCAAACCTTAAACAGAATCTCTGCCAAGACAGATCCTGCACAGATTTTAAATTCCAGGAGTGAAATGCTACAAGTCTCCAATCAGAAAATTAGAGAAAACGAAACAAAAAGCTCATAAAAAAAAGGGCATCAAAGAACATAAATCAAGTTAGTTGCAGCTTTTTTTTGTTGTTTAAGTAACTACTATCAGGAGAATGGCACACCCACAGGGATAATTCAGCTGTGACCCAAGAATTTTAAACCCAGAGAAGATGGCGTTCTTTGACCAAAGTATCCAAAGGAAGTAGGAAAATCTCAGAAAGAATTCCTTTTGTGCCAGTCACTTCCAAATAACTCCTTTCATGGAAAGTAACCCTAAATGCTGTACACCACAAAGAGTTAAACCAGAAACAATGGACAAATGAGAAAGTTGCAGAAGGGAAAATCAGCAGCAACATGGCAGTTAACTAAAGAACTGGCGAAGAGAAGGAGCAAAACACTAGCAAGGTCAGAAAAGTGCCCCAGCCCTTGCTTGTCACTGCATGTAGGAAGCAGCATGAGTGGTGCAAACCCTCCTTGCACAGAGGGGACACTTGTGCATCCAGGACAATTCATTCTTAAGACTTTTTTTTTTTTTTTTAAGATTTACTTATTTATTTATACAAGCACTGGGTATAGTCAGAAGTGTGGGAGGGTGAGAGGATTCATCAGAGCCAGGGCAGGGAACAGAACAGGCAGACTGACGAAATACACTGCTGAGGGGAGTAGCGGGCACGGCAGGAGAGGTCTGTGTGCCATGTGGGGCCCTCGCTGGCGGCCGGGGATCGAACCAGCACTGCAGAGGCTGCGGGCAGCTCCCCAGCCCAGTGTTCAACTGCTGCACCGCCAGGGGAGGCCCCATTCTTAAGACTTTGAATAGCATGGAAGACGGCCGCTTGAGAACCATGTGGGTTCTCAGCAACATCCCAAGCAAACACTAGGAACTCACAGCGACAGGAACACTGAAGGCCTCCTTCCTACACTTTCTCCTCTTGGGGACTAATTCAGAATGGACTTTTCTCACTGCATTTGTACCTGCAAAGGCTCAGCGCCCATCTATCAATCTTGCTTAGATGAAGATGACTCTAATCCCCGTCTTTGGCGAAATTAAATCAGGAGACAGGCAGTGTTACGTTGTTACTTATATTTAAAAGTCTATCCTTTGACCCAAAGTGACAAGTATGGAACCAGGAGTCACGCACCACGTTTGCGAAGCATGTGTGTCCTTTGGGCGTTGGGCTGGAAATTCCCACATCAGTAACCAACTGCACGAAGGATTTCCACGGCGGACATCTCCCGACTCTGTAGGGTTTTGTAGCCTCTGGACTCACGGTGGAGAATGTGTCTGCTCGGCATGCCCGCACCTGGCCTGTGCCGCTCTTGTGTCCCGGGAATAGCATTGATTCCCGATGTCAGCCAGCGGTGTTCCTTTCCTTTCCTCTTTTTTGTTTTTGTTTTCACTTTTTAAAGCAGAATACAAATACATCTGTTTAGAACAGTGCTCTCGATTGATTTTCTCTTTGCTAGTTATAAAATCTTAGGCTCCTAGACAGATTTGGAAGAGATGTCAGAGTTATCAGACTTAAGTCCTAGCTGAGACAGAACCTGTTTTGTTTTGTTTTTTAAGATTTATTTATTTATACATACATGAACTGGGGTACAGGCCAGAGGTGTCGGGGATGAGAGGATTCACCAGGGACAGAGTGGGGAACAGAACAGGCAGATGGACTGAAATACACTGCTGAGGGGAGCAGCAGGAGAGTCAGGAGAGTTCTACTGCACCATGTGGGTAGTTCCCTGGCCTGCTGGGGATTGAACTTGTGCTGCAGTGGCTGTGGACAGCTTCATAGGTTGTGTCTTAACCCCTTGTGCCACCAGGGAGGCCCTCCTCCAGAATCTGTTCAGCGCCTTCCTTGTTCCTCTCCACAGCTGAGAAGCTCACTCCCTTGGGTTGGATGACTCATTAAGGAGAACTCTCCCCCAGCCCTTGCATGTAAGTGACCCTGGTGTCCTCATGTGGTCCTCCAAGTCTGAAAGGGGCCTCTTTGTCCTTCTAGGTGACAAGGGTCACCACCCCACTGATGATAAAGAATGTTTCTCACTGCAGCTATATTCAGGCAACCCTGATAAGTATGCAGGTTGAATGCACACAGTGAACTAAAATGCAGTTTCCCTGGTGATGCTTTCTCTAGGCCAGTGACTGCAGTGCAGGCAGGTCTTACATATAAACTGAAAAATGCACAGTGAGAACCCCAGGCCCTGTGCATGCTGAGGCCTCCTGGGAAGAACCCCAGAGTACAGCCTGTGCAAGGATTTGGTTCTGGTGTCAGAAGCCCTTAAGAGTTGTGTGACTCTCGCAAGTACGTACCTCGTAGCCTTGCTAGTGGATTAAGTAGGATAAGTATGTGACATGCTTGACAGGATTATTCCTGGCACACATGAAGAATTCAGTGTCATTTTTAGTGGTGCTGTTGCTGCTACTGCTTGGCAATGTGGCAAATTCTACCTGAGGCTCTACCTTATGTGCCGAGGTTTTGATTCAATGGGTTCCACCTGGATGAGGTGGTTGGCCTTGTTAGCAAGCTCACTGGGTGATTCTGGTGTGGCTGATTCTCAGACCACAATTTCAGAAATGTTGCCTTGGACAAAGCTATTGCCTTTAGGAGGCGAAGGGTTTAGGGCCTTAGGAGAGCTTCCAGCTGAAGTGTAAGCACCTCCTAAGAGGTTGTCACTTTCATCAGTTTTTTAACAAGTATCGATTCAGCAAACAGTTCTGGAGAACCTGCTGCTTGTGGCACAAGGGAAGCCATCCGGTGATATAGACATGAGAACACGACTGCCATGTTTAGAAGGCTCGGAGGTGGGCAGAAGGCAGAGAGAGTGAGAGTGCGTGACATTGAAAAGCATCTTAGGTGTCATGTGAACACACATGTGAAAGTGTTAACTGTTGCGGGTGACCTCCGTGATATGGAATATAGGTTTACCCCACTATTCGAAAGTAAACCATTCCTATTTGGTATAATTTGGGAGGTTAACTTTTGGGTTAACTATTATCATTCATTTATATGCAAACACCTTTGAGCATCCCTAGGTCCCTACAATAACCTACCAAATCATAGCAAATTGAAACATTCTGCTTTTGGATAGCGAGGGAAGCCTGCACTGGTTTTCTACTTACAGTGATGATCTAGCTTATTTCTAATTTAAGACTTTCACTAGAAAAAGCAAGTTGATCTAAACAATTCTATTCACCATGTGGTGCATGTGGTAGACAGTGGGAGTCCTGTAGGTGACATTGAGTGGTGGAAGCAGAGAAAATGCTGCATTTGGGCTGGACAGTTATGCTGCACGACGTATGGTTCATTCAACACAAGGTGGCCAGGAAAGCTGGGAGGACAGGCAGTATCCCGCATGGGATTCATGGGTCCTTCCTCTTTGCTCTCCCCATTCATTATACAATAATCACAGGGAAAGAACACCCATCTGCAGGCGGCACTCTCTCTTCTCAGCTCTACCTGCCGCATCTCATTCACTCCTCATCCCTGTGCAGTGGGACACACATATCTCCATGTGAGGACATCAGTGCAGCCAGCTCCAAAGAAGAGGGGGGATTTGAACCCAGCCAGCCCACTCTGAGCTCTAGCTCCAAACCAGAATTCCACCATCTTGCTCTGGTAGTGATTAGAACAGGTGGCTACAGTGGGGCCTGGAGAAGATGTTTGTGGTGTGAGTGTATAAGGTGGGGAGTCTTGTAAGAACTGGCCCCATCATTTGTGGGGCCCAGTGAAAACTGACAGTGGGGCTTCCCTGGTGATGCAAGGGGTTAAAATGCAACTTATAAGCTGTCCACAGCCACTGCAGCACGAGCTCGATCCCCAGCCAGGGAGCTACCCACTTGATGCAGCAGACCTCTCTGTCTCACCCCCTGCTCCCCTCAGCAATGTATTTCAGTTGATCTGTCTATTCTGCTCCCCACTCTGTCTCTGGCGAATGCTCTCACCCCCCATACCTCTGGCCTGTACCCCAGTTCTTGTTGCATAAATAAACAAACCTTAAAAAAAAGAGAAGTGACAATGTGGGATTTCTTGTTTAGAAATTATTAAGAATTTAAAGAGTGATGGACCATGGAAACAACACTAGCCTTTTGAGCACAGGCCTCCACCCCGGCTCCACACCTACCCCCAAACCAGCTCTAGGACATGGGGCAGCCTGCAGAGGGGCTGAGAAAGCTCAGGGGGTGCCCCAAGACCTGGCACCTCTTTCTCTCCTTTTCTAATAATGGACCTGAGGAGCTGGTATTACAATGCAATTTCCTCCTGACTTTTTGTGCCTTTTGAGGAGAAGAAAACCTCTTCTCTACAAACACCAAACCAGATAAGGAAGGTTCCAGCGCTCTGTGAAGACTCCAGAGATCTCAACGCAGCTCCAAATGTCAATATTCTTCCTATGGGTTCGGCAAATAAGAGTCCTATGGGTAATTACATTTTTAATAAAATACAGTTTGCAGATTGATAGCTGGATAGATTTCCTGTTCTGGAAACTGTGCCTTTCTTCCCAGGTCCATCACTGTGCCCTACTCATGCTGCCCTCTTCTTGCAAATCCTTCATAATTAGGAGAAGAGTTAGTTGTTCAGTAACTTAAACCTTCTGAAACTCTCAGTTCCTGCTGATTCATTTTGTGAAAGAGCTAAATGCTATGAATATTGGTGTTCATTGCCTCATATTCATAATGTGACTGTTTAATGAAATGAAATAGAAGTGGCTTATTTGGGGGTCTTTGTTGGTATCTGCAGATCACAGTGGTAAGTGGGCATGTGCATGGAGAGTTTAAATGGAATTTTCATAGCAAATGCATGTATACCTTGTTTTATTAAGTAACCTTGACACAGGAAAGTCTAGATTTATAAAATGTACTTCAGAAATCTTATTTACTTTTAAGATGATTTTGGCTTTTCAAAAGCATTTTCTATAGTTTTCTTTGAAAAGAATAGCTTCTTTAGGTATATTTGAACTAGACTTTCAGTTAAGAATTAACTATCTTTCCCACAGTTGTTTAGGATGCCTCTTTGTGCAGAACAAGGTAACCCTGCAGTCTCCTGGGAAGGAGTGATGTGCTTCTGAATTCTGTGCTCTGTGGTGTCTGGTGTGGGGAGGTGGGAGGGACACCAGTCTCAGCATCCAACTGCCATGTCATGTATTTTGCATTGATGTTTCCTATTATGAGCTGCTTCTTATCTGAACAAATGTTTTTCTTTGTCAAGTTAATGCCTGTCTTTAAAAACTTTTTTCATGAGACCTGCAATGTATGGGATAATAAGGAGTTTCTCTGATGGATCCTTCTAGCCAAATAGCAGTTGTTGGGAGTGGATACACATTCCTAGACATTAACAGGACAAATCACTTTTAGGAAGGATCTGCTCTGATTTCTTAGTGCACCTGGAGGGAAAAACATGCATATGGGATAACTGATAAATGGGATATTAGGATAAATGCATAACTGGGATAATTGACAGGTTCAGTAGATACTCATTCCCTGCCTAGCTTGTGCCTCATAAGGTGGTGTGGCCGAGTAAAGTGAACATTCCTGAAAGTGGGATAGTGACTACTCACTTATTTGAAACCTGGGTCAAAGGAATTTCCAAACAACTAGTTTTATATTATGTGTATGAAGATGTGGTCATGAAGAACTCACAGAATGTCAGACAAGCTGGTTATGAGCTTAAAATCACCTAATCCTATAGTAATGCAGTAGTAAGTTGTGATGATGATAATGATGACAGTGAATATGATGGGATGCTGGTGTTGATAATAATGTTGATGATGATGATGGTGATAATAATGGGATGACGATGATATTGGTAATGGTGGTAGTGGTGATGGTGGTGGTGACAGTGATGGTAATGGTAGTGGTGGTGATGGCAGTGATGGTGATGATTCATTGAGCACCTGCTATTGTAGACCCTTTGCATGAGTCACTTCACTTAATATTCGCAATAACTTTGCAAGACAGGTATTATTACCCCATTTTACAGGTAGGGAAACAAAGCCTCAGAGAGATGAAATAATTTCATCAAGGTGACTCCGTCAGTAGCTGCCTTGAACTAAGGTTTTTTTTCTCATCATAATAACGCTACATAAGGTCCTAGGACTTGTCATTGCCCTGGGCAGGATCGCAATGCAAGTCTCTTGACTCTTTAACTTTTTCTTAAGATTAAAGTAACATTGGTTTATAATATATAGGTTGAAGGAGTGCAACCTTGTAAATCACATCTGCATAGACTGCATCATGATCCCCACCCAAGTCTAGTTTACAGTGTTCACCAAAGAATTGAGACCCCTTTTGCCCACCTTACCTATGCTCCTGCCCCCTTCCCTTCTGCTAACCACTGTTTTGTTCTTAGAGTCTAGAAGTTGATTTTTGTTTTGTTTGTTCATTTGTTTCTTTGTCACATTGGGGTGAGATCATACAGTGTTTGTCTTTCTGACATTTCTTTTATTGTGATTCCCCTGGGTCCATCTATGTTGTGGCTTTTATGTCAGTTTTTTTTGCTCCCTGGCATGCTGCTACTGGAACTCAGATAAAAGGATAAAGGAAATATAATCAAACTCCTTCAAAAGCTACATTATATTTTAACTGTAACCATCAGGAGTCACAGCATGGGGACCAAAGGCCATCTTCAGTAATTCGATTACAGATTGGTCAATGGATTTGGGTTTCTCATGGGATATTTAGAGTAAACAGGGGAGGATGAGCCAAGGTCACAGAAAATCACACAATTTACAGTCATGAACTTGGTTTTGGGTCTTGATTTGATCTTATTAGTTATGTGACCTTGAACACTTTTCCTCTTTGAATTGCCTCCTCATTGACAAAACAGAAGCAACACAAACACCTACCTGACAGAGTGGTTGAAATATTAAATGAGATCATGTCTAGGGAATGTTTTCTAGACTAAAATATAGTCAGTGGGTTTCTTATCCCCAACCATTTGAATTCCTCATTTTTAAAAAGACTTATTTATTTATACATAGAAGAACTGGGGTACAGGCCAGAGAGGTAGGGGGTGAGAGGATTCACTGGGGACAGAGCAGAGAGCAGAACAGGCAGATGTACTGAAATACACTGCTGAGGGGAGCAGCGGCTGAGACAGGAGAGGTCTGCTGCACCATATGTGAGTCAGCTCCCTGGCCAGTGATTGAACTCAGACCATAGCGGTGATAGAGCTGAAACTTAATCTGTAGGCCACCAGGGGGGCCCCCCCTCTCATTTTCTTATTTTGCAGTTCTTTGGTCTTGCTTTGTGTTATAGGCATTGTTTTACATATATATCATAAACATTTTAAGTTTTTCTTAGATGCTTTCATTGATAACTTTGATGGCAAATAGGGATTTCCCCTTTGTATTGGAAACAACTATTATTTCTAATTGTTTCTTTTTAAAAATTGTAATATTTTTAAATTGTGGTAACAGTGGTTTACAACTCTGTATATGATTTTGGGGTACAGGTTCACCCCTCTTCCGATGTTACCACACCACACCCACCAATAAAGCACTCCTAGTCCTCCATCACAGTCCATTGGCCCCTTCCCCTCCTTGCTTCTCATCCCCTCCCACTCTGGTAGCCTTAACTCTACAGTCTAATTTCTAGAGTTTGTTATGGTTTCGTTTTGTCTGTTCTTTTTTATTTATATTCCATACCACGAGTGAAATCGTCCTGTTTTAGTCTTTCTTTTTTTTTTTAACATTTATCATTTTTTAAATTTTTTTTGACAATATTTGCTTCCCTCACCCCCTCAAATTGAGTCCCCATAGAATTTCCTTCCCCAAGGCACCCGTGCACCATCACCACAGTCCCCTGTGCTCCTCCCTCCCTCCCTCTAATCCCTCTCCCACCTTCTCCCCTGCAGGATGTCTCTGGTTTATAATTGTTTTTGCTTTGTTGTGTTTTGTACTGTTATTATTATTATTTTTTACACTGATGTCTTATTTGGTTCCCCTATATTCCTGTTATAAGTGAAACCATCCAATATTTTTCTTTTTCCTTCTGGCTTATTTCACTGAGCATAATTCCTTCTAGCTCCATCCATGTTGCTGCAAATAGAATGAGTTTATCTTTTTTGATTGCTGAATAATATTCCATTGTGTATATGTACCACATCTTCTTGATCAAGTCATCTATTTTTGGGCATTTGGGTTGTTTCCAGGTTTTACCTATTGTAAATAGTGCTGCTTTAAACATAGGTGTACAGGTGCTCTTTTGAATCACTATTTTTGTGTTCTTTGGGTATATCCCTAGGAGTGGAATTGCCTAGTAGTGGATCATATGGCAGCTCCATTCTGTTTTAGTCTTTCTCCTGATTTATTTCACTTAGCATCATCCCTTCCAGTTCTACTTCTATTGTTGCAAATGGCAAAGAGTAGTATTCCACTCATCCGTCATTGGGCATTCATTGTTTCCATAGCTTGGCTATTGTAAATAGTGCTTCAATGAACATAAGAGTGCATATATCCCTTCGAATTAGTGCTTTTCTAGGTAGATACCTGGGAGTGGAATTGCTGAGTCATGTGGTAGATCTCTTAAATATTTCGAGAAATCTCTATATTGTTTGCCATAGGAGTTGGACCATTCTACAGTCCCACCCACAGTGCACAAAGATCCCTTTCTTTCCATACCCATGGCAACATTGTTGTTTCTGGCCTTTTTGACGTGGACCATTCTACAGGTGTGAAGTAGTAGGTCACTGTGGTCTTTGGATTTGCATTCTCTGATGGTAAGTGATGATGTGCATATTTTCAAGTGCCTGTTGGCCATCTGTACATCTTCTTTGGCAAAATGTCTCATTCTTCTGGCCATGTTTTTATTGGGTTCTTTGTTTTCTCCTTGTTGAGTTGTATGAGTTCTTTGTAGGTTTTGGATATTAGCCCCTTGTCAGTTGTATTACATACAAATATTTTCTCCACTCAGTAGGGTATCTTTTTGTTTTTGTGATAGTTTCTTTTGCTGTGCTGAAACTCTTTAGTTTGATATAGTTTCACTAGTTTACTTCTCCCCTCTTCCTACTGGAGTAAAGAATCCCCAAAGACATCTCTGAACCTAAGTCTTGGAGGATTTTGCATATGTTTTCTTCTATGTATTTTGTGATTTCAGGTCTTACAGCTATATAACATTTCTTAACATTTGAAAATCTGCAAAATCATTTGGGTATTGACACTGGGGCTCTGGTGGTGAGGGAAACAAATGCACATATGAAGGTATGAGGTGTGGTCCTAAAATTATATAGTTGCATGAACAATTGGCAAATTAATATAATTGGAAAAAAAAGAAAAGTCACTTGCACAAAAGAAGTTGAAGGGAACAAGTTAACAATATTAAATGTGGAAGGGTCTTCAGAATGTGGCCTGATTGCTAGGTCAGTGGGACCTGGACAAAGTGCATTTGGATTAATAAAAAGATGTTGTGGGCCCAGAAGTGAGGGGATAATTGTGCGTGGAGCCAGTTGACCAGCACCCTGGATTATGTAGGTGATCTGTAGAGTTTCCCTTGAAAAGAAGTTATTTCATATCCTTGCCAACATTTGGCTCAGTCATCTTTTCTATTGTAATATTTTTCTGAGTGTGGAGCAATATCTCTCTGTGGTTTTAATTGCATTTCCATGAGAATTAAATATATACTTGCCCCATGAACCCAGTTATTCTACTCCTGGGTATTTACCCAAGAGAAACAAAACTTGGTAAGAATGTTCATAGCATCTTTTAATAAAAGTCTCAATAGGAAATAGTTACATGTTCATCTATAGGAGGATGGGTTAATAAATTGTGGTTTATCATGCCACATCTGGGAAAAGCCCACGGTCACTCATGAACCCTTCTAATTTGCTTGAACTCAAGTTCTAAGCTATTTCATCTGTGGATCTACTCAGGGTTTTGTGTGAGGCTCTGTTAGGGTGGATGTGGAGTAGACATAGTCCTTACTTTCTGACAGCTCAGCTTGCTGTTTAGGGAGTCAATGAGTGTTCATTGCTATTTATGCTCAGATTGGACTGAGCAATCCTTTTGCATTACATGATCTCCAGTAGCTCCTGTCCTTTCTCAAGCTCATGGCAATCAGTTTCTAGTAAACACAGTCTCCTGTTGGGTGTGTGAGCTCAGCCCTTGGACTAGGACTCTTAGGGAACCCCAACATGAATTGCTGAGATGCCCCCCCCCCACCCCTTTATGGTTCTCTCCTCTACAGTGCCTTGTTCGAGTTTCCAGCTATTTCAGATGCCCCAGACCTGGATCTTTGCCACTCCAGCTTAGAAAAGCCACCATGCTCTGCTTAAACTGCAGCTCATTGCATACTAGTCTGGAAACTGGCCCCATGCATTAGGCTGGGGTGATTTTGCAGTACAGCTTTTAAGTTTCCTGTCTTTGGGGGGATCATAGTTCTTGAACTGCCTGTATTCCAATGCCTGGAAGCACTGTATTCTTCTATTTATCTAGTTGGGTTTTTTTGTGGCATAGGGAAAGTCTGGTAGCATATACTTCAATCAGAAAAACACTTGAATGACAGATGAAAGGTGATTTATTAAGGGCAACCAGTGATCTTTGGCTTGCAGCCTAACTTTTCATCGAGGTCAACTTTGTTTTCTCAGCTGTCAGAGAACTCTGTGCTGAAGGGGACTAGGGATCTGGCCTGGCTAAATAATTTCTGTGATCTTAAGTTTATATTGGGAACCTTTTCCAAGGAGCTGAACCACTGCTTCTGTAAACTGTACTAGGTAATGAATTTTTAATTTTTAGTCCAGTTTTATCATGGTAGTAAAAACAGACTCACTTATATGCTTATTGGGAATTCTTGATTCTTATAATTTCTGAGAAGCTTTATTACAGTTGAGACTAGGCCAGGACAGTTATGCCCTTCTCAAAAAGGGTTTTTTTTTTTTTTTTTTTTTTTTTTGTGGTTGGAGACAAGGACGGTAAAGGAGGCTGTATAACAAAATTGGAAAACTTCGTCTTTTAACTTGGTACTGAGTGATAATAAGTCATGGGTCATGTCTATTAACTTTACAAATGTGGCCATTACACTCTTATACCATCATCCTCAGCTGGCGAAGAAACAGGTATTGCAGTAATTCTCTAGGAGTGAATGATCTGTTTTTCTCTCTTACTACTTTTTTGGAGATCAGTAATTGGTGTATAACAATTCTGCAGTCCTGCTACTTGTTCAATTACTTACTCATTTATTGAGACCTTTATTGGTTTTCTGTTGCACAGTGTGCTGTATAACAAATGAGTTTAAAGTCTCAATGGCATACAAAAATATGCATTTATTTGGTTCATGAGTTCGGTTGGCTGGAGGTTGACTGATGCAGGCTGGGCTCAGCAGGCGTCTAGAGTTCTGTTCACCATACTTCTCATACTCCTTCTGGGACCTTTCTAGACTAGAAATTTCCTTCTCATAATTATGGCAGAGGTATATGGTAGGTTCAATGCATATGTTCAACCTTGGCTTCATTGGATTTGTTAGCATGCTATTGACCAAAGCAAGATAGATAGCCTAGTCCGACATCAATGAAACAGTTTCCTCTGATGGGAACAAAGAGGCTAAAGTGAATATTACTGAGCAATAACCCAAGCTCCTGCAAGTACTTCCTATATACTAATCTCTTAGGCTATGAAGATGAATAAGACATAGCCATTTGCCCTAGGAGGATTCAAAAAATTGTCCTGAACTGTAAATGTTGTGATCTTTTTTTTTTTTTTAAGATATCTGTATTTATGCATACAAGAGCTGGGGTACAGGCCAGCGGTGCCAGAGACAGAGTGGGGAACAGAACAGGCAGAATGACTGAAATACACTGCTGAGGGGAGCAGCGGGCAAGTCAGGAGAGGTCTGCCGCGCCATGTGTGTTGCTCCCTGGCCAGCCCTGGTGGCGCAAGGGGTTAAGACGCAAACTGTGAGAATGTCCGCAGCCTCTGATGCATGAGTAAATGTTGTGATCTGATGGTCACTGGAAGGTGTAGAGGATGAATTGAAAACTCTAGTTTGAATGAACAGAAACTCAGCTTTTAAGATATTTTTCCTTTTAATTTCATGCCCTGGAGGATGTTAAACTTGGATTGTTGGCAGTCTACCAGAGCATTGTGTTGAGCTTAAATCCCCTGCTATTAATAACCAGGTACACTATAATTTTGATATTTAAAGCCATGATTTCATGTTAGAAGCTGCAATGGGCCAGGAGGCTGTTGTGGTTCATGCTACTTCTAGAAGCACTTGGGGAGATGTTGGGGATTAAAGGAAAAATTCATCAGCATGTTAGTACACAGAGACTCAGAGCTTGGCTATGTATCAGGAACTCTCAGCAAGAGAGGGGTAGTAGAAAAGGGAACTCTGCTGGTCACCTAACCGCTTGAAGCAGCAATCCAGGGTTATTGAAATGAGTGACTAATGGGACCAAGGAATTTCTAGATGGACTGTGGGGAACTATGGGTACTTCATGCCTTCTCCCCTTTTCTGAGGACTCCACCTTTATCATTTAGTGTTAGGTTACAGTTAGGCCTGAGGAATGCTCAGAAAACCTGGGCCAGATGAAACAGAGAACTAATTGAATTATGTTAATTTCAGTGCACACACAATGATTCAATATATGTATATGTTGTAAGCTAATCACCAAGATGTCAAGTCTAATTGACATCCATCTGAAACATAGTTGCAATATTTTTTCTTTCTTTTTCTTTGCATTTTTATCAAGGTATAATTGACATATATCACTGTATAAATTTAGGGTGCATGGCATAATTATTTGACTTGTGAAATAATGTGAAATAATGATTGTGAAATAATCCATTGCAATAAATTTAGCTAGTATGAATCATCTCATATAGATACACTAAAAAGAAAATGAACAAACTTTTCCTTGTGATGGGAACACTGGATTCTCTTGCCATAAATTTCACAAACAAGTAAGATCCTTCTGGCATTTCTCTTTTTCTGACTTATTTCACTCAGCATAATGCCCTCAAGATCCATCTGTATTGTTGCAAATGGCAAGATTTCTCTTCTTTATATAGTTGACTAATATTCCATTATGTATCTATATCTACAACATCTTTATCCATTCATCTGTTGATGGATAATTAAGTTGTTTTCAATTCTTGGCTATTGTGAATAATGCTATGATAAACATGGGGATGCAGATACCTTTTCAAGTTAGTGTTTTCATTTATTTTGGATGAATACCCAGAAGTAAAATACATGGACTGTATGGCAGTTATATTCTTAATTTTGAAAGGAAACTTCACACTGTTTTTTATAGTGGTCACATCCATTTACATTCTCAACAGTAGTGCCCAAGGGTTCCATTTTCACCATATCCTTGCCAAAACTTGTTTTCTCTTTTCTTTTTGATAATAGCCTTTCTAACAGATGAGAAGTGCTATCTCATTGTGGTTTTGATCTTCACTTCCTTGATGATTAATATGTTAAGTAACTATCCATGCTCTTATTGGCCATGTATTTCTTCTTTGGAAAGATGTCTATTCAGAGCATTTCCCTATTTTTAAATTAGATTGTTTGTTTTTTTGACTACTGACTTGTATGAGTTTTTTCTATACTTTGAATATTAGCTCTTTGTCAGATATATTACTTGCAAATATTTTCTCCTATCCAGTATTGTCTTCTCATTTTCCTAATGGTTTCCTTTGTTGTGCAGAAGCCTTTTAGTTTGATGCAGTTCCACAGGTTTTATTTTTTGTCTTCGTTACCTTTGATTTTGGTGTTTAAATCTAGAAAATCACTACAAAGACTTATGTAAAGGAGCTTATCCCCTATGTTTTCTTGTAGGGGTTTTATGGTTTCAGGTTTTATATCCAAGTCTTTAATCCATTTAGAGTTAATAATTGTAGGTAGTGTAAGAAACCAGCTTATTATTTTGTATATGGCTGACAAGTTTTCCCAAACCATTTACTGTCCTTTTCCCACTGTATATTCTTGGCTCCTTTGTCATGAATGAATTGACCATGCATGCAAGGCAACAGATGCAAAGATAGGTGTCTGAACCAGAACCTTGACTCTTAACTTCATTGTTATTAAGTGATGAGAAAGCTAGGTAGAATATAATATACATTAAAGGTTTATAACAAAGTAGAATGTCTGGAAGATCCCATAATTAGAAGGCCAAACGCTTTAAATTATCCTTAAAGAGATGAGGCTGGGAAATATTGTTTGTGTCAGAACTGCAGTAGGAACGCCAGAAAGCCTTCTGAGCTGTCCAGGGTGCTGAGTGTCAACTGCATCACGAGCTTCGTCTGTTGTATACATCACTGCATTTAATGATTTTTGCCATAGAAGTCTAGAATTTTGAAGCTATATATGTAGCAATAAATGATAATTGTTTTCTACAAATTTTATATTTGTGTTTTCTGATAGCCTCACAATAATTCAGTGACCTTTTTTAAGGCAGAATGAAACAATTACTTGTTATATGAATAGAGGTTGGGATCTGGAAGGGGGTGATAAAGTATTTTTGTAGTCTTTTAAGTGCAATTAGAAGGATAATTTCAGCAAGGATTAGGGGGTAACATTAAGAGTAAAGGGATGGTTTGTTGGAGCAAGGGGAATTGATCTGTATGTCTGTGCTAGAACTATCAAATATCCAGAACCCAGGTGTCCAGTCTCATTCATACATGACTGACATACATCTCAGAATGATGGTTTTTTTCCTATTGAGATGATATATCACCTCAGAATCCTTTCTGACACAGAGATTCAGTCAGGCATTATCAATTGAACAGTCTGAGCATGTTAAATATGCCTTTTTGTCTTTATGAACTAGCACATTGATGTGTGGGATAGATGGTGAAAAGTTAGGTCCTCTAGTCCATCCCCCCCTTTTTTAATTGAGGTAACATTGATTTACACCACTGTTTATATTTTGGAAGTACAGGAACCCGCCATCCCCTTGCAGGTGTTGTTACCATACTGTTCCTACCACTAAATTACCCATAGTCCACCACCATAGTCTATTGTGTTCCCTCCATACTTTGTTCTTGCTCCTCTCCCTCCCCCTCTGAATGCCTTAGTTGTATAGTCAACTTACAAGGATTAGTTTTTGAGTTAGGCTTTATGTGACCCATGGTTTAGTTTCTTTGCATTCCACACATAAGTGATTCCATCTGGTACTTGTTGTTCTCCTTATGACTTATTTCACTTAGCATCTGTTGTCCCCTCAGTAACATGGTGGAGGCTGTGGCTTTCAAAACCAATGAAAATGGACAGGATGCCAACCTCGACTCTCATGCCACCAGAAATTGGAAGCTTCTGCTGTCATTGTTGCTCCCACTTCCAGAATGTTTCCTCCTCTATTCCTCCTTATTTGTATCACTAGATCCTTACTCAAAGTCTCACATAGAGCAATCTGATTCATCAAGTCCAGGTTTTTTGCCCTACCTGCAAGGAGGCTGGCAGAGAAGTGTCTTGCCCTTTTAGCAAGAAAAGCTGTCTTCTATATGATGCCTATGTCATGTAGGTGTCTTCTATAGACAGATGCTGGAGAAGTTGACACTCAGAACCTTGGACAGCTCAGAAGTCTTTCTGGCATTCCTGTAGCAATTTTGACACAACCCACAATATTTTCCAGCTCCCTTTTCTCTCTCTCTCTCCCAATATTTTCATCTTTTAAAAAAAGATTTATTTATTTTTGTACAAGAACCGGAGTACAGGCCAAATGTGCAGGAGGGTAAGAGGATTCACCAAAGACAGAGCGGGGAACAGAACAGGCAGACTGACTGAAACACATTGCTGAGGGGAGCAGCGGGCAAGACAGGAGAGGTCTGCCGTGCCATGTGGATGTCTCTGTGGCCTGGAGGATCGAACTGGCACTGCAGAGGCTGTGGACAGCTTCACAACGCTACGCTCAACCGCCTGCGCCACCAGGGAGGCCCCCCTTTTTCTCTTAAGATAACATAAGTCTCTCTATCTTATAATTATGGGACCTGCCACACATTTTAGTCTATTAGGCCCCCTTAATGTAGATCATGGTCTACCTAGCTCTCTTACTATTGAAAAACAAGGTAGGACATAGGAGGTAGGAACTTGCCTCCCATTAAGATTCCTAAGAAGGGACATCCACAATTATATGAAAGACATTCAGATAGTATAGCATAGCAAACAAAGAAACAAACTAACAAAATCTCTGCCAAACTCACCATAAACTACTTTCGACCACACATGGTCTTCTTCTCCATAGGTTATAGTTTATAACATGAGAGCACAGCATCTAGAAATGCCTTTTTATTTCCCTTTTCATCACTCTCAAATATAGATATAGGATGTTCCAAGAATCAAAGCACTTTAAGCTACAGCTAAAAAGGTCAGAAAATTGCCTGTTATTTCATGGCTTGGGTTGCTCAAATCACAGCTGATTACAGACTGAAACAGAGGACCATTTGACCTTTTCATGTGGCGAGATGTCGTATCATCAGAACTCCTTCTTTCTCTGATCTTTTTTTTTGCCCTTTCACCCTTTCCCACTTATTTGAACTCAGGTCCCAGAGGAAAAATGAATACAAAAGATATTGTCTGAAATTTCAGGTTGGGGGCAAACAGATTCCGATTTTGAATTCAGTGAGAGAAGAGTTTTTCTCATTTATCTGCATATAACATTGGATTGGGAATTGAGGCTCACATCCTAATCCTGGCGAGTTCCCACCTCCCTCTGTACCTGTCATTCCTCATGGATGGATCCCTGGATTTGGAATCATACTCCCTAGATTTGAATCCAAACTCTGTACCTTCCTGTGTAACCTTATCTCAGTCCTTTAACCTCACCCAGTCTTATGATTCCTTGTATAAAGGAACTAATGAGGGGCGAAGGTCCCGAACATGTAGGGACTTTGTGAGGATTAGAGTATATCCTAGCCTATAATATATCCTGTAAGCTATAAGCAAAAATTAGTTATTATTATAATATCCCAATTTTTAAACACTGGCTTTTAGTGCATTGACCCAACTGGGAATGATAGTAGAAACACAGGTGTTGTATTTTATAATTTCTGATGTGCTTTTGCATTTGTCAGCTCATTTAATTTTCCCAACAATGCAGAATCTGAAATATAATTACCCCTATTTTTAAAAAGTTAATAAAAGACACAACTTGGGCAATAACCTGGATTTTATCTTTCTTGACAACCTTTAAGACTGGAGAATCAGAAAGAGAATACCACATACAAAGATTTAGAACTGACATTCCCCCATCTTGGGTATAACTGACTTCTTTCTGAAATGGTTTTGTGGCAAGCCTTTGAATAATATGTGCCCTAAAAATTTCCAGCATTCAGTGGAAGGATGTCACTCTGACATGGTTTGTTTGGACTGCAATGCTAGAGCAGTCGAAGTTAGTCTTCTTCATTCTTTCATTCAACAGATTTTTGTAGAGCTTTGTGCTAAGTACTGTGTGGGATATGGTGAAGTACAATTTATAGTTTTTACCCTTTAAGTTTTTACTGCTTAATGGGGGCGAGAGGGAGGCAAAGACACTCAGTGTGACACCATAGCTTGAGAGAGCAGTCAACTTTCAGTCTCTGTGTTTGAAGTTTAGGGAAACTCCTATGAAATATGTGCCATCTGTCCTGTTAATCAGCAAGTATCGCTTGGCAGAGAAGCCATTAATCATTGTTTTCGTATCATAGAGTGACTAGTTCAGAATGGGCTGGAGATTGTTCAAGGTACTGGAGATTTCTTCTCATCACAGATTAAGACGTACAGTTCCTGTGTGTAAGACTGAAAGGTGGGAAGCCCTCACTGGGTCAGTGCTTCCAAACCCCACTTTGACTCTCCGGGGCAGTAGAAAAGCAATTAATTCCTCCTTTCAAAAAGCTTTGACTGAGGCAGTGTTATAGAGTCTGGAAAAATAAACTTGAGATTAAGGACTTGCATTTGTCTTCAAGGATCCCTGAGGCAAAGGTGACAGTCTGAAATCATAACACTACTCTTGAGTCAGTTTTAACTCTCAATCACGTGGCAGTTAACTGCGCAGTATCTTGGTTGAAGATAGTTGTAATAATGGTGAGGACTAAATGAGCCAATCCATGTAACTCCCATAGCACTATGGTACACAGAACAAGCAAATAACCTGAATTCTGCAGTAGAAGAGGTCCCTGCCAGAAAGACTGGATCCAAGGATTGTCTTTCCTTGTGACAGAAGCCTGGAAGAGGGGAGGCTGCAAGTGGGTAAGAAGCAATCATCTAACACTTTAATGAATTTCTTTATGCTGAACATGGACTAGCATCAAAAAAGAGAAGTTGGAACACTGTGATACAAGGAAAGTTTGTACCTACTCTCAGATTCTTTTCTATAAATCTTTACCAGGTGCTCATAAAAAAGTTTGGGGCAAGAGAACAGAGAGAACCAGCCTCATTATCACAGGTATGGAGGAGGGGATTCATTGCATTAAAGATTCAAATTTCTACCCTCCTGCTTAGAACCATATCTCCTGCAGAGCAAAAACTTTAACTTCTGGAAGGGCAGCACACTGTAGCCCTTGGAAATAGCTAAAAACCCATTCTTGCTAGAGAAAAAGCTGGAGGCTCAAATGATCAGATCTAATGGCAAGAGCACATTTCTAGCATTTGCTTCATTGTATTTGGTAAGTTGACAAAATCCCTAACACCTATGGCCTGACTAAAGAAGAGGCTTGGGTCTCCCTGGTGGCTCAAGGGTAACCCAACCTATGAAGCTGTCCGCAACCTCTGCAGCATGAGTTTGATCCCATGGCTGGCCAGGGGGCAACCCACATGGCACAGCAGCCCTCTCCTGACTTGCGTGCTGCTCCCCTCAGCAGTGCACTTCAGTCAATCTGACTGTTCTTTTCCCTACTCTGTCTTTGGTGAATCCTCTCACCCCCACACCTCTGGCTTGTACCCTAGCTCTTGTATGCATAAATAAATAAATCTTTGAAAAAAAAAGAAGAGCTTGCCCATTTTCAGGCATAAATATAATGTAATTTTAGTGTTTTGAACAAGATATCTGGCATGCAATAAATAATGTTAAGAGACACACACAAATAAGCAATTAAGCAAACCTATTGTCAAGAGAAAAAGGAATCAACAAAATCAAACTTAGATGACCAAGATGTTCGAATTATCAGTCAAGGGCTTTAAAGTACAGCCACATATTGCTTAAAAAATGAGGATACTTTCTGAGAAATGTGTCTTTAGGGGACTTCATCATTGTGTGAATGTCGTAGAGTGTACTTACACAAACTTAGATGGTATAGCCTACTACACACGTAGGTGATATTTGGTGTAGCCTTTTGTGGCCACCATCATATATGTAGTACATTGTTGAATGAAACACTGTTAAGTGACACATGACTGTAATTATAATTAATATGTTAAAGGACCTAGTGGAAAAGGTAGACAACATAAATGAACAGATGAGTAGTTTCAGTGAAGAGTTTGACACTTTAAGAAAGAGTCATTCAGAAATGTCAAACATACATATACACACACACACACCAGAAATAAAGAATTATTTTGATATGATCATCAGTAAATTTGATACAGCTGAGGAATTGCTTGAAGCTAGGTCATTAAGAATTAACCAAACTGCAGTACAGTGAGAAAAAAACAACCAAACATCCAAGAGGTGTGATACACTATCAAATTGCTTGGCATTTGTATAATTAGAATTTCAGAAAGAAAAAAAGGAGAATGAGGGAGGAGAAATATTTGAAGGGATAAAGGCCAAGAATCTTTCAAAAATAATTAAAGATACTAAATTACTTTTATCCAAGAAGGATAAAATAAAAATAACAAAAACAAAAACAATTGAATACACATTCAAACTGCTAAAAGCCAATAAAGAAAAATATTGAAAACATTCCCACAAAAGACACAAAATATAAATAGGAATAAGGGTTAAAATTATAGTCAGCTACAATATCTTCAGGAAATATATTCAAGCCAGCGTGTAATAGAGTGACATCTTTAAATTACCAAAAAACAAACAAACAAAAAAACAAAAACCCAAAATGAAACACCAGGGCCATTCAGAATTTTATAACCAGTGAACTATCTTTCAAAATTGAAAGTGAAAATAAAAAATCTTCAGATAAACAGAAGCTGAATTTATTGCCAGTGGACCAGCACAACAGGAAATGCTCAAGGAGTTTCTTCAGATATAAGTAATATGATTCTAGCAGAGACTTGGATGCTAACAAAGAAAGAGCTCTAGATATGATAAAAGTGAAGATAAATATAAATAAATTTATTATTTAAAAATCATTCTAAGATATACATGAATATGTAAAGAAAAACCGTGACAATGTATTTTGTAATATAATTTATGAAAGGTAAAATGCATAATAGCAACATCACAAGCATGGGAAGAAGAAATGAAAGTATACCACCACAAGTTTCTTACACTCTATCTGAGGTAATAAAACGTTATTGGAAGGTAAATCCTAGGACAACAACCAAAAATATTAATAAGCAGTAGAAGTAATAAACTGATAGTGGAAGTAAAATAGTATTAAAAAAATCCTCAATCCCAAAGCATGGATCTGTAAATATCATGGTAGGAAAATGGTGAGAAGTCTGGAAAAGATGTTGACCGTGTGAAAGGTATGGGAGAGCACAGAGTGGTAAGAGAGGGCAAGAAAAAGAGAGAGGGATGGCAGGAGGAGGGGGAGAGGGAGGGAGAGAGAAGGCAGGCAGGCAGGCAGGCAGGAAGGCCGGTGGGGAAGGAAGCATCAATGGGACGGGTCCTGGAGTGAACATTTGTCAGCAGCATGAAATGGACAGAGTCAGGGAGCCAGTAAAACAGAGACAGATTGGGCAGCATAAGTGTTGAGGACTTTGACACTTTATTTTTATTATTATTTTTTTAAGATTTGTTTATGCATACAAGAACTGGGGTATAGGCCAGAGATGTGGGGGGTGAGAGGACTCACCAGAGACAGAGTGGGGAGCAGAACAGGCAGATCTACTGAAATACACTGCTGAGGGGAGCAGCGGCAAGCCAGGAGAGGTCTGCTGTGCCATGTGGGTCACCTCCCTGGCCAGGGATTGAACTCATGCCACAGTGGCTGGACACAGTTTGATAGTGTTGAGACTTTAACCCCTGAACCACCAGGGAGGCCCCGACTTTGACACTTTAAAAGAAACCCAGAAAATGAAAAATAAGATGTGAATCCACTGGAGGGTGTGAAGCAGAGAGATGATATGTTCAATTGAGTTTAAAAGATGTTTCAAGAAGATGTGGTACATATACACCATGGAATATTACTCAGAATTCAAAAAAGATAAACACATGCACTTTGCAGCAACATGGATGGCGCTGGAAGGGATCATGCTCAGCGAAATAAGCCAAAAAGAAAAAGAAAAATACCGGATGGTCTCACTCATAGCAGGAATCTAGAAAACTTAAATAAGGGACCAGGAAAATGAATAACTATAAGAAAGTGAAAATCAAAATCAACAAACAACTATGAATCAGAGACACTCTATGGGGGGTGGGAGGCAGGGCGGGGAGGTATTGGGGTCAAAATAAGGGGGTTGCAATTGTATGGGGAATATAAAAATAAAATTTATTATTAAAAAAAAGAAAAAAAAGATGTTTCAGGCGGGGCCTCCCTGGTGGCGCAGCAGTTGAGCGCTGGCCTGCGAAGCTGCCCACAACTTCTGCAGTGCTGGTTCGATCCTCAGCCGCAGGTGAGGGTCCCACATGGTGCGCAGATCTCTCCTGCCGCGCCCGCTGCTCCGCTCAGCAGTGTATTTCGTTGGTCTGCCTGTTCTGTTCCCCGCTCTGGCTCTGGTGAATTCTCTCACCCTCCCAAGCTTCTGACTGTACCTAGTGCTTGTATAAATAAATAAATAAATCTTTTAAAAAAAAGAGATGTTTTCAGGTTGCTAGGCTGAGGACTGACTGAATGGGAGCAAAGACCACATTGGAGAGGTCAGTTGGAGGTCAGTTCTAGGTAAGGCAGGTTAGAGGCTTTGCTACTGTGGTAAAAAGGAAGATGGTGAAGTCTCAGACATGATGTACTTGTGGAAGGTTGAAAAATTGAATATTTAAAATGTTAATTTACATCGATAATAATTTGAATTATAGCTTTCCTTTTTTGGTGAATATATTTGACATGTAACATGGTGTAAATTGGAGGTGTACAGAGTGTTATTTTGATACAGTTATATATTTGCCACATTACATGATCATCATACAATATCATCATCTACAGTTATTACACAGGACATTTGATCCCTGTGGTTTATTTACTATTTGTTGCAAGTTTGTACCCTTGAATACCAACAATCTTATCTCCCCACCCCTGTTTCCTGGTAACTGCCATTTTACTCTGGTTTTCTCTGAGTTGGACCTTTTTAGATTCCAATACTTTTTAATTGTGGGAAACTGATGCTGAGTAGAACCTTATAACTTAAAATTCAGGGTTGCCTCATATCAGCTAATATCAGTCCCCAATTTATCCAAGAAATAATCCCTGAGCATTTAGTACATGTCAGACATTTTTGTAGGAGATGCCTACATAGCTTAAATAAGATTTTTTTTTGAAAAGCTGGGAAGGCATGTAAGAATGTCATTGTGAAAAACTTTATAAACCAATCTACATTAGTGTACTGAGTAAAATAAAAAAATTGATTTTTGAGGGCCTTCATAGATCCCATTTTTTTAAGTGATAGACATGGCTTGTGATATATTTGAGGTTCACAAGGGAACTTGAATGCCATTCTTAAGCAGTGAATTCTTCATTCAGACTTTTGAAGGAAGGGTGGTGTGATGATGCTTCTTTTCAAATAGAAACATAGTCAGCAGGGGCTGGACTTATCTGCTTATCTCCGTCTTCTTTAGATATCACAATATTCCCATGTGCTTTGGGTGGGATGGGTCTAACTCAGCCCCAGGGTACAAACAAGCAGCACAACGGACCCCATGGCCACATGATTGGCTCTGGATGTGCACGTCATTCAGGACAGACCAATCAAGACCTGATTTTACAATTTTGTTCACATTAATCAGTCAGCAGTTTATATCCAAGCAAACATGGAAGTTCCTGGCATGACTGCAAAGTGTGTCTGGCAATGCAAGTCTAATTATGTGGTTAAAAATTTGAGAAATGGTGAGAACATGCCTGGGATCGTATTGAGACCTGGGTAAAACCTCTCCTGAAGGTTGATTAGTTTATAACCTAATACATCAGCTTTCAAAATTTTACCATATTGTGTATGACTTTGAACTTGAAAGCATCTGGTGTGTTCAAACAGCAACTTCAATTAATTAGATCTTTCTTCACTCTGGCTTCTTTTTCCCTTGTTCAAAATCCTTATGAATTTTTTCTCCCTCACCCTCCTCAGACATCATTTCTCTCCTTCTTTTGGATAAAAGGTCAGTGGTCTCCCCATTTTCTCACAGGTATCACTTATTCCAATTGACATTTACACTTGAGTAAGCCTTAAACTTCCCTGACCTTTTTTTCAAAGCTAGATTTTAAAGAGATATTTTCTCTGTTTAAAACAGCACATTGTCGCTTTTCTTGGTAAAAGGCCAGGCTGCTCCTTTAGGCTTTTTGGATTCTTTGTGTCCAGTTTGACATTCTTTTCCCTCTTTCCTGGGTTTGCTGCTTGTCTGCTTTCAGCAGTGTGGGTTGCAGATGTGTCATAGACACATGGGAACAACTTAACAGTAAGTTTAAAAAATATTTAGCCATTTTCACACACCATTCTTAGTCATGTGAAATAAATAAGGGAATAAATTAGCCCTTAAATATGCCATTTTGTGTTGAAAATGAAAAACAACAGATGTAGGTACTTGAGTGGGATAAAATACTACTAGGTACAAGTCTGCAGCCTGGCCTCATTCACAAATTTGGTTCTGTCTGAGAAAGACTGTTGGGTCCCTCCCTTGGCTGATGTTCAGGAATCCTGGGACAGAAGATGAACAGGAGTCTGTAGAATCAGAGTCCATGTTTTGTAATGGAATCAGGGATCAGAGTAGATGTTTTGTAATGGGATAAACCCCTAAGTCCAAGGACAGGTCTCATATGGACTGTGTTCACCATCAGGCTTGGGTACACAATGGAATGTTACTCAGCAATCAAAAAAGATAAACTCATGCCATTTGCTGCAACATGGATGGAGCTGGAAGGGATCATGCTCAGTGAAATAAGCCAGAAAGAAAAAGAAAAATACTGGATGGTCTCACTCATAGCAGGAATTTAGAAAACCTAAATAAGGGACCAGGAAAAAGACAAATTATAATAAAGTAAAAATCAAAATCAACAAGCTACTATAAACCCGAGACGCATTACAGGAGATGGGGTGGGGGGGAGGGAGTAGGATCAAAACAAGGGGGGTGGGAATTGTGTGGGGACTATAACCAAGATGAAAATGCATGCATTGTGCAAAAATGGAAAATGATGTAAAAAATAAATATTTCAGTCACTGTGCATGGATGATTCCAAATGTCTCTCTCCACTTGGAGGTGCGGTTTCTCACTTGGCTTGTCCAAGGTCAGCCCCGCCCCTCCTCTCTCATACTCCTGCCCCATCCACCCTCCTTCCCTCACCCTGCATAGCCCCCTGCCCCTCTCCCTCCTTGCGCCCCCACCCCCTTCACCTGCTGCACTGCCCACACTTTCCGTCTTTGAGTGGTGTCTTGCCTTGAGTCTCCTTCTGGTGTCGTGCCAATGCTTTACTCACATTATCTCACAGAAATCTTCCAGCAATTCCAAGAGGCATATAATCCAAGTCTACTAGGAAACCAAGATTTGGAAGCTTAGGAACTTGCTGGGAGTTCCTCAGCTCATGAGTGGTGGAGCTGAGGTCCTTATGGACGTGTGTGAGAGTCCAGACTCCATCTGCTCACTCCCTCACTGAGACTGCTCGCTAATAGGGAAAACGAATGAGTGCATTCTGAATGACCACAGTAGATGTTTTGTAATGGGATAAACCCCTAAGTCCAAGGACAGGTCTCATATGGACTGTGTTCATGTGGTTACAAAAGTCCATCAGGGAATGTTTGGAGGTGAACTGGTACCCCTATAGACACAGTCTGTTGGGGCCTCTGACCCCTCTGGGGTGCATAAAACCCCTCTGGGTTCTGTAAAATCTCCCCCTAATATTTTCTGTTTACAAAGTCTCTTCCTTAAAGTTATTGACTATTATTTATGAAGTGTGTTGGTCTCCTCATATTATAAATATTTCAGACATTCATAAATTTTAGCAACAACTCATTCAGAATGAAAATCATCTTGAGCATCAATTATATCTGAGAGAAGAGGCTCTCTAGCACCTAATCAAGTCTCCTCAGAAACCTCTAACCTCTGTCTGTCTTCAGATTCACGTCTCTTTGCATCTTGTCTCTTCTTCCCTTTATGCCCAAGAGAATCTGACAGACCTTAGGTTCCTAAGTTTCCAGGTCTTGTGTGCCATGTCAGCAAGAGCTTTCCTTCTCTCTTACCCACTGGAGACTCCCTCCCTGTGTTCTCCCTCCCTTTCTTTCAGTGTCGCTGTCCACACCTTGATCAGCCTTGGCCGATAAAACTTCACAGCCCCCTTTTGAAGGTCTGGCTGCTGGACTTGCTTGTGCTTGCCTGTTGCATTCTTGCTTCCACCACGCCCACTCCTTCCCCATTCTCCACCTCCCATTTAGCACAGGGGCAGGGTCCTTGGTGGGACCTGAAGGCTGGGGAAAACTTAGAGCCCTCAGCACTTTCTGCATTTCTGACTTCCTGCCCAATATGGGGAGCTTTCACGTCCAGGCTTTTAAGACCGGATCCCTCTGCAGAGCTCAGCTCTCAGCACGGAAGGCCAGTGAGGCTCTCTCTCAGGCCATCTGTGGGAAGGGATGTCTTGACGTCTTGACGAGCAGCCCTCATCTTTTGACTCGGGCATGAACATGGGTGTGGAGTCACAAAATTCTCGTTGGATCAGCCAGTGATGTCAGGCCAGTGGCCAGGTCCAGAGGAAATGTGGGAATCCTCTGGAGGAATAGAGGACTGATTGTGGAGGCCCCCCTTACCTGGCTTGGCCCTGGAGGATTTCCTGTGGATGCCCTGCCCTGGGAGATGGGAAGCCGGCAGACAGGGCAGCCCCATACTCTGGATATTTGCAGAGATGGGGCAGCAACCTGTGCTGCCAATTCACAAAGGTGCAGAGTTCAACCTTTGTGTTATTTAAATCTCTGTCTAAGAATCACCCTACGGGACATTCACTTGGTCTGACTTGAGATCCTTGGATATATTTTCTTTTTTTTTTTTTTTTAGATTTATTTATTTATTTATACAAGCACTGGGTACAGTCAGAAGCACAGGAGGGTGAGAGAATTCGCCAGAGCCAGAGCGGAGAACAGAACAGGCAGACCGACGAAATACACTGCTGAGGGGAGCAGCGGGTAGCAGGAGAGGTCTGCGCACCATGTGGGACCCTCACTGGTGGTCGGGATTCGAACCGGCGCTGTAGAGGCTGCGGGCAGCTTCGCAGCCCAGCACTCAACCACTGCGCCACCAGGGGAGGCCCCCTTGGATATATTTTCATAGGGGACCTTGAAAGTGGGTCGTGTGTGAGGGTCTGCTAAGGACATGGCTATGCAATGGCAGGCTAACTTCCACCAACAGGTCCTGGCTTGCACTAAAATCTAAGTCATTTCATGAGTACAAAGTATAAAAGACTAACCACTTTGTGCAAGTACAATCTTCCCCCCTTATCCACAGGGACATCCTAGACCCCCTGCTTGGATGCCTGATCTGTGACTAGTACCAAGTCCTATACATACAATGCTTGTTCCTGTATAGACACATCTATGCTAAAGTTTGATTTACTGGTAAGAAACTGAACAATAAAAATAAAGTAGAACAATTACAACCATAAACTAAAAGTTATGTGAATGTGGCTTCACTTTACCTTTCTCTCTCTCAAAATATCATTGGTAATATTTTTGGATCATGGTTGAGTGTCAGTCAATGAAATCAGGCAAAGCAGGAAGAATAAACATTATTAAAATGGCCATCCTTCCAAAAGCAATATACAGATTCAATGCTATTCCAATCAAAATTTCAATGTCATTCTTCAAAGAAATAGAACAATTATTGATGAAATTCATATGGAATCACAAAAAACCCCGAATAGCCAAAGCTCTCATGAAAAAAAAAGAAGGGAATGGAGGCATCACACTCCCAGACTTCAAACTATACTACAAAGCCATAATCATCAAAACTGCATGGTATTGGAACAAGAACAGACATACAGACCAATGGAATCGAATAGAAAATCCAGAAATAAACCCACAGATTTATGGTCAACTAATCTTTGACAAAGGAGCAAAGAATATGCATTGGAGCAAAGAAAGTTTGTTCAATAAATGGTGCTGGGAAAACTGGGTCGCTACATGCAAAAGAATGAAGCTTGACCACCACCTCACACCATACACAAAAATCAACTCAAAATGGATTAAAGAACTAGACATAAGACCTGAAACCATAAAATATATAGAAGGAAATATAGGCGAAACACTACGGGATTTGCACATCAAAGACATCTTTACAGACACATCACCCAAAGCAGTGATAGTGAAGGCAAAGATAAACAGCTGGGACTACATCAAATTAAAGAGCTTTTGCACAGCAAAAGAGACAATAACAAAAACAAAGAGAAACCCCACCAACTGGGAGAACATTTTTGCACCCAACACTAATGATAAAGGACTGATCACAAAAATCTGCAAAGAGCTGATGAGACTCAACAACAACAAAGAAAATAATCCAGTCAAAAAATGGGCAGAAGAGCTTAAAAGAAACTTCTCTGAAGAGGAAATACAAATGGCCAACAGGCATATGAAAAAATGTTCAACATCACTTGTCATCAGGGAAATGCAAATCAAAACTACCATGAGATACCATCTTACACCAGTGAGAATGGCACATATTAAAAAAGCTAGCAACAACAAATGTTGGCGAGGGTGTGGAGAAAAAGGAACTCTTCTGCACTGTTGGTGGGAGTGCAAACTGGTCCAACCACTGTGGAAAGCTGTATGGAGATTTCTGGACCTACTAAACATAGAGCTTCCATATGATCCAGCAATTCCACTCCTAGGTATTTACCCAAAGGACACAGAAACATCAATTCCAAAGAGCACCTGCACCCCTATGTTTATAGCAGCACTGTTTACAATAGCTAAGCTTTGGAAACAACCCAAATGCCCAAAAATAGATGACTGGATCAAGAAGATGTGGTACATATATACCATGGAATATTACTCAGCATTCAAAAAAGATAAACACATGCAATTTGCAGCAACATGGATGGCGCTGGAAGGGATCATGCTCAGCGAAATAAGCCAAAAAGAAAAAGAAAAATACCGGATGGTCTCACTCATAGCAGGAATCTAGAAAACTTAAATAAGGGACCAGGAAAATGAATAACTATAAGAAAGTGAAAATCAAAATCAACAAAAAACTATGAACCAGAGACACTTTTAGGGGGGCGGGGGTGGGAGGGGAGGGATTGGGGTCAGAATGGGGGGGCTGCAATTGTATGGGGAATATAACAATAAAATTTATAAAAAAAAAAAAAAGAAATCAGGCAAAGCAAAACCACAGATAGTGATAATACCAAGAGAGCGATGGATCTCTCGAGGGGAGGGTTTTAAAAATAATTTTACTGCACAACTAGTTAAAATGAGAGAGAATGTCCTCATAATGTTATCCTCATTAAAACAAGCCACAAGAGAGGAAAAAATTGCTGACGTCAATTTCATGACATGCTCTTCCGACTTAATGAGCAAACTGCATTTCGAATAATAGTGATTATTTTGCTTGCCTGCTCAGAAGAAATGTTGTTGAGTATTCCCCGGCTCTCTGGGGACTTACTTTTAGAGTGAAGTATTTTAAACAGCAGGTAAACCATAAATCTTACTGACCTTCCTGCAGTTAGAAACATTTAAAAATGCATCATTTCCTTTTTTTGGTGGGGGGGACTAATGTTTGAGAGAAGTCACTTATCGGGAAATTAAGTAACTTCCAGGCGCTGCACCATCAGACGGGCTGGTAATGTGGTTGCTTCTGGCGAAAGCGACAGATTGGTTTAAAGGAGATATGGAATTTGAAGGCAATTGTCCTTGAGTCCTACCAGATGAATGTGACTTAGATGGTTTTCAAAAGCAATTCAGGCCTGAATATGTGCACATTTCCAAATGTGGGAAGCAAATACCTTGCACAATTGACATCAGCCACCAATTTTAATTTCTTCAGGTGGAGAAAAGACATATGTAGGAAACTGATTTGCGCTCACCCAGGGCAGACATCTGCAGCTTCTCTTTTTGTGCCCCTAACACCTAACATCCCCTCATCTAGGCAACAGCTCTTTCCTCTGAGTACTTGCTGAGCGCTTACTCTGTGCCAGACTGCTCCAGCTGCTCAGGGCACAGCAACAAAGAAGACAGTGTCTCTGCTCCTTTATTCTCTAGGCTGCTCCGATAAACTCCAAGAGTATCATACATCGGGCATGAAGAAAAACAGGAGAGTAAGGGGAGAGGGCATGTATAAGTAGTTGGCTTTCCTGCCATGGTGACATCTGACCAGAGGCCGAAGACAAAAAGCAGCCACGCAGTGGGACCTGGGGGGTTCTGGGCCAGGGAACAGCTGAGGCTCAGGGTCTGAAGTAGGAGGTGCTTGGTGTGGTTGGCAGCCCCAGGAAGGGGGGAAGGCAGAAGGGAGTGAGGCTGGCGCCCGCATCAGGCACAGTGGGAGAGAGGGCTCAGCCTTGAGGAGATGGCCGTCCCAGGGTGGAGTTGAGCATGGAGCGGGGTGAGCTGAGTTTCAGAAGTGGCCTGTATAGGTGTGGGGACAGGGAGCACTGTGGGGGGCGTGTATCAAGGGGGCGAAGGTGGCTTGCTGCTGGCGTGGTGTCACGTCTAGCAGAGCAGAGAGCCTTTCACCAAAGGTCTCAGCCAGAGCAGATCTCACCCACCTGCATCTGGTGGTTTCGCCTCCTGGTTTCTGAAGCCGGCAGATGCGCTTCCCGCACTCTTATTTACCTTTTTTTTTTTTTTTTTTTGTGGAGTGTCTGGTGCACTTTATTTTTTATTTTATTTTATTTTTTCCCCATTTTTAATTTTTTAAAAATTTTATATATTTTTTACATCATTTTTCATTTTCACACAATATATGCATTTTCATCTTGGTTATAGTCCCCAGAAAGGAATTCTTCAGTGTGTTCTTTTTTTAGACCCAGAAAACAGGTTGTCTTCTCAGAGGCCCCAAACATGAAAACATTTGGATATCCCAAAAGGATTAAAAAAAAAAATTGAACATAATCTACGCACTTGTCTGCCACTGAAGGAGGCCTCCTACCCCCGCCTTCCCACTTTGCTTCATATTAAAAAGTTTAAAGCATTTCGTACCCTTTCTAAGTCCTGCCTAGACTTTGCAGCCAGCACAGGTCCATCTCCACCTGGCCACAGTCCCATGTCCCACCTGTCTCCAGGCCAAGAAGCTTTCCCCAGAGGGGCTTCCTTGCTCCCAAGGGTCCAGGGTGAAGACGGTTCGTCATGTCGGTTCAGCTCACGCTCCGGGAAAGGAGCCAGTTGCTTTGCTTTCTTCCTCATTTTGCGCTTGTCTGGCCGCAGGGAAGCCAGGCTGTCTGGGTGGGTCTTTTGAGGGGGCAGCGAGAGTGAGAACTGCAGATGAAGCAGGCAGCAGTCCCAGGCTGGTAGCCGCCCTGCCTCGGCCTTGGGGCCAGCGCCCTCCATGGTCAGTGCAGCCCAGGGAGCTGCAGAAGGCAGGTCCTGCCCTCAGCACCTGGGATGTGGCGGGTCGGGGCTAGTCTGAGGATAGGCACGTTCAGGGTGTTTCCAGGGGATGTTGATGCTGCAGATTAGGGTTAGAGAATCACAGAGCTTGGGGAGGCTAGAAGAGGAAGGGGAGGGGGGGAGGAGAGAGCAAGAGAAGAGCGAGATGAAGCTGTTTGGGCATCCCCGCCTGTGAGCAGGTGCCACAGATGCAAACTAGAGCGACGGGACTCACAGGAGTGCAAGCTGGTCAGGGTCTTGAGAAGCTTATAACCTACTTCATGCTGGAAGAGAAAATGCCTCTTATTCTTTTTTTTAATAATAAATTTTATTTTTATATTTCCCATACAATTGCAACCCCCTTATTTTGACCCCAATCCCTCCCCTCCCCCCTCCCCCCCCATAGAGTGTCTCTGGTTCATAGTTGTTTGTTGATTTTGATTTTCACTTTCTTATAGTTATTCATTTTCCTGGTCCCTTATTTAAGTTTTCTAGATTCCTGCTATGAATGAGACCGTCCGGTATTTTTCTTTTTCTTTCTGGCTTATTTCGCTGAGCATGATCCCTTCCAGCGCCATCCATGTTGCTGCAAATTGCATGTGTTTATCTTTTTTGAAGGCTGAGTAATATTCCATGGTGTATATGTACCACATCTTCTTGATCCAGTCATCTATTTTTGGGCAAAATGCCTCTTCTTCTGAGGTGAACTCCTGCCAGATAATGGAGACTGAGTTGTCTTGAGGATGGAGCTGGAAGGACAGAGTAGGAGGCAGGCTGGCCAGCAGGGGTGGGTGCGGGCGAGCACAAGGTTGGTGGCAGGAGGTGGTCAGGATTGGACGTGTGTGCACCAGGGGACCCTGGCTGGCAAGAGGGGAGGTCAGCTGGGGGGCAAAAAGAGTGAGTTCTGGAAACAGGTCCACTGGAGAGGATGCCTTCTAGGCCGTAGATGCTGGTGAACGTGGTGGGGTGGTCAGTCAGTGATTATGTGCAACACAGAAGCTTCCTGCAGGGAAGGGGAGTGAGATGAGGAACCTCATGGGAACATCTTCATTCAACACTATGATTCTGAGGTTGTGTCCTTGGAACCTGCGATCTGAAGTGGAACAATGAGAGCAAAACTTGTCTGACCACTGGCTAAGCTAAGTTCTCTCTGAACACAAAAGCATCATCCAACTTCTCAATAAAGACCCCAGACACTTCTAATATGAAACAATCATTCGTATTAATCCATCCATCCATCCATCCATCCATCCATCCATCCATCCATCCAACTGTCCATCTGTCTGTCCATCCATCCATCCGTCTGTCCGTCCTTCTGTCCATCCATCCATCCATCCAAATTCCAACCTGCTTATTCCAGTTCACAGCAGGTAGCTCAGGGTCAAGGCAGAACTCACCCTGGACAGGACATTCTTCCATGGCAGATCTCTCTCTCTCTCTCTCTCTCTCTCTCTCTCTCTCTCTCTCTCTCACACACACACACACACACACACACACACATGCACACAGGCTGGGACATTGAGACAGGCTGACGACTCTCCCGTGCACAGCTTTGGGACTTAGGAGGAGCCTGCAGTCCCTGGAGAAAACCCACAGCTGTGGGGAAGACATGTGAACTCTACACAGACAGGGCGCAGTAAGTGTTTCTCTTTTCTCTCCGTGTTGTAACGACATGGCAATGTCTGGGGAACTGTGGACTTGGTCAAGGGAAGGGCAGGAGGAGGTGCCCTCAGACTTGGTTACGCCAAGTGGGCCTCAGATTCCTGTGGATAAGGGGGGAAGACTGTACTTGCACAAAGTGGTTAGTCTTTTATACTTTGTACTCATGAAATGACTTAGATTTCAGTGCAAGCCAGGACCTGTTGGTGGAAGTTAGCCTGCCATTGCATAGCCATGTCCTTAGCAGACCCTCACACACGACCCACTTTCAAGGTCCCCTATGAAAATATATCCAAGGGGGCCTCCCCTGGTGGCACAGTGGTTGAGTGCTGGGCTGCGAAGCTGCCCGCAGCCTCTACAGCGCCGGTTCAAATCCCGACCACCGGTGAGGGTCCCACATGGTGCGCAGACCTCTCCTGCCACCCGCTGCTCCCCTCAGCAGTGTATTTCGTCGGTCTGCCTGTTCTGTTCTCCACTCTGGCTCTGGCGAATTCTCTCACCCTCCTGTGCTTCTGACTGTACCCAGTGCTTGTATAAATAAATAAATAAATCTAAAAAAAAAAAAAGAAAATATATCCAAGGATCTCAAGTCAGACCAAGTGAATGTCCCGTAGGGTGATTCTTAGACAGAGATTTAAATAACACAAAGGTTGAACTCTGCGCCTTTGTGAATTGGCAGCACAGGTTGCTGCCCCATCTCTGCAAATATCCAGAGTATGGGGCTGCCCTGTCTGCCGGCTTCCCATCTCCCAGGGCGGGGCATCCACAGGAAATCCTCCAGGGCCAAGCCAGGTAAGGGGGGCCTCCACATCATGAAGAGGAGCAAATGGTGCTGAGCTCCTGGTAGGTGACACTGCCCTACTGGGAAACAGTGAGGAAGAAGCATCTTTTATGAGAATGAAAGGGAAGGGCATTCCACTTGAAGGCAGCAGCTCCCACTGGAGAAGGTAGGCTGGGTGCTTAATGTTTAGTCTCAAGTGTTGACAGCCTCACTCCTACCCCTAGCCTGACTGCTTTGCTCTTTGTCTCCATTACTTTGCCCTGTATGAAATGGAATCACTCACTGGGAGGTTCTGAATTGGGCTCCCTTCAATTAGCGTAATGTCTTCAGCCCTAACCCCGTGGTACCCAGTATCCGTAGTTTATTGGATTTTAATCCCCGAACAATGTTCTTTTGTATGAAAGTGTGGCATTTTGCTTGCCCATCCACCCCCAACCTGACTGCTTTGCTCTTTGTCTCCATGACTTTGGCCAGTATGAAATGAAATCACTCACTGGGAGGTTCTGAATTGGGCTCCCTTCACTGAGCAAGGCTGCCACTACTATTCACTTATAGGTCTTTGTAGACACACAAAAGTTTAATTGTCCCAATGGCCTTTGGTTGAGGGCTATGATCTCCTTTTCTTCAGGGAGTAAAATTGAGGCTCAAAAAATTATGAAACTTGCCCTAGGTAATAACTGTGACTGGGGTAACATTTTGCAAACCCAGCAGTTGGGCTTTCTTCTTTTGCTCTCCCATATAGGTGACTGGCTCCCCACTTAGCCCTACCCTTCTTCCACCTCAGGGGGGAGGTGATGGGATTAGGAGCACTGGAGCAGGAATGCAAAAAGAGTGAGCTAATCAGCTTCTGACTTTCAGTGCATGATTTAGGGACCAATAGTAAGATTAAAAGCTGAGCTTTAGAAAGAGGGAGGATAGGAAGGGTAAGGGGAAAGGATACTTATTAATTTTTAAATTGTTTTTGGCAAATCAAGAGAGAAAGTTGGGAGATTTGATTGTAGTTTCTTCTGTAGATGGAGGAAATCTCTCCGACCTGTCAGCGAGGCATTTTGGCTTGAAAGGATGTGGCCAAGTCTGGTGACTGAGGTAGGGTTCTGCTCTCCTGGCCAGGGTTGGGCCTCTGGGTCCCCATCTTCCCAGTGTGGACTTTGGTGAAGAGCATGCTGGGGCAGTAGGGTTAGGTGAAGGGGCACAAGCTCAGGGGCTTGGACTCAGGCATATTTGGGGTGACAGCCACATCCAGGGAAGTCTGGCAACCAGGCATGGTTGGGGGCAGAGAGAATGCTGGGGGGCATGGTTGGGGGTAGAGAAAAGGATGGGGTTCATCTTGCGGTGTCCTTGTGGTGTGGTGTTCCTGCTATGGGTGGTCTGAGGGACTTGGGCTCTGTGTTTTGGGGCATGTGGGTGGGCTGCCTACCCCTGGCTTTGGAGGTAAGAGTGACTGAGATGCAGTCACTTTAGCAAGAGCCAGAATCACCTACACAATCTCTCCTGGCCATTAAGTGAGTCCAGATTGGAGGGGGGGTCACCGTTGATTTCATCAGTAGTGGAAAATGCCATGGACAGAACTGGCAACAAGATGAGGTCCCCAACCTCCTGGCTCAGACCCCAAGGCCAGCATGAGACCAGAGGTCTCTGGACTTGACCTGGAACTATTGTGAGACCAGTGAGATGCCCAGGTTGCAAAATTTAAGTGGGTGCTCCCATCCCCTCAAGGTTACTAGAGTTAAGTAAATGAGCCCACTGGCCACATTATTGGTGAACATGACAGAGAGGAGAGGGAGGGAGTGGAAATGTATGACTGGGCATTTATCTTTAAAGTGAGTGAGCCTTCCCTGAGGATTTTCTCCCATCTCCATCCATTATGTCTGCTGGATCCCTTCTTTCTCTCCTTCCACTTAACCTCAAAAAACTCATTTTATTAGCATCCATTTGTTCTTGGAAGTATGTTGCTTACAAATATGGTAGCTTAAAAATATGGAGGGGGAGCAGGAGGCAAAACTGCCAGTTTGTATCTGAGGGAACTGTGATGCCAGCAGCACTGAGAGGCAGCGTGGAGGCTGGAAAATGCCAAATCAGCTGTGTCTTGGGGGCTCGTCAGGGTGTGGAGGGGTAGAGGGAGGGGCAAGGAAGGACATCGAATGTCACTGCCAGGAGCTTGGGAGACTTACTTGAAGTTGACATTGTATTTCATAACTATTTCTCAGTAGGGTTCTGTCTGGATCTTAAAAAGGACACAAGAAGCTGAGATAAGTGTCAGCTCCCTGCCAGTGCATAACTGTGTTCTTCTTGCCATCAATTCTCATGAAAGGTTGGATGAACCTAAAGAAAATGCCCATTTTGCTAATTACTAAAGATATTTGAGTGATAATCTCCATCTGATGGTGTTAGATGAAGCAAATAAATAGCAGCTGAGATTGATTAATGGCAAAGCAAACCCAGGCAATCAATCACAAAAGTCATTTATTCCAGAGAATTCAATAGAGAAATGCTTTCCACAACTATGTGAGATGGTTTTAGGCAATATCAAAAATGAATGTTTTAATTTTAATGGTCATAATTTTTATTTTACTAGAGGAATATCAGTTTTCTATTTATGAGAATGGCATACTTAAATTTAAGTTTAAACATCAAGTTAATTTAATGAAAATACTAAATAATAGCACAGGTGGTATATGGAAATGGAAAAATCACAAAGGTGACTTGACAATGACTAATGACTAATATATGGGGAAGACTGTATTAATGCAACCAAGCCCAGCCAGTTACAAAATAACTCAAAAGTGAAGATAAGGTATTTTATTCCCTTCCTGACCAAGCCCTAACTTTGATTCAGGGTTTACTATATGCCATGCACTGTGCCAGGCATTTTTCCATTCTTTATTCTTATTCCTAAATAGCAGATTTTTACTACAGTGGCAATGACTCCTGGTGAAAAAACTATTCTTGAGGTTGCCTTCAACCAGTTGTCCTATGTGACATTTCTGAAAGATGAGCTATTAGTGAATGTTGTGTGAAATTTCTACAGTGGGCTGTTTAGATGGAGATAAGTCATCTGGAAGAGGTACTTATTTGTGATTCCCTTTTCCTCTTTCCTGTTTCCTGGAATGCCTTTGTGATGGCTGGTACTCCAGTAGCCATTTTGGAATAGGAGGTAAGTTTGAGGCTGGAGCAGAACTTCTGTCAGACAGAAATGTTCTGTTATGCTGTCTAATATGGTAGCCACTGGCCACAGCTATTGGGGACCTGCAATACAGCAACAGTAATGAAGGAATTGAATTTTAAATTGTATTTAATCTCAATTAAAATAGACAATTTTAGAAACTCCAAATACGCATTCCCAGAATTCCTCCAATGCTAGGTATCAACAAAATTCCCACTTGCAGAACAAATATATTTTTTCTATATATATAATTCATTTTTTACATCATTGTTCATTTTTAAACAATATTTAATTCCTTGCCCCCCAGCTATAGTCTCCATAGAGTTTCCTTCCCCAATGCACCTGTGCGTGCACCATCACCTCAGTTCCCTGTGCTCCTACCTCCCTCCCTCTGATCCCTCTCCCTTCTCCTCCCCTGCAGGATGTCTCTGGTTTATAATTATCTGTTTTTGCTTTGTTGTGTTTTGTACTGTTCTTCTTATTATTGTTTTTACTGATGTCTTATTTGGTTCCCCTATATTCCTCCTATAAGTGAAACCATCCAATATTTTTCTTTTTCCTTCTGACTTATTTCACTGAGCATAATTCCTTCTAGCTCCATGGCTACGAATAGCATGAGTTTATCTTTTTTGATTGCTGAATAATATTACATTATTACATATTACATATTACAATATTACATTCCACATCTTCTTGATCTAGTCATCTATTTTTGGGCATTTGGGTTGTCAGAACAAATCTTTTTAAGAATTAATGACCTGCTGTTGCTTTGTGTGATGTGGTCTTAAAGACCAGCACAAATAATTATTTCATGGAAGAAGTTCAGTGTAGACATAATTACGTTATAAATATTGGTACAAAGGAAAGACCATGAATAACACCACTTCATGGAGCCCTCAGTTTATTTAGGGCAAGTCAGATTTGCTTTTCTGACCCTACAAAAGATGAGAACGCTGTACCAGCAGCACCTGCCAGTCTAGGGTGGAGTGCAGTGGGCAGCAAGGGGCACCCCATTGGTTCTGATGCAGACTTGTGGTACTGAAGTTGGTTTGGAGATGTTGGATTTGAGACTGGTATCCTTATGTGAACTCCGGGAAAAGTTTTACCAGATCTCCTCTTTCAGCAGCACCAGTGAGTTTCTCAGGCAAGTTTCTCCATGAGACAGAAAACTACAATGAGATACCATCTTAACACCAGTGAGAACAGCACATATTAAACAAAACTAGCTACAACAAATGTTGGCGAGGATGTGAAGAAAAAGGAACTCTCCTGCACTGCTGGTGGGAGTGCAAAATGGTCCAACCACTATGGAAAGCTGTGTAGAGGTTCATCAACTTGCTAAAGATGGAGCTTCCATATGATCCAGCAATTCCACTCTGAGGTATCTACCCAAAGGACACAGAATCATTAATTCAATAGGGCACCCGCACCCCTATGTTTATAGCAGAAATATTTGCAATAGCTAAGCTATGGAAACAACCCAAATTCCCAAAAATAGATGACTGGATCAAGAAGATGTGGTACATATACACAATGGAATATTACTCAGCAATCAAGAAAGATAAATTCATGCAATTTGCAGCTACTTGCATGGAGCTGGAAGGGATCATGCTCAGAAAAAAAAAAAGAAAAATGCTGGATGGCCTCACGCATAGCAGGAATTTAGAAAACCTAAATAAGGGACCAAGAAAAAGACTAATTACAATAAAGTAAAAATTAAAATCATCAAGCAACTATAAACCAGAGACACACTACGGGGAGGGGGAGAGAAAGAGGGTTTAGGGTCAAAACAAGGGGGTGGGTGGGAATTGTATGGGGAATATAACCAAGATGAAAATGCATACATTGTGCAAAAATGAAAAATGATGTAAAAAATATGTATAAAATTAAAAAAAAAACCAAAAAGGACAGGTTTATTATAAAATGGAGAGTAGGGTAAAGAATGCTTGCATAGACACAAGCAGGCAGAAAGAGTTGCCTGGAAAGGGACAGTTTTGCTAAAAGAGAGGCCTGCATGGTCACAGAGGCAGCCCTGGGAGGACAGCTGCCTCTGCTGCTTTGCAAAGGGAGAGGGTTGGCAGTGAGGAGCTCCTGCATAGGCACAACAGGCAGAAGGGCTACTGCTCCTGCTGTGCAAAAAAAAAAAAAAAAAAAAAAAGGTTGGTGAAGAGAAGCACCTGCACAGATACAGGCGGGTAGAAGGGCTGTACCGATAGTCTTTGTCTCTATGGGAGGGGCTCATTCCTTTGTGGAGTTGTGAACTTCTGTTAATTTTGAGTAACTGCAGAATTGGAAAAGGGCCAGAGATTCTCTAATGCTCCTCAATCTCCACATCCTCTTTCCTTTGGGCTATGCCTCTTGATACTCTATAGCAGTTTGACACTTGCTCTTGAAGTTGGCACCTAAGGATTTTTCACTTCTATAGCTGGCTTAACTGCTATGTTAATCACTTCTACCACCACTTCAGTTCCCAGCATTGCATGAGCCCCGTTTCTGATCTTGTGATGCCTCCTTTCCAAGTTTTCTACTCTTATCCTCCATCAGTACCCCTGTACCTACTGTGATTACTTTCCTCCTGAATCAGTAATAAGTCCAGCAGTTCTGTTCTAGGACACACAGAAAAAATGCTTTCCCTTGATGTGTATCTAAGGAGATGAGGGTCTTTTAGGATGTGTCTGAGAACAACCGAGGTGAGCCCACCACACCTCTGAAAAGGAGGAAGTTTTGTCTCCATTTGGTTCGGGAGGAAAACCCTGCTTTCTAGATCATTTAGTTTCTTGATGTTACATGGCTGATTGGCATCCCAGAGAAATATAATGTCTTCCAATTTAAAAGAATTGCTCCTGTTCCAAGCCCATTCCCATCCGGTGACATTGATACAGGGCAGGGAGAGGGGCACCCCAGACCCAGCAAAACTGCCTGCTCTAAATAGGTTCTGCCCTCTGCCTTATTAACACAAAACATATGAGACTTTAATGAAAAGGAACTTTAATACAATTAGGAAAGGCAAAGAATATTATAACTAAACTATTAACTATTATTATAACTAAATCAAGCACCCAAAGTTGCCCATTCCCTCATGGGTAAAAGTCCACTCAAATGGGATTGGCCCAGAGCAAGGCCTGAAAGCCTGCCACAAGTCTAAATTACCTTTCAGTGGGGACCTACAGAAAAGGGTCAGAAAAAACCAGACAAGTCTGGGAGGAAAAGACCAAAATCAAAACCAATATAAAAGCTGCCATAGTTATCTCCCCACAGGTCTCTCACCCACATCTGTGTCACCCAGTCCAGAACCAAAAGGCAAGCACAGTTTCTTCACGTGTCTCTCTGCTCCACGTGCCTCCTCTAGGTCTCCTTCTGGCTCTCCATCCTGCTTCCTTCCTTCCTCAGTCCCTTCTCCAGCTTCTTCTTCTCCCTGCTCAGCTACACCCTCCCTTGGGTGGGCCAGGAAACCTGGAACCTCCCCCTTTTCTGGGGACCACCCTGTTACAACAGCACTCAGAGACTGATGATGCCCCCTGGTGCTGGCACAGTGTCACCCTCTTGCCATCCTCTCTTGGGGGGAGGAGTCTGGGAGTCTTATCTTGGGAACCTCTGCTCTCGGCTTCCATGGGATTTTTGAGACCCTGCAGTAGCCTGGCCTCAAAAATGAGCATCTGGAAAACCCCAGAGAGCACCTACCTAACAAACTGTGTCTTTGGGTTTTTGCTTGTTGGCATGAGGCTTCACAGCATCTTGTTTGTTCTGTTTTGCCGGAACAGGCCCCCAGGTCCAAGTGGATCTGACTGTCTGAAGGGGTCTGTGCTGCTTGAATCAGGAGCAGACGAGCCTCTGGTCCTGGGCTACTCAGTCCTTCTGTTCTGCATGAGGCTGCCCACGTGGCCTTTCTGTAGTCAGTGCTTTGGTGAGGCCATCTCAGTTCTGTGTCTGTCCTGTGCTTCTCCTCCCTGCAGGGCAGGTTCTGGGCCTCATCTCCAGAACCTACTTCTCAGGAGCCCTATGAGGATATCTGGTTCCTATTTGGTGCCTCAATGTCAGTATACTCAATTCATCCAGGGGGCACATCTCCCTGGCTTCAGGCCCTTCCTGCCTAGTCTTCATCACTTCCATCTGGATTGGAAGCCTCAGGTTTCCTGGAGGAGAAGGCACATGAACGCAAATGGAGCTCCTCCCAGGGACTGGTTCTCAGCGGCTCATCTGCACACAAAGGCAGCTATTTAAAAAAAGGGCTCTTGAGATAGGTAGGTGGACACCTGGGATTATCATTTTGCCCAAAGCCCTCAAGCAACATGCAAGACCTTGGCCACCTAACTCTGCAGGGATGGGAGCTGTTAATGATGTCTGTGTTTACAAGAATGATCCATCAGTAAATTAAAAAACTCAGTTGTAAAACTTTCTTTGCCCTCTACCTTAACATTAAGAAACAGACGGCCATCTGTAGCCATATATTTCTTGTTGTTGCAAGTAAATGCAGCCACAGGAGTTTGTTTTATGCTAAAAGCCTCCATCTGCTAGATGTAATCTTTTTGTACCTGTGGAAAAATGAATAAAATAAGAAGGACTGCTCGGCTTGCTTCTGTCCTTGACTCGCAGACAGATTATGAGTTTAGAATAGTTTCCTTTTCTCCTTGACAGGTGTTAATTCTGAAATGATAGTGCTGTAGCCTTTTGACAGTTTCATTCTTTTACCTAAGTGGGGGTGAATTTGGTTCCCTGGTCTATCTGCAGGCATATGTTTTGCTGCTGGGCAGGGAGTGGATTTTCCTTTCATGACTGTGGCCCTTTCCAGTGTCCTTTCTAGTAAAAATGCTCTAGTGTCTTTTACCGCTGTGGTTTTCTTGCCAAGTGTAAATGAGAAGTCATTATAAATGAAAATGCTCTTTAAAAATATCCTCATGTGTGTCTGGGATGTATTTACTCACTGGAGGGAAGGAAGCAGGGTAAACACTGAGAGTCCCTGCAAATGTGCTGATTCCTTTGATCCCCTCTTTGCAACCCCACCTCTAAAAGACCTCTCTTCCTGCCTTCTGCCCAATATCATCACCAAGGTGGCTCTCCTTACTGGTGCTGGGCGTGCCACTGAAACTGTAACAGGGTAATCCCCAAGGAAAGGGGAGGGTCCAGGTTCCCTGCCCCACCCAAGGAAAGGTGGAGCTGAGCCACGAGGAGAAGCTGGAGAGAAGGGAGCCGGAGAAGCAGCGGAGGGGAAAGAGGCAAGGAGATCTGAAGGAGATGCATATAAAGTTGGACTGGCACCAGGGGCTTGGGAGACATGAAAGGAAACACTTGAAATAGACGGGGATGAGAGACCTGTGGGGAGGTTAACAGTGGCATCTTTTATCTTTTTTTTTTTTTTTTTTTTTGCGTAGAAGAACTGGGGTACAGGCCAGAGGTCAGGGCGGGGTGGGTGGAGAGGATTCACCAGAGACAAGGTGGGGAGCAGAACAGGCAGATCTACTGAAATACACTGCTGAGGGGAATAGCCGGTAATACAGGAATGGTCTGCTGTGCCATAAATGGGTTAGTTCCCGAGCTGGGTTTGAACTCAGGCTGCAGTGGTGATAGCGTTGAGACTTAACCTCTAGGCTATCAGGGAGGCCTTGGCAGCTTTTATCTTGATTTTGATTTTGCTCTTTTCCTTCCAGACTTGTTTGGCCCCTTTTGCCCCTTTCCTATGGGTCCCCGCCAGGAGGGGCCTTAGACTTGTGGCAAGGTTTTGGGCCTCAGATGTCCTGCTTTGGTTCAACCCTGTTTGGCTGGGCATTTACCCACGAGGGGAGGGGGGACTTTGGGTATTTAATCTATTCTTTCCCTTCTCTTTATTGCACACTAATTTATTAAAGTTCCTTTCCACTGAAGTCTCATACATGAAAGTATGTTTTGTGTTGATGTGGCGGATGGCATAACCTATTTAAAGTGGGCAGGTTAGGGGGTTCTGGGATGCCCCTCACCTTACCTGATAACAAAACAAAGCTCATTGTCATTCAGGCTCACTGTTTCTACTCTTCAGCTATGTAGAAAGTTGGAGCTGAGAGAGGTAACTTAGTGGTTATCTCCTCATTTACAGTGAAAACAAAAACCTGAGCCAGGTGAGGTCTGGAGAGTCCAGGGCAAAGGCAGCTCCATGCACGAGCTCTGCTTCTTCTCTCTGCTGCATGGACTATGAGAACCTCAGGAGAAGCCACAAGAGCCTTAAAACTAACCTGCCCTACTCCGAAGGGGATTTTTCTGAACTTCCTTGGTGTTAACCTTGGGCGAAGTAGAAAGCATGAGAGTGCTTGTTAAATATGTGGCAAATACTAAGGAAGATCTGTGTAACCCCGGGAGAGCTGATGGCCCCTCTATTTTTCAATGTAACCCTTCCTAATGCCACACACTTATTTTTGTCATGGACCAGCTTTCTGTTGTTACAAGGGAGAAACATGTAGACAAAAAAAAAGCTGGGACAAGAAGAGAGGAGAAATACCAGGTCCACCTCGGGCTTGGAGGCAGAAGAGTACTGGTTATGTCAGTGTGATCCTTAGCAAGCTGGCACTTTATATGCCTCAGTTTCCCCATTTTTAAAAGAGCAATTGGGCCTAGATGGGGTTGTGTGACCCTGGACTGGCACTGTTAATATTACCCGGGGACATGTGCAAATTCTCAGACCTGCCAATCAGGGGTCTGGGTGTGGGAGGAGTCCTGTAGGCAGCTGCACAAGCCATCCAGGTGAGTCAGATGCAGTCAGGTGGGAATGTCTATGAGCCCAGGCTATGAGCTTGGTCTTCAGATGCCAGAGCCATTGCTGTGCAGAGGAACCCGCAGAGCTAGGTGTGACGGTTCTCAGGGGTCACTTCCAGAAGGTGAGTCTGTGATTCCAAGATTCCACTCAATTTTGTATGCTGTTTCTTGAATTGCTGTGGGCCCTTGAGCCCTTTCTGTAGCAGAGAGATGATTTTCTGTTTGCCTTTCTGAAGGTCAGGCTGCCACCTCTTCTTGGTGGTGCCAAGCTGGGACTGTAGTATGACGTGCGATGAAGCAAGTGTCTGCAGCCCCAAGTATTGTGCACGGGGGTCCAGGCTCCCAGCTCTGTGGTCCTGGTTGAAGGGTCTCATCCCGGCGGAGGTGCCGCCTGCTGGCTGGGGCAGGAGGCATTTGGGGTAGCCTGAACCCCACCCTTTCCAACCCTGGGTCAGTGACTTTTTCTTGGTGCTCGTTTTGCCCTCTGTGAATTGCAAAGTGCACAAGCATAGACTCTGGCGAGGGTGTTGCTGTGAGCCGGCTCAGCACCCTGGCTGGCATGTCTTAAGCCCTCGAATATTAAGCATTGTGAGTCTGCTCAAAATTCTGCCATTCTCCACTGAAGGTAGTAAGGTTTCCTTGTAATAGGTAATGTGAATGATAATATACATGTGAAGGAAAATGTTAAATACTTGGGAAATTATTTTATCTCTTCAGCAATGTGCAATGGCCAGGGCCTCAAAGAGTTAGCAGTCAGAGAGGTTCCTCACCACCCCCTGCACAGAACTCTCTCCTCAGCTGATAAACCCCACCCTATCCTTTTGGAATAATTCCAAGGCTCAGTAGCTCAGGCTTCCCAGTTAAGGGGGCAGTCTCCTGTAACTTGGGTGTTCTCAGAGTCCCTCTTCGGGGGTGCTCAGTACTCTATTTGAAAGAATGTGTTTGTGGTTTGTTCTCTTTTGGCTGTAATCTCCGTGAGGGCCCAGACTGTGCTTGTTAATTCTGTTTTCATGGTGTAATCCAGTTCTTGGTTCAAGTACTGTAGCTCTCCACCCCTCCCCCTCCTGCCCAAACACGTGTTCAGGCACAAACGCATGTCCTGGAGGGTGCAGGTGTGTTCACTGATGCTCAGCCCGTGGGGTCCAGGCTGGGTAGAGGATCCCATGTTATGCTCCTCCAACCCCTCCCTGCCTTTCTGTTTTTTGCAGCGTGAGATAAAGCTGTCTACCCGTGCCCTGATGTCTAAAAGTTTAGGAAGTCCTGCCCTATGTGTTAGATGGCGAGAAGAATAAGTATGGAGATGGATAGATGGAGGGCCCCACCCTTGGGCATTTATGTTCATCTGCTGAGCAGCGTAATAGGATTAAAGGAGCAGGTGGGACCTGCTTGGAAGCAGCACTGAGCTGGCCAAGAGCCACTTAAAGTGTGCGTGGCAAGGCTGTGCGGTTTGCTTGCTAGGCCTGGCGGACACATTCCTTAGAAAAGCTTTAGTTTTTGATTCTCCACTAATGTTAGGAAATCAGAGAGCCAGATGTAACCCAAGGAAGACATTGTTTCCAAGTAGGGTGAGCTGCTGCATGTCAGTCCAATGGCTGCAAAGTGGCCTGCAAATTCTCAATGGAGAGAGGTCTTTCTTATTCTCCAGGGCTCTGCCACGCCCTCGGAGAACTGACTGCAGACTCTGCATCCAGAGCAGTCGCTCCCCACACCTCGTCCTGGAGATGTCACTGTGCAAAATCCTCCCCTTACTAATGTCGTTGTCACTTGGCAATTATTCCAGCAAAATGGCCACGTGGTGTGGGTTGAGAGGAGGTAATTTTCATTTGTTATCGCGAGATAAAACAGTAACAACAAAATATTGTTTATTGCCCTACTTGTGCTCAGAGTCCTACTTAGGAAAATGAGTTGTAGGTAGATTTAATACTTGAACAGCCTGAGAGTGAATCAGAAAGAAGTCAAACCCCAACTCTGCTCCCCATCCCCTCTTTTTGTGCACGATCTTATTTCCTCAAGGCAGAATGGCCATCCTAGTGTTTTGGACTAACTGTCCTGAGATATGCTTGGTGGGTTGGGGTTAGTATAATTTAAAAAAGTGTACTTTAATAAGTATATAGTATATGAACGATTAGGTAAACCTGTGGAGAAGCTGACCAAAACGCATACATTAGGATATACAAGTGTCCGTGTGTTTTTTATATTTTTCTTTTTAAGAATATTTGTTAAGGTTTATAATATATGACTTCTCATTTGTCATTTCGGAAGCCCTTTATTATAAAGACTTCATTTGTCTAATGACAGCAGCCCCGTTGTGAGGTATTATTCTGGACCTCCATGTTGGATAAAATTCAATTTCATCTTGAGACACAAGTTTTCTGTATTTCTGAGGCCATGATTTTAGTATTTCTGCAGTGTCTGGTGGACCCTGGTGCCTCTGCCAGTCTGGTGATTTCCCTCCTTTAGGGTGCTGGAAATTGCACAAGTGACATGAAGATGCTGCTGACCCCAAGATTCTGATACACGGGGTTTAGGATGGTCCCTTCTGTCAGGGGACCTTATTAATGGGCATGTGGCATGACCATTGGAATGAAATGGCTGGTGGATTTGCCATCTTGCTACCCACAGTGACCCTAGCACACCTTTTAAGAGAGTAAATTTGGCTATTTGGGGTTTTAATATATGTGTGGTAGATGCTTGCTTGGTGTTGGGATGAAAAGGAGCTGGACTGATGCCTCTTTGGTGGCAATGTGAATCATAGAATAACAAATGATCAGCAAGACCCCAGACTTGATGGAGGAGAATATTTCCTCCTCCTTGGGAGGGTTGCCATGGTGATGGGTGGTGGGGGTGGCAGCAATGAGATTTGGAGGAAACAGAGTTATTATGATATTGAGATTAAGGAAAGATGTGTGAAGTCCTTCCTCTCCTGGGCTTGGGCTGCAAAGTGTCCAGGTAAAATGCATAGGATCCTCAAGCTCAAAGTGTCTCTGTCCTCTCTGAACTGGTTTCAGGGACTGTAATTGTGGCAGAAAATGGTTCTGGACCCCTGAACAAGAATGAGTTGCTTGAGGACAGAACTGCAAGCCTAGGCACGACTGCCTGTTGCTCACAGGAGCTGGTGCATTCACGGTCATCACCACCCCACCTCCTTATGGGGACTGTTGAGGAGAGAAGTGTGAAATAATGAGGGCGAGGATAGCTGCCCAGCCTCTCCTTGTGGTGAGCAAGGAGAGGGTGATCCTGCTACACATGCAGGAAGACTACCCAGGGAGAAACATGCTGGGGGCTGAAGCACAATAAATAAAACACAAGTCAATGCAGGAGCAGCATGACTTCTGGGGGAGCCCCTCCCCAACAAACTCAAATATGAGACTAAAATGAAAATGTCTTTCTAGAATGAGAACAAACATGGCAATTCAGAGAAAAAGTAGCAAAAGTGGAATTGAGTCCACACTTAATAACTTCTTGCTATTATTGAACTTGCTTCTTGGACCTGAAAGTGCTTTCAGAGAATCTGTCTGAAATTGTTTGTTAAAATAAAGAACTAAGGTGGAGATGCTTATCTCCTTGGAGTTCTAAGCCACACGCTGAAAGGTAGGCATGGGGAGGATTATTTCTAATAGCCTGGGAGCCAAATTGCTGAGCTTGTTTACCTTTGAACTGCTTTTGCAAAGTAGTCTCTTGTTGGGAATGGAGAAGGATGAAGAAGGATGAAGAGTCAGAATGGTCTTCTGACTCTTGTCCATTTGTTCTTCTGGACGTGCTTATCTTCACTCCTCATGCTGTATCTCATCCCACTGTGAAGGATTGAAATAATACTGCCATTGATTGACTTGAAGGGTCTGTTGTGGTGTATAGTGAACCAAATGTTGAGGGTGTATTTCTCAGAAAAGGTTGTATTTCTCACTCCCTGATACCTTCCCCCACCCTAGGTGCATCAGTTTATTAAACTATAGTTTAATCCCCACACTGGGTTTCTGATTCAGTTTCTACCTTAAGTAAATGAAGGTAGAGTCCAGCATATTTTAAATAGCTCCCCAAGTAATCCTACTGCAGTGAGTCCCGGATCCATACCTTAAGATATACTGGCATTGGCAGATACTGGTAAGTCCCGATGTCAGATGTGGTTAGACTCTCAGCTTAGCCACCTTCTGGCTGTGTGACCTTGGGCAAGTTATGTTATGTTTCCGTGTCTATTTCCTAGTGTCAAAGGGGAACTATTCATATCTATTTCATAAAATTGTATTTATTTTTTAAAAAGATTTATTTATTTATGCACACAAAAACTGGGGTACAGGCCAGAGGTATGGGTGGTGAGAGGAGTCACCAGAGACAGAGGATTCACCAGAGACAGAACAGGCAGACTGACTGAAATACACTGCTGAGGGGAGCAGTGGAAGAGACAGGAGAGGTATGCTGTGCCATGTGGGTTGCTCCCTGGCTGGCTGGGGATCGAACTTGTGCTGCAGAAGCTGCAAATTGCTTCATAGTGTGGTGCTTAATCCCTTGCACCACTAGGGAGGCCCTCATAAAGTTGTATTTAATGAATGATCCAGAAAAGACATTGAGTGATCCCTATGACAGAGTAAGTCTGATATTTGATAATCGCTTCTTTGAGCCTTTTCAGACTTCTGGAAGTGTTAGGGGGAAAGGATGTCCTGAGCAAACTCCATACAGGCTTTGTGGACTCTACCACCACTCCATCAAGACACTGGGAACCACAAATCCTATGATCACCAAAGGGAGAGTTGCGAGGACCTGAGGGTGGAGTTAAGCAGCCATGTTTTCTGTTTGGGAATATAACCAGCCATGTGAGCTGGGGTTGTCCTCTTGGCCATGCGGTGCTTGGCTTTTTGCCAGATCGGCTAGCCATTGGGATTCCAGGTCAGCAGAATGGGTAGGACGCATTTACGAATTTATCTCCCTCTTTTTCCCTGAGTTATTCATTTCTTCATTTCCCCTTCCATTGTAAATAAACCTTTTATTAACCTTTTGTGTGGGCCTGCAGTTTAGCATTAATAAGTTCCTTTCAAGCACGCAGGTGAGGACCCTCACCCATTTCATATCGGGGTTGCTCTGTAATAGAAGGAAGGCAGGAAGGGGAACTTGAGCTAATTTTAGCAAAAGGGGAATGCTTTGGTTTAAGTAAATGAAAAGGTCCTTTGCTCAACTTGATTTCAGTTGAGACTCCTGAGCCTCCCCAAGTCCCATCCTCACACGCCTTGTAAAATGCAGCTTTAGTAAGAACTCTGCAGGGTCAATTTTGTAAGTGTCCCCCTCCTCCATGTCTGAGCTCCCTTCTTTCTAATCAGCTCTCCCATCCACTCAGGTGACATCTGAGAGCTCTGGCCTGTCTTCAGCAAAGGTCCTGTTAGGTTAGATTATCAGAATTCCTCTTGCCCCTGATGTTTCCTCTTAGTAAATTTCCATCCGCTGTTCCCACCTTGACTCCTGCCCCCTCCACTTGTCCATTCAGAATGGATCCTGGTTCTGCACTGAGATCTTGTTCTTTCTATTGCAATAGTCCTGAATAAAATCTGTTTTTGTTGCTTTTATTACTAATTAGCTCTTTTTCTTGTGGCATAAATAACCTGTGGATATGACAGGTGTATATGAACACAGCCATGAAGATGAACTACGGGGACCTGGGCTCTGTTGAGACTCCCTTCTTAGCATCTTGTGTGTCACCACCTGCTTTTGCTCCAGGGCATGCTTTTTCCATCCCTGGGGACCATGGCCTCGTGTGACCCTAGGCTTTCCTTCCAAAGTGAAGAGGGAAAAGAAACTCCTACAAGCTCCAGTTAGGGAAAGTGAAGAGAAGCTCTGATTGGCTCAGCTGGAATCATATACTCATCCTTCTACTGTGATTGGTTGTGTCTGGGTCATGTGTGCTTCCCTCATCAGGAGGTGGGGAAGTGTACTGGGCAAAGACCCTCAGCCAACATGACCCATTCTTACGGTACTTCTACACAGACACCTCACAGCATGGGGCACAGCAAGACCCACACTGTATTACTCTTGCCCTCATAGAACTTGCAGCCTAGTGCACTAGTGCAGAAATCTTCTTTCAGAGAGAAGAGATATAAGGAAATGTGATTGCTGTAATCTTGGTCCTTCTCTAATAGTAGAAACTGAGGGAACAGTATGGTGATAGGAAGATGATCACAATCTAAAAAAATGAAAAGTCCAATAAATTCATAAAGCTCAGAGATGGTCACAATGCGTGTTAGGCATATATACTTTGGAGCTCAGGTAATGCTGAATTTCTGACCACTCTTATCACAAGTGGTGAATAAATTATTCTCAGGAATCAGTGGTTGAGATGAGTCTGACTCAGCTAGATTTGTAGAATCTGCTTGGATGGCCACATCAAATTCTTTATGTATGTTTTAAAAAATGGGTGGGATCACCTCCATCACCACCAGTAAATGCATCAGATAAATATTAATACAAGCTAACACTCCCTGAGCACTTAGAGTTGTAGTTGCTTTATATAGATTAATTCACTTAATCCTCTAAACATCCTCATGATGAGAAAGCAGGACATGGAGGCTATGGAATGAATAATTTACTGAGTGCACACGGCATGCTGGCTCTTGCTAAGTGACTTCAGAATGTTAATGCACTGAGTCCTCATGGTAGTAAAAAGTAGGTCCTGTATATACTCATTTAAAGATGAAACCCTGAGGCCTGGGTCAGTTTAGGACTTGATATAAGTGTCATAATGAACTTCGAAGTGCGATCTTGGTCTCAGGATGTCCAGCTTGATTTTGTTCTCTTAACCAGTGAACTGAATTCTGATTTCCAGATTTGCTTGTTGGGTCAGATCTTCACAAAGTACATGACCAGTCGTTGCCAATTCTCTTGAAGGAGAATTTACTTTGTCCATCATCATTTCTTTGGAGATAAGCAGTTCCTTCTAAGCTACAGAGAAGTGACAGCAAATATGGTTTTTAAAATGCTCAATTTTATATTCAGTCATTTAATTAAAATGGTGCACACTCTATGTACCAGGCACGTTGCTAGGCAATGAGAATTCTGAGGAGATCCCGGTCACCCTCCACGATTTTGATACTGAGCAGTGGGCTCACTGCTTGATGTGCATGGAAGCTGATGATGATGACATAAGGTTTTGAGAAAAGCAAGTTTATGAGCAAGGAGGCAGGAGAAAAAAAATTCAAACTACCTCTCTGATGAGGTGAGAAAGGTTTATACTGGTTTGGGGGAGTGGGTTGAGAAGAGAGGAGTTAAATTTTATTGGCTATGACACACACTAAGGGCAAAGAAATGTGAACTTGGTTGAAGTTCAGTGGTTAGTTACAGAGCAGTTCGTGCATGAAGACTCTTATGTCAAATAAACAGACTTGAAATTTCTCTTGGTGGGCTCCTCTCCTCTGGGTAGATCCCCTTGTCTGTGTCAGCCAACTTGGGGGTCAGTTCAAGGCTAGTCATGCCTGTGCATACTCAGACTGGGTCAGCTACTGATAAGTCTCCAGACTCTGCAGTTTGTAAAAGCAAGCCTTAAAGAAGAGTTCAGATAAGTTTTTTATTTTTCTTTTGTGCTCTATGGCTCGAGAGCAATTTCACCATTTAACCTCTGTTTCAATTTCACCCTGGTGATTTCCTTCAGAGCAAGCATCACAATTTGCAATTTTCACTCATTCACTTGTTTGTTTGTCCTCATATTAGAACACAAGTCTCAGGAGGTAGAGACATTATTCTGCTAACTTCTGTATTCCCAGAATTTAGGTCAATGCTTGAACATGTTTTAGGTATTTATTTAATATGTAAGTACTTATTAAATATCGGTTGAATGAAATATTGGAACAAACAAATCAAAGAGGAACAAATGAGCTAACTACAAGTTTTTTTTTTTTTTTTTTTATGGTAAGCAGGTTCTTCCATTTTCTGGTTCCTTTTAACCCTTGTGGATTGCATCCCTGGGAGCAACCAAGCAGAGAACAAAAGAGAAACATTTAAGCTGTATTGCAGACGGGATGCAGTCGTGGTCTAGGGAGCCAGCATACACTGGGAGTTAAGGTTCAAAAGTGACTGACAAGGTAGCTTCAGGAAGATTTCCTCTTAGCCAGGGCCACAGAGTCCTACCAGGCGCAGAAACAAGTGGTTTCTTTATTTTGGGTACAACTGACCACCAGGTGTGTATGTATGGTCGGGGCTCTTAGTTTGTGGAAGCAACAGCCTGACTCTCATTCTGTCCAGGAGGAGTTAAAGAATTTAGAAAATCCTTTCTCTACACAGTTTGGCTTTAAGCCTGCTATCTAGCAGACTGGCAACTATTTTTCCCGCCTGGGGTGGAGCTCAGAGCCTACACTAGAAGGTGAGTGAGGAGAAAGATAAGACAGTGATGACAGTCATAAAGTTGCCATTGTCCTACTCTGGCCATACTCGCTTAACCTCACAGGCAGAGACTGCTCTTCAAGTTTCTACAGGGGTATGCTAAGGAAGTGCTGTGGAAAGAATGCTCAAGTGTCAAAGCACATGGACCAGGGGTCAGCACCCTTGTTCTATGCTAGCTGTGCTAGTACGTATGTCTGTGTGGGGATTGCAGTCTTGGAGAGCTCAGTTCTGTGGTTGTAAACAGCCATAGATACAGGGAGGAGCATGGCTGTGCTCCAAAGAAACTTTATTACATAAGCAGGGGCCAGCCTCTGGCCCAGATAGTCTTTTGGTATTTATTTGTTGTAAACTTCTGGTAGCTGGAGACGCACACCCTCTCCCATCCCCAAACACACACAGTTGATACACCATGGTCAAGGGGGTAGATAAAACATTTCAAAATCTCTGGTTTGATTTGGATATAGGCAAAGCCAGATGGGTTTTGCAAATGTCTGCAGACTTCTGCTATAATCAATATCATCAACATGCCTGGAGAAATGAATCTAGCTTAAACTTTAAGACGAAAAAAAAAAAAAAGACTCAAAATCCCATTCTATCTCCTCTCAGAAGCCAATGTAGAGTTCTCACTATGGAAAGATGCAGACCTCAGCTCAAAGCTCCAAGATCAAAGCTTTGGAAGTAAATTCCCTTCAGAAAGGGCTCAGAGCTGCATTAAAAATTGCCACACTTGGCCTGTGCTGCCCTCCCTGAGCTCGCTGGCCTGATGCCACTGTCCCCTAGAGGCCGGTCTGACCTTGGACCATCCATCTCTGCTTGATAAAGCCGGGCTCGGGAATCACATGGCTTCCCATTGACTTTCTGTCAGGGCGAGGTACCCAAAGCTTTTCTTGAAGCTGAGAAGTGTGCCCCGCAGCCCCTCTCTGCCTAGCTGCTCTGCGGGAGTTCCTGGTGCAAAAAAGCCCTGCTGGCACAGAGGGTGCCGTCCAGGGAGGAGAAGCTGTGATGGAGCCCCTTTGTGCTGCTGGCCTCTGGTGATGCTCAGGTGGCTCTGCCATTGGCAATCCTCAGCCTTGCTGTGTGTACTCATCATCCAACCTGATCAGCCCTGGGAAAGAGAGGAAGATGTGTGGGGGCTGGCGTCAGCTGCTTGTAAGAGCATCAGCGAGGTTGCTAGGACTTCCTGGCAGCTCCGTGACCCTGCGCCCATACCACACAAACTATAGCCTATGAATACTTGGACAAAGAGAGGGCAGGTTTAACTGAATAAAAGGTATCATTGGCTCCTTGGTGCCTGCCTCATGGTTTCTAGTGACTTCCATAGGTTCAGTCTCCTGACTGCAGCTGGCGTGAGGCACCCCTGGCAGGAGGAGGCAGGAGTCAGTACCCTGAGAGGCATGGCACTCCCATCCATCATCCTGGACAAACATCACTCTCTCTTTCTAAATGTTCCTCTCTCTTTTTAACCCACTGTTTTATTTTCTGCGTCACTTCTAACATAATCTTTGTTGAAAAGTGAAGATCAATGATTCATTCCATTGGGTGAATTTGCCCATCTTGATGTGAACACCCACCATGGTGTGCTGCGATGGGCACCTGGGTGAGGAGGAACATGTCCACCATCTTCCTCTCCTCTCCCCAGTCACTCCGCCACCTGCAATATGCTGGTGAATGCATGACCAAAGTCTGTACCTGGTGGCTGTTTGAATTTGTTCTGAATTGAAAAGAGGCTCCTAAGGGCTGCACAGCCATGGGTGGTCAAGTGTCATTCTCTCACGAGCCCACTTGCTTGACCAGATCAGGGCTGAATGTCGAGAGCTTTCCTCAGCACCACATTCCCCCACTGACAACATGCGTCATGTTTTCGGTCAGTTCTGGCTCACCTTTATTTGCCCCATTGGAGCATAAGGTCTACGAAGGTAGGGCCACGTCTCTTTTGAAAAACATTTTAAATTTAATTTTCCGTTGTGGTAACTGGTTTATAACATTATTTAATAGTTTCAGGAGCAATGCATTGTAATTCAACATTATACTTAGCATTACGCTCATCACCAAAAGTCTATATTTTTCACCTATCACCATGAGCTTATCTGCTTTAACCCATTTCCACCGCCACCATCTCTGCCTTCCCCTCTCATAAACTCCAATCTGTTCTCTGTGTCTAAGCATTTGTTTTGTTTGTTCATTTGCCTTCTTTCTTTCTAGTCTACATCGAAGTGAAATACAGTATTTGTTTTTCTCCTCTGACTTGTTTCACTTAGCATTAGTCTTTCAAGTTCTGTCCATGTTGCATGCCCCTTACACTCACTTTCTAGCTCTGAGTTTCTGAGTAGCTTACCTTATTTCTCAACTTGTTCACCATGAGCAGGTTCAGTGTCCAGCGATACTTTCTTTTGTCCCAACCTTAGGTCCAAAAACCAAAATATACAGGTACTGATTGTCTCTCCGACACTGAGCTAGGTCTGGGGGCTCAACACAAAGTGAAGAGGACGTTGCTTGTGTCACACCTTATTTTAGCTTGCTAAGGCAGAATGGCAGCTGGGCAAAGTGTTCTGTTGTCAGCCGGGGTTCAGATCCCTGTGACACCATTTTCTAGTCATTTGACCTTGGACAATTCACTTAACTGTCTGTACCTCACTTATCCAGTCTGTAAAATGGGATAATTTTGCGACTATCATGTAAGATTATTACTAGTATTACATGCGTTTATATATATGAAATGCTGATACAATGCCTATAAAATAGTAGATGAACTTAGTAAGAATGGTTAACAATTCTCCCAACTGCAAAAGGATGACTGCAGGTGTTGGAGCATTCTCTCCCTGGCCCTCCCAAACGTTATTTACTTCTAGGGCATGTACCTTTGTCTTGGCATTTATCATTGATTATGGTCCAGACTCTGAGGTTACACTTGAACTTTGGTGGATCTTTGTCCAGTAGAGATGCAAATGATTTCTGTCCCTGCAGGGGATTTTCTGAAAGCTTACAGTTTTCTTGCCAATTAGGATTCTAACCTAACAAATATAGCAAATGTACTTTGGCATCTCTTTGGCTGTCCGTGTAAATCTTGTCCTCAAATGCTCTGTGGACCAGTGTTTCTGGCTCGCTGGCTTCCTCACTAGTGAGTATGTTGACCTTCAAAAAGATGATCACTCACTAGAGCTGCGCACAGGATTTGTTTGTGAACAAAATGAGAGAAGGCATGGGTGGCCATGCAAGTTCATGGAGACAGCCGTGTGCTTCCCAGCTTCTCTCCTTGAGCCTCACCTGCACGACCCCAGACAGACCACCCCCTCAGTTCCGCAGGAAAATGCCAGGCTTTTGTAATTTGCTTGTTTTACACGTATGCTGTACCCTCTCGCCCCTGACCGCATTTAAATAGCTTTTTCAATGTTGAAATCAACAAATTAAATAAATCTTTGGTTCATTTTATTGTATATTCATGCAAGGGTCAGTTTAACTTTTTAAAATTACAATTTGGGAAACGTCTGTTGTAATTATGGCCACCATTCCCATGTATTCAAAGGCAGAACGCATAGTGTGAAGAGCAGTGGGATGATTGTCCAGGAGACCTGGACGAAGGTCCAGCTCTGCTGCTTTTCAGTTTTCCTAGTCATTCATCCTCAGTTCTTCCATCTGTAAAATGGGGAACATAATGCCCAAGTTTTACAGGGCAGGTTAGTACCTGCAGTCAAGCCTGCCAGGGCTGGCCTCCTGTGCTGCTTTCCAGCAACTGGTGCATCATCTCCTTACTTAGCCCATCATCTTGTCTCACGTGGGGCTGCCACAGCCCTTCAAAGCTGGCTTGCCTTCAGGTTAACTTCCCTCCAATTCATTCATTCTCTGCAAAGCACATCTCATCATTGTACACACCGTCCCTCTCTTCCCAAGGAAAATAGTCTTAAACCAGGCTGTGTTCATGTCTTCAAGCACCTGTGTGCAAAGGGGTTCCTGTTTATTTTAAGTCAAAGCAAGTACCACCAGTAGGGGGCGCTATGCCGTAGGCTGTGCAGACTTTGAATGGGTCACCTCACTTGATGTTTACCCCCACTCTAGGAGATGAAAGTTACCTCACTGTCGACCTCGAAAAGCAATCAGTGATTCCACCTACAAGACAGGTTTATTTGCAAACAAGGAAAAGGCAGTCTCTTAAGTGCAGTCTCATGGTGACACTCATGTCTACTCCCCCTAATAAAAAACCAGCACCCCCCTTATGTGTCCTTGGGAGATGTTGCAAGCTACAGGTACCTCCTTTTCCTTTCCCCTGGTGCAAGGCATGCTGGGTCATGTGTTTCGCTGGCGGTGCAGGAGCACCTACTGATTGTCTGCTCTTCCAGCCTCCTTCCCTCCCCCCAATAGGGGTTCTGGATATTAATTTTCACTGTAGCTGTTTTATAGATAAGAAACCGAGACTCAGAGGTGAGGCAACTTGTCTGGCAGCACTCAGTTAAACAGTGAGTTGAAGAAGCCCCAGCTTCCAGCTCATGTCTGACAGTGTTGAGGGGTAAATTGCTCTCATTTGGTGCACACGGCGAGCATGCAGAGGGTGCAGGGCGAGAAAGAGAGAGCACATCTTCTAGAGGGCTCACCTTCCAGATGTAGAAGATAGAGGACCAGGTACCATTTCTTGCAAGACCTGCTGCCCACAGGACCTCACCTATTCCTCATCTCCATATGGTGAGGGGCGTGAAATCAGCTCTGTCCCATGGATGGCTGAGCAGCCTCTAGGAGAGGAAGTAGGTGGCCTCAGGTCCCGTAGCCATAATTCAAACTTCTCCCTGTGGGTTCTAACATATCACCCTTGCAGCCAACAAGGAGATCCATGCCAGCTGCGGGTGGCTGTGCCGCTATTGTCCTGAGGTTACAAGTGGGAAGGCTGATGAACGCTGTGTGTGTTGCTGGGAAAGTCCCGCAGTCAGTTTAGTAAACAATTATGAAAGCGTCTTTGCCACATGCTGAGTGCACGGCTGGGACAACAGCTGACGTGACCCCTGCACTTCAACAGCTTCTGGTCTAGGACAAAGGACAGATGAGTCAACAGACAACTGTGACTCAGCAGGGTGAGTGGCGTGCTGGAGGGGAAGGGCGAGGTAGGAGCGTAGTGGTCATCAGGTGGTGGCGGGGCAGTGCAAGCTTCCTACACAAGCTGCACCCCAAGTTCATGCCTCTTGTCCCTGTGAATGAGAGGGTGTGTGTTCCTGCTTTGCCCTCTGCGATTTCTTTGTTACGGTAACATGGACTCCAACAAACCAGTACATTTGACCCTAACATGTCCTGTGGTAAGCTGACCTCTCTAAATCATAATTTCTCAGGCTAGTTTGAAAATTAGTTTCCATGGCAAACCAATGGCATGCTCAAGTGACTCAAAAGGCTGTTGAGGTGTCAGGGTTCATGCACCTCCCAGTGGACAAAAACTACCATGCAAAGCAGTGTTCTCTGTGAACAGATGATGCCAAGTTAACGCTTATTTATGTGCTCTTCCTTGAGCCCTGTTCTCCCTCCAACTGAGTGTGGTGGTGATTTGGATATGTAGATGGAAGGTCTCTGAATGCCACCCTATTGATAAAACCTACAGAATAATCTGTATTAAAAATCAATTTCATCTAACATTGTATGTGCAAATAGTACAATAGTCAAACAACCTAAAGGAAATTTCTCCTTCCATTCCTGGAGGGCAGCTGTTGGTATCCCATATGCCTTTTTGTATCCTTTCATAGATCTCCGATGCACATGCATGCTATGTATATGTGTACATGCATACACACATGTCAACACACATGTGCTGCACAATACATGTATATACGCATGCATGCATGTATAAGTGCATACATCCAGGTTGTGACTGTTTACATCAATGATGGCTATAGCACGCCCATGACCCTCACTTTTCTTCATTACAAAATATGATTTAGGGACCACTGGTTCCATCTTAACAACCACAGACTTGCCCGGTGCTCTTGAATTACTGCTTCCTATTCCAAGGGCACACTGTAGTGGAACGCTTTTCATGTGCTTTTAGAATGTTCTTGGTTTTGGCTCTTCTAAAACACTCTGTGATGCGATGAAAACACTTGTAAACATAATTCTGTGCATGTGTGAATGTAGGTTTTGATGAATTCCTAAGAGTGGAATTTCTCAATGAAATGTTTTATTTATTTAAATTCTTGTTAGCTACTGACCATTGCTGACCCCGAGGGGTTACCAATTTGTACTGTCATTAACAACATGCAAAGGTGTATTCTTCCTTGTGTTCTTTGAGTGATCCTGTCAGCTCCAGGAGTTAATGCAATAATGAAAAGCCTGGGTGTTTTGTTTGGAAAGTTGGGTGAAAGTTAGGTGCAGGAGGCTATGACTTGGCATGCAAAAATGACAGGATGAGGTCTAAGCAGGAGGAGTTTACACTTTAAGGATGAAAAATCTGTCTCTTTGGTGGTTCCAGAACGTGCCTCTTTAGATCTTGACAGCCTAGGATGCAGTCCGACCTGTCTTAAGGTTTTGCACTTCTGATGACAGCCAGGCACTTCTAGCCTGTTTCCTGGGAGGTTCTGGCATGGTTCTTGCCACTTAGACATTTCAAAGGCTGTCTCTGTTCTTTGTGCTGGGCCAGGGCATCTCGCGTGGCTCTCTGCATTGCCACCTGCTTCTGCTAGCTGGTATCCAGTGTGACCTTATCACTCCAGGAGGCAAACACACACTGTACTCATCTGCCAAGCTCATATCCCTTGGCTTAAATGTTAGATGGATTTATGTTATTGCTCTGGGAAGCAGTGATCCGGGGAGGAATTAGTGCCCTGAGAGGACTCTGTTCTTGTACTATGGCAGCAGAGGAGGTGGGCCCTTGCCCCCTGCCCCCAGCCTCTAGCTGTGGGGTACTACTGTCTTCCTCCTTTCTTGCCCCCAGTTCATCTGGTCACTTGACTCTTGTTCACGTTGGAGCCTCTGAGATGCCACAGTCTGCTAAGGGGAGACTGGGTAGAGGGTACCACCAGCTCTGCCTTTGTGAGTTTCAGAGGCAGAAGCAGTTGCACAAGCATGAAGATTTTACTTCTGGGCTTCCCTGCAGGTGATGGTGCTGGAGGTGGTCAGGGTGAGGGCCTCTGATGGGCACTTTCCTTCTAGAGATTCTGGAGGAAAATTTTTTTGAGTGTTCCCAGACCTAAAAAGTGACCTATGGACGAGGAACATTCAACTTTCAGATAAGGGGGAGACGTGTAACCCTTTGGTTTTCTTTGCTACTATGCTTTTTGCTCTGCCATAGCAGGCTTGTTCTTAAATGGATGCAAGCAATTTAAAATTAGGGAGGTGTTGATGTTAGTGAAAAGATATACAAAACTAGGACTTGGAATATTCCAGACTACATTTTTTTAGCTTTGCTACTTACTAACATTGTGACTTTGGACATATTATTTCATTTATTTTTTTAATCTTCTTAAAAAATAATCTGTGCTTTTCTTTACTGGAAGATTACCAAGCAGAAAAAACTATTTACTTATTGATAATTTTGAGCTGGAAAAGACGTATTCATTCTGCATTGGTAATGTGTGCTAGGTGAATTCATGTTAATGAATTTTGAAAACATTATTCCCTTACTTTACAGATAGGGATAGAGATGTTCACAGAGGTTAGGGAAAGAGAGGTTCAGAGTGGTTAAGGAACTGGATCAATATCATGCAGCTGGCAAATGGTAAAGCCAAATAACAACCTGAGTCTCTAACCCAGTGGTTTTCAACAGGAAGTGACAGCACTCCCCAGGGGACAGTTGGCAATGTCTGTAGACATTTTTGCTTGTCACAACTGGGGAGGAGGTGTGTTTGCTTCTGTGTGTAGATGTCGGAGATGGCTGCTAAATATCCTGCAGTACACAGCACAGCCCTACAGCAAAAGGCATATCTCCCCGATGGGAGCAGTGCTGAGGTCAAGAAATTCTGCACTGACTCATGAACTTATAGCATTTTCCTACAGAGAGGACAGAATAGCCCATCTCCAACTTATTGTCTTCATGCTCTTTTCATCCTCTAATATTCTATATAATTGGTTTTTTGGTGGTCTTTTTCATGGTATAGCTTCATTCACCAGAATATTGTGTTCCCATGAATGTTTCTCCTGTGCTCAGGGCAGAACCTATATTTTGAGGGTAAACAGTGAACAAATGAAGGCAAAATTGAGTTCATGGGGTTGACATGGAGGTTATTGGACACAGGGAAAGGTGACCTGAGACTTGAGTTGCAGGATGAGATGATAGTGGAAGACTCCTGCCGGGACCTCATGTAGAGGGTTGGGTCGGGGACACAGTCCTGGCAGCATGTTATTAGGGCTTTCAGAATAGAGGGGTGTCTTAATGTAGCCTGTCTTGGTCCTGCCCACAATGACCGTGGTGCTCCTGTAGCTCAAGACTGGGCTTTCCAGGCCCAAGGTACTTGAGGAGTGCTGCTGGGTTCTACACAGCTGTCAGAGAGATAACTTACCTGACTTCCAAGCAGAACATTTACTGATGCTGGAGTCATCCTCAGATCAGCTCAGACGGACAGTGGGCAGTGCTTTTGCCCTCAGAAAAGGGGGGAAATACCCCTTCCAGGGGAGTTTGTAGAGCAACAAAGCATGTTCTGGGACTCCCAAGTATTGACTGTCAGCCATATTGGCTCCCTACTACCTTGCTGTGGTCATTCAGAGAATAAAGGAGTCTCAGCTCCTCTAAGATGTTCCGAGGGCTCAGGATAGGCCTGAATTGCAGGTGTGATGTGTAGCATACCCGGAAAAAATTCTATCCAGTCATATTCACCTCAAGTTCTCAATTTTGAATTAGGATGATAAACCCACCTCAAAAGATAATTACAAGTATAATGGTGCGAGGATTTTTACCTTAGCAGTGGGACTCAATCCCTCTCAGGGAGGAAACCCTCTTTGTTTGAAGAAAACAGAAGAGAACTGGGGGTTAGTTGAAGGTCACTGCTGTTCTAGTTTTCTCCATGCTTATCAGCTTTCTCTATCATTTTATTCAGAGACTGAAGTTGACAAAGCACCCCTGAATGAGACAGCAAGGAAAGGAATCATTAAACCATGCCACCTAAGATAAGCAGAGGATTTGGTGTAGGGAAGAAAGGAGAGGGGAGGGAGATGGGTAATTGGGATGGGGAAAGATGGTTGGGGAAGGAGGCAGAAGGCTCAGGAACATGGTGTTTAGGGAGGAGAGTCTGACAGGTTTCCTGTGTCTCTTTGATGCAAGCTTCCCCGTGGTCATGGCAAGCCTCTGTCAAATGTGGTGCTGTGCGGAGGAGGCTGACCCCCGTGTGGGCGACACAGTGGCAGTGAGAGAAGCAGTGGATGAGAATAGCCAATAAGCCTGAGAGTTTGGTGGAAGTAACTCAGAGTTTGAAGTGAAAAAGAGAACAGAAACCCTAAGGAGTCAGACAGCTGCGAGGTTATTGGCTTTCTTAGAGGATATGGGGAGAGGTCTTGGGTCAGTTTCACTAAAATGTCAAAGGGCATGAACCTGAAGTCATATAAAAGACCTGTGGACACCACACAGGAGATCAGCCCAAACTGCGAAAGGGTTGCTGAGAAAGGGTGCTGATGCCTTACATTTTGTTTGAAATGCTCAGGATGAGAGTCTGATCAAGAGGGGGGGAATTGTTAAAATTGGAAAAAAAAAACAGGCCCAAAATAGAGTCCTTTATGCTGGTGTCCCACTCAGACTAATACCTACTGGAGTTTCAGTATTTCCTAAAATTGTGACCCTAAACCAATCAGTCTGGAGTTTCCTAATCAGCACCAGTAGTGAGGTCATCTGCATAACGAGATACCTGCTTTCCCTGAGGGAAGGAGGCTTTACTGCAAATATTTTCTTTTGCTAATAACATTGTCCCACCCTCTTTCTCTCTACAAATACTCTCCATTTTGTTCAGGCCTTTGCAGTCTCTAGAAGGGATTCTGCCTGATTCATGAATCATTTAATAAAGCGATTAACGCTCTTAAAAAATGTCAAAGGGTTGGCAACTTTTCATTAGATGGCGAGTCAAGTTAGTGTTTGCAAAGCGCTTAGCCTAGTGCCTAAAAAATAACAGAACTGCAATAAATAAGCTATGTTTCATTAAATCGTCTATATCCTTATGCCATCAAATTATATGTATTCTTCCCTCAGAAGAACCATTCTGGATTTAACTCAGAAGTCAATAAAATGGTTTGTAAATATGATTTGTTTGGTTTTTTAAAAAAAGTGTTTGAAACCTCTTGAATGGTATTTGAAGATCAGGAATGTTCTTTCCTATTTACCTCAGGCCTTGCCACTCCCTATTGTACTCTATCACTCCACATATAGTATGACTCCTTAGCCCTTATAGGCATTCACGCTTGTGACTACAATTTAAGTGGATCCATTTAAACTATATGAGAGGACACACTCTGGGTTGTCTGATGTTTGCCCCTGCAGGTCGATTATATTATTGGTCACAATATTTGCTGCCCCTCTTTTGAAAGGATTTTAGCTCCCTGTCACATATGCGATTGATACGTGATTTGCCTTTGATCAGTGAAGTGTGTGCAGAAGTGAAAGATCACTGTGTGACTTCTGCACAGAAGTTTGAAGAGCCCTCACATGATGCACACTTTTCTTCCTGTGTCATGAAACCCTCAAGCCTCAGTGCTTTGTTATCCTCAGTCTCCAAATAAAATGACCTAGAAAAAAGCTAAGGTTAACCCCTGAGACAGGTAACATGAGTGAGAAATAAATGTGAACCACTGAGATTTGGGGAATTGTCACATCAGTATAATCTTGTCTATTTTGACTGATGCAACCCTTTTATGTGAGATAAAGATGAAAATGTAAGGAACCTTTCCTCTCTTGGATGAACATTCTGGAAAACCATGTTCTTATTTCCATGGAGAGGACAGCAATTGGAGGCAGAAAAGCCCAAACTTTTAGAGAACCATTTTACAGCATTGGCGTGATTGTGAGGTGCCCTGAGGAGTGCCCCACAAGGAGGAGGCATCTGGGAATGTGAGTGTGGTAAAAATTTGTGACTTTTTCGACCACTGTGGCCCCTTCTCTGTACCCTCTCACCTCATCACTGCAAGATGAATTATTCAAGTCTCCTGACGTCCAAATTAGCCTGATGAAATTTTGAGAAGATAAATCTGCTAAATGAGCTTTGCTTGCAGAAGAATCTCAGTGTTGGGAGAGAGATGAAGTATCTCAAAAGGACTACTCTCTTAGTGGAGATGATTAAATAATTCATGCCTTAACTACTCTAGTCTTCTAAACAGCGATGCCTAACTCGACTTTGCTGGCTTTAACTCACCTTCTTGGGTCTCTTAAATACTTCCCCAACCCCTTGAATGTTTGTTGGAAGCCCTGACATGACCCCAGACTCAACATCATGTGACTATGAACTTGTTCGTTTCCCTTTGAAACATCCTATTGATGTCAGTGATGTCATTCTTTCAGGCTCCTGGGACTCAAAATTAGAGCCCCTTAGGCAGGCCAAGGAGTGCCTGGATAACTAACACGAGCACGCATACTGAGGGAGAGACCCCTCAGGAGGTTTTGGGAATCACCAACTGTTGAACATAGAGATGATATGAGCATAATGGAAGAGAAAAGATTTATAGTGACTCAGAGGCAGATCATGGTGGGCAGAGTTGAGGGGTTGGGACTTTATTCTATGGCCAAAAGGAAGCCATGGCATTTGCTGGCCATTGGCCAGATGGCATCAGATTTGTTTTAGATGTGGATGGCTCCCTTGTGGAGGACTGATGGGAGGAAGGAGAAACTGGAGGAACAGACAACAGGCAGGGAGCCACTCGAAAATTTCTGCTGAAAGATGCTAGATATGAACTAGAGCATAGGGGAAGGGCAGGAGAGGAATGTCAGCACTAGCTCCCCAGAGAGAGCAGGGAACTGGGTGTGCTTTGCCCCGCCCTCTGCACGCAAAGAAATACCTTTGCCATGCTAGCTTTAAAGAGGGATGAAGAATGGGAGGCACACCAAGAGTCCCAAAGACTCTGAAATGAGGACAGCCTAGTGGGAATTCATGGCTGGAGCCAGCAGCAATTCCCTTCAGAACCCAGAACAACGGTCAAGTCAGCAGCTCACTCAGCCCAAGTCAGCCGGAGTGCCCTGCCTGCTCCGGCCTCTTGCTGAGCTCTTCATTCTCTCCAGCTCTGATCCCCATGGCAGCCCATGGAAATACAGCTGCCCCCTGTGCCCCATCCCCTCTTGTTAAAGGCAAGAAGATTGTTTTAATAGTGTTTGCAACCCATGCAGAAAAAATAGTTCCCAGCAGGTGTTTCTGAGCATTAAGCAGGTTTTGCTGTGTTCCCTCCACACATCACTTTAGCAGCCACTTCGGCAAATTGCTTTGTCCACGAATTCCCATCTCCCTGGCTGCCTGCATTAAAAAAGGAGGAGAAAATCAAGATCAGTAAAGTCCCCTTCCCTTGGCTATTTTTTTTTTTCAAGGTCATGATGTGTTCTGGAGAAAAGGGAGTAAGTGGAAGCTCTGGAGGGACTTGTGCCAATCACCCCCTTCTCAGAAGTCCCCAAGTCCACCCTCGCTCAGGCCAGCCCAACAAGTGGATGAAGCTGAGGGGTGAGGATCTCTAAGGTTTTGTCTTGACAGAACTCATGAAGACTCACAGCAAAATGGATAGGATCAGAAGGGGGCTCTTCCGTGATTATCAGGCTGGGGGATCCCCTTTAGATAACTGTTGCCCTCATATCTGACCAGAATCCATATGTGGGCTATGTTTCATGAATTAAGCTCTCCTGGTTGCAACACACAAAGCCCCTATAAGCCAAGCTCAGGAATAGGTGGGAAGAATGGAAATAGGGCCTCACAGGAGAGTGATGGCAGAAGACATGGCAGACGTGGGCTTCTTGGGGATGGAGCCTAAGCGGAGATACCTGTGAGGGAGCAGACTACATCCTTGCTCTTGGGACTCATCTCTAAGTCCTTGAGAATTTCCTTCCATCTCTGCTTCTTTGAGTGTCTCTCCTGTCATTGCTGTTTATGTGCCAACCTGCTACACTTTCTCTACCTCAGTTCTTCTAATGGCTTAATCACCTTTGTTCTCTGGGTCAGGTTTTAATCTCCTGGAATTCAAGGCCATCAGCCAGCTGGTGAAGTGGCTTCTTTAGGACATGTGTGGCTCAGGTCCAACCAGCCATGGGGAGGTGGTGATGGGGAAGTGGGTGTAGAAGGTGGCTGCCCTGTCATTAGGGGCTCCGGGCAGGGCAGTTTCCTTTAGATGGGTCTGGGCTTGGATTACACCATGGCCAAGAAGGACAAGCTCCTCCTAGGATGGATATTTTAGTCAATGTGATAGCTCAGGATGTCCAAATAGCCGATAAGACCTTAATTCTGGGTGTTTCTCTGAGTGAGTCTCTTATGGGTGCTTTGGTGGTGGGTGTAGGGTGATAACATACAATTGTAGAGGTGTGAACCCCTAAATCCCTACCCCTAAATCACATACAGTGTGGAAATCAACACTGTCTCAATAAAAACAAAGATGGAGGTCTATAAACACAACAGAATACTACTCAACTGTAAAAAAAAGTAATCCTGCCATTTGCAACAACATAAACGAAACTGGAGGGGGTGATGCTAAAGAAAAAGTCAGAAGGAGAAAGAAACAAAGGAACAAATGAAACTAAACCAAAACTAGGCTTAGAATTCTGACTGCAGAATCGAGGTCACTAGAGAGGGAGGGTAGTGGTGGGGAGCAAAGTGGGAGGGGGCCCAATGTACTGTGTGGTGGATTATGAGGGCTTTGGTGGTGGGAATGATGCCATTACATCTGCAGAGGTGTGAACCTGTACCCCTAAGTCATACACAGTGTTATAAACCGATATTCCCTCAATAAACATATTTTTTTAAAAAATGGAAAAAAGAGGTTGTCATTTGCATCAGAGGACTGAATAAAGCAGATCACCCGTAACCCTGAGGGGGCCTCCTTCAGTCCTGCCAGGGCCTAACCTGGCCCTGTGACTTGGGACCTCCTAATTTTTGGGTTTTCCAACTCAGACTGGGGCTTCCCCGCTGCCCTGTGGTTCTCAGGCTGAATTATGTCACAGGTTGTCCTGGATCCCCATTTGGCAGACAGCAGATCACAGGACTGCTCAGCCTCCAATTCCTTGCCAAAAAATCTGTTAGATAGATTTCTTTCTATCCTCTTGGTTCTGTTTCTCTGGAGACCATGAGTCACTCTTAGGGGTGAATGAAATCACATGAACTCAGTATCTAAGCGGCACTCCCTGTCTATACTCACATCTGCAAAGCTAGTCCCTGTGGTTGGAAGGAATTTTAAGATTTATGTGACAAGTCATATCACCCCTATTATTGAGACTTACAAACTTCAGATGAAGGCAATGAATGATTTGCCCAAAGTCTTGCAGCGAGGTCTTGAACATGAAGCCATCTTTGCAATGTGAGGACCCTAACTGACTCTTGAACATGATCTGGGAAGCACCTTCCCTTCACTAAGTCGAGTCTAGACAGTTGCTTTCTGGGGACAAATACAATGCAGCCCGTGACTTCCCCCTGGTTCCCTGGGAACAGCAGGACCCCTGAGGACTGGACTGTACCTCGAGTTCAGCAACATTTTGGGGGTTCAGATGGGGAGAGCTTGCTGAACATACTGCTATGCTTGATTCTGAACTTGAGAGCAGGGTGCTTGGGTCATAGGTCACAGTATGTGGCTGAGATAAAGATTCAGACACACTCTGGGCATTCCTAGTATTGCAGGCACCCAGAATGGGAAGCAGATCTGAATGGACACGTCACCAAGAGGGATCCAGAAGGCCAAGAGACATGTGGAAAAATATGTGTCATTACTTCTAATCAGGGTTTTGCAAAACCACGAGATACTACCTCATCCCATAAGAACGGCACATATTACAAAGACCCCCACAGCAAGTGCTGGAGGGGGTGTGGAGGAAGAGGAGCCGCGCCACAATGGGATGGGAGCTTGAACGGATGTGGCTGTTATGAACATGATCTGAATTACCTTAAACACTAAAAATGGAAATACTCTACGACCCAGAAACCCCCGTCCTGGGCATCTATCCAAGAACACGAAGCCACCCACTCAAACAATGCCATGCTCCTCAGTGTTTACTGCAGCATTATTTACAATAGCTAGAACGGGGACGCAGCCTGTTCCCCCCTGACAGAGGGTGGGCTAAAGAGAGGTGGTCTCGCCCTCCACACAGTAGAGCGCTGTGCAGCCTCGTGACTTCCCCCTGGTTCCCTGGGAACAGCTGGGCCCTTGAGGACTGGACCGTATATAACATAGCAAAATACTAGTGGGCAGAGGCCTCCCTAGCAGCACAAGGGGTTAAGTCACAGTACTGTGAAGCTATCCACAGCCACTGCAGCATGAGTTTGAGTCCCTGTCAGGGAGCTACCCACATGGCGCAGCAGACCTCTCCTGATTCACCTGCTGTTTCCCTCAGCAGTATATTTCAGTAGATCTGCCTGTTCTGTTCCCCACTCTGTCTCTGGTGAATCCTCTTATGCCCCCACACCTCTGGCCTGTACCTCAGTTCTTGTACGCATAAATAAATCTTTTAAAAAAACTAGTAGGCACTGATAAATGAATTGAGGTTTCTCTGGTGAAGAGGGAGCGAGGAGGGAGGAAAGGTTAAAGGGGTTTAAAGTATAAAAGAAAAATACAGGTTCTCCAAACTGTGGGACCAGCAGCTCTGGGAAGTCCCATTGTTTGCCTCTTAGCGGACCCCTGGTAGGGATGCATCCATAGAAGTCGGAGCGTCTCAGGACTGAAAGATCCAGAGTAATAAGAAACTCTGGGGATAGACTGTGGGTGTGAAGTAGTAACAACACCTTAAGGCAGAGATCCTATACCTCTAAAATGAAACAATGATGTAAACCAATGTTACCTCAATTAAAAATGAAATAAAAAAATCACATTAAAATTCTAAAAAAAAAAACAAAACACCTGCAGAACAATCAAAGAGCATTGCTTTACTGACCAATGAAGTGCTGCTTGGTAATGATTATGGCTGAATCCCTTCCAAGGGGAGAAAATAAAGTCAGCAAAAGACAAGGCCTTAGTGAATCTCCATGGCTGAAAGGCTGGAGAGAGCTAGATTTGAGCTCAATCTTTGTATGAACATCATAATAAAGTTTGTCCTGAAACAGGATCTTTTGGAGTGTAGTGATGGGCCAGTCACTGGCGGAGTTGGAGTGACTGTAGACTCTGCCTAATTTCCTAGCTGGGGTGTCTTTGGACATGTGGGGTGCTGGGACCCCAGTGGCAGGCATGGAGCTCTTCATGGGGACCAGGGGTTCCCAGCAGTGAAGCATCTCTGGGAACTTGTTAGGAATGCAGACTCCGGGACCACACCTATGGGCCAGAGAGATGGGATCACTCTGCAAGCAGGGCCAGGGATCAGCAGGCTTCATGTTTCCCTGGTGATCCCGAAATTCAGCAGGTTGTCTGAGGGCAGCAGTTCTCAGACCCGTGAGAACATCAGGGTAGAGTTACCCGGAGGGCTGGCTCACCTAGCTCTCTGGGCCCCATCTGCAGAGTTTCAGTTGCCTGGGCCTGGGTTCCTGGGTGACGACCCCAGGGAGGTTACCTAATCCTTTTTTTTTTTTTTCACTTTGGGTATGTTTCTTTATTTTATGTATTTTTTGTATCATTTTAATTTTTGTATAATGTATGCATTTTCATCTTGGTTATAGTCCCAGTGAAATTCCCACCACCCATTCACCCGTGAATTATCACAATGGTCCCTTGTGCTCTTCCCACCCCTGTTTTGATACAACTCCCATCTCCCCCACTGCAGTATGTCTCTGGTTTATAGTTGCTTGTTGATTTTGATTTTTACTTTATTATAATTAGTTTTTTTCCCTGATCCCTTATTTGGATCTTCTACATTGCTGCTATAAATGAGACCATCCAGTATTTTTCTTTTTCTTTCTGGCTTATTTCGCTGAGCATGATCCCTTCCAGCTCCATCCATGTTGCTGCAAATGGCATGTGTTTATCTTTTTTGATGGCTGAGTGATATTCCATTGTGTATATACACCACATCTTCTTGATCCAGTCATCTATTTTTGGGCATTTGGGGCTCTCAGCGCTGTTTTGCTCTGGGTACTGTGGGGTTCCACCTGTGTCCCTGAGATGTTGTCCGGGAGCTCAAGTCTCATAGCCAGGGAAACTTGGGGCTGACTTCACTGGGATTCCCCACCTCTCAGAGGTCACTGTCTTTCACTGTCTGATGTTCAATGTCTTCAAATCCATTCTTTGATGTATTTTATTTTTTTAAAATTTTGTTTCAAGTAAAAGGATAAATCCATTGTTATTCTACCTTGGGCAGAAACAGGATTTCATTTTACATTTTAGAAGGCTATTCCTGGTTATTTAGGGAAAATGAAGTGAAAGCAGAGAAGTTTGGAGATGAGTTAGGGCTCTCTGTCATCCAGGTCACTCAGCTCCTGAGGGAGCTGGTGTGACACAGGCAGTGATGACCAAGGAGGTGGTCAAGGGTCAGGGCATTCAAATTTCACTCTAGAGGCATTGCTGTGAGGCCTTGCCAAAGGGGGGTTCTGTGTGACAGGCTTGTTCTTGAACTCATCATCACAGACCTGTCTACCGATGCATTGAAATCCCAGCTGGTGTTGGATTATAGCTTTATGGGGACAGCAGCACTGCTGTCCTGTTGATTGCTCTGTTCAGAGAATGTACGCCTCACCCAGAGGAGGTTCAGATTCAACAAGCATTGCTGCAACCTTCCAAGATGCGTTTCATCACTGCCACCTTTGACCCAGGCTGATTCTCGGTTGAGATTCCCTGTTTATTAACCATTGTGTCTACAGCTTGCTTAGAAATCAGAAGCACTGGCATTGCTTGGGAGTTTGTTAAGCATTCAGAGTCTCACCCCAGTTCTACTAGACTTTGCATCCTAAAGAGACACAGGTCTGGTGATTGTTCCTCTCCAGCTTTTCCTGTATTTGTCCTCTGCTATTAAGAGTGGTGAGAAGCAGAAGGAGAAAGATGCAGAAGGAGAAAGGTGATTGAGGTAAATTTTACACACATTCAACTTTGACCATCACCACGTCTAATGTCTCCTGACACCAAGTTCTACCTGTAGAAGAGGATTGTCCTAGAACCTGCCCTCACTCTGTCTGAACACTCAGTGTCCTCTGCCCACCATGTTTTGGATTTCAGATCAGGGAAATCTTTGCCGGGGAATCCATCAGTCTGTCTGTCTCTTTTTCTCACCAGCTGACATTTTAAGCTCTGTCTTAGTGTCTGAAGCCCACAAAGATTCCCCAAACTTTAGAATGAACAAAAATGCGAGCAAGTAGGGAAACCTGGGAAGGGGCGAGTCAGGGAGCACATTCGTGACCGATCGAGAAGATGGATGTCACAACCAATCAGAAGCAACAAGGTTCAAAACTATGAGGACACCAGCCTGAAAGGGCTTGCGCTCAGGGACTGGAGGATAAATGGCTTTTTCACAATGGGTAATTAACTCGCGGAGTGGGTTCTCCGAGGCAGCTGGAGAGCTGACTGCCAGTGACCCAGACTGGGAATTGCTTTTGAAGCTCTTTGCCGCTTTGCTCAGGAGTAGAAAGGGAAGAGGTTGTGCAGGTTGAGCAGGAGAATTCCACATGGGGTGGGGGCCCTGGGCCAGCCAGGGGTGACAGCTCTCAGTGGTCAGAAGCGGTCCTGTGAGGCATCCCCCTGGACACCTGCTCTGTAATTAGTAGAAAAATGCTCGCACAGTCACAGTCTTACTCAAACAGGGACAGTGACGTTTGCTGCAAAGGAAATATTCTCATCGAGGTGTTGTCCCTCCTTTGTACTATCTTAGTTTTAAAGAAGAAGAAAGTGTGGCTTGGGAAAGAAATGAATTGCCCCAGGGGTCTGTGTAGTAAGTCGGCACTAGTACCTTGGAATTCAGTTAGCAGACTTATCATCATTTCTTTTTTTTTTTTTTTTTTGTGGGACCCTCGCCGGTGGCCAGGGATCGAACTGGCGCTGCAGAGGCTGCGGGCAGCCTCGCAACCCAGCGCTCAACTGCTGCGCCACCAGGGGAGGCCCCATCATTTCTTTTATATTCTTGGTCTGTTGTATGTCCCTCCCCATTGTTCCAAGCAGCAAAAGCTCACTTTGCATTCTTTCCTCTGGGACGCTGTTTACCACTGAGGTTCTAACGCTAACATTCTACTGCAGGAAAGGGGACGATCTAGGACTCCCACCAAAAGATTGAATGACATGTCACCATTGCTGAGTCTGGTACAGGCTGGTACGGCACTTCAGACACAGCAGACTGATACAGGGAGGATTCTTGCCCAAAGTTACAAAGACAGAAGTAATGATGTGGTGATTGAAGTCTAGGACCCGGACTCCAGAGCCTGTGCAATTATTCCTAAACCAGCTCCACTCAGAGAGTGAGGTCTCAGGAATAGCTGAGGTCACTGAGCTCTTGCCATCCTTGATGACCTCAGGCACTTGATCGAGCACATCAGCTACATCACTGGGTCAGAAGATGCTGGGGAGAGGAGGGACAGTGCATTATTTTTTATCCCAAACTCCCTATCTCCTTGCAGATGGTAACAAATACCTTGGAGATGGGCAACTTCCCATCCTCATCCCTTTTCTCCATTTGGCCCTTCTTCCCACCCCTGCTCCATCTTAATCTCATTTATTAATAAGCAAATAAGTTTATTATAAGTAAAAACTGAAATGTTTTTATAAGTATTTTGCTTTGTCTCATCGTCCACTATGTGAATGTCCAGTACTTGTCTTCATCATCCTGACTTGCCTTACTACTCATCACTCCCTCAGACTCCTCCCACTTGGCTGCCCATGGCAGTGTCCCATCTTTCCTTATGACTGAATACTAGTCCATGGTGAAGCTGGAATACATGTTTTGTTTTGTTTTTTAAAGATTTATTTATGCATGCAAGAGCTTGGGCCAGAGATGCAGGGTTGGGGGGGTGACAGGATCCACCAGAGACAGAGTGGGGGGCTTCCCCTGGTGGCGCAGCGGTTGAGCGCTGGGTTGCGAGGCTGCCCGCAGCCTCTGCAGCGCCAGTTCGATCCCCAGCCACCGGAGAGGGTCCCACACACACAAAAAATTCGAGACAGAGTGGGGAACAGAACAGGCAGACTGACTGAAATACACTGCTGAGGGGAGCAGTGGGCAGACAGGAGAGGTCTGCAGCACCATGTGGGTAGCACCCTGGCCTGCTGGGGATCGAACTCGTGCTGCAGAGGCTGAGGATAGTTTCACAGTGCTGTGCTTAATCTCTTGTGCCACCAGGGAGGCCTTGGAGCACATGTTTTGATCTGGTTCTCTATTAGCGGCTCTATGGTTGTTTCCAAGTCCTGGCTATTGAGAATCATGCTGCAGTAAACATTGTAGAGCACAGAGTTTTTTGACTTGATGGTTTCATGTTCTTTGGGTAGATGCCCAAGGGTGGATGCTGGGCATACAGTATTTCCATTTTTTATCCTTTTTTTTTTAAAAAAAATATATAAGAACTGGGGCACAGGCCAGATGCGCAAGAGGGTGAGAGGATCCACCAGAGAGAGAGCAGGGAACAGAACAGGCAGACTGACGAAATATACTACTAAGGGAAGCAGTGGGCGAGACAGGAGAGGTCTGCTGCGCCATGTGGGATCTTGCCGGCTGGCCGGGATCGAACCCACGCTGCAGAGGCTGTGGACAGCCCCACAGTACGGCGCCCAACCGCCTGCGCCACCAGGGAGGCCCTCCATTTTTTATCTTTTAAGGTAACTCCAGACTGGTACTTTGCAAGGCACTACTGCCTACCAGGCACCAGAAGCAGTGCTGTGGATTCCACCTTCATTCTCTGTCTCACACGGCCTGTTTCCTGCTTGGATTTGGAAAGAACTCAGTAAGCTGTGGAGCTCACAGTGGAGCTTGACTGGACTGGCTCATGGTTTTCACTCAGTGACTCTGTTTTGCGTGGCCTTAGTGTCCACTGCACACCCCACCTGAATCCATGCGACCCATTTGCTCAGTTTTCATTTCTGCATACTAGGGATCACTGAAGTGCACCTGAAAATCTAGAGACCATGAATGAATGAATGAATGAAGGCAAATCTCTATATTTTCTATTTTAATTTTGTTATTCTGAAATTACTTAATTGAATGTCTTAATGTTTTTCCAAAACAAAATGATCCACATCTGAGGTAAAAAGGAACATGGGAAATTCAACTCCAGGGGTGTCACAGTCTTGGGGTGTCATGTTCCAGGTGTGGCAGAACCCAAGAAGGCACAACACCCATCCTGAGCCCCACCCAAACCTGCTGGACCCTGCTATCTTTATTTTGAATGTTTTGGGGTTCACTAACTAGAGGATGTAGGTATAAAGCTGGCTGTACTGGGTTAACTGCTTTCTGGGCAGGAGCTGGCCTCTCTTTTGGAATTGTTATTTTATAGGCCCTTGTGTGAGCGATGGAGATTAGTACATGTCCACAGTCCTGTGTGAAAAGGAACTTCAGCTATTCCACAGAGACCAGATGGGATCTCTAAGGTAAAATGAAATATTTCTGTAGAAGATTGCTTTTATTGTGGAGTCAATAATAATTTAAAACCCAGATATGAAGTTAATAAACCAAAGTTACTGATGGGAAAACCAAGGCAAAATCAAAACCAGGTCACATGGCGACATTATCTATATTAAATCTACACTAATCTAGGACTTCTTTTCTCTATTCTCCAGTATTTGACCAGAACAGCAACCTGCAAGTATGTCACCATTGCCACTAGGGCCGCATCTGTTTCTGGAAGTCTTCTTTTTTTGGTTTTGGTATTAAGTTCCATGTGTTTGGCTTTTCCTGAAACAGTAAGTCTTGGCAAAACCCCCAGGGCTGGTCCCCTTACCTTGCAAGTTGTAGGTGAACTTAAGTCTGTAAAGTTGCTCAGCTGGAAAACAGTGGACCTGAGCTGGTGGAAATCACTGGTGAGTTAAATTCATGGGGAACATAAATAACAGCGCATATGGATGGAGGGGATACATCAGCATAACCGCTTAGGGGAGGTCTGGGGAGAGTTCTCAGCAGTGTCCTCTCTGGCGAAGAAGAGTCAGGCAGCATCCAGTGTAACCTGATGTCCTTGGCCTGTGTCAGTGTGGTCAGTTCATTTTCCCCACTAGCCTTCTTGGTGGCAGAGGCCTCCTCTCTGTCACTGCTGATTCTCGCACATGTGGTTCTGGGGCTGCGGGCACCAGGGTGCTCCCGTCCTGTGTGCTGCCCCTACTGAGCAAACAGGACGGACGCCAGGACCAGGCAGCTCAGGGCAGGGACTAGGGCAGGATGCTGGGACGAGTGCTGTGGGTATGGGCACATGCTTTCTCTTCCTGGTGCTGCTTTGGAGGGAAAGCTGGACCCTGCCACACCCCACCCCCACCTGCACACCTGCCTGCATTTTCCTGGGTGGCCTTTTATTATTATTATTATTATTATTATTATTATTATTATTATTATTATTATTATAATATCTTGGTTATAGTCCCCAGAAAGAAAAAGAAAAATACCGGATGGTCTCACTCATAGCAGGAATTGAGAAAAACAAATAAGGGCTCTGGGTGGCCTTTTTTGATGGCTGCCTTCCTTGTTCAAGGCCAGCAGCTGGCTCTGAGAATGAACATGCACATGGGAGCAGAGGAGTGCCTGCAGGCCCGCTTTGTGCTGCCCCTTGCTTTCTAGACTTCTGTCTGCGCTTGTGTTTTCATTCTCCTCGTCCTGCCCTGTGATGGATGCCTGGTGTCCAGCAAGCCGGTTTTCCTGCTCCTCCAGTGCACCTGATGAAACAGCGACAAGAAGGGCCTCACTGCCTCCGAGGAGGTGTTAGCGAGTAGGTCACCATCTCTTTGGGAGTGGGGATCACGTCCTAAGCTCAGACAGTTGGAGACTCTCAGGCCAGCTTTGCCATAGCCACATGTTGTGATTATGGGGCCTGCGGGTATCTCTTTCTTGTCTCTTATTCTCCTTTTTTCTTCTTTCTCGCAGGGTATAGCACCCTCTTTGCTGCTCTGGCTGGATTCTAGAACGCTACCTCTGCCTCCTTTGGACTCTTTCTTATCATTTCCTTTCCATTTGAAGTGACACTATGGACTCTTGTCTCTTCCCTAACTTGACTTCCAGAATACAGTGGAGCTGACGGGATAAACTGGGGAGGACCCTGACTTGGGGACCATGGGCTATGGGATTGGGTGGGGTCTAGGCTTTAGGTGCTTGGCATAAGGGGTGGTGGGGGGTTCAGTGTCCTGGGGTAGTGCCATCCTGGAGAGGTGTGGGGACTCGGCTGTAGGGAATGGGATTGCATCCCAGGAATGTTGATCTGGGAAGAACAGGGTTTGGGGGAAGAAACCAAAGCTGAGATTCAGATGAAGCAAGGGCAGGGAGAGTAATCAGGAGCTGAGATTCTGAACCTGGGATATAAGGGAAGGGTTTGTCGCAGAATTGCTGGAGTAGCCAGGCCAGAGACTGAGATCTTAGTGTAACCAGGGACTGGCTGGAGGCTTCTCGGGGAACATCGGAAAATTCCCACCTCAGCCTGCCCTACGAGTGCTCTCCCCTCCTGCAGGCCGCATGGTGCTCCTCCCTGGGGCACAGGAGGGCCCAGCCTGGCAGTGTCATTATTCGAATTCTAAGTCCCATCTTGGGCTTGGTCAGTGACTGGATTTTCCACAAACCCCATTCTACCCCAGCACTTACCAGGGCAGGGACCATGATTGTGTTCCTCACCTGTGGGTCCCCAAATCCAGCACAGTTCCTGGCACAGTGTTGGATGACTGTGCTGAATTGGACTGGAATTCGCTGTGCCTCTGTCTCAGTGGGACTCGTACACTTGGCAGCGTGCATTCTGCTCTTCTCTCAATAACCGTCCACCCCTTAAATCAAAGGGACCCGCCCACCTGGGACTGTGGCAGGCCAACATTTGTTATTCTGGTACCCAGCACATCCTGACTTACCTTGATTTGACCACCCTATTTTTCTCCAAAACTTGAAGTCTTTCTTACTATTATAAATGGGGCGACTGAGGTATAATATAGCTGCGAGCAACCCTCTCAAAGCATAAATCTTCATAAATACCTTGCCAAGGCCTTGCCAAGCCAGAGCGTGGAGGAATGGATGGGCTTGTGTGTAGCGTGACCCACTAACATCCATCTCCCTGGCTGTGTGGTGTGCGCAAACCATGTAACCCTTTGAGTTTACTTCTGTCAAGTGCTGGGGTTCAGCAATGGCATATCCATTGCTTCCGATAATTCTGTCTAGATGTAGCCAACTTTCTGCATGAATAAAAACATTAAAAATAATAGTCCTGAACATTTATCACACACACTCCACCAGGCAGACACTATCAGGCATTTTGCATGGGTTATCTCCATTCTCTACAAAGAATTCCTGTAGATACCACTCATCTCATTTTGCAAATGACGAAATGAGATTTCAGAGCACAGAGTTGGTGCCCTTGACCTTTATACTTGCACCGTCCTGTTGAGCTATGTGCCAGCCACCAGTATGTCTCCTGGATAAACAAAAGTAGGTCAGAGCTTGGATCTGTGGCTCTCATGGGACTCAGGGAAGGCAGACCTTGTCTTTATGAGCTGTTGATACACATGATGTAAGATACGATGTAATGAAGTTCTAAACGGAATGCAATTAAGTGCTGGGATGGATAGGGTAAGATTTCCAGAATGTGGTCCCCAGACCCACATCACCATCACCTGGGAACTTGTTATTCACACGAATTCTCAAATTGCACCCTTCCCCCCACCCACCCTCGCCTCGCCACCGTAGACCTACAGATCAGCAGCCACTGGAGTCCGGTTGGTTTAGCAAGCTTTCTCAGTGATTTTAATGCCCATGAGAAGGAGGGGGAGTGGTCCACTGGGAGACCTCATTTTGAGAGCAGTGGGTTAATTTCTTGGGGCTCTCAGAAAAATTGCTGGGTGTTTTAAAGCAACAGAAGGGATTCTCCACAGTTCAGGAGCCCTGAGATCAAAGTGTCCATAGAATTGACTCCTTCTGGACCTTCTGACGGAGAAACTGCTCTCCTGGCTCTCCTAGCTGTGGTGGCTGCCAGCAGTCCTTCCCCTGACACTGTGCCCGCTCCCTCCCCACCATGTCCATCATGGTCTCACCTGGCTCTGTCTCTCCGCCCTTTCCTTGACTGACAAGGACACTGTCACTGGATTTAGGGCCCATCCCAACCAGTATGACCTCATCTTTACTAATAACAGCTATGGAGATACTATTTCTCTAACTGAGGTGACTTCCGAGGCTCCTGGAATTTTGGGGGACACTGTTTGCCCCAGGAGAAGTAGTTTAGGTGAGAGAGCCAGCTCAAGGGGAGCTGTAGGGAAGAGCTTCAGGAAGGTCATAGATTGGATCTGCTCTGTGTGGTGAGATCTGAGATACTAGGGCTGGCGGGACTCTTGGAGTGCAGTGCACAGGCATAGACCGGGGAGACCATGCTGGGGGTGGGCATGGACAGGGTGGAAATTAAAACATATTTACTGATGGGGTAACATATTCACATGCATCTAAAAATAAGCAATCTATACCCCTTGTTCTCCAATAGAACCAAATTTGTGTAACACTTTGCCAATTGATCTAGTTTACTGTAAAAATTATCCATGTTATTATTTGCATAATTCCCAGGCTCTTTAATTTTAGGAAATATTGGGGGCCTTCCTTGGATCTGCTGCTAACTAAATCATACCCCCATCTGAGTCATGATTGGGCTAGGGAAAGCAAACATCCTGCCAGCCACTGACCCATTCATGTTTGTGGCACTAGATCATCTCAGCCTCCTCTGAACTCATCCAAGATCTGCCAGTTTTTGTAATAATGCCTGAAGCTGCACAATATTCACTATTCAACCAAATATGTTACAAAAATGGAATCATTGGAATGTCATGATTAATTAGTTCAGACTTACTCCTTCAGGTTAGAAAAGAAGAATTGAGGCTCTTGGCTGGAGTACCTGGCTCAAATCTTCGCTGACTCTTCAATTTAACTGATCCATGCCTTAGTTTACTTCTCTGTAAAATGGGGATAATAATGTTGAAATTGATAACTCCTGAATAAGTTTGTATGCAGTCAGCATTGCTCAAGCTACACCTGTGATAGCTTTCATTTTCAGAGACAGAGTTAATGTAATGTGCAAGATGGGTGAGATTCAGAAGGTTTTTAAACGTCATCAATTAAGTGGAGGGAAACTAAATGGGCACAGGGGTAAGGGGCCTGTCCCTTGCATGCCACGTGACTGAGACCACTCCCTCCAGTCCTGTTATCTATAGCCTCCCTCCTTTTGCCGGAGAACCGAATCCAACCTACTCCACATATAGAGCCCTTGGTGCTTTACTGGTACCTGGGTGGCCCCTCCTAGTGCCAGCCTGCTGCTTGCTCTTCTGGTTTTTCTTATTAAACCCAGAATATCTTTTTTTTAATATTTATTTATTTATTTATACAAGCACTGGGTACAGTCAGAAGCACGGGAGGGTGAGAGAATTCACCAGAGCGGGGAACAGAACAGGCAGACTGACGAAGTACACTGCTGAGGGGAGCAGTGGGTGGCAGGACAGGTCTGCGTGCCATGTGGGGCCCACCACCAGTCACTACAGGGCATCAGCCACGAGGATCATCCTGGTGGGGGTGGCCACCACTCAGGGGGCTACACAGACATGGTACATTTGTCTATTGGGATGTCAGTACCAGTGTAGGGTAAAGAAAATGTCAGGCTTTTCTGCCCTCCCGCCATCAGGATAGATGATGGATCCTTGAGGTCCTGAATGCATGCCTGATGGCGGACACCTGGAGTAGGGTGTGGGCATAGGTAGATGGGATTCACCTGGGCTAAGACTATGCTTTTTTAAGGGTGGTGTCATGTGGATGCCAGCAGAAGCTGAGAGAGAAGCAGAGAACGCCGGAGAGCCCAGATAGAGTGAAGACTTGCTGGGGGCTGGGAGGTCTGCCATCCTACTGGCCCCCCAGTACCCCTGCCTGCCATATGCCTGGTGAACCCCAATAAAAGACCTGTAAAAAACCACTGAGGACTCTGACTCCTCCTTTACCCAGTCTGCATGGGATCAGAAAACCTGCACTTTGGTCTTCCTGCCCCTTACAGCCAGGGATCCCTGTCTGCTGTTGAGGTCCTCCATTGTCTGGCACAGGCCACACATGAAGCAGAAATTGGGGGCACTGAATGGCAGATTCCCTTATAAACCAAACTTCATGCTGACCAGGCCTGGGATAGGTCTTGGTTGTGCAAAGCATTTAATTCCTTCACTGGTGGATAGTGAGAGGTCGGGGGCAGGTCTCAGGGCAGGGGCCATTCACATGTGTAAGGGGCAGGACAGGCCACTCAGCAGGTTTTCTATGATCCAGCAGACGGGGTAAATGAGGAGTCCTGGAGCCCTCAGTGGTTTTGCAGCCCTCAGGCTTTTATTGGGATTTACCAGGTACATGGCAGGTAGGGGTGCTGGGGGGCCGGGAGGCTGGCAGGCCTCCCAGCATGTCTTCACTCTATCTGGGCTCTCCAGTGTTTTCTCATGGCCTTGCTTCTCTGCTCTCTCATGGTTCTGCTTCTACTCTCTTGGCTTCTGCTGGCATCCCCGTGATGCCGCCCTTAAAAGACCTGTCTTAGTCCAGGTGAATCCCATCTACCTATGCCCACACCCTACTCCAGGTGCCCACCATCAGGCATGCATTCAGGACCGCAGATCCATCATCTATCCTGATGGTGGGAGGGCAGAAAAGCCTGATACTTTTTACCTTACCCTACAACCTGGTTCAGAGCTGGGGAGCCATCAAGGTCCTGGCTGAATCAGCCCAGGGTGTGGAGGAGAGGCTGCTCTAGTCTCTGAGGACCTCAGTCCTCGCCTGCAGGGCTGGCCTCCCTCCCATGGGCCCCAGGGATTCCCTGTTGGCAGCACACCCCAGTCTTTGATTCAAACAAAACAGAGTTTCAAGCCAGGACTTAACTGAAATAAAAAAAACGTAGCTATTTTTCCAAAGGAAGGATTTTGCTTGCAAATGTCCTTGATTGTTTAGGGTCTCTTCTGTGTGTCTGCTGGCAGCCCTCTCGCAGAGGTTAATGTGAGTTCTGGAGAGAGAAGCCTTTGCAGATGCAAGTCTTTGCCTGATAATGATTTGGGATTAAACAAGTCATTAAAATTTCTTCAACAAATTCTTTGCAGGTGATTTTTTTTTTAAGAGGCTAGGAAAAAACGTCAGAATGATCCTTAATCTTGGGTAAATACCTTCCAGTTTTGGAGAGAATTAGTCTGTTTGGATGCTACTAATTGTCTCTTGTATTGAAAACACTAGCTCCTCATTTGGACGGTGGGTGTCAGTGTAAACAGAAAAGTTGTTTGACATCTGTTCTCCTTCCTTACTAAGACTTCTCTCTCTCTGCCTCTGTCCCTTTCATGGCAGCAGCCAATGAAGCTGGACATGGGAGAAATTATAGGAAGAGCTTATTTCCCACAAGTGCAGGGAAGCCTGAACTCTCCATTGAAAAGTATTTTTACCCCCTCCTACCCCACCAAATTGCAGTCGAATTGTTGGGGAGTGGAAGATGTGATATAGCAGCCGGGAGCATAGGCTAGCCTGGGTTCTCTCTCTCTCTCTATCTCTATCTCTCTCTCTCTCACTCTTTCAATGAGGGAAGCTAAGAAAAAAAAGAGTCAGAATCATTACCCTTAATCTTAGGGAAATAACTTCTCTAGTTTTGGAGAGAGACAGTGTCAGTCTGGATGCTTCCATATGGCCTTGGGACCTGTAGTGCCAGCAAGGCGCAGGGTAGGTTTGCTATGGATCTGCGAAGACAGGTAAAGAAGAGTCCTGGAGCCCTCAGTGGCTTTTTCAGGCTTTTAATGATCTTTCTACACCACTTGTAGTGCAGCAACCAGGTGCAGGGTAGTCAGGGGGACCAGGGGCCAGGAGACTGGTGAATCATCATCTTTCTGGGCTCTCTGGCGTTCTCTTGTGGGCTCTCCACTGGTCTCTACTGCACGATCCCCTGCCTCTCCTTTCCTCAGCACTGCTGCCTTTATATATTCAACCTCTTGGCTCAAGTGTGCCAATTCATGCACTTACACAAACCATGCTCCAGGTGCCACCATCAGGCATGTGTCCAAGACTACAGGTGTCAATCAAATATGCCAATTGTGGGAGGGTGGAAAAAATTTTATAATTTTATAATTCTACTTGTCATTTCTCCAGCTATAAAATGTGGATAAAATACTTGTCTATTAAGAGGGGAAAATTTATACACTCACTGTTAACCTTAAAAGAACTTTAAAGCAATTTATACCCATTTTACAACCTGTGAACCATGTGTGCATTGTCTAAGTGTGTGCATGTCTAAGAGTGTGCACACATGTGTACAATGCTCTATCAGTCCAGGACCAATCAGAAGGTGGCAGATAGCAATTTGAGCAAGAAAAGTTTAATATGTCAACTACTAGAGCGGGGTTAAGGTAAATGTGGGATTGGCTGGAAGGAGTAAATCTAAACAAGACAGGAATATTAGATTTAAGGATTAGCCAACACCCCTGTGCTAAGATGGTATTTGGGGAAGAGACTCCTCTGCCCGCAGGTAAGACCAGATCTTATTGGAGGGGATGTGGCTGTGGCACACGGAACTGGCAGAACTTGCTAGAAATTCAGCCTCTATCACTTGTAGGCAGTGCACCCTCTCGACAAGCTGTCTCTGAGAGCTGCCCCCTGCTACCACCCTGCTATTAAACCTCCTGAGACTGCTGCCCTATGTGCTCCAGGGGGTTAGTGTTCAGCAAGCTGCTGGAACAGCAGGTGCTGAATATGGGAAGAGCTTTATTTGCTGTACCTGCAGCCACATGCTAGATAAGCCAAGTGCTGCATGGCAGGAGCTGGGCCAGGGGACGTCACCTGCACTACAGACACATGCTCAGTGGGTATCCTGAGTCAGGGAGCAAAACTCCTTCTGCCTTGCATCCCAGCACCTTCTAGTGACCCAGTGGAGCACATGTCTATGAGCAAAGGAAAATTATTCAAAGGACCCTGCTCCCTTTCCATAGAGCAGGCAATGAAGGGTGATTTTGGAACTGAAAGGAAATACATTGATAACCAGTACAAACGATGCAGAAACAAATCCTTCAATCTGAGGATCCATCATCATACTTGGTTTTCTGTTCTCATGTGGTATTTTTGACTAATTGGCAATACTAATGCTCAGCACCCCTGCTAAACACTTCCTAACCCCTCATGTGTTTAAACTTACAATTTTAACTAGTGTCGTCTTTTTGTAATGTGATATGCATAGGAGATGATTTGTATACCATCTCATCAGAATGGGTTTCAATAGTGACCAAGGATGGTCAGGGCTGCAGTAAATAAAATCAGCCAGGGAGAGAGCATTCTTTTCCTTTTCTGTCTTATTTGAGAGGACATCCTTTTAGGATGGATTTTAGAGGTACAACAATAAGCACTTTGAGCCCACATGTAGTTTTGTTATGACAGCAGCCCTTTACCTTAATGACCCTTTTTTTTGTTTTGATTGAATGAAAGACATTAAATAGTAAATGGAGATGAATTAAATTTGTTCTATGGAGAGTATGGAGCCAGAGAGAATTTTGCATAGTACCGTGATGTGACTGAAGATGTATGGAGGTCCGAGGGGTACCTGGCTGATAGCTCCTGATGAACCACAGCTACTTGGACTGGTGCTGAGGAGGCTGTCCTCAGAGCCATCTGAGTGATGAGGGGTCACCTCCTTTGAGAGAGGTCACCAAAGAGTCCAGGCAGAAATAATCAGACCCAAATCCAACCCAATCTTTTTTTGCAGCATCAACTAAACACAAGTAGATGGATGAGGGGAGAACACACAGATTCCTTGGTCCAGGCTCTGCCTGAAGCCTTTAGAGCTCATTTAGGAGCCCAATTAGACGAGAAAGGCTTTGTGTGTTGACCCAGGAGTCGAGCTGCGGAGAAAGGGCATGATTAATTTCATGCCCAGAAATGAGATCGATGTCACACAAGGTCAAGTCAACAGCTGGAAGCATCTTTCCTTCCCTTCCCTCTCAAGTGACTTTTACCCAGTTTCCAACTGAAGTTTTGAGAGTGAGGATATCTCTGTGCATCTGTTTTCTACAGGTATTTAACAAGTGCCTCCTGTGTGTGAGGTGCTGTGTCAGGTGCAGAGGTGGAGATTTGACAGCTCCTGGGTCAGAGTTGGGTCTTGAAGGCATCTGGGGACAAAGACCTACTCATGTCATGTATATGCTAACATTGTCCAGCATGTACCTGGCAGTGGGTCACTCATCACCATGGAAAGCATGTTCTTGTTGGTCATCTGTCTGCCTCTTTCTGCCTGAATCCTAAGTGAAATCATCTGCCTTTGTTTTATTTGGCTCCTCAGGGTCTCTCCAGTACATTCTCTCCCTCTCTCCTTCACACCCTGCACATGCTCTAAATATCTGTTGTCATCATGACCCTCATCTGTGCTCATGAGAAATACTTTTTGGGTTGATTTCATCTATCTACGGTCACTATTTGCCCATAGATGAAGTTACCCAAATGGAGAACTCAAGCTCAGGTCGTTCTCTTCAACTCTACACCCATGTATCTGATGGCTGAATTAGGTAACATGCCTTCAAACTTCCCCAGGCTTTTTATACTCACTTCTTCCCAGGCTGCTTTGTATAGCCCAGTGTATAGGCAGGAAGACCACTGAGCAGGTTTTCTGATCCCATGCAGACCGGGTGAAGGAGGAGTCAGAGTCCTTAGGTGGCTTTTTGCAGGTCTTTTTATTGGGATTTACCAGGTACATGGCAGGCAGGGGTGCTGGTGGGCCAGGAGGCTGGCAGTCCTCCCAGCCCCCAGCAAGTCTTCACTCTGTCTGGGCTCTCCGGCGTTCTCTCAGCTTCTGCTTCTCTCTCGGCTTCTGTTTCGGCTTCTGCTGCTGGCATCCCTGTGATGCCGCCTTTAAAAGCCCAGTCTTAGCCCAGGTGAATCTCATCTACCTATGCCCACACCCTACTCCAGGTGCCCGCCATCAGGCATGCATTCAGGACCATAAGGATCCATCATCTATCCTGATGGCGGGAGGGCAGAAAAGCCTGACATTTTCTTTACCCTACACCCAGTCCCCCATCTAAGTCAATGGTGCTCCAATCCAAGCTGCTCACACCAGAAACCAGCATCCTGACTTTTGCCCCACCTTCACTTTCTCATCACCGTGAATAGCATCGTGTTGATGCTATCTGCTTAATGGCTCTCAAGTTGGTCTAGTTCTCCCCATCACTGATGAAATGTCTGAGTGAAGGCCACCTTCCCTTTTGTTACTACAATAGCTTGATTTCTTTCTTTTTAAAATTAAATTTGTCAGTCACCAACATGTGTATATAACTTTGGGGTTACCTTTTTACTGGCAAATATAAAAGACATAATTTCATATAGTATCCACGTCATTCATTTTTCAGTTCTGGCACTTTTCCCTTTTAAAAAAAAATTGTCAGTCATTTACATGTCCATAGAACTTTGAGGTCACATTTTTACTCTTCCTTATATGCACATGATTCGCTTCCACCTGTTCCCTCTGGTGACCAGTACATTTTGCACTAAGTCTAAGATTTGTTTTGGAACAGCTTGATTTCTTAATCCATACCCTCCATACCCTTTGCAAGAAGGCTTTGCCATGTGGAAATTGGGTCCCGTATGTTCTCCCTTTGTAATTACTTAGTGGCTCCTGAGGTCCTCAGGACTAAGTCCCAGCATGTCTTTATGGTGCCCCAGCCTCTTCAGGAGCACATCTGTTCCCCTTTCCAGACTTCTATCCCTGCTACAGCACCTCTTTGTATTTTGTTCCAGCTTCACCCCACCATATGTGCTCCCTCGAAGACATCCTTCTCTCTGTGCCTACAACCTGTACTCCATCTCTCCACCTTCATTTGGAGAACTCTCACTTCTTCTAAAAGGCCCACTTTGGCTGTATGTATGGCATTTCCTCCATCAAGAGTACAGGGAATCACATATGTGGATCCCATAACACCTCGTACCCACCCCTGTAAATTTCCATATTCCAATATTCAGAAAGTGCATGTATCCCCCTTCCACCCTCAATTTTCATATTTTTATGATCCTAGGACTTAATGTGATGTCAGGCAAATGGATGCCTCTTGGTAATGATCTGCTGATGTGTGAATCAACATAGCTGCAAAGAGTTCTAGGTGTGCAGAGGTGATCAGGAAGGACTTCATGGAATTGGTAGCACATGACCTGGGTCTGAGGCGGTGGGGATTGGGAAATAGCCAGCAATGAGAAGAGAACACAAAAGGTAGCAGAAATGAGAAATAAAGCAGAGGCAAGGAAGCCCAAGGCATGACCTGCACATCTGTTGAGAGGGAAAGAATGGGATGTGAGCCTGGAGAGGTACGTGTTGGTTGAGACCTTGAGAGCCAGGCTAACAAGCGCTATGGAACCGATGAAAATGATTGACTATGTTTGCAAAATGATCAAATTTGTGCTGCAAAGATATTAACCTGTCTGGCAGTGTTCAGGGTGGTTGAAGAGGAGAGAGCCTACACAGAAAAAGTACAGGTGGGAGTCTTCTGCTGGCTGTGCCATGGACGTGGTAGGAGCTGGGTAGGATGATGGCAAAGAGAAGAGAGAAGTGGGAGAAGAAATGTGAAGTGAGGATAGAGCGGGGACACCCTAGATTTTAAGAGGACAGAAAGAGGGTCTTGTGTTTGGAATAAAGTGATAAAATTGCACTGGGGACTTGAAATATATACAAATGGTATAGAAGAGTTGGAGTTGGAACTACAACTTGGAGCTATGTGGCATGAGGGTGACCAGGTGGTCTGGGCATTGCACAGGGCAGCTACCACCCCACTGAGCAGGCCCACATGCACTGGTGGTAGGTTCAGCTGGCCAGGTTTTGTCTACCTCCTGCAGTGTTCTTGTCAGAGTAGGGAAGACAGGAGTTCAAAGGAAAGGTGTAGAGTCCACCTATATGAGCTTTTGTGTGTGTGCAATCTGTAAGGAAGGATACCTTTCAGATTTACGCAGACAAGATATTTTTATATGTGGATAACTATAAAAATTGGGACATTTTGTCATTTCCTTTTGTGCCAGGCCCCAGTGGAGTAATGGAGATAATGGTTTCATGAGAGCTGCTGCTGGAATTGAGGGTGGCATAGGATTTGTGTCCAACAACTGGATCAACCCCTGGGGTCCCTCTAATTGTGTTATTTGACGGTGTCCTGTCTAACCCACATTTTCCAGATGAGATCTGGGTGCTATATTTGGATTCCCTTTGTAGCACATGGCGTCATCCACTGTCACCAGTCAGCAGTGACCTTTTCCCAGCTGGAGGATGCTGCCAGCTCCAGGCCAGGCAAGCGCTGCAGAGAGGGTACATGGAAAGTGGATGTAGCTTGTAGTGTGGGGCTCAGCTGCACTGGTACTCAGGGCACCAGGTTGTCCATATCTGGGGGCTCAGTGTGGCATCTTCCTGTGCTTGTTTACACTTCCTTTTGTAGACAATGGATCAACCTTGTGTACCTACCAGGTCCTGCTTGTGTCCTGCTTGGGGATGGGAGCGAAGACAGCAAGTTACCAATGACTTATTTCCCTCCCTACCTGGAACACCTTCTTACTTACACTACCTGCCTTCTAGATGAAATCGTCCAGTGGGACGTCCAGTGGGGACCAATGGTTGCATGTTGCTCTCTTCAAGTGGAAGAAGAGTTGAGTGATAGATGGCCGTTTGAACCCCCCATTCCACGATCCTGTTGTGGATTGCTATTTCAAAACTCCATTCTAGTAATTTTGGAATTGAAGGCTTCTTGGCATCAAAAAGTTGATCATGGGCTCTTGCAATAGCTGTGATTTCCCTCAGGTCCACTACGTTTTGCAGAATCTTTAGGAAATTACATTCTCCTCATTATGCCCACTGGTAGGAAGGGACTGAGGATGCTGGATCCCTTCTTCACCTCAAAGGAGTGAGTGTCTACAGAATTGTAGATAATTTGTTGTCCTCCACATTGCAGTCCATTTCATGCCCCCAAGGACCTAAGTCTTTCCCTTCCCCAGGATAACACACTCTACTTAAGCTGAGGGGGCAATTCTTGGGAAACACATCTTACAAATGTGACTGTTTCCCCCTCATTCAGGACCATTTGTTATCAGGGCTCTTCTGCTAGTTACCCTTTTTCTTGTGGGTTCTTGGCATCTTAGGTGGGAGAGCCCACCCATTAGTGTGAGAAAAGAAGGGGGAAATATTGATAGTTTCAGAGTCGACTGGAACAAGAGTTTGAAGTATCATCTTGATTGATCTTTTCTTCTCTCTCTATTTCCTTTCTTTATCTCTGCTTCTTCATGTGGTAAGGGACTGTCAGGGTTAGTTCCTGAGAGAGAAAGAAACCCTTGGCCCTGCCTCCTTGGCCCCTCCTCCTTGGTCCCTGCCCCACCCCTTTTGTATAGAAGGATGTTAGGGAAGGCCCTGTCATTGGCTGACTTGGGTCATAATGAGTGTAACTGTCATAATGACTGTAATCAGATACCATGTGCCACACCCCCCACCCCCTTTGGCAGTGAGCTGGGCATTTCAGAAGAAGGGAGCTGGGTTTGGGGATGATCATGGAAGATTATATCCGGGCTCCACTTGCTAAGAAGCAGAGTCATAGAAAGGAATATCCTTTTTGTTTAAGACCTTATTGCTCTCTTATAAGCACATATTTCTCCTAAGGAGTAGATAAAAGATACAGGACTCTGGCTCATTAAATGACCGGGGAGAGAGAACAATTTTAAAAGTGGAAATGCTAGCTAAACCTTCCTTTCTCTCGTTCTGTTCTAGTCACCATTCTGACTTTGAAACAAAATTGACTAACTCCTCCTTATGGGGAGACAGAGAAGTGATTTCTTCCCATTGCATTTCATAGTGTTTCACACTCTTCTTTCAATACTCAATGAAACAAGGATTATCTTCAGGGCAAAGGAATCAACCCTGGTGTCTCATGGGAAGTCACGGGCTAGTGATTGGGCTGCCCTGAAAGGCAAGGTGGGTGAACTGCTTCAAAACTGCTTCCTGGTTCACTAAGTCTATGCTGACTTAGTGACTCCTGGTGCCCTGAACTGTAGGTGATGGGTGGTTAGGACAGTTGATAGAGGAGCAATAAGCCAAGGGAGCCCAGTGCCAACCTGCCTGGTGACTGGTGGCACTACTGTGCTCAGTTCACAACTCTTGACCTATGTGTTATTTCTGAGTCACACTTTACTGCCCTCCTGCACCCGTGAGAGATACAGAGGCTCAGCTTTTCTAATGTGTACAGTGTGCTTGACACCTCTGGACGAGTGCCACCATCAACAAGACCTCCCGTGGTTTAATAAAGTAAAAATCAAAACAAGCAACTATAAACCAGAGACGTTCTACAGGGGGTGGGGGAGGAGGGAGTAGGATCAAAACAAGGGGGGTGGGAATTGTATGGGGACTATGACCAAGATGAAAATGCATACATTGTGAAAAAATGAAAAATGATGTAAAAAATACATAAAAAATGAAAAAAAAAGAAAGAATTGGCTGTATGTTCCTTGAGAAAACTTTTACTGAGCTTAAGATCACGGTGAGGACCACTGATGGCCATGTGATGTTGAGAGAGAAATCACCATCCCTTTTACTCTTGACCACCTTTTCTGCATGATAAGTACTTTGATGTCTGATCCCTGTGGCAGCCATGGGATGTGTCTCTGGGCGCTCTTGCTGCAGAGAACAGAGGTGACTCTGCTCTGAGATCCATCAATGCCCTCTGGCTGGCAGCATGCACCCCAGGGGCTGCTCCCAGCCAGCTGAGAGTGGCAGGGGGAGTAAGGGGGCCTGTTTTTGGGAGAGAGTGGACCCCGATGACCCTGCTGACTTTCCTTAGACCTGCACTATGGTCTAAGACTCCACCTTCCTTCCTTTCCTTTCCTTGACTCAGGGCCAGACCTGCCTCAGACTCTGATACACCCCCCATTTGCTCTTAAGTCCCTCCCCATTTTCTCACAGGTGTCTCCCTGAATACATTCAATTCTTAGAAATTATGGTAAATTATGTGTAAAAATTATTGCAATTAGTCTTTTTCCTGGTCCCTTATTTAGGTTTTCTAAATTCCTGCTATAAGTGAGACCATGCGGTATTTTCCCTTTTCTTTCTAGCTTATTTCGCTGAGCATGATCCCTTCCAGCTCAAACCATGTTGCTGCAAATGGCATGAGTTTATCTTTTTTGATTGCTCAGTAATATTCCATGCTATATATGTATCACATCTTCTTGATCCAGTCATCTATTTTTGGGCATTTGGGTTGTTTCCATAGCTTAGCTATTGTAAATAGTGCTGCTATAAACATAGGGGTGCAGGTGCCCTTTTGAATTAATGTTTCTATGTCCTTTGGGTAAATACCTAGGAGTGGAATTGCTGGATCATATGGAAGCTCTATCTTTAGTAGACCAAGAAATCTCCACACAGCTTTCCATAGTGGTTGGACCATGTTGCACTTCCACCAGCAATAAAGTAAAAATCAAAATTAACAAGCAACTATAGACCAGAGACACACTACAGTTGGAGGCGGGGGGGGAGGAGAAGAGGGATTAGGGTCAGAAAAAGGGGGTGGGAATTGTATGGGAATATAACCAAAATGAAAATGCATACATACATTATGCAAAAATAAAAAATGATGTAAGAATTATATAAAATAAAATAATTCATAAAAAATTATGTATAAACAAAATTTGCCTTCTAAACATTTTTAAGGTTTCAATGCCACAGTTCAATGACATTAATTATACCCACCATGCCGGGTCTAGCTCTAGTTTTTGTCATCACCCCAGAGAGAAACTCCATACCCTGTAAACAACATTCCCATCTGAACGTATTTCTTACTCGTTTAATTCTGGCTTGACATCACCTTCTCAGAAGACCCTGAGTAATAATACCATTTAATCTTCAGGACAGTTGTTTAGGACTGATGGTTGGGAAGCTGAAGTTCAGAGATGTTAAGTGACTTGGACCAGATCACACAGCAAGTGAATGCTCAGCCAAAGACACCCAGATTTGTGTGACAACAAAGCTCATGGTTTTTAACAGGCCTCTGTTACCTTTTGACAATAATTGAGTGGCCCAGACAGGAGCCCCCGAAAACCAATGATGATCACACAAAACGATGCCCACAATGGGGAGGAAACAAAGGAGGTGCCAGCTAGGAGTATGCTTTGAGGACCTGAGATGTTCTGTCCAGGAAGAAGCCTCTAGAAACAATGGTCCTTCCTGCACTGTCCTGCATCAACTTACAATGGGCCTGCTTCCAGCTGTGGCTTATGCTCTAGTGTCCTGGTGCTGAGCCCTTCTCTATAAGACTCCATTAGCCCACACAGCAACCTGATGGCACCACAATCACCCTTCCCAATTTACACATCAAGAAACTGAGGGAAAGTGAACGATGTCTGCTCATGAGGAAGAAAATAATACATGGGTGTGTTTCTTGGAACTGGAAGGGTAAGGAGGAATAGAGATATTAGATTTGTTAATTTTTCCTTTTTTATCACTATAAACTAATAGGGTTGGTTTAAACAAACTATGGTTTAAAAAAATTCGATAGTGCACAGAGGCTTGTATTGGAAAACAATAAATTCCCACTCCAGCCTTAGTCTGTCTTCAGAGGTGACTTTGTTCCATTCTCACACGTCTCAAAGACATTCAAAGCCTTATCAACACTGTCCTCCTTTCTCTGACACCTTGTAGTGTCACAGCTGACTGGCTTAAGGGCCTCTGTAAAGACCTCTTTATTGGGTGGTCTCAAGAAATACTGGTGATTCTCTGTAGCATAAAAGTCACATTCTGTATGAAGTTGCATGGACACAGAATTAGCAAACACTGAATTATTGCTCCTGGGGGAAGTGCAGGGTTAGATCTCTGCCTAGTCACACATTTTCACCCGTCTATCAACACATCACCTTCTTTTAGGTGTGTTCTTATTTAAAGCTGCCTTTGGTGAATGTTGCTTCCTCATTCACATGGAACTGAAGGCTAACAGCCCTGTAATTCATGCCTCTGGGAAAAGTACCTTATGCACCTTATGCACATATTCTCTCTAAAGCTTGTCAGTCTTCTTGCATCTGGGAGCCCTGGAGAGCACTAGGGCTGGGGGGCCATCTCATTTTTCATTTTTATTTTTTCAGGAAGATTTGTGATATCAGCACTTTGCCTTCCAAAGCCCTCCCATAGGTGACATTTGGCCCTTCCTCTGACACCCTCTGAGGGGGGGTCCTCCTCCCCGGTCCAGACTTGGTCCTAGATGGCTTTGCTGAAACTACACTTTAGCATCTAGCCAGGGAGGCTACTATGAAACAGTCCTTCTGCATATACCCCCAAATTCCAGGGTCCAAGTTTACTTTACATTACTCAGTTGTAAATTACAAAGAAAAGTTCAGCTTTCAATAAGAGGGTACCACTACTGTAAGTTTTAGCTCAAATGCTGAAATCAGTTGAAGAATTTCAAGTGTACATGTAGTAAGGTAAGTGGCTAGGCAGGCAGAGGAGATGCACGTGTATGTAAGTATGTATGCATATATCATGTTAGTGTCGTGTGCGTATGTATCTGTATGTCTTTTCATAGCCCATCTCTGACTCTCTAATACCAGGCAGGTAAATTCTGGGGATCATCTTAAACAAAAAAGCAGAAAGAAACCAGCAAAAGTACAAAAGCACAGAACAGTGGCAGCACATAGACTTCACAAAGGCACTTATTTCCGGTAGGTGCTCACCCCCTGTCTGACTGCAGCTAGGACGGTGCATTCTGGGCACATGGAAACTTTCCATCTTCTGAGCATGTCTGTGAGGGCGGCCAAGGCAACCCCAGCATCTGTAAGGGGCAATAGTTGAGGCGAGTCCCCTCTGTCTTGGTTCTTCCAAAGCTTACATCAGCCAGACCTGTGGTTCATTTCCTGCTCCATTCACCCAGATGCATATTTGGCCATAAAATTAACAAACACCAAAATATCGGAACAGGTGATTCTGCTGGTATGTCAAGTTGTGAGTTCACAGAGGGGGCCCTGCCTCTCATTTTCACAGGAGCTGATAGCCAGCCTCCCCCTGTCCAGGGTTGCCAGCAGGTCACAGGCAGTCTGGGAGACCCGGCTCTTCTGTATCAGTCTGGTGCCCCCACAGCTGCACTGCATTTTGCACTGCTAAGGGTCGCTGCACACCCACCTAACTGAGGTGGCCAGTAATTGGCTGTGTCTGTAGTTGCTTGACCCCAGTGTTTGCTGGGCTGCTACTCTGCACTGCTGAGCCTCCTTTCTCTGCTGCGACGAGAAGGCTTTTATGACTGTAGGAAAAGCAGACGAGAGGTTTCAGTTTGGGGTGACCATCTTGCACCAGCCAATAGAAGCTGGCAATCATGGGAACGAGCTCTGGGGCTCAACTGATCTGATTTTCTTGTGATATGATGTCCATGTGGTAGGATCTAGTGCTTGCCTCACACGGCTTTGTGAGGAGAGCAGGAGATAGGCTGTGAGATGCTGGGCACCTGACGAGGCCCTTGTCATGTGCCCAGGGTGAGCTGACGGTGGCTAACTTTCCTGCCCATGTTGTATCTTAACCATTAGGTCCTTCTCCTTGACTGCTGTGGAAAGACAATACTGAATTCCTTTCCTTTCCTGTAAAACAAGGAACAAACTTTGGAGCAGTTCTCAATGGTGCTTGCAAGGGCGCACGAACCAGTCTTGAAGTTACACCCCTGGGATATCCCGCTGGGATCCCACCTGCTCCTCCGCAGACAATCTGTGGGTCCCTCTGCTGCACCTTCTCACCCTCCTGACCTGATGTGTTCCTCCCTCTCTCCCTCCTTCAGAGGAACATTTTGTGTAGAAAACCCACAACATGCAATTTTTTTGTCATGTGGCGTTCTCACCCATTGCCAGGTGCTACCTGGCATGTGGCTTTGATTGACAAGATTACTAATCCACTATAATCATATTTTCATAATTAGTCCCTGTGAGGCCTGAGGGCTGCTCTAGCTCAGGTACTCTGCAGCCTGCCTCTGGGTGTTCTCACCAACTGTTACCTCCCCAGGAGGGAGCCGGGCTCTGGTGCACACAGCTGTTGCTTTTGTGTTCTTCCCTGTCTGCCCTTTTTGTGCTGGATGGCTGGTATCCTGGCTTGACTCATATTGCAGTTGTTGACTCTAGACCCCAACTGATAGAAGACAAGGCTTTAGCTCCTGCATATTCTTGATCGCGCATAGCCTGTTGCTCTTCTGTGGCTCCTTCCCTCACATCCTCTCCCAACCCCCCAAATCCCTGCGGCAAGGGCGAGGAGAAACTTCAAAGGTGTTTCTGAATAAAAGAACACAGGGCAGGACATCAATTATTTACCAGGCCAAGTTGGGAGCACTGGGCCTTTCCCTGTTCATCTTGCTGAAGATGGCAAGAAGAGCACTTTTGAAGGTTACCTGTTGTCCGCTCACACCACCCACTGAAGGTTGCTGAGCCCTGGACCCTTCCTTTGGGTTCTGGCCCTGCTGGTCAGCACCTAGTTGGGTGACAGATCCTGACAAGGATCCATGCTGTGTGCTTCTAAGTCTTTCTCTTATTTAATTCTTGCAGCCACCATAGCAAGTAAACACCAGTTCTTCTCTCCTCAGTTCAGAGCAAGGAAGAGCCCAGGTCCAGCACACTTGGGTGACTTGCCTAGGGTCTCTCTGCTAGAAGAAGTAGACTGAACATCAGCTGGGGTACTCTACAGACCTGTGGAACCACTACCCAACACTCTGGGTGTGAATGAGAGACACCAGGAGCTAGTAGAACTAGGAAGAGGGACAGTGTGTTGCAGGAGGTCTTCGTGGAGGAGGTGACCTTGGGCACAGTCAGTTTCTCCATCACTTTCTGGAGGAACATTTTGTGTTTGCTTTTAGTGACCTTCCTCATCACTGACTGAAATCCCTGCCTTCTGCAGGCTCACTCCTTCTCACTCACTCACTCACTCTCTCACTCACTCACAGGTGAAGTGAATTTGTGTTTTCTCGGAGGCAGGGCTTGAGGAGGAAACCACCATCAGCCTCAAACCTGGACTTGTGGCTTCTGCATTGGACTCATGCATCATCCGATTCACTGCAGGGCCTCATGCCCCCACATTTGTGTCTCTGGTACTTGGGGGACAGATGCTCCCACTGTGCTAAGCAGCCCCCATTCAGTGATTTCTCAGAACTCCTGGGTGCTTATGCTAGTGTATCCACAGCCGCCCAAGGTGTCTTTGCTCAGGGATGGGGAAGAGCAGGCCTCTGTTGGGTTCCTGTTGGATTTGCTAAATGCCACTTTCTACTAAGTGTTTTCCATCATCTCTTTTAATTAGCCTGTCACCACTGCCCTAGGTTCATGGAGTGGTGGAGACTCCTAGCTTGGCCAAAGAGAGAAACTGTAGCCAGAATTTGAATGTGGACAGAAGACCCTATTTCAGCACCACTGTGTTGTAATAATTGTGTACTTGTGTGTGTGCGTGTGTGTATGCACACGTGTGAGAGTCCACGCTTGAGTGAGTGTGCATACATACACCTGCACAGCTTCATTAATGAAGGGACCTTGTCATTTGAGGAGGAGCTTGCCTTTTACCTCCACCGTCTGCTCTTGCTTAAAGCTGGCATTATTCATGGAGCAATGGCCTGTCAAAGTAAATATCCTTGACGTCCAGGGAGAAGTTTGCACACATTCAAGCTACACTAGGTCCATGCACCTCTTAAAACTGCTCAGCCTTTACCCTCAGACTAAAACCCTCCCGCTCCACCTGCAATCTCCTTCCTCTCTGTTTGCTTTTAGTGACTCTTCCTCATCACTGACTGAAATCCCTGCCTTCTGCAGGCTCACTCCCTTGTTCCCCTTCCCTCTCCCCAGCACCAACACCATGCAGTAGAAAGTTGACCTCAGCATTCTCATCAGCTTTGTCTCCACCATCTGAAGCAGCTCCAAGTGCACAGTCTCTGGTCTTACTGGAGTGAGTACTCCCCTGCTGGTGCTTGCTGGGTGACTTGAGGGAATTACACATGTCGCATTTGTCATCTTAGTGACCTCCTTTGGGGGAAAATAATGGGCTCACTAAGGGTCGCTTCTACACTGGTGTCGCATTCTGCACTGGCAGTGGGGCGGGCCTGAAATATTAATGGCCTGGGGTCTCACCACCCCTGCCTTAGCCCTGGAGCCTCACTGGGCCTTGAGTGAGAGGGGTTTGCCCTTTCACTTCTATCTGCGATGCTGGCGGGTGTGCCTGGAGTTCTCTGCTTCTCCATCACTACCAACCCCGGTGAGCAGACACTTGGGTCAGGTGGTTGTGCATTTTCATGGGAGACAGGACTTTGCCCCCTGCTGGGGCCTCAGCACCCTGTACAAGTGACGGGAACAAGCCACCACGGCAGCAATGCAGATGGTGGAACTGGCCACATGCCCTCACAGGCTCAGAGGTGGCCATTTTCTCAGGGTTTGAGAAATGGCCAGAAATCTTATGTTTGACCTCTTCTCTGCCTCTCTTTTTCTTCTGCTCATGGACTGAGTTCTTGATTCAGACTCTCTGTCTTGCTGCTTTATAGAAGGTTGCCTTGCAAAGAAAACCTTCATGTACTGAGTGTGAAAAATCACAAGAAGTGCTTCCGGTTAACTTAAATAATTTTATAGAGCAGAAAGGGTTCCTGAGCACCCACAACCTCCGTAGCTTCCCAGACTCATTTTGGTATTGCCTGCCTGCAAACCCTGGTGAAGGGTTAGGTGACTTTCTTACCCCCGTCGTGAGGACCCCAGGTTCCGGGAGGATGGCGCCTCCAGTGGTGGGCAGCTGGACAGAGGCATGGCTGGAATTGAGATGTTGCTCACTGATTCCACAGTCCATGGGGATCCTGGGACTCTTTGATAGACCATGGACCATAGTTGAGAAACAGGAGCCAAAGGGATGATGGTGGATCAAACAACTGAAGTCTTATTGGAGACACTGTTGGTTTTTTTTTTTTTTCTTAATGATACCCCAGCTGCCTCCAAGAACTCAAATTGGAATGTACAGTTTTAGATTTTGGCCCATGAGGACAGTATCATTTTTGTAATTTAATTGTGTAAGACATTTAAAAGGCACAAGCAAATGAGAAGAGCAGCATTCAGGGAGTTCCCTGAATAGGCCAGACAGCACCTTGGGCACTCATGCCTGAGTGTGTGTGTGTACCTATTTGTGTGCATGACAGAGGTGTTGCTTCTGGGTAGGTACCTGGTGTCACTTGTGGAAAGACATTTCAGATTCAGGAAAATGGAGTGGAAGTTATCTTGGTACTGAAATTCTCAATAGGCCCCAGGCCTCCCTAAAATGTTTCATCCTGCTGGAGGCTAATTTTATAGCAGAATTACATGTGTGATACTCACCTTTGGGGACTAGATAATTTCATTTACATTAGTCAAAATATCTGCACTCTATGGAATGATTCCATTATGCCAAGGAAAATTCATTATGGAGTTAGATGTTTGTGACTAGGGTTTTGTTAAGTGAAAATATCTGAGATAGCATATGTGTGGGTGTTGTGCTAGGTGTTTGCAGGATGCAAGTATAAACTGAAGACAGTGCCTACCCTCAGTGGGACTGCAATCTAGTAGAGAGATTAATGCAAGGAGGTAAATAGTGGTAATGCATGGAAGGGTGAGCTGTCTCTTTGGAAGTTTGCAAGAGAGGTTCAAGAGCAACAATTAGCATCATACCTGATAGGGTGGTAAGTTATTGAAATGGACCCAGAAGGAGGTAAATTCTCACAATCAGAGATGTAAGAGTATCCTAAGCAGAGAGAACTGAGTTGATGAAGGCAGGGGGAAATGAAAGCAAAAAGACTTATTCAGAGTGCAGTATGTTAATTTGATTGCATTGGGATCTAGAAGAATGTTCCTTACACTTCTTTTGACTGGGGGCCATGTAGGTGACATACCTCAGAGTTCACCCTCTCACCTGTGGTGATTCATGGGGGCTCTAGTTATTCACAAGTGCACCTGGGAACTAGGTTTTCATGTTGTATGGTGGTCAAACAGTTGAGTGAAACATTACTTAGAATCCTTGAGAAACTCTGGATTAGAGCTTATAACTACCAAGTATGAGCCCCTGAACCTTCTTAACGTGTTCCAGGAAAAATGATCCATCATAGTATGAACAGTCATCTGCGGAAGTGATCTTAATTAGCTCTTGGGTTTTGAAGAAAGAACTTGCAATTTTTGATCAGTTCATTTTCCGCTGGAGGACCATGGGATTCTTCAATAGACTTTGGATAACACTTGAGAAACAGGGTGATGGAAAATAAAACAATGGAAGTCTTGTTGGAGAGACACCTTCAGGCCATATGAATAGTTATACTCCATTTGTAATTAATTGGCACCGAAGGGATGGGAATTGGGCAGTAGAATTGGTGTCCAGCTTACCAGGTAAGAGACGAGGTGCTCCAGGGGGAAATCAGGTGGCAGGGCTAGCAAACTTGCAGCAATTGAAGCAACAGACCTGGCAAATTGAATGGCTGGTAAGCCAAGGGCAAGAGGGAGCAGGAGCGAGGATGGCTGGGTCCATGTGGACAGATGCCATGAACACCAACTGGCAATGTGGGAGGAAGAGATCTTTGGTTATGAATTATACCATTGCTTTTCTGGATTGCTAGGGCTGCTGCCCCACCCTAAAGATTTGGAATCTGACAACGTCATTGATCCTGTGAACCAAGTCCTTCAAATAAGTCTCTCTCCCTCTGCATATATATGCGCACACACATCTTATTGGTTCTGCTTCTCTGCAGAACCCATTGCAGATCCCCACAGAGAGCCTTTGTATATCAGTTAGGACAGACTATGTTGTTGTAATAAACAACCTCCAGTATTCAGTGATTTAAATCAACAGAAATGTTTCTTTTGCTGCATGTTCAAAGAAGTTCAGCTTAGGAGTTGTGTTTCCCAGTGAAGTGTTCCAGGGTGGCAGAGAGGACCATAATCATCCTGCAAGGGAAGGGAAAATGGCCGCCTCTCGAAGCTCCCACCAACATGTGGGAATGACATCTCTGTTCACTCATCTTGGGGTAATCCTGGTCACATGACCATCTCTCACTTTAAAAGGGGCTAGGGACCTATAATCCTACCTTGTAGCCAGAGAACAACAGACATATTCTTCAAATCTTTCAATATTTCCTCACTTCCCTCTTTAGTGAGAGTTATGTGGACATTTCCATGGGCCTGAGGTTGGTGGGTGAGAACCTGGAACTGTTGGGTTGTTTTCCTGCCAGAGAGGAATATCCCTCTGCTCCCTCTTGAGGAGACTCAAGCTGACAGAAACTGAATTCTGATTTATATTGTCTGAGGTCCTGCAGACCTCAGACATGTCAGACCTCAGTTATGTCAGAAACCACCCCTCAGCAGCTGAGTTACATGAAACCTACCTTTTTGGCTTTCTTGCGTCATTTTGCACTGGGTTTCTGTCACTTACAATCACAGGTTTCCTGACTAATACAGTGATGATTAAAAAAACTCCAACACTTTATTTCTAGATTTTTTGCATACTTATTGTTCTGAAGGCTGGCTGTACTTCTCTATTTTAGCACTTGTACTGTTCCTTCTCAAAATATCTTCTATCTTCCTTCCCTGTAGTATCCCAAATCATCTGCTTTATTTGGTTACTACTGCCTCTACAAAATGATCCCTGATCACAGTCCTCAGTGGCAGTGACCTTGAACTTCTGTTTTACTATTTGTCACTGTGTATGGGTGATTTCCACTCCTACAGACATGAAGTCTTATTCTTTAGATAACCTTATGGAGAAGGTACCATTGTTCCCATTTTCTATATAAAGAAATTGCAATTTAGAATAATCAAATGATTTCCCTTAGATCATATGACTAGGAACTGGGATTTGGAATCCAGGAGTTATGGCCCCCAAACTCACATGGTTCATTGTCACAGTTATCTGGAGACCCAGCTTGCTTTATTCGTCGGTTAAAATCCTACAGTTGATTTGAGGATCACACCCAGCAAGGGTTCCAGATCTCACGTCTTGCAATTTGGGTGCTAACTTTATTCCTAGCTTCCCTTTATGCTTCTGGTCCTTATTTTATTTCTCTACTGACTTTCTCACCAAATTATTCTAAGTTTTATTTTACCTTATTGTAGCATTTGCATTTACACCTAAATCTTTTCTTTCTTTCTTTTTTTTTTTTTAGGTTGGAAAGGAAATGAAAATAGAATCATAAGCTAAGTTTCTCTGGGTCAGGACCAACTTTGTTTTCTACAGGTCCTAGCTCTAGAACTCAGAAAATGGGCCTTGAATTATTGACTTGAGGCAAACTTTCCAGATTTGGAGGATTAAGAAGTGTCAGGCATAAGGAAGGGTTCTGTAGTGTGACTTTGCCTGAAATCTCTCTGGGGGCCTGTGGGCTATGATGGGGAGGAATGCCCCCATTCCTGTATCAGAGAGAATAAGAGATGATGCTTGGTTGCAGAAAAGGATCCCCTCCACCCTTCTACTTGCTGGAGAGCTGAATATTTTATCTCCAGCCACGTCCTGAATTCCTTGTGGAGGCTTGAAACTGCAACTGGGAACTATTTTTATGTCTTTTGGTCACAAAGGAAACGCTAAGGTGCATGACGGGCTTTCTTGCACCCCATCAGGTTTGGGGCTTGTCAGTCTGAGAATTATTGGGAGTCACTCTTTTCCATGGTTCAGCCTTTTATAGAAAGGGCAGACACAACTCAAGTGGAAATGCAACTTGCATTATCGTGGCCAAGTTTGGGAGGCCTTGGAGAAAAGAATCTTGAGGAAACTGCTCTCCCCAAGCATCTGAGAGCAGGAAGGGAAGCTGAGATAGGAAACTGATGATCCAACCAAACCCCTGTCAAGCCTCTTCCATCTTTTTCTCTTCTCTGTCTCTTGGACATGATTCAACTGTTCTAGCACTTTCCAGAATCCTGCAGCGACTCAGTTTTCTCTAAGAACATTTCCTGAATGTCTGTGTGTGCCGGGTTCTGTGCTGGGCCCTGGGAATGTGGGGAGCCACAGAGCAGCTGCCCCAGTTGAGAACATTTGTCCTCTGAGGGGTGATAGTTGCTTGTCCTTTTAGCACAGGCTGCCAGGGCCAGTAAACACCGAAACAGGATAAGAGTGATTTGCCTGGGGAAAGTTGACTTCTTATGTGTGTGTTTTGGGTGAAGAGGGAGGAATCTGGTGACCCATTTAAAAGTTGTTCTTTATGTCTGGTGTTTTAAAATACTTTTAAATCAGCCACTCTCTGTATTTAGTTTTCGGCAGGAAAAAATATCAGAGGACGAACAGCTGCGTGAGCTCCACTCCACAGGCAGTGGCTGGGTTGTCTCTTGTGGTCATTCACTTCTGTAGTTCTAGATAAGAATTATCAGGTTCTTGTCCTCTATGTTTCTTTATCATTCTGTGCGCCCCCTTCCCCCCCCCCCCATTTTCCAAGGTCTTCAGCTTCTTTGAATTTGTCCTGTGAAGGAACAGAGAGAAACCCAAATATGAAAAGTTTGAATGTGGCAGGGGGTTCCAGTCTATGTGAGATCCAGCCCAGCAAAGGATGCTTCCTCTGGTATGGGTGAAGCTGGAAGGCAGTGTGGCCCTTTGGCCAAAGTGACCAGAATGTTCATGGGTAACGAGTTGTGAGCTTATAGTCGATTCTCCCAGAAGGGTAGGCCCATTAATTGTCTACATAAGCCTCAATCGAGAGTGATGGCACCTTTGTTAGTTTGTTATCAGTTAGTTTGTGGTCAGACACTCCAAAGGGTGCTTCTGGTGAGTTTATTGAGGGAAAGGTTTAAGGGACATAAGAGAGGGCACAGTCAGGAGATACTGCTCGTGGGCCTGAAAGGTCAAGAGGAGGGAGGAGGGCCTCCCTAGTGGCGCAGCGGTTGAGCGCTAGGCTGCGAAGCTGCCCGCAGCCTCTGCAGTGCTGGTTAGATTCCTGGCCGCCCTCAAGGGTCCCACATGGTGCGCAGACCTCTCCTGCCGCCCGCTGCTCCCCTCAGCAGTGTACCTCGGTCCTTCTGCCTGTTCTGCTCCCCGCTCTGGCTCTGGTGAATTCTCTCACCCTCCTGCGCTTCTGACTATACCCAGTGCTTGTAGAAATAAATCTTTAAAAAAAAAAAAAAGAGGAGGGAGGAGCCTCTGGAACCTGAGAAAGGATGGTTGTCCGGTTGGTGACTTTGTCAGGGAGTTAGTGGGAAGGGATCCAGGAAAGATGTGGTTCCATCTCACTGTATTACTTTTAGTGCCTCTCATTGATTCAACTCACTCAGAGCTAGAGGTCAAGGGATTCTGTCAACAGAGGATAAAGCCATCCTCCCAGGGCACAGAGCAGGATGGGGTCCATTGAGGATGGCTCTGGAGGGGCCCAGGGAAAAACATCAAGACATTTGTCTATAGGGAAGCCAAGCAATGTAACATAAATGAGAAGATGGGGATTTTAGTATTGGCTCAGCTACTCACTGATCACTTGACTTTGGGAAATATCTTCATCTTTCCAACCCCCAGATTTGCCTGCTGTCAAATGGGAAGAAATAGCCCTGGTCTTGTGAGGCCAAATGAGTTATAAGAAAACTTTCACAATAATACTCTTGGAAGGAAGCAGCCATTATGAAAATATGATGTATTGATAATTCAGCTGGGTATTTAATCCAGCTGGGTATTTAATTTTGTGTTGTGTGGGTATAACTTAAGTCATGCTAACATCCTCAGCAGAAATAACAAGCCCACATGACCTCAATGTGTGTTGTCACCTCTGTTCTGACATGGGCTTTGGGGGTACTCACCTTCCATATTCAACATGAAAAGGAAGAATCGCAAACTGAACTGTTAGTACAGGGGAGTTTAAGGGCTAGCTCTACCTGTGGCTCCTGTCTCCTCTCACACATGAAGATGTCTTTGACTGGGAGCAGCACACACCTCTGAGCTCCTCCCAGGTTAAGGAAACGGTAGGTAAGTGTGCTGGACATTTGCTGATGTCTTTAGTCAAGGGTTGGGCCTCACCTCTAGGATTTAAAAACCTGTCTTGGGCCTCCCTGGTGGTGCAGGGGGTTGAGCACAGATCTGTGAAGCTGTCCACCGCCTCCACAGTGCAGGTTCGATTCCTGGCCAGCCAGGGAGATACCCACATTGTGCGGCAGACCTCTCCTGTCTCGCCGGCTGCTTCCCTCAGCAGTGTTTTCAGTCCACCTGTCTGTTCTGCTTCCCACTCTGTCTTTAGTGAATCCTCTCACCCTCCTGCACCTCTGGCCTATACACCAGTTTTTGTATAAATAAATAAATCTCAAAAAAAAAAAAATAAAAACCTGTCTTCAGACCTTCCAGACCTCAGTGCAGTAGACCTCCCATATCAGGAGATTATCAGCCTCTGACCCTTCTCTGAAAACTGTCTCCAAAGCCCCTGGCAGTCATGTCATGAGACTCAACCTCACATAACAGTCTCTTCCCTGGGGCCAGTTCTCAGCTAAATGTTCGGGAGTTGGGATGTAATCATCCGTTACATTCCTGAAGGAGCAGAGAAGCTGGGCTAATGAGAGAGAAGGTTGCAGACGTACAGGGGATGGGGAAGAGGGCAGGCCACCAAGGCAGGCCACCAGTGAAGAGCACGCAGGAACGTATGTGGGAACCAGGTTGGGGAGTCCATTTTCGAAGCTTTTTGTGCATCGGTTCCTGTCAGGTGCTGAGCCTGGCCCTCTTTTGTCACCTCTTCCCCAGCAAGTCTGCTCAGAGTGGCTTCTGATGGCAGCGGCTGCAAGAACCCTCAGACACCCTAAGAAACACCAGCTACAGGGCAATGGACACCCCTGGAAATGTAGAAACAGTCATTCTGAAGAACTATGTTTCTTTCTCTTGGCCTCTTCAGAGCAAACTCTTCACCCCAAAAATGGCAGCTTGAAGAGGGGGGCTTCAGGGTCATCTCTTCAAGGATAGGAGCTGGGAATGCTCCCACCATTTACACGGAAACCTCCAGATCAGTGGAGCTTCCAATTTCAGAGTTACATGAAATTACCAATAAAAAGCCCTCTCACCATAAAACAGTGTGAACTTATCTACCTCCTGAGCATATTTATAATCAACAGCTTTAGAGTATCAATTAAATTCTCCCAGCTACTCCAGCCTCTTTCGCATCTGAACTTCCTGACTGTGAACACTCAGAGCAACAACAGAAATTACCCTTTAATTAAACAAACCAACTCTGTATCTTTCTGGCGTGTCTGTGTGCATGCACACAGGGGGAGTGGAGGAGGTCTCGGGGTGTTCGCCTTTGGTCCCATCAGTCATTTATTCTGTCGGGCCTCCTCCTCCTATTCATCCTCTTCCCTCCCCATCTCTTCCCTTCTCTGCTTCTCTCCCTCTCCCTCCGTCTTTACTCACCCCTCCTCTCTCCTGCATCCCTATGGTTGTCATCATCATTGTCACTGTCATCACCAAACTCTTCCAAGTCTGTCTATGTTCTGGTTCCAAAGCAGCTTCTCAGTCAACTTTTGTAATTGTGCCACAAGGCAGATGCAGAAGAAACACTTCTCTGCTCCTTATTGTTCAGTGTGAGCAGTGACAGCTTCCCCTTACAGAGGGCTGATTCTTGACGACGCCAAGACTTTGCGAGGCATTTTCCCCTTTAAGCCTTCCCCAGCCCTGTGGAGTGTGGGGGTTGCCATTACACTTAGAGACTAGGAAACTGGTCATTTGGCTCCTTGCTAGAGGTCACACCGCTGGTCCATGGAGAGGTCAGAGTTTGAGGCTGGAGCTGCAGGCCTGCGCTCTGAGCCACTCTTCAGCAAGGGAACCCCCTGTTGTTCCTCATCCTGCCAAGTGTAATCATCTTGGCCAGGCAATTTTTTTATTTAAAAAGATTTGTCTGATAATAACCACATTTACTTCCATTCATCAGTGATTCATTGACCTAAATTGTATTGACTGTCTCCTGTTGTGTTTCTGTCTGTGCAATATTTTTCCCATTTTAAACTCTTAAAATGCTCCTCTGAGTAAGGTCTTACTGTCCTCATTTCATGGAAGAAATGATGGCTTCCCAGAGCAAGTTCTTGCCCCTAATTGTGAAGTCATTAGAATTGCTAAGAATGTTAGATGTGAATCTGGGACATTCTGACTTCACGGCCCATGTTCTTTCCATCATGTGGAGAGTTCTGGAACAAGGAGAGGTTCACCAACATGATGGGATCTTCTGGGACTCAAATAACTTCTCCCTAGGTTTTTTCCCACTAAGCATGGGGCCAGCCTGCTCGCATTTGCTCAGTGGACGATGCTGCACAGCCTGCACATCTTCTTTCCAGCTGGTACCACTTCAGAAATGACTAGAAGGGACCAGGGATAAGCTCTTGCTGAGCTGTGGGCTGGAATGGGGGTTCTTTGATTAGAAAGGCGGTCGTGGGGTGAGGAGGGAAAGTGGGGAGAGAAATGTAGAAGAGAAACTAGAAGGCAGGAATGGGAACAGATCTGGAAGTGTGTGTTGGTCACTGACAGAGACAGCAAGACTCAGGGAAGAAGATTTGGGGTGCGAGAGGTGGGGTCAGGCAAGCCACTTCCTTCCTGGCTTCACAGGGGCTAGAAATAAAAACCTCATTACCCCAACACAACACTAACACGAGGGATGGGGTGATACAATTTATGCTTAAATAACAGGCTGACCTATTCAGAATTGTAATTTTAATGTAAGACTAACCTTTGAAAATAGATCAAGTGGTATAAATGATTAAGGAGAAGACATTCATCAGATCCACGGTGTCTATTAGCAATTTGAGGTGTGAAGAGCTCATTCCTGAGATATAGCTGGATTGCTGCTCGCAGCGAGGAACAAATGAAGAACCCGGTTAACCCTCGTGACAGGTGTGGCTGACTCGAATCAGTCTTTCTCCTGTCAGATGAAAGGACTGTAATATGATCCTTCCCTGCAATAGGCTCCACCACCCACCTCCTTCCAGGCAGCAGCACTGGAGCCATGTCAGTGGTGAGGGAAAGGAGACGTGTTTTAAGCAGCTTTTTCTTCCAGGAGGGAAAACTAGCTGAATCAGTTGGTCAAAGCACAGCATGTTTATTGAGAATCTTCTAGCTGACTAGGACCAGGCAGAGTGTGGAGGGGGGGCGGGCAGGGGAGGCAGAAGCATCTGAGACATTTCTTGTGCCACATGGTGCAGGGAGTATAATGAGACAGACCCGCGGTGGGTCCCACCTGTAATTCCACTTCATCCCTGTGTCAGGAAAATGGGGATGGCAGGGTCACCTTCGCACAGGTGTGTCTGCAAGGAACAGTCAGGAGATAGGTAAATAGAGAACAATATAAAATATTAATAGATGATTATGATTATTAGTATTTCTTCCTTGTCCTTGTTTAAGTTGGGGTAGGGATTGCCTTTCTTCCCACATCCCCATCCTGCACTGTTCCCTGAGGTATGTGGGCTTCACCTTTTCTCTCGGGAAGCACCCAAGCAGTTGAGGAGAGGTGGTCCTTTTGGGGGAGGTTGCATGGGGATGGAGCCAAGTCTCAAGTCCCACAGGGGTGACCCTCCCACAGGTTGTGATGGGAGGAGGGAGGTCTCTGGTGCTGGAGCCTTGGGCCCAAGGGCTGGGAGAAGGCCTGTACTTTCTCCAAGGGCAGTTCCCTGGCCCATCTCAATGAGGATTCTGCTGGCTCCCCTCAAGTGCTCTCCAGGTTCAGTCCCTTCAACCCCAAGTTCTGCACCCCTCCCACCCCATCCCCAGGCCTCCTTCCTTTTTCCTTTTGTCTCAATTCATTTAATCCTTCATTACAAGATCACTAGTTGCAGCAATTTCTCCCCACAATTGTGTAGGTTTGGGGTAAGGCTGCAGACAAAGCTCTTCTTTTAGGGCACATACTTTCTCCCTAATGCTTGGATGTTTGAACATCAGCAGCTGAGCTCCTGCGACTCCAAAGTGTACCTGAGAAAGTGCTTTTCTGCCTTGTCAGTCATTCTCCAATGCAAACAAAGAAACCCTCGGGGCACAAGGTAGTGGGGTACTTGGAGAGTGTGGTGCAATTGGGGGGTACTCTATAACTTGAAATATTATCCAGTGAGGCTGTCATCTCTGTCTTCCTCTATTATTTTTTAAAAAGATTTTATTTATGCATACAAGAACTGGCCAGAAGTGTGGGGGTGAGAGGACTCACCAGAGACAGAGTGGGGAACAGAACAGGCAGATATGCTGAAATACACTGCTGAGGGGAGCAGTGGGCGAGACGGGAGAGATCTACTGTGCCATGTGGGTCACCTTCCTGGCCAGGGATCGAACTCACGTTACAGTGGCTGTGGATTGCTTCATAGTGCTGTGGCTTAACCCCTTGAGCCACCAGGGAGGCCCATCTATTATTTTTGTGTCTGCTCAGGAGAAAAGCCCACAGAGGTTTAGAAAGGCAAGCACCAAGTTGGGTGTCCAGGTCAGAGGTAGTGAGGATGAGTAGCGGCTCAGGCAGCAAGAGCTGAGGGGTGGGGAGGGAGGGAGGGAGGGATGGATGGGGAAAGCTTTCAGGGGTGGTACCCTCTCACACATAAGAAAGTAGAGGGGGGGTGGACAGAGCTCCAGGGCACAGTCTGAGCATTGGAAGAGTCTCATGTTGAACAGAAATATCTGGGTCTTTGTACCCACCATCTCTGGCCCTGGACAGCTTCCTCCTAGAAAATCATGTAGCCTTTGATCAAAAGCTGAGATGCACCTTCAAGTTTCTTCTTCAAGTGTCCATCCTTTTTGCAGTGGACAGTCAGTCTCTCCTGGAAGAGGGACCATGAGACATGCCTCACCTCCGTGGCTGCCGTGTATGGCTGTGGTCATGACTGCATCAGTGACAGATGGACAATAAGCTGGGGTCTGGGTTCCTGATCCAGTATTCTGTCCTCTCTGTGTGAGACTCGCAGGCCAGACTACTACCAGATGGTAGACAATTACACAGCAAGTTGCGTGGGGTGGACACTGAATGCTTCCAAGTCTGAGATGTGGGAACTCTCTGTGGATTTCTGTAAACAAGTTCACTCCTTTGGAGGATGCCACCTTGAGGCCAACACACCAGGTCAAAAAGGAGTCCCTGTGCTGGCAGCTACTACAGCCTATCTGCCCGATGCTCTGGTCCAGCCCTAGCCTTGCCTGGCACCTACCTGTCTGGTCAAAAGCAAGGGTTTCTGGCCAAGCCCATGCTGCTCAGTCCTGAGGAGGGCGGGATGACTCATAGGCTGCAGACCCATACATGACAAAATGTCCTTTCTTGGATCAGTTTCATAGGATTCACCTGGCAGCGATGGTCCTGGAGGGAGAATGCCACCCCTTCCTGTGTGACTAAAGCATAAGTTTCCCAAAAGATCAACTTTGGGGCAGAGATGACGGGTCATGATGAAAGTGGCCAGGCTTGGCCATAGGGCTGGGCCTGCACCCTAACCTGCCTATTGTTGGCACCCAACGTGTCACATTTGTCAGAAGATAATTCTTTTTTTGGTTAACCTATGTTTGGGACTTTTTAGATAGACTCACATCTCTGTGTTTTGTTATGCTGCCCTTCCCAACAAGAATTGTCACTTGTAGCCACATGTTACATTGTCACCATTTGCCAGGCATGGCTTTTGTTGGGAAGGGTGGTTTTGCTTTCCCAGTTATAGACAGTCTTAAACTTTATTAATATGGCTAATACAATGTGGTGGTCAATCTTATTTTTCTTTATGCTGGGCGAGCAACAATGCTCAGTGCATTTTCTCATTAGCTCTGGCAAAGGCCCCAAGAAGCAGGCAGTATTTATTTCACTTTACAGATGAAGAACTGAAGCTGGTGAGGCTCAATATCTTGTTCAAGGTCACTGAGTGGCCTTGAAAGATGGGATCACTGAGTTGTGATGTGGAGCTTGCTCTTTCTGATACCCACGCTCTGGTTTTCCTTCCCTAGGCTGCTCGCTCTCCTTACTATTTACCTGAATCCAACAAAACCTGAAACGTGTTGCTATGTCATTTCGTAATTGACAACCCGAGGCTCACAAGGAGTCAGAGCAGCCTGATCTGGAAGTCCACCCTCCACCCCACACCCTTGTCCTCCGTTGACCTAATCGAGCTTGCAAACCTGTGGCTGGAGAGCCCTCTGAGCTGGCTGGGGAATACCGAGAGGTCTGTGGGTCCTTTACAGCCCTGATATGGCCTGGCTCAGTCTCCTCATTCATTCCATTTCCAGATGTAACTTCTTTTTTCTTTTTTTAACATTTATTTATTTATGCATACAAGAGCTGGGGTGCAGGCCAGAGGTGTGGGGGTGTGAGAGGATTCACCAACGACAGAGTGGGGAACAGAATAGGCAGACTGACTGAAATACACTGCTGAGGGGAGCAGCAGGCGAGACAGGAGAGGTCTGCTGCACCATGTGGGTTGCTCCCTGGCCAGCCGGGGATCGAACTCGTGCTGCAGAGCCTTTTTGGATAGCTTCATAGTGCTGTGCTTAACCCCTTGCGCCACCAGGGAGGCCCACCAGATTCAACTTCTTATTCCTTCAAGGACCCATGTCTATAGCATATCTCTGGGAAACTGAACCAAGAGAGAAAACTGCCCAGACAAACCTGTCTGCTCCACTGTCTTTCCAGCCGGGATTGACTGAATTTTTGATTTTCCAAAGCATTCAGGAACGAGCAGCTGTGCTCGCCCCCACCCCCACACCATCTGCCTAAGGCTTTGTGTGATGGACAAAAACACACTTCAGTGAGGAAACAGACTCCCAAAATTACCAGTGAGGGTTGATTGGAGCTTCTCGTATGCCACCCCAGGAACATCTGGTCAGGATCTCCTGCTCTTGCCTTTCCTCTGTCCTCTTTAGCAGCGTGTAGTCTCTGCTTCTCTGCGTTGTTATTTTTATCTGTAATTTGGGGGAAAGCGAAGTATCAGCAGTTGAAGGATGACTTGGGGGAGAGACATTTTTATTGCTTAAATGATTCTTTTCAGGGAGACAACTGCAGCCAAAAAGGGATTGTAGCAAATGTAAAGGAGCTTGAGAAAATTTACACCCACTGAGGTATTTTAAGCCTTCAGAACTATTTTGAGTGAGAAGACTTATTTTAGGCTGGCGGAGAGTCCTGTTTCCTCTCACAGAGCTAGACTGCAGCCAGCTGTCTAGGGCATGGAGAGCCCGGCTCCAGACCACATGCCTGGGTTCAAATCCTGCCGCTGCCACCTGGCAGGTGATTTAACCCTGCTACCCTGCGTCTCAAGCCTCGCCTTGGAAAGGAGGAGCCATGCCTGCAACTGATGTCTACCTCCAGGCAGTGCTGTGGGCACTGTGAGCTGCTTCTAAGTGCTGACATTGATTAGGACTTCTTCCAGACCTGCATAAGGTGGCAGGTAATCCATTGCTCATCCAAAGGGAAAAGCCCAGGAGCAGGACTGGGTTCAGGTTTCCAACAATATAATATGATCTCATCACCTTGGCAAGATGGCACCAGTAACTCCAACCTCTCTATTTTTTCAGGATGAAGTCCTCTTGTCAGCTATAACAGGTCATCTCTGAACCATCGATGGTTCAGTGCTGACACTCCAGCAGTGTAGATGGGGTCATCAGGCCTCCCAGAGAGGCTGAGCTGGGCTTCAGCTTTGAGACACCTGAACGGCCTGCAGATGCATGTGTGTAATAATTATCCAGAGGGAAATGTGCTGGCTACAGAGTAGATACCATCCATAGTGCTCAGCGCCAGATGGGCTCATCTGTCAATAAACCAGTCCATCAACTGCCATTATTATTACCTTTGATATATAGGGGTGTGCACAGGTAGGAGACCCCAAAACAAGTACTTTTCTGATACCTGTTGACTTTGTTTCACATTGGGAATGAAGGGACATGCACCTCATTCCCACCCTAGGTTTTGTTTCGCTGTTTTCCTGATTATGTTGCCCTCCTCACTTTCTTGTTCATTATTGAAATGCACCCTTTTCTAGAAAGACCCCCCACTCCTCTGCTGGCATTGCAGGTAGTCTGAATCTCACGGGGAGCTGCAGCCCTTTGTGATTTCATTGTTTCAGATGTGCTGAGTGTGAGATCTCTTGGAAATCACAGAGAGCTGTGCACATTTTCTTCCACTCCACAAGTAGGGGACTCCATTTGCTGTTAGTAGATGGTTGTGTTAGATGGTGGTGGTTTAGAACATGGCCCTTTCAGATCAGATCCACTTCTTCACCAGCCTGATATTGAACTCAGGGTCCATCATGGAGCGTGCTCAGCCTCAGTTTCTTCCTTGCTCCCTGCCACGTGAGATAGCAGGTGTAGGATGTGAGCCCAGTGCTAGGTACACACTCGTGCACACACCTCATCTACTTGTGAGGGTCTGGAGGTAGGTAAGCCCTTGCCCCCGGCAACTTGGCTTCTCTAAACTCTGCTATTGACACTATTTCAGCTGTAACAACCAGAATCGCTGGCTATCAGTCATTTTTTTCTGCAACATTTTTTTTTTTTATTGAGGTGTCATTGGTTTACAAAGCTGTGTATGACTTGGTTCACACCTCCTCTTATGTATGTTACCATATCACTCTCACCTCAATTTTTTTTTTAATTGAAGAAACACTAGTTGACAACACTGTACAAGTTTCAGGTTTACAACCTCTCACCTCAGCAACTGTCTGTGTCACCCCACGCCCACCACTAAATGTCCAGTCACCATCCACCACCCACCCATCTGCCCTGCTGCCCATCCCTCACACGCCCCCTCTGGTGACCATCATCTGTTGTCAGAGTCTCAGGATTTGTTTTTGTTTTGTTCATTTGCCTTTTTTTTCTCCCTTTATATTCCACACAAGAGTGATATTGTATGGTGTTGTCTTTCACTTCTGACTTATTCACTTAGCATCACCCTCCAGTTGCACCCATGTTGCCACGAATGGCAGGATTTCATTGTTTTATATGGCTGAGTAGTGTTCCATGGTGTATAAGACCTCATTGCCTTATTCACTCATCTGCCATTGGGCACTTGGATTGTTTACAAATCTTGGCTATTGTGAATAGTGTTGCAATGAACTTCAGGGTGCAGATATCTTTTTGAATAAGTGTTTCCATGGTGTTTGTGTCACTATCCAGAAGTGGGTTGACTGGGTCATATGGTAGATCTATTTTTAATTTTTTGAGGCAGGCGCCTCATACTGTTTTCCATAGGGGCTGGAGCAGTCTACTTCCCAGCAGTGTAGGAGGGCATATGAGGGTAACTTTTTCCCTCTGTCCTCACCAGTACTGGTTATTATGTGAAAAGTTCTCTTCTAGATCCAGCATGACTTGTTTTTTGTCTGGTCACCTCCACCTCTTTCCTGTTTCTGCAAATGTGAACCTGCCCTCTACCTGGGAGGGGCAAAGGAATGGGGTGACAGATGGAGGAGCGATTTGTCTGGCCTGTGCCTGGAGCAAGGCGAAGAGTGATACATCATAGGAGCCTCAAATGTTCTTTGCTGGAAATGACATAAATATTAGATTTTGCTGAAAAAATGGCCTATGCTCGTAGGAGCCATTAACAATTCTCCAGAGGCAGGGAATCCAAGAGACCTGCTAATAGCCTCTTAATAAAGCTGGGCTTCTGGTGCCAGGACCCAAATGACACATACCTGGGTGGACACACACCACCTGTGGGCAGGTTTTGGGAAATAGTGTTTGCTGAAAGGATGCCTTTGGGTCTCCTCTCCAAGGGAGGCAGGGTCGGGGTGAGAAGGAGCTGGATGAGGAGTCACCAGGACTCAGGTTGAGTCCCAGGCCTGGACAAGACAGTCATATAAATGCTTGCATGGTAGTTGGAAATTTTTAATGTGATGGACACACACTAAATGAAACCAAGAGCAACTCAGACCGATGTATTGTTTTCAAGGTAAAATTCCCATAACATTTCCCAGTTTAACCACATTGAAGGGTAAAATGCACTGGCTCCCGGTTCAGTGAGAGGTGGTGCACCATCATCACTAACTGATTTCAGAACATGTTCATCTCCCAAAAGAAATCCTGAGCCCAGTGAGCGAGCGAGCGAGCGAGCAGTCACTCCCTAATCCTCCCTCTCCCCGCTCTTGCCTCCGTGACTCTGCCTTCTGCCTCGATGGGCATTTCCTCCAAGGGAACCAGATACCATGTGGATTTTGTGTCTGGCTTATATTACTTGGCACAATGTTTTTGAGGTTCATTCATGTTGCAACTGATTCATCCCTTTTCTCCTCCCGCTAACATTCCATTTCATGAATCTATCACATTCTGTGAGTTCTCAGCAGCTCACAGGTATTTGGGTGTTTTCCACGCTAGGACTGTGACAATAGATTGAGATTTTGCTTCTCCATGAGTGTGGGGAAAATAGCTTTGTAGGTGGCCCTTCATAACTTCGCAGTCCAGGGAGTCCTCAGAGACAATCTGGTCTAAGTCTCAACTTTGCAGAGAAGGACTCTGGTGAGTGTGGTCAGGTGCAGCTGTCCCTGTCAGGGCGGAGGTGGCAAGACAGACCCTGAGGTGTGGGCAGAAGGCTGCCCCGAGGAGTGGGAAGGCATCTCTATCACAGAGTAACTAGGCAGGGCCTCCCTTTCCTTGTGTTTCTCTGTGCTCAGGAGGTAGTAGCTTTATCCCTATTCCACAAACAACCTTGAAGCCAGTTTCCTTGTGATGCAACGCCCCTGGATGTTGCGTGAGTCCAGGACACACATTGAGACTCAGATGCTCACAAGATGCACTTGTAAAGAACTACCACATCCCACCTGCACTACTCACCCACCCCTGACCCAGACACGTCCATTATCCCTTTCTCCAGTCCCCCATACATGGATTTGCCCTCAACACAGCCCCACAGTGCTGAGAGCTCCATTTTACTGGTTGCCATGTGAACTCATGGATGCTGGGAGGGCAGGCTGTGTGTCTGAGTGCCTAGGGCCAGTGAGTGGCTGAGCATAGGGAATAAGAAGCCAGTGAGTGAGGGAAGGGGCTCGATCTCTTTCACGACCACAAACAAATACCTGTGGACTTACTGCTGGTGCAAGGAGAGACAACACACCCTCTAGAGTTTTCTCCTGGCATGATGTTCTCTTTCTGTTGCCTCTATGGACCGTGTGCCCCCCACTCAGTGCTCTCAGTGCCTCACGAACCAGATAGATGGACGGAAAGTACCTTCCTTGGAGATGGCCAGCCGACCTGTAGGTAATAGGAAGCGTGGAGTGCAGGAGGGCAGGACAGCTGCTGTGGCTTCCTTGCCCTGGCTGCCCAGGTGGGCTGAGCAGCTTACCTGTGCCCTCTGTGAAGCTACCAGGGGCTTGGATGCTCCGGAGTGGTCCTGGAATACTTGTGTGTGCTCATGACTAGATCAGCTAGCAGGTGGCCCTGAGTCACTGCTTGCTCGCCCCTCTTCTTGGAAGGGCTCTCCAGGCACCAATCTTGTTGCAATTCCACAGTCAGCTTATTTTGGCAAAGAAATGGAAAGGGGGCCAGCAGATGCTGGTCAGGGCTGTGGGTGAAGGATCAGTCTCTGCAAACCTGGGCAGAGCTGTGCTGCTGGAGCCTGTGGCTGCTGCTGGAGCACCACAGCTCTGGGAACAGCTCCCTGCAGCCCTGGCCCCTGGGAAAAGCTGCTCTTCTGGGCCTCTGTCCCACATGCTCCTGCTGGCTTTGCCTCCAGGGTGCCTTGCCCACCACTTCTTCTCTGGTGAGACAGAGAAGGCTGTGGCCCTAGCCAGAGCCAAGGTGTGAGATGCCAGGAGCTCAGACCTCATTTGGGTTTAGGTGTTGTGCCTTCGTGAAGGGGGCGGTGCACAGGAAGGTAGAGGGGGTGGCTGGTACGTGTCAGAAAGTGTTCTTTGGTTTCTGTTTTTCAAGTGAAAAGAAATCTTAGAGTATTTAATTCTTTTAAGCTGCATATATACAAATATGTATTGGTCTAAAATCAATGGTGATATTTTTCATTTTCTTTCTGTCTTATTTCGCTGAGCACGAACCCTTCCAGCTCTATCCATGTTGCTGCAAATTGCATGAGTTTATCTTTTTTGATTGCTGAGTAATATTCCATTGTGAAAAGAAAAATACCAGATGGTCTCACTCATAGCAGGAATTTAGAAAACCTAAATAAGGGACCAGGAAAAAAGACTAATTATAATAAAGTAAAAATCAACAAGCAATTATAAACCAGAGACACACTACGGGGTGGGGGAGGAGGGAGTAGGATCAAACAAGGTGGGGATGGGAATTGTATGGGGACTATGACCAAGATGAAAATGCATACATTGTGCAAAAATGAAAAATGATGTAAAAATATATAAAATTTAAAAATAGTAATAATAAAAAAATAGAATCTGGTGAAATTCCCAGTCATTTCTCACCCTCTGATGTTACTCAATGCTGTAACACATGTTAGGAAGATTCACCAGGCCATTTAAACCAGGCTTTTGGGTGTGTGGTTTAACCTTTTTTTCCTTCTTTGTTGAGGTAATATTGGTTTACAACACTGTATAACATTTAAGGGAGTAGTTTCCTACCTTCTAAGATATATGTCACTACCCCACCCCCAAGGTGCCCATGGTCCCCCCCACTCCATCCTAGACCACCGCACCCCTCCCCATTTGCTCTGTCTCTCCTGCCTGCTCACCCTCAGTTCTGCATTCAGATTTCTTGGGTTTGTTTTGGTTTAGTTTTGTCTATTCCACATATGAGTGAAATCATCCAGTATTTGTCTTTCTCTGTCTGGCTTGGAGATGTTCTTTGGTGGTGAGATCTGAGGATGAGGACAGGGCCCAATGTGGTCCTGGAGGAGGCATGAGTGAGCCACAGTCTGGGGCCCATGAGCGTGTCTGGCCACTGAACACCAGCGGGTGCCCATGGGAACTGGGTTGAGCCGGAAGTGCAACACACACACACACACACACACACACAGATTTCCTGGCCCTAATACTGAAAAAAATGAAAAAAATCTCCTTTATAATTATTTTTGATTAATTTAAAAATAAATGTTTTAGTGATTAAAAAGTAATTGAAATGATGAAATAGGTTCTTCTCTATGGGGTTAAATGCAATGTCTCATTAAAATTAATTTTCATTTTTTAAATGTGGTTTCTTCACTTTTTACATGTGGTTACTAGAGCATTTCATATGCACATCAGGCTTACTCCGACTTCCGTTGGACAACGCTGGCTTGGAGCCAGCCCTGTGGCTCAGAACACACACTGCATGGCTCTGAACCCTGGCTCCGCAGGTTGTGTGGCTTCAGGGAAGTCACTTACATTCACTGTGCCAGAGACCCGTGCAGTCGTTTCGCTGTGCAACACCACCCCCGTGCAGGTGTGCAACACCACCCCCGTGCACGCATGCACACCACACACAGATAGGGACAACCGTGGTGCAGGGACTGTGCACCCCCCCAAGCCCCCAGCGTCTGCCACTTACTACCAAGGCTGATTTAAGTGGCCTTTAGGTTCCACACTAATCTTTGTCCCCAAAGCAAGATTGTTGGGTGTACAGTGTGTGTCATTTTCGTGAGGGACAGGGGACACTAGTCCCATGCTCCTGGGGTGCTTCCAGGCCAGTCCCCCTCATGTTGCTGTGTGAGAGCCCTTCCCTTCCTTTCCTGTGAGTTCTCTCTTCCCCGAGTTGGCTGTAGGTTCTCCAGGACCGGCACAGACCCAGTCCATCTCTTTTCCCCTCCTTTGCACAGGCACAGAGGGGACATTGTGTGCTGGCTTTACAGACTGTGCACCTGCTGGTGCTGCTCTCATGTCCTCTGGGCCTCGGTCCCCCTGTCCATGATGTGGGCATAATAGTGCCCTGATCTGAGATCTGCCAAGAGGATCTAGTGTCAGGTGGTTCATCGAGAGCCGGCTGCGGACTAGACCCAAATGGAAAGGTCCTGGGTGTGGCTGGATTTTCAATATTATTAATTCCTTTATGCACATCACAAGGCTGGAATATACTCAAGGCACAACACAGCTCCTAAGGTGGGGACTCTTCCACTGTAGTGACCCCTGTTCTCATGGCTCAGGCAGAAAGAGATGGCAAACTCAGGCCGCCCCAGGGCAGTTCCCCAAGACAGACCCCACAGTCGCTGAGCCCTAAGCTGGGGTGGAGGTGTCCAGCTGGGTGGCTCACATGTGGGTTGGGCGTCCCCAGCCAGAGCAGCTCTGTGGACCTGGTGCCCCTGCTGGGGGCAGTCAACGTGCAGGCCTGGAGAGTCCAGTCAACTCTCAAGCCCTCGTTTCTCCATTTGTCACAAACAGAGCTTCAGAGCCTGCTTGTGAGCTACCCATGTGGTCCTAGCAGAGGCCACAGGTGGGTGAGAGTATGGAAAGGTGCTCAGGAGGGCAGGGAGGAGAGGAGACGGCTCCACAGGGTGTCAGACATCCGTGTGGTCATCCTGGCCCATCTGCCTGCTCTTGTCTCCTGTTCTTGTTCCCATTCTTGGTAGGAGGGTGTGGTGATGGCTTCACAATGCCTAGTTTTTCTATCAATTGGAGCACAGGGGAAGTCCCCCCTCCCAGCACTCTTGTGGTGGGTGTAGTTTCGCAGACCTGCCTGCTGCCCGCTGCAGTGCCAGCACCTACATGGAACTGGCTGCTCGTCAGCCTCTGTCTCCACCCAAGCCCCCAACACACCACGGCCCTTGAGTCAGACATGTGTGTTCGCCTGCTTTCGGCACGGGGACGGCGGGTTTCTTCCAAGGTCAGGGTTGCTATGGCTTCCCAGTCCCCTTGTTGCTGGTGGCTGCAGACGGATTTCTTTCTAGTAAGTACAGATTACCTGACTGCTGCACCATATGCTAGCAGCGAGGTAGAGCATAGCCAAGAAATTGCAGAGCCGTGCAGCTCCGGGAGCTGAAAGCCCAGGCTTGAATCCTCCCTCTGCTGTGACTTCAGCAGACAGCGGATCATATGGAGGCATTTGGTGAAGTGCAACATCCTAGACAGGCCCCAGTGCTATTCCTGTGCCCAGCACCTCTATCATGCCGCATCCTGGGAGGGGTCTGACAGCAAAGATTTCTCCTGATTGTTCATCTTGGTTCAGCTGTGGCTTGGAAAAGGCAGTGACAGGCCCAAGACCAGAGGGGTGGAGAGCACAGTTCCTGCCCTGTGTGTGCATGGGGGGCTCAGGGATCCCTGAATAAATTGTCACCACCTTGGGGAGGATCTGTCACCAGTAAGAGGTTTCCTGCCTTCGCTGAGATCCCAGTGGACTTCCCTCTTAGCTCTTCACAATTCATAATCACTGAGTGGTTTACTCCTTCTCCCCTCCCCCTGCCCTGATTACCCCCTCTGTTTGTTCAGTCAACAAGCATTTGTTGAGCAAGTACTGTGTGCCAGCACCATCCTTGGAGCTGAAATGTAAGAGGGAACAAGCTAGAGATGGACCTTCATTCCCTGGGTTTATGTTATAGAGGGGCTGTGGGAAGAAAGCAAATAAAAGCAGGGTGTGAAGGAATGGGGGAAAATGGAACTGGTGAAGGAACAGGTGTGCTGGGTACAGACTGGTCTGTGGGTCAGGTGAGGTGAGGTGAGGTGAGCAGAGACCCACCTAGAGTGAGAACAAAGACCTTCTGACCTGCTTTACTGTACTGTTGCCCCCAACAGCCTGGTGCCTGGCCCAGACAGGCTTCACCAGCATCTGTGAAAGAACGAAGGAAAGGACCACTGAGTGCGTGGGAGAGCCTGCAGTCAAGATGCCCTCTCTTCTCTTGTGTTGGGCTAGCTCCCTGGGGCGGGGTGGGGGGCAGCTGATAAGCTTGCTTGGAGATGCCCCTCTGGCTCTGGTGATAACAGGGCCACATTCTGGGAGGGAGACAGATGGAAAACGGACCTGGACTTGTGGCTTAACAACCTGAGTTTCATCTCCATGGCAACCGACCAAACCTTGTTGTAGTGTCTTCCTCTCTGACACCAATCTCATGCAGCAGGAATCTAGAAGAGGTAACAAATGAATAAACACACACAAATACCTGCATAGATAGGACATAAAATCTACCCCGTGAGCTGGGGCTCTGCGCTGTATTCTAATTTCTGTGCAGCCATCCATATTGGTTCCATAGAAGGCCCATTTTACAGATGAGAAGATGGAGGGTCTGAACAGTTAGGTAGCTTGTTTGGAGGTAATGAATTAGTAAAGGGAAGCGTCAGGATTTGAACTTGGTACTGCCTGATTCAGGACGTGGAGCTTTGAGCTTCCACTGAGTATTTCCCTGGAAATGTCTCTGGGTTGCCTACTCTCGATCACTCATTCTAGAGCTGACATTGTCTCTTTAAGCAGATCTGATCAATAGTGACCCATTTATGATTTACTAATAACATTAACAAAGTGAAACCGCACTGATATGATTTTTCTTCTGGTGGCGTGTCTAAGTGCGCCTGCAGCTTCTATGATTTACTAACGTGAGTATTTATGGAATGGGAATGTGTCCCAACGCACATCCAAGAAATGAAGAGAACAGATCACTGATCGCTGCTGCTCTGTGTCTGCAGTTCAAAGGAGAAGGACTTGACATCTCTCCCTCACCCAGTGCCAGCCTTCCTGACTCCATCTCCAATGAGGGCTCACCACCCGCCAGCTCTGCTTTTGCGCCACTGTGAAGGCTGAGTGAGTGCCCGACACCTGTTCCATCACTACTCACCTGCATCCAATATCCAGGCAGTGCCTTGAACCCATTAAGGTGTTGGGCCCCTCACCCTGTGATCCGAGAAGGAGATGGGTTTCACCTTCATTTGTTGCAGAGAAAACTGAGAATTGCCATGCCTCAGGTGGCTGCTTCCTGAGGGGTGGTCTGTGGGCCACCCACAGTGGAGCTGATTGAATGACTCATTAAAAAAAGGTTCCCGGGGCCTCCCATGGTGGCACAGCGGTTGAGCGCTGGGCTGCAAGGCTGCCCGCAGCCTCTGCAGCGCCAGTTCATCCCCGGCCGCAGGCGAGGGTCCCACAAAAAAAAAAAAAAAAAAAGGTTCCCGGTCCCTCTGTGTACCCACAAGGGAATGGGACCCCCAAGGTGCATTTTTAATAAATTTCCCAATAATTTCAATGTCCAATAAATTAAAAAAAAGTCATGGTAGAAGGTATGCCAACAGGCACATCCTGAGTTTCATATACGTGACCCCCGGGACTGATGCAGCGCCCAAGAAGTTCAAAGGTGGCTTGTGGAGGGGGTGAGATGCCATCAGTCCTTGGTGAGGTTTGAAATGGACGTAACAAAGTGTTCAAGGGGACAGAAAGGTTAGACCATGAAAAGGTGCTTTCCAATTCTGACCTCTTACTGTCTTCTAAGTCCTCTCCTCTCTTAAAAAATTCGTAATAAGGTGTCCATGTCCATGCACATGTGTATGCATATGCAAGGATTCGGGCAGGCTGTGGGCATGCTTGAAAGGGAATTATGATTTAGTTTTAGTTCATCTATTTGTTATTTATTTGTTATTGGATAGGGATATTTTTGAAGTGATTTATACTTTATTTAAAAAAATACATATATATATTTTACATCATAGTTCATTTCTGTACAATGTTTGATTTCTCCTCTCAGGTGTAGTCCCCATAAAATTCCCACCACCAAGTCACCCATGAACCATCATTGGGCAGATATTTTTTGAGTGTTTCCTATGTGCTGATTCCTGTACCAGGCGTTGGTGATTTAGAATTGCCTAAGCCTTGGTGCATGCCCGATCTCTGATGGAGGAGAGTGACAAATATGGAAATTATAAGGATATCTGATAAATGTGGGGTGCGCAGCAGGCACAGGGCATGTCAGGGTATGCAGGGAGGCCCTTACCTGTGGATGAGAGGAGTGGAAAAGGGAGTTAGGGGAGGAGTTCTGGAGGTGATGGATAGAATTTTGACCACTGAGGTATTTCTGGGCAGGCCAAGCAGAGGGAGGAGGATGAGTAAGATCAGGGGGGCAAGAACTGTGTGGGGAATGACTGCATACAGCGGGGAGCCTGTGCTTTTAAAGAGAAGTGCGTGAAGCTGTGTCCATGCATGATGTGGCTGAGCACAGGGTCCCAGACCACCAGTGGCCCCGAGTTCCATGCTTAGAATTGCCTATGTGCTTTGGAGAGAGAGTTTCTCGAACATTGTAGAGCAGTGACGTGATGCAGCTATTCTCATAGATAAGATCACCCTGGTGGCATTTTGGAATCATCAGCCAGATGTTAAGCAGATGTGGGGATAGCATTGTGACCTCCATGGCTGAAAATACAGACACCGCGGAGCAGCAGCATGTAGGACTCTTCTTGCTAGGACATGCATGTACACACACATATACAAACACAACTCATATATACACAAACACACGTATACACACAACACACACATGCACATACATATACATATACAAGCACATGTGTACACACATACACCACACACATATACCTTCTCAGTGTCATCCCTGACTTTCTCTGTGCCTCCCATCACTACCACCCATGAGTCGCTGTCTCATCCAAGGAGGCCACTGAGTAATCTTGAAGGCAGACCTAAAGACCAGGGAACTGGGGTAAGAGTCTCAGTAGTTTTTTCCCAATTCTGGTGCTAAATCAATCTCTGCCAGGTACCTTGGTGCCCAGTGGACACAAGAACATTTTTGCTTTGGTATTCCATACATTCTGTCAAGGCCCAGGTAGGAGAGCACACCTATAAATTTGTGCATGCTTTTCTCTTTCTAAGTCTCCAGTACTTGGCAGGGTTGCAGGGGACTGAATCATTGGCCACAGGATTTAAAATACTGTAGATTTGCTAGACTCCATGTGGACATGTCTTGATCAGTTTCCTCCTGGCAACTACACATCTCTGTGGACACCAACATATCTGTGGTGACAATTCTCTGTTTATTTTGCTTATTGGTAAGTGACACACTTGTTGCCAGTCAATAAGTATGACGCTAACTTTTCTTACTTGCTGCTTTTTGCTGGTGGAGTTTGCCGAGCAAAAATGTTTAGAATGTTGCATAGTTAACGCCTGTTGAAGGAGTTTGCTTTGGGGATGGAAGATATTTTTAAATGTCTGATGGGCATCCTACCAGGGATCTTTACCATCACTAAAAGTCTGGGCTGAGGGAGGTGGAGGCATAAAGAAAGGAAGGAGAGGAGAGGAGAGAAGAGGAGGGAGTGGAGGGAAGGGGAGGGGAGGGGAGGAGAAGAGGGGAAGGAAGAAAGAAAGGTGGATACAAGAAAGAAAGAAGAAAGAAAGAAGGAAGGAAGGAAGGAAGGACTCAGGAACCAATTTGGCAGAAACAGAAAAAGATCCTAATTACAACTCAGTTAAAAACTGGAGTGAAGGGGCCTCCCTGGTTGTGCAAGGGGTCATGCACAGCACTGTGAAGCAATCCGCAGCCACTGCAGCATGAGTTTGATTCCCGGCTAGGGAGTTGACACACATGGCACAGCAGACCTCTCCTGACTTGCCCGCTGCTCCCCTCAGCAGTGTATTTCAGTCAGTCTGCCTGTTCTGCTCCCCAATCTATCTCTGGTGAGTCCTCTCACATCCCCACCCCCACACCTCTGGCCTGTACCCCAGTTCTTGTATGCATAAATAAATAAATCTTTAAAAAATTACTGGAGTGAATTACCAAGGACAAGAGTTAAGTGAGGAAGCTGGAGTCTTCAACTAATAAAGTATCAGTTGTCTTTTTGCAAACCTCACAGGGTAGATGAGAATGAAGAGAAGGAACTTTCCCTCAGAGTCAAGGGGAGGAACTCAGCTATTTGCATGGCCTCCTGCCTCTTCTCTGCTGGACCAGTTCTTGCTGATGTGTTTGAGGCTCCTAGAGAATTATTAATTTATTTACCAAATAAATAACAAACTGGGCTCTAGGGTACAGCAATAACAGGACACACATGGCCCACACCCTCATAGAGTCTGCTTCCTCTTCCTGCTAGACCTTTGGAGTCTGCCAGACCTGTGGAAAGAGAATGGACTTGCTCCAGAAGCAGGGAAGTCCAGGGATGGAAGTGGAGGATTCAGGTCTGGTTGGCTAGATTCAGGGGCTCAAATGAGATTAGGAGGCCATCTTTCTTCTTGTACTGCTTGTCTTTGCTTTCCTCTGTGAGTTCATTCTCTCATACCACAGACAAGATTCTTCCAGGTAGTCATGGAAGATGGCTGCTAACAGGCTGGAGTGTGCCCAATTTAGGGTCCCTATGGTAAAAGGAGAACTAATCCTTTATAAAGTCTGCATGAAAGCTAGAGAAGGACTCTGATTGGCTGTGCTCATACAGTGGATTTATCCCAGAACCCATCAGAACAGGCAATAATTGGCAGGCCTGGAGCCTGGGGAGGGAGAAGTGGGCAGAGCAGCTGGAGAGAGAAATGGATCGAGCAACTGACAGCAACAACCAAACTTTTCCCCAACCAGTTGCACTCATCAATGTAAAATTGCAAGAGTCCTTTAGACCCTATTCCCCTACAGCCCAAGCCTGCACCTGCCAGACAGAGCATCCCAGACCCCTTTTCCTTGCTTCCATGTAAGTAAAACTTACTTTCTGGGAGAAGGGTCTCTTGGCTTACAGGGGAAGAAAATTAGAACCATTTCATGCCCCTTACCAGAAATGTCAGCCTAAATACAAGAACTCCATATGTTTCCTCACTTATAACAGGACTAACAAAAGCTGATAAAAGACCACAGGTTTGACAAGAGACAAATGGTGTCACCTTCATGTGACCCATCAGCAAGTCCTCCCAAAAAGGGCAGTTTTGAACATGAGCAATAGCAGGTGATGGTGAGACAGTCAAGTCAGCTGGGAGATGTGGTGACTGGTCTTCAGTGAGCGTACGGTCAATCTTGAGGAACTATATACACAGGAGTCAAACAGGTCCTCTAGAACATGGCAAATGTTGCATGTGAGCATTCAGTGATAGTCCACTGAGTTGTTATCACAGAATTGGATTGTAAAGAGTAAGGGGAAGACTGATGGTTTCTAAGATTTTCCATGGCCTTTTTTGGTTAGGGTTATGCCTGAGGTGATTAAGGAAGGCTTTCTGAAAAGAAAAAAAAAAAAGAAATTTGAGGTGGGTTTTATAAGAGGAACTGAAGAGATTATGTGGAGAGGATCGAATTCCCCCTCCCCTGTACCGGCCTCGCTTCCTCCCATATAAGCTGTATGAGATGATGCAACTCTTTCTTATGATTAAGAAATACCACTGGGGAAACTCCTCTGTGTATGAGAAAGGAGTTGACAAATGCTGGAGACTAGAGGGATGTCTGCAACACTTAGTATCATGGTGTGATCTCCAGACCTAAAGATTATTAAAGGAAACTGAGATCTCGGGGAGGGGTGGGGAGGGAATTCCTGACCTTTCAGGTGGCTATTCATGAGATAATGATTTCTTCCAAAGGAGGGGAACCAGGGTTGCCTTGGGGACTTCCTACCAGAAAGATAACCAATATATGGATATTACAGTTGACCATTAACACAGCCCAGGCCCCCTCTTTATCACCACAAACTGTCCTTTGGGCAAATATCCCAGTGGAAAAGCTGGGCAAATATAGAAACCGTCTGAAGGATAATAGCTATCTTTCAGATTTCTTTCTTTTTCCTCAAATATCTTATATTTTCCAAATTAGATTTCCATAATCCCTAGATTTTATCACATCCTTCTGAAATGGGGGTCCAGGCTGTGCTGAGAAAGTCTGCTTCCTGCAGCTGTCTTGAGAGGCACATGTGGTTGTGTGAGCCCCCGGAAGGGTGGGTGCTGATGGCTGGGTGAGCAAGCCCCCTGCTAGGCAGACACCCAGTGCTGGGCTGAAGCCTCACCCCCCAAATATCCTGTTGGAATTTAAGTGGATGCAAGATGTCCTGGAGAGGCTTCCTTCCTTCAAGGGGCTGTCAGAAGAGTCTTAAAATGAAGGCTCCTGGCTTCTGTTTCAGAAGATGATTTGAAAATCAATCTGGAGCACCAGAGACAAGTCCCAATGGGAGACATCTGAGGTTGACATCATCCCTAAAATTGTACTATCTATTGAGGTGGGGTTTTTTTTTTTGGACTGCAACATTGGCTTCTCCAAAGGGTCAGATAGGCTTTTATCAAGATGCCCAGAGTTAGGGCCTCCCTGGTGGTGCAGGTGCTTGAGCGCCGCGCTGTGAAGCTGTCTGAAGCCTCCGCAGTGCTGGTTCGATCCCCGCTGGCCTTGGAGCAACCCACATGGCAAGCAGACCTCTCCTGTCTTGCTCGCTGCTCCCCTCAGCAGTGTATTTCATCAGTCTGCCTGTTCTGTTCCCTGCTCTGTCTCTGGTGAATCCTCTCACCCTCCCGCACATCTGGCCTGTATACCTGTTCTTGCATAAATAAATAAATCTTTAAAAAGAAAAAAAGATACCCAGAGTTGACCTCTTGTTAGCTGCATATGGGAACTGGGGGTCAGTCAAGGCCAGCCTTAGGAGGGAGGTCTATCGCCATGATTTAGAGAGTGCAGATTGCTTTGAGCTGAGAGAGTGAGTGTCCTGGAGGCTGAGGAGAGGCTGTGGTCCTTGCAAGTGCCCTTAACTCTGCTCTAATCATCATGTCCATGCTTCCCCCCTTTTCCTAATCAAGAAAGCAATAACTGCTCCCCCTCTTATGACTTAGAAAAATGTGATTTAGGGGCAGTCTCATCTGGACATAGGCTTATCGATGAGTTTGTCCTCTCTACTTGAGAAGCGCATCTTTATTCTGAAGATGAGATTATTCCCTCCTTGTCTGTCATGTGAAATCTCCCCCTCTCCTTGACACCCCAGGTCCCTAATCACAGAGTACATATCCCAGTATGTTCTGTTCTTTAGAATTTATAGCCATGTAAATTCTTCTTTTTAAAAGATTCATTTATTTATGCGTAAGGAACTAGGGTACCGGCCAGAGTTGTGGGGGGTGAAAGGATTCACCAGAGACAGAGTAGGGAGCAGAACAGGTGGATTGACTAAAATACACTGCTGAGGGGAGCAGCGGGCGAGACAGGAGAGGTCTGCTGCACTATGTGGTTAGCTACCTCGCCAGGGATCCAACCAGTGCTGCAGTAGCTGTGGATTGCTTCATAATGCCTACACTTAACCCCTTGTGCCACCAGGGAGGCCCTAGAAATAGGTTTTTTTGGGAACAAAATGGTTAGATCTCCAGGTGACGATGCTGTGTGAAATAAGTCAGAAAGTGAAAGACAGTTGCTGGATGGTTTTTCTCACTTGTGGGAAACAAGGAACCAAAGCAAGACTGACAAGATCCAGCAAAAATAACTCTTAGACTCTGAAAAATGTACCGGTTACCAGAAAGGAGGGGGCGGGAGGGGAGATGAAAAGGCATTGGCACTAGGGCTTTGGAGGAGGCTGGGGACACCTGCGACTTGGGAGGGGAGAAGTTGTCCTTCCACACTTACATTGTTGTATAAACACATGGCAAATCAATACATTTTGACTTAAAAAAAAAGAGGTTGTTTTTCTAAGGGATTTGTATTTTGTGACAGCTTTGTAAATCCAGGGACTTCCCACAGGGGAGACCACCGAGGAGAGTTGTTTTCTGAGGAGTGTGTCGTGATTCCCTCACCTTGCCCCAGTTCACCCCATCCCCACAATGCCCATCCCTGGTCAATCATCATTCCCAGGGGTGAGCCCCTGAGGGCTACTTTATCAACACTCCAGGCTGAAGGGTGGCATCTTCTGAGGGGGTTGGGTTTACTTTGAGGCATATGGAGCTCAGAGGTCTGGGTTTCAGCTCTAGGTTTTTTCCTCTTCTCCTTTCATGAGTTCCATCCCTTCACAGTGCATATTCTCTTCCAGTTGGAGTGTTTTGGGGACCCATCCTTGTTAGTCAATGGGTCATCCCCCCGGAGATGGTCCTCCCAGAGCCGACAGCAGCCAGGAGACACCTAACAGGACAATACTGGGGCTTTGGTGCCGGCTGGCTTGGATTTCACTGTCCATGTAACCACTTCCTAGCTGTGTGGCCATAGCACGTCACTTCCCATCTGAGCATCTACACCCTCGCTGCACACGGGGATTGTCATTTATGGCTGCCCAGGCTGCAGGGAGGCTTGGGTGTGGGCTGTGGCAGGACCTGTGTGTATCGTCAGGACCCGAGCTGGTGCTTCTGCCTGCTGTGCCCAATCCATTTTCCTCTTTGGCAAAGGGAAGGAGGGACGCTCACACCCAGGTGTGCCTGAGAATCCTGACTTAGTGTTAACCTGGGACTTAGTGAGGGGGCACAGCGAAGCGTGCCCAATGCCTGCCCCGTGTGCTCACCTCTCTCCTAGGCTGGCCCAGGGGAGCTGGCTGGCTTCTGCTCCAGTTACAGAGCTGCCAGCATGAGGACCTTGACATTGAATCAGCAACACCCCTTAGAGCCAGCCCACTGTGATTTGTAGAGGCTGCTCCACCCTCAGCCTCTCCTTCCCCATCTGCCTGTCCTCTCCCCTCCCCTGACCTTCTCCCTCATATCCCTCACAAGATCCATGGGACTCACCGATGATCCCTCACCTGTGGCCACAGTTGTACCCGTGCCGCTCTACCTCCACTGCAGGTCATGGGTGTGTCTGATGGCAGACTGCTGAGTTTGACACAGGATTTAATTTTGCCTATTTGAAAAACTTATATAAATGGCATCATGCTATATGAATTATTTTCCAATTTGCTTTGTAGTTCAAATCCGTCCAGGGGGTTCATGACTACTTTTTCCCACCTTATATTACTCTACTGTGTGAAGGAGGCCACTGTACTTGGTGGGTGGTTTCCAGGTTTATATCCCTATGAGCCATGCTGTTCTACATACTGAGTGCTAGTGTCCATTTGTCCAAGCTTCTAAAGAGCAGATACCTGAAGTGGGATCTAGGAGGTGGCTGGGTAAGGGGGTATGCCCATCTTCAAGTGTATTGCATCAGGGCAAATAGTTTCTCAAAGTGATTCTAACAAAATCCTCTTCCACTAGCAGTGTGTAAAGAGTCCATTGGTCCTCACGCATGTTATCACACTTGACAGTGCTCGAGACATTCTCCCCTCCTGTTCTGGCATGTGTGTGAGAAAGCAGTTCAGATTTCCTTTTGCCTTGCATTGCAGTGGATTTCTGCCTCTATTTTCTCATAAGGTTGAGCATCTTTTCATTTATTTGTTAGCATTTGGATTTTCTTTTTGTAAAGTGTCTCAGCTTTTGACCTGTTTTTCCATTTAGCATTTATGTTTTTCATATCTATTATCAGGAGATCCATCTGTATCTTGTGTACTAGAGTTTTTCAGTTGTTACATTTGCTACAAATAGTTTCTTCACATTTGTGGCATGTCATTTCACTCTCGTGATGGTGTCTATTCCCGTAGAGAAGTTCTTAATTTTAATGCAATCTCTGTAAGTGCATGTGTGATTTGTAGCTTTATGAATCACAAAGTTTATAAATGATGAAATGGCACCTTGCAGCCTCTAAGTGCCTTGTTAAGCTCTTTTTGTAGGTAGGGGCTGAGAAAGATCGAAGTCCAGACGTGAGTACAAAAATTGATCTCTCTCTATCAGATAAGACCATCTCTATGCTACAGTGTCTGGAAGAGGCTCAGACATGGAGTTGAAATTCATGAACATTTTGCTCGATCATTCAAGGGTACAATATTCCCTGCCAGAATGATTGTCCAAATAAAATGAGGTTTTTGCCATAGTTGAATTTAGACACATCCCTTCTTTTCCCCTCCTATGTGTAGCTCTTTCTTTCCCCCCACAGCAATGGGATTTGGGGTAAAGCTCTTGTTTATATAGCTCTTAAAGAAACAATTCCAACCAAATCCAGTTAGAATCACTTGTGCGTCTGTGTGTAATCCTGCCTGATAACACTCCAGATAAAGAAAAATCAGGTTGTCTCTCTAAATGAGCACAGAGAGATTTGAGCATCTGTTCTTTTTAAACAAAGCATATTTCCAGTGTCATAAACCATTTGATACTGAGTTGGTGAATGGAAATGCAAAGGAATTAGGAGTGTGGTGTCCAGGGGACATCTTAATCACACAGAGTGGGACTTCTTCATTGAATTCCTGATCCAGGCGTGTTGGGAGAGAGAGCACCACTCTGATCTCATTAGTCTAAGCAATAATGTGCACTAATTACCCCTCTTCCAAAAGCAGGGGTTCATTTATTACCTACATGAATGAATCTTTTCTTCTTCTTCAGCATCCAAGTGAAAAATGAGCTTGGTAAAGTGATGGAGTGCGGGAGGACTAAGGGCTGAGTAAGGGAAATGATTGCAGGTTTCTGTGGAGGGAGCTGAGGAACCAGATAATTTGTGCTCATGTCACTAGAGCCAAGACTAGACTTCTGAGCTTGGTCCATGGCCTGAAATGCTGTGCAGATTTTATCCTGCTCTTTCTCTGTAGCAAGTTAATTTCTCCTTGTCGAGGTGACATAAAAATATGATAGCCAAGCACTAAAGTCTGTGATGCAACTTAGCAAGAGGGAGTTGTGATGATACATGGTAATGATGTGAACATCACTGAATTTGGTGTCCCCTGAACTACTTTTCCTCACTTCACCAGACATCTGGGGTTGGAGCACCAGAGTTTGATGACCTCCTGTTGGCAAGGCTACATCTGGGGTGGGGAAGTGGGGGAAGCAGAAATAACTTTCAAAACTTGGGGGACCATGGGAGGCACCTTTGGGATTTGCCTGAATTCTTCTAGAACACTAGGGTTATGATCTCAAAGGAGTGATTTTCAGGTGGGATTTCTGACATATTCCACCCTTTCCATGTAGATTTGGAATCTGAAAAGTTCTAATTTTATAGCAAAGAAAACCACAGCTCCTAGGAGAAAGTGTTTTGTCTGGATCATACTCCCAAAGATCGTCTTTTGATCATGTCTGATTCATGGTAGATATTTGTAAAGTTTCTTCAAGGGAAATTTAAACCTAAACATGGCCTTACCTGTTGGCCCAGAAATCCCCCTCCCCTTCAGAAATCCATACTATAGGATATTGATGTAAGATTCAAAGATAAATATCTATTATTTCTACATAGTATAGGATTATATATGTATACACATTAATAGAGATGATAAGATCACATATGTTAAAGACATTTATATGGATTATTACATGAAGATCACATGGGTATACATACAGACACTGGTAGCCTTCTAACTTTTTCTACATCTGTCACCTACATCACCATCAACATCTCAAGAGGAAACCTCATGACTATATTGTTTTTAATATAAATAAAAGTAGAACCAAATCTAGTAACTGTCAGTAGGAGAGTGTTTAAAGAAGTATTGGGACATCTCCAATGGGGAATATGTTGCTAAAAAGAATGAAAAATATTTTGAGCTGTCTTGGAAGGTGCCCAAGATGGGTTAAGTAAGCAGAGTCGGCTGTAGCATCCTATCAGTGTGCGTGTGTTTCTTTATGGTTTTGTCCAAGTCCCAAGTGCGATAAAGGCTGGGAGAGAGGGGCAGAGGATCTCATGCTTTATAAGTTACATGCTTTATAAGCATTAGCTGGAATCTTGCAATGAGCTGACTTAATGTTGGCAATCGGTAAGAGCAATAATGCTAAAACTAGCAGTATGGTGTTGTTGAAGTTGGGGCTTGCTGTTTTGAGGCCAAGAGCTGATGGGCTGTCAGAATTGCAAAGCAACTAGAGATCATTGCTCTCCACACACGGAATGCGTCTGGCCCAGTGGCTTTTAAAAAAAGGCATTCTTTGCAGAACAAGATTGTCCCACCTGCTAGATAATAGCCTTAAAGAGCATTGCTCACAGTCGATAGAAGTTATAATCAGTGCCAGACACTGTTGGAAGTTAGCATGATCCTGTGTCAGACTTGGCAGAGATGGAGACAGAGCCCAGGACCCATGTGTGGATTCTCCGGGATGACTCACAGGCTAAACTGGATGTGGTGCTAAGACATGCTCTTTCATCTCCTTGCTCATCACCCTCCTTTTTTATTCTGTGATTCCTTCTGCTTTCCCTTCTGTCTATCTTCCTTCCTCCTTCCAGCAAGCCTTTACCTAGCCTGTGCCACACACTGAGCCACTGGGCACTGAGCACGGGCGTGAAGCAATGTGCTAGGGAGAATTCCTGCTCCAAGGAGGGAGTGTGTCGTCTGTGGGGAAGGTGACCATGAAAACAATGGTTGCTGAGTTCTGAAAAGGAAGAGGGCTTCCAGTAGGTTGGAGCAGAAGCCCATGGGTGGGGTCTTGGCTCTGCTCCACATGCCCTGTGACCTTGACAAGTTCCATCTCCAAGCCGGTTTCGTCATCGGTGATTTGGAAATATTAGCAGCTACTTCACCATACTGTGGAGGTGCAACAAGACATGCGGTGTCCTCCTCCTTTCCTTTTCCCTCTTCATGTGCTGTGACTAGTGGTGATCAAAGGCTGTGTAAAGGGCACTGGGCACAGGAGCGAGGGGCTGTGTGGAAGGGGAGGCAGACACATGGGTATTCAACAGGGAGGGGCTTGGAGGACTGGAGGAATTGGGGAAGCAGCGAGGGGAGGGTCCCAGGTGGAGAGGGCTGCGCTGTGGTAGGAATGCAGAGGGGGGGGGGTGTGGAGTCCTTAAAGTGAGGCAGGGAGGGTGCTTGGGGCTTGCCTAGGAAAAGGGTGCCCTGCTCTCCTCCCCTCATCCATAAGCACCCCTTCCTCCCTGTGCATTTTCTACTCACATGCACTCTCAGGAAGTGTGCTTCCACGTTAGCTCTTTCTTCCTGAATGTGACTCGAAACCACTCTACTTCCTCTCTCCTGGGCGTTTGCATGTAAGCCGCATCTGTCATTGTGGAATAAAAGTTATTTTTCCCCTCTTAGAAGAGTTTCAGGTTGCATAGAGTGAAAAGGGTTGGCTCCCCCCTCACATTTTTCCCGGGGAAAAGCTTTTCCCACCCACTGAAACCCCATCTCCTAGGCAACTACCTACCACGCAGTATGAGGAGCCTGACTTTGCCTTTGAACTTCCAAGGGCAGGGGGAGCGAGGTCTTGCAGGCACATCTGAAAGACAAGCATTTAAGAAACCCACTAAATTATGGCCCAAATCAGCCTTTTCATTAAAATGTAGGAGACTGAGTGCTTTTCAAAGAGAGGAGGCAGGTAAGAGATTAACAAGGCCGTGCTGTCACTCGAGGTTACACCTCTCACATACAATTTCCCATCCATTCATCACTCACCCCTGGGCACCCTTCCTCCCTCCTGCTGGGATCTAGTTTCACAGTTAGGGGCAGCAAAGTTGTCCCCAAGAAGTCACTGGTTGGGAAACAGCCATCAAGATTTATGCTGAGAATAGAGGAGACACACTGTTAGTTCTCAAGCCGAGGACTGAAAGTCAAGGGGATTGAGGACCACAATGAAATTGGTAAAGGAAGTGTGATATGCCCAGGTGGCTTAGGGAGAACTGTGGTGTCAGACTATGGGGTGAATCCTGCTGAGCCACTTTTCTTAATTCCTCTGTGCCTCAGTTTTCTGTCTTGAGAGGGAATGTAATGGTAGTTCTCTGATATCACCACCATATCACAGCCTCTTCCTCCTCCTGTTCCTCCTGTTCCTCTCCTCCTCCTCTTCTTTGTCAGGCACAGAGGCAAAGTGTGCAATCTGCAGGGTAACTATAGTGCTATTTTAGGTATTATATGACTGTTATTATACTTTTATATATTTTAACCCTATATAGGTGAGTATTATCACTATAATAACAGTAATATAACTATGGGCTTGATAGGCAGATTAAAGGAATTAATATACAGACTACTCAGCATTGTGCCTGGGACACAGTAGGGGCTCACTGTCAGTTTTTTTTAAAAAAATAATAACAATAAAAAGCAAAACAAAAACATCCAGGCAACTATAAATCAGAGACATTGCCTAGGGCATGGGGAGGGAGCCGGATGAAAATGAGGGCGGCAAGAGCACAGAGGACTGTGGTGATGATGCACGGGTAAATTGGTGGTGGAAATTCTATGGGGACTACACCTGAGAAAAGAAAGCAAACATTGTACAAAAAACGAACAATGATGTAAAATATATATAAATAAAAAATTATTTAAAAAAATAAAAAGTTAATAATGATTATTGACCTTTGACCAAGCTTTAGGGTCTGTAGAGCCCCACTTGAGGCTTGGAAGCAGGGGCTGAGAACACAGTGACCATCATTAACAAGAAGGCAGTGAGTGTAGGGGTGAGTCAAGCAGTGCCCAGTGTGAACCCCAACCTTTCCTGTTCACTCAGCACCTCTGTCCTGTGGCCGCTACATGCTCCTCCCCACCAGGTACTGGGAGGCTCCACCCTCAGACGAGGTACTGGGTCTGTGTCCTTCGGCTCACGACTTGTCCTCTCCGAGCTTTATTCCCCCATCTATAAAGTGGGACTGTTGGTCACAGCAACCCCGTAAGGTGATAGCTATTTTAGTAGTTCCCTGTCACTGTGAAAATTGGAGGGGACAGATCTGACATCACTCTGGCTGCATTGCTTTACACATGGGAACACACCCCCCAGGAGAGTGTGGGGGTGGAGGTACTTTCCATCTTAAATCTCAGGTTTCTGTGGGTCTTATTCTCTGGCTGTGACCCTGTTCTCTAATGAATTACATGGCATAGCCAGCACCTGTGTTTGTCTCAGCATTCTGGGGTCTGCGTGGCCAATTATGACTTTCAAAATGGCTTCTGATGTTAGAGAGGTTTTATCTTTCAAATGTTAAAGTAACTTGGGGTTTGATCAGGGGGCCCAGGAGAAGAAATTAGGCTGGCCCCTTTCCTACGTCTAGGACCTGGGGCAATTTGTGCTCTGTGTTCTGACTGCAGCAGCTGGCTTTATTTTTAACCCTGCCTCCCAGCTCTCCTGACAGTTAACTTTGCTTTTACTAAACACTCGCTCCATCTCACCTTTGATTTTATTCCTTTTTGGCTTTTTGCCTCACCGGCTATTGACAGCAGTTATGGCATATAAAATCAAATGTGTTGAGAATGCAGATGCCTGAGACGCTGTGCTGGGTGCTTCAATACATTTTCTCTCTTATTCTCACCTCCACTTTAGAAGGTTTAGAAAGATGAAATAACTTGGCTAAACTCACAGAACTAGTAGAGGCAGAGCCATGCTAGACCCATGCTTTTAGTGACTCCAGTCGGCTGCCTGTAGCGTGGCCGGGCTGTGCTGTGTCCTTTTGTAACCGATACTGCTGCAAGCACAAGGTTTTTGCAAAATCTGGAAACTCAATACAATTTGGTGAATCCAGATGATTCCTAGCCCTGGTCCACCCATTCCAGATTTCATAGACACTGGTTAGAGTTAGAAGTCCAGTTTTCCTTTCATAAACTTGACTGCATATTTAAAAGCACCATTTGGGGGCTGATTTTCTGCAAGATTCCCCATAAACTCATTCTCCCCATATCTCATGTAAGTGCTTCTGTTTGCACTGTCTTAGATTATGACATTTTCAGTTTCTGGCTAGCCCACCTCAATTCCACGTTCCACAGGAAGGCCAAGTGCACATAGTTTGAGCCTTAGGGCCAAGAGATGTCAGCTGCAGTGGTTCGATACTTTAGATGCAAATCAATTTTTTAAAAAAATTTTTAAAGATATATATATATTTTATTTTTAAAGATTTATTTATTTATTTATACAAGCACTGGGTACAGTCAGAAGCACGGGAGGGTGAGAGAATTCACCAGAGCCAGTGCAGGGAACAGAATAAGCAGACCGATGAAATACACTGCTGAGGGAATCAGCAGGTGCAGCAGGAGAGGTATGCGCGCCATGTGGGACCCTCGCCGGTGACCAGGAATCGAACTGACGCTGCAGAGGCTGCGGGCAGCTTCGCAGCCCAGCGCTCAACTGCTGCACCACCAGGGGAGGCCCAGATGCAAATCAATTTTTGCAAAAGCTACTGGTCATGCTTATAGCTTTAAAAGGATACATTTTTTAAAATGAGGACAAAGGATACAATGATACAGAATATTGGGAAGAACTAGAAACTCATAGAATCATCTGGATCATCAGTCCCTGCTCAGTTTCCAGATGTGAAAAACCAAGGATAAGAGAGGGTTGGAGACCCAAGGGAAGCAAGGTCCTGCCAGAGAGTCCTATGATCAATGTTCCTTCTCACATGCCAGGCTGAGGCTCTGTGGTTGGTGACCAAAATCGCTGTTATTCATAGCAAGTGAAAAACAAACAAACAAATGGGAGAGAGTACATCTGTCTTTCCTGTATTCTTGTTATTTTAAATGACAAGTTGAACTGATTTCTACTCCAGTGTATGGAACTTGGTGAATCATCTATCCAAGCAATGGTGCTTCATGGCTATGAAGAAGATGCTAAAAATGCTTCCTTTTTTATTTTTTGAATGAAGGTATATTTTCTGTGTTTCAGTGGATTTGGTGGACGTTTGTGGGAGGGATTATATGTTTATATTTTATAAGCATGCTTTTGATAGAAATATGTTTTACATGTGAATATATAGTAATAAATTCACATGTTTTGGGCAGAAGGCAAGGCTTTAGTTGTGCTGCTGGATTACACAGGACAACCTCTCAGTGCTCTGCTTGCCAGAGTGCTGAGCTGGGGTCTGCAAACCCTCTTGGGGGGCTCTTGCTGATTTCTTCCTCAGGGAAATGGACCACAGTGGATCCAAGCGTTCTTCAAACTCTAAATTGTTAATGCTGCTGATGCTTCTTGAAGATAATATTGAAGAAAAAAAAAGAGTGCACTTGAATAGGTAGTGGGGTGAGGTCAGGCATTCCACATTTGGGGAAATCTCAGAGGAGATGGGAAGGTCCTCTGTCTGAGGCAGCTCTTCTCAGGCTTGAAAACCTCACCCTTGGTACATCATGTCCCTAAATTATGTCATCACCTTTTCTCGCATCTCTAAAGGAGGGAAAGTTTTTCCTCTTCCCTCATAGGTTTGCTGCGTGGTGCCTGCAAATTAAACTCACAAAGGACAGATATGCAGAAGAAAGGGCAGATGCCTATTAGAGACTACTTTATACATGACATGGGGGCCTTCATAGACACTGGTTAGACTGCTTTATGCAAGAGCAGGAAAAGGAATTTAGGCTTCTACAGGGGGGAAATAGTGGGGAGGTAAAAATAAGGGGGAAATAATGGGAGGTAAATGTGTATCAGTAAGAGTTGTTTACATAGAGTCAGGTGGCACCATGTCCAGCAAAGATGGTCTTCTTGTTCTGTGCAGGAGGAGAGGGTCGGGGACTCCTTTGCACAGGCAAAGTGACACTACCTTTACAAATGGAAACCTATGCCTGCTTGTAGAAAGGGTGATGGCAGAGAACTCCTCCTGCATCTGCTTTTTGTCAGTTGCTTTCAGCTCTGAATAGTCCTTAGGTCATAGTGGCTTATTCTGATCCCCTTTACTTCGCAAGCCTGGGTATTGCCAGCTAGCTTCATTCTCAAAAGTCTTTCTTCAGTTCTCTGGAGAGCTTTTTTGAGGTTTTGGCGCAGGAGGTGGGTGGCTGAATTCCTGGTGGTGAGTTGGTGGGGGCTGTCCGTCCTTGTTTCTGCCCCTTCGCTCCCCCGTTCCCCATCTGCCAGCAACACCCTCCTCCTGGCATCATTTAGCATAATCCATCTCTGTGTTCAAGAAATCTGAACACATCTTGCTTCCATTGTGCTGCCTCTTTCTTGCACCACTGTGGGTTGCAACTTAAAATAAATATGCTTGTGTTAAAGCGGAATAGGAATGTGATGACAAGGAATAGATTCGTTAATGCTCACAGGACTCCTGGGTGGAGAGAGATTTGCTGCAGTGTGTATCTAGTGTAGAGTCTGATTTAAAAATCTTATTAACTTAATAATAAACATTCCTCTAAATACCCCTCCTAATATTTGTGTGCTCCTTACACAATTGATAAATCAATACTTATGAATTTAGTCAATTAAGTTCCTTCAAATACTTAAATGTTGGCCACAAATTTATTTAAAAACTGTTTTAGAGGTTATTATAATTTCAAATCTGGTGTATCAGAGTGTCTTATGTATAAGTAGCTAAGATGTGGAAAATGTTATAAACAACCCTTTTTAATGATTTCAGAAATGATTGCTGTGTTTAAAAATCCAATCTAAACTGTGAGTATTGTGCATTTAAATTTGGTTTTTCATTACCTCTATTCTTTTTATTTCATCTAAAAGTTACCTTCTTAAGGTTGCAGTGGTTTTACCAGATATTATTTTACATCTTTGTAGGGCTATAGTTATATTTACCAGCCTCAAAAGGAAATATGTGCTATTTTGGATCAATAGGAATGTAAGAATCTGGGTTGATATGCATAGTTAGGATGTGGGGCTCTGTTGTGGGGTCCAGGGTAATTCAATACCAAATCTCTCATCACTAAGACAAATCCCTTTTTATAGTCAGGATTTATCTGTTATGTCGAGATTCTTTGACTTTCTTATGGATTGTTCATTTTTTGACTCTGTAGTCTTTTCCCTGCACAGTGGACTCTTGAAGTTTTGCCTGGCTGCCAAGATCTAGCCCATTGTCTTGCCATTAGGGTATATTGTTCTGGCAGGTTAAAATGACAGGAAATTCATGTATGCCTTATCAGGACCTCATTCTAATTAATAGGGTCAGCTTGAGGTTTAATCTTCTAGAAGATAAGGAGTCAAGCCCCCTCAGTTCCCCTTACTCTTTGGAATACAGCTAATTTATTATCTTGGAACATTCTTCTGGAACTTCTTTTTAATTAGTTACTGTGTTTGATCATTTGTGCTAATGAAGAGCAGGAATCTCCTTCCACTTGGTAATTAGGAATGGCTTTGGCTCTGATCACCCTGCCTGAAATAGTCTCTATGATTTTAAAGACCATTTCCCCCAAAACTTTGAAAAATATGTGTGTGCATGGGCTTTTTAAACCAAGGCACTTCAAAATACTCAAATATATGATAACACATGACTGCTCATTAAAATCCATAGAATGCCATTGTGCCCTAACCATTCCTGCTTTGTGGGGCCACAAAATCAGGGTGGATATGGGGCTCAAGTTGGGTGGATACTGTTCAAGTTGATTCTTGCTGTTTACCACATCTGCTTCGTATCAGTAACATGATCATAGTTTATAGTTCCTATTTTACTTTCCCATCTCAAGATGTAAGAAGCTGCTCTATAGGAGTGGTGTTAGGACACTGGGCTCCTTCCAGTGACAAACACATGACCTTTGGAGAGCAAGGATAGTGAGGTGCTGTGTGCAAGTCACCTCACCTGCTGCCAGTGACTGGGCTTACAAAGAAATATGCAAGCTTCTAAGTTCATTGGGAATGTTCTCAATTTGCCACGGATGCTCTAAGCTGAGGTTTCAAAGGCCATCAAGACTTTCTATCACAGTGAAAATCGTGTTGCAGAATTCGCCTGCCATCATGAGACAGAAAACCTTCTGAGTATGGATTCAAGTTTGCATTGTTGGGGTCATTCTGAACTGAGAGTCTGGCATCTTTTTGTGCCATTTAAACTTGCAAGATTTTTTCATTGTTGTTTCCGATCCTCATCAGTGCGGTTTTAATGGCTGTGTGACCTCATGGGTTAGAGTACTGTAAACACTGTTCTCTCACTGGAGAGTAGCTGGCAGCCCTCTGTACTATGGTAAATATCACACTGATGAATTTCGTTGTGGGTAAAGGTCTTGTGGATTAAAGATGGTCTCCTAAGAGAGGAATTCTTTTGCTCTGAATTACTGGGTCAAAAGGTGTGACCCACTAAACGCTCTTCCTGTGTATGCAAGGACCATTGTCAACACTCTGTCCGGGGGACTGCTGTGAAGAGGAAGGAGCCCCCGAGTACAGCACAGGGAGTTTCCGGCACACAGTGGAACATCACTGGGTCTTTCACTGTTGCTGGACTGCTCTCCATGTGCCCTCTCCGCTTGCCCTCCAGTGAGCGATGCTGGACTCGCCCGTCAGCAGCCTGGGACTGAGCTTTCTCATGCTCCTGCTTCCTTGGTGATGGGTGGTGACAGAAGCCAACCCTGGAACCACGGGCCTTGCCATGGATCTCGTGTCCTGAGTTTCCACTAGCAGCAGGGATTGGGGGGATATGCGGTGCTATCGGAAGCCCTCCCCCACCATCTCAAAGATCCCTCCTAAACAGCCCAAAGAGGGGGAGGAAGAGCCGATCTCGGCTCCTCAGGCTGCATGCTAAGGGATGTAGCAAGTGAAACCCAGCAAAAGCCGTGCCTGCTCTCCAGGCTTTCTGTCCTCATGAGCTCCGGTGTGTGCAGAGGATGATCACACAGGCTCCCCAAACCCTGGTTCCCCTCCAGTACACCCATCTTCCCAGTAGCTGTTCATGTTGGGGCTAGTGGAACCTTCTCTGGAGCTGGGCACAGGACTACCCCAAGAGGCCAGGAGGTTGTTGTCTCCCTCTCCTCCCCTCAGGAGCAGGTTACACTGATGGAGGTAGCCTCAAGGGGCAAACTGGGGTGATTCTTGCTTCAGAGCCTCCACCCCCACCTAAGGCTAGACCTCATTGCACATTACGTGCCTGCTTGGCAGCTTCCTGCTTTGCCCTGCTTCCCTCCCTCACATCCAACTCGCCAACCTCAGAATGTTCTGATAAGCCAAGTGCCCCTGAATCTCAGGTTTTTTTTTTTAATTGAGTAAGATTGGTTCACACTGTTGTTTGTATAGTAGAAGTGCAGGATCTCCAGAATCTCAGTTTTTAAGGGATATATGATTGGTTCTCAAGGTAGCCTGTTCCTATAGGTAAATACAGGTAAAGGGGAGGAAGAGTGTGTGTGTGTGTGTGTGTGTGTGTGTGTATGTATGTGTTGGGGGGTACTTCCTGGAGGTGTTAACTTTTGAATGAGGTGTATGTATAAGCATATGCATTTATAATAAAATGAGTACATATATTTCTCAAAAATAAGATAAACAAGGTAATTTCAAATAATGATGCATGCTATAAACAAGTCACAAGGCGATGTGCCAGGGATGGGATGTGATGGTTTAGGACAATCACTTTAACCTTTGGGTCTGCCCAGCTCCACCGAAGCAGCGGGCTGGTGGCCTTGCTGGTGCCAAGTCTACACCTCAGCCGCTGTTGAGCTCACAACAAGGAATAGTCACTGTGAGTGGGTCTGCACTGTGCTGTGGTGAAGGGTGGACGGGGTTCACCTCTCGGTCAGTCACCTCCTGAGAGACAGGGAAGGGAACCTATCCAACTGTCTCACGGACGTCTGGGTCTCCCTTTCACCCCCACCTGATTCTGAAACTTCTTGGCTCTTGGTGGTTGGGCAAAAGGGAAATTTATTAAATAACTTTATTTACCAACTCTATTATTAGAGGGAAGAAAAGTCCCTATTGTGAGTATTTCTGTAGAGTTAACAATTTTTTTATGACATAAATTGTCATCGTGTTTTTCCGTGCCATCCTGCCTCTGTGCCCTACACCTTGGAAGAGGCAATTGAAGACTCTGCAGAAACTGGTGCTGTTTTCCCTCCAGGACCGGAAAGGCCAAGGAAAGCTGTGAGAAACAGTCTCCACCGAGCTGGATAAATAATCATCCCAGAATCCTGAGATATATAAAGTATACAAATCAATAGAATTTTGTTTTTAAAAAAGTGGCTGCAAGAAAAAAAAGACAGCACCAGCCCACAGTGGGCTCACTCCCAGCTGACAATCCACTCCAGGGTGTAGAGGAGGAAATGGACAGCCACTTCCCAGTTATTGAAGGTCTCCCTCCCCAAGGATGGAAAGAGGCAGCTGCAGGGACCCCAACGTGGCAGCCATGAAATATTTTGGCTTAAAATTAATTAGAAGAAAAAAGGTTTAATGCATATAATTGATCTGTTAAATGGATGGATTCATAGAGTACCATAAAAAAATAACTGGGTTCTAAGCCCTCTCTCCTCCCCTCTCCTCTGCTCCAGTGTATACAGCACATATACACACGTTCACTTGGCACCCATATATCTTGCCAGGCCCCTGGGAGTGATCAAGGGCCTATGCCTTACCTTTGGGCTCATGGGTTATCAAAACTTCACTGGACTTTCAGTTCCCCAAGAGATCTCAGTTCAGCAATTGGTACCTCTTAGTCCCGTGAGGTAGGGGGTCTTGGATCTTCAGAGTGAGCTGTTCTTCCTTCCCCAGCTCTCGCCTGTGCTAGCCACGACCACTGGGCAAGTGATGGTTGGCTTCTTACAGTCTCTGCCTCTTTAACTGTCTCTTGCTTCCGATGTGATCCCAGCTAGTTAGTCTGGGGTTGTGGGATGAGGGTACAGGATAAGACTGGCCTTATTCTCTTCTTTCTTCTGCTCCTGACACATTTTGAAGTAGAGTTCATGTGAGCTCAGTGAGCTCTCACCTTCACCCTTGTTTTTGGGAGCCATGGGTGGGTCTTTGAAGGCCCCACTCCTGCAAAGCAGAGGATGCTGAGAGAGCAGTTGATGGGCTGGCCTGTGTCTCCTCCATCCTTCCCAGGAAATATGTGACCCTGCTCACTAATACTTTCTCACCCATCCAGACCATGCTCTGGGGGATTTAGAGAAAGCTGAAGCTTATCTCTATCCATGTGCCTGGGGCTGCCAATGCTGGCCCCACTGAGTGGGACCAGGGCAAAATAGGGCTCTGAAGCAGGACCAGGTCATTAGTGCAGTAAAGTTGCTACTTGCACCAAACACCTGGAAAGCCCTAGGGTATCAGAGGCATTGGGAGTGGAGCACACTTGGAGCTATGTTAAGCCTCAGTGGGAGAGGCACACATGAAGGGTCTGCAGAATGATTTCCCTTCATACGGCTTTTGTAGGGCACTCCTGCCACATTACCGGACACCGGTAGACATGGTCACCAGGGTTCCAAGTGTCTGGACCTGCCCATCATGATCTGTCATACCTGCCAAGTAAGGTTGAGAGGGCTCAGTGAGTCAATACAAGAAGAAGGTGGTTTGTCTGGGGTTGAGCACAGGTAAGCCTGGAGGGTATGAACTAGGGCCTCCACTGGGCCCCCTCCTAGCTGGCATCTCTGACTGTATGGAGGACCCGAGGCCATTGTTACATGATCTGCATGTCTGATTCATGGCTTTGGTCTAACCACTGGATCAAAGAGTCATCTTAGAATCAAAGGTGCCTGTGAGCTGTGTCTGCGCGCGGGTGTATCTTATTCTGTTAGGATTTTAAGCCAAAAGCTGATGATTTGCAGATTCGCTGAGTTTTCAGTGACCTTTGGAAATTGCTTCTTCATGCTAGTAACTTGACATTTTTGTGTAGTTTTATTTTGTTATTTTAAAATTTTATTTACTTTTATTGAGTTTACTTTTTTTTTTAAGATTTATTTATTTATTTATACAAGCACTGGGTATAGTCAGAAGCGTGGGAGGGTGAGAGGATTCACCAGAGACAGGTAGGAGCAGAACAGGCAGACTGAAGAAACACACTGCTGAGGGGAGCAACGGGCATGGCAGGATAGGTCTGCGAGCCATGTGGGACCCTTGCTGGAGGCCGGGGATCGAACCAGCGCTGCAGAGGCTGCGGGTAGCTGTGCCACCGGGGAGGCCCTTAACTTTGTTTTTTATCATGTTCGTGCCTTAGTTGTAGAGGATCTCCTCTTCCTGGTGTTGTTACTATACCAACCCTCCATGAAAGCACCTGCAGTCTAGCCCCATAGTCCATTATGCTCCTCTGTACTTTGTTCTTGTCCCTCCTTTCTCCACCCCTGAAAGTCACAGTTCTGTAATCAACTTTCTAGGGTTTTCTGTTTGGCTTTAACCCTTTGTTTGGTTTATCTATATTTCACATTTAAGTGACACCTTCAGTATTTCATCTTTTTTCTTCTGACTTATTTCACTTAGCAACATCCCCTCCACTTCCATCCATGTTGCCACAAATGGCAAGAGCTTATCTTTTTGATAGCTGCATAGTGTTCCATTCATCTATTTGGGCACTACGTCTGTTTCCATAGTTTGGCTATTTTAAGTAGTGCTGCAATGTACATCTTAGTGAATTTTTCCCTCCTGATTTCTTTTTATTTAGATGTTGATGTCATTGTCATCAATGGTAATGACACAGTGTTGGATGACTTCAGAGGAATAGCATTGACAGTGGTATAAAAACAAACGTTCTCTTTCACTTGGTAAATGTGCCTGGAGCAAATTCCATGGTATCCTTTTTGTGACACAAATCTCAGGATGGATGTTCATCATTGAAGCCACCAGTGGTTATGAGAATTTACTTAAAATGAATGATTTTGCATAATTAGTTGAGGATCATAAAAATTATCTAATAAATTGGCACATTTTAAGAGAGGACTTTATAAGCTGTGAGATGCATGTGGTCTCAGAAATTAGACAAGGAATTAGCAAATGCATGCTCCAAAGGGTAAAATTTCTTCCCACTCAAAAATAGACTAACAGCCAGAGATCACAGACATTCTCTGCAGATGTATGCCCTAGAGGCTGGGTCATTTGCTTTATTCTCTTTCAACTCTTAGTTGCTTGCAGGTCCAGGACTATCTAAAAGAGAATAAGGTACTTATCTCAAGAATAAAATGTACAGAGATGCCAAAAAACCCAGGAAATAGTGATAAATTGGATTTTAACACAACATTTAAAGAAATCAAAACAAGGAATAAAAATCCTTGATGAAAAAAATAACTAACGTTTTAAGTCAAGTCTGGATTTAACCCTGACTGACTGACTCATCTCAATTGCCTCTCCCTGATTCTGCCCTGTGTACCCACCTGAATACATCACTGTCTTCCCTCCAGGCTGAAAGCTGCCTGGGGAAGATGCCATCTCTGTCCTTCTCACCATGGTGTCTGGAGGTCACACTGGTTGTGCTCAATACGCCTTTCTTTTGTGAATGAATGAAGAGATCATTTTCAGTGGCAGGAGGGCTAGAACACAGGTAATTCAGGCCACCTGCTCCCCATGTAGCTGTTAGTCACCTCTGTGGACCTCATCTTTGCAAAGCCATGATTGAACAGGAGGAACACTAGGGGTCCTGCAGTTCTTTGCAGCCTTCTTTACTGGTAATAGGGCCAGTTGTCACCACAGGGGTTCATCCAACCAGCCAGCAAAATGAATCACATGCCATCTGAGTGCCTGGTGGTGGGCTGTAGCCTGGAGAATAATGAGCAGATGCCAGGGGCTCTGCCCCAGGAGCCCATGGTGCCCATGGAGGCAGATGTGTGGCACACAGAGGGCCTTAAGGAGAATGGCTCTAAGAGCATGTGGAAAGAGCATGAGAGCAGGACACACCATCTCCCAGGGAGCTCAGTTTGTGCAGAGGGTCTGAACTGAGAGTGAAGGAGAAGTAGGAATGTGTCAGCCAGAGAAGAAAGGGCCAGGCTTTCTAGTCCCGGCAAGAACATGTGTGTGCCTGGCCTGCTTTCTTTCCAATTCCCAGAGACTGACATATGGAAGACCGTTGGCTCTAAGTATAGAAAGGGGCTTTGAAAATTAATCTCACAGGTGGAGGAGAAAGTGATCTTTAGCCCAGTGAGTCGAGGAGTTACACCACCAGGTTTTCATCTTTGCAATGCCAAGCTTTGATGGTTTTTAAAATAATCCATTCTGAAGAGGGTCTAAAACTTTTCTCCATTCTGGTAGAGAAAATGATGGCACCACCTTGACTGGAGATGGGATATAAGATTCAGGACTAGATAAGGTAGAGGAGTAAGTGTGTGTGTGTGTGTGTGTGTGTGTGTGTGTGTGTGTGTGTGTATACTCATGCATGGCAAAATTTCATGAGAGAGTGTAACTTACAGGTTAGAGTTGTATATGCCAGAATAAAGGAAAAAGGTGATGAGAAGAACTCTGATGCGCCCAGTGAGTCAGTAAGTATAAGTAGGGCTAATCCTATGATGCTTAAGATCGATGGGAGGAGAATAATGAACGTATTTCTTTATATTGGAAAAGTTCCCTTGGTGGTTAGACAATATGATACCATATATCACTCATTTTATCTACTATCTTAATACTCCATCAGCAAATAACCTTGGTGGTCGCACCCAGAAGTTAAGATGCCTAAAGCAGAAAGCCCGGTGAGCAAGAGGGGGGCTCTGGTGCTGTCAGTTTGGCTTGTTTATGACAATGACCCCTGGGGCCATTGTGTGGCTATAAACCAGCCTCTGGATTGACACCTCCTTGTGAAGTTTCCCTCTGGGTGCCTTTTCTCCTTGGAAAATTCAGCCTGGATTTCTTCAGAGTCTTCACTGCCTGGAGGTCATTTGGGAACTCCCTGGTTTCTTCTGAGAGGATTTGAGTTCTGGTGAGCACAGCCTAAAGCTCGCTGGTGAGCCAGGAGGACAATGGAAGCCTCTTTCACTGCCATCAGGCCCCAATTCCTGGTTTCACAAAGGGGGTTATACTTGCTAATGGCCAGGGGTGCTCAGACACCATCTAATTGTGTTCTCCCCTGGGAGCCCCTCTCTAGTTGGGGGACTCAGGGCTGGTTGTTTAGGTTGTCGCCCAAACTCCAGATGTGACCTCTTTCCTCTGTCCTGCTCTTAGACAGGAGAACTTTCCTGCATGGAAATGAAGCTGATTTGGTGCTGGACAAACTCCGTCAAAGAACAGCATTCATATCTGGTTGTACATTTTATTGGCTCAAATCCAACCTTGAGTAGTAAGTACCTCCTGTCATGACCTGCGAATTATAAGCTGCTACCTGAACGAGGGCGAGACTGTGTCTGATGGTCCAGATGTAATCAGATATGGATGATAATGCAGTAACAAGAAGGGCCTGGGTGTTGTGTCCCAGTGCAGTGGGAAGGAGTTCTGTGACCCATTAGGCATGTCTGGTTGTGGGCAAAGGGCAGTGACCACACACTGAGGACCAGTAATCCAACTCCCACCCAGAGAGAGTGGGAGATTGGGGATCCTTTACTCAGTGTTGGCAATGGGGGAGGTCTAGGCTGCTTGCTCAGATGGGTGGAGGTGAGGCCTTTCCTGTGGGTGCTTGACTGGAGTAGAATAGTCATTGTCTAAAGCATTGTTTCCTGACCCCCTCCCCCCTCCTTTCCTGTTCTCTGACTATGAAGAATGGGCTTTATTGGGACATTTTTTTCTAGTCTGTGCCTATTGGCATTCGACTTGCTCTGTTTTTTCAGCTCTGAGTCTGGAATACATGAGACAAACTAACAGCCTGCAGAACTCCCCACCATATATTTCTTGGGGTTCAAGGTCCCTCGCTGGTCTGTGTTCTCTCCTTTCAGTCTGTTTACATGTATTTTCATATGAAATTCTGAGTTTCTAGTTGTCCTTAGGGAGAGGAATAGAGATAAGTCTGCTGATTCTATCTTCCTAGGAGCTTGTTCAAATTTTAATATGGAATGAAATCAAGAAAGAAACACCTTGGTTTAGACTAAGACACTAATTTGGTTAAAATAATTTGTCTACCCTCATGTCCATGTCATAGCATGGACACTCACAGGCGTGGAAATTCCCCTAAAGGTGACTTCCTTATCTTTGGATAGTGGGCTAGTTTCTGAATTTCTCAAAGTAACCAATTTTTAATTTTTATAAAACTATAAAAAATCTTATATAAAAAGCATTTCCTATTAGTTTAAAAAATTGTTTGGCACAGTCTCTAGGACTGGCCATTTTACCTACCCTGCCGAACTCACAGTGCAGTAATGAGAAGGGTCTGGATGTTGTGGGAAGGAGTTCTGTGATCCCCTAGGAATGTCTGGGCATAGGCAAGAGAAACATAAATAAATATGTCCTAGATATTAATATACTTTCTAGAAAAATTACAGGAAGTTTGGGTATGAAATGAGGTCGTACCATAGATAGGGGATATAAGTAAGAGTTTCCTTTTCCTGTTATATTTCCATGATCTTCCTTCAACCACTTCTAAGAATAGATGGATGACTGTGTACTCTCTTTTATAAGTAATCACATCAGAAGAGAAATGTTTTCCCCACCAGTTTGATGCTTGGTAAACACATACCTCACTTTTTTTTTTTTTTTTGACCCAGGAAGCTATTAGTGCAATATGTCTATTTTTAACTGCTTTCTAGTTAGAGGGTTCCAGGTGGGAACCATACCTCTTGGTTTCTATGTTTGGCTCTGAAACTCATGCTGAATAAGACCTTCACCTTGACATACTTCATTTCCCCTTCTGGAAGCTACAGGGGTTGTCAGTTCCTATATGGAGAATGGCCAAAAACAAATCTTTATGTTAAAAAGAAACCCTGACTGGCCACAAAATTATGAATTTCTGCCCTCCCTCCATTACATCCAAATTTGGTTTTTTTTGTTATTGAGCCCAAGGATTCATGCAGCTCAAACAAAGTAATATACATTATAAATTAAAAACCAATTTTCCTCTTGCTTTGGAAATCAGAATGCAGGGTTTGTCAAATCCTTCCTTGGAAAACTGGTCCTTTACAACTGAAAAACTAGGAGACACAGTTTATTTGTCTTGGATGAAAAACCAGAAATACTCAAAAACTATTTTTTTTTATATACCTGTGTTTCAAATATGACAAGACAATTTGAGAGGTCACCTGGTCTACCCTCAGCCTCCGCCATGGAAATCACTTTCATGATCGGCATCATCATCATTGACTAGCAATGACAATTTACTCATGAACAGCAAAAAATACAAAGAGGAATTATTTTCTAGCTGCCAGGTGTGAATTGAAAAGATTCTTCTGTTTGTTTTGGTAATTCAATTGCCCAAATATACACAGTTGTCCTTGAGCATTCAGGCCCATTTTTTCCAGCTAAGTTAACATGCCCGAGGAGGTCAGTTTTACTCTGAGACAAAAGGGGGGTCCCTGTGGATTGCTGTGTTTTCAAATGTTAACCTAGTCATTTGAAAACCTTGGCTATCTGTTGCTTACATGCAGATCTGGCATATGCTACCTTGTTTCCTGATGAGAAGAGGATAGAACTGCAGAATCCATACTCCCTGCCTGGATGCTGTGGAATCTAAGTTGTCATATGTAAAGAGAGACAGAGATTGGGGACATCAAAGACAAGAGACTGGGAAAATCCAAGATTGAGGACTGTTTTAGCCTCAATCTGCTGGAAGATGGCCAACTTCTATCTGCCCTAAACTTATAAAGAAACAGATTTCCAAACATCAGAAACTCTACTTTCCACACTAACTTCTGCTAAAAGATGCCTGAGGTCCACAATGATCCATCTTCAAGCAGGCATGGTGTTGAGATCAGAGGTGACACTTGAATCATGTTGAGATGGCATTATGACAAAGGGACCCAGAAATGCATGCCTCCCATTTTATAATCATCACTTTCATTGTGGGACTACAGGAGGGATCTCACATGTCAGAGACAAAGTAAATGCGGATCAAAACTACTCCCAGCCTGTTAGTAATGGTGTCCCCCAGCTAGGTTGGAGGAGGGGTTCCTCTCTGCTAATTTCCTATCTGACCATCAGGTAGATAGCTTTGGAGAGAGAAATCCCTTGCATACTTTGGTGAGGAGGAGATGAGAAGACAGGGAGGAAATTCAAAGCATGACTCAAGACAACAACATCAGCATCACCTGAAAGTTTGTAAGAGATGCAGAATCTGGGGCTCCAGCCAAGACCTACCCAATCAAAACCACTATTTAGAACAAGATCTTCATGTGATTTGCTACGCATTCATGTTAGAGGAGCCTTCTCTCATTGGCATGTCTGTGCCATCATACACAACGATCCTGCTCTCTAATCAGGGGACTTTCTACCCCAAGTCTGATCAATTGGTTACTACTCTATTATTTGGAGGAACAGAGACTGGAGGAGCTGAGACTGCCTGCCAACTGCTTGCGTAAAATGCTAGTTTTCAATTTCTCTACTGTTGGATTTTCTCTCCATATTTGTTTGTGAGAGACTCCTGACAAAATAGCACAGACTGGGTTGCTGGCACCATGAATGCTGACTTTTTCAAAGTCCTGGAAGCTCAAGATAAAGGTTTTGTATGGCAAATTTATGTTGTGGGATCTCTTCCTAGCTTGCAGGTGACCACCTTCTTAGAGACCCTTTTCATAAAGGCACTAACTCCATCACAAAGACTCCACCCTCAAGACTTTGTCTAGTCATATAGTTACCTCCCAAACACCCCATCTCCTAATTACCATCATGTTCAGGATTAGAACTTGAACATATGAATTTGAGGGACCACCATTCGGTCCACAGCAGTACTCATGTGCAGTGTGACTTTAGAAGATGCAACATTGCCCAAACTTTTTAAGTTACAGAACCCCGTTTTGAGAGTTCACACATGGTGTGATTAATGTTTCAGAACATGGTATGGGAAGCTCTCCTCCATGAGGAGTTGTTCTTGTTGAAGCATGTGGAATAAAGTCCCTCCTCAGCATCCATCCTGATAGGAGATGGAGTTTAATGGTTTGCAGCTCGAATTTTTGAAGGTTAAGCCATCCACAGGGAAGTGACATCTCATATGTGAGGGTTAGGAAGCTGAGTCAGTGCCTAAAGCAAAATGGCATTTTAGTCAAAATGTTCTTTCAGATACTATTAGAGATTATAGACTGACTTGCCAACCATCAGTCATGAAGTCTGATATAGCTTTTGAGGTATCAAGTGCTGGCACTTGTCACTCTTTCTTGAGGTGAGTGCCAGGTCAAGTATCTAGACACTCTATTTTGAAGAGCATGCATCTTTAACTTTTAGAATCACATCCAACATGAGTTGTGCACATTTTAGGCTTAGGGTGGAATGAAGACACTGAAGGATCAGTGTATTCATGTCTCCTGTCTGTGGTGGGCACATGCTTGCTGGACTTGCCCATGGAATTATCTCTACTATATTAATATTTCTGTGTCTCTTTCTCTTAACATGTATTATTGAATGTACTTTCATTAGATTAACATATGCTGCAATGCCTCTCTGTTGTGCATGCAATTTCAGAGAGGATTTTTTGCCAGGATGAAGGCCAGATGCTTTGTTTAGAAAGATTACAAGGTAAATTTCGTGTAGTCCAATTGTCTGATCTTTAAGTCTTAATGATTTCAGACTTTTAACAACAGCATATCATTTCTCTAGTTAATCAAGACCACTGAGCATATGTGCCCAAATGTCAATTTACATTGAGAAATACAGCTATTGTACAGACTGGAATGCTGGTATCAGCAGGTCGTCATCATTTTCATGTATCCAGCCTACCTGGAAAGCCAAATTATGTTTATAAAAGTAATTCTAAAATTTTCAGCATGAAATGAAACTGGCCCAAGGTTGTTTGCCAAAAGATTTTGGTGGACTGAGGGTTAATTCATCTCTCAAGCAAGTGAGTCATTGTGTTCACTTGTATTTTGGGAAAGGTCTGTGAACTTGGCAATTGGGAAATTACATGGACCAATGGCAGACAAATCACTTTCATGTCCACCTGAATTCACCTTCTCCCACACCTTCACAGAGAACTAAACTTATGTGGTTTCCAGGGAAAGCAGAATAAGGTTCGCTGCTCAGCGTGATGACCACTTCCCTTTGTGTTGCTTTGTATAATGGGATGAGGACCTTTACTCTCCCCCCTAACTCACTTTGTTGGCCAAGTCTGTGGCCAACACAGGAGACAATTACAGCCTGAGGGCCGCCACTAAGACTTCGGGTGGTATTTTCTTTCAGAGTCTCTTTTATTGAAGGATCATTAATCTGAGCAGTGGAACTTTCCCCCCTCATGAAGGTCACACCCCCAACCTCCCATGGATAACATGATTCCAACTATTAAGATGAAACTTGCATTTTCCCACCCTTCCTTCTCTTATTCATAACCCTTACTTCCTCTCCACTTCCTCCTGAGAAGTGTTGATCATTAATCATATAAATATTTCTTCATTTTCTTATTTCTGTCTATTGACCTAAGTGCAGCCTAAGGCAGGGGTTCACAAAGCCTTTCTAAAAGCCCTTGGTAAATATTTTTGCTCTGTGGGCCATGCAGTCTTTGTCAACCAAACCCTTAGCTTTACCTGAGAAACACAAAAACCACCCAGGAGAATACAAGCATGAAAGAGTTTGGCTGTGCTCCAATAAACTTAATTTTTGGATGCAAAAACTTAAGTTTCATATATTTTTTATGTGTAACAAAACGTTCTTTTGCTTTTTTCCCAAAATATATAAAATGACTTGAAGCTCCTGGCCTGTCCAAGAAGCAGATGGCAGGCTGTAGTTTGCGGATCCTGGCTTTAAACAAGAGAACTGCCTCTGGTTTGGGAAACTAGGGCACTTCCCTGGCTTTCTGTCTGGACCTTGGTGCAGGAAGGTGGGATCCTTTAGCAATTGCAAATATGGGCTTTGTAATCAGACACAACTAGGTTCAAACCTTGGTATGCATCCCCTCTCTGAACAACAGTTTCCTTATCCATAAAATTCATATTTCTATACCTATGGGATTAACTGATACAACACATGTGAAATGTTTAGTGTAGATTCTGCTATATGGTAAACAAAATACACAGTAGTTCTCATTATACGATTATTGTCAGGTGACCAGTGCTTTCCTCTTGTGACTGGCCTACCTGCCCTCACTTGGGGCACGGCAGTATCCTTTCTGCTGCTCAGGTTTTAAATGAGAGGACATTCAAAACAGTGTCAAGCTCATATCTAAAAATGTCTATGATTTTTTCCTTCTTGTAACATAACCTCTTGCTTTTAAGTGTATTAAAGATAATCAGTATTTTAAAAAGTGTATGTTCTGGGCCTCCCCGGTGGCGCAGCGGTTGAGCGCTGGGTTGTGAAGCTGCCCGCAGCCTCTGCAGCACCGGTTCGATCTCCGGCTGCTCCCCGGCCACCGGAGGAGGGTCCCACATGGTGCGCAGACCTCTCCTGCCGCCCGCTGCTCCCCTCAGCAGTGTACTTCGGTCCTTCTGCCTGCTCTGCTCCCCGCTCTGGCTCTGGTGAATTCTCTCACCCTCCCGCGCTTCTGACTGTACCCAGTGCTTGTATAATAAATAAATAAATCAATAAATCTTAAAAAAAAAAAGTGTATGTTCCAAGAGTGGATCTTGGGCTTTTGGAAGACAGAGCTATATTTGTGAGAAACAGGGTGGGAGAAACACAGGAGTTTTTATTCTAGTGGTTTGTATTTAACAGAAGAATTGACCCTTTGTCTCACTTCTTCCTGGTCCAGTTGACAGTTAACATGAAACAAAATTCTTTTGGATTCCTAGGGGAGAGGTGTCATCATCTGAAAAAGAATCTGGCACTCAGTGAGCCCCTTGGCACCTCCATTATGATAGCATGATGTTGATGGCACTCAATTTAAAGAGTCCAGGTGAAAAAAGATCCACAAAATGAAAACAAGGCTGCAAATGCAGATAGCGTATCTTCAGTTCAGCTAAGTGAACTGTGCCATCCAATTATTTCCAATTACAATTGCGTTTCTTTCTTTAATGTTTTCTATGCCGATATCCAAGTTGCTAATGAAGCAGGCCCCTGCTTTATGATCTCCATTGCTGCAACTTGCTGGGCTTAATTGCTTTGTCTCCATAACAGACAGACATTCTGAACAATTAGACAATAATAAGGAAGAAAGACGGGGAAATGGCTTAGATTCTTTCGTTTTAATTACGCTGATAGTGCACCCTACCGTTCTGAATCAATGCTGAAGTGCTATTTTTGATAGCATTCAATAACATCCAACTAGAGCTAATAAATTTATATTTCTAATGCAAAAGAACCCCCTCCTCTGTCTCAGCTGATTGTTGCTTTTTGTAGAACAGCAATACTTTCTACGCACATGGCATGTTTCAGCTCCAGTTTCCTTCACAGTTGTTCTGCTGTTCTGTATTGCTTCTGTTTTAGATAGAGAGAAAATAGAGTTGTTTAAGCTGGCTCAAGTTTGCATAGCATGTTGGGCATTTAGTTGCCCAAATATTTCCAGGAATGCCTCTTGAAATTCATGTTTGCAAGGATGCCTTTTAAAGATGCCAAATTATAAGTAGGATGCTCAGACTCCAGTCAGTTCTGAGTGTTGAGAAATACAAGGTCTGTGCGATCTGGTCCCTGCCTCATCTCCAACTTACATTTCACTCTGCCTGCTGTCTCACGTTGCATTGATCTTTCAGTACCATGGACAGCACAAGCTCAGCCTTGCCTGATGGTCTTGTCTGCCTGTGCCTACGTGGTTTATTTTTATTCTCCTGCCTCAGGTCATGTGCTATCTCCTCAGAGAGGCCTTCCCTGATCCCTTTATCTATTTGCTACTGTTCTTACACGTCTATCCTTTCCATTACTCTCTTTCATTTGGTTGGATTATTTCATTTAACTGTTTCTTCCACCGTACAAATTGTATCACATATTTCCTTCTCTGTGCATTTGTTAATCATCCCCAGGGCAGGGATTACTTCTGCTTTGTTAACCACCATATAACTAGTAAGTTAAAAAGAACTTGAAACTAGTGGGTATTTCATAAACAATTTTTGAGTGAATAAATGTATAAGTGAAAGGATACATCCTTTTTCTTTCCTGCTGTGAGTCCCCTGACAGCTATAGACTGCTGATAACTTATCCAACTTTCCAATTGAAACCAATGTGACTGGCCTCCCTCATAGGACTGTGAATTCCTTGAAGGCAGGGATGTGGCCAGGCAGACTTTTTTATTCCCAATGTCTAACATTGTATCTCTATGTAGTTGTGGATCAGCAAATGTTAGTGAAAGCCATAAATGATTCTGAATGAACATTGACTTTGCAATTTGTGTCTCATGTGTGATGAAAATAGCTTGTCAAGAAATTAACATACTTAAAAATAGTGTTATTTATTCCCATGTAGGAGAGTGGGAACATTTTCTTATTTCCTTAAAACAATCAAACCCATATTTTTATTTCTTGTTTTAGGTTAGTGATATTTAAATGTCTATACATATATTTATTTTGCTTACATAAGAAGTACAGTATCAGAGCAGAAAATGCAAAAATTTAGAAAAGAGTATAAAAAGAAACCTGTAAAAAGAAACCATATGTAATTCTACAGCTTGGATGTAACACTGTTTATCTTGTGTTTCATTACATAATTCTAAGTACACACGCATTTAATTCATTACAAGTAGCAAAAATAAAATGAGTACTTTTGTGTCCTATTTATTATTCATTTATGTATCAAGACCATTTTCACATGTTATTATAATTCTTTGAAGATATAATTTCTCATTATTATGTATTGGCATCTGTCTTGAAGTGATATCCTAATGGATTTCAAAGCTATTTACCATTCATGAATGATCCATGTTTTATTTATTTATTATATTATGTTTCTTCATATTACCTATTTTGTGTATCTCCTATTTTCTTATTATACTTGTAAGTAGTTTATAGCTTATCTTATAAACTACTTATAAATCTTTTATATATGAGGTACTTAAAAATTTTATATTTACATTTGTTATTACTGGTATATAGAAAGCTCTTGATTTTAAATATTTATCTAATACCCATAGAGTTTGTTAGCCTTTATTCTTAAATCTGATAGTTGGCTTTCTGGGTGTTATAGGTGGACAATTAGCACATTATTATGTTCTTTTATCCTGCTTTATGCTATTCATAATATGGTTCACTCTGAAATTATGCTTGATTGTTTATTTTCCACATTACAGTGGATGCTTGTCTGCTTAATTATTTATGCATTATTTTAGCTAGAAAAATATTGAGCTAGCCTGTCTTCCTTCCTCCCCTGCCCTGCACCTTCAAGCTTCTTACTCTTGGTGATACATATAATTTCCCCTGTTACGGTAAGACCTGGCACTGAGTCCTTCTTCACCAGTCCTATATCTCAGCTAACTGTTATTTGGGCCATTGAATTTTAGACTGAGAGAGCTGAAAGTTACTTAGAGACAATTTAATTCAACCCCTTTCATTCATACATAAAAAACTGAGCTATTCAGCATAATGGTAATTGTGACATGCCCCTATCACATAGCAAAATCATCGAAGAGCTGGAATAAGGGTTCTGGTCTTCTAAACTCCCCATCTGGGATGTCAATTAATTAATGAGAATATTTGTACTGTGAATACACAACTGAACCATAAACATGAAATAATAATAATGAACTGAAATATTATACAAAGAGACTTTATTAAAAAATGTATGAGACTTATCATGACATTTAACCTTCACAGAGAGAGAAACAAGCCAAGTCAACAAACTTGTTCCTCTAGCTTAAAAAAGTAATTTGTATGAGATTACCAAAACTTCCCTCCCTGCTTATAAAAGTCCTGGGAAAATAAACATTAAGAAGATCTAAGCATTAAGATAAAGATCTCAGAGAGGTAAGAGCTTGGGTGATTTTTATTGTCTTTATTCTTTGGAGGATTTTTCCTAAAATGTGGAAGGTGGTATGACATTTAATATGAGCAGATAAAAGTCACTAGTTTAAAAGTTTAGGCTGATGGCATTATGGAACCAGACACAAGAGGATGAACCAGGAGACTCACAATGTGTAGCATGATTATATCAAGAAAATGCATAATATATGTGATACCTCATGTATCTCTTAGAAATGAAAACTGATTTTTCTCATGATTGTGTTTGAGGTTAAAATGTGCCTATCAATTTATGTTTTAAAAGGCCTGTTATGAGCAAAATTCTTCTTGAAGGTGAAGGCTTTTTTATGCTACAGGTACTCTGTTTAGATGGGGGAGACTGTCAGAAGAAATTTTAAAGCAAAGCCATACCCTACTGTGGTAATTCATGCAAATTTTTAAGTTGGTGGAAGTAGCAAGGTTGACTTATTTATTTTTTCTTCTCATCCAGAGAAATGTCAGCTCAGTGTGTTCCTGAAGCCATGGATTGGGAAGAACAGTTTAGCACCCGGGGAGGGACGCTTGTGATTTTAGACCATAGTGCTGTTGACTGTTCTCAGTGTTCCTGTTCCATATTTGGAATGTCCTTCAGTGCTATTTTAGCGAAGGGTGAGGAGTGATAAAGATGTGTTATCATTACCATCTACACACAGGGTTCTCACTGAGCCTGAAAGTATGGGAACTCGAATGCCTTTGGGTCAGGGATGAAAAAGCCCTTCATTTGGATTTTCCCTTGTTATCTCTCCTACTGAAAGGGCTGCAATCAGCAAAAATAAGCCAATTTGCTGCATGGGAGAAAACTCTAGAAGGAGAAATGTGAGGGAGTCAACAAGGCAGATTCAACGTAGATCCAGGGAACACATGGTGTGAGCCGTGGTGAAATCAGTTTGACCTGTGGGACCTGAGGTTTTCAGAGTAAGTGGAAGTGAGGTAGACTTTGGTGAATGGAAAGAACTTTCCCAGGTTGAAAACAGAGAATGGGTCATTTCAGTGGAGAAATGACCTCACGTCTCACAGTCCAACTTCTGGATTTTGGCTCCACTTTTCTTATTGATGCCACCTGCTTCACCACCATCATGCATCACAATCTGACCTCTGCTGGCCTGACTTTCTTTAACTGTGTTTAGCAGGTCTTCATTTTCTCTTTGGTCTCTGAGATCAGTGCCACTTGGCAGTGTGCTCCCACATTCCAGGGCAACCTTCTTTGACTTGCATATCTTTTTTTTTTTTTTTTTCTTTTTTTTTTTTATAGAGGCATGTTTTATTTATTTATTTGTTTGTTTGTTTTGTTTATACATGCACTGGGTACAGTCAGAAGCGCGGGAGGGTGAGAGAATTCACCAGAGCCAGAGCGGGGAGCAGAGCAGGCAGAAGGACCGAAGTACACTGCTGAGGGGAGCAGCGGGCGGCAGGAGAGGTCTGCGCGCCATGTGGGACCCTCCTCCGGTGGCCGGGGAGCAGCCGGGGATCGAACCGGCACCGCAGAGGCCGCGGGCAGCTTCGCAACCCAGTGCTCAACCGCTGCGCCACCGGGGAGGCCTTGCATATCTTTGAACCACTATTTTCGGTATCCTCTGTTGTCATCCTACACGTTTTCCCCGGCTACTTTCCTCGTTACCGCTATAATTTCACTCTCCTTTAGTCTTGTTCTCAGTTCCTCTGTTACCATTACTTCCTTTGAGATATTCCCAAATTCCAAGTTCAGGATTATCTCTCTGTTAATACACTTGCTACAGCTGCAGTTGTTACTTTTCTGATCTTTCAGGAAAATTTTAGTTTTTAAGGTAGCTTTACATTGAGGCAGGCAGCATTAGTTTATAACATGATATATTTCAGGGCTAACAGCATTGTAATTCCATGACTGCAAACACTACCCAAATGTGGGATTATTGGGTAGTTCCATTTAAAATTTTAATTTATTAAAATTTTACATTTACATTTACCCTAACTACCCCCTCACTCCTGCTTCACCTCAGGTCTCATTTTGTTTATTAGTGTCTGCTATTTTTAAAAAGTATTTTGCTTTTGCTTTGCCAAGTCATCTGCTACATACGTGTCCAATATTTGTCTCTGTCATTCTGACTTGCTTTATGCCACATCATTCCCTAGAATTCCTCCATTTTGCTGTAAATGGCAACATTTCTTCTTTCCCTGACTAAATGGTATCCCACTGTGTAGCTAGAGCCCTTTGCTTGATCCAGTAATCTACCAGTGGCACTTGTGTTGTTTGCATAGCCTATCTATTACATACAATGCGGCAAAAACAGCATAGAGCATATGGTTTTTTTGAGTTGATGATTTTATGTTCTTCAGGTAGATGCCCAAGGGTCATACAGTATTTCCATTTTTAGTTTTTTAAGGTAAGTTCAGATCACTTTCTGTCATGGCCACACCAGTTTATATCCCCACCAACAGTGTAGTAGTGTTCCTTTTTCTCTGCATCCCCTCCGGCACTTTTTGGAAGTCTTTCTAATACGTACCATTCTCACTGGTATAAGATGGTATCTCATTGTGGTTTTGACCTGCATCTCCCTTATTCAAAGCGATGATGAACATTTTCCCATGCATTGATCAGTCTTTAAGATATCCTCTGTAGTGTTTTTTTTTTTTTTTTGGTTCAGATTTGCTGCCTATTTATGAATTGGGTTGTTTTTCTATTATTGAATTGTATACTTTAAAAATATATCTTAGATATTAACCTCCTTGTCAACAATGTAATGAATAAATATTTTCTCCAATCCAGTAGATGTAGTAGCTTCTTCTGTGAGGAGACCCAGGTGATCTAACCTGGTTTTCCCTGAAGGTTCAGGCTCCAGCAGTTCTATCTATATGGGGAGCCTCAGACCCAGGCCAGTAACCACCACTCTACACTCCTGTTTCTGTAGTTCTCCAAGACTGCACCCTCTGGTTTGGATGACAATTCTGTGCAGCCCTTATCCACCACAGTGCCAGGCTTCTGAGGTCCCTGATGTTGGTTCGTACCCCTGAGTCAACAGCCACAGAACCTCCATGAGGCCTTCCCGTGTACATTGCATCTCCCAGTTATTGTGACAAGCATAGTTCAATTGAAGTGTTTCCTACCCCTTTATGTCAGGCTGTTGCCTCTGGTATGTGCTGTAGTTTTCTGTTTTCTTTCAGGGGTCACTTTGCTCTCCTCTAGCTTAGTTGTAAATCTTTGGAGGAGGAGAGCCTGGTATCTTCACTCTGCAGCCATCTTGCCAGGCTCTCTTTATTTTTATTTTTTGAGGTACCTCCGTATTGTTTTCCATATTGGCAGCTCCAATTTATATTTCCACTATTAGTGCAAGAGTCCATTTCCTCCACACTCTCACCAACAGTTACTGTATCTTCTATTTATAGCCATTCTAAATCATGGAGGTGAAATCTCACTGGTTTTGACTCGCATTTCCTAATGATGGATTATGTAGAACATCTTTTCATGTGCCTGTTGGCCATCTCTATATCTTCTTTGATGATATGCCTCTTTAGATCCTTTTTAAAATTGAAGTCCATGTTTCTGTTTGTTGTTGAGTGTATGAATTGCTTATTTATTTTGGATATTAACTCCTTGTCTGATGCATGGTTTGCAAATATCTTCTATTTTGTAGGCTGCCTGTTCATTTTAAGGAGGGTTTCTTTCACCGTGCAGTAGCTTTTTAGTTTGATTTAGTTTCATTTGTTTGCATTCTCTTTTGTTTCTCTTGTGGCTGGAGGTGAATCCACAAAGACATCACTAAGGCAGATCAGACCTCTCTCTTCTTGATGAAAGAACTTATGACTCAGCTTTGCAGAAAGTCTTCATGACCCCGAAGTCCTCTATGCATTGTCAGAACTCACAGGTTTTATTTTATCTTTTTTAAAATGCATGATCTTCTACAGGAAGAGAAGGAAGAAGTGTTATTTGGTATACATTTTTTAAACAAGGCACCACCAATTCATCACTTTTTCAGATCATGACAACAGTATTAGTCATGTGGTTGATGGTTTTAAGATACCAATTTCAGACCATGGACTATTTCTTAAAATTTGATAATTTTAAAACTAAAATAATTTTTGGTCACTTTAGTATTTTTTTTTAATTTTGAAAAGGTTAGCAATATCTTCCTTAAAAATAAAAATCAATAACTTTGATGCTGTTAGAATGAGCAGAGACCAATTGTATAATCCACGGCTTCAGTTTAAAGATCCCAGTGGCTGGAGAGACACTCCTAAATGAAAATTGTACAAGCAAAGTTCTTGAATATGTCATTTTGCTAAGAAGCCAACTCAAATCTGAAGACTCCCAAACACCAACCACAGAATGTGGCATTCCAATGATTGCAAAATGGGAAATTATTAAGAATTATAAAGAAGACCCAGAGCATTGCACCCGTCTGGAAAATGAAATAGCATCTCTCTAAGTTTGAAGGAACAATGTGCTCTTAAAAAACAGTAAGAGCATGTAAGTGGCTTTACTTAACCTTTTAAATAAAAAGGAGAACTTTTTAGCAACTGTGGAGAACAAGATGTTCTGTTTTTCTTTTTTTTTTTAAGAAAGAAAATACATTTCTAATTAATTCAAAAGCAGCAGGAGTTCACATTATTTTCTTTCTCTGAAACTTTGCCTTTTATCAACAGTTTGTCCTGGTCTTTTCCATACACTCCCAAGGGTGGTCACCCTGCCTGGAAATAACAATTTTCCCCAGCGGGAGGCGCAGGAGAGAACATGTATGGGATTGAACAGTCATACAGGAGAGAACTCCTGGGCTGTTGACCACCTGAGTTTCCAACTGCAGAAATCACAATCTGCATTAACTTTCTAGAAATTCCAGGGACCAGCAGTAGGGCTTATGGCAGTATAGCCAACTGGGGTTAGAAGGAAACCTACTTCCTTCCTTCTTCTGTGGCCGGCTCAGGTGCAACTGCACTTCCTGGACTCAGGTGGGGCCAGGCATAGGTGCTCATCTCCTGTACAAGGAGAAGACTCATGCCATGTGGATCCACAGGACTGAGCTGAAGTCATAGCACTGTGGTTACTGGTTACTGACCTGGTGTGAATGAGTAAATGACTGAACCCACCTGGGTTTCAGCTTCCTCAGCTGTGAACTGAGTTTTTCAAAGATCCTGTTAGGAAGACCACATTTACATATGTCATGTCAGTATAGGGGCCACAAAGATGGATTTTGTGGCCAAATCCTTGTCATCAACACATCCTTATGACACCTACTATGTGTCAATAACCAGGCACTGTGCTAGTTGAAGAATGAAAGGGCTCCTTGTAGAGCACACAGCACAGTGGAGGAGGCAGAGAGAAGCACCCCAGCAAGCCCACTGGTGTTCATCCAGAGGGCGTGAGGGCTGCAGGGAAAAGAACAATGTTTACCCAGACTGTGTCTGGGAGAGCACCTACTGCAGGTTGGGTGGGCAGAAGGAGGTGCCTTTGACCCTCTCTAAGATTGTGAACTTTGCTAGGCCAGGACTTTAATCATTGGTTGGAGACTGGTTGTGAAATACAGCAAGAAATGCACCTGAAGTAGATGCATTTCATTCTACTGACTCGTGCGCTAGTGACACCATTATTTTGTTTTCTCTCAGTGAACGCTTTGTGCTTTGAGCTGGGAGCCCAAAGTTAAGAGAACTTAGCATGCATCTTGTGCCTGTTGGCGGAGGCGGCGGGGCTTAGTTTGGGGTCCTTTCTCTCTCCATAGGGTTAATACAAAGCTGGGCCAGTTACAGAGCATAGGGCATTCCTAAGTTATCGGGTGCATCCTCATCCTTCAGCCGCTTAATGAGGTGCCTCTGTGTCACTCTGGACAGGGTGTCCAGGTAAACTTGTGTTTGTTCCTACTTTCAAACTGCTTCTGGGTCACCCTCAGGGCACCTGTTCCTGTGGTTTTTGGGTGTTTGCTAGGGGAGCACCCTTCTATGCCTCTAGAAAGAGTGGGACCTCCACTTCTCTGTTTCTGAACTCCCATTTCTCTGCTGTGCCCTGTCGTCCTTCCTCTTGGATCTGCCTGGACTGAGGTTAGTGTGAGAGGAAGCAGAAGGAGAGTGGGGAGCCTGGGAGATGGCACATCTAAGCTTCCTCAATACCTCTTTATCACCCCCTCCACACTCAACTTGAGCCTTTATCTAGTCTTAGATGTTGGGAAGATTTTGCTCTTACTCATCTCATATTCTTCTAAGTATTTTGTGTATGAACAGCTTTTAAATTCAACAACCGAAAGGTAACAGCCTTTCTTCCTGATACCCCCCCTTTAAAAAAAAAGTTTTATTTATTTATACAAGAACTGGGGTACAGGCCAGATGTGCGGGAGGGTGATAGGATTCACCAGACAGTGCAGGGAACAGAACAGGCAGACTGACTGAAATACACTGCTGAGAGGAGCAGTGGGCGAGACAGGAAGGGTCTGCCACACCATGTGGGTTGCTCCACACTTGGCGGGGATTGAACCGGCACTGCAGAGGCTGCAGACAACTTCACAGCACTGCGCTCAACCACCCTCGACACCAGGGAGGCCCTGATACCCCTTTTCTATACCCACGAATACTCTCCCATTTGGGGAACATTAACCATCCAACAGTCTTTTCCCACTCTCTCATCTGGCAGAGTCTTAGTACCTGTTCCCTATAATGATCTGGAGCTCCCACTTCTGGTCATCACCCATCCAGGATGGTTTTAAATGGCCCCCAGTAAGGCAATGCAGCCAATGAGACAAAAGGACATCTGCTGGAGGGTTCTAGAAAGATTTCCTTATGTGTGGTGGAAAGTATTTGTGTTTTTAATGACACTGATGATCCACTGGGTTAATCAACCCTAGAACATTCTAACTCTGGATGTATTATTAGTAATGAATGTTAATTATGAGCTAAGATGTTCCTTCTAAATGCAGGCTACTTGTGGTTTTCTGTTATTTGGAGTCAACACATCCTAATTGATAATGTGAAAAGGGGAATGCATATAAAGAAATGCAGTGGAAAGAAATTCCTATCAGTTATCTCTGTTGACATCTCTACACTCTGTGTGAGGGGTAGAGATATCAGGGGGTCTGATAAGGGAGGGGCTGGATCTGCAAGTGAAGAGAAATACCAGGACTCACCAGGAACATGTTTTCCTAGACCAGAGTACTTTTTTTTCTTTCACACATCACTATGTGTCTGCATGCATTTTTCTCTTAGTCATTCAACATTTTAGTAAGAATTTAGCCTGAGCCAGCCAGTGGTAGTGTACTTGGTCATATTAGTCACACTTAGACTGATGTAATGTACAGACTTTGTGTTAAAACAGTTGTTCTAGAAGCTCATTGTTGCAGTGATTTTGCTCTGAGATGGAACATAAAACACAAGGAAAGTCCACATCGTGGGACAGAGGTTATAGAGGTTAGAGGTTATAGACAAGTAAAGGGAACAGTATGTCATTCCAAAGCATGTCATTTGGAATAAGGGTTATTTTGAGCTGCAAGCAGTTGAGAAAAAGAAGATATAAGAAAAACTCTGTATCCTCCACCTATTTTCCTAAAAGCAGGATATAAATTTCTAAAGGGGTCCCCTTCTCTTCTTTGCAAGGAAGGACAAAAGTTAATCTTAACTGGAGACACGTCTGCACTCTTCCCAGCTCAAGGTGGTGCCAGAGGAATCTACATAACAAACCTTGCTAAAACCAGCATGAGCTACCATTAGTTTCTCCATATATTTGCCTTCCCATAATTCACTGAACTTCAGAAGCTTAATGTCTTTGTCCTTTTTCTATTCCTGTCTCTAAAAGTACATTGTTCTTCTGGTAAGATGCTCTGCCAGCCTGAGTTCTAGCCACCACTTTGAGTTACTCATTGCCTGGTGCTCCATGTGGAAGTGGGTAATAGACTTCCAAATGTTTTTCTCTTGTTAATCCATCTTTTGTCAGTCTAGTTTATAGGACCCCAGCCAGAAAATCCAAGATACATAGTGGAAAAGAGTTTCTTTCCTCCTCTATACATGCATCCCTGCCTTGCAGCCTACACCAGCCTGTGCAAGGCAGCAAATATACATCTCAGAACTTTTTCCTGTTGAAACTGGATCTTCCAGAGTGCTCCAAGAAGTTAATCCTCAGTGATTAGAATAGTCAAGAGAAAGATCATGTAATTGACTTCTCTGATCTAATTATCTAGGGCTAGTGTCAGAAATAAGGCCCAGATCCAAGGCGGTAGCAGTGAAAGGGGCCAGTGAAGGCAGAAGTCTTGCATGCACTCTGCAACCAAAGGGCATGAAAATATTGTCAGGGGCGTCGCTGGTGGTGCAGGGGTTAAAGACACCACTGTCAAGCTGTTGGCAGCCACTGCAGCACAAGTTTGATCCTGGCTGGCCAGGGAGCAACCCACATGGAGCAGCAGACCTCTCCTGTCTCACCTGCGGCTCCCCTCAGCAGTGTATTCCGTGGAACTGCCTGTTCTGTTCCTCACTCTCTCTGGTGAATCCTCTCACCCCCCAAAACCTCTGGCTTACACCCAAGTTCTCGTATGCATAAATAACTAAATCTTAAAAAAGAAAAAGAAAATACTGTAGGGAACGTACAGGTTTGTGGACCTCTGAACTGACAGGTTCTCAACCTTTCAGAGATGAGCTAAAAAGATGTTTGATGTTTGGTACATTTAACCACATACTCATCTTCTGTTGTTGTTGTGGTTTTTTTTTTTTTTTTTGCCATTGTTTGCATTTTGTTGAATAATGAAGAAATAAAGAGAAATCCTTCAGCATCAATGGGTACAGATTTGCTGCAGAGACCAGAGGCCTAGAAAAAGTTACATTCTTAAATTTCTCCCTCCCTGCCACAGATAGTTTGAATAGGGTAGTATCTCACTTTGGAATGAATAGGGTCACAGCATGGGAGGTACTTTCGGTTGTACCTGGAGGGAAAAATTTTACAAAGAACAAACTCTTTATGTGGAGTTCTGGCTTGTCAGTCTTTTGCCCTTTTGACCAGCCCACCTGGGGAAGTGAGTACAGCACTCCCTCTTGCCTGCCAAGGGCCTGGGCAGAGAAGCAAAGGCCATTCCATGGGCAAGCATAGACATTCGGCTAGCGGGTATCCTCTGGCCATCAATTTCCTTATTACTGAGCTGTGCAAACTTTGAAAAGCCAAGTGGACCAGAGGTGATGACTTGGGGTTCAAAGTAGATCCTCTGCAATCTCAAGTTTCCCTTGAAGTATCCTCACCGTCACCTTGAGAAGGCTCACCCAGATGTGTGAGGGTGCAGGTTTCAGGGGTAACTGCAGCCCATTTGCCTTGTCTTTGACAAGTCTTCAGGTTATCTTTGAGTAGCTGTGGTCTCATGCCCAGATTCAGAGAGTTCAGCGAATTACCCTGACAGCCTATTTTTGCAGCAATCGGCTATTTGGGTCCTGGAGGTGGGTGGGCGAGGGCGGGATGCTGTTCAGAGCAGCTGTGTATTGTACATGGACATCATGTGTTCTGAGTCAGGAGCTCCTGGAGAGGTTTTGTGCCTCCGCAAACTCCCCTGGGACACAATTTGTCTGAAAGCCAGTGTTTCAGTAGGTAGGGCATTTGAAGCTACATTCTTATTTTTATTACTGCCTACTTTAACTCTTCAGGCAGGGCTGGCTTCAGACACAGGAGGAGAAGGTGCTTGCAAAGTAAGCCCTCCTTCCTTTCTCTGCCCAAAAATATGCTTGCCGCAGATCTGTCAACCTGCCGAGAAGTCGCCCATGTGGGGACCTCAGTGCTGTGTAAACAATAAAGCCGCAGAGGTGTGGAAAGAATCACAGTGAGCAGATGTGCTGACTTCTGCACCTGCGTGCTATGAGATCTTGGGAAAGCCACCTCCAGCATCTGGACTTCCCTTTCCCCACCTATAAAGGTGGGAGCTGATTTCTACATTCTCTTCCAGCTTGGCATTCAGTTAATGTGTCACTCCACCCAAGCTCAAGGTTTGCTCCTTCTGGAAGCCCTTCCTAACCATCCTACCTCTCAGTGAGCTTTTTTCCTGCTGAGTCTGAGTCCCACGTCATTCAGTCCTTGGCCATCTGCATGTCCTGTATTACTTTCAACATATGTAGGTAGTGTAGCTGGAACAAGGTGCTAAGGTCTTTAAGGGCAGGAAATACATTGCTCTGTGCCTCTGAAAACATCACTGCTTAATTCTGACCTGGAAGAGTTAAGTAGTCCCCATGACTGTCTCTTTCACGAGACGACTGTTATAATTAAATAATTTTCAGTCTCCTTTGAGATAAACATAGTCACATCTTGGTTTCCAGATTCATAACAGTGATGTCTATCAGTCATCAGCTCTTAAACTTTCTAGGGAATTTTCACATTCACTATCTCATTTTAACCTTCAAAAGCTCTGTGAAGTAGTTGGATGGTACCAACATGGTTACTGCCATTTTGCACATTTAAAAATTTGAGTTCTGTGTATTGCATGCCATGCAGTGATGTAGTGATAACTTTGGATCTGGTACACAGTATGCTGACCCTGTGTTCAGAGTTCTTCCCTTTATGTAAGGCTTCTTCAGTTGCTTTGGTGTTTATTTTGTTTTTTTGTTTTGTTTTGTTTTGTTTTGCTTTGGTGTTTATTTTGAATGATAAAGGCTAATTACGTGGATTGCAATGAAAGGAATGACAATGTGGATCACCAATGGGAGAGGGGACAGGATTGATTTAGGGTTCAGGACTCTGATTCTGGATTTGTTAAAGATTTGGATTGAATTCTAATCTAGATGGCACCAACTACTGGCTGTGTGACCTTGGGCCATTTAATTAAACTATCTGGCTCTGAGTTTCTCTCCTCAAAATGAAGGTTACAAAAATATCTCCTCCAAAGAATTCTGAGGATGAAGCTCTGTACATGAATAACTTCACTTGCCAGCACAAGGTGGCCCCTTGTGGCTATGTACTCTCTTGAGTTTTACTACATAACATCAGATCATTGGGCAGAGCAGTCTTGGATAATTACAGCTATAAATGAGACTGGTTCTTCTGCGATCAATATTTCTTTTTTTTCAAGATGTATTTATGCATACAAGAACTGGGGTGTAAGACAGAGGCGCAGAGAGGCGGTGAGAAGATTCATCAGAGAGAGTGGGAAGCAGAGCAGGCAGATCCACAGAAATACACTGCTGAGGGGAGCAGCAGGCAAGGCAGGAGAGGTCTGCGCCCTGTGGTTTGATCAATATTTCTGATTCTTTTTTTTTAAAGATTTATTTTTTATTTATACAAGAGCTGGCCGGAGTCGCGGGAGGGTGAGAGGATTCACCAGAGCCAGAGTGGGGAGCAGGACAGGCAGACGGACCGAAGGCACTGCTGAGGGGAGCAGCAGGCGAGACAGGAGAAGTCTGCTTCGCCATCTGGGATTCTCCCTGGCCGGCCGGGAATCGAACCAGTGCTGCAGAGGCTGTGGACAGCTTCACAGCATGGCGCTTAACCTGCTGCGCCACCAGGGAGGCCCAATATTTCTGATTGTTGGGATAATCTTGGGTTGGCTCACTCAGGTTCTTACAAAACTGCTGTTACTGATGAGCACAACTATGGGGCACAGATTTACATGCAATATCTGGAGGCAAGCCAGTGGAAGACATTCCTTGGGAATTCATCCTTGCACATGCATGCCCTGGTGCTGTCTGAACTACCTATAGTGAAGGACTGACTGTATATTTATTCTAAATTTTAAGTTGTTCCAGACAGATACTTGTGTAAACTACAACCAAATATTGCAGCAATGTTAACTTCTGCAAATGTTTCTGATTGCTTACCTTGTTTCTGTTTGGTTGTTCCTGCAGACAGGCCCCTAGGCACACCTGGGAGGCTCTGTTCTATCTACAATCCTTCAAGCCAGCCTCTGCTTGGCCACAGCATACTGGCCTGACGTTGGCATGTTTTCCAAACCTAGAAGCCAAGCTCAGTTTGCAGAGCAGTTTTGGAGTAGAAAGTGCTTTGATGCTTCATCTTTCTCATGAAAAATTCTGAAATGTTGCCTTTCTGATTAAATATTTGTGCTCAGACTGGAAGTTTAATCACCTAAGAGTAAACAAAAGATTGCAATCCATTAATGTAGTACAGCTCATCCAGAAAAACCCACTATCAGTTGGGGGTGGTGGATGAAGGTAAGGGTTTGGGTTAGTGGGTGCATCTTCTGAAGGATGAGCTGCCCCAGATTGCGTCCCATTTAACTACTCATCTTTAAACTGGACATCAGAGGTGATAAGAAATTGGTGAAGCAGAGAGAGAATCATAAATAAGAAGCCTGACTTATCTGGCTGTGCAGAGTGAGGGGGGGTGTGAGCCTCAGTCTCGTCAAGGCTGCAGGGGGTGCTGGGTAGGTGGCCTTTTCCTTTTGTATCCTGTGTCATCAAGCAGTTTTATTCATTCATTCATTCATCCATTCACTTAATGTTTCCTAGCTTTTACGTGTTTATGCACTAAAGATAGAGCAATAAACAAAGCACCAAGTGTATGTCCTGTTGGGGAACCATCCACACGTCTGTAGTCGGTGGCACTCTGGAGCAGGTACTGAGTCTCACCTGGTCTCTGGGTCAGGGAAAGATTTTCCGAGGAGATACCCAGGATAAACAGGACTTTTCCAGGCAGAGGAAACAGTATGTGCCACGACCGTGGGGACTGGGAGACCTAAGGGCATTATTCGATCAGGGAGATGTGCAGGATGGCTGGAGAAAGAAGGGAATGGGTTGCTTTGAGATGGTGATGGTGAAGTGAATTCAGTGAAGGTGGTAGAGGAAGAGAGAGGAAGAAGTGTGGAGGAGCAGGTAGGACTTCGAAGGTTTGAGAGGGGGACATGGAATTGATGGAGAAGTGAAGGCAGCTCCCAGGGTCCTGGGCTAGGCAGCTGGATGATGACCCCGCTCATGGAAGGGGACCCATATTCAGTATAGTGGGGGATGAAGGTTTGGTTGGAAGATGAGTCTCACTTTTGACATGTGGACTCTGGGGTTCTTTTTTTTTTAATTTTAGGACTGTTTTTTTCGCTTTTCCTCAAGTTGCTTTTATTTTTTTATTTTTTAAGATTTATTTATTTATTTACACAAGCACTGCGTACAATCAGAAGCATGGAAGGGTGAGAGAATTCACCAGAGCCAGAGTGAGGAACAGAACAGGCAGACTGACAAAATACACTGCTGAGGGGAGCAGCGGGCGAGGCAGGAGAGGTCTGTTGTGCCATGTGGGACCCTTGCCGGCGGCCGGGGATCGAACTGGCGCTGCAGAGGCTGCGGGCAGCTTTGCAGCCCAGCGCTCCACCACTGCGTCACCAGGGGAGGCCCGACTCTGGGGTTCTTGTGGGGCATCCAGGGGAGATGTCCAGAGAGCACTTAGAGTGGAACTTAAGATAGACCTGTGGATCCACTGTATTTGGGATATCAAACTACCAACCGGAGCCTTAAGGCAGGCATTGCAGGTCTGGGCAAACTTCTGGCTGCCTGGCTTTTGTTAGACTGCTCTCTTTTGTCTTGGAGGTTTGCTGCCTTCACTTTGCCAGGAGGACTGTCTCATCCACCCTTGCATTCTTGACAATCTCACATGTTCAAGTCTTTTCATCACAACTCACCTGTCCTTTGTCCTGGGCATGGGAGGTGATGAGGGTTCAGTTTCCCCCCCTTCCATTGCATGTGGCCCAAGACGTGTTCATTTTGTCTTCCCCTCCCCCATCCTGAGTGTATCTGTATTGTAATGGGAGGTTTCGCTAAGGCATTTGGTTCCTAGACACCTTTCTTTGTAACTACCTTTAAAACAGCACACATGGCTTGCTGTTTTCATGGAGGTTTATTATCCTGGATCATTTCACGTACTTCCTCTCTCCCCTCCTCTCCAAAATGAGCATCCTCTCTCTTCTGGGTCAGGACCTGTCTGCCCTGTGTTCTAGTCCTTAGTGCTGTGCCGGCTTTGCACAGCTGGCATCAGACACAGACACCACTGCTGGATGGATGGGTTACTGGTGACCGCACAAAGATATATATATTTTCATTCTCAAGAAACCTTAAAATGTGAGTCATGGGCATCACCTCTGCTGAGGAATTGATATCACAGGGGATCTTCTTGTCAATTAAGTTTGTTCAGAAGACTTGCCCCCTAAAAGGAAAGCAAGGAACTGGTATTTCTATCATAAATGAAAGTAGCAGTACATTCTTCTTATAGAAAATTTAGTACAGGCAAGTTAAAAAAAAAAAAACCAGCAATTTTTCTAAATCCTGAAAAAACCTGATAGGAATTATTTTCTACATTTCCATTTGTTATTCAAGTTCTGATTTAAAAAAAAAAAAACACTTCATTGAAGTCTGGTTGACATACAAAAATCAGTGTACATTGAATGCATATGACCTGAAAAGTTGGAAGATCGCATGCATCCACAAATCCTTCACCACAGTCTATGGGGTAAACACATCCATCACCTTCCAAAGTATAATTTTCAGAGGTTTAAATAATGAGGTTGTGTTCACACTACACCGGTGATTTTATGTCTCCCTGTTCCTCTTAGTATTTTAAGATTTCCCATGTTACCACAGTTCTCAAGGAATATAATATTTATATATCTATATTGTTATTTAATTTGTAGTGTTATGTATTTATATTTACAGTGTTATGTAGAAAGTCCTTTTGGACTTTATATTTCTCAACTGCTGGACAATCATTTGCTATGGTTACATCTAATTTTCTCTGTTGAATAATAATGTGACAATGAAATATTTAAAGAATAGATTTTACTTTTAATTTTTGCTAGTAACTTCTGTTGATAATGGAAGTAATGTTATCAGAGCCCCTGTTCTGAGATTTCCTCTAAATCTTTATTAAAGTCCTGCACCACAAAAATCCTTCTTTTCCATCCCTCCCTGAGGTATGTTCTGCATCCTTCCTGCTGTAGCTCAAATGCCATGATTCTGGAAACTTTCCGGGGGCTTACAAATCTGAGAATGCTTGTGTGGGGCCTCACTCAGACTTTGACTACATATCACAGAGCCACACTGAGGCAATGAGCCCTAAACTCAATTTTTGGAGTGTTTCCTGGTGTCATTGCCACAGCTTACCTTAGACCCCTTGTCAAATGTCTGATGGTAGCTCTAGAATTATCCTTCATAGCACATTCCAATTACAATTAAATAAATACAGTTGATACTTGAACAACTTGGGAATCAGGAAAACCAACCCCTTGTACAGTTGAAAACCTGCTTATTATCTTTAATTCCCCTCAACACTTCATTACTAAAAGCCTGCTGTGGAAGTCTTACAGATAACACAAAATCGATTAACACATCCTTGTATAATACATGTGTTACACAGTGTATTCTTAGACTAAAATAGAGACAGTACCTTTAGAGTTCTATGCTGTACTTATCCTTACCCTAAATTTACAAGAAAATTCAAGCAGAAGTGGACCTGTGCGATTTAAGCCCATGATGTTCGAGTCTGTCTGTGAGCAATTAGGTGAACATTTCTTCATTCTTGCCTCCTTCACCCGAACATGTGTTTCACTCCTGTTCATGCTGTCCTTAGCACTTCACACCTAGCTGGTGCCCAGGATACATTTATCTGTGAATGAACAATAGGATAGATGGATGATCTACCAAAAGTACTTGAGACGTCAAAGTCTCTCCTGAGGATTAACACATAAAGAGTCAGTTCCCTTGCTCAGACCGGTATTTCCATTTGCTCGTAATCTAGACCAGCTTTAGAGCCAACACACATTGAGGGTTTATAAGTCAGCTGTGGTGCCAAGCGTTTTATGCACTTTACCTTCTTCAAAGCTTGTACTGGCTTTGCCAGGTGGGCCCTGCTAAGCTTCCCTAACTTCTTCTATGAAGACATGGAGGCTTAGAGAGGTCACACTCCTAGGACTGGGATTTGCCTGACTTGGATTTAAGTTTTAGTCCTTGTGAAAGCTTCTGGAATGTTTTGTCTTACACTGGACTGGAATCTCTCCTGGAAACCTCTTGCTCAATTGGATGAGGTCTCTGTCTTGAGCCATCGGGAATGAGGTTGCTCTTCCCTCTTCGCCAGAGCTCCCCTTGGTGGTACAAGAACTTCATCCTTTGCCAAGTCCTCGCTCCAGGCTCAGACATTTCCACTTGGGACTACAAAACGAGTTTCCTGCACTTGTTTGGAGCTTTTATTTTCACGTGGGCATTTCCCTGCAGAGGATGAGTCTATTCCTAAACCTGGAGGAGGAAAAGGGGGCAAGCAGGGAAAGAAAGAGTAAATAAGACATGTGTGTGATTCCCTATTGTTTGGAGAGAGATGGCCCAGCTTAGAGGTGAAGGCCAAGGACACTGCAGCCCCATGCAGAGGCTCAGACCAAGAGGCTCCCTGGCTGCACAAGCTTGGGCAGATGGACTTCCTGAACAGTGCTGCTGGCAGATTGGGTAATATAACCCCCCAACCCAGCTACCTACTTTCACTAAGAGAGGTACATTTTCTGACGCCCCTGGAGATGACTGTTGAGCATTTCCTGTGTTCCAGTTTCTGAGTTGTTTGCCTGGATGGAACCCAGCAGTCTTGATAGAACCCCATGGAGTGAGTGGGGCCTTCATTAGCCCTACTCAAAGATGTAGCTGAAGTTGTCTTGCTCAGCTCCTGCACCTGGTAAATGGAGGATCAAGTAGTGGCTGGATGCAGGGGCTGAGCTGCTACCCTGCCCTGCCTTTTGCCTCAATTTGATAAACCCATCTTTAGGGGCCTCCTCCAGCTACGTGCCTGCACACCTCCACTTCCCTTCTTCCACTTCGAGAGATCAGACTCCTGCAACACACCCTGGTCTCCTAGCCAGTCTTGGCGTCCTTGCCTGCCCTCCTTCCCAGGGTTATTAAATGGGAGCCTGGCTCATGGTGATTGATGGGCTGGATGCCGATCTCTCGCTACCTTTCCTGGCTCCTGGTAAATATTTACTTTTTGTTACACAGGAACAATGAGGTTTCATACAGGAGATGGATGTTGGGTGTATATATAATATTATGCTTGTCTGACTCCTCTGAACACCCAGCTCTCATTTCCCCAGCTCACTCAGGTAAGAGGAGTAGGCAGCAAGGTGAATTGTAGACTTTGCAAAGGTCACTCCAGGAGGTTTGCAAGCTGTAAGGATTTCTTTTTTTTTTTTTCTTTTTTGCTTATTACTGGACCAGAAGTATGGTCTGTCTTAATAATTTAAGATCTGGTCAGGAGCCATTTATTCCACATGTGTCAATAGTTCCAATTTCTGGGCCTCCCTGGTGGCGCAGCGGTTGAGCGTTGGGTTGCGAAGCTGCCCGCGGCCCCTGTGGCGCCGGTTTGATCCCCGGCTGCTCCCCGGCCACCAGAGGAGGGTCCCACATGGCGCGCAGACCTCTCCTGCCACCCGCTGCTCCCCTCAGCAGTGTACTTCGGTCCTTCTGCCTGCTCTGCTCCCCGCTCTGGCTCTGGTGAATTCTCTCACCCTCCCGCGCTTCTGACTGTACCCAGTGCTTGTATAAACAAAACAAACAAACAAATAAATAAATAAAACATGCCTTTATTAAAAAAAAAGAAAAAAAAATAGTTCCAATTTCTATCTAATACTGTCCCTTTGATTCATTCACATTTGAAGCATCAATAGGTAATTAACTTTGCCCTAAGCAGTAATGTCCCTCAAAGCATGGCTGCGATATGCTGATTTGACCAATGCATGTTGCAATGTATATATATCTGCAAAATACTTCTATGTATCCTATGACTGTGTCACCTGAACCAGGTAGCAGGTGGCTTGTGTCCAGCTCTCAGCTGCCACCTCCTGGCTCTGCCACCCAGGTGTGTGCTCTTCACCCTCCTTCTTTCTACTCATTTTTCTATTTCCAGTGTGAGATGATGTTTATCACAGAAAAGGAGTTCATGTAGGCAGACAGGTTAATCTAAAAATTGTCCTCACTTACACAAAGGCAGTTTCCGATCTCTACCTTGCAGTAGGTTGGTGGCTGTTGTCATTCATCTATGGGAGTGCGACGGAGGAGGTGTGCAGAGAGAGAAGACAGCCCTGAGAGGTCTGGGAGGTGGTGAGAACAGAGGCTGCAGGGAGGATGCGGGGAACAAGGGGGAATCAGGGAGGGAGTGTTTGACTGCAGGTTCCCTTCTCACAGTAGCACCCCAGCTGTGAGTTGGTTCAGTTCCCTCTTTCTACTTCTTTATCTTTGGACCTCCCTCCCTCCACCTTATTCTCTCCTTTCTTTCCCTGCATTTCTCAACTAGTCTTCCTTATCTTATGGCCACATGGAAATGTGCTCTATTTCCACAGATCCCAACCATGAACCAGATATGCTACCCCATGCCTGCTACTATTGTGTTTTTTCCCTTGTTAAAGAGTACAGTTTCTAAGAAGAGTGTCTTCAACTAATGTCCTCAGCCCAGGTTTCTCAGAGCAGAGAACCTGAGCAGGAGGAAGATGGATCTGGGTTCCCAGTTGCCTGTGGTATTGTCCTTTCCCTGCTAGATGGGGTCTTTGACCCTCACAGCTCAGCCCTGTGTGCCAGAATCCACAAAGCTGGCCTGTTGCTGTCCCCTTGCTTGGTCACAGTCAGAAAGGCTTTGTAATCACTGGGGCTGAGTCCCTGAAGTACAGATTCAGAGGGAAAGAGACCAGAACCTGGATCTTAGCTGTTGTTGGTCTCCAGATAACTGTTTCTCTTCTGACTTCTTCATTGCCCAGGACTTAATTCAGGATTTTTTTTTCTTGTTTTTTGGTCTCTACATGTTTGGGGCCTTTCCAGATTTTTTTTTTTTTTTTATGGTGAATGTCTATTTTTTTTTTTTTAAGATGTATTTATTTATGCATATAAGAGCTAGGGTACAGGCCAGAGGTGTGTGGGGGGGGGGTGAGAGGATTCACCAGAGACAGAGCAGGGAACATAACAGGCAGACTGACTGAAATACACTGCTGAGGGGAGCAGCAGGCAAGTCAGGAGAGGTCTGCTGTGCCATGTGGGTTGTTCCCTGGCCAGCCAGGGATTGAACTCGTGCTGCAGTGGCTGTGGATTGCTTCATAGTGCTGTGCTTAACCCCTTGCGCCACCAGGGAGGCCTGAATGTCTCTCTTTTAAGCCCATCTAATCCTTCACTTAAGGCCATTATTTCCTGTTTATTTTCCTTCTGGATGACCTGTTGATATAACCGTTGTGTTGTGCTGAGATCCCCTACTATTGCTGAGTTGTTGCATTGCTACATTGCTATCAATGTGTTGCCTCAGGTCTGTTAATGCTTATCTTATAAATTTGAGAGCACCTGTATGCCCTGCTCTTGTCAACTCTTCTGCCTCAGGAAACTCTCTCTGACAGCTCCCAGTGAGGCCATATTTGCCCACTTGGTAAGCACTGGTCCTTCTACTTCTGTGTGCTACCACACTTGAGTTTATACATTACTTAGAGATCAAGCTCAGTGCTCACCTTTTCTGTTACCTTTAAGCTTCCACCAGGTAGGATTATGTCTCTCTTTTCACAGAAGACCCCACATTCCTATGACATGGGAAAAATAACAGCAAGCTCTTTCTGGACACTTATCTTTGGTCCTTCTCTGTTGTGGACATTCCACCTACATTAACTTATTGAATCCAACAGCCTATGAGACAGGTGCTGTGCTTCTTATCATCCTGACATTACAAATATGAAGGTAAGGTATGAAGAGTCCAGTCACTGTGCCACTGGTCCCACAGCCAAGTGGCATAGCAGGGTTTCATATCTGGGGAGCTTCACACCACGTGACAGATCCTCCCACCACCTGCAGACAGATCCTCTGCACCACATGGCAGCTTTGACTTAGTGCTTTGAGTTGGCTTTTCTCTGCAGAAAACAGTATTCCTTCCAAAGACATTGTTGTGACACTGATGGAGGAGAGAAGCACATTTATTTTGGAGTTAGGGTTCTCTGACTTTAGTGTGTGATTTTTCTGGGGTGCCAGTTAAGGCAAACTCCCAGGTCCTTTTTTTAGACTTATTACCTCAGGCCTTGGTGGTATGTTAACTGCCACATGGGTGATGCCCATGAAGGTTCCTGGGGATCACGTTTTTTTTTTTTTGAGAAATAAGCCTTGAAATGTTCTGAATTAAACTGGTCCCACCTGAGCAATGATACATCACTCAGTGGAAAGCTGAAGCTGGTTAAACAATTTCTACCTGTCTAGCTATGGGCTTTGGCTCATAAAGTAAGGAAATTTAATGCACAGGACCTCCAAGGGGCTGGGTAAACCAACAGGGTGAACAGCATCCATTTAGTGATTTTGGGAAGCCAGAGTGATTGCATTAAGGGCATCCTAAGTCCCCCTAATGCCAAAGTGACAAAGTGGCTTCTGCTCTGGAAGCACTGCAGCCCACAATTTGGCTGTCAAAGACTGAGTCTATGTCAAAATCCTTGAAGTGGTGCCCTGGGACTTATCAAATTCATCTGTGAGTGAAGACAGAATGATAAGGACTTGCCCTTCTTGTCTACACATTGTGGCTGTGACATTTCCCCAGAAGACAATGTCTCCTGACTGAGCTTGGACTTATCCCAAAGCCCAGGACAGAGGTATTTGAGTGGTGGTCCCTTGTGAGGTGTACAGAGGGGTGTGATTTGTCTTAGTTTGTAAGTCACTCTGCACAGAGGCCATTCACAGAAAACTCACAGCTGCTGTCCTATTCCTCCCAACCCTAATCAGTATTTCCTCATCTGTGTACTCACCCACCATGCATCCATCCTTCAGGCTCCCAGAACTTACTGACCCTGTTTGACCCCAGGTGCTGGGAACTTAGCTATGAACACTGCAGAGAAGCTGCTCAAATGGAGTTTTTGCTGCAACATGGGTGCCTGGTCCTTTTTGTTTCTGTCTCCTCACTTTCCAGTTATGTCTCTGATAAATACTAGTTCTACTAAGTGGTCAAAACTTTATCATGCCACTATTTTCCTTAGTAAGATAAATGGACATCCTACTCTCTTGCTTAGGCATTTTCTATTTGTGTGTGTACTAGACATGCACACATACATACATGTACACACATGTGGTATACTCAACTTACATATATAACACATGTGGTGAACTATATATATTTGCAACAAAGGGTTCATTCTCAGAGGTCTGGGTCATCATTTATTCTTTCCACAAAATTTCTGGAATGCTTGCTGTGTGTTAGTCGTGAGGTGAGTAAAACCAGTTTGGGGTTCAAGGCAGCTGTTCTCCTTGTTCCGTATGGGCCATGTCCCTGTTTCACAGGGTGGCTAGAGAAGAACCAATGTATAGGTGGATATCTGTGCTTTTCTATTTATTCACGTCATTTTTTTAGAGAGAATCTTGGAAAAAGAGGAGGTCCCACAGTGCTCCCAACTAAAAAGCTGATTATTGACTACTTTGGAAAGCCATGTTCTTTGTAAATGTCACAGACTTGCTTCCTGTTAGAAGGTCCTAAAAGTCACCAAGGCAAACCCCAGAGCACGTCTCAGTGAGGAGCATATATTCTGACCTCACCCCCCGCCCCAGCCACAGACCACAGCCTTTGGGGGGATTTATTGGCAACAGATTAGTTTAGATTTATTGCAGATTATTGATTTCCACATTCAAAGGTTAATGAGATTTGTGTCTTCATGCTGCTGCTCTGGGGAGAGTAATGAGATCACCCAAAGACACAAACCACTCAGTTAGAAACAGATGGCTGCCAGGTACATCCCGGCTCATGTCTGATCCCTTTTTCCTCTTCTTTTCCATTCTCATTCTGCTCTAATTTCTCAGGCAATTTTCAATTTTACATGTGAAAAGGTGATTAAGGTAATCCCAGGCACATGGTTACAAATCACAGCTGATTCCCTAGTGGACTCTAATGTGGAGAAGCAGGAATGATCTGCTCCTCCTTTCCAGCTTTCCTTTCTCTGGTACATCTACAGACCTCTCTGCATCTCCATGGTATAAGTGAAATTGATTGATGCTCCCTTGGAAGTCCCAACCTTCAGGAAGATCCAGCCTTATCATCAGAGACAGGAAGTATACCTTCCCAGACACAGGCTGGTTGATTTTTAGCCACCGTGGTGCTGTGCTTAAGTACTGCCAAAACATTCTTTCTCTCTGACCTTTACAGACTTTCAGAATTAATAATCTATTTGTAAATAGGTTAGCTTTCATTTTTATCTGCATGCCAACATAAGACATTTTACAGACTACAACTTGACTTAGACATTGATTTAATACTGGGTAAGTAAGAATCCAGAGAGCTTATGGTCTGCACTCTTTTCAAGATCTTTCAGGTAGAAGGCCACAGCCTGTGTAGGCAAGGACTAGTTCTCTCTTGTCTGACCCAAGTCTTAATGAAACACAAGCCAAGCTTTTTGTGAAGAATGTTGAAAATTTCTCAACAGAAAAGCTATTCACCCAAAGGAAAACTAACTCTGTGCTCAGCTAGTCCTTTGTAGTTTCTCTCTGTTGAGTCCTTTTAGGGAACAGATGCAAGGCAAGTTTATGGACCAAATTCACATTTTGGTTATGGAATATTGTGGCTGGAGGAAACTTGGCTTCACTTTGGGACTTCCCCTCATTTTACAACTGGGGAAATGAAAGCCAGATGAGAAGTGTGAGGTTTAGAGCTGTGCTAAGCCAGCCTCCGATTCATCTCTTCACCAGAAAATCTGCATGCTCCAGCCCTGGAGTGATAAGCACCACCCTCAAAGCCCTGAAGCTGTATTCAACCTGGTATTGCTTTCTTGGGATTCATAGGTTTTCCTGTAAATCCTTCCACTGTTGTTGCTGTGAAACTATTCAGGATGTGTTTTGATCACCAAAGGGTGCACTGGCTTGTTGGTAAATACCAGCTTAAATCTGATTCTTGAGAATGTGTGCAACTAGTAAAACTGAAATTTAGAAAATGTTGAAGAAGTCTTAAACTCTGAGTTAGGAAACATCCTAGAAATAATCTAGCACAGCTGACAATGTAACACAATTCAATCCTCTATAATATAATCCTTTGGATTCCTCTAAAGGTGCCAAATCCAAAGCATACAATGCACTTCTTGGTTTTAATATTGAAGAACTTTCTGCAATGCCTCGCCTAGGAAGCTTATCATGTTCTCTATGCCTGAAGAAGCATTTAGGCACCAGGCTTGTTACTAATGGAGCTTATGCAAATGTAACATGGTCACAAAAACCTTTCCGTCTTTGGAGTGAACACTAAGCAACACCTAAAGAAATGTTATGTGTGACCCGTTGGCAAGCTGTACAGTCAATTGAGTTTGGAAAGTAGCAGAATGCTTGGGCTTCTTTCCATGATCTTTCAGAGTGATAGCAGAGGGCTATGATATTAGTGCTAAGATTTCTTAAAGCTGGATGCAAGGATCTTAAAATAGGTGTTTATGTCGATGAGAGAGTGACACAAGCCAATTGTAGCCCTCAGAGTGCTTAATCATAAGGGAGAATATAGTGGGCAATGTCATGTAACACCTGAATTTCACTTAAGAAGTGAAGAACATACCTCTGACTACTAGGAGAAAATGCAGGCAGAAGGCTCTCAGCTGTTGGCACTCACAGACTTGCTCCAGTTGACAAGAACCTTCCAAAGACATATCCCCTTCTTGGGTCATGTCCTGTTGAAGGACCTATTGCTATGGGATACAAAGTTTTGGCTCCCTAAGCCAACCTTTTACAACTCTGATTAGTCATCTAGTTCCAGATCTTCCTGAGATTGATCAAGGTTTTTATTGGGGCTTCATCACAGCTGAACCTCTGGCTTTGTCCAATCTTGCTACCTTCTCTCCCCTTTCTGTAAGTGTTCAACATACCTTATTAAATCTCTTGCAAGCTCATTTCTGTTTCAGCACCTGTACTCCATTGGTTTTTAAAATGCTCTTGTTTCTCTTGCCATTAGAGTTGAACCTCCAAAGACATCCCTAAGGCAGATGTCAATGAGCTTATCACTAATGTTTTCTTTTGGAAGTTTTATGGTTTCAGGTCTTACATTTTGAATTAATTTTTTAAGATAATTTCTGTGGTATAAGATAGTGGTTTAGTTTCATTTTTTTTTTCCTGGTGGCTGTCCAGTTTTCCCATCACCATTTATTGATGAGACTTTCTGTGTTGACTGTTCTTGGCTTCTTTGTCATAAACTAGTTGTTCTTACACCTTTGGGTTATTTCTGGGATGCTAATTTTGCTCTATTGATCTTTGTGTTTATCTTTATTCTAATACCATGTTGTTTTGATTATTAAAGTTTTATAGTATAATTGAAACTGGGGATCATTGATACCTCCATTTCCCCCCTCCCTTCAGGACTGTTTTGGTTATTTGTGATCTTTTGTGTTTACATACAAATTTTAGGATTTTTTTGGGTTTATTTCTGTGAAAAATGCCATTGGGATTTTAACATACACAGATTTTGAATCTGTGTATTGCTAAAGAGATGACCATTTTAACAATGTTAATTCTTCCAATCTATAAGCATGGATTATCTTTCTATTTCTTTGTGTCTTCTACCTCTTTTAACAGTGTCTTAGTTTTCAGGGTATAGGTTTTTCATCACTTTTGTTAAGTTTGTCTCTAGGTATTTCATTCATCTTATTATGATTATAAATATTGTTTTCTTAATCTCTCTTCTAGTTCATTGTTACTGTGTAGAAATGGAACTATCTCAGAGTCTGTTCTTGAGGAAAACCTTTCTACAACCGAAGCAACACTCTTCTGGGTCACTGTAGAATAGGGCTCAGCAAATCATGATGAATAAGCTAAACTTGCTTCCTGTCTATATGGAGTTCCCATTCTAGCAAGTAGAGATACAGTTAAGTAAGCAATAGTCATAATATGGGTATGGGGTAGGAAAGAGGTAGTACAGGCCACCCAGGTGTGTCCACCTGGCATAGGTGGGGTCCTGGGAAGACGTTACATATAAATGAGACCCACAGTAAGAGTTAGCCAGGTAGAGAGTCAGACAAGTGTGCTAGGTATAGAGAACAGGATGTGCAAAAGCCCAGGGGTGACAGAGAATGTGTTTTAGTGGAGGAACTGACAGAAGTTCATTTTAGCTGGACTGTAGAGCAGAGGTGAACACTGGTGAGTGATGAAGCTAAAGATGCACAATAGATCAGCACAGTTTGGGAAGAACTGCCCATAGGTCATGGTAAAGCATTTCAACTTTATTCCAAGGATGCCAGAGTGCCCCTGAAGGAGTTTAAACAGCAGGATAACATGTATTTTCCCATAAAATAAATTTGCTAGAATCAGGTAGCTACTTTCCATACAGGATCCAATGGGGCACAAAGATTAATTAAAGAAGTCAGGATTTCAGCACCCTCTGAATTTGCAAACATGGTTGGAGCCCTGCCTTTTCTAAGGTATATGAGCTCATGAACTGCCTTTAGAGCATTTTAGTATAGTGGCTAGAAAAAGAATATTCTCCTTTCTGCCACTGCTTTGGCACTATCAGGCTCACCTCTGTAAATACCATGCTCTTGTTTTCAGTGGTTCTCTCCTTTGGCCTGCAGACCTGAGTGGAAAGGGCATTTCTGTCTGGGCCTTTCTCTGTTCATCAGTGTCTTGATTAAAGTCACTCAGAGGCCCTTTTCTTTGAGTGGAACAGATTGAAGTCTTGACTAGCCAGGCCCAGTCCTTGAAGGGACAAGAGTGAACCATGTCTGCTGGATTCAAGCATTATTTCTAGGCTCTGAAAAAGGGCAGAATGCAATTTTCTGCTGAGATTAGACCTCATTACAAATCATCACCCACTGCCCAATGGGCCATTCCTCCCTTGCTTATGTGCCTTTAGGTGGGTGTCATCAGAGAGAAGTAGGCAGCGGAAGAGGGCAGGTTTACCCTTGATGACTGAAATCTCTACTGAATAAGTTGAAAATCCTAAATTACCTAAGCGCCTGCAGCACAGCTGAGGCTGAGGCTTCAGCTTTGGGGGGTACATCATTGCTGTCCATTTCCCATAAAACTAGACTGTAAGAAATTTCTTAGGTTGGAGATATAATTTCATTTTTCTGTGCTTTTACTTATTTTACTATTTTCCTCAGATCTTAAAAGACAAGTACATGGATGCATGATGGACAAGACAATTTTATATCATCAACAGCCAGTTGAGGTGATGTGAGAGAAGAGAGTCTATAGGGAGGTCTGAAAATTGTTAATTTCCATGTGCTGGAGGATTTTCCTGATATCTTTCTGTTATGGACTTCTGGTTTGATTCCATTATGATCTGAAAACATATTCTGTATGATTTAAATTCTTTTAAGTTGAAGGTTTATTTTATGACCCAGGATAAGGTATTAAAGAATAGTCTATGGGTAGTTGAAAAGAAGAGGTTTTTTTATTATTGGGAGAATCCTGTTGGTTGATGGTGCTGTTGAATTCTTCTATAGCCTTGTTGATTTTTTGGCAGTTGCTGACCCAATCACAATTAAAAATTTGCCTAATTCTCCTTTCAGCTTTATCACTTTTTGTGACCCTGCTGTTGGGTATAACCACATTTATCTCTGCTATATCTTCTTACAGGACTGACTGTTGAAGCATTATGTCCATCTCCTTCTTTTGTCATATTCCATGTCCTGAAGTCTGCTTTGTTTTAAATTAATATAGCCATTACTGCTTTAAAAATATCAGTGTTGGCAAGATATAGCTTTCTTTTCCCCTTTTGCTTTCAACCTACCTCTGTCATTGTGCTTGAAGTGAGTTGCTTAAAGACAAAGTCACTGAGTCATGATTTTATATGCATTGTGGTAGTCTGTGTTGTTTAATTAGAGTATTTGGGCCATTTACAGTTAAAGTAATTATTGATATGTGAGGACATAGCACTGCCATTTTGTTTTCTTGTTTTTCTTTCCCATGGGCACTTGACTGTAGCACTGGAAGTTCTATGCACTGAAATGAAGCAAGAAAAAGAGATAAAAGTCATATAGCTTGGAAAGGAAGAAATGAAACTGTCTCTTTTTGCAGATGACATAATTGTGATAACACCATATCCTGGCAGGAAGACAGAGAAACTGGATTATTTATACTTTGCTGATAGGAATATAAATGGTATTCACTAAAAAAAAATTAGGCAGTTTCCTTTAAAACTAAAAGTGGACTTACCTTATGATTCAACAATTTAGCTTGTGTTTACAAGGAAAATGAGCATGAATGTTCATGGTAGTTTTATTCAGCCCAAATCTGAAAACTACCCAAATGTCTTTCAAGGAATGAATGATTAAACTATGTTTTATCCAAACATGGAGTACTCCTGAGAAATTAAAAGAAATGAACTATTGATAGACACAACAAGTCAACATGTCTTGGGTGAACCTCGAGGCGATTATAAAGAGTTCAAAAAGCCAGTTACAAAGGGCTGTCTACTATATGACTCCATTTCTATAACATTCTTAAAATAACAGAATTGTAGAGGAAAAAATTAGTGCTCACTGGGAGTGAGGGATGGGAGAGGACATACCCCCAAAGGAGCTACCACATACATATAGAAATGATATAGAGCCCTTGACACAGGATGACCTCCATAGACCCTTCGCTTGTCATACCTACAGAGACAGTGTGAGAACAAGAGGGATGTGAGTTATATTCTAAGTCCTATTATAGATCCTGCCATTGACTTTTCACCAAAGTCCCTCCCCCCATTTTTTTTCTTTAAAAGATAAGTCTTACTCTAGAGTATTTCTACTTGATCCTTCTCATTGGAGGAATAAATCCATAGGTCGGTCCCTCTACACATTTGTGGAAGGAAGGACTTGGGCCAACCTGTAAATACACGGACTCATTGTCCAAGGTTTGAACTTGACACCAGGCATTCTCCTATGCACTCAGGATGACCTTCAGGGGTATTCATTAGCAGCCCTCTAGTTCCTTAAAAAGGTCCAACCTGCAGCTCCCATCAGGCACCACAAGATGGAATCCAGACATCTAGAAAACACAATTTTATACAACACTGTGCCCTTCTGGCTTAGCTGGCTGCCACTGGACTGTATTCTGCATCAGAGATAGTGGATCTAAACTGCGTGCCTTCTCATATGGCAGCAGGTGGAGGTGAGACATCAGGAGGGACCATCATTCCAGTAGTCAGGGGAGACTTTTCCAAAAGAAGTCATAGCTCATGGAGGCGATAACCTATGAGTGTCCCAGGGTACATCTGTTTAGCAGATAAAACAAGTAAATAGAGAGAAAAAATATTTCACAGAAGAAAATTGAAAATAATACAGAAAAAATTTGAATAAACTTAAAAATGAGCCTAAAAATATTGTGGATTTTAATTCTAAAAGCATAAAGACAAATTCACTTGGATAAAACCATTGTAGCAAGCTAAATGGCAATGTAGAGGAACCCCCTTTTTTTTGAGATATGTGACATCAAAACTAAAAAACAAACAATAAAGCTAAAGAAGGGGAGTCATGAAGACAGGAATCTCTGATGAAGCACTCTAAATGAGCCCAATTTTTTATGGTGCTTATTTTTTTCAGGGTTGTGGGGGATAGTTGTCATCATATTTGCCTCTGTTGAGTTTCAGGTCAAACTGTAGGGGTATATTAAGCTTTTAGAGAGTGACCTTAAGCTAAGACAAGTTGCTTAGCTGTTCATTGTTAGGAAACGAGCCTATCATTGGACTTTTCTCCTGGTGATTGTATTTGTCAAATTCCATACAAGGAGGTCAAGGTATTCTCTCCATCAACCTGTCAGATGAACTGTGACAATTCATTTATGTATCATCTTGACTGGGCTATGGTGCCCAAATATTTGATCAAATATTATTCAGGATGTTTTGGTGATGGTATTTGTTTTGCAGGTGCTTCATATTTAAATTGGTGGATTTTGAGTAAAACAGATGATCTTCATAATGTGGAGTGGCTTTATCCAATCCATTGAAAGTCTTCATAGAACAAAGTCTGACCTCTCTTAAGCAACAAGGATTTCTGCCAGCGGGCTGTCTTTGGACTCAAAGTGTACTCTTCTCTGAGTCTGTACTGTTGGCCTCCCCCATCATATTTTTGGACTCCTCCTATCATAGCATTATAGTCAAACAGAATCAGTGAAATATGGCCCAAGGGCTGAGGATTTGTGCATGGCAAACAGACAGGTCACATTTTGAGCTCAGTCCCAACATCTACTCTCTGCATGATCTTGAACCACTGAAACTACAGTATTTATTAAGACTATTTCAGTAACAAATGATAGAATGCAATTCCAAAGGACTGAAATCAGGACTTCTAAATCTTTAATGGGCACACTATCTAGGGATCTGTTGAAATGCAGATTCTGATTCAGTAGATTAGAAGTCTTAAAAAAAAAAAAAACACAGAGGCAGATCTCTTTATTTCTGTTTTTGCCTAAAGGCATGGGATAGTAGCTTACTTCAGGTATAGCTGGATCTAGTGTTTAAAAAGCATTTTCAAGAATTTGTCTTTCGGATTTTCTGGTTCTGCCTTCCTCTTTGTTGACTTACTAGGCATCTAGACATTTCAAAATTACACTCTGCCAGCTTGAAAAGCACAGAGAAGATAGAACATCTTTCCGCCAAGAAGTGCTTTCATTGTTTAGAATTTGTTTACACTGGTTTGGACTGTGGAATGTGGTTCATTCCTTAATGCAGCATCCTGGTCAGCTGAACACACAGCACAGCCCTGCACGTAAAGCCAGAGCTGTGTGGTCTAAGATCCAAGTTCTTTGGCCATGAAACATTTGGGTATTGCTGGCCAATTTGAGTCAGAATTTGGAGAAAATGCATTGGATCTGTGAGGCCACAGCTTTGGATATAGTTGTGCCATGAGATATTTTGCTTATTAAGTAGTTTCCATTAATGAAGTGTTTCATGGGAGGTCTCCAGAACTATTCTTTTTTTTTCTAATTGAAAGTTTTAATTAAGTTTAAATTAGACAACGTGACTATAAAATGGGAGAGATAAAATGGGGCAAATAAAAGAAAACCTACAGAGGAAATTAAACTTGTAAATGCACATTGGGCAGGATCATGAGGGTAAGCTGGGATTAAGTGGCTCATCTTCAGGAGGGACCTTGGCTCCTTGCTGTAAGCAAATGACCTTCTCCATTGAACTAAATGGTATCTTAATGGCCTAAGAGGCTTAATGCACCTCCCCAATTTATTCCTCCCTGATCATAGGCCCACTGAGTATAATGCACTTCCCTACATACACACAGTAAATGACTAGTAGATGAGAATGTAGAAAGAGTTATTAAACTTTAAACCAACATTGAGATTTATGTCATGACCTTTTGCTTTTCCACAATGTGTTTTCTGACAGTCTTGATTTTAAAGACTATGAAACACTCCCAGCTTATTGTTTGAAGGCCTTTCCAGAAATATAAATGATTGGATAATGACCTGAGTCACCCAAGCATGTTGGAAAGATCGTCACTCAGATTTTAGGGGCCTCAGCTAAGGGAAGCTCATTATATGTACCAATGATTAGATTTTTGTGATTTTTCATTGTGACCCACAGCACCATACATCCGTCACTGTGGGTTAGAATGATGACAAAAGCAAATGTGTTCCCATTCATCAAGCACATGTACTTGTTTTCTGGACTTTTGGAGATTAGTTTTTGGGTGCTAAGTCAACCATGCTGAGTGCTGATTCCGAGGGAATGACCGGTCCACTTGGCAAGGCCACTTTCATCCTCTCTTTGCCAATCACCCAGAGGAGTGTGTGGAAGTCATTGGCAGTGTCTTCCCCTTGATGGATTCATTTAGCTCTGGCTGAGAAAATGGACAAAATCTTTCTGTGTTTCCCATGGTTGGAGTGCTGAATTGGACCTACAAGGATGTGCAAACAATGCCAATAATGCCAAAAAATGGAAGTTTCTGAACTTATGAGGCTTTTTTTGTTTTTTGTTTTTGATACTAACATGAAGGCAAATGTTTTTATTTACCCTAGGAATTTGAGCAAAAGTGTAAACATTAAATTATTCCTCTAAAATGCATTGATTTACTCAAATATTTATCGAGTGCCTATTATATGGTGGCCATGGTGCTACATAAAGAAAATGTGTTAGGATAAAACTGGACATGATTTCTTTCTTCAGGGAGCTTACTGTTCAGTGAGAGAGATTTAAAAATACACAAATCTGTACCTTGTAGTTGTGTTAAGTGCTATGAAGTAAATGAACAGAGCACTGGGGAGAACATAAAAGAATCATTGATGGGGTGGGGTCAGGAATCTATATTTGGGCAAGAATAAATGTCTTAAAGGAATATTAATTACTTCTTTTTCAATCTGATGTTCAAGTAAATAAAGGCCTCAGGCAGTCAAGGTACTTTGAATATAGAATTACTCAACATTTGTTGGATTGTATGAACATTTTAAATTGTCATTTAATAATCATGTAAATTACCAAATTGGAATAAGAAGATCAAGTGTGTTTTAAATATTGAAATGAATACTTCCACCTACTTAAAAAAACATAATCAAGAATGAAATTGGTTTTCTTCCACCTCTTCTTGTTAAACATAATTTAAATATCTTTGATCTGAGAGTAAAAATTACTTTTGTGTATTTAAAATGATATTTAAAATACTTTGTGTATTTCAAGTTGGTCTAATAGCTTATGCCTTTCCACACTTGGTATTTCATTTATAGTAATCTTCACCATCATCACAACACCATTTATTTGACAAGAGTTTATTGAGCAGTGTATTAGTCAGCTCAAGCTCCTATAACAATTCTACAGATTGGGTGACTTAAACAACAAAAATGTATTTTCTCACAGTTTTGAAGGCTTGTCAAGGTACCTGCTAGGTTGCTTTTGGTGAGGGCTCTCTTCCTGGCTTGTAGATGGTCTCCTTCTTGCTACTGCCATGCTCTTTGCCATGGACACATGGAGAGAGAGTGCTGGTGTCTCTTCCTCTTCTTAGAAGGACACCAGTCCTATCAGTTTCAGTTCTCATCCTTAGGAATTCATTTAACTGTAATACCTCTTTACAGGCCCTATTTCCAAATACTTGGGCGTTTCCAAATACATGGGGGTTTCCTATAAATGTTGAGGGGACATAATAATCCATAAAAGGCACCTACTATGGGGCCAGCCCCAATGAGGCCCTGATATATACACAGCAAAGGAGAAGCCAACACCCTCCCTCATGAGCTAGGTAGGTGCGCAGCAGGCAGATGTGTGCAGAGATAAACATTTCCTTTCTGTTCTAGCACAAAGATAGCACTTGTCTGGAAGATTTGGGGTTAATATTGTTAGCAAGAGTTGTGCTATGAATAATTTCTAATTCGAAGTCTTGGAGGAGATTATTTGTAGTGGACAAAGGTTATTTGTAGTGGACAAAGAAATATAGAGAACAGCAAACATGAAAGTAGAGAGTGGTGGATTTGTTCTTTCAAGACCAGTTATTTCCACCCCACATGGAGAAGTGCCTCATTTAATGCAAAATTCATGAAAAAAGGGTTCCTTTTATAACAGGTGATATCACCTAAAGGACAGAGAGTTATTTCAAGCCAATCATTCAATTACCAGAACCCAGTCTTTTCCACTAGAGACAATCAGGAAATGAAGCTCAGGCAAGTGCCTTGGTATTCTAGGATGTTAGACAATTGAGATATTTCTGCTACCCAAAACTTCTCCAAACTGCCTGTCTTCTCCTCCATACCAGAAGTATAGATTTTTAAGAATTTTTTTTTCCTGTTTGGTGCCTTTCCTAACTCTTAGTGTATTTTGACAAAGTTCATAGTCAAACTAAACTTGGTGATTAATCACACACTATGCCAGGTCTCACCCTCCCACGGGAGGCCCTGAACCCAGAACCAGAGGCATTGAGAAGATGCCTTTATGCAATGCTCACAGGCCCCATGGGAGGCATCTCAGCTCCCAGCTTTCCAAATATAAAAAGAGTTGGGTTAGTACAGTGGGACTCACTGGTGCAAATTTCCAAGTTGACTGTTAATGGTGGGTGTTGATAAGGCTGCTACCAGGGGTTATTGATATGGCTGTTGATGATGGCTATTGACTGACTATCCATCCTCATTTTGCTCTCTTTTTATGACTGTCATAGAATGCACCTGGACCTGGAATTACAAAGAAAAAACTAGGGAGTAGGTCACCCATCCACGAATATCCTTAGCGGAAATAAAATAACAAAAGGAGAGAGAATCATTGAAGAAAATTTAAAAGGGGGATCACTCATTTGGGCTTCATCTCTGTGTTGAGTCAAATGCCCGCTTGCTCATAATTTCACTCTCTTCATTATCACTGACACTTATGAACATCATTTCGTTTATTTTACATGGCACACATTTCCATGTCTTAAAACATTGAATAGCTAATTTTTAAAAGATTTATTTATTTATGCATACAAGAGCTGGGTACAGGCCAGAGGTGTCCGGGAGAGAAGATTCACCAGAGACAGAGTAGGTAACAGGACAGGCAGATTGACCAAAGTACATTACTGAGGGGAGCAGCGGGTGAGTCAGCAGAGGTCGGGGATGGAACTGGCTGGCCGGGGATGGAACTTGTGCTGCAGTGGCTCTGGACATCTTCATAGGTTGTGTCTTAACCCCTTGTGCCACTGGGGAGGCCTGAATAGTTAATTTTATCATAAATGATTTTATGATTTCTATCATAAATGATGACACAAATGGAGATGAATGCAACTTTATTAAAGCTCTATGTCATGCCAAGTGTCCATCAGATTTGTTTATTTTAACTAAAGGCATTAAATATTTCAGATGTAAATGGGAACTTCCTGTGTGCCCTTCTCTCTTCTTACCCTCCATCTCCCTAAGAAGGGTGACTACTATTGTGGATTCATTGTTACCACCCATATTATTATACTTTTGCCACAGATTTAGATATACACATAGTCATATTTTTAAACTTTATATAAATTTCATTCCACACACCTTTCTGGCTTATTCTCTTATGGTCTGTGTTGTGCATTTGGAGAAATCACCTGTGTGCTGTGGAGAAAGACAAAGTCCACTGCTTTGTCTTTGCCAATGTAGGTCTGAAGGGGGAGAAGCCTGGACGCTCTGCCAGGGGCTCTAGCCCATTGAAACTTGTACATGCTTGTGAGTTCTCTAAGATGCACTTTAAAAAAAAATTTTTTTTCCCAATTATGTTTATTGAGGTGATGTTGGTTTACAACACTGTATTTGTTTTGGAGGATATAGGTTCAAACCTCTGCAAATGTATGTTTTCACACTATGCCCACCCTAAGGGCCCCAGTAGCCTTCCACATTGTTCTAATTGGTCCCACCCTTTCCCAGGGCCACTTTTAAGGCAGCTTCCACTTCAGCTATAGAAATGGCTCTACAGCCTTCTAGGTTGCTGGTAAAATTACTTGGATGGTAACAAAGGAAAACACAGAAAAAAGGGAGACACACAAAGAGTATACAAATGAATGAGAAAATATCAGCCTGAAGCTTGCAATTTCTCCTTCACTTTTAAATACAAAGGCTTGTCCCATTTAAAGGGACAAAGGCTCAGTGTGAACCCAGCTGATATCTTTTGTGTTCTCAAAATATATCAGATATAACACATACACATACTTTTTGGCACAAATACTTCAATTGTATTATTTTCTGCATAATTAGTTCTTATAACTGCCCTGTGGGTGAGCCCAGTAATCACTATTTGGAGTTGTCCTGGAGTGGGTATATCTCCCCTTTCAGGGATGCTTCACTCATCTTAATTTCAAGTGAATTGATGCTATGATTTTCCTTTCACACTAGAGCTTGCTGTGCATTTTGTTGTCATCAGCCAGTGAAGGAATGACTCCAGGTCTCCCAGGATCATGGAGTCCCACCTGCAATGAATTCTTGGACTTTTTTATGGTTACAATTCTTTCATAAATTTTTGTTCTCACTTAGCTCTCCCCAAAACTTCCATTTTTAAAGATTTATTTTTATTTATTTATGCATACAAGAACTGGAGTGCAGGCCAGAGGTAAGGAGGGTGAGGGGATTCACCAGAGACAGAGTGGAGAGCAGAACAGACAGATCTACTGAAATACACTGCTGAGGGGAGCAGCGGGCAAGATAGGAGAGGTCTGCTGCACCATATGTGTTAGCTCCCTGACTGGGGATAGAACTTAGGCTGCAGTGGCTGGTAATAGCTTGATAGGGCTGAATAACCCCTGTGCCACCAGGGAGGCCCCAAAACTTCATTTAGTAGCAACAATCCAAGAAAATTCCTCACTCATCTTGTTAGGGGGAAAAGGATGTCCCAAAGCTAATTCCATATAGGCTTTATGGACTCCACCCCCACCCTAGGTCAAAGTCAAAGACACTGGGAACTCCAAATCCCATCATCACCAAAGGGAAGGTGGCTGGGACCTGAGGGTGGGGTTAAGCAGCCAGGTGGATATAAAAGGCAGACACGTGGGCTTTGGGGATCCCCCATTTTGGCTCTCAGCCAGCTCGCAGCATCCGGCCAGCTCTGAGAGTGACTTTGGGTTTCCAGGTCAGCGGATCGGGTAGGACGCATTAAAGACTTTATTTCCCTATTTTTCCCCTGAGTTGTACATTTTCCTTATTTCCTTTTCTCTTGTAAATAAACCTTTTATTAACCTTTTGTGTGTGTGTGTAGTAGAGTATTCATAAGTCCCTTTAAGCGCGCGGGTGAGGACCCACAGCCAGGAACCTGTTTTAATATCGGGGTTGCTCTATAACAATCTTAGATCTAATCCTACTCACTGTTAAGTATTGCTGTAGGCTCATTATAGAGCTCTTTCAGTGAATTATACAGTAACTATTACACAACACTGCCACTATTAAGATTCTGCTGCCCTTAGTCACAGAGTTCTTTGGGTCTTGCATGTGTCCTTCATACTCTGCTTAAAGTGAGGCACTCACCACTGTGCAGATGTGGGTGTGAACCCAGGCCCTCAGCTTTTGGTAGGTTTAGTGACATCTGCCAGTTTTTCTCTAGTTAGCGTGGGTTTTGGCTCCACTTCTCGTGAAACAGCGGTGTCACCACGCAGGACAGCAGCATTGGAAGCAGAGTGGGAGGGAGGAAGACAACGCAATTTCCAAGTATAGAGAGAGAGACCTAGAGAGGCTCCCGCGTCAGGAAGTCCTGTACCTTTACCAGAGCAGCCTCACATTTATTGGAAATCAGGTTCAGGGAAGCTGGGCAAGCCCGTGGAGGAATGTATGTGTTAGGGATGTGTATTGGGGATGCATAAATTGTCTGCCACAAGCTAGGGAGCAGTGAATAGGGGCTATTGCCTCCATTGTTCCTGCTGATCAAAGCATCCTATCTCTAGTTCCTGTTCTCACTTAGCTTTCTGCAAAGGTACTCTAACTGGTGTTGCTAATCTGGCCATACAGTCTGCCTGCTGTTTTCAGCAGATACCGGTTTCCCAGTGTGTTCCTCATACCAAATCTTTTGTCCTTGTGAGAGACCCCTTGTCTGACTCTAGATTTTTGCTTGGCCAGCAGGAACTCTGGTTGCCAAATAATATCCTGAGAGCAGGGTGGGCTGGGGAATACACAAAGAGGTGATGCTTCTGGCCAACAGTGTGACAGTGGCTTTTTGGAGATTGTGGCATCCAGAAGACACTTTAACATGAACAGCTCTGTCACATGACCACAGCTCTGTTACACTCCTTAAGTGTTTGTAAAGCACCAGCCAGTCAGGGCCATGTTGAAATCTGCTGTCATCTCCCATGAGCCTCCACAATGGCCACTGGCAGCTTTGATACTTTAATACTGAGGACAGTCATGCCTCATGTCTGTAGAGTGGTCCAAATACATCTCAGGAAGAAATGATGTCAAGGGAAGAGATCAAGCACTGCCCAAAGAATGGTTTCCTTTCCTCTAAACCTTCCAGTGCAGTTGTTAGAACTTTTTTGTATCATTGGAGATTGTAACAAGCAGATAAAAGAGACTATAAAAGAGCTTACTGGCATTTGAAACAAAGGCATATTCAGCAAAACCATTGAAGAAGCAAACAACGTGATGGCCATATGATCACTGCTATGGCACGTGACCCCTTAGACATCTCACTCTTTGATTCAGTCACTGGATCACCAATTTAACAAATGTATGCTGGTGCCACCTCTGTGCCAAGACCTGGGTGAGGCACATTGGGGATTCTGTGGTGAGCATACATGTCCCATTCTCATGGGCATACCATCAGACAAGGAAACAAACTATGAATTAAATCATCTCACAAAGATATTTAACATTGCGCCTCTGGCAAGTGCTGCAAACAAGAGGGATGTGGTGCTCTAAGGCTTGAGGGAAGGAGGTTGTGGAAGGCTTCCCTGAGAGATGATGGTCAAGTTGTGAGCTGGGGATGAATAGATGTTAAATTCAGTGAGAGAGAAGTGAATAAAATATTCAAATGGATAAAGAACAGCATGTGGTGGGCCTCCCTGGTGGTGCAAGGGGTTAAAATGCAACCTATGAAGCAATCTGCAGCCACTGCAGCACGAGTTCGAACCCCCAGCCACAGAGCTACACACATGGTGCAGCAGACCTCTCCTGACTCGCCCGCTGCTCCCCTCAGCAGTGTATTTCAGTAGATCTGCCTGTTCTGCTCCCCACTCTGTCTCTGGGGAATCCTCTCACCCCCCACACCTCTGGCCTGTACCCCAGTTCTTATATGCATAAGTAAATAAATCTTAAAAAAAAAAAAAAAGAACAGCATGTGGGGATGGGTGTCTCCTCAGCTGAGAGACGGGCAGTGTGGTCTAGTGCCACATGAGGCTGGAGAGGCTCTCAGTGCCAGACTTGGCCCAGCCTGTGGGCCATTTTCAAGGGTTTTGTGTTCACTTCTAGGCAAACAAGAAGTAACCAAAGAATTTCAGCAAGAAGATGACTGGGTCAGATTTGATTTCCAAGACCTGCCATAAGAGGAATGGGGCTTGGGAAAGTCAAAGCAGGGGACATAGGCTAGTTAGGATGGTCTTGCCATGGTCTGGATCAAAGCACGTTCTCTTGAATTAGAGCATGAGGGGGAGACAGTAAGAAGATGAACTCAAGGGAAAAGGGGAGAGGTGAGAATGGGGGCAAACGTGGGAGAGCATAAGGGAGTATGTGGGAGGACTATGGGTACTTTATGGAGGGAGAGCCACGATCACCACACCTGAGGAGATATCCTGTACTGTCAAAATATTAACAAGGAGGCCTCCTTGATGGTGCAAGGGGTTAAGATGCAACCTATGAAGTGTCTGCAGCCACTGCAGCACAAGTTCGATCCCCGGCCAGGGAGATACCCACATGGCGCAGCAGACCTCTCCTGGCTCACCTGCTGCTCCCCTCAGCAGTGTACTCCAGCCAATCTGCCTGTTTTGCTCCCCACTCTGTCTCTGGTAATCCTTTCACCCCCACACCTCTGGCCTACACCCCAGCTCTTGTATGCATAAATAAATAAATTAAAAAAAACAAGTTATAAAACAATGGTACTTCATTAATAAAAACATTAAATATTTTAAAAAGAAATGTAATGCTGACTAAGAAAAAATATCATGGGATATTAGAAAGTAATGGAACTTGGTATGGAATTGGAAGAATATATTTAGAAAGTAAAAGGACTTGGTCATTGACTAGATATGGAGGCAGTGCGAAGGCAGATCAGCCACCCCACTTCTAGCCTGCATAAATGAGTGTGGGCCATGCCTCTCATGGAACCAGGGGACACTGCCAAGGACTCTTTGGGGATAATGGTTATGAGTTTGGTTTGGTCTGGGGTTTACCCTTGGATTCTTGGGTATGTGAATCTATAATGTAGAAAAGTCTAAACTCGAGAAACGAAACACAAAATTGGGAGTCATCTGTGTACAAAGGTAATTGAAGGTAACTTCCAGTGATAGGCAGAATAATGAACTCTCAACTTTGTCCCTGTCCTACTTAACAGCTTCTGTGGTTATGTCTTCTTCCATGACAAAGGGAAATAAGAGAGCAGGTGGAAATTAAGATTGTTGTTTAGCTGTCTGTAAAATGGGAGGATGATCCTAGATTTTCTGGGTAGTCCCAAGGTGATCACCAGGGTCCTTACATATGGGAGGGTGAAACAAGGAGCCAGCGTTGGATTGCCATGTGGCGTGGAAGATTTGACAGTTGTGGCCAACTTTTAGAATGGAAGAACATCTAGTCAAGGAGTAGTCACAACTCTAAAAGTGGAAAAGACAAGGGGTTTTCCCCTGAAGTTTCCAGAAAGGAACATTGCCTAGCTGGAAATTTTGTAATACCCATTTTGGAATTCTGATCTCCAGAGCTGTCAGATAAACAATTTGTGTTTTAAGCCACCTAGTTTTCAGTCATTTATTACCACAGACACAGGAAACCAATACAGTTGCCTTGAGAACATTTAGTTACAGAAAGAACACACATCTGAAGCTGAATCTTGGAACTCTACCATGTCATGGCTACATTAAGAAGAGAAACTTACGAGACAGGCAAGAAAGAGGAAAGCCAGGAGAACACAGGGTTTGGGAAGGAGAAAATCTTTCAAGAAAGCAGCCAGAGAGGATGAGAAGTCCTTATGAGGCAGGGTGGTCCAGGTTGGGATGGGATGTGATAAATGGGAGGTGGGATGTGAGATGGAAATGGACATCTCTGTGAAAAGTCCACTTGAGCAATGGAAGGAAAAAAGGACAGCAATGTTAATAATGTCTCCAAATCTTGAGACTGTTGATGTTTTGGACTAAATATTCTTTGTCATGTGGGTGCTGGGATGTTCAGCAGCATCCGTGGTTTCTGTCCTCTTTTTTTTAAGATTTATTTATGCACACAAGAACTGGGGTACAGGCCAGAGGTGTAGGGGGTGAGAGGATTCACCAGAGACAGAGTGGGGAACAGACTAGGGGGGTTGACTGAAAGACACTGCTGAGGGGAGCAGTGGGCGAGCCAGGAGAAGTCTGCTGCGCCACGTGTGTTCCTCCCTGGCCGGGGATTGAACTTGTGCTGCAGTGGCTGTGGATAGCTTCATAGTGCTGTGTCTTAACCCCTTGCATACCAGGGAGGCCCAGTCTCTGCCCTCTTGGTGCCAGTATCAATCTCCTTCCTCAGTTGTGACAACTAAAAATATCTTTAAATTTCCCTCGGGGGGGCCTCCCCGGTGGCGCAGCGGTTGAGCGCTGGGTTGCGAAGCTGCCCGCAGCCTCTACAGCGCCGATTCTATCCCCGGCTGCTCCCCAGCCACCGGAGGAGGGTCCCACATGGTGCGCAGACCTCTCCTGCCGTCCGCTGCTCCCCTCAGCAGTGTACTTCAGTCCTTCTGCCTGCTCTGCTCCCCGCTCTGGCTCTGGTGAATTCTCTCGCCCTCCCACGCTTCTGACTATACCCAGTGCTTGTATAAATAAAATAAAAATAAATCTTTAAAAAAAAATTAAAAAAAAAATTTCCCTCGGGGGTGGGGAGTTAAAATTCCCTTGGTGGAGAAACACAGTTTTATATAGAAAATAGAGAATCCCCTGATTTTGATTATGGCTAATTACATCAAACTTTCTTTTTCCAAAGCTTTAAAGGCCATCAAAATGAATGGGATATTATTTGATTGGAAACTCCAAAGCTCATGTCTGAGTCTTTGGGTATTTACACTGAACTGATGCTCAGTGATTTGTTCTTAAATGGCACTGCATGCTCTCTTATCAGAAACTGAGAAAGTGAGCTTAGGATGGATTCCAGATATATTCTAAGCTTGTCCTAATTCTATCTGTGCCATGTAATCTAGATTGGCAACCAAAAAATAATTGAACAGCATAGTTCTGACAAAATCCCCCTATCCCACCTGACTGCAAGCATTCTGATCATGCTAGCTGACATCTCAAAACATCAACTTATATTGAAATCTTTCACACAATGTAAAAAAAAGAATAGGGCAGCATGTCTGCATTGGTTGATACACCATTTTTAGAAATTTAACTGTAAATTCTGCTCAAATCTTGTCTCTGAGTTTTGAAGAAAAGGATTACATTTTTTTTTTTTAAATTGGGGGCCTCTGTTGACTTTCAGAAGTATGAAGACCATTTCTCTTTCCACCATTCTCAAGATCATCCTTTTAGGATTGGCTCTTAGGTGTGGCTCAGATGCTGAATTATTTTATTGCTTTAATAAGGCACTGTGTAGTTTGGGGAAAAGGATATGGAGAAGGTCTTGTAAAGTAAATTAAAAGCAAACTTTCACGCTTGATCACACATGTAAAAGTGGGAATAATTCAACGGCGAGGCATATGCTTTATTAGAGGTCACTGTTCCCATTGTGGTTATTAAATCTTTTAGTACTTTAATAAGAGCACTTTCCTCCCAACCTAGTTTTTCCATCTGTGGGATGCTCTTTTAAAGTTCTAGTTCACAGAAGACATTATGCAAGTGAAATAAGCAGATAAAGAAAGATAAATAGTGCATGATCTCACTTATATGGGGGATCTGAAAAAGTGGAACTCATAAAAGCAGAGTTCGGTGGCAATTGCCAGGGTGTAAGCAGTGGTTAAATGTGCCACAGTTCAGTTCTGCAAGATGAGTATGTTTTAGAGATCCAGTGTCCAGCTTGGTGGCTAACAACACTAATACTCCATTATACTTGAAATTTGCAGAGATAGGTCTAAAGCGTTCTCAACACACACACACACACACACACACACACACACACACACACACACACACTATGCATGTGTGCACACACAGAAAATGGTAAGGTGGTGGATGTGTTAATTAGCTTGACTTTGGTAATCATTTTACAATGTGTGCAAATATCAAAACATCTTGTATATGTGAAATGCACACAAGTTTTATCTGTTATATTTCAGAAAAAGATAAAGTTCAGACCTTGTATCACTTCATTCTGAACACATTCAATGTTGCAGATTTTAAACTACTTGTAGCAATTCAAGTTGAGGTATAAAAAAAACAATGGATTTGAATTTTATTTTTAATTTTATCAGCAGAACATGATATCTTACTATAAAAACCACTGACAGTGAAAATAAAATAAAGGTCTGCTTCCGGGGCCTCCCCTGTGGCGCAGTGGTTGAGCGCTGGGCTGCAAAGCTGCCCGCAGCCTCTGCAGCGCCGGTTCGATCCCCGGCCACCGGGTGAAGGTCCCACATGGCGCGCAGCCCTCTCCTGCCACCCGCTGCTCCCCTCAGCAGTGTACTTCGTCAGTCTGCCTGTTCTGCTCTCCACTCTGGCTCTGGTGAATTCTCTCACTCTCCCGCACTTCTGACTGTACCCAGTGCTTGTATAAATAAATAAATAAATCTTTGAAAAAAGAAAAAAAAGCTCTGCTGCCTTCCGAGTTTGCTCCTTTTACAAGAAGTAAAAAAAGTACAATCAGTTTGGGATTTATCCTAAAACCTTTTTAAGTCATTTTTGTTAATATGGTTAACAATCAAAGTATGTAGATTTGCTTTTGTAAATATTTTCTCCCTGTCTGTAGCTTGTCCTATTGTTCGAGTGTTTTCTCTTTGAAAAATAATTTCTTGCTCCTTTGAAAGTCTGTTAGAGATTTAAGGAGAAATGTAATCCACAGCCTTTTCGGATATTAATATTGAATTTAACAGAACTATCAGGAGGTATGAAGTTGCTAAGCCCTTTGCCCTCTTCCTGGGTTATTTAAATGCTTTTCTCATAGTGGCGTGAAGTGGTTTACCTCTAGTTGCAGAAGAGTTGCAACATGAGACCACAGATTTAGTGTGAGAAAACCAAATTTGTGAGATCCAGGGTGATTTAATCCTTGGCAAAATGTGTTCAGCTTCTCATTTAGGGAAAATAATTAAAACAAACCAGAGGTGTTCATGCTCATATCGGCTGGATTTAGAAGTTTCCCTATGGGGCAAAGTTACGCTTTAATGAAGAATTAGTTTAAGCTGGGTGGATTAAGTTGCTAAAATTCATCTCCATAGTAATTGAGCAAGGGAAAAAATTAAGATGTTGGCCACAGTTGCTATTAATTTGGTCTAAGCTGAAGATCTGTGTGAATACCTTGGGGAAGGGTAACGTTCATTCCAGTTGATCATTCAGCTGTTAAATACTTTGCACGTAGTGGGTCTGCAACTACTGAGTGCTTTTGTTGGTAAGTTACATTTCAGTGGGGCCAGCTGAGGTCATCATTCCCTTTGAATTTCAGCATCTGCACATTTTCCTCTGTGAGTTTGACAAACCTCCCCGCCACCCCAAAACCATTCAGCGTTCTGTGGGGAATAGAAGGTTGTATAGCCTCATTTGTGGACTAAGGACTTTTACAAAAGAAAAGCAGAAAGACAAATGTGTGGACCTTTCCACAACCCAATAAATGGTCCACTTTTCCAAAATGATTTGAGATTCAGGTCAAGCGAGGATGACTAAAACAACTAGAAAACACATTTCATCTTTCTTTTCCCCACCACTTCCTAATGTTATATTATTTGACTTCTAAATAGTTTCATTTAATTTAGAGGGACTGTGGAACTGAGGTGGCTAATTGTGTATGTCAACTTGAATGGGTCATTGGATGCCTGATAGTTGGGTAAGCATTATTTCTGGGGGTGTCTGTGAGGGTGTTTCTGCATTAGATTAGCATGTGAATCAATGCCTTGAGTAGCAGGTGCCCTCCCCAGGGCAGGCTAGCTGCAGGCCCCAATAGAACAAAAGGATGGAGGAAAAGGGAATTTGGTCTCTGGCTGCCTATTGCAACTAGGGCTTTACTCTTCTCTTTTCCCTGGGCTGGCACTCACACTGTCAGTACCCCACATTCTCAGGTCTTTTATTTTGTATTTTATATATTTTTTAAAATTTTATTTTATATATTTTTTACATCATTTTTCATTTTTGTACAATGTATACATTTTCATCTTGGTTTTAGTCCCCATACAATTCCCACCACCCCTTGTTTTGCTCCTACTCCCTTCGACTTCAACGCACCACTATCGGCAATGGATAGATCTGAGAAAGAAAAAGGCCTTTGAACTGAGACTAGAACTATGCCATCATGTCAAGTTCCCAACAGGAGACCATCGGGCTTCCTATCCTCCATAACTGTGTGGGTCAGTTCCTTAATAAATAAATAAATAAATATACATGTACATATACATACACACATACATTTATATATAAGATACATACGTGTGTTTGTGTGAACATCTGGAAAACTGTGTCTAATACAAAAACCAAAGTACTTAATGGATAACCTATTTTAAAGAAGAACTTCAGGAAAAAATGAAGAACTCTATATCCATACAGTCTCAATTGCTGTCAAGAATGACAGTGATTCCCTGAATCTGCCCCATACTTGTATCATTTCATCTGAAGATGGGAAACTGGGCAATCAAAGATCACACTGACTGTATTCAGCAGTATATGCTAGGTCAATTTATTTTACCATGTATAACTCTAAATTGTCAGTAATAACCATGTCAGGGAAGAAATGTAGGCAAAAATCAATATTCCTGTTGAAAGTTTTTAATAGTCCTTAATGATTTTATGTGTCTGGTACAGACATGAAGAAGACTCGATTAAAACCTATATCAGAGTAAGCAAATGCTGCCCAAGCAGGCCCTGCTCAGGTGTCTCCCCACTTTTCTCACTCACATCCCACTCCTTGCCTTCTCAATTCCTCCAAGACTGTCTATTAATCAAAACTAGTATAAAAATACTCAGGTCTCTCTACTCAAGTCTTCATCCTCATGAAGTCTCCTTTGTCATATAAACCTTAAATAAATCGGTGTACTTTCTCCTGTAAAAAAAAAAGAAATAAAAAATATCTATGTGAGACCCTCATAAGATAAATAGGACTAGCAGATTAAGCCTTCATGGCAGCTGTCAGGTAGGTGATATGTGTTGAAAATTACAGAGCCAATCACCATAAGGCTGTGCCTCAGTTTCCTTATTTGTAAAAAGTCACTATTAAATCTTTATCTCCCAAGATTGTGTTGAAAATTTAATGAGCTAAAGTAGGCGAATCTCTTAGAACAGGATCTTGCATATGAGCAACTCTCCATACACAGTAAAAAAATTAAGGTCTAGTGAGGGCTTCAGAGAGCATGTCATAGGGACCTCTGCTTTGAATTACATTCCACAACTTTCCTGAAATCCATACATTGTGAACAAAACTCTTTAAAACATGTTTGAAATATTTGACGTGATGTGAGTGGACCCTGGTGGGGTCTTCAGCAGTACCCCTCTCCCCCACCATCCTCAATAACTAGTGTTCTTTGAAAGTCAGTCAGAAGCTGCTGTGGTGCTGGGGAGGATAGGGGGGAATGGAACAGGTGCACGGCAGCTGGCAGAGGAGCGTGTTTGAGACAGGTGGATCTTTCTGCAACCCAGGCTTTCTCTAACCACAGGGACTTGATTGGTGGTTTTCATAGTCACTCCTGGAAGATGAGGTAAAATGAAGAGTTCTTCTCCCTGAGACAGATCTGCGGGGTCTAGTATCACTAGAAGCTTTCCCTCTTGATTGAAAAGCCAGGGAAATGGCCTGGACAGCTAGCCAGGGGTCAGGATCTAGGATCTGCTTAGTTGTAAAGATGACCAGCTCTATAGCTTTCACCCAGCTTCCTATCTTACACAGGAGGAGGTGGAGCTCTAGGCTGGTTAATTGACTTACCCAAGGGCACTCTGCACAGAGTGGCAGAGTGAGACTGAAATCTCTACATTCTGTGCTTGTTAGATGCACCTGTGAGCAAAAGGGAGGGAGAGAGACTGAGAAACAGAGGATCAGGGCAGAGGAGTCTGCACTGACATATGTGCTTTGTACTAACACTTCACATCATACATAATAGTGGTGACACCTATTTATCAAATGTTTAGGATGTCTTTAGCACTTGCTGGAAACAAGCAAGCATCAGGTGGTAGGTACTATGTAATCCCCATTTACATTCAGAGAAACTGAGGCATGGAGAGGTTCAGCAAATTGTCCAGTTTCATGCAGCTGGGAGGTGTGAGAGCCGTTCCTAGGATGGTGGGTCTTAACTTCTATGTCAAATGACAGCAAAGCCATTTAAAAGCTCCTGGGAAGGAGTTCTCCGCTCTGAGTTTGTTTATACATCTTTATAAGCATAGATGATTTCTGAGATCCCAGTAGAGTTAATATTATATAATTCATATTTCCTAGTGTTTTGACTGCACATAAGGTTTTTCTAACTACTTATATGCTAATATTTGAGGGCAAGTATGCCAGGTTTTTAATATTGGAGAAAATGAGGGTTAAGCGATACAGCAACTAATATGAACAGCTTTGGCGGCTTCGTTCTCGGATGGTTGTGGGCCTCCCAGGACTGCCCTGCCAGGCTGCCTTCCCCTCCATTATTTCTGCCTCGATGGATGTTGATATTACCATGTTCCTGCTTAAATGTCTTGGTGCCTCTACTTTTTCTAGATGAAATGAGGTTTTAACAAGTTTAATAGGATGGTTCTTTGACATTAAAATAACAAATGGATTGAATACGACCTTCTGTCTCTTTGGAATCCCCTTCACTATTAGTGGACCATAATCCAGCTGGTATCAGAATAACAGAGAGCCATGAGGCCATCAAAGAGAAGAAACACAAACTTTCCCGTGATTTATCAGTGAGGATGGAGAGCCCCTCAGAAGTTTCAGGAAATAACTTCTGTGACTGTCTAGTCTGTCTTTCTGGAAGAGATCCTTACAAATGTGTGGTGGGGTTGAGTCAGGGGCAAAGGACCACCTGAAAAACTTCCCAGGCTTGATATTTCTAGCGACATCATTGTTGTTAGACACAAAACCTAATAGATACTATGTGTGTTTGTTCTTCTAAAACTCTGAACTATGGAAGCAAGTCGAGCAAGCATTAAAATTTTTAGAACGGGCAGGATTTTAAGCATCAGAAGATGGTAGTAAGTTAAATCAGAACTTGACTGTCCCCTAGGTGGAGATGCTAATCTGGCAGTAGCAATTCTGTTTCAAGTTCTTTGAGCTGTCTAGGGAGGCAGGAACTGGAATCCTAGGTCCTAGGGAGCTAGACTCTTCTGCCTGGAGCAGATCCTCACCAAAAGAAGCAAGATCAATAGCAAAACAAGTGAACAAATCAACTTCCTGTTCCTGATCTTGCTTATGAGAACAACTTGGAAAAGGAGATTGATGTTATCTCGAGAAAACGGATGTGTCTTTCAGCACACTGCCAACTGAACCTTTGAAAATAAATGGCTACAGTAAGGCTGTTGAATTCAGGTCAAGTCAGGGACAGAACTAATGACAGTGACAGAGCCCACACTGACAGTTGAGATGGAGGTCACTCTGGGGCAGGTTAAATGACTTTTCCTTTCAGAGTGGAAAGAGAGGATTCTCAAACTTTGGAAAACTCACAATCGAGAAACTTTGCCTTTGTTTCTCCAGTGGCCAGTGGTATATGATCTGGGCAAACTTCATCCTTCTAGGGGCTTCCGTTTTCCCATCTGAAAAAGGGGGCTTTGGCTGGCTCCCAAGTTAAGTTTCTTTCACTTCTTATATTTCATGTATGTTTGCTGGCAGAAGTAGGAGCAATAATACATTTTACTTGCTATATAATTTTCAGGCAGTGGGATATTTCTCAACCATTCAAGTTCATGGTTATTTCCCTCATTCCTGGATATCAGTGTTTTGTGGCTGGTAACTTTTATTTGACACCTATTAATAGTCAACCAGTTGTTAGCTCCTCGATGGGCAAGAATGGTACCTTGTTCTCTTCTGCATCCTGAATGCTTACTACAAGAGTCTTGTTTGTAGAAAATATCTACCACCACCACTACTAACATCGGCGACGATTAATAATGTCCACAGTTCCCATTTATTTATTGCTCAGGATATGACAGGCATTGTGCCTGCCACATATACATAAACTATTCATATACATAAACTTCTTTAGACTTCGTGACATGAGAAACAGAGATATTGAGCAGCTTACCCAAGACCACAAACAATTGGTAATTGGCAAAGCCAGGATTTAACATGTAACCCAGGTCTGTATGTCTCCAAATCTTACCCACAGTGTGCTCCTTCCTGTGCATTTTGTTAATGATAATCAATAAATTGTCCCTGATACTTCCTTTAGACATCTTGAGATTCTTGGTTTGACTATTGTTGATGGCTGTTTCTAATGGTACTACAAAGACATTTCAATTTGGAGGTAATTGTGTTGGGTATGTAGGAAGGAGCTTTTAAAATTTGTAGTGAAAAAACTTAAACTAGCTTAAGAAAAGGCAACTATTCAGATTTTTCATTTTACACAAATGTTTGGGGAGATCTAGCTCCAGGCTAGCTTGGGTTAAAGGGACTGAGTCATGACATTTCTTGCTTGATCCTTTCCTCTGTTCTGTTTTACTTACTTTCCCCACTAGTGGGCTCGATCTTTGTTGTACAGAACTTTGCCCCAGGACCTCCAGATTTTCAGAATCAGCTGGTTTATTATTCTGGAAAAAGAGATATATCTTTCCTGATAATTTGGTCAAAATCCTAGGAAGGGCATGATCTCACCTAGCTTGGAGGCAATTGCCTGTCCTGGAGCCAATTGCTGTCCAGGGAGGATGACTGTTTTGTGTGGTGAGAACTTTGACATATGATCTCCTCTGTGACCTGGAGGCTAGTGAGTCTGGATGTGGCTCAATGGAACCATGTGAGTTGAGCAAGAATGTGATAGAAGGAATGGGTAGCTCTCCAAGTGGAAGGATGATGCAGATAAATATGACAGCCCTGCTACCAAATCTGCAACTTCGTCATTGTTTTAGCAAACTATGTCCTTTCCAAGGTGTTGCCAAGAGCAGAACGCTGCTGTAAGGGGTTAGCTTGATTCCTGTCACTTTTCTGCCTTGGACTAGATGCCCAACCTTGGACAAGTCATGTAGCATTCTGTGAGTTAGAATGATATGATCTTTCATAACCTCTTCAACTCTGGTGTTCTTTTTCTAAGTGCTAGTGATGATTATCCTGACTGCGGAAGAATGGTCAAAGTCACTTGCTGGTTTCAATACAGTTTGATCATCTCAGACTTCCTTTAAAAAGTCCAGTTAGAAACTACAGTGAATTAATGCATCCTGCTTGGTTCTGATGTCTCTGAAGATCACCAGTGACGACCTAGACCTGCCATGGTGAGCTGGTCTATGGAAATGTACATGAAATGTACCAGTCTTTGATTTTAATATATATATATATATATATATTTTAAATTTCTTTCTTTTTTTTTTTAAATTTATTTATTTATTTATACAAGCACTGGGTACAGTCAGAAGCGCGGGAGGGTGAGAGAATTCACCAGAGCCAAAGCGGGGTGCAGAACAGGCAGAAGACGGAAGACACTGCTGAGGGGAGCAGTGGGTGGCAGGAGAGGTCTGCGCACCATGTGGGACCCTCGCCGGCGGCTGAGGATCAAACCGGTGCTGCAGAGGCTGCAGGCAGCTTCGCAGCCCAGCCCTCAACCACTGAGCCACCGGGGAGGCCCTGATTTTAATGTATTTACAATAACATTTTTAAGAAGCTGTGTGAGCTCTTTGGGGATAACAGTCCTGTCTTGTCCATTTCCAGGCTTAGTACTCATTCTATAATAGATGCTTAGAAAAATATTTGTTGAAAGACTAAAGTATAAAAGCAAAAAATATTTTCTTAAAGCTGATACATTGTACAAATTTCTTAAGTATGAGCAATAGTATGTAAGGAAAATAAACAATTTTGCTGTAAACAAAAAAGAAACAGTAATTGACAGCAGTGTGGTGTGAACCCAGTCAACCCCAGTTTACAAGCCAAGAAGGTTCTGCAGTGACTTCATGTTGCCCCTCAAGGACCTCAAAGGTCAAAGGTCAGGCCTTTCTTGCTCTCAGTCTAGTTTTTTTCCTAATGCCCTGGGACTGATTCCGTGATTGGGAAGCATGCTACCATTTTTTGCTTCTCTTACCTTGTTTCTGTCTAGTCTGAGCATGTTTTCTTACATAAACTATCATTTTTGACCTATTGTTCCCAAAGATAAACCCCACCCCTTAGCTGGGTTAAGTCTGGGTGTTGGGGTCTTATTTTCCTCTGATTATGTTCCAGGTTTTTTGCCTTTATGGTCAAGATACAGTAAAATATCTTGGCTAGGTTACCTCTTAAAAAATATAGCTGGTTTCTCGGCCACCGGGTAAGGGTCCCACATGGTATGCAGACCTCTCCTGCCGCTCGCTGCTCCTCTCAGCAGTGTACTTCGTCAGTCTGCCTGTTCTGCTCTCCGCTCTGACTCTGGTGAATTCTCTCACCCTCCCGCGCTTCTGACTGTAGCCAGTGCTTGTATAAATAAATAAATAAATCTTTAAAAAAATACAGCTGGTTCTTCATATCACTTTCTTAATCAAGAATAAAATCTATACACCACGGAATATTACTCAGCATTCAAAAAAGATAAACACATGCAATTTGCAGCAACATGGATGGCACTGGAAGGGATCATGCTCAGTGAAATAAGCCAGAAAGAAAAAGAAAAATACCGGATGGTCTCACTCATAGCAGGAATCTAGAAAACTTAAATAAGGGACCAGGAAAATGAATAACTATAAGAAAGTGAAAATCAAAATCAACAAAAAACTATGAACCAGAGACACTCTATGGGGGGGTGGGGGGCGGGGAGGGGAGGGATTGGGATCAAAATAAGGGGATTGCAATTGTATGGGGAATATAAAAATAAAATTTATTTAAAAAATAAAAATAAAATCTTCAATTTGTGCTTTTAGATCCTCCAGTATTGGTCTATCAAATTTTATTTTCCACCACTCTGCCTTAGAATCTGTGGTTCAGATGGGCGCAACTCTCACCAGCTGTGCACCTTGTCCATAGCTTTGCTCATATGTTCTTGTCCTCAATCTATTATCTGTCACCCAATACTTCGATTGAAATCTGTCCTATCCATGAAGATTTACCAAACTACAAGCTAGACAAATTTCCTTAATTTGAACTTTCATACCATTCATGGATTGGAATCAGCATTTCCCCTAGTTGTTCAGAAGAACACGTCTGGAAAAAAGTACTCAGTGGTGAAAGGGGCTTGAGAGATTTCAGTGTCCATGGGAAACCACTTAAGAAATTGTACTTCTTACTATGAGTTTTCTTGAGGCCAGAGAATGTCATTCATTTTATACACTGAGTGGCTATTGTGGCACAGTGCCTGTCATACAGGCATTCAATAAATGTAGAATAAATTAATGACTGCTGAGCAATTTAGCCTTTCATTACATGCTAGATTATGTTACTTCCCTTTAGGTTTGATATTTAAAATGTTATTTCACCACAGAGGTGGAAACCCTCTTTAGGACAATATCCTTGTCTTGCAAGTTTATATTTTTCATAGCATTTAGGTGAGTACTTAACATCTAGAGGGTAATGAATAGAAACTCGTGCTGCTCTAATTTGAACATTTGAGCCCTGGTGTGTGTAGGCACACAGTAAACAGTGCTCTGCTGCCAGGTGGAATATGGCATAACGTTTTTGATTAGGGTTCTGTCTTCCAGGATGTGCTCTGAAATAGCTATTCCAATATTGTGTCTGGATGGCTTGCTGGTGGCCCTTCCCTGGACTTACTATAGTGGTGTACTCATTCTCTTTCTCTTATAAAGCTGTTCTGCTAGCTGGCCTCCCTGGTGGCACAGGGATTAAGTCTCAGTTTTAGCAAGCTATCACCAGCCACTGCAGCCTGAGTTTGATCTCTGGCCAGGGAGCTAACCCACATGGTGCAGCAGACCTCTCCTGACTCTCCCACTACTCCCTGCAGCAGTATATTTCAGTAGATCTGCCTGTTCTGCTCTCCACTCTGTCTCTGGTGAGTCTTCTCATTTCCCTGCACCTCTGGCCTACACCCCAATATTTGTATGCATAAATTTAAAAAAACTTAAAAAAATCTGTTCCTCTAGGGCACATTAAACAACATCAGAAAAACTGTGTACTAATTAAAACTTTCCATCTACTTTGTATAAAACAATGAATATCTTCATATTTCTGGAAACATTCTATAGAAAGATTTATAATCTGAAATTTAGGATTCTAAGTCAGAAAGTAACTGATTTGAAATAAAACCAAGGTTCTTGATCAATTACTTGCAGATATGCTGGTTATGGAATATTTGGCAGAGATTTCTCTGACAACCTCTTCTCACAACTGCCTTCCCTGAGACTCCCAGTGAACTGGAGGCAGAGAGTTTTCTATAGAAATCCATGTATTTCAAGTCAGTTTTCTTAGCCTCAATTTCCTCTGGGTGTGTGCTCAAGCTTCAGAATTTGATGCAATATATTTCAGTTTGATTTTTCTAGCCTCTGATTCATTATTTGCATGTCTTACAGCTACTTTCTATAATTAGTCTTAATAAATGAGTTTCAATGAATCCTAATTATTATTACCCAATAATTATTACCTATTAATTATTTTAATGAATTAAAAAGCCAGTAAATTAGTTTCCATAAATTCCTAAGTATTGTTATGAATTTATATTATTATGTGGCCTTAGGAAGCTCCAGGAAGATGAGCAATTTTAAGTGAGTCAATGAAATAACTGCGATTATCAAAGTGTAGATAGGGAGCTAACTACAAGAGGATAGGTTCCAGAAAATGAAAGCAATCTCTCCGCAAGATTAACGAAGCAAGTTCTTTAGCTCGTTCTCTCTCCAGAATAGAAAGCACAGGTGTGATCTCACATAATGAGCTGACCGTCTTGTCATAATTGCCTTTTTGAAGTTTCTTGGGAGCATACTTGATTTTCTTATGTATGGGAAAGTTTTACAGCTTTTCTCTGAGTAATTCCTTTGAGAGGGCTCAGATGCAGGAATTCAATTTCCAACCCAAAGAAAAAATAAAAATGGTGTACATACACTTTACCACTTCTATGCAGCAAAGACTCCTTTCTTTCACCATGGAATTCTTCCCAATGTACATCTCTGGAAATTCCCCCAAAACCTTATTTTTACTTTTTTTAAGTAAATGTTCAATGTATTTATGACATATTAGTAACAGTAGAAAGCTTCAGTTGGCAGCCCTCTAGGGCTTTGAGGCAACACACACATCTGACAGCAGGTTTTGTGAGTGGTTGACAATAGATGCTGTGAGGGCATGTTTATGCTTTAAATATTGGGTCCATTTATTTGCATCTGGGAACTTCAGTGGTTCTATATCCTTATGAATTTCTGAGGGATTTGACCCGATCACCACATGGACACCTCCCATGACAACCCTGAGGACTCTGATTAGCACTGAATGTGTCTTCTCTCCTTTTGGCTGAACAAAAGGAGTGCTTTGGGCAACGTTGCTTCTGCAATGGGAAAGCCCCTGAACAGGGCAAGCCTCTCTGGGAGCTCTTGGCTTCTCATGACAAAATGAGGAAGTTAGAACCATGGACAACAGCCATCCCCAGAATGGTTCATTTCATTGGCCACCTGTGAGATTCTTGCAGATGGTGAGCAGGCATGTGTCTTCACACTTCACATCATGTGACAGGTTATTTTCTCCTCTTTATGGTGTGTATGTGTGTGTGTTAGGGAGTTGGGGAAATGAGATGTCTTAGTCTGTTTGGACTCTATACCAGAATCCCATAGACCAGGTGGCTTATAAACAACAAAGACTTCTTATACTTCTAGAGGCTGGGAAGTTCAAGATCAAGGTGCCAATAGATGTCTGGTGTCTGGTGATGGTCACAGACAGCCATCTTCTCACTGTGTCCTCAAGTGGCAAGAGGGGCTCCTGGGATCTCTTTTATAAGGGCACTAAGCCCCTCCCTGAGGGCTGCACCCTCATGCAGGTGCAAGACCTAATTGCCCCTGGAGCCCCCACCTCCTATGACTATCACATTGGGGAACAGGGTTTTAACATATGATTGAAGGGAGGCAGAACACCACAACTTTAGTCCATAGCAGCTGACCTGTGCAGTCCGTAGCAGCTAATCTGTGTATCTGATGCTAGTAGCTACATTTGAACAGAATTTTATAATTAAAGAATATATTGATTTACATTTTATTATTTACATTTCATTATTTTATAATTAAAGGATATATTAATTTACATTTTGTTTACAACACCAGCTTTGTATACAGGATACTTCATGACAATGGCCATACTCCTTCATGTGATTTAAGAGGCTCTTCTGGTCTAGCCCCTATTGACTTAATCATCATTTATTTCTTCTCTTTCCACCTTAGATTCTACCTTCCATCCAAACTGTGCCCCATTGTTTGCTAGATTACAAGTTCTTCTTGTCTTTTACACTTAGTCCCATTCAGGAAGGCTGCCCTCACTTTACTAGATAAGGAGACCCACCCATGGGCATTCTCATCAGTCTGTATATTGACTATTAGCACTCCTTCATCCTATACTGTCATTGTCTATTTCTTGTCTATCATCCTCATACTCTCTAGAATGAAACTCCCTCAGGGTAGGAAACATGGTATCCGAAGACTTCCTGCCTGGTTTACTTATCAAGTATTACTACTTGAATTAATTTGTTGGATTAGGTAGGGCTGTTCTTCTTACTCTCAGTTTATGGATCAGTGAATGAACGCTAAAAGAAGTGAAAGATCCTGTTAAGGAAGACAGACCTAGGAAGACATACCTAGAAAGCAAGTAACAGATCTGGAACATAAATAACTATAATGATGATGATGGTGATAATAATAATAATAGTACTTTATTATCAAAGTGCCATGAACCAGGGATCATACCCTATTTGCTTATTAAATGCACAAATCAACTCTTTCATGTATGGATTCAACTCTTTCATGTATGGAACTCAAGCACTGGAATCAGACTCTCCCATCAAGCTGCGTGACATTGAGTTAGTTAATAAGCCATTCTGAAACTTAAATCCCTCATTAATAAAAAGGGATAGTAAGAGCTTTGCTGTTTCTTAAGCATTTTGATAAAATATCCAGGTTCTCTTCCATAATGCTATATCAAGCAGCAACTGACGATAGAGCAGAGAAGATAGCAACTCCATTGGTTGCTTAGCCTGTACATTGGCAAACATTGGTTTGACAGGTGAATTTCACTGAATTGCTATATCAAATCAAATTAGTCTTATCCAGTATCCAATTGATTCAGTAAATTCTAATTTTATACTTTCTTCCACTGTATTCTAGTCTGCAAGTAACATAGGTACATTTAAATTTGCTCATCTAGAATACAAGGATCCTGGAATTGTCCCAGACTTTCAAGATAGCATGAGGGATGTAATTATATTTCTTCCCACACCCATTGGCACAAGCCACTGTCAGATATAAAACATTAGGTGGTCTAAGTGTAAACTAGACCAGCATTTTATGTATTTGTGATGAATTTCTGTTCTGAATAGTTGGGTGCAAGAATTGGTTATACTGCAGGCCAGCCCCCTCTCTCCTTTGGGCTCCTCAGCATCCAGCACACATCGCTGAAGCTACAATTGAACAATGTGCTGGTAAGTCGAGAATGAGCAGCCTCTGCTCTTATCCCACTATAAGGAGTTTCTTAAGGGCAGGAAACATCTAATTAATCACACTATCCAAATCTCCAGACACTCCTTTGAGCTCAGCACATGTGTCTTGAGTAAATGAATTGATTGGCTATTGGCAGGACAAATCAGCTTAAAAGCCCTCTCTCTTCCTATACATTTCCCATTTCTACTCCAGTTACATGAGGGAGTTAGGCTTTGCAAGCTTTCTTCCTCCAATGTGGAGCACTGTTCCTTTTTAAAATGGTAGCATTTCCTTTTATGGCATCTTAGCTCATTTTTAAGATGATAAGCATTACGGAAACATCAGTGTCCTGTCTTTAAATAATCCAGTGGCATTTCTTTTTTTTTTTTAATTTTTTATAGAGGCATGTTTATTTATTTATTTATTTGTTTGTTTGTTTTGTTTATACATGCACTGGGTACAGTCAGAAGCGCGGGAGGGTGAGAGAATTCACCAGAGCCAGAGCGGGGAGCAGAGCAGGCAGAAGGACCGAAGTACACTGCTGAGGGGAGCAGCGGGCGGCAGGAGAGGTCTGCGCCCATGTGGGACCCTCCTCCGGTGGCCGGGGAGCAGCCAGGGATTGAACCAGCGCTGCAGAGGCCGCAGGCAGCTTCGCAACCCAGCGCTCAACCGCTGTGTCCAGTGGCATTTCTTGAAGGTGTCCCAAGAAATCACCAGCTGAGGTTAGCATGACCGCTTCTTATTTTTTGTACCATCAGCCACCAGCTTTATGCACAAACTCTTTTTTCTCTAGCACAGCACTGAGGTATAATTGACATACTATAAACTGTACATATAAAAAGTGTACAATCTGATAAGTTTTGACACACACACATATATATATATGTAACTGAAACTATCACCACAATCAAGATAGTGAGCAAATCCGTCTCCCTGAAATTTTCCTTTATAGTCTGTCCCTCTCTGTTTTCCCTACCCCCTCATTCATCACCAGGCAACCAATGAGGTGCTTCCTGCCTCTATAAATTACTCTGCATTTTCTTGAATTTATATAAGCAGAATCACAAAAGATGCATTGCTCTTTGTTCAACTTCTATCAGCATAATTATGTTGAGGTGCATCTATATAATTGTGTAGATCAATAGCTCACTTTGCTGAGTCATAGTCTCTTGTATAGATGTATCACAATTTGGTCACTGATTCATTTGTTAATCAACACTGGCTTTGTTTCATCTCTTTGGCTATCAAGAGTAAAGCTACTGTGAACATCTGGATATTTGCTTTCATTTCTTTGGGGGTAAATAACTAGATATGGAACAGTTAGATCCTGATCCTATGATCAGTGTTGTAGGCTGAATAGTGTACTCCCCCAAAATATATATGTTGGAATTCAACCCTCAGTACCTCAGAGCATGATGATACTACCTTATCTGGAGAGCAGGTCTTCACAGACGTGATCAGTTTTCAGGAGTTCATTCTGGAGGACCCTCATCTAATATAAAAGGGGGGTGTCCTTAGAAAAAAGGGGTACACTTAGAAAAGGGGGGGAAATTCTGACACACACGCCCACGGGAAGGATCTCGTGTGAAGATAAAGGCAGAGCATGAGTGAATGTTGCTACTAGCCAGAGCATGCCAAAGGCAGCCAGCAAACCACCAGAATCTCAGAAGAAGGCAGGAAGCAGATTATTCCTCACAGCTCTCAGAAGGAATTGACCCTTGCAACACCTTAATCTTGGACTTCCAGCCTCCAGATCCATGAGAAACATGTCTGTTGTTTAAGATGCTTAGTTTGTGATACTTTAAGCATCCCTAAGAAACTAATACAGTGTTAATGCATGTTTAGCTTTTTAAGAAACTGCCTAGCTTTTTTCCTAAAGTGATCACACCATCGTACCATTTTATCATTTAGAGCTTGTCCACCTGCTTACCAGTGCTTTGTGAGTTTACTCATTCTCATAGGTATATGGTAGTATTTCATTGTGATTTTAACTTACATTTCATTAATAGCTAATAATGTTGAGACTCTTTTCCTGTGTTTATTTCCCATTCATGTATCTTCTTTGATAAAGTATCCAAATCCTTTACCATTTTTTTTTTTATTGGGTTGTTTGTTTTCTTCTTATTACCTTGGAGAGTTATTTTCATTTTCTACACATAAATTCTTTAGCAGGTATGTGATTTTAAATTATTTTCATCCAGTCTGTTTCCAGTGTACTTTGAAGAACAGAGGTTTTTAATCTTGATTGTATCCAGTTTATCAATTTGTTATTTTAGTGCTCTCACTATAGCACCATAGCTTAAAAAATCTTTGCCTAGCCCAAGATCAGAAACATTTCCACCTATATTTTCTTCTAGAAGTTTCCTAGAACCTGTAAGTTTTACACCATATTTAGGTATTTAATTCATTTTATGTTAATTTTTAGTATGGTGTGAAGCACGAGTTGAGATTTTCTGTTTATTTTTTCTGTTTGCATGACACAATACAATGATGTTTAATGAAAAACTATCTTTCTCCATTGAAATGCCTTTGGAATTTCATTAAAAATCATTTGCTCTTATGTGTGGATTTACTTCTTATTCTCTATTGTGTTCCATTGATTTATTTGTTACTATACCAGTACTTCACTGTTTGATTACCACAGCTCAGTGACTCTGAATTAGGGGTGACCTTGTTCCTGAATTGGGGGTGATCTTGTTCCTGGGAGTGTAGCTTATCAATCTGTTGAAACAACTTCGTGGGCAGAGCTGGAGAAGGGGTACCACATACCAGGGATGCTGCCAAACATTCCTACAGTGTACAGGATAATTACCCTACCATGAAGAGTTATTTGGCCCTAGACTCTGAGATTGAGAAACCGTCATAGCTTCATTATAGGTCTTAAATCAAGTAATAGAAATCTTCCAGCTTGTTTTTGCATTTCAGTGCTGTTTTGGGTATTTTATCCTTTGTATCTCCATATAAATTTAGAATCAACTAAAACTCCTGATGAGATTTTGTTTGAGAGTGTGTTAAGTCTATATACCAAGACTTGAGAAAAGTTGATATCTTAATATTGAATGTTCCTATCCATGTATCTCTTCATTTATTTTGGGCTTAACTTGTCCTAGCAAGGTCTTACAGTTTTCAGTGCACAGGTCTTGCATGTATTTTATCAAATTTATCCCTAAATAGTTCCTATTTTTGGCTGCTATTGTAATTGGCTTTGTTTTTTTAATGAGTAGAGATGTCTATTTTTTCCATGAGCTTGGATAGTCTGTCAGCATCCAACCTGGTTGACTAGGTCATGTAATCTCAGTCTTTAAAATGTAACTATATCAGCATTCACAGGACTCCCAGTGATAGTGACACAAGCTCCTTTAGAGTAAGGGACAGTTGAGACTTCTTTGAATCAAAGGAAGAACTACAGACCAGGACGTGAAGCCGGTGACTTGATGGCATTTGGTTTACTCTTCCTTAGCATCTCAAATTTTCTCCACAGCATGGGCTTCATTTCTCCATGGTCTTCCATGTTGTGCAGCCTCAGGGCCATATCCTCACAGCTTCCTGAGTAGAGAGGAAAAGACACTCTTCTTAGTTCCTGGAATGATTGCCAGAAAGACCCCTGATATTGGCTAGGATCACAAGTGCAATCCTGGGTACAGTTGAGTGTCTAAGGCACAGGGGACACTGATAGGCTTTATGGGGATTATTTTCCATCTGTGTGGTTAAATTTTTAGGGTCCTGTGCTAGGACAAGATGGTATAAGAGAAATGGAAGTTCTAGGCCACGACAGTTGCCATCACAACCTCAAGCCTGCTCTTCCAGATTGAATATGCTCAAGAATTCAAGAGGAAAACACTTTCCTGAGTGTTATTCTCTCTTGGAGGTGAGATGGTGTCATTCACTAACAGATATTCCACTTTGATGCCCAGAGTGCACCTTGGCACCATTTCTGTGGTCAATGACTGAGGGCTGTTAGGAAAGCACATCTCCATTTCTGTCTCTTTCCCTTCCTCATCCAAATAATTCACAATTCATTTGATTCCTTTGACTTCCAAACTTAGTAACTAAATATGAGGTCAGGAGGGTTGTGTCTCCAAGGGATAGGATAAAGACAGAACAGGGAGAAGTGCTGAGGAACCTTTCATTTACCATGATCCTCATTTCTGAAAAGTAATCTTCACTTCTCAAAGGCTTAGGTTTCCCTTATGCCATCTGGAAAAAAGTTTTTGCTAATATTTTCTCAGGACATTACTGCCTTCGCTAGGTCTCAAGTTTAAACCAGAATTAAATTCTGGCGATGACATTACATGCCCCACCCCCTTCCTCCTTCCTGCCTTCCCCCCTCCCTCCCCCAGGGGCATCCACTGAACTTTAGTTTAAAGAAAATATGGTGTGTTTGGGGGATCAAGGAAGTGTTTGCTGATAGATCCAGCTTTGGCAGCCTTGAGTGAGGCTGGGAGGGCTGGGGTGTGGGCGGCATGAATAACCATTGCTACCTTGTAGAAGGGATTCTGCCATCGTGTGTGTCCTCAGCCAAAGAGCTGTTTCTGGGATGGGGATGAAGGGGAAAAAATATTCTCTTTCAGAGGAAAGAAGTATCTGTCATTTACTTATCTAATGTCCTCTTGGTTCCTAACGGTAGCTCAGGTACAGGAGAGGGAGGGAGTGCTTGGAATAGCCGCATCATCACTCCATTTGTTATGTGCTGCAGATCTATACCCAAGAGTCAGCCTTCTTCCTTCATTGAGTCCTCACAGCCAACATGGGAAGTGGTCTTGTCTCCTCTTCCAGCCGACGAGACCTTTGGGTTAAAGAAGTTAAATAACATGTGATGTCCCCTAGGTGGTGATTGCTGGTGGTCACTAGCAGGAGAAACTAATTCTGCCTCCCTCCAAGCCTGTTATGGGTGGGGACATCTGGCCTCTCACTGTTCCTCACCACTTGTCCTCTTTGGTAGCCTCAGTCCTGCAGTCAGATTTCTAGGGTATGTTAGTTTAGTTTTGTGTGTTCCTTTGTTTTATTTCTTTATATTTCAAATTTGAGTGAAATCATCTGGTATTTGTTTTTCTCCTTCTGATGAATTTCACTTAGCATCATACCTACCATTTCCATCCATGTTGTCACAAATGACAAAATTTCATCTTTTTTACAGCTGAGTAGTATTCCGTTGTGTTTATAGGCTACTAATCTGTCCTTGGGCCTTCAGGTTGTTTCCATAACTTGTCCATTGTAAGTAGTGCTGCAATGAACATAGAAATGCATATATCCTTTTGAGTTAGTGGTTTTGCATTCTGTGGGTAGACACCTAGAAGTGGAATTGTTGGATCATATGGTAGATCTATTTTTAATGCTTTGAGAAACCTTCATTCTGTTTTTCATGAGGGTGTGTATCAGTCTACATTCTCAGCAACAATATGCAAGTGTTCCTTTTTCTCTACATCCAGGCCTCTACTTATTGTTCTTTTTTTTTTTTTTTTTTTTTTTTTTTTTTAAATAAATTTTATTGTTATATTCCCCATACAATTGCAGCCCCCCCATTCTGACCCCAATCCCTCCCCTCCCGCCCCCCTAAAAGTGTCTCTGGTTCATAGTTTTTTGTTGATTTTGATTTTCACTATCTTATAGTTATTCATTTTCCTGGTCCCTTATTTAAGTTTTCTAGATTCCTGCTATGAGTGAGACCATCCGGTATTTTTCTTTTTCTTTTTGGCTTATTTCGCTGAGCATGATCCCTTCCAGCGCCATCCATGTTGCTGCAAATTGCATGTGTTTATCTTTTTTGAATGCTGAGTAATATTCCATGGTATATATGTACCACATCTTCTTGATCCAGTCATCTATTTTTGGGCATTTGGGTTGTTTCCAAAGCTTAGCTATTGTAAACAGTGCTGCTATAAACATAGGGGTGCAGGTGCTCTTTGGAATTGATGTTTCTGTGTCCTTTGGGTAAATACCTAGGAGTGGAATTGCTGGATCATATGGAAGCTCTATGTTTAGTAGGTCCAGAAATCTCCACACAGCTTTCCACAGTGGTTGGACCAGTTTGCACTCCCACCAACAGTGCAGAAGAGTTCCTTTTTCTCCACACCCTCGCCAACATTTGTTGTTGCTAGTTTTTTTAATATGTGCCATTCTCACTGGTGTAAGATGGTATCTCATGGTAGTTTTGATTTGCATTTCCCTGATGACAAGTGATGTTGAACATTTTTTCATATGCCTGTTGGCCATTTGCATTTCCTCTTCAGAGAAGTTTCTTTTAAGCTCTTCTGCCCATTTTTTGACTGGATTATTTTCTTTGTTGTTGTTGAGTCTCATCAGCTCTTTGCAGATTTTTGTGATCAGTCCTTTATCATTAGTGTTGGGTGCAAAAATGTTCTCCCAGTTGGTGGGGTTTCTCTTTGTTTTTGTTATTGTCTCTTTTGCTGTGCAAAAGCTCTTTAATTTGATGTAGTCCCAGCTGTTTATCTTTGCCTTCACTATCACTGCTTTGGGTGATGTGTCTGTAAAGATGTCTTTGATGTGCAAATCACGTAGTGTTTCGCCTATATTTCCTTCTATATATTTTATGGTTTCAGGTCTTATGTCTAGTTCTTTAATCCATTTTGAGTTGATTTTTGTGTATGGTGTGAGGTGGTGGTCAAGCTTCATTCTTTTGCATGTAGCGACCCAGTTTTCCCAGCACCATTTATTGAACAAACTTTCTTTGCTCCAATGCATATTCTTTGCTCCTTTGTCAAAGATTAGTTGACCATAAATCTGTGGGTTTATTTCTGGATTTTCTATTCGATTCCATTGGTCTGTATGTCTGTTCTTGTTCCAATACCATGCAGTTTTGATGATTATGGCTTTGTAGTATAGTTTGAAGTCTGGGAGTGTGATGCCTCCATTCCCTTCTTTTTTTTTCAGGAGAGCTTTGGCTATTCGGGGTTTTTTGTGATTCCATATGAATTTCATCAATAATTGTTCTATTTCTTTGAAGAATGACATTGAAATTTTGATTGGAATAGCATTGAATCTGTATATTGCTTTTGGAAGGATGGCCATTTTAATAATGTTTATTCTTCCAATCCATGAGCAGGGGATGTCTCTCCATTTCTTTGTGTCTTCTTCTATTTCTTTTAACAGTGTTTTATAGTTTTCTTTGTATAGGTCCTTTACCTCTTTTGTTAGATTTATTCCCAAATATTTGATTTTTTTTGTTTCAATAACAAAAGGGATGGTCTTTTTGATTTCTTCTTCTTCAGATTTATTGTTTGTGTATAGGAAGGCTACTGACTTTTGCGTGTTGATTTTGTATCCTGCCACTTTACTGAACTGATTGATGAGTTGAATTAGCTTTTCTGTGGAGTTTTTGGGGTTCTCTATATATAATATCATATCGTCTGCAAATAGTGATAGTTTGACTTCTTCTTTTCCTATTTGGATTCCTTGGATGTCTTTCTCTTGTCTTATTGCCCTGGCTAGGACTTCCAGTATTATATTGAAAAGCAATGGTGAGAGTGGACATCCTTGTCTTGTTCCAGATCTTAATGGAATTGCTTTCAGCTTTTCACCATTGAGAATGATACTGGCTGTTGGCTTGTCATAGATGGCCTTTATGATGTTGAGGTATGTTCCTTGTATCCCAAGAATTTCAAGGGCTTTTATCATGAATGGGTGTTGCACTTTGTCGAAAGCTTTCTCAGCATCTATTGATATTATCATATGGTTTTTATATTTCTTTTTGTTGATGTGTTGGATAACATTGATTGATTTTCGGATGTTAAACCATCCTTGTGCCCCTGGAATGAATCCAACTTGGTCGTGGTGAATTATCTTATGGATACATTGTTGGATTCTGATAGCTAAAATTTTATTGAGGATTTTTGCATCAGTGTTCATTAGGGAGATTGGCCTGTAGTTTTCCTTTTTTGTGTTGTCCTTGTTCGGTTTTGGTATTAGTGTAATGTTGGCTTCATAAAACGTGTTTGGTATTGTCCCTTCCTTCTCAATTTTTTGGAAGAGTTTGTGAAGGATAGGCACTAATTCGTCTCTGAATGTTTGGTAGAATTCATTTGTAAATCCATCAGGTCCTGGGCTTTTGTTTTTGGGGAGGTTTTTGATTACCATTTCAATTTCGCTAATTGTAATTGGTCTGTTTAGGTGTTCTATTTCTTCTTTATCTAGCTTTGGGTGATTGTAGAGTTGTAGGAATTTGTCCATCTCCTCTAGATTGTTGAACTTGTTTCCATATAACTGTTCATAGTAGTTACTGATTATTCTTTTGATTTCTGCTGTGTCCGTTGTGATTTCTCCTCTTTCATTGATGATCCTGTTTATTTGTGCTTTCTCCCTTTTTTCCTTTGTGAGCCTGGCTAGGGGTTTGTCTATTTTATTGATTTTTTCAAAGAACCAGCTCTTGGTTTCATTGATCTTTTGGATTGTTTTTTTAGTTTCAATTTCATTTATTTCTGCTTTGGTTTTTATTATTTCTTTTCTTCTACTGGTTTTGGGGTTTTTTTGTTGTTCTTTTTCTAGATCTTTGAGCTTCGAGATTAGGTTGTTTCTTTGCGTTCTTTCTTGTTTCTTGATGTGAGCTTCTATTGCTATATATTTTCCTCTTATTACTGCTTTTGCTGCATCCCATACATTTAGGATATTGGTGTCCTCCTTGTCGTTCAATTCAAAAAATTTTTTAATTTCTTCTTTGATCTCCTCATTAGTCCAATGGTCTTCCAGTAGTGTGGTTTTTAATCTCCATGAGGTAGGAAAGTTCCTTGCCTTCTTTTTATGGTTTATTTCTAGTTTGATGCCTTCATGGTCAGAAAAGATGGTTGATATGATTTCAATCTTGGTGTATCTGTTGATGTTTGTCTTGTGCCCCAGTATGTGATCGATCCTGGAGAATGATCCGTGTGCGCTTGAGAAAAATGTGTACTCCGTTTTTTTGGGGTTTAGTGTTCTATAGATGTCTGTTAAGCCCAATTGCTCTAGGTCCTTATTTAGAGCTTTAGTTTCTTTACTTATTTTTTGTCTTGTTGATCTATCCATTGTTGATAGTGGTGTGTTGAAGTCTCCCACTACGTATGTGTTTTCTCTGATGTCTGTTTTCAGAGAGGACAACAGTTGTCTGATATATTTTGGTGCTCCTTCGTTTGGTGAGTATATGTTAATGAGTGTTATTTCTTCTTGAAGTATTGTCCCCTTGATCATAATGTAGTGACCCTTGGGGTCTCTTTTTATCTTTTTGAGTTTGAAATCTGTTTTATCTGATATAAGTATAGCTGTTCCTGCTTTCTTTTTTGGTCCATTTGCTTGTAGGATTGTTTTCCATCCTTTAACTTTGAGCCTATTTTTATCTTTTGTAGCTAAATGTGTTTCCTGGAGACAGCAAAAGGTTGGGTTTTGTTTCTTAATCCAGGCTGCAACTCTGTGTCTTTTTATTGAAGAGTTTAGTCCATTTACATTCAGAGTTATTATTGATATGTTAACATCTGTATTTGCCATTGTGTTTGTCTTTCCTTTGATTTTATTTATTTATTCTTTTAATAACTTTTTTTTTTGGCCTTCTTTCATTGTTATTCGTCCCTCTGAGGTTCTGGCTTTAGGACTCCTTGTAGTATTTTTTGGAGTGGGGGTTTAGTTGCAATGAAATTCCGGAGTTTCTGTTTGTCTGGAAAGGTCCATATTCTTTCTTCAAAGAGGAAGGAGAGCTTTGCGGGATAGAGTATTCTTGGTTGGCATCTGTTTTCTTGGAGTCTGTTGACTATGTCCCTCCACTCTCTCCTTGCCCGTAGTGTTTCTTCGGAGAAGTCTGATGTCAGCCTGATTGGCTTTCCTTTGAATGTTATCTGTTTCTTCCCTCTTGCCAGCTTCATTATTTTTTCCTTGTCCTGGATTCTTGGGAGCTTTACTATTATGTGTCTTGCTGTACTTTTCCTTTCGTCGTGGAAGTTTGGTGTTCTTCTTGCTTCTTGTATATCAATTTTCAGCTCCTTCTTCACATTTGGGAAGTTCTCTTCAATTATCTCTTTGAATATTTTCTCTGTTCCTACATCTCTCTCCTCTCCTTCTGGTATTCCTATAACTCTTATATTTCCTTTCCTCATGGAGTCAGATAGTTCCCGAAGTCTTTCCTCGTTCTTTTTCCTTCGTACTTCTCTTTCCTTTTCTGTTTTGGTTCTTTTTATTTCTATGTCTTCAAGATTACTTATTCGTTCTTCCATTTCATCTATTCTGCTTTCATTGCTTTTCCCAGAATTCTTTAGTTCTTCCATTAATTCTTTGATCTCCTGCATTTCTTTTACTTCCCTCTTTAGGGACTCAATTTCTTTCTTCTGACCATTGTTTTCCCTCTCTAGGGACTCAATTGCATTCTTCTGATCGTTGATTATTTTTCCCTTATCATTGTTTTCCTTTATGACTTCTGTTAGTTTTTTAATCACGGCAATTTTAAATTCTCTTTCTGGAAGGCTCAGAAATTCTTCCAAGTTATTGTCTTTGCAATCTGGGGGCTGGCTTTCTTTTTGTGGTGTGCTTTTTCTCTGGAGAGTTGCTAGGTTGCGTGTGGTTCTTCTCTTCCCTACTGTCTGTTTTCTAATTTGCCGTATGCGTTGGGACACTGTGTAGTTGGGACTGGCCGGCATCTTGGGTGGGCTTCTCTGTTCCCCTCTGGTTCTTCCAGGTGTCATCTGTCAGTTTCAAGCAGTCTTTACTGGAGAAAGGTCCCTGTTCTAAAATGCCAATGTAGGGACACACTCCCCTGTGCGCCTGGTCTGCCCCGGCGGTGGGTTCCTGCTCCCCTCTGGGTTTGGACTGCAGGCCAGAGGGGGTCTGGCGTGGGCGAACTTCCCCCGCTCACCTCTGGCTCCTGAGGAAGCCTTCTGCAGGTAGTCTTTACTGAAGAAATGTCCCTGTTCTAAAATGGTGATGTGGGACACACTCCCTGCGTGTCTGGTCTCAGGCACACTCTTCTGCGCACCTGGTCTGCCCCGGCTGTGGGTGCTCGCTCTCCCTGTGGGCTCAGACTACTTGTTCGGAAGGGGCCCGGTGTGGGCAAACTCCCCAGCTGGCCACTAGCTCCTTCAGGAGCCTCTGCTGGCTTCAAGTCGCTAGGTGGTGCCAGAGATCTCTCCTAGAGCCCTTGGGGAGCTGATTTTCCCCCCCGTGGGACAGGGAGCAGAGCGGGGATGGTAGGGTACACCTCAACGGCTTTGGGGTGCTGTGTCTGCCTTGTGCCCCACCGTCGTGGGGAACCCACGCCCCTAATTTCGTGCCCCGGGTCTCTGTTCCAAAGCCCTCAGTTCCAGGACGCGGGCTGTAGCCCAGATCAGTGGGGCGGGAATGGCGCCTTTTGAATCCTGCTCCCCTGCCTGGGCGCCTTGTTCCTGCTCACTCAGGATGGGCCTCCGCCGTCTCCCCCTAATTTCGTGCCCGGGTCTCAGTTCCAAAGCCCTCAGTTCCAGGATGCGGGCTGTAGCCCAGATCAGTGGCGCGGGAATGGCGCCTTTTGAGTCCAGCTCCCTTGCCTGGGCGCCTTGTTCCTGCTCACTCAGGGAGGGCCTCCGCAGACTTCCCCTAATTTCGTGCCCCGGGTCTCAGATCCAAAGCCCTCAGTTCCAGGACGCGGGCTGTAGCCCAGATCAGTGGCGCGGGAATGGCGCCTTTTGAATCCCGCTCCCCTGCCTGGGCGCCTTGTTCCTGCTCACTCAGGGAGGGCCTCCGCCGTCTCCCCCTAATTTCGTGCCCCGGGTCTCAGTTCCAAAGCCCTCAGTTCCAGGACGCGGGCTGTAGCCCAGATCAGTGGCGCGGGAATGGCGCCTTTTGAATCCAGCTCCCTTGCCTGGGCGCCTTGTTCCTGCTCACTCAGGGAGGGCCTCCGCAGTCTCCCCCTAATTTCGTGCCCCGGGTCTCAGTTCCAAAGCCCTCAGTTCCAGGACGCGGGCTGTAGCCCAGATCAGTGGCGCGGGAATGGCGCCTTTTGAATCCCGCTCCCCTGCCTGGGCGCCTTGTTCCTGCTCACTCAGGGAGGGCCTCCGCCGTCTCCCCCTAATTTCGTGCCCCGGGTCTCAGTTCCAAAGCCCTCAGTTCCAGGACGCGGGCTGTAGCCCAGATCAGTGGCGCGGGAATGGCGCCTTTTGAATCCAGCTCCCTTGCCTGGGCGCCTTGTTCCTGCTCACTCAGGGAGGGCCTCCGCCGTCTCCCCGCAAGCCTAGGTCACAGGCGCGGGGACCTGGGCAGCTGCGATCCGGTCCGGATCCGCGCCGCTTTCCGCACGCAACCTTATCGGGCGGCCGGGGCTGTGTGCTGGTGCTGGTCTCCTCCTGGGGGGCGTGGCTCTCTTTAATGGCGCCTGGAGCTCACCTCCGCGGCGGATCCTGCAGGGTTCGCCTCTCCCGTTCACGGGGTGTGGTGGCTGCAATAGTTCCTTTCCACTCACAGTCCCACTTGCTGCGTCCGTTTTTCTTGTTGGCCGTTTTGGTTTGTTGTTTCCCTCCTTTCTGCCGGTCGGAGAGTGCCGCCTCTGTGGGCGGGGGAGGGGAGCAGGGTTCTGCGCTTCCCTCCCTTCTCGTCCTCTTTTATGGCAACTTTCTTCTTCGGGCAGTTTGCTGGAGTCGTCCGTTTATCTTCCGTGTCCCAGTTCTCACTGGGACCTGCCGCTTTTCCTCCCTATTAACTTTTTTTAATGGGAGATCTTACTCGCAGCGTCTCCTCGCCGCCATGTTGCTCCGCCCCTTCTACTTATTGTTCTTGTCTTTTTGATATGGGTCATTCTCATAAGAGGTACAACCTAGATTTTTTTTTTAATTTAATTAATTTATTTATTTGTTTTGTTTATTTATTTATACAAGCACTGGTACAGTCAGAAGCACGGGAGGGTGAGAGAATTCACCAGTGCCAGAGCGGGGAGCAGAGCAGGCAGAAGGACCGAAGTACACTGCTGAGGGGAGCAGCGGGCGGCAGGAGAGGTCTACGAGCCATGTGGGACCCTCCTCCGGAGCAGCCGGGGATTGAACCGGCGCTGCAGAGGCTGCGGGCAGCATCACAACCCAGCGCTCAACCGCTGCGCCACCGGGGAGACCCACAACCTAGATTCTTAAGCTCAGCTTAAAGGCCCTTCCTGCCTTTTGTTTCAGTCTCTCTCCCTTGTTTGCCACTGTACAGCCTGCTTTCAGTTTTCTGAGTCCAATAATAGCTTTCCTGTCTCTGGGCTTCCCCATTGCTGTTCCTTCTGTGTGGAATTCCCTGTGCTTCACTCTCTCCGGAAAGCATCTCCTCATTGCAGAAGCTGCAGCCTGAACTTCCCTTCCTCAGAGGGTCTTTGCTGGCTTTCTGTCCCCCAGTGTAATTCCTCTCTGTGTGGTTTCCCTTGTAGTATTCTTTCCTTCCCCCTTTCTGCCCCTGCACACACCTTGTCTTTATGGCCCTCTTCACCAGGCCCTTGTCTACTTCATCCCTACACAGCAGGCTCCCTACAAGTTTCCTGTTCATCTCTCTTTTGTCTGCTTGTGACCTGGCAGGGGGCCAAGTTCAGAGAAGACGCTGAATAAGTCAGCATTTACTGAACTAGCAGATACATTTTAACTGCAGAAACCTAAATAATTCCAGCCAAAGATAGGCCTGTTATGTGGCCTGTGGTTCTGCCAGTGAGGCTGAGCCCCATGTAACCCAGATATGTTGAAAGGACGGGTGAGGCACCTGTAGTTGTGGGGGATGTCAGGAATGATGGCGTTGGTGCCCGAATGACAATTGACCGGTCCTGCCAGTAATTAGTAGCCTGAGGCTAAGCTGGTAGCAAGAGTGGGCTGGAAATGATGCCTATACCACCTAATTAAAAAGCAGTGCAGCTTAAATTTAGAACCATGCAGCAGACACCAGGCTGAGGAGCATGGTGGGTGGCTGGGCTCCTGCTCCCAGGCCAGCCCATGTGTCCCAGAGTCATTAAAGGCACAGGACTTTGCAAAGGTGCTTATATCCAGGGGAGCCTTGTCCTGAGCAGATGAGTGAAGGTCACTTCTCTAGTGACTGCATCTGATTCCAGGTCAGCAAGGGCCCCAGCCCCTCCCATTTCCAAGGGAGGAAGGCACTTTGTTGAAGCCCACAGGGAAGAGGCCTGCGGGGAGGAGAGTGCACTGTGAGCTGGGGAGCAGGGGTCTGTGTTTCTGGATCCCCCTCATCCCTTTAAAATTTTCACCATTGGCAAGACCTTCAGTCATTTTGGGAATCCCTTTCACATGAGGGAATTAGGACTCTTTTCATTGGAAATGACAAAAAGTTGACCAGTTTTCTAGGCAAGCAGAGTCTTCACTGGCTTCTGTCACCGAGACATAGCATGGGCGAATGTGCTTCCTTTGGTGCACGTGGAGGCCAGAGCCTGAGTGAGTCACTGAGACTTAGTTTCCCTTTCAGGCTCTTGATCTGCCTTCTTGCTGGGCTCTATTCTCATATCAACTTTTCCTGACCGCGAGATGCTTTAGCAGCTGTTTTCTCTTTTCAGTAAGTCTTTCCCTGAAATCCACTTAAGTTGGACAATTGGTGTTGGTAGCTGGTTGCTTATCTCAGTGGGGAGGTGGGGGGCGTGTCTGCCCCTACTAGGAGATGCTGACCTCACTTGGCTTTGGCTTCTGGCTTTTCACAGCCCTGACAGCTTGCCTCATGTCAGTTGCCCTTGGGATACCTGAAACTCCCCAGCCAAGATCCAGCAAGAAGGGTGTAGGGTAAAGAAAATGTCAGGCTTTTCTGCCCTTCCGCCATCAGGATAGATGATGGATCCTTGTCCTGAATGCATGCCTGATGGCGGGCACCTGGAATAGGGTGTGGGCATAGGTAGATCGGATTCAGCTGAGCTAAGACTGTGCTTTTTTAAGGGCGGCGTCACGGGGGGCGCCAGCAGCAGCAGTAGCAGCCGAAGCAGAAGCCGAAAGAGAAGCCGAAAGAGAAGCCGAGAAGCAGCAGAACGAATGCTAGAGAGCCCAGATAGAGTGAAGACTTGCTGGGGGCTGGGAGGCCTGCCAGCCTCCCAGCCCCCCAGCCAGCACCCCTGCCTGCCATATGCCTGGTGAACCCCAAATAAAAGACCTGCAAAAAACCACTGAGGACTCTGACTCCTCCTTTACCCGGTCTGCATGGGATCAGAAAACCTGCACTGTGGTCCAGTCCTGCGCCTCACAAAGGGGACCACTAGTTAAGTGGGGGGTGTACAAGTGAGTTTCAACACATCTTTATTCTCAGAATTTGCTGAGTACCCACAGTGAATGTTCTCATTCATTGTCTGCCATATCATGTGTGATGGGTATAATTCATGTAGCAATGGGCAGTGTGATTTGGAGGTCAAGATCAGGAGTTGGGATGACCGGCCTTCAAACAGTGGCTGCCACTTTAACGGCTATAGTTTCTTAACCTCTCCCAGCTCTGTTTACCTAACAGGTAAAAGAAAGTAAGTTTCTATTTAACTGTGTTGTTATGAGGATTAAGTGATATAATCTGTAAAAAATGTTTTAAATACATGCCAAAGACATACAGTAACAATGAAAATCAGGTTATTTGTTTATCCATTCACCAACCCACCCACCTACCCACTCACCCATCCATTCACCTTTTCATCCATTCTCTATCTGTCCATCCATCCACTCGTGTACCCATCCATCCATTTATCTATTTACCCATTCTTTTTATCTCTCAATCAATCAATCCATCTATCCATCCACTCCTTTCTCCATCCACCTATCCATCTACCACCTATCATTCCATCCATCCATCATCCAACCATCCATCCATCCATCCATCCATCCATCCTTTGTTTATCCTTTAATCCATCTACACCCACATGTATTTGGATATATAAAACCTAGAATTTTGCAAGAGGCCCTTGACACTTCTCTTGGACAAATTTTTGTCATTTCACATTTTTTAATGTTTTATGGTAACATGTGCTATGTGGATTATCTTGTGTTGGTGTGCCATGACAAGCCTTTATTGAAGGTTTATTCTGTAGTCTGACATTTTTCTCCTTCAGATATGAGCTCTGTTGAGGCCCAGGACCATTCTCTTTCATCTTCCAGACACTGTCCAGTGTCTCACTCTTATTTAAGGAATTCATGATTCAACTCCAAGTGGAATGAAACCCCTAAGGGCAAGGAACACATAAAAGATTTCAGCATTATCCTCAGACACCTCAATAAAATGAAAACATTATCACCTATTAGAACAACTGTTATGTAATTTATGTCTTGATTTTAGTCTTTCTATGGATTACCAATTTTATTAATGTTTTTGATGCTCTTATACAGACATGGATGACCACAGCACCTCTCTTTGTCATCTGTGTCACAGGAGAATACACTCAGGGCCCTAACTTTGTTGCCTTGTAGGATGGCAGTGTTGGTAGTGAAGTGGGATGACAGAAAGACAAGTCAGAGTCCATGTGAGAGAGGCCTAGTGGGGCTTACACCTAAAAAAGTGCAGCCCCGATCTGTGGGCAGTCTCGTATTTATTTAGAACCAGGTTCAGAGAAAATGGGCAAGCACATGGAGGAATGTAATGCATGGGTGTGTGTTATTGGGGATGTGTTACTGTCTGGTACAAGCTAGGGTGGAGGGCCAGGGCCTGTTGCTTACGGGGCTCCATAGTTTCTGCTAATCAAAGCACGCTATCCACAGTTCCTGTTTTTACCTAACTTTCTGCTAATCGTTACAAGTAAGGCAGTCTAGCTGATCTTGCTAATTTGGCCATAAAGTCTGCCTGCTGTTTTCAGCAGATATTGGTTTCCCAGTATGTTCCTGATACCAGGACTTTTGCCTGGTGAGAGGTCCCCTGCCTGACTCTACATTTTAGCTTGATCAGCAGGAACCCTGGGCAACAAGACAATAGTCCTGATAACAAAGAAGGGCTGGGTTCCCACATAACTTTACAACTGCTGTGGCCCCCTCCGGAAGAGGAGGGGAACACATGTAGCCAAAGGCATGTGGTTCTCTCGACTGCTGCAAAGTATTGCCGTTCACCTTTCCACTGTTGTTATGAATAGTTCGTCATGTAAAAACACAGAAAAAAGGGATCTCATAACTGTAATGCTGTGTTAGAATGTTTAACTCTCTTTCCTAGATATTCTATTCTCAAGGCTTCTTGGCTAGACCTTGACTTAGTAAAGTAGAGCTCCTCTTCCTTTGGTAAGTCTAATGTCCGATTAGATCACACCTTTCATTATCTAGCAAGAAACATCCTTGTTAAAGCATAGATTTAATTTTCCCAGCAAGGCACAGAGTCATTGTGGTAAGAGCCAAAACCATGTGTAAGTGCAGTTGGTGCTCACTTAACATCTGCCATAGGTTCTCGGACGCTGACTTAAAGCAAGACGGTAGATAATGAACCAGTTCCTCAAATGATGTTTCTCTTTGACATGGGCCTAGGTTGTTTTTCTCTCAGCTATGTTTTAACCAAATGATGTTAAACAAAATGGTGTGATTGAAAGACCAGTTACAGTTTGGAAGGACTGTGCACTTCTTTTCCTAAAAGTCTGAAAATCTCTTTCTGGGGGACTTAGCCTTTCTCTTCCCTCTTCCCCCCCAAAGTGAGATGTGTTCTCTCTCTTAATTCCTATGAAGTCTTATAGCACATTTTGTATAAAAAGATACAGAGAGACAGTCTTCCCACAGTAAACATCATTCATGTCTGCTAACACCCGAACAGTAGCTGTTGCTTCTGCCTACCCAGCATTCTTCTCATTGGGGAACTCCCTTCTGCATGTCTCCTTGCAGTTTTGCTGCAGCTGATGAGCATATCCCTGCCCCTGGCCCAGGGAGAGGGTGGGCAGTGGGCAGGCAGTCAGCCAACACTCCTCCTGCAGGTTTTATCTGGAAAATTTGAGTAGCTCTACTGCCGTGCTCTCTAGTTCCTGGTCAGTTGGCACTTCCATCAAGTCTATGAGTTACCCTGGATCTTCTGATTAAGTTCCATTTTCTCCCTTAAGTAGGGCCAATTCCTACTGAAGGCATACAAAGAGCTCCAGTGAATGCAAATGGTACTCTGAAATTCACACTAAAGTATGAGGACTGCTAGTTTCTCCCTCCTTCTCCAGAAGCATTTATTTTGAACACAATACATTCCTAAATGGAAATATTATTAGTGGTGAGACAGAAGTCATTTTCTGACAAGTGTTTTACTGAGGAACTTTATTTTGAGTCATGATAGTCATTTGACTCCAGCCTCAACAAACTTGGGAAGAGCCAGGGCTTGTGGCCAATGAATGATCAGTGGAGATCAGAGACGACGATCAATCTCCTGATCTGTGGTTGTGGTTGCCTCACTGCTGAGATCATACCTGTCTTCCTTTTTTTTCCAATTAAAAAAGAAATGAGCTCTTCTTGACCGTCTCATGATTTGAAATGATGCAGGTGACAGCTGGCAGTTTCCCAGCCTTAGAAATTATGGGCATCTTCAGACTTGATTGTAAAAGCCATGAAGCAGTAAACACAATGCTTGCGGCACCAGGAGAGAAAACGTGTTTCTAAACATGTCCCATGAGTTGGTGGAAGCCATAAATGGACCCTGTAACCTCCTGACTTCTTGGCTGGGCTTCACCACCATCCCAGATGCCTCCTTTAACAGACTCAGAAACTCCCTGCATTTGACTCTAAAGTGGGTTCTGAGTTTAGCAACTTTTAATGAAATTAATGGGCAGGAACACCAGTTAAAACAGATTTTTGGCTGTGCTGGCACGCCAGCTTGCCATATTTTCATAAGCACCCAAATTAAGAGTTTATTTATCTTCTCAATTTGCTATAAATGGAATTAACAACAGGCCATTTGGGGACCTGGAGAGCCACAGATGCCAAGAGAAGCAGCCTCATCTTTTACATTTTATGTTGATTTGAGTCGCCGAGTGTGGGGAATAATAAAGAGGAAGCTGTGGTTGATTTTCTACCATCATCATCATCATCATTGTTGTCACTAAGATTGCTATTAATCAAGGTCTGAGAAAAAAAAATCACCTGAGAGGCAATCATTCTCTCAAGTAGGGGTCCCTGGCTCCTTGTCTTTCTCTGAGAAACAAATTTGGAAATCCAGACTCACTTCTGAATAAAAATAAATGAGATTTATAAAGTCCATTTCTGTGGAAGGAAATTCCTCTTTTTGGTGTGGCCTGCTCTCCAATGTTCTTCTTCTGCTGGGGAAATCAAGTTCAATCAGAAGGCTTCCAGAATCTTCAGTCCCATGAGCCGGAAGCTGGGCACAGTAATACGTAAAGGGGGGCACTTAGACCCAAATGAGCAAGATGTCTGCATGGTGATGTCACTGGAACTGGTGCTGGAACATTTTTCAGCAGTAGTTGCTTTCATTTCTGGAAACTGGTTTGCATCTGCTTTTTGAAGGGAGCTTGTGTGAGGCGTGACCCCCAGCAGGAGCTTGGCTCTGCCCATCAGGGTCTTCTTTCACCCTGGGCAAGTCTCTCTGCTTCTCTGATCCCCATTTTTTCATCTCAAAAATACAAACTTAATCATCTCCAAGATGTTTTTTCACTTGAGAATTCTTTGCTCTTCTGATTGCTTTTAGAGCATTTTATAGGCACAGAGAAAACTTGTGACCGTAACTTGTTAGACCAGCGACGTGGTGGGTCACTTTCTCTGCTTGGGCCTGTCACACTCGTTTGAGTGTTTGAGGAAAAGGTGCATTCCAGAGCACGACCCATGGAGAATCTCATTTGCCGGGTCTGTGGCTAAAACCTTCATTGAAACAGACCGTTTGATGGTCTCTGGAGAGTGTGTGTGTGTGTGTGTGTGTGTGTGTGGTGTGTGACTGGTGTTCATGTGTGGGCGGTTATGGTCTGTATGTGTGTCATATGTGACTGTAGTATGTAAATGCAGTGTGTGTGCGAATGTGGTATTTGTGTGTTGTATGTGGTTATAGTGTGTGTTTGTGTGTGCTGTGTGTGAGTACATGTGTGAATGTGTGTTTGAATGTGTGTTATTGTGCATGTGTGAATGTGGTGTGTATGTGTTGTGTGTGGTGTTTGTGTATGTGCGAATGAATGTGGTTGTGAGTGTGGTGTGTGTGAATGTGGTGTGTGTGGCTTGTGAGTGTGTGTTTGTGTGGTATGTGTGACGTGTGTGTTGTGTGTGTGTTTCAAATGAATAAAGCGCAAGCTAAAAATAAACCCTTTATACCGGTAAGCATGATTTGAACAACTCCCCTTTCCATGGTTCTTTTTTCTTTCTTGAGTGAACACATCCGCCCAGTCCTTAGAAAAAGATGGCCGACGCTACGTTGCCCTGTGGAGGCAGAGGGAGTCTGCACTGCAGCGGGCAGACAGCCCACCTGGCCCCTGAGAGGACTTGGCTTTGGTCTTTGTGCTGAGGATTCTTACCTATGGCCGTGGCAAGGAGCCTCCAAAGCACCCTCCTCATTGAGTCTTGGGTGGCTCTGGCTCTGGGTGTGTGCAGACACCCCTCAGGGATAAGGGAAGAGGTCCTGGAAGTAGCGCATCAGCTTGGAGCCCTCTTTGGGGATGGCCTCAGGTCTAGTCTAAAGCCCTGTGCTAAGGCTGTGAGCTGTCACAGGTGGCCATACAGGCCCAGCCTCCTCATTCTGGGCAGGGACAACCTAAAGGGCCGCCTGGTCCAGGGCTCTCTGCTGACTCTGTGTCCTTCTCCTCCTGTGGGGGAGTGTGGATTGTGGGGCACCCCTAACAGGGGCCCAGGTCACCCGCCCGGGGACAACGCTGGAGACTGCAGCCACACTTAACGTGGGTTTCCTGCAGTTGGCGGAGGGTCAAGACTTGTGCAAATGGTGTCCCATTTCTCTTCACAGCTGTCCCAGGAGCTAGCATTCTCCTCTGACAGATGGACAATAGTTTCATGGCCTTAAAAGAGGATCATGCATGTAAATGGGCTTTGAATACTACAAAATAGTATTACAAAATATCACTCAGAGATTACAACTGGACTTTCTCAGGACACTGGGGGGCTATCCTCCAGACAAAAGCCTTCAGCTGATCCTCCCTGGACAGAGTGACAGAGAACTTCCCTCTCTCCTCCTCTCACTGTCCCATCCATCCAACTCTGTGGCTCTAGCCATAGCTTTTTAAAATTGCTGGTTGATATCACCACTACAAATGTGCATGCGGTTGTGGAGGCACTTTTTCAAGACCCAAAAAAAGCCTTTGCTTTTTTTTCTGCATCTGCCCCTCAGGCTCATCTAGACCCAGCTTAGCTCCCTGCTCCCCACCCAGCCTGCTTGCCGGCTCCACTGTGTCTGTATAAATGTTCAGGCCCAGCACACCTTGGTGTCAGGTAAATCCTTGCTTTCAAGAGACGTGACTTCCCTTGTTCCACCCCACCCCTTGGGCGCTATGCAGATTCTAGATCTGAGTTGGGGGAGGGGGGCTCATGGTTTTACTGCACTGGGTTCCTTGGGTGGCCAAGGCTTTATTCCCAGTTCTATCAGTACAGGCAGTGGTGGAAACAAATTCTCCCTTGGGTGACACCAACAGCCCCAAGTTTTATTTCCATTAAGGAATCAAGTTTTATTTTCAGTTTTATATTTATTTATTTGTATTGAGGTAATATTGGTTGACATTGCTGTTTGAATTTTGGAAGTATAAGATCCCTCCTTCATGTGGAGGGCTGAACTAACTCTTTAGAGATGAGCGCCCCAGCTTCAGCAAAGAAACATACCTCTTGACTGAAAATATCTATCTCTTTTTGGGCTTAAGCTCACAGGAAGATTTTCTGCCAAACTCAGTCACATTCACCCTTAGTTAACATAGAGCCCTTAGTTAAAAATAGAGATCTTCGTTAAGCATGATTTTCAAAAATGCCTTTTCAAATGAACCATGGATAGAATCTTTGCCAATAACTGTTTTTCTTTTAAAGAATCAATTGCTTGCTCAACAAAAGACTCATCCCATTCGGTCGATATTCCTTCATGGCATCTTGCAGCGACTTCAAGGGCCAGAGTCAGGTGATTTGGTGGGTTACCTGGAGCCAATCCACAGAACAGGAGCTTGGAATGGCATCTCCCAGAGTGCAGAGGGATTTCATCTTTATCGAGTTTATTGGCAGGTAACTTGGGAGGCCTGGATTTCATGCCTCCCTGCAGCCCTAAGGTGTGTATGTGTGGGTGCTGGCTGCTGTGCCCACCCACGCCGAGCTCAGGGTCAGCACTCCGGTGATGCCTGCTGGGATTTGGTCTGTGGTCTGTGTACAAAAGTTGCCATGCCTGGGCCATGGGAAGCCTGGGCAAGCTTGGATACTGGATTTTGCAATTGTTTTTGTGGGACTGGGAAAGCTGTGAGGATTTGAAAAATTATCTGAATCCTTTTCACTTGAAAATTCATTTGTCAGTTCAACCAATATTTATTCAGCTCCTGCTCTGTTTGCCAACATAGCTGCAAGCAGACATGGATCCAGCAGCCCAGTGTGGGAGTCAGAGGAAGTCACACTGATGAAGCAATGCAGCATGTGAGGGTGTGAGGGGGCAAGTAGGGGAGGGGTCGGGAATGCAGGCAGGGCTGTTAGGGAGGGGAACCACTCAGACCCACTGTCACCTGAGGCTTTTCTAAGGGGAAGCTCATTTTAGCAAAAGCCTGGAAGGAGGGAGAGGTATGAGTGGGTGAAGAGCAGAGAGCACTCTTTGGGCATAGTTCCACATATGTGGAAATTTCCAGAAGGCATCTAGTGAGGCTGGGAGGGAGAAGAGGGCAGAAGATAAGGCTGGAGAGGTAGCAGGTGCTGCATCCCTGGGCAGGTGCTCCAGAGCCTGTGGTGGACCAGGGAAGGAGATGGAGTTTATTGTAGGTAGTGGTGGAGAGCAACCTGTGTCCAATCTCAGCCAGCATCAGGGAGGCTGAGCTTCAGAGCTGGGTCACCACAGCCTGCGTGCATCTGCTCTCAACAGGACAGGGATGCCTATTGCCTGCGTATTGTCCCAAGCTCCCTGGAAAACAATTGTCTGTGAGGCAACAAAGTGGTTAAGAGTATGTACTTGGCTATCAAACAACTGGGGCTTGGATCCTGATCCCAAGTTTATTAGTTATACAGTTTAGACAAGTGACTTCATCCTTATGAGCCCAGGCTTCCTTACCTGTTAAACAGAGACTGTTAGATCACCTGTTGGAAGCACACTCATCTAATCCCTCTGGCAGATGGTGCACCATGGAGCCACAAACATTGGATGATGAGCTACAGCTCCACCCTGGTCACTGGGAAAGGACCTGTCTACAGAAAGAGAAGGGCACTCAGGTGCCTTCTGCTCATTGTCTCATTATCTCATTCTTTTCTCTGCTGCATCAGCAGGTGGAGGGGGCTGGTTCGTTGTTCCTGGGCAGCAGAGGGACAGGTGGTGGGTCATGACTAAGAACATGGTACATGTGCCCTGCATATCTGGTCAAAAATCACAGTGCCTAGTGGTTGAGTTCAGCTGTGCTCTTGGCCCATCATGTCCTTGGGACAAAATTGGGTGATACCTCTGAGGTTTGTTTGGGTCCTTCATATCTTTCATTTATGAAAGCTGTTCTGCTGGACTTAGCACTGTGTTTGAAAACACACACACACACACACACACAACCCCCCCCCCAAGCAGTGTTGTAAACCAATATAATTTTTTTAAACTGCATTTTTCATTGCAGTAACATAAAGGTGTAGGTGCACACCTGTTCAGATATATGTCACAACACCACACCCATCATCAAAATACCCATAATGTCCCCACCTCCCTCCATTGGGCCCTCGACTCCCTTTGTTCCCCTTTGGTGGCCTCAGTTCTGCCATCAGATTTCTAGGGTTTACTTTGGTTTAGTTTTGTCTGTTCTTTGTTTTGTTTCTCTATATTCTACATATGAGTGAAATCATCCCATATCTTTCACTTAATAACCCCTCCAGTTCCATCCATGTTGTTGTAAATGGCAAGCGTTCATCTTTTTTCTTTTATAGTTGCGTAGTATTCCATTATATGTGTAGGCCACATTTTCCTAATCCACCCAGGGTATTTTCATAGGTTGGCTGTCATAAATTGTGCGGCAATGAACACAGAAGTGCATATATCCCTTCCAATTAGTGCTTGTGCATCCTTTGGGTAGATGCCTAGGAATGGAATTGCTGGATCATATGGTAGATTTATTTTTAATCAACCCATTGAATATAGTGCCATTAATTCACAGAGCAAATGCATAGGATGTGTATAAACTAAGTCTCTCCCTTCTTGGCGGGGGCTGTGCAGAAGTTTTTCTTAAAAACAAAGGTCACCTTCTTAATATATCCCCCCCAACTCTCATCATCATCTGAGTCCTGTTCCTTCTCAAGTCACATATCCCAGTGCTCACATTCTCTCACTACCACTGAGCTACTTGCAGTTTCTTGATGTGCTGCTATCCATCCTCTGGGTCTTTGTAGGTGCCGGTAATGTTCTTTTCTATAAAAGTCTTCTCTGTAACCATCACCTGTGCAGCTTCTGCCCAACACTCAGTTTTTTTAATTCTGCCTTCTTTGGGAAGACTTTCTTACCAGACCCCAGTCTGTGCCTCTAGTAGACTCTGGCTGACTTCTCTTCTCACCCCCGTCATTGTGTGTTAAGTTGCAATTTCAAATATTTCCCTTCTCTTCCATCAGGGTCTATAAGTTCCATGAGCACAGGGGTACAGTCTGTGGCTCCCCTACTCATGAATGCATTTCCAGGTCCCACCCAGAGCTGCAGACGATGTTTCCAAATATTTCTGGAATGAATAAGTGGATTAAAACAAGATACCAACCTGTCCTCCTAAACAGGAAGACTTATGGAGCTGCTGCCAGAAATATCTGCACACATAAGAAATGAATCCACTTTGTTTATAAAGCTGGAAATACCTGATGGGGGATTAACGTTTTGGTTGAAAGGACTCAAGCAGTAATAAATCGCTACTCTCTGGAGGCTTAAGATAGGATATTTGTTAGATGGCTCACTGTTAGATGAGGCAAACTGGATTTCTGTAGTCTCCACCGGAAGAGCCCTCTTTGTAAGTTTCTAAGCACTGGGTTTATTTGCCCCAGGAACCTTTAGCTCTGTGTAATCTCCTGTGCTTCTGGAACAAGAGGCTGGAAGCTATAGACATATGTTTGGGCTGCTAATCTATCTCCCATGGCCTACTATTGATGGAGTTGGAAGGGGGGAAGACTTGACTGTCCTTCTGCAGGATTTTAATATATTTTTGGTCCTGAAGGCATCACTGCCCCTTCCCAGTCCAGTGGTCACTTAGTGGTCGCGCTTACCTCAGTGCATCTTTGTTCTTCCTTTCTTTGTCTTTGAGAGAAAAGTGAGAATTCAGAGTCTGACTCCAGAAATCTGGAGAAAAGGAGTCTGCAATGAATACAGCATTATTATGGACGAGAATGGGTTTTTGGAATCTTCATAATGGATTTTGTTTCTCAAGGAGAGCTATTATTTCTTTAAGGAACAATGAAAGGAAATCCATTCTTTTCACTTGTGAGAAATGTTGACTACTATAGGTCCCAGGATTGCTGTGTATGAATCAGAATGAAGAGTATATTGCAGCCGAAAGGCACTAACATGTTGCATGTGAATACAGCGATGATTTTACAATGACTGAGACTCAGTTTCAACCTTTATCGGGCTACTTGAAAGAAGGAAGAGCCAGAGAAGCCAAGACTTGAGCTGTTTCAATTGTTAATAAAATGGTGCTTGCCATACTAGGGAATTAGCAATATTCAGCTAGGAGTCTGTCTCCGGGAAAGGAATTCTAATAAAATTTTTAAGTTACAATTTTATTTCTTTGGGGGGATTATATTTTTGCTTCTCCATATGTGCTCTCTATTAAACCACCTGTGCCATTACACTCTCTGCTTCCCTCCTCCTTCTCTCCCCCCCTCCCTCTGGTAACCTTTCAATTCTTTCACTAAGTCCAAGATTTATTCCTGCTGTATTTTTCTATATATTTTTTGGTTATATTCCACAGATGAGCAACACCATCTCATATCTATCACTTTTTGGTTTATTTCACTTCACATAATCACCTTGAGGTCCATTCATTTTGTCCCAAAAGAAACTATTTCATATTTTTAATAGCTGTGTAGTATTCCATTGAGCATGTCATCCATAATTTCTTTATCCATTTGCCCTTGAAAGTGCACTTAGGTTGGCTCCATGCCTTGGAAATTGATGTCACAATTTTAAATTATATCCTTTAAGAACTAGTGGTGTCTCTAGTTTTATTGATAACTAACACAATAAGCAAAGCAGGTGGAATCCAGACACTGTCCTCATGTGGAATCTTTCCTTGTTTGGCATATTAGTAATAGTTCAGCATCCCTGGGCTCCCATGTTACCTTTCACTGCCTTTTCTCTTTTAGTCTTCCTCAGAGGACACTACAAGTATCTCTAAGAGAATTCTAAACTTCAGTCAAATGTTTGCAGATGCCTTCCAATATATTTAGTTGGAATGACAAGAAAGCTGTCTGGAAACACCACGCCTTTTTGCTTTGGGTGAGAGGGTAAGAAGCCCAGCACAGAATATGATTCTGGACATATTTAAACATTTTCTGCTCATCTGCATTTCTTCCACATCAGACTACTACGCTACTTCGTGATTAACATTAGGCCTCTATTGTTTCAGGCACTGTGCCCTTAATTAGCTATTATTTTCCAACATCATTATAAAAACTTAGAAATGAAAGGGATGCTCATCAGACTCATCCCTCTAATGTCTAGAATTTGAAGCACAGAGAATGTGATAAATAACTTCCCTGATTCTTATTCTATTGTTCATATCCCATGGCCTTCTTAGTAGAAATATATAACGTGTAATTTCAAAATTTTGGTCTACTTGGAAGCAACTGGGACTCTGATCTACTTGTAATTTTTTTAATTAAAAAAAGAAAGTAAGCACAAATGAGTTACCTATTATCTTAATGAGTGTCCTTTTTCCAAATCAAGATGGTTATGCATAAGGTATGTACCTGCGTATGTTTCTCTTTTACTTCATTTGCCAGATCTCTTTGGAAATACACTTTTAGGAATGAGACACCATCAATCTGAAAAATAAAATGACCATTTAATTTCTTAGTAATATAATTTAATTCAGGAATATCAGAAGGATTGTAATTTAGGAGATGCAATTCACAGTGAACAGCAAATCTTGCAAACAAGGGCTTTTTTAGAGGAAAAGGGGGAAGTTTGGGTGGGACTGTTCTGAATGAGAACTGATTGGAGGAGAGTGACAGTTCTGGGTAATGATGGCTTTTTATTGGCTAAGCTGATGCTAGGCAAGGAGGAAATCTTCCTTCTTCCTTGCTGGGGCTTCAGAGCTGGCAAAGAATGGGAGTCTGCAAAGTCTATGAGTGATCATTCCAGATAGCTCCCTCTTGTGTTCCTCCAGGCTGAGATTTAAGTAAGGTTTCCTTTATTAAATTTGATAACATGTTCCTGAATGTTGGGCTAGACTCACAGTTTTAAGAGACTCTCACAAACCACTCTGACCAAGCCAGGTGAGTTAGCTAGAATTTAATTTCCCCCTCTATCCACAAATGCTATAGCAGCATGCAGGGGAAGAAATGTCTCCAAGTACTCACTTGAGTTGTGATCAGCAATAGAAATTGTGTTATAAATTGTGACTCAACAATGAATTAGGTCCAAAAGTTTATTTAAATTACTCTTTTTGTTTGTTTCTGTTTGTATTCCTTCTATGCAATAAGCAGAAAATGTTAGATAATCTTACTTTAACAAAGGACGATTTATTGATTTAGGTACCTGAAGATCCAGGCATAGGTCTGAGTTCAGTAATGGTGTAATTTAGGATAATTTAAAGAGAAGAACCTAGTTTTTCTTGCTCCTTCTCTTGGCTGTTTCTTCTGCTTGTTCTCTCTCCTCCAAAGAAGGGATGTTGATTCCATAAGATCCAGCCTATATTCTTCCAGGTTCAGTGGGAAGCAGCATCATTTTTGCAATTTTGGGAATTGATTCTCTAGGACTGAACTTATAGGTTCCATCCTTGGAGTTTGGAAGGAATACCTACTTAAAACATGTAACCTAACACAGACACATAACAAGAGGAGAAGTGAGTCAAATCACCAGATAAGAAGGAATGACTGCTACAGCATCAGAAAAGCATGTACTAAGCTTGGCCAAAGACATTTATGGTAGAATTTAGAAAATACTACCTCTTGATGTAGTTCTCTATCAGTGTGTAATTAGTATGAAATTGGCTAGAAACCCAAACACTGTTATGCTTTGCTAGATGTATCCCAGCTCTTTGACTTGTGAACATTGTGGTATCTTGGGTTAACTTAGAAAAACAAAATGTGGCTATCAGAATTGTGGGGATTTGTTTCTCAAAAGTGTGGCCATCTTAGTAGCAATGTTGCGAGCTCCTAAGAACTTGGAAATGCAGAATCCCAGATCCTACCCAGACCTACAGAATCAGAAACTACATTGCAACAAATACCTATGAATATTAGTATAGACAGTGAAGTTATTTTTTTTTAATGATTGTTCTAAGACTTTTTTCTATAACCCTGATTTTAAGTAATTCAGTTATGGTGTATCTCGGTGTAGTTATCTTCCAATTTCTTGAGCTTGGAGTTCATTGAACTTATTGTACCAACACATTTGGAAAATTTCCAGCTATTTACTCAAATATTTTTAGACATCCCTCTTCCTCCTCAATTCCAGAACCTCAATTTGATGTTTTTTCCCTGTTTCACTTGGTGTGCCTTCACTTCTAAGTCTTCAAATTCACTATTCTTTTCTTCAACAGTGTCTAGTCCTCTTTTTGTTCATCTCAGTCATTACCTTTTTTATCTCTAGAAGATCAATTTGCAGTTTTTATGTACATATTCCATGTGTTTCTTCAATATATGGAATAAATATACAGCTATTTTAATGTCCTTGCTATCACCAGTGTTATTTTTATTTCTCTTTACATTGTTGATTGTTTCTCATTTTAGGTATTATTTTCCTGCTTATTTACCTACACTGATTTTTTTTTTCATTGTCATACATTTTATATTTCATCTTGTTGGTAGATTTTCTGTATTCTTTCAATCCTCACATTTTTTGTTTGGGGAAACTATTTACAAACTGTTTGAGCCTCTAAATAAGCTTGCAAGGTGGGTCCAGAGTAGCCTTCAGTTTTAGATTTTATTCTACATCATAAGAATAAATGCTTTTCTGAGTCCTCAATCTGCTATCCCATGTATTATAAGGTTTTTCCCATTCCTGATGGAAACATAAACTATGACCAGTCTGTATGAGGTCCAGGGATTATTTCATTTCCTCTCTTCAGGTGCTAGAGGTTTACTCACAAGGGTGCACTCAGTACACAGGTGAATATATGAAGAAAACCCTCTGCAGATCTCTGAAACTCTCTGTGGGTAGTCCTCTCCTCTCCAGTACACTGTTCTGAAAATTTTAACCAATTTGGCTTCCAAAACTCTCCACTCTGCTTTCTCAACTGGGTTCTGTTTGAATGTTCCCTCCTTTACTGTGGCCTCAAAACTCTTTCCAGGTATGATTGCCAAGACAACCACAGGACTCACTTGTTTTTTTCCTTCCTATAGGGATCAATGACATGTGCTTTCTCTTGTCCAGTGTTTGAATATGGATGTCGTCTCTATTTTATCTTTATTTGTAGTTGTTGAAATCAGAATGGTCCATCCACTTTCTGTACTCTGTTATGACCAAACTGGAAGTTCTTACTCAGTTGAGCTTTAGACACATTTAGAAGACGTCACCAGCCTTATCCTCTCCACCACATCCTATTCAAACTCTTTCAGAGAAACAACTTCCCCAAATTTTAATGAATCCAAACACCACCTTTATTTCTAATTTCTTCTCAGATGGCACCCTTCTTCTGAAAAGAGCTTTCTGATGTTTTCTACCCTGGGAATGGATTTCCAGGTAAACCAAGATTTATGTGATCACCCTTATATATTACCAGGACTGTTTCCAATTACAGAGATATAGGAAATAAAATAGTCAGGCAACAGATAAAAACAACAACAAAATATTAAAAAACCCATCAAGCAAATGTGCAACCACTTCAAGGCATTTAGCTTTGAGATTAGGTCAGATAATGAGAAAAGGGCAAAACTTGACTAATTTTCTAAACTTGTATGATTATTAGACTTATTCACTATTCATGTGAACCCTTGACTGATACTAACAACTTATCTGTGGGAAAATGTGGCCTGAGTTTCAAATAATTGATAAGCAAGCTATTGAAACACAACCCACTCATAAATGAGAGGTATCTTTACACTCTTATACCTACATGCATGGAAAAAGAAAGCTTTGGATTTCTTCAATGTTTACCAGTCTGTCCTATGCTAACGCTGGGGAACATCATTTGTGTTTCTCCACCTTTCTGCTGTCACCAAGCCAACATCATCTCCCACCTGGATTATTGCAATGGGCCCCTAAGTAGTCACCTTGCTCATATGCTTCACTTATTGCAATCCTTTGTCAACAGTCAGAGTCATCTTTTGAAAATTCTTGTACAAGCCTATTAGTGCTCTGTTTCAATGCTTCTAATACCTTCTGCTTCCGTCTTCCTTTCCAATCCATTTGGTCTTGCTTGTCTTTTGCCCCAAGAACAATGACTTGCCTCCTGTTTCTCTATTAATCCAAGCTCTTTCTTACCTGTAGGTCTTAGCCTTTGTTGTTCTCTCTTCCTACACACTCTTCAATTTATTCTTTTCATGGCTGGCTCTTTCTGCCTACTTTAAGCCAGAGCTCAAAGTCCCTTTAGAGATGCCTTCTAACCACATGATTGAAAGTGACTTCCTCTCTATTCCTACCTTACATTCTATCAATCACTTCATTTAACTTCCCTAATAATCACATACTCAGTATGGTTTGGAACTATCTTGGTTTGTCTCTGTTTCCTATTAAATTATAAGCCTTATGATGTCTATCCAAATTATTCACAGTTAAACCCTTATGCCTACAATTTAACTTGACACATGGCATCCGTTTTTTGGATATTGTTGAATGTGAAAAAGAACTATAAGGCCACCTTTGGTGCAAAAATTTTTAAAACTAATTTAATTGATATCGAACAATTAACTATTGAACCAATTAATGTCAGATCTGAGTGCCTATGCCTTTCATGTAAATTACCAGTGCATAAATTAATTTATGTCATTGGCACTGTCAGTATTCAGCTTAATGTGTTGGCAATTTGAATATAATTTGCTGTGTGTTTTTCTTTTATTTCAACAAACATGTTTTGGATATGCTAGACAGAGAATCTGTGATGAATATATTCCTTTTTTTTCCCCAAAAATATTCTTCTTAGATCCCTGATTCCAGAAATAAGTTGAAATGGAGTATCAGAATCTTAGGAGACATTATATACATGAAGGAATATATAAATATTAGAGAATGTATCTTTCTGACACACATATCCACCGCCCCGTTCCACTATATATATTTTTATCACCCAGTTGATACCTTTTTTGGAAATGAAGCATAGAGTGAGTTGTTCTTTGTGGGGCTGATAATTTCAAAATGTATGTTATAAAGCACTTGGGGTTTGTTGAGCATAAGATCTAGTGGGGATTTCCAGAACCAAGAAATTGATTTGGGACAAGTCTTGTTTAGTTTTCAGAAATATCTTCCTGCATATACTTTGCTTGGAGTTGAAGACGGCAGTTGCATTGAGTGGGGTGGTAGTCTGCATAGTCCTGTTCTAGGGTCCTTCATGCTGTTGTGGGTGCGTGTAGTTTTTAATTCAAATGATTCCCCACTTGTGGTTGCCTGTCAGAGCAAAGAAGCAACAGGGTCTTTTGGTAACCATGGAAGCCACTGGCTCTCTAGCGAGATATTTTTAGATTGCTTCACTGAATACATTTCTCTTACTTCCTGAGAGGAAAAGAATGTAAGATGATCTTTACAGTAGGAGACCTCATCATGGAAACAAGAAAGGGATGTTGAGAAAGGGAGATCTCATCTTGCCTTGATTTATTGATAATTCAAATTCTAGGCCAAATGAGAATTGGGAAATTATACTAATGAGTAGCCACTTAAAAAATGGGACTTCTCCTACAACCCCTATTGAGTCTTCAAGTATTAATATCTGAGTTCTATCATTTCTTAATTGTTTTTCTCCTTTACTAATCAGAGACTCAAAGGGAAGTCTCTAGTAAACCCTGCTAGTACTTCAATTGAAGAAACTAAGAAAGCAGTTATAGCTCTGTCTCCTTAGTAGATCAGGACACGGTGACATTTCTATGTGCTATTCTGATCTGGATATCCTTCTCAACCTCAGTTCAGGAAGATGAAGAAATAACAACTATGATGAGCTAGCATTTCTAAACAATAAACTCTTCCTTTTATTACCTTTGAAAATTTGCATTGCTGGAAATTTCTAAAAACACTAATTATGAATCCTCCCCTGACCAAAGAGCAATTTGTATATTGCTCCTGGAAAGGCCTCCATGTTATTAAAGTTATTATTGTTATTTACAGGATTTATGAAGTGACCCAAGGGTGTATTATTGGGTGTTGAAAGATGCTTAGAAAAAGCAGAAGACCAGACTCCTCTTTAATTAGGTCAGCCAACACTAGAAAGTGATTACATTCATGTTATTTTTGTTTTTCACCTGAATAGGCTTTTTAAGGGGACCTAGAAAAGGTCAAATGTCAGATTTGTAAAGAGCCTTTTGCCTATATCCTTATTTTTCAAAATAAGACGCAGCCACAGCAAGTTATGCTCCCCCTTCCCCTTGACATTGGACCCATTGATCTTTATGCCAGTGATGAGCCAAACATGCTGGAAGGATCAATTATTGTTAGTAGGCTTCCCTTTACACATGAAATGAAATTCAAGTTCATCATCAAGGCGACCAAGGTCCTGGATGGCCCAACAACCATTTTCCCCTTTCCTGAAAATACCAACTTTGTTCTTTGCATTTTCTGCTGACCCTGTCTGGAAAGTCTTTTGCCTGATTTGAATGACTGGATTTTATTTCTGAGTGTTTTCTTTTATTTCAACAGACATGTTTTGGGTATGCTAGACATGAGAATCTAGCATCCAGAAGATTTGGAATTTTAAGAGGGTCCCCAGAATCCCACCCTCCAGTGTACATAACCTTATGTAATACTCTCCCTTTGCCTGTGGATGGAGCCAGTGAGTACGATGTACTGTCAGTCCTAGAATTATGTCACTAATGAGTTTACTTTGAGTTAATCAAAAGATATGCTCCAGGATGTGCCTGACCTAAGCAGATGAGTTTCTCTCCCACAGTTTTATTGTGATATGACCAATCCACATCAGGTGTAGAACACAACGGTTTAACTTATATATACTGTGAAATGATTACCACATAAGTTTAATTAGTATTCATCATCTCATATAGATACAGTAAAAAGGAAAGCAAGATTTTTTTTAAAAAAAGATTTATTTATTTATACAAGCACTGGGTACAGTTAGAAGCTTGGGAGGGTGAGAGAATTCACCAGAGCCAGAGCTGGGAGCAGAACAGGCAGAGTGAGTGAAATACACTGCTGAGGTGGGCAGCGGGCGGCAGGAGAGGTCTGCGCACTATTTGGGACCCTCCCCAGAGGCCGAACCTGGGGATCAAGCCCAGGCTGCAGAGGCTGCGGGCAGCTTTGCAGCCCAGCGCTCAACTGCTGTGCCACCAGGGGAGGCCCGGAAAGCAAGATTTTTTTTTTCTTTGTGATGAGAATTTATAGGATCTACTCTCATCACCTTTTCTATATTCATAAAGCAGTGTTAACTATAGTTATCATGTCATATGTTACATCTCCAGGACTTGTACCTTCAGGCCACCTTTCTCCAATTACCCCTTCCCCAACTGCCACCTATGGTAACCACAAATCCGACCTCTTTTTTAAAAAATTAGATTCACATATAATTGAGATCAAGTAGTATATGTCTTTCTCTCTTTGACGTATTTCTCTTAGGAATGGCCTTCAAGTTTCATTCATAGTGTTGCAAATAGAGGTTATTTACTGACTTTTTAGAGCTGAATAATACTCCAGAATGTGTGTGTATGTTTATCTCACAACTTTGTTTTCCATTCAGTGTGTCAGTGGGCACTTAGATTGTTTGCATACCTTGGGTGTTTTAAGTAATGCTACAATGAACATAGGGGTCAGAGATCTTTTCAGATTAGTGTTTTGTTTCTTTTGGATACATTCCCAGCAGTGGGATTGTTGGTTCCTATGGTAGTTTCATTTTTATTTTGAGGACTCTCCATAAAGGATGCACCATTTTACATTTCCAACAACAGTGCAAAATGGTTCCCCTTTCTCCACATCTTGCCAGCATTTGTCTTAATTTGTCTTTTTAGTCAACGCCATTCTAAGAGGCACGAGCTGCTATCTCATTGTGGTTTTGATTTGTATTTCCCTGATGACGAGTGATGTTGAATATCTTTTCACAATCTGTTGGCCCTTTGTATATCATCTTTGGAAAAAAATCTATGCAGCTCTTTAGCCTATTTTTAAATGGAATTATTTATATTTGTTATTGAGTTGTGTAAATTATTAATACATTTTAGATATTAACACCTTATAATGATTTGTAAATATTTCCCACATTCCATAGGTTGTCTTTTCACTTTGTTATCTGTTGAATGAGCCTTTTGAAAGAAGGGAAGTAGCAGAGAAATACTCCTAGCAGAAAGCATGTTGTGATGCAGCAAGGACCTGAGGGTGGTGTCTAGCCCACAGCCAGCAGGAAAGGGAGATGAGATCACATACCCACAAGGACATGAATTCTGCTCACAACCAATAAGGCTGGATGAAAACCCCAGTCTCAGATTTGACACAGCCCTGCGAACATCTTGACTCAGCCAGCAAGACCCCAGTGGAGGACTCGCTGACCTACGCCTGGACTCCAGCTTGCAGTAGCCCTGGCACAGTACATTTATGTTGTTTTAAGTGGCTGAATTTGTAACAATTTGCTATGCAGCAAAAGAAGGGAACTGGTACTCCCTTTTCCTTTCCTGTCTCAACTTGTGTTATCTCCTGAGAGAAAACTTTCTCAAACACTCTGTTTTGTGCTCGCCTGCCCACATGAGCCTGTTTTATTCTCTTAATGGCATTTGTGGACATTATCCAAAACCCTACTGAAGTGAAGTCGGGAGGCTAGGTGGAAAGAACACATGTTGTGCACACCAGAGGCAGCAGGACCATCATGTCTGTGATCCCATGGGAAGGGATGCTGTTTCTCCCTAGCAGAAGGGAGGGAGTCATCCTCCAGAGGTTATATAGGCATTGTTAGCCTTGGATTCAGGAAGTGCACATGGGCCTCACTGAACATGTCCAGTCTTCTCTCTCTTCTGTTGTTTCTTGAATGACCCCATTTTATTAGAATGACTGATTAGGATCGAAATTCTCATTTGCTCACTGTTTCAGTACATGCTACATTCCCCAGCACTTAGCGTGCCCTTATTCATTTAGTAGGCACTCAGTATTTCTTGAATGGGACACTAAATCCACTTTAACAAGTTTATATCAAGTGCCCATGACTAAACTTCTAAATGATTCCCTGGACCACCAGGTGGCAGATAATTTAGTGAGTCAAGTAAATAGAAGAACCTTGGCATGGTGACAGAATGTCAATTCTCTAATGGTGGCGTTGCCATCCAGACTTTAATCGAAAACCATCTGCCTTTATTTTTCTTAACCTGGTCAGTTGGACAGCACATCTGCCATTGCTGGTGTTGCTGGAGCCAAATGGTATGATTAACTCTTATAAAACAGGAGCTCAGAAGCAGAATGGATTGATAAGTTCATCAGCTCTATGACAGCCACTGGATATTATCCTTGCTGTTCACTCCTGTTGCTGTGGTATTTTTTTTCCCCCTTTGTGGTTTCTTCATGAGTGGGGTTCTGGTTAGTTTGTTCCCTTGCTTTTGGTTGATGATTTTCTTGCTTTACAGCTTGTCAGCAGGTGTTCTTATGCTTGGTGAGAATGTGCTATTATTACCATAAAGTATCTCTCATCATAACTTTGCTAACCTGGCATACGATTTACTGTCATAATATGGGCCCAGATGACTGAGTACCTGGCTGATGTGAGGACCCAGGTGTGTGGCAAGTGTTTCAACACACACGTAGAAATTTACTAGAATGTGTAGGGAAGAAAAAGTAATTTTCCCTCTACTCCTTGATTTCTTGGTTGAAAACCCCATAATAAAAGAGATTAACTACAGAAAACAAACTGATGTTATTAACATGTATACCTTGCACATTCATGGGCAATACCATAAAACCTGAGTTACTACCAGAGATGACCCAAGATACCCCTGTATTTTTTTTAAAGATTTATTTATTTATGCACACAAGAGCTGGGGTACAGGCCAGAGATGTGGGGGGTGAGAGGATCTACTAGAGACAGAGTAGGGAGCAGAACAGGCAGATTGACTGAAATACACTGCTGAGGGGAGCAGCAGGCAAGACAGGAGAGGTCTGCCTCACTATGTGGGTTTCTCCCTGGCCAGCCGGGGATCGAACTCATGCTACAGAGGCTATGGATTGCTTTATTGTGTGGTGCTTAACCCTTTGAGCCACCAGGGAGGCCCCAAGATACCACTTTAAATACCATTTTTAGCAAATGATAAAAGAAAGTGGTTGAGAGATTGGGAGGGTCAATTATGGGAGGTTACCAGGAAAGGCACAGTAAAGGGTTAGGTTTGTTACATAGATTCTAGTCTGTTCCCTGTCCACTGTGGTTCAGTCATCCTTCTCATGCTGGTACACAGAGGTCAACACTTACAGATAGGAATTCCCTTTATAAAAATAAATTTTCCTTATAGAAGGTAACGTCTATCCTGTTTTGAAAGCTTTTCCTATGCCTCCTATTTCCCAACAAAAATAAGCTCAAAATAATCTTTTTTCCCTTGCTGTTTTCAATTTAATAAATTAATTAATTAATTTAATTTTTTAAAAATATTTTATTTTATATAATTCTTACATATTTTGTCATCTTTGCTCAATGTATGCATTTTCATTTTGGTTATATTCCCCATGCAATTGCACATCCACCCTTATTTTGACTCTAGTCCTTCCTTTCCCTGCCCCTCCCTCCCCCGCCTCCCCGTCCTGTAGTATGTCTCTGGTTTATAGTTGCTTGTTGATTTTGATTTTTACTTTGTATTGATTAGTCTTTTTCCTGGTCTCTTATTTAGGTTTTCTAAATTCCTGCTATGAGTGAGACCATCCGGTATTTTTCTTTTTCTTTCCTATTTCGCTGAGCATGATCCCTTCTAGCTCCATCCATGTTGCTGCAAACTGCATGTGTTTATCTTTTTGAATGCTGAGTAATATTCCATGGTGAATATGTACCACATCTTCTTGATCCAGTCATCTATTTTTGGGCATTTGTGTTGTTTCCATAGCTTAGCTATTGTAAATAGTGCTGCTATAAACATAGAGGTGCAGGTGCCCTTTGGAATTACTGTTTCTGTGTCCTTTAGGTAAATACCTAGGAGTGGAATTGCTGGATCATATGGAAGCTCTATGTTTAGTAGTTCAAGAAATCTCCACACAGGTCTCCATAGTGGCTGGACCAGTTTGCACTCCCACCAGCAGTGCAGAAGAGTTCCTTTTTCTCCACATCCTCGCCAAAATTTGTTGTTGCTAGTTTTTTTAATATGTGCCATTCTCACTGGTGTGAGATGGTATCTCATGGTAGTTTTGATTTGCATTTCCCTGGTTACAAGTGATGTTGAACATTTTTTCATATGCCTGTTGGCCATTTGCATTTCCTCTTCAGAGAAGTTTCTTTTTAGCTCTTCTGCCCATTTTTCGACTGGATTATTTTCTTTGTTGTTGATGAGTCTCATCAGCTTTTTGTAGATTCCTTGTTAGTGTTGTGTGTAAAAATGTTCTCCCAGTCGGTGGGGTTTCTCTTTGTTTTGGTTATCGTCTCTTTTGCTTTGCAGAAGCTCTTTAATTTGATGTAGTCCCAGCTGTTTATCTTTGCTTTCACTATCACTGCTTTGGGTGATGTGTCTGTAAAGATGTCTTTGAGGTGCATGTCATGTAGTGTTTTACCTATATTTTCTTCTATGTATTTTATGGTTTCAGGTCTTCTGTCTAGTTCTTTAATCCATTTTGAGTTGGTTTTTGTGCATGGTGTGAGGTAGTGGTCAAGTTTCATTCTTTTGCATGTAGCGACCCAGTTTTCCCAGCACCATTTATTGAACAAACTTTCTTTGCTCTAGTGCATATTCTTTGCTCCTTTGTCAAAGATTAGTTGACCATAAATCTGTGGGTTTATTTCTGATTTCTATTCGATTCCATTGGTCTGTGTGTCTGTTCTTGTTCCAGTACTATGCAGTTTTGATGATTATGGCTTTGTAGTATAGTTTGAAGTCTGGGAGTTTGATGCCTCCATTCCTTTCTTTTTTTTTTTTTTTTCAGAAGAGCTTGAGAAAGACATACAAGGAATCCAAATAGGAAAAGAAGAAGTTAAACTATCACTATTTGCAGATGATATGATAATATACATAGAGAACCCCAAAAACTCCACAGAAAAACTAATTCCACTAATCAATCAGTTTAGTAAAGTGGCAGGATACAAAATCAACACACAAAAATCAGTAGCCTTCCTATACACAAACAATAAATCTGAAGAAGAAGAAATTAAAAAAATCACTTTTATTATAGAAACAAAAAAAAAATCAAATACTTGGGAGTAAATCTAACAAAAGAGGTAAAAGACCTATACAAAGAAAACTATAAAACACTGTTAAAAGAAATAGAAGAAGACACAAAGAAATGGAAAGACATCCCCTGCTCATGGATTGGAAGAATTAACATTATCAAAATGGCCATCCTACCAAAAGCAATGTACAGATTCAATGCTATTCCAATAAAAATTTCAATGACGTTCTTCAAAGAAATAGAACAATTATTGATGAAATTCATATGGAATCACCAAAAACCCCGAATAGCCAAAGCTCTTCTCAAAATAGTCTTTATGCCAAAGAGGCACATTCTGTAATCCTGCAAAGCTAAGGACCATGAAACACACACCCCATCAGTTTTACTTTTTTTGCAGTACACTGATCCTCTGGAATAGTGCCAGACATATAACAGGTAGTCAATAAAGAGCTTTAGAGAAATGAATGAAGGCATGAACGACATCTCTTACCAACTTAATTGTCACCAAGTCATGGCAGATCTTCTGTTCTGGAAGATACTGCCTGTGGGAAGTTACCTTTTCCATTTGGAAAACGTAATTGCTCAAGTTCCATTCAGTTGTCATCTCTTTAGATGATGGTTATTAGGAAGGCATTTATCAGCTATGTGTCTCCCCTTATTGAGCTTCTGTCCTGTCCCTGGCCTCCTGGGAGGTGCTGAGGAAATGAAGGTACACAGGACTCCAGCCCAAAGTGAGTTTAGTCTTGCAATTTTTATTACTTTCAGGATTGGGACATAATGTTGTTCTTACAAGGAATCAGAGGTTCATTGAAGTATAGGACCTGGGAATTCCAAATGATCTCAGTGAATATCTGGATTTATAATATTTATAACATTTTCCAAGCTTTTATTAGTTATGTCAACGCTAGTTGCTGAAATGGGTAAATTGCAATGGCTTAGCTTCAAAGAAATGTATTCTTCCTCATATAATATCTAAAGTACACGTTCCAGAGCTGGCAATTTCTTCCAAAGCTGTGATTTAGGGATCCAGGTTCCCTCCATCTTGTAGATGTATCATCTTCAGCTTCTAATGCTGCTGCTGAAGGGGAAAGAGAAGAGGTGCCACAAGCCACTTGAACTCATCAGCTACTGACCAGAGCTCAGTCATCTGGTCATACCAGCTTCAAGGGGAGCTCAGTCACCTGTCATAAATTGCAAGGGAGACTGAAACCGAGGTTAGGGGGTTGCATTGTCAGATGATACAGTCTGAGAATGTTCAGATATGACTAACCTTGAGCTGAGCTCTAAGCCAGCTGGTTCAGAGGAGGGGGTGACCCAGAGGTGAGGGACTCATCAATAGAAATTCAAAACTCCTGTTATCTGAGAAGAGATTCTCCATATTTCTATACCTATGACCTGCCCTGTAACTAACCAGTAAATTCCTGCCATGTCCATATTTTTTTTTACCCATAACCTGCTACTTAGTCAATAAAATTTAACTATTTTGTTCTCAATCCCAGTTCCAAAAACCAATATAAACTCCTTTCTGTACCTAGATAGAGAGACATATTTGAATTTTTTTCTCCTGCTATCTTGCTCATGCTTCTCAATAAACTTCTATCTTTTCTCAAAACCTGGTGTCATAATAATTGGCTTACATACATTGAGCAAGAATCCCACTGCTTAATAACGAGATATATGGATTTAGTGAATATATAAATGAAGAATGTTTAGGCTCACAAGAGCAGAATGAGAAGAGAAAAAGATTTCTATTTAGCAAGCTAAAGAAATTTTAATAGTTCTTTTTTTGAAATAGACCAAGCTGGTATTTTTTAGTTAAAATTCTTTATCTCCAGGACTTAGATGTTTTGAGTGGATTTTTAAAGGGAAGAACATTATTGTTATAATAATAAACCAAAATAGAGCAAATTTTCCATCTGTTCTGACAAAAGCAAGCATGTTAAGATAATTTTTAAATGTAGTGAATGCAGTAAAGGAAATGTGGTAGTCATTTTTCAGGAGAAAGAGAAATTTCTGTGAATAGCTAGCAAGCTTGCCAGTTGATGCTTTGGTGTTGAGCGCCTCCACACTAGTTTGTTATCCATCTAGATACTTCTGTGGCCAGGAGTAAGAATAATATTGACTTCATTTGTTTCTGTTACTTTTCTGTCTTTTGACTTTTTTACAGGGAAGTATACTCTCTAGCTTCTGCAGATTTGTGCAAAAGGGGGCAAGACACACATATTATATAGTTATTTTTTGTTTGGATTACTGAATGGACTAACTGAATGTGCAAGTGTGTTGTACAGTGCAAATTGTATTGTAAATACAAGCTGGTACCTTTCTTCCCTTCCTCCTTAGTATCACATTAGGGTCATGGGACTTTAGGTGAAGCTGGAAGGGAGAGATGACTGTCCAATTTGATCAAAACTTGAGGTCTAGCCATTATCATCTGTATCTTGCACCACTGGCCACACCTCTATAGTCATCCTAAATCCTTGCTGCCCCTAATAAACCTAGTCAACATTATTCATTTAGTCTCTTTATTAGGGGATTAACAAATGACCATGGTTATGGTCTTGTGCTTGGACTCTATGGCTGGTGTTGGGTTCTGCATTCATGTTACCACATGGTCTGGTCTCACTTGCTCCTCCCTTACAAGAACACTGGGAGGCAAACTCGTTTATCATCTCACATTTCTCGCTGACTCACAGAGGTAAGATCAGTCATAAGAACTCACATAGCTCAACACTGGCAGTCTGACTGAAGTGTTATGAAAAGATCAGGTTGGCATTTTTTAATTTTATTTTATATATATTTTTACATCATTTTTCATTTTTGCACAATGTATGCATTTTCATCTTGGTTCTATTCCCTATACAATTCCTACCCCCCTCACCCTTATTTTGACCGTAATCCCTCCTACCCCTCCCCCCATAGTGTGTGTCTGGTTTACAGTAGGTTGGCTTTTTTTTTTTTTTTTTAGTTAAAAATGCTTTACCTGAAGGATTTAGAGATGTCTATGCTGTGATTGCTCTACTCTCTTGGCTCTTGATGATGCTGTTATGTGCAGGGTGCAAGGACTTCTCTGATAAGCAAGAAAACAGGATCCATGCCTTTAAGGAACTTGCAGCCTGGCTCTTGGTGTGCACTAAAACAGAGAACTGTACATTTTCCTCTGCTGGAAATGTCTCCTCTCATGACAGAGCTGCCTCAGAGTCTGAAGTCAGCAAGAAAATGACATCATCGTTGTAAAGAGGACCTGTGGCGAGAAATAAGAGAAAATGTGTGGACAGTCTGCCTTCTGAGTCCGTCCCTGTCATGTTTGTGAATTTCAGGAAGGAGGAGCATGAGGTAATGGCTTGACATGTCTGTAGGGGTACTTTCAGGATGAGAGAGTCAGATACCCTTTGGTCTTTCCATCTTCATGAACACTGTCCTGACTGAACTGACTTTGTAAGATCAAGGGATGTCTTTGAAGTTATGAACTGTGTTCCATCTTTATCAGTTATTTAAGAATTCCGGAAATCAACCTCCTTTAGTTAACTGAAAATGTTAGAAATTAGCCAGGTGTCTTCTTTCCTTTGTTAAAGAACACCCATGTTTCCCTCTCTGTATGTAATTTAGCTGTGTAAAGTGAAGACCAGATCTCTGAGGCAGGGGTCAGTCTCTCAGAAAAATCTGATGATGGCCTTTCAGACCTAGTCCCTCACTTTAGCAGTGAATAACCTCTTTAATGCGTAAAGAGGCTTAATGTTTAACAATGTTTCCTTTAAAATTTTTTAAGTCATTATCCACCAACTTCACTGTTTGAACCTACATCTCTTCCCTGCTTCATCCCTCCCCTTACTCAGCCTTGGTTTCTCCTTCTCCTGGAGACTTGGGCCGTCACCTTCCCTGGCTCTTCCAGCCAGATTCGGGGTTGCCTAGAAGGTGTCTCACATAGTCTCATGAATAGAGGCAACATTGCCTAGCTCTTAAGTCCCCAGTTCTAGACATAGAATGTCGTGGCTCTAAATCTGGCCCCATCAGTCCCAAATAATGGATTCTGGATAGGTGATTTCACGTCTCTTCATCTCAACATCTGTCCAGGTGCAATAGGACTGTTATAAGGATGAACTGAGATTGTGTTCACATGGTGAGGGCTTTCTTAGTTAACTGTCATTAACCACCACTTGAAGACTCATCAGTGACCACATAACATCCACACTTTCTCCTCCAGCTGTGTAAGGCCAGGATAGTGGCTTGTTGTCTGCCTTCCTTTCAATGATTTGGGCTTCAAACTGAAAGGTCAGTATCTCTGGACCCAGAATGCTGCCATCTTGAGTTAAAACATAGAGAAGGTCTGTGACCAAAGCTTCCACTTTGATGATGTTGCAAATCCTAATGAACACATGCAGTTCCCACAGAAACAGGGCTGATTGATTCTTTTAATCAGATCAGCCTTTGTGGGTGTGGAGTGAGCAATAATTAGCTAGGAGCTCTGAACCACACTCCACTCAGACTGGAGGGGTTGCTTCCCCTAGCATTTTAGTTCTGTTGCTGAGATAGCTTTCCTTCCTTCCCTCCTTTGTGGCTCACAAGGTGAATGTGACAGGTTTCTGTGGGAAGCATCCTCTGTGTCTCCTCTCTTGGCTTTAGCTTGTTTACAGTCCTCAGGTGAGGGAGAGGACCTATCTACATAACCAAGTAGCCAAAAGGATCTTTGAGAGGATTGTAGGACACATACAGATTTCAGTGCATTAAAGGTCAGTGTCCAATTAATTGAGTCTGAGCAAGGCTTTTTTTCTCCCCGGGTTTGGAGTGCCACAGAGTTTAATCTTGGAGTTCCTGGGGCTTATAAGGGAAGCAGCAGGTGTCTAGAATGTCTCTCTTTGTTCTACTCCAAAGGCATGTGTGCTCTTAGCTCTAGGAAAAAATTCTGTTATGTCCAGTGGGAGCCTTGGTCTAGTCTTTCCTTCCCTGTGTGCTTCAAGTCCCTGTGCATGTTTATATGCTCACAGGTATATACTCTTGCTTCAACCACAGTCAGGAAAGTTTGAAGGAAAATAAAAGACACTTGGTTGTCATTGTCTAATGTGAAAGCAAACATTACCTATAATGTGGCTACTTTAACATATGCCTATTTTTCTTTGCCTTTGGAGAGGTGAAAGTCTATACCACCTGTTCTTGAATTCAGGCAGGTCAATGACAGATTGAACCTGTAAATAGTGATGCTACATGACTCTGAGGCTAGGTTGTAAAAGACCATGCAGTTCCTGCCTGTGCACTTGGAGTCCTGAACCACCATGTAAGGAGTTTGACTGCCCCTAAGTCACCATCCCTGTGAAGTCTGGCCCCTGGAGAAGCCTCAGAAGGCCCAAGTCATAGTTTCAGCTGAGACTGGCTTCTGAGTCATCCCAGCAGAGGTGCCAAATGGGTGAGTGGGAAGTATCCAGATGATTCTATCAGCCCCTATTCATTTGAGTTTTCTCTAGATTTTTGAGTCACCCCACAGCATGAATGTCTGCCCAACAGAGGCTCAGACATTGAGGGGCAGAAACAAGCCATTCTTTTGGCCATTTGCATTTCCTCTTTGGAGAAATGTCTTTTAAGTTCTTCGGCCCATTTCTTGACTGAGCTTTTTATTTTGTTTTTGTTGAGTCATGTGAGTTCCTTGCATATCTTTGTGATCAGAAAAAATGTTCAACATCCCTTATAATCAGGGAAATGCAAATTAAAACCCCACTGAGATACCACCTTACACCAGTGAGAATGGCACATATCAAAAAAATAAGCAACAGCAAATGTTGGCGAGGATGTGGAGAAAAAGGGACTCTCATACAGTGCTGGTGGGAGTGCAAACTGGTCCAACCACTGTGGAAAGCTGTCTGGAGGTTCCTCAGTCTACTAAAAATAAAGCTACCATACAACCAGGCAATTCCACTCCTAGAGATCTACCCAAAGGACACAAAAATATTGATTCAAAAGAACACCTGTACACCTATGTTTATTGCAGCACTATTTACAATAAGTAAAACCTGGAAACAACCCAAATGCCCAAAAATAAACTACTGGATCAAGAAGATGTGGTATATATACACAATGGAATATTATTCAGCAATCAAAAAAAGATAAAATCATGCCATTTGAAGCAACATGGATGGAACTAGAAGGAATTATGCTCAGTGAAAGAAGCCAGAAGGCAAAAGAAAAAAATGGATGGTTTCCACTTATAGCAGGTTTCACTTATAGCATCATTGTAAAAAATAATAATAGTACAAAACACAACAAAGCAAAAACGCACAATTATAAATCAGAGACATCCTGCAGGGGAGGAGGAGGGAGAGGGATCAGAGGGAGGGAGGGAGGAGCACAGGGGACTGAGGTGATGGTAACGGGTGCATTGGTGAGGGCAACTCTATGGGGACTACACCTGAGGGGGGTGGGGGAAAGCAAATATTGTTTAAAAATGAACAATTATGTAAAAAGTAAAAAATTAATATAAAAAATAAATTTAAAAAATTTATCCAATACAAGTAAGTAAATAAATAAATGTCAATTCCTCTTCTTAAAAAAAGAAAGAAACAAGCCATCCTTATTGTTCCCTGTTTAAATTCCTAGGCTACAGAATTCACAAACAAAATACTTGTTGCTTTATATGTCTCCATTAGGGGTGGTCTGTTATGCAGCAATAGGGAGCTGGAACAGTCAGTTTCAGGGAGCTATCCCTCAAGAGCCAAGTAAGAGAGGTAAGGCAATGTCAACCCCTTGATTCTGTAAGAGAAACAGTGAGGAGCAACCTCTGAGCCAGTGGGTGGAGCTCATAACCAACTTGATGGTAGTAGGTGGGCTTTTCCAGACTCCACCCCCTGAGCAGGGGCTGATGGGGAATAGGGATGGAGCTGGGATTTTGCCAGTTGAGTTGCTGGGCTTTTGGTGAGGAGGTGTGAGTGGAGACCACCAGCTTGCTACATGTAGGTTCGGCTTTTGTCTACTCAGTGGACACTAACTGGGATAGGAAAGCTGGCATCTGCCATGTCCAGGCTGTGAATTCTCTTCCTCTCTCTTTCTCTCTACTCCCTTTTCTTACTCCCTGTATAAATACATCCTGTTATTGTTGCTTTTCACCATGTGTCTGCTTTTGGGTGGTATTCTGAATTCTTAAACATACAGGTGAGGACCCACCAACCAGGTCAGCCTGGTTCCCCTATGTTTGCTCCATTTCATTTCCAGACTGAAAGAATTATGAAAACAGTAGCATTTCAGAATTATAAAGCACCCCATGTGTTATTTAGTAATGATGTGGATTTTCTGCTTCAGGCAGAAAATCACATGCTCACATGCTTACAGTGACGTAAGATACTTCATTTCCTGAAGCATCCTTGCTTGCAGAAGAAAAGATGGCTGCACAATGAAGGCTGTTTCTACTACTAGATGGGAATGGTTGGTGCCAGAACAAATAGTGCTGCCTAAGATAAAGTGACTCAGAGGCAAGGCTCCACCTATGTAAGTTGTAGCCCACAAAACATGGCAGATACTATGACACCGCCTGTGTGGACTATTCAGCTGGAATTTGTTGTGTGCTGCTACCTTTTTTTTAAAGATTTATTTTTTATTTATTCAATAGCTGGGGTACAGGCCAGAGGCACAGGAGGGTTAGAGGATTCACCAGAGACAGAGTGGGGAGTAGAACAGGCAGACAGACTGAAAGCACTGCTGAGGGGAGCAGCGGGCACAACAGGAAAGGTCTGCCGTACCATATGGGAATTTCCCTGGCCAGCCGGGAATTGAACCCAAGCTGCAGAGGCTGCGGCCAGCTGGACAGCTTCACAGCGCTGTGCTCAACCTGCTGCACCACCAGGGAGGCCCCCCTTTTTTTTCTTTTAGGCTTTTGTAACATGTAAAGGGCTTCTCTTTCCAATGTCCCTTCATGGTGTAATTTTGGATTCCAATGGGAAAGGAAAGGGAGTAATCAGAGCTCATCAGGGCACTTTCTTAACATCATTAACATGTGCGCAGGCTCAAAGATTGTCAAGGTGCTTGTAAATAAGCCATAATGTGACTGAGAAAGTGGGGGTCACACAACGAGAACATTGCTAAGGACCCACTTGTCAGCACATGCTCCATTGTTGAGGGACACACGACTAGTTCTTCCTCTGTTACACCTTCTTAGTAACATGTTGGATGGCACCTCCCACCTGGATGGAAAACTGTTTTATTTACAAGTTTGTTGTCTCTTTTCTTTTCCTACTAAACTATATGCCCAGGAGGGCAAGAACTCTTGTCTGCCAACACAGAGCCTAGAAAAATGTCTGGTGCTTTTTAGGTGCCAAATAAATATACTCAGGAACTCACATTGCTCCTTCAAGACAGACTCCAAACTCTGTCATGGTGCTTGAGGTCTCGCAACAGCTCACTGGTCTTCCCCACTTTCTTTTCCACCTTGTTCCTTTTTACTGTAGTTTCTCAAATACACCTTTTAATGTTCCATTCTTTGCACATTGTATCCCCACTGCCTGAAATTCAGCTGAAAGGAGGCACCCTCAATTTCCTCCTCCATCCCAGCCTATTGAGGATTGCACCCCCTTATCTGTATACAGTCCTGGATCTACACTTTCCCAGGAGATTCTCGGATAATGTCATCTTGTTTGCTGTGTCATTGTAATGGTGATGAGAAAACAACAGCAATCCCATGGTAACAATGTTGTTTGAAGACCTGCTTCCATTACACGTCATTTCACTTCAAGTCATGGTCTCTAAGAATCCACAAGATGAAGGGAGGACTTCTTCTTTGAGGGGGTCTCCTTTGTTGGTATATCCTCCTTCCATCCCTCTTTTTTTCCCTCTCTTCGTACTACCTTCTCTCTGTCCCTCCTTTCCTTCCTACTAGATTCTAAGCTTTTTGGGTATTAAGTGTGAAGACCACATCTTAATCATCTTCATATGCCCAGGCATCCATATGACACCTGACAGAATACCTTACAGAATTCAGTTTCATCATGTCCTCTCAGCAAGTGGAGAACACTGGGAATCTCAATTCTGCTAGTCATTTCATGACGTGTGTCCCCAATATCATGTCAATTGTAAATTTCATAACTATGTCCAGGTGGCTGGGACTTCACTGGGGCTGGTAAAAGTAGGTGAGTCCCTTGGCATTGTGATGACAAAATGATTTTAAGATGGTTTTGCTCTTGTTAATAATGTAGTTCTGGAGTGCTAGGCACATTTCTAAACACTTTCTCATTGAAGGCTTCAACAATTCAGTGGGGATATTGACTGGTATTAACCCCATTTTTCAAACTTAGAGTGAACCTCACAAGGTCACAGCTGGCTTGTGAAAGAACACTGTTAACCTTAACATATCGCGCCCTAGAGTCCAAGCTTCTAGCCATGATGGACTGTCTGTATGAATCTGGTTTTATACATCTGTATTTCTTAGGCTCATCTATCTAGGAATCTGGAAAAAATAGGGTTAATGCATATCTTTTAAAGTTAATCCTACTTCTTCAGGATAAAGACTTCAATTCCTACTCCCTTCCAAACAGGACCACATTCTTGGTTAATTATTGCCTTTTCTCCTTTCTCTCTGCCAGGAAAGCTCATTTTATTAAGGGTCATTGTGGATGCAATCAAGTTAATAACAATTAATGCCTATCCCCTCCTATTCCTGTTGGCACCTCTGTGTCAGTATCCACTCCCCAGTGGCAGGCAGACCCCACTCCTTTCCCCATCAGTCACGGCTGTGTTCTACCCAGTGAACTTTTAATCACTCTGGATAGCTAATCACTATAATTCCTCACTGTCAGTAGCTGCAAGTTCATCATAGGAATGGGCTCAGTGTCCCTGTTCATCACAGTCATTGCTCACCACTCATAAGCTGTGAAAATTTTGGGACGCTCATGACTCAGGGTGCTGTCATCGCAGGGAGGCTGGTGGGAAATGAGGTTGTGGGACTGGCTGTGGGAGAGCAACAGCACAGCCAAGTTCAGATCTCTGCTGGTAACTACGAGGTTCTACAGTGGGCATGCCAGTCTGGATGGCCTCTCCTGGCTGGTACCCCATCCCATAGTTCTGAGGTTCTGTATTAGGGTTCTTTCCCAGGTGGCTCCTTCCTGAGTCCACTGCTCTGTATTGGGGTCTGTCTTCACTGAGAAGGCATTTTCTACCAGGTCTATAAGCCAGGTAGAGAAATTTCACCCCCAGGTTAACCTAGGGTATGTTATATTTGTCTTATAATGGAACTGCTTTGATAGCGATCAGTCAGAAACCAATCCATTGGGCTCAATTTGAGAGGGATTTATTTTTGGAATGAGGGGTATGTCTTTGAAGCCAAGGCCTCACTATCTGGCAGTCCTTCAGGAGGGACATGAAGTGGGCTTGGAAGGTCATTAGGTACTAGGCAGTTAATCTAGTAATCTCAGTTCCTTCTCTCAGTCTGCATAGACGCCTTGCTGTGTGAGTGGTCTACTACCCTGCTCTTCTAGTTTGTTTCATTAATCACTGCTGTTGGGTTGATGAGGATACAATAAATGGCTTTCCCAAGTGGTGGCCACAATTGACAGCTCCCCAGCAGCCCAGTGTTTGCAGAGACCCGAATGTGCCTTATTATACTCCCTGCTCCTCTCTCTTTCTCCCAGCACCTCCATCTCTTTGCCCAGATTTGCCTATCACAGTGCTATCTACCAGATAACATCTGTGGTGTTATCTGCCACTCCATTCACCCAAATTGAAAGGACAGACCAAGTCGTCTAAACAAACATTTCCAGTATTAGTATAACATTTCAGAAAGCTTTAAAATTGCCCACAACACAGCTCATTATTTTAAGTCAGAATGGTCACTTGAATACCTGAATATTTTTAAAAGTTATGCCTCTTTCTAAGTCTGTTTTTCCCTTCTGTCGCCATCTCTGTGGAGAAAGGGAGAGGGAGGGAGAGGAGGAGAGAGAGACATAGACACAGACAGAGACACATACACACACAGAGAGAGAGAGAGAGAGAGAGAGAGAGAGAGAGAGAGAGAGAGAGAGAGAGAGAGAGAGAGAGAGAGAGAGAGAGAGAGAGAGAGAGAGAAATGAGTAAGAATAAGAGAATTCACTTCAAGCCCACAAACAATGGAAGGTCCCCGCAGGACACCAAAGCCCTGGATGCTGGGATCTATTTCCCCCTCTATTTAGCCTCCATTTCCCATGTCCCATGTTTGGGGCACACTCCTGCCAGCTTTCTTTGGGGTGACCCTTCCCACTGTGCCTTGTTGGCACTTGCTATCCTCCTCTTCCCATCAAAGGCCCATTCACACCAGAGAAATGTAAGTTTAGATTATTTTAGTAATCCAAAGATTACTAAATCTCACTTGCACTGGTCTTTTGAAAATTCAGGTAAATTTTCAGAGAAAATCTATAAAGGAAAATATAAGACAGGATCTGTTGGGGGTCGAACCTTGCTCAGCATCTTGAAACAAGATTTTTGAAACTGAGCCCACTGTGGACACAGATGCATCCATATGTTTAGTACAATACTAACAAATGGAAGGTCAGTGATCAGACTTTTAAAAAAGTCATCATAGATTTTTTTTTTTAATTCTACAATGGGGGGTTTTAACATTGTTTTTTGAGGGTTATTTTTTGGTAGTCTTTTTAAAAAAGTAAGTGCATTTAAAGGCAATCCATCTCTTCCCTTAAATGTCTCATTGTTGCGTATCTGATAAGCTCATGTGGAGAAAATTTACTCTTTCAAGCCCGCGATATGTGTGATGTACTGTGTCTAGACCAGCCAAACTTGGCTCAGCTGTTTCCCTGGGTTCTCTTATAGATGTGACTCCATTTACCCTCAAGACGTGCGTGTTTCCTACAGATGCAGGATACCAGGGATCCGCCCACAGTTGGCCTTGAAGTACCGTAGTCTAGTGAGGATACCTGGTTCTATGGAGCTCTTAATGCGCAGGTGTAAGAGCGAAAGCCCAACGGAGCTTAATCCACTCCTATCAGCAGCTCCGACTCGAGCTGGAACTCATTCAAAGCCCCAGCGAAGCGGAGGCAGGCAGCTGGCGACTTAAGAGGCTGAAGAGATTTTCCCTCTGAGTGAAAACCTTCCCTTTCCACTGTGGCATCTGACACAGGAATGCAGCACCTGCATCCCTGTTTCATGCCGGGACTTTGAAGGTGCCCACCTTCTCCACGTGGGTTCTTTATCTTCTTAGCTTGTGTGACAATCAGTTCTGTCTGCTGGTACCCCTGGCACATAGCCTGAGCGCCCTCCCCAAATACTGCACAGTGGGCTGGTTCTCGAAGTTTGCATTCAGGTCTGTTTCCCATCCCAACGCATGTCTCTGACAGGCTAATCCTCTGTAAGCTTTGACTGGAGAGCCCGGCTCCCCCTCGCCTCCCAAGGGTTTGTGTGAGTGTAAAGGGGCAGGACATAGACTTATCTTACTTTGAAGAGGAGAGTTAGAGAAAATTTGAGGAGATTGAACTATGTTGTTAAAAGAAAAGGCAGGAATAAAAGTGAAGGAAAATGAGGTAGAGAAATAGGTGGGGAAACATGGCTTCACTTTTGTGGAAAAATGTAGGTTCATTTGAAACAGCTCACCTTATTTTTAGAACACGAACCAAAATATCATCATAAAATAGTGCAACTGTTCTGAGGTGACTAAGGGGAATGTGGGAGCAGCTCTTGGCCTCTCCTGACAGGACCCCAGCCCCCCACATACTGTGATGTGTGGTCTTTGCTCACAGTTGGGGGTCTTGGGAAGGCTACTGAACCCCTCCAGGGATTCCTTCCCACCCCCCACCCTCCTCTTGTGAGACAAAGTAACCCTATTACTTATTGTACAGCACTGTTGAGAGGATAAAAGGTGTACAGCATTTATATGCATCAAATAAGAGCTCAGTGGATGAATATTGGGTTATGTTGATTTTTAGGCACAAGCAGGCATACAATTTTAAAACACAGAACCATGGTCTCCTTATGTATACTGTGATAGAAACGACTAATTTTTAACCTCATGATATGCCGGGAACATTATTGTCTATGGATTATTTTATTTAGATGCATAAATATCGCATTACAATGAATGAGGTTTTTAGCTTCTCCTCTCTTTATCCCTTGCCAGCTTCCCATTATCTTGAGGAAACTCACCTAAAAGCTGTGTGTATATAGATTTCTCTTTGTGCTCAAATCATTATCAAGAAAACACACATGTATTATTTGTATAGAGTTTTTGTCACTGATTGATAAAAATAAGATTGTATTATAGAAATAGGTTTTTATAAGATCTGCAAATTATAAAACACCTTTTCCTACACCTTTCTTCCTTCACAGAGGCTGGAAAGCTAAAATTTGAATCCACAGCAGAGTTCTTGCTACTGGGAGAGGTAGGCATGCACCCCACTGCCTTGACTCTACCCAAGAAAACCTGTGTCAAGATTACTAGGGGAGTTTTAATTCCTAATTCTTCTCCATCTCTTGGGAGGTGGGAATGATGTCTGATGTGACAATGGCATCTTTGGTTCATGATAGGACATGTGTGAGGACATAAGTCAAACTCTTAGTGGAGGCTGATACATCAGTGTGTTAGGAAGACAAAGGTTTCCAGTGGTGGGATTGTAACAGGGTGGTCCCCAAGAAAGGGGGAGGTTCCAGTTCCCTGCCCCACCCAAGAGAGGGTGGAGCTGAGCAAGGAGAGAAGAAGCTGCAAAGGCAACTGAGGAAGGAAGGAAGCAGGATGGAGCCAGGAGGGGACCTGGAGGAGGCACATGGAGCCTAGAGACACGAGAAGAAACCGTGCTTGTCTTTTTTTTTTTTTTTTTCCCTGTGGTGCCAGCATGTTTGAACTAACAATTATTTGGAAAGAATGGGAATTCTTAACAGGAAGAAATTAACCTTCTTAAGGTCGTCCAGAATAGATATAATAATAAAATAATAATTGTCAGTTCACTGAAATATCTTGCATCCATGGATCTCATGGTATTTTATTTATTTATTTATTTATTTTTTAAATAATAAATTTTATTTTTATATTCCCCATACAATTGCAACCCCCCATTCTGACCCCAATCCCTCCCCTCCCCGCCCCTCACCCCCCAAAAAGTGTCTCTGGTTCATAGTTTTTTGTTGATTTTGATTTTCACTTTCTTATAGTTATTCATTTTCCTGGTCCCTTATTTAAGTTTTCTAGATTCCTGCTATGAGTGAGACCATCCGGTATTTTTCTTTTTCTTTCTGGCTTATTTCGCTGAGCATGATCCCTTCCAGTGCCATCCATGTGGCTGCAAATTGCATGTGTTTATCTTTTTTGAATGCTGAGTAATATTCCATGGTGTATATGTACCACATCTTCTTGATCCAGTCATGTATTTTTGGGCATTTGGGCTGTTTCCAAAGCTTAGCTATTGTAAATAGAGCTGCTATAAACATAGGGGTGCAGGTGTTCTTTGGAATGGATGTTTCTGTGTCCTTTGGGTAAATACCTAGGAGTGGAATTGCTGGATCATATGGAAGCTCTATGTTTAGTAGGTCCAGAAATCTCCACACAGCTCTCCATAGTGGTTGGACCAGTTTGCACTCCCACCAGCAGTGCAGAAGAGTTCCTTTTTCTCCACACCTTCGCCAACATTTGTTGTTGCTAGTTTTTTTAATATGTGCCATTCTCACTGGTGTAAGATGGTATCTCATGGTAGTTTTGATTTGCATTTCCCTGATTGCAAGTGATGCTGAACATTTTTTCATATGCCTGTTGGCCATTTGCATTTCATCTTCAGAGAAGTTTCTTTTTAGCTCTTCTGCCCATTTTTTGACTGGATTATTTTCTTTGTTGTTGTTGAGTCTTATCAGCTCTTTGCAGATTTTTGTGATCAGTCCTTTATCATTAGTGTTGTGTGCAAAAATGTTCTCCCAGTTGGTGGGGTTTCTCTTTGTTTTTGTTATTGTCTCTTTTGCTGTGCAGAAGCTCTTTAATTTGATGTAGTCCCAGCTGTTTATCTTTGCCTTCACTATCACTGCTTTGGGTGATGTGTCTGTAAAGATGTCTTTGATGTGCAAATCATGTAGTGTTTCGCCTATATTTCTTTCTATATATTTTATGGTTTCAGGTCTTATATCTAGTTCTTTAATCCATTTTGAGTTGATTTTTGTGTATGGTGTGAGGTAGTGGTCAAGCTTCATTCTTTTGCATGTAGCAACCCAGTTTTCCCAGCACCATTTATTGAACAAACTTTCTTTGCTCCAATGCATATTCTTTGCTCCTTTGTCAAAGATTAGTTGACCATAAATCTGTGGGTTTATTTCCGGATTTTCTATTCGATTCCATTGGTCTGTATGTCTGTTCTTGTTCCAATACCATGCAGTTTTGATGATTATGGCTGTGTAGTAGAGTTTGAAGTCTGGGAGTGTGATGCCTCCATTCCCTTCTTTTTTTTTCAGGAGAGCTTTGGCCTTTCGGGGTCTTTTGTGATTTCATATGAATTTCATCAATAATTGTTCTATTTCTTTGAAGAATGACATTGAAATTTTGATTGGAATAGCATTGAATCTGTATATTGCTTTTGGTAGGATGGCCATTTTAATAATTTTTATTCTTCCAATCCATGAGCAGGGGATGTCTTTCCATTTCTTTGTGTCTTCTTCTATTTCTTTTAACAGTGTTTTATAGTTTTCTTTATATAGGTCCTTTACCTCTTTTGTTAGATTTATTCCCAAATATTTGATTTTTTTTGTTTCAATAATAAAAGGGATTTTTTTTTTATTTCTTCTTCTTCAGATTTATTGTTTGTGTATAGGAAGGCTACTGACTTTTGTGTGTTGATTTTGTATCCTGCCACTTTACTGAACTGATTGATGAGTTGAATTAGTTTTTCTGTGGAGTTTTTGGGGTTCTCTATGTATATTATCATATCATCTGCAAATAGTGATAGTTTGACTTCTTCTTTTCCTATTTGGATTCCTTGGATGTCTTTCTCTTGTCTTATTGCTCTGGCTAGGACTTCCAGTATTATATTGAAAAGCAGTGGTGAGAGTGGACATCCTTGTCTTGTTCCAGATCTCAATGGAATTGCTTTCAGCTTTTCACCATTGAGAATGATACTGGCTGTTGGCTTGTCATAGATGGCCTTTATGATGTTGAGGTATGTTCCTTGTATCCCAAGAATTTCAAGGGCTTTTATCATGAATGCATGTTTCACTTTGTCGAAAGCTTTCTCAGCATCTATTGATATTATCATATGGTTTTTATATTTCTTTTTGTTGATGTGTTGGATAACGTTGATTGATTTTCGGATGTTGAACCATCCTTGTGTCCCTGGAATGAATCCTACTTGGTCGTGGTGAATTATCTTATGGATACATTGTTGGATTCTGATAGCTAAAATTTTATTGAGGATTTTTGCATCAGTGTTCATTAGGGAGATTGGCCTGCAGTTTTCCTTTTTTGTGTTGTCCTTGTTCGGTTTTGGTATTAGTGTAATGTTGGCTTCATAGAACGTGTTTGGTATTGTCCCTTCCTTCTCAATTTTTTGAAAGAGTTTGTGAAGGATAGGCACTAATTCATCTCTGAATGTTTGGTAGAATTCATTTGTAAATCCATCAGGTCCTGGGCTTTTGTTTTTGGGGAGGTTTTTGATTACCATTTCAATTTCGCTAATTGTAATTGGTCTGTTTAGGTGTTCTATTTCTTCTTTATCTAGCTTTGGGTGATTGTAGAGTTGTAGGAATTTGTCCATCTCCTCTAGATTGTTGAACTTGCTTCCATATAACTGTTCATAGTAGTAACTGATTATTCTTTTGATTTCTGCTGTGTCCGTTGTGATTTCTCCTCTTTCATTTGTGATCCTGTTTATTTGTGCTTTCTCCCTTTTTTCCTTTGTGAGCCTGGCTAGGGGTTTGTCCATTTTATTTATTTTTTCAAAGAACCAGCTCTTGGTTTCATTGATCTTTTGGATTGTTTTTTTATTTTCAATTTCATTTATTTCTGCTTTGGTTTTTATTATTTCTTTTCTTCTACTGGTTTTGGGTTTTTTTGTTGTTCTTTTTCTAGATCTCTGAGCTTCGAGATTAGGTTGTTTCTTTGAGTTCTTTCTTGTTTTTTGATGTGAGCTTCTATTGATATATATTTTCCTCTTATTACTGCTTTTGCTGCATCCCATACATTTAGGATATTGGTGTCCTCCTTGTCATTCAATTCAAAGAATTTTTTTAATTTCTTCTTTGATCTCCTCATTAGTCCAGTGGTCTTCCAGTAGTGTGGTTTTTAATCTCCATGAGGTAGGAAAGTTCCTTGCCTTCTTTTTATGGTTTATTTCTAGTTTGATGCCTTCATGGTCAGAAAAGATGGTTGATATGATTTCAGTCTTGGTGTATTTGTTGATGTTTGTCTTGTGCCCCAGTATGTGATCGATCCTGGAGAATGATCCATGTGCGCTTGAGAAAAATGTGCACTCCGTTTTTTTGGGCTTTAGTGTTCTATAGATGTCTGTTAAGCCCAAATGCTCTAGGTCCTTATTTAGAGCTTTAGTTTCTTTACTTATTTTTTGTCTTGTTGATCTATCCATTGTTGATGGTGGTGTGTTGAAGTCTCCAACTACGTATGTGTTTTCTCTGATGTCTGTTTTCAGAGAGGACAACAGTTGTCTGATATATTTTGGTGCTCCTTCGTTTGGTGAGTATATGTTAATGAGTGTTATTTCTTCTTAAAGTATTGTCCCCTTGATCATAATGTAGTGACCATTGGGGTTTCTTTTTATTTTGTTGAGTTTGAAGTCTGTTTTATCTGATATAAGTATAGCTGTTCCTGCTTTCTTTTTTGGTCCATTTGCTTGCAGGATTGTTTTCCATCCTTTAACTTTGAGCCTATTTTTATCTTTTGTAGCTAAATGTGTTTCCTGGAGACAGCAAAAGGTTGGGTTTTGTTTCTTAATCCAGGCTGCAACTCTGTGTCGTTTTATTGAAGAGTTTAGTCCATTTACATTTAGAGTTAATATTGATATGTTAGCATTTGTATTTGCCACTGTGTTTGTCTTTCCTTTGATTTTATTTATTTATTCTTTTAATAACTTTTTTTTTTTTTTGGCCTTCTTTCATTGTTATTCGTCCCTCTGAGGTTCTGGCTTTAGGATTTCTTGTAGTATTTTTTGGAGTGGGGGTTTAGTCGTAATGAAATTCCAGAGTTTCTCTTTGTCTGGGAAGGTCCTTATTCTTTCTTCATAGAGGAAGGAGAGCTTTGCGGGATAGAGTATTCTTGGTTGGCATCTGTTTTCTTGGAGTCTGTTGACTATGTCCCTCCACTCTCTCCTTGCCCGTAGTGTTTCTTCAGAGAAGTCAGCCTGATTGGTTTTCCTTTGAACGTTATCTGTTTCTTCCCTCTTGTCAGCTTCATTATTTTTTCCTTGTCCTGGATTCTTGGGAGCTTTACTATTATGTGTCTTGCTGTATTTTTCCTTTCGTCATGGAAGTTTGGTGTTCTTCTTGCTTCTTGTATATCAATTTTCAGCTCCTTCTTCGCATTTGGGAAGTTCTCTTCAATTATCTCCTGGAATATTTTCTCTGTTCCTACATCTCTCTCCTCTCCTTCTGGAATTCCTATAACTCTTATATTTCCTTTCCTCATGGAGTCAGATAATTCCCGATGTCTTTCTTCGTTCTTTTTCCTTTGTACTTCTCTTTCCTTTTCTGTTTTGGTTCTTTTTATTTCTGTGTCTTCAAGAGTACTTATTCGTTCTTCCATTTCATCTATTCTGCTTTCATTGCTTTTCCCAGAGTTCTTTAGTTCCTCCATTAATTCTTTGATCTCCTGCGTTTCTTTTGCTTCCCTCTTTAGGGACTCAATTTCCTTCTTCTGATCATTGTTTTCCTTTGTGAGTTCTGTCATTTTTTTTAATCACGGCAATTTTAAATTCTCTTTCTGGAAGGCTCAGAAGTTCTTCCAAGTTACTGTCGTTGCAATCTGGGGGGTGGTTTTCTTTTTGTGGTGTGCTTTTTTCCTGAGGAGTTGTTAGGTTGCGTGTGGTTCTTCTATTCCCTACTGTTTGTTTTCTAATTTGTCGTATGCATTGGGACACTGTGTTGCTCGGACTGGTTGGCATCTTGGGTGAACTTCTCCGCTCCCCTCTGGCTCCTCCAGGAGCCATCTCTGGCTTCTGAGGGAGCTTTCTGCTGGTTTCAGGATGTCTTTACTGAAGAAATGTCCCTGTTCTAAAATGGCAACGCGGGACTCAGTCCCTGAGCATCCAGTCTCAGGCACACTCTTCTGCGCGCCCAGTCTGCCCCGGCCGTGGGTGCCTGTTCCCTCTGTGGGCTCAGACTGCTGGTCAGAAGGGGCCTGGCATGGGCTAACTTCCCAGCTGGCCACTGGCTCCTCCGGGAGCCTTCTGCCCTTTTCAAGCAGTCTTACGAAATTTCCCTGTTCTATGGGGTGTTAGTGACTTTTTTTTCTGGTGGCTAGGTGGCGCCAGAGAGCTCTCCTATTGTCCTTGGGGGAGCTGTTTTTCACCCCCCCCCCACCCCGTGGGACAGGGAACAGAGCGGGAATGGTAGGGTAAACCTCAACGGCTTTGGGGTGCTGTGTCTGCCTTGAGCCCCACCGTTGTGGAGAACCCACACCCCGAACTTCGTGCCCTGGGTCTCAGTTCCAAAGCCCTCAGGTCCAGGACGCAGGCTGTAGCCCAGTTCAGTGGCGCGGGAATGGCGCATTTTGCACCGCTCCTGTGCCTGGGCGCCTGGTTCCTGCTTACTCAGTGAGGGACTTTCACCTCAGTGAGGGCCTCCGCGTCTCCCCGCAAGCCTAGGTCGCAGGCGCAGGGACCTGGGCAGCCGTGATCCCGATCCGTGATTGCTTTTAAAGCGTGCAAAGCGCCCCGCTTTTCCACGCAAGCTTACCAGCCGGCCCAGGGCTGTGTGTGGGTCTTGAGTCTGTTCTCTAATGGCGCCGGAGCTGTTCGCTCACCGCCGCGTTGAATCCTGCAGGGTTCTCCACAGCTCCTTTTCTCGGGGTGTGGTGGCTGCAATAGTTCCTTTCCACTCACAGTCCCGCTTGCTGCGTAGCTTGTTCTTGTTGGTCATTTTAGTTTGTTGTTTTCCTCCTCTCTGCTGGTTGGAGAGTGCCGACTCTGTGGGTGGGGGAGGGGAGCAGGGTTCTGCGCTTTCCTCCCTTCTAGTCCTCTTTTATGGCCACTTTCTTCTTTGGGTAGTTTGCTGGAGTCGTCTGTTTATCTTCCGTGTCCCAGTTCTCACTGGGACCTGCCGCTTTTCTTCCCTATTAACTTTTTTTTAATGGGAGATCTTACTCGCAGCGTCTCCTCGCCGCCATGTTGCTCCGCCCCTCTGCGCTTGTCTTTTGGTCATGGACTGGGTGACACAGATGTGGGTGAGACCCGTGGGGAGGTGACAATGGCAGCTTTTATATTGATTTTGATTTTGCTCTTTTCCTTCCTGGCTTGTCTGGTTGTTTCTGACCCTTTTCTGTGGGTCTCCACTGGAAGATGCTTTAGACTTGGGGCAGGCTTTGGGGCCTTGCTCTGGGCCAATCCCATTTGGATGGAGTTTTACCCACCAGGGGACGGGTAACTTTGGGTTCTTGATTTAGAAACTAGATTCTTTGCCTTTCCTGTATTGTTTCCTAATTGTACTAAAGTTCCTTCCCATTAAAGTCTCATATGTTTTGTGTTGATGCGGCGGATGGCAGAACCCATTTAGAATAGGCAGTTTTGCGGGGTTTGGGCTGCACCTCTCTCTGCTGGGACAGGATCAGTCCCAGCCCCTGCAGACATCTGCATGTCTAATACAAACTACTATTTGTTTAGCCACTGACTTCAGGTTTTCTTTATACTCAGTCTTAACTGAAACTCAATTTTCTGCCTTTTGCTTTTGTGACTCACAGAGAACTTGTGAAGTTTGAATTGACTATCACAGCAGCCCATGATTTCACAGTGTAAATGATCACCAATTATTCAGCGATTCTCTAGTTGGTGAATGTTCAATTTACATCCAGTGGCTTTTAGGCTGTGGCTTTGATTTTTGCTGCTTCAAAGAATGTGGCCACCAACTGTCTGAAAACTACATAAGGAGACTTTTGGGTTTAGACTGTAAATTCTCCATTTGAAATTGTTGGATATACACATTTTTAATTGTAATAAATGTTGCTAGAATATTCCAGCCAAGCTGGCAACAGTTCACATTGAGGCAGTGGATGTGTCTGGTGACCTGTCCTTCCCATGCCCCTGCTGTGCGCCTCCTCCTATGCCCCTCCTCCTGCTGGGTTGATCTTCATAAAACCAGAAATCACTGCTGGATGAGCTCACACGTTCCTGTGAGTGACTTCACCTATCTTTTCTCTTGAGGGGCTTTCTTCTTATCCTTTGCAAAGAGAATTAATACTTTCTAGCACAAGGGACTATGGTGATGGTGCCAGGTGAATTGGTGTGTGTGGTGGGAATTTTATGGGTACTACACCTGAGAGGAGAAAGTATACATAGTACAAAAAGGAAGAATGATGTAAAATATATATAAAATAAGAAAATAAGAAAAATAAATACATTTCCTCCCTCCTCAGCTTTGGAGTTTGTTCTATTTTTTCTGTAAATATTTGAATTTTTAATGGTGACATGGTTTTTACAACACTTCATTTTCTAATCTTGGTTAAGAGATTGCCTTATTATGAAATTATATTTGAAGTCACCTAATTTTTCTTGTGTTTCTAATTTTCTTCCTTCCCATCCATTCTATCATTTTATTTGTATTATATGAATTAGGGGTTCAATTATATTTTATTTTATTTTTTAAAAGATTTATTTATTTATTTATTCAACCACTGGGTATAGTCAGAAGCGCAGGAGGGTGAGAGAATTCACCAGAGCCAGAGCGGGGAAGAGAAAAGTCAGACCGATGGAGGACACTGCTGAGGGGAGCAGGGGGCATGACAGGAGAGGTCTGTGTGCCATGTGGGACCCTCGTTGGTGGCCAGGGATCGAACTGGCACTGCAGAGGCTGCAGGCAGCTTCGCAGCCCAATGCTCAACCGCTGCGCGACTGGGGAGGTCCTCAATTATATTTTATACCAATGGATGGCCAGTTGTACCAATGCCATAAAAAATCAGCCTTTTCCCTCGGAGATACAAATTACTCACACTTTACCATGGTAACTTATATTAGCCAGGAAATTATCCATTCCCTTTACATTTTTTAGTTTATTGCCATGTATATGCCTGAAATATGTTTTCTATTGTAATTCCTTTTGATCTCTCCTGTACGTCTGGGTGGACTTCCTTCTAAATTCCTAATTATAATGTATGTGTGAAAATTTATTTTTTCCTTGAAATTAACTTATTTTTTTCCCTATAAATTTTTGCTTTAATTTTCATTGGGTGCTTTCATCTATATGAATTGTCAGCCTCCTCACTTGCTTTATTTGTTGACATGTATCTGTTCTTCAAAGATGGATTATATGTTCCTTCATATTTCACCATTTTTAATGATAAGGGCGTTAGAGATGTATTTTTCTGTTAGTAGAGCTTTTAACTTCCCTTCTAGGTTTTAGTGTATAGTTCTTTCTTTTCCTTTTTTTAGTTGTCATTTCCTTTTGGTCTAAGGGTTAATGAAGAATTTTTTGTAATATTATTTATCAAAAGCTATAACCCATGAAATGTACAGGTTTTATTTACTTAAATAGGTGTATTTAAATTAAACTTTTTTCTTGGTAAAGCACAAATTTGTGTTTTAGAAAACATTATACATTTAAAAGTGTGTACTCACCCTCATTTAAGACATGTATACTTCTCAGTAGATCTTATAAACCATTGTTATTCATATTTAGATATGTGAATATTTAAAATGTACAAATTGGGCTTCCCTGGTGGCGCAGCCGGTTGAGCACCGCGCTGTGAAGCTGTCCGCAGCCTCTGCAGCACCGGTTCGATACCGGCCTACCAGGGAGAAACCCACATGATGCAGCAGACCTCTCCTGTCTCGCCAGCTGCTCCCCTCAGCAGTGTATTTTGTCAGTCTACCTATTCTGTTCCCCACTCTGTCTCTGGTGAATCATCTCACCCTCCCACACATCTGGCCTGTACCCCGGTTCTTGTATAAATAAATAAATCTTTAAAAAAATAAAATGTACAAATTGATGAGTTTCCACAAACACGCCATCATCACCTCCGCCTCCGCCAGCACACCTGCCGCCATATTCAAGAGAATGATCATTTCCCTAATTCTCGAAAGTTCTCTTCCTCTGAAATCTTTCTCTCCTCTATAACCACTGATTTGCTTTCTGTCACTAGAATTGTCTACAAAAAATTTTTATACAAAGTCTGGATTCTTTCAAGCAGGATAATAAATATGAGATTCATTCATATTGCTTCTTGGGTCAACTTGTACTTTTTACTGTTGAAGAATGTTCTTTTGCATGGAAATAGTATACTTTTTCTTCTCATCTGTTGAAAGAGATTTTTGTTGTGTCCAGTTTTTAGCAACTGTAATTAAATTGACTATGAACATTTATGGACAGTGCTTTTGTGAATATATTCTCACTTCTCTTGGGCAACTAGCTAAGAGTAGAAGGTTTAGGTGGTGTAGTAGGCTTATGCCTTATTTCTTAAGTGACTGCTCAACTGTTGTGGTTGTAACTTGTCACATTCCTGCAGAGAGCCCCACTTCTTCACCAACAGCTGTTAATTATTGTCAGGCTTTTTAATTTAAGCTATTGTAATGGTTACATAGAACTATATCATGGTGATTTTAATTTACTTTCTCTTCACAGTCTAGGATATAAGACATATTCATGTGCCTTTTGGACATTGACATATATTTTGGAAATATTTTTCAGATCTTCCCATTTATTGTTGGGTTGTTACATTATCAAAAGATCTTTCTATATTCTTGTTTCATGCTCTTTTCTTGCAGTTTGTGAGAATATGGTCTCCCCTCTGTGGGTTAACTTTTTTTGCCTTAATGGTGAATTTCAAAGAACAAAAGTTTTCTAAGTATGCCCAGTATATCAATTTTCTTTCTATGGATTATGCATTTTATGTTTTTTTTTTTCTAGGAAATGTTACTAAACAAAAGGAACGGGTTTTCTACAGTGTTTATTTTTAGAAGTCTTATGGTTTATCTTTTACCTTTAGTTCTACCATCTATTTCAAGTCAGTAATTTTCTGTGTTGTCAGGTAATGGTTGATTTTTCGTTTTCTCAGCTGATACACAGTTGTTCCAGAATCAATTGTTGAAAAGTCTGTTATTTCCCCATTGAATGGTCTTGGGATTTTTGGTCAGCTCCTCTGCCTGCCTTTGATTCTCTGCCAAACACAAGTGTCAGTGGCCAACCCCCTTGGCATGACAAGTTCTGAATAAATAGGCTTTGTTGTTGTTTGGGTGATCTTTACTTATTTCCATTTGGTCTTGATACTGCATAGTATAAGTCTTCCAACTATATTCTTCATAAACTTTGCATTGATTATTCTAAAGTGTTTGCATTTCTATATACATTTTAGAATCAGCTTCTAATGAATTTCTACAACAGGTCTATTGGAATTTTGCTTGGGAATGCATTACATTTACAGATCTGTCTTTGGTTTTACTGTTGCTTTTCTCTTTTTTTTAAAAAAATGAAGTTTCTCATTATTAAAATGGCCATCCTTCCAAAAGCAATATACAGATTCAATGCTATTCCAATCAAAATTTCAATGTCATTCTTCAAAGAAATAGAACAATTATTGATGAAATTCATATGGAATCACAAAAAACCCCGAATAGCCAAAGCTCTCCTGAAAAAAAAAAGAAGGGAATGGAGGCATCACACTCCCAGACTTCAAACTATACTACAAAGCCATAATCATCAAAACTGCATGGTATTGGAACAAGAACAGACATACAGACCAATGGAATCAAATAGAAAATCCAGAAATAAACCCACAGATTTATGGTCAACTAATCTTTGACAAAGGAGCAAAGAATATGCATTGGAGCAAAGAAAGTTTGTTCAATAAATGGTGCTGGGAAAACTGGGTCGCTACATGCAAAAGAATGAAGCTTGACCACTACCTCACACCATACACAAAAATCAACTCAAAATGGATTAAAGAACTAGACATAAGACCTGAAACCATAAAATATATAGAAGGAAATATAGGTGAAACACTACGTGATTTGCACATCAAAGACATCTTTACAGACACATCACCCAAAGCAGTGATAGTGAAGGCAAAGATCAACAGCTGGGACTACATCAAATTAAAGAGCTTTTGCACAGCAAAAGAGACAATAACAAAAACAAAGAGAAACCCCACCAACTGGGAGAACATTTTTGCACACAACACTAATGATAAAGGACTGATCACAAAAATCTGCAAAGAGCTGATGAGACTCAACAACAACAAAGAAAATAATCCAGTCAAAAAATGGGCAGAAGAGCTAAAAAGAAACTTCTCTGAAGATGAAATGCAAATGGCCAACAGGCATATGAAAAAATGTTCAACATCACTTGTAATCAGGGAAATGCAAATCAAAACTACCATGAGATACCATCTTACACCAGTGAGAATGGCACATATTAAAAAAACTAGCAACAACAAATGTTGGCGAGGGTGTGGAGAAAAAGGAACTCTTCTGCACTGTTGGTGGGAGTGCAAACTGGTCCAACCACTGTGGAAAGCTGTGTGGAGATTTCTGGACCTACTAAACATAGAGCTTCCATATGATCCAGCAATTCCACTCCTAGGTATTTACCCAAAGGACACAGAAACATCAATTCCAAAGAACACCTGCACCCCTATGTTTATAGCAGCACTGTTTACAATAGCTAAGCTTTGGAAACAACCCAAATGCCCAAAAATAGATGACTGGATCAAGAAGATGTGGCACATATATACCATGGAATATTACTCAGCATTCAAAAAAGATAAACACATGCAATTTGCAGCAACATGGATGGCGCTGGAAGGGATCATGCTCAGCGAAATAAGCCAAAAAGAAAAAGAAAAATACCGGATGGTCTCACTCATAGCAGGAATCTAGAAAACTTAAATAAGGGACCAGGAAAATGAATAACTATAAGAAAGTGAAAATCAAAATCAGCAAAAAACTATGAACCAGAGACACTTTTATGGGGGCGGGGGCGGGAGGGGAGGGATTGGGATCAGAATGGGGGGGCTGCAATTGTATGGGGAATATAACAATAAAATTTATTAAAAAAAATAAAAATAAATAAAAATAAAAAAAAATAAAATAAATGAAGTTTCTTTTATATGTATGTTAAATCTCTCACATTGATTTCCAAGTTCATTATCATCTTTATCTCTGGTGATTTTTATCTTTATGTATTTTCTCCAGACTCAGATTTCTTTTCAGATTAATAACTGAGGTCTCAACAGTGACCTTAAACATCCTTTCACTAAAGTCATCTACCTAATAATTTAGTTACATTAGAAACCATGTTTTATGTCTGGAAATTATCTGGGGTGGGAAGGGTAAGGAAGTGTTTGCAGCTTCATTTTGTTGTCTTGCATGCATACATACGTACACATACATACATACACACATACATATGTATGTATATAAGTACATTATCTATTTTTCTTTTGAGATTATCATCTGGCTCTTCTGGTTCTGTGTTCCTTGTTTTGAATGATCTTTCTCTCTTGAGGTGCTCTGCCCTTTGAGGGGTTGTCAACTTGAAAGAACTCTCCTGGCTTCCCTGTCTTGTTCCTTATTCAGTCTGAAGGATGGGAGTCCTTCACCCACCTATTAAAACTACTCCCAGACTTTTGGGGGCTCGGGAGATGTGCCACGCACTGGGGTCTCTGTGGATCTGTCCCCTGGAGATCCAAATGTTTTGGGGGGATCCCTGTCCCGGGCTTTCTGATCATGGCCCCAGATGTCTTCTAAGTTTGTGGAAAAGACAGTTGCTCACTTGTCCTCCCGGGGAATGCCATAACCTAGTTGTCAGCCACCAGAGGCCCTGACTGTTGATAGAAAAAAGTGAATTGGGATGAAGAGTAAAGGAAATGCATTCAAGCCTCTCTTCTTTTAGAGTCCCCTTTGGGCAACTTTCCAGGTTGGTGTCATAGATAACAATCACTTTAGAGCACAGGGAAGTAGAGTCATTTTGGATGGGAGGCCCTGAGAGCTTGTCTGGCCCACTCCCTCTAAAGGGTCCATTTCCTCTTAAGCATCTTTGACAAGAAGAGCTTCGCATCTGCTGAAGAGCTCAGATTCAGTGCTTGCTACCTCTGTTCAAGCATCCTTTCTCACACCAAACTCAAATCTCTCCTTATGTGCATATGCTATTCTTTTTCCTTCCCTTGGGGTCCTGCTGAAGTTGCCTGCATCTTACCCAGAGTTGAATAACTTATTTTTGCTCCTGTTTGGTCATTTTTTCTGCTGATTTTGTGGCTAGATGTTCAAGGGAGAAGAAAAGAACATTTGCAACTAATCGGCTGTAATCATTTAGACTCCTATGTCAGCTTTGAGATGGGAGGACATTGAAACAGTTCACTAAAAAGAGGATTTTAGATTCATCTTTTCTTCCTGATTACATCGACCAAATCTAATTGTCTTCCTTTCTCTCCATTTAAAATACTACTTTTTATATCCAACACGAAATGAGTTTCACGGTTTCAGTTTTAGTCTGTTTATGAAAATGATACAAGCTTATTGGGGACAAAAGTGAATTGGGAAAAACATAAGAAACTAAAAAAAGAAAAACAACAAACGCTCTGAATCTCAATATCCCCAAATGGCCTCATCTCTAAATATTTCTCTCTGTGCTTATCGTTTTGTGTGATCATTTGACACGGGTTGTTTTGGCCTTTCCCCTTTCACTTACCGAGATGCCATACATTTAGATCTGTAGCATTTTTAGTGGCTCTGTGCAATTTCTTTGTATGGATGAACTATAATTTAATTACCCAATACACTTTAATTATCCAATACTGGTAGATGTTTTAGGTTGTTTCTAGGTTAATTCACTTTGTAAAGACAAAATAATGCTTCTCTGAACTGTTTTTGTGTCCTTGTCTGATTATCTCCTAAAATTACTGAATGCCAAGGCCATAGAGAGTACCCCTCTGAAATTTTCATGCATTTTGCCAAACTATCTATCAGAAAGGTAGCATTAATCACACCAGGCATTGTCAGTCGATATCAGCCTGGTCTACCAAAGGTCTGAAGAGTTATCTCTCTTGTTTGAATCTTAAAGTACTTTTTCTAACTAGTTTTTTATTCTTCTGGATAAAATTTAGCAGAGCTTTGGATAGGTCCTATTGGGATTAAAGCACTATAAGCTTATTCTAGGGTTTAATTAATTTTTTTCTTATAGATCTTGAATCTTAAAATTTTGTCCCTGTGCATTTTTTATGTGTTGGAGTTTCACTACACAAATAGAGCTGTGGGTAGGGGCTTTCCCCATTACATGGGGTGTATCATTAGCAAGAGAAAGTTACCTTTCTCATAGTTCTAAAAATAATATGTGACTTTGTAGAAAATTTGGAAAATATAGAAAAAGGATGAAGAAGAAAGCTGCTTTCAAATTAATTTATGGGAGAAAGAAGCTCTGTCATTATTTTAGTAAATTTTGTTCTGATCTTATTTCTATATTTCCATATATAGATATGCATAATTTTATTTCCTATTACACTATGGCATAAAGATTTCCTCTGTCTCATAAAAGTTTTGGAGCCATACTGAGTCTCTAATACTTCTCATCAAATATATATAATCCAGGGTATCAATTTTATATTAATATCTCAGCTTTTAATGGCTACCTTTTATTCCTTAATGTTAAAAATCATGTTTTATATTTCTTTTTAAAAAGATCCCTAGGACCTCCCCGGTGGCGCAGCGGTTGAGCGCTGGGTTGTGAAGCTGCCCTCAGCCTATGCAGCGCCGGTTCGATCCCCGGCTGCTCCCCGGCCACCGGAGAAGGGTCCCACATGGCGCGCAGACCTCTCCTGCTGCCCGCTGCTCCCCTCAGCAGTGTACTTTGGTCCTTCTGCCTGCTCTGCTCCCCGCTCTGGCTCTGGTGAATTCTCTCACCCTCCCGTGCTTCTGACTGTACCCAGTGCTTGTATAAATAAATAAATAAATCTTTAAAAAAATTTAAAAATGAACCCAAGGGACCCCAATACTGGAATGGTTGCACAGGGAGTGCTGTATTATATTACTTATAATGAAAAAGAGATTTGGGGCAGTGCCTTCTGTTTTAGAGCTTTAGTGGGCAGCATTGTTGGCCTCCAATGTCTTTCTGTGAAGGAGTGAATGGAATAGTTTTTCCTCTTCTTGCTCCTTTGTCATGTCAGGATCATTGTTTGTGCTTACTGGCACTTAAAATACGCTGGTATTGTGCTAAGTGCATTGCTCATATCATCTTAATTATTCCTCACCATAGACTATGCAGACGAGGAGATTGATACCCTGAAAGTCTGTGCTCTCTGGTCAGTGCAGTAGAAATCGCCCACAGTGTACCTGTTTGAGGGCGTCTGCTCCTCACTCCTGTCTGTGTGCTGGTGTGATGGCCAAGGTCCCTACAGATGCTACCAGTTCAGAAAGCTGTGCCCTTCCATCTGATTTGGCATCTTGTCAACCTTTTTTTGTGGTTGACAGGAGCAGACCATAAGCCAACAATAGTGTCTGCACTCCAATCCTGCTTTCCTCTTCTCCTGGTTTGGTGTGGCTGGCCCGATTCTCAGTCTGGACTTTATGGGCAGCCGCCACCTTTCTGGAGAACCATGGAGTTCTTTCAGAAAACCCACAGCATGGAACAGAGGGCCTGGCGAGATCCTGATGGCTGGAGAGTTTGTTTTGACTGGAGGGAGAGGGGAGCAAAAGCTTTTCTGCTACTCTGTAAGGTTGGTGACTGCATTCTGCCAATTCAACTGACAAAAGGAAGCGAGTAGACAAAAGCCGGGCGCATTTGTGTGATGTTAATACCTTCAGTGGTCTGTGCATGGGGTTTCACAGAAAAGAAGTAAAAAGTCAAAGTGAGGAGATTCATGGACTTATGTACTGTTTAACAAAGGGTGACAGATGATGAATAAGTGCCAAGAACAATGAAGGGGGTTGAGAGTTTTTTGGAGTGGTAGCAGGTGGGAGGTGACTAGGGAATGTGTGGGGGAACTTGGGTACTTGTGATGGCTAAGAGTGAGTTAGCCAGGTTGGTCTGTGTAGACTTCTCTGGGCTTGGTCTCGGCCCCTGCGGATGAGGCTTGCTCTCTACCTGCTCTGTGAGGAGGACACCCCACAGGGAAGCTGTGTCCTGCCTGAGGCAGATGCTGGGGTCAGAAAGCTCCCCCATGTGCTCCCTCTCCTTCACCTTCAGCTCAAAATAAACCTTATGCCAAACTGGCCTACTTTGGAAGTTACATATTCTGATGCCTTTTTGAGCAAGTGTGGAATTCTGGAATCTAAATATGGGCAATACCGTGATATTCATTCTATCCAGACTTCCTTCAGGGCTTTCAATGCTCCCTGTGACGAGTCCCCTCTCTGCCCTGTCTTTTCCCTTTTTTGTCTCTTTGCCCACCATCCTTTCCTCCACTTTCCCTTCCCTGTCCGCTTCCTTCCTTCCCCCGTGTCGCCCTGTGAATGCATCTAACACTCAAATACATCTTTGCGTCTCTTGGCTGATTGTCTTCTAAGCCCTTGAAGGGATGGTGGATATCACTTATCTTTCTCTTGTGTTTTGTCAGGCAGCTCTGCCTGGGAGCCCAGCTACATTTTACAATATTAATGATGTGCTGTAAGGACCTAACATAACATTTTATAACCCTATACCAAATCTTATTATCAGATGACAATGAGGTACAGTACATTAAATATTCATCATCCTTGGTTTACTTTAAAACTTTAACAGGGGACAAGGTGCAGAGGCTGCTTCAGACTAATTACTGTTCTAAATATATAGCTCAGTTTTCAATATTTAATGTGGGCCTCATAAAACTGTGATTGAAAACAATGCAGTGTATCAATCAGATGCCCTGCTGACATACGCCATGAAAAAATACCCTGTTATTTCATAGACAGGGCTGTTAAATTTCTACAACAGTGGCAGCACTGACTCAGAAGGGGCAGCATTGTTCTCCCGCTAGCCAGACAGCCCAGGTTGTTTGAGTGGAAGGCTCTGCGGCTAATCACCGACAGCGCAGGTAGTAAAAGGGGCTGCTTCTGCCTCCAGCATTTGTGGGCTGGTCTTTTGCCAGAGTGTCTTGGTTCTTACTTGACTCAGCACTGCTAAGTAAAATGTTTCCCTGGAGGCTGTGTTGTGGGAGAAGAGAAAGAAAGAGCAATACCGTCACCATCCCGGCCCAGCGTGTGGATTGTAGAGATCAGGTTTGGCATAAGGGTGATACAGAAGCCTTGGCTCAAGCCTCACCTCTCTTATTTATTTACTGAGCTCCCTCATGGAGGTTTTTGGTTGCTCTGTGGAATAGGTGGACCTTTGGTCCAGGGCACTTGTAAGGCAAGAGTCTAATCCAACCTCTGTCCCTGCACAGCTGCAGTCACCATGGAGTTGTGAAGAGAGCTCAAGAGAATGCCTTTTGAAGAGTTATGGTCAGAGCTGCAAACTTCTGAGTCTTCCAGAGTGTCTCCAATCTTAAACGTTTTCCTGGACTTCCCAGGTGCATGGCCCAACATAATAATTTTTCCAGTACAATGTTCCATATAGTCAGAGACCCAGGCACATGAGAAAATTAGACTTTCTGTAAATGGAAATTAAAATATCTCAGGCCACCCAAAATATAAAATAAAAGCGAGGGAAATGCTGCTGTACCCAGTTATGGTAGCCTGACCCAGGGAAGTCCCGCACGGCCATACCACCAAAGGCATCATGTTCCAGCTATGCCCCTCCTTCCCACCCACCCACCCCTACCCTCCCCCCTCCCCACCTGGCTCCCAGAAGACACTGGAGTGGAGGCTAAACAGAGGACTCAAATTGTAACTCTTTACATCCAAATATGCCTCGTTCATAGCGTGCCATCACAGAATTCAACTAGAGGCACCAGTTGTAGGGCCATAATATGAAAACAAACTGAAAATGAAAGAGACCATTACAGGGACAAGTAAAAGGTCAAACACTGAGGAATTAGTCTAATGGAAGACGTGCAAAATTTCCATGGGAAAAATTACATGGTTGGGTTTAGGGGCAAGAGTCAGAGTATTGAGCTTAAGATGAGTCAGCTAATTAAGGAGTGAGGGTGTGCAGGACCACGAGGAGGTGGCTTTTGGGGGCACCCTTGCTGTCTGCCAGCACACTTGAACCCAGTGAGTGGCCAGCCTGGAGGACAGATGTGAGCTGAAAGGCCACATTTGGCCAATGAAGTCCAGCCAGCAGGGTAGAGCTGGGTATCAGCCAGGCTTTGATACATACTGATGCTTAATCAGATGGCACTCACACTGAGAGGACCCAGAAATGGCAGTGTTAGCCTCCAGATCTTCCTGGCAGGAGTCAAGGAGAGGGCCAGGCTGCCATGCCCTGCCAGGCACACACTTCTGAGGAGGGTTTAGGGGCCAGTAGCCAGAGGCCATGTCTGTGAGATAAAATAACTGATACTCAGATTCAGCAGTCCTGGTGCTGGTCAGGAGTGGGTAAAGGCCCAGAAAGGAAGCGGTGACAGGTGTGTGGGGCAGTGGTGGCTTCTTCTGGTGTGAGCTGACTTCCTGTGGGGTTATGCCCTCCCTGCTCATTTGGGGAAAGAAATGGTTCCCAGTCTTCTAGACTCAGGAATTAGTTCAAGCTACAAAATCCAAGAGCTTTTTTAGGAGGTCATTTTTGAGCTCACTAAAACGAATGTAGAAAAAACAACACTAAGAAAATCCTTGACAATACTGGTGAGTTCAGGACTCAGGGACTGGTGAAAACTGCTGGCCACATGGAATTCTCTCTGGAGCAGATGAGCTGTGAGTTAGATGCACAGAGTGTGTAAGCAGGCACACGAAGAGAAAGTCTCTTTTCTCCCCATTCATGAACATTTTAACCTGGCACTTGGGCCTGCAGAAACAACCTAGAACTTTCTAAGATGTGAGCTGTACTCAAAATTCATGCTGAAATGGGATGGTTGATTTTCTGGGATGTCAAATCAGGGGTTCACCTCCCAGAGTTGAACTGAAAAATGTATGCATTTTTTCCTAATCAGAGAAAGATGAGAGCGAGCAAATTTATTTTCGGATGTGTGGGCAACTTTTATATATTTATAACATCTACATGAAGCATGTCTTTGTAGGAAGAGAATCATTTAAACTGACGCCTTTTGAGGCAAGCTGGCCTGCTTTATTGTTATTCACCTACATGGTCCCTCTTGGCATCTGAGCTTGTAGCCCATCATGGCCCAGGTGGAGAAACTGAGCCACAGCAGACACACAGACCTCACAGCGTCCTTGACCCTTCCAGCACCAGGATAATAAAGATGAGCTCAACTACACAATGAAGCAGTGCATGCAGGGGCTGGCTTTGCCAGAAAGATAGACAGTGGAAAGGTCAACCCTCACTGGGTGTGGTGTGGGTTTGGGGCTTGATCTGGATTGTGAAGGAAGATATGTTGGGCAGTTCACAAGCCACACTGCCAGCCCTCCTGGTGGGGCCTGACCTGAGCAGGCTCCAGCTTGCCTTGAACGGGCCCCTCTGGGCCTCGCATTCATAAGCACACAACTGGGAGCGCAGTGACCCAGGGAGTGGCCTGCTCCAGGCTGGTGTAAGTCCAGAGTGAGAGGGCTGAGGGGTGACAGAGTTGTGGTCTGCACAACAACCTATGTCTAAATGCAGTCCAGGGGCCTCCCCCAGTGGTGCAGCGGTTGAGCGCTGTGCTGTGAAGCTGCCTGCAGCCTCTGCAGCGCCAGTTCAATCCCTGGCCACCAGCAAGGGTCCCACATGGCGCGCAGAGCTCTCCTGCCGTGCCCACTGCTGCCCTCAGCAGTGTCCTCCGTCTCTCTGCCTATTCTGCTCCCTGCTCTGGCTCTGGTGAATTCTCTCACCCTCCTGCGCTTCTGACTGTACCCAGTGCTTGCATAAATAAATAAATCTTTTTTTTAAAAAAAAAGCTTTTAAATGCAGTCCAGGGGGTGAGGGGGCAGTAATGATTTTCTTTAGCCACTGTGAGTCAGGAATTTTGTGACTCCATGTTGGCAAACTGGTGGCTTTCAGCTCAGAATAAGCCTAAGAAGTTTTGCTCAACTTAACTAAGAAGTTTAGCTTAACCACGCCCCTCAAGGGTGGACCTTTTCACAGTCTATCTTTCCAGCACAAACCACCCACTGCATGCACTGCTTCACCGTGTGGTTGATTTTGTCTTTATTATCCTGGTGCTGAAAAGGTCAAGGACACTGTGAGGTCTGTGTGTCTGCGCTGTGCCTTAGTTTCTCCACTCGCTGGGATAGCCCTTGGCAAAGGGCACAGGAGCTGATGGTGGGCCATTGACCTCTTGATTCCTTCCAGGTGCTCACTTCGAAGACAACTTCCTTTGGCTTCTCAGAATCTCCTTCAAAACTGAGAAGTGGCCTCTCTAATGGTGGCGTTCCTATGATGTGGCTCTTATTTCTCTCCTACCTTCCCCGATGGCTTATTTTAGGTGCTGTGATAGAAATCCCATGGACAGTAGGGGAGGGGTAAACAGCAGGCATTTATTTCTCACAGTTCTGGAGGCTGGATGTCTAAGATCAAGGTGCCAGCAGATCTGGGGCCTGGGGAGGGCTGCATCCTGGTTTATAGGGAGTTGCCTCTGACTATACTCTTACATGGTAAGGGAGGCAAGAGGGACAAGGAGGAGAGAGACAGAGAGACAGAGAGAGAAAGATTGTGATTAACTGGCATGAGTCCACACCCATAAAATGAGGGTCCTAGGCATAGCACTGGGGTGAAGGAGATCGTAGAGAGATGTGAAAGGGGGAACTGACCCTCAGATCGTTGCCTGGGACCCGGAGTTATCGAAATCTTCAGCTTCTTTATAAGAAACCAGAAATCTAAATTTTTATCTGTCATTTTCTGAGTTTTACATGGTAGCATCTTCTTCAAATAATTCTTTAAAAAGACTAATGTGTGCATATATACATGCTAAGCAAAACTTCTGAGGCTTATTCTGAGCTGAAGGCCACAAGTTTGCCGACATGGAGTCACAAAATTCCCAACTCACAGTGGCTAATGACCACTACTCCTGCCCCCTCACCTCCTGGACTGCATGTAGACATAGGTCGTTGTCCGGACCACAACTGTGTCACTCCTCAGCCCTCTCACTCTGGACCTTACACCAGCCTGGAGCAGGCCCTGCGGCCGATCATCAGATGGGCTTACATTCTAAGATACCCTGAGATCCACGAGGAAGTGGCCATGATCCTGTCCTCTACCCATGTACATGTTGCCAACCAGTGTTACTTCAATAGTAAATAATAATAAAATAGAAAAATAAAAAAAAAACCTGAAATAAAAATAAAGAAAAAGTGGCTGTGAAACGAGACCTTCCTCTTTTAACCAAGGGTTATAGCTTTGAGCCAAAGGAAGATGTGTCAGAAACTATGAAAGCCAAGGACACGGGTATTGTGTGAACCGTGGGGCATGTGACTGCACAATAGAGGTGATGTGTTGTATGATGGGAGCCAGTGTCACTAGACGGGCAGAGGTGGCACAGGCAGCTGCCAGAGATCCTTTAACTCTCGGCTTCTGGGCCGCCTGTGTCTCCACCAACGAGGGTGGCAGTCATTGCGCCTGTTGCCTTGGAAGGACTGTAATTGCTGGACTGTGACTACCTGTCCTGTAACTCAGTCACCCGCTTCCCCTTTATAGTTGTTCATGAGGTGTAGATGTTTGATACAATTTCATTTCAGAGAAAGAAGTGATGGAAGAAAAATAGTTCTGCTTTTTCTTTTAAAAGAGAAACGTCTGAGTGAGCATAAAACAGGGCAAGTTGCTTCTTGCTGTCTGCTCCTGTAAGAGGGGCCAGGAAGGTTTTCTATTGTAAATGGATCACACATGATAACAGCAATAATTATAAAGCAGTTAATGGTTATAGAATGCGGTCATATTACTGGCACCCAGCTGAGCGCCTAAGTATGCATCATTTCACTTTGTCTTCAGAATAACCCTAGAGATAAGCACCGTTATTGTTTTCATTTTGTAGGGCGGAATACCATAGCTTGTGAGATGGTGCAATACCAGAATCATCTGGTAGGTCTGTCTTCCCTGTATCAGGCAGTTGTGCAGTGATAGAAGCAAAACTATATCCTTTTCTCTCCTTCCATGAGTAAAGGATATTTTGGGTAGGGAAGTTTCACATAGTTAGTGCATACATAACAGCAGCATAAATGCTTCATTAATGGCATATGTGTTGCCTTGTGACAGAGCCATGTAAATACTGCCTATTAACATGTTCCCTGGATGCTCTATTGTGGAAGGCTGCATGACTCATCTTTTCCATAGCAGCCTTTAGGTACAGAACACTTACTGCACTAGTTCCTGGGAGCTTAGGGTCAGCCATGCCTAGAAACAGACACCCAGGGGCTGACTTCCAGGTTCTCTCTATTTTCTGAAACTGAAATTCTTTATTCTGGTAATTATAGGAATCTGTTCCTCTAACGTCATTTTCCAACTTTGAATAAGTAATACCATAAAGAAAAGGAGAATTAAAAAAACACAAGTAGTCAAAGATGAGTTGCCTGCAAATGAGTAGTATTCATTTTTTTGGTTTTATTTATTGGGATACAGGCCAGAGGTAGGGGGGTTGGGGGGAGCTGGGGTGGGAGGATTCACCAGAGACAGAGTGGGGAACAAAACAGGCAGATCTACTGAAATACAATGTCGAGGGGAGCAGTGGGCAAGACAGGAGAGGTCTGCTGCGTCATGTGGGTTATTTCCCTGGCCAGGGATTGAACTCATGCTGCAGTGACTGTGGATAGCTTCATAGTGCTGAGACTTAACCCCCTGCACCATCAGGGAGGCACAAATTGGGTAGCATTCATAACAATATATGGACATAATAATATGTGCATATCTCTGCACTTGTAGTGTACTCATCCAGAAACTTATTTTTATGGAGTTTGATGATCTTTTACCATCTTCCCTCCTCATTGTCTCTTGCTAGCTGTCATTAGACTGGACACATGTCTTCCTGGACTCTAGCTATGACCATACAAGACAGATATATCTACTTTTCCAGGGAGACTGTGCTTTTTCACAATCCAAGACTGGGTTTAGCTCTGAAGCATCCTATGGGTTTGGGGTTCCTCAGAGGCAGTATGGCATAGAAGTTTGGTACCAGCCCATTTGTGTTCCAATTTCATTCTATCACTAGCTGTGTGATCTTGGGCTTGGTCCTGTATTTCTCTGTGTCTTAATGTTCTCATCTGAACAAAGAATAAAATCTCATGGCATTCATGGGAAGATTTAATGAGATTGTTCATGTGAATCCTCTAGAAAAGTGTCTGGCACATGTACATGTGCAAGAGGAAGGTTTGGTTTTTGACTTGTCTTTTCTTTGCCATTGCTATCCATATACTCCAGTTGAAATTTCAAACTTAAAATTGACCATGTGCAGCTTTGCCCATTTTGTCCTCAAGGCATTTATATGTGCCTTCCATCATGAGGGTCTCTGCAGAACGCTTACAAAAACAGGGAGGATGATCAATGCTCACTTTATGCATGGAGAAATACTGAAGCAAAGATGACCAGCATCTCCATAGAAACAGCCTGGTTCTTTCCCCTCCATCCATTGCTGTCTTCCTAGTTGCAGAGTTGCAAGTGGAGAAAGAGTAGAAATTTTCAGGTTCTTTCTTACAAAGTTGACTTTTTCAATCGATTTGATGGCAAATGTTCTTCCTTCCAACCTACAATACAATAAGGTATAACTTGGTTGGTGGAAAAAGGTAATAACTGTAGAAGAAACGACATCATCTTTTATGCCATAAATCACAGGTCACCCCAATCCAATACCACGTGACTCATAGCACCTCTTCACCCACTCCCTTCCTTACTTAACAAACTCTAAGGGGTCATCACTGCAATCACCCACACCCAGTTTTCTCTCAGTAATGTTCAGAGAACTCATGTTTCATTCCACCATATCCATCTTAATTTAATTCTCACAACAGATTATCAGCCTGACCTGCCAACCTTTCCCAGCAAGTATTTATCAGGCTTCAGGGCCAGTGCTGTTGATGTTGCTAGCATCTTTTCTTCTTTTCTTACCTTCACATCATTCAGATTTTTTGCATCCTTCTTGTTAAATTGAATTAGAGATATATTGAAATCCTAGTGCTGCCTCAACATACAATTTTAATAAATTGTACCTTTATTTTTTCCTCAAGATTTATCACTTCTTTCTCTGACAAATTCAGCCTGCACAACACCCTCCTTCCTTTGGACTTGAACAAAAAAACGTATCTCAAGTGAGTGTTGTAGGTGCAAAACTTGGGTGATCATTTTCTTCTATTGTGTCTTTTGTTACTTCCTGAAAGGTATGGCGCGGTAAAGAAAAGTAGAGCCAGGCTAAATTTCTCAAAGGCAGGGAAAATTTATTGTGCCCCGGATGGACCTCGCGGACCCAAGATGGGGGTCAGTGAAGCCACGCACGTTGTCAGAGGGAAGCAGGGTTTTATAGGGTGAGGAGAGATCAGGTGGGAGACTGGGTTGTATGGCGGGAAAAAGTTTGTTGGAGGTGGGAGGGAGTTTCTTTGTCTGAATCCTCCAGTCAGGCCTCTGCATTCCTGTTCCCAGGTGGGCCACCTGATGGATTTTTGCATTCCGGCCTCCCTCATGGACCTTTCACTTCCCAAATTCTGGTCCTAGGGGGTTCTTACTTAAACATAAATGACCTCTCAGCTACTCTTTTAGTCTCCAACCTCTCCTCCTTCCTTAACTCCTTTCTATCAACTACCTCCAGAATTATCTCATTTTGGTCAAAACAACACCCTGCCTCTTCCCTAAAAGGAAAATCTTCTGTAACTCCATCACCACCCACGAGATAAAACCCAAATGCCTTAGCCCAACACTCAGAGACTCCTGATGTCTGACCTTCATCTATTTCCCCAGTTTTCCTTCTAAATGTACCATTTGTACCTTCTGCTAAAATCTTCCTAGAAAATGCAGTAGTCTCTGAAAAGCTCTGTTGTTAAGCCTGTTATTGCTTTGCTCCAATGTCTTACCTCCCTCCCCCACCCACCGCCCTTTCCCTTCATCTAGTTCAGACCCACCTGTAAAGATTCAGAGTGAATTTTGTTTTCTCCATGCACTTTTCTGATGAGAATTAGCACCTTGTTTGCCCACATTCGCTTATACTTTGTAAATCAATTGTTTTAGCCTTGTTTGTGCTCACCATTGGTTTGAAAATTTATTTAGATTTGGGCTCTGTGTTATTTGTGTATATGTCACATTAAACCTACTACAGTTTCTGATTAAATTTTTGTGGGAAGAGAACTGTTGAGAGAGGAAAGCTCTAATCCATTTGCACAGCAAACAGTTAATAAAAGTAGATGTAGGTAGCTGCAGATTAGATCCACAAGCAACAGGCTACAAGGCCCTTTTATGTCTCCTTAGAGATACACACTTATTAACTGTGCCCTTCAAAAGCGTGTCGACTTCAGAAATTTCTCCATGAGTGTTTACAAGGTACGCAGTGGAGCCCAGAGGAGTAACTTAGATCCTCTGTTCCTTCTTCTCACCTATCTCCCCACTACTGGGGGCTACCTCACAGCTTCCCCCACAATTGGGGTAGACAAGGGCAGGTAGGAGACATCAAAAGCCTAAGGAATCCAGTATGCAAAGGGGCTAACTGTTTAGCCTTTTGTCAGGGCCCATCTAGGAGGGAAGTGCTTTGTGTTACAAAGGAGGGAGCCCGGGAAGCCTTGCAAATGAGCTCACTGGCCTTAGAGAATTCTGGTCTTGAAGAAACCAGTCAGCTAATGAATAAGAAAAGCCATGAAAATGAAACATGTAATGTCTAATCCAAGCACTGCATGGGGCTCAGCAGGAAACTTCACAGTTGTTGGGAAAGGCTTCTACTGGAGGCTGGTATTTAGTGTAAAGGATAGTAGAAAACTGAGGATGGGGAGTGTAGGCACCTGGGGTTGTGTGTATATATATATATATATATATATATATATATATATATATGTATATATATCCTGCTGTTGTTATGGAGAAAAATTTGAGGGTGAGCAAAAAGGCCTGTCTTCTTTTTCCCTTGGTACTGCTCAGTTTCTGAGCAAGATAGAAGAGGCCCAAATCCATCCAGGTGAGTTCCCAGCAGGCCTTTGTATCATGTGATACTGGGACCTTCACCTGTACCTTTGACAAGTTAAATGGACTAAGGAGGAGCACCTGATTCAAGTTAAATTGAAGTCAGAGTTTATCAATCACCCCCACTGAGAATGGCCCATATCTGAACTGGAAAGCCAAATGTTGGCAAGGGTGTGGAGATTAAGGAACCCTCCTATACTGTTGGTGGAAATGTAGACTGGCCCAACCCGTAGGGAAAACTGTGGAAATTTCTCAAAATATTGAAAATAGATTTGCCGTAATAATCAGCAATTTCACTACTTAGTGTCTATCTGTTATAGGACAGGGAGAGGGGCAGCCCAAGCCCCGCAAACCTGCCTATTCTAAATGGGTTCTGCCATCCGCCGCATCAACACAAAACATATGAGACTTTAATGGGAAGGAACTTTAATAAAACTAGGAAACAATACAGGTAAGGCAAAGAATCTAGTTTCTAAATGAAGCACCCAAAGTTACCCATCCCCTCGTGGGTAAAAGTCCATCCATATGGGATTGGCCCAGAACAAGGCCCCAAAGCCTGCTGCAGGTCTAAAGCATCTTCCAGTGGGGACCCACAGAAAAGGGTCAAAAACAACCAGACAAGCCCGGAAGGAAAAGAGCAAAATCAACATCAAGATAAAAGCTGCCATTGTCACCTCCCCACGGGTCTCACCCAGTCCACGACCAAAAGACAAGCACAGTTTCTTCACGTGTCTCTAGGCTCCACGTGTCTCTAGGCTCCACGTGCCTCCTCCAGGTCTCCTGGCTCCATCCTGCTTCCTTCCTCAGTCTCTTCTGCAGCTTCTCTTCTTCCTGCTCAGCTCCACCCTCCCTTGGGTGGGGCAGGGAACCTCCCCCTTTCCTGGGGACCACCCTGTTACAAATCCACAGAATACAAAAACACTAATTTGAAGGGATATATGCACTCCTCTATTCATTACACTATTTACAGTAGCCAACTTATGGGAACAATGTAAGATCCTAACAACAGATGAATGAATAAAGAAGTTGTGGTCTATATATATATAATGGAATACTACTCCACTATAAAAGAGATAAACTTTCGACAACATGGATGGAACTGTAGGGGGTTATGCTAAATGCAATAAGTCAGAGGAGAAAGACATACACTGGATGATTTCACTCATATGTGGAAGATAAAGAAATAAAACAAAGGAACACACAAAACTAAACAAAAACAAATCCTTGAAATCTGACTGTAGAACTGAGGCTACTGGAGAAGGAGGATGGGATAAAAGGTTGAGGGGTACTTTGGTGATGGGTGTGGGGTGAACTGATACCCCTAAATCTATACAGTGTTGTAGAGCAATGTTACCTCAATAAACTTAATTAAAAAGAAATCTCCCCCAGTGGCTGAACATAGAATTTGAAGATCACCCACAGCTATAGCCTCAACATGGTCTCAGGACCACAGGAAGTTATTCTGCAGCAAGAGAAAGGTGGAGGTGATACTCAGAGAGGAGTAGGGCCAACTGGAATATCCTCTATGTGCCCGCCTCCTGCCCCTGACCCCCATGTTTGACCTGCCATAGGGATAACTTCTTCCTTTATACTCAGGTAAGAATTCTTTTTTTTTTTTTTTTTTAAGGAGATATGGTCACATGAAAAACAAGCTAATTTTGTCTAATATTAAGGATATTATAGTGTACAGTAGAAATTTATGCAACCCTTAAAAAGGAGGTTGCCAAAGTTTCCTAATAATCTGGACAAATGCTCATGTTATAATGTCGAGTAGAAAATAGTCAGATGAAAAATCAGGTATACATATAGTATGAGCTTAAAATGTAGCGAATGTATGATGTACAATGTATGGAATGCATAGTGTAAATGTATAGAAAAATAATTTCTGAATATTTATATTATCTCTCTGTTGTCTCATGCCTTTCTGTATTTCTGACCTTTTTTTTTTTTCAAATAAGCATGTTTCTCTTTATAATAGAAAAGTCCGATTTCATTTGAAAGTGTTTTTTGGCATTGTGTAGCTTTATGCATTGTTGGCTAAGCTTGGAATTTAAAACAAAATCCACTGAAGATTACAGGATGCTAATGTTACAAGAAACCTTAGAAATTCTTTTCTCTAGCATTTAAAAATATTTCCTGGGTTCATAGAGATCTTGAGAATCTAGTGGAAAATTTGGCTCTTGCAGGAAAAAAATGTATATAAATATCTTAGAATGCTTTAGTTGCAAATTACAATAGCCTTGCAAGTGATACAAACTTAAATTATATAAAGTAACTGAAAAGTCTGCAGGTGAGGCTTGATCTAGTAGCTCAACAACGTGGCAGAGGTCCAGATATTTCTTATCCATTTGTGTTCTTCCTTCCTCAACTTCAACTTCATCCTAAGGCTGACCCGCCTAGAATCTCAGGATAAACTGGGGCTTCACACTTGTTCCAGTACCCCCAGTTGGAAAGAGAGTCCTTGCCTCAGTATTCCCAGCAAAATCCTATGACTCTCCAGCTCACTGGTCAGACTTAGGTCCATTACCATCTAGAGCCAGTCTTTGTGGCCAAGATCATTGAATGTGTCAATGGGCTTGGCCCAAGACATGAGTCCCTCCAGCCTCCCTCATGTCACTCTCATTTCACAACAGAATTTGGATTTCAGGTTCTGGTATTCCAAGTTCATGCTGCACTAGGTACCACAGCTAGTATTTGTCAAATTCTAAGGACAATAGGAAGGCATGGAGATTTGTAATCCTTCTAAGTCATTCACAGGGACACTCAGGTGGAGGGATGAGAGTTAGAGATGTGGTTTTGGTGAATAAAGAATGAGCATGGCTGAAAGGTAGGGCAGTGAAACCTGCATGAGAAAGCCCACCTCTGATGTTCCAGCTCTGAAACTCATTTATCAGTGTGAGCCCTGACTGGTCAATTGCCTACCCCATTGTCTATCAGTGTGTTCACACCAGTTGAAACAAAGTGTTGAAACATGTAGGTTTGCACCTGTTTCATGTAGATAGCAATACCAAGGAAAGGGGACTTTCCCCATTCTGGTGCTTTTCCCCACTTGCCACCCAGAGGTGTGAAGACACCATAAGCTGTTGTGTACCTCTGTATGTCTCTTGTGGTTACCAGCCTCTGCCTGCTAGCTCAGAGGCCAGCAGCCTACACCTGTCAGCTTTCTCCTCCCTCAAGCACACAGCCTCAGTTTTCTATCTTACAACCAGCCCTTGCCAGCCAGCATGCAGCCAGCTCTTGCAGGCCAGCTCCCTAGCCAGCTAGTTCTCGACTCCCTCACAACAAAAATCATCAGTGGTGGTGGTGGTGGTGGTGATGTCAATAATGATGTAAATTTATTAGTTTCAATTCTTTGTAATAGAAATCCTACTGAAACTAACTCAGAATGAAAAGCAAGATATTGGTTGGTGTATCCAACATGGTGGTGGTGGTGGTGATGTCAATAATGATGTAAATTTATTAGTTTCAATTCTTTGTAATAGAAATCCTACTGAAACTAACTCAGAATGAAAAGCAAGATATTGGTTGGTGTATCCAACATGGTGGGCATTGGCAGGTCAAGATTGGAGGATGCCAGCTTGTGTCACTCTGTGGATGATGGGACTGTTCATGGAGCTGGAGGACCTGGCTTATGGAGGTGATCTTGGATTTGGACGTGTTGACTTAGTGAAGCGTTGGAGACCTCAGGGGAGGGAAACTTTCTCTCTTAAAGGAGGGACACTGAAACTGAGATCTGAAAGAAGAACTGACCAGGGCAGGAGTGGTCAGTGGCAGAGGACCAGGCATTCTGGGCAAAGGCCACCATTATGATAGGACTTTGGGCACCTGAGATGCTGAAAGAAGATCTGTGTGGCTGGCGGGTGGTGGACAGGAGATAATGATCCAGCCTGAGGAAGTGGAACAAGTAGAACCAGCTCAAGTAGAGAATCGTAGGATGTTACTTCCCACTGCACATTCCCTTGTAAGAAGAGAGTCTACAATCAGCAAATGGGGTCCTCCAACAGGCTAGGATTTGCAATTATCCCAGGAATGGGAAGGTTGTGAGGGATAGTACAACATCTCTCTCCATAGCAGCAACCACTTCTATTGTTTTAAAAAGCAAATGATTGAGTAGTGAGGGGCTGGCATAAAAACAGACTAAACCTCCAAAATGTTTTCTGCATCCTTTTATGACAATGGTAACCATGGCCCATAGTAGTCATTATATTTTATTAGCACTTAATGATGTGCCAGATTGTGAGAATGTTTCTTATGTGATCTAATTTAAAGCACACAATGACCTTTAGAATTAGCTGTTATTATTCCCATTTTACACAGTAGGAAACTGAGATCCATAGAGGGTAACTAATCATCTGAGATCATGCAGTTGGTCAGTAGCATTTTCAGAAATAATACTCAGCTCTGGTCTAACTTGGAGGCAAGCTCTTAGCTACTGTGTACATGATAACTTCCTTGATTCCAAAATATCTTCTGGCTTAAATTTCGGCAAGCTCTTTGTGACACAAGGCCAGAGTGTGGAGGCAGAGGAAACATGTCACTTAGGTTTCTGGTTGGCTGCTTGCTGTGGCCTGAAACTTAGCACTTCTTTAATATCACACTCACCGTGGGGTGTTTGTAGGCAGTGACTGAGCATGATAGAGATGCTAAGGTAGGTTTTTCTTGGGAGTGCGGGGTTGACGGGCAACGCCCCTTCAAGAACTGCCCTTCTGCACTGTCCGACTGACATTCTTAGGATTGAAATACAGTCCAAGACTCTTCACTCAATCAGCCTTCTCTTTCCCATCCCGCCTCCTTCCTTCTCACCCCTCCCCACCCTACCCCTGCCTCCATCTCTGATCTCTAAAGGATAGACCTACAAGGCAGTCTCCTGTCTCTTCCAGGCTGCTGCTGCTTCTTTTTTTTAAGATTTATTTTATTTATGCATACAAGAACTGGGGTGTAGGCCAGAAATTCAGGGGTGGGGGTGGGAGTTGATAGGATTTACAGAGACAGAGTTGGGGAGCAGAATAGGAGGATCTACTGAAATACACTGCTGAGGGGAGCAGCGGGGAGGTCAGGACAGGTCTGCTGAGCTATCTGGGTTAGCTCCCTGGCCAGGGATCAAACTCCTGCCACAGTGGCTGATGCTATAGCTTGATGGGGCTAGGACTTAACCTCGCACCACCAGGGAGGCTCCTCTTCCAGGCTTCTTTTACCTTATCCTCATTTTCCTCCACAGATGTTGTTCCTACTTAATCCCTAGAGTTGCCTGACAAAATACCCAGAACTGGCTGCCTTAGACAACAGAGACACATCGTATACTTTTCTGAGGGCTAGGACCAACAGATTGCTTCCTTCTGAGAGTGTGAGGGTTGCTCTGCTGCAGGAGTCTCTTGAGCTACTGGTAGCTCAGGAGTAGCTCAGAGTGCATGCAGTGTGGGTGGTCTCCTCCCGTGTCTTCTCATAGGCTTCCCTCTGTGTATGTCTGGCTTTTGTCCACATTTCCCTAAACATCTCATCTTGATCTGCGAAGTTCCTACTTCCAAAGAACATCACTTTCCCACAACAGGGGGTTAGGACTGTCTGCTCTTTTGAGGGAACAAAGTTCAACCTGCAACAACCATTTTAAGATGTCTGTGTTGGAGGACCTGGGCTAACACGCAAGGGAATTCAGGAATTTCAATAAGTCTATTTATATTTAAGACGTGCATCGCTTCCAGAGTTGCCATTTGGCCTACGTGAATTTTGAGGATGGAAAATTCTGTATTCTTTAAACCATAACAAGTGCTAGACATATTTAAATTAATCTAATGAACCTAATTATACTAATTAGATGTATTTAAAAATTGCATCAGAAATACCCTACAAGATCAATTTTAAAGGACAGCTATTTTAAGTTAGCCCAGAGATAGGATAATTTCAATCTTTATTTTGAATAGTAGTGATATTTTAGTTTTGCTTTACAAACTGCTCTGTGGTATATACAAGTTTTCTATGAGATAGAATAGATGTTTTAAAAGGGGAGGCATGTTCAGATTTGTTTAGGAAATAAAATTAATTGAGTATGTTTCTTGGAGATAAAACATTCATCTGGGCATCTGGATGTGTTGGGGGCAGCGCCAAGTGTTGAGGATCGAATACCTGGCAAGATAGTGTCCTTGTCCTGTTACCTGTGTCCTCATGGGCTATTGTTTTAAGGAAAGGGTCAGCAAACAATAGGCAAGTGAGTAAATAAATGAACAAGGCAGGTGAAGGAAACAAAAGAGGTTATGGGTGAGGACCAGTGTATACTCTGTGTGCTTTAGATGGGGGTGTGGGAGAGGCTTCTGAAGGAACTGATGTTTCAGCTGAGACTTGAATGGGAGGAGAGGGGAGTCAGTCATACAACAAGCTGGACACATACAGGGAGCACTGGGGCTGAGAAACACTTGGCCATGTGAGACTGGCAGCTGGGAAGAGCTGAAGGTGGACAAGCATGGTCAGCACAGGGATTAGAGGTGAGTGGGAGTTGGAGGGCAGCTTGGGAGTGGAGGTAAGTGTGGAGAATGGTGGTGAACACAGGGAATGGAGGTGAGTGTGGGGATTGTAGGGGAGTGGAAATTAGAGGTAAGCTTGGGGAATAGAGGTAAGCATGGAAATTAAGGGTAATATGGGAATCTGAGGTGAATTTAGGGATTGGAGGGGGGTGTCAGGGTTAAGAGGAGGGTAGAGATTGAAGGTGAGTGCAGTGCACAGAGTTTTGGGAAATCCTGATGGGCCTGGTGAGCAATACATTTGCATTTTCTTCAAATGCAGTGCACACTGGCCTATTAAAAGCTCCGAGGGACCTTACAGCACTATGACCTGCTTCATCCGGCTTATGTCCACGTTTCAGATCATAACTGACCAAATTGCTCTGCTAATAGTGATACCTGACATAGCAGTCATGTCCAGGAGAGAGACTGGATTCTGATTTGTGAGTTTAAGGTTGCAGTTGCAGGAATATATGTGTCCTGTGAAAACCAGTCCCTGGGGCAACATTTGGTGTAATAAAGATGGAATTGAAAAAATAAAAAATTAGACTGTTTACATTTGCCACCTCTGAATGTAGTTTGCCTGAGTTCCTATCCTAACTCCACTACTTAATAATTATATCCTCTTGGGTAAGCTCTTGATCTGTCTGGGCCAGTTTCCTCACCTGGAAAATGGAGGATACAGTCATTATTTCAAAATTACTGCAGGAGAATGAATTAAGAAAATACACATAAAATTCTTTGACTGTGATAAGCATTTCATAAATCTTTTTATTTTTATGAACATTAAGAAACTAAAAATGTCCACATTTCCCCCAGAATGTTCACGTTTGAATCATCTTCGGCATGAGAGAGATAAGATGCTATGCTCTTGGGACATTTTCTATTTTTTTATTGAGTAAAGTCATGGAAACAAACCCATGCATATAAAAATTGAACAAAACAATGGTGCATTTCATGAACATGTCATCGTGAGATAAGTGTCATGTGAAGATCCGTTGCCACATCCCATACCTCAGTTTTTCTTCCTTCTGCAGAACTGCCAAATAGAACACCCAGCCAAGCTAGGAAATGCTGTGCTCATGCTCATGTCCTGAATATTCTTCACATGTCAGCTCTTTTCTGGGCAGGCCTAGAGGTGCTTTTCATGGGGGCACTTTCTGAAGTCCTCGGTGCTCCTCCATTCTATTGCACCATCTGGGAAGGAGCAAGCTCTCCCATTGGCTGCTTGCCAGCGCTGCTGGAGACCTTGACCCCTGCATCCTGGGCACTGGTTGGTTGCACTGACCTAAATGAGCCTTTCTCAAGAGACAGCAGGACCCTTGCTGGCGGATAGCCTAAATGAAAAAATTGCAAAAATAGGTGAAATGGCAGGAAAACCAGCAAATAATCATTTTTTTACTTTGAAACAGAAACTGAGAATAGTTGACATAATTTCGGTTCCTTAAAGTATTTTTTTTTAAAACCTGCCTTGCCTAAGTGGATTTAATGTGGTTTCTTGTTTTCCTCCTGACACTTAGCAGCTTGGGAAAAAAGAAAACTTAATTGCAACATTTATGTCTAATTGCTGGGTGATGAATGCTTGAGGAATTTTTCTTTTGCAGACACACCAAAACAAAACAAAAAATCATACCACAATCAACATTTCTGGGTGAAGTGAGAGCTCCTCTCCCACATCCTGTGGGGGAGAATTTCTGATTTAATTGCTCGCCACTTCATTTGTCATTTTCTAGAATATGCCTCCAAAGAAATTTGCTTCCAACAAATGTTCTCATGGTCACTTCATGCCACAAAAATCCGGGTGCCCCAAATCAAGCTGCCGCTGACCTCATGTCCCACAACAACTGTGTCCTGGACTCCAGGAGCTCATATTCAGAGACTGAGACTGAGAATGCACTTGAGATAATTGTGGAACAACACAAGACGTGAGAGTGAGCTGAGAGCTTTGTAAAGTATAATTTGTTGATGCCTAAGGAAGAGTTTCTAATAGAGTTGAACTAATAGGAGACAGGAGCATGCTTCACATAACTGTCATTTTCATTTGGTGTTTGTGGCACATGTGATGGTTTTGCTGATGGAAGGAATGTTCTCCTGGGGGGGGGTCCTTTGACCCCACTCAGTGACCTTTGCATTTGATTGGGCTGTTACGTGTGTCTCTGTAATTAGGCAAGTGTTCCTTTCAGTTCTACATCTTAGCCTAGTATTGTCTTACACCCTGTAGCATTTATATGAATTTTAGGCCATCTGCAGATATTTGAGTTTGCAGTGGCTAGATACCTAGACCACAGTTTGGTGGGAAGAGAGTGAGAGTGGACTAGAAGACATTTGAAATACCCCCTTGATAGTGGATGCCCTGACAGTGCAGGAGGTGATCAGTATGGTCTGTGAGAGGAGGGAGGACTTTGAAAATTAAGTAGGACTTGAAATTGGTGCTGAAAGGGAGGCAAAATAGGGGCAGGTGCAGAGAGGTTGTCCCAGCAGGTGGCACAGTCAGGGAACAGGTATCTGGTACTGTGAACCCAGGGGAAAGGGAACACTGGTGTGGCAAAGGTGATAAAAGCCTACTGAATATTGGGAATGAGACTAGTTCATGACATTTGGGACCAAACTTGGGGATACCTGCATGGTCAAAGTGGCCTGTGGACATTCCCAAGACCACCCAGAGGTGATGTCCAGAGCTCACAGTAGACTTCAGTACTTTCAACTTTCTTTGACACTGGTCTTTGATCCCAGGCTCTTTGAAAGAACTAAAAGGTAACTAATGTGTTTCTAAGTTAGGAGACCCAACAAACAAAAGTATTTGACTAATTTAAAGTTCAAATCCTTGAAGTAGAGAGCAGGTGTTTACAAATACATATATGTGCATGGCTTCTAAATTCCCACTCATGGTAAAGTGGCAGATGATTTGTTTTAGAGTATAGGATAAGTCACATTCAATCCCTGCTCATCACTTAGGCATTCCTGCTGAGGCATCTCGACCACCACATTATGATGGGAACAGAAAGAATTATTTATTCTGGGAATCCTGCCGGTTTTCTTGATGCGTCATTTTTGTTTGCTTGCTTGAATCATGTGTTTGTGTAAGTAGAGGGTCCTGGCTGTTCATTTCCATGAACTGCTCCTATTTATGAGGTTCTGATTCTGTTTTTCCCGTGAGATGTGAGATGAAGTAGATTGTGGAGAGAACACCACCAGCTGTGGATTGCTGCCTCCATCTTGTTTCCAGTAGCGTGGCATCTGCATTTCTGTAACGATCAAATGGACTGATTGCATTAGGATGATTTTGGCTCTGAGTGACCGACCACAAACACATTTACACAAAAAAGAACTTGTGGGCTTGCACGATCCATGACTCAGGAGTTCACCTCGAGCATGGCTGGGACTGGTCCATTTCCAGGGTACTGGGTCTCACTGCGTCTCTTGGCCTTGATTTCCTCCATGTTAGCCTCCTTCTCAGGTATGCTTAACTCCTGGAGTGACCAACCCTCATCCTTACAACCTTCATTCTTTTTTTTTTTTTTTAAAGATTTATTTATTTATTTATACAAGCACTGGGCACAGTCAGAAGCGCGGAAGGGTGAGAGAATTCACCATACCAGAGCGGGGAGCAGAACAGGCAAACGACCCAAGTACACTGCTGAGGGGAGCAGTGTACGCAGCAGGAAAGGTCTGCGCACCATGTGGGACCCTCGCCCGGTGCCCGGGGATCAAACCGGTGCTACAGAGGCTGCGGGCAGCTTCGCAGCCCAGCGCTCAACCGCTGCGCCACCAGGGGAGGCCCCCACAACCCTCATTCTTACCACCTCATTCCCACAACCTCATCTTTACAACTCCTGGAATGAGCAACCCTCATCCTAATAACCTCAAGTCCAGAAGAAAAAATTTCTCTTTGCCAGTTACTCCAAATGCATCCTATTGGTGAGAACTGGGTCCCAAGTTTCCGTTAGAGCATGGGGTCCCTTGCTGAGTCATTGAGAGTGAGTGTACGTGGATCTCCTGGAGAACACAATGCCACCACCAGAAAGAGGGGACCTGAGGTGAGGGGATGAGGCAGGGAGGGGTTGAATCAAGATTCCAGGCATGGGCTCAGCCCTCAGGAAGGCAGTACTGTAATCAATGTTTCATTGACTTCAACATGTTTTACCTTAAAATTCATGTGAATTCTGCTCTATAATGTGTGTTTTAAGGTACAAATAACATTGTACCTTACATGACCAATGGATTAGCTTTAACATTCCAGGAAATGATATCATTTAAAGCTCTGTGACTTTCTGTGACTTGACAACTTGGAGCTCTTTCCTTTGTCCCCCAAGTCCCAGCTTGAGAGGCACCTTTTCACACAACTTTCAGATGAAGATGTCTTCATCATCTGGCTTCTCTGTCCTTACAAGGGAACTGCTTGAGGTTGAGGACATGACAACAGGTAAATCTTGGATGAGGAGGGCCCATTAAGGGACAGGTATTTGGTCAGATGGTCATGGACTGGAAATCTGTGTTCCACAATCATTGTAATGACTGTTGATCAATTATTTAACTTGTGTGAACCAAGATTTCTTCATCAGTCAGTTAACACTCGTCCTTATTAAGTGTGAGACCTGCATATATACTAATGCCTGTGAGGCTAGTACCTGGCACTTAGGCACTTAGTAATTCTTAGGAACTGTGAGTAAATATTATCACATTGTAGTAAATAACATTATTAATATTGTTTAGGCATTATATAGTAACAAAATTTTTTAATGTCCTCTTTTATTTCTACCTACAACAACCTTATGTAGTTTAAAGTGGAAGGAAAAGATGGATAATAGATTTGTTTTGTGCTTTTGCATGACCTGCAACTAATAGAAACAGACTCAAGATATAAAACAAGGAAGCAGAGGAGATGGCCTCGAGAGTGGAGAGTTTTTATTTTCATGCTAGTAGCTTAGACTCATTGACATGTTTTCCTGCTTTTTAATTCCTACTCTGTTGTCACTAATTGCACACTTATCTTGCCGCTCAATGCCAGCTCTTATTTCCAAACCAACTCTTGCACAGTGATTAGCCAAAGCATGTCTTCATTCAGCTTTCAACAAAGTCCACCTGCTAAGCATTTTTCAGAATCTGAATAAAAACAAGCCAAAGAGAGCAGCATGAAATAGCTTAACTGAGACAGATTATCAGACCATTACTGGCATCTTTTAATTCTAAGAGCTAATGATTATTTGGGGCTTAAGAAAATACCCACCACATTTGAGCCCATCATGACCGCCAACAAGGAGGGTAGAGAATGTGAAATGGTAGAAATAAAACAACTCTGTAGAACTTGCATTTCAGCCTTGGGGCCTCTAATCTTTTCTAATTTAAGGTGTTTCTTTCAACTCCTTTATCCACACAGTGTGGATGCACACCAGCACAACTGTGTACTGGTCACATGCTGTGGTTTTAAGTTTTAAATTATCTTCTAGTTGCTGCATGTAGACAAAGTCAACTTGAGCAGAAAGTCACCATCCCCTGGTCAGCTCATGCCATGGAAATCCAAGCCCTCCAGTCAGGGCATAAAGCATTCCAGAGCACTCTTTATGGGTCACACATGTGACCTGTGAAATTTCAGTTATGAACTTCCAAAATGTCCCCTTTTTAAACAGAAGGAGTAAAATGTCATGGTTAAGAGCTTAGACCTGGGAGCCTCGGGAATGGATTTCTAGCCTGTGACCAAGGACAGCTGTGCTCCACTGGCCTCATCTGCACCTACTTCCCAGGGTCATCATAACGCCCAGGTGCATCAATGTGTGTAAATGCTACAGCAGGGCCAGGCTCCTGGTAACTTATTTTAATGGCAATAGGCCTGGCTTGTGCTGCCTGTCACTACCAAACACCCAACAAGCAAAAATGGGAATTGAATCTATAAATGCTTTATTTATTTATTTTAAGATTTATTAATTTTTTTTTATACAAGAGCTGGGGTACAGGCCAGATGCACGAGAGGGTAAGAGGATTCATCAGAGACAGAGTGGGGAACAGAACAGGCAGACTGATGAAACACACTGCTGAGGGGAGCAGCGTATGTGAGAGGAAAGGTCTGCTGCGCCATGTGGGTTGCTCCGAGGCCAGCGGGGATCAAACCTGCACTGCAGAGGCTGCAGACAGCTTCACAGCGCTCAACCACCTGAGCCACCAGGGAGGCCCTGTAAGCACTTTATTTTTCAGACTGCTGACCTCTGACCTGAGAGAACAGAGGGACCGTGCTGCCATCTCTCGAGTTGGTGTTTTTATAATGAATTAAATAAAAACAGTTGTAAGCAAACAGCCCATTAGAACAGTCCATCATAGTTGGCGTTCTTGGTATTTGTCATGTTCAGCCCCTAGAGAGTTTGTTATCCGCTTCTCGGTTGTCTTGACTTTGGTACATCTTGGCCTGCTTGGTATATTTCTGATGGTACCAATGTCCAGCACTCATTCAAGCCATCATCAGGGCAGGACTCTCAGTTCAAAGCAAGAGTTATAGTTTAAAGCAAACAAATCATCAATCACGCGTGTGCACGCAGCCTCTGCTAGGGGGGTGTGTGTGCAGACTCCTAAGCTAGGTCTGGTGCCCTTCCCCTCCTCCCTGGCCCCCATCACGTGCTTTATGCACATTTGCTGTTGTTATATGACACCCATGGGCCTTGAGAACCAAGGCTAGTGAACTGGACAGGCTTAAAATATGTCACGGGCTAGGGAAATGGGGGAAGAGGGCATCTCCCACTCCGATGGGTTCTTCTTGGTCTGGTTGAGTATTTAAATTAATATTGACAGATTAGTGGGAGAAAAAAAAACAAATTTAATCATAAGTCTGTGGAGAATCTACATATAAATGAGGCAAAATGGAGGTATATATCCTAAGCTAAGAATGGGATGGGGTATGGGAACTCTAAAAGGGAGGGGAGTCTCACATGAAGTGATGACCAGACTTTCTGTAATTGCATGTTTGTCCTGGTAGACAGATGCATTTCTCTGAGAGAAAACTTACTTCTGGTAATTATAGCCACAATTCAGAATAGTGCCCCTCATTTTTATTTTTAAAGATTTATTTTATTTATTTATGCATACAAGAGCTAGGGTGTAGTTTCTGGGCAGTTAAGGGAGTGTCAAAAGTTTCTCAGGAGCTTGCAGGCCTCAGTTGACCTTGATTAGAAATAATCCACAGCCCAAAGCGGCAGGTGTTGGGGAGGCCTGTTCTGAATGTCTTGGGGGAGTTTTCAGCTTCCACCCAGGTCCTGACGTTTCTTACTGTGTGACCTCAAACCAGTGAGTTCCTTGACTTTGCTGGGCATCAGTGTCTTCACTAGTGAAATGGTGATAGTAATACAAAGATTAGGACAGGACCAGGTTCTGCAGGCAGAAGGAATTGGGGAAAACTTGGGCTTCATTCCTCATTCCTCTTTGATATGGTCAAATTATTTTACCTGAGAAGTGTATATGTTGTGAGGATTAAATGAGGCAAAGTGTGTAAAACATCTAAAGCAGTGTTGGGCATTTTGTATGGGTTAAGTAAATTCTAAATTATTACTCTCGCATACACACCTCACATTCATATCTGCATTTTAAAATAATCAGGAGAACAGGGTAGCTCTCTGCTTAGCCTGACAGACCAACATGTGGCAGCCCCGGGGCATGTGGTTCTGACTCTGCCATGTGACTGGCCACACGCTTGGTTGCTGCCATGTAGAATCCATTCTTTTCCCGTGCGTTCCCTCTGGGTAGATGTGTATGTGCCCACATCCTTCAGTGTCCACTTTACATGCCACCTACTTTGTCCCTGGAGACTTTCTTTCTTCTTGGGGCTGACTATAATCTGTTGCTCCTTTAAGCTGCTGCCTCTCGCCACTACTCACCTCCAATTACCAAGACTGCATGATTTTTTTTCTCCTTAAGGAGACTGCTATTACTGTGAAGGCCTGCTCTGTGCATGATTCATCATTGTAATCTCATTTCTGGAGCAGTGCTTGGGGGAAAGAGTCCAGGCATTTGCTGGATGGAAGAAAGAGTGAAGGAATGAAACTGCTCTTGGCTTGGGTGATCCTTGGTGAAACAGCCTGGGAGGGGCTGGCCCTGTGCCCTTGCAGACACACTGACATTTGCATTTCCCTTTTGAATATCTAAACCATCAGCTCTGAAAACTTCTCCCAGCTGGGAGGTAGGGCTGCAGTCTGGGCTTCTGAACTGGACAGAGATTGTGGGTTCTTGACTTAAATAAAAATGCATTCCTGGGCCTCCCCTGGTGGCACAGCGGTTGAGTGCTGGGCTGCGAAGCTGTGCGCAACCTCAGCAGCGCCGGTTCGATCCCCGGCCACGGGGCGAGAGTCCCACATGGCGCACAAACCTCTCCTGCCACCTGCTGCTCCCCTTAGCAGTGTATTTCGTCAGTCTGCCTGTTCTGCTCTCCTCTCTGGCTCTGGTGAATTCTCTCACCCTCCCGTGCTTCTGACTGTACCCAGTGCTTGTATGAATAAATAAATAAATCTTTTTTTTTTTTTAAATGCATTCCTTTGCTTGTTCAACACCTTTCAGTTAGTAATTCTTGAGGGTTTCAGCTGCCCCACTAAGGGAATAGGAACCTGTGTCTAGAATCTATTTCACCATGAAGTCATAGGCTATCAAGGCTAGAAGGGCCTTAGGATCATTCTAGGTGAGGATTTCTAAGATAATATAATGAGGAATGTCGACGCCCAGTGAGATCAATCCACCTACAATGAATAAATAAAAGACATGTCTATAATCTCCTGTTTGGGGGGTGCTGTATTCTATATCCCTCCACATTCCAGATTGATGATGATGGTGATGACCGTCATAATGAAGTTAACATCTATTTGGCTCTTGTAACTGATTCATTTAATTCTCACAAGAACTTTATGGTGGGGGGAGAGAAGGGAGGCACTATTAGCTGCCTTAAAAGATGAGAAAAGAAAGTATATTTGAACTTCAGAGACACTTAAAGTTCTGAAATAAAGAAATCCATTTTGTTTTAATGAATCCAACAATTTCCAAATTTGATTGACTGTAGAAATACATTTTTGTTCTTAGCCTACTATCTCACGGTATCCTATGGAACCAGGCAATGCATTTTTGGGGTGGTCTAGTCTGGCACCTTTATTTTACAGAGAAAGAAACACCTTTATTTTACAGGAAAGGACCTCATGGAATCCTCCGCTAGGGGCAGTCCCAGGATCTGGGTGAGAAAGCATCCACCCTCCTGACCCTTGTGGAGTTCATTCACCCCACTCCTCAATCCTTCATGCTTCCTCTTCCCTTCTTCCCTTCTCCCATCTGCTTTGTCATGCCCCCAGGAGAAAGTGACCTTTAAGTAGGTTATTGGTAAGTTTTGCTGATAGTTCTTACCACCTATCAAACATTCCAAGTCTCTTAACAACCAAACGTGCCACAGTTGTGGCTGCAGAGAGGTCCTTCTGAATCACTCCATGTGTATTTCATCTGCTGCAGTGAAGTGAGTTGCCTACTGAAGAACCCTAATACTGCTGAATTACACAAGACCTTTCACTCTCTCCATTTCCCTTCTCTCACACTATTTCTTCAAGCCATACCTTAAAGGAGCAAGGTCCATGAACACCACTTACTGATTTATCTATTTCTTCCCTTAAAAATCTCTCCGTGACAGTTTTAGTTACTGTAAAGCATGTTACTTTCTCTTTCTCATTTCCTCCAGAAGCTTAAGTTGATTTTCTCCAGACTTCTGCCCATTCATTTGTTTATTCATTTAAGGGACATTAAAAAAAAAAAATCCCTTCTGTGTGAAAGGTGTCAGCAGCAGGCTGAAGGAAGGATTAGGCAGCATTGGCCCATTTGTCTCTGGTGCTCACGAAAAGCCTCAGGGAAGAGACACATGTAAATATTGCTAAGTAACAGCCTCCCCAATAAATTCCAGGAATATGTGTATTTTATATTATTTAGAACATGCTACCACTCCATGCAGTTACTCGTTATAATTTTGGAGTCAGGGTGATTTGGGGGAAAGTGTAAGAGGGTGGTCCCCAGGAAAAGGGGAAGTTCCAGGTTCCCTGCCCCACCCTAGGAAGGTGGAGCTGAGCAGGGAGAAGAGGCTGGAGAGGAGACTGGAGGAGGGAAGGAAGGAGGATGGGGAGCCAGAAGGAGACCTGAAGGAGGCGCATGGAGCAGCAGCATTTGCTCCTTGGTCTTTGACTGAGTGAAACAGATGTGGGTGAGAGACCCGTGGGGAGGTTAACAACAGCAGCTTTTATGTTGATTTTGTTCCTTCTGTCCCAGGTGTGCTGGGCTCCTTCTCCCCTTTCCGATAGGTCCCCACCAGAAGATGCCTTAGACTTATGACAACATTTCGGGCCTCAGTGGCCCTGTTTGGCTGGGCATGTACCCACAAAAGAATGGGTAACTTTGGGGGCTTAATTTGGAAACTTTTTGTTTTCCCTTTCCTTTGTTGCACACTAATTGTATTAAAGTTCTTTTTCATTAAAGTTCTCACACACGGTTGCAGATATAAATTCTAGCCTTTTACCCAGGCAGGGAAGAACAAGCAGTACTTCTGGAATGGTGAGGTCAGGAGAAGCTTTATTACTCATGCATGAGGTCCTAGACCTGGGTAGTCTGTAAGGTCTGAGCACCAGTCTAGGGAGAAAGCGTTTCTTTTATACATAACCATCTTACATTGATAACATCGGTCAGTAAGCACAAAAGTTTGTGACAAAAGACAGGTATTCAAGTATGCCCTGGATGACCAATCAGCCTAGCACTGTCTGACCAGACGGCCAACCTTGGTTAGGTAATCTCATCTAGATTGGCTTTAGAGAAGCAAAACTTGTTATTTACATTTACTTTGCATAATTTACTGCACCAGACCTATGACTCTTTTAGCAGGAAACAGGAAAGATTTCATTTGCTTAGGGGTTCCCTTTCAACACTAGCGTATGTTTTGTCTTGATGTGACAGATGGCAGAACCTATTTAGAGCAGGCAGGTTTGGGGGTTCTGAGGTGCCCCTTACACCGCCCTGTAATGGATTGAAGGTTCTAACAGCTCTCACTGAGAGCCTTTCTTTGTGCAGGCGTTTGTCCTCATGCAAAGGGAGAGAGAGTGTGCACAGTTAACCACTGCGCCTGACAGCCAGTAGGCAGGCACTTAATGAACGGTAGTTGTGCTCATTATTATTAGCAGTGGTAGTAAAAGTAACAGCCACATTATATTAACTAGATTTAAATGGCAGATTTTAAACTTACTAGCTGTGTGACATTGAGCAAGTGGTATAATTTCTTTGAGTGTCAGTTGGGGAGACTGAAATCAAAGGAAGTTATTAGTCAAGTGTGAAGGGCTTCACAGATGCTTTATGGTTTAAAAACTACACGCTATCCCCTTGCCTTGAATTACAACTTCCAGCATTCCAGGAAAGTCTGTTCTTTTGGTTAAATGGTTTGTTGAATGTTGGACTGACATGATATTTAGGGTTGTCAGATAAAATATAGGACACCCCTTAAATTTAAATTTCAGAGAAACGGGAAATTTTTTTTAACTATGAGTATGTCCATGCACTAATACTAAAAATGTTATTTATCATTTATCTAAACTTTAAATGTGTGAGACTTTGATATTTTTGCTTCCTAAATCTGACAACTTAATAATATTTTAATGGATGAATTTACAGATAAGAGTCACAATTCCTGCTATTATTGGCACCATCTTAGAGATGACCTCTCACCTTCATTTCAAACACAAAGATTTTATAACTGTAAAAATAAAAGGACTATTGATCTAATCAAACTCACTTCAAATCCCAATATCACCATTTCCTACCTATGTGAGTTTGGTTAAGGTAACGTCTCTCAGCCTAGCTGTCATTATTGTGTAGACTTTTCTTCTTTCTCAGACAATTACTTGCTCCTGAATGCTTTTGCATTTCCCATACTTAGTGCTCATTTCTGAACTTTATTAGTAAGTTTTAATTTTATGTCTGTGGAAATTCAGCTTTATAACTCTTATTCTTTATGGCTAAGAATAAGTTAGATAGAAAACAAGGAAAATAAGATAAAAGAGGAAAATAAAGTAAGTCTACAGTCTACAGTCTCTGAGGTCCTAACAGGTATTCCAGGCTCAGAGGTTTCTATGAGAGATTCAAGATGGCAGAGTTCTGGGTTAAATCTTCCAGAATAGCATTGTCATCCTTGAGTCTCTATGATTCTGGTCACTGCCCTTAGATTTGTTGGTATCAGAGGAATATTGAAAGCCAGTTTTCCATGTCATTTAAAACCCAGCTTAGGGCCTCCCCTAAGGAGGCCACTGGGCCTCCCCACTGCGGTGGTGCAGTGGTTGAGCGCTGGGCTGCGAAGCTGCCCGCAGCCTCTGCAGCGCCGGTTCAATCTCCGGCCACAGGTGAGGGTCCCACATGGCGCGCAGACCTCTCCTGCCTCCCGCTGCTCCCCTCAGCAGTGTACTTCATCAGTCTGCCTGTTCTGCTCCCAGCTCTGGCTCTGGTGAATTTTCTCACCCTCCAGCGCTTCTGACTGTACCCAGTGCTTGTATAGATAAATAAATCTGAAAAAATAAATAAAATAAAACCCAGCTTAAAAGGGAGTGGGGATTTGGTGTCTGTTCCCTCCTCCCCTCTGGCCTGGGCATGGAGAAGGACTCTGCCTGGCCCTGGCTGCAGACTGCTTCTGCTGATGGAGCATCCATCTCTGCTCTATTTTTTGGTCTGGGCATGTTCCACACAGTAGCCTCATCTGGTCCTCACATAGCCTGTGAACAGACACATGTGGTCCTCATTATTCGTGATGAGGATGTGACATGGGCTAGGATGGACTGGGAGACCACATTTGATTCCATGGTCATGGGATGAATGTCAGTCAAGCCAAGAATTCCTGGCTACTGTATAGCTTGTTAGGGGTCTCCAAGGAGTCATCTATTTTTCCTGAGGCCTCCTTAAGATGGGGGTCTGCATATACTTTTCTCCCAGAGACGTGCTGGTTCCTGGAAATTGATTGAGTATCTAGCATTCTCTTTTCTTTCCCTTTGGGAGCTGATAAACAGTTGAAATTTTTCTGAGTTGTGATTTTTAAATAGCTTAACAAGCATATGACAAATACCACATGTTCATTGTAGTTAGAATTCAAAGCTAAATGAGAAAAAAAATCTCACCACTCCCAGAGGAACATTTTTAACATGTTGGTATATTCTCTTCCAGATACATAAATAGAAAGAGATAAATAGATAAACTATACATTTAAGATGTAGATGTTTTTTGGAAATAGGATCACACAGCAGAAGACATTTTGGACTCAACTGTTTTTTTCATACTGCTATAGACGTTCTTAAAATATGTGCACCAACAAAATTAATATTTTGTTGAGGAACAGACTAATATATGCACGACCATTTAAAAATATTAAAATCTAAATTATATGTATAGATTCCATATTTTCAGATTTTAAGTTGAAATTTTTATTTAGGAAATATGAGCTGTGATTGGTAGTAGCCCATATTCTACTTTCATTTAGCCATAGAACTCTTGGAGAAGAAATGTGGCATTGATCATGGTAGTTCTTTAGTCCTTGTGAACAGGACCCAAGGGTTTTTTTGTTTGTTTGTTTTTATATATATAGCTGCCTTATATCTGGAGGAATGCTTTCTGGCATCTTTTCTGACTTAAATTTGCCTTGAAAGTTTTCGTGGGCTTGTTGAAAGTCAGAATCTGCCCTCATTCTACAAAAGACACCAAGGCTGTGCCCTGACAGTTTCACAGAGCATAATAAAGAATTGGGACTTTGACTTGATAATTAAATTCCAGAAGAAAATTCTACCCCCTTTCTCCAACCTGACATACCAAGTTATTTTAGGTACCAGAACCACATTGCCTGAAAATTTGTTTGGGTTCTGTAATTTGCCTGGTGATAGGTAGCTCACGTTGAACAGATGGTATCATTATAATGTACATTTGGTGTTTTTTCATAGTGTTCTGTGGGCAGTAAGGGAGCAAAGGAAATCCTACATTCTTGGTAGAAAGGACTTGCACCCTCTAGGTGCTCTGTAAATGTTATGGCTGGTTGTAAAAGACAAGGCCCTCCAAAATTTGGCCATATACTTGCCAGTGGGAAGATCCCTTTGGCAGTAGTTGGCAGCGATGAAAGCAGGGAGAAGAGACACATTTCCTGCCATAGCAAATGTATTTCAGTGGAAGCAGCAATTAGCATGTTATCTGACAATAGCTTCTCTGCCCGATGTGCATAGACCAGCTAATGACATCAGATATCGGAAAAGAGAAACCAACTTCATTTGTGAATTGATGGTCAAGGCATAGAAGATAAACTCAAATCTATTTCCCTGATGAAAGGAAATGAGGTTATATAGGTTTGGGGGACCAGGTTTGAGAAAAGGAGTTAAATCTTTTTTTTTTTTTAATATTATGCATACAAGAGCTGAGGTATAGGCCAGAGGTGTAGGGGGTAAGAAGATTACCAGAGACAGAGTGGGGAGCAGAACAGGCAGATTGACTGAAATACACTGCTGAACAGTGGGTGAATCAGGAGAGGTCTGCTGCGCCATGTGGGTTTCTCCCTGGCCAGGGATCGAACTCATGCTGCAGTGGCTGCAGATAGCATTATAGGTTGCTTCTTAACCCCTTGCACCACCAGGGAGGCCCAAGGAGTTAAATCTTATTGACTAAAAAGTGAAATAGGGGCAAAGAAATGTGGTGTTGGCTGAATTCATTGGCCAGTCACAGGACATTTCATACAAAAGTGTGAAGAGAATTTACTTCTGATAATTGGAGTTTTGAATTTCTTTTGTTGCCCCCTCAGGGTAGCCCCCTCCACCTCTGAGTTCTCAGTTTCCAGCCAGTCTTGGTGCTAGGCTCAAGCTATTTGCTGTTACTTGCTTAGGCTGTGTCAGATAATGTCCAGGCTCTGTAGTGTGTAAAACTAAGCCTGAGAGAAGAGAGTTGAGATAATATATATATATATTTTTTTATGTGCTTTAGGAGCTGAGATCCATTTAACCATTTAGCAATCAAAGGCTTGAATTCAAGTGCATGATTGCTGCATACTGACCCATTACCCTAGACAACTAGTAGCTCTCTGATTCCTTATCTATAAAGTGGAAATAATGCTCCTCATTTTCTTTAGAGGAGTCTTACGAAAATAGTACTTGGGACATACTTTGTATACTATAGATGACTTATAATAAATATATGGCAAATATTTCTTGACCGAGTCACTGAAAACAATCAGGCAATGTGTTCATTGCTATTTGTCCACTATCTCCTTGACTACTCAGAGTCTCTAAGCAGTAGTGATTGCTGCTACCCTCATTTTACAGACAAGACAACTAGTGCTCAGAGGGGATAATTAACTTGCTGAGATGACAAGCTTGAAGATAGCAGAGCCAGGAAGAGACTCTGTAGTAATGATCACATGTATTTTTTCTCAAAATAAATTGGGTGCAGCATGGTTGCATATATGTTATCTTTAGAAGAGGCATAAGTTTTTGTTTTGTTTTGTTTTTTACAGTCATTTATTTTCACTTTAGGAAAATATGTACATATATTTACTATATCAAACTTCTGATTTAAGGGTAAAATCTCAAATAGTCCATTTAAAGTAATTAGGTGATTAGAAGTCAAGTCTGAAATAACAGAACAGGTGACATGCAGATATGGTAAAATCAGAGGTATGGTATATAAGTAACCAATGCATGAGACACTCCTGTCATTAAAGAGGCCATTAAATATGAAAATCTGCATGACATTTACAAATGCTCTACATTATATGGGCCATAGGAGGGTATGAAAATTAACATGTGGACTTTCCTATAAAACAAGTCCAGAATAGTCAAGATCAATAATGATACTATTAATAATATTTGCAGTCACTGAGTGGAGTTTATTACGTTTTAGTAATTCCACTAAGTCCTTTGCTCAGAGTTGAATTTAAACCTAGGTTTCATTTATACTTGGTGGTGCTGCCATGAGGAATGGCAGCTGCTCTGTTCAGAACACGAGTTCTGGACATGAGTCACTTGTGGTTATTGAACAATTGAGATGTATTGAGTTCAAACTGAGATGTGGGGTAAAGGGGCTCAGAATATGCCATCCCAAAATGGGGTGCTTTGGCATGAGGAATTATTCTGAGTTGATGGTTCTATGGTTGAGAAACAATAGATGTAGAAAGTTTTCTGACCAGCCCTGTCATTCAGAGTGGGCCATAGCTTCCTTTTGTGACGATGATTCTCTTCCTTACTCTTGTACTGAGAAGAATAACTGTTCTCATCAGAGGCAGAAGGAGACCTGGAATGAGTTTGCACCATCCAACCTCCAGATATCCACGTTCCCACAATTCATTGTCCCTACAAGTCCAAACTTCTTTCAAACTTCTTTCACAGTTTAACACCCTTTATTAAAATAGTGTCGACATCCCCACTTTAACTGCCCAATTGGGTCCCCCTTTTTTTACTATGATGGCCTGACGCACATAAAAATTAAAATACTTTGATTTAGATTTGTATGCCTTTATCCTGTTAATCTGTTGGTTGTCAGTTTAATTTGCAGACCTCAGGTATTCAACCTAAGAGGGAGAGGAGAAGTTTATTTCCTTTCCTATAGCTATATGCCTGAACCACACATCAGATTTGGAACACTTAATATGAAAAAAAAGTATGTAAAGTATCTCAACATATTTATATTGGTTACACTTTGGGAGGATAAGAATCTTGATGTGTTGGATGAAACATTAAAATTTATTTCAATAGATTATTGTTTTAAAGCACTAGGAAGTTTTTTTTAAGGGTTTATTTTTTATTTATGCATACAAGAACTGGGGTACAGGCCAGAGATGTATGGGGTGAGAGGATTCACCAAAGATAGAGTGGGGACAAGAACAGAGGGATTGACTGAAATACACTGCTGACGGGAGCAGTGGACAAGACAGGAGAGGTCTGCTGTGCCATGTAGGTTTCTCCCTGGCCAGGGATCAAACACGGTCTGCAGTGGCTGCAAATAGCATCATAGGTTGCATTTTAACCCCTTGCTCCACCAGGGAGGCCCATAGGAAGTTTTAAATTTCATATGTGGCTCTCAGTTTGGGCTGGCTTTGTTTTTCCATTGGGCATCGCAGCTCTCAACAGAGGTACAATGTATCAGGCTTTGGTAGGCTTTTCAGCCGGAAGATGAGCTTTTTCCTTTTGTTTAATTAGCTGGTGTAATGCAAAGGTATCTGAAATTCAGCTACCCTGCTTCTGCATTTGCATTTTCCTATGGAGACCACAGCTGCTGAAAAGCCAGAGAGGGATAAGAAGTCTGCTTCTCTCTGCTTTAGAGTCATTAAGCTCTTCAGGCAGGACATTGGCCCTTGATTCTGTGTGCAAATAGCAAAGTATTACAATTAGCATCTGTGTAGTTACATTGATAGCATCTAATGGGGTCAGGGAAATCACATTATTCTGGAACTGAAGTGCCTGATGATGGGTAATTTATTCACAGGTGAGATATAGCCCTTTCCTAAGAGTCTCTCAGAGTGAGAAAGAGTTCTAGCACCCAAAGCACATGGGGATAATTATTATTGAAACCAGAGATGTCATGCAATGAGGTAAACACAAGAATGTCCTCTGTAAAAGTCGGTGAAACCAAAGAATGCACGTGTGCATACACACACACACACACACAATGCAAATAGGGTCAAATCCTAAGCCTCTTCTTGCCAGCGCCGTCATGCCCTCTCGCCCTTTCTTAACCTCCACCCCTGTATTTCTCCTTGCTCCTCACACTTCTGGAGTTAGGAGTAGGAGTCCTGGCCTCCAAGCCCACAGCCCAAGCTCAAGTTCAAGTCCTGTTAAAGGCATTTAGTAGCTTTCTGCCCTCAGGAAAACTCATGTTCTTCTGAGTGTAGAGTCTATTCCCACCTCGAAAATGTCTTTCCGTGAATAAAGGAATGGGGACATCCTGACACATACGTGGTGAAGGGAGGCACTTTTTGACTCAGACTTTCCCAAACCTCATTTCTTTGGCTGCTTATGAACTTCTTCATAATCATGGCATTAAAATTTAGTGAAAACCCATAGTCTACTATGACGGCTGTCTCCTCTTTCTTTTGAAATTTTTCTCTGAGAAATATTACCCATTTCTGAAGCAAAAACATACCGGTTTAATGAATTATTATAACAGGAAATCTATATAACTGTAATCCTGACCAAGAAACAGCTTTGCCAACACCCCTGCGCCCCCAAAATGACCTATGCCTCCACAATTCCCTTCCTTCCCTTCAGGGTAGCCATTATTCTGCCTTATGATAATCACTTTCTTGCTTTTCTTTTTCCTTTAAACAAAAATATCTATAAACACTATGGTTGTGGCTGTTTTGGATAAGCATTTTTTTTAATTGTTGAATGAGGTTGGTTTATATTTTTTGAAGTCAGATTCATCGAGGTATAAGTTCTACCAAGGGGAACCTTCCCTTTCAGTGTGCAGTTCTATAACATTTGTTGTGGGATTTTCAGTTATCAGGTCTCTGAAGATTCCTGGGTCTGTCATCTTTTACAGCTGGTGTGGCAACACCTTCCCTGCATCACTGTTGTCTGTGGCGTGAATGAGCAGTGATTGATTTAGTCTGATTGACTTTTTAAATTTTATTATTTATTTAATTTTAAATTTCTTTTAATCTTTCATTTACTGTCTTTTTTTTTTTAAGTCAAGTAGCATTTTTTTACATCCTTGTTAATATTTGGGGAGCATAGGATTTCTTCCTTCGGGTGTGATCACGTAGCTCTCCTACCACGGAACACCCATAATCCTCCACCAAAGTCTGATTGATTGTTGATGGACTTGGAGGCCTGCTAAAATAATGTTGCTGTGAACATTCCTGTCCACTTCCTGTAGGGGGTGTGAATGGGCATTTCTGACGAATGCCCATGTTTCTGGGAGTGGAATTACAAGTCATAGGTCTTCCCTACATCTGGTTAAGTAGATACTGGCCGGTTTTCCCAAGGGTGGTGTCCACATTCCCTTAGCAGAATTTGAGAAGTCCCCTTGTTGCACATCCTCCCCACAGTTGGAATTGTCAGTAAAAAATGTTGAGCTGTTCTGGTGGGTGTGCGGATAGTGATATCTTTCTGTGATTTTACTTTACATTCCCTGAAGGTTAACGGGCTCGCTTTTGTATATGGGGTAGCTGTTTGGGAGTCCTCTTTGGTGCATGATGAGTCTGCTTTTTTCCTCACTTTCCTACTAGGCTTTCTGTCTTTTTCTCATTGATTTATAGGACTTATTTTTATATTCTGGATTATAAGGTTATAGGTGTTGCAAATATCTTCTCGCTCTGTGCCTTGCGTTTGTGTTCTCTTGATGCAGCTGGAGGAGAGATGTCCTTAAATTTGATGTAGTCAAATTTATCAAGCTTTTTTTTCATGGTAGTGGTGTATTCTCTTTAAAAGTCTTATGCTTTTAAGTGATGAAGATATTCTTCCACATTATCACCTCAAAACTTTATTGTTTGCCTCTCACCTTTATTTTATTTTAAAGATTTATATATTTTTATACAAGAACTAGGGTACAGTCCAGAGATGTGGGGAGAGGGGTTGAAAGGATTCTCCAGAGACAGAGCTGGGACAGAACAAGTAGAAGAACCAAAGTATGCTGCTGAGGGGAGCAGCAGGAGAGCAGGAGAGGTCTGTCCCACCATGTGGGTTTCTCCCTGGCCGGCCAGGAATCGAACTCGTGCTGCAGTGGCTGCAGATTGCTTCATAGGTTGCGTCTTAACACCTGCGCCACCAGGGAGGCCCGTCTCTCACCTTTAGATCCTCCTAAAATTGATTTTTAGAAGTGAGGTCTGAGTGGGGGTCAAATTTTATTATTACAATGGACTTTGGTGGAGAGCTACTGTGACCATACCTGAGGGGAGAAATCTTATACTGTCAAAATATTAACAAGGATGTAAGACAATGTTACTTCATTAATAAAAAAAAAAAATTCTGTATGGACGTGCAGTTATGTCAGAAGCTTCGATTGCAAAGCCATCCATACCCTATTATTCAACAGTCCCGCTGTCTGTCTGAGTTTCCTGAAAGCAGGGTTCTGAAGCAGAGATTGCATGGAGGTTCTTTATTTGGGAAACTCGGGTAGCAGAAGCACGAGGCGGTGCAGGGAAGCCTGAAAGCAGAGAGTCAACACAAGGATGTGCCATTGGACTGGCCACTGTTTACAGCACTGCTGCTCTGTGCTTTGAAAAATCGCCCTCTTGAAATCAGGTTGGCCTGGGGACAAGGGGAGGACTGTTTCTCCATTTTACAGTCAGCCTATGAAATCCCACAAACTAACCTTTTGAGTTTTGATAGAAATTACCTAGAATCTGTAGATCAGGTTAACCAGAAGGTATCTTGACAACACAGAGTTTTCCATGAACATAGTTTATTCTTCTTTAGTCACTCTAAATAACATAAACAACATTCTTCAACTTTTTTTTTGCAAAGAAGTCTTGCACATATTTTATTAGATGTAGTCCAGGTATTGTTTATTTTTAATTTTCAAACTTTGTTCCTGGTATATAGAAATGATTTTTTTTTATGTACAGTAATATTGTGAAACTCAAGGAATGTTGTAATAATTTATCTGTAGGTAATTTCAGATTTTCTACATATGCAGTTGTGCATTATGGAATAATAATAGTCCTCTTTCCTTTTTTTCCATTCTCTGCATGATTTCACTCTCTGGCTTACTGCGCTGGCTCGGAATGCCTGTACAAGGTGGGGCAGAGGATGGTGGTACATCCTTACCTTGCTCCCTCTGTAGAAGGAAGAGTTCCAACATTTTACTTTTAAGTGACTTCATTAAGTTACTTTTTAGGAGATAAAGGAAGTTATATTTCTATTCTTAGATTGCTAAGAGATCATGAATAAAAAATCATGAATGGAGTTTGAATTTTATTGAATAGCTTTTCTACAACTATTAAAATATTTGGAGCTTTTTCTCCTTCATCCTGTTACTGTGATGAATTATGCTGATTTTGTACTTCGTATTTCAGAATAATTTTAAATTTACAGAAGAGTTGGAAAGACAGTACAAGGAGTTCCCATATGCCTCACCAGCTTGCTGGAATGTTAACATTTTATGAATCCATGGCAAACTTATGAAAATTAAAATGGAGAATTTTTTTAAATTAAAACAAATTTGTATTACTGGAATAAGGCTCAGTTTGGTTATAACTTTTACTTTTTTTATATATTGCTGAATGTGTCAAGTTTTCCAAAAAAAAATTTCATACTTATGAGTAAGATTTACTTCAATTTTCCTTTCTCCTACTGTCCAAACCAGATTTTTGTATCAAAGTACCATCAAACTCATTAGGGAAATTCCTTCTTTTTCTGTTCTTTGGAGAAATTGGTAAGAGATTAATTTTATATTTCTTAGTTGTTTGGTAAGTTCAACCAACTCAGATGTTTGTTAGAAATCTTTGTGGGCAGGTTTTTAAATTATGAATTCAATTTATTTCATAGTTATAGAGCTATCAGATTTGCTATTTCTTCTAGATCTAGTGTTCTTAATTTGCATTTTTCTAGGAGTCTACCCTTTGTACCACAAATTTCAAATGTTTTACCTGAAAAGCTTTATATCTCTTGGTGTCTTCTTAATTGGTATCATATCTATGGTGATATACTTCTTTTCATTCTTCATATAATTTGTTCTTTCTCCCTTTGCCTTTTAATCATCTCACCAAAGTCTTATCAATTTTAATGCTTTTTTTCCAGAAGAATACTATTGACTTTTTTGATCTGCTTTACTAATCATTTATTTCATTGATTCTGCTATTATTTTTAAAAAAATATATTCATTTTATTCCTTTGGGTTTATTTTGCTTTGACCTCTTGAGGTGCTTGACTCATAATTTATGGTCTCTTTATTGTAATATATGTATGTAAGCTGTAATTTTCCCTAAATATAGACTTGGCTGAACCTCACTTTTTTAAAGGCAGCATTTTACTTATTATTCAGTTAAGATAGTATCTAATTTCTATTTTAGTGCCTTCTTTAATTCATGAGTTGTTTAAAGTATATGCCTTATTTTACAAACACCAAGTTTCCTTATCTTTGTTTCTTATTTAAATACCTTGGGGCCAGAAACATTTAATGTGTTTTCAATCCATTCACTTTGCACCATCGTTAGGGTTAGAACAGTCAGTTTTCGTGAATGTTTTGTGTGTGCTAAGAAAGAATGTATGTTCATTAACATATGTTCTCTGGGCTGCAACTACTACTTTTGGGGTTCAAATATTCTGTATCTGTTTTATTGGTTTGTTCTGATAATCATTCAGAGAAGTACATTCAAATCTCCTCTGATTGCTGGTGGTTCTATTTCTCCTCACAATGAAACTAATTCTTACCTGGTAAAATTTGAAGCCTTATTATTAGATATATCTTTCTTGTGAATTCTTTGCTTTACTGTAGGATTTTGAGCCCAATGGAATTTATATTGCTCCATCTGTACCTGTGTTTAGAATGGGGGTAGTTTGCTAGATTGTCTTCAAGGTCATCTCCACCAGCAAATTTAGGGTCACTTTGCATTTTGCCCCTGGGAGGGTCTCGGTCCATGCTTGTCCCCTTTGTTGCTTTCCTTGCCTTCCCAGAAGTTTCTCTAACTGCTAGTTGCTGGATGCTCTTTGGTGAGGGTTGTGGGGCACCCTCTGTTTAGGTGAAGCCTTTCTTTAGCAGGAATATGTGTAGGGGATTTTGGGTGTGGCCTTCCTGGAGCTCCTGCCCCTTCTTCTAGCTGTAGCTCTGGGTTCCCGTGTATTTCTGCCTATTCCCCAGGAATGAAGGAATTTTTCTGTTTCCTTCTCTCCCCAAAGTTTAATGAGGTTTTACTTGAGTACTGGGGTGATATCATTGATTGACCCTTGCCCCAGTTTTGAAGGGGAGGAAGGAAGGAGGATCTAGGTGGGCTTCATGGCCCAGCAACGGAGGCTGTTGACCCCCTTCCTCAGTTTGCACCAGGAGGGACACCCTCTCATGACTTGCTCCAACTTTTTGTGCATGTGCCCCTGAGGGTAGTGGGCAAGAAATGACAACCAGGTCATGCATACTCCCTCTAACCCCCTCTGTATCTCCAGCCCCAAGACCTGTATGCTTCCTGTCTGCCTGCACTGGGCATCTATTTAAAAACTTGTGATGTTTCCCAAATGAAGTCTCCTCGCTGGTGCCTTCCTCTGTTCCAGGTTAAGCAAGTCCTGGCTTATCTTAGTTTTCAGATTTCAACTTCTTTTTTCAAGATTTATTTATTTATGCATACTAGAACTGGGGTATAGGCCAGAGGTGCGGGGGGTGAGAGGATTCACCAGAAACAGAGTGGGGAACAGAATAGGCAGATTGATGGAAATACACTACTGAGGGGAGCAGCGGGCAAGACAGGAGAGGTTTGCTGTGCCATGTGGGTAGCTCTTTGGCTGGGGCTCGAACCTGTGCTGCAGTGGCTGCGGACAGCTTCATAGGTTGCGCCTTAGTCCCTTGCGCCACCAGGGAGGCCCTGATTTCAACTTTCTGATGGGCTCAAAAAAGGTCACGAAGTTGCCACTTTGACCACAAGTTGTTGGGTTTCTTAAATCTGTGCACTGATACCTTTCTTCCATTTGGGAAAATCCTCAGCCTCCATCTGTTCAAATAATTGTTCTGTTTCATCTTGTCTCTGCTTCTTCTGCATCTCAATATACCAAGTGCCACATCCTGGCTGCTTTCTTCTGGCCTCTCGCCATCTCCTGTCTCATTCCTGTCTTGCTCAGTGGTCATTCTACATAGTGCTTGGACCACTCAGTACACACTTCTCTCCTAGATGCCACTCCTGCCATTCTCCTGATTTGGTATTAAACCTAACCTCTGGTGTCTTAATGCCTATGAATGCCTTTCTATTTCTGGAAATTGATGGTGTCATTTTTTTGTACTTCCCAGTTCTTTGGTAAAACACTTTAAGTTCTTATTTTACTTTCGGCGAGCATTGTAACTGTGGTTGCTTTGTAGTCAGGGTCTGGAGGTTCACTGTAGAGCACTTGTCAATCTGATTTCTGAGCTGGTCCCATTCATGCTGACCTTTCTCTTTGACTGGTCTGCTTTGGGTGCACCTTGCATTTAAACAGAAGTGGTAGAAATAAGAGGCACTTAGGAGGATGTTACCTTTCTCCAGAGAGGATTTTCGTTTGCTTTTGCCAGATACTTCAGAACATAAGAATCTGAGTTCTCCTTAAACTGTGTCTTGGGTAGATTTTCTGGGCCACCAAGACATCTCGTTGACAGGCTGTAATGCATAGGAGAATGGGTTTATTTCTGGCTGCCCCCAGCTCCTGGGCTGTCCCTTCTCTGTGACATTAATCCTAAGAAGGAGGCTTTATTACACCCTCCATCCTCTTATGCCTCATATCTTGTTTCTGTTCCCCTCACTCCAGCAGGCTGTCAAATACCCTTCATGCTTCCAGCTATTTCTTCGGGCTTGTCTCTGGTTTTCTCCCTTTGCTTGGATCTTGGCTCTTGGGAGGTGATTCCTCATGGTACCCTTAGCCCTTTAGAGAAGCTCTGCCGAAGAGGTTTATATTGTATCCAGGTAGTTAGTTATCTGGACATCTGAGGGTATTTAAATGACCAGGTTTGCCCTTATTACAAGCAGACATCTGGAATTCTTTCAACATCTGGCAAAGGTTGGCATTAATATTCCAGTTTACTACAGCTGAAGGGAATGAGCCTCTCTGACTTCAAAAGTGTTCTTTTGAATACAATGGGATGCTTCCCTGGAGTTGCCACCATATCTGTGTTGGATTATTTAGGAATATTTCCCCCACAAAGATAGACATCATGTGGTCTTTTCTGAGATGAAGGTGTTTGGGGCAAATATATTAAAAAATGTTGGTGCTTTTTGCTAAAACATGTAGGGATCTCTTGTAATCCATGAAGGTTATGGGACCTCGTTCTACCTTATCCCATTGTGTGTTTTTCATATTGCTTCTCACATAGGGAAATTAAGAATTTCTTCTGTGCATGTTTATATTGCCATTTGTAGTTTGAAAAAGTATTTATCCCTTTTGGCATTCATCAAAATGCTGTGAGAGCAACAGGATAGAAAGCCCATATTTTTATTTTTATAGAAATAAAAAACTAATTCAGAGAGGTTGTTCCATTTGCCAGGGGCCACCTAGCTAGTGACAAGCAGATTTAAAATCTAGTCCAATGATATTTTCCTTTTCTGTTAAATGAGTGAATTATGAAGGTTCTTATAACCAGTGAGTTAAGAGAACATCATTTCTGTGTAATGTGTAGCGTTACAGGAAGACTAGGGTGCCAAACTTTGGCAACTCTAAATCTGGACTCAAATCCCTACCCTGCCACACAGCGGTCACAGGATCCGGGCAGCCATACCATGCCCTGTGTATTCATCTGGACAATTGGGATGAGACAGTTAACCCATTGGACAAAATGAAACAAAGCTTGTATGTTGTTTGTGTGTTTTCTGGGGTAGTTATGTTGTTATATTATTATTGTTATTGTAGCTGTTTTAATGAAGATGATGATGACCAATATCGGGGAGTTATTAGGGACCAGATTTTACTTTTTTTTTTTTAAAGATTTATTTATTTATGCATACAAGAACCGGTGTGTAGGCCAGAGGTGCCTGGGGTGAGAGGATTCACCAGCGATAGAGGGGGGAAGCAGAACAGGCAGATCTACTGAAATACACTGCTGAACACTGCTGAGGGGAGCAGCAGGCCAGAAAGGAGAGGTCTGCTGTGCCATGTGGGTTGCTTCCTGGCCAGCTAGCAATTGAACTCGTGCAGCAGTGGCTCCCAATAGCTTGATAGCCCTCTTTAACCCCTGTGCCACCAGGGAGGCCCAGATTTTGCTTTCTTAATTTAGAACCAAGAGTGATTATCCCTCTTCCTTATAGAATGTCAAAGTGCTAAAATTTTTCTTTGTCCTTTCGTGGAAAGTAGAATCCATGTAAGATTTCATTGTATATCTCTACACAGAAATCTAACACTTTTTCTTAACTTTTAGGTCTCTAAATTATCAGGAATTTTTGTGTGTATCATGCAGTAATCTTTTAATTTTATTTATTCCCAAATGGAAATGTCATTTGTTAATTAATCTTGATTTTTTCTTTAGACTTGTGATGATTGTATTTCTCTTTTTTAAAATTAATTTTAGAGTTACATTTTTGCTCTTCCATATGTGCACATGTTCTACACACCATCCTCCAAATCACCATGCCAATGTCCCCTCCACCCCCTGCCCAGCCTCCTCCTCCCTCCCCACTGTTTCCTCTGGTAACCATTAAATTCTTTCACTGAGTTCAAGATTTATTCCTGCTGTATTTGGCCTGTGTGTGTTTTTGGTTATTTATATTATGTTCTAAGTTACAAATGCCTTTAATTCTTTTTCTTTGTTCTATACTTTTCATTGAGTTACTTGTCTATCCACACACTTATAACATACTCCTCATTGCTATTCTTTTGTAGGAATTCTTTTTTGTTTTGAATATAATGGTCTTCAATTTTTTAAGTTAATTTGGAGCAAATTTTCACACCTAAGATATTTAGTCTTCTCACCTGAAAACCTGATTGTTTCTCAAATTTTTCAGTTCATTTTTGTGACCCTCATGACATTTGAAATTTTCTCTGTAAGTTACTGAACATTTTTTATTGTGTTAATTTCTTGCTTTTTAATTTTATGGTGAATGGTACCTATTTTCCTTTTTACTTACTAATTATTGGTGATACATAGTTATTGGTTTTTAGTTGATTTTATACCCAGTAACCCTGCTGATCACAGGTGTGTAAATCTAAATATAGATTATATCCGATAACCCTGACAAGATAACTTATGATTATCTTATGAATCCTGGTGGTTTGATTTTGTTCTGTCAATTCTATATGGACAAATTATTAGAAAATGATAAAAATTTATAATACTTATACAAGTTATTGTCCATCATATTCTATTGACAAAGATCGTCAGTAAAATCATCATAGACATTATAATGAGAATCTTTGTCTCGTTGCTAAATTTAGTGGAAATGCTTCTCAAGGCTCATCAAGCATTACTTTTGCTGTAGGTTTTCATTCAAGAGGGACCTTCTGTCTATCAGAATGAGATTCTTTCTTGCTGTTCTTTGGCAAATTTTTCAGTAGGAGAATGTGTGAAATGTTATCTGGGGCCTCTTCTGCTGATTTGAGATGAACTTATGTTTCCCCCATGGATCTGCAGTGATTCTTTTAGATGCTCTGATAGTGAAACAATCTTGCAGTTCTGTGATAAAGCCTACCTCGACGTGATTGATTAGATTGAAGATAATTCTTATTCAATTAATGGGATTTAGGCATGTTATTTCCCCATCTATAAGTTAGGGTAGTCAATACTTCTCTTTCCTGATACTGTCCCTTTCTACCTGGAGTATAAAACTGTCCTCCTCTCATTTGGGTGGTTGTATTCTCTTTTTAGCCTGTGAAACACTTTACATAAATTATAGTCTAAATGCTCCTTGAGCATTTGTTAAATTCCTTTCTAAAATTGTCTGGGCCTGGAATTTGCATGAGCGAGAAAATTTTAAAATAGTGCTAATTATTTGAGGTGGGATGGGGATTTGTTACATCCGCTTAGTCTGCCTTTTTTTTTTTAATTTGTATTTTTTTCTTTTTTATTCTTTTTTTTATTTTTTGCATCATTGTTCATTTTTAAACAACGTTTGCTTCCCCCCACCCCCTCAGGTGTCGTCCCCATAGAGTTGCCTTCACCAATGCACCTGTGCACCTTCACCTCAGTCCCCTGTGCTCCTCCCTCCCTCCCTCTGACCCCTCTCCCTCCTTCTCCCCTGCAGGATGTCTCTCATTTATAATTGTCCATTTTTGCTTTGTTGTGCTTTGTACTGTTATTATTTTTTTTTACACTGATGTCTTATTCAGTTCCTCTATATTTTTTCCTGCTATAAGTGAAACCATTAGTTTGCCATTTTGAAAGGAAATCTTATCTTTTGGTATATTATGTATTTTTTTCTAAGAAGAGTAAACAGTGGTGCTTCTTTGTAAATGTTTAAAATTATGAATAAAAAATCCCTGATCATTACAGGATTTAGGGGAATCTCTATTGAGATTCAGGTACTTAGGGAATTTGTGCTCTTCTACCCAAAGTGGGTGCAGTTATTGATCCCCACCAAGATGTTGGGTGCTATCACTCCTAGTTTGTACACTAATTGATAATCAGAGCTATCATTTAGGTATATACTGCTGTTTTCTACATATTGATAATAATCTAATGAGGAATTATTGTATATATATTTTTAAAGATCTATTTATTTATGCATACAAGGTCTGGGGTACAGGCCAGAGATGTGGGGGGTGAGAGGACCCACCCAGCAGAACAGGCAGACTGACCAAAACACACTGCTGAGGGGAGCAGCGGGCAAGGCAGGAGAGGTCTGCTGTGCCCTGTGGGTCACCTCCCTAGATGGGGATTGAACTTGTGCTGCAGTGGCTGGCAATAGCATAATAGCACTGTGTCTTTAACCCCTGTGCCACCAGGAAGGCCCTGATGAGGAATTATTTTATTGTCCATATTTTACAAAAAAGGAACAAAGGTGATCAGAGAAGTTAAGTCAGTTGTCCAAGGTAATTTGGTAAGAACACAGTAGAGAATGGCCATGACACCAAGCGTACCTCATTTATTACATCATGGTTGACATTCCAGAAATAACTGCTTTTTCTCTTTAATCTTTGCCTTAGTACATGGTCTCCAGCTGAAGAAATTATTTGTCAAACCACTTTCCCCTCGAGTTTAATTTGATTTTATGAACTCTTCATAATCTCTTTGGCATAAACACTGTTTGCAATGTAGGCAAATGCAGTGTTAATATTCCTTATGCTTTTCCACATTCTTTTATATCTCCCTAAGTTATCTGTATATAATCTTTTGTGTTTTTTTATATAATATTTTTTGTCTTTGACTGGATTCATTACTATTTTCTCAACAGATCCAGTTAGTTGAACAAGAGATATGCACAACTTTTTTCTTTAGTTAACATCAATAGATCATACCATTGACCAAACAGCTTTTTAGTTAAAATGGTAGAACCATCAGATAGACTTGCTTCACACACATAAGAGGCAGAGTGGTGAGTGGAGAAAAGCATAGTCTTTGTACTAGAATAACTTGACTTTGCATCTTAGGTTTACCATTTAAAATGGAGGACAAAGGGAAACTTGCAAAATTACCCATATCTATAAGACACATTCTTCTTCCCATGTATATTTTTGGGGTATTTTTAAATTGAAGTAACATTGCATTAGACCTTTTTGTAAGTTTAATCATTGAGAATAAACTTTGATATAGGTTTATTTAAAGTTCAACTCTATTCCCGAGCTAATTCATATACCATAAGATTGAGCATTTAAAAGTATATAATTTATATGGGTGTGTTGGTGGTGGGTGCATTATGGTGGTAATACCTGATGTGAACACCCCAATATTATCTCAGTTAAATAATTTTTAAGTATATAGTTTAGTGATTTTTAGTACATTCATAAGATTGTATGACTATCACTGCTATCTAATCCACAACATCCAAATTAGAATTTCATTGTCTAAATTCATCACTCCCAAATAAACTTTGTACCTGTTATAATCTCTATTTCTCTTCTTCCTGCCTATGTATCACTTAATCTACTTTCTTTATGGCTTTGCCTATTTCATGTAAATGGAATCATGATATATATGACATGTTGTGACTGATTTCTTTCACTTAGCATCATATTTTCAAGGTTTATCGATCCTGTAGCATGTAACAGTACTTCATTGTTTTTCATTGCTGAATAATATTCCATCATATGGATATACCATTATTCATTCGTCAATACTTTCTTTTAAAGATTTATTTATTTATTTATTTGTTTGTTTGTTTGTTTGTTTGTTTGTTTGTTTATGCAAGCACTGGGTACAGTCAGAAGCGCAGGAGGGTGAGAGAATTCTCCAGAGCCAGAGTGGGGAACAGAACAGGCAGACTGACAAAATACACTGCTGAGGGGAGAAGCGGGCACGGCAGGAAAGGTCTGTGCACCATGTGGGACCCTCGCCGGCGGCCTGGGATTGAACTGGTGCTGCAGAGGCTGCGGGCAGCTTTGCAGCCCAGCTCTCAACTGCTGCACCACCAGGGGAGGCCCATCAATAGACTCTTTTCTGTGTTTTGGCTAAAATTAATAATTCCACTGTGAACATTTTTATACATGTATTCATGTGATCATGGCTTCATTTCTCTTTCATATATACCGAGGAATAGAATTACTGATTCATATGTACTTCTGTGTGTAACATTGTGAGGAAGGGATGAATTGTTTTTCAAGGTAGTCACACCATTTACATTCACACCAACAATGTATGAATTTCTATGCATCTTCACCAACAATTGTTCTTTTCTTTTTATAAAATTATAGCTATCTTATAGGTGTGAGGAGGCAACTTATTGAAGTTTTGATTTGCATGCCCCTAAGGGTTATGTGGTTGAAAATCTTTACATATACTTATTGACCATTTGTATATCTCCTTTAAAGAAATTTCTATCCAAATCCCTTACTGATTTTTAAATCAGGTTATCTGTCTTTCTATTGTTGACTAGACCCTTATCAAATATGTTACTTGAAAATATTTTTTTCCATCTGTAGTTGCATTTAACTGTCTTTATAACTGGCATGTGTTAGATATAATATCTTACTAATTTTACAGCATTCTTGTGAAATAGTCAATGTTATACCATTTTATAACTGAGGAAGCAGAGTCAGAGAATTTGTATGATTAGCTCATGCTAGTAGGAGGCAGGAGTCACATTCAAACCTAGTCTCTAGTTCAAAGTCGATGAACTTGCTGATCAGACCTACTAACTCCTTATATAATAGCAATGAAGACATCATGCACAGCAATGCATGATTTACAACCAAGTACCCAGGTTAGATACAGCCGTGCATTCAAAGGAGGGAGGCTCTGGTAGGAGTCAGTGATCTGGGGAATCCTCAAGGAATCAGAATTTCAAAAGGAAATATAGAGAGAAGATTGAAGGATTCTTAAGGCAGAAAATAGTTTTAGTAGGGGCCTGGGTGTGGAACTACTAAGTCTCAGAAAACAATAAACAAGCCATTGGGGCTGGAGTGGAGGATGTTGGAGGTAATTGTGAGAGATGAGAGTAGAAAAGTTATTTAATACCAGGTGATTGGAAATCTTGGTGTTAACAGTCTTTTTATTTTTGGTTTGCTGCAGATGGGGCATGGAGCACCTCAGAAAGTTCTCACATAGGAAAGTGATAGGATAATAGTAGAGTTCTAGGGAAATTAGTCTGGCAGAATTGATGAACATAGAGAAAGAGGAGAAGAAGACATTCTTGGAAATTGGATGTAAATTGCTTATGAAATGTTAGGGCTAGAAAATGCAAATATAGGAACAGACATGCAAATAATTCATGGGAAGAATCTATAAGTAATGATTAGTTTCCACAAGTGTAAAAGAATCTGCAAATTAATTTTAAAAGGTAAATATGAAGCAATAATAATGAACTGACATTGAATAAGGAGTAGTTTTTTTGGTGAGGGGAAACACACCATGAACAATTCATCTTGATGGATGGGTAGGAATTTAGTTGGATGGGGAATATTCAAAGTGGATGAAAGGATAATCTAAGTGCTTTGAAAATATTTACTTAATCCTCACAACCACCCTATTTTACAGATAAGAAAATTGGGACTAAGGATTGTCAAACAACTGAGTCAAAATTTTATAGTCAGTGTGATGGTTAATTTTATGTGTCAATTTGACTGAGCCCATGAGGTAACCAGACGTTTGCTCAGACATTTCTGGGGCGTCTCAAGGGTGATTCTGAAGGAGATTAGCATTTGAATCAGTGGACTACATTAAACATATTTCCCTTCCATGGTGGGTGGGCAGTATCCAAATATTTGAGAGCCTGAATGGAAAAAAAAGGTGGAAAAACAGATCATCATCACCCCTTTTTCTAATGGCTTGAGCTGGGACAATGGTCTTCTCTCTAGCTGGCAATTCCACCATCAGTTCCCCTTATTCTCAAAGTTTTGATCTTAATCTGAACCGGCAGCTTTCCTGGTTCTTCTGCTTTTCAGTTTGCACACAGTAAGACCAGCGGAATCCATCACCACATGAGTCAATTTGTCATTCTCATTTTATATTTCTCTCACCCACCCACATGCTTGCATGCACATGTGTGCATGTGCACACCCCCACCCCCACCCCCACACATACTTGGTTCTGTTTGTCTACAGAACCCTTACTAGAGCTAGCAAGATATGAAGATTCAAACTCAGATACATCATACCACTGTGTGAAGAATCTAAGAAAATTATAAGCTTTTAATCTTGAAAAAACTGAAAGAATAGTAAGGTCACTGAAATAAAGCTCAGGCATTTGAGGGGAGCTTGAAGAAAGAAGATATTTTGTTTTAAAGATCATATGAAGAAGGGCCATATTCTTGGAATGCCTAAATGAGAGAGAAAGAGAGAGAAAAAAAGGATAATAATAGCCAACACTTAGGCAAATTCACCATGTGCCTGGCACTGTTGTGAGTTTGTAGGTATGAACTCATTCACTTCAACCAAGGCAGTTTCACCGGAGGAGACCGAGATCCAGAGAATTTAAATAGCGAACCCAACATGGAGGGGGTGGTGTGGGAATTAAAACCCGACCAGGTAGTCTTGCTCCCCCAGATTTGCGGTGGGGGTGTGAAACTGCACCACAGTGTTAGCAGGGATTGTTGTCTTTTAAGACTCTCAAAGCTTTTTTTTCATTTCTCTGAGCTCCCGATCAACCAGGTAGGATGTGTTTGCAGTTTTTCCAAGTGGAAATGAGACTTAGGAAAGTCAAAACTGCTGGTTCTGTGGAAGCCATGGAATCTGAAATGCTATCTGAGGCTCCCATACTTGGAGGGTAGGCGCGCTTGTGTGCTTTTCCTCCTGAGAGGCTGGAGGATTAAAAGGGCAAAAGCCAGAAATTGGAGAGGCTGAGGTCAGATGCCTGATTGTTGGCCTGGTCTGATGTCCTCTCTATGAAGGAGGGACTGGGTTTGAGGATAATCTGGCTCTCAAGCAGTGAGGTCAAGTGTAAATATGCAGGTGAAGCAGTAATTTAAAATTATCTGACATGCCAAATTAAACAAAGTGAAAAGCCACATGGGCCCCCTTGGTGGCACAGGGGTTAAAGACAGTGCTATCAAGCTATTGCCAGCCACTGCAGCACAAGTTCGATTCCCAGGCCGGCCAGGGAGCTACTCACATGGTGCAGCAGACTTCTCCTGTCTTGCCCGCTGCTCCCCTCAGCAGTGTGTTTCAGTAAATCTGTCTGTTTTGTTCCCACTCTGTCTCTGGTGAATCCTCTCACCCCCCCCCACCCCACCCCGGGCCCCCGTACCTCTGGCCTATACCCCAGCTCTTGTATGCATAAATAAATAAATCTTTAAAAAGAAAATAAAAAGCCACTTGGTGAAATTCATATTGAATTTATGTATCACTAAACCCAGTCTCTGCACTACATGATCATTTCAACAGAGTAAAAATTATTGCCTTCTTTTTTCTGCACTTAGTCTTTAAAATCTAGAGTGCACTCGCTCCCTGGGCCACATCTACCTTTGGCGCAGCCCAGTAGCCCCTGTGGTTGAGTCAATGGTCTCAGATTGGGCAGCACAGATACTTGAGCAGTAAGCAGCGCACAGGCTCCTCCCCAACCACAGATAGCTGGAAACATCGCAGCGAGCAGCAGATGCTGCTGAGATATCTGCCTGCCCATCTGCTCAGCTTCGAGTCCTCCTTACCTCAGGCTCCCAGACATCTGTTGCCTCGGCTAAGTAGACTGAGAAATTAAGAATGATGGCCCTCTCCCAACAGCCCCAGCCCCTCGACCGTCAGAACCCATGAAGCCCACCCAACCAGGGCATCTGCTTTCCAGGCTGGCATCCCTGGGAGATGACACTGTGGTAAATTAAGCAGAATGTGGATGAAAAATGAAGTGTGGCCACAATCTCTCAGCGCTTGCAGTCGGCAATGTCTACGGTGGCCCTTGACAAATTGCATGCTCTTTTAGATCTTTCTGCAGAGTCCTAGTGCCTGATCATCTGTTATCCTGCATGGTGTGGTTGAGGAGAGAAATAAAATGAGATGGAACTCATATCATCATTGTGAGGCAGGTGCAGCTGATGCCATCACTGTCTGTCTGCGGGATGAAGTGCCCCGGCAAGAGGGCAAGTTTGTTAAAAACATCTTAATGGTGAGGACGGACTCTTCACACTTCAGTAGTGCAGGCCGACCCTAGCAGAGTGAAGGGAGAATAGAATTCCCTGTCATTAATCAGACCAATGAAACTAGTGCCCATATATATATATATATATATAGATAGATAGATAGATATATCTATCTATCTATATATATATATATAGAGAGAGAGAGGACATGTCAATTTTGAATAATTATTTAATCCAAGTGATCGGGGTTCTAGGCATCCACCCCATCTGCTTCTGAGAACACTGAGCAGTGAAGTTGGGCCCATGTTTGGCAACTCAACCTCAGAAAAATAGAAAAGGCTGGGCATGGACATCATCCACAAAATGGACTCTAATGGACACAATAAAAAAAATAAAATCGGGCTTCCATGGTGGCACAGGGGTTAAAGACACAGCTATCAAGCTATAGCCAGCCACTGCAGCACGTGTTCAATCCCCAGCTAGGCAGGGAGTTACCCACATGGTGCAGCAGACTTCTCCTACCTTGCTTGCTGCTTCCCTCAGCAGTGTATTTCAGTCAATCTACCTGTTCTGCTCTCCAATCTCTCTGGTGAATCCTCTCACTCCCTCACACCTCTGGTCTACACCCCAGTTCTTGTATGCATAAATAAATAAATATTTAAAGAAATAAAATAAATAAAAAACAAAATCCAAAGGTAGTGTGATACCCTTTTGGGGGTTTGGAATTGTTTTGGAAAGTGCACCTACTTCTAGGGCAATGAAGTGACGTGGACTCAACCTTATATAGAACTGGGTCTGGGCGGTTGGAGGTGCAGTGCCTGGTCTCCATGGTTGATGCTGCTCAAGGGGCCTCCCCCCATAAGCCTGAGCGTGACCTCAGAATTATCAACAAGGTGCTCCAGGCAGCAAGTACCAAGTATTCAGCATCATCATGGTGAGCCCCAACTTCCCTCAACAGGTGTAAATGTCTCACCTTGTACATGTGTAACACAAGGCTCAGAGCTAAGCTCTTATGTACAATCTCATTTCCCAGGAATTATCACTGGGAAGATCTGGAACCCAGGCCTGAGATCTGGTCCCGAAGTTCTCTTGCTCCAACATTCTACTTGTGGATGATTTGGCTGCAGGAAATTGCCATACATTGTGTTTTTTGGACTGTCCCTTTCTAACTAGATAGACCCATATCTATCCTTTGTAGACACGAAGATGAAATCCCAGAGGCCTGTCACACAACAGTTCTTGTGGGGACACTGATTGTGCCCAATGAAGAGCCTCCCATCACACTCATTCTTACATGGTGATTATCCTGTTCTCCTGTCGGCTCATTCTCCAGTCACTCTTGTGTCTTAGAGTGTGGTGTACAGAAAGGGCACTCTGTGCTGGGTGTAGACGAACTACCGCGGGGTAGCACACTGATCCAAAGCAGAGTATGGGTTAGCTGAAGTGTGTAGACTGATCCCCCAGATGGTGGTCATTTACACACCATCTTCACAATTTTTACCATTCCTAATTATGATCTTTATTACTTATCTAATTATTCTTTAAAGCATTTACATTTTTCTTAAAATTTTTTTTCAGAACCTTTTATTAACACAAATAAATGTTGGCATAAATAGAAGGCAGCTGTGAAAATGCACACAATGAAAATGTTAGTTATTCACTTGCAGTTAAATACCATTTGACCTGCTAAAGTCTCTTTGTTAAAACGGGATATTACAGGTAGCAGAGTCTTTAAGACATATGGTATCTAATTAAAACTTGGCAATCATCAGAAGAATTAAAGGATCATGTCAAGAGAAGTAGGCTCTCCCCAAGTGATTTGTTTACGTGAAGAAGAGCCCACTCATGCCTGACCTCACCTGTGCTATCAACCGAGTCTCCTAATCAGGGGCCATTTACTGCCCCACCTCACCCCCTGGGTGGCCGGGCCTGTGTGTCTACACTGTGAAAGTGGGTCTCCTGTTTTCCTAACACTAGTCTTCATCTCAGCTGTCTACAGAAGCACTGACTTCTTTGCAAACTCAGGTGTATTTCTCCGTGCCACGCCAAGCTCTTTCTTCTGTGGTTCTTCCTTCAGCTGGGGCTGTTCCTTTAACCCTATGGCTGGCTATGGGCCACCCCCTGGGACTGCTCTGTTGTCCCACTGAGTGCTGGGTGCCACACTTTTCTCCTTGATGATTTCTAGGCTCTCTTCTTCCCAGAGTGCTCTCTGAAGCAAAAATGGGGGAGGCTTGCACTCCAACGACTCAGTCTCCTGCAAAGCTCATTATTCCACAGCTGCAGGGGCCATGGATGCTGCGGCCTTGTGGAAAGGCCTCAGACCAGCCCTCTTTCCTTGACAATCCTTCACTGCTCATGGAAGCCTGGTCATTGGAGACTCCGCTAAAATTCAGGCTGAAGTCAGGATCCAGAGTTTGCTTTGATAGTTCACATCTCTGCCTCAGTTTACTTATCTCCAATATGGGGATTCTGCTAGCACCCACCACATAGGTTTTTGTGAGAATGAAATGAGTTAATTCCCATAAGGCACTTAGAAAACCACCCCTTGGCCGTCACAACCTCTTAGCAAGTCCTACCAGCCTCATGGCCAAGTGGATTTCTCAGAGACACAGTTGTGGTTGAAATTGGTTTTTTGTGTGTGTGTTTGTGTGTGGCCAGGGTTAAGGGAGGAAAAGATAGGATATTTGTTATCCAAGGACAGGACACAGAAGCAAAGATTCCATCCTGAAGTTCCCCTCCTATTTGTGTGACATTCTTTGTATTTTGGTCTCTCCTGCTTTAGAAATAAGGAACAAATACATGTTCATCAACTTAAGTACTTATAAAGCAACTTCCCCAGCAGCCCTGCAAGAGAGTTCTTCATAATTACCTCAGTTTTACAGACAGGAAATCTGAGATTCCAAGAAATGAAGTGGCTGATCCAAGAATTAGCCAGCTTGTGAGGTGTGTCCTGGGTCATTCAGCTCATCTCTTTAATTTTCTTCAGAGGGAGGGATGCAGTGAAGATCTGGGAACTAAGTGTTTTCATGGGGCTGGACACTTAAGAGGGCAGCAGGAGCTGGGGCAGTCTGCATCTCAAAGTCGGCATCTCACTCCTAGATTTTAGGTTTTTTCCAGCTGCCTTTGAAGCTCCACAGTCACCCTCCACTCAAGTCAAATGGGTCTCATTCTCTTGCCCTCCATGTCCCCTCTGCTTGTTCTTAGGATACAGTTAATGGCATGATGCACTCCTGGGCTCCCACACCCCTCACTCCATACACCCATCACATCATATCAGGTTTCCTTTACAGAATTTCTGGACGTGCTTCCTCCTGACACATCCTCCCACCTGATGCAGTCCATGTCCTCTTGTCCCTTCCGTGGGCAGTGGCTGTCATCTTCAGGTCCTCCTCCTGCCTCATCTGCTGTGAGACACAGAGCTTGCTCTCCCAGATATGCTTAATCTAAGGCAGGATAATAAAGCCTTGGTATGGCAGTCTGCCCCCAGGCCTGCCTCTCATCTGTCCTTTCAGCCTCACCTGCAAAGTGGCCCTGACCCCAATGCTCACACCATACAACAGCCATTTGAGAGGCAGTTGTCTGCACACCTGCTCTGTTCTTGAAGGAGGGGTGTGGTCTCATGGAATCAAAGTGGGTGGAGTGGGTGAGGGCATAGACCCAGGAATCAGACACTTGGGTTGGATCTCAAGCCAGGATGTGCTTTTGTGGGCAAATTACATAATTTGGTCTGGTGTGATTCGTCTAGAGTGTAGCCATGCTCTCAGGATGTGGAAAAACTCTCCAAAAGATCTGATAGGCAGTGCAGTTGAGAACCACACCCTATCATCTTATCCCTAAAAAGAGAGCAATAGTGTCAGGTCCTCTTCCAGTTGTTTGATGACTGAAGTGAGATAGTGAAGGGAAAGTTCTCGAACAATATCTGACACATATGATGCAATCAATTGACTGTGGCTTAGCATTTATTTGCAAAGCAATAGCTTAAATATTAACCTTCTTGTTGTGAAAGAAATGACACAGAACAAAGTCATAAAACATAAACAACCAGCTTAATTAATTATGATAAATCTGCCAGCTCTACAGTCACCCCCAGATGAAGAAATAGAACATCCAGCTTTTTCTGCAGAATCCCTTATTCCTTCTTAATAATAATCTTCCTCAAAGGTAACCATTGTCCTGACCTTTCTGGTAAACACAGATGTGTTCTATATCTGTGTATCCCTAAATATCATAGGCCGGTTTTATCTGTTTTCAACCTTGATCGAAATACAGTAATTTGTATATTCTTTGGCTCATCAGAGTGGCTGTGGGATTCTCCATGATGTACCTGTAGTAATTTTATCTCCTGTGTGTTTGCTTATATCTCAGGGCACTTTATTTATCATCCTACTGCTGAAGGATGTTTGTTTCTAGTTTTGGGCTTTTACACAAGGCTGTATGATCATGTTCTACATGTCTCTTGGGGCAGATGAGCAAGCACTGGAGTTGAATAATTCACAGGAGAGAAAATCTAGGTCAAGCATAGGGGTATGTTTAGCTTTCCTAGACACTAACGAACCTTTTGCAAAGCAGTTCTGCCAATTGCACGTCCAACCATTGGTGCCTGAGATCCCCATGACTCCGTATTCTCTCCAACATGCAGTGTGTTCAGTCCACTTTTAGCTTTGATGGAAAAAGTGTAGTCATTTCTCACTGTGGATGAATGTGTATTTCCCTGATGACTGATAGGGCTGAGCATATTTTATATGTTTACCACCAATTCATCTTCCTGTTTTGACCAATATCTGTTCAAGTCATTTGTCCATTTTCACGTGACTGTCATTGTCTTATAGATTTGCAGTTAATATATATATTTAAGATATGAGATCCCAGTGATTTTAAGTGTAGAAAGCCTTCAACTTACTGCACACCTTTTCACTGCTACTAGCATCCTTTGATGAACAGGAAATCCTAATTGAATGTAGTCCAATGTATCAGACTTTTTCAAGTTCTATTTGAGATATCTTTCCCTACCTTTTAATTATTTTCTAGAAATTTTGTTGTTTGAGATTTTTATATTTGATCACATATTTCTCCCTGATGTGCGAGAACTTAGAGTTTTGTTTTTCCCACTTAGATATCCTGTTGACTGAGCATCAATTAAAGACCAAGCACCAATTGATAGTGCAAACTTGATAATAAATCAAATATTCTTGGATGTATGGGACTGTTTCTACTACACTATTGTATTCATTTTCAATAATTTATTTTTTTCTAAGTTTTATTACTTGGCCAATTACTTACATAACTATATAATTTGGGGAGTACAGCTGCACCCCTCCATACAGTCATAGACCTCACTCACCTCCACCAAACATCAAGTGGTCACTCCCTATCACATCACCTCCCCCACCTCCTTGGTAATCAGAACAATTTTCATAGAGTCTAAGAATAATTCTTGTTGTTTTTTGAGTTTGTTAACTTTGGTTATTTATAGTTCTCTAATGAGTGAAATCATGCAGTAAATTGTCTTTCACATTCTTATTTAGCATAAGCTCTTCAAGATCCATCCATTTGGTCCCAAATGGCATTATTTCATCTTTTTTAGTGACTGAGTAATATTCCATTGAGTATATACTCCCCAATTTCTATTTCATGTCATCTGTTGATGGGCACTCAGCTTGGTGCCTTCACTTGGTTCTGTGAGTAATGCTGCCATGAAATTAGGAATGCATAAACCTTTCTTACTAGGGTTTTCAAATTCTCTAGGTCAATGCCTAAAGTACCACACTGTTTTAACTAGTGAAGCTTTATAATAAGTCTATAGTAGAGCAAATCTTTTTCATGAGTTTGCCCTTTGCATTTCCTTATGAATGCTTGAATTATTTAATCAAGTTTGGGATTTCAACTGGGATTACTTTGAACCTATAGTTCAAACAGAAAACTAGATCCATTAAATTGTGTGGTGTTTAATCCAATGCACAGCCTATCCCAATTTACTTATCTTCCTTGAGTTGTCTTGATAACTCTCTAGAGCAGAGCTTCTGAAACTTTAGCCTGCCTCAGAATCACCGAGGTGCCTTCTTAAAATTCTGGTTGCTGGGTCCCGATCCCAGAGTCGATGTGGATCTGGGTGTCACCTGAATGTTTTCATTTCTAAGAAGTATCCAGGATGCCCATGCTACTGGACATAGGAGCATAGTTTAAGAATCACTGACTTAGTGTTGCCACAGTATTACTCTTATATATATTTTGTCGCAATAATTCCAAGGTATTTTTAATTTCTTGAAAGTTCAAATTACAATTTGATCTTAATTTCATTTTCTGTCTACCATTGGTATTTTAAATATTGATTTTGTATCCCATGAACTTGCTATATGCACTTGTTAATTGTCATACATTTTCCATAGGTCATTTTGGGTTTTCTATGCAAGCCATCTCTAGCAGGCGGTCAGAAGGATTTCTCAGCCCCCATGTCTATTCCAGTGTTGGAAATGCGCTAAGGCCAAAGGCAGTTCTATATGACTGACTTAACTCTCTCTGTTTCCTCCTCCAGCATGTTGGCCCAGAACTTTCTCTCAACCTTACTACCTCACTGATACCTTTAAACAGACACTTACATTTTGTCCATGTTCTCTGACTGTCCTCAGGAGTAGGGCTTGTCTCTGAATTACTTTGCTACCATCACCAGAATTATCCTGCTCACCATAAATGGAAATCAGAATCTCTTAGTTTTGTCTTATGGGTTAATTTTTATTTTGTTCTTGCATGGTGGTTCCTCATACCAGCCACTGTGCCTGGAACATGCCCTTTGGAGTTGCTCAGTGGGCAGAGTACAGAAGAAAATCAACCAGAGTGGTGAAGACAAATTGAACTGCTTAATGTATTTGATCACAGTATTGGCCAGCATTAATGTTGGCCAAAACAGTAACCAAAAACATATTTCAAATGATTACCTCTTCTTTATTAAAAATTTTGTCTCTGTCATTCACTTGGTGTAGGTCTTGGGGAAGTCACAAACTGAGTCTCAGCCATCGCTCCTGTAGAAAATAAGATGGAAGAAGGTTAATTGGGTGATTTTCAACTTTAAATTTTAAGCTGCACAGAATAAATGAGGTCTTTCTGTAGGAAAAGTACGATCTCCTTGACTCCCTTTACATAGTTGTGTCCTAAGAAACTTTGTTAAATAAAAAATGAATATCATGACTATCTTAATCTGTAAGTGATTCTTTCTACTCTGATCCTCTCTGAGAACTGATGAGCCTTATCTCCATGGCCACCGGCCAAAGAACACCAGTCCAGTTGTTTGCCATTGTCCTCCCATAAAGACAGTGGGAACTGTAATATATGCAACAGGCAAAGGCACACATTAGAGTGGGATATTAGGAGAGGAATTTCTCAGGAGTTTTTAGAATTTGAGGTCACTTTATGTACCAGGGCTGCTGTACCCCAAGTTTGTTGCCTTGACTGGAATATGACATGAGAGCCACTGTGCCTAAGCTTAAATATCAATGATGTTACCAAGCACTTAGTGTATTGATGTGGATAATTGAAAATAAACTTTGGAGGAGTTGTAGCTGGTGTTGTAGGAATCAAGAATATCTCTGATCAGAGAGGTGCATTGACATACACACACACACACACACACACACTCAGACAAACACACACTGCAAGAGAAATCACCGACCAGCCCCAGGTCGCAACCACACCTATAGGTCTCAGATCTTTTATAGGCCTCAGGGAGGAAATGCTACCAGGGCATCGTTTGTTGAGTAGCCCTCCAAGACCACATAATAACAGCACTATTTGATGAAATTCTTTTAGGAGGGTGGCTGGGAAATGAGAGTGACTCTGATTTATAAGGGAAGATTTGGCCCCAGATTTGTTAAAGTTAATTTGGGAACTGTCACTTGTCCAAGTACTTCTGGATGCAATGATTTTAGGGACTTCAGGAGTCGAAGAGATGATCACCGTGAATTATAGCCATGATTCTTTCACTCTGTTGGAGGGATGTATAAGCTCACATCTGCTCCTTTATATCAGAAAGGAATCCTTCATTGTGCTCTAGAAAGGACTGACCAGACTCAGGTTGTCGTGAAAAATCCAGTTGGTCAGCTTTCTAATCCAGGGCAAAAGATCCAAGGAAAGTTCCATTCTAGACCCAACAAGTTTCACCATGTTGAGGAGGCAGACACTGCCACAGCACACAAAAATTGCCAAAGTGGGGTACCCAGTGTCATGGGAGAATGGCAAGAAGGAAAACCAACTCCAGCTGAGTGGGATTAAGAAATATCTTAAGGAGTGTGTTCCAGCTCCATTGTTGGCATGACTTGATATGCTCTCAAATTGGGAGAATTGGTTTAATAAACTTTCAGCTCGTTACTGTCACATGACAATAGGATTGTTCTTACTCTTTTTTTTTTAAGATTTATTTATTTATGCATACAAGAGCTGGGGTATAGGCCAGAGATGCAGGGGGTGAGAGGATTCACCAGAGACAGAGTGGGGAACAGACCAGGCAGACTGACTGAAATATACTGCTGAGGGGAGCAGCGAGCAAGTCAGGAGAGGTCTGCTTCGCCATGTGGATTTCTGTCTGGCCGGCCAGCGATTGAACTTATGCTACAGAGGCTACAGATTGCTTCATAGTGTGGGCTTAACCCCTTGCACCACCAGGGGGTCCTAGACCATATCTTCTTGATCTACTCTCAGTAGGCACTTAGGTTACTTCTGTGTCCTAGCTATTATATATAGTGCTGCAATAAACTTTGCAGAGAACCTATTTTTTTTTCCTTTTGAGTTAACATGGCTTCACCTTCTTTGGCTAGATATTCAGAAATGGGATTGCTGGGTTGTCTATATTTTCACTCTTAGAATTTTAAGGTAAATCCAGACCACTTTTCAATTATGCCCATGCTAGTTTACATTCCATCAACAGTATAATAAGGTCCCTTTTTAAAAAAAAAAAAAGATTTATTTATACAAGAATCGGGGTACAGGCCAGATGCGTGGGAGGGTGAGAGGATTCACCAGAGACAGAGTGGGGAACAGAACAGGCAGACTGACGAAATACACTGCTGAGGGGAGGAGCGGGCAGGACAGGAGAGGTCTGTCACACCATGTGGGACCCTCGCCAGCCGGCCAGGATGGAACCGGTGCTGCCGAGTCTGCGGACAGCTTCAGGGCGCTGTGCTCAACCACCTGTGCCACCTCTTTTTCTGCATCCTCTCCAGCACTTTTTGTTGGGGACTTTTTAATAAGTGCCATTTTCATGAGTGGGCTATGATATCTCATTGTTATTTTCTTGTTAAGGAAAGGCCAAGGAAGGTGCACTAAAAAATCCATTTTTCCAGGGACATATAAGTTCATTGAGTATCCCTGAGCCATAGGCACTGACACACAGCCCCTTAAACTAAAAAAAAAGGGACACAGTGTCTGGATCTTTGTATTCAATAATATATATTGATCCAGCCAAAGTTTCCATTACTGTGAGGAACACATTGGCATCTCCTTTCTAGAAAGGGCCTATGGCATAAGTTAAAATGTGAAACAAACACAGAGAGAACGTAAAGAACTTGTGAACATTGAAAAAGAAAAAAGCGGGTCTCCCTGGTGGCACAAGGGATTGAGACACAACCTATGAGGCTTTCACAGCCTCTGCAGCATGAGTTCCATTCCCGGCCACATGGCGCAGAAGACCTCTCTTGACTCTCCCTCTGCTCCCCTCAGCAGTGTATTTTGTCATTCTGCCTGTTCTGTTCCCCACTATGTCTCTGGTAAATCCTCTCATAGCGCCCCCCTCCCCGCCACACACACACCTCTGGCCTGTACCCCAGCTCTTGTATGCCTAAATAAATAAATCTTTAAAAAAAAAAAAAAAAGAAAAGAAACAAGCTATTCTTTCCGGAGCATTTAAAGAACAGCTCCCAGGCCCTTGAGTTGGGTGTTGAAGGACAAATTAGATCTTTCCAGGATGGAAGGAAAGAAGATCATTTTCTACAAGAAACAGTGTGATCGCCAATGCTTGAATGTTTTGACCATGCCCTGTAATCACAGTGGGGGCTCAGAAGAGCATGTCTGTCCTTCCTTACGGTGGATTTCTGATGGATGGGCACACCGGGCCTCCCTATTTACCATCCTTTACACTGTCTGCTGGAAAATCTGGGCCATCTGTCCTGACAGATGTTACCCAGATAAGGACTGGGATGCCAAGGGCTGTTTCTTTCTCCTCTGACCTACTTAATCTACAAACCAACACTTTCTACCCTTCGTTACTGTGTTGTGCCAGGCATTTGTTATTTCCTCCCTTTCTGCCCAGCAACATTCTCTTAGCTTTAAGGAAAACACTTAGCCAGGGACCCCATGTCTGAGTTATTACGTCCCTAAATCCTCTTGGAATCCATATGCAATCATCTGCTTATTAAGGCTAAATGAGTTCAACTGATACTATAAAACCTTGATTAATGACAAAAGTATGAGTAATACTTCTGGTTAATTGAATTTTCAGGTTAACTGAGAGTTAAACAGGAGATTTAGTAAAGTTGCCAACCGCTTATCTTATATCTGTTTTATGGCACTCATCACATTCCACCTTACCTGAGCAGTTTTGAAGTTCATATCTTATCTTCTCTAATAGTCTGTGAGTTCTCTGAGGGTGATGCTGGACTCTGCACCTGTGTGTAATTCATTGTGGTTAAGCAGGTAGTGTTTTTAAGAAAAAATATTGTCATCGTGGTCATCATCATTATCATCGTCATGTTTGTGATTATGTCATGGTTAATAGCTACATAGCTGAGTTTGGAGATGACTTTTGTGATTTATGAGCTCTATGGCTTGGATAAGTCACTTAACTTCTTGGTGTCTCAGTTTTTCGTCTGCACATTGGGTATAATAATAGTAATTATCTCACAAACCTGTCATGAGGCAAATGAATCACTATTTATGAAGTGCTTAGAAGAGTAAGCCAGGTGCTTGACTAAGTGTTCTACATCCATCTTCCCATAAGATATCAAAACAAAATGCTGTTATTACCCCATTTATATTACCCAAGGGTATGGAAGTTGAGTAACTTATTCAGCATTGTACAACTGGTACATAGTAGCCCACACGCCTAACATAATGCTCTTCTAAAAATCTTTTTTTTGTGTCTTCAGAATGATCCTACTCTTGAATCTGTATGGGGAAAATGTTTACTTCTAACATGAAATTTAGTCATGTGGGTAGGGGACACTGTTCATCCCGGTGACTGAGAGCCAGGAGGGCCAGGGCTTCATGGGGCCCCCGACCCATGCTTCCTAGGCTCTGCAGTAGTGGAGAGGGGAAAAAGTTGAGTAACCCGCTGGCCCTCCAAGTCAAGCACTTCACTTGCACTCACATCTCCTTGCCTTAAAGCAAGTCACATGACCATACCCTGCTTCAAAGTGAGTAGCAGAATGCAGGCATGGCTCTTGACTCCCAGAGTCTATGTACCGTCAACACACTGGACAAGTGAGGAACCCATGGAAGATTTTGCAGCTTGGAAAGCAGCCTCAAGGGTCAGCAGCCTCTTGAATGTTCTAAGTTTTAAGTTGGCACGAAAATATAACCCTTGAGTCTCTGACAAGGGCTCTAGTTGCTGTATCATATATCCTAAACCCAGTTTTGTGAGTTTTCTACAGTGACTTTCTACTCTGCAAAGTTCTTCAGTGAATCTATCTCAAATTGTCAGACCCTGTAATTTTCAGCCTATTTATTTTTCTTGGTCCTCTGTGCAAGAAGGGGAACAGCTGGTCATCATGTTCCGTGTAATAACTTTTCATATATTTGAAGACTGTTATTAAACCATCCCCAAGCTTCTCTTGGCTGGGTAATTGTTATGCTCAAACATGAGCTAGGCATTGCACAAAGCCTGGGAGAAAATAGTCTCCAAACGAATGTTTGTGTATTAAAATTGAAGAAAAATAAAGTTTGACTGAAAATAAGCACAGAAATAAGACTGAAATCTGAAACTGTGAGGTTTTGCTGGTCAAGTTTTTTTCTCCTTTCCTTTTCTCCTGTTTATCATGGTTGTTCTAGCTGACCTGGAAATTTTAATTTATTACTGTGGAAATTAATGCCCTAATTAAGATTTTATAGTACTTTTACTCTTAATGATATTTTAATGGACATCCAATGATGGACAAGATCTTCGTCTCCACTTGTCACATCTGGGGACATGACCAAACATAATCCAATTAACAGCACTGGAGCTGGTGAGAGGCCATGGCTAGAGACGGGACCTTCCACAGTAATATATGACTTGGTCAATCACTGATAAAAGCTACCATTTATTCCCTGCTCTCCATCTGCCCTGCCAAATGCTAAGAGATTTATAAGAATTATTTCATTTAATCTCATTATCTCTGAGGGGTCACTGCCATTATTATCCCCATTTCACAGAACTAGAAACTACAGGTCAGAGAGGTTAAGTAACTTAGCCAACATCACAGAGCCACTAAGTGGTAGAGTTAGAGTTGCAAATCAAGCAGCCTGACACCAAAGCCCATGGTCTTAACTGTCATAACCTCTGTGCAAGCCGGGGCATGTCTTATTAATATTTGTATCCAATGTTTTTGAGTCTTTGGAACCAATTCTCAGAAATATTTATTTCATGAATAATCAAGTGGTGAATGACAACAGCAATGTAGGCTGTGGTCCAGAGCATTCTGTGAGAGTGATGTGTTCAAACATCGCTATCACACCCACCCAAGGCACCCAGGACTGGTCCAGTGCCTTCCTGAGGATTCCATACTGACCTGTGCATGTGTCTGTCCAGGCATTGGCCTCTCTGTGCATTATGATCTATTTATGAGCTGCATCTCCTGCCATTCTCACTCTGGGGGTGAGTTGGCCTCCCGAGGGACATTTGGTAACATCTGCAGACATTTTCAGTTTCCTCACTGGAGGTGGCTACTACCATTGAGTGGGTAGAGGATGAGATACTGCATAATGTCTTTCAATGAACAGGACAGCTCTCCACAGTGATAATGTAGTCTTCTAGGGCAATAGTGCCAAGATTAGTACCCTCCTGCCAAGTGCCAGGCTCAGTGCCTGATATATCACTGGAGCTTCAATATACATGCCTCCCAGGAGAGAAGAGAAAAATTATGATGGAAGGAGAACAGTGCAGCCCAGAAGGCTGAATTCCACTTTCAGTATACAGGGGATCACCAGGTACCGGGTGAGCTCTGGCCAGTTCACAGGGCTCTGGTGGCTCAGAGAAATCGGAGGTGGTGAGTTGAGATGTACAACAGAGGCAGTGGGTATAAGGGAAGAGTAGTGGGCTATTATTCTGTTCTCCCTCCTTTACATTCTCTCAATTGTAACCCTTCTTCCATTTTTATAGCAACTAGAATATCCTGTAATTTCTGACCTCAAGGAAGGGGGAGAGTGACAGAACCAGAAAATAAAATAATCAAATTTCTGGCTTTAGAGATTCGAATCCCAAAATTTAAGTATAAGATGAAAAGACTTTGCAAATAGTTAAGCTCTAGGACTAGAGAAAAAGGGCAACGAGTGGAACAGAGAGAGGAAGAGAACACAGTGGGACACAGAGATGTGGGCCTGGGCAGGTCCCTGGGGAGACATTTGGTCTTCCTTCCTTTTAGACTAGAAGTAGAGATCATCCCCAGAGGGCTGTAAGTGGGGGGGATGCGTCCCCATCTCTGGATAAACCCCAGGAGCACCTGGATGGTGTGGGCACAGTGGAGTGAGATGATGCATGGTGCATCTGCTTAGAAACTTCAAGCTACCCAGGGCTCGGGCGGCACAGATATGGCTTGGTGGGTCCCCTGCGTATGGCCACACTGACAGCCAGGTGCACAGAGGTCCTGGGATTATTGGGAAAAGGAGGATATGACGGTGAGCTCAGTGAGACTGACTTGGAACGACATTATCTCAGAAGATGCCACATGGGTAAATGGCCTTGACTCTTCCTCCCTCTTAGGTCATGGTCCGGGGTGCCCTGGGGTAAAGGAGCTGTGGAACATTCTGAGTTGAGTGCACATGCACCTCACAGTAGATACATTCAACTTAAGAAAAACAGAGATTTCTTGCCTCTGATCATGTGGTCTGCCATCTGGACTTGCGAGTTTACCAGGGTGCAGCAGCAGCCCAGCGGCAATCCTGAAGTCAGGAGCAAGCCTTGCACAACTCAGTGGGTTCCCAATAATCACAACGCATGATCCCAGTATCCCAAGAAATGTTCTGCTCAGAACCTCAGTCCCTGGAAGCAAGGCGGGACTCCTGCCACTAGGACTGTGTTGCAAGAAGCCGGCAGGGGCTGGGAGGTGAATGGAGTTGCTGCATTCCCGGACTCAGGCACAAGGTCACCTTAGATCAGCAGTGGCTGAGCGTGGGATGGAAACTGCTTAAAAGCCCTCTTTCAAGGGATGTCCTTGGCCCTTATGAATGAATTGGATGGAGTTTCCAGAGAGGGTCACATGGCCTCAGTCCTGAGAATACTTGTCTAAATGGTTCAGCCTTTGACAAAGAAATCTGAAAAAAAGGCAATGTGAATTACCAGATAAAAAGAGTCCACAGAATTCAAATTGCATTTCAAAAATCTCAATGGTGTTCATGTAAAAGCCTTGTCATTTCAAATATTAACTTTACTGCCAGTCCTCTTTAGTAATTAATTTTGAGTGAATATATTAATTTAGAATAATAAAAATATTAAGAATTTTATTAATAATTATGAATAAAAATTCTTGTTAATCTGACTCTTGTTGAAAGAAGGCATGATTTGACATATATTTCTAGAGCCCCTTTTGGACTGATGACATCTTTTCCATGTTATTTTTAGTTTTATCAGATTGCATTTCACTGTCCTTGGTCCAGGCCCCCGTCACCCCAGGGAGAGGAATCTCCTCTCTCATTGACATGCCCTTCAAGGCCCCTTAAGAGTTGATCCCTTTCAGTTTCTCCAGCTCACCTCCTGACGTTCTTCATTCTCACTCTGTCACTCTTCATGACCTCTAATGTTCAGGATGAGTAATGGACCCACGACAAGATACACATTCACTTGGAATCTCAGAGACTGAACTAACTTGAATGAAGGGTCTTTGTGTTACAGGGCAGGGAGAGGGGCACCCCAGACCCTGCAAACCTGCCTGCTCTAAATAGGTTCTGCCATCCACCACATCAACACAAAACATATGAGCCTTTAATGAAAAGGAACTTTAATACAAATAGGAAAGGCAAAGAATATAGTTTCTAAATCAAGCACCCAAAGTTACCCGTCCCCTCGTGGGTAAAAGCCCACCCAAACGGGATTGGCCCAGAGCAAGGCCCCAAAGCCTGTCACAAGTCTAAAGCACCTTTCAGTGGGAACCCACAGAAAAGGATCAGAAACAACCAGACAATTCTGGAAGGAAAAGAGCAACATCAAAATCAAGATAAAAGTTGCCATTGTTATCTCCCCACGGGTCTCTCACCCACGTCTGTTTCAGGACCAAAAGGCAAGCGCAGTTTTTTCACACCTCTCTGCTCCACGTGCCTCCTCCAGGTCTCCTGGCTTCCCATCCTGCTTCCTTCCTTCATCCTTTCTCCAGTATCTTCTGGTCTCTTTAGCTCCATTCTCCTTTGGGTTAGGCAGGGAACCTGGAACTTCCCCTTTTCCTGGGGATCACCCTGTTACATTTGCAGATGTAATTAGGATAAGGACCTTGAGGTGTGATCCTTCTAGATTAGATTGGGCCCTGAATCCATGGCAAAAGACAGAAAAGGATAATTAACCTGGACACCTGGGAGGAAGGTCATGAGCAGGTGGGGACAGACAGGAGGGCTGTATCTCCAAGCCAAGAATGCCAACAGGAGCTACAAGGAGGCATGGAGTGGGTTCCCCTCAGTCTCTGGAGGGAGTCGACCCTGCTGACACTTCTTCTTTTTTTTTTTTTTTAAGATTTTTTGTTAAAGATTTATTTAGTTATACAAGCACTGGGGTATAGGCCAGAGGGTGAGAGAATTCACCAGAGACAGAGCAGGGAGCAGAACAGGCAGAAGGACCTAAATACACTGCTGAGGAGAGCAGCGGGTGAGAGAGGAGAGGTCTACTGCACCATGTGGGTAGCTCCCTGGCCAGCCAGGAATTGAACCAGCTCTGCAGAGGCTGCTGACAGCTTCACAGCGCTGCGCACAACGCACTGCGCCACTGGGGAGGCCCCCTGCTGTCACTTCTATTGCAGACTTCCAGCTTCCAGATCATAAGAGATTACATGTCTGTTGTTTGAAAGCACCAGTTTATGCTAGTGTGTTCCGGCTTCCCTGAGCACTAATCTAACTACCCAAGGACTTCTGCTGTATGCTCTTCCTTCTCAGCACCCCATGCTGCGAGCTTTCCAGCTACGCCTTCCACCTGCTCTTATAAAAGGTCTTCTCCCCTCTTCAATGACTTCCATTTGGTTTTTGGCCTGCTTTTGTAGCGGGCCAGATAATAAGTATCTTGTATTTATGGCCATGTGCTCTACCACAGCCACTCACGATCACTGTCCTATTGTGAAAATAGCCATAGGTAATGCGTAATGAGCATGACTCTGTTCCAGCGAAGCTTTACTAATAAACGTAGATGGTAGCTGGGTCTGCTTGTGTGTGATGCTTTGCTGACCATTGCTTTTGGGGTATATGTGTAAATGCAATGTAGAGATATAAATATATATCATATTAACATATGTAACAAATATAAATGTCATATATATGTCTGTAGATATATCGTATACATGGCTATGTATCTACATATGGATATATGTGATGTCTGTATCACTTATATCTATTTATTATTACAAGTTCTTTCTTCGTTAATCTGTTGACAGACATGTTGTTTCATGTTTGGCTGTTGTGAATAATATTGCTGTGACCAAGTGGACACAGATCTCTTTTGTAATTTCATTTTCTTTGGATCAACCACAAGTGAGATGCCTGAATCCTAAGGTTTTCTAGTTCCCACACTGTTTCCACACTGGCGGCACGTGCCACTTACACACCCACCCTCAGAGCACCATCCTGGCCCTGTTGTCCTTATCCACTCTTGTCTTTTTGTTGGTGGACATCCTGAGAGGTGTGACATGCTGTCTCATGGCGGTTTTGGTGTGTAGCTGTTATAGGACAGGGAGAGGGGCAGCCCAAACCCCGCAAACCTGCCTATTCTAAATGGGTTCTGCCATCCGCCGCATCAACACAAAACATATGAGACTTTAATGGGAAGGAACTTTAATGCAACTAGGAAACAATACAGGTAAGGCAAAGAGTCTAGTTTCTAAATGAAGCATCCAGAGTTACCCGTCCCCTCGTGGGTAAAACTCCATCCATATGGGATCGGCCCAGAGCAAGGCCCCAAAGCCTGCCGCAAGTCTAAAGCATCTTCCAGTGGGGACCCACAGAAAAGAAACAACCAGACAAGCCCAGAAGGAAAAGAGCAAAATCAACATCAAGATAAAAGCTGCCATGGTCACCTCCCCACGGGTCTCACCCACATCTGTGTCACCCAGTCCACGACCAAAAGACAAGCACAGTTTCTTCACATGTCTCTAGGCTCCATGCGCCTCCTCCAGGTCTCCTGGCTCCATCCTGCTTCCTTCCTCAGTCTCTTCTGCAGCTTCTCCTCTTCCTGATCAGCTCCACCCTCCCTTGGGTGGGGCAGGGAACCTCCCCTTTACCTGGGGACCACCCTGTTACATAGCTACCTGGTGATTAGAGATACTGAGCCTCCTTTCACAACTCTGTTGGCCACTCATGTGTCTTCTTTGGAAAAATGTGCATGCAGCACATTTCCCCATTTTTGATAAGATGGCTTATTTTTTGCCATTGAATTGCATGTTCATGTATGATGAGCTCATTATGCATATAATTGTTTAATGTCTAGTTAACACATTGAAAGTTCTGTGAGGTGTGTACTGTGTCTGTGTTCACTCATCCCTGGAGCCCCACGCAATCCTGGCCCCTAGCATCATTCAGTAATTATTTTATGAATCCAGGAATAACTGAGCATGGTGCTGGGACTTCTACAAGTGCAGTCCATTGGCTGAAATCTGGTTGAAAAATAAGCAGAGGGCATTTTCTTGAAAAGTTCAATTTAATTCAAACTGGATCATATATTTGGAAAGAAGATCTGAAAACACAAAATAGTTAAAAGAAAACATAGGGGACACGCTACAGGGCATCTACTGCAAACATGTATTTGGGGATGAAACTCCAATGACAGGGCAACAAAAGCAAAATAAACAAGTGGGACTACATCAAAGTAAAAAGCTTTCGTACCTTAAAAGAAACCATCACAAAAACAAAAAGGCAATCTACAGTCTGGGAGAAGATATTTGCACATCACACATCTGACAAGGGGCTAATTTCCCAAGTACACAAAGTACTTACAGGGTCCAACAACAAACAGATAATCCAATGGGGAAAAAAAAAATGGGCAAAAGACCTAAACAGACATTGTTCTAAGGAGACAGTTAAGATGAAGAAGATAAGGTGCTGAAGTTTAATGGGTTTCTTGTTGGGATGATGAAAAATTTCTGGAAATGGGTATTGGTGATCATGCCACAACATTGTGAAGGTACTCAATGCCACTGAATTACCATTTTAACCACAAATGGTTAAAATGGTAACAAGGAAAAATGCAGCAGGAATTAATTAGCTCAGATGTGGGAAGCAACAGGGCCAGGATGGGCTACAAAAGGAGAGCAGATTGCTGGATGCTGGTGCTGGAACAGACCTCAGAGGGCAGCTGGTTCAACAGTGCCCCCACCCCCATTTTCCAGAGGAGGGAACACAGCTGAGTGGTTGGTGAAAGGGGACCATGTTCTGAAGGTGTGTTCTCCAGCCCAACTGGACCATGACTCGCTCCTCAATCTCCTTGACCCTCACCTCCTCAGTTTGTGAATCTACAGCTCCTGGGTGCTTGTCTTCCTTATCTTTGGTTATAGTCTAGGCTAGCCTCCTTGGTCATTTTGGCAAGCAGCTTATTAGCTCTTGCGAAGGGGCTTTTCTGATGTCTGGCCCACTCTGTTGATAATTTCCCTCTGCTTGGTCCATCGCTAGGCTTATTCTGATTTCCTCAGCAGTTTTGTATGAGGCTGTCTTGTCAGGAAACACTGGCTTGACCCACCTTTCCTCACACTAGTCTTAATTCCATACTGTGGGTGTGGCTCTGCCTCCCGGAATGGACCAGGAGGGCAGGCTTCTACTTCCCCGCTACAGCCTCTGGTGGGTCTTAACTTCTATCCTATGTCTTCAGTTTCTCCAAAAATAATGGAGATAACAATTTGTGCTTTTTCTTCTTCTTCTTCTTCTTTTTTTTTTTTCTGTTACCTTACTGGATTTTTGTGAATATCAAATTATTTGGAGAAATTGATGCTACTTTAGGGGACCTACAGCATAAGATAAATACCACAGCCACAACAGATTGGTGTTTCTCTCCCAGAGGTTGTGCTTTAGATCTCAGGGCTCTCCCTTTGCACAAGCAGGGAGGGAAGCCGAATAAAAAGGGATCTGGATTCTGAGTTGGGGAGGCGGATGGTTGTTCAGTCAGACTGTGCACAGTGTTGCCTTAGGATGCTGGAGCTGGGCTAAAGCACATCCTGGCTGCCTACACTGGCTGGTTTCCTCCTCTGCACAGGCAGGGGTACAGCATGAGATCATCTGGTATGTTTGCTTTTAGCGCTGACAGCTTATGATTTGGGTGCTGTTAGTGCTTAGCTCTGTGTCTTGCATATATATTAGGAAATTAATACATGTTTATTGAGTTGAATTTGTGTTAATTGCCATTTATTATTAGTCAAGTGTCATTGACTCATCCCATCACTTAAAGATGTTTGATACTTTTTATTATTCTTAGGAGAACTGGGCAAGTGATCATTGATATTTAGTGGGTCTAAGGACAACTAGTAGTAAGAACAATAATAACAGTAATAGTAACAATAAGCATACATTGAGTGCTTAGTGTGTTTCTGGCACATTATAGGCATTTTTACATTGAATCCTCAGCACAACTTTCTGAGATAGGCACAGACATTAGCTCCTCTTTACTGATGAGGAAGCTGACATACTAAATATTTAGACAAGCTCATCCCAGGTCAGCAGATGAAGGGACAGCTACTCCATGGAATAACTACTTGTTCAGTTTGACTCCAAATAAGACTGCCAGATCCAGCAATTAAAAATATGGGATACCAACTTCAAAGTGAATTTTAGATAAGTAATGAGTCATTGTTGACTATAAGTACATCGGAGACCTTAGTTGATGCTCACCTGTCACCTGTAAAGTGGGAAATATTCTGCCACTGGCTTACGGAATCAGCAGGTAAAACAGGTCCACTTAAAGAAAATTAAATGGAAATAGAAGTCTTTTTTCTTACAGGATCTTGGCATTCTGCACTGTGGAGACTGGAAATAGGGTGGAATTTATTATTGACTGGTAAAAGCTATAAAATGGAAGGTTTCCATGTGATGAAAATGGACTCACATGTTGTGAAACTTCCTTTTCTCCAGCATCTCCTACATGGAATAAAATTTTGTCTTCTCAGGGATGCTGTCTGCATCTTGGGTGTTTGTTTAAATTAAAAGATGAAGCAAATGAAATTTTTTTAAAAAATTGCAGTGCAAGCTGGAATGGCGGCACCGGACAGAGCAAGGTCTCTTGTGGACGGTTGGGGAACGTCGCTTCTGAGTCCTAGGGCTGGAACATCCGAGATGTCTGTTGCTATGACAATGGGTTTCGTTAGTAGGTGATTTGGAAGCTCGATGTGTGCATCCATGATGAAGGCGGAGGGTCCAGCATCTTTGTTACAATTCTAGTTCTCAGGAACTGGAGGGGGGTCCTTTTCAATCTAAGAAGTTGAATTATCAGGAGAGCAAGGGGATAGGGGATGAGTAAATCGGGACAAGAGAGCAACCGTGTGGTGAAGGGCAGATGGGGACATCTGGCGGTGACCTTAATGTCTGTATAATCATGTTGATTCTCAACAGCGAACACCTGACAGTTACATAATCTTGTGATGCTATGTTATTGCAATTTTTGAAAAAAAGAAAAAGGAATCGAACTGGGGGCAGTGTTTGTTTTTAAGATGGAAGGATCTGGAAGGAGTCTGGGCTTGGTTCCTGGGGCTCCCACCACTTGAGCTCAGTTCCCTTTGCTCTCATGGATGCCAGGAAAGTACTATTTGATAGGCTTGTGAGGAGGATTCCTAAGGAGATTTATGTGAAATATGTAGTGTGGTATCTGGCAAATAAACTTTGATAAAAGCCATTGCTCTTGTCACTTTACCATTATTACTTGTCCAAGTGGCTGGTTCCAGGAGATCTTGGTGGGGTACAGGAAGGTGTATTTTTGTTACCCAGTTTACCCTCCATTAAGCAGATGAAAAGTTAGAAGCAAAAAGTGAAAATTGGAACTGGGAAACAAGTGTTGTGGTTCTTGTTAGCTGACCAGGCTGGCAGTGAGAAATTGGGCCGCTGCTGGGCCACTGGTAGCCTCCATGCTCTTTCTGTCAAGAAGTGATAATGACTCCCCTGCCTCAACCCTGCAAGATGCTATGACAAGAACCTGTGTCTGAAATGCTTTAAATCCCCTGACCTGCTAGAGACATGGGACAGGATACCTCCTTCTAAAACGCTGGCCAACGCTGCTCATTCTGCCTGTTCTGTTCCCCGCTGTGTCTCTGGTGAATCCTCTCACCGTCCCGCGCATCTGGCCTGTACCCCGATTCTTGTATAAATGAATAAATAAATCTTAAAAAAAAACTTTAATTACATTTTGAGAAAAATTTACCATTAGCAGATGAGGCAACGAACTGTATGTATACATACTTAGTGCTCTCACATCTTAGAGTTAAGACATACCATTATTTTCCCACTTCTATTATTGGAGATTCTCTATCTGACACTGGGTATTCTCCACTGGGGTTTTTTCCCTGGGGCCCCACCCCTAGGATTCTTGAGCTGCCAGCATTTGAGAGTGTTTATTTCAATTTAGTTAACTACTGACTTTTGACTATGAAATCAAAATCAGTTTAATCAAAATCCAATCCACAGATTGGATTTTAAGTCACATTCCTTTAAAAGCTGTGAGCATTCTTTTTTGGCAATTAACCAATAAAATTAGGTCTTTAATATTTGAGGTGATGTTGTTTCTCCTTACAGCATTATGGGAATTGGCACACTGGGGACAATTTTTCTCCAGGTTTAAAAGTAATACCCTCCCTTGCCTCCCGCCCTGATGTTAGTAGACAAAGTTAAATCCACTAACCACCTGAGACATATGATCAAGACATTGGACTTTCACACATTTCTGGGGGGAGTGCGAGATAGTGCAAACACTTTGGAGAACTGTTCAGCAGTTTCGTATAAAGTGACACATCATCCAACACAGCCACTACTCCTGGGTATTTCCACAGAGAAGTAAAAAGATATATTCACTCGGGCCTCCCCTGGTGGTGCAGGCAGTTGAGCGCTGCGCTGTGAAGCTGTCTGCAGCCTCGGCAGTGCCGGTTTGATCCTGGCCGGCCAGCCAGCGAGGGTCCCACATGGTGCGGCAGATCGCTCCTGTGTCGCCCGCTGTTCCCCTCAGCAGTGTATTTCGTCAGTCTGCCTGTTCTGTTCCCTGCTCTGTCTCTGGTGAATCCTCTCACCCTCCCACGCATCTGATCTGTACCCTGGTTCTTGTATAAAGAAACAAATTAATCTTTAAAAAAAAGATATATCCACTCAAATCTTCACCACTGATGGGCAGTTTTCTTCATAACCATTGCAAACTGCAGACTCCTAGACTGTACAATGCAGATGAATGGATGAAAAAGCTGTGGCTTATATCCCTAAAGCAGAAAACTATTTAGCCATGCAAAGGAGCAGACTATCGATGCACACAATGGCATAAATTAATCTCAGAGCAATTCTCAAAGCAATTAATCTCTTGCACTATGCTAAGTGCAAGAAATCTGAGCTAGAAGAGCATATACTATGTGAATCCATTGATAGGGAATTCTAGAACAGTCTAAACAAATATTAGTGGTGACCTGAACTCAGGTTCATGGGGAGATTGACTGTGGAGGGCCATGAATCGGATGATGGAAATGCTCTTTATATTTATGGAGGTGATATTAGCAAAAAATACACTTAACATGGTTGTGTTTAGTTGTATGCATATTTTGCCTCAATGAAGTTAATTTAAAAATGAAAATGTCATAGAGACACCGTAAGCACATCAGAATGAGTTCAGAATGATAATGCAGTTACTTATCCTCTATGCCTTCTCAGATTATAGACAGGCTGTTTGGATGAGTGAGCTGACTATAAAGTATATAGATTCAAATAAATCAAGGAGTGATTATGAAAGAGAATCCCTGCCTTCTCATTCCATTGTGTTCCAGTAACACAGACATGGAAGGTTTTAGCCGGTAGTCAAATCCTTATGGAATAGGAAACACCAAGCAGTGTCCCCAATCTATCAGTCTCATCCTAGATAAAGCACATGGTACTGGTTCACAGAGTTTGTGATACACAGCCGAAAGCAAGCCTCGTGGAGAGAACATTTTGTTTTTTAATAAAGCCTTTTTGTTCTTATTAGGAACACCGAGTCTCTTTATATGATTTAAATGATTTATCTTGGGCTAATTCGGGGGAGGGGATCTTGAATGATAAATCAAGCTAAACATAGCCAAAGCAAAGCACTTACTCTGCAGTGCATTGCAGTATTTAATAGCACTTTTGGGTTCAAATTCCCATTATGTCACTTATAAGAAGGTGACCCAAGACAAATGACTTAATTTCTCCTAGGGTCAATTTACACACTCGAAAAATGGGGTCAAAACACACAGTGACAGGGTTGAACAAGGATTCAAAGAGCTGATACATTGCAGCATGCAATATAATTTTTGACATTTAGTGGAACATGTATTACAGGGCAGGATGAGGGGTACTCCAGAACCCCCAAACCCGTCCACTTTAAATAGGTTCTGCCATCTACTGTATCAAGACAAAGCATACTCTAGTGCATAAGACCATTAATGGAAAGGAACTTTAACACAATTAGTGTGCAACAAAGAGAAGACAAAGAATAAAGTTTCCAAATCAAGCACCCAAAGTTACCCATCCCTTTGTGGGTACATGCCCAGCCAAACAGGGTTGGCTCAAAGCCGGGCCACCGTGGCCCAAAAGCCTGCCACAAGTCTAAGGCACCTTCTGGTGGGGACGCATAGGAAAGGGACAGAAGGGGCCTGAGCACATTTGGGAAAGAAGGAGCAAAACAAAAACCAAGATAAAACTGCCATTGTTTGCTTCCCTGCGGGTTTCCCCCCAGGTCTCCCCCCAGGTCTCCTCCTGGCTCTCCTTCCTTCTTCCTTCCTTCCTCAGTCTCCTCTCCAGCTTCTTCTCCTCCTCCCTGCTCAGCTCCACCCTCTCTTGGGTGGGCAGAGAACTGGAACCTCCCCTTTCCCTGGGGGCACTCTGTTACACATGTACTTTTGTGTTCCCTAAGGGAGTAAGAAAGTCCGAGGGCTTATTAACCAGGATCAACATGGGAAGGGAAGGCAGAGTCGAGCCTGATTAGTGGAGGACTCATTAGGTCTTTAACACCTCAGATGCCAACACTTTCATGTAAATTTTCCTTGTTGAATGCAGAGAGCTATCCTGACATCTGAGAAGGGAGATAGGTCGGGAGCAAAGAATTAAGAAGGGCATTTGCCTGAGAATTTGCTCACTGATAGATCTGTCTTTTGACTGGGAGATCAAAGGCTACTAGGAATGTAACTGCCAGACATTTGATAGAAAATGGCCCAGAGATCCTGCAAAGTTTTCACTTTATTTAAATAGGAGGTTTCCACATATCCCCTCAAGCCCGTCTTCTTCTCAAGGGTGAAGATGCAAGCAGGATGGTGTTAATCACTGATGGAAAAATATAATCCTGAGTGAAAAGTCATCTGCGTGTACTTTTGTTGTGTTTCTATAAATCACGACTTGTATTGCTTGATTATTTATTTACTGAGGTAATGTTGGTTTACATTGACGCTGGTATTTTGGAAGTGCAAGATGCTCGCCTCAGGTGTAGTCACCTGAGGGGTGAAATAAGTGAAATAAGTCAGAAGGAGAGACAGATACCAGGTGGTGTCACTTCTATGTGGAATCTAGAGAATCCAAGCCAAGGGCAAGTAGAAATGTTTTTTCCCTAGATTTTAATTCATTGCTTGGATTGCCTCATTCAAGTCACATCACAAGCCAGTAAAAGAAAGTAGCATTATAAACACCCATTTTCATATTAGAAAACTAAGGCTCATCAACAGGAAATTGCTTGATACTGTACAACCAGGAAGACACAGAGCTGGGGTTTCCATGTGGCAGCTCAGTCACCTGGCTTTTTCTTTTTTTTAAAAAAATTTTATTTTATATAATTCTTACATCATTTTTCATCTTTGCACAATGCATGCATTTTCATTTTGGTTATATTCCCCATACAGTTGCACCCCCCACCCCCTTATTTTGACACTTGGCTTTTTCTTAAGGAGCCTGAGTGTGGATGGGCGAGTCAGCAACTGTGATCTGTGTTAGGAGCTGAGCTCACAGGCCCCAGCAGATGCCATCCAGGGGTCTTCAGGACAAATCTTTATCTCCATTTCTAAAGAGCAGCCCTCTGCCCTTCCCAGCTCTTGCTTTCCTGTGAAACTCAGCAAATACCACTGAGAAAACTCCTGCTTAACCATGACACCAAGGGTGGATTTTTCAGGAAATCTATAGAGTTTTTTTTTTTTTTTTAGTTTTTTTTTTTTTTTTTTAGTTTTTTTTTTTTTTTTAATAGAGGCATGCTTTATTTATTTGTTTGCTGGTTTGTTTTTGTTTATACATGCACTGGGTACAGTCAGAAGCGCAGGAGGGTGAGAGAATTCACCAGAACCAGAGCAGGGAGCAGAGCAGGCAGAAGGACCGAAGTACACTGCTGAGGGGAGCAGCGGGCGGCAGGAGAGGTCTGCGCGCCATGTGGGACCCTCCTCCGGTGGCCGGGGAGCAGCCGGGGATCGAACCGGCGCCGCAGAGGCCGCGGGCAGCTTCGCAACCCAGCGCTCAACCGCTGCGCCACCGGGTAGGCCCGGAAATCTATAGAGTTTAATATAGTTTGTCTATTCCAACACCCAGACAGCACTTGCTTGCAGCTGATTTTTCTTCCAGAACTTTAAATTTTCAATAAGTACATGCAATTGGACTAGAGTAGCAGAAAACTTACAATTCAGATCACATCACTTCCCAGCTTAAATCTTTCCAGTGGCTACCTTCTACACTTAAAATAAAATCCAAGTTTCCTAAGGTGAGCTGCCAGGTCCTACATGACCAAACTTTGGCTTCTGTCCCCAGTGTCACTTGTACTACTCTCTCCCTTTGCTTTCAACTCTCCAGTCCCCCTGGCCTTACTTACGTTGCACACTCTGGGCCTTTGCACATACTCTGCACCAGCCCTGGGATGCGCTCTCTCTAATTGCTTTGTATCTCTCTCCTTATTTTCCAGGTATCAGCTCATATGCTTTCTTCTCATATGGCCTTTCCTAAATACCGATTTATTGCCATTTTTTTGCTTATCACCCCCCCCCCCCAATATCTGCTATCCCAATGTAACAGGGTGGTGCCAGAGAAAATGGGAAGTTTCAGGTTTCCTGCCCCACCCAAAAAAGTGTGGAGCTGAGCACGGAGAAGAAGAAGCTGGAGAAGGGACGAAGGAAGGAGGAAGCAGAATGGAGAGCCAGAAGGAGACCTGGAGGGGGCACATGGAACAGAGAGTGATGTGAATAAACTGCGCTTGCCTTTTGGTTGTGGACAGGGTGACACAGATGTGGGTGAGAGACCTGTGGGGAGATGACACTGGAAGTTTTTATCTTGAATTTGGTTTTGCTCTTTTCTTCCCAAACTTGCCTGGTTGTTTCTGATCCTATTCTGTGGTTCCCCACTGGGAGATGCTTTAGACTTGTGGCAGGCTTTCAGGCCTTGCTCTGGGTGGACTTTTCTCCCGTTTGGGTGGACTTTTACCCACGAGGGGACGGGTAACTTTGGGTGCTTGATTTAGAAACTATATTCTTTGCCTTTCCTGTATTGTTTCCTAATTGTATTAAAGTTCCTTTTCATTAAATTCTCATATATTTTGTGTTGATGTGGCGGATGGCAGAACCTATTTAGAACAGGCAGATTTCTGTGGCCTGGGGTGACCCTCCCCTTGCCCTACAACACCAACACACTGTTTTATTTGCTTTATAGCAGGGGTTGTTATTTGAAATAATCTTATTAATGCATCCATTTATATACTATTCATCACTTTCCACTACTGCATTGTGCCTGCTCTGGTTTGTCCCTAGAGACTAGTGTAGATGTTCAATAAATAGTTATTGAATGGAGGATGGTTAGCTCTTCTGGAAAACCAAAGAACCCAGCCTCACCTATTGTGACAGTATCGAAAGCCTCATTTTAGGCTTTGCTCAGGTCTTGGGTATAGAAGACAGATGAGAAAGTGGTGGAGATCTTTTTGGTCAACGACTGTCAACTCAGATTTATGCTACTTTCCTGTCCAAGCCTCAAATTCATTATTAATGTACAACGAGTAGACAAGTTTTAGTTTTCTCAAATATGTCTATGGCAAAAAAAAATTGACAATATATTGTACAATAAGCTGTTGATTTATAAGTCCCCAGTAGACACACACATTATTCTGAATGCATAATTACATTGCAGGCAGCACATTTTTCACCTGGGATATGGCACATTTAGATAAAAACTAAGTATGCTCAACTGGGTGCCTCATCTAAATCTGGCTATGGAGAATGCATATAAAATTAACATTCCTTTAAAATAAGCGCGTTGTGGATACAGCTGGAAAGGCTACTTGCATCACCCGGAGTGTGCAGATTTGGGAGGACAGGCTGGAGCTTGGGCTTCCCTGGGCCACTGAGGTCTATGACAAAGCTACAGAGGCTGCAGCTGACTTCTCAGAGATAATGAGGGCAGACAACAATCCAGGAGTTACAAAAAGAGTCTTTTATGTCAGGCAGTCCTGGGTTAATATTCCACTTCTGAAACTGAAGATGTGTGTAACTTTGCCCAAATCCCTCAACCTCTCCAGACTTAGTTTTCTCAGCTGCATAAAAAGGGAGAGCAGTAGTATTTATCACATAAGATGAAGCAAGGTAGTGCAGGGAAAGCATCCTTCCACAGTCAGTGTTGAGATGATACTCCTATCAGTCCCTTTGTAGTTGTAGTTGCTGCATCAGTGAGAGGCTATTCAGATGAAAGTGCAGAGGCCTGGGTTCGAGACCTTATTCTGCCAGTGCACATATTGCTTAGGAAGTTTTTATGGTCTCTGTGGCTTTGAACAGATTCCACTGGTGCAATCTATGATATCAGTCAATCGACATCTACTTCCTGAGCATGTCACAAAACCCAACTGAAACAATGCTAGACAGTGCTATAGAGGGTCAAAGGACAGTGTTAAGGGAACAGACAGGTTCCTCTATACATGTGTTCATTCATGTGCTCAATTGCAAGACCTCTCAGGCTCAGAGAACAACAACTATGGGATTTGTTAAACAAGGGAAACAAAGAGTTTCTAAGGCCACGAGTGGCCAGTTACCTCACCCCAGATAGTATCCACAGTGTCCAGAAGTCACAAAGAAAAGCCACTCATATGATATGGCACTGCCCTGTCAATAAGGGCCTGGAGCTTATGGCACACCGGCAAGCAATGGGCCAGGATCCAACTCAGGGTGGCAGCTGGAGATGCTCACAGGTGGAGCTGCTGAGATGACACTGCAGAAGCCAGAGCAGCAGTATGAAGGCCGACCTGGACAGCTCTTGATGTTGGACTAGACAGAAATGGAAGCAACAGCATCAGAAGGTAGAGCCAGGGCCTCCCCGGTGGCCTAGCGGTTGAGCGCTGGGTTGTGAATCTACCCACAGCCTCTGCGGCACCAGTTAGATCCCGGCTGCTCCCCGGCCACCGGAGGAGGGTCCCACATGGTGCGCAGACCTCTCCTGCGGCCCGCTGCTCCCCTCATCAGTGTACTTCGGTCCTTCTGCCTGCTCTGCTCCCTGCTCTGGCTCTGGTGAATTCTCTCACCCTCCTGCACTTCTGACTGTACCCAGTGCTTGTATAAATAAATGAACAAATCTTTAAAAAAAAAAAAAAGGTAGAGGCAGACAATTAGAAGCAGTGGTCGGCGCTCAAAGGTGACCTACACACGGAGTACTGGTCACCTGTCAAGAGTGCTGGACAGCAATGGCCAGCAGTGACAATCACCACCAGTCACCAGGAGGTGGTGTCAGATAAATCAAAGTTAACAGCTCTTTGTGAGCAACAGGAATGAGCCAATACCATAACAGCTCTTTGAGACACCAGGCTGAGGCCTATGGCATTCTGCTCCTTGCAGACAGGCAGGCAGAGAGACACTCCAACCCTTAGAGAGGCAGAACAGCAACTCCCCTGCCTAGCCCCCTTCACTATTAGCTACATAATCAATACATTATTGCAAACTCAAGGCCCATCTGTTTACTAGATGTCCAAACCGTGGAAAACATAGCATTTTAAAGTATTGGCTCTCTGCTATGTGCAAGGTGAAAAATTGCCTGATTCATTTTCCTTACACTTAGGATTGAAATTGGTTCAATCATGCTTGTGGGGTGCAGGACTCTGAAGAGACTATGAGGTAGAGCAAGAGCCAGCTTGGGTCAGTTTGCAGCTTACCTCTGAAGAGTGACAAGGATTCGTTGGACCCCTTCAAAGAAGGAGGATTCTGCTCAGCCTCCTCTGAAGAAAGGGCCATGTGGGGCAGTTGACCTCCAGGGTGTTCACCAGACCTTCATGGACTTCCTAGACCTTCATGGTCTTGGTAGACTCCTAGACCTCCACACCTCCAAAGACCTTTGCAGAGACTCAGACCCTGCACCTGCCTCTGACATTGCCTGCAAGGACACTTTTGGGCTTGGCCCAGCATCTCGAAGGGCTGACCACAGGCTGCTTCTACGGCACCACTTCCTGGTGCTATTGAGTCCATCACCGTCCAGTCTGGTGTCCAGCCAGCCTTCAGACAGCTGCTGTGGGCTGCCACGTGTCTCCTCATCTTCCACCAGTGGCCTTTGCTGGAACTTCTGGACACTGGAGACCATCTGGAGTGAGAGAGCCCAACATTTGTGGCCTTAGAAATGCTTTCCTTCTCCCCAGTCTCCTGTTAAATAAACCCTGTTGTTGGACCCTGGTATAGAGTGGTCTTGTAATTGTATTGTTGTAGAAATTCTGGCCTTTTACCCAGGCAGAGGAAGAACAAGCAGTACTTCAAGAATTGTGAGGTCAGGAAAAGATTTATTACTCATGCATGAGGTCCCAGACGTGGGTAGCCCCATTGGGTCTGAGCACTGGATTGAAAACAAAGGGATCCTTTTATACATAACTGTCTTCACATTTGTTACTTTGATAACATCATTTTTTTTCAGCAGGCACAACCATTTGATGCAAAGTCCCCAGACAAGTATGTGTGTGTGTGTGTGGGGGGGAAGGAGGGCATGCAATGGGGGAAAGATGCAGACTTTTGGAGATGACCTTAGAGAGACAGACCAGCTTGGCCAGCTACCCCACCCTTCTGAAATGCAACTTTGTTTAGACAGGAGTGCTGAGGCTCCAGCCAAGAAATTTTAAAGGGAAAGAGCTATAAGTAAGCAAACTTGTTGATTATGGCTGTTCATTGCACCTGTTCTCTGGCACTGTTTGCACACAGCACTCTTTAAAGTCTTCTTTTTTAAGGTTTCAGTTGTCCTTTAAGACTCTTTTTTTTTAAATTTATTTATTTTTATGCAAGAACCGGGGTACAGGCCAGATGTATGGGAGGGTGAGAGGATTCACCAGAGACAGAGTGGGATACAGAACAGGCAGACTGAAGAAATACACTGCTGAGGGGAGCAGCGGGCGAGACAGAAGAGGTCTGCTGCACCATGTGGGACTCTCGCTGGCCAGCCGGGATGGAACCCGCGATGCAGAGGCTGCGGACAGCTTCACAGTGGGGCACTCAACCGCTTGCGCCACCAGGGAGGCCCTCTTTTAAGACTCTTGAGCACTGTTTTGTACTGTCTCATTTTCAGTCTAGGTTAAAGTGTCTTTTAAAAATTATAATTAAAGATAACTTTGAATCTGACTTCCCAAGTTGAAGTACAAACCCATAGGTGTAGCAAGAACAGTCCTGGCCTTGAACACCTTAACGAACTCAACCCCCAGCTCATTAGGAAAGATGACTGAGATCAGCAGCTGTCTTCCCTGGAGAATTGATATGAATGTTCTTGTAGATGGAGGTTTGTTCCTAGGAAATATGGAAGCTTTGGGGCCCAAGTCTTTGAGGGCAGCTTGCAGGTGCCCTGACCAGCTTCCTAATGGACTTGACCTGCAACAGTGTATTTATTTGCTGTTTCCTATAATAAGCATTGCTCAGCTGTGGGGAAGTGCCCCAGGCAATGGAAAGCAGCTTGAGAAGGCAGGAAGGCAGGGCAGTGCTGTGCTGGGGCAAAGCCTGGGGTTTTCTCTACTACCCCTTGCTGTTATAGGACAGGGAGAGGGGCAGCCCAAAACCCTGCAAACCTGCCTATTCTAAATGGGTTCTGCCATCCGCCGCATCAATACAAAACATAGGAGACTTTAATGAAAAGGAACTTTAATAAAACTAGGACCAATACAGGTAAGGCAAAGAATCTAGTTTCTAAATCAAGCACCCAAAGTTACCCATCCCCTCGTGGGTAAAAGTCCATCCAAATGGGATTGGCCCAGAGCAAGGCCCCAAGGCCTGCCACAAGTCTAAAGCATCTTCCAGTGGGGACCCACAGAAAAGGGTCACAAACAACCGGACAAGCCCGGAAGGAAAAGAGCAAAATCAACATCAAGATAAAAGCTGCCATGGTCACCTCCCCATGGGTCTCACCCACATCTGTGTCACCCAGTCCACGACCAAAAGACAAGCGCAGTTTCTTCACGTGTCTCTAGGCTCCATGCGCCTCCTCCAGGTCTCCTGGCTCCATCCTGCTTCCTTCCTCAGTCTCTTCTGCAGCTTCTCCTCTTCCTGCTCAGCTCCACCCTCCCTTGGGTGGGGCAGGGAACCTCCCCCTTTCCTGGGGACCACCCTGTTGCATTGCCACTGAGCATAGCTCCCTAAGCTTGGTTTCTCTGAAAGCCAGGCTTACCTGGGCCATGTTTACATCATTTAATGCTTACGTTTTATATATAAGAAAAAGATGAGAAGCTGTCCAGAACAGAAGACTGAGTTCAAGGTATTTAAAGAAATTATTCTTTAGGAAGCAGATTGCTCTGAGCCTCTGTGATTCATTTAATAATATATTAGCATTTCAATATAATACTTGTTGTTTTCTTCACCTACTTCACTTCTACTCTGTTTCTTAAGAACAAAAATAGGTGAGGGAGCTACAGAAAACAGAAAAGTGAAACAGTAACCCCATGCTATTGCCAAGTGTTCTCCATTTCTTGCAAAGGAGGCTGTAGGCACCACCCAGATGAAGAGCTTTCCCTTAATGATGAGTAGCACAGAGCAGAGATGCTCCAGCAGAGCAGTGGCTAGAAGGATGTTAAGTTGCAAACCAGACATGGAAATTTGTGCTTTTCCTAGAGATACTTCCTGAGCTCCAAAGGAAGCCAGGGACAGTGCTTTATGCTGGGGTTATAGATAAGGAAGGCCACATTGTTCCTCTGACTGGTTCCAGGTAAAGAGGACAGACAGGAAGTAGATTGGGGCTTAATTCTACAGTGACCTTAACAAATCCTATTTGTGGATCTCTTATATGGGGTTGCTGAATGTGCTAGCTAATTTCTACTTCATTTCATTGAATGCTGCCAAAGGGCCTGCCTGCATGCTATTAGCTTCATCTTGCAGCTAGGCAGACTGAGGTCCCCAGGGGCTAAATCTCTCCACCCAGGCCACAGAGGTGGTGGGACCTCAAGGGGCCTAATCCAGGAGGGTCTGAGCCCATCTCTGTTCTTTGGTGAAACTCCATTCAATACAGGAACTGGGTTTACATATCTCTTAATTAGAGTGTTGTAGAAATTCTGGCCTTTTACCCAGGCAGAGGAAGAATGAGCAGTACTTCAGGAGTGATGAGGTCAGGAAAAGCTTTATTACTCATGCCTGAGGTCCCAGACCTGGGTAGCCCCCAGGGTCTGAGGCCTGGTTTAAAGACAAAGGGTTCCTTTTATACATAACTGTCCTCACATTTGTTCCATTGATAGCATTGTTTTTCAGCAGGCACAACCATTTGCTGCAAAGTCCCCAGATTAGGCCATGAGGACAGGCAAAGGGGGAAAGAGGGAGACAACCAGGATGGCCTTGGAGAGAGACAGACTAGCTTTGACTGGCTTTCTGACCCTTCTGAAATGCAATTTTGCTTAGACAGGAGTGCTGAGGCCCCAGCCACGAATCTTTAAAGGGGAAGAACTGTAAGTAAGCAAACTTGTTGATTATGTCTGCATTGGAGTGTTCTTTGCACCGGGCTGGAAGTTCTGGGGAATTATTTTTTTAAATATTTATTTATTTATTTTATACAAGAACTGGGATACAGGTCAGAAGCATGGGGGAGGGGTGAGAGAATTCATCAGAGCGGGGAGCAGAACAGGCAGACGCACTGAAGACACTGCTGAGGGGAGCAGCGGGCGAGGCAGGAGGTCTGCTGCGCCATGTGGGGTTCTCCCTGGCCGGCAGTGAATCCAACCATCGCTGCAGAGGCTGCGGACAGCTTTGCAGTGTGGCGCTCAACAGCTGCGCCACCGGGGAGGCCCTGGAATTTTTACTGTATTTATTTGCTCAATAATATATTTTCTCATTAAGGAAAAGGTGGTTCTGCCTTCTGGGTGGTTCTAGCCTAGTAGAGAGAAATAAGGGAAAGAGGCAAAAAAACCATTAATGTGCAGTAAAACTTAGTGTGACATGACTGTGTAAAAGAATGAAGTTTGGCTTTTTCAAGAGAAAAAAAGGTTTGTCTGGGGGAATCACACCTGCTGAGTAGTCTCAGCAGGTAGAAATGCTTATTCTGGCTGTGGGTGTTTGGTAAAACCAGCAATTCAGATTTCTGCCTGGAAAGAGTTTTAAAGCAAGCGCGATTAGAAAAGACACACCGCCCTTCCTCCCCACTCGTACAGGTCGGAGTGACACGGTACACTGTGCTGATTAAAATGAGACCCTGCAGGGGCGGACCTGGTGGGTCAGTGAGCAGGAGAGGCTCACCCCCAATCTCTGTCGGGGGAGGCAGTCAGCACTTAGCCATTCCAGAAAACATAAAACTTAGTCTTTTCATTTTTGCTCCCAAGTATGACTCCACAAATCTGCCTGAGGACTTGTGTTCTCAGGGGGGAGCACTATGCCACTTAGCAGGCAGGGCGTTGGTCCACCTAGCAATCCAGTTCTGCCCAAGGAGCTCCTGGATCCTTGATGCAGATGAGGACATGCCCAGCCTGATGGAAAGTTGCTCTCAGCCTCCTGCACTCCACCTCTGAATAAGTCACCCTTATTATTCATCTTTCCTATTTCAAACCACTTTCCTATTTCAAACCATTTCTTAGAGAACCTAAGAAATGTGGGATTAGTCTGGATTTCTATCTACTACTTCCTCCATCGATGCGGGTTTATTAGAAAGCAACAGTGGTAATCATGATTCCATCACTCCAGCAGGAGCTGTTTCTCTAAAAGGCACTGAGGGTGACTATAGTAGGAAGGCCCTGTGCACCGGCCAGAATGGGCCCAACGTAGCTGCGGGAACTCAAGTTCCTCCCTTCTTCCCATTTCTGCAGAGTCAAGAACAGGTCTTGGCCTCCCCTGGTGGCGCAGGCGTTGAGCGCTGCACTGTGAGGCTGTCTGCTGCCTCTGTAGCGCCGGTTTTGTCCTGGCCCACTGGCTGGCGAGGGTCCTATATGGTGCGGCAGACCCTCCTGTCTTGCCCGCTGCTCCCCTCAGCAGTGTTCATCAGTCTACCTGTTCTGTTCCCCACTCTGTCTCTGGTGAATCCTCTCACCCTCCCGTGAATCTGGCCTGTACCCCGGTTCTTGTATAAAAAAAAAAAAAGAACAGGTCTCATGTGGAGGCCTGGGGGGCAGGGGTCAACAGAATTCTGAGGCTGGAGTTCTGATGATAAGCTGAAATGGGTGACTTCAACAAGTTTCTGGGTTTGTGTCAGATTTACAATTGCTAAGAATGGTCCCAGAAAATTACCCTTTGATCGGTGTAAGCGTGTTATTTGATTGCCTCTCCAGTAGCCAGGGAGCTGGTGGTTCTTGAGTTGCAGGGACAGTTGCTGCTGCCATCTGCCATCTTCATCAATGTCACAGGATTTTGCAGGAGGAAAGATGTTTAGGTCACCAAAAATACTAGAGGGATTCGAGAGGGAAAGCCCTTGCATCCTGTCTTTGGCAGAACTCTCTGTGCATTGCTGGTAATGTTTGAGACAGCCAGACACAAGAGCAGGGAGGAGGCGTCGGTCTTGTCAGGACATTGTACAAGGCAATGCCTCACTCACAAATGTACATGTGGGTGCCCAGGTATTTAAACAGGTCCTTTTAGGGGCCTCCATGGTGGTACAGCATTAAAGATAGCATTATGAAGCTATTGCCAGCCACTGCAGCACGAGTTCAATCCCCGGCCAGGGAGGTGACCCACATGGCACAGCAGACCTCTCCTGTCTCGTCTGCTGCTCCCCTCAGCAGTGTATTTCAGTAGATCTGCCTGTTCTGCTCCCCACTCTGTCTCTGGTGAATCCTCTCACTCCCCCCAGCTCCCAGCACCTCTGGCCTGTACCCCAGCTCTTGTATGCATAAATAAATAAATCTTTAAAAAATAAATAAAAAACAGGCACACATGTATAAATATGTGGGCCCTTTTCATTCAGCAAAGACTCAAGTTGTTTGCCACCCCCAAAGCGAATTCCCTCCAGCGAGACAGGTTCTCTTGCACGTGAATGAAGACATCTGCTCAGGCGCGCAGGATTCCCTCTGCATCCAATCAAAAAATAGTAAACAAATAAATGCCGTTCACACCCCCCTTTCCCACTTAACTCTTCATCCTTGGAAGACTTCTGCAGAGAGGACCCCGACTGTATCGGATTTTAATGGAATACTTCAACCAATCAACCACTGAGTATAATAGCAGCCAGTCAATTAATTAAGGGACAAACGAAGCACAGATTCATCAAAGCCACTATTTTGCTTCCTAATTAGGACTCATCATCACTGTGCTGGGTGTTTTTTCCTCCAAATTCATCAAGGTCTGATTTAATTGTCACAGAAACCTGAATAGAAAATTAAAGTGGTTGGGCATTCCAGGCCTTCCATCTGAAGCAAAGACGAGAGGCTTCTCTTCCTGTTTAGCAGCGGGCCAGCACATTTCTGATCATTGGTGGATACTCTTTGGGACAAGTCCATCTGTGAAGGACTTGAGAGGAGATGGGGAGGCCGTGTGTTTTGTTCCTACCCTGTGCATGGAGCAGGCTGTTTGCAGCCATGGCTGTGGCATGCTGGGGACAACAGCTGTGTGGTAGCTGGCAGTTGCCAAAGGCCTTGGTAGGGCTTCTGGTGAAACGCAGTGCCCCTAACTGAGTGGATCTGTTCGAGAGTCTGACGGTGATGGTGCAGAATAGAGAGTTATGGACCAACACTTTTGGTCCTTTTTGTCTCTTGGAAAAGGATAATGGAAAATTTAGATTCTTTTGGCCCCAAAACATTCTCTTAGCTCCGTGCACACCTGCATTCCTCTCCATCACCAGCTCATCTTCCTGGTCCTAGGCACCAAGACCTCCCTCTCCAGGTGGGGCTCAGGTGCCTCTAGCTTCCTGTCTCTGCCTCCATTCCCACTGTACCTTGGCCCCGCCCGCATGAATTCTTCATTCTGCAGCCAAGGTGACCTTTGCAATTTAAATAGGCTGGTGCCTCTCTTCTGCTCAAATGCCTTCCTCAGCAACCTTGCTATTTAGGGCAGAACTGTAAGTCCTTGTAGCCTAAGCTGCCCTGGAGTCATCTGCTTTTATGACTTCACTGACTTCACACTATGACAGGTCCCTCACAGGTCCTTCACACTTCCCTCCCTCTTTACTCAAACCCCAAACTGCTTGTGCATGAGTGTGCGTACACACACACACACACACACACTTTCCAGGAATGGGCACTGGGGGAAGGGAGTTTGGGTAGAGGGAGAGAACCTCCTTTCCAGAACTTTTCCTTACATCTCTGATGCTGTTCTTGACATTTTCCATCTTAAAACTCAGTGCCCAGTGCATTACATTAGTACTGCTTGGACACTGGAGTATGGACAACTTGCTTCTAACCATGAGATCCTCCACCTTTCCACTGCTTTCCTCAATCCAAAAACTCTATCAGAATCCTTTTTTTTTTAATTTTAAAAAAGATTTATTTACTTATTTATACAAGCACTGGGTATAGGCAGAAGCGCGGGAGGGTGAGAGAATTCACCAGAGCCAGAGCAGGGAGCAGAACAGGCAGAAGGACAGAAGTACACTGCCGAGGGGAGCAGTGGGCGGCAGGAGAGGTCTGCGCGCCATGTGGGGCCCTTGCTAGTGGCCGGGAATTGAACCAGTGCTGCAGAGGCTGAGGGCAGCTTCATAGCCCAGCGCTCAACCACTGTGCCACTGGGGAGGCCCTCCATGAGAATCTTGAGTTGATGTCTCCCTCTCTCTTACCTTCCTTCCTTCTTTCTGTCTGCTCATCCGGCCATCAGCCATCCATCCATCCGTCCATCCATTCGTCCTCCCCTTCATCATATTGCTATGTGTTCTTAAAATGTGTATTATTTAGTTATGATTTATTTTATTTATAAAATGGTATTATGCTATATATAATCTGTGATATTTCTTTTTTCTTATATTTCTATTCAATATTGTGATGTTAAAATTCACCCATACGGGTGTAGTGGCTATATGGCACTCACTTTGATGGCCACAAAGCATCCTCTTGAATGTTTATACCACAGGGAATTGACCCTTTCTCCTGTCTATGGGCATTCAGGCTACTTCCATGTTTCTCTTCCTAAGAATAGGGTTTCTGTGAGCATTCTTATACAGCTTTCCTTTCACACAAGATGTTCTTACTTGGTTTATGTCCCAGGAGGGGAATTGCACTCAGTTGTGGGGTGGGTAAATGTATAATTTGATAGCTAGTATCCAAAGGGACTCCACTGCAATGTATGAGAGACCCCAGATGTCCTGGTGCTCATGGGGTGCAAATCAAGTTCAACAATAGTGTTTCTTTGACCTGTGCTATTGAAATGGTATAAAATTGTATCTTCTTGTGATCTTCATGTACATTTCCTGATCATCAATGGATATAAGTCAGGGTGAATTCTTTCCACCCTTGACTGTGTTCAGTGTTATTCAAACTTCAAGTCTCAGTTTAAATCCGTTTCCTCATATTAACTTTTTCCCCCCTTAAGAAACCAAATCAATAACCTAAAATTTCTCTGTTCTAGACATGTGGGCAATTTCGTTGCAATAAGGATATCTCAATACTATCTTCTTTGCTAGGAAAAGTCCTTTACACTTTAGATATCCCTAAGTGTATGATGAACATGGAACTTAATATAATTCAGCTAATTACCTTCAAAGAGAGGAGAATTCTTTGAATTATTTTATCAAACCCTTTGTATTCAAACCCAGTTCAAACTGGTTTTAGGACCAAAGGAGCTTATATCAGCCTATGTAACTGACAATTCCAAAGACTGAGTCAGGTCTGGCTGGATCAAGTCGTTCAACTAAAGTTCCCAGGACTCTGTCTGTACTACCACCATGCAGTTTGCTTTATTTTTCCTTTTTTGTCTCTGTTTCTTCTCTTGCAGACCACCTTTTATATGCTTCCAGTACGATGGCCTTTGCACCTTCAACTTCAATTCACCAGAAGATAGAAGAGTTCTTACCCAACATCTGCAGGATAATACTAGGAAATAATCATAGTAAGTAGCATAGCTAACATTTTTCTAGTTTCTTATAATTTTAACTCAAAATAATAAGACCCATACATAACTGTTTAAACATGATGAATGCTGTATAACTTAAAAATGCATTTATAACATTTCTAGGGTTTTTGTTTGTTTTTGCTAACACATATTGAGTACTTACTTTGTGCTTCTGGCTTTATGCTCATTCTTGCATTAATGACACATTCTATGAGGAAGAGGCTGTTAAGATCTCGGTATAGAAGCCAGAGACTTCAGGAATTTATGTAAGCTGTTGGAGTTCACACAGTCGGTTAGTGGCAGAGCTGGCTTTAGAGAGTGGGATGTCTCACGGGCTCTGCTGGAGTGTTTCCTGATTTCCTCACTGGCAGGGCCTGGGACACCATGATTGACCAGCTGTTTTCTATGTGCACTCTCAGGCCTATAGTGTGTGAGCTTGTGTGTGTGTGTTTGTGTGCATGTGCACACATGCATGCACACGTGTATAGGGGACCATTTTGGGCCTGTTGGAAAGGAAAGGAGTACCCTCAGAAGAAAAGGGGGTGTGTTATCTAAATCAAGGCATGGAGAGCATCCTGGGAAGACAGAACTTCACTGACCACGAGGCACTGCTCCTCCCATTTGACTCACTAGGTGGTGCATGCTGGGGAGTGGGGGGTGTCTTTCCTAGGTTAAGGACCTCAGGTGTCTTGGGTAAGACACACCCTACTCTATGCAAGCTTCTCAGCTGTCTTGGAAAAGAGCAGAGACTTGCTGGGAGGAAGGGAGAACCTCTCCACCCCCAGGTTCTCGGCCTGCAGCCAGTGGCAGTCCAGCTGAGAGCTGGTTGCAATTCACTGTGAAGGGTCTGCAGCTCATGATATGAAGAGGCTATTTCCAAGCCCCTACCCTGAAGTGTCTGGACAGCATTAGCCATTTCCTGCTGCTTCCATGGTGACAGCTGGAGGACCTTCCATGGTGACAGCAAGGGCTCCCAGGATGGGTGGAGAGCGGGTAGTTCCACTGTGTTGCCTGAGTAGGGACCGTGCCTGTCACTTACCATTCTAGATGCATCCATGCTTCCCAGCACCAGACTAGATTGAATTTCCATAAAGAGTCCTTCCTTCCTCAGCTTGTCAGAATTCTGCTGAAGTTAGCAGTAATGCGACCTTGGTTCGTGATGCTTTTCCTTTGATGCTCATAGAGGCTGATGGAGACCGGTGCTCTCCTAGTCTCCACTCCACTCACCATTCCTGCCTCTGTTTTACTTGCTACTAAGGCAATGCTGGTTGGTTTGGATTGTAAAGGAAGGTTCTTATACAACCCTTTCTAGGCTGGGTCTGGAAATCCTGAGACAAACATTTCCCACATCATCAGGTTTTCTAGTCAAGTTCTGCAAACTCTCCCTCAGCAAAGAGCCCATCACTGAGCTTTCCATGGGCTCAGAAAATCAAACTCTGGAAGGAGCAGAAACAGTAAGCAGTGAGGTGACAAGAACTTGATTGAAAAGTCACCTCCTGAGGTCGGGTCCTGGAACTGCCTCCTTGGTCTCACAATTCTGACTCTCTGATCCTCAGATCTTCTTAAGGTGGAGACCTCGCACACAGGGGACCCAGGGGCAAGCTCCACAGCCCTGCAGATATAAAGGGGAGTGTTTATAAACTGTGCGTCAACTTGGCTTTATGAAATTTGCAACATGTTACCTTGGTCATAGTTTGAGCCAAGAAACATTTTTCAAACCTGCAGGTGTTTTGCTTTGTGGCTGGGATTGCCTGCTAACCTTTCTGAATAGTCTGTGGTCTTGTTCTATTCCTCCATATGCAACCTCTGGGTGGGAAGCTGAAGAAGCTATGTAACACCAACCGCCTCAGCAACTAGCATTAGTTAAGCTATGTTCTAATAAGACATGCTTTAGCTGTAAATGTTAGCATTTAGAATTCACGTTCCTCATTTCAATCTAATTCCTGGTGAAACAGCCAGTGGAAAGATTTATGGGTGAGGGGATCTCACAGGAAGATTTCCTCTGAAAGTTCAGAGTTGGGGCAGATGCTGACAATGTCTCAGTACTGATTTTGCTTAAGAACTCTGTTCGTAAAGGAATTTCCATTGTGAATAAATCTGTATTCTGTGAGGGCCACACCATTGTTCTAAACTGCTGCTTTACTGTACATGTGGTTGTAGGGGTAGGTTGGGCACAGGGCTGGTTCTTTGATCCGAGCAGACCGAGTAAAGGAGAGTCCTGGAGCCCTCGGTGGCTTTCTCAGGCTTTTATTGCTCTTTACATGTAGTGCAGCAACCAGGTACACAGTAGGCAGGGTGCCGGGGGCCAGGAGGTCGGCAAGTCTTTACTCTGGGCTTCTCTGGCGTTATTTCTCCTTTCTCTTTCCTGCCTCTCTTCTCTTGGCGACTATCTCAATACTGCAGGCGACTATCTCAATACTGCAGGCATGGCCCATGGAAGTGACAACACAACTATAACAATGTAAAAAATCCAGGTACCGCCTATCAGGCATGCAATGCTAATGGAGGGAGGGCAGAAAAGCCTGAAAATCATCTATCCTGGTGTTCCTGGGAGGCCAGACCACAGTCAAGTTCATTCTTCTGTCTCGGGTATTTTCTCTGTAGTGCCTGCCCTCCACAGGGCCTGTGCTGGATTCGGGGCCTAGAAATTGGCACAAGACAGACCAGGCCGCTGTTCACGTGTTGCTGGGAAGGATGCTGGGGGTCCTTATGGGTGTGTGCTAAGCCCTGGAATTTGTGAACCTTTGTTTTTCTATCACAAGGGAACTTGCAGATGTGATTACGGGAAGGATCTTGAGTTGAGGAGTATATCCCACATCGTGTTTATGTAGTCACAGGCAAGGGGGCAGGAGATAAGAATCATTAATAGGAGATGAGGCAGTGGAAGCAGGACACTGGAATGGTGGAAGAAGGGAGCTGAGGAATGCAGGCAGCTTCTGGAAGCTGGAACAGGCAGGTAATGGCCTGTTCTTTGTGGCCCTTGGAAGGGACACAGCCCTGATCACCCTTTAATCGTAGGCTTCTACCCTTCATGATGTGAAAGAACATGTGTGTGGTTTTAATCTGCTACGTTTGTGACAGTCTGTTATAATAGCATCAGAAAGGGAGGCAGCAGCTAACATTTCAAATGAGGGCAAGGGACAATAAGGCAGCAGAACAGTATTTCCCAACATGGTGCTGTCAGCATTGGGGGCGAGATGGTTTTCCTTCATTGTACCTCCCCTCAGACAATGTAGAACACTTGGTACCCTTTTGCCCCATCTGAGAAATGCAGTAGTGGCTTCTCATTTTCATGTCCATCAAACCTATCCCTGCACATTTCCATATACTCCTCGGGTGGCAGCACTGCCCTGGCAGAGACCTGTGGCTGTGACTCCCCCAAGGTGGAAGGAAGTTGCTGAAAGGGAATGACAAGTTGCAGCAGGTGTCGCTGCTGGTGAGGGCTCTGGGGGCACAGCCCCTCCAAGGAGTGGAGGGTGAGCGTGTTCCTGTTATGGGTGGGGAAAGGAGGCTCCGAATGGTATGATGGTAGATGGAGCAAGCTTTGAGTTGGAATCCAGTGTTTCTCCTGCGGTATTACACTTTCTCAGTGCTTTTTATTCTACTCTTTCCACTCACACAGTTTTACAGAAATCTTACATATGGTTTCCATTTCAGAGTCTAACACCAGCACATGTTTTTAAGCAGGTAATTTGCTGGGCAATGATGCCAACCTTAGTTACATTAAGGAAGTTAGTGTTTTTTTACATCAGCCGCATCCTCAGTATTGGCACTAAGTAGATTAACATGCCCATTTGATTGGGAATAACGTTTGGCATCAGTTGCGTTAATTCTATATGACTTTTGACTATGCGTTATGTTGTTTGGTTAATGGAAAATTATAGTGAAACCAAATTCCTGCATTCTGCTTATAGCAAATTGTATTTTTCATTCTAGGACAGATTTGAAAGTGTCCTTCCTCATGTAATACAAATCTGTGAGTTCCCCAAGGGAGACACTATCACTTGATTCTGGTGTCCCCAAGAACTAGGGCCAGCCATGGTCATACTAGTAGCTCCAAGACATAGTCATTGTTCTTCTCTTTACTTCGTCCCCAAATTAGATTCTACAAAAATTCTCTTCCCTTGTACTTTACTGAGCGAGCTGTTGCCTGGAGGCAGTAGGCTGGCATGACATTGGGCCCATTTTATGGATGAATCTGTGGGAGATTGAAACAGCTTTTTTGAGCTATTGCAACTCAGGTGAATTTCTCAGGGTCTCCACGAGAGTCCCCTCAGTTTGGGATTGCTCTAATCCCTGTGCACTGGAAGCACCTGGATTCCTGGGGCTGCACGGGGAGTGGCATCCTGGCATGAATATGAAAGAAGGCACCTGAGTTTGGCATGCTTCAGTGACAATTCACAATCGTAGCTGCCACGCAGATTATTCAAAATGATGGGAGAAACCAGATGGCAGAAGAAGAAATTAGAATCTGGAGCAAAGCCAGGGAATAAGAATGGGTGTCCTACATGATTCTGGAGTGGTGACAATCTACCGGGCACAGTGTTAAACCTATAGGTGTATTATCTCATTACATCTTTGTAATTACCCTAGGCTGTCGTAACCCCCGCTTCAGAAAGGAGACATTTCAGACTTAGGTTCAATGACTTGCCCAAAGTGAGAGAGAGAGCAAGGTGGGAGGCAACTGGGCTGCAGGCCTCTCCTGTCTGCCTCGCAAGTCTGGGTCTCAGTGATTCCAGACATGGGGAGATTCGCCCTGGTCACTGGTGGAGGTTTCTCTTGTATCCCATTCCCTGGTCCAAGGCTCAGTGACTAATGGGATGAGAATGATGTCATATTTGTCTGTCTTTAGTGGTGACTTTCCAAAGGGTGCAAGCATCAGGACCCATTCTGGATACCAAGATGTGCCCAGCACCACCCAGAGCTTTTGGTTCTGCTCACCCCCCCACCCCACCCCCGTTTGAGTCACAGCATTTACTCTTCATCAGTTGCTCTGGGCAATCGGTTACACAGTGAATAAACACATCAAGTTCCTTTGAATTCTTGAGCACAAAGGGAAAATAGATAGAAGCACAGACAGATTTATTACAGTCTAATTTAATAAAAATGTCAACAAATAAATGCACATTTAGCTGAGAAATAAATATCAACGATGAGGAAAGCTGACAGTGTAGTGGGTTGTAAGAAATTAACATTAAATGTTTGGATTGACAGTGACTGTAAAACAAAATTGTACCTTGGAGACATCTTGAAACAGTTTAACAAATGTGTGCTTTGAACATGAGAGGGGCTCGCCAGTGGAGGCGGCTTTGACATGGGACAGAGGCTGGGAACTGCAGAGAGCAATCATTTGCATTGTGTCCTGTGTGTCCACAAAATGCCATGTAGTGCCAACCAAGAGTAATTATTTGAGAATCATTTTCCTAAATGAAATATGCTTCATACACCCAATGGAACCCTCCCATAATTCTCTAAAAATAAACAAATAGCAAACTTTCATTGATAAAAGTCTACCTAATACCTGGCATAGCAAAAGGAGTATGGTTTATGCAGCTGGTAGACCTGGATTCATATCCTGGAACTGCACCTTTCTAGCTGTGTGACCTTGGGCAGATTACCAAACCTCTCTGAGCCTTGACTATGAAAAGAGATAACATTTACTGCACGAGATTATTTTGAGTATCCCCAGCACCAACGTCAAAGCCTGCTGTGATGAGGACATTCAGTGCATTTTACTCCCTTAAGATACTTGTTCAGCAAATATTTATTGGGCTCCTCTGTGCTAGCAGTGTGCTAGGATCAATGGAAGATCCCTTTCTAGAGAAACAGAAGCGAATCAGCACATATATAAATCAAGTTTATGGCATGTTAGGTTGTGTATAAGGGAAAAAGTTGATCTGGTGTGCAGGGAGGGGTAGGCTGCACTTCTAAAGAGAAAAATCATGTAGGTTTCATTGATAAGAGTAGAAAATCATGTAGGATTTAAAAAAGGAAAATCATGTAGGCTTCATTGAGTGGAGTTGCTACATTGAGCAAATATAATAGGTCCTCAAATTAAATGTCTCCAACATTCCATGTCTTCATGTCACCATTTATCTGAAATTCAAATTTAATTGGGTGCCCTATGTGTATCCGGAGACCCTGTGACTTCAGCCAGGACTACAAGAAGCCATCTGTGCCTGCATCTCCATTTGTCATTTTATCTAAGCACAGAGAATACTGATCAGCTATTTATTTTTCTAGTGGGATCATTGTGGGGTGAGCCTAGCTCATAGTGTAGGAACCTCCTGGTTCATTGCACGAGCCAGATGGACTGGGCAGGCACTCTCATTGGAGTGAATTTGGTACTGTCTATTGCAACTTTTTTGATCCCTCTCCTAGTTTCTTGCCACAGACACAGGTGAGCTCTATGGGTGAAGTGAACATCCTTTGCTGTTTAGAAATCTCTCCAGGCTCAAGGAGCTTAGCTCTCCTGGTTTGAGCCTCCATAAAGACATATTTTAATCAATTTTTAAATTTTGGATTAATTTCAAATCTTCAATAAGGGTGTAGAGAAAGTACAGTGTGTTCCCACCATTTCCCCTAATGTTAGCATCTTATGTTTCCACGGATATTTGTCAAAGGAAGAAACCAGCATTGCAATATACCTCAAGTCAGGACTTTATTCCAATTCCATCAGATTTGTCCTCCTGTCCTCTTTTCCCATTCCAGATAGAAGCCAGGGTTCCACAGTGATTTAGATGTTGTCCCCCTCCCCCCATGTCTCCTCTGGTGTGCCTTGTTTTGGTCTTTCCTTATTTTACTTGACAATTTTCAGTAGTGCTGGTCACTTTCACATTTTATACGATGGATCTCAACATGGGTGCTTGATTAGACTAGGGATATGGCTTTTGAGGAGAAGAATGCCCCAGAGATAAACTGTCCCTCTCCTTATATCAGGGGGCACATGATATTAATGTAACTTCCAAGTGGCGATCCTAACTCTGATCATTTGGTTAAGGTGGTGTCTGCCCAGATTCTCCACAGTAAATAGTTATTTCCTCCCTTTGCATATTCTTTTCTTTGTCTTCAAGTCACTAATTTCAGCCCACAATCAAAGAGTAGAGAACTATGTCTTATCTGCTATAATAAAGGTAGTTTTGTTCCTTTTTGTCCATTCATTCATTCATCGATCCTTCATATTAGTATAAGCCAGTGTGGACTCATGCATATTTATACTTTGGATTTTAATGCAATACCACACTATATTTTCTCTCCAATGCTTTCAGCTTCAGTCATTGAGAACACTTTCTGGTTGAATCCTGCCCCCCTCTGACATGTCCTCACCTTTTGTTTTTGAGCCCATCTCTGCTCTCAGACATTGCAGGCTTCTGCCAGTTCATTTGTGTTTTCCTAGTTTTCCCAGGAGTGTTATCAACTTTCGTTGAAGAAAGGTAGTTGGAAAAAGCAAGATCTGGGCAACAGCTGTCCCAAGACATAAAATTGTGTCAAATAGATTCTCTCAGGGGGACTCCTGAGCCACCTGCATTGGCTATCACCTCGGGGCTGCTAGCAGGGGTCACCAGGTGACTGGGTAGGGGTCACCATGATGGACACATTGTGGGTAAGGATGGCTTCACCTTCTCTCCTGGCTGGATCTTCCTTACAAATGGAATTTTGTCAGTTAGTCAGCTCACATGTTCCCATGGTGTGGAATGGGTTGACAGACAGTGCTAAGCCTCCATCCTTTCCTGCCCTACTCCAAATTCTCTCCATTTTTATCCATAGGATGCCTAGAATTCTGCCTTATAGTTCTAGACTTGCAGTCTTTGAAAATAATTTCCAATTAAAATAGAATCAGGGGGCCTCCCTGGTGGCACAAGGGGTTAAGGATGGCACTATAAAGTAATCCGCAGTCTCTGCAGCACGAGTTCGATCCCCGGCTGGCCAGGGAGCCACCCATGGTGTAGCAGACCTCTCCTGTCTCACCCGCTGCTCCCCTCAGCAGTGTATTTCGTCAGTCTGCCTGTTCTGTTCCCCACTCTGTCTCTGGTGAATCCTTTCACCCCTCCCTCCCCTCACCTGCCATCTCTGCTTGTACCCCAGCTCTTGTATGCATAAATAAATCTTTAAAAAATAAAAAAAAATAGAATCATATTTTGTTTCATGAAAAGCTCCCTTTTATTCCCATTTAAAATTGGAATAAATCACTTCTTTCCATTGGCCTCACATATCTGTGAAGGTCAGTATTGGACCAGACTGAATGATTGATTCATTTACCAAAGTGCCGGGTATTGTTGATCTTAAGGTTTTCTTCTAGGGTATAGGCATTGTCCTGGAGGCCATTGGCATCCCAAAATGTCTTTAACATAACCTGCAATGTGTTTGTTTAGTGCAATCACGTTGGGGACATACTTACCTGTCTTGTGGCAGCTGAGCTATGCTGGGGTGGGAGAGGAGGCAGGAGCCCGAGGCCACCACCACACCTAGCGTGGACAGTGCAAAGCCGTACTTCACACATGAGTCTTTGCTGGCTAATGTCTCAGGCTCTGGTCCCCTAGTGATCTTTGGAAGCAATTAGGGTCAACTGCGTTTGAAAGACTTAGTGTTCTTGTGTTATTTTTTTTCCAAAGATTTATTTATTTATGCATACAAGAGCTGAGGTACAGGCCAGACGTGTGGGGGGTGAGTGGATTCACCAGAGACAGAGTGGGGAGCAGAACAGGCACTGACTGAAATACACTGCTGAGGGGAGCAGCAGGCGAGACAGGAGAGGTCTGTCTTGCCATGTGGGTTGCTCCTTGGCTGGCCGGGGATTGAACTTGTGCTGTAGAGGCTGCAGATTGCTTCATAGTGTGGTGCTTCACCCCTTGTGCCACCAGGGAGGCCCTGAGTGTTCTTTTTGAAGTCTGGTCATTTGTGTACAGAGCTAAGTATGCTAACCTGTCACGTGATGGGTTTCCAGCAGTGAAACTGGATGTGGTTGAGTCATCATCACATATCTCACTGGGGATGTCTGGAATTAATAGCAGGGGCTTTTGAGAGAGCTGCCCAGGTTGGAATGTTCTATTACTACAACTACTACTACTACTGACATTGATAATAACAGCAAATATTGTATAGCTCTTACTGTGTCCTGCATCTATATCTACATCCTTATTTGTATATTGTCATCTACATTCTTATCTATATGTACATCTATACCTATATCCAATCAATCTCTTTATCGATCTGTATCCTTATCTGTATCAATTTTTTTATCCTGATCTATTTCTCTCTCCTTATCTATATCTACATCTTTGCATTCTATATCTATATCTCTATCTACCCTGTTGACTTCTCTGAGGTATTCCTATTTCATGGACTGCAAAAACTGAGACCCAGGGGGCCTCCCCAGTGACCAGTTGGTTGAGCACAGGGCTTTGGGGTTGTCCGCGGCCTCTGCAGCACCAGTTTGATTCCCAGCCGGCCAGGAAGAATCCCATATGGCGAGGTAGACCTCTCCTGTCTCGCCAGCTGCTCCCCTCAGCAGTGCCTTCGGTCTGTCTGCCTGTTCTGCTCCCAGCTCTGTCTCTGGTGAATCCTCTCACCCTCTCTCAACTCTGGCCTGTACCCCAGCTCTTGAATAAATAAAATAAATCTTAAAATAAAAAAAAAATTAAAAAAAATTGAGACCCAGAAAGCTAACATAACTTGTGCAAAATTGACACAGTTGTCAAGTGGCAAGGACAGGATTTAAACCTGGGAGTTTGGCTCGAGATTTGTGGCTCTTCCCCATACTCAGTGCTGGAGATTTGAAGATGTCTTCTCTTTCTGCCTTGTTCAAGAGAATTCCCCACCCCCAGCTAACCCCACCTCTGCCACCACCAGAGCCCTGCATTTCAAGATCCTCCCCTACTATGCTCATGCGCTCCCTGTGCTTCCTCCCTCCCCTTGGACTCTTGGGACCTGTCCTGCCCACCAACTTCTCTCTCCCCCTTTTTCACTGACTGCGATATATTGAACTGATATGAATAAATAACTGACTTCTCTAGGTGGATATTCATGGTTAAAATAGGGCTACTAGCTTAAGCTGAAGGAATACTTCTAACGACAGAATAGACATCAGTCAAAGGCAGGTAATAATAATTATAATAGTTATTATAGCAGAAACAACAGAGCTAACATAATGCAAATGCAGTGGCTAACTTTATGGAATCCTTCCTTTGTGGCTAGCATGGGCTAAGTACATCTCATGAGTAATTCCCTGAGAATTAATCCAGGGAGTAATCCTTGGGAGTCAGCGCCATCACTATCTCTGTAGACATGAGAGGTTGAGGAGTTTTCTCAACGTCACACCGCTGACATAGACAGAGGATCTGCAATAGGATTGGGGATTAGGGGTGGGGAGTGTCAGGGATGGGAGACTCGAGATTGAGGGGGGGGGGATTGGATATCAGGACGAAGGACAGTGGGGCATGGAGGGACACTTGGGTATGGAGATGGGGAGACTTGGGTGTGATGGTGGGCGAACTCAGGTTTCATTGAGGGACAGACATAGGCTTGGAGATGGGGAGACTGGTAAAGGGGAGGGGAAGACTTGATCAGGTATGGGGAGGCTGGGTCACAGGGCGGGTCAGTCTGAGCACCTGAAGCAGAGGCTTTCTTTAAGCATCTGTTTCCCATTTGGCAAAGCCCTTCCTTAGCCCTGGGGAGGCTGGTCCCCCTCTAACCTCCCTCCCAGGAATCACTGCCTCTGGCTCACCAGGGAGGACACGGTTGTGACTTGCTGCATAGAGGATGAAGATGGATGTGAAAATATTCATTTAGAGTCAGCACTGCTGATGTAAGCTAAAGGGCTCCGTGGAGCTGCCCAGTCAATTGGCTTGCCATTCTTCTCAGTTCTCAGCCCAGAAGGAGCAGACCCGAGTCATGGATGAACATGTGGCAGTACCTGGCGATCTGCAATTTCCTGCAGGCCAGCACTGGGGGGTCACCAGCTGATTTCCTGGAGATATTAGAATGGCAGAAAATAAGAGCCTACAGGATCTTGGGGACTTGCTCCCTTTAATATTGGAGGGGAAGGACTGACTAAGAGGTCAGACCTCTGGGCTTGATCCCCTCCTAGATCTGCTGCGGTGAGCTGTGTGATAATAGCGAGTGACTCGACCTCTCTGAACCTTGATGGCAGCATCTATAAAAGGGAATGACAGAAGACACACTTTATAGATTAGACCTTGTTTTATCTCTGGCACACACGCAGCATTGGTTCTTCCATTTTTGAGGGTTCACAGGAAGGCTTTTCCTCATAAGACTTCGATTGCTTCCTTCATCACCTTTTATGGTAGAGGTGGTAGACGTGCTGGTTGCTATGAGAACAAAAACAGATATGCTTTCCATTCTGTGGAGGCAGCAGTTTGGAGGCAGAGCTCATGCAACAGCCCCGGACCTGAGAGAGGTATTCAGGGGCATTGAAGTTTTTTGGGGTCCGTGGCTGGCTTCCCAGGAGAAGCAACAGCAGCCCTGAGGCCCAGTGCCTACAGTGTGGAGTCCATACTCAGGAAACAGCAAGACTGAGTCCCTGGGAGCCTGCAGAGAGGGGGCAGGAAGCAGAGCCAAGTGGGCAGATGGACTTAGAGGGTGGAGGGGCCAGGTAGCCATTCCCCAGGCAGGATTTGTCTCCTTCACCCCTAGAATGGTGGGTGGCTGAGTTCTGTGAAACCATCCTGGTGGGTGAGGAAAGCAACCTGCATCCCCACGAGTCTGCTTTCCTGAGCTTTGCTCTCCACCTCGTAGTGGGATCTGAGAACCTTTCTCATCCAGCACAGAGCTCTCCGGCATCTTTTTCCATCCTTCCCTCTGTCCTCACACCTCTCTGTGGGGTCTGGTCCTTGCAGATAAGTCTCTCCTGCTCCCATGGGTTCTGGGATTTTCTGCCACCTCAGATCCAGGAGCACTCCCCGCGGTGCCCAGGTCTTAAACATTTGAGGAAGCCCTTTGCCTTTGCCCCTCTGGCAGCTCCTCACTACAGTTCCAACCCATAAATAGGACAGGAGCTGCTGTCCCCATTTGCAGGATAAAAGAACAGTTCCAGGAAAATCCAGAGTCCATCCACAGTGGCAGAGATGGCGGGCATGTCCTGCTACTCCAAACCCCTTGATTTTTTTCTCTTTTCTAAGTTTGCATAGGGTTTCTTAGTCTTGTTTTATACCTTTACTTCTGAGCAACTTTACTGATGAGCTGGACATAAAATATATTCTCTGGTGAGTTTTGAAGTATCAATACACCTGCGAAATCATCACCTCCTGAATTTCCTTTCACCCTGTGAGCCCCCTCCTCCCGCGCCTCTAGGCCGCACACCCCTGGCCTGGTGTGCGGCGTGTCACCATAGATTACTTGACTGCCGCTAGAATTGCATGGTTGTTTGTGATCCACCGCCGCTGTGTGTCTCATACATCCTCGCTCCCTGTTATTGAGCAGGATTCCGTCGTGAGGCTGTGTCACCATTTGGTTATCTGCTGCCTTCCTGGTAACCATTTGGGCGGCTTCCAGAGTGGGTGATTCTGCCATGAGCGTGCATGGGAAGTTTTATGGGAACCTTAACTTTCTCCTCAAGCAGATGAGGGGCTGGACACTAAGGTGGTGGGTGTTTAATCTTCTAAACTGAATGGCTTACACCTGTCTCCTACCCTCTTTTACGAAGGGGTTTTATTACTCTGCAAAGCCACCAGAAGAATGGAGATTTCCAGTCCCCCCAGCCTTACCAATATTCGCTATCTTTTTTAATTGCACTAACGCTGCTTTCTGGCTTTGGGTGGGCAGCCCGACTGCGTCATGTTTACCCCCCAAGTCGAGTTTCTGTCCTTCACCACCCCTGTCACCTAGCTTGCCCACCCTTTACCCTCTCACCCTTCCTCTCCTGGTTAGCACTATTTTGCTCTTACAGTCTAAGAGCTGGTTTCTGCTTTGTTTTTTTGCTCCCGTGTTTTATTTCTTTATCTTCCACACAGGAGTGAAATCATGCAATGTTTGCCTTTTCTTCATCATTATTTCACTTTGCATACTTCCCTCCAGTTTGGTCCATGCGGTCACAAATGGCAAGACTTCAGATTTTTTTTTTTTTGATAACTCAGTAGTATTCATTTACGTGTGTGTGTGTGTGTGTGTGTGTGTGTGTGTATCTTCTTTATCCAGTCCTGTGAAAAAGCTGGGTTGTAGTCTGGGCTTACGTGATGGACACAGGGACCCGTGTCCTCCCTAATCCAGCCTCCCTCTCAGGTCAAAACCTGGAAGTTTCTCTTAACGGTCCCAACTCAAAGGCCGAGAACAGGGTACTTGCTCATTTTAGTTGCAGGAAAAACTATTTGAATGCAAGGTAACATCTTCCTTCAACACTTGAAAGGAATGAGGTGAAGGGGGTGACCCCAGGGCTCTGCATCTTCCTGGAACATGTGTCTTTCGCATCCCCAGCAGGATGGCTCTCAAAGGGGACATCTGGGGGAGACATCTCAGCATGAGGAAATTCGGGAGGTGATGATTTCGCAGGTGTATTTATACTTCAAAACTCACCAGGGTCCCCATGTAGCTAAGCATGATTCACTCAGCATGATTTGAGGACTAAAAGAAAATAACCTTATTTTGCTGTTATAGGTTGGTAAAGTCTGGGGACACTGGCAATATCTGGAATCTTAGAATATTAGCACTGGACAGAGTCCAGATACATCTACTCAAGGAAGGGACAGAGGGAGGGAGAAAGGAAGGGGGGAGAGGAGAAGGAGGGAAGAAGGAGAAGGAAAGAGTAAAAAAGAAATAAAAGGAAGAAAGACAGGGACAGAGGGAGAGAGGAAGATTTCAGTTTCTCTAGGAATTGTTACAAAGATGATCAGGGAGGTAAAAATTGAGGTGCCCGTATGGGCTGCTTTATGGAAACAGAAGTGTGTTGGTTATGTGGAAGGTAATTAAGCCAGGAGTGTGAGTTCAGGTTCAAGAGTCAACACAGTTTATTTATGGAGATGAGCCAAGGCAAGACTCCTGTGACGATGCTATGAGATTAAAATAAATGTAAAAAGGGTTGGCATATTGACTGTGTGACCTTATACTGTTCTAAAATTTAATTTTGTCCAAAGACTCATATTAAATATGGAACTTCAGAGGTTGCCTTGGAGTCATCTAATATTCAGAACAATGTTCTTGCGACAATCAGCTCACCCTAGCTCTGTGGCTGTGCTAAAAGCGATGCTCATGCCTTCATTTTTCTCCCTCTTGCCTCAGAAATATTGCAGGAACCACCTTTGATCTTTTGAAAGTCAGATCCTTTCAATAAGGAAAAAAGTACTTTTTCTGATGGGATGGTGCAATAAATTATGTTTTATTGTCACAATTACTTAATTACTTTATTCCAGGCAAACCTGTCCTCACCCAGAGGGTTGCAGATCAGATTTTGTGACTAGGCCTGTTTCCAGCCTCTGAGATGGGAAGTGGGTAGAGCTCTGAGAAGAATCATTGTTTGCAATAAGTTATTGGGGTGGTTCACTGAGTGAGAGAGTATATGTATTTACTGAAGACAGTGGAAATGCCTTTCTTTAAAAAATATACTTATTACAGGTTGATTTATGTGAAGATCAATAACAATGCTGCATCTGAAATCTCAGTTGTATTGGTATTTAAAGGAAACTTTTGGGGCAGATCATTTCAAATGACATAACCAGCTCAGTTAAATTAGGTGGACTTCCTGAAGGAGGAGGACTTTTAAGATAGCAATTTCAAACACAAATCAACCAGGTAAAGCAACTGTGCGAACCATGGCACACTGTCATTTCTTCCTCCATAACTTTAATAGATACATAGGCACACAGCTTTTGATGTTATTCTAACTGTGTTATTAGATATAATAGCAACTTGGCCTCAGTGCAGGACAACAGGGAGTGATGAGGCCTGTGGCAAAATGGAGATGGCTGTCTCTGTCAAAGGGGTCTACTCTACTCAACCCTAACCAATTGTGGTCTGGAAAGGATATCAAACCATAATTTCCAGATGATTCTATTTCTTTTTTTTTAAAGATTTATTTATTTATGCATATAAGAGCTGGGGTGTACACTGAAGGTGGGTGTGTATGTGTGAGAGCATTCACCAGAGACAGAGTGGGGAGCAGAACAGGTGTATTTATTGAAATACACTGCTGAGGGGAGCAGCGGGAGAGACTGGAGAGGTCTGCTGCACCCTGTGGGTCTCCTTCCTGGCCGGGATCGAACTCATGCTGCAGTAGCTGTGGATTGCATCATAGTGCTGATGCTTAACCCCTTGTGCCACCAGGGAGGACCCTTTTTCTTTTCTTCAGAGAAACTGGAATCATGAATTTTTATCCTTGTGAAACCTTCATTCTTTTTCAATTAGCAATTGAGTTAAACATTTTATCAATCCTGTATGAGACAAATCTGACTCCATGGACAACCTGCCATTCTAGATCGGGTCTCTTTGGCCTCTGTTACACTTTCAGTTTAGGCTCTTACTGTGTCCCTTCTGGGTTTCCTGCTCTATCTCCATCTTCAATCTGTACTTAGTGGAAATTGGGAGGAAAGGCAAATAAATTATATGTCGATGAGCTCCAAGACAAGTTCTTGCTGGATATTAATTTCCAAGAAAGGTCAAATTTGGAGTCTGATCAAATGTCTCTATTACTCGTTCTTAAAGAACCTGCTTTTTATTCACAACCCTGGTTCTAACTTAGTTTTGAAAAATATCTCCAGCTCTCAGAAGAGCTATTTTATGTGACACAGTAGCAAAACCCAGGGATTTTCCTGTTCAGATTTATGGCTATTCTTGCACTTGGTAGGCTGCAGCTGGCTCCTCAGTGGGATGGCAACTCACCCCGGCAGCCACCAATCCGCTCAGCCTACGCCTCAACCTTCCCAATTACTGGCTTTTCCCTAAGCCTGAATCCATTCATCATGGAACTGAGAAGAGACAGATGATGACCTCCTTTTGTATCATTTTAGAGAGATCCTATATGCGTAAAAGCTGTCTCCTATTGCCTCTAGTATATTCCATGACAATTTAGGTAAATCGAACAAGAATGGGAATGGAAAGTGGAGGGAGAAGATGAAAACCTTTGACAATAGAGCAGACTGTCACTGGATTCCCATTACCTTAGGTGGATGTAGCATTTTTTTTTTTTGTGGGGTGAGAGAGGGAGAAAGGAGGAGCTGCACCTGTCTTGACCCCCATGAGGATGGAGGGTGGGAGACAGCAGTGGGTGTTGAGTTGCTCTGCGTGCCCGTGTGCGTCCCTGCATGAGCTGCTAGTGGAGAATATGGAGTTTAAAACCAGCATTTCTCAAGCAACGTGACCCATAATTGCAAGCCGGATACATCATTTGCTGCTCAGTCAAGGTAGTCTGGATATTACACAAGCGATTACATGGTGGAATCAGCCCTATGATGAGGCTTTATTACATCTGCCTTATTAAGAGACAAGATGTTGGAACTGAAGGTGCTACCTGCCTGAGATATTTTTCATGGTTACCCCTGACCCTATGTATTTTTCACAGAGAACTTGTCCTGTGAACGAGGGGTGACCTGCGGACAACACTATTGCTCTCAGCTCTTGTCACCCTCAAGGTCCCTCCATCATTGTGGCACCACAGAGGTGGCCCCATCTGGACTCTTTGCTGCTGCCCCTCCTACTAGAGAAACGACTAGAGAAACCACTTTCTTGGGTGGATCCACTGAAGCATTAAATAAAAGATATAATTATATGACAGATGATTTTTCTTCTGGCTTCTATCCCACTTTTATTCCTCATTGACCACAAACATGATGCTCAGGGCTGACTATTTATAGGCACACATTTCGGGCCAGGTGAGCTTGCTGAGCACCCCACCTCCTCTTTGTTTTTGTTTATACACGCACTGGGTACAGTCAGAAGCGCGGGAGGGTGAGAGAATTCACCAGAGCCACCAGAGCCAGAGCGGGGAGCAGAGCAGGCAGAAAGACCGAAGTACACTGCTGAGGGGAGCAGCGGGCGGCAGGAGAGGTCTGCGCGCCATGTGGGACCCTCCTCTGGTGGCCGGGGAGCAGCCGGGGATCGAACCGGCGCCGCAGAGGCCGTGGGCAGCTTCGCAACCCAGCGCTCAACCGCTGCGCCACCGGGGAGGCCCTCCTCTTAGCTCTTTATTTGTTAGGGGCCTTTCTCAGAAAGAAGTAACCACCCATGCGGTGTTGGGATAGAATTGAAAGTACCTCTTCAGGAAAATAGAGTAGGTCTTTTTTTTTTTTTTTTTCTTTCCAGTTTAAAGCTGATTAGGAAGGGGAGGCCAGAAGGGTGGTTCATGAAGGAGCAAGTGTGGATGTTTGAAATGGAAACTGGAAAGTTTGGTTGCACCTAGTTATTCAAAGGGTTAGGCGGCCATCGAGAGTGAATTGAAGACCTACTATGGCTTCAGTTCTGTGTTAAATGCAGTGAAAGAATAGGAAGGCAGAGAAGGAGTCAGGGCAATATGAGAGAAAAGAATTGCAGTAAAAATACTTAGTGGAGACACTCATTACCTAGCTCCTTAGAGTTTAAAAAGCACTTTAAAATACATTATCTTACTTGACTCACCCAATTACTTTAAGACAAAGCTTATGACTTGAATCTACTAGATAAGGAAACTGAGGTCTGGAGGAAGGAAAATACTTGGCCCACCTAGGTAGTGATATAACCAGGTTTAAAAACTCAGATGTATCACCCCCCAAATGGTCAGAGGCGTGGGGATGCATTGAAAGACATTCTCCACCAGGTCACCCCAAATTGCTGAAGGCTTGCAGATGGGGGTACCGATGGCCTTTGTTCCACACCAGCTGCTCAAGGATGTCTGTAGGATAGAAAGCCTTGGAAGGGAGCGATCTGTGTCCCCTGGGGGACAGAGGACATGGTGTTTTACTGTCTGTCTAGGGCATTTAAGACGGTGTCTTCCTCTGGAGCAAAGGTCAAGTCCATCACAAAAGATTTATGTTCCTAAAGAATCACACTTTATAGACTGAGGGGATATCTGAAGTTCTACACCGCACCCCATTTTTAAAGGAGCAACTTTATTGAGATGTATTTTAAATAAATTGTAACCAATAAAGGAACAATTTGATGATTTTCAGAAATCTATGCAGTCCAGTAACTACCAACACAGTCAAGGAATAGAATACTCCCTTCACCCTCAAAAATCCCTTCTTGTCCTTCTGTAGCTGATTTCCCTTCCCAAGTCTCTTGTCTCTGGCAATCATGGGTGCCCATCGCTTTGGGTATCTCTCCTACAGTTCTGTCTCTTCTAAGAGTTCACGTTGATGATATGATAGGACGTATTGTCTTTGGTCTGGATTCTTTCACCTAACATCACATGTCCATGTCTGTCCGCATTGTACAGGATTAGCTGTCATTCCTTTTTATCACTGAGTACTAATATATACAAACATATTCACTTGTTTTTCCATTCCAGTTGAGGGATATTCTAGTGATTTCTAATTTTTGGTCATTATGAATAAGGCTGCTATGAATTAAACATATCAATTTTTTGTTAGGTTTTTTTTTTTTCACTTCTCTTGGGTAAACTTGTAATAAGATTATGGATGATATGGTAAGTATGTTTAATTTTCTTCAAAACATGGCAGTAACCAGTAGCTTTATCATGTATGTAGGGATTCGCATTAAAATATATGAGTATTCCAGAGGTTTCATGTCTTCTCCAAATTGTAGCCTTTCCAGCGGGGTTGATAGTGACAATGGTGTGTCAGTGTAATTTCAATTTGCATTTCCCTAATGGCTAATGGTGTTGAGTATGTGCTTCTGAGGTTATCATTGATATATTCTTTGGTGTCTGCTCAAATATTTTGCCTGTTTTTGAAAATTGTCTTGTTTTGTCTTCTTATTGAATTGTAAAAAGTTATTTTTGTATATTCTGGAAATAGCCCTTTATCCCATAGATACTTTGCAATTCCCTCCTGCCTCCCCCGTTTGTGGTATGCCTTGTATTTTCCTTACGGCGTCTTTTATGGAGAAAAGTATTTAATTTTGATGCTGTCTATCCTATTTGATCTCTTAGTGTTGTTTGTTACCTATTTTTTAAAAATTCTTCCCCCAAAGAAACCCATGTATACTGCTGGTGGGAATCTAAACTACTCCAGCCCCTATTGAAAACAGTATGAAGTTTCTCAAAATCTTTTTTTTTAAGATTTATTTATTTATGCATACAAGAGCTGGGGTACAGGCCAGAGGTGTGGGGGGTGAGAGGATTCACCAGAGAGAGTGGGGAACAGAACAGGCAGACTGACCTAAACACACTGCTGAGGGGAGCAGCGGGCAAGACAGGAGAGGTCTGCTGCACCATGTGGGTTTCCCTCTGGCACACCGGGGGATCGAACTTGTGCTGCAGAGGTTGCGGATTGCCTTACAGTGCGGTGCTCAACCCCTTGCACCACCAGGGAGGCCCAGTTTCTCAAAATCTTAAAAATAGATATGTCATATAATCCATAATGCTCCTCGTAGGTATTTATCTGAAGAATGCAAAAACATTATTAATTCAAAAGGCTATTCTCCTGTGTTCACTTTAGGAGTGTTTATAATAGCCAAGTTACAGAAACAACCCGAAGTACCCAGTGATGGATGAGTGGATAAAGATGTGGTACATAAACATGGTGGAATATTACACAGTTATATAAAAAAAATGAACTCTTGCCATTTGCAACAATATGGGTGGAATTGGAGGGGATGATGTGAGGTGAAAGGAGTCAGAGGGAGAGAGGGAAATACTGAAGATTTCACTCATATATGAATATAGACTCAAAGCAAAGGAACAGATAAAACCAAACCCTAGAAATCCAACTGCAGAACTGAAGCTACCAGAGGGGGCGGGAGGGAGGAGGCTCACACAGGGGGAGGGGGCTTAATGGACTATGGTGTGTGCTTTGGTGGTGGGGTGCTGACACATCCGAAGAGGTGAGGCCCTGTTCCCCTAAATCATTGTTGTCAACCAGTGCTACTTCAATAAAAATTATATATGTTGAAAAAACTTCCCTAACACAAGATTGCTTATATTTTCTTCTGGAAATGTAATTGTAGCTTTTACGTGTCAGTCTATGATTGATTTCAAGTCAATTTTTACTTTGTGGCTTGAGCTAAGTGTTAAGTTTCACTTTGCATCGCCATTCGTTCCCATATATTTGAAAAGCTTGTCCCTTGTCCACTAAACTCCTTGGTGATATTATTACAAATTAATTGAGCCTGTCAATTAATTTACAAGTGTATTGTATGCTATGCTACATTGCCTTACTTACTGTTGCTTCATGCTAAAGTGATATAATCCCTCCAACCAGCACAGGCACTTGCCCCGGGTCACACAGCAGGGTAGCTTCTAACCCTGGGCTGGCCTGATGTGTCCTCTCCCCAGCCCAGTTCTCACCCCTAACCCCCTTTGCTCCAGTTGCTCCCGGACTCCTAACCTTACTGATTCTCCTCCGCAGAGGCGAGAGAAAATGGAGTAGTGTGTGGCTATGTGAAAAATTCATGAGATGTTTGCATTCTACTCCATCACATACTGTTTGGCTTGATGTAAATAAAACACTATGCTGTTTTCTATATCCCCTTTCTTAGCCACCCCACCTCCCAATATCCAAGGAAATTTGATACTCAGAAAAAATGAGGTCCCTGTTGTGTTCCAGGGACCTTTGGGTTGGATACCGCAATTGAATGGAATGAGCGAATGCCAATGAGAGCCAGGAGGACCCAGCCAGAGGTGCCTCAGGTGGGCTGCTGGGTGGGCGCCCCAGAATCACATGGGGAGTTATTTTGGCTTTCCTCCGTGATCAGGGCTTCTCTGATGATGGGAACAGATGGCTGGTACAATATGGAGAAAACAGTGACATGAGCCTGCTTCTGTTGTCAAAACTTGCTTTCTGTAGTCAACAAACATGTAAGTCAGGACATTTGAGAAGTCAGCCGACCTTGCATCCCCTACTACGAACTCCTTCCATGCACCCCCTCCCTGCAAGATGACCAAGCAGCCAAGGAGGGCGAGGCAGTGGGGCCTGCCTTTACAATACCTGGATCACAGGCCACGTGGATGGCAGGAATCCAGCACAGGAAGAAAACCCCAAAAGGGATATCCTTGAAATGGAGGCTCCAGCTGAGAAATAAGTGTTGCTTGAAATAGGTAGCTTAACCACGTTTTGTTCACATTCCACTACTAGGGCAGCTTTTTGCTACTTTAAATTTAAGAGTTTATTCAATGTCTCCAACCCTGTTTCAAAGAATGCAGCAAAAATACTGGCTGGGAATTTTGTTCTCTAGTGGAGAGGGTGTTGGAGTGAGTGCATGCCCGTGAATTTACTGGGTTTGGTGGATGTGGCTGGGGTATCAAAAGGCACATTTTATTGACAAGTTTTAAAAAATCCAGTAAGCAAACCCAAGAGAAACAAGGGAGGTTCATGTAGCCCTACAGAGCAATCGTATTTGTATCGTAAGCTGTGGGATATGACTGTGGCCCTTCCATACCTGAGGTCACCCTTTCCTCCTTCCTCTCCCCAAATAAGGAAGAAGATCAATTAGTGTAGAGTTTCTGGAGCCTCTACATTGATAACTAGTTGCATTGAGTACTAAGTATAATAAAATCTCACTTAATTGAAGAACTGAAAGGTGAGCTTTCCTGTTACTTTCTTCTCGAAGATTTCTGTTTATTTATTTATTTATTTATTTATTTATTTATTTATTTATTTATTTATTCATTCATTCAAGATTTATTTATTTATTTATAATCAAGCACTGGGTACAGTCAGAAGCGCGGGAGGGTGAGAGAATTCACCAGAGCCAGAGTGGGAAGCAGAACAGGCTGAAGGACCGAAGTACACTGCTGAGGGGAGCAGCGGGCGGCAGGAGAGGTCTGAGCGCCATGTGGGACCCTCTCGCCCGCAGCCGGGGATCGAACCAGCGCTGCAGAGGCCGTGGGCAGCTTCGCAGCCCAGCACTCAACCACTGTGCCAGCAGGGAGGCCCTCATTGGAGGATTTAAATAGAATTTCCCTCTTCAGCTTTTGTTGACAAAACTTCCCAAAAATGTATGCATATGCTCACCTGTCTCCTTCAATCTAGGGAACATAATTATGTTCTTCTTGTGATTCTGGATCTGAAGGTTTAGGGGCCAACTGGAAAACACACTTTTGTATTTAAGGCTATAACAGCAGTAGGGAGATTGCGTGATTGTAGACTCCCCCCTTACTTGTCTTATTGTAAACCCCTCTGGGGTTTTCCCACCACCTCTGTAGCAGGTGCACCCACAGATGTTCCCAAGATTGTATTTCCAAGTCATCACCCCAGCCTAGGTAGCACTACATCATCCTCACTTTGTACATGTGGACATTAAGGTCCAGAGGCTTGTCCAAGAGGCTGGATGTCTGTCCAAGGTCAAGGTAAGAGGCTGCATATATTTCCAAGGTCATAATGAGAGGCTTGGTATCTGTCCAAGGTCATGGTGAGAGGATGTGTCTCTTGTCCAAGGTCAAGCTGGGTAGGAAATAAAGTCAGCAGTGAAGCATAGCCGATGCTTTTCACCTATACTTCTTGCTTCTGGATGAAAAGTTGTCAAATTTCAGTGACTTCTTGTCACTTTTCTTAATTTTCTCTCTGGCCCTGTGTCCTATGAGATTCTGACCTTGCTCTTTTTGGGTAATGAATCATGCCCGAAACTATCCCCACCTACCAGCTGTTATCTGAGGACCCAGTGCCAGCTAACAGTGACCCGGGTGCTCTCACATTTTGGAAGCTGTCACGCAGAGAAACCTGACCCACTTCATTAGGACAAAGCGTGTCACAGTGGTAGGAAGGTCAAGCAGACCTGGGGAGGGGCGTGGCCTGCCACATACCCAACGCCACCTTATAGGCCACCTTTATCTGTTCCTTGTACAGAGTGGGTGGTCCTGGGAAAGTTGCCAAGGATTTCTTCCTATGCATCCTGTTCCAGAACTTTCCATTTTGAATGGATGTGACAGACAATGGGAGGTTGTCTCCTAGGAGGACAGGGTCACTGCAGGGCACGAGCTGCTCCAGAAAAGGAAACAGTTGCTGGAGGCCACCGTCTCCTCCCACCTCCTCATTAGAGCGGCCTTTCCCTGGAGAGCAGTGCACAGAGCAGGCCCCTGGGCAGTGGCTCATATAGGCAAGTGGCAGGCAAGAGGTATGGGGTTGGCTCATTTTCCTGCACCCTAGAAATAACATTTTTTTTAGAAAGCTGTTAAATCCATTGTTAAGCAAAGACTAGACATCTACTTCTTATCCTAGTTTGTTTTTACTTTTTTTTTAATTAAAAGTATTACGTCCTTACTGTAGAAAATTTGGAAGGAATGGAAAAACCTAGCAAAAATAGACTCAGTTGTTTTTATGCCTTTCCACTCCTATCACTCGCTGCTTGTTTATACTCACAGTTAGAATAAAATCAGGCTGGCTGACAAGTGTTGCACTGTGGTATGTTTTGCTACATTTTTAATGCATTTTATATTGTTGAGAACATCATTTCATAAGAACTTTATCATTCCACTAAAAACAAGAATGAATAAAACCCAGGAATCTTCATTGTCATAACTTTATTGCATTATATGTCATATATCACACTATACCCATGTCCCTAAAGTTAAACAGTTGGGTTGTTTTCAGTTAATTTCTTTTGTAAAATAACTGCCTGGAACATCTTTGTGTGTAAATATTTATAGGCATTTTTAGATGGCAAAGACTGTAGCAATTAGGAGACTGGGCAGGCCACTTAAATGAGATAATGGATGAAAGTGCTTACTGTTCATACAGGTGCATTATTATAATGGATGTAAATGGCTGTAGCTTCTGTTTCGATTCATTCCAGCCCTCCGGAGAACATTGGCCATCTCACTGTGTTATTGCAACCTCTGCCCAGGCTGCCCTCACCCTGCAGTGTGTGTTGTAACTATTACTGGTCTAGAGTTTGTACGGTAACACTCTTGTTGCTGTGGCCATACCCACAAGTGACACAGTGGCTCCTTCCCGCTTCTCTTTGGAAGCTGCATGGCCATGATACCACCATGTTGGTGAGACATTTGGGGGCAAAAGTCCCAGGTACACACTTTCAGGGGGCTTATCGACAACTGCAAGGGAAGGGGTGATTAAAATAGATTATTTGTTATTATTATTTTAAATTTTTATTTATTTTTTAAATCCTGGTTAAGATTTTGACAATATAGACTTTCTCTCATCAGGTGTGGTCAGTGCAGCTCTCGCCACCAGGGTACCCATAGTCCGTTGTGCTCCCCCCCAACCCCTAATCTCACTTCATCTCCCTTTCCTTCCCCCTCCCCCTCTACCTCCCTTTCTCCCTGGTCTCTTGGATGCCTCAGATCTATGGTCAGTTCTCAAGGGCTGTTTTTTTAATATTTTATTTTCTATAATTCTTACATCATTTTTCATTTGTGCACAATGTATGCATTTTCATTTTGTTATATTCCCCATACAGTTGCACCCCCCCCTTATTTTGACTGTAATCCTTCCTCTCCCCGCCCCTCCCCCCCCCCAGGGTGTCTCTGGTTTATGGTTGCTTATTGATTTTGATTTTTACTTTGTATTAATTAGTCTTCTTCCTGGTCCTTATTTAGGTTTTCTAGATTCCTGCTATGAGTGAGATCATCCGGTATTTTTCTTTTTCTTTCTGACTTATTTCATTGAGCATGATCCCTTCTAGTGCCATCCGTGTTGTTGTAAACTGCATGTGTTTATCTTTTTTGATTGCTGAGTAATATTCCATTGTGGATATGAACCACATCTTTTTGATCCAGTCATCTATTTTTGGGCATTTGGGTTCTTTCCATAGCTTAGCTATTGTAAATAGTGCTGCTATAAACATCAGGGTGCAGGTGCCCTTTGGAATTACTGTCTGTGTCCTTTGGGTAAATACCTAGGAGTGGAATTGCTGGATCATATGGAAGCTCTATTTTTAATAGGTCAAGGAATCTCCACACTGCCTTCCATAGTGGTTGGACCAGTTTGCACTCCTATCAGCAATGCAGGAGAGTTCCTCAAGGGCTGTTTTTAAAGTTGGTCTTTGTCTGACCCTTGGTTTGGTTTCTCTATATTCCACATATAAGTGACTCTATTCAGTGTTTTTTTTTTTAAGATTTATTTTATTTATACAAGCACTGGGTACAGCCAGAAGCACGGGAGGTTGAGAGAATTCACCAGAGCCAGAGCAGGGAACAGAACAGGCAAACTGAAGAAATACACTGCTGAGGGGAGCAGTGGGTGCTGCAGGAGAGGTCTGTGCACAATGTGGGACCCTCGCCAGTGGCCAGGGACCACCAGCGCTGCAGAGGCTGCGGGCAGCTTTGCAGCCCAGCACTCAACCGCTGTGCCACCAGGGGAGGGCCCGACACTATTCAATTTTTATCTTTCTCCTAACTAATTTCACTTAGCATTGTCCCTTCCAGCTCTATCCATGTTGTCACAGATAGCATGAGTTTATAGATTTGATCCCTGAGTAGTATTCCATTATATATATATGTATGTGTATATATATATATGTGTATACACACACACACACATGCACACGCACATGCACACACACACACACCAAAACTTCATGATCCATTTACCTATTTGGGGGCATTTAGTTTGTTTCCATTACTTCATTTGATTCCTGCTTCCGCCCCACTGCGTTCTGTTTTATTTTTGAAGATTTTTATTTATTTATTTATACAAGAACCAGGATACAGGCCAGATGCGCGGGAGGGTGAGAGGATTCACCAGAGAGAGTGGGGAACAGAGCAGACAGACTGATGAAATACATTGCTGAGGGGAGCAGCGGGCGAGACAGGAGAGGTCTGCCGCACCATGTAGGACCCTCACCAGCCGGTCGGCTGGGATCGAACCGGCGCTGCAGAGGCTGTGGACAGCTTCATAGTGCGGCGCTCAACCTCCTGCACCACCAGGGGATGCCCTGCTTTCTATTTCTAACCAGGAGGCTTTGGGGGTGTTTGTTTACCTTTGATAGGGTCAGGAAATGATGGAAGAAAAAGAACATGTTGCTTTTTTATTGTAGCTTGTTTTTAAAAACTTTATTCTCTTGCAATTTGCATACACAAACTATTTTATTTAATATTCTCTGTTTTGGAAAATGCTCTATTAAATAGTATAAGAGAAGAATATCCTTAAGACATGATTAGGTAAGAAATGTTTGGAACACTAGAAGGAGGAGGATATGACTGAATAGTCGAGATTAAAAGAGCAATTTAGAACCCACCACCAGTCCCCAAATGGGGTCTTGTTCTTTGCCTCACTTTTGTGCTTCCAAATCCTAACTCTAAGATCCCAAACTCAGAGACATCTATGGGGTCCACACAAAGCATTATGATAGCCAGGCTGGGACAAAGGAGAGGAGACAGAAGAACTTTTGTGTGATGACCTTGCATGTATGCAAACACCTGCGCCTATACAGAGCATAGGTGTCTGTCCACATTGTTATAGTGGCACAAGCCTGTGTGTGAGTAGCATGGGACTCAGCTTGGACTCAACTTGGTGTGTGTGTACATGTATGTGTGTATGTATATGTGCACATAGAATGACCTTTTTTATTAAAGATTTGTTTTTATTTATGCATACAAGAGCTGGGGTGTGTGCTGGAGGTGCAGGGGTGAGAGGATTCACCAGAGATAGAGTAGGGAGCAGAACAGGCAGATCTACTGAAATACACGGCTGAGGGAGCAGTGGTTGAGACAGGAGAGGTCTTCTGTGCCATGTGAGTTAGCTCCCTGGCCAGAGATCAAACTCATGGCTTGCAATAGCTTGATAGCACTGAGACTTTAACCCCTGTGCCACCAGGGAGGCCCAGAATGACCTTACATTTTTAACCCTTACATCAGCTTATTCAAGAAAGCAGTTTCCATTATTAAGCTGAATTCTTAATCTCTTTTTCAGAAACAGTTGATTTGTATTAATACCTCTTGTAGAACTTCTTCAAGAACAGTGGAAGATGTTTTGGGATACCTAAGAATATCTGCATGAGTTTTAATGGAATGCATTTGAAATAAGGATTTTTTAAAAACACTTATATATATCTATGTAAAAATATAAATAAAAGCATCTTCTTAATCAGATCAATAATCTATTCTTGAAATATTAGATATTGTGCAAACAAAACACTAACCAAGACTTTATTTCCTGTTGGAAATATTATAATACATTATTCACCAACTTCAAATCCCTACTTAATTTCCTAAAACATATTTTAAAACATATCCACCCCTCAAATTATCACGTAGGTAATAATACTTAAAACAATGCTTCCAGATAAGGAAATTATAATATGATTGATTGTTATTAAGCAGTCAGTTTGACCACAGGACCTGATATTGTGCTGTCTCTGTGCTGGTAACTTTGATGATAATCAACATACATTTTAAAAATGGGATTCTGATGTCCACACTTTGTAATTGGAATGTAATTGGAGAATTTTCTTTGTACATTGTTTTGTCAAAAATGTTGTATTGACAGAACAAAACAAATATGGATAAAGGGTTTTTAGTCTTGGGCCTCCCTGATGGCACATGGGTTAAGTCTCAGCACTGTGAAACTATCTGCAGCCACTGCAGTACAAGTTAGATCCCCAGCCAGGGAGTTACCCACATGGCTCAGAAGACCTCTCCTGTCTCACCTGCTGCTCCCCTCACCAGTGTATTTCAGTCAATTCACTTGTTCTGTTCCCCACTCTGTCTTTGATGAATCCTTTCACCTCTCCCCACACCTCTTGCCTATAACCTAGCTCTTGTATGCATAAATAAATAAATCTTTAAAAAATGTTTTAGTCTTTTATCTATTGTTTGTAGCTTTTAGGTTTTCAACCAGTAAAGGGGTATGTTTGTGAGTGTCCATGTCTAATAAAACATATTGAATATTTAAGACAAATAGAAAATGTTCATGTAGAAACAATAGTGAAAATGTTATATGGAGAGATATATAAGCTCTCTGAATCTGAGTATTAAACATAATAAAATGCTTGGCTAGGGACCTAAGACAGTGTCAGCTACTTGTCTAGTGCTCTAATAATATATTATGGTTCTTATTTTCTCTAAATAAATTCCACCCATAAAATCCATTAACCAGGATTAGGTTTATATTTCCATAATGAATTAAAAGCCTAATTAATTTTAAGATACATTTGTGAACCTCCTTTGTAATCTGGGTTTAAATTCTCACACACAGAAAATTGAGGCTGTATGGGACCTTGCTAGATGGAGCCTCACTCCCTGAGTCATCCGTGTGAGGTTTCACGTTCAGGGCCACACAAGCTAACTGTCAAAATCAATTAAATTCAAGTGTGGTGAGTAAGCGACTGGTAGGCCTGCCCTGCTGCAGATGCTCTGAACTCTGCACAATGTGTTTAAAAAATATTAACATTAAATATGAATATAAAATATTTAATATTTAAATGTTTTTAAAAAAAACCCTGAAGGACCCAAGAATGGACAAAAGCAGGCAAATTTCAGAGAGTACTAGAACTTGAAAAAAGGGGCTTGTATAGAATAAGCTCCATGTTAATATGGATTCTGGAATTCTAGTCTGCAAAGCTGCCCCTGTATTGGCACCTGAACATTTGATCAAAAACCTGATGAGTCATTCCTTACTTAATGCCCTTTGTAGGTTCTTGGAAACTACAACAAACAAGTTGTAAGGGAACCAACTTGACTACAGGCTACTTAGTATAAACATTTATTTATTTATACAAGCATTGGATATAGTCAGTAGCGCGGGAGGGTGAGAGAATTCACCAGAGTCAGAGCAGAGAGCAGAGCAGGCAGACTGACGAATTACACTGCTGAGGGAAGCAGTGGGTGGCAGGAGAGGTTTGTGCACCATGTGGGACCCTCATCTGGCGGCTGGGGATCAAACCGGCACTGCAGAGGCTGCGGGCAGCTTCGCAATCCAGCACTCAACCGCTGCACCACTGGGGAGGCCCAGGCTACTTAGTATAAATAAGAGTTAATTTCTTTTATAAACAAGAGATTTATTTATATATGCATACAAGAGCTGGGGTGTAGGCCAGAGGGGTTGGTGAGAGGATTCACCAGAGACAGAGTGGGGAGCAAAACAGGCAGACTGACTGAAATACACTAAGGGGAGCAGCGGACGAGACAGGAGAGGTCTGCTGCGCCGTGTGGGTAGCTCCCTGGCTGGGGATTAAACTCATGCTGCGGTGGCTGCGGATAGCTTTATAGTGCTGTGACTTAACCCCTTGTACCACCAGGGAGACCCAAGAGTTAATTTCTTAAGTCCTATTTCTGGTCACAAAAACATTACCCAACTTCTAAATAAAGACCCCTAATAGTTCTAATTTTAACTAATGATTTGTATTCATTCATCCATTTAACACATTTCTGATTTTAGTTGAGGTTGAGGGGGTGGAGCCAACCCCAGAAGCATGATTAAGGGAAGCAATAAGGCACATTTTATACTACCTGGAGTTGTCTTTGAGATTGAGTCCTGGTTGCCTGCACCACCTGCTGGTTAAGTCACCAGAAGTGGCTCTGTTTCTTTCCTGCCTCACCTCTTCAGTCCTCTGCTGGTGAGTCTTGACACATTGCCCACAGGAACCCCTTGCTCTGGAATCCTTGGCTCTGGGGCTGCTTCTGTGGCAGCCTTTGAACGTGGCCACAAACTCTTTGAATGGCCTGTCTTCAAGAGATAGGATCAATCTAGATCACCCTGTTGAATCTGGGTGAGTTTTGACGTATGGAATGTGGTGGAAGCAACGATATGTGACTTTTGGGCCTGGATCCTCAATGGTCAGACAGCTTCTGTCTTTGTTGAACCTTTGCTGTTGGAGCTTCAAGCTACCAGGTTGGAGTCCAGCTTGGTTGAGGTTGCGGTGGTGGGGAGATCTGTGGAGAGATTGCGAAGAAAGACCACGTGGAGAACCCCAGACTACATCCAGTGAGCTGCCTGGTGGTTTCTGTCATTCCATCCCAGGTGTGGGTCGTGTGAGGGAAGAAGCCTCCAGATGATTTCGGTCCTAATGTTTGAATCACCCCCAGCCACTCAGTCTCCTTGGGGGGTTCTGGGGCTTCATGGAGCAGAGCCTGGCCATCTGCACTGTGCCGTGACTGAATGCCCACACCCCAGAATCCAAAACGCAGTGGTTGTTTTATACCACTGAGTGTTTGGGTGGTAGATAACCAGCACATTGACTTGGATTGCACTTTGATAGAGGAAGCAGACCTATCAAAGCTGCTTGCAGGATAGTTGAAAATAGGAGTATGGAAGCCTTCATCCAGGGAAAGAGCACAGCAGTGTGATTTTCTGCCATGCAGAGATGATGCACTTTACCTTGAAAAGGTGTGAACTCTGTTACCATCATCTCGCCTAAAGAGTACTGGCCTCCATGGCTTTTATCTAATGGCTTTTATCTAGCATGGCTTGCAGGAAGTTACATGGTCTGAATGCGGCTAATAAATCACAAAAAGCTACCAAGGGGCCACTGATTAATCCGTTTTTATTAGCACGCCCCTGTAAAGGTACTTGCTTGTGCCTTATCATTTGCAATCTACATAGCTTTGGTTAGAAATACATGTGACCAAAAGAACATTAGCGCTTCTGGCTGAGTTTGGCTCCGATTCATTCTGCCTTGAGCATGAGATGAAGGGGAGGGGATGATTCTCAGGTGATTGGAGATGATTTCTGATTTGGATGGGAGCCTGTCAGATCCAATCACCTGCTGCCTGTTTGGGTTCAGACACATGGCAGCAGGTGGCATGCACCTTTTGATCCTGAAATGGCACCAGAACCTCCTGCTGCACTTGAGCTGACAAAATTTGGCAGGAGGGAAGAATTCTGGAACCAGAAGCATCTGCCACTGAGTTGGAAGAGCTGAAATAAATGCTTTAGTTACAGCCATTTCCTGCCCCTGCCATGAGGTGAGCTACCTGGGTTGGTGGGGAGGACTGGAACCAGTCCTCACCTGTTTCTCAACCTCAGGACCCTGGAACATCTACCCATGATGCACTGTGCTCCTGAGATTCCATTTGAGACAGTCGGATCCACTTTCACTTGAGTGGTATGCACACAGCTGCGGGGTAGTGGGTGTGTGTCTGTGCTGGGGCTGTGGAGAACTGAGGCAAGTGGGGCGCACTCTCCATTCATCCTTGGATAGGTAAGTGCCCCATCTCTAGGTGAGGAGCCTCACATCACACTGATGGATTCCAGTCACAATGACAAAAAAAGGAGGGAGGTTCAAATGTAGAAGAAAACAGTGAGACTCCTTAGTACTGTGGTGGGCAAGCATTTTTATTCAATCACTGGAAAAACCCACACAGGTTGTAGATGATGGATGGTAGACAGCTCACGAGTCATCTCAACTGAAAAAGAAAAGATCTCTGAGGGAAAGATTTGTAATAACATCCTAAACATCTGAAGGAAACTTACCAATGAATGAGGCAAAGGCACTAGTGAGTACAAGTAGGAACAAGTCATGCCTTAAAGGACAAATGATGAAGAAAGGTATCAAGATGGAAAAAGAGGGAGAGAGATGCCACATTTTGCCTGTCAGATTTGTTGTGATTTCTTGAAAGGAAGACCACAGTGGATGGGTAGAGAGCTTCCCAGCCTGGTGGCAAAGTATCTGCATCGCTTCTGAGAGCAAATTCACAGTCTGTGTCCAGACATGAAACAAATTCAAAAGCATTTCGATTCATCAAGAGCACTTCTAGGAATCTGTCCTAAAAATAAAAGAGATGAGCTCAAAGATTTATGTATAGAATAATAATCAAAATGAAGTTTATTATAAAAGAAAGGAAAAAAATATGCCTCCAAAATGGCCTGATTTATTCAAAATTTTGTTGATGCAGTGTATGTAGTAATTGCTAAAACTTACGTTTTTTAAAGATTTGATGACATGGAAGATGCTCTGGACAGAATGCAAACAAAGGAAAAAAAGAGTAATGCAATTTGATAATACTTTGCTCTCAGTTTTGAACATGTATTTGTGAATACTAGAAACATACTACAAAAATGTCAGTGCGATTACCCCTGCATGGTGAGACTCTGAGTGATTATTTGTTTTCTTCAATTTAACTTCGGTATTTTCTATTTTTTTTAAAGGTTTATTTATTTATGCATAGAAGAACTGGGGTGCAGGCCAGAGGTGTGGGGAGGAGCATGCACCAGAGACAGAGTGGGGAACAGAACAGGCAAATCTACTGAAATACACTGCTAAGGGGACTATCAGGCAAGACAGGAGAGGTCAGTTGTGCCATGTGAGTTAGCTCCCTGGCCAGGGATCAAACATAGGCTGCAGGGGTCATAGCGTGATAGTGCTGAGACTTAACCCCTAGACCATCAGGGAGGCCCAACTTAGGTATTTTCTAAATCTCTGCAATGACCAGGGAGTAAGCGTTCAATCGTTACACCACAAATTACCCATGTTATGGCTTAAAACAGTACAAAGCATTCCCTCTCAGTTTCTGCTGGTTAGAAGTCTGAGGACCCTTTAGGTGAATTCTCTGCTCAAGTCTTCACAAGGTTAAAAAATGAGTCACCTGGGAGGAAATCTCAGCTGGGTTCTACAGGGTTCTCTTCCAAGCTTCTTGGAGTGTTGTCAGAATTCAGTTCCTATGATTGTAGACTGAGTTCCTGTTTTGTTGCTGGTAGTTCCAGCATCCTTGCTTAGTTCCTTGACCCTTACTGCCCACACCTTTTCCATGTGGCCCCAAGGCAGTTCAAGAGGGGATATTTGCTTTCACAGAGAAGCTGGAATTACGGGTTTCCTTTTCTGTGACTAGCTGGAGAAAACTCTTTGCTTTTAAAGGGTGCATGTGATTAGGCCCTTCCCCTCAGGCCCTCTCCTTGTCTCAACTGATTTGGGAAATTCATGACATTGCCACACCCCTTAGAACAATTCCTAGATTATTGTTCCAATGTATACCTGGGAGAAAATGTGCGAACTTCAGTCATTGGGAATTGTGGGCACTGTCTTAGAATTCAATTGACCACAAGCATTTGTCAGTGGGTCAAGCTTTGGGAACAGACCCATTGGTTTTGAATTCTGCCTCTCATTGATTAAAGTGACTTTGGGCAAGTTACCTAAACTCTCTGAGCTTCAGTTATGTGTAAGGTGAGAAAATCATCATCATCATCAACAATAATAATTATAATAACCTCAAAGATTTGTAAAATTGGTTGCAAATTTAAATGTAATATTAAGTTTGTTACTTAATTTGGCATGAACTCTGATTCTCCATATCAGTATAAGAAAACAACAAAGCAAAATTGAAAAGCCCATAAGAACAGAAAATGATTTGGTCAACCAAAAGAAAGAGCTTCGGATTGTTCTCCTGGCTTCCCCTGTGGACAGCAGGAGCCTGCTGCTTCCCCGTCTCCCACAGTGCTGGTCTGCATGGAATCCAGTAGCCAAGCAACATCCTGCTGCTACCTCCTCTTTTCCTTTCATCTCCAGTAAAGATAAATGCTTTGTGCTTCTCCCTAGGGGGAAACCTTGCTAGAAGGCAAATATCCTCCAAAAAGAGAGAAGGTGTGTGGCAGTTAAGCTTGGCTTGCCTAATTCGATGGGTGGGAAGATTTGATGAGGAGTGTGAAAGAAAAGGGGGTTGCCCTAGTGAATTACCTACTTTTATAGGGAGAAGGTGAAGAAAGTCATGAAAAGCTTAGCTTCTGGAGGAAAAGTGTGCAAAAGATAGAAACAATGAGTCTCTCTTTTTTTAGAAACACCGCGGTGCAGGCAGCCCCAGGACACTACAGCCACTGCAATGTATCTCAGAGAGGTGTCATCCTGTGTGGGTCAGGTTGTTCATTGGCCTCCTGGGTTTGTTTCCCAATATTAGAAAGTTTAGCTTGTCTATGGACACTCTTGTCTTGCTTGTCTATGGACACTGTCATCCTTAGGGACCACCCATGGCAAGTCTAAATCTGTTTCTCCAGGTCAGTCCTGTGAAGCTTAACAGCATGGAAGAGGGTGGAGGAATGTGGAAACTTTGCCTGTTCTTGAGCCCAACCCCCTGTGTTCTCAGCTGTCTGTGCTCACCATCACCCAATCCTGTGCTTATTTTCATTTCTCCCTACCTTCCCTTGTGTTGTATCACCTCTGAGCACGACAAAGTGGCCCAAGTCACATTGGCTTCGGATTTCTGGGAAGTGGCTATATGAGGAGGCCAAGTGTTGGATTTCTGGTTGTGCTTTCCTCCTGTCCTTTATTTGGAGTGAATGGAATTGTGGAAACAAATGGTCAGGTGACAGATGTCTGTGGATATTACAGAACTGGTATTTTTTGAACCCAGAGTGTCTATTCAGTAAATACCTTTGAAAAGAAGCAGTGAAGACTAAATTATAGTAGCTCCTGGAGATGAATGCTCTCCTATTATCAATTATGAAGAATTATTCTTATTTTGCATTCAGAATACAAGTGTTAGATTTTGACTTGAGTAAAAGAAGAATGTTTTATAAAAATCATGTCAATAGTAGTTTTTTAAAAAGTTTATTTAAAAAAAATTTGTGCTAGGTATTGTTTTGCATACATATTTAATCCCCACTAGACTAGTAAGCCACCAGAGGGCAGATACCAAGTCTTCACTCTGCATTTGATTGACATCTTCACTGTCTTTCATAGTGGCTGGTGGACAGCTGTAGAGTATGGCTGTGATTCCTTCAGCATGGATTTATGGAGCATTTACTTTGCTGGAGCAGCCTGACCAGATGTTGGGTGCTTTTTCCCGGTACTGGAAATTGATAGGTCACAAAACATACAAACCCCTTGTGGGCATTGATCCTTAAGAATGAAGACTGGACTTGGCTTTAAATTTTTGTCTGCTGCACTTATTAACCACATGACTGGGCAGCTATTCCATGTCTCTGAGGCTCTGTTTCCTCATTTGTATAAAGGAGATGGTGATTATAGTGCCTTGGTCTTCAAGGGCTTAAAGTAGAACAAAGTGCTGGATCATGGTGTAATTTCAATATGTGGCAGCTACTGTCTTTATAACAGGCACTCTGTAAGTGTTGAATGAATGAATGTATGAATCATTTTCCCCACCACTCTACTAGATAGAAAGAATACTCTCCATTTCATTAATAAGGAATCTGACCTGGTCACACGTCTGGTAATAGTACAGTTGGAGTTGGTAATCAATTTTGTATGACTCCACAGTGCATGTCCTTCCACTCCATTGCTCTACTATCTTCCTATTAAAGGTAAATGTTGACAATTAGAATCACAAAAATATAGGATGGAATTCCTGACAGGAACTAGGGCAACAGGGCAAGTGCCCTGTCATTTCTCAATAAGAGTGGGACAGGCGAGGTGAAAGATATTGCAGAACTCCACCAGGGTCCAGCTGCTAGTGTGGCAGTGTTACCAATCTAGCTGTTCAGCATTGCTGTGTGCCAGTTGGAAGTGGGCTGCTCTTTGCTCATGTGACAGCTGGTCTTGGTAGCAAGGAATGCCTCAAAATTGGCATCAGTAGCCAGCCCAGACACCATTTGACTTGATTCACAAATATGCAGCTGAGAAACTGCAGTGAGAGAGATGGTGGGTTTGAACAGCATTTGAAAAGCAACCAAAGGAGAATGACTTTTTCTTAGTCTGTTTCCATAACTGAGGAGGCTGCACCTAGCACACATCTCTAATGCAGCCTGAACATTTACAAACGTGTCATTAAATAAAGTATCTATTAACATCTCCATGAATGTTCCTTTAGACCAACCAAGCCTAGACCTTGTCCTTGTTGGATTTATAAAATGTCCCTTTCAGGTATAATTAATATAGAGAGGTAACAGCAAGTCTTGTTAGGTTCTCATAGACTCTTTTCCATTGATACCTATTCCAAAATGGCTTCTTTTGATTCATTCACTCATTTATTCTAGTATCAATACTATTCAGTACATATTTATGGAATACCTACTTTATAAAAGATTCTGGTGGAAAACTTGAATGAACGCCTAGCTATTGTGGGGTTTGAATGGAAAGACCAACAACAAACAAACAGGCAAGTAAAATAATTCTAGAAAGTGAGCACTTCTGCAGGAGATAGGATGAAGAACTGAAATGCATTGTGATGTCTCTCTGAGGTGGCGTTGAGTTGAAACCTGAATGTTGGGAAGGAATGGCCATATATATAGATGTTGGTCAAAGAGAAAAGGTGGTGCACGAGTCCTAAGGAAGACAAAGTTCTGAATGGCTATATATCTGAAAGTGGGGGAAGAGGTTGGAAATGAGGCTCGAAAGATTGGCAGGGACTGAATGAATTATACTGGAACCGGTGGCACTTGGATTTCTTTCTAGGACATTGAGCATGGGGATGGCATGACCGAATATGCTTTATGTTTTTGAGAGAATACAGGGTGAGAGGTGAAGTCTAGATTGTTGTATACATAGAGCTCAATGGAATGGAATTGAGCATTCAGAAATAGACCCTCACATTTAGTCAATCTCTAACAGTGGTGCCAAGAGAATTAAGTGGGGAAGTAAATCATCTTTTTAACAAATAGTACTGAGAGTACTGGGGCCACTGAATAACCATGTAAAAATATTGGACTCTTGCCTCAGCCTAAATATAAGAGGTACAACTATAAAACTCTTGAAGAACATCATCCCAGTAAATTGTGACATTGTATTTGGTGATGATTTCTTTTTTTGTGTAACAAAAGGTGATTTGGATAAATTGGGCTTAATCAAAATTAAAACCTTGATGCATGAAAGGACATTATCAAGAAGGTAAAAAAAAAAAAAACAATCCACAGAATGGGAGAAAATATTTGCAGATATTGCATCTGATAAGGGATTTGTATCCAGAATATATAAAGAATACTTTCAACTCCTTGATATAAAGACAAATAAGTCAGTTTTAAAAGGGGCAATGGACTTGAATGGACAATGGACTTGAATGGACATTTCTCCAAAGAAGATATAAAAAAAAGAAGACATTAAAATATATAATAAAAAAGAAGACATAAAAAGATGCTCAGTGTCATAAGCCATTAGGGAAAGGCAAATCACAATGAGACACTCACAAGGATGTTTACTTGCCTCTGAAACACAATGCTGTAAACCAATGATACCTCAATAAAAAGAAATAATAACAGGTGTTGACTGTGACATGTAGAAATTGGAAACCACTACACTCCCATTGAGAACATAAAATGATATAGTCACTTTGGAAGAGTCTGGTAGTTGCTTAAATGTTAAACATAGAGTTACTCAGTGTTTCAGCAATCCTATTTTTAAGTATTTACTCAAAAGAAATAGAAACATACAGCCATACAAATGGTTATACAGCACTTTTTATAATCTTGAAAAATGTGTAAACAACTCAAACATTCATCATCTGATAAGTAGACCCATAACGTGAGATATAAATAAATAAATAAATAAATAAATGTGTGTGTGTGTGTACACACACACACACACACACACACACACACACACACACACATATATATATATATATTTGGCAGTAAAAATAAATGTGGTGCTGGGCCTCCCCCGGTGGCGCAGGCTGTTGAGCGCAGTGCTGTGAAGCTGTCCACAGCCTCTGCAGCACGGGTTCGATCCTGGCCAGCTGGCGAGAATCCCGCATGGTATATGGCAGACCTCTTCTGTTACGCCTGCTGCTCCCCTCAGCAGTGTATTTCAGTCAGTCTGCCTGTTCTGTTCCCCACTGTGTCTCTGGTGAATTCTCACCCTCCCGCACATATGGCCTGTACCCCAGTTGTTGTATGCATGAATAAATAAATCTCAAAAAGTTATGTGGTGCTGACACATGGTAAAACATATATGAACTTTGAAAATGTAAATAAAAGAAACCAGTCATAAGGACCACATATTATGTGGTGACATTTATATTGGATGTCTAGAGTGACAAAACTGTAGTGACAGAAAGTAGATTAGTGGTTACCTAGGGTTGAAGGAGTAAGAGTTTGGGGGATTATGGTTAAGGGGAGGGAACTTATTTTGGCATAAAATTTTTCTAAAATTGATTGTGGTGATGGAGTACAATTCTGTGAATATAGGTAAGCCGGTGAACTGTGAGCATTGAATGAATAAGTTGCATGATATGTGAGTTATATTTTAATGAAACATATTAAAAAAATAATGCATTGTCAGCAGGGCAAGGTTAGAGGTAAGTAACTAAATTTAGAGGGTATTGCTGTTGTCCAGGTGGAAGATAGTGGTGGTCTGAACAAGGGTAATCTGGTCACCCCATCCATTTCTACCAGGTCAGGCAAAAGTAAATATTACCCTTATTTACCCCCATATATGTAGCTACATCATTATTACTTCTTAAATTGCACTGAAATGATCTGTATGACTATGTGCTTCCCCAACTATACTGTAACCTACTGATGAAGGACTTTGCTCTTATTTCATACTTTTCTTTCCTATACCTGGAATAGTTCTACACAGTAGGAACTGAATGAATGTTTGGTGAATTGATCTCAGCCAGCATTTAATGACATTAAAGATGTTTTGGGTATATTTTAGGTATATCTATAATGTATAAAGTGAGTATCATTAAAATTGTGTACAATATTACTTTTTGTTACCCACATCTTTATCTAGAATTGATTTCAGAGCATTTACCTATAGGAGAATGCACAAAAGTGAATCTTAGAGGTCAGAGTAGGAAGAGAGTGAAAAAATATAACAGCCCCTATTTGAAGAACACATGATGGTCTATGTAGAGAATACTAAGGAATTTATAATATCTCCAAGAACTAATGAATTTTAAAAGGTCATAGAATCTGAAGAGAATATACAAAAATTATTTGTATTTCTATATGCTAATGATTTACAATTGGAAATAAAAAATTAATACCATTAATAATTGAGTATTCATAAATGGAATACATATATATAAATATAAGGAAACATGTATAGTACCTCTGTTTAAAACTACCCCCCAAAAAGGTGGGAGAAATAAATAAAAAAACCTAAATAAATGGAGACATACTATGTTCATGGTTTGAAGGACACAATATAAAAAGTTTTTAGTTTTGCTCATATTCATCTTTAGATTTAATGTGATTCTGTAACTGGTGGCTGAGGCCAGGGACTGTTGCAGGTGGTGCCCCCCCCCCCCAGGAGGGCATTGCTAGTGAGGATAGATAGCCCCAGGGAAAATGCTAAATGTATCACATCTTGGGGTGGGGCAACAGATAAGAAATATCAGGGACTGCAGAAGGGGGTGCGGATTCATTCAATCTTTGAAATTCAGCATTTTTGGATCTTCAGCATTTGGGATCACTAGATTTCAGCCCGCACTGTGCCAGTCTTCCAGAAGGCTGTTGTGAGCCTCTGAAGGTGGAGGCCTCCAGCAGACAGCCTCAAAGAAGATAAGTTCTCGGAAGCTTTGCAAGTAACTGAGAAACTGAAACTGTTCCTGGTTTTGCTGCTGTAATAGCCTGGCAGGGAAGACAAAGACTTGGAGTCAGGAGCCTCGCTGAGCTGCCAGTGTGGTTATTTGTCAGGTAATTTGAACACTGCAGCTGCTGTCTTGAGTGTCACTAGTCTGGTGCTGCACTGGGGCATCCCAGCAGCTCCAGGAGCATCTCCTGTTTTGTCTTCTACTGTCTTTGTGAGTTGGAACCTGTCCTAGAGACTGGCTGCCACATGCTCAGTGTCAGCAGAGGCAGGAAGAAGCTATCTTGGACACATGGCCTATTGCTCAGGAGAGGAGCTCCTCATCCTCAGTGTGGGGAAGACCCTATATTAGCTGCTTTTATTTAGGACTTAAAAACACTGCACACTGCTTCGGGTGAGCTAAAGGCCATTTTTGGCCTCACTAACTCTTTGTTTTTCCCTGGTTTATTAAAAAAAAAAATCCCATTGTTGTTCCCTGAGCCTTAGTAGTCTTAGTTGTGTACATGGGTGAAGAACTCAGACAGTGACCGGTAAACTATTTGGGAAGTGTTGTTTTCCAGTTTAGTGCCCCTGGCTGTCCTGTATAAATTCCAGTGAAAATCTCCAATTTTTTTTAACAGATATGGACAAGCTTAAACTTAATTATATATGCCAAGGTAAAGAACTAAAAATTCTGAAATAGTTTTGAAAAAGAAAAATAAAATTGGAGTAATCAAACTGGCATGTAAACTGACTTTAAGATATTCTTAAAAGCTTCAGTAATCAAGAAAGTATATTGAAAAAGGAATGTGCTGAAGATATGGAACAGTGTTCAGAAGTAGAGCCACATTACTATGGCTAATTGATTTTTTTTAATTGACAGAATTATTGAAATATACTTTTGGCAAATTATTTAAAGTGTATCATTCAGTGGCTTTTGTAATATTTTACAGAGCAGGGCAACTATCATCCTAATCTAATTTTAGAAGATTTTCATCACCCAAAATAAACCTCATCCTCATTAGTAGTCACTCTCCATTTCTCCCTGCCATGACCAATTAATTTTTTTTTAACAAAGATACAAAAGCAATTCAGTGGAGAAAGGAATGTCTTTTCAACAAATGATATTGGGACAATTGAACATTCAAACCTAATAAAAAGGAACCTTCTACTAAACTTCACACCTTATGTAATATTGAAATTTAATATGTAGTATTAATCTAATTATGAATATAAACCAAAAATTATAAGGAAACAGAAAAAAAGTCATCAGGATCCAGAGTTAACCAAGGAATTCTGAGATCTGACATCAAACATTTTTGATCTATAAAAGAAAAGTTTTGTAAGCTGTAATTTGTTAAAATCCATAGCTATTTATTGTGAAGACTGTTAAGAGGATTCAAAGCAAGCTAGAGACTGGAAGAAAATATTTGCAAAACATATATCTGACCAAAGATTTATGTCCAGAATAAGTAAAGAACAATTTAAGAAAACCCAAATTCTAAAATGGACAAAAGATTTAAACTTTACCTAAGAGATTTGTACCAATGACAAATAAACTGGGAAAAAGTCCAACCACATTATTCATTGAGGAAAAAAAATCAAAAGCCCATTATGATGTAGAATTATATCTCATTAGAATAACTAAAATTAAAATACTGACAATATTAACTACTAACGAGACTAACAAGCAACCAGAAATCTACATAGCTTGTGGATATGAAGAATGATCAGCCACTTTGGAAAATAGTTTGACAGTTTCTTATCAGGTAATCTTATGTTCCATCAGTCCCTCTCCTGAGCATTTACCCTAGAGAAGTGAAAACTTATGTTCATTTAATTTAAAATTGCCACAAATTGAAAATAATTGCAAATCCTTTAGTGAGTGAATGGGGAAACATTGTGGTATATCCATACAGTGGAATACAATGCAGCAATGAAAGAAACAAACTAATGATAAGTGCAACACTATGGATGAATCTCAGAGGTACTGCACCAAGTGAAAGAAATGCGTCAAAAGTTACATACTATACAATTCCATGGCATTTTTTTGGGGGGATGCAGATTTTATTTTTATTTTATTCATTTTTATCAAAACTTACATACTTTCAATATGCAATAGGTTTTTTTTTAAAAATTGAGCTAATGTTGGTTTACAACACTTTATATGTTCTAGGATGCAGGTTCACACCTCTTCAGATGTATGTTGTCACCACATTCACCACCAAAGCCCCCATAACCCTCCTCCACAGTCAATTGACCCATGTCCATTTTCTTCCCACTTACCCCTTCCTCTCCCTGCGATGGCCTCAGTTTGTCAATAGAATTCAAAGGGTTTGTCTTAGTTTGATTTTATTTGTTCCTTTATGTGTCATATATAAGTGAAATCATCCAGTGTTTGTCTTTTTCCTTCTGACTTAAATTTTGTTTAATATAGTCCTCTTCAGTCCATCCATGTTGTCACAAATGGCAAGGGTTCCTGCTTCTTTTTTTTCCCCAACCGGGTAATGTTCCATTGTGTGTATAGAACACAACTTTTTTATTTCTTTATCCACCCATGTACTGATGGGCACTTAGTTTGTGTCCATAGCTTGGCTGCTAGGAATGGTGCTGTGGTGAACACAAGATAGAAAAAATGATAACAAAGAACAGACCAACGGTTGTCAGGGGTTAGATTTGGGACAAGGTGTCATACAAAGGAAAAGCTCAGAAGAGTTTGGGGGTGATGAAACTTGTTTATTCTCATTGGTGTGGTTGTAAGAATTGTCATGTTAAAATGCCTAAAATTTTATACCAAAAAGTCAAATTTTGTAAATTGATTTTGTAAATGAAATGCAAAAATATAACAGCTTTTTGCTTTCTCTATAACTCGGACACAGTCTCACCTGGCATTTGATATGACTCTTACCTATAATCTGGGTGAGTTTGGGCTATTGTTTGACCTCAATTTCCTCATTTGTGAAGGGGAGATCATAATTGTACCTGGTGAGTGGTAGTAAAATTCTGAAATAGAACCTGCAAGGCACTCAGTTCACTTCTTGGTGCATGAAAAGTACTCAATATAATCGCACTGATGTTTCTGCTATTTCTATGCTCTATACGATAATCTTATTAAACATATTTATGTCAATGAGGAGGGGGGATGATTATTATATCTAAACCACTGAAATATTAATATCAGAATGTTTTGAGAAGTAGTGACATGGAGGCTGCTCTGGGATTGTTTAGCCTGAAATTGCATCCAGGACTGGCAGGTGCAAACAGAGTTCACTGCTCTACAATACACCAATTAACTCCACCTAGAATCTCTGATCCTAGTACTCTCTCATTGGTTAACCTTGGAAGATGTTTCAACATAAAAGATGACTAGAAAGACTTTTGAGAGGTCCTGTGCATTTTTAATTCTAAGAATGGCTTCCAAAAGCTAGTATGAAATACCACTGCTCTCCCCTCCCCCCAAAAAAAGCATGATAGTCTTCCCAACTAATCTGCCAATATTTCACAGCTACAGAAGGCTGACTTTTAAACATTTGGAATTCCAATCCTTATCTTGCCAATGCAGCAATTGGCATTGAGAGCCCAGAATTGCTTCACATGTAAGTGCCCAATATCACTGATGATCTATCACTGATAGGGTTGGGATCTGATTGGGCGTGTCCAGTTGCTTAAGTTAATAGAGCAGCTTTATCTTGTGCCTCTAACTTTGCTATCTGATTTGCAGCCCTGTGTCCTGTTGCACTCTCTGAGCTGCAAATTCCCTCCATCAGCCATCTCCTAGGCTGGAGCAGCTCTCCAGGAGGCAGTAGAGTCCTGGGCCCTCTTGTTATCTTCTCATCAACTCTGCTAGCTCTCCATGCTCCCTACTGGAAAATGCATTCAACAGGGCTTCCTGGTCTGTGCGTTAGGATTTGTTTAGAGACGTACCCATGGTGGGCAACCTGGGAGGATGCAGTGCAAGCTTGAAAAGATATTCCATGACTATGGACCAGTCTCTCATATTTTTCTCTCTGACCCCCTTCTTCACAACTGTCAACTGAGCGGGTTGAATTGATGAAGAAATGTCTCCATCCATTTTTTTTTTTTTTAGATTTATTTTATTTATACATGCACTGGGTACAGTCAGAAGCGCGGGAGGGTGAGAGAACTCACCAGAGCCAGAGCGGGGAGCACAGCAGGCAGAAGGATCGAAGTACACTGCTGAGGGGAGCAGCGGGCGGCAGGAGAGGTCTGCGCGCCATGTGGGACCCTCCTCCAGTGGCCGGGGAGCAGCCAGGGATGGAACCGGCGCTGCAGAGGCAGCGGGCAGCTTCGCAACCCAGCGCTCAACCGCTGAGCCACTGGGGAGGCCCTCCATCCATTTTTTTTTTTTTTTAAACACAAAGCATATCTGCCCGAAATGGCAGCGCCACATTTGAAAAAATTTTAAAAATATTTATTTATTTATACAAGAACTGGGGTGCAGGCCAGAGGCTTGGGAGGGTGAGAGAATTCGCCAGAGACAGTAGGGAGCAGAACAGGCAGATGGAACGAAAACACTGCTAAGCAGAGCAGCGGGAGAGACAGGAGAGGTCTGCCGAGCCATGTGGGAATCTCCCTGGCCATCCGGGAATCGATCTGGGGCTGTAGAGGCTGCGGACAGCTTCACAACGTGGCCCTCAACCTGCTGCGCCACCATGGAGGCCCCTCCATCCATTTTAATATTTCAGGATTCTTGTTCACAAAGTTTTACTGTTGTTAACAACAACAAAAAGCTATTTGCATTTAAAAACACATAGTTTCTGCATTCTTCATGGTATTTTTTTCTCCCAAGGAATGATCACATTTAAATGGAGTTAGGAGTACTATAATTTTTGTTGCACGACTCAGTGTGGATACAAAGAAATTAGATCTTGAGCTATCAATAAATTAACATTAATTAGTGGTTGCTGTTCAATGTACCTCTAACACAAAGCATGAATTGAAGAGCTTGGAGGACTGCATTTTTCAAATCAGAAGTGATTGGAAAGACATTGATTAGGTTAAAGTGCATGTGTTCTCTAGCAGCAGGTGGTGGAGGAGCCAGTAGTAGGGTGATTGACAGAAGGATGGGGATTTGCCAACTTCACATGACAGCCCATCACAACTCTACAATCCTTCTCTCTCTGTGCTCCTGCCAGAACATACCAGCTATTCCCTTTCCAATCCTTCTCCTGAAACAGATGGACATGCAGAAAGATGGCATCTTGACATTAGAAGGGAGCTTCTGGGGGTGTCCTTGCTGTTATTTCCAGAGAATGCAAGTACCTACTTGGACAGCTTTGGGCATGAGTTTCTCAAGGAGGGAGGAAGGCTCATAAAGAAGAAAACCTTAATTGGTGGACTGGGTCCATTGTGTTTTCTTCAGAGACAATGGTTTACAACCCCACATTCATGACGGCAGACAGTGCTTGCAAAGGGAGTTAAATCCTGCTCTCAGCTCAGGAGGGACACCAAGAAGAACAGTATAATAGAACAACTGACTTGTTGAAATGTAGGAAGTGGGTCCTGCTCTACTATTTACCAATGATCACATTCCTGGGGAAGTTGTTCTAACCTCTATCATTCATTCCCTTATTACTCAGCTAGGCAGGTATCTATGGAATTCCTGTTGTACTGTCCAATGAGCTATGCATCAGGATTACCAGAGCCACTTGTCCTGTTTCATTAACCTCAGAACCTTTATCACTACTACTCATAGTTGATGTTGGTTGAGCTCCACCTATCTGTCAGACTCTGGATTGTCCATAAATTATGTCACTTGACTCACAGCACTGTAAAAGTGTTGCTGTTATTACCATTTTGCAGACAGATAAACTGAGGCTCACTTATTCAAGATCTTGGAACAAGAGGCAGAGCTCCGGCATCCAGAGCCTCAGAAATAGGCCACAGACCCACACAGCATCTTTTCATTTACTAGGAGAAAAGGTGAATGCACTTAACTAAATGGATTCTGCAAGGTTTTGTGAAAATGTTTAGTCAACTATAATTCAATGTTATTATAATAGATGTGCTGAAGAATAAGGTATAAATAGGCCAGGGGCAGTTACCTTCTTTGATTTATTAACAGTGTGGCTGGTGGTAATTCACTTCCACCCTTTTTTTAAATTTATTTTTTTATACAAGAACTGGGGTACAGGACAGATGTGTGGGAGGGTGAGAGGATTCACCAGAGGCAGAGCGGGGAGCAGAACAGGCAGATGACAGAAACACACAGCTGAGGTGAGAAGCGGGCGCGACAGGAGAGGTCTGCTGCACCATGTGGGATTCTCGCAGGCTGGCCGGGATCAAATCTGCACTGCAGAGGCTGTGGACAGCTTCATAGCACAGTGCTCGACCCTCTGTGCCACCGGGGAGGCCCCACTTCCACTCTGAATCTTCTTTCATCAGCTGACAAAACGGAGGGAGGGAGTCGTGGCCACCTGTTGCTAGATGCTTGTGGCAGGATGGGTACAACTGGGAATGTGAAGGGCTGTGTATCCTGTGAAGGGCTGCATCAACAGAATGTGAACATTTCTATGTTGAGAGGTAGGAGGACACTTCACGTGGAGTTGAGAGATACTATACATTGTAACCTTATCTTTACAATGTCCCAGTTTCTGAGTCTTGTCTTCCTGAGAAGGGAAGTTACGCATCAGAGCAATGACATAGTACTGTTCACAAAACTTAAGCATTACAATGTGCCTTGGCTGCCTTCAAAGGCAGTCTCTGGGTCCTGCCATCCAGACTTTCTGGGCCACTGCCTCAGGCTGGGGCCGCAGGAGTCTGCTCTTCACCAGATCCCCCAGCCCTTACTAACTCTGATGGAGGGAGATTGCACACTACAATTTGCAGATCTCCCATCCTGTTCAAGATCTTCCCTTTCCAAATTGGATATGGGGTTACCTGACTTCTAAGAAAATACTTTGCTAAAAATCTCCCTTGGAAATGAATTCATAATTTATATTTTTTAATTTTTTTAAAGATTTATTTATTCATTTTACACAAGAACCGGGTACAGGCCAGATGTGTGGGAGGGTGAGAGGATTCACCAGAGACAGAGTGGGGACCAGAACAGGCAGACTGGTGAAATACACTGCTGAGGGGAGCAGCGGGCACGACAGGGGAGGTCTGCCATGCCATGTGGGACCCTCTTGGCCGCCGGGATTGAACCGGCGCTGCAGAGGCTGTGGACAGCTTCACAGCGCGGAGCTCAACTGCTTGCGCCACCAGGGAGGCCCTGAATTCATAATTTAACAAGTAGTCGCTGACCATGTGTCAGGTGCTAAGAAGTGTTTGTGGTTTTGGGGACCCGGCTTATCCTCATCAAATTCACATTTAAAGGGGGAAGGTGGACAGAAAAGCGATAAACACATCCACATATGATGCAGTGATATGTGAAAGGAAATCTGTGAAATATGTGAAAGGAAATCTATGAAATATGTGAAGGGAAATTAAGCAGGAAATGGGCATGGAGAGTTTCAGGTGGGACCAGCCTGCCTCAGAGTGTGAAATTTGAACTGAGACATGAAGGCAATGGGAGAGCCTTCTGCAGGGAACAGATTTTTAGGAGCTGGAATAGTAGGTTCAAAATCCCCAAGGACAGAGCATGCCTGGCATAATCATAAAACACAGGAAGACCAGAGACTGATGCACAGGAGCTAAAACAAAAATCCACAACCAACACTCTGCATTGGCTCCCAGTTCCCAGTTTCTTAACTGGTATTCAGAATCCTTGCAGTTGGCTCTGCTCTCACTTCAGTCTTCTCTTGGCTTTTCTTCAGCATACCTGTATGCTCAAGTCCAGCAGCATGGCCTCCTTCCTCCCCAGGGGCTTCCTCTCCCCTGGGTGCTTCCTGAATTCCTTTAAGGTAGCTGGTTCTCAGGTTCTCAGCTGCAAGGGGGCTTTGCCTTTGGCAATGTCTCCAGACATTTTGGCCCTCACAGTTGTGGCAGAAGTCAGGGAGGCTACGACTGTTCGTGGTAGAGGTCAGAGTGATGTGTACCCTGTAGAACATAGGACAACCGCACCCCCAACAAAGAATGACTTGATCCAAAGGGTGGAGAGTGTCGGCACTGAGAGACCCTGCTTCACAGCCGCTGCTTTCTTCAAAGTGCAGGTCTCTTTGGGGCAGCTCCTCAGAATCCCGCCCCCACCCCAGGATCCTCTCTAGACTGTGTGGAGCTCACATTTTCATCTTTAAACCTATTCTGACATGATTCCATGTCCACGTTTTGCTCCTCTCTGGCGTGGGTTTCTTTCCCAGGTCTATCTCTCTGTGTTACCTCAGGCTCATTCTTTAACTTTTCTGATATCCTTTTTCCTTCTCTGTAAGGGGAGGAACACTTAAAGGATCAGTGGTGGGAGGATCAGATAAGTTAATGCTTGTCAGTCCCCAGCTACAGTGCCTGGTGCAGAACCTAATAAATAGTCTCATTATCCTAGTAATGGGATTTCTTCTCCTTAACTAGTTTGTGTGAACCTGGATGCCAGTGATGGTATCTTGGTTATATACCTGCTCCCCTTGTGTCCCTAGGACCAGATGAATTAGAGTTGTTTACCAACACTTTCTGGGTAACTGTGAGATATGAGTGAGTTTGGGGGATCTTTCCAGTGGGCTCTCCAGCTGAGAGCACAGGGCCAGTGCCTCTCTCCTGATGGAGAAAGGAGAGGATTAAGTCAGTGAATAGCCTGTCCAGCTTTCCACATGCTGGGCCAGGACAAACCCTTTCCTTGGGCTGCAGATGAATTTGTGGGGATAGTACTCTTCTGTGTTGACATAAAAAAGAGAAAGACAGAATAGAAATCACATGCTGAGCCTGATAAGGGTCATGGCATCGGGAGTGTGGATGCAGGAGGTAGGAAGATAGCCAAGAAATGGTCTGAAGACAGGGTGGGAATTATTCAGTTACAGGGTGCAATCCTGTCTGCTTTGTAGAAAAAGAAAGCCACCTGCTGGTATTGTTTCAGAGCACTCTAGGTGGGCTGTGTCTCTTTCTCTCCCACCTTGCTTCCTGGTCACTTGCTGATTTTCCAGCTTGCAATCTAAAGATCAGAGCAGTAAACCAGATAGGCAGAGGCAAAGCTAGTGTATAAGCAAAAACTCTCAAGGGCACCACCACCTGATTGATCTTCTAAGTGTTGCAAGATTGTAGCCTGCAATTCGCTTTGATGGAGAGATATTTACAGTTAGAGCTGAAGGACTTGGGGGTATCCAGAAGGGGTAGGCTTGTTTCCTTCTGCAGAAGCAGGACCCAGAGGGAAAACTGGACTGCAAGGTCAATCCGAAGTTCAGCACTAGCTGCTGGGTCACATAGCCTCTGCTGCTGGAAGTGTCTGCTCTGATTATTGGACTTTTTTTTTTCCCAGTTCTGAGAATACATCTCTTTTCTCCCCACCCCAGGGTCTCCACACTGGATCTTCCCCTTCCGCCAGGCCCTTCTCTTCCTGGGCAAAACCTGCTCACTGTGCAGTCCACTTACCTGTCTCTTCCCTGGTCACTATTGCCCAGTTCTGCAGAGTCCTCTACCTCTCATTCCCATGGCGTCATAATTATAATAAGTGTAAATTCTGTTTCTCTCCCTATGTTGTAAACTCTTATAAGGGCAGCTACCAAAACCGTATTGTAGGTCACTCAAACTTCTGTGATCACAGAAGTGCCTAGAATGCGGTAGTCTCTCTATAAATTGCTGGATCCCCGAAGCCAGAATTTAAGAGTTGAGTCATACACCAACTCTGTTATTGACTTACAGTGTGACCTTGAGCCAATGTTAACCCTTTTATCTGCAAGATTCTCTCTCTCTTTTTTAGATTTATTTATGCATACAAGAACAGGCATACAGGCCAGAGGTACGGAGGGTGAGAGTATTCACCAGAGACAGAGTGGGGAACAGAACAGGCAGACTGACTGAAATACACTGCTGAGGGGAGAAGCGGGCAAGATAGGAAAGGTCTGCTGTGCCATGTGGGTCACCTCCCTGGCTGGGGATCAAACTTGTGTTGCAGTGGCTGTGGATAGCTTCACTTGATCTTAGCCAAAAGGCCGAGAAGCAATGTGTGGATAGCTTCATAGTGCTGACACTTAACCCCTTGCGCCAGCAGAGAGGCCCATGCAAGATTCTCTTTAGTCCTCACCAGAATCCAAAACAACTACTTGTTATCTGAGTCTCGTAGATGGAGAAAACTAAGGTCCAGAGAAGTTGAATGTTGTGTCCAAGCGTGCATAATGTTCATCTCACCATACTTTGGTGATACCTCAGTTTTCTACCTTCAGCATGAAAGTTAAGCTAGATAACTTCTGAAATCCCTTCTGAGTCATATATTTTCAAAGCTTGCAATTCTAATACTCAACTGGTACTAGTTGTTAGGGGTGATTGTATTCATTAAAAAATGATTATAATGGGGCCTCCCTGGTGGCGCAAGGGGTTAAGACGCAACCTATGAAGCTGTCTACATGTGGTTCGATCCCCGGCCAGCCAGGGAGCAGCCCACATGGCGCAGCAGATCTCTCCTGACTCGTCCACTGCTCCCCTCAGCGGTGTACTTAGGTCATTCTGCCTGTTCTGTTCCCTACTCTGTCTCTGGTGAATCCTCTCACCACCACCCCCCACCCCACACCTCTGGCCTGTACTCCAGCTCTTGTATGCATAAATAAATAAATCTTAAAAAAAATGATTATAATGTTCCAGGACCGAGGACACAAAGGTCAGGAGGCAGGGCCAACAGAAAGGAAACTTTTCTCCAGTGAAAGGTGATGTGTCTGTTCCTGTTTTAATTGATCCAGCAAGTGACCACAGCCAACCTTAGCACCTGGCACAGCACTGGCTTTACAAGATTTGACAAAGATCAGGCAGGAGTCAATAGTTGGCCAAATGCTAAATGAAACCTTCTGAATGTGGCATGCCATTTAAGTCTCACTCCCCTCCCCCCCCCCCCCACAGGCCTGATTTTCTTCCTCCCTTTCTCTGGAATTCCTTACTATCTGACAGCAAAGTGAATGAGCTGTGCTCAGTGAAGAATGAAAGTGGGCCTCCAGCACCTTGCTTTACTCATAGCCTCTGTTTAATCGTGCGCGACTTCCTGAGTAATTGGACAAGGCAGTGGGTGTGAAGTGAGAGATGCGCACATTCTCCAGCTTGCTTGATGGTCTCCATCTGGCTTTGGAGACATTTGGATTCAGAGCTACCATCGTAAGCAAAGACAGAGATGATGCTGAGGGGCAAGGTGAGGGTGGGCCACCGGGAAAATGGGCAGGCAGACTTCCCTTGCATTTCAAGGTCTGGCCTCACTGGCAGTGGGAAAGGTAGATGCTGACAGAGCTGCTGAGGCTGTGGATTCCTGCTCAGCTTTGTCACCACTCCTGTGATTTTGGCAAAATCACTCTCCTGAGCTCAGTGCTTCCCCATGTATAAAGGGAAAATAATGGAGCCTCACAGGGTAAGGGAGTGGCAGAGGCTTAATTACTGTGTGCAGAGGGCTTGGATATTCTGGGAAGAATGGTGCAATCAAGATGCTCTGCAAATTATTATTTCACGTATCAGGTAGCACTATGGCATAAAACTGTCACTGCATATTGAGTGAGTCTTCATCAAGGAGTTGATATTTGGAGGAAGGAATATGAGGATGGAGAACAGCCATTCCAGGAGTTGACACCTTTTCAGTCCAATCAACTATACTTCAAATTTCCTAATATTCCTAGAGTTAGCTACAGGGAACAATAAAAAATGGCCACAAATTATTTGATTCTTTCCCTATTGGGAAGTGAAATTTGCCTTCCTTCCCTTGAACCTGACATGGGCTGTGATCATTTTAAACAGTAGAGGGTGTGGAAATGACAGGAAGGCAAGTCTAGTCTTGAAAGGACTGGTGACGTTGCCTGTGTGTTTGGGAGCTCTGGCCCCGGTTTGAGAACTCCAGTCACCTGCTACAGTGTTCAGGTTCTGTGACTCTGGAGAGCAGTCACCAAGGTACCAGGTGAGCACAGCCTTTTTGGGTCTTCTGTGACTCTACATCAGGCCAATGAGCCACCGTTGATGACCCATGCATCAGAAGAGTCACCCTGCTTAGCCCTGCTGAAATTTCCAAGTCACCAAATAATGGGATATAATAAAATGAAAACTAGAAGAATTATCATGTGTTGCTTACCTATTGTGAATGAAACCATGCTTATTTATTTAAAGGTTTAGTTTTATTTATTTATGCATGTAAGAACTGGGGTATAAGTCAGAGGAGCTGGTGTGTGTGTGTGTGTGTGTGTGTGTCTGTGTGAGAGGATTCATCAGAGACAGAGTGGGGAGCAGAACAGGCAGATCTACTGAAATACACTGCAGAGGGGAGCAGGGGCGAGAGAGGAGAGGTCTGCTGTGCCATGTAAGTTAGCTATCTAGCCGGGGATCGAACCCATGACACATGGTGATAGCTTGATAGTGCTGAAACTTTAACCCTGCACCACCAGCGAGGCCCGTAACCATGCTTATTTAATGTCTGACTCCAAAGGCTAAGCATAATTATTCTAGATGTGAGGATGAGGAAACCATTCTCCAGAAGGACCAGCAACATAGAAAGATCTTAGGTTTTGATCCCTGCAAGGGTGAGTTGACGGTCTTTCCATGACTATTCCCACTCCTACCAGCCCATCTTTCCCAAGGGTCTTCCCTGGCATGTGAGATGTTGACTCTAATACTTTATGCTTTGGGCTGAGAACAGCCCCAGACTCCATTTTTATGTTACTGGAAGAGAGGTCATTCAGAGGTCAGTAACCCAAATTAACTTGCAAATCTTCTGAATCACTGGGAGTGCAGTATGTTGAGCCCAAATAATGACCATTAACATCTAATGAGTGATCTTTTGTGAAGTCTCTGTCTCTTAATCCTCACCATAGTCTAGGAGAGAGATACTATAACCTTTCTTCATCTTACAGATTAGGTCCAACATCTCCTAGCTGGCTCACACCCAGTCTAGGTGAGACCCCTATGGGTCCTGTGTTCTGACTGATTTTCAGGATGGATGAATCCATGTGTTCTTGCATGGATTTGCACCCTGCTGGTCCCAGCAGCTGCAGTAAAGGGATGACTTCAGTGGAGCCAGGGCAGGTCACTGCAAGTGCTGCCATGTCACTTATGGCGTCTCCTTGGACCAAACAACCAATATCCCCAGAGCACATTGTTGAGGATTAGAGATTGTTCCTGGATCCCTCTCACCTATTCTTGAAAATGGAATGGTGGGTCCATGCTATCCCTCTTTCAATGGGGACAAATGAAGCAGAGTGCTCTTAGTTACTCTTGGAGGTGAATTATGCCATCTTCAAAGGGTCTCAGAACTAACGGGACATTAATCAAACTTTGTCTGGTCCCTCAATTTTGACCAAGTGGACCGCTATCAACAGTCCGTGACAGGTACCCTCTCTCTCACTTATTCCTCTTTAATGCATCCCCCCTTCTCTTTCTCAAACACCCCAGATTTGTGTCTCTTTTCCTACAACCTTGATTGGCAATTGCTGTTTCTTATACCTTCGATATTCTCCCTCCAGGTCTTCCTGTTTAGACTTCTTTTATTTGGCAGGTACTTATAAAGCACTCACCATGTGCCAGACTCTGTGCTAAGCCCTTTACATATATTGACACATTTAATCTTCAGTCATCTGAGGAAACCATGGAGCAGAGGTTAAGTCAATTGCCCATGGTCACACAGTCAGGATTTGGACCCAGCCTATCTTGCTAGGGAACCCATGCTCTTAAAACTGACACCATGGCTGCCTCTCTTGGCTGAGGTCTGGGCCAGGACTGAGCTCAAGGCCATATTACATTGTGCTATGTTCTCCATACCCTTGTCCATTCACTGAATTTGCCATATTTGTTTGCTTGGTTGTCTGTCCTTTCCCAGGGTATGTACCCTCAAGGGGTGGCACATTGTCTTGTTGACCATCACATTTCTAGGGCATCTGGTAAGTGAGTAGTTAGAGCCCCATTTAAACAACTTTGTCAGGGAGAAAGCAATGGACCAGGTGCTGTCCCCAAAGCCACTCTGACCCCTAGTTATGTTTCACTTTTGCTCTTTTGGAACAAGTGGCACTTTGAGTGGGAAGAACACAACTGTAAGAAGACATAGCTTTGAGTGTGTTTCGTCTCTGCCAACTGCTGGTGGGAACTGAGGAATAATGTTTTCTTTCCTGGTTAAGTGGGTAGGGGAGTTCCCACTTTTATCACAGGGCTGGTTTCAGGCTTAAATAGCAATGAGTTGGTATGGCTATCGCTAGTGTGAGTTGATCTTACTGAAGTGCCAGATGCTGTGCTGAGCCCATCACCTGGCTTGTCTCACTTAGTACTCCTCAAAACCCTCCGTGGTGGGTTGAGTCATCAATCCCATTTTACAGGCAAGGTGACCAAGGCACGGAGGAGTTTGCTTCTTGTCCAAGTAAGAATTCTATTTGGAACCAATGCAGTCTGATTTCAAAATCCAAGCTCTAAACTGGTAGGAATGTGCATATGTGCTATGAAAAATCTCTGTGAGGAAGGCTGGGGTTTCATCTGAAGGCTTGCCTAGAGAAGGCCTAACTCCAAGCAAACAGACGTCATTGTTGGCAAGATTTATTTCCTTGGGGGTGTTGAACCAGAGGCTTCAGTTCCTGCTGGATTTGGCTGCCTTTAGTCCTGGTTTTCCTAGGGCAGGAACATCTCCTTCCTATGGCCACTTGCTTCATCAGAATCAGTGAGAAGGAGAGTCTTCTCACAAGATAGCAGCCTCAATCTTTTGTAAAGTAATCAGGAAAGTGACACTTGCATTAGCTTGTCATATTCTATTGGATAGAAAGCAGTTACTCAGGACACAGTCACTGCCTGCTAAAGTCATGATAGAGTGACTGCAAACGTCATATTCTTCTAGAAGCTTCCCCTCCTAGTCTGTGTTCTTAATGACTTAAAGCTATTATTTAAAATAGGTAAATTAAAAGAACAGTACATCAAAAAGAGAAAAACAGTCAGTGGCTATCATCATTATGAAGTGCTGCATGGTGTGGGGCTGGTGGTGTCTGGCTGGGGCTACATCTCTTGGTTACAGGTGCTCTTGGCTGGCTGGGGGTCAGTTAGCATGCGGCAGCAGGTGTGCGTCACCCTGGCAGGGGGTGACAGGAGGGTAGTATAGTGCTCTCACGTTGGCAAGGTGGGCAGAGATAAGACGGGAGAGAAAAAAAAAACAGGTTAAGCCATCTGAAGGGTTCAGAGACCACACGCCTCTCTCTCCTACCGAACATAGACTGGCATTTAAAGAAAATAAGTGACTGCGCAACCTCCATATAATAAATTGACTTACAGCTGGTGTGTATGTTTCATATCTTTATAAAAACTAGGGCAATATGTTGGTAGAATCAACAGAGTTATACTTTCGCAAGTACAGATAGAGATAGATATTAAACTGCTTGTTTCCTGTTGCATGGACCAATAGGAGATATTCAAATTACTTTTACAGATTACGGTAATAACTGTTGCTATTGAAATGAACAACCTGGCATATAAAAACATGAGTACTTTTCACTTCTTTATGAGACTGTGGTTCCTCCTGCATTTTTAATGCTTTATTCTGGAAATCCCACTGACAGTTCATGTTGACAATACATGGAGCTGTACTGCCTTATGGCTACTCAGCGTGATAAGGACACTGGGCAAAGAGGAGCAGAGGTGGGGAGGGAGAGAGCATGGATTCAGCTCTGGCCAGGCTAAGTCAAACAATTCAGAACTCAATGATTTACTTGTAAGTGTAACTAATATTAGCTCTTGCACGCGCGCACGCACACACGTGCACGCACACACACACACACTTAGCATATAAAACTAACATTTGTGCAATGTGCTGTAATTTACACAGTCTTTGGCTGACTATCTTTCATTTGATCTTGGAGTTTATTGTCCCCACTCCAAATGTGGAAATCGACACTCAGGAAAGGCATGTTGCATATCTTAGTTCATAGCATTATGTCATGGAAGATTTGGGATTTGAACTGCTGTTTTCTGAGTATAAAATCTTTGTGTTTGTTACTTTCTGTTCTCTCTGAGGTAGTTACTAACTCTTCTCCTTCTATGACAGGCAATAGAAATAAAAGATTTGGTCTATGAATCCAGAGATATTGCTGTTGGTTTTAGTGCCTGCTCTGTTGACAAAAATAATGTAGTTTAGCTTTTTAGAATATTGTACAGCATTCTTGGTATTCATTCATTCCAATATTTTTTTTAAAGCATCTACATGTGCTAAATGTCTTGTTTACAATTAAAGTTACTCCATTATAAGCAAAATGATTAATAAAGCTTTCATAATGTTGAAATTGAAGATGAAATGTTCCTATTGAAATGAATTGGTACATATTTTACTTGCTACCTATCACAGATTGACATTAGTATGTTTGCCCAAAGAATCAGAGTATGCACTACAACATAATTCATTATAGCAAAAGCAGAAGCATTTAAAAGTTCTCATTAGGAGAATGGTTAAGTAGTCTGTGCTTCAGTAAATATAGGTGAAGGCATATAATACAAGAACTAAAAGAATGAGGTAAATATGTGTATAGTGACACTAAGATTTCCATAGAAATCTTCCAGTGAATAAAACAAAATTCACTTATATTAGATATAATTAATGCTTAAAAATATGGAAACAATGGTCTATCTATACACACACACATGCACACACACAAACACTGAAAAAATGTGGTGTAGAAGATGACTTTCTATACAAGTATGGATTAGTTGGAGAAAGAATTGAAGAGTTGAGATAAAGGTACTAGATAAAGGCTCTGTTTTATCTGTACTTTTTGCATTTTTCACTTGTAGAACTAAAATTAAAATAAGGTTTCTCTCATATGTTAAAGTGAAGAACACTTACTTCTCAGAGGTAACAGATGAATCTAAGCCCTGTGCCTTAGTTGGCTTTGTCAATACCATACCCTAGCTTATCCACAACAGAAATATGTATTTCATTTTTCTGGAGGCTGGAAGTTGCAGATCAGATGCCAGCATGGTCAGGTTCTGGAGAAAACCCTTGTCTGGGTTCAGATGCTGACTTCTTGTGTCTTCATGTGGCAGGAAGGAGGAAGAACATCCTCTGGGTCCCTTCCCTAGGGGCACTCATCAGGCTCCACCTTCATGACCAAATTACCTCCCATTGGCTCCACTTTCACCTTCTAAACAGGAGAGGGATATCAGCCTCTACATCCTTAACATCCTCTTGCTGTCTTCTCATGCAGAAAAGACTAGAAGAAAATGGTAATGCCAAATAATGTATTAGTTCATTTCTCTGAAACATTTTCTTTCTTACAATGGTGAGGCCTTTCATGGAATCCGTGCATGTCATTTGGGGGAGTGGTTGGAGGTTCTAGGGTATTACTAGGTTATGATAATTAAACTGTTATTAGAGCTACATTGTTTTTTCAAGTGGGTTGTATGTGATTAGACAGCTTGGTTTTTTAGACAGATGAGTGAATTTCAAAGAAATGGGATAGACTGAACACAGACACATCTCTTCTCTTTCCAACAAATCATAGTAACACAACTAAGTAAGGGAAATAGAATATAACTAAGGTAGTGGCCGTGGAGGTACACTTCTCAGGTCTCCCTTGGTTGGCTGATAGCACCAGCTCTTGCTCCATCACATCTATTCACATTGAGGTTGTCCTTCCTCTGGGTGCTCCAGGCTATGGCTGATCATGTCCAAACCCAGAGCCTGGCATTGGTGCCCAGCCAGGATGTCTCTTGTGGATTTTCTTTGCTTGGACATTTCCTATTGGCTTGGACAATACTTTGTTAGCGCTGCTTGGTAGACTGGTGTTCTCAGCAAATCCTCCTTCCCTTCTCTCCTTTAGAAGTGTCCAAATTCCATCACAGTCTAAAGGTGTATTTCATCTATTCTTCCCCTCTCTCCTTTATTCTTTACAGATGATTCCTCCAATACCTTGGAAGTCCTAATTTTCAGAGTGCTTGAACTGACACTGTGTATAAACAAGATTTATATCCCTAAGAAAATGTTAATGTGAAAGGCAATTGCAGCAGATTTTGATCATAGTTAGAAGATAGAAAGCTGAAAAATGAGTGGTAACTGACTGAGCACAGTGGAGAAAATTGTAACTTCTCTGCTAAGGAGGTTGAGGCAGGAAGCAAGTTTTTCAAGCTGAAGAATTCTTGAAAGCCTCTGGAATTGTATCTCTCAAGCTTGTGTTCCAGAATGAGGCTAAATCAGGGATTTGAGGGAATGTCCAAACCAGGAGCAGGTATAATGGATCACAAATGATCCTTCACCCCTCCCAAATGGGAAGGAAGGAGAGTTGACCTTTGGGAAAGTTAAAGCAGAGAGCCTCTCTACCCTGGCGTGTCAAACATGGCTAAGACCAAACAGGATGTCTGTGCAGATGATTGCTTAAGACTTTCTCCCATTCTCTCATTGTGGGACTCCTCACATGCTGACCCCAGGCTTGGCAAATGCAGAGGCTTTTTCTTGGGAAACTTATTATGAAAAAAGTAAAGTGAAACTGACAATGAGGTTTCCCCCAGGAAATCCAAGACATATGCTTATTCACCCTTGATATCTTTCGCAGTCACTAGAGCTTTCTATCAGAAGTGATAGATTATCAGATAATCAGATAATCTATTATCAGATAATCTATCAGAATGAATTTGATAGATTAACTAATGCATTTGTTCTTATTGAGGGTCAGAAATTTGGGGACAGAATTGGAATTGTATGTGTGGACAGCTAAGTGAAACTTGATGAGTTCCTGGAAATGCTGTGTGATGTAAAAAGTGCCTATATTTTAGTGCCTATATCTTTTACCCACACAGGAAACAGAGAATTGGAATGCAAGAGAAAAAGGGACATGCAGGAAACAAAATAGAACCTAAATAAACCCAATCATAAGTAAATATCTTAAGCACAATGGTCAATAGTGGTGGTATGGTCAGTTGGTGGTAATACCTGATGGGGATACCCCAATATTACCTCAGTTAGAAATAAAAACAGGGCCTCCCTGGGGGTGCATGGGGTTAAGATGCAACCTATGAAGCTGTCAGCAGCCTTTGCAGCATGAGTTCGATCCCACAGATGGCCATGGAGAAACCCATATGGCACAGACCTCTCCTGACTTGCCCGCTGCTCCCCTCAGCAGTGAACTTTGATCAGTCTGCCTGTTCTATTCCCCACTCTGTCTCTGGTGAATCCTCTCACCTCCCCCCCGCCCCCGCACCTCTGGCCTGTACCCCAAGTCTTGTATGCATAAATAAATAAATCTTTCAAAAATTATAAGAAAATAAAAACAAAAGAATGGTGGATTTCAGTTGGAATTTGAAATAGTAAATATTTTGATAAGGAAGTGGACTTAATATAATCTATGATTTGTGCAAAATATAAATTTACTTTTAAGAAAAAAAGGAAGAAGATAGAAGAGATGGAACAACATGGGAGTAAGGAAGTCAATGGTGGACTTCGGACTTCGGGAGGTGTGCCTCCCCAGAGGAAAAAATGAATTTGATAGATTAACTGATGCATTCGTTCTTATTGAGGGTCAGAAATTTGGGGACAGAATTGGAATTGTATGTGTGGACAGCTAAGTGAAACAATGGCTTTGCTGAGCTCCTGGAAATGCTGTGTGATGTAAAAAGGTAAGTCATGATGATGTAAACCCCAGGAAATCCAAGGATCACAAATCATCCTAATCAATGAAGATGATTGATTAGCCCCCAAAGTATGACATGATACTGCTGGGCAGATGACGGCAGGAAAATTGGGGTGGAAAGAAAGAGGATTTCTGAGAGCCAAATCATCTTTCCTGGTAGGAAATCAATAAAAGTAGAAATGGGAAATAAATCAAGAATGGCAATATAAGCACGTCCTTCAGAATTATGAATGGTAAATAATGGTAGAAACATCATATGGATTTGGGGGTTGATGTGGAGGAGGGCAGGAGTGAAACAGGCACAGCTTTTCTGGGTGCAATTCCTGTGGTATTCTTTACTTTCTAAACCACACAGAATACTACTTCCACGAAAATTAAAAACATAAATGTTAAAAAAAGGCACTGTTAGAAAAATGAGAGGAGAACTCTCTTCCGGCTGTGAAAGATTTTCCTAGTAAGAATTTTCAACTTCCTTATTCCCTTCATTCATCTTGTGATGTGCTCTGGGGAAGACTGTAAAACAGATGCTTTCAAGATCAAAAGTTCTGAATTTAACTTCTTTGCTTTGTTTCTAAAACCCATGAAACTTTTTGTGCACTGTTTGATATTTTTTAACAAAAATCTTTCAGTTTTTGGTAAAAATCAATGATCCCAACCATAAAAACAGAATTGCTGATCTTAGTCAATGTCCCGTGTATGCAAATAGCCCTCTGATAATACAATAAAAAAGATGAAGTAATTCAATACAATAGGAACGCCAGCGAAAAGAGCTAGTAAGGTCTTTCTGTGGAGCAGAACCTGAGCCAGCCGGTTCCCCTGCAGCCTCTCCTTTCACCCTCACTCCTGATAAGCAGGCGCACTTATCATCCTTTTGAGGGGCAGCGGTGTCAGAGTCCACAACCCACGCTCTTCAAAATGCTCTTCGGTCCGCTGGTTCCGGAGGCTTAGTAGCCAAAAGAAGCTTGCTCTCTTAATCTACTTAGATCTCACTATCAAATTTGATTCGCGTAGTGACTTTGAAGTGAAAGCAGACAGAGATTAGTTTCTCCATTTTACCAACAAGAAAAATGAAGCTTCAGTAAGTTGCATGATTTGCTAACATCCCAGGGTAGTGCCTGACATTGCTGGGAGAGCCCCAGTCTCTCAACTCTGGGCCCAAAGGAACTTTATTGATTAAAGGGAGCTACGTTTACCTTTGCTGTGGCGAACTTACCTTCTTCTCCTTGAGCTTGAATGAGCCCCGGGAGGCTACGTGCTCAGCTCATAGCCTTCTATTTTTCTAGAGCTCATGCCAGGAAGAATCTGTTTCTGTATCAGTTCTCAAGACCTAGTTTTCAAAACAGCTATCTCTATCTATCTGTCTGTCTGTCTGTCTGTCTATCTACCTACCTACCTGTCTGTCTGTCCGTCTGTCTGTCTACCTATCCATCCTTCTATCCAGGCATTCATCCAAATACTTACACATCCACGGAACTACCCACCTGTCTGCACACCCTCTGTCTGTCTGTCCATCCACTCACCCCCTCCATCCACCCACCTACCTATCAACCTTCCCTCCCCCCTCCCTATCTACTGAGCTATATATCTCTCTAGCTATCTAACTCTCTCTATTTTTTTCCTTTATACAATGATTCTATTTTCATGTAATTGAAAATCAGAATTATTCCAACAATGTAGGCTCATTTCTGCTAATTTATACCCTTAAACATCCAAATGTCATATTTCCAGCAGCAGCCTGGGGATGACACTCTCATGGAGAATCAGAATGCGCTGCAGGTCCATTGTGTATAACTAGAGAGGAGGGAGCTTTGCAGGGGAATCTTAAATTCCAGAGCAAGACTATAATTAGCTGTAATAGGACCCAAAGTAACTTCACTGCCATAATTCTCAGCAGGAAAACAATTATATTGCAGCCATATAACTAGACAGACATGCTGTAAATACAAAACATTCTCTGGAAATATATGCTCTATATTTCTAAATACATGGAAAATTAAGTTAGACACTTCTTTGCTAATTGTAATTCAAGGCAGTATCACTCCCTTCTTTTTCCTCAATGTTGTTTCCTTTCCCTGCTCAGCTATAGATTTTCCATTTTAACATATATAGTTATAAAAGGTATATCTTGCTTAGAAATACAGTAAAGTTGAATTTGAAATCTGGTGTGTCCTGAAAGAATATCTGGGGTGAAGAGCATCCTGGCCATGAAATTGGGACACTGAATTTTTGTTTGTTTGTTGAGTAAAACATAACTGACATGGTAACATATTATTTCAGGTATGTAATTGGATGATTTGACTATGTATATGTTGTGAAATGACCACCACAGTAAAATTAATTAGCATCTATCACTTTTTTTTTCCATGGGATGAAGACTTAAGATCTACACTCTTGCTAACTTTCAAATATGCAATCAAGTATTTTTATCTGCAGTCTTGATGTAGTCTTGACATTACATCCTCAGGACTTAGCTTCTAAATTTGTACCTTTTGATTCCCTTGACCCATTTCTCTCACTCCCCCCCACCTCTGGCAACCACCAATCTGTGCTCTGTATCTATGAGTTAGGTGGCTTTTTGTTTCAGATTCCACAAAGAAGTGAGATCATACAGTATTTCTCTGTCTGACCTATTGTATTTCACTTAGCACAATATGTCAAGGTCAATCCTTGTTGTTGGAAATGGCAGGATTTCCTTCATTTTTATGGGTGAATAGTATTCCAATATTTTCTTTATCCGTTCATCAGCCCATGGGCATTTAGGTTTTGTTTACGTCTTGGCTATTGTAAATGACATTGCAATTAGCATGGAGTGCTGATATCTTTTCAAGGTATTGTTTTCATTTCTTTTGGGTAAATACCCGCAAGTAGAATTTCTGGATCATAGTTCTACTTTTAATTTTTTGAGAAGCCTTCATACTCTTTTCCACAGTGACTGCACCAGTTTAAAACTCCACCAACAGAGTAAGGGGGCTCCTTCTTTCTCCACTTCCAATACTTGCTGCTTTTTAAAATTTTTGATCATAGCTATCCTAACAGATGTAAGGTAATAGTGCAAGGTGGTTTTGATTTGCATCTTTTTGGTGATTAGTGGTGCTGACCACTTATTCACGTACCTGTTGGCCATTTACATGTCTTCTTTGGAGAGACTACATTCTTCAGCTCGTGCTGCCCCTAAATGGCCAAATCTTTTATCCTAAAGCTGCACAATGGAAGCTTAAACACCAGCCTGCATAATAGATGGGGATCTTTGTTATCGCTTGTGCAATATTTGGGAAGGAAAATGAACACTTGAAAACTCAGGAAATTTCATGTAAAATATATAGAGTACTAAGTTTTTTTTTTTTTAAAAGATGTGTTTATTTATGCATACAAGAGCTGGGGCACAGGCCAGAGATGCGGGGGTGGGGGATGAGAGGATCCACCAGAGACAGAGTGGGGAACAGAACAGGCAGATTGACTGAAATACACCACTGAGGGGTGAGACAGGAGAGGTCTGCCTTGCCATGTGGGTTTCTCCTTGCCCAGCCGGGGATCGAACTCATGCTACAGAGGCTGCAGATTGCTTCATAGTGCGGTGCTTAACCCCTTGTGCCACCAGGGAGGCCCTAGGGTACTAAGTTTTCATGAAAAAACAAAACAAAACAAAAAAAAAAACAGAAGATGTAACTCCAGAGGTTCCACAGTTTTTGAAGTAAGATAGCGTTAGCTGGGTAGCCAGACTTCCTTTGGGTGAGGCCAAGGCTCTCTGGTTTACACCTGCCCATTTGCACATTTCGTTTATCTGCTTGTGATCATTATCCTTGCCTTAAATTAAAAATAAAATAAGGGCCCTCCCTGGTGGTGCAAGGGGTTAAGTAGCAGCACTATGAAGCTATCCACTGTTGCAGCCACTGTTGCAGCACAAGTTCGATCCCCTGCCAGGGAGGTGAACCACATGGCATAGCAGACCTCTCCTGTCTCACCCCCTGCTCCCCTGGACACCTATTCTATTCCCCACTGTGTCTCTGGTGAATACTCTCACCCTCCACATTTCTGGCCTGTACCCCAATTCTTTTATGCATAAATAAGTAAATCTAAGTAAAATAAAATAAAAAAAGGAGAGGCTGGGTGCAGTATTGCAAGTTGAACTGCTTAAGCATTCATTCATCTTCAAAGATTTGGGATTCTGTAGCAGTATTAACTAAAAGACTGATTTAGAATTGACTAAATGATCTAAGGACCCCAAAAAGCCTAAATTATGTATTTTTCCTCTTTTCAGTTTTCTGTTCTTATGTTGCTGATAGACTGTTTTTACCCCTGGGAGAAAAGTAACGATAAATCACAGATGCCTGTGAAAACTGCAGACTCTCTCTGCATGAGAATTTACACCAAGTTAAACGGATAGTTATTTACACATAAAGCTGTTTAAACACTCAGAAATCTATGGGCTTAGTGGGGTTCAATCAGAACCTTGACACCATTTTAACAGTTTTATTTTCCTATGACCTCCATGACTCCTGTGTAATCCTAAAATCATAGCTCTCCCGAAGGAATTATTTCCTCCTGCATGCCATGCTACAGGGCGGAGACCTCCATAGGCACCCAAGAGGGAAAGAAAAAGAGCTCCAGTGCAGCAGGTTCTAGCCCCAAAAAGCACTGGGTGCTCATGACCGCACTTGGGCCCAGCTCGTGACTCCCTGCAGAGAAAATGGCCCACAAAGGATGCAGTTAGATTTCATTGCAATGAAAGCTCAAGTCCAGGACTCTTCCCTCCCTGGGGTGACCTCCCTTCTGGATGGGTGAGGACAAGGGGGCTTTCAGGAACACTATGTAGACATCTCTGCTTGGATGATTGTAAGGGGATTGTCAGTGTCCAAGCTTCCTTTCTCACCTGATAGACTGAAAAAAAGTTGGTCTCCAGGGCCTCCCCAGTGGTGCAGCAGGTTGAATGCAGCTCTGTGAAGCTATTCGCAGCCTCTGCAGCGTGTGTTCGATCCCTGCCTGCAGGGAGCTACCCACATGGTGCAGCAGACCTCTCCTGTCCCGCTCGCTGCTCTCCTGTCCTGCTCGCTGCTCCCCTCAGCAGTGTATTTCGGTTGGTCTGCCTGTTCTTTTCCCCACTCTGTCTCTGGTGAATCCTCTCACCCTCCCGCACATCTGGCCTGTATCCCATTCTTGTATGCATGAATAAATAAATCTTTAAAAAAAAAAGAAGTGGTCTCCATATTACAGTGTTTGGATACAATGCATTACTCCCTGATTCACTGAAACAATTTATCTATATTATTTGCAGTGTGTCCTATTTACCTTCCACTAACAGTGGGCTTTTTCTTTTCTTTCTTTTTGCTGTTCTCCTTTTGTGTACCTACTGTGTTTTTTATCACCTGAATATGTGAAGTAGCGTCTCAGCACCATATTGAATGAAGCAGTGATGGCCACCACCTTGTCTAAGGGAATATTTAACAGTTCATTTTTATCTTAAATCTTTGCTTTGAGGTTTTGGCTTGCTTGTTTGTTATCTTTTTTTTTTTTAAAGATTTATTTTCATTTATACAAGAACCGGGGTACAGGCCAGATGCGTGGGAGGGTGAGAGGATTCACCAGAGAAAGAGCGGGGAACAGAACAGGCAGACAGATGAAATACACTGCTGTGGGGAGTAGCGGGTGAGACAGGAGAGGTCTGCTGGCCATGTGGGTTGCTCTGAGGCCGGTGGGGATGGAACTGGCACTGCAGAGGCTGCGGACAGCTTCAGAGCGTTGAGCTCAACCGCCTGCACCACAGGGAGGCCCTTGCTTGTTTGTTATCTAAGGAAGTTCCTTCTGTTTCTGTATTCTGAGTGTTTAACAGAAGTGGACATTGAATTTTATCTCATCTTTTTTTCTCCTTATATCTATCAAGACAAGCCACATGATTTTTCTCTTTTAATTGGTTAATGTAACCAACTGCATTAATCAAAGTTCTTCTTAACCTTGAATTTTGGGCATCTTCAAACTTACTCATGCTTTCTTAACAAAACTGGATACCAAATTCATTTACTTGTAGCCTTTATTTCTGAAATATAAAATTAAAACTAGTTGTATATTTTCCTATAAATGTTGCTCTCACTGTATCTTATATGTTTTCGTTTTTTTTTTTTTTTTTAAGATCTATTCATTTATTTTATACAAGAACCAGGGTACAGGCCAGATGCACGGGAGGGTGAGAGGATTCACCAGAGACAGAGCGGGGAACAGAACAGGCAGCCTGACGAAATACACTGCCGAGGGGAGCAGCGGGCGAGACAGGAGAGGTCTGCCGCACCATGTGGGACCCTCGCTGGCCAGCCAAGAACGAACTGGCGCTGCATGGGCTGCGGACAGCCTCATAGCGCGGCGCTCAACTGCCTGCACCACCAGGGGAGGCCCTACACTTTTGAACTTTTAAATGCATGGAAATTTTATATTTTTCCTTTTTAATATTTGGGATTCTAAATTAATTGTATTATGTCAGAGAATATTTTGCTAGCAAACTAATCCTTTTAACTTGATGAGATTTATTTATTGTTTACATTTTCTATATCCTAATATTTCTGGCATATGGAATATATTAATTACTGAGACTGTCCTCAATATAAAGCAAAGTGGATGACACTTTTTAAAAAATTTTTCCCATTCTACTTTATACATTCTGAAGTTATTAATTAGGTTCATGTCAGTTAAGAATTGTTATGTCTTTCTGGGAAGCTGAACTGTTTATCCTTAGTGAGCTTTTTTATCTTTATTAATGCTTTTTGCCTAAAGTCCAATTTGTCTGTTGTTAATACCAGTATCCTGGTTTTATTATTTCTGCAATGACTGCATTTTCATATATTTTTAATATTTAACTTCTAATGCATTATTAAATACAACTTACATTAGAATTAAACCTGCTAGGTAGTTGCAAATATACCACACAGCTGTAATGACACGTTAGAGAAGTTCTAAGCTGTGGTGCGAGTACCCGACCTCATGACCCTGCATTTACCAGAATGTTCCCAAGGAGGGGATTCTATATTGGAGCTGAGGGCAACTTCCTGGAAAGGCACACAGCTCTGAGCCACCAACAGGGAACACTCCTGGCTGCCAATAACATGGATGACTTGATATTAAAAGGCAGACCACGGCATTGACTACAATTAATTGCATGCACTGTGCAGACTTTATTGCTGCAGAGACGAGGTCATCATTCTGCAAACATTTCTAGGATTCTTTTCCCTTTTTTGGATAAATATATTTCTATTTTTTTATCAAGATTACCTTGACTTACAGCACTCTATATGATTCAGAGGAATAGGATCAGAGCTCTTCAAATATATTGTTTTCCCTGGAATAACTCACAAAAGCGAGCTTGTGGAGTGCACCTCAGCCCTTGGTCCGAGCTGGTGTCAAAGCCCTCATTGATACTCACTTCTTCCCTCCCCCCTTCATCCTCAGGTAGTCCCTCTTTGCTTATGTTTGTTTATATATGTTTGCTTATGTTTGTGATGACTGAGGCCCTCCTTGATGAGTCTGAGCCAAGAGGCTCTTGAAAGAACCAATTATACCTCCTGCTGATGACCACATTCAGAACAGTGACTCTTCCTTGCCTGCTGGTATATTGGTAGAGGAAACCAGGGTGGTATATTGGTAGTTAAACCAGGGTGGCTTAACTTAGAATCTAACAGAACATTTCTCTGTCTCCTGGTGGAAGCATTAGATACCCTTAAAGCCAGGACTTAGCTCTGCAGGGCACAGAGTCTTGAAAATAGTAAGCATACATTCCCCTGGTGGGTCTCTGGGAGTGAGTGTGAGCAGGGCCAATCCTTTCCCAGTGTTCAGTTCTCCAGCTCCTGTGTTCTACCTTTTGTGGATGCAGCATCGTATCCCAATCATGGATTTGCACTGTACTTGGGCCATCAGATTCTAAGTGTGTGGCAGGACCAGGTCACTTATCCCTGGTTTTCCCCCTTTGTGTGAAGCAGCACTACATGGAGTCACTCTTCCTATAGTGGTTCTGGTTGAGGCCTGATGGTAGGAAAGGCAAATCCAAACCAGGGATATTTATCTTTCCTGATGAAGATAAATTGCTGCCCTTTCCAGGGTAGACAGAGTGAAATAGAATCATTTGCCATCACATCGTTATCTGATCTCCTTGAGTGGTGGCTTGGTTGGGGCTCTGTGGAGTCTCTTTTGCTGGAAGGTTGTACATTGAGCATCACCTATAGCTAGACCTGCCTTCCTAAGTGCTGCCATTACTAGGAGGCTCATGCTTTGCCTCCTTCCCACTCTCAATGGATACCCTATTTGTGGTCAAATTGTACAGCAATGGGGTGTCCAGAGGCAGAGTTTGGATAATGTCAACTTGCCAAGTCATTTGGTCCACTAGCTGATAGTGCTTCTCCTGTTGACTGGTTGGTATTACTACGTAAATCAAAGACCATTGCTATTTGTTCCTACTCCTGTAGTTCATCCTCAGAAGAAAACCTTTCCCTCAGAGCTTCTGGTTCCTTAACTTCCAGTCTTTGTCTTTACAGGTCACATTCTCTCCCACAAAATAGATGACTTCTAAGTATCACCTAAAGCTCTTCTCTCTGAGGAGACCTCCTCTCACCACTTCCCTCTTGGAATATTCCTAAGGGACATTGTAGATCAGCTACAATCCAGGTTTAGCTTCTATCCACATATTGAGATTCTGGTCCATGAACCAAGTTTGGTCTTCTCTCCTCTGCTAGCTGTCACAGAGACCTCCCTGCCATGTGAAAAGAGGGAGAAGTGCCATGTAACACTTGTGGATGTCACTGGCATTGAGTTTCCAGCTTGTGTTTCTTCTTTGTGCCCTCTGGCCCTGTTCATGCTTGACTCATATGGACTGTTTCCATCTTATGGCGGGTCATGTCAGGGCCTTCCTAACATATCACTTGGTGGTACTGGAAGAGCCCAGCTGATAATGGGTCGTCTTGGTCCCCTGGCTACTTAATTTACTATGAACTGTCCCATGACCTATGCTGTGTCCCTGCAGTTCAGTTGTATGCCAAAGGAATCTTTTCTTATGGTGTATAGCTATCTGCAATGGATGATAATGGTTTTGCTCTACAGTCCTAATATTGATTACCTGATTCTTCATTGTGGCTTATCATAACTCCATACAATGTCTTCTCTCATGCACATTTTTTGAAGTCCTAAAACTGCTAGTTTATATGATCCTAAAACTGTTACTTGTAGTACATACATCCTGGATCTGCTGTTGAGCCATTTACTGCTTTGTTCCCATGGAGTGGAGGTAGATTTCCACATTACTTGATAAATGCAAAGCAACATTAAGCATGACAATTATTGTATTCCCTCTCAACTCCAATTCTACCCTTATACACCCTCACAGAACTGGGTTGTATCTTATAAATATTTTTATTTTACCAATTTTCATGTAATGAAATTTTTCCAGTAGAGGATGCTGTAAGTATTTTTTCTTGCCCATTTTGGTGTACTTTCCTTTATCTTATTCCTATGAATCTTAGCTGGCATATGGGGTACCCAATGTACTCCTTGATTTTGGTGGGTATGATGGATTAACAGAAGCCAAGAGGCGTCACTTCTAAAAATGGGGTGACCACACCTTGCCCCCATGAAGAACAGCAGGACACACTGGTAATTAGAATGCCTTGGCCTCCAAATACCTTTGGCTATGGTTAACTGATTATTGTCCTAGTAACAAAATTTATGGACAACCTATAGCCTATTGCTTGATCTCTACAGCCAAAGAAACCTCTAGCTCTATAAAGAGAAAGTCTGAATGCCATCACCACAGTGGTGAGTTACAGCCTCATTTCCAGACCTATACCAATTTACAGACCCATAGTCCCTTGATTGCATGGCAGTGCGGGCCCTCTTGAGGAAAGACTCTGTAACATCGCCATGAGTGCATGCTATAAATCTTCCTCCAAGCCTTCTGCAAATGTCCACACTAAGCAGTGGAGGAAAAGGAAAGGCGCAGACCTTTCAGAGATTACCGGACAGTGGCTTTGAAATGATGTTAATTCCTGAAGGGGAGGGGGGTGGAGGGACAGTCAAAGTAAGAGGCTTATGGCAATCAAGGAACAGATGGAGACTTAGTTCAAGTCTTAATAATAATAGAACCAGTTCACCCTCCAGAGTTACTTCATGGGTCTTTGCTGAAGAGATATCCTGGGCAATAGGGAGAATATCTATGTCTCTGATACATTGAAGGAGAGACATTTTTTTTTAAAGATTTATTTATTTATTTATACAAGCACTGGGGTACAGTCAGAAGCGCGGGAGGGTGAGAGAATTCACCAGAGCCAGAGCAGAGAGCAGAACAGGCAGACTGACAAAGTACACTGCTGAGGGGAGCAGCGGGCGGCAGGGGAGGTCTGCACGCCATGTGGGACCCTCACCCGGTGGCCGGGAATCGAACCGGTGCTACAGAGGCTGCAGGCAGCTTTGCAACCAGGCGCTCAACTGCTGTGCCACCAGGGAGACCCCTTATTTTCTTTTTTTTAAAGATTTATTTATTTATACAAGAACCGGGGTACAGGCCAGATGCGCAGGAGGGTGAGAAGATTCACCAGAGACAGAGCGAGGAACAGAACAGGCAGACTGACGAAATACACTGCTGAGGGGAGCATCGGGCATGACAAGAGAGGTCTGCCGTGCCATGTGGGACCCTTGCTGGCTGGCTGGGATCGAACTGGTGCTGCAGAGGCTGTGGACAGCTTCACTGCACTGTGCTCAAATGCCTGCGCCACCAGGGGAGGCCCTGAGGGAGAGCCATTTATAACAGGACTCTGGAACTCCTCCTCAGGACCAAGATAGTTAACTAGAAGGAATATTACTTCCCTGGGGATACTGGTGACATGAGCAAAAATTTGAAAGGTGTTGGGATGTAAATGTGTTACATCTCCATTTAACTTGTCTGTTTTACTATGCAAAAACTGAGTAAATCTTGGAGAAAGACAGTGAACCACTGTAAATTTAATGGAATGTTGACTCCAATTGTAGCTGCTGTTCCAGATACAGTCTTATTCATCAGATTTATTCATCAAATTGGCATGGTCCTTAGCATTTAGTATGCAACTATTGACTGATTAATGATCTTTTCTCCATATCAGTTTTCAAGGGCCACCAGAAGCAGTAGGTTTCTACCTGCAGGGTCAACAATACACTTCTCTATCTTGCCTCAGGACTTCATCAATTCTCTAATGCTCTACCATAATATAGTCTGCAATCACGTTAATCACCTTGAACTTCTACAAAAGATCACACTGGTCTACTACATTGATGATGATGTGCTATTTTTGTCTGATGAGCAGGAAGATGTAAGTAATTTGATGCCTTGGAAAAACATATACACTAAATATGGAAAAGAAAGCATAGGACATTTCAGGGGCCTCACACTTTAGTAATATCTCCAGAGGCTCCCTCATCTGAAGCATGACATGGTATCTCCTTCAAGGAGATGTACAAGTTGCTGAACTTTGTATCAGGCACCAAGAGGAAAGAAGCACACTGCTCAACAGAGGTCTTTGGACTTGTAATCAATATATACCACATGTGAAGGTCCTGCTTTGCTTTATCAAAATGTCCCTTTGCAAGCTAGCAGTTTCAGTTGTGGAGCAGAGAAAAAATTTCTGCAGCAGTTTCAGGTTGCATGACAAGCTGCTCTATCACTTGGGCCTAATGATCATGTAGATTTAAAGACACTGGAAGTCTCTGTGGCTACTAGGAATGCTGTATTGAGCCTCTGACAAGTGCCAACAGCTTACCTCTAGGTTGCTGGAGCAAACCAACTTGCCCACATTTTGTTGTCCAAGCAACAACCAAACTTGTCCTCTTTTACTGATAACTATTGTTTTGGGAAATAGCTGCTGGGCCTTGGTATAGACTAAATGAATATGGCACAGCACATGACTAGGTGGCCTTCTCATCATGAACTGGGTGTGCCCAACAGCCCTAGTTATCAGTTTGAGTGTGCACCCTATTAACCTATCCTCAAGTGCTCAAGTGGAATCACATGTATAAGGCCAAGTTCTGGAAGGTACAGAAGGTACAAGTGAGTTCTGACCAGATAACTCTCCTAGAATAATGTCTCCTGTTGTATGACTTCCTCTCCTAGTCCATGCCTATGCGCCTTTTCTTATGACCAGTTGACTGAGAAGTAAGAAAAACTCAAGCCTAGCTTACAGGTAGGTATCATGATATGCCGACACCACTCAAAAGTGGACAATTATAGCACTACATACCCACCAAAGGGTAACCCTGAAGGACAGTGGTCAAGGAAAATCTTCCCATTGAGAGAAAGTTCAAATGACACATTTAGTTGTCTACTTTGGAGTGAGAGGTAAGTAGAAGTATGGGTGGACAAGGATTTATAGGAGTTATGAACAATTTGGCTGGATAGTCAGATCTTGAAAAAAAAAAAACAGTTTTAGGAGATTGGGGAGGAGGTAGTCGAGGAAAGAAGTATATGGATAAACCTTGCAGAATGGTTCTGAAGAAATCTCTATCTTGTATACTGTGCCCCACTGTAGAGAAGGTTGTGGCCAAAACAGCATGTTCTGTGGATGTCAGTTGGTCTTCTCCTCCAGAAACCCTAGCAACTGATCATTGGATAACAGAGGGGCAGGGATGGATGGTACCCATAGGCTCAGTAGCATGGACTTCTGCTTACTAAGTGACAAGAGCTGTGTGCCTGACAAAAGTAGACATCAACACTGAGGGCCTGATCTGGAACTCTATGGAGGGATCAGCCCAACACCAGGTAGAAAGATGATTATTGGGCCTCTTCCTTAATGGAAAGCCAAAGATTTTTCCTAAGTGAAATAGACACAAATTCCCAATATGGATTTGGCTCCTCTACCCATAATGTTTTCACTGTAGCCTCCATCCATGCAGATATAGTGTCTTACTCAACATTATGGCATCTCATATAACATTTCTTCTGATCAAAGATTTAATTTAATTTTTTTTAAGATTTATTTATGCATACAAGACTGAGGTATAGGCCAAAGATGTGGAGGGTGAGAGGATTCACCAGAGACAGAGTGGGGAGCAGAACAGGGGGATCTACTGAAATACACTGCTGAGGGGAGCAGCAGGTGAGACAAGAGGAGTCTGCTGCACCATATGGGTTAGTTTCCTAGCCTGGGGATAGAACTCATGCTGCAGTGGCTATGGATTGCTTCATAGAGCTGAGATTTAACTCCTTGTGCCATCAGGGAGACCATCAGATATTTAATTTTACTGCAAAGAGATTGAAAAATGGGCTTCTTCCCACGTAATTAAATCATCTCACCACATAGTCTATAACCGCAGAGTGGCTGGGGTTAATGGAAGGTGGGATCACCAAGACAGTTACAGCACTAGTTAGGAGGCATGGCCTTGAATGATGGGACTTTGTCTTAGACGATGGAGCCAGTGCTTTGATTCAGAACCCATTATTTGGCACTTTCTTCCCCCTAGTCTGAATATATGGGCTCATGAATCAAGAGTTAGAAATGGGAGTAAGTTCTGTCATTATGATACCCAATAACCCACTTGCAAGATTAAAATTTTTCTTTTTAATTTGGGTGCTTTGTGTCCTACTACTTTGCCAAATTCATTTATTCTAACAATTTTTTTTTTTTGCGTGTGAAAATTTTAGGGTTTTCTATACATAAGACCATATGTGCAAACAGCAATATTTTTACTTATTCCTTTCCAATTTGGATGCGTTTATTGCTTTTTCTTGTCTAATTGCCCCCACTTGAACATTCAGTGCTATGTTCTATGCAAGTGATGAACCAGGGCATCATTGTGTTGCTGCTCATCTTTGAGAAAAAACTTTCAGTCTTTCACCATTGAACATGATGCCACTCTGAGTTTTTCATCTATGGTTTATATTCTACTCGTACATTTTTGCATCTCAGCATGGCATCATCGTGCTCAGCTACTTTAGAGGTCCTCATTTCCAGTGGACCATCATTCCATTGATTTGATAAATGTCACCCAGCTTTGGGGGACTGTGTGTGCCATGATATATCATTGTACTAATGGCAGGAAAAGGGGTTACTCTACTGGCTGAAGTGATCGTTCTTGTTTGCCAAGGAGTGATTGGGCGCCTGTGCAATTTGGACAAAGATATCTATAGACTTTCTGGGGCTGGATCTTTTTATAATTATTATTATTTTTAAAGATTTTATTTATTTATTTATACAAGCGCTGGGTATAGTCAGAAGAGCGGGAAGGTGAGAGAATTCACCAGAGCCAGAGCGGGGAGCAGAACAGGCAGACTGACGAAGTACACTGCTGAGGGGAGCAGCGGGCGTGGCAGGAGAGGTCTGCGTGCCACATGGGACTCTTGCCGTTGGCCAGGGATCGAACCAGTGCTGCAGAGGCTGCGGGCAGCTTTGCAGCCCAGCGCTCAACTGCTGCGCCACTGGGGAGACCCTCTGGGGCTGGATCTTAATATTTGCCTGCCCAGTTGTAAAAATAAATGAAAAACTAGAGCAACCAATGAAAGGCAGTATCTTTGAAAATTCAAGGCCTTCATTTCTGAGGTGTTGTTCATGCCATCAAGAGAAAAACTCTGATCTGCAGAAGTTCCAGCTAAGGGCCCCAGAAATGTCAAACATGTAGTAGAAGGAGGTCACAGTCATAAGTGCCAGCCTTGCAACCACATGTAGAAACAAGACATTTTTCTCTACTTTTTCTGTGTATGTCTTTGTTTGTACATGCTAGTTATTTTGCTTCTCCTTTCTTGCCCCCCATTTCTATTGTTCATGCAAGTTTTTGAGATAACATTACAGTTCAGTCTTTAACAGATTTGTCATCAGAACTTTGAATTTGGGGATTGATTAATACAGTCTGACATGGATATAAGATTGTGGGTCTTAGTGTCTCCTTATCTTGGGGAAAGAGTGAGAGCTTCTTTGCTTGTACATGGGTAGACACAGCTTGTAAGGTAAAGACGTATTGGTACAGAAGTTTACATGCGTATGAGGGGATACTTAGTGAAAATAAACATATGAAGGGGTGGACTGTGCCTGATAACAAGTTAGTGCCTCTCAGGTCTAAATCTACCCATCACTGTTCCATTTACACCAGAACCTGATATTGTCAACATTTCTTCTTTGCCAGCCAGCCTGACATTAAACTGTCAGTTTTAGCCTAGGGGTTATTGCAGGAGAAGGGGGCTTCCTTTCCTTGGCACTGGTGCACTTGCCCCGCTTCTAGATTCTGTGATACTGAGTTGGTGTGGCTGATGCTTTGTGGAGCTAATCCCCCAGAACTTAAGTGGGAGGCCACTGCCTGTTTCCAGGGGATCCCACAGGCTCCAGCTAGCTTTCAGGTGTGTGAGTTCCACAGCACCCCCTACTGGTCGTTTCCCAGCAGGTTTCCTTGTTTCTTGTTATGGGTCTTATGTTACAGTATCTCAGACATGCACTTCTCTGCCATCAGTAGGCTACTGCCACATCCTCTCCAGTCAGGTCAGAATTACAATCCCTAATCCAAGTTCTCTCTCCACATCTCTAGCCGAGGAATGGTTGTGTCTGTATCTGTGAGTCCTGTGCCCCTCTAAGTTCGCTTTAGCACTTAGTAGCTAATCCAATAATATAATTAATAATTCTTTATATTAAATTTTCCTGCTTGAACCCTAGCTGCTATACTAGGTTTAATCTATTATCCGTGGGACCTGTATTTCCACCTTGTTAATAGAATATGCGAGGTGAAATAATGTATTTTTTAAAATTTTCAGTCTTTTTCTTGTCTATACAAGTTTGGGGGTACATTTTTCCTCCTCCATATGTGCACATGCTTCACTCAACCTCCACCAAATCTCCCTGTCCCCTCCTCCTTCCCTCTCCTGTTCCATTCCCTCTGGTAAGCAGCATATTTTTTCACAAAGCCTAAGAATTATTTTTGCTGTGGTTTGCCAGTATATGTCTTTTGGTTATTTACATTCCACAGATGAGTGAAACTATCTGATACCCATTTTTCACTTTCTGACAGATTTCACTTAGCATTGTCATCTAAAGTTGTTCCAAAAGGCACTCTTTTGTTTTTTTAGTAGCTGAGTAGTATTCCACTGAGTGTGTGCCCACAGTTTCTTTATCCAGTCTTTCACCTGTCATTGGGCACTTAGGTTGGTCCCAGGACTTGACAGTTGTAGACATTGCTAATAAGAATTTGCTCCTTACTGGTCCTGCCAGCAGTGGATACCTTTCAAAAGACTGGTTTGGGTCTGGAAAGTAGGCAAAGGGCAGTTTAGGTTTTATTTGGATAATTAGCCTTAATCTTCTTGAAATTTTTTTTTTGATTGTATAATGTAAACCAGACGTTGGTGAACTTATTCTATATAGGAAGTAAATATTTTTACTAATAGCTTAAAACATTAGATAGTAAATTAGTTAGATTTTATGGTAATAGGGTAGACATTCTTAGCGTATGGGCTGTGCAAAGCCACATGGTGGACTGGGTTTGACTGGGTTTGGCTTAGAGGACATTGTTGGCTAACCCCTACTTGAAGCATTGCCCTTGTTGTCTATTCATCTAGTTTGCTACTGGGGGTGCTTTGGTCTTTTAACTGTTTCTGTAGCTCTCTGTGGATCAGGTCTCTCTATGACTGTAGCAGCAACAACTGTGTGTTGAGTCTAATTGTTAATCACTGCCACTTGGATATACATCAGTATTCTATCATCCTCACTGCTCTTTGGGAACCCAGTTTGTGACAGTATTTGCTGTTAGTACTGGTCTAAAAAGGCCAATTCCTTCTGAGCTTCCCAATGATCCAGGTGCCCTGCTCCCCAGCACACTCCCCAATGCATGATAAAATGAATATCCTCCGGGTCCTCTGTAGAGCATAGTTAGTTGGCTCTTGGGTTTTCAGCCTGTAGAATATATACCTCAAGATGTCTATGCTTTCAAGCCTGTACATTTCTCCTTTGCTCATCTGCCATGACAGCTCTGGCTCTCTGCTTCACTTAGTTTGGGCTGTTACTTCTCTAATATCCTCACTCTGTAGTCTCATCTCTTTGGGCCTTTGCCAGAAAATTCAATCCTCTGTGAGGAGAGAGAGCTTCTATGGCAATAAACTCCCCTTTATTCAACTTTATATTCCACTCCCTTTCCTTTATCCGCAGCCTGGGAACCATCTCCACCCATATTCTCCCATCTCCTGCTCATATATGTTGGCCAGTGGGTTTGTTACGGACCCTTATTCATGCCTATGTTACTGTGACCTATCAAATTATCAAATGTTCTACATCATGATTCCCTTACTTTTCTCAACTGTCTCTTCTTTAAAAATAAGGTTATCCTCTGTGAATTTTTCTTTCTTTCTTTCTTTCTTTTTTTTTTTTTTTTTTTTACAAATATCAGAACCCTCTTTAACCACTTTTGGCAAAAAAGGAAATTATTAGCAGACAAAATCTGTATGGAGGTGCTGCAGAGACCCAGAAAAGTGCCCCAATTGCTCTGTCTCCCAATAGAGACCTTTTTACTGCCACAGTCGCTAGACACAGCCATTGGCTCAAGCATCACAGATGAGGGGTGCGATGCTACCCAGGAGCCATGGTCTCTGCTGCCTAGAACATGATTGTTTATCTGCATGCTTCCCAGAATAAGACATCCACACTGTGCCCATTCTTACATATTGCCCCCTGCTTAAGAGCAATCCCAGGGAAGCTCATTGACTGAAGGAGCCTGGAACAGATGCCTTTGCCTTGGTGCCAGGGATGGATCTGCAAGATAGGATTCCAGGTTCGACTTTAGGAAGGACAGATTTATAATGTGGAATAACCAACAAGGCAAGGAGGGCTTTTTCAGTGATGCTGAGTGGCCATACATATGGCACTATTATGTCAACAAAGGAAAGCTACAAACAGTAGGACCCTAATAATCAAACACTATAACCTGCGCTGCCATCTCTAAGACTCAGTGCCCAGCTCTGACAACCATTGCCTCTATGATTCTAATCAAAATATTTCTCTCCATTTAGAGCCCAGGGACAGATAGTATAAAATTAAGATATTTTTAAAACTCTTTACTTTGTCTATTTGCTTTTAGTACCAAATGCATGTACACACACACACACAGAATGTGCACACATTTATATAACTAACTTGATTTATCTTATTTTAAAGCTAATGAATAAATCGCTTTCCTATTGCTAATGAGAAACTTCAGGTTACCATAAATGAGATTATTCAAATATTCTAATTTATAAAGTGAAACAATTCTAGTCTCAATTATTTTCCTGGATATATTCCCCAAAGTGCCTTGGCTATCTAGTCAATTAAAGGGTAGGGAGGTTGTTCAAGGAATTTAAGTTTTAGGTTTCTTTTTCACACCTCAAGGTCACTTGAATATCAGCTCAAAATGTGTGAACAGTGTTTTTCTCTCTCCGCCAACACCTAAAACTTATACTTTACTCCTGCAAGGAACAGGCCTTTGCTAAGAACACAATTTTCGTCTGGAGAAGAGGCATGCCCATGAATTGAAAATCTTTATTTTAGCCATACTATATTCTTCATCCTTTTACTGCATGGTGAAGTGGATGGCATGAGCTATGCATTTAGGGCAGGCTACATAATATCATTTCTTCCTTTCTTCCCCCAGTCTGACTTGGCAGCTTGGTTATGCTCCTTTGTAGATGGAGGTAGACAGAGCCATTAGTGATTCCTAAATAGAGTTTCTGAGGAGATACTTTAAAGGAATTGACTCATCTGAGAAGTTTATCTTTTCTCTTCTCCTTTTTCCCTCTTGGAATTATGGAGGTGGTGACTAGATCTCATACATCTGTGCCCTTGAAGTGGAAGCGAGTGCTATGGAGGACTGAGCAGAGAGAGAGAGAAGGATCCCATGTGCACGATAACTGCATGGAGTGACTTTACCAGCTGTGCAACTGACCTCTACACATTTTTTCCCATTAGAATAAACTACTACTATTTAAAACAGAAATTAGACACTGTCTGTCTTACTATCACCCAACATGTTTCCTACCCAGAAAGAAATTAGAGTCAACTTGGCTCAGAACTCTTGATTATCTTTCTCTCTAGCTTTGAAGCTCTGGGTCTGTCGTTTCCTTGCTGAGCATCAGTTTCATTATGTACAAGGTGGTATGGCCATTTCACTGGAGATGTCAGTGAGACAAGGCATAGGGATTATCTTGTGTAGCTGTGTGCACAGAGTTGTTTCCCAGTGAGGTTTTATTCCGTTCCAATTCCCTGTTGTCATTTTTTAAATTTATTTATGCATACAAGAACTGGGGTACAGGCCAGCAGTGTGGGGGGGGGTGAGAGGATTCACCAGAGACAGAGTGGGGAGCAGAACAGGCAGACTGACCGAAATACACAGCTGAGGAGAGCAGCAGGCTAGTCAGGAAAGGTCTGCTGCGCCATGTGGGTAGCTCTATGGCCAGCCGGGGATCAAACTCATGCTGCAGAGGCTGCGGACTGCTCCACAGTGCTGCGCTCAACCCCTTGCACCACCAGGGAGGGCCCCCCCCCCATTTCATTTTTCATGTTGGTGACCTTGGGATTGAAACAGTCTTCCTAAGGGGCTACTGAATCACAAAACAAAAATGAAATTTTATATTGTAGAGCTATGTTAAGCAGCTTATTTTGTTTTACTTAAACCATTAAAACGTCAGTTAACTACCTGCAGAATACATTTGAAAATCTATTGATCAAAATATATTTGACTAACCAGATGACCTTTCTAGTTAAGGAATATGATAGCGCTTAAACAATAATGAGTTCTTTGTAACTGAAAGGCCTCAAAGGAAGGCAGCTTGCTAGAGGCCTAATTTCAAAATGTGAAAGAGGAATTAAAAATTCAGATCTAGGTTCTAAAGTGCTAATGTTTCTTAGCCTTTCAAAATTCATGGACTCCAACATTTTTCTCATGTTATCTTCTGTGTATTTATACCAGCCAAGAAAACTTTACTGACTGCAAACTTGACTGTATACAAAAGTAATAATTATACATGTTCCCATTTGTCTCTCCTTCCTCTTTCCATGGAGAAGTGTGATTAAGAACACAATTTTAATGGTAATGGGACTGGATTAATTAGACATCACTAAAGATGTACTTCTTAAACCACACAGATACATTTCTAATGGTGAGATGTTGAGTTAGGGAAGTATTTTGGATGGAGAGGCTCCCCCATATTCTAGCTTTATGTAGCAGAAAGCTGTATTCTATCTAGTTCTCTTGTGGGTACTGAAGGTCTGGAGTCTGCTGGGGTCTAACCAGCAGAGGTCTCCTTCTCCCTGTCCTCTGTTCAGTGAAAGAATAAATTTGGACTCAGCAGCAGCAGCAAAGGAAATAATAACCTTAAGAATAACTTTTTTTGGCATATTCAAAATATGTTCTTTGTGGTTGCCACTCAGATATCTCTTCAGGAGAGAACCTCCAGCAAGGAGCAGTTAAAGCTGATGTCTTCAATCACACCTAGTGTGAAACCAGGGCAGTCTTGCTGGGTGGAGTACTTACCTGCCAGGTGGTCCACACTCTGGTTCTCCACTGGTCTGGCTGGGCCTGACATTTTCTGAAAGTCTGCCACACTGAGGATGAGGCTTTATCTACCCAAGTCTGCTTTCCTCGCCCTCTCCTCTCACAGGTGACAGGCCTGGATTGTAGTCTGCAGGCTCCTTGATCCCTCACGTTCCCACTCTACTTTTTCCTTTTCAATGAGCGTGTACGGCTGCCCTAACAAACTGGATCCGCATACAGGAGTCTGTTTTCTCACACTGCTAGAAGCCAGAAGTCTGAGATGGAGCTGCAGCAAGATTGTTTTCCCCTGAGGCCTCTCTCCTTGGCTCATAGATGGCGGCCTTCTCCTGAGCCCAGCACACGTGGCCTTCCCTGAGTGTGTGTCCTCATCTCATGTTGTATGAGGGCCCTCCCTAGTCACCTCATTTTGACTTGCTCACTTCTTTAACACCCTCCTTCAAAATGTGGTTGTGTTCTGAGGCAATCAAGGGTCAGGATTCTTGAACCCAGGAATTTTTTTTTTTTTTTTTTGAGGGGGAGGATGGTAACACAATTCATCCATGTAAATTCACAGTTTGCCCGGTAAATCTTTTGGGCTTTCCACCTGTCATGCATCTGCTCCCTGGAGGAACGTAGCTGACCTACTGACACAGATGATTTCACTGTAGCCTTGGAACCGGCCCATTTTACAAGTGCAAGATGAAGTGGCCATTACTAACACAGATTATGGCCAGGATCCGTGTCTTCTCCCACTCTCCCAGTTTATTTTATTTTACTTCTCCCAGTCTATTTCCATTTCCTAAAATAAACTATTTGTTTCATGTAATTGAGCAAAGATGCAAAATTTTTCCTCCAGGCATTTTTACACTGAATTGGTAATAACATTTTATAGTTTAGTTCACCCTTAACAAACTCACATTTATTTGTCAGTTTCTTTCCTTTAATTATTAGAAGCCTTTACTTTCTTATTTTAAAGGAACAACTTTTCTAGACCACTGTCTTGGAGGCGGGGATCTTGTCTTAATCTCCCCTGTTATCCAGCAATGTTTAGTAAGTAGAGTGCCTTCCACCATAGGTGCCCAAAGACTAATACATGAATACATTATAATAATGAATATAGCTGAGTTTGACCACTATGTACTGAGTGCTGGTTCTAGCCCATATTCCTAATATCTAGTCCAGTCCTCAGTAATGCTCATTCTCAACAAATATGTATTAAATGAAAAATAAGAGTTCATAGTTACTGAGCAACTACTGGATGGTAGACACATTATTCTCCCACTTAACCCTTCCAACAATAGCAGGAGGGCAGTATTATTATCATCTCCATTTTCCTGGCATGCTTTGAAGCACTTCTGTTGCTTGTGGATACCATACAGAATGGAGCTAGATTGGAAACCCAGGTTGTCTGAATGAACGATAACTTCACACCACACAGGAATCTTAGGTTGTCAAACAACTTTGCCAAGACAAGTAGTGTAGAAAGGAAGATAATTATCTTCAAAACTTGGAAATGACTCTTTGGCCTATATTTTCCAGTCATATCATGACTCATGAAAAGCAGGCATCCTGTATTATGTTGGGAGATTAGTGATAGTGCTGGAACCCAGCCTGGAGAGAAACTCAAAACAGTTCTTCCTTCTTCCAGACTTTTAAGGAAGAAAGTCTTCAGAGAAGAGCTTATTGGAAACAAAGTTGACCTTTAAGTCTTACTTTGGTTTTTGGGTGTCATACCATTTGATTTGGCAGCTGATGAGAAATAAAAATGATAGTCAGATTACAAGTTTTTCATTATAAAGGGCTACCTTTTACTGGGCGTTGTGAAATATGACTCTAGTACACTTGAGTGTGAGAGAGGGAACGTTTTTCACTCAAAAAATTATTTTTTTGAGGCTCTAATTATGAAAAGCAACAGGGTGGGGACCAGCAAGATTTCCAAAAGGCATCATACAGTTGCTGTGTTTAAGGAGTATGCGGTCTGGTGGAAAAGACTGACATGTGAGTTAAATATCACATAGGAGCTGATATTTTGAATTGACATATTTTGACAGATTGTGCTAAGCTGGGCTAGGATAAGGGTGAAGCCAGCTATATACTTAACTTGGGCACAAAATTTAAAGGGATGCCAAAACGTGCAGATTTCAATATAAAGGCTATTTTCTGTAATAGTTGTAAAAATCAAAGTAAAGGTGAGCAAATTCACAATGAAAAAATACCAATTTTTATATTAAGACAGGTTCAATATTACTCGTTTTTCCTCTTGCCTTGGGCTCAGTATGGCACTGGAGTTAACACTTGACATGAGCATCCATGGCTTATGTTTCTCCCACCCTGACCATTTGCCATCAAATAATTTCCCAGGCAGACTACTGGAAATGTGGAGAACATCTTTGAAATATAGTCTTTAAGAATGAGCACAGGCCCTGGCCAGCTCACCAGAGCTCAGAGCCCTTCTCTGAGGCTCATCCCATCCTCTGTACTGGCACTTGTGGAGAGGCGCTGCACCTTCTCATCCTGGGTGTTTCCTTTTGCTTCATCTGGTGCTATTGACACTTAATCCTAGAGCTGTGCGTGTAAAATGTGGAAGCATCATTTTCTTTCTTTTTTTAAAAAAAGATTTATTTTATTTATTTATGCATATAAGAACTGGGGTATAGGTCAGAGATGTGGGGAGGGGGATGAGAGGATTCACCAGAAATAGAGTGGGGAGCAGAACAGGCAGATTGACCGAAATACACTGCTGAGGGGAGCAGCGGGTGAGACAGGAGAGGTTTGCTGCGCCCTGTGGGTCAGCACCCAGGCTGGGGATTGAACTCATGCTTCAGTGGCTGCAGATAGCTTCATGGTGCTGAGACTTACCCTCTTGCGCCACCAGGGAGGCCCGGAAACATTTTTTTTGGATAAATGGTATATACTATTACATACTACAAGCCAGAGTGGAGTTACAAATACTGAGCCATGAGGGTCCTCCCTGGTGGCACAAGGGGTTAAGTAGCAGCACCATGAAAGCAATCTGCAGCCTCAGCAGCAAGGCACAAGTTCCGTCCCCAGCCAGGGAGCTAACCCACTTGTCACAGCCGGCTTCTCCTGTCTCGCCTGCTGCTTCCCTCAGCAGCGTATTTCAGTCAATTCGCCTGTTCTGTTCCCCACTCTGTCTCTGTTGAATCCTCTCACCCCCTGCACCTCTGGCCTGTACCCCAGTTTTTGCATGCATAAATAAATCTTAAAAAAAAAATACTGAGCCATGAGATCAGGACACCTTGAGTTACTTAAACCGGGGTATGGTTGCATTAAAGTTATAATGGAGGCAGTAGTTTTGAGGCTGGAGGAGGGAGGGTAGATGTGATGCAAGAGACAGATACACTATTGCAAGAAAGAGATGCCATGAATGGGAATGGCAGTTGTGGGTAGAGAGCATTTGACCTAGAGAGGATAGTAGCAGGGGACAGAGCTGAGGACCAGAGTTCTGAATTTTTTCTGTTTAACAGGGAGGTTTGTGAGGAGGGAAGGGTTCAACATTGACCTGGCTTTCAAGAAGTTAACTGCCGCCAGGATGCAAGGCTGATGGCAGAGTTCATGTTTTGGGAGTAATAATACTTAATATACAGGGAGACAGATCCTTTCCCCGATTATATGAAAGAATAAACTGATTTGAAGTTACACATACAGCAAGTGATTTTTTTTGAATGTTCCGTGGAGAATGGTGGATCATATTTTCAAAATTTTCCTCTGAACTGCTAGAATTTAGCAAGGGTTAATGTGCCTGTTTCACAGAGCTTGATCATATCTTTAGGAAAACTGGTACCTGAGATGTCCTATAATTATCCTGGATCTATAACCCAGGGCTCAAAAGCAATGATTCTGCCTAAAGCAATCAGTTTGTGGCACACGATGACTTGTTTTATTGCCCTCCTACTCTCTTCAAGTCTCACTTCTTAAAATAACATTTAAGCAAAATGTTAAAAAATCATCCATAGTCTCACCATACTTATACAGCTGTTTTATTTCCCAGGCTTCCTGCTGCTTCCTTTGTATGAATGTGAATTTGTACCCAGTTGTAATCAAACCCAATGTATAATTTTACTTTGTTTTTTTTTAACGTAACAATACATTACAATTTTCATTTTTCCTTTGTCCCATTATCCAAAAAAAAAAAAAAAAAGTGTAATCATGTGTATCCCTCCTCCCTAAGGATGGATAATATAGCAGAGAAAATAGAAGAGGTTAAACCACTTTTCATTATGTGGTTGAATTTGGGGAAATTATTTGAGCCTCATTTTCTTTGTCCATGATAAGGGGAATTTGGATGAATCACCTTTGTTGGAAGGTGAAAATGAACTATGTAAGCCTCATCAATGGGCACATCTTAAGCCTAAATTGAATGCTTGATAAATGGTAGCAACTTTTATAATTCTTATCAGTTGCTTTACCAGCAGTACAATTTAATGTGTTAAAAAAATATTTACTAAAGGCTTATCATAGACCAGACAATGGGTGATGAGGTGGATGCTCAGGATCCCTGCCTGCCAGGAGCCCTTGGTTTAGTGGGGTGAGAGTTAGGTCCATAGATCACTGCCATGAGCACGTGGAGTCTGTTTCCATCACCTCTCTCAGCTCTCTCTCCTGCTTCACAACTTTTGACCACCCCAGTTTTCAGGATGTCTTCACTGGTAGCTGCTGAGCCCTTCCAAATCCCTTTACATATGTTCTCAGCATCAAATTGTTACAAGACCATTCAGCTGGCATGGCCCACCACATTCTTTTCAGATGTATGATTTTTTATTCTGCCCAGTTGTTCCACTGTTGAGTTTTGAGGTTTATATCTCTTTAGAGAATTGGAGTTTGCATGTGGTTCTCATGATGCAGAGTGTCTCTTCATCTTTTTCCCCTACCACTGTCCTTAGTGTCCCTTTGTCCCTTTCTCCCGCCACTGCCTTCTGAAGCTCATTTATTAACATCTGTTAGTTTTTTTTTTTTTTTAAAGATTTATTTATTTATTTGTACAAGCACTGGGTACAGTCAGAAGCGCGGGAGGGTGAGAGAATTCACCAGAGCCAGAGCGGGTTGCAGAGCAGGCAGAAGGACCGAAGTACACTGCTGAGGGGAGCAGCGGGCCGCAGGAGAGGTCTGCGTGCCATGTGGGACCCTCCTCCTCTGGCCAGGGAGCAGCCGGGGATTGAACCAGTGCTGCGGAGGCTTCCGGCAGCTTTGCAACCCAGCGCTCAACCACTGCACCACCGGGGAGGCCCAACATCTGCTAGTTTTTATAGGAATTGTGCTTTGTCAAATCACTGGTTATGTAAACGTCCAGTATTTGTCTTGGTCATTCTGACTTGCTTTACGTCACAGCACTCCCTCGGCTCCTTGCATTTACGTAAATGGCAACAATTCACCTTTCCCTTTAGCTGAATAGTATTCCATTGTGGGCATGGCCATTTTGGACACCTCTGTGGGGTCAAATGCAGATGCTGCAGTCACACCCAACTTCCAAAGTCCACTTTGGCCACTTGCTAGACATGGATCTCTTGGTGTTCCATGTTCTCAAGTCCTCATGGAATGGAGGTAATGCCTCCTTGAGGGGCAGTGTATGTATCACATGAAATAATCTGTGTTATGCTCTGAGCCAAGGTCTGGCCTACAGTCAGCACAGAGCCAATGGGAACTGCTTTGATAACCAGGGTCATGTAAAAAATCTGGATTATTACTGACTTCACTTCTCTGTGCATTACCAGGACCCATTCAGTACCAGTGCCTTGAGATCAATCAGAGAGGCACTGCCCTACCCAAAGAAAGCAGGCTGAGAGCAAATGTGCTTGGCAGACGGGGCTTGGACTTGATGTCCTCCATGCCGCCTTATGTCTCGCCTCGTCCTCTCTTGGGCTTATGCTTCTTCACTCGTCAGCTGCAGTCTTGTTCCATTCCAGTCAAATTTTACGTCTGTGGGCTGGACTCCACCTGAGTGTGGCCAGATCTGCCCTCGTCTTTGCGGAATATGCCGTGTGCTTGGGGGGCCATTTATCCCAACAGCAAGGCCAATTGCATCTGCTCTTCTGCCTTATGGGAAGTTACTTGTTTTATTTCTAGTTTTGATGTCTTAGGCAGAAAAGAATAGCTGGGCACAGCATAAATAGGGAGTGAATTCCCCTGGAAACAAGCAATTTTTTCCATGTTTCTTTCCGGGCCTGTCTATACTTCTGTTTGCTCATTCTCTAGTTTCTTGTAAACGCTGATGTGGTTATAGTCGCACAAGGCTGGTGCATCCCCCTGTGTTATCTCATACTGTATGTACACACAGCTATATGTCTTATTAATGTAAATCTCACATAATATAAAATTCACCTGTTAACCATATTAAACCATACAGTTCAGTGGCTATTAGTTCATTCCCAAGGATGTGCAAACATCCCATAATCTAGTTCCAGAACATTTTTAACACCCTGCAGGAAGAAGTCACTTCTCATCCCCCACTTCCGCAGACCCTTGAAACCATGAACCTGCTTTCTGTCACAATGAATTTGCCTCCTCTGGGCTTTTCATATAAATTGAGTCCCACACCATGTGGCTTATTATGTCTAGCTGCTTTCACTCAGAGTCTCATTGTCAAGAGACATGGGGTAGTAGGCATCCCCCTTTTACAACTCAATACTATTCTATTGTACTGATGTGTCTGCTTTGTTTACCCATTCAGCCACTGATGGACATTTGGGTTGTTTCCACTTTTTGCTATTATGAGTACTCAGAGGTGTGTGAACATTCATGTACCAAGTTTTCTCTTGAACCCCAGTTTTGGGTCTATGCCTATCAATGGAATGACTGATACCTTACTTCCATATTTCCCAACAATTAATTACATTTGTTAAATTCACAAAATTAAAATCTTATGTATGTATTTACTCTCAAGAGATTCCAGTGTGCTGAAAAAATTTTTTTGCTTCGTTTGCTTCTATTTGTATGCAGGATCTCAACTTTCATTCTGGAAACATTTTCTGGGAGAACAAATATCTTACACTAAAGTAATATTTGTGTAACTCAAAACTACAACAACAACAAAAAGAACTCACATAAAACATGCTTTCCAAAGAAAATGCTGTACTGAGAAAGTAGTGGTGGAAAAAATTATACAGCTTTTGAAGTCCAAAAGAATAGTTCATTTCTGCCTGGTTTGCCATAGTGTGTGTGAATAATAGTGTGGAGAGCCCTTTCCTTTAGTCATTCTGAACTGGCAGGCAAGCTTCATTTTGCTGTTCTCTCCTCCAACAAGCCAATGAATAGATGAGGAAAATGGATGGAAATTAGGATTTGAATCACCTCCTAATTGTTTTACTTAGTGCAAATGGCCACAGTTACCCAACACACATTTTTCTCTATTAAGTAATCCCAGGATGATAGAAAACAGTCACCTTTTAAAAGGATTCCCTCTATTTTTCTTTCCAGAAATAAATAGGTAGACAATCTTCTCCATCCACACTTGCATTCTATTATCAGTTTCTAAATCCAAGTCCCACAACTACTGAATATATCCTGTTGACAAAATAGCATTCCCGTGCACTGAGGGGATGTCTATGCAGTGAAGGGACATTTTCATAGTGGCTTGCTGAATAATCAATTCCTCTTTAAGACACAGATCAATATTATCTTTGAGATGTCTAAGTAGCCATTAAATATGAACAGAACAGGTTTAGCAAGCAAACAACTGAGGAAGAAGATTGTTCTTGACCACATTATGAAGCTTCTAATGGTTTCAAATGGGGACAGAGACATGCCTGGAAATTAACTGTTGTTTTTCTTTTCCTCATTGATGAATCTACATTAGTTGAGTTTTATTTTCATTTTTGTTTGGTTTTAGAATTTTTTCGCTCTAAGCATTATTCAAGGAAAGACTAATAATTCAAGGAAAGACTAATGTGTACTCCTTGTAGCCTGTCTACAAAGGCGAGAAGGGGCCCTGCAATTCCTTTTTTTGTAACATTTTAAAAAATTAGCTTTTAATTTCAAAATGGCTTTAGACTTGCAAGTAAGTAAAGTGAATCTGTGTCCCCCATACTCTCTTTCTTCTCTTATTCACACCTTGAATGAATAGATCATACTCGTCATGATGAATAAACCAATGTTGATATAGAGTCCATTTGATACAGGTATCTTAGTTTTTCATCTCATGTCTTCTGTTCCAGAATCCCATTAGGATACCACATTATATTTACATGTCAGGTCTTCTTAGATGCCTCTGGGCTTTGATGGTTTCTTAGTCATCCTGGTTTTGATGATTCTGACAGATTTGAAGAATATTGCTGAATATTTTTGTATCTCTCCCTCATGTGATATTTTTTCTGGATGTTTTCCTTATGATTTGACTGTGGGTATAGTTCCTGGGAGGAAGATCCCATTACAGCATATCAAGAGCACATATCCTCAACCCGACATTGCTGTTGGGTGGAATGTGGGCATGTGGCTGAGTACGGGTGTTTTAGCTTTCTTTATCCTCAAGTGCCTCTTCTTTCCCTCCTTACATCCTGCTCACGGTTGAAGGAAGTGTGTGCCCAGCTGTGATTGAGCTCCTGGAGAGAGCAGCATTGGAAATTCCTTCATGTGGGAGATTTGCCTATTCTCTCCCATTTATTTACTTATTTAATCATTTATTTATATACTATGCACTCATGAATATGTATTTTATACATTGGGTTATAAAATGATGCTACTCTATTTAGTTTTTCAGATTGTTCTTACTTTGATCATCTTTCAGTTGACACTTTTGTCCCTTTTCCAGGCCCCCATCAGAGTGTGTGCGTGTGTGTGTTGAATCCTTCCTTACGTGTTCTTCCTTAGTTTCTGGCTGTTACTCCATTTTTGTTCAGCGATCATCCAGTCTCATTTTGTACATAATCCTTCCCTAGTTCTAGAATCAATTATTTCTCCAGTAGCCTTTGTTTCTATGACAGGAACTGTTAGAAACTGAGATCAGGGTACCAGGTAGGCTCAGTGTTATTGGGGTGTGATTGCTATTAGGCTTTCTTAGATGACAGAGTGATGATGATGATGATGTAAATGATGTATGTGTATATACTAACCTGGGCACTTCACAGATTTGCAATTATTTTTTATGTATCCATCCTTATCTGTCTTAGCCTAGACATGCGTTCATCCTGATACAGCAAATCCACTCCACTGCCACATGGATCATCCTAGTCTTTTCCCATTGCTTATCTGAACCTTCCCACTCCAAGAATGAGAAATCTGATTTCTGTGATCGACCATACATTTACATGAGTTTGTAATTCCAATATATGTGTATCGTGGTTTCATGTTAACAAGATACAATTTTATCAACCAGAGTACAGTCCTTATGTACAGTTCCTGTTGCCTTTAATACTCACTTTTAGCTAAGTCAGCCCCGTTTACTCTATTTCCTTTAGTGAGGGTGTTTCACACAGTTGTAATACAGTTAGATTCTCTTGCCATGATCTGCACTCCTTCTTGGGATCCCTGGACCACCACAATTATTTTTTTAAATAAACATACTTTACGGTTCATTCTTTGTTGTATAATGTTCTGTGACCTTTGACAAATTCATAATATCATTAACCCACACCTGTATAGTCTCCTCGAGAATAGTTTCAACAATCTAAAATGTCACCTGTTATTCACCATTCGATCCTTCACTTTCTGATCCCCACCCCAAGTTTCTGGCAACCTCTGATCTGTTTCCCATCTCTATAGTTTTATGTTTTCCAGATGTTGCATAAACTCATGTAGTATGTAGCCCTTTTAAACTAGTTTCTTCCATTATCAGTAATCAATTAAAATTCATCCATATCTTCACAAGACTTGATAAATTATTCCGTTTGATCTAAATACTATTGTATTAGATATATTGAATGGATATGCTACAGTTTATCCATTCATTTATTGAAGACATTTGGTTGCTTCTAGGTTTTGGCAATTATGAATAAATCTGTGATAAATGAGCCTATAGATTTTTACCCGGGGATGATTTCAAATCTATTGGGTAAATACTGAAGAGTACAGTTTCTCAATTGCACAGTAGAATATACTTTCTATTAAGGAACCACCAAACTGTCCTCCCAGTGACTGTACCAATGCCATTAACATCAACAACAAATAAGTGTTTGTGTTGCTCAGTGTCTTTATTGACAATTGTTATTGTCATTTTAAAGGCATTTTAATAGGTGTGGCATGATTAATTGGTCAATGTTTGTTTATTGATCATCCATAGTCAGTGGAAAAATATCATGTATTAAAACCATGTGCATTTATGACTGAGTGGTATTGATCGGTAGATGCTTTCCTTCATATGATACTTTTTTCAGTACCAGAACCTGACATTCACCACATATTTCTTCTAAGAGTGTAAAATATAGTGTGTTGGTTATTTTTTTTAAAGATTTATTTATTTATGCATATAAGAGCTGGGGCACAGGCCAGAGATGGGGGGAGGGTTGAGAGGATTCACCAGAGACAGAGTGGGGAGCAGAACAGGCAGACTGAGTAAAATACACTGCTGAGGGGAGCAGCAGGTGAGACAGGAGAGGTCTGCTGTGCCATGTGGGTTGCTCCCTGGCCAGCCGGGGATCGAACTCATGCTGCAGAGGCTGTGGATTGCTTCATAGTGTGGTGCTTAACCCCTTGAGCCACCAGGGAGGCCTGGTTATTTAATTTGGATTTAAGCAAACTGGACACTACCACTCATCTTTGAAATGGTGAGGAACTTAGTAAATAGCTCTTCTTCAGTTTCCTCATCTTTAAAATGGAGACAATACTGGAACTCAGTTGAAATATTTGTGTGAATGTAATGAGCACTGCAACGGTGTGGAAAGTGTGTAGCACAATACCTGTAATGTGGCAATCATATAGTTATTATAGTTATTCCTGTGTTGCTATTACTATGACTATGATGACTACTACTGAAGGCTCTAGTTTTTTTCCTGAAAATTCGACACATTTAATACTTCACTTTTGACCTGCACTGATCTTTTCCACCCAGCCATGCCTCAAAAAATAGAATAAACACACTTCACATTTATTACATCCCCCTAGTATGAATTTTTCTACTTCAAAGAGCGTGGTGGAATAGATATTTGCAAAGGTAACCTAAGTGTTACAACTCATTGGCTTCCTGTTATTTCTCCTATTACTAATAATCCCTTGCATTTGCTTAGTGTTTCAGATTTTACATAGTGCCAGCTTCACAGATATTATCTCATTTGCTTCTCTGAACAGCTCTTTGTGGTATGCAAGTCATGTTCATTAGCCTCCAATTTGGGGAAGTGAGGTCACTCACCCAAAATTGCATATCAAGGAGGGGCAGAGCCAGAGATTCAATACAGGTTTACTGGATACGATTCAGTGTTTTCTCCCAGAAAACAGGCACGAACCTGCCTTTAGATAGAAAGGCAGATATAAGGTACCTGGAATGATCGCTAGTTCTTCTTATATCTGCTCTGTCAGCTCAGGTTCTTGGCTGGCAGGGATCTTTACAGGGAGTGTCAGTGCACTGCAGGGCTCTCAACTAGCAATAAGCTCAGTGATCCTTATGTGTCTCTGGAAAGCTACATACAGTCACTTCTAAGCAGCAGACCATTCCAGTTTGGGAGGGGGGGTCCACATTGATGAATTTGTTTGAGGACTTTATTTCTAATTCATAGGATTAGAGTATACCCTTCTGTTTCTGTCTGATGGTCCGAGGGTGAAGATTTCACCTAAGATGAGCCAATGAGATACCCTCTCCTAGTAAAAAGACTTGGAACCCAGAGATGGCAAGTTAAGAGATTGTGTGTAATGCATGGGCATAGACAGTATCTGCCACAGGACCAGGCAACCAGAGGGCTCTTTGTAGCAGAAGAGGAAAGAAGTATAAGCATAGCAAGGAAATGAGATGAAAAGAAACAGTGGATAGAGATGGAGAGAGAATGAATGAACTCTATCAGGGCTCCTTTCCCACCTTTCAGTCCCTTTCACAGGCTTTATTAATTTCTATCTGTTCTTGATTCTCTTGATTATTTAGATACATTTCCTGCCCCACCCTCCAAGCCACCTTAGACTGGAGTCTGTTACTATGACAAACAGAACTCTAATTTACACAGGGAGTGAAATTCTGATGTAAAACTTACTTTTGAGGGACAGCCATGGTCCACTGGCACACTGCCCTCACAGTGTGACGGCTACCGCTGAGTCAGCATGTGGGCTCTGCACAGCAAGGAGATCCAAAGTGCCTCACGGTATTTCCACCTGGATATGGACCACCCTTTAAAACTTCTCAGGATCTCTGCATGAGGGAGAATTTATTAAGTCAGCTGTTTCAATTCTCTGCTTCTTTCAGAAGTTTGTCCTTCCATCTTCAACCAGTTTTTGCTTGAAATCTTCCATGGTTGGGTAGCGAAGCAAAGGAGAGAAAGAGCGAGTGTGTGGACTTAGGAATAATACAGATCTTTGTTAAAACTCTGCTCTGCTCAAACTTTCTATCCTTGAAATCTGGAATAAATTAGTGACCCTTTTTGCATTTCCTTTCCCCATTTGCAAAATGGAAACTAAAAAATCCTCTTTTATAGATCTTTTTAAATGGGGAATTTTATGAACTAAAACATGCCAAACACCTGCCACAGTGCTTACTATCTAGCAGACCCTTAATATATTTATCTACTCACAATCTCTTCAGACAATTCATCAATATTTCTTCTTTAGCCCTTCACACAGATAGGAGTTCCTAGTTCTGTAGTCTGACACATTTCTCTGTAAAAATATAAGAGGCAGTAATAGTAATTGCATCTGAAAGCCTGAGATCCTAGATATGAACCTTGTTTGCTGTGTGATAAGGAATCTATGATAACTTCCTTTAATTGAGTGCACACTTGAGATCTCTTTATAATATGAACCCTATGACTAACAGTTACCCTTTAAGTTATGATTTTACTTGTAGTAAATAAATCATAATATTCTCCATTTGAAATTTCTTCTTGGTCAGTGAACACTAAGTACTTTTTTATTCTTTATGTTCTATTTCCTGTGGCAGGGAAATTACTGCCTCAGAAAGAAGCCATTTAGAATTTTAGAAAGATAATTGCCAAGTGTCTCCATGTAGTCAGACAAAATCTGCCTTGATTTAAGTAATTAATCCTAGTTCTTCCTTCCCCTTGGTCAGCGGCCCTGGTCCAGGATGACAAGCTGATAAGATGTCACGTGTGCATTCACTTATCATTGTCAACTTCCCTTTTTTTTTCTTCTAATAATCCTCATTGGCTATTTTTCTTCCCTTCCTTGCAAGTTTCCAGCCTTTGGAATTTCGTAAAGCAATAAAGATGAACTCTATCGAAAAATCAGATTCTGGCTCATAGTGAAACATTTGGAATGCATGGTTATTTTAGAAACAACTCTGCATTTTTGCTTATCGATATTGCTTCAGGGAACTAAAGCTTTGGGTAAATATTCTCTTGGCTTGCTTATCTCCTACACTCACTGCAAGCTTTTCTCCCTTTTCCCCCCAATATGCCTCTGGTCGCTGACTTGCATGTGTCTAAGCATTCTTTGATTCACTCTCTGAGTATTTATCAAGTCACTACTACATGTATACCCTTTGTTAATTTGTGACCTATATTTCTTTTTTTTTTTTTTTAAAGATTTATTGATTGATTGATACATACAAGCACTGGGTACAGTCAGAAGCGCGGGAGGGTGAGAGAATTCACCAGAGCCAGAGCGGGGAGCAGTGCAGGCAGAAGGACAGAAGTACACTGCTGAGGGGAGCAGTGGGCGGCAGGAGAGGTCTGCGCACCAAGTGGGATCCTCCTCCAGTGGCAGGGGAGCAGCAGGGGATCAGGGGATCGAACCGGAGGCTTCGGGCAGCTTTGCAACCCAGCGCTCAACCGCTGTGCCACCTGGGAGGCCCTGTGACCTATATTTCTAAGACAGAGTCTGAACCTTGCTCTCAAGAAACTCACAGTCTAGTAGGAGAACACACACTCACTCACTCACTCACTCATTCACTCACTCACACACATACAATCCAAAATCCAAGACAGAAAGAATTGATAGCACAGTTCAATATTTTTCAAACCACAAATTGCAACCCATTAGCAGGTCATGGGATCAATTACTAGTTCATGACCAGCCTTAAAAAAATAAATAAATTGAAGATATGGGTGTTAACACATTAAAGATATGTGTTGCTTAGTGAAACTTTTATTTAAGTTGTAAGTGTTGTGGTCAGGGTATAAGTCTTGTTTTATTTTATAGTTTCCTTTTTCTACTATGTATTAAGTTCAACTTGAAGAACAGTATCTTAGGAGAGACAGAGGGAAATGCTTTTCAAATTTCATGCGCATATGAGTCAGCCAAGCACCTTGTAAAGAGGAAGATTCCCATTCAATTGGTGTGTGGTGGAGACTCAGATTCTCTTTCTGACAAGCTCCCTGGTGATGCTGTTGCTGTTCAACCACATGAGGAGATAGAGTGCTAGACAGAGAAATTATTTCCAGTGGAAGGACTCCGGGAAGCCCTTGAAGCCATTCATTTGTGACTTTAAGAACCCCCAAGGAATAAAAGAAAACAAGATTTTCACTTCCCTTTCTGGTTTTCCCTTGTGGCTGATTGGAAGAAACCCTGACCTTGCTCACAGTTCTCCAAGGTCTGTTCTGCCCAGTTCCCAGGTGCTGAATTTGAAAGCAAGGGACCAGATAACTTCAAATAACTTATTGGGAAAAGTTCCTCTTTTGTCCCTAGGACTGGCCCCCAATTTCCACTGTGTCTCCTACACATGTGCCTTTTCATACATCATCCCCTGAAATTAGCAGCAGGATATTTCCTATAAAACAGGCTGTTAAGTACAGGGACAGGAAGGGTTTTATTCATTTCAGCTTTACTAACCACCACATGGCACCCATCACCTAATCCCAACCCCTGCCTTGGGCTTTTGATAGTTTTCTCTGCCTGAAAGTCCTTTTGCTGTGTGCGCGTCTCTTCCTCTTCTAATCCACCCCCTTCTAATGTACAGGCACATATTGATCATCCTAAAACGAAGCTTTCATTCTTTTCTTTATGGCTTAAGCTCCATCAGGAGCTCCCCATCACCTAGACAAGCTCTCTGCACCTGCAAATCTTGTGTGCTACAGCTTCACGATGTCCTTCTGCATCTTGCAGCATTGTGACCTCCCATTGCCCGGTGGCCTTGCTCTCCCAGATATCTGAATCCTGCCTACCCTTTAGGATTTAGCTTAAATCCCACTTTTTTTTTTTTTGGTGAAGCCTTTTATAAATTTTGGAATGTATCTCTCTTCCCTTTTCCTGATGTTTTATGACAATAATGCTGATCATAATTTGTGTTTAGGGATGGGGCAAAAAAAAAAAAGTATAACATTGACAGTAGAAGGCCAGACTAAACCAGAATAAACCCTGAATGTGTGTGACCTTGGGCAGACCATTTGTCTTCTCTGAGCTTCAATTTCCTCATTAAGATAATGAGAATGGAAGCAAGGTCTCTAGGTGAGGGCACATGCTACCCCATAAGATGTTACCTTTTGCTAGTTTCTTTTTTTAGGGATCATGTTTTCTATTATTCTGTGGTTTTGTTTTTCATTTTAATCATGTTGCTTGTTGGTATTGAATGATTGCCCACATTTTGGATTGTCTTCTCATTTTAGAATTCTCACATATATTTGTTTTGTCTTTCTTACTCCAATTAGGAAGGAACCTTATTTTCTGTTTGGAGCACAGAGGCCCGAGAGGGCCGGCCTGCAGGAGCAAGCAAAGCAGAGAATCCAACCGAGCTCCAGGCAGGAGGGGCCTGGGATCCAGGACACTGTCCGGCATCCTCAGAGTGAGTGCTCACTAATTATTTGTCATTTGATTGGAGGTCTCCAGGCCCTTCTAGCAGGACAACTGCTTTCTCCCTAGAAACAGGAGCTCTTTGGAGTCTGTTGGTTACCGGGGAAAAGTGCTTACTCTAGAAGGAAGGCAGGGCAAGCCAGATCCAGCTCTCGCTGGGAACCCACATACTCCCTCCCTTGGTATTTCCGAACCCCGTTCTTCGCGGGGAGAGGTGAGGGGGCTCGGGGATACTTGGAATCTGGTCCCTTAGGCAGAAACTCGCAGCAGCCTCCTGCCGCGGCTCTGGGCTGATCCTGCGGAGCTGATCCCCCACCCGCCGCCCCAACCTCCCAGCTCTGCAAAGGGAGGGGGGACCGGGGGAGCCGCGCACAGCAGCATTCCCCGAGCTACAGACGAGGAGCCCCGCGCCTGGGAGCCTCTCGGCGGCGTTCCCTTGGCTGCGCGCTGGTGTAGGCACTCCCCGCCACCCCCACCCGCGACTCGCCCTCCCCGCTCCCTCCCTCCAGCCCCGCCGGCCGGAGCGCGCACACCGGGGCTCCGGCACGTGGGCGCGCGGGAGGCGGCGGCCGCTGCTGCCGCTGCCGGAGCCCAAGCCGGAGCCGGCGAGATCGCCCTCGATGCTGCGGGCTCGGCGGCCGCTTTCCGCTCAGCCTCAGGCGGGAGCTCAGCCCTCCAAGCCCGCAAAGCAGCGGAGCCGAGGCGGACGCGGACAGGTGCAGGGGCGCGGCGGGTTGGGGCGAGCGGGGCTGTGAGCCGGGCGCCCGCGGCCGGAAGGAGCAGCCGGTTCGCTCGCTCGCTCGCTCGCTCGCTCGCTGCTCCAGCCGCTGCTGGGGCTTCCAGGCGGCGCGATGCTGCTGCGCTCCTAGGCGGCGGCCAGCCGAGGCTTCCTGCAGCCGCCGGCTCCACGCCGGCCCCCGCTCGGCGGCGAGTCCTGGGTGCATCCGGGAGGACGCGCCCGGCAGCTCGAGCCGACGCGAGCGCGAAGTCCGAAGTCGGTCCCCAGCGCCGCCAACTTCCCCGGGAGCCCCTCTCCGCGCCGCAGCCTGCGCCAGCCCTGGGAGCGATGCGCCCCCAGCCGGGCGGCGCGCCCTCTGCCAACTCGCCTTCCATGGGATCGGCTGCCCTCGGCCGCCCCGCTCGGAGCGCTTAGCCTTCACGGCGTTAGCTGGGGAGTGGAGCGAGATCACCAAGGTGTTTCGCGGATCCCGCGCGCCAGTCTGCTGGGGTCCCTGGCGGGGGCAGCGTCCAGACTCAGGGGTGAGTAGCCGGGTTGTGGCGGCGCCCTTTATCCCCAGCTAGGAGGGGATGGCGGGGAGACTAGAGAAAGTTGAGTCTCCTGGCACCTAGCCTGGGATCTGGCAGCAAAACCTAACATTGGGTCTCCCGATTCGCTTGCACCCCAGGGCTTCCCCGAATGCCTTCATTTCTAAAGGAAGGGGGGAGACCCCTTCTGCTTCCCAAGGAGAATCCCGGCTCCTTGGAGTAGCCCCTGAGTGTTCCCCACAAACGTGCCATTTGGGGCTTTTCTGCCGCCCGCGCGTGAAGCAGGCACCCGGCGTAAGCGCTTGGAGATCTCAGCCGCCTGGGCGCGCTCAGAGATCACGGGCAGCCGGGGCCCCTAGGGGAGGCTAAGCACACTTCGTTAAGGAGAAACGACCACTGGAATATTAAGGAAGGGTGTCTGTGTGTGATGGGGAGCGGGGTAGGTAACCACAGAAGAGACACGAGTGAAATGTCTCTGTCGCTGGCGGATCGGGTATCCTGGGTACCCCGCTCCGCGTGTGGGTTTGGGGGCGCATGATCTGGGGAGGCCGGACAGAGTTCCAACAGGTGGCATTCACGGGCTTCCTGTGGCCGGCGCGGGGGAGGGAAGCCTTTGTCTCCCTGGCCGAGCTGCCTCCTCTAGGGGCACATCTGAACATGGGTAAGGAAGAGCTCTCTCTGCTCTCAGGCCCTGTTTGGGGTGAGTGTGTGAGGCATCCAAATGCCTCCTGTGGAAAACAGCGGCCTCATTGTGTGCGTGACTGAGGTTTCAACTTGCAGGCGACTGAGGAGCCATTCAGCTGGGGCGCCTAGACTTGGCTGGCCATGGGATGTGCGCTCCGGCCTTCCTCAGTCCCTGGCAGAGGGTGTTCCAGCTCCCTGCGCTGGGCTGGGAGCCAAACCTCAGCGGTTTGCATCCCGCATCTCCAGGCGGGGAGGGGGAGCTGCAGGATCACCGGGAGCACTGGCCAGAGTTTATTCTTCTTTACCTCCTCCAGCACTTTTTCCCTGAGAATCAGACTCAGAAGTGTGTGTGTGTGTGTGTGTGTGTGTGTGTGTGTGTGAGAGAGAGAGAGAGAGAGAGAGAGAGACAGACAGACAGACAGACAGACAGACAGACAGAGAGATGCATGCTGTGCAGGCTAAAAAGAGACACCTTGCACCCACCCATGGAGATCGGGCTTGGGAGAGAGCTGGTGGTGCGCTTTGAAAAAGTTTCCTCTGAACTCTCCATTCTTTGGTGGCTGGCATGTGCAGAATTCTCTGAGCCCCCAAAGCGATGACACCGCAAGGAGCATGTTCTGATACCTGCTGTGTAACTTGTCCATCCCTGGGTTTGCCCATCTGTGGTTTGGGTGCCGTCATCTCTGCTGGTGGCAAAAGCTCTCCTCTGTCTATAAAGGAGGGAATTAGAGATGGCTATCAGGTGGGAAGATGGGGGTCCTCTGGGGGCATGCTAGAAGGGAGAAAGGAGTCTGTGCCTAGCAGATACTCAGTTTTTACTTAGATTTTGTGTTTTGAGGTGCTAGGTTGGTTCTGAGAAGACTGCTGAGATTTTGGAAAGTAAACCTTTCCCCAAAATTCCTCCCCACTACTGGCCCACCACCCGCCCAGGGTGCAGCAAGCTGTGGGTACAAAGGAAAGGTGGTGAGGTTCAGTCTAACATGCCAAAGCACCCTCTGCTGCTAGCCCTTGTTCCAGGCTCCCCCTCCAGGGGATATTCTACTATGGGTGCTGTCTGACCTTCCTGTTTCCAATTGCTAATTGCCCCTGCTGCCTTCCCATCCAGGTGTAATTTCTCCCGCAAAAGCCCCCTCACCAGGGCCTCAGGCAACAGGTCATCAAGTGCATCTAAGTGGAGTGAGCCTTCTGAGCTGCACAGGGCAGGGTGCTGCTCGCTTCACCTGGGGCCAGGCTTGCCTGGGTGCTCCTTATTGGGAGGGGTGTGAGGGGACCAGAGGCCAGGTCTTGGGCCTGGCAGAGAGACTGAGAGCTAGAGGTCCAGAGTTAGAGAAAGGGGAAGGGAAGGGAGAGGAAATGGAGAAATGGAGTAATAGGCAGAAAAAGAAGAATCTGAGAGTCTCCGAGACCTGAAGATGGAAAAACATGGGCAAGACTGCAGGCTGTTGGGGGTGGTGCATGAGAGGAGGAAGAGAAGCTGAGGGAAGGGAGGGAAAAGAAATCTGATGAGAGAGGAATGTGAGGAAAGAATGCAGGGAAGGAAAGTGCTGGTGGGGAGAAGAAGCCTGGTGGGGAGGGAGAAGAACAGAGGTAGGGGCTGGACACTGCATTTGGTATGTAAGTGAGTGTGTCAACCATGGCACCATTGTGAGGAAGTTGACATAATGCACATCCTTAAGTAGCCAGCCCTGGCTTAGCCTTCTTCCTCTGAGGAGTCGTGAATTATGCAGAAATTGGACCCTGGCTCTGAACCCAGCTGCATTGGAAAGGACAAAAATACAAGAAGTTTAGATTCCTGGTAAATGCACAGATGCACAAGGCTTTTTGCCTTTGCTATTTTTTTTTTTTTTTTTTTTTGCCTGGGTAAACACAGGGCTGGGGATTCAAGGGGAGGATTGTTTCATTAACCATATTTGCCAGTGGTTCTGGAAGCCCTGTTTATGGAAGAATTTCCCCTGTAGCTTCTGAGACATACAAATGGTTGCGCCCTCTCCCTTGGGAGTCTGATCTAGCAGGGGCAGGGATGTGCCACCTTAATGAATGGACCCCTGGCTTCCAAAGCTGGCCATCCTTGCACTTCACTTTGATAAACATGATATGGATGGGATCACCCCCTTCTGGAATTTGTTCCTGGATTTCTCCTAAGAGATGTAGTGGAACATCTCCCTCTGGTATCTCATTCTGCACAGAAAAGCAAGCTCATTTCATGTAAATTTCTCTTGATAAAAGGACAAACCCAAGAACTGTGCAGCTGGGGTTACCTTCCCATGAACCCCATTAATTACATAGCTGTAGGAGACAGTCGACAGCTCCTCTGGTTGACCTTGTCAGGGTGTCCGTGGCTAATGGGTATGCAGTGCCCAGCAGGGCCCTCTTCTACATTGTCTGTATGTTACACTCACAAAAACAGCTCTACCAAAAAATCTACCATAGGCACCGCTGTTATCATCTACATTCAGTAGTTGGGGACACAGAGACTTAGAGAAAGGACCTCAGTTGACCCGGAGGAATTGCCACTTTCCCATGACCCACCAACTGGAAAGAAGCCATGCTAAAATTTGAACCCAGTTTTGGGGGACTCTGGGGTCTAGTCCAGGTGCCTAGTCCTGAGGTTGCCTTTCCAAGGTGGAGCCAGAGATCCTTCACCAGTGCAGACCTCTGCAGGCACTCTGTCCACTTGAGCAATCGAGGAAGATGAGAAGACACTGGAGAAACTGAGAAGTCACTTGTTAGATTCCACAATGAAAAGGTGCCGAATGGGGAAGCAGGGCCCTGAAATCTTGATTCTTAGTCAGCTTTTCCTACCATGCCAATGGTATCACATCTGGCTGATTGTCAAGGTCACGAGAGCAGCTTAGTCAAAACAAAAGTCCTGGACCCCACTAGAAGCCTGTGGAATCAAAACCTTGGGACAGTGGGCCAGAAAACTTCATCCCTACCCCAAGTTTGTACCTGGGCGTGACCACTTGTCTCCACTCTTGGTAACCCCTGGCAACTGCAGTGGCAAGAGTTGGACTCAAAGCCCCTCCCTCCTCCAACAAAGCAAACACATAAAAAGGAGCACATGCCCTGCAGGGGCACCCCCTGTCTGCTGTACCAGGGGGAAGAAACACGCTTGCCCAGAGGCAACCTTGAAAGCTCTTCCTGAGCTGTAGCAATCACATCCATGTTTGTTATCTTCAGGGTGTCTCATGCCAAGTTGGAAAGTGTTTAAGGAAACAGCAGAGGCTCCTTTAATGCCTCAGTGTCAGTATATGTCCTAATACATGCGCCAGGTCACTGTGCCTTGGTGTCAGGCTCCCCCGCCAATCAATGAATGGAGAAGAGACACCATTCTCTGCTTCCATGGTAGGTTTGTGACTCCAGGTACTTAGTGCCTTTTCTGCAGTGGAAGGAGGAGTCACCACTTGAGGTCCTTTTTCACCCACTGACATTGTTTGCTCAGTGACCTCAGCATTCCCTCCCTTCCATTTCATTGAAAAGTGGCCAAAGGTGCCAGGCATCATGTCCAGCAAGCAATTTTGTCATCTTTCCTTTCACAGATCCAAATTTAGTTTCCAATTTGTTGCTTTTAACCCTGACCTCTTATTCAAGGCATGGTAACTGAGCCTTAGGTGGCTCTGATAGGCAACTGTGGGGTCCATGTGTTTCAAATAACCACAGCCCTTTGTGAATAGTGTGCCAACTAAGAAATAACTTGCATTTACAATGTCTGCATCTTTAACATGCTGGGAATGTGTTGCCATCTCAGTGGTGAAAACCTACTTTTCTGACTGGCTGGCAGAGGAGACTAACATTGTGGCAATTTCAGTGCTTGAGACCCAGGCTTGCCAAGCAGACACGTAGGGGTCAAGGGCTGCCTCCCCTGGCTAGTGAGTATGACCTTGGTCTGATCTGTGTTTCTTCACTTAGATGTGGAATAATAATAATAATAATAATAATAATAATAATAATAATAATATGCTGTGTATGCTGCTGGGACTCAGTTGGTCATTGTCCAGTGTGAGGCTGCACTTGACTGAGGACAAAACTGACACCAAGGAGTTTAAGCAACTTGCCCAGGTCACCCAGATCCTAAGCAACAGACTGAGACTTGAAATCCAGCTCTGTCCTTTTAAATTCTCCACCTGTGCACCTGGCTATTGCTGCCTTAGTATGAGTCTCTGTTCATTGCACCTGAAGAAGGTGTTGCATATGAAACATTCTGATTTGTATTTTAATTAAACCTATTACAGATTATGTCAAATAGAGCTATTCTAAATTAGGTTCTTTGAATTTGGGGGAATTTTTTAAAGGTGATATAATCACCTCAAAAATATTTGCTTTTGCATTTTTAGAAATTAGAAAGAGTTCTCAGGAACACCCCCTGCTACTTTTGCTCTGTTAACTTCTGTTTTTATTTTAAGGATTCAGTATAGAGGTTGCCTCTCCGGGAAAATTCACCCTTGACTCAAAGATTGGATTAGATATATTTAAATGTGTTTGTTCATTTCAGTTGCTGTATATTTATCCATTTACATCTCTGTATCTGCTACTCAGTCTATATAGAATCTTCTTGACATGGGGCCCACGTCTTCATTGAAATTGTATCTCCAACATGTAGGGCAGTGTACCACATGTAGGAAACTCAAAGTACTTTTGGATGACTAATTTGGATGACTAATTCTACAGAAGTGCTCATTGTATGTAAACCCTAAAAGAAAAACATTCAAACATTTGAGTGAAAAAACGCAATGTGTCCCCAGAGGGGTGGGTTCTTCAGTGGAAGAAGAGTGTAATGAATGGTCTCAATGGTTGTTGATTAACTACATTGGTAGCTTTGGGCACGTTCCATTGTGATGTTGCTTAAGATGTAATTAGAAGGGACATTCTGATTTATAAGTTAATGTGATTTTATCTGTACATTTAATTAAGTTGTTCAGAAAGACACTTTTGCTTCTCAGCCCAAAGTTTTCAAAATTAATAGGCTTCTGGAATTAAGCACCAAGGTTAGGGTTGATCTACTTCTACCAGTTCATAGGAGAGATGAGAAACCTGTGGCTCAGAGAAGGAAAGTGGCTGGCCTCAGGTCACCCAGCCCGTTAGTTCAGAGCCAGTGTGAGAGCAAGCCCAGGCTGCTAGTGCACACAGGAGCATCGTTAACATATCCACGGGAGTTGCTTACTTGCTTGGGACCTGTGCTTCAGAGCACAGTCTGACCTCTGAGAAGCTCCAAAGGGAAGCTGATGGTGAAACAGAGGGAAGCTGGCCTGAGATGATTTCTAAAAGGACGAACCCCAAGTGTCAGCATTGTTTGGGGTAGAGCATCTTGACAGGTCCTCTGTTTGAAAGGTCTTATGGACTTTGGGATTTCCAGTTTACTTTTCAAACAAGGAAATGTGGCTGGACAGGGGTCTTCCTTAGACCTTTTTCATGTGATAGTCAAGGGGATTGAGAGATATATGGAAGTTCATTGCCAAGCATCTGTTTAGCACACTTGGCCAAGGTATAGTTAACTCATATACCCCTTCTTCTCACTGTTTTCTTAGTTGGGGAGTTAGTTACCTTGGAACCTTTCTCTCTACCTCTGGGGTGCTTTGAAGTCTAACTAAATACATCCTCAGATGCAGAAACTCATGCAGTATGCTCAGATGTGTTAATGTGGAGATCTTTATCACCTGGTGTCAATACTGTGGAGACAGTAAGACACAGATCATTGGTGCGATATATTGTGGATGATCCTTTGGAAACATTATAATCAGTGCTGACAAGGCAGCACAAATATCTCAAAATAACACCATCTCTACATCCCTAAAGACTTGTCAAGCCTACCCAAACTAGCAAGACTGATTATTCAAGGAGAGGAGGTACAGATAGGAATTCTCTTTGCCTCTCAAACAAAAGCAATATAAGATTATTGATGCTATATTTAATTTGATGTTCAAGGAAGAGGTACCTCTCTTTGAACCCCACCTCTTGAACAGAGTGTTCCCTTCCCAACCTTGTCTTAGTCCCTAAAATTCCTCCCTTATTGAACAATTCCTTTGCACTTCAAATGATTTGGAGTTTTGGTAGTAAAATGCAAAACTTCCCAAGTTGGATATCTCTTAATTCCTTTAATTGTTTAAACCCAGTATCTCACCAGACTTCCCACCTCTTGGAGGTGTTATGATAGACAAGGAGGATAAACACTACCAGCAGTGCCATCACCAACTATTACTTCCACTGTTACTATCACTAGTTATCGAGGACCTACTATGTGCTAACATGGTTCTAGTTCTTTATGGTTCTAGTTCTTTGCATGTTTTTTCTCATCCCATTTACCCAGTAACTCAATATGGTAGTTACAGATAGAGGAAATTATTACATTACCATAGAGATGGTAAATATGCTGAATAGAAGAATGCCAGGTAAACTCAGAACTGGGCACGAATGATCATCTAAGCAGGAGAATATTGGGAAGCAGTGCAAAAGGCAGGCGAAAAGACATCTCTTTTTCCATGTTCCCAGACCTCTCAGTCTCCAAGTAGGATCTTTGGAGACAGTCAAGGAACCCGAAGCTTGGAAAATCCTCCCTGCTCTCAGTGGCAAAGGAAGGCTTTGAAAGCAGACTTTTTTAATTTTCAAACTTGACTAGGTAATACTGTCTCCAAATGACTGTAAAGCCCAGAACTTGAAAGGGACTTCACAAAATATCGTGTCCAATGCATGAAGGTGCACGAAAATATATTGAATGTCTTTATCTAGTGCATATCCACACACACCTTACATTGACATGCTGGGGATATTGGAACTTGGAACAAAAGTTTCAAAATATAGTATGTGTTCTCACTTAAGGTGATATACTCAGATATTTCTCATTCTATCTAGCTCATTATAAAAATATTTATGCTATGATCTATACAACTGACTTCATGACTTATAAGGGGGTGGAACACACGGTCTGATAAAACATTCCCCAAATCTGCAGCTATAGACCTTTGTAATAGGAGAAAGTGGGCTGAGGAGGTGAGGCATTTTCTGAAGTCCATGAAGCCGTGGGGAGCTGTGCCAAAACCCCTGGCTCCCCACAACCACTTGCACTGATTGTAAAAGCCTCTTTGGTTGTGGATTTTGGCCCCTGACGTCTGACAGCAGATGGTTGTTGTGGATGGCTCTTGAGTGTTGCCTTTTGACTTGGCCTTGACTTACACTCTCTTCTAGTGGGATTTCCTTCATGGATTTGAGTGACCTGGGTGATTTCTGGTGTGTGCTCTGGTGGTGGGCTTTGGTGCTGGGAGGGCTGAGAGGGGGCCTGGATGGTGGTGCAGCTTCTGCGGCTGCTCTGTGGGTGGACTTCATGGTTTAATGAGGAAGGATGCTGCCCTGGAGGACGGGAAGAAGCAATGATGCTGACCTTGGTGTTCTTCTTCCAGGACTGTCTCTCTCTTCACTGCCCAGAGGGCATTCCTTATTTGTTTAAAGGTTTTCCTCCAGGGACCAATAAAAGAGTTCATTTTGCCATCCTTGGTGGACCACAAGGTGTTTCTGGAAAGCCAGCTGACCAGAGACTAGGGGCAGCATTTTTTAAAATGGTAATTTTTCATTTAGTGCACCTGACGTGAAAGGCCAAACACGATGAATTGGTGAAAAGTAAGCATTCTGACAGTCCGAGGCCCTGATTCCTCCTGTCCTAATGGTACAGCAGTTTTGTGGGGTCTTTTGCATTTCTCCTATACATTGCATTTCTCCTATGGAGACAAAATCACATGCTTTCCCTCCTTTCACACAAGGACAGCATGCAAACACCTTGTTTTTCTGAACATGAATGACACGTTAGGGCTAGTGAACGTCATATTAAGTGCTGCTGTGTTTCAGAGCTGCTTAGCGTGTCATTGTCTATACCCATGTGCTGGGGATCATGTAGTTGCTGAAAAGTGACATGATGGACAACCATCACTGAGGCAGCCAACCCCCCCTTTCTCTCTCTCTCTGACAGAGACAAAGTGTGTGTGTGTGTGTGTGTGTGTGTGTGTGTGTGTGTGTGAGAGAGAGAGAGAGAGAGAGAGAGAGAGAGAGAGAGAGAGAGAGAGAGAAACCATAGACCATGACATAAAAATAGAGACAAACACAGAGGGCAGGGAGAGAAAGGCGGCCAGGCAGGAAGTCACTGATAAACAGAAGGATGGAGAGAGAGTGTTTAGAGAACTTGGGGCCAGAGAAGGATTGCCTGCTTTGAATTTCTGTATTTTTTTCAAGAATTCATTTTTATTATTGTATGAACTTCTCCACACCATGAAAGGGCCGAAACTTATTTGTTGAGATTCTTTTGTCTTTGGGATCCTGGGATGGTGCAGTGGGGGCTTGGAAGGGGACAATCAAGACAATGCATCCTGTGATTGAAGACTCCAGAGACAGCATTTATATATCTCAAACAGGTGAGACATATGCACAATTGTCTGTTCTTCAGGCTTAAGCCTGGTGCATGGAGGAGGTGTGTGCTAAAAGATCATTTGTGCACAAGGGAGAGCAGGTGTAAAGGCCCTGAGGTGGGATTCTTAGTTTCACCTTGGAGAGCCAGCAGGGAAGTTAGTGGTGCTTGAATAGAGAAATACAGGGGAGAAAGGAGCTGCTTCAAGGCTACTGTATCTGTGAGCCATAAAAATAAAATACTCCACTGAGCTGCCTCAGTGAGCGTTCTGTAGAGGTTTAAAGGAGGCTGTGTGACTGTTTCTAAGTTACAAGAAAATAGATTTCCTTTATAGTTTTGAGAATTTCTTGGTACAACTGTCTTTACCTCTAATCCTGGTGAATTTGAAGGAAGCATAGGAATTTGCCCAGTGAGCTGCTGTTCATTGAGGGAGCACACGCTTGAAGAATGACTTAGAAAGTGAAGTCAATGGTTTGGCTCTTGTGGTGCAAAGACTGAGACCCAGGCAGCTTCATCCAGGTTGATGGGCAGAAAACTCAGTGAAATTTGTGAAAAAAGCCAGTTCTGAGTCATTAGCCAGGAATTTGCATACTCACCAAAAATAGGAAATTTTTACTTTGTACTCAAAGTTAGAGGTTTTTGTACTTTTAAAACCAATTGTTTTGCTGGTTGTACATGAAATTAAACAGCATGATGGAGCATTCTTACTGGCCACCTCACCCTACAGAAGCTTCTGGTGTGGCTGTCTCGCTATTACCTCTACCAGCTCACATTGAGAAGCAGGGGGATCATTTCCAAATGATTGAAATGTATTCATGCATTCTCACTGAATGATACATCTTTTAATGACAAAAGTATCTCTTGGCAAGATTTTTATTTTTACATATTGTAGCAAAGAATGTTGCAGGAACATATAGCTAGGACCAGTTGATTTGGGAAAATTGTTTATATTGCATGTTTTCTGTGCATTTATTTCTGTTAAAAAAAAAAAGCCAAGAAAAACATCAGTCGGGGTGGTTCTTTTTCACATGCAAAATCACTCAAACTGAATCCTTTTTGTGCTCAAATTGGAATGCCAGCTCTAAAAGAGGGCAGTTGGGATAATATGATAAACTGACCCCTGCGTTCAATCTTAGCTCATCAAGGCTGCACCAGAATTGACATTTTCATACTGTATGGCTTGATGCCCTGATTACAAATTGGTTCTGAGTAGCTAGACTCTTTGTAATTTTATTCACGAAGGGATTGTGCTTGTGTCATTAGGTCTGTTTTGGTTTTGAAACCTGGAGGAAGAAATACATTTTGGGCTCCCATCTTTTGTTTAAAATAGGATAGAGAGGAAGATTCATACAAAAACAAATGTAACTTATTCTATGCAAAATTAAGAGTTTCATCTTCCTGCCAGGCAGTGTTGATAGCTTTTCTCTTCCCACTTCCTCCTAGAAGTTTTGCAAAAACAGCTTAAATTGTAGTTTTAAGAAGGGTGCTGAGTATTTATATTTCTTATCATTGATTTTGCTTGTGATAAATGGATGCATTATTTTGGAAGAGAGAAGATCTACAGTTGTATTTCTTTTGTGTTTGCTTTCAAGAATTCTATGTTTATTTTGATTAGATAAACTTTTCATGCCATAAAATTATTGATAATTAGTTTATGATGCAGAACCGTTTGTCCGTGGGGTCCTGGGAGAATGGAAGACAAGCAAAGACCGTGATTTCTGTCCTTGGGGAAGCTAGGGACAGTATGTTCTTCCTGGAGTAGACCGAGATTGATAAACTTTTTTATGTGAAAAAAACATCAACTGTAGGTCCTCCCCTGGTGGCGCAGCAGTTGGGCGCTGGGCTGCTAGGCTACCCGCAGCCTCTGCAGCGCCTGTTGGTTCCCTGGCCACCAGCGACGGTCCCACAAAAAAAAAAAAATCAACTGTGTCCTGTAGACAGTGAGCCTGCTAGTAAACAGAGAAGGAAGTAACCATCTAGAGTCAACACAGATAGGTGATGTTTCTAACCTGTCATTAGTAATCCACCTATAATAGGATAGGGAGCAATATTATTGTTCCATCAACTGAACTCTTACCACAATAAGTAAAAAGTGGGTCTATGTGCAGGATCTACTGCATGGAAAAACCTAGCTTTCAATGCTGTTCTGGGCTGGGAGCAATTAAAGGAATTATCTAGCACTCCATGTACACATCCACCACCCCAAAAGAAAAGAAAAACCAATCTTGAGCTGAAACCAACATGGGAAGTACTGAGCAAGGAGCAAATGAGAAGGACCAGAATTGTTCTGTGTGCAAATACCGGTAAGTTTCAGCAGAGAGGCTCCTGTTGCAAACCAGTGGCAGGAAGCTGAAAGTGCCCCCTACATGAAATCAGGACCTGGACAGAGACCTGCTGGCCCTAATTTGGACACATCCTGTAGCTTCCAGAAAAATCAACCACACATCCTCTTTATGGAAAGCATACTGTGTTGAGGTTACAGGAATTCCACTGGTGTATTAAAAACTCACAATGAAAAATGATAAAAGTATACAAGAAAACCAATTATTATCAGTCAGAGATACCAGAATAGAAATGAAACAGAAAATAGTCTTAAACCCCTGACACGTTAAGGTATTGGAATTAGGACATGTAGAGTATAAAATAAATAGATATGAATCTTTAAAGAAATAAGAGGTAATTTGTTAAAATATGAGCATGTAACAAAAGATTGTGAGAAATGATTAGGAAGATTTTGTAGAGAACTTTGGAAAAGAAAAAAGAGTTAATAGAATGAACAGCCTGATGTAGATAAGACAGCAGTGTAGCCTCAGATGCAGCTGGAGGAAGAGAAATTTAAAGATCATGCTCCAGCATTCAACACCAAGATACAGGAGATAGAAAACAGAGAGAAGTGAAAACCGAGAGAAGATCAATCAAAAAGTTTGTTATATGTTTAAACAGAATTTCAAAAAGAGAACAAATGGAAGAGATACAACATTTGAAGAGATAATACCTAAGAATAATCTCAAACTGATAAAGGATGGAAATCCACAGATATAAGAAGTACAAAAAATTAATGAAATGAGTGAATCTATACCTAGACACATTGTAGTGAAATTGTATAACATATAAAAACATAAACACACAAAACAGAAGAGAAGTTCTTAGAAGCAGCTGGGGTGCAAAGACATATAAATATGATGGAATCATAGGTAATACTGACAGGCTCTTTAGTGGCAACCATATAGTGGATAGAAGGCCTGGAGTTGTGTCTTCAAAGTTCTGAGAGGAAATATTTGTCCAACTAGATTTGTTTCCTTTTTAAGAAAAAGAAAAGAAATAAACACATTTCCAAATAAAAGGAGCTTCACTAAGGAAGCTTCTGAAGAATGCACTGACAAAAAATCAGTTATCATATAAGGAAGGTGTAATATAGAAGAAGGGATGGTCAGTAAAATAAAGTGATAAGCTGTAACAGTGTTTCAACATTGTTTGTTTAATACAATGATAATGTTCTAACTTGTGTATTTTTTCTTTGAGGAAAAGAAACAGAATACTAAATAAGATCGGATCAACCACAGAATCTGAGTCTTCAGCAAATTTATAATCAGGCCTTTTTGTTTTCTATCTTTCTCTCACTCACCTGATTTCTCCCTCATTTTCTCATCAGTCTTTTTAGATGAAATTGAAATGCTTATGAGTTTTATTTGGCATTTCAAAGGAAACCATTGATTTTTGAGATACTGTACTTTATATTTTGATCTTCAAAAGATACTTTTGAAGTATGAAGGGATAAACCACGAACTGAAAAGGTTTTTTTTTTTTTTTAGCAACACATGTAAATAATGAAGCCATAGTAGCTAGAATATAGAAAAAGTTAGTATAAAAGAAAAAAGATAAGCAACCTAATGGAATATTAACCTTCACCAGGAATCACCTGTAAAAGGAATAACATAACTAGTAAAGTTACAAAGTCTCATTAACCTCTTCAGTAACTGGAGAAATGAAAAATGAGAATCACTGAGATATTATTTATTTTTGCTAGATAGAACAGATGAAGAAGTCTAAAAATACAGTGTGTTGGAGAGAACTTGAATGCGTTGCATTGAGAAGTGTAAATTGGCAGACACTTAGGTATGAACACTAGTATTTTCTTGTGAAGATAAACACTGGACTGCTCTGTGGTCCAGCCATGTATGAATCTCCAGACAACCTTGAACGTTCCAACACTGACACATACAAGAGTAGTCGTAAACATGTTATTCATGATACCCAGAAAATGAAAATAACCCAAATGTTTACCATTAGGAGAATAAATAAATTGTTTCATAATACGTACAGAAAGGGTAGTGTGGCAGAGTATATGAGTGAGTTATGACAAGCTATACTAAGTTAGATATGAATGTTGGCATCAAAATGTTGAATAGTAATTTGATTACTTATTGTATTATAACTTTTTTGTATTTTGTTCCAAAAAGAAACACTAAACTTTTTTATTTATGATAATATATTAGACTTTATGATATGATATAATAAAATATGTATATATATACATTAATGTACACACACATATACACATAGACCTTACATATATATACATACATTTTTCTTTCAAAAAATAAGCATAATTCAAGGAGGTAGTAGGTGACGGTGGTTTCTACTTGAGGAGGACACAGGAGATGACATGGAAAGAAGCATAGTAGATGGAGTTGAGGAATTGCAGAACAGAGAGGTTAGGGATTTGACTGTTATTCACCATGGAAGTATGGTTGCTGGAATGGATTGGCTGACTTTCAGAAGGAGGGACTCCCATTGATTAGCTGGCTTTTGGAAGCTTGTGCATTGGTGCTGAACTGCCATTGATTGGTTGTATGGGTTTAAATACAGTTCCTTGTGATGATGGACTGCGTAACAATCAGTCTTCCAGGAGGGAAGAGACCTTTACTGTCATTTGTGAAGTGAGTCTTATTCTTTCCACTTTAAAGAGGGAATGGTTAACTACTTGCTCAAGAACTGCCAGCATCAAAGTGGGCCCGATGATCAGCATTCTGGTTTCCTGTCTACCATCAACATATGGTCCTGAGAACTGAATTATGACTGAATTATAATATACTCCATGTTTTAAGATTATGAGGTAATTCTTAGTAGGAGTCTTAGAGTTTTTTCCTAACTTACTGACACAATCTTCCACTTTTCTGTCTTGGTAAAATGGTGCCACTTGTGCTAACTAGAAACCCAGGGTTATCTGTGGCATTTCTCAACATCTGTATTACTGCTTATCTACCAGAGTCATGTCCCCAAACAATTTTACAGCCTGATAATTGGTCTTTCTTCACATGATACCCAGAAGACCTTGAAAAAAGGCACATGCAATCCTGTTACTGTAGACCACCTTACATTTAGTCTGTTCTTTTTAGCTGGTTTAGAATAAAATCACGACATTCTTCATTTCCCCATCTCATCTCACTCCACTGCCCACCACTCACTAATCCTTTTTAACCTTTGTTATTTTCCATATCTTGTTCCTTCTGCCCTATAACCTTTTTATTTAGATTGTAAGTTGGAACCAATCAATTGACTATCCTAACCTCCCTCCCTGTGGTCATCCACAAAACATCTGGTCATGCCTCCTACATATTCGAAGATTTAGCTCTTGGTTGGCTCTTTCTTCCACTGCTCTGACCATAACTGGTGATTATAATCTCTCTGTACATGGTTCCACAACGTCCTGGTCAATTTCTTGAATTCTCCTTCAGTGACCTTGGTCTTCTGTGAACTTGATCTGACTGCTATCCTAGACATACCTTAGGATCATGTTTCTCAAAGGTGGTGATTATCACCACTGGAGGACTTTCAGACTGCAGAGCACTGGGTTCCATCCTGAGTTGATTCAGCGAGCTTGGGGTGGGGGCGGAGAATTTGCATTTCTAACAAGGTCAGCATGCTGCTGTGCTGCTCTGGGGACCTCACATCATCCGGAACCACGTGTTCTTCTTGCAGTGATTGGAGCACCTCCATGTTCTGAACTTTAAGCATCTCATTAATTGCCAAATTTTGACTCTTTGGCATACTCCCTTCTATTACCTACATCCCGGTGATTCTTGCACAGCCCCTATCTCTAAACTGATGTAAGAAAATGGGAGTTTCATAATTATCTATTTTTGTGTTATATGCACCAATTAGGATGAGTCATTGAGATCTGCTGCTATTTTTCTCTGTGTCACATTTGTTACCTGAAATTTCTGGAAACTGCCATATATATATATATATTTATATTTCCCCCTATATATTATTCTTGCTTAAAAGAAAAGTTGTTGAGCTCTTATAGGTGTTGTGTTCTAAAGTAGATAGAAAATATATTAAATTAATAAACTTGATCCAACTAAAGTATAATCCTGTTAAACATACATGTACACACTTCTCTGATTTTTATTATTTTCATCAGACTTGATAAAACTTGATCTCTGCTTTTTCAAAATATAAATATTTCAAATATTGGTCAAAACAGTTTTTAAGAAAAGATTTGAAGTCATATCACTCTGTTCTTGGAATACTGAAGAAGCTATTCTGTCTATTTGGTGATAATATCTTACCTTTAGAAGTTTTCAGCATTGTTTGCAGAAATAATTTTACATAATCCTTAACTAGAAATCTTGTCCCTATGAGATGTTTAGAAAGAACATTGTTCATCTTTTAGAAAAGAGGATACCAGAACACAAATAAATTGTTCAAGGACACAAACTCAGTCAGGTTGAACTCATACATGACCTATCCCTCCAAACCAGAGTTTTTCCTCTTGGGGTTTAGAGAATCTTGATGGTTGAGGAAACTCCAGAGATCATTTGACTCAGGAGTCCTAGGAGATAAAATGACAAGTGGTCTCAGCTCTAGAGTATGGTGACTTTAATGCAGAATCCAACTTATTGTTGTTCGGCAAGTGTTGCCATATCCTCTGATTTTCATGAGAAGAGAGAATATGGAGCTTTAACATCTTTCAAATTTGGAAATATTTACACTTAACTTGGATTAAAAGGAAAACCTACGTAGTGCTAGATTTACCATGTCTGTTTGTCTGTGGGCATTAGTTTCAAATCTGCGATCTTCAGTTATATTGTGTTTCTTCTGTCATAGTTCTAGGATCTCACAGTTTGGTGTTTGCTTAAGCATGTCAGTGATGTCGAATTTTCTGTACCTTCATGTGGTTGGTTTGGTCATTGGTCATTTCATGGTTCTTTGGTTCTTACCCTGAGCTTCTCCATCCTATCCCTGTAATCCTATATCTGATTATGATTTCATATGGAGTCCTTTAAAATATTTCAAGAGAGCATCCATTTTTTCTCACCCCCACCTCCAAGAATCTTCTTTTCTTTTTTTTCAAAGATTTATTTATTTATGCATATAAGAACTGAGGTACAGGCCAGAGGTGTGGGGGGTGAGAGGATTCACCAGAGACACAGTGGGGAACAGAACAGACAGACTGACTGAAATACACTGCTATGGGGAGCAGCGGGCGAGACAGGAGAGGTCTGCTGCGCCATGTGGGTAGCTCCCTGGCCAGGGATAAACCTTGTGCTGCAGTTGCTGCAGATAGCTTCATAGTGCTGTGTCTTAACCCCTTGTGCCATCAGGGAGGCTCCAAGAATCTTCCTTATAGGTTAACACATTCATAATTTTTGAACTATTCATCCCCAGATGTGGAATGTAGAGCCTTTCTAATCCCAGCTACCTTCCCCTGCATTTTCTCTAAATAAACTACTCTCCTGAGAGTAATCCACATATTCCACCACAGCATCTCTTAACTAACAGATAATATTAAGTTTTGATTAACTGTTACATCATCATTCAAAAACAGGAGGGTAGATTTTTCAGCCACCCCTTGGAAACTCTGCTTGGAAGAATGTGGCACCAGATGTAACCTATGTGATGAATGCTGACTTCATTCTTCAACATGACCCAAGCTGATGAAGGTCAAGAGGTCTCCTTGCCCACCCACAGGAGAGGACTTCTCTTACTTCTTGAGACCTCATGAACAGAGGAAGCCTGTTGCAGTTCCAAAGGAGAAACCTATTTTAGAAAGTTTGTAACTTATAGACATGCCTTGTGACAGAGTTGGTTCTCACAAGGACAGAAGTCTGAATGGCTTACTATGTAGTCTAGATTCTGGGGTCTAAGATTTGGAGTAAGAAACTGCAGATTTGTGAATAGTTCTTCTATATAATGCTAGGAGGCCACATACTTAATAATCAGAGAGGTGACTTATTAGAAACCTATATGTCAAGCACTCTAATAGAATGTAGAAAAATTCAATTAGTTCTGTAGAATATTTAGGTGGTATTTAGCAGTAAATGATTTAAAAAGTAATAAATGTTTTTACTGTTGTGATTAAATTATTGTTGCATTTACTGTTACTTAGTCCTTATTACTCTGTGAGAAGCTGGTAATTCTTACTGCCATTTTATAGAGGAGGAAACACAGAGTTAGGTTCTGGAATCATACAGCTACAAGCATCAGAGCAAATACATCCACTGTGCCCACATCCCACTTCTTTCCTGCTTTCTTATCTAAGGTGAGCTGGGAATCAAGGTAGAAAGATCTAGCCCTTAGTTTCTTCTGAATAATTGTCAAGTTATGTTTTATGATTATGCAGTGGATTTTGGACTCAGCTGAGGAAGTACATAGTTAACCTTGTCAAACATTTATCTGTGGCTTTGTATTCTAGTCTCTTTGGAACGTTTTGAAATGCAAGAATTTCATTCAGTGAATTAAACTTGTGACAGTCACACATCTGACAAGGATGACTGACTTAAGGGACTTTTTCCTAGTTTTTGGTGAAAATTTACTTAAAGGGGTGCAACTCAGGGGCATCAACCAAGCAGAATCTTTTGGCACTTTCTGAGATACTGCTCTCCACTTTCCACCCCAATGTTATCTCAGTTCAAATTGAGGTCCATTGTAAGTGGCAGTGCACCCTGTTGTACACTTGCCATCCTAATTTTGTCACAGTCTGTCATGTATTTTCTCTAACTTGCTCCTGTGTTTACCAAGAAATATTTTGTCAGATTCTTGACCAAAATCTATCTGTCCCACCATTATGGAATTCACTGGCTCTGGAAGACTAGTAACCTCATTTAAAAATCAAGCAACTACAGGAATTGTATTTGTTGGCCCATAAAGGCTTTAGCTATCACTTTGATTCTAAGAGTGATTCATTTTTTTAAATATTTATTTATTTATGCATACAAGAACTGGAGTATAGGCCTGGGGGGTGAGATGATTCACCAGAGAGAGCAGAACAGGCAGCTGACTGAAATACGCTGCTGAGGGGAGCAGCGGGTGAGACAGGAGAGGTCTGCTGTGCCATGTGGGTAGCTCCCTGGCCTGCCAGGGATTGAACTCCGGCTGAAAAGGCTGTGGATAGCTTCACAGTGCTGTGCCTAACCTCTTTCACCACCAGGGAGGCCCTCATTCTTATTGGTTTGAGAGATGTAGGGTTTCTTTCACTTGAAGTTTCTGAAATGATTTGAACTACCTTGGACTTTGCAGCTAACCTGGGGAAAAGAGGAACCTAAAAAAAGAAAGTCAAGAATGCAATCCTAATTGTTGCAGTTAGGATCTGGGCCATTGTAACAATTTTGTATGATCAAGGGATTTGACTATGGATGTACTGTGCCCTGCAAACAGAGAAGACATTTTTACATGATTGAGATAGATACGTTTTTGGGGTGGGAGGATTGTTCTACCAAGTACAGAAAGTTAATGTATTACTCATTCCTTTGTATGATATCCCCCTAAAGAGAGAGAGCTTATTAAAACAGACGAGATTGGCATAGTCCATACAATTTTCCTAACTCTGCTAGATAGAAGGAAACCACCCTGGAGAGATCCATGAAAGGCTGCAGTTAATTGGGGGGAAAATAATCTGTATTTGTCCCTTTTAATTAGTGTATGAAGAACCATATTTTTCTAAAGATTCCCTTTCTAGTCTATATTTATAGCACAGATCTTAAAATGATGGTTTTCTTGAAGAGATAACTCTAAAAAAAAAAAAGCTTCATCTCGCGCATTATAAAATAGATCTTTAAAAGATATTACACTTCATAATTTGTGAGTCATGAGGGATGTTTCTCCATGCCATAGTGAACAGTGAGAAGCTCCCTGTTTAATTTTGGCTTTTGGCCAAAGTTACAGGTGAGTCTGAGTATCCGTGGCGTGTGCATAGATTTGAATGAAGCCTGAGGCTGTTTAGATGGGGTGTGGCTCTGCCAGGCTGCTCTGTGTGGCCACTACTGACCCTGACCTGTCCCTGCGGGCATGACAGTTTGTAACCCTTGGGGCTGCATGAAGGGTGGTCTCGTGAGTAGACTAAATGATTGAGCAGAGATGATGGCATCTCTGTAGAATAGCCACAGCCTTAGGTCCTGCAGGTTGTGTTAGGATCTACTATTTTCTTTATTTACCCACAGTGATCCTTTGATTATTTTTCGATCTGCTTAGCTTCCTTGTGTGTAAATAGAAGTAGAATATTTTGATTGAATAGACACAAAATGAAGTAATGGATACAGCTATTTGCTGTGATGATGATGATGATACAGGCTACGAGAGCGCAGTTTTTAGGGAAGCGGATGCTCATAATATTTGCTGACATATAACAGAAACACTCAGCACTGTTATAATCTGATGTTTATCTGAGTCCTACGCTTCTGAGTTTCCACTTATCAATGGCTCAGGGTGTACAGGTCATTATACTCCTTGAGCTGTGTACGTGAGCCCCCTGACAGCCTGTCTCCTAGTTAGCAAGTAACTTTGAAATTGACTGCATTTGTTTGTGGTACAGATTTGTTAGCAAGGCTTTCACAAGAACACACACATTCTTTTGTTCAAACAAGCCAAGGTGCACTCCTTTTTCATGTTACATTTTTGACTCTTGGTGCATCTTTTATGGCACTGCTAACTTCAATTTGTAGTGTGATCTTTCAGGGTGGTCTGGGACCATGCAGAGTACTGTAAAGTCAAATCCACTTGACCTTGGGCAAGTCACCTGATGTTTCCTACACTTAGATTCCCATATGCTTTATGGCACCTGTGGCTTCCCTGCTGTGGTATTATAAAGATTAAATGAGACAATGGTTGTAATATCCATAATAATAGTTACAACAACAATTACTTATCTGACATTTACCAAGCATGATTCTTCCAATTTCTTCTATCTCATTGCCAAAACTATGGCCTAAGTGACCATTTGGATCTTATCTGGTGGAGCATAATAAGCTAATATCCACTTAACTGCTCCCCATCCTGAACCCCACCCACTACCTGCCGTACCCCCCCCCCCCCCCACATGCCAGCATTGCCATAGTCTCCGTAAGTCCGGCTGCTGAAGTGATAGGTTGGGAGAGAAAATGTGGACAGACCACGCTAAAACCCTTCCTAGGCTCTCCCCCACTCCTAGAACATGGTCTGCAAGGGTCTGCCTGACAGCGCCCTGGCTGCCCCTTCGGCCTCCTCACAGCCGTGCTCTCGGAACTCTCTACTCTTTTGCTTCCCACTTTATTTCTTGTGTGAGTCCTGATCAGCCTTACTTGCCCTGTCCCCACAGAGCCCTCACTGAAGTCAGTCCTTCTGCTCAGAGACGGATCTCCTGTTCTGAGCTGGTGCACACCCACCTTTATTTCGGGCCTCTGCTCCTCTCCAGCAACTTCCCCTTGTTTCCTGACCAACCCCCCTGCCTTCCCAGCCTGGTTTGACTCCCTATACCTCTCAGAGCACTGTACTGTCCCGTATGTCTCCTTCAAAGCTCTTAGTGCAGCCATAATTTTATAGTAAGTGGTGTGATGATTTAATCAGCATCTGTCACCTCTAGTAGAATAAAAGTTCCATGAGGTCACGGATGAGGTCTGTGTCCTGTGTCTGACAGATGCCCCATGAGACCAGACTCCATCAGTGTCTGCTGAGTGAATGAGTTTGTGAATATCGAGAACTACTTAGGCTTTTTTTTTTTTTTTTTAAAGATTTGTTTGTTTATACAAGAGCTGCGGTACAGTGCGGGAGGGTGAGAGGATTCACCAGAGACAGAGTGGGGAGCAGAACAGGCAGACTACCAGAAACTCTGCTGGGGGGAGCAGCAGGCTCCACAGGAGAGGTCTGCTGCACACTTTGGTCATCTTCCCAGCCGGCCGGGAAACGAACTGGCGTTGCAGAGGCTGCGGACAGCTTCATAGCACTGCGCTTAACCTGCTGCACTACCAGGGAGGCCCTACTTAAGCTTTTTATAATGAGTCCTTATACTGACGCTGTGTGGGGGTATTATTACAAATACCCTGCTCTTGGAGGAGAAAATTGAGGCCCGGACCATCTGCAGAGTGTGTGCTGGGGATCACGCAGCACACAGGGTTGGTGCTGGAGTTTGCATTCGTGTTACTTTTCCCCTAGAGCTGTGTCCTTGACACCTTGCCTTTCCTGCCTCTTGACCCAAGTGTAACTGCCCTTGTTACCATTAGAAACTATCTCATCTCAACTTGCTTTGTTCACTTTACTTGTTTGCCATCAGTGAATATCAGTTATAGCAAAGCTTTTATGTCATGGTCAAATATTTGTTATTTATCTTTTCAATGTTTTAATTACGATACCATTGATTTACAAGATAGAGGTTTTGGATGTGCAGCTTTATACTTCAACTTCTATATGTGCTGATCAAAAGACTAGTTTGCATTACCATACAGTTCACCCCCTTTGCCTGATTTCCGTCTTCACTCTCTGGGGACCACCATTTTGTTCTCATGATCTAATATTTTTGTTTTATTTCTTCTTTAAATTTTAGGGGTACAGCGTTTTATTTTGACATCTGCAGAATATACTACATTATGGTCACCTGTGAAAGTAATCTCCACTCAGCAGCAAACAACTGCCCCCCTTAACCCACTTCACCTCCCTCCTCATGCACAAACAGGCAGTGAGTGCTAAGGACAGGCATTGTGCTTCCATCAGCAAGTCAGAGGTCTGCATGAGTGGCTGCATAGGCAAATCGTTACACAGTTATTTCTCAAAGTGTGACTTGTGCAGAGGTGATGGGGGCCTTCCTCTGGTCACAAGCAAGAGTGGATGAGAGACTTCACAGAGCAGGTGATGCCTTGACAGGAATGTCTTTCATTTCTCGGTAGACTGCATGACCTCAATGCTAAGGACCAGCTTACTTGGTGAAGTCCTTTCTCAGTGATGGAGGGATATGGCTCCCATGTGAGCCCCTGCGTGCAGGGGCTCCATTATTCCATCTGTCCATTCACAAGTACATACAATGCAGGAATCCCTACTGCCAGTTTGCATCCAAGTTTACTGCCTCCCCTACCTCAAATACGTGTTTTCGGCTTTTGTCACCTTTAAAATTATTTCAAGTTGACATATCTTTAGGCACTTGGCCAGACCTGTTGTCTTGTACTGCCTTGGTTTGCTCCCTGTTATTACGTTTTGAATTTGCAAGTTGTGTGTGGAATATAGGGGGGCGTACTTCTTGAGATGGGAAGCCAACTATATGCACTAGAAAGGGAGTTGAACTTGCATTTGGAGACCTGATTTTGCTCCTGATCTAATGGGCACCTGTGGCCTTGTTTCCTCACCCTATAAACTGAGAATAGTAATTCCTGCCCTCTCTCCTTCATGCGGATATTGTAGAAATCAAGTGAGATAATGGACAGATCATTTAGTAAATGGAGAAGTGTTCAAATATAAGGGGCTTTAATTAAGCCTGAGTTTGGCCTCAGACAGAGAGCAAGCTGGCCCCACACAGTCTGCTCTGTAATTTCTGACAGAAAGAGAAGATGAATGCAAAGTGCAGGGGTTATGGAGTGGGGACACACAGGTGCAATCACCAGCGTGGGGGAGTAGGAGATACGAGATACCAGGAAGTGTGAATGGAATCCCAGAGAACTAGACAACAATTATGCAAATAATTACATGTATCCCTGGGTCTACAGCAGTATTTACAGCATCAGTTATAAAGGGGAACATTAAGCACCCAATTTTTAAACCACTTCAAGTGTTAAAAAAAAAACTCTGTTCAAGAGTGAGTTTTATTTATTTTTCCACAGACAGGAGGAAGGAAATGTAGTTTTTCTAGCCTTCATTTACAACTGAGAGTTTATTGATAATGATTTCATCGCATAAGGCTTCATTTCATGCTTACTAGTAACTGCAGAGTTGCCTGGTGATGATTTTTGCATTTGTAATTATTTCTCACCTCTACATATGATACTCCCTCAACTGCTGAATACTCAACTGCTGAATATGGTGTTTGTAGGTAGAATTTTGGTTTTTTTCTTTATTTTTTTTTTTATTTTTATATTCCTCATATTGCACCCCCCTTATTTTGACCCCAAACCCTCCTTTCCCCACCCCCCTCCATAGTGTGTCTCTGGTTTATAGTTGTTTGTTGATTTTGATTTTTTTCTTTCTTATAGTTATTCTTCTTTCTGGTCCCTTATTTAGGTTTTCTAGATTCCTGCTATGAGTGAGACCATCCGGTATTTTTCTTTTTCTTTCTGGCTTATTTCGCTGAGCATGATCCCTTCCAATTCCATGCATGTTGCTGCAAATTGCATGAGTTTATCTTTTTTGATTGCTGAGTAATATTCCATTGTATATATGTACCACATCTTCTTGATCCAGTCATCTATTTTTGGACATTTGGGTTGTTTCCAAAGCTTAGCTATTGTAAACAGTGCTGCTATAAACATAGGGGTGCAGGTGGTCTTTGGAATTAATGTTTCTGTGTCCTTTGGGTAAATACCTAAGAGTGGAATTGCTGGATCCTATGGAAGCTCTATCTTTAGTAGGTTGAGGAATCTCCACACTGCTTTCCATAGTGGTTGGACCAGTTTGCACTCCCACCAACCGTGCAGGAGAGTTCCTTTTTCTCCACACCCTCGCCAACATTTGTTGTTACTAGTTTTTTTAATATGTGCCATTCTCACTGGTGTGAGATGGTATCTCATAGTAGTTTTGATTTGTATTTCCCTGATTGCAAGTGATATTGAACATTTTTTCATATGCCTGTTGGCCATTTTCATTTCCTCTTTGGAGAAGTAGCTCTTCTGCCCATTTTTTGACTGGATTACTTCCTTTGTTTTTGTTGAGCCTCATCAGCTCTTTGTAAATTTTTGTGATGAGTCCTTTATCATTAGTGTTGGGTGCAAAAATTTTCTCCCAGTCGGTGGGATTTCTCTTTGTTTTGATTATTGTCTCTTTTGCTTTGCAGAAGCTCTTGAATTTGATGTAGTCCCAGCTGTTTATCTTTGCTTTCACTATCACTGCTTTGGGTGAAGTATCTATAAAGATGTCTTTAGGTGCATGTCATGTAGTGTTTCAACTATATTTCCTTCTATATATTTTATGGTTTCAGGCCTTATGTCTAGTTCTTTAATCCATTTTGAGTTGGTTTTTGTGCATGGTGTGAGGTAGTTGTCAAGCTTCATTCTTTTTTTTTTTTTAAAGATATATTTATGTGTACAAGAACTGGGATGTAGGACAGAGGTGTGGGGTGTGAGAAAATTCACCAGAGACAGAGTGGGGAGCAGAACAGGCTGACTGACTGAAATACACTGCTGAGGGGAGCAGGGGACGATACAGGCGAGGTCTGCTGCGCTGTATGGATTAGCTCCCTGGCTGGCTGGGGATTGAACCCGTGCTGCAGTGTCTGGCAGTAACTTGATAGCATTGTGTCTTTAACTCCTGTGCCAGCGAGGCCTGAATTTTGGGGTTAAAGTCAGCCCAATCTTGCAGCCCTGGAAGCTTGCTCGAATCCAGAGAAGTGGGTGGCATACCCACTGCTGACTCTGAGCTTTGGTGAGAAGGTGCCTCTACCTTTGTGCCAGCCAGCCCATTGTTGGCCAGGCTTCGAGAGGCCCCTGCTGCCACCTTTCCACACAAACTGGGACATTTTCTTTGTGATTCACCATGAGACATTATCAAACCTGACAGAAGAAGGTTATTAACTTTAATTCACCAAAATGGGGTGCTCTATGAGACACTGACTCTGGCTGCCTTCTCCCAGCTGATAAGCACATTTTTTAAAAGAGAAAGAGGAGGAACTTGCTTGCCTACCTGGGCTGATTCACATTAGCCTTGAAAATATCATTCTCATCATCAGGGATGTGCTGGGGTTCCTGCTTGCCTCTGTATGTGCTGTTTTTGGGCCCTGGTTTTGGGAACTAATAGAATTCTGAGCCTCTCAGCTCTAATGTCATAAAACAATTCCTTGTAGACTGCTTTATTTGGGGGGGGAACATGCATGGACCTATTGCTATAAATCAGGGACCTTATCCTGGCTGAGGGCTTTCTGGCTGATGCAGGGATGGATGACTTTCCAAGAACTAACACTTAGGGGTCTGTCTTTTTTGGTGAGCACTGCACTGTTCTTTTCTTTCCCTCTTGGGTTCCAGAGAGCACTATAGGGTGGGCCACCTCCTTCTGTGTTCTTGGAATCCTCATGAGTTTTCTGAGAACACATTCATTCCACTTGAAACTGCTCCTCTTTTATAGAGGATACTCCACCTTTGGATGATGGATTTTCAGGAGCCAAGGCTCAGTCTGCACATGGTGATGGCCCACTAGTAGTGGAGTGCTGGGCATACAGTAGGTGTCCAGAGGATGCTGGACACCTCAAAGTTAGGGTGGGAAAGCACTAGGACTCCAAATGGGTGATTTCAAGGCAGGAATAGCTGTCACCTCCTGACTGGTGTTGGTATCTCCTTGATCTGTCAAACTGCACAGTATGTAGCTAATGTTGGTAAAGGGTGGGGGCTTGGGCCCACCACACCTGGGTTCAGATACTGTGTGTGTGGGTCTGTCATGAAGTGATCAGGTGCTACAGGACCACACACCTGGGTTAAGATATTGGGGTGGGGGTCCATTATCCAGTGTTCAGTTGCCAGGGTGATCACGACTCCTGGGTTAATTTGTGGGGGGCCCACACCTGGCTCCAGATTCTCACTCAGGTACTTAGCACCTGTGTAATCTTGTGACCTTCACTGCCTCAGTTTTCTCATCTAGAAAATGGGAGTAGCAATAATAGAAAAGGCTGATGTCACTTATGTAAAACAACCCTGGTCAATTTTTTTTTTAATTGGTGAGCACTGCACTGTTCTTTTCTTTCCCTCTTGGGTTCCAGAGAGCACTACAGGGTGGGCCACCTCCTTCTGTGTTCTTGGAATCCTCAAGAATCCTGCTCAGAGCGGGGAGCAGAGCAGGCAGAAGGACCGAAGTACACTGCTGAGGGGAGCAGCGGGTGGCAGGAGAGGTCTGCGCGCCATGTGGGACTCTCCTCTGGTGGCCGGGGAGCAGCCGGGGATCGAACTGGTGCCGCAGAGGCCCCAGGCAGCTTTGCAACCCAGCGCTCAACCACTGCGCCACCGGGGAGGCCATCTGGTCAATTTTTTAAAAGATTTATTTATTTATGCATACAAGAGCTGTGGTACAGGCCAGACATGCGGGGGGTGAGAGGATTCAGCAGAGACAGAGTGGGGAGCAGAACAGGCAGATCTATTGAAATACACTGTTGAGGGGAAACAGTGGGCGAGACAGGAAAGGTCTGCTGTGCCATGCGGGTAGTTCCCTGGCTAGGGATTGAACTCGTGCTGCAGTGGTTGCTAATAGCTTCATAGTGCTGTGTCTTAACACCTTGTGCTGGGAGGCCCCATCTGGTCAATTTTTGATTAGCATGCAGAAGCAGGAGTGGGTGGGGAGACTTTCCTGAGAAATGCAGGGACTCATCCCTAGGGCTCGTTTCAATCCATTGAAAAGTGACTTGGAAATCCAGAAAGTTGCCGGCAGTTTAGGCTTCTTTTCATTGTTAAAGCAATCTGCCCTGTTGCTGAATGACAGTCCTTGATTGCCCAGGTTGTTTCCTGTTCACCCCACGGGCTGCCCCACAAATTGTTGATATGTTGGCCAGCACCAGGGATATCCTCTGGATACTACATAGAACCTGGGGTTCTTCCATAAGTGCCCCTAGAGCTGCTGGGATGAGCCTTGCTCCCCTGGCACCTGGTCAACTCCCTATAAGTGTTAGCTGTTGATTTTATCGTTGTGGTCTGGCCATCCTTGTGATGCATGTGGCTGGCATTGGTGTGAAAATGTGACAGGCATGCGAGAAAGGCAGAGTGCTTTAGGTCTGGCTTCTCATAGTCACCGCCTCCAGGAGCTGTCCAAGAAATGGCTTTTATCCCCGCTCACCCAAACAGTAATGGGATGCTTGGCTGCAGTTGGCAGGAGTTGACCCCACTGGTGATGGAGGCGTCAACCACAGAGATGACACAGGTTTGGCTCACACCACCCTCCCCCTCAAAAATAAATTCTAAGCCCTCAAGGATGTATTAGGTTTCTGGGGTAAATGCCAGAGTTGGATGTGGGTGTCTGTCAGTCAGTTTCCACAGTGATGGTGTTTGACAGCCTCTGTCTGTCGGCTTGGCCTGCAGCCTGGGAGGCAAGCTGTCCGCAGGACAGGCAGGAGGCTGATACTTGGATCCCCACTGGGGCATCTGCCTTGGGGGACTGTCTTCTGATTCAGTTTTTGAGTAGGGTTTGAGAAGGCATGCTGGGCAGGGAGATCAGAAAGTGAGGTTGAATTCGGTTCCCAGAGTCAGAAGCTATAGAATCAAGAAGGTGTGGAGCTAGAAGAGACCAAGGGTGTGGTATGTCTGGTCCACAGTGACAATGAGGAGCATTTAGTGTGAGGTACAATTGATTATGTGCTATATGGCAAGTACTAACTGAAGTGATCTTGATATATTACAATGTGTCAATTTTTGCAATAGCCCCACAAATTAAGGAACATTTTACCCATCTTCCTATGTACCATATACTTGCTCAAAGCTGTAAATATTTCATCTTGGTAAATCTCTGATACTTTCAGTGGGCCGGTGCTGATACTTGGAAAGGGAAAGGTGAAACCTAAACCTTGGTGAGCTTGAACAACTTTTTAGCCACACATAGTTCCCAAGAGGCAGAGCTCATGGTGAACCCAAGTGTCTCAGACAGCAAGACAACATGTGACTACTTCTCTCTCCTGACTTTGCTCTTGAGTAACCATCCGGAACACGCCCTAGGATGTTGGGTGAGTTTTCTTCAGCATCAGAGTTCTTTCTGGCTCTCAGACTCACTGTAGACGTGTGTGTCTCCAGTCATTCATCCCTGATCCGAGGTACATCTGCCCCCCACTCAACTGCTTCAGCCTGAGTGAACATGCAATGACACTGAACTTCCTCTAGAATGTTCTGTTTTCTCAGTTATGAGCAGAACTGGGCTATAATCACCTTGACAGAATGGCTTCCTGATCGCTAATTAGCTCTGGTACACAGGTGTGCTTACCACTGCCGGTCCCATGTCCTCAGACTATGGGGAGGACACGGGTCTCTGTAGTCAAGTTGGTGATGATAGAGGTCATGGACCAAGTGAAATTTGCAAGATGGCTTGCAAGTATAGTTTCTCATTTTGTGTGGCCTAGATGGGTGGTGGCTTTCATCCCTTTCTTTTTGGATAGGATCGATTTTGGCAGGCCAGCTGCCTTCTATTTCATGCCTCAGTCTTCTCAAGAAAGTTGGCCGTCTGTTGATGGTGGTGTTTGGTATGGGGGCTGGAATATTATCCTGTGGGTGAGAAACTTGATGAGGTCCAATGAAACCTCTGACTTGTCAAACATTTTCTTTTACGAAATTTTCATTGTGTTATTGAGACATTAACCTTCGTTGAGCAAATGTTTTCGGTACCACAGCCAAAGGGCTGAAATTAATATTTTAGGCTGTGTAACACCGAGCATCACTGTCACAAGGAAATCACACTGTCTCTCTTTCTCTCCCACCCCTGCCTCCTTTCCTCTCTATTATTTATTGATTGTACTCTTGTTTCTCTCTTTCAAAAAATGCAGTACATTCTTCATAGATTATCATGATGTGGAATAACTACTTACAATTGTGAATTATTTAAGGCGTCTGGAAACCCAAGTATCTGTGCTTAGGAGTATGTACAAGAGGGAGTGTGGAGAAGGATGTCATCTTTTATGAATTTCTGGTTAGCAGTGTGCACATTTCACTGATGAGTAATTATGGTGATAACAGGAAGTAAATGACCACATTTGTAATTGATTAATGAAGTATTATATTTCAACACACACAGTTTCCTTTCCTACTCCTGAACCTAGTGGAGAAGTCATCCAGTCTCAGCTCCTAGCTGTGTGTTGATCCCTAATCTTAAGTGCCATCAGTTCTTTCTTAGCTGTTAACAAATTCATTGGGTCAAACAGCTTCTAAGCCATTGGCTTTGCTGTCTGGATCAAAGGAAACTTTTTTATGAGGTGGTTCTTGCCATGCCTCTGTACACAGAGGAAATGACTCACAGAAGCTACCATCATCCTCACTCTCACTCTCACTATCACCCTCGTTGTCATCTTCACCCTAACAATTACCCTCTCCATCACTCTCACCCTCACCATCCCTCTCACAGAGGTCCTCACCTCCGTCACCATCATCACTACCACTGTCATGCTATCTGTTAATTATTGCGCCCTAATCCATTCCTCACATTGTGCTACATACCTGTCCTAACTATTTCATGTCACCCTATAGGTAAATACTATTATCCCTCTTCTGTAGATGAGACACCTGAGTCCCAGGAAAGTAAAAATATTTGAACAAGTTCAAACAATCACTCAATGGTTGAGCTGGACAGGGACACTTCTGGTATTTTGTTCAGAGACCTATATGGAGTGTCCTATGCAGTCAGACTACTGTTTCTTCCAAGACTCTCCCACCTCTTTCTCAGACACACCCAGAGTGTTGGGGAGGGTCGAAGCCAATGCAGGGCCTGACAGCTATGAAAGAATGCTGTCCCGGTCAACCACCAAATACTGGTGATGCAGGACAAGTGACATCTGGACTTGAGGTCACCCATCTGGAAGACAGTGACCTCTGAGTGAAAGGCAGTTTCATGTCCCTTCTGGGAAATACTTCTGTTGTCTTATGATCTTTCTGCTAAGCACCATGGAAAACAAAACCAAAACACTTTGAGTTTCCTAAAATTGTTCTCCGATAATAATAGAATCTGTCGTGCTTTACAGTGTTACAGCGTGACTTTTCAAATTTCAATCATAATCATCATTGTTATCATAATCACATTAACAGCTATTACTTATTTTCAGCCTGGTCCATGTGCCAGGTGCTCATATTTCTGTTGGTGGTGGCTCTTACAGCTTGCCTTAAGAAACATACTTTGTTGAAACATACCTGTCTCAACAGGTAATGAAGTGTAGCACAATTCATTGTGTTACAGAAATTCTTCCAATACTTCCTTCCATGTTATTTTTTAAAGATTTATTTATTTATTTATACAGGCACTGGGTATAGTCAGAGGCGCGGGAGGGTGAGAGAATCCTCCAGAGCCAGAGCGGGGAGCAGAACAGGCAGACTGATGAAGTACACTGCTGAGGGGAGCAGCGGGTGCGGCAGGAGAGATTTGCGCACCATGTGGGACCCTCGCTGGCAGCCAGGGATCAAACAGGCACTGCAGAGGCTGCGGGCAGCTTTGAAGCCCAGCGCTCAACTGCTGCGCCACCGGGGAGGCCCCCATTGTGAATTATGAGTCAGGAGTACCCCAAGAAGTCAAATTAGATAGCTTATCCTCAGGAGCACATAGAGGTAAAAAGACATTGTTGATTTGTGGTTTCTCTGTTCCTTGCCTTCCTCCATATTCTGTACATGGATGAGGAGGTGAATTGGCCTCCAGAGCTTGGTTACCTGCCTCTGAAAAGATCATGTGCTGCGAGCACAAATCTCCTGTTACTGAGAGTTGCTTCATGCTTGTTTCAGAATAGTCATCGATTCTTGTGCTTTAGTTTTCCTTTGTTGCCATTTAATTCTTCAATTAAACTCTCATTATTGGGATTAGAATCACCATGGTCTTTTTCTTTGAAGACATGATCGCACTGAACTTTCTAATCTCAGGGCTGAAGGAGTTACAGTGAAGTCTAATACTTTTGAGTAGCGATTCTCTACCAAGGAGGCTGGTTTTTAGCAGCTGTGGGATCAGAAGCTGGGAGTAGAAGCTGAGAGGGAAGAGGGGCTGCCAGTTGATGATGAAAAGCATGTTCAGTGTTCTAGAAGGATATTGTCATCCAGAAATGAAAGACCATGGGTATCATTTCGTTGACCAAGATATAGAAAATTAAGCTGTATAAAATCGCATTGACTGGCAGAGCATGAAAGGAGGTACTCTCAACAAGGTCAGACTTCCTCTCTCAAGGTCACTTACTGAATGTCTGTAATGTGAGGGGCTGCGTTCATCAGAAATAGACTAGGATGGGTTCCAAAGCATCACTTATAATTGCAAAACCACACAGATCTGGAAAATAACTAAAGACCCATCAAAGGGTGAGTGGCTGAATTAGATCTTGTCACAGAGTGGGGTGTTATTAAGCCACAAGTGTGAGTGAGCAGATGTGCTAGTGATGTGCACACCAGCTGACACTGGAAGATCTCAACCATGTGCAATTCATGCCACCAACACAAGGAGACAATGAATAGCATTATCTCTTTGCTGTAAAGACAGCCCCCAAATTCTACCTACACTATAAATATCCCTCCCTCCCTCTCTCCCTGCCCCCACCCCCACCCCCACACATGCATACAGATTTATTTTTCTTTTCCTGGAAGATATGTGAAATTTATCTTAGCGGGTTACCTTTGGGGAGGTAGCCTTAGTTTTTTCACTTTGTACTTGTCTTTTTTTAAAAATTGTCCAGCCAATCCATCAATAATTGAATCCACTAATATTTGTGGCATTGTTACTGCAAGCCAGGCAGTGTGATACTCTATAAGAATGGTAAGACCCCAACTCTCAGAAAACAAATCCCAGTAAGGAAACTGATAATAAAGCACATGGAAAAGGGAAGTCCAAAAGAGTTCTAAGATGGAAGGAGAATGAAAAGTTCACCCATTAGAGATTAATGGGGGAAGACCACTTCAGCTGTGTTAAATGTTCCTGAAACCCTAACAACAAACACAACCACCCATATGTGGTGCCCATAAGCAGCACCTGTCTTGGTGCTGGCTCTGCCCATCTGTGGGGCCCGAAGATCTAGGTGGGGCCTGGTGTGCAGTGGTGGGTCCTGTAGCTGCAACCAGACTGCAGGTTGAGCTCCTGGCTCTTTTCTGGGGCCCAAGACTCATGATTCTGGTGAGAAGGCTTTTTCATCCCAGATCACGAGAGATGCACCAGTTGCACACAGCGCTGCGCTGGGGGCCTTGGCTTTCACCATGCCTGCTAGTGTCAAAGCAAATACTATAGCCTAGCCTGGCCACCATAGGCTGGGCAGCAACACCCACCTCCTGGGGCTGGTGCATGAAAGTGAGTGAGCGCTGTGAAATAATTGACCCTGTCGGTCAAGGTCTCTCTGATTACTGAGCTGGGACTGAGCAGCCATGAACCAGACAAGCTGAGAGCAGAGATCTGTGGTGAGGCAGAGGCATTTTTCTGCAGAGATTTATAATTGGGACTGCCAACTGATAGGATTGTTCATCAGATTTTAGGTCATTTTTTCTTCCAAAGCTCTATAACAATAAACCCTAAATATTCTTTTAAAAAGGAATAACGTGCTTAAAAATAAAAACAAACCCTGAAACTCTTAAGAAGCACTGACTGGGTACATGAATGGATAGCTGGAGTGGCAAACATTAATAAAGATAAATATTTAATAAAGTCTTATTGTTACTAAAAAAATAAAACAGGGAAAAGGCCAACAAAAATAAGGACTGATAAAAGCCCTCTGATTCCTAATAGAGTTTAATTTCTCAAAATATTGCTTGTTGGTTTCACAGTAGATAAAATAGTGGTAGTCTTAAAAACAGTAATTACTAGTTTCAACAGTTTCTAATATGGAAATGTATCTCCACTGGAAGCTGTGTTACTTCAGTCCATTTTAAAAAGTTTAAAAAATATATAACATATAATGTGAGTCATGTATACATGCAATATGTATTTATAGATAACTATATTACATATGAATATTTAAAAAAGAAGCATTGTGAATGTGGATCCCAATAGGCTAAGCAGCAGAATTTTCTACACAGAAGAACATTTATGTTCATTAATATGACAGCACATAAAATTCAACAATCATTTGGCTCCAAAGTGCAGCAGGAACTTCCAGAGGAGACCCCAGACTCTGTGCAAGAAAACACCATCGATGGTGGTTACCCGCCCCTCCCCCCCCATAGGGTTCTTTCAAAAAGTCATGAAAAGTTGGTGTTGGGAAAGATTTCCTTGAAAATGCCGTGCTGAGACCTCCCTCTGGCCCCCACCAGTGGGAGTGGTAGAGAAAGCCTTCCCCATAGAGGTCTAGGGGATGGTACTCAGAGGTGCTATTGAGCCTGGAGCAGCAATCACCCCTGAGAAAATTCAAGTAGTCCATGCGGGTGGGGGCAGCTCTGGGTGTGAGTGCCCTGCTGTCCCCAGGGTCATTGTGTGCAATCCTGGGACCCATACACAACTGTGGAGGCCTGTCTGTTGGGGCTCCTTGGGAAAGAATCCTGTCCAAGAGGGCAACATGCAGTGGGAGGGTCCCTAGTGGCATGATTCGGGGGTACGCGTGCAGTGGGTGACCCCATGACCGAGCCCATGAGCCTGTGGTGATGGAGTTGATTCTGAACATTTACCCATGACAAGACACTGCACTCCATGGAAGAGCTTTCCTCCCTCTATCTCTCCTACCTTGCCCAGGTAGACATGCTCAGGTCGCACCAGCAGCCACCTGTGGGGGAAGGAGGTAAGCAAGAGAGGAGCCAAGGCCAAACACCCAGCCCCCAGGGCAACTGGCCCCCCTCTAGCTGGCTCCCCCTGAGGGGTGGGGTGGGGTGGTGCTGCCTTCCAGAGAAGAATGAAGTGTGTGTGTTTGCTGGTTAGACTAGAAAACTGTCTCAGAGTTTTTGTTGTATAAGGACAGGTGAGTGGATCAAGATGTGGTCTGTATACATGGTGGAAGTCTACTCAGCTGTATTTAAAAAGAAAATAATTGAAGTCCTGCCATTTGTGACAACACAGGTGGAACTGGAGGGGTTATGCTAAGTGACATAAGTCAGAAGGAGAAAGACAGATCCGAGATTCCACTCATAGGTGGATCATAACAAAGTAAAGGAACAGAAAAACTAAACCAAAGCAAGCCTAGAAATCTGACTGCAGAATTGAGACTACTATTGGGGGAGGCGGGGCTGGTAGGGAGCCATGTGGGGGGCCAGTGGACTGTGGTGGGTGTGGTGTGATAATGTACATTTGAATGGGGGTGAACCTGTACCCATGAATCATATACAGCATTATCAACCAACCAACACTACATCAATAAAAAATACATTTTAAAAAAGAATAATATGGACTCTGACTGATGATAAAGCTTTCTAGAAGTGGCTAGGAATGTCTGGGCTACATACATTTCATCCCAGGTAGCAAGGCTGCTGAAGGGCAGGTTCTGGGGCAGTGGTAATCAAAAATAAATTTCTTCATTTTTGACACCCTCTGAATCAGAGACATGAACATGTATTGAAAAACAGCTGCCAAAGCCTGGCATTCAGGGTTTGAGAGCCCCCTCAATCCCAAGAACTTTGTAGGATCATCACTGTTACCCTTGTTTCCCAGGGGAGCACACTGAAGCCAAGGCAGGTGGAGTGATGGTCTTCGGTCCCAGAAGTGATGTCCAAGGAGAGCTTCAAATCCAGCCCCGTCCAGAGTGGGTCTGATTTCTTTTGGTCAGAGTGAGGGGGCCAACCTAGCTCTCCTGGCTCCCCTCCACCTCCAGGCCTGGCTGCATCTGCACCCAGATATGACTGGTTCATGTGTTTCCCCATCTCTGTCCTTGTATGACCTGGTGCCTCTTAGCCCCGGATGGGCCCCCATGCCCAGGTGAAGCCTCCCAGTGTGTGTGGGCACCGTGTGTGAGTGAGCAGAGGCGTGATCCTGCCATCAGCAGTTCCAAGGAACAAGGGAACGAGGTCAGAGCCAGCTGCCTGCACTTTCCCAGGGCACAGGCAGCTCAACTCCCGCTGACAGTCGTCACCAGGCTGGCTGAGGAGGACCCTCCACGTGCTGCCACAGAGGGCATGTCAATTGCCTCTTCTGCCCCAGGGGTCCATTCTGCCGGTATAAATAGAGAAATCATTGCATCTGCTTCTCACCCAGCAGGACTCATATTGGCAGTGGCACCTTGTTAAAATGAAGAAGTGTCTATGTTGTTGCAGATAATGTGAGACAAACTGCATTTTCTGCTTTCTGACAGTGCGCTTTGCTGAAGATAAGGTTCTGGGAGCAACCTCGGTGGGTTTACCCTCATTCAAATCTGGCTTTCCAGGAAGGACACTTTTAGACATGGTCTCTACGAAGGGAACAGACAGCAGGAGTGGCATTCTTTTATCTGGCAGGAAGTATGTTGGAACAAGTGAGGTTTTGAAAATTAACTGCTAGACCCAAGGCAAATACACATGGGAAGCTGGTAGACAGATTCTAAGGCTGACCTTGAAAATTGAGCCCTTGGATTCCTGATGTGCTGATTATTCACTTGCACTCACTTGCTTCATCCTTTAAAGCAGTCCTGCTAGCCCTGGGCAGCTTGCCCTAATGCCTGCGATTTGCACTTCTTGCTGTTTCTCTGTACTACTTACGCTCTTATTTAATATTTCTAACTGATTTTTAATTTATTCTAAGGAATAAGATCTGTAAAATTATGGGTGTGATGTGGCAGTCGTGATTGTTATATGGAGAATTCCATTATGTAAAAAGGAATTTGTAGAGTGCGGCTGGGGGCCCATGTACCTCCTAAAATCATCCCAGGTGTCACTGGTGGTCCTTTGGGTGGAGGGTGTGTCCCTCATACCTTGTTCAGCCCTGCCAGCCTTCTATATTGTTCTCTGGAATAACTGGCTCACTTACTTCTTGTGCTGTGTGTAGTCAAAATAGTCAGTTAGCTGCACGCAGGTGCGATTCGAGTGCAATCATCACAGAGCTGCTTGTCATAACAACAATGGGAAATACCCCGGCTGTCCAGCTATAGGGGATTGAGTCAGTGCATTCTAGAACATGCCTCGTCGATGTACTACCAAACTGGGCTTTAAAGAGATGAGAGTTACCCAGGAGTGCTCACGGGGAAGAGTGCTCACACAGCATAAAGTAAAAGATAACAATAAAAAGCAGTTTAGAGAACTACATAATTTATTATAATTACCATTATTGTTACAATAATAATAATTATTAGTATTAGTATTATTTGAAGCTTGAGTTAACCTACACATAACAGGTGTGCCGGGATGGATTCCCGACCCTGGGCAGGTGCTGTGTGGCTGAGGCAGAGAGAGACGTGCCTGGAAGGAAGAGGATTACTCGTTCTCTTTGAGGCACATCTGTGTTGTGTGCATTTTTAATTATTTTTGTGAACTGCCAAAAAACTGAAGATATATTCAATGGAAAGAGTGGGGCGAGGGGAATCTGGAAGGGACACCTGCAGATGGGAGAACGTGCCGGCAGGGACGGAGCCTATGGAGCCTGATCCTTCTTCTTTGCTTCCCAAGGCTGTGTGATGGCCAGGACTGAACCGTCCCGCTTCCCACCTTCTCCTGCTTCGACCTTGTGGAGGCTCTGGAAGAACCTTTTCTTTGTTATCTCACCTCCATACCCAGCCCGTTGCAAGATCTGCCCTATGTCCTCACCCTTCTGCTGTGTGTCTGCGTAGCTCATTGCCTCTCTCCATCCCCTATACCTTTGTACTGGCTACAGAGTGAGCCTTCTAGAAACTTAAAAAAAAATATTGAAGTAACTTTGCATGAAGACCAAGTGTATAAGTATTAGGTGCTCATTGTTGAGCCTCAGCATGAGGATAAACTGTATTAAGTTCACTGCTAAAAGTCCGGACCTGTCCTTAACCACACCACGTCAGCTTTGTACGACTCACCTGTCCCCTTTCCTCCTGGTAACCACTGCCTGAGTCTGTGTGCCTTCGGCATAAATGCACTCCCTTGTCTACACTGCAAGATCCTGTGTGGTGTGGTCTCACCAGTTCTGTCTTTTCCTCCTCCCTGCAGGGATTTCTTTCACTCCACAAATCATCCTTTACGTTTTTTATTCTTTTTTTTTTTTAAGATTCTTTTCTATTTATGTATTTATTTATTTATTTTAAAGATTTCTTTGTTTATTTATACAAGCACTGGGTACAGTCAGAAGCTTGGGAGGGTGAGAGGATTCACCAGAGCCAGAGCAGGGAACAGAACAGGCAGACTGACGAAGCACACTGCTGAGGGGAGCAGCGGGTGGCAGGAGAGGTCTGTGTACCATGTGGGACCCTCGCTGGTGGCCTGGGATTGAACCAGCGCTGCAGAGGCTGGGGCAACTTTGCAGCCCAGCGCTCAACCGCTGCGCCACCGGGGAGGCCCACGTTTTTTATTCTTAATGCTTTCTTCTCCTTTTCGCCTACAGTCTAATCACTTATTCGTGTACTACTTGTGTTGTAGCTACTGGAGTTGTGTCAACTTCCTCTGCTCCTCTCCCCTTACCTTTCCCCTCCCCCTCCACCCCTCCTGTCCCCTCTCTTCACCTTCTCCCTACCCCCTTCCCATGCTCCTTCATTGTCACATCTTCATGGCATGGCTTCCATGTGCTTGCTATTATGCTCGGTTCTGAAGATACAGCCGCGAACAGAGCTGACCGCCACGCACCGTGTCTGCCAACCACTCTCCCCGCTCAAGGAGAAGAGCAAATAAAGTTAATTGTGATTATGGAGAAGCGCTGGGCCAATTAGGGAAGAGGGCAATGTGGAGGTGGGGAGGACAGAGGGGGTGTTAGGATGTCTCCCTGAGGAGCGTGCATTTAAGGAGGACACGAAGAGCAGGAAGGAGGCAGCCAGCTGTGGGGTGAGTGGGGTGGCACATTCCAGGCAAATGGAAAATCAAGTCGAGTATATTCAGAGCCCCAAGTAAGAACATGCTTGGCTGCACAAGGATCTGAAGGAGGACTTTGGAGGAAGGAGATGGAGGGGTGAGTGGCAGGAGAGATTGCTGGGGAAACAAGCGTCTTCATATTCAGAGGCCGACCTGAAGCATCGTGTAGTGACTTTGGGTTTTGGTCCCAGCGCTGTGGCACACTATTGGGGGTTTAAGCTGGGTGGTGAGCCTGTAAATCCAGCTTCATTCTTTCCTGGATTCCCCTCTGCACCTGTCTCAGGGCCTGTGTCGGTGCTGCTGTGAGTACTTGTTGAGGTATTGACCGCTGGGGCTGTGATTGATTATAGAATTAGGCACACTTCAGCGGGGGATGAATGTAGTCCTCTTTATCAGTTTTTATCCAGAAAGCTAAATAAGTTCATAAAAAGGTAACTTTTCTGGTAATCTCTTCTTTTCAGTTCATTAATCACATGCTGAGTGATGGCTCAGCTTTTGCTTTAAGAAGCTGAGAAATGATGTCCTCAGCATTCTGGAGATTTGAACCTTCACTTAAATCCCACCGAGAGGTTTTGTTTTTATTATTGAAAGAAGTTTAAATGTTTGGCTTAAAAGTACAAAAATCCTGCTATAGTCAACCATGAAATATGTTTGTGTGTGTGTAGGTGGGTGGGAAGGGCAGGGATTTGGGACATAGATGGACCCTGGCAAATGTAGATGAGAAAAATGACGCCCAGGGACTCAAGGTGACTCTCCCTGAAAGATCCAGTTTGCCAGTGAGATTTCCTAGGTCCCTTCTATGCCTTGCCCTGGTGTCACTCTCGTTTCACAGACAACCTCTCTTTCTCTAGATTATTCTCCAAGGCAGTACAATGTGGATAAAGAGAATGCCCGACAAATATTGGCTTTATGCTCTTTCAAGAAAAAGAGCGGCTATAAAAATGCTACTCAATGTTTAAGGAGGATTAATTAAGAAGTGTGCTCCTGTTTGTTTTTTTGCTTTACAGCATGTGTTAGTCAGGAATCTGTTACAAGTGGCAGGGAGTGTATTTAAAGTGGTTTAAAGTGGGGAATATGATGGTGTGCATGGGGACCTAGTTGGGGGTCTGACCTAGGGTGTTACAGGGTCCCTGGATCCTCCGACCTGCCACTCCCCTAACCCTGCTTCCACCTGGAACAGACAGCAACTCCAGTTTGTTTGGACCGATGGGTAGAGGGCGCAGCAGAAGGGGAGGTCACCGCTCCTGGGAACAGGAGGGCCACCCACCGACCAGTGGAAGTGTTTGCTACTCCATATGCAAAGAATAGGGGTGTGCACTAACAATCCTGATAGCTAACACCTAGTCCACACTGGTTCCTTCACATGCATATTATCTCATTTTATCTTCACAAAACTCTACTGGGCTTCCAGGAGGGACAGGAGGGATACCAGTTTGGCGGGAGACAGATGGAGACGTGGAGACAGAGTAGTAGACCAGGTCAGAAGGATCTAGAGAGTCCCAGATCATGAAGGCATGACAGAGGTGGGTCAGAGCATGTGTGTCTACTTCCAGAATCCGTGCCTTTTTTCACTGCCTTTTAGATTCTTTAGGGTAGTTTCTCTTTTCTTTTAAGTGTGTACTGGGATTAGAAACTAATTTTTTTTTTTCCTTTTTAGTGAGGTTACTTTGGTTTATAGTGCTGTGTGTGATTTAGGGATACAGGTTCACACCTCACATCTATGTTACCTCACCACACTCACCATCCTACACCATAGAGTGTTGGCACCTGTACCCTTTGGTCCTAACCCAACCCTCCCTCCCACTCTGGTGGCATCAGTTCTGCCCTCAGATTTTAATGGTTTGTTTTGGTTTAGTTTTTATCTGTTCCTCCGTTTTGTTTCTCTTGATTCCACCTATGAATGAAATCATCTGGTATTTGTTTTCTAAAGCTAATGTTTTTGGAGTCAAGTCTTCAGGAGCTACCAAGATAGGTAGAAAGTTTTTTTTTTTTAATAATTTTTTAATATCAGTTGCAGTTATTTTCCTTTTTTTAAGATTTTTTTTATTTATTTATACAAGAACTGGGGTACAGGTCAGAGGTGCAGGAGGATGAGAGGATTCACCAGAGACAGAGCGGGGAGCAGAACAGGCAGATGGACTGAAGACACTGCTGAGGGGAGCAGCGGGCGAGACAGGAGAGGTCTGCTGCGCCATGTGGGTTTCTCCCTGGCCGGTCTGGAATTGAACCCGTGCTGCAGAGGCTGCGGACAGCTTCACAGCGCTGTGCTCAACCTGCTGTACCACCGGGGAGGCCCGGTAGCAAGTTTTTGACTCTGTTTTTTCTGAAGAGTTTACCTATGTGCATTGATGTAACAAACCTTTTTCCTGCCTATTGTGTTCCACACTTGGTGCTGAGCATTCAGGATTCAGAGATGAATAGGACAGAATCGTTGCCCAGAAGTGACCCCCTATGGTTGGGGAGACAGATAGGTAAATAAGGATAACTGCTAATGAAACCCAGTTCCAAGATGGCATAACATAAAAAAAAGCAATGAGTGTGATTAAGGGTGGTGAAAACAAAATTACCAAGGAAGACAATGTTTGAGTGAGTCTGGAAGAATATTTAGCAATTGATGCCTTTCTCTGGTCTCTGGGTTGGTCGAGGGAGTGTGTTGCAAGCCAAGTTGAAGCAGCAAGTGCAAGACAGGTGCAGGAAAGGTGATCCTGCGCCCCAGCATGGGAGGTGGGTGCAGCGGTGGCGGTGTTAACTACCACGGTGAGTGTGTGCCTGCCCCTTAGCTCTGGAGTCTGCTTAAATGTGCATTTGGTGCTTAAGTTCTAAAATGTTGGATTACAATTGGACACCATCTTTATAGTCAAGCCTCTTTCAAGTTGTCAACTCACGTCTGGAATTAATTTTCCCATAAGGTTAACATGTAAAAATAAAGATAATGAGGACACTTTCTTTGAACTCCAGGCTATTGGGTTTGAACTTTGCTCCAATCTTGGGTCATTTTAAGAATGTCTTGTGCTCTTAGGAGGTTTGCCTTTTAGGTTGGTTTCAGGATTGTGGTAAAAAGCTCTTCTCATGAATTTCAGGCAGTTTGTACCCATCTGTAAATGAACTCTGCTAATGAGCTCAAGTGGAGGCCATCTGGGGGCTTGGCTTTATTCTTTCCCATTAAAAATCAGAGCAGGCCAAAAAATAGGGGCCATTTTTCTGCTGTGTCTGTTTTTGTTTCCTGTGACTGCTTTATTTTTATTTATTCATTATTTTTATTGTGGTAACATTGGTTTACAATATTGTGTATTATTAAGAGATACAGGATCAGTCCCTTTAGCTAGTGTTATCACACCGCACCCACCCCCAAGTCACACATAGTCCTCCAAACTAGTCCTTTGGGTCCCTTCCACACCCTTCTTTACACCTTCCTCCTACCCTACCCCTGTGGTAGCCTCATTTCTATAGTCAGATTTCTAGGGTTTGATATTGGTGTGGTATTATCTGGCCCTTGTCTTGTTTTCACCAGATAAGTGAAACTATCTGGTATTGGTATTTGTCTTTCTCCTTCTGACTTATTTCACTTATTATCCTCTCCTGTTCCATCCATGTTGTCACAAATGTCAAGAATTTGTCTTTTTTATAGGTGTGTACTATTCCCCCTCTCTCTGTGTGTGTGTGTGTGTGTGTGTGTGTGCACGTGTGCCACATCTTCCTGATCCACTCATCTCTTTGGGTGCATAGGTTGTTTCCATAGTTTGGTTATTGTAAATAGTGCTGCAGTGAATATAGGGGTGCCTACATTCCTTCGAATAAGTGTTTTTGCTTTCATTGAGTAGACAACATAGGAGTGGAAACGCTGGATCTTACGGCAGATCTATTTTAATATTTAGGGAAACCTCTACGCTGTTTTCTGTTGGGGATGGACCAGTCTGCATTCCCACCAACGGTGTAAGAGGATGCCCTTTTCTCCACACCCTCACCTGCTCCTGTTGGTTCTATTCTTTTTGATATAGGCATTCTCACAGGTGTGAGGTGGCATCTCATTGTGGCTTCGATTTGCATGTCCCTGGTGATAAGTGATGGTGTCCCTGGTGATAAGTGATGGTGAGCATTTTTCCATGTGCCTTTTGGCCATTTGCATGTCTTCTTTGGAGAAGTGCCTATTTAGTTCTTCTCAATTTTTTTTAAGGTTTATTTATTTATTTATGCATACAAGAGCTGGCGTAGCAGGCCAGAGATGCAGGGGCCAGAGGGGAGGGTGGTGAGAGGATTCAGCAGAGACAGAGTGGGAAGCAGAACAGGCGGATGTACTGAAATACACTGCTGAGGGGAGCAGCGGGCCAGAAAGGAGAGGTCTGCTGCGCCATGTGGGTCACCTACCTGGCCGGTCAGGTATTGGACTCGCGGTGCCAGGGATGGAACTTGTGCTGTAGTGACTGCGGATAGCTTCATAGTGCTACATCTTAACCCCTTGGGCCATTAGGAAGGCCCCAGTTCTTCCACTCTTTGATTGGTTGTATTCTTTGTGTTCGTTGTATGAGTTCTTCCTAGATCTTAGATATAATTCTGTGGCTGTTTTAACAGATCACCACAAACTTGGTGGGTTAAATAACACAAATTTACTCTCTTCTGCTCTGGAGTTCAGAGTGCAATGTCACTTCCACTGTGTTCAGGTCAGGGTGTCAGGCTGGTTCCTCTGGATGGTCTGGGGGGAGAATTTGCTTCTTGCTGCCAGGCCTCCTACTAAACAGCATGCCATCCCATCCTCATCGCCATGTGTGGGGCCTCAGCTACAAGCTTGCCGGGTTCTCAAGGGCAGCAGATGAGAAAGCAGGTCACAGAGCCCGTAGGTAGGCAGCGGAAACAAGTCTTTATTTAGCCACAGGAGATACACAGGTAGCAACAGTGGCAGCATCCAGCAATGTAAGCCTCTTTGGGTCTGGCTGTAGCTGCCCCATGCCCTGTGAATGGCCATGAGAGGCCTCTCTGGAGAAGCCCTATCAGCTTTTATATGACTTATAGACAATTCTGGCACAGGGCTAAGTTTAAGCCTAGTTTACTGAAATATGTGTTCATGCTTGCGAACTGTGCATTAAGGTTACTTTATTATTTACTGCTTTCTGCACATGGGACTCCATCTCCAGGCTGCATGTTACCTACTAAGCCACCTGTGCTGCAAAAAATAGTCTGAGGAAACTGTTTTTCCACACCCCTTACACTTCCTTGCCTTGTTTAGCTCTTAGTAGTGCCAGTGTTCCTGGGTTTATGGGCCTCTCCCTGCATTCAAGACACGTCAGTCTCTATCCCCATCACCCCATGGCATTCTCCTCCTCCTAGTTCTCCTCTGATGAGGACCCCTGTGAGTCCATGAGATTCACCTGGATGATCCAGCATAGTCTTCGGTGTGATCACATCAACAAAATCCCTTTTGCCATAAAGGTAACATTCACATATTCCAGAGATGAGATTCAGGACATATTTGGAGACTGTTCTACAGCCTGCCATAATGCCCTACCGGCCTGTTAATCCTTGGTGGTAGCATTTCTCTTGGTGCCACGTCCATTGCTGTGGTTGACGATTTGTGTATATTATTTTCCAATTTGCATCTAAATCCTTTTGATATTGCCATAGAGAACAATGCAAATGAGACATTTAATAACATTTGTAAGAATTTTTAAAACTTACTTGATGATGAGGGTAACACTATAAATTGGACCAAGAAAATCTTTATTTCAGGACACTAGAATGATTGATTTCCCATGATCTCCTATGATGTCTTCTGACACTTTATAGCTCTTTTAGGTCACCATCTCTGTCTTTCACTTGTCATTTATATGCAGGATTTATCTTCTTACCAGACTGTAAGTCTCTTGGGGACAGAGCCTTTCCTGATTCATCAATGAGTGTATCCGAGAGAGCCCATAACATCCCTGACTTCTAGTTAGCTGCTTTGCATGTATTCACCTTTTTAATGCTCACAAAAACCTGAGACAGTGGCTCACAGAAGACGCCCCATTAGACAGCTAATAAGATAAGGTGCTGGTTTTCCAACCCACTCTGACCTCTGCACTGTGTTTCTATCAGCCCCATTATGTGCCTCTCTAATACTGCAGTAAAGTATGTGCTGAATGAATAATAATTATTGCTTTATAGCCAACACAGCACTTTCACATACATTATCTCATTAGATTGCCATAAAAAAATTGACAGGCAATCATCACCTGCCTCTCTAGAGCAAGCAGAAACAGAGTGGTCAAGTGTACTCATTTCTTTTGTCTTTGATCTTCGTTCATCGTGCAGACACTCTCATTGTGAGACCACGCTTGGGCTGGGTCTGGGGAAATGGTGGTCAACAGAGAGAGCAGTCTGGCTTTTGGAGCTGAGGGTGCTGTGGGATGCTACCTGGCAATGCACCTGTCATGATGCTCCAAGGGAGAAGTACAGAGTTTTGCATGGAACAAGCACGAGCACAGGGGACGTCGCGTCTGGGCATCAGAGAAGGCTTCTCTGACCAGAACGTATTTATCAATGTACTTCAGTTTCTGTTGACAGACCCTCTACTCAAAGTATCTAAAAGGTATGCATATGTTGTGGCCCACAGGGCTGTAGGAATGGAATCTATCCCTGTCAAGTAACTTCTAGAGGAGGTCCAGGTTGATAGGATGTTCATAGATATCTGAGTTGGCTGTCTTTGTTTTCAATTTAAATCAAGTTTATTCAACTATATCATAAAAAATAAAATGGACCCATTTAAAATGTACAACTCCATGGATTTTGATAAAGGTGTGCAATCAACTAAATGCCACTGCTGTCAGCTATAAAACATGCTCAGGTTTCTTGAGTGCCTTTGAAACCATTCCCAAGCTCAGTCCCAAGCCACCACTGTTCTGGTTTCTGTCACTGCAGGTTAGTTTCATTCCTTCTTGAATGTCACATGTAGAATCACACACATGCTCTTTTTTGTGTGGCTTCTTTTTTTCAACATAAGGCCCTGTCCCCTTGAATATGACGTGTCGTTTTTTTCTTGACTGCATTAAGATTTTCTCTTCATCTTTACTTTGTGGAGGTTAGGTTATATTTTGTCTATTGTGCTTCATTTGTTTTTATCCTACTTGGAGTTTCTAGCTTTTTGTCTCTTTAAATTTATGTTTTGGGGGCATAATTAGGAAATTTGGGGGACAGTATGTTTTTATAATGTCTCTACCCCCCTTTTTGTATCTTCTTGATACAAAGATACTTCTTGATACAATTGATACAAATTGACCTCAAATTTCACATGTTGTAGCACATTTTATGTCTTGGAGTTTATTTTTCCCACTCAATGTTATTTTTTAAATTATTGGTTCATAATATTATATAGCCTTTAAGTGTACAGCCTCATAAGTCAACATCTGTATATACTATATTATGTTCACCATCAAAAGTCCAGTTCCACCCTTCACTGTAGAGCTGGCCCCTGTTACTCCAGTTGCTTTATCCACCCCCCCTTTCCTCTTACCTCTTGTAATTACTATTTTGTTCTTATCATCTAAAGGTTTATTTTTGTTCTATTTTGTTTCTTCATTAGTTTTGTTTCTCTATCTTACACATATGAGTGAAATCATTGTTTGTTTTTCTCTGATTTATTTTACTCAGTACAGCCCCCTCTAGGCAAATGGCAAGACTTTATCTTTTTTATAGCTGAGTACTACTCCATTGGGTATATAAACCATATTGTCTTTACCCAGTCATCTGCCTGAGCCAATCTCATGTTGTCTCTGATGGTCTGCACAGGTGATTTATGTCCACTGTGCAAGAGAATAACGTGATCCCTGGTTTCTTTCAAAATGCTTTTATCAAGTTTTTCCTCAAGACTTAAAACTTTCACGTGTGCTTTTTGGCACTTTTGAATCTGGACATTTTGACATAAACAGGATGTTGAAAGGATTTTTTTTTTACAAATGTGGAAGAATAGCGGAGTTGCAAGAATGACAAAACACAGCAGTATCTTGTGCACAGTGAGCGGGTGGAGGCAGTGTTTGAAGTCTGAGCTTTCTTAGCTTTCTCCATGGATGATTCTTCTGCATGCAGTTTCCACATTCAGCTGCTCTAATGTTTTTAGTGGACAAAATAATGCATCTGCAATTGCCACATTCGTGTCATACTCAAATTGTTATGCCATGCAGATTTTTCTCAACTTAGAATGCAATTATATCCTTATAAGCACATCACAAATTGAAAGTATTGTAAGTTGGAAATGTGTTTAGTATGACTCCCCGCCCGAACTTCAGGACTACCTTAACCCAACTACTTTAATCATGCTCAGAAAACTTACCTTAGCTTACAGTTGAGCAAAATCGTCTAACACCAAGAAGTGTTGATTATTGCATGTAATTTATCAAATACTCTGCACTGTAGGGATCAGTGTTTCCCCCGTGATCTCTGGTTGCCTAGGAGCTGTGCTGGCTGCTGTTAAGCAGCATCACCAGAGAGGACCCCAGCACGTATTGCTCGCCCAGGAAAGGAGCAACATTCAGAATTCTAAGTGTGGTTTCTAATGATTGCGTATTACTTTTGCATCACCCTAAAGTTGAAAATTTGTAAGTTGATTCATTGTAAATGGAGGTCCCTCCATATGTCAATTGCACTATGACACAATTGTACAAGAATTCTAGGAGAAAGAGCTGTGTTTGATAGAGAGGAAAATAAAACTCATCCCTTCTACCTTGTCCACTTTTGACCAGATGCAGCAGTGCTAATAGGGTAGCAGTTATGGGAAAACTCATGATGGCTAAAATACAATGGAGTATATTTTTAACAGAGATACCTGAACCTAAGCATCTAATCTTCTTACCATGGGAAGTTCTAAACCTTTACAGTTATTTTTAGGCTTTGCAGCCACTGCTTAAAATACGTATAGAACAGTTTAGGTTTTGGGCCTTCCTGGTGGCGCAGGTGGTTGAGTGCAGCACTGTGAAGCTGTCCGCAGCATCCCCGCCAGCCTCAGAGCAACCCACGTGGCGAGCAGACCTCTCCTGTCTCACCCGCTGCTCCCCTCAGCAGTGTATTTCAGTCAGTCTGCCTGTTCACTCTATCTCTGGTGAATCCTCTCGCTGTCCCGCGCATCTGGCCTGTACCCTGGTTCTTGAATAAATAAAAATAAATGTTTTTTTTAAAAAAGAACAGTTTAGGTTTTACCTTTGCCTCTAGATCCGTATCATGATATATTTAAAAAAAAATCACTTCCAATATTTTGTAACCAAATCTCTAATAAGTATACCTCCTGCTCATTATTTTTTCAAAACTCAGCCTGTTTCTGGAACACATTGCCATAGGAGCTAGTTTTTGTGAATGCACCCCAAGAATGACACTAACAGAAGTTGTGAATTATTGGCTTTGGCATTAGTCCCTCAAACACAAACTGTATCTTTCAAATACACATGATGGCAATATAGCCACCCTTGAGAATTTCCAAAATAAAGCTCTGGAGACTTTGAAGGAAGTTCCCGAAGGAAGTTCCCAAAGGAGAGCTTGTGCAATGAATTGGACTTTGTGGAGAGACATATTGCAAGCTGTGCTGGAATAAGCTTCTGTGAGGTCTTCTGGAAGGTGCATTTCCTTTCACCACATTATAATCCTCATTTGTACTTTTAAGAGTTTATTCCTGCCAGCGAAAAATGAAGTGACAACACTCGAGCAGTGGTTTCATATTTTGATCTTGTTTTCATTCATCAGTGTCCAATCATTATCCCATAGACAGTGAGGACCCAGCTGGTGACTGCTTGGGTGGCTGGTTTGCTGGGTATTCCTAGTGGAGTCTCATACTTGGAAGTTATACGGTAAAGATCTGGTGCTATGCATCTCTGGTTTTATGCCTATTAGTGAATATTACTCTACTGTCGAATATTTGCTCTTATTGATGAATATAGTATTTTGTAAGCAGGTAGGATTATCTTTATTTTTTTTTTTAATTTTTTTTTTTTTTTAATTTTCTAGAGGCATGTCTTATTTATTTATTTATTTATTATTTGTTTGTTTGTTTGGTTTATACATGCACTGGGTACAGTCAGAAGCGCGGGAGGGTGAGAGAATTCACCAGAGCCAGAGCGGGGAGCAGAGCAGGCAGAAGGACCGAAGTACACTGCTGAGGGGAGCAGCGGGCGGCAGGAGAGGTCTGCGCGCCATGTGGGACCCTCCTCCGGTGGCCGGGGAGCAATCGGGGATCGAACCGGCGCCGCAGAGGCCGCGGGCAGCTTCGCAACCCAGCGCTCTACCGCTGCGCCACCGGGGAGGCCCAGGTAGGATTATCTTTAAATGAAGCAATCCTCAGTGCCTCTGAGATATTTCTGTCTTACTTCTTTGTTTTCTTCTTTCAAATCTTGGTTACAGAATTATGAGCTTATTACACACTCCACACAAATCACATTTCAAGATGGGTCCTAGCAACTCCCATTGCTTATTTCCCTTGGATATTTCCTTTCTTTCACTAAACTCCCAGCTCATGCCACTCCCCCAGAAGACACCCATTCTGAAACACATACTATGTATCCTTACTTTGGTGTATTCTGTAAAATACATTGAGGTACTGTGTAGGGTAGAGTAAAATCAGCTTTTGAGATTCATCCATGTTATTGCTTTGAATCTAGTGTTTTGGTTCTGAATTATACTCCAGAATAAGTATCCCATGTTTAAATTATCCATTTTCTTATCATGAATGAGTTGTTTCCAGCTGACCATTGCCAGGGAAATGCAGTCTGTTGGACACTCTTGACATGTCCCCTTAAATCTCTCAGGAACTTAAATAAGAGATGCTGGGCCAAGTAATCCCATGTGAGCCTTCTATGCATTCTCAAAGCTGCTTTATCTAAAAATGGCTGTTAAATGTATCCACCCCTCTAACATCCTGTGCATGATGTGATTTTTCCATATTTGCCTTTGTAATAGGTAGGAAGGGATATCTTAAAATTTTTCTGCTTTATTTTTTTCTGATTAAATGTTATTCTGAGTTTTTTTTTTTTGTATTTGGTAGATATTCAATTATCCCCTTTTGTGAATTGCCTATTTAGACATGTTGTAGCAATTTTCAAGAATCTTAAAGGATACATGTTAATTCACTGAAAAAAAAAATGCTACTCTTAGACATGCAGAAATGAAGACTCTGAATAGACATAGATGGTCTTTTAGTAGATTTGGCTCATTATGTCTGATTTTTCTATCTGTACAGCAACAATGTGGACAAATTGTGGATTCCCTGTTTCTCTACCTGATTAGACCTTGGAAGCTTTGCTCATTCCTTGACACTCAATTCTTTCTCCTAACCAATGTGATAAGGTCATTTTTTGAAAAAGACACCTGGGAAGCTTTGTGGCACTCAGAACTCTATTGCATTGTCTTCCTGGCTGAGTATATTTTATGCATCTGGCAAGGACTTGATTTCAAATGTTTGGAAAAAGCTTTGTGGAGTCAATTAAAATAGTGACATGGACATGCATTATTTTTCTTCCTCTGTGGTGGAACTCCAGTCAGCTCTCCTGTATCTTAATTGGCTGTATTTTAAAGGAACATTTGAAATCCTTCACGGCAGGATACACATACTTATTTATCCCTTTTATTTTCACTTGGTGTCTTTGTGACAATTGTTGAGAATGACTGGTCTTCTTGCTCTTTGGGAAATGAGGTGCGCTGGTGTTTGAGAGCTGAGCACAGCCTCTGGTGAGAGCCATGGCGGACCATGGCGGGGGTGTGTGTGTGTGTGTGTGTGTGTGTGTGTGTGTGTGATGCCATTAGGTGCAAAGGTGAAAACATAATTTCTAGAATGTAAGATGGAGTGTGAATGGTGTGCTATTGCTGTTGATTCATGGCAGTGATTCTTAAGGTTTTTGTGTTCAGAGGCCCTTTGGAAGATAGTTTTTGACCTCTCACTTGCAGAGAATAAAAGACTAAATGAGTTTGAGTTAGAGAGGATGATAAGATATAATCATTTTGACTTATCAAAATATCTTACAGACTTTATGAAAGCACTCATTATTATAGCTGCCTTGGCCACTCTGCAGTCCAGTGCTCTAGTCTGGGTACTGTGGTCTCCAGCGGCTCATCTTCCTATTTGTGCGTGCCAAGTAAAATCATGGGGTGGCTTTAGCTTTTATTGTCTATTCATGTTCCTTGAGAGGTAAAGGAAAACTTTCAATGCAATGAAATGATGGACTGTTAGACTTACACGTGGCTTTAGACCCTGTGCGGAGCTTGACCATGTCAAAGATGAGGAGACAAACCAGTAAAACCGTGTTCCTGAAAGTGACAAATCATTTTTAATCAGTTCCTTACATTTTAGGAAACTCCCAAAAGAGAATAATCTCTGCAGTTCTATTGGAGACCTTCCTGATAAGTAAGGGTATAGTGAATGGGTTGTCTTACCAGGTCTTTGGTGATTTGTATCCATTGCACAGACCTGTAACTAGTCATCAAAGAACAGAAAAGAAGTGTCTCTTCAGTATGACTCTTCATCTGTGTATGATTGATATTTTAGAAACCGTATCATTTTATAAATGATAAAGTAGTGGGTGTTTTAAATTATTATCCTAAATCTTGGTATTCCTCAGACAACTTGATCATTAAGCCTACTGCATCATTTCAGATTTAGAAAGACAATGAAGCATAGAGTCAGTGGTTTCTACCTGCATTCTGAGAAGCCCAGAATTTCCTTCTGAGCCACCTGCCGGTTCGGGTCCACGGAGGGGGTGCCCATGTAGAGCAACAATGCTTCCTGCATTATGTCAGTCAGAGCCGCATTGCTTTATCTTTTTTTTTTCCTTTTAAAAAATTTTCCAGTCAATTACATGTCTATATAACTTTGGGGGTACAATTTTACTCCTCCATATGTGCACATACTTCATTCACCTCCATCAAACCTCCCCTGCCAGTGTCCTATTCCCTCCCTCCCCCTCCCCTCTTCTACCCTCCTCCACCCCATTCCCTCTGGTGTATTTTTCACAAAGTCTAAGAATTGTTTTTGCTGTGCTTTACCAGTATTTTTTTATTTATATTTCATAGATAAGCAAAAACTTCCAATATCTGTCTTTCATTTTCTGATCTAATTTCACTTAGTATCAGCACCTCAAGTCTTCCATTTTGTCCCCAAAAGCACTATTTCATTTTAAAGAATAGCTGAATAGTATTCCATTGAGGATGTATCCCACACTTTCTTCATCTTGTTGACTGTCATTGGTCTCTTAGGTTGCTTCCCTGACTTGGCTATTGTGGATGGGGCTGCTGAACATGGGATGCACATATCTTTTCATAGTAGTGTTTTCATATTCTCTGAGTAAATACCTAGCAGAGGTACAAGATGTCTTTTTACAAAGAATTTGCTTGCTGTGAAGAGTTTGAAAGGTGCCTGGCATAGCTCATCTAGGGAGAAGGTTGGTGAACATGGGAAGGCTAGTTCTTGCTGGTAGTAGTGTGAGTGTCTCCCAGGGCAGTGCAGGTGAGCTGCTGCCTGGCACGAGCTCTCCCCAGAGCAGGGGGGCTTCCCTGTTACTCTCCTAAGGGATAGAACCCAAGTCCTCAGTCTTGCTTTTTGGAAAAATGATGTCTAGGGATATAGACTCTAGTTCCTTGCCAGTAAGAGTTCCCTAAAATCCCTGCATTCATCCCAGAATTAGAATGAGCTGGAATGAATAGAGACAGAGGGAAGGAGTTGGGGGCGGGGTGGGTAGAGAAGATAGGGATGGAGATCCTATTACTCTGAGCTTCATTTCTGTTGCCTGAAAACTAGGAAATGAGCATTTATTTTCCTAGAGATACTTAGAATATTAAATGGCGCAGTATTAGTAAATTATGCCCATAAGTACAGAAGGAAACCCATCTTTGTGAATGCTGTGGAGACATCCTAGTAAAGCTCAAAGAGGCAAAGAAGGACAGATGATGGACATTTCAACATAATATAAAGAATTTTTTAAAGTTTGGTTAATATATACTTATGATATAAAAAAGTGAAGAGAGGCCCCTATATATTTTTTTTTTTTAAAGATTTATTTAGTTTTACAAGCACTGGGCACAGTCAGAAGTGCAGGAGGGTGAGAGAATTCACCAGAGCCAGAGCAGGGAACAGAACAGGCAGACTGACGAAGTACACTGCTGAGGGGAGCAGTGGGAGCGGGAAGAGAGGTCTGCGTGCCATGTAGGACCCTCACCGTGGCCGGGGTTGGAACTGGCACTGCAGAGGCTGCGGGCAGCTTCACAACCCAGCTGCACCACCAGGGGAGGCCCTATATTAACCTCTGCACCACCAGGGGAGGCCCTATATCCCTATATTATTTTTTTATTGAGGTAACATTAGCTTAAAACATCATATGTGATGTGGGAGTGCAGATTCATCCCTCTTCAGATAAAGGTTATCACACTGAGCCCACCACCAAAGCCCCCTATCCTCCACCATAAAGAGCTTGATTTTTATTCATGGTTTTCATCTCTTACCTGACCTTTTGTTAGAAAAGTGCCTACACAAAGGATTACATGTTAAAAGTGCTTCCAAAATTATAAATACAAATATCACCTACTAAAGTGTGCACTTTCACTTTTCATAGTTTCGATTACCTGTGGTCACCATGGTCTAAAATTTTTTGTTTGTAAGAATTATTTATTTATGCATACAAGAACTGGGATGTAAGCCAGAGTTGTGGGGGTGGGGTGGGGTGGGGTGGGATGGGTGAGAGGATTCACCGGAGAGATTTGATAGCAGAACAGGCAGATCCACTGAAATACACTGCTAAGGGGAGCAGCAGGCGAGGCAGGAGAGGTCTGCTGTGCCATGTGTGTTGTTCCCTGGCAGGGGATTGAACTCATGCTGCAGTGACTGGTGATAGCTTGACAGAGCTGCCTTTAACTGCTGCACCACCAGGCAGGCCCCGTGGTCTAAAATATTATAAAATAAGTTATGTTGAACTAGGAGAGGGACCTCATTCATATAACTTATATTGAAGTATATTGTTACAATTATTCTGTTTTATTAACATCTTTGCTCTGCTCCACCTGTGCCTAATTTGTGGCTTCCTCTTTATCCAAGGCGTGTGTGTGTGTGTAGGAAGCAAGCAGAGCACCTGTGGTGTCTGGTGCCACCCATGCTTTCAGGAAGTACTGGGGTGTTGGAACATATCCTACAGAGAAAGGGGAAGGCTGTATTACTTTTTTTTTTTAAGTTTGTTATTTTTTATTTTCTTACATTGTTCATTTTTGTACAATATTTGATTTTCCCCTCAGATATAGTCCTAGTAACTCACCCATCACACTAGTACCTGGGAGCATAGTTCCTTGTGCTCTTCCCTCCCCTGTTGTGACCCCTCTTTCTTCCTCTCCTTTGCTGTTTGCCTCAGATCACTGGTCCGCTTGCAAGTTTTATCTTTTTCCTGATGCTTTGTTCAGTTTCCCTATATTCCACCTACAAGTGAAACAATCGATATTTTCCTTTTATTGGGATAACATTGGCTAACAACAACTGCATGTAGCTTAGGAGTATAGGCTCATCCACATTGACTTATTTTACATAGCATAATTCCTTCCAGCTTCATCCTGATGGCTGCAAATGGTGTTTCATTTTTGATCACTGAGTAGTATTCCACTTTGTATCTATACCACATCTTCTTGATCCATTCATCTGTTTTGGGGTGTTTAGGTTGTTTTCTTATCATAATTATTGTTAATAGTTGCTGCAATAAACACAGAAGGGATAAGTTCTTTTCAAATTAGTGTTTTTGCATACTTTGGGTAGATTCCTAGGAGTGAAATCAATGGATCATATGGTAGATCTGTTTTTAGTATTTTGAGACTGTATTACTTTTTTTTTAAAGGACTGCTCTTTTTTTTTAAGATTTATTTATTTATATAAGAACTGGGGTACAGGCCAGAGGCACGGGAGGGTGAGATGATTCACTAGAGACAGAGCGGGGAACAGACCAGGCAGATGGACAGAAAACACTGCTGAGAAGAGCAGCAGGTGAGGCAGGAGAGGTCTGCCTTGCCATGTGGGTTTCTCCCCCGCTGGGAATCAAACTGGCACTGCAGAGGCTGCGGACAGCTTCACAGTACTGTGCTCAACCTGCTGTGCCACTGGGGAGGCCCTGTATTACTTTTAATTCAAGTATTCCTAGTTGTTTCTCCATTGTGAGACTTTTCACATGAATTTTTTTTTAAAGATTTATTTATTTATTTATACAAGCACTGGGTACAGTCGGAAGCGTGGGAGGGTGAGAGAATTCACCAGAGCCAGAGGGGAGAGCAGAGCAGGCAGACTGACGAAATACACTGTTGAGGGGAGCAGTGGGTGGCAGGAGAGGACTGTGTGCCATGTGGGACCCTCCCCTGGTGGCTGGGTATTGAACCGGTGCTGCAGAGGCTGCGGGCAGCTTCACCCAGCGCTCAACCACTGTGCCACCGGGGAGGCTCCACATGAATTTTTTTTTCATGTATTAATATATGATTCTTTTTCCTCAAATAAAAGTCAAGATATTCAAGTTACTGCTGGACTATAAGTGGGTCTGTCCACTTTGGAAAGTAATTTGTTATGCCCTGCTGGATTTGATGTAGTATAACCACTTCTGGTTATGTACCTCAGAGAAATTCCCTCCTAATTTTGTTAAGATGTGTTGGCTCTGTAGAATTCTCAGGAATTTGCAGTAACATTGCTCATCTTAGCAATGAATGATTGATGATTGGAAACCACCTAACAGTCCCGCGTAGGGAAAACTGATATGTAAATTGTGATTTATTCACATAATAAGATATAAAAGGAATTTTGAAATAAATGAGCTATATCTATGCATCCATATCTACAAGGACAGCTTTTGAAAAATATAAATTCAGGTCAAAAAAGGGAAGTCCCAAAAGAAAACTCTGAGACTAGGAATGTAAATTTTAAAACACATTCACCCAAATTCATTCTTGTACTTGCATACATATGCGCTAAAAGTGCACATGCATTAGGGAGAATAACTCAGACCAACTGCTTCCCCAGTGTTTTCGAATATCTCCTGTGGTGTTAGCCTATTTATCTATAAATGGCAAGTTAAGTTCCACTAGGAGATCGATGAAACTATAAGTTGAACTTTTTCTCAATATAAATAACCAGTGTGCCTGTGATGGTATCACAGTGTGGGCCGAGACTACTGATAGTTCCATTATTTAGAACGTGCCACGGCCTTCCCCACCTGTGTGTTGACAGGCCCTTAGGAATGGGGCTGATGTTACCGTGGGGAAGTGAGAGCAAGCCGTCTTTGTCATTGATGACAGTATCTCTTTGGAATACGTGATCATATTTATTCTCTCTATTACTGTGCTACTTAGGAAATGTTCAATAATAAAAGGAATGAGAATAGTGTTGCTTTTCTGAACAGAAAATATGGTTCCATTTGCAGTAATGTCTTCTTTTAGTCAGATTCATTATGTGGCATGGGGCTGACAGTGAAGTTCTACTAGCTGAGACCAAATGCTGATTTATAGGTGTGGCTCTCTGTAATGTAACGGGGATGATACCGTCTCAGACCTGACGCTTCTCCACTGCCATTCTCTGTGTCTCCCTGCAAGGGTCACTTCCAGACAGAGCCAGTCCCAGGCTTGCAGGCACCCACCTGAATCCCCCAGGCAGCCAGAAGTCATTTGTCCTGCAAGAAAGTCCTGCTTAGGATTCAAGTGGGTGTGCTTAGGGTCCCCTACCTATTCTGGAAACAGTCGCTGTGGCAACTATTAGCTGGAGTATTTGACCCCAGTCAGTATGAATGGGACCATTCACACTATCAAATCAACCCCTTCCATCAATTTTTTCCACTGCCCCTTCCACTTGCCTTTTGTCAATCACCATGATATTTAGCATCTAAGAGTTAATTATCTTGTTATTTATTTACTTTTTAAAAAAGATTTATTTATTTATTTATTTATTTACTTACTTATTTATACAAGCACTGGGTACAGTCAGAAGTGAGAGAGGGTGAGAGAATTCACCAGAGCCGGAGCGGGGAACAGAACAGGCAGACTGACAAATACACTGCTGAGGGAGCAGCGGGAATGGCAGGAGAGGTCTGTTACGCCATGTGGGACCCTCACCTGCGGCCAAGGATTGAAGCGGTGCTGCAGAGGCTGCAGGCAGCTTCGCAGCCCACCGCTCAATCATTGTGCCACCAGGGGAGGCCCTTTTATTTGCTTTTTGAAAACATTTTCATTGAGGTAACATTGGCTTATAACATTGTGTAGAGATGTAGATTCATACCTCCTCTGAGGTATGAGGTCACACCACACAACAGCCACTACCAAAGCACCCATGATCTTCCACCCTAGTGGAGCATTGGGCCTCTTCTCTCCATTTTGGTCCCCAACCTCTGGTAGCCTCTGGTAGCCTCAAATCTAATGTGCACATAGGTATATCGAGGGTTTGCTTTGGTTTAGTTTTGCTAGTTCTTTGTTTTGCTTTTCTGTCCTACATATGTGTGAAATCATTTGGTATTTTCCTTTTTTATCTCTGACTAATTTCATTTAGCACCATGTCCTCTAATTCTCCAATTCCATCCATGTTGTCACAAATGGTAAGCTTTCATCTTTTTTTTTTTTTTCAATAGCTGAGTAATGTTTCATTGTATATACAGACTACATCTTCCTAATCCACTCACCTGTCCTTGGACACAGGTTATTTCCAAAAGTTGTCTGTTGTAAGTGAACTTAGAAATGCATACATCCCTTCACATTGGTGGTTTACATTCTTTGGATTGGTGCCTAGGACTGGAACTGCTAGATTGTATGGTAGGTTTATTGTTAATATTTTGAGGAACTTCCACACTGCTTTCCAGAGGGGCTAAACCAGTTTACATTCCAGCCCACAGTAAACGAAAGTTCCTTTCGCTTTAGTGGTTGTGGTAAGGTATGCACACATACCAAAATGTGAAACTCTACTCTCAAAACTTATATAAATACTTATGGCAATTATAAATCAATAAAAATTATTTATTTTTTAAGATTTATTTTATGTTTGTGTAGAAGAAGTGAAGTGCAAACCAGAGGTGTGGGGGATGAGAGGATTCACCAGAGACAGAGTTGAGAGCAGAGCAGATGGATCTACTGAAATGCACTGTTGAGGGGAGCAGTGGGAGAGACAGGAGAGGTCTGCTGCCCCATATGTGGGTCAGCTCCCTGACCGTGATCTAACTCAGGCTGCCACAGTGATGGCACTGAGACTTAACCCCTGAGCCGCCAGGGAGGCCCCAAAAATTTATTAAAAAAAATGGATGAGGGGAGGTGGTGTGGTGTGTGGGGTCCGGGTTCTGGCATGCCGACCCTATGGCATGTGCCTGCCTTGGCTTCTCTTCTTGACTGCTTTCTTTTCACTCATCAAAGAGAGCACATGATTAGTAGACTGTGCATGTTTTCAGTATTCCTGAGTTCTGCTGAAGCATAATAGACTCCTGGAAATGAGTGGCCTTTCCCAGGTGAGATTTTCCTTTCCTGAACTCATATTCATCAGCAGTAGCATTTGGCTGCATGTGAATCAGGAGCGTTCCTCTAAGAGATGTACCAGAAATTGCCTTGTTCAATGCTGGGCTTAAAGACAGAAGCTGGTCTTTCCCACTTGGAGAAAATTAGCGATGGAAGCTGGTTCATTAGCTGCCTTCATTTGCGCAGATCCTGCTGGAGATGGGAGATCCCACTTTCATCAGGATGCTGCAGGGTACAACCCACATACATGCAGGATTTGAGTGAAAACCTAGTCATGATGCGTCAGTTTATGGAGGTTTGCATTGCTGGATTACTCTGGGCTGGGCACGTGGCCATGCTCAGATAACACTTAAATCAGGCACTAAGTGTAATTAAGTCCCACCCTCAGTACTGCTCTCCTTTGAAGACATTTTTATTCACCGTGATTTAGAACATGACAATTGGGTGAGATTAAAGCAGCAAAATGCGCCTATAAAACAAACCCCTGAAAATAGCAAGGGACTATAAAATTTTATAAAGGGAAGACCGCACATGCCTCCAATCTGATAATGCTTTTGTGAGCTAGTAGATTAACTGGGAAATAAAAGTAAGCCAATACAGTATGTGCCACCTCCAAACCATAAATCGCATGTTATTGTTTAGTGTAACTTTTTATGTTTCTTCCCCAAATGACTCCTTAGCATGTTGGAAACACTCCACGCAGCACACACTTAATTAGCCTTCCTGGGGATTGGCTCAGGAGACTGAGCATGAGGAATGTGGGTGACAGTTGTTTTAATGACACTGTATTTGTTTTTTAGGGGAGTTCTGTGGTTCCTGTAGTTGCCACTTTGATTTTCTTAGTTACTTGGTTTGTATTTGCCTTCCATCGGATGGAACCGATTTCTGAGGCTCTTGACAGTAATCGCTTTTCTCTTTGAGTCCCGGGTTTTTACAACAACACATCACTTTAATGCTCATCTGCTCCAGCACCTTCTTTTAAAAATAAAGATGCTGAGGTTGTAAGCATTGAGTGGCTTGCTCAAATTCCCATATTGAGTAAGGGACACACTGAATTCTCTTTTGGGGATAATTCCTTAATATGTCCTTTTGCTTAAAATTCTTTGTTTTTTTTTTCTCCTGTTAGAACTGAAATAGTATATAGTATAGATGTTTTTTCCTATTATAATATATAAAGGCTCTTATTTAGAACATTTAGAAAACTCAAAATATATTTTGAAGTAAATTGAAAAAAAATTGTCTAAAATCTTAGGGCTTTTACAAATCTTTTTACCTATAGATAACTGAACTTCTTATAATTTGAATTTGCCTTCCTGACATATGGATACTACCTTATAGATGTCATTCTACATAATTTTAACATCTTATGTTCATCACTAGCTCTTCTGTGGCATTCATTCATCCTTGTATATATTCATTCATAAATCTACCCGCCCAACCACCTATCCATCCATTTGTCCCTTCATCCCTTCATCCATCCATGTATCCATCTGCCCACCCATCCACTCGTTTATGCTTTGATTTAAACCCTTGCCTTCTAACCTATGCCAAGTGCCATGATGCTATGGACAATGGAAAAGGTGCTTGATTTCTGTTGATGAGACAGTTAAGTAAACAGTCCCCCCATTGCACAGCAGAACATCCTATGCAATAGGGGAAAGCCTGGGTGACTTCATAGCCTGAAGATAGCAAGGAGTTGAGGCCAAGAGAATAGTGAAGATGCAAAAGAGGAAAAATAGCTGGAGTGCTTTAGGAATGGTGGGGTGGTTGGAGAAAAAGAAAAAGAAAAAGAAATCAGATATATCAGACTCTAAAGGAAGCTAGACTTATTTGCCATTATTACTTATTTTTCATAATTTTAATTGACTTTTCCAACCATTCATACAATTATATAATTTGGAGAGTTCAATATCCCCCCAATATATGTGCAGTGCTTAACTCATCCTCCACCAAAGCTGCAGGGCCAATGCCTAGTCATGTTTCCTCTTTTATTCCCTTCTCTTTCCCTTCTCCCCTCTGAAAACCTGTATAAGAATGATTTTTTTTTGTGTTTTGTCAGTTTGTTTCCTTTGTTATTTATATTCCACATATGAGTGAAACCATTACCTTAAGAGACATGCATTTTGTCCTTAAACTCAGTATTTCATTTTTGAAACAGCTGAGTAGTAATCCTTTGGGTATATAGTACACAATTTCTTTATCTAGTCATCTGTCCATGGGCATTTAGGTTGGTTCCATATTTTGGCTACTGTGGATAATGCTGCTGTGGAAATACAAGTGCAGATGGGATTTCCATATTGATTTTTTTGAGCTGTCTCCATATTCTTTTTCATAGGGGCTGCACCCAAATTGCATTTCTAATATTTAAATATAAGGAGAGAAATAACATTTTGAACTGATTCTACTCCTGTAAGTAACTAAGGTGAACAATTTGGAATTACCAAGATCATTCAGTGAACTGGAGACCAGGGAGTTTTAGTTCTAGCCTCTTCATGTTACTTTGTCTTATGCAGCAATGTCTCTTGATCATTTTTGAATATAGGTTCTGTTTGTCCCATGTGATATGGGAATAGCCGAATAAAACATAACATGTCCACAATATTTTGATATTGCCAAAAAGAGTCTATTAGTGGCTGTTGGAATTTGCATGGAACTCATTTTGCAATTGTAGACTTTTCTCACATTCAGACAGCATAAACTTTAGAGTAATACTACTGTTGAATTTATGGAGACTCTGAAATTATTATTGAAAAAGAAATGCAGCTTTATTACCTTCATATACATAATTTGAATTAAGTTAATAAAGAATTGCCTAATAGACGCCTTGATAAACCTCCTTTAATGAATACATGAAAATAATTTGTAATTAGAATAATAATTTTATGCAAATGAAAGTTGATGAGGTTTTCAAGTGCCTGGAGAGAGTTTGTTTTCTGAAATAGGATAAGAATGCCTCCCAGAGATACACAAATACAGATTCTTTCATTTGCATAGTGCTTCCTCATTTTTCAAGGTATAAAGCTTTAAATAAAACCCTCATTTGATCCTCCTAATAACCTTGTAAAGTATAGTAAGAGTCTTTGGTCGCATTTTTAGATGAGAAGTCAGAGATTCAAAGAAGTTAAATGAATTGCCCTAAGTCACAAAATTAGTCATTGCTGGAATTCAACCTAGAATTTAGGACTTGGCATAAATTCAAGGAACAATAAGGATAAAGGAATCCTAGTTATATTTCTCAAAACGTGGATGATATGATGTTGGCTTATGGTTACCTCAGTAAACTGAAGCAAGCCCATAAAACTCAAATGCTGAAAAGAGATTTTCTTTCATGCTTTGAGGATGAAGGTAAAATTTTCCTCTTTTAGATATTATCACTTTAAGTCTTCAGTTATTAGCAATTTGGGAACTCTATACTACCTAAGGAAGACCTTCACTTTTTGAGAATTTGAAAGTCAGCCACCTCAAAAAGCATCTGTTTTAGAATATACCCCAGAAAGAAAGCATTGATTTTGTATTCCTACTATTCATTGACTGCTTTCATGAATAAAAGTGAAAAAGTTAAATTTTGAAAGAATTGCAGTAATTTCTGGCTTTCCATTTACATAGTTGAAAGCAATGACCAGATCCTTTTCTGCAAAGCTAAGTAATAAGGTGTAAGATTATGCACTGTAGATTGATACTAAGTTTTAAAAAGAATTTCATAAATATAATAGCACATGTCTATCAAGGAATTTTAAATTAATTGATTAATCAGTCTTATTTATTTATTTATTTATTTATTTATTTATTTATTTATTTATTTTTGTGGGACCCTCGCTGGTGGCCGGGGATCGAACTGGTGCTACAGAGGCTGCGGGGGCAGCCTCGCAACCCAGCGCTCAACCGCTGCGCCACCAGGGGAGGCCTGATTAATTAGTTTTTAAATTGAGGTATTATTAGGATACTCCCATCAGGTATTGCCACTATTAGTAAAAATATTGTCCTCTTATAAATACATAGATCCAAAAAAGGAGGCAGAAAGTAACTTCAAACCCTGAAAATATGAGCGACATGTAAAATCACTGTAGCATTTCCTGACCATATTATGAAATTGGTGTAAAAACTCATCTTCCAGGTCTACACTCCTGTTTCTCTATGCCTTCTATCCAAAAGCCTGTGACATGCATGCTTTGTGCAGCATTATGCTTAGGCTATAATACAATGATTTTAAAGTATTCTAAGTAGATTGTAAATTATTTTGCACTCACAGAAACACTTCTCAGCTGCTTAGTATAAGACTTTCCCATCTGTCTGTTTTCCATGACAACTTTTGAAGAAACTGATAGAATTTGTTACACTTGACAATGAACAAAAATATAATGAGAATCTGGATAGAATGGAGTAACTTGTAGTAGAATAATGCTCATGTTGAGAACAACTAAAAGATACAGATAACCATTTAAAAGTTCTGCCTAAATGCATCAAAGAGTTTTTAGAGTAATGAGAACTAGAATGGATAAAATTTCAGAGATGGAGAAACCATAGGAAGATAAGCTGATGATTGATTTCTCCTTTTCCCCTGGGGAAATTTGCTGGGCATAGGTAGGAAGCAGAGAATGAGGAATCTGCCCAAACCGAGGGCTGCTATTAAGGAAAAGATAAAAGTACAGAACTTTTTGTGGTCTCATGGAATAGACTGGAAAAAAAAAAAAAGGGACTGGAGGAATCTAAAATGTAGCCCATTCTCCCCTCAATATGTTTGCTACATTCTGAAAGCAAATGAGGTGGGAAACTTAAAAATAATGCAAGATAAAAATGTTTGGGAAATAGTGTTGAGGAAGCTAAGTGTTTAAGAAACACTGGGATAATGAGCCTGGTGAATACATGGATGTTTACTTGGAAGCTGTACAAACCAACACCGAAGGGGGAGTAGACACCTACAGTTTAAGTGAGCCTTACTAAAACTGGCCCAGCCTCAAAGCAGACTAGTCCATAGTTGGATAAAGGTGATTAACTCTGAATTTTTCTGTGTAGCAGATAAAAGGGCAAATCTTCTCTGGAGGAAGCTAACATAATGTGAAACCTCTACAATTTTTAACACAGCATCTGGAAATCAATTAGATATCATTAAAATTTCAAGAGGAAAAAACTGATTTAACCTCTGATAAATAATTAATGGATCAACCATAGAATGCATTCTACAGGTAATCCAGAAACTGACATTGTAAGAAAAATATTTAAAGATGGTTAGGATTAATGTGTTCAAGAAATTAGAGGAAATAAGTAGCAATGAATAAGAATACAACTGCACCACGGAAATAAAATCTATAAAAAGAATCAAATGAAAATGGTAGCAGCAAACAATACAGTGCCTTAAGTTAATCAGTCAGTAAATATGTTTCATGCCAGAAGCCAGGAACAACTGAAGCATAAAGAAAAAAAGAAGGCAAAATAGATGAAAGGAGGTAAAGAATGTAAAATACAGTATAAATGTCTATCATACAGTTATTGGAATATTAAAAGAAATACAGATTTTGTGGTACAATGTTAAGAATGACTATGAATGTTCCAACTATGATAAATGACATAAATCTGTAAATTCCAGAAAATCTGTGAGTCACAAGTAGAATAAATACAAAGAAAATCATTCTTGGGTACATCAGTAAAACTGATAAGAACTAAATATGAAAAATCCTGAATAGTAGCTGGAGATGTGTTGGACAAACAACTAGAGAGAGAATTATAAAATGTTATTTTCAAAGTGGTAACAATGATACCAACAACTGACATCCTAACAATAACAATGGAAGCCTGAAGATAATGGAATTACATTTTCAAGTCAATGATGGAAAAAAAAAATGCCAACCTGGAATTCTTTACTCAGTGAAAATGAAGATAAAATGAATTTTTTTCTTGTAAAGGAAGAAATAAATATTCTTTAATCTCTATAAAAATTTTATTTTATTTTAATTTTTTAATATTTATTTATTTTATTTATACAAGCACTGGGTACAGTCAGAAGGTCAGGAGGGTAAGAGAATTCACCAGAGCCAGAGCGGGGAGCAGAACGGGCTGACTGATGAGATACACTGCTGAGGGGAGCAGTGGGCGTAGCAGGAGAGGTCTGTGCGCCATGTGGGACCCTTGCCAGCGGCTGGGGATCAAACCAGCACTGCAGAGGCTGCGGGCAGCTTCACAGCCCAGCGCTCAATTGCTGTGCCACCAGGGGAGGCCCAAAATTTTATTTTTTTTAAAGATTTATTTTTACTTATTATTGCATATAAGAACTGGGATATAGACCAGAGGGGTAGGGGTTGAGAGGATTAGCTAAAGACAGAGTGGGGAGCAGGACAGGCAGATGCACTGAAATACACTGCCGAGGGGAGCAGCGGGTGAGAGTCAGGAGAGGTCTGCTGTGCCATGTGGGTTAGCACCCTGACGGGGGATTGAACTTGTGCTGCAGTGACTGCAGATAGCTTCATAGGTTGTGTCTTAACCCCTTGTGCCACCAGGGAGGCCACTGTGTAAAAATTTTAGATAAATACTTTAGTTAAACAAAAATTGAAAGATTGTCTTATTGCACACTGCACTAAATTATAAAGGAGTTCCTCAAGAAGAAGGCAGTGATGCAGGAAGAAATAAAGAGAAATGGAATGAGAACTAGATGACTAAATGTAGTTAAATATTGATTATATAAAACAATGATAATAATGTATTGTGAATTTAAATGTATATATTAAATGCAATAATACAATAGTTACAAAAATATAAAAATATTAGTGGAGTACCATCAATCAAAATTAAATGTCTTTTGTTCTGGTATCCTCAGAATGTAGTCATGGTAATGTTTATGACTATAATTAGTAAAGGGTGCCTATTTTAGGGTAACCACTAATTCCAGAAAATAATTTGTTATTAACAACTTAATGGAGAAAAAAGTAAATAATATGAAATATTATTTTCATCTAAGGGAGAGAAGAAGAATATACAGATAAAAGAAATAGAACATGAATGATAAAATACATATATAAATGAAGTTTATTATTTCTTTCAGTTAATGGATATAAAAGACTGAAATTGTTATAATGTCCTAAAAGTAGTCCTATGTGTGTACTGCTTATGAGAGGTCCACTTTCAATATTCCCAACAGAGAAATACTAAAAGGGCGGAAAAGGATACCTTATAGATAGTAATCAAAAAAAAAAAGGTGCTAGAGTTTCTTAAAGCCAGAAAAGTAGATTCTAAAGCTAGATGCATCCTCAGATAAAGAATATCGTGATTGTAAAGAAGATTTCATAGTCCTAAGTTTGAGTGAAACTGGTACCATTGTTTTAAAAATATTTAAAGCATTGGGCCTCCCCGGTGGCGCAGCGGTTGAGCACTGGGTTGCGAAGCTGCCCGCGGCCTCTGCGGTGCCGGTTCGATCCCCTGCTGCTCCCCGGCCACCAGAGGAGGGTCCCACATGGCGCGCAGACCTCTCCTGCCGCCCGCTGCTCCCCTCAGCAGTGTGCTTCGGTCCTTCTGCCTGCTCTGCTCCCCGCTCTGGCTCTGGTGAATTCTCTCACCCTCCCGCGCTTCTGACTGTACCCAGTGCATGTATAAACAAAACAAACAAACAAACAAATAAATAAAACATGCCTCTATTAAAAAAAAAAAGAATTAAAAAAATATTTAAAGCAATAAATGACCAAAACAACCTTAAAGACAGAATCATAATGTTAATATCAATTGGAATGAACATCATAAATGATAGAGCAGGTATCCCCAAATCAATACAGATATTGGAGATCTGAACAACATAATTAACAAATAAGAACTAATTAGTAGATATAAGGCACTGCATCCAAGCATGAGAGAAATCATATTTTTCCAAGTACATTATGAATTAATACCCAAACTGACCATATGTTTTCTTATAATGCAAGTCTTATCAAATATCAAAAGACTTTAATCATTGAGAATGTGTTATTTGATTATAAAGAGAAACAAAGCTAGAAATAATTTTTTTAAAAGCTAGAAAACAAATCCATTGTAAATTGAATAGGGTCTTCTAAATAACCTGCTTGTCAAAGAAGATATCACATTGGTAGTTAAACATCTTTTTGATATGATTATCAAAACTTGTGAGATGCACCTAAAATATTACACAGAGGGTATTAGTGAAAGAAATTATGAAGGCAAGCTCTGTAATTAATTTTTTTTTAGATTTATTTATTTATACAAGCACTGGGTATAGTCAGAAGCAGGGGAGGGTGAGAGAATTCACCAGAGCCAGAGCTGGGAACAGAACAGGCAGAGTGATCAAATACACTGCTGAGGGGAGCAGTGGGTGGCAGGAGAGGTCTGCATACCCTGTGGGACCCTCGCAGGTGGCCAGGGATCGAATCTGTGCTGCAGAGGCTGCGGACAGCGCTCAACCGCTGTGCCACCAGGGGAGGCCCAAGCTCAACAAGCATACAATAGGAAAAATTCAACGAAGCTGACAGTGGATTGTTTACAAAGATTAATAAATAGCAAGATGATCAAGGGATTAAATTCTTTTTTTTTTTAAGATTTACTTATTTATGCATACAAGAACTGGAGTGTAGATGCAGGGGGGTGGTGGTGAGAGGATTCACCAGAGATGGACTGGGGAGCAGAACAGGTGGATCCACTGAAACACACTGCTGAGGGGAGCAGTGGATGAGACAGGAGAGGTCTGCTGCACGGTATGGGTCAGCTCCCTGGCTGGGGATTGAACTCATAGCTGGGGATTGAACTAGGGCTGCAGTGACTGCCTATAGTTTCATAGTGCTGAAAATTAACCCCTTGCACCACCAGGGAAGCCCACAGGGATTAATTCTCCAAATCAGGAACAAAAAAGATGGCATATCCTAAAAACATTAAAAAAGACGCTAAAAGGATATTGCATGAATCCATTTGAAATTCAAAATGAAAAATACAGATTCTTTGAAAAGCAGAACCTACGAAGATTAACAGAATATGAAACAGAAAATTTGAATCTGCTACTAAAAATCTCACTAAGAAAATTCCAGACCTAGATGTCTTCATGCATTTCTTTCAAACATGTAAAATAGAAATAATGTATATTCATAATGCTTTTCAGACAAAAGGAAAAGGGAATATTCCCCTCTTTATTTGATAATTTTGATCACAAAGACTATGGAGATCTGTAAGTTAGGAAACTAGGTATCAGGCTGTGTGAATAAAGAATTCAAAAAAGAGTTTTGACCCTTGAAATAATCTTTTTCTTTTTAGAATAATGAATACTTTATTTATACTTCAAATACATTACCATACTATTCAGGACTTATTTGTAATTGCCTAACATCTTAAAAAAAAAAAACTTCAATAAAATTGTCATTGAATTTCAGTACATTTTTATATACATGGATAATAGTATAGAGAGCTGTACTTCAGTTGAGTTCTACTATTAAAGATCCTTTGATGATAAATGTGTTGCAAGTAAAGTGTGTTAGTTGAGATTCCGAAGACCCAGGTTCAAAGTATCCATAACCCTAGGCTAGTAACTTGTTACCTCAGAGTTTTGTTTCTATCTCTCCACTGATGGTTTGGGCTAGACAATATTCTGATGAGATCTGTCTTTTCATTCTATGTTATTGAGAGAGTGAGTGGCAAGTTGTGGAGAGAGTAATCTGGGCACTGAGTTGCTAAAATTTTCAGCTACCCAAGAAAACTCAAACAGGCTACCCCACAGTAAGATTGCGGATGTCAACAGGTGGCCCAGAGACAGTTTGTGAGCTCACAGACTCTTGCATGATGTACTTAGGTCTTCCTATGTCAGTGGGAAAACAGACACCGAAGGCAATAGCTTCTGGTCACCAGATTAGCATCTTTTGCTGAAACCCTTTCCCTTACATTCTAAGTCATTCTCCTCTGCCTATTCACCAGCAAAACTCCACTCAGCTTTTCCTTTTCTGTTATGGTCATAGAATATAAAAATATTGAGCCTCTTAGTTTTTATGATGCCAGTATCTCCAAGGAACTTGTCAACAGACGTGTAACTAATTTCACCTTCTATGTGTATTTTATTTTGTAACGGTGACACTAAGTATCTCCTGTTTCCTTTGTGAAAATATCTGCCTAAAAGATGTGATTGAGTATTTTATGTAATGTTTTTTCCGAAATTCAGTCCACTAGACTGACTTTCTAACCAATACCATCCTGCACACTATTTCTGTGGAAGAATCTGCATACATTTTAATATCAGGAGTATTACTTGAAACAGTAGTAATTGTATGGTGTGTATTGTAGCTGTTTTTACCAGATGACACTGGAGACAGAATACATGTTACTAAATTGCCCTTCTTAGACAGATTTTTTTCTCTAACCACAGGTGTCATGTTGATGCAGTTTTAGACTGTGATCTCAGCCTCTGTCTGTAGGAGGTGACAGACAGCAGGATGCCAAAAACAGCTGTGTAAGGGATGTTTTTCAGAGGAGCACATTAAAAGCATAGGAGATGAGAGGGTTTGGGCTGGTCCTGTGTCTGGTCATGTGACCTTTGCTTGGGGGGGGGTGCTTCTAGGGAGAAATAGATTGTCAATGGTTAATGAACCATTGCTAGGACCCATTGGCAATACTTACGTTTATATTAAGAAGTTTGTAGAGGAAACCTAGGGAAGACATTCATGCAAGTAGTTAAACATGCGTTTCTCTTTCTTTGTTTTCTAGGGGAATCCCTAAGGGATTTTGATATGTTGTTGCTTTACCTGCTATAATTAAGATACTTGCATTCATTTGGTGGACAAGTCATCATTGCACTTTATACCTCTTTTTGTCCAAAGGACAGATGCCACACCTTTATCCAAGTATCTGTAGATGTGCCTTTTTTATTTAATTTTTTTTAACAGATTGAGTCCCCATAGAATTCCTTCCACAAAGCACCCGTGCACCATCACCGCCGTCCACTATGCTCCTCCCTCCCTCTCTCCGATCCCTCTGCCTCCTCCTCCCCTGCAGTATGTCTCTGGTTTATAATTGTCTGTTTTTGCTTTGTTGTATTTTGTACTGTTATTTATTTTTTTATACTGATGTCTTATTTGGTTCCCCTATGTTCCTGCTATAAGTGAAACCATCGATATTTTTCTTTCTCCTCCTGGCTTATTTCACTGAGCATAAATCCTTCTAGCTCCATCCATGTTGCTGTGAATGGCATGAGTTTATCTTTTTTGATTGCTGAATAATATTCCATTGTGTATATATACCACATCTTCTTGATCCAGTCATCTATTTTTGGGTAATTGTGTTGTTTCCAGGTTTTTAGTTGTGCCTTTTTTTGTATATTAAATAAACAGCCCACGATTCACAGATCTGTTTTATATGCATGTTTCTAAACAATTTTATATGCATAAGATCTAAACAATTGTCCTATTTTAAGAGGTCCTACTTTATGGTTTTATTCCCATAAGCATCAACAATCATTTTATTATTTATCAGATGTAAGTGGCTACTGGTATGTGATACAAATCACAATCCCCACCAAAATGGATTGTTTCTTCATTAAAACCACAGCATTGTTGCGTGCCTGCTTCTATTACTTCGTACAAAGAACAATAAGTATAACCTCTTTTGTCTCCTCATCCCCTTCTGACTTACATACCCACAGCATAACTCATATCCATTGCTCATTTTATTTCTACCCCTTTTCCTTTTTTGTTTTTCTGGGATAATTTGAGAAACCAAAGCTCCATAACAGGTACTGATTGTACTTCCTAAGTCCTAAGTCCTGACTTAACACTGTATCATGCATCCCCTGAGAGCCTTTGTGTTTTATTTTGTGGCTGAATACCTATTTCTCTTTAATACACATTCCCTTATTTAAAAAAAAAAAACAGTTTGGATTCATTTGTTGTTTGAGTATTGTCTCAACTATTTCTTTCCCATTAGACATCAGCTATTGCCAGTCTTAGTTTTCTTTCAGTCTGTCTGGCGAGTTATATCCAGACTGGTAGGTTCTAGAATTATGTTTTATGAATGTCATCTGTTGATATTTTGACTTCCAGGATTGCTGTTAAAAAATCTGATGCCTATCTGGTTTTTGTTTTCTTGGTGGGTGAATTTTCCCTTTTTCCCTGATAGCTTTATAACTTCCTTAATTCTAAAATTTCACACACATTACTAGATCATGCCTGGGATGGTGTCTTTTTTAAATCAATGCAGCCCACAACTCGTAAGTCCTTCCAGTTTTCAGGTTCAAATCTTTGCTCTGTTTGGGGAAGTTTTTTTCTTTTTATTTTCTAGTATTGGTCTTTATTCTGTAATGCTATTGCCTTTATTTCACTGAGTCCCTTTTCTTCTTTTTGTATTATGTTGAATGTGTCATCTTAATTTTGTAATGTTTTCTTTCGTGATTTCCATGTTTTTTTTCCTCTGTTTTTTATTTAATCTTTCAGCTACTCATTGTGACCACAGCAGTCAACTCATCCTCATTGTTAAGCCGTTTATTGAATTTTATGTTAAAAAATCACATTTTTTAAGTTCCAGAACATCTTTTGAGAATTAGGCTGGACTTTCTGTAAGTACCTTGAATGATTTGTCACTTAGGTGCTCATATCTCTTTCAGGACTATGAGTTTACCTGAATTTACCTGAGTGTACCACTCCTCTGGGATTTTGCTTCTCAAGAAGGGAAGGTGTTTTTCTCTGTTGGTTAACTGGGATTAAATCCCATAGTTGGTGAAAAACAAAGAGATTTCTCGCATACTGGATAAGGGACTTAGGTCAGGCTGTTAAGTCTCTCCTACCAGAAAAGTAGAAAACACATTATGCTTCTTCCAGCTATGAGAGGAGAGATGACAGATCACATTTATTTAGCATCCTCCTGGACCTTACAGCTGGGGAGACTCAGCGTTCTTGAAAGGGGTGAAGTTGAACTCTTCTCACTCTGCTCTGCTGAGCACTGTAGACCTGGAATTAGCATGCTTCCTGCAGGGATCCCAGCCTCTCCCGCCCTTATGGAGAATGTGCTTCAAGTGCCTTCCATATGGCCTTCCCTCAATTCTGCATGCTTTTAGACATCTGACAGCAGCTTCCTGCTTTGGAGAGGCAGCTGGCTGAGCTGATGGAGAGGGACATACTGTGTAGCTGGCTATGTTTTCAGCGCAATTGCTTCGTTCCTTTGTAAGGGTGATAATGAAAATAAGGGGAATAATAATAATAGTAGTCTGTAGGTTACCACATTCTGCCTGCTACAAATTCCAGATGGTAACAGAATTGAGGAGAAGGGATTCTGGACACCTGGCTCTAGTAGCAACTCCGACAAGAGTAAGTGGTTGAGTCTTTGTGCTCCTGTTTCTCCTCTGGAAATTGGAATGATTATAATAATGCCCTTTGGAGATGATAAACTTTAGGGGCATCTAACATGCCATTACTTTCTCCTTCCCCAACCTTGTCACTTAATATTACTCTGCCGAAGGGCTGCCCCAGGCAGTTCTGCTGTCCTATCAGACCAGGTTCCCCAGGTAAAGTGAAGGGGTTAGTAATAGATACTTGTCTCAGTTTGGGTCAGATGAAAGTGTCTTGCCCAAATTTGGAATTGAGAGACTCCTTTCTGCCCCCAAAGGTTACTGGAGAGAAGACAAACATAGAAGCTAAGCATACTATTGTGGGGTGGCCAGCCATCTTGGCCATCTGCGATGAAAAGCCAGAATGCACCCTGGCACAGAGGTGAGTGCAGATAAATTCCAGACAGAGAGAGAATGACATGGGGGAGAATTTCCTTAGTTCCTGATAGTTTCCTAGTTCCTGGCTTCAGTCTTTCTCCATTGTTTGATTAAATTTTCTGCCCTAGGGAATTAAGAGTCTGCTTCTAGATTAGTAACAAATTCCACGCATTTCCTATGTGGTTATGTTAGTTTGGGTGAGTTTCTGTTGCTAACAATGGAAGATTCCTAAGACACTTAACTTTAAAACTGGCAAAAAGTGTTTGTGTAGAAAACAGGAATAGAAACATTGCCTTGGAAAATGAACAGACTACAAAGACCCAACTCTTACTATTCGCTGTTCAAAGGCAAATTCTAATGTAGCTATAACTGGATGTATAGACCAGATCAGGGTGAGGTCTGCTGCACCCTGTGAGTTAGCTACCAGGCCAGGGATCAAATTTAGGCCACAGTGGCTGGTGATAGTTTGACAGGGATGAGACTTTAACCCCTGCGCCACCAGGGAGGTCCTGGAACATTTTTTTTTTTTTTTTTTAGCAGCTCATCAAGATGGACTTTGGTTATACTTTGGAAACAATCTACTTTTCCTCTGTATTTCTAGAGTTAGAGCAAAGATGTGGAGAGTAGGTAAATCAACATGCTGGTCCCTTTAAGTTCTCCCTGAACTTCTTCCTCATGTATATTTGCTACCTGAGGAATCCATCTCCACTGGGGATAGGTTGTATTTTTCCTTAAAGGAAAGCAGGCCCATGGGGAGAAAGGCAGTTGAAGCTTTGACAGATTCTTCTAAACCTCTATCTCTAGGAAGGAAAACAGCACAAAATTCATGCTTTCTCACATGTCACTACATCAGGGCCCTACAAGCATGAAAAAAGCCAGATGTAATCTCTTCTAGCCACTTTTTACAATCATTCATGCAAGATGGAAAAAAGTAGATTCATCCCAACTGGGTCTGTGAGTGTCCAGTCAGGAAAACAAACCAAGCACTAGACCTCAGCAGAGGGGATTGGATTATGCAGAAACCTCACTACAGAGATGATGGGAAAACTCTTGGAGCAAGCTGGGGCATGAGGCCATGCAGCCTTGCCAGGACTCTGGGAGACAATCAAAGACTGGGGAACAGAGACTCCAGATAGGAAGGAGTGCCTGGGCAGGGCTGTCCTGGCTGGAGGGGGTCACCGAGAGAGGAGCTCTTGGATCCATGAGGGACTCATGCCTCTGCTGGAGAAGAGACTGCACAAGACTTGGAGGTCCTCTATCCCCTGACCACTCCCCTCTCCCATGTAATGGTCCTTGCATTGGATGATCCTTCTGAAAGGAATTTGTTGCAGGGGCCTGGTAGATGTAATTTTCTGAGATACAGAGCAGAGCAGAGAAGGGATGGGGGGTGATATTGACTGTGAGTGGACTGGAGTGACAGTCTTTGAAGACATTTCAGTGACATAGTTTTAACTCTGTTTCCTGCACATCACAATTTTCACTGGAAGTGGAACTCTTTTCTAGATTGATTTGATGTGTAGATTTGTTAAATGAGCAGTGTCAGGAAATATTGTTTCCCTATGTTCATGTTTAATGCTGTATTGAGACAGGGAAGGTAAGGCTCTGATTTTCATCTCTGTTTATTGTCGATCATCATGATGAATTTGAATTTATGTACGGGTAATACAGATGGATTTCAGAGCTATGCTGTAGGTGTAGCAAGAAAAATGTTAGTCATTTTTACAAATGGTTTGAGTGTTGGGGAGTCATCATTCTAGTTACTTGATATAAATTTCTTGAATGAGAAAAATCATGAAGGGATAGAAATCCTGTGTTTTTTAGGGCTTTTTCAGAAAACATTTTGCTGTTGTATTAATTTCACTTCTAAGTTATGTGATTGGTTTATCTAAACAAATTACTGTAATTCAGAACATCAAATTATGAGTGCGGAGGAGTTTATTAATTGAGATTCTGAATATTCAGGGTTGGAGGAATGAATTGAGATTCTGAATATTTAGGGTTCAAAGACTGTCATTCCAGATTGACCTCTTTTGCCTGACTACAGAATATGGCCACCGAGACTGTAGGATGGGACTGTAACGGTGCAGGCACACAGCATGCAGACACAGGTGTTAGACACACAGGTTAAAATGCTAGCTTGGTTCTCTTTGTTTGCTTTACATTTAGGAAAGAAAAGACCCTGGAGATGTTTTCTCTTTTTTTCTGAGACTTACCGGCTTGCTAGAGTGGAAACAGCCCTCCTTGACTGAATCCCCCTCTTGTCACCCACCTGTCCTGGTGGATTAGCTCTTCATTTTATTCTCTCTCATCTATTTAAATCCATGCACTATTTATGTTAGAATTCTCAAAACTGTGTCAGAGATCCTTATTTCCTTTCGTTGGTTTTTCTTCTACAGTAAGAGTAAGCTCCTTGGAGGCAGGGGTTGAGTCCAGGATGTTCCTCTGCATGCATTTTAGAAAAATAATTGAGACTCACTTGTGTTTCGATTCCTCCCATACTCCAGTTTGTTGTTAATATGTTTGAATGTCGGTCCACCCAATACATTGTGTGCCTAAAAATGACAACACACCCAAACTGCTGGTGGATTTTTCCTTTTGACCAAACTTGGATTCATGACTTGAGATCATCCCATACATCCCATAAACTTTTCCCTGCAGCTTTCTTAGATTAAATTTCCAGGTGCCACCTGTAAAATGTGTGTTGGTCACTTCAAAGAAGGAAATCTTTTTCTAAAGAAAGTTTCCATTTTCTCACGATCCAGGGTGTTGGGTGTTTTATGGGGAGATGGGTTCTTGTGTATTTGTTTGCCTTTCTATAGTGTGAGAAGCCATACCAAAAACTCTGGAATATCACAGGCCAGTCCCCCAAAAGACCTGTTTTATGAAGAAAGTTTTTCTCACTCTTGGGTTTCTTGTGGGGTTGTGTGTGGTAAAGGTCCATAATCAGGACAGGAAGCTGTGGTTTTTATTTGGGCTAAAATACAGTCCCAGGTTGTAGTCCCGTGTTGGCACTTTGTATGTCTAGTAACTGAAATTGCTAAGTCAGAAGCCTGGTAAGAAATCAGTGTTGGGAGCAGCAAGCCTGCCTTTAGCACTGGTGACCCCTCTAGTGGCTTCAAGGCGCCTGTCCTGCCTTTATTGCATCTCCCCGGCTTGTGTGTGCTTGGCCACACGTACCCTGGGCTTCCTTGTTTCTACTCAGAGTGAGCACTGACCACATCTTGAATGTGTGTTTTTACCTTTTTGAGGGCTTTATTTTTTGCATTTAAGTGTTTTTTATTATTTATTTCCAAATCTTGATATTTCTGAGCGTTGAAAAGCAGCACCCACCAGAAGATTATTTTTAAAAGGTGCTTGTGTAGCATGAACAGGTGCTACACAACCTGACTGCCTTTTGTTCTCATCAAAACTTTGAGTCCAACCCCATTGTAGAGGGGGACTTAAGACTGATGGGAGGCAGACAGCACCCCCACTCAGCAGTTGTGAAGAACCTGCATCTCTGTTAATGGCTGCCCAGCAGGCTCTCTGTCCTCTGCATGTTTCCTGTTCAGGGAAGTCCAGTGGAGATAAACCAGGCTGAGCAAGCCCTCCCGTGGGTGAGAAACCAGTTAAAAAGCATGGGCATCTGCTTGAAAAGGATAGAAACACTAGAGATTATCTGGCTTGTGGGTTCTTGTTTTGATTTTAGTAGAACTTATGAACATAAAATAGTGATGTGTAAAACAGCAATAAGAAATTTAGTGAGTGCTTGCTAGTTCTGCCATTGTGCAACTAATAAGCAGGGGCTGGAAGTCACCCATTTACCACGGCACAGATGGGGTCCTTGATGATGTCATGAGCCCCCTTCACCGAACCTGAATGACTCAACTTCTAGACTTGTTAGGTAGGAGGAGATTGCCTGTTTTTGTTGCCTTCCCTCCTGCCCATCAGGTATGTATATGAGCTGAATAGCATCTTCAGTGTGTCATAAGAGAACTCAGCTTCTCGGCTGTGGACTCACATGCCTGTGACTGATAATTGGCCAATTATCATTAGTCGACGAACTGTTTCTGAGGACTAGTTGGCTCGGTGTGGGGAGCAGAGGTGCATGGCCTCTGCTATTATGAAGAAAATCAGAGACTGGCACCAGAAATGATACGATACATTTTGATGAGAGTCATTACACTAGACAATAAGACAATATGCGTTGCAGCAGTTTTTTCCCCCTGTGGCACTGTTGTAGTCTGCAGCCTGTTGTACAAAAGTGTCATAGATGGGTGGCTTACAAACAACAGGCATTTATTTCTCCCATTTCTGGAAGCTGTGAAGTTCAAGATCAACATGCATTAAGATTTGTTTCCTGGTTCGAATTGGACATCTTCTTGCTGTGACCTCGTGTAGAGAAAGGGGTCTCTTTTATTAGGGCACTAAATCCATCCATGGAGACACCTCTGACCTAATCACCATCCAGAGTTTTACCTTCAAATACCGTCACATTGGGAGTCAGTTTCAATGTATGAATTTGGGGGTCACGGACATTTTCTCTTGTAGCACACAACAAGCTCACAGGGCAAGGACAGAGCCTGTCCTGGTTATGTGTTGACAGTTGTTGAGATGAATCAGTGAAGAGCTGTGAGTGGTTAACTCAGAAAGCTAGAGTGTTTGAAGACCATCCTGGCCAATCTTTGAGGTGAACTTTACCAGCATTTTCAACAAGAGTCTTCTTTTCCTGATTCTTGGAGCAAGTGAGCTATGTTCCTGTGTTTCCCACCTTCCTAACACCTGAGTGTGTGATCATGAGTTCCATATGGGCAGAGAGGGAAAAAGAAAAAAGGAAAGAGAGGGAGGACGGAGGGAGAACAGAAAGATGGAACCAGGAGAAGAAAAGTGGAGAGGAAAGAAGAGGGTGGAGACAAGGGCCATTACCTTCACCTTGGAGAAGCATCTGTAGAGATTAAACAAGAGGTTAAAGAAATGAATGATGCATATCTTGAATGGACATGAATATGCATGAATTTGTGATTATTTCATGGGTGCATCATCTTGAATTACTGGAGACTTTATAAATGAAAGCATAAGTATAATAGCCCTCTGATGGAGAACTTTCTGGAATGTGTGATCCCAGCATGTTTGGACTTGGTTGCCTTATGTAAAATGAAGAGGTGCAGTAAAATGAACCTCCTTTTTTAGTCTAAACTTTCCCTCTTATCTGTTTCCTTCTTGTAGGCTGAAATTTTGGTCATTTATTGTACTAACAATAATTTATCCAGGGTAATTACTTTCATCGGATGTAGTTAACAAACACTGTGTGTGCTGTGATGTTTTTTTATTTTCACTAAAGATAATGGGGTATTAATTTATTATTGTACAATCTCCAATAAAGTAAGTCATTATACATATTAATGTCGTTGCTCTAAGGTCACTAAAGCATGGATTTCTGTGGTTCTCTTCATTTGTTTCCTTGTTAGAGGGTTTTTTCTTAATATTATTTTATTCATATGCAGAAATCTTTTTAATAATTTAGAAAGTATGCTTTTTAATAATTTGGACTTTTTTCTTGTTCTTTTAAAATAAAACAAAAGCTCTGTATGATAGATTTTAGAAGGTTGTATTTGTTAGTTCAATGTTCTTTTCCCAAGTGTCAAACCTAAGTTTTAGAACAGTTTAAAGGGTTATAGAGCCCTTTGCATTTTTTGCCCATATTTAACTCTTTAAGTTTCTATCTTTTTATTGAAATAATGTAGCATGATAACATGACATAAGTTTCAGGTGTGCATCAACCGTACTCCAGGAAGGTCATGCTAAGTCCTTCATCATACTTACTTACTCACCTCACCACAGCCTAGATCTATTCCTGGGACTGGCTGCATCAATTGTGTTAGTTGCCTTTAATGTAGTTACAATTAACCTCCCTAAATTAATATAAAATGAAAAACTAAAGGTTGCTAAAAGACATCAAAAGAAGCTTTGTGGGAAAACAATCACTTGATGAAAAGTAGGTATCTGAAAACTTTCAGTCAAGAGTAGATGAAAAGATTTGGCTTAAAAATATCAATCATGAATTTTGTGGGTCAGAGAGGTTTCCTCTGAGTAATTCTCTTTTATTATCTGCATTTTACTGATAAACTCCATTCAGTGCTAGATTGCAGGTCCCAAAGAACTGCCCATAAATCATTATGCTTTCCAGAAATGCTCTTTTCTGTTAGATGTGGGATCTAATAACCAGATGTGAAAGTACAGGAGAGGATATCTATTTCGCAGAGCCAAAACAAATTTGGGGTGTTAAAGACAGCACCCAGGTCCAAACCTGGACTTTGGTTGACACTTAAAAATGATCTGTGGGATAAACTTGAATTTTCATGAAGAGACATCCTTGCTCCTTAGAGAATACATTGGACAAGATGAGAGCTACTAATCCATGGTCAGATATTCAGCATTCTGCTTCTATGTCAGATTGTCCTCACATGGTAATTACTGAAGCTGTTAAGCTGGACTCAAGCATCCTCAGACTGAAAAATCAAGCAAACTACCATATACTATATTCTGAAGTTATTGTCATTTCTTAATTTCCTCAAAAAGTTTCTGGTCACCAATACCAGACAGGCAGCTAAATTCTGCCTGCAGCATGTCACACAGGCAACAGGGGAATTGAGTTAATTAGCCGAGTCCTTCACTTGATGCATGGGAGCACCCTGACCAGTGTTTCTCAGAATATCACCTTTGAACTATTTAAGTCAATGTGAGCGAATTATAAATGCAGGTTTCCTGGTCCCTTCAGACCGTCTTAACACAATATTTGCAAGCACACTTGAAAATGCACATCTTTAATCAAGTAAAGTTAAAAATTCATAATAACCCTGGCATGTTCTTACTATGGTTGGCTGTGTAGGGATGCTGGAAACAAACCAGGCAGCCCTGTACTTTCTGCACAAGGTACAAGAAAGTGCCTTGTGCAGAAAGCAATGTTTCAGTCGGAGACCTGGAATGTTCATTTTAGATTCCCATGATTCCTGTCTGTAGGCATCTTGATTTTAGTTGTAGAGTAGTAACTGATGGAAGAATAAATGAATGAGGAGAGGAAGGAAGGAAATAAAGAAAGGAAGAAGAGGAAAGGAAAGGAACATGGAATTGGTTGTCTTTTCCCCCTGAGTCATCAAATCTTCATTAAAAGTCATGGGAGGAGGCAATGATGCTGGACTCACTGTCAAAGTTGATCTTCTCCATCATGTTCTTGGACATAATGCTCTCTCTCTGGCTCCAGGTGAAGATCTGGCCTGAGTCCCCCACACTCCAGCTTCACTGGGTCATCTACACCTTCAACTGTCAGGTCCCCAAGCATCTCTGCCAGTAGCCAGCGATTGATGTGCTGAGAAGTTATGGCCACAACACAGCAGATAAATTTTCTAACTGAGTCTTCCAAGCTAGTTATACCTTCCAAGAGGCTCATGTTTTCATGCAGGGCTTCCAGAAGCCTGGAAATGGCAGCTGTCCAGCCGGTCTCCAAAGTACAAAATTTTTCGGGTGGGCCACTCTTCTTGACGAGCCTGGTCGGTCAAGCACTTGCACAGTGTGAAATAATGGACAGGTTGGTGAGAGCCTTCAGCAGGATCTAGGTGGTGACCGTGGGCTGAAAGAAGGCTGGGTTGACCTGGAACAGCCTCGGGATAGCCAGATGCCTTCCAGCTCACAGGCATTCTCCTTGGCCTGCATCTCCACATAGTGCTCCAGGGGGCCAGCTTCTCAGATTGTCCCTGCGATACCCTTGAGTAAGTTGCCCACGTTTGCTCTTATATGCTCAGACATTACCATGACTACTGCTGCTTCCCATGCCCAATCAGCTGTGGTGTCTGCGAGGACCTGGATCTGCTTGTCTTTGTCTTTGCATATGTTGAGGAGAGCAATGGCAGAAACAAAAGGAGCACATGGAGGGGAGTAAGAGAATGTTGGACTTGCAGGCTGGGCAGGTTGGTGATATGTTATGTCCTGCGGCAGTCTGGCAGTTTTGATTTTATTCTGCCAGCAACAGTGAGCCTCCGAAGGCAGAGCAGGGCAGGGGATGATCAAAGCTTGTCATCAGAAAGAAAGGCAAACTGTCCAGTGGACTGCATGGAGAGGGAATTGTGTTTGAAATGGCAAGAGACTTGAAAAGAAAAGGTATGTGTATGCCTGAATTCCACTAAGAGCAAAGGGTTGGCTAGAGAGTAAAAACAAAGCACCCCCAGATCAGAAAGGCGCCTTGTGAGCAGATTCTAATCAAAGCCCTAAATTCCATCACTTACATCTCTTCCTGAGATCACTCTTGTGGAATAGCATTTTTCTTCTGGATGGGTTCTGTGTTGCTTACCTGGCACCTGGCTTGGCCTTCTGCAGAAGAATTAGTGGTCAACTCGGTAACCTCAGAACATTTACTCGTGATTTCATAGTTTCCAGGGCATCTTCCTTGGGGTCTGGCCATACTTATCCTAGGCTATGGAGCACTTCACATTTATGGAAGCACTTCAGATGTCTGGTAGCCTCCTAATGCATTGCTCTGGACATCTGTCACAATGTTTGTATTTCTAAATGTCATGATAAGATGATAGTAACTAGAATTTTCCCTTTCCTATCCCCATTATATCAGAGTCCTGATTCACTCAGAATCTCTTTATTGTTTTGATGGAGAGACAAAAGATAATTCATACATTCTTTCAGTCATTCAATAAGCAAGGAACACCCACTCTGTGTCAGGTGTTCCCTAAGATATTGGGGCTCCAGGATTAGGAAACAGGAGCATTCATTGTCACATGTAGGGGACAGGTGTCTGCTTACCAATGTTTGACATTGTTCATGGGATAAAATCACCAGTTCTTCACCTGGCCTTCAGGTTCCATGGGTTTTAGCCTACAATGAAGTTTCCAACCTTGTCTTGCTTTATTCTCTTTGCATTAGACTTGCCAACGACACTGCTCTTGTTCTTTTTTTTTTTAATGCAGACAATAAAGAACTGAGGTACAGGCTAGAGTTGCGGGGGGTGAGAGTATTCACCAGAGATAGAGCAGGGAGCAGAACAGGCAGATTGACTGAAATGCACTGCTGAGGGGAACAGTGGGCAAGGCAGAAGAGGTGTGCTGTGCCATATGGATAGCTTCCTGGCTGGCAGGGATTGAATTCCTGCTGCAGAGGCTGAGGATATCTTCATAGTGCTGTGCTTAACCCCTTGCGCCACCAGAGAGGCCTGACCACACTGCTCTTGTTCTAACAGCCTCTTACTCATAAGGTCTTTGCCATGTCAGAATTCTCTCCCTTACTGCTTCTGCTTCTGGGCATGTACTTCTGCCTGCCGTTTGTCACACTAGCCCCCTTTCATCCTTCAGTATTCACCTGAAACTGCCATTTCTCCAAGGATGCTTTCTTTGTCCTCCAGAGTATATTTTTACCTCATGCTGTGCATTTGCATCACCACCCTGTGTTTCCCCTACAAAGTGTTTCTCAGCATTGTGATTGTTATTTTTCATAATTGTGGCTTAATTTCTATTTTCCATTGTAAATTCTAAGCTTCATGGAATAGGGACAGAGATGAATCATTCACGGTGGTAACGAAAACATAGTGCCTGGCTTGTAAATGATACCCAGGACACATTTCTTGGGTAACTGAATGAATAAATATAAGGTGGTAAGTGCCATAATTGAAAATGCAGGTAAACATAGAAGGGACACACCAATTGAGATGGATCCAGGAAGTTGCTGATTCTATCAATACTTCTTTAAACTAGGATCAAGTCATCAACCACAAACTAAACCCTATTCACTATATTAATAAAGTGGTAGAAGGTGTTACTGCTACTGCTGAGTTTCAGTGAAATTCAAAACAAAATGATTTTGTTTGTAAGTCTTCATTTTAAGAAAATAAAATATCCAAAGAGGTCTGCTCAATGGGCATTTTCCCAGAGAGTAAAAGCAATAACTGTAATTTCTTATGCTGTATGGTGTGTAAAATGCTTTCTGATATGGAACAAACATTCTGCCACTGATTTAATAACTTTAACCCAGGTCTTAGAAACTAGCATTATGATTTGCTTCATTGAACCTTAATTTTGTGTTAGAGCACTGACTGTAAGTTATTTATCTAAATCATATTTATTTAAAACATCTGCATTATTTTCCACTATCTCCAATCATATTTTAGTCAGATTATATATTGTAGGCTTCCTTGCTTTCTTCATCTTTCCATTGTTCTTTACCAATTTTTGCCCGTTTGTTCAGACACACTTTGAGGTAGCTCATTAAGAAATTTTTGAAGTTGGGACACATAGGTTGCTTTCAACATGAAGTTAGGACTCAAAAAACACTTCTAGAATGTGACTTGGTCAATGTACAAAAGCATATCCACAGTGCAGAGCAAAAATTAATTTGAGCCATTACTTTAGTCATCACAGACCTGTCAGTTATTAACAAACATTGGTGGAGAAATATCAAGACTGAGAAGCAAAATCCACACACCAAATGGAGACAGATTTAGTGCACTGAAAAATGGAGTTATAAACAAACCGAAGAGATAATTTATTTTTATTTATTTATTTTTTAAAAATATTTATTTATTTATGCATACAAGAACTCGGGTATAGGCCAGAGGTGCTGGGGGTGGTGTTGGTGAGGGGATTCACCAGAGACAGAGTGGGGAGCAGAACAGGCAGATCTACTGAAATACACTGCTGAGGGGAGCAGTGAGAGAGACAATAGAGTTCTGCTGCGCCATGTGTGTTGTTCCCTGGCTGGCCGGGGATCAAACTTGTGTTGCAGTGGCTGTGATAGCATGATCGTGCTTTTTTAACCCCTGTGCCACCAGGGGTTAAACCCCTGTGCCACCTGATGAGGTATTTTAAACTTGTAAAAATTAGGGTTCAATCCAGTGGCAAATTTTTTGAGTATTCCTGTGTGAAAACCTCTATGCTGGGTTCCTCTGGACCGAGTAAAAGGAAATACAAGATTTGGTCTCCCCTGTGAGAATTTGAAATCTGTTCAGAAAAATAATCACACACAATCTGATAATTGGAGGAATGTTTAGAAATCGGTATACTAATTGATCAAAATAATGGATTAGTGATCAAGTGGATAGTGATCAGTGAGTCTGTAAGCATCACTGAAGGAAGCTTCCAAAGAGAGACGAGTTCTGAGTAAAATGTTGAAAGTCTAGGGCTTATGGATCTGCAGGCAGGACCATGCTTTCCTTTTGATAGAATAATTAAGTCATAGTAAAGTCTCAGAAGTATCACAGCTAGATTCAGCTAATAAGGTAATGGTGGAAAAACAAGGAAAAATTCTGTTAATTTGTGAGCAAATGGCTGATGTAAAAGTATCTTGGATAGTACACATTAGTCATCTTTAAGAAGTTTTGAGGTTAGTTTACATTTAAAAAGTACTTCCCCTTATCAGTACAATGCCTGAACGCATTACTGTACAACTATTTTCATGTTATATATGGCTTTCCAAATCCTCACACCATGTATATATTTTAATGTTTTATGTTGTGACCAGAGTGCATATAGCATTTTGTATTTTGCATTTCTCATTTAAATGTACATCATAAACATTTTCTTCATTTCTCTATAGTTACAATAATTTTGACACTGTAAAATTCCATCTTGTTGATTTACTACAATTTACTAAATTACTGCCTTGTTGTTACATATTTAGATTGCTTCCTGGTTTTATTTTACTCTCAGTAATGCTGCAATAAATACTAGTTTATATATACTAGCTTTCTTTTCATTCAATTATATTTAGAGCACATATTCACCAACATAGATTTATTGGATCCAAGGATAGAACTTTTTTCTGGTTCTTTCTGTTTTTGCCATTCTGGTTTTATTTTATTATTATTATTTTTTATTTTCTAAGATCTATTTATTTATTTATGCATACAAGAACTGGGGTACAGGCCAGAGGTGTGGGGGCAGGTGAGAGGATTCAGCAGAGACAGAGTGGGGAGCAGAACAGGCAAATTGACTGAAATACACTGCTGAGGGGAGCAGTGGGCCAGTCAGGAGAGGTCTGCTGTGCCATGCGTCTAGCTCCCTGGTGGGAGTTCAAACTTGTGCTGCAGTGGCTGCGGATAGCTTCATAGGTTGCATCTTAACCCCTTGCACATCCAGGGAGGCCCACCATTCTGATTTTAGAAAGATCCTGACAGCTTTGCTCCCTCACTAGCGTTGTGGACGGAGGCCGCTTTTCTCACATCTGTGCCAACAATGGGTCTAATCATTAGAAATGTTGTTGATACTGTTATGGAATTAATGGGACACTTTAAAGATTGATTTAATTAGGATTTTTTCCCTTCTTTGTGAAGGTGATAATTTTCTTAATTTGGTTGCTGATTATATGTATTCTGACGTACGATGTAGATTCTTATCATTTGGCTTTTTAGCAAATGAGCTCTTCTTTCCCAAATATAATAATTACTTAAAAGACAGGAGATTTGATGTAGGACAAAAGAAAATTATTAGTTCAAGAGCAAAATAGAAGATATTTTTGTTCTTACTTATAAAACCTGAGCTTGCCTTAATACATAAATGTAGATAAATGTTGCTACTGTCATGCTTGGTGGAAAATGCAGTGAGTGTGTCACTTTCTTGGATTTCATCCTGACTGCCTGAACTCTTACAAGAATGAGAAGTAATATGGTTTAACAATAAGAGATACATGGGAATTAAAAAAATAACCCATGACTGGGGGCCTCCCCAGTGGCACAGCGGTTGAGCGCTGGGCTGCGAAGCTGCCCGCAGCCTCTGCAGCGCCAGCTTAATCCCCAGCCACCAAAGAGGGTCCCACATGGCGCACAGACCTCTCCTGCCACGCCCGCTGCTCCACTCAGCAGTGTACTTCGTCAGTCTGCCTGTTCTGTTCCCTGCTCTGGCTCTGGTAAATCCTCTCACCCTCCCGCACTTCTGACTGTACCCTGTGCTTGTATAAATAAATCAATAAATCTTAAAAAAAAAAAAAAACAAACCCATGACTGACATTAAAACTGTAAGTTAGAGTAAAGCAAAGAGGTTGTAGAATAGAAATGTTGAAAGTTTCAAGGTCAGTTTTCTGAAGAATCAGGCATGCCTACTACATTTTTCCTTCACTTCAGAAAATACTTCCTAAAGACAACTGGGAGAGAAACAGAAGTGAACCCAGTTATGATCGAGCCCTGAACAAGCTTTCCATATAGTGGGGAGGTGGGATCCATCTACAGATAACAAGATATGGGATTGTGAGAACATTCTCTAAATGGAGAAGTTAGACTTTATTTATGTATAGAAGAGAAAGAGAAATACTTTCCTGGGTCAGGGAACAGGCATTCTTTTGCAGTATTAACAGGATTCCACAGAAAGACGGAGTTGGAAGGAGCAGCAAGATGCAGGTTATGACCCGGGGTATTGGATGCAGAGACTGAAGGAATGGACAGATTTCAGGTTTGTGTGGACATTGTTCAGGTGACAGGCACGAGACTGCAACAGTCATAGAAGTACAGAGGGACTTAGGATTCTATACTCCTTGCTTTGGGAGTGGAGACATTTGAGGAGGAGGAGGCCATGATCAAAATTACCTTTATACAACTTCCAGTGTATTTTTTTAGAGGTAGTGAATTTTTCTTTTACAGCTTCTGTCTTTACACATTTTTTCAAGTATGTTCTGTAAATTATCTATAGATGTGAGAAAGAATATGTAATATAGTAGAAAGAGAACTAGACTGAGTCATATATGAGATTGTGGTTATAACATACTGGCTTAATTGGGGTATTTCCAGCTCTCTGGGGATCATTTTTCCCAAATATGGACTCCACCTTTCAGTTTGAACAGTCTCAAATCAGAAGTGTGTGTTGAAATCTTTAATAGTTATTTTTCTTCAAATACCTACCTATCCTCTCCCCTCCCCTCCCTCCTTCCCTCCATCTCTCTCTCTCCCTCCCTTTCCATCCATCCATCCACCCAGTCAGCCACCCACCCACTCACTCAATAGGCCATCCATTTGATACCTGCGTGTCCATCCCACCATCCCTCCATCCATCCCTCCATCCATCCCTCCATCCATCCATCCATCCATCCACCCATCCATCCCTGAATTCTGTCTTTACTGTTTAATTTCTTTGGACTAAAGCTTTTCTCTTCCCAAATGGAAATAATCTAGGGATAATATTCCAAATGATTTGCTATTTGAATTCAGCAGATTTAATTAAATTAACTACCTCTACTTTTCACACTGGAGTAGAGGTATGTCCTGTGAAAAGTGACGATTGATGGGGGGGACAAATAATGACAATTAATAATAGTTAATTGTCAATTAATAATAATGATAATAATATATAGCACCCCATGTACTGTCCCATGTATTCAGTCACTCCCTTATCACAATAACCCTAGACACTGGACACTGTTGCCATCCCCACTTCACAGATGAGGCACAGAAGAGTCAGGATTTGGATGCAAGAAGGCTTCTCTCCACCTCATGCACTTTTGCTTGAGGGTCTGTGGTGAGAAATGTCTGTTGAATTGTGTTCTGTTCATGCAAAGCCTACAGATCTCTGTCTCCATGGGAAATGGTTAGAAGATTTTGGAAAGGAAGGAAGTAAAGCAGCCATTTATACCCTGTAACTTCACGTTCTGCTCAGGAATCAAGATAGTGAAGTCCTCTCCATACCCTTTGTTCATAGCTAAACAGCTGGAGGCTGCATAGACCTCACTTGGAGGTTGTGAGTTGGTGCATTTGGTTGGATTTTGAGCCAGACAGAATGTTCTGGCACTGTGGCTGAGAGTTGAACCACGCCAGTTGACTTTGCTGTCCCTAGTGATATGCTCGGGAGCCGGTCTCCTTGATGCACTTCCCAGCACTTCTCCTGGAAAGGTCAAGCTGTCATAAGTAGCTTGTCTTATGCCAGTTCCCTCTGAGGGAACTTTGTCACAGAATCCCTTCCAAAGTCACTGTGGCTTATTTTCTTTGAGTTTGGCTCTTGGAGTCATTGCTGGCAGACAAGTTTGGAAAGAAAGGTCAAATGTTTAGTATCTAAAGTGTTTGGTGATCAGTTCAGACCATGCACGTGGATGTGTGTTGTGCCCTAAAACTCCATACATATAAAGGTAGAGCCACATTGGCCTCAGCCTTCATGATCCAGGTGCCTACACCTTGGGCATTTCCTCTGTTAAAAGCAGCTGATCGAGTGGTGAGGATCTCAGCTTTGACCACAAACAGACCAGGGCTTCAGCAGACCCGCTACTGGCTTTATTTTTAGGGCCAGACATCATGGACCAAATGGATTGGATGTGCACACTGGCCCATCAGCCCAGGGGTGTTGCATGTCCATGTTGAGCCCAGCCTCACGATGAGTACCCAAGGAATCTTAGCTTCCAGTGGCACTGTGAGTGAGTGCAACAGAATGTCATTCTAAAGCCAAACCCAGAAAAAAAAAAATAAAACAACTCTGAATCAATTACCCAGCACATATCTGAAATCTCAAACTATTCCTTTTAAGCAGAAAACTACATACAAGGTAATTTTTTTTAAAAAAAGATTTATTTATTTTATGCATACAAAAGCTGGGGTGTAGGCCAGAGGCACTGGATGGGGGCTGTTGAGAGGATTCACCAGAGTGGGGGGCAGAACAAGCAGATCCATTGAAATATACTGCTGAGGGGAGCAGTGGGTGAGACAGGAGAGGTCTGCTGCACCATGTGAGTAGCTCCCTGGCCTGGGATTGAACTCGTGCTGCAGTGACTACCCATTATTTCATAATGCTGAGACTTAACCCCTTGCACCAGGGTGGCCCACAAGGTACATTTTAAGCAAAGAAGTGTGTATCTTGACTCTGTAGAAACTCATTCTCTTTGACCCATTCCTCACTCCCCCACATCGAGAGATCTATTCTTACTTAATTTTTATGGATTAAGGCAAAAGTTTATATATAAGAATAGTTATTGAAAGTTATTTTTAACAGTGACAGAGTCTAAATGTCCAGCCATAGGAGAAAGCTTTAATGTATTAGGATGCAACTTTGATAGACTAGGATATTTATTGTACAGAATATAAAAAATATTATGCCTCAAAAGAACGTATGATGCAAGGGATAATATTTATTGTTCAATACTTCCGATAAAAGGATCATATTATTACCTTAATGATATTGCATATATTCATTATTAATTAAATATGTGAAATAAATGCATATATTTTGTCAGCTGTGTGAGGATGATGCATCAATCCCTACATGCCTGACATATAACTTGGATTAGTTCTATCACCGGATGTTGATTAAGTGTCATTCATTTATTTTCTAAATTTTACTTAAAGGCCATCCCAGGTTAACCATCCTTGACTGCAAATCTATTATATTCCAGGTTCTGAACAAGACTTTGGGAATACAGAAATGATTCAGCAGAGCCCCTGAGCATATGAAGATCACATTCCAGAGATAGTAAAAATAAAGTAATAGAAGACTTAGATCTGACTATTAAATTCTAAAGTCAACTACCTAAGGAGATGCCCCTCTTGAGACACGAGTTGCAAGAAGACACTTCCCCTTGCTGATTCAGCCAGACAGCTGGGCTTTAGGCTGGGTTTCAGTCTCTTGCCCTTCGGCCCAGCCTGTTCTTGTCGGTTCAACCTGCTCAGGTTTACACAGAGGCTTGGCCAATACCCTTGAAATGTCCTGAAATTGACCATGAAGTAAAGTAAATAAGATTTGGTGTCTATAACCTAGGACAATGATTATTTTGCCCAGTGAGGTTTGAGAAATATAGAACTGGATTAAATGATGAAACAAAAGAAAAATCTATAGGCAGTTTTCTGAGTAATCCCTAGCCCTGAATGAGAGATGGATGGAGAATTCTAAAGCGTTTCTTCTCAACTTGCAGTTAGTTTAAATTAAGTCTGTGTTGCTTGAATACAATTGATATTTTTATTTTCTCTTCTGAACAGTGCATATCTATTCTGATAACAGGAAAGCATCCAGCCTGGGGATTAGCACATAATAGATTTTTACAGAATATTAATTGATCCATATATCAAACAGGCTGCACATTGCATCTTGAGAAGGTATGGACACCTGCTGCCTCCTGTGTCCTGTCTTTTCCCACTGAGGTCCTGTCAAGTGACTATGAGAAGCCATTTCTTCCAAGCTCTGGGCCTTCTGTCCCTTCTTACAAAGTTAAGGAATCTGGGGCCTCCCTGGTGGCGTGAGGGGTTAAGAACAGCACCGTGAAGCTATCCGCGGCCACTGCAGCACAAGTTCCATCCCTCACCAGCCAGGGAGCTATCCACATGGCACAGCAGACCTCTCCTGTCTTGCCTGCTGCTCTGCTCAGCAGTATATTTCAGTCAGTCTGCCTGTTCTGCTCCTCACTCTATCTCTGGTGAATCCTCTCACCCTCCGCACTTCTGGCCTGTACCTCAGTTTTTGTATGCATAAATAAATGAATCTTTAGAAAAACAAAGTTAGGAAATCAGTCCATGAGCTAATGTACCCCCTGTAAGATGAAATGGGGTACAATGCGTTACAATGCATGTCAGCCCAGGACTCTGGGACAGACGTGAGGAGGGCAGAGGAGAGGCAGAACAGTTTTTGGTAATTAGCTGCATATCCTTGACTGCTATGTAAATGAAACAGTGTTAGCAGCCCTGGCTGTGAACCCTGGCGTTAGGACAGTGGAGAAGCGAAGTCTGGCCATTGGTTCCTTATGGTGTCACTATCACTAGCTTGCCTGCCTGTAACTCTCTCCTCCTGGGAGTTCTGACTCCTGAGCTGTAAATTCATATTTGATCTTCCTGAGCTAATCCCAGATTCCTACAGCAGGACAGCCGCTACAGAATGAAGGATAGGGATTCTTAGGGGAGGGAACCCATTAGCCTGTGGTGAGTCACTGGGACCTGATGAGAAGTCAGCTTAGGAAGTGCTTAAGCTGCCATGCAAGCAAGTGATATGCTGCTGCCAGACTTCTAATCCTGACTGTTACCTCCGAAAGCTCACCTTGCCTGCAAGTATTTTGACACTGACTGGAGTTAAGTGTCCCCTCTTCAAGAAATGATAGCTCTCTATAAAAGGAATAATAGCCTATTTGAGAATTGATCTTCAGTATGGACTATAATCTTGCATAGCAAATATGAGGACAGGTGAGTAGGGTCTCGGGATTCATGTAACAGTTCACTAGATGAGGTGCTTCACCCTGTGCCCCTTTCCTCATCCCTGAAATGGGGACTGCAGTAACAGCTACGCCTTAGCTTTTTTTTTTTTTTTTTTGAGAATGAATGAATGAAAACTTAAAACAATCTGGCAAAAGCTAAGCATTCAATAGACGCAGGATACTGTTATTGTCATTATGATTGTAATAGATAAGAGCCAGCAGTTATTGATAAATGGAATCATCATCAGATATTCCGTCATTAACACCTTTGCTTTATTAAATACTTGAAAAAATACTTATTCCAAAGGGGCAAGTTACTTGTAGGGAAAATAACTTCGGCATATTTTTTTTTCTTTTTTCCTTTGCTTAAATTTATTTTTATTTATTTAAGCATACAAGAGCTGGGGTGCAGGCCAGAGGTGGGGGTCTGTGAGAGGATTTACCAGAGACAGAGTGGGGAACAGAACAGGCAGACTGACTGAAGTGCACTGCTGAGGGGAGCATCGGGTGAGACAGGAGAGGTCTGCTGCATCATGTGGGCAGTTCCCTGGCTGGGGATCGAACTCGTGCTGCAGTGGCTGCCGACAGCTTCATAGTGCTGAGACTTAATCCCCTGTGCCACCAGGGAGACTCCAACTTAGGTGTATTTTCTATGTTCTATTGATGCTATGTAGAAATAGGTAACTTGTTGGAATTTCATTTTTTAAATTTATAATGCTTTATCACAAGCTTATGGATTACACAGGCTCTTCCAGTGCTATCTAAGAATAATGAAGGTGATGAAGCTGACACCCTGGGAAAGTTCCTTATTTAGTCCCTGATCTCTGAACTGCTGAGCAGGTGAGAGACACTTGAAACCTCATCTTCAGACCCCTGTGGCCATGTCTCTGCTACCCCAGCAGAAGAAGGGCAGTCTAGGGACCAGCAAGTACCTGGGCTTTGTGTCCTTAGGATCTCAGTTGCAATTACAGTGCTTTGCTGGGTAGACTGTGGTTTCGAAATGCCTGAATTCATTAGGCCTCATTTTCTTTTAAAAAATTATTCATTGGTTTACCTTGGTTTCTAATACTAGCTAAGCTTTAGGGGTGCGGCTTCCATCTTAGTAAATGTATGCTGCACCCCTGACCCACCACCAAAGCTGTAGTGCCTTCACAACTAAGCAGTTGGGGCTCTCTCTGCCCTTCTTCCCACTGCTCATGTCTGCCTCTGCCTTCCTTGTCTACAACTTAGAATTCCATAACTTCTTCATGCTCGTGTACAAATGTAAGACCCATGGGATCACATACAGGAAAGCAGCTAGCCAGGCTCAGGTTCACATCACCATGCAGTCAAGGCAGCTTCTTCCTTAGCATCAATAATGTGCCAAGTACAGCACCAAGCTGGCCTTGGTAGATGATGGGTATTTCATCAGTGAATGCCTGTGTCACTTTGATCTATGTAGCACCAAAGACCTGTAAGCCAGATGATTCCATGCTAGGTAATTAATGGACTTCTGTGACAAAGGGCAGGAAGGTAATGAAGAGCAGAGAAGGAAAGCCCACCTCCTACAGGCTAGAGAGTGAGTGGAATTCACTAGCAGCTAAGGAGAGAGGTTTCCAGACTATGACTTCATTTCTTGACTCCAGTGATCTAGGTATCCAGATGTGAAAAGAGAGCGGGGGAGGATGGAGATGGGAAATGTGTTTAGTGAGTCTGTGGCTAAATAGCACATTGCCTGGCACCTTCTTGGTGGTGTTCCTGAGCTGATTCATTTTAGTGTTTTAATTGGGAAACAGCTACCTTGTCTAAGGGGACTTTGGATTAGAACCTGTGCTCAGGGTGCTGCATTAACATATGGCTCTAGCATTTTTAAGGTGAAATCAGAGAAAACAAGAGACTTCAAATTTCTAGAAATGTGAGACAGATGCCAGACTGCACCTGTTTATATACATATACATGTACACAGAGGGGATTATTTTGTAGAGTGGAATTTTTTGGTCAGCCCAGCATCAAGCAAGGCAAGTTAGAGATTTTGTAGACACTTGGCTCTTTAAAGAACAGTGAATTTTAAAGAAAGCTCTGTGGGAAAAGTGAATTGTTGGTACAAAGTGCATTCCATTAGCAAGTCAAGTGACTACTTTAAAAGACAGGCAGGCCTTTTACTGTGCTCCCTTTTACTGTGTTTTTACAAATGGAAGGTTTGTGGGGACTCTGTGAGGAACATGTCTGCGGGCGCCATCTTGCCTGCAGCCTGCGCTCACTTCCTATCTGCGCTCACTTCTTATCTGTCGCATTTTTTTAGCAATAAATGAGTTTTCAATCAAGGCTGTTACATTGTTATTTTAGATATAATTACAGTGCACTAGATAGTCTGTAGTAGTGTGTAGGCATAACTTTTATATGCACTGAGAAACAAAAAAAATGGCACATCTCATTGTATGATACCCCTCACTTTATTGAGGTGTTCGGCAGCCACATCCAAATGCCTCTGAGGTTTGCCCTAAATCTCCCTCCTGTCCTCCAAGCCCACAGTCACAACTTCTGTTTCTCTTCTAGCTTCCAGCATTGGGCTCCCTGTGGCCTCTGTGTTAGCCACTGTAGTGTTCTAAAAAAATCAATCAGATCTGCCTGCTGTAGTCTTCCGGCAGTGTCCCAGTCCACTCACTGCATTTATAGTAGAATCCCCATGATATGGGGTAATGTCTGCAAGATCAGACACGCGGACGCTTCCTTTCCTGGAATTGCTCTTGGTCTTCCTAACCTTGTGCCATACACTCCCTTTGGGTTTCTGTCTGATCCTAGAATTGGCCAGACTTCCTCTGGCTTAGGTCTCTGTGTTTGCTGTTTTCTCTGTTTTAGTGCCCAGGTCCTTCTTGGTAGATAGTTTTCAGTCCAGATGTTGCCTGTTTGGATAGAGCTTCCCTCTGCCCAGTACAAGGAACTTTATCTGAAGAATCTAAGTGAAGTTATGTTGTTGGTTTATTCATGTGCCTGCTGTATGACTCTCCCTCAAATACAGTGTAAACTCTGAGAGCAGGAATGTTTAATTTTTGCTATTCCCATGTCAGGTATTTAGAAGGTACTCAAGAATCTTTACTGACTGACTGAATGACCTCAGCTGGCCTGCAGGAATCCATGAATGAATGAGTGGTGACTGTAACCAGACCATAGGCTCTGTGAATGAAGGAGTGAGTTACTATAGCCAGATTATAAGCATCCTTGAATGAATGAATATGTGACCACAACCAGCCTCCAGGGAGCCATGAATGAATGAGTAACTGCAACCAGACTGCAGGGGCATGGAATTGGAATCTGGCCTTGCCTTACTTTGCATGAAGTTGCTCGGCAATATCAGTGGAACTCGATTCTACCACTACATTTATTTTCCTGTTCAGTGCGAAAAAGTGCTACTTTTGTAAGGTGAAATTTAAAAAAAAAAAAAAAAAACCTGTTTAGAGAGTGCTCTTCTCAGAGCAATTATGCTTTTTGGGGTAATTAATCATCCAATTTTGGCTGAAATTGGTCCCCAGGATGCAGTTTCAGGTCACCCTACCTGCTTTTCCTGGATGTAGATGTAATGGAGGATTTAGGAATTTTATTCAGCTGCTAATAACAGAAGCCAGAAACAACTGTATTTCAAACAGTATTTCAAACACATTTCACATAAAATGTGTTCAATTATGGGCCCATTGGACAGTATAGTAGCTTCACGGTCATCAGTTCCCCAGATTTTGGGGTCTTGCAGTCCCACCATCCTTACGCTTGACTCTCACTCCAGAGGAACCTCCTGGATCAAGATGGCTGCTGGAGCTCCTTCAGCCATCACATCTGCACTCCCAAATGGTGTCTTGTCCACTGTCAGTCCTTTTTTTCCAGGAGATTTTCTGTGTGTCCCATTTAAAATCTTTAGTTTGTGGCTTGCTGTCACTTATGATAATATGAAGATAATCTTTTGGCTGGGCCCATAGCCGTGTTGAATAAGTCTTGGTAATGGGTTCTGTTACTAAAAGTGAGACTGAGTTATGCATGATAGATGCTTGACAGCTGCTGCCATGCCTGGGGTCACCACTTACTTAATTAGTGACCTCATGAGGGTGACTTCATTTCTCTATTTGTAAATCAGTTCTATGGTCATGGAAACAATAATAGTAATAACAATGAGCTACTTATATATTGGGACCCACGGTTTGTCAGGCATTTTATATGAATTATGGTCCAGCTCACAATACTTTTATTCTAGGAATGTTATTGCCTCCACTTAGGTGAGAAGAGTGAGATTTAACAGTAAATCTTTCCACATACTTTGTGTTCTACCTTGTTGGCTATACTGATGCAATGAGAAAATGAGTGTAATCTGCTTGACACATCATTTTTTGAGATAAAGCAAAGCAATGTCTGTGTAAGGGAATAATTTTGAGATTTTTAAAACAATAAAAAATGTTCACAGTGGATGCATATGTTTCCTATATGACCCAGCTGTCACTTCAAGCCAAGTGGATGTGATGAATGGTCCTCTGCCTCCAACCCCCAACTTCTAGTGTGGAAAGACTCACCCATGAGGAAGTTCTCCGTGAGACTGATGCTGACCCCCTTTTTTTAAAGATTTATTTATGCATACAAGAACTGGGGTACAGGCCAGAGGTTTGGGAGTGAGAGGATTCACCAGAGACAGAGCGGGGAACAGAGCAGGCAGATCGAATGAAATGCACTGCTGAGGGGAGCAGCGGGCGAGTCAGGAGAAGTCTGCTGCACTATGTGGTTAGAGCTCCCTGGCTGGGGATTGAACTCATGCTGCAGTGGCTGTGGATAGTTTCATAGGTTGCGTCTCAACCACCTTGTGCCACCAGGGAGGTCCTGATGCTGACACTTTTGCTTTGACTTCTTCGTTGGTTCTGTCCTCAGTGCAGTGCTGGGACAGAAAATAGCTGCACTGCTTTTAGATGCCACCAGAAGTTAATGGTTATTTCTTACTCTTTCCTCCTAGTTAGAGGTGAAAAAAGTCACCTTTGAATATTTCAGATGAGGTGCAGATTCCTTCATCCCGGGGGCAGGGTGAATTATGCCCCTCCTTGTCACAGGCAGCAGGCATGGGAGCGCTGCTTCTTCGTGTGGCATCCATCCTTCTGTAAGTCTGGGGCCTGCCAAACAGCCTCCAAATGCTTCATGTTTGTGGGGCTGAGTTTTGAAAACCCACTCCCACAATCTTTAAAAATATCTCCTTTTCTGAAGCTTGCTAGGGGTATCGTTGTCTTTAATAGTGTCTTGTGATTTGCTGATGTCCAGTTATCTAAGTTGCTTCCATCTCTTTTCTCATCTGTTGACTTTGCAACAGATCCTTCCCACCTCCAGGTGCATTGAACTTCTTTCAGAGTGAGGGATGTACTTATTTTCAGGAGAGAATAAATACAAAGAGAGCAGGGAGAACATTCACATCCCAAAGCCTGGAAGGGGCCTCAAGAATGATCAGATCACTCGTAGCCTGGTTGGGAATCCACTTTGGAAAAAGTTGAATGAAAGTTCGAGAAGCCAGAGTTGCAAGTCTTTCAGTTGTTCATTGAGCTTTACTTTCCTTTAAAAAAAAAAAAATTCTTGCTTTAGAAAATGAAATGTGGGGCCTCCCCTGGTGGCACAGCGGTTGAGCGCTGGGTTGTGAGGCTGCCCGCAGTCTATGCAGCGCCAGTTCCATCCCCGGCCACTTGCGAGGGTCACACACACACACACACACACAAAAAAAAAAAAAAAGAATAAAAAGAAAAGGAAATGAAATGTGGGAACTAAATCATTTTAACAGGGTAAAATCTCACAGAAAAATTTTAGAGGGTTGAGTAGGGGATGAAGAGTCTCAGGTTGTATTACTGATTTAGAATCACAAAAATTATAATTCAAGTTAGTGCTTGTCAAGGGCTTCCTGTGTGCCTGATATTAAATAAGATCTTTAAGTGCATTCTCTCATTTAATTCTGTAAATATCTAAAATAATGATATGGAGTAGACGATGACATCATCTCTGTTCATAGATGAGGGAATGAAGACCCAGAGTGGCTTAATATTTTTCCCTAAGTCACTCCATTAGCAAGAGGCTGAGATTGGATTTGGACCCATTTATGTCTGCTGGGGAATTGCAGTATATTACTACCACAGGGCCTCCCCTGGTGGCACAGCGGTTGAGTGCTGGGCTGCGAGGCTGCCCACAGCCTCTGCAGCGCAGGTTCGTTCCCCGGCCGCAGGCGAGGGTCCCATAAACAAAAATAAAAACAAAACCAAAACAAAAAAAAGCTACTACAAGTGGAGTCACTTAAACATCATTTTTCTCACTGTTCTAGAGCCAGGTGTCCAAGATCTAGGTGCTCAGTTGGTGAATTTCTCCTGTGGCCTCACTCCTTGACTTGCATGTACATGGCTACCCTCTTGCTGTGTCCTCACATGATTTCCCTGGTGTGTCTTCCTTTACATAAAAGAACACCAGCCCTATTAAGTTGGAGCCCATCCTCATGACTGAATTTAACTTCAATTAACCTCCTTCAAGGCTTGTTGCAAATATAGTCACATTGATGGCTAGGGCTTCAACTGGATGGATGGATGGATGGATGAATGGTTGGATGGATAATAGATGGATAGATGGGGAATGAATGAATGAGTGGATGAATAGATGGATAAATAAATGGATAAAAAAAAAGGATGAATGTTGAGACACAGTTAGTCCATAACTAGAGCCAACAAGCTTAACCTATTGCCTGGCAGGCGGCAGCATTGGAAGCAGTATGGTGTGGGACAGAGGAAAGAGAACTCAAAGTCCAAGTAAAGAGAGAGACTTAGAGGGGCTCACACCTCAGGAAGTGCAGTGTCTTTACAAGGGCAGTCATACATTTATTGAGGATCCAGGTTCAGGGAAGGTGGTAAGTACATGGAAGAATGTACCTGATGGGGATGGGTATTGGGGATGCATAAATGTCTGACATAATCTGTGGAGGGAGTGAATAGAGGCTGTTGCCTGGGGGGCTCCATTGTTCTGCTGATCTAAGCATCCTATCTCTAGTTCCTGTTGAATTTAACTTCCTACTAAATTCGTCTACCTGTTTTTGCTAATCTGTCTATAAAGTCTGCAGTTTTCAGCAGATACTGGTTTCCCAGTATGTTCCTCATACCAGGACTCTTGTCCTGGTGAGAGGTCCCCTGCCTGACTCTATGTTTTAGCTTGATCAGCAGGAACTCTGGGTGCAAAGACAATATCCCTGAGAACAACTGGGTCGGGGAATCCCACATTAACTAATGTACACCGCTCTCCTGACAAAAGGGCTTTGATCAAAGTCATTATAACTTCTCTGGTTCTGAGTCTCTCACAGAATAAAAAAAGAATGTTGATCTTTTTGATTTATTTAAAGTGCTTTATAAGCATAATTTTCAATTAAAATCTTCAAAATAGGGCCTCCCCGGTGGCGCAGCGGTTGAGCGCTGGGTTGCGAAGCTGCCCGCAGCCTCTGCAGCGCCAGTTCGATTCCCGGCTGCTCCCCGGCCACCAGAGGAGGGTCCCACATGGTGCGCAGACCTCTCCTGCCGCCCACTGCTCCCCTCAGCAGTGTACTTCGGTCCTTCTGCCTGCTCTGCTCCCTGCTCTGGCTCTGGTGAATTCTCTCACCCTCCTGCGCTTCTGACTGTACCCAGTGCATGTATAAACGAAACAAACGAACAAACAAATAAATAAATAAAAAAAACATGCCTCTATAAAAAAAAAAAGAAAAAAAAATAAAATCTTCAAAATAATAGAAGACTTCTGCACTAAAAATTTATGATTATGAAATAAACTGCATAATTCTTCAGTACTTAGTGGTATAGATTTGAAGTGGGGTCATTGTCATACTATATCCTGTGAAAACTGGAAGGATAGAGACTTTGCTGGGACCACACCAGTGCTTTCTTCTGTGATAACCACTTCCCATGATGCTATTTATTTATTTTTGAAGATTTATTTATTTATACAAGCACTGGGTACAGTCAGAAGCACGGGAGGGTGAGAGAATTCACCAGAGCCAGAGCGGGAAGCAGAGCTGGCCGAAGGACCGAAGCACACTACTGAGGGGAACAGCGGGCAGCAGGAGAGGTCTGCGCGCCATGTGGGACCCTCCTCTGGTTGTCGGGGAGCAGCCGGGAATCGAACCGGCGTTGCAGAGGCTGCGGGCAGCTTCACAACCCAGCGCTCAATTGCTGCGCCACCGGGAAGGCCCTCACTTCCCATGATGTTATTAACCACTCTTCCCCCCCCAAAAAACCCAAAATACCAGTGTTTCTTCTTCATGATATCATCCAGCCAACAGTTCTGGATTACTGATGTATCCAGATGTTCTTTTTCCAAGCTTACATTCACTAAATGCTTATTATGAATCATAAACTCTCTGAGGGCCATCTATTCAATCCATCTGTCTTAGTCTTTCATTAGGTCTATAAGGTTGTGAAGATGAGAAAATGACTTGCCTGAGATCCACCCCTAGAAGGGTGGTGCTGCTATTTGACTTCAGGTCCATCTAATTCCCAAGTCTGGGGCCTTAGTTCTTAGATCACAGAGGTGAACTGGTTTACTAATGTTCCTGCAAAGACCCACTTAGGTCTTCAACTGCTTGTGGGGTGTCCATTTTTGCTCCCTTGTTCTGCCTCCTTTCGATGTCTTTGTCTCCCCTTTACCTCTGTCCCCCTCGTTCATTTCATCTTGCACAATGCACACACTATGAAAGACAGATTTCTGCCTCTGTTTGAACTCTCGAGGTTTTCTCTTTGCCTCCGATCATCTCTTGCCCACTAAATAGTGGCACCTGTAAACTTATTGCTGGGTTTTTAGGAGCAAACAGGCTGAGGAGAGTGCACTTGCTTCTCTTTTTTCACTGCCATTAACTGGACTTGCAGGCAGTTGCCTTGAGCCTTCCATAATTTCAGCTTACAATTAGAGCTCGCAAATTGAATTGCTTTCTCTGAGGAGTTACGATTTCTCTTTTTGGCAAGGACCACAGCTCCCCCCACCCCCTGCTGAGATTAACATGGTTGATTTTGTTCCCTTGTAGTGCAAGCTGGTCTGATCAGTAGAATCCTGATAACTCTTAGTATTTGCTTCCACTCTATCTGTAGGGAGAGTGGGTATGAGAGTGGCTCAGCCTGATGAGGAAAGAATGGAAGTTTACCAGGGAAGTACACAGAAGCTCCAGGCATTGATCCAGAGGATTACAAAGAGCTGTCCCTCTTCATTTACTCAAGTCTCTTGATGTTTATAGAAGCCATTAAGAGCCCTGCTATTGGAAGTGTGTGGAGTCAGATTATGTTCAGACTTGATATTTATGGCTACTCACAGATGTTGCAGAGGGAGGCCTATTAACCTTGAGGTTCTAGTTCAATACCAGCTCCGTTCTGATGATCTCTCAGTGAAAACTTAATATCTAGTTAGTTCCTCAGACTTCAGTTCCATGTTTCATCTCAAAAACAGTTGGATTTTCTTTACTTATTTAACATTTTCATTGAATTTTTTTAAATTTTTTTCCTAATAGTTGTGTTACCTTTCATTGAGGTAATGTTAGTTGAGGTAATGTTGAGGTAATGTTGAGGTAATGTTGGTTGACAACACCATGTGACTTAGGGACAGTGGTTCACCCCTTTTCAGATGTGTGTCACCACACCTTACCCACTGTAGAATCTTCCACCACAGTCCATTTGGATTGACTGTAGTTCCATAAATGAGGGAGAGAGTGGTGGCAACATGAGAGCCAGTATAGCTGTATGGATGGTGGGTGTCAGGAAAACACACCCGGATGACCTCTGCGTTTCTGTTCTTGAGATACATGACCCGGCCCCACTCCTTGGCTTGCTTGACCTGTTAATATCCCCCTATGGTATTCCTCTGTAGTATTAACAAAGCTAGGGGCTCCTCTATACCCTGTCTCTTTTGTGTCTAATCTTCTGTATCTCCTCTTCCCAGAAAATTGTTGTCTCTGGTCTTATGTGTGGTTGATTACTACCTTATCTTCAGGATCATCCACAGTACAACCATCATCCCATATGCTCACCTTTAAAGGTTCAGACTCTACTCCACTTCCAGTGCTTACCCCCTACTGTAGAACCTGTCACTGGTGCCATAACTGTTGGCTGACTTGTTCTTTTTCCCTCATGTAAGATCCATGGCAATGAAGTTTTGAAATTTAAAAAACATATCCTAGACATAGTAGGCACACAAAAATGTTGAATAGGTGAAGGAGACAGAATAGTAGTGGGTTATTTTTGTGTGTGTAGAATGATGGATTTTAAAAATATTTTGTTTTGAGTAGCATTTAAAATTTCAGTAAGACTATTATAAAGCTTTCCTGTGCCTAGTTTTTTTCTCATGTACTTTCCAAGCTGTGTTCTCTCTAGGAATTCTATCTACTTCTCATAAGCTACTGTCAATGAATGTATCTTTTTTTTTTTAATGACCTATAATTTTTTTTTAAAGATTTATTTTTATTTATTTATACAAACACTGGGTATAGTCAGAAACGCGGGAGGGTGAGAGAATTCACCAGAGCCAGAACGGGGAGCAGAGCAGGCAGAGGGACCGAAGTACACTGCTGAGGGGAGCAGCGGGCGGCAGGAGAGGTCTGCGCGCCATGTGGGACCCTCCTCCAGTGGCCGGGGAGCAGCTGGGGATCGAACTGGCGCTACAAAGGCTGTAGGCAGCTTCGCAACCCAGCGCTCAACCGCTGTGCCACCTGGGAGGCCCTGAATGTATCTGTTTTTAAGAAAGTTGGTAGCTATTGAACGGAAGTTTAATAGTTGATGTAAATAAAGGAATTAATATACAATGTTTGTTTCTAGAGCAAAAGCAGATATTGTTGATAATGTCAAATACAACAGCAAGGGAAATCTCTTACCAGGTCAGTGAATGGTCTGATGAATCAAATACCTTTTTTATTTGAAAGATGTAAAGATTTCTCTGGAAGCAGTGGACATTCAAGAGACCTCCTTTCCAATAGAGGGTGCTGCTACCCCACCAGCTATGATGGACCCCAACTGATGAAGAAATCAAAAGAATCTTCTAAATGCATCACAGCTTTCTACTTGGAATTATGATTTATGTTCAGCTGGAGCCCAGTTTGAAGAATTTTAAACCAAGGAGGGGATCTACCTGCTCATTTTGCAGCTCCAGTCTTGTTACATGCTGCATTTTCACTTTTCAAATGAATGGGGATACCAGTGTTGGTCTCCCAGAGCTGTATTCAGAGAGTATCCCAAGTGGCCCCTGTGTAATATATTTATACTTTACCTTTCACGAACCCACGTTCATCAAGTACAATTCTATTTCACTCTCTCTTCCTAATAATTTTACTTGGCCTCTGGCTACAGGAGAAAAGTGAGTACGGAATGTAAGATGATTAAGAGTTTCATTGAATGAGATTTGATACTGAAGTGCATGTGAAAGAACCAAACCTTCCTCCTGACCCTCCTTGCTTCTGCTCAGTCAATCCTCATAGCATCGACTGCCTTTGCCATACGTCTGCCTATTTAGTCCTCATTATTCTCAAAAAGGCAGCCTAAACACACATATAGAATTAACTACTTATTTTCAAACATCCCCCCTAGCTGCTTTCTTGTAATTATTAATGACAGTTGCCTTTCTTTATCCTATGGGGTTGTTAGTCACTCATATGCAATTTGTCCCTTCTGATAAAAGACTGCCATTACCCCCAGGACAGGTGCTGTGTCTTACTCATCAATGCATTCTGCTGATTGCAATGGATAGCACGAATAAAGGTGCCAAGTAAACACTAATTGACTTGAAATGAATGTTTCTGAGAACTGTTCTACATGTAAATATTGAATTTAGAGTAGCTAAATGTCCAGTTCCATAGACATCTTAGAAAGGCACTTGTCCTTATATGTTGATAAGCATAAAAAAAGATACAAAGGATGTGATGGGTGAAGGATGTGCTGAGGATAGAGGTGGTGCTCCATTTAGGAGATGGTCCCCAGGGTTTGCACTTGTTAATATTTGTTCTGTCTTTATGAAAAGTTAGTGTTTCTATGATTACAGAAGAGGCAGAGTTGTGACATGTCTTGCACTTTGTATTTCATGTGTGGTACCTTGGACAGTTTCTTTTCTATGGTTAAACATTCCCTTTCTGTGACAGGAGAAACAGGAAGGCTCCTGTCACTCTTTTCTGGCATCATGTTCTCTAAGAAGATGTGATCTTGCACATTATGTGCATTTGAGCAGGCGCCCTGCAGTGGCCAAGGACCAATTGTGAGAAAATCTGCTTGCATTCTTGTATCTTAAGTTGAAAAGTAATGTGTGCTCAATGTGAAAAGAAGAAGCAATTTACGGAAGAATCAGTGTTATAAGAAGTGAGATTCTTCCTTAACATGTTCTCAGCATCATTCTCTACCCCCCAGAGAACTGTGTTTATATTCATTTAGCTTATAGTGCTTCTATGCACAGATACACACTCCATTTTCCTTTATAGTCTCTATTTTGTTTGTCTGTGTTTACCTAATGAGATAAAACACGATTACAATCAATCCTTGCAAACTCTTTACAAGTATAATAGTTGATGGTCCCTTTCATGCATTATGCTTCAGGTGTTGTCTCTAAAGGCTCATCACAAATCTAAGATTACATACGATTTCTCCTATGTACTCTACACATTTTATAACGTTGCTTTTGATATTTAGGTAGGATCCATCTTGAGTTAACTTTTGGTGAAAACTGTAAGGTTGGAGGTGTAATTCAATATTATTATAGATGCACATCTGATTGTTCCAGCATCATTTGTTGAAAAGACTCCTCTATCTCCATTGAATCACGTTTGCACTTTTGTCAAAGATCAGTTGTCTTTATTGTGTGGCTCTGTTTCTGGGCTCTCTATTCTTTTGCATTGATCTATGTGTCTATTCTTTTACCAACACCATGCTGTCTTGGTCACGGTAGGGTTACAGTTGAAGTTGGCTAATGTATCTTCCAGTTTTTTTTTCTGTATCTTCTGTGTGGTGTTGGTCATTCTGTGTCTTTACCTCTCTTTGTAAACTTTAGAATCAATTTATTGATATCCACAACAATAGCATGCTATTTCAAGATGTTCAAATGTTTTCACCATTTAAAAAAAATAAAATGTAACACATTTACGTGAATGAAGTGAAATCCATTTTTGTCTCCCCCGTTCTTTTTTCCTCCCTGCCCTGAGTAGATTTGTTTAAATACACAAATATATATGAATTCTCTCTGTCTCTTCCCGTTTTCTGTGTTGTTGGTATTTTCTTTTCTATTTTATAAGCTCTTTATATATTAGGGATGACACCATTTGTTAGCCTGGGGCATAGTGCAATTACTATTATTTTTTGCCCAGTTTATTAATTCTGAGAGTTTTTTTTTTGTTTGATTCTTACAGCAAATAGTTTTTCCTTTCCTTCTGTAAGAGAACTATGCCTTTATTATTTTCTAGTAACCATCTTCAATTGGTTTGGGTGGAAGTGTGTTACCAGCCTTTCTCCTCAATTAATCTAGCGTGGAGGAGAAAGAAACTGAAGTGGTTACTTGGATTTTTTCCTCCTCTCTCTGTGTCTAACCAATCAGATAGTCCTTCTTTCTAGACACTGTGATTTTCCTGGCAGTAGAATAACTTATTGCCCCACTGAGACCCACAGGAATCTTTAGGGGCAAATGAAATAGATGTCGATAGAAAGACCTCCCTGACATCATCTTCATGAATCCTGGCTGCTGGGGGAAATGTCTGCTTCCCCTTAGAGTCCGCTTGAAAATAAAGCCAAATTATGGGAAAGAAGAGAAAAGAGAAGCTGAAGAAAGAAAGATTCTGAAGACAGTATTTGAGACTCTGGATCAAGCTGTGCCTACTCTGCAGACTATCACATGAGGCAGAAAATTCCTTACTTTGGCTCTAACTAGTTTGAGTTCTATTTACTTTTTTAATAAACAAAAAGGCGAGGTACTATTAAAAGATACTTGTTTTCAAAGGTTATTTGCTGTTGTGGAGTGGGTGAGTAGTGTGAATTCAGATGGGCAATTGACACATAGAATTAAAGTAAAATAATACAACACCAAAAAAAGTCTTCCTGTTCATTCATGGGTAAAAGGGTTCAATTGCATTTGTCATTAATCCAGCCCTTTGACAACTGTGAAAGTAAAACAAAACCAAAAATAAATCTCTAAAATATTTGCTTGCTTTTCTGTAGAACTAATTACTTATGAATGTTAGGGTTCTGTTTGTCTTCTCCCTTGGTTGATTATAGAGGTAAGTGGTGTCTCAGTTGTTATATGAATGTTTTCTTCAAACTGACCCCAAGTTTATTTTTTTTAAAGATTTGTTATTTAGTTAATTAATTAATTAATTAATTAATGTATTCATTAAAGCACTGGGCACAGTCAGAAGCACAGGATGGTGAGATAATTCACCAGAGACAGACCAGAGAGCAAAACATGCATACTGACGAAGTACACTGCTGAAGGGAGCAGCGGGCGGCAGGAGAGGTCTGTGCGCCATGTGGGACCCTCTCTGGGGGCCGGGGATCGAACTGGCACTGCAGAGGCTGCGGGCAGCTTCGCAACCCAGTGCTCAACCACTGGGACACCGGGGAGGCCCCCCCCCCAAATTGATACATTCCATGTAAGAGGTGCCAGTCTCCCTATGAAAATCTGAGTCCATATTCTTTGCAGTCACCTTGAAAGTTGTCTTTATTCCTTGCTCTTTTCTGAAATAATCAACTTCCGTCCTCAGCGTGGGCCTGGTCAAAGAGAGATGCTTGTACATAGGCATGGTCTCTTATCAGGAGCATGTTAGAAAGTCTGCGCACAGGCTAAGAGCCATATATACTCACAACAGACCTAGAGGACATGGGAAGGCCCATTTGGAAAATAATTGATTGCCCCTCCCTGAACTCAGTGAGTGCAGTCAATTTTTCATTGTTTTGAACCGTGTTACTATTTCATTTGAACACCAGACAAAAGATTTGGCTTGGGCCTAAGATCATGTTTTTGGAAGAATTTGTATCTTTACATCCTAGAGTGAACGACTGTCACTCATACAGCAAGATGTGCACACTAAGGTAAATTGAAGTAGCTACAGGTTTGAGTCTTCCAAGTCATGCAAACAGTGGGGGTATGCTCATTGAGTCCACCAGGCAGAACTGCCCTCATTTTAGAAATTTTTCTTTACCTCTCTATCTCTTATGTGTGTCCTGTTGAAGTATCACCATTTGCAAGGGTTATGAATTGGATGCTTATGTCTCCTAAAGCTCCAATGTTGGTGCCCTGATGTGATGGTATTTGGAGGTGGGGGCTTTTTGATGTGATTGGGGTCAGATAAGATCATAGGGTGTTGCTTTCATGGTGGGGTGGCCTTAGTGGAACAGTGTGCACTCTCTGTTTCTGTCTCTCTCTTTCTCTCTTTCCCCATATACTGAAGAAAGACCATGTGAGCACGTGGTAGAGAGGTGACCATCTGCACTCCAGGAAGGAAATACTGTCCTTAGAACCCAACCATGTGTATACCCTGATCTTGGACTCCCAGCTTCCAAAACTGTGATTAAATTCCTGCTGTTGAAGCCATGCATCTCTGGTATTTAAGGCAACCCAAGCAAAGTCGAGTGATAAGAATTAGTTAAACTATGTGTGGCTCTCCTGTCCATGGAGAGAGCAGGATAGAACAGGACAGGTGATTCTGATGCATGGCAGATGGATCTGGTTCTCTTGCCTATACACATAGAGCTGGGGATAAAGAAGATTGATAATTGAGTGGGTGTGCTCTAGATAAGATGATGTAGCCTCTGGGTTAGGTCTGCACCTTTCACTCTCAGTGGCTTCCTGGGAGTGAAGTATTTCTTGGTCCCAGCCTCTCACTTAACACAGAATTACTTCTTCCCTTGCCTTGGTTCCACTGACCATCTGTATATACCTTTAATAATTGCTTTTTTTTAAGATTTATTTTTATTTATTTATGCATACAAGAACTGGGGTGTAGGCCAGAGATGTGGGGAGTGAGAGGACTCACCAGAGACAGAATGGGGAGCAGAACAGGCAGACCTACTGAAACACACTGCTGAGGGGAACAGTGGGTGAGACAAGAGAGGTCTGCTGCGTCATGTGGGTCACCTCCCTGGCCAGGGATTGAACTCGTGCTGCAGTGGCTACAGATGGCTTCATAGTATTGAGACTTAACCCATTGTACCTCCATGAAGGCCACTCCTGTAATTACACTTACCCCTTCTTCCCAGCCTCCCATACATACAGTTGGGCTCAGCTAACTTTGATGTGAGTTGCTGTTACATACAAGTGTCCTTTATTAACATATTATTTTCCTCAGAACAAACACAGCCAATTCTTCTTTTTTAATTAAATGTTTAAAAATTGAAATAATATTGTATTATACTATAAGTTTCAGGTCTGCATCACTGAGAATCAACATGTGTATATATTATATTAAGTTCACTAAAAGTTCAATTATTCTTATTGTGGTATGAGTATCTTCTAGTATACAACTGGTATTTTAACACTCAATTTCTTCTATAGTTCAGAATGAATGATAATGTTATGAGAAATAAAAAGGCACATTCAGAAGACATGAAGTCTTCTGACATGTCTGACATGTCTTCATGTCACAAGACATGAAGTCTTGAGTTGGTCTGGGTTTGTAGCATTCCTCTGGACTTTGTACCACACCCAGTCCTTTCTGCAGCTGTGACAGCTTCCTAAAGTCTTGATTTATTTGTTTATCTAGTTAGTTTTTGCAAAACTTATTGTGTTGTCTTTCCCCTCATTGTTGTAAATTCTCCATTTCCCTTAATTAAGCTCTTCCTACACTTAGTGAATAAAAACGAATCTTAAACAAGTCTGCTAATTGCTAGAGGGTGTTGCTAAGTATTGGTGTGTGGTTTTATTTTTATAAACAAGGATGTTTATAACATATTAGAAGAAAGTTGTGACTCATAGATACTGGAAAGAGGGTACTTCATTAATAAAAGCTTTTTTCTTACAATGATGGCAGGAAAGAGTCAATTAGATAGTAGAGACAGGAGGAAATGATCTTATGGCATTGTTACCTGGATACTTCTTAATTGCTTCCTACCAGAACATAACTGAGGAAGTTTGGTCCCAGCTTCCTCACACTGAAATGCAGAACAGAAAAGGAGAAAATGAAGGCAGTGACTGACCTGTGTTCATGTGCTATGGGAAAATAGCAGCATATGGATCACTAATATGTCTTGTAAGGTTGTTATAGGGACGGTTCATTCTGGGGCAATCCAGATCAGTCCACACCAATTCACAGCTGGATGACATCACTCATTTCACCTTTCTCTGCTTCTCATCATCTTACCTCTAATATGGGGCCAACTCATCTCTGCTTCCATGTGATAATGCTTATGAAGCAGTAGCTGTGGCCATTTTTCAATTTTTCCTATAACCACATGTTAATCTACAAATCTACCTACCTGCTCCTTCCACATCATCACTGCAGCTTAGTAGTTTGATCCTCATAGTAGAAAGGGTGGGTCATGTGCCTTCTTCTCACTGAATTTTGAAGAAGGAGGAACAGGTCAAGTTATACAGACAGTGATGGGTTTTATGCATTTCCATCCCTTTCATTTTCACTGTGTCCAAATGAGATTATGACAACAGATAATTGTAATACAATGCTTTTTCTCGAGAAGCATGCAAGATTTTCTCCTCATTTAACCTCCAGCTAGGAAACAGCTGAGAAATTGTTCACGGTTGTAAGCATCACGGTGGTGAGACAGAGAATTTTAGGAGGACATCAGATGACTTCAGATTTCACACAACTTCCTGGGAAGCTAGGAGTCCCTGCAAAGCTAATTCATGATCTGCAAGCCCATTTTTTATGGTAAATTGGGCTTCACAGAAGCTCAGGAAAGATTGCTGTCTAAATTAATGCTGACTCTTGAGGGCGTCACTGTCTGTCACTTAACCTTTATATTTTAGGATCCTGCTTCTCACTTCTCTTGGTCTCTTGTTAGAGTTACCATCATCTAAATAGGTTTTCTTTGTTTCACAGATGAACCTGAGAACAATGGAAGTTGATGTTTTGTTGGTTGGCAAAGTAATTGACTCTGAGGTTACCAGTGAAAGATAATGCCTGTGAGTGAATCCACCTTCTGGCTAGAATTTTGGAACCTCCCTTAGTTTTATTGATGAAAATGTCCAGTAAGTTAAGAAAAACAGAGAATTGAACCATATCGTAGCATTCTTCATGCACATGGCAATTTGGGGGTGTTAATTGTATTATAATCTGACTCAGTTAGTGTATACACTGTAGATAATCTGCTGGCTACCTCCTCTGAGGCAGTATAAAAATCAGAAATCAGCCACTTTGCCTTGGTGTTCCTATAGAATTTTTAATAATACCAATTTTAAAAGTGGAGTAAAAGTCTGAAATGTGGGGCATCTTTTCTCAAACTTTGAGTCTTAGGGGTGTTCATTGTGCTAACAGATGCACTTGACCTTTGCAAGGAGCCTTTCTGGCTTCCTCTTCTCTGTGACTCACCCGTTGTCATCACCCGCGGTTAGTGAAGGGCTTCCATCCTCAATGTACGTTCTGATTCCCTGGGAAATGTGGAGGTGGCCTTGAAAAGCCTTTGGTGGGTCTGACCCACCCGATTTCTCTTTGTTTCTAAGTGTTGACACTCACCTTATCCACAAACCCACCCCTGCCAGTGCATATGCTTATTTTACTGCTAAGGGAATTTGCTCAGCGTTCTCTGGGAAGCAGAATGAAGAGTTACAGAAAATAATTTTCTGCTTCCAGTGCTACTTCTGCCTGCTTAGATCTGTTTTATTTCTTCTACTTCGTCATGTGGACTAATAAGTATTTTCTTGTCTCTTACGATTATTTTCTTTTCTAGTCACCTCTCAACCTCTCCTTCTTGAGCTGCTAATAACTGAATTTGAATTTTGCTCAAAAAGAATTTCCATTGTTCCCATTCATCTTTGTAGCTGTGAGTACTTCAAAAGCACATATTTGAAAATATAAAGTATAAAATTATGGAGACGTGAATAAGTTATATGTACTTTATTTGGAGACCATTCTTAATAAGAGTAGCAGTCAACACTCATTGTTTACCTTGTTCCAGTGTCTGGGACACCTGTGTGTTGTATGTGTGTATGCATGTGTGTCTGCAAGCAAATGTGTGTATGGCTGTTGGTATGTGTGCATTTGTGTATCTGTGCCTGCATGGGTATGTGCATAAACATGTGTATCTGTGTATGCATGTAAGCCCATATGTGTGCACATTTGTGTGTGTATGCAGGTGTGTTTCTTGTGCATGTGTTTGTATGTGCATATGTGTATGTGAAATGTGTATGTATGTGTGTGTGTGTGTGTGAGTGAAATCTCACTTAATTTATAAAACAACTCTATGAAGTTGGGCATGATTTTTATCTTCCCTTCACATATGAGGAAGCAAAATTTCAGTGTTTAATTGATTCTCCCAATGTCACCTACCCTATCCAGTGTGCCATGGAATCAGGACTCTGAAGCCAGGTCTGCCAGACTCCCAAGTCTTATTCTGACAACATCCTTGCTATCTCACAGATATCAATCATTTTGCCTCATGGCACAGTGATGCTGGGACAAGTGTCACTCACTATCATGGACTAAAGCTGCTGCAGTTTCTTTGACACTCTTCCCATCGACACATCGGATCTGTTTCCCCTTTCCTCCAGTCTGGACTTGCCTGTGACTGTTGGACAAACAGATGTAAGGGAGTGATGGGGGACAGTCTGGTGTCACCTTTAAAGGCAGTGGCTGCAGCTGCCAGTGTGATATCTCGGAGTTTTGAACTACTGTGTAGAGTTCCAGTACCCTGAGGCCCCTTGCTACAAGCTCACAGGGGGGGAGAGAGAGAGAGAGAGAGAGAAAGAGAGAGAGAGAGAGAGAGAGAGAGAGAGAGAGAGAGAGAGAAACAGAGACAGAGACAGAGACAGAGACAGAGAGACAGACAGAGAGACAGAGAGAGAGAGAATGAGAATGAACCCAGTCAGTCTTCAGCTAATGTAGACCCCAGGTACAAGGTTTTAGCTCAGACCCCAGACTTCACAGAGCAGAAATGAACTTTTTGCCTCCTATGGTCTGACCAACAGAATCACAAAATACCATGACAGCAACAACAATGATGCAGTCATTGTATCAGGCTGTCAAGTTCAGGAATACATTGTTGTAGGGAATTGATGGCCCAGAGCCCCTTTGTGAGTGCTGGGCACTCTCACAGCAGGTGCGCCGTCGCCTCCCTGGGCACTCCAGCTCCGGGCATGATGTCATTTGTGTGGTCACCGCTCCACTCCCTGAGGGACCCGATGAGGAAACAAATGCCTGGGCAGGTGTGTACTGCTGTGTCATGAAGCCTGTGTCCTAGGTGGGGGCTGTGCACACACAGAGAGCGAATAGGAAAGCCTCTGAGCGCTGTGAAGGAAACTGAGGCCAGGTAGGAGGACATCTATGCTGCGGCCGATGTCGGGAGCCCTGCGGTCCCTGCCTGCCACTTGGGCTGAGGCTTTGGTGCTTAAAGGCCAAGATGTTGGCATCTTTGTTGTCTGCTTCCACACACCCCGGGTCTCTGGCTGGATGTCCTCTCAGGGCCTGCGGCGAGGATGGTGTTGGAGCAAAAAGGAAGTCTGGCCTGGAGACACTGGCAGGGCGCCACTTAACAATAGTCACTCCCTGAAAATGTCCCTACTCACATTCCCAAGTGTGGTTCCTTCTGCTTGGAAGGCGCGTTGCCACTGTAAGCCCTTTCTTCTTTTCTTGTCAAGTGCAGTCCTCTATCCTCAGACACATAAATCTCTTCCTCTACTGCTTCACCGATCCCCTGTTAACAGCACCTTCCTTAAGGCTGCGCTCTTTCTAACAGAAAGGCTGTTTGTATCCCTTTCCCCAGATAGCTGAGAAATCGGTACGCGTAGGGCATGTGTCCTACCATCCGATCCACGATGCCACTTGCTATAGTGTTTTCCAGTGGAAGATGCTTAACCCATGTTTGTTCAAAGCCAGAAACAGGGAAGGAATATGGAAGGACGAGGCTATGCTGCCTTCACTTTATGTCAGCCTCACATGCAGAACGTGCTCAGTAAATCAGGGATGAGGGAGGAGGAGGCATTCCCGCATGGCTAGCGCTGCTCCATTTTCAATATTTTTTGATCATGTATAAGTTCATTTTTATCATAAAATCTCCCCAATGAAATTCCTTAGGGCAAATCTACTTCCGCAAGTAATGAGGAGTCTCCATTAAATATCTGGGCATCTTATTTTTCATGAGGTACAGGAAAGATCAAAATGATCACCAGAGCGTGTCCCCAAGTTCTGTGCATTTAATTCCATTAATGTTGTAACAGATTCAGACTCACCCAGAGTGAAAGCTTCTCCTGGGAAGTAACATAGGGATTTTTAAGAAGCTATACTTGTTTGTTCTTCTCTCTCTCATTCACCATCAGGGCATAAGCTGTAACTATTTAAGTCTATTGACTGAAGTATTGCTGAACTGAAAATGCTATTTTTAATATTGAAAGTACCCACTTTGTATCTAGGAAACAATTTATTTAGTGATGTCCCTTAACATGAGATATTCGTTCTTTCTCTCTCTCTCTCTCGCTCGCTCGCTCGCTCGCTCGCTCGCTTGCTCTTTTCTATCTGCTTACAAGTCTGTCATTATCTTTTAATCTAGTTGTCCATCTTTCACAGTTCTGTAATCTGTCCTCCGTCCCTTCTGCTCATCCTTCAGCTTTCCCTCCCTGCCTATTTAGGTATAATCCAAAGAATTGCAAAACCATATTCTCAGCACCCACACTGTGGTAACAGTTGTAGTTGAAGCTTTTGTTTTCTCAGGTAAGTTTCTTGAAATTTCTGGATTAATTAAGAGACTATAATGGCACTAAACCATGCAGTTCTTAATTGAGTATCAATGTGGATCGCACAGTGTGAGTTGTTCAGTATGTTAGTTTAAAAGGCATCGACTGTGTTGTCTTCGTTAAAATGGAAATAGTGTCTGTTTCTTTCTCTCCGTTATGTCAGACAGAATAGTTTAGACATATTAATAGACACCCCAAATGCCACCTCTCCCTTTTAAATATCATAACTGGCAGAAGTACGAATGTTAGTGAAGGCACAAAGCTAATTTCTGATTCAATGGAAGAAAATGACCTTGAGAGAGTTGACCCATTTAAAAAAAAAATAATGATTCTAATTCAGTACATTGGAAGAATTGAGCTGAAGTCTTGAAACTGGGCCACTGGAATGAATGACCATATCATTTGCTATATAAATATCAGGGACTGGATGCTTGTTTATTACTCGCTGTTTAATTGGTTGGCTTCTGGCTGTAAGGAGAATGTTGGACTCATCCTAATTGATTAAGTACCTTGTTTCCCTATATTCTTTAATTTTGGATTCAAGGCTGGTATGTAATCCATTTGATGGTTTTATTTGCTTTTTTCTGTAATGCAGCTTTGCTGACTAGGAATTGGTTTACTCTTTCATGTCTGAAACCTCTGATCAATTGAGGAGCTTAGGCCGACAGCTCTTTTATCCTGGGCTGGTGATATTGCTGAAACCTGCCTGGACTCAGAAAGAGACTCCAAGAGGGAGAAGAGACCTGCAGGGAGGCAGAAACAGGGGCTTTTGTTTTTTTTCTTGAAATGACCTCAAGACAAAAAAAATGAATTCACTCAGGCAGAAGTCTGTGCCAAAACAAGAGAATAAGAGTAGGCCCAGTACTCTTTTGGCTGATGAAAAGATGGTGAATTGAAAAAATGATCAAAAGTGACATCGTGGGCCAACTAAGATACATCAAAGGAGGCCGTGGGGCCATCGTCACGGAGTCCACCATCCGCGGGAAGCAGCCCCACACGTTTGCAGATTGATTATGTGAAGCCGTAGCCAGTGGTGTGGCAGAGGTGGGGAGAAGGCTCCGGGGACCCAGCTCCTGCTTGCATTCTGCTTGCCTTTGCCTTGACCTTGCTCTTCTACCTCCTCTCATGTCGAAGTTATTGTGTCAGGCACATTCAAGGGGAGACAGCGATTCATGAGCACAGCTCCTGCCTTCAAGGAAGTCTCAGTCTGATGGAAGAGACAGAGGGAGCTCTGTAATTGTTTATTTGGATTTTTCTTCTTGCTTGAAAACAGGTTCTGATCCCATCTCAGGAAATCGATGTGGGGTGGGTGGGGGCAGGGGGTGGAATGATTTCATCAATACAGAAGCTGTGATTTTTATTATTGTCAAATGATATCTACTCTATCTGATTTCTTCTATTTTTAGATTTCTTCTGTCTGATTTCTTGCCAGTTCCTTAGAAGCTTTACTAATTACAGTTCCAAGTGGCTGGTTTCTTTCTCTTTATGAGAAATTCATTTTACATCCCGCTTTTTGCCACTCTCAGTCACACATATCAACTTCAGGCTTTGATTTAGCAATCTGGCGTGAATATGGCAAAACACAGTCTGCTTTGGGATTAATCTGTAATATTTTCAAGATTCACATCAGTTGAATGATCTGAGCTCATGAAAAGTTTTCTGGAGAACAACAAGCATATCTGGGTCTCCCCATGCTCCTGGACGAAGGAGAAAAATGTCTTGGGGCAGTAGGTGGGGTAAAGGAAGGGCAGTGTCCCCAGTGAGCTAACCTCTCCATTTGTTTTGTTTTATTTTCCTGGCTGCTTTGAGCAGTTCATCTGTAGTGGGTCCAGCAGTGCCTTTGGTCTTTCCTGTGCTGAGACCCACTGACCAGAGGAGGTGAATGACCCAGCTCGTGGTCAGTGTGATTTTGTTAGTTTGGGGGATCTGGGGCTGACAGCCTGCCTGCCTTTCAGTGAACAGCAGCCCCATCCACTGCTGCACAGCTTTTGTTTTTTATTCATTTATTTAATTTTATTGTTTAATGAAGTTCCATTGTTTCACATCCCTGTTATTTTATTTTTTTTGACAGTATAGGATTTCTGCCCTCTGGTGTGGTCACTGTAGCTCTCCTACAACCCAAGCACCCATAGAACTCCACCACAGTCTGTTGTGCTCCCCTTCTCCTGTCTTCACCCCTCCTCCAACCCCTCTGGATGCCTCAGCTCGATGGTCAGCTTTCAAGGGTTGGTTTTATAGTTTGACCCGTTGTTTGGTTGCTCTGTCTCCTACCTATAAGTGACACCATCCAGCATTTGTCTTTCTCCCTCTGGCATATCTCACGTAGCATCTTCCCTTCCAGCCCCATCCATGTTGCCTTCAGGTCTTGTGGACATCTGCTGACATTGCCTCTGGAATCCATCCCTCCTTCCTGGAGCACCATCTTGATTTGGCTTTGGACAGCCACTTCTTCCTCAGTGCGACTCAGGATCATAGCATCGACGTAATGGCAGGTCTAATGGCAGGCTTGTGGGGGTGTGGACTCCTGCCCCCACCATGTTACCCCTGCAGCATCCTGAGCACACAGGGTGTCAGTCAGTGCTCCTCACCCTGCCTGTTCTCATCCACCTTCCCATGTCGACTCCCTTAGGGGTTCCTGCACTCTCGTTTTCATGTGGGCAGCCTCAGCTGTAGCCCAGAGCCTGGATCGTTGTAGGGGCTCAGAGGACTACATGGAAGAGCCCCTGTCATGCCAATATCTGGTCAGCTGCCAATCTTGGTTCCTGCCCCAGCAGGCTTGTCAGAGTCAATTGAAACCATATTTTTGTAGTTTAATATTTCAAGAGCTATATCTCCTTCCACCTAAAATCAATCCTGGCATTTTTTTTTTAAATTGTATCCTTTTTTATTGAGGCAATGTGGATTTACAGCACTGTATATGATTTAGGGGAACAGGTTGGCCCTCTTCAGATACACATTACCCCACAGCCACCACCTAATCACCCATAGTCCTTTACCGCTGTCGATTTTGCCCCTACTTTCCTTTGCTCCCCAACCCTCTCTCTTCCCCTCTGCTAGCCTCAAGTCTCCAGTATTTATAGGGCTTGTTTTGATTTAGTTTTGTTTATTCCTTTGTTCTGTTCCTTTATATTCCACTTGAATGAAATCATCCAATATTTCTCTTTCTTTTTCTCATTTATGTTCGTATTCTGACTTCCAGTTCTATCCATTTGGCACAAATGGCAAGGGTTCATCTTTTATTATATATAACTACTGTTTCACTACGTATATAAACCACATCTCCTTTACCTTTTTCTGTCTTTGGGCATTTAGGGTGTTTCTTATCTTAGCTATTGCAAATAGGAGTGCATATATCCCTTCAAATTAGTGCCTTTGCATTCTTTGAGTAGATATATAGGAGTGGAATTGCTGGATCCTCTGGTAGATCTATTTTTAATATTTTGAGAAACCTCCATACTGTTTTCCATAGGGGCTGGACCTGCCTACTTTTATTTCTCAAGCTATTTTTTCCTTTTAATCTACCCTCCACCCATGTGCTATAACATAGCAGTTAGAGCATCAGTGGAGAGAGTTTAAGGTAGCCCAGTCCCTTGGAAATTGCTAGTAGATTTGAATTGTGCTTCTGTGGCCTTATTATTGCTTATTTAATGTGGGAGAAGGTTTTAAGATTTATTTATTTATGCATATAAGAACTGGGGTACAGGCCAGAGGTGTCGGGGGTGAGAGGATTCACTAGAGACAGAGTAGGGAACAGAACAGGCAGACTGACTGAAATACACTGCTGAAGGCAGCACCGGGCAAGTCAGAAGAGGTCTGTTACACCATGTGGGTAGCTCCCTAGCCGGCTGGGGATCGAACTCATGCTGCGGTGGCTGCGGATAGCTTCATAGTTTGCGTCTTAACCCCTTGCACCACCAGGGAGGCCTGGGAGAAGGTTTTTGACAAGTTGAAAGCTTGCAAACTCATGTGCTTCATGTTTTTTTTGCAAGTGCATTTGGGGTGGGGATTTCTTGAAGGGAATGGAGGAAATTTTATCATTACCTCTCTATGGAAATGAGGTTATTTATGAGAAGATTTTTCCCCCTTCCCAAGTAATTACTAATGTCACAGAGAAAGGAACGTGGAACATATTGGGATATGAGTTTTTCTTGTAGTAGAGGAGTTGAAATATAGCTCAATGAATGAAAACTGTCTTTGTCAAATGAGTGGATATTGTCTTTGGGGGAAAAAGAAAAGTGGAGGAGAAAGGAACTTAAAAAATGACTGTTTTTGTTTTTAATGTGATGGGTTAATAATCTTTCTGTAGGCTTCTTTTCTTGGTTGGTTATAGGCCTTGATGTAATGGTATCTCATATCACAGACACTAAATCACATATCAGTGCTTTTTTAAGTACTTCAGTCATGCAGGTAACAGGAAAAATACAAGCTCTGGGTCTAAATTTTGATTTCAGAAGCACACTTTTCTTCCTATTTTTATTTACATTTTGCATAAATTGTCACATACCACTAGTAATTCTTTCTTGTTGGACTTGAGTGAGTTGATTTCACTCTGGACTTGATATACTAAATGCCCAAGTCTTAAGACTGGAAGCTCTTACTTATAGCAAAATGGATAGAAACATCAGGGAAATGAAAATGATATTAGTACTGTTAATTAAGAATTTATTATTAGCAGGCATTAATAGATATTTAATAAACTGAAAACTCAGCGTTCCGAAGGCTGAATCTCATCTTATTTAGCTTGTTCGGAGAAGAAAATGTGTTTTGAGCTCTTTAGTCTTGCTATGCCTGTGCTGCAACAAAGCAATTTTAGTGGAAAAAATGGATTTGGATCACAGTTTCTTGTTGAGTTTTGTAGAATTTGTTGGTTAGAAAAAAAATTCTTGCTAAGAATGTGTTTGCTTCTCTGCTTACATGTTCTAATCTTAGTTCTGATGTTATTTGAACAATTGTCGACATGCCTCTTTACCTTCCAATAGTTAGGAGTTGAAACATTCATTCTCCATTTTTGTTTTGTTCTAGTGCCTTTAAAACTTGATTAAAAGTTGGCAAGTTGCTCTGAGTTCTCAGTGAATAGACACTATCATTAGCTTCTTGATCATGTTCTCCATGTTCTATAAACCAAGTAATCAGGTTTAGCAGGTAATTGTTGTGTCAAAGGTCCCAGAGGGCTTGCTAATAAATACAGAAAGGTGATACATGTCCTAATAAAGCAACATTCTGCTCAAAGTCCTTTGAAAATGAAAATTTTAGCCCTGTGTACTACAGTTGTGTCCCAAGAATCCCCAGGTTTTTCCTTATTGTCATCACCACAACATTTCCAAGTCAGGGTGAATTAATAAAGGTCATGTCTATACCAGAATTTAGCTTTGCTGATGTTAGGTTGGAACATGGCAAGTTTATTATGGGGTAGCTGCCTGCCACTGTGGAAAGACTTGTCGATGTGCACCTCTTGCTGTAGGAAGACCAATTTTTACACCATTCAAAAGAGATATTATTTTTTATGATAAAGTCACTTGCACATCGGGGAGAGTTTTTATTGTTTAGGGACTCAGTGTGTTATCACCTGATACTATTAGCACATATACGCTCCATCAAGATTCTGCTCTTAAGTCTTACTAATAAGAAAACAAAACAGTGAGTTAGAAATGGGATGAATGATTTGGACAAGAAAATATAGGAAGAAGACAAATGTGGACATTAAAAGATTGTTTCGTCATCAGACAGTTGCAGACTAAAGCCACACGGTGCCACAACACCCCTATGAGATAGGCTAAAGTGAAAAGTAATGGCTGTGCCAGTCACGGGCCGGGGTGTATAGTGACACAACTCTCAAATGCTGTCAGGACAAATGTAAAATGGTGCAACCACTTCAGAAAGCAGTTAAATGTGTATCTACTATATGACTTAGTCTTTTACCAAATGTCTACTCAAAGGAAAGAAGAATTTACGTTGCTCTAGACTTGTGCACAAATGTTTGTGACAGCTTTATTTATTTGTTGAGGTTACATTGGTTTATATCATTGTTTGTAGAGTAGGAGTAGAGACTCCCCACTCCCGTGTTGTTACCACACCACACCTACTACCAAGGCACACTTTATCCACTACTGTGGGCTACTGTGCCCCCTCACTATTTACAATAGCTGAACTGTGGAAGCAACCCTAGTGCCCAAATAAAGATGAGTGGATTGGAAAGATGTGGTATATATGCACAATGGAATACTACTCGGTGAACAACATTAAGTTCTTCCCATTAGCGGCAACATAGATGGAGCTGGAAGAATTATGCAAAGGGAAATAAGTCAAAAGGAGAAGACAAATACTGGTTGATGTCACTTCTATGTGCAATATAGAGAAATCAAACAAAAGGTCAGACAAAACCACACTGAGAACTAATTCTAAATAGTTTTTTTTTTAATAATAGACAAAAATTGAAAACCACTCAAATGTCCATTAGCCACAGAATAGCTAAACAAAGTAGTTTATCATGCCAGGAAATTTTAATTAGCAATAAAAGGAATGAAGTATTATGAAGAAAACCATAGATGAATCTCAAAACAATTATGCTGAACAAAATGTAAAAGTCAGACCAAAAAAAAGAGTGTATAGTTTATGGTTCCATTTATAAAGAAACACCTAGTATGTGTAATCTATAGTGACTGAAAGCAACCCCTGAGATTGCTAGGAAAGCAGGAGAGAAGGAGGGTTCCCATGAGGTGGAGAGAGATATTACCAAGGGCCATAACATACTTCGGAGTGTGATAGATGAGTTCATTATATTGATCTTGGTGATGGTTTCATGCATATACACGTACCTTAAATTTTTCAAATTATTCTATTTCAGTATCTGCATTTCATATCATGTCAATTATACCCCAGTAAACTTCCTTTTACAAAACATAGTTTTGAAGCATTTGTGTACAGAAACCTAAATTTATACACTCTTTTATAGTTGTCTGATGCACATCTAATTCAAATGCATGAGTTCTATAAAGTCACCTTGATGCGTTCTTTACAGAATGTTCAACTGAGTTTTTGGCAGATCCATTTTTTTTCACACTCAACATATATTGTTTCAGGTTATATTTAATTAAGTTTCCTAATTAAGATAGCAAGCAAAATTTAAGGCAAAACTGGCCTAAACTATCTTGGAACAAATATAGTTGATGCTTGCATGGCAAGCAGGGGAAAAGTGCTGGTAACAGGAGAAGGGTTGGGTCTGCTACAGCCTTGTCTGGGTGTGGACCAGTAACATCAGATCCCCTGGGAGCTTAGGAGGAAAGCACTCATCAGACTTCTGGGTGATTGCTGCACATTAAAGATTGGGAAGCATTCTATTTGGCAATAACCTATTAGCTTTGACGACTCAACATGTAATGACCATAGGGCAATAGAAATGTGTGTGTGTGTTGGTGTGCATATATTTTTTCTCCATGTGGGAATAGAGGACTTTCATTTTAAGTATCAGTTAAACAAGTTGTGATTCAGTTAGTTTTTCCTGTTATAATTTTTACTTTTTTTTTCAGATCATGTTTATTGAGATATAATTTACACTCAGTAGTAATTGCCCATGTGATAAATATGAATCAATGAGTTTTGAACAACAGTCTATAAGGGCTATGTTTTCCATGGAGATACCATGCAGTTTTTCACCTCCTCACATTGCCCCCTGTATCCCTTTGAAGCTGGTCTCCGCTCCTTGATTTGCTTCCCACAACTGTTGTTCTGCCTATTCTAGACTTTCACATGGATGGGGTCGTCTAATACTGAGCACTTTGTGTTCTTTTCAGTGTGTGCTTTTGATATTCATCTTGCTGTTGGGTCTCGAATCTGAGTCTTTCATTGTGAGTGGTATTCCATTTTGTGGATGTACCTTAGGATGGTGGTGGGCGAAGCCTGAGCTAGATTTTGGGGACCTAGAGATAGCAATGAGACCCCTGTGTCTGCAGAGTCAACTATGAGCCCCAAAGTGGAAACATAGGATCCTAGTGGTAGATGTAAGCATTTAGGTCCCCAAATCCAGGTGCTAGTTAGCACTGTAGAAAGGAGCTGTCCAGGTGCTACTTGGCACTGTAGAAGGGAGCTGAGTGCCACCTGTTCCCTACAGGGCTTGAAAATTCAGAAGCCTGACTGAAGTTCTCACCATCGGGTGTCCTGGCCACCATGAGAACCCTGGAGGCCCAGCCCCTCCCCCATATACACAGTGCCTTTTTTTGTCAAATTTCTTTCTTCATTTGGCATTCTTGGGGGAAAGTCACATCAGGACTTAGAGGTAAAGGCAGAGAACCCCAAGTTGCTGGGTTTTCCTTATCACACTGAAGCAGAGTTTAAACCAGGCTGGAACCCACTCCAACCCTGGCCTCAATCTATTCTTTACACCCTGCTCTCAGATTTCTTTCTTTTTTTTTCCCCCCAAGATTTATTTATTTATTTATACAAGCACTGGGTACAGTCAGAAGTGCGGGAGGGTGAGAGAATTCATCAGAGCCACAGCGGGGAACAGAACAGTCAGACTGATGAAATACGTTGCTGAGGGGAGCAGTGGGTGCGACAGAAGAGGTCTGTCGCGCCATGTGGGACCCTTGCCAGTGGCCGGGGATCGAACTGGTGCTGTAGAGGCTGCAGGCAGCTTCGCAGCCCAGCACTCAACCGCTGCGCCACCATGGAAGGCCCTCATATATCTTGATTGTAAAATAGTTTCACTTCAACCCAGGGCCTAGACTGAGGACATTCATGGCCTCCTTCCAGACACTTGAGGTGCTGCTGGGCCAGGGACTGGGGCATATATCTGGTCCGAAGCTTGCACAAGTAAGAACCATAAACCATGGACCTTAGTGAGGTCCGAGGATTCTGGAACTTTGGCTCAAGCATGGCCTTGCTCACTTTCGTGAAGTTTGGGATTATAGACCGGCATGGGCCATGTAAGGCTCAGCAGTCAGACCTGGGCCTGGAACACCTTAGGATCACTTAGGAATTTGAGAACTTTGACCCACGTGGGACCCTTTCTGTGCTGGCAGCGTTCCCATGTCCCCATGTAGAGTGTCTTAAACCAACCACGCTCCCTCCCGGCTAGGCCTTCTCCATGCAGCGAGTTATCACTGCTGTGGAGACTGCCGGGCCTTTGGGTGGGGAAGAAGAGTGGGGAGAGACAGCACAATTAACTTGAAATGCTGAAAATTCACCCAAAGACCATTTCATATTATCTCATGGAGCAAAACCAGTTGTTTTTCTTCTCCCTAGTACCTTGTGTGGCTACATACATGAGGAGTCTTAGACCCACAGTAGGAAATAAAACACCTGTCATCTTCTAAGGAACTGTGTCATTCACTGTAGATTTTGGGCCAATAAATTCCTAACAGAATTTCTTTTATAAGGTTGCCTGAATTCTCCAAATGATTATTTCCTGCTTTAATCTGACAATCCTAACATTTAAACTTTTTTAACCTATTGGTACATTTCATCATTTTTGAAACTTTTCATCTTGCTTTCATCATGATTTTCAGTGAGAAACTGAGTCAAACCTCAGGTTAAGTTTAGCTAAAGTCTGATTTATAGTTCTTTTCCTAAAGATTCTCTTATAGCAATGATAATTAGCTCTTAGGCAACCATATCAGAACTAGGAGCTCAGTCTGGAAACAACAGAGATGGAAAATAATCAAAGGATTTACAAATGATTAAGATAATGAGTTTGAGGCATGTGTTCGAAAGGCTCATTCCCCTTTTGTAAACTGTTGAAATCTCATTTCATGAGGTACCTTGCAAAGTATTCTTGATGAAATGCACACTTCCTGGGAATCCTTCCTCATGTTTTCAGGTATACTTACTTGGAGTCTCTCAAGAGATTCACTTAAGATTTTCAAGATTTCTGCATTAGATATTTTTAAAGAGTAAAATAAAATCCAGGGTATATAGCTTTTGAAGTGGAAAGTCTGAAACAAAACCAATTTGACAACTGTCACAGACAAAGCAACTAGAGCCCTAAAGTATAATTCAAGGTTTTTATGAACTCCAAGTTGTAGGTTACTCTTTGGCAAATGAAAAATGAGTTCTGAGACTAGAAATGATTTCATTTGAAAACTTAAGTTGAGGAAAAGAGCAGAGAATCGGAATGTGTAGAATAGCTAATATATGTATGCATTTTTCAGCATATACTTGCACATAGATAGATATACTGGATATATTTTTTTAAAGATTTATTTATTTCTTATACAAGAACCAGGGAACAGGCCAGATGCGTGGGAGGGTGAGAGGATTCACAGGAGACAGAGTGGGGAACAGAACAGGCAGGCTGATGAACTACACTGCTGAGGGGAGCAGCAGGCATGACAGGAGAGGTCTGCTTCACCATGTGGGATTCTCGCTGCCAGGATCGAACCCATGCTGCAGAGGCTGTGAACAGCTTCACATTGCGTTGCTCAACTGTCTGCGCCACCAGGGAGGCCCAGATATACTTGATATTTATCAAATACCTATAACGTACTAAACACTGCCTTGCCCTTATTCAACCTGTCATGTAGTGGGGAAGAATTTAAAGGAGCAGGTAAGACACATACTTTGATGGGGGTTGCGAAATGAAATAATCACCACTATAAAACAAACTCAAAGTTTATTAAAAGGAAATTAATTAAAGACGTTATTCAGAGCCAAACTGAGGACCCTGGCCTGGGACACCAACATCAGGTTCTATGGTAGCTGGCTCTGGCCCTCTGGTCTTTGTCCAGTTTTATATAGACTGTCACATGCACAGAGAGAATGCCAACATGTGTTTCTTTTTTTTTAAATTTTTTAAAGATTTATTTATTCGTGCATACAAGAAATGGATTACAGGCCAGAAGTGTGGAGGTGGGGCTGTGAGAGGATTCACTAGAGACAGAGTGGGGAACAGAACAGGTAGATTGACTGAAATAGACTGTTGAGGGGAGCAGCAGGCGAATCAGGAGAGGTCTGCTGCTCCCTGGCTGGGGATCGAACTCGTGCTGCAGTGGCTGTGGATAGCTTCATAGGTTGTGTCTTAATCCCTTGCGCCACCAGCGAGGCCCCATATGTGTTTCTTAACAAAGGACAGGTTAGTTTCTAACACTTTTATTAACTAAAGGAGGTTGGTTTGTGGCAAATTTAGCTAATTGAAGAAGGAGAAGTCCTGTACATAACTTCATAGCTATCTCTTCATTGAACAGAGCTAATCCAGCCAGAGCTGTCTGTGTTTGGGAAAATGGAAGGACAACGGGTTTTTTGAATTTCTATCCTAAATGTACCCCAGCAGATGAGGGATGCAGTTAGGCCTTTACCTTATATTCCTTCCTGTAATACGCAAACATGTGAGGAACCCCAATGTGGACTTTTTAGGATGCTTCCTATGTTTTTCACCCCAGGATTCTTCACAGGGAATGAGCCATTGTTTGGCTCACTCCAGTCTATGGAGGTGGCCCCTGTAGGGCACAGGTAGATATTTGCCAACAGAGTGAAATACAGAATTTTTTTTTTTTTTTTGGTCCACATGCTGGTGCCTGATAGTGGAAATAGTTTAGTTTAGGGGTCAGTGTTAGCATGAGCTTGAGGGGCAACCAGGGGCCCCCAAACTTGCATGCGTTAAAGGCGTCTGGCCATCCATGCACACAAAGACAAAGCCGACTCTTAATGTGAAAGAACTTTTTTTTTGATAACAATATTTTTTGAAGATTTATTCATTTATTCATACAAGCACTGGGTACAGTAAGAAGCACAGGAGGGTGAGAGAATTCACCAGAGCCAGAGCAGGGAACAGAACAGGCAGACCAATGAAATACACTGCTGAGGGGAGCAGCGGGCGCGGCCAGAGAAGTCTGTTGTGCCATGTGGGACCCTCGCCGGTGGCCAGGGATCGAACCGGCACTGCAGAGGCTGCAGGCAGCTTCACAGCCAAGCACTCAACCGCTGTGCCACCAGGGGAGGCCCTTAATGTGAAAAACTTTAATAGAATTTTGCGCATAGCGAGGGAAGAGAAGAGAAGAGAAGATATAGTTTCCCGATAAAACACCCCAAATTATCCATTCCTTCATGGGTAAATGCTCAGCCAGACAGGGTCAGCCCAAAGGTGGGCTGTGGAAACCTGAAAGTTACCACAACTCTGAGGTACCATCTGTGGGGCAACCACAGGAAAGAGGTTCTGAAGCAGAACCTTGGGACCAAAGGTGCAAAATCAAAGTTCAAATCAAGGTAACAGCTGCCATTGTCAGCTTCCCTATGTGTGTCTCGCCCACGTGTCTAAATGTCTCTCCTGCACACATCTCCTTCCTCATCTCCTCCCCAGCAACTCCAGACACAAGTCTGGCCACAAGAACAGGAGCTCTTCTCTCTTCCTCTCTCCCTGAGCCCACCTGTCTCCTGAGCCAGGTGTTCTATAGCCTCACCTGGCAGCTCAGCTCTGCCCCTCATTAAGTGGGGCCAGGAACATGGTCACTCCCCCTTTTATGGAGATGTCTTTGTAACACAAGGAAACCTCCTTAGAGAAGTGAAGTTCAAATGCATTGTTCCTGTATCATGTCTTCGTCTTATTTACTTCTCGCTCTGGGGGGTGGTGGAGAGGGCTCTGTTTCCTGTTCCTGTGGCTTCTATAGGTCATGTGAAAGTCACAAGTCCTCTGTGTGGATATCTGGGTCTTACTGGCTCTCTTTAAATTTTGTGGGTAAAGGATCTGAGGACCAGAGAATTTTACCCACAGATGGAAGAACTTGTCTGAGTTCTAGGATTGAATCCATGGTGTGGTCTTCTCTCCCAGATGTCTCCTCCTTGCTCTTTTTCCATGGGCAGGGAAGTCATTCCTGTGTGTTCTGTGTAGCACCCCTCACAGCCTTAGGTGAAGTAGTTAAATAACCAGGAAGAATCATAACCAACAATGGAGGACACGCAGGAGATCTTGCTTTCACAGCCAATGTGCCCTGTGCCCTGCAGAAGAGCCTCATCGTGGAGCCTGTGACTCTGTGTCTGCTACTGTGCCTTATGTCTCCCCAGAAAAAGAGATGGGGACAAATCAAAATGTCAGCCTCTGGGTTGAGGATGTTAGTGGTTCTTCTCCTCCAGGAGCCTTGGCCCTGGAGAGACATGTCTTATAGGACCTGACACTTTTCTATGGCACTTGCACTGTCTAGCCTCTTGCTGAGTAGCTCTTTGTGATTTCTAGGGTGCATATGGCATATGGCCCCTTATTTCAGTAAGGGCCTTATTTCAGTTCTACCTGCAGTTCTGTAAGATAGATGTCGGGTGGTCTGTGTTTTCAGTGGCAGTGGAAATGCAGCTGATGAGGAGTGTATAGTAGTTCCCATACTAGTAAGTGGCTAAGAGGGTGGGCCGTGGGACCCCAGGGTGTGCTGTCTGTGATGCTACCTCTTGCTGTCAGTAATTCTGAAACCCTGAGATTTGGGGCTGGAACTAATTCTACTTTTCACACTGTGGAGAAAGGATATCCAGAGGAGAGGAGCCCTTTGTTACCATTTTAGGAGAAAGTGATCAAGGAATCAAGGTGCTCCCACTCTGTTGAAGAGAACCTTCTAGAAAACCTTGGTACGATCAGGGTATATCTGGGGAGTGGATAGCTGGGATCCTCTCCATTTGATTGCAGGAGGGTTGTACCTGCTGAAACCAGCAGCTGTGGAAGTTATCACAGCTCTGAGCCAGGGGTACCCCAGGGCTTGGAGGCTCCATTCCTTTGCCAAGCTGTTGAGTCCTGGCCACCCTTGCAGCTGCCCTCCTCATCTCTGCAGTTCAAGGCAACAAGTTCTGATGATGCTTTACTATTTTTTAAAGATGTATTTATTTATGCACATAAGAACTGGGGTATAGGCCAGAGGTGCCGGGGAGCGGGGTGAGAGGATTCACCAGAGACAGAGTGGGGAACAGAACAGGCAGACTGACTGAAATACACTGCTGAGGGGAGCAGCTGGAGATGCAGGAAAGGTCTGCTTTGCCATGTGGGTCACCTCCCTGGCTGGGATTCAAACTCATGCCGCAGAGGCTACAGATAGCTTCACAGTACTGTGCTTAACCCCTTGCGCCACCAGGGAGGCCCTACTATTTTTTAAAATGTGTTCTTGAAATTGAATGAAATTTGCTTCCTTCGTGGTCCATGTTGATTCTTAAATGGCTTCCTGGAGGGTTTTCTTCAAGATCCTCAGCTAAAATGCAAAGGCTCTCAGGGTAAAGTGAAGGATCTAACCTGATGAGAAAACAAGGTATTATTTTCTTACTTTCAAGTTTAACTGGAAGATGCTGTGTTTGACCAATCACCATCTTTATTTCCTCAAGTGATTTTGCTTTTCCTGCTGGGTTGGCTTAAGCCAATTACCCTCCTCTCCCTGAGGCGCTCTTAGTCTCATCCACAGAACAAAAAAAATTCATACTCTCCTCCAGCAAAATTGCCAATCTGCTTGAAACTATGGCGTTTTCTGTGGATACAAAAATGCACTCTCCATGGGAGATTTGGAGGTGAGGGTCAAGATCTCCTATAAACAGATCTCAGGAATTGTGCTCAGAAAAATATCTCCTTCCCTTAAGTGCTTGAGAAGGGATCTTTGTAGTTACTCAGTTGGTTATTAGTCCATTGATCTATTAGACAAATATATATTGTGCATCTACCATGTATTAGGCATGTGATAGAAGAAATTTACAGAAATCCTCATTGGAAGTGCACTTCAGTAGGAGAGACAGACAACAAACAAAAAGATGTTTGCTAGGTAATGGTAACTGCTAAAGAGAGGATGCACAGCAGAATGGGGTGCAGGTGGTATGTGGGTGTGGGCATGTGGGCTGCCTGCTAATGGAAATTTTGCATAGGTCTCCAGGGAGGTTTGTCTTCTGTTAGCTGAAAGCACTGAGGACTGTTGGGGGAAGTTTGCAGAGCTGAGAATAATAAGCACAAAGGGTTAGGTGTGTCCAGAATCCAGCATGGAGACCAGGGAGGCCAGAGCAGAGTGAGCTGGTAGGGGGAGAGAGCCAAGGAGGCGAGTTCAGGGCTGTGATGGGAGGAGACGTGGAGGTCATAGGCAGGACTTTGGCTTTGCTGTGAGCTCAGTATCAAGCCTTAGCCAGGTTTGGAGCAGTATAGAGACACGATTCCTACCATGTTGTAAGAGGACCGTGCTGGCTGCTGTGTTGAGAAGAGGGGGCACAGAAAAGGGGGGAAGTAGCAGGCTTTTGGGGGGTGGTTGAAAGAAGCCAGGCAAGAACTGATGTTGGCCTGGATGGTAAAATGAAACAGGGCTTTCCAGGAGTGAGTTAAAATGCTATTTTTAATGTTCAATGAAAATGTCTCTGTGTTTGAAATTTACTGTTGCAATCTAGACCCACAAGATTTAAAAAAAATGGAATTGTATACAGATTTAACTACATAAAGCATGAATTAAGCACCTATTAAATACCCAGGTAAATGGTGTTATTTTAATTTAATTGGCTAAACTACAGAAACAGTACAGACTACAGTACTCAGAAAACATATGAAATTCTATTGTGGTATAAATTATGTTTAGTGCTCATAGAAAGCTAATATTCAGTAAGCACCCACTAGCTACCAGAGTTTATATTGGACATTTTCCTTAAGGATCTACATTTAAACTTCAAAACTTCTCTATGGTAGCAATTTTCAAAATTCTTGATTTCAGGATCCCTAAATTTAGAATTTTCACAAGCATCGAGGAACCCAAAGAGCTTTTGTTTATGTGAGTTATATGCGTATTTACTATATTCATAATCAAAACTCAGTTTAAAAATTAGTAATTCACTCAACATAATAATGAACCAATATGCTTTAGGAAAATATTATAATTAAAAAAAACTAAAAATAAGGAAGCACAACGCTGATTTACATTTTTGCACATCTTTTTAGTGTATGGTTTAACCAAGGACAATGGGATTGTCATATCTGCTTCTCTACACAGTCTGTGTGACATATGGTTGTGGTTGGAGTGTATGAAGAAAACATGACCCCATAAAGACATGCAATGGGAAAGGAAGTATCCTTTTGATAATTAGAGGTATTGTCTTTTGATACAAAACTAAAACTCAACACGTGGATGTTTCTAGAAGTTACTTGCCATGCCATGCATTGGTCATTTGGAAAATATGACGTCACGAAATTATGAAAATTGTAAAAGTGACACTTCCCATCATAGGATACTTAGGAGATACATACCATGTGCGTTTCTCTTGCCTCCAACCTTGTCAGGAAAGCCTGTATGTTAGGAAACTCTCAAATGAACAGGGGCCCCGTAGGCTCTCCCAGATTCAGGCTGTCATTTCATTGGTTATATTTGTCCTTGGTGATGAATATTGTCCATTGTTTTCCTTGACGTGACAAGCTGGCTTCTCTCATGTTCAAGAAAATCACCACTCAGTGGCCAGGTCCCAGCCACCGTCATTGACCTCAGTCATTATTTCTCTGTGAAATAGATGATGAGTTTAGCTCACAACTCAAGGATCCATTCAGTTGTCATTCTAAAGACAGTAGTTGTACTTCTGGGAAGAGTAGAGAGCTTTATGTGACCTGCCCATTTATCACAGAGAAGGTTTAAGAGATGAGTGTTCGAGGGTCAAGATTAGTATTATTAATTGCTTCATCCAAGATGTTCTTACGTGAAGCAAACTTCCTTGTTCTCACAGCCTAGCACAGGGTGGTGAGGAATTAATATGAGTACATGGTCCCTAGTTCTGTTTGTTCCACCTCAGATTTATGCTCAGGTACCAGCAGTTTTATCCTCTGTGTTGGAGACTCTTGTGCCACCAGTGTGAATGCCACCACCATTATGAGGATGCCATCTCAGTGTGGTTATGCAATAGCTTTGTCATTGCAGAGCCCCAAATGGGCTCTGAGGACAGTGTGCAGCCCCCACCACTGTGTGTAGACCACACTTTGACAACTGCTGCTCTATGAAATGTGTTTTATAAAGGAAGAAGTTGAGTCTGAAAGCCAGCAACTTGTGTAAAGTCACATGGCTTGTGTTAGAAGAGTTGGGACTCTAACTCAGACCTGGTAGACCCTGAGTTAGTCTGGAAAGCTGATCTCTCCCTGCTACCTCCTTACACTGACACACACACACATGTACAGAAACACACACACACACACACACAGAGCAGAAGACTATGTAGGACCTTGAAAGAAGTATAACTTGATTTTTGAAAAGGATATGTATATTTGAATGAGAAGAAACTAATGAACTAACCTTTGAGGACTGAAGTGGTGTCAGTTGTGTGGGGAGGGATAAAGAAAATCCTCAGGCTGAGGCGAAATATCCATTTGGCCATCTTCAGAGACATCATTCGATAGGGAAGATGGGGTGAATTGATTGAGGACTTGGATGTCAAAGTGAGGAGTCTGACCTTAAATCAAAAAGAAATTGTTTTAAGATGTTATACAGAATATAGGTGATAAAAGGATCATTGAACTGGCTTTGGTGATGGAAGTATCACCCAAGAAGAGAACAGGGTGATACAAAGCATTAGAGGTCATTGTAGTTATTCAGCATGTGGTAAAGACTTGAACTATTACAGAAGCCAGAGAAGAATCAGAAAAATAAAGCAAAGATTAAGCATCTGGAATGTGCATTGGTGATGGGGAGATGCAAAGGAAAGTGATACCATAAAACCCCCATCTTGTGTGCGGCCTCCAGGGGGACACAATATTTTTTCTCAGAGCCTGGTGGTAGCAAAATAACCGGGGGAGAATATGCTGATTGTTATGGTGAACTGGTAGTGAGGTCCACCTAGCCAACCAAAGATGTTGTGGGGCTAGGTGATATGTGGCATTATATCACTGTGATGATGGCTATATCTGCGGATTCCCTGAGAGAGGTTGTTGAGTGTTAATCATGGAAATACCTACCATTAGGACACAATGAAGAACTGATATGGGAGGAAAAGGAGTGATGTAAGACAGAGACTCACACTGCCGTAGCAGCAGCAATAGGATTCATCATGATAGAAGTAGTAATGGTAACAATGAGAATGGCTGACACTATGTGCCAGGTGGGCATGTGATAGGTCATTGAATTCTCAGGACAGTTTTGGAATGAGAACAGGTTTCAGTTCTAGTTTTTGAGATGATGGAAATATGATTCAGAAACAGTAAGTAATTGGTCCAAGGTTACATAGCTAGGACATTGGTCGAGCCAGCTTGGATCTCCCCAGTGCCTCCAACTAACTGCTCTTCATTCTCCGCATACTCTTAGGGAAATCAAGGAGTGTTCAAGTGTTCAGAAGGGTTTTGTAAAACTCACAAGTGAAGATGGAGATTATGAGGCAGAAGGAGAACATCTCATCAGGACTTCCCGTGAGATTTCAGCACAGCGATGATGTCGTAAGCAGGTGGTGGGGTTTGTGTCTGTCCCCAAGGAAATGAAGGAATATAGCAAAAATGGACTCTTGTGGGAGAGAAAATGAACCAAAATAGCTTAATGTGATCATGGATCATGGACCAAAATAGCTTAATGTGATCATGGATCCATGATCACAGGAGTGCTTTAAAGTTTAGGTGAGTGGAGGCTTAAGTTAGTTGAAAGCAGATGGGAAGGATGTATCAAGTGAGAAAGTAGGAAGGATTTTCATGTTGGTGTAATGGATGTGGGAGAAGCAGGGAGGAGAGGAAATAGAATTCACACAGGGAGAGGGCAATGTTGACATAAAGGAATGGCCTTTCTCCTGAAAACGCAAGGGGAATGAAGAGTGATTATTGTCAAGACTAGAATTTGTCAAAATGGATAGAAAAGTAGCTGACAACCTTTGGCTAGTGGGCTTGTGTATTAAGGAAAGATAGGGGCTGTTATCTCTCGTGATGAGGCTGAAAGTTAAGTTGAAGAATTCAGGATTTTTTTTTAAAGATTTATTCATTTATACATATAAGAACTGGGGTAGAGGCCAGAGGTACAGGGGGTGAGAGGATTCACTAGAGACAGTGTTGGGTACAGAACAGGCAGACTGACTGAAATACACTGCTGAGGGGAGCAGTGGGTGAGGAGAGGTCTGCTGTGCCATCTGGGTATCTTCTTGGCCGGCAGGGGATCAGGGATCGGGAATCAAACTCATGCTGCAGTGGCTGTGGACTGCTTCACAGTGCTGTGCTTAACCCCTTGTTGCACCAGGGAGACCCGAAAAATTCAGGATTGAGGGGGATTTTGGATGTCAACACTTAAGATTATCCCACTAAATTGTGATTCATTGTTCCATCATACATTCATACTTCCTCCTCTCTTTCTTCCTCTCTCCTGCACTCTCTCTCTCTCTCTCTCTCTCTCCTGCACGCTCTCTCTCTCTCTCTCTCTCTCTCTCTCTCTCTCTCTCGCCCCCCCCCCGCACCTCTCACTCATCTATTCTTTGCTTGCCAGATGGAACCCTTGTGAGAGGAGGACCCTGCTGGATTTCTTCTGGGCACAATGCCTCCTGCTCCCATCTAGTTTAGGTAGTCAGTTCTCGAAATAGTCACTGCATGAAAGAATGGGTCTCATCTCCCTGGGACAATGGTGGTTCTGCTATCATTTGTAAGCTGTTTCATGTTTTGAGTTGTAAGGTGACATTGGGTCAGGAGCTGTGGCACTGTGCCTATCTTATAGATGTGAATACTGGCTCTCCAAGGTGGTGGCACGTTGTTGTTGAGATCCAACCTGCAGTTGGGTAGACTGAGTCCTCAGGTAGAGGGGCTAATGGTGGCATATGATTTTACCGCCTCTTCCCTTAGCAGGCATGTTCCTCACATTTCCTGCCTCAGTGTTCTCTTCAGGAAAAAGGAGACATAAAATTCTCTTGCACGATGGTTGAAAGGATTAAATATCATGATGGCTACAAACTCCCTGTCACCAAATGGGGTACAAGATAGGGATTTAGAAACAGCAGGAATAGTGGTGAGAACACAGAATCTAAAGCCAGGCTCTCTGAGTCCAATCCTTAGCTCTTCTCTTTGCTGCTGTGCAACCTGGGACAAGTTACTTAACCTATCTGTGCCTCAATTTTCTTTTTAAAAATGTAGGTAGTGATCACACCTGCTCATGCAGTTGTTAAGATTAAACGAAAAAGTAAGCAGCTCTCAAATCCTTAGAATACTGCACGGCAGAGTAAGCAATCCGTGCATTTATGTGATAAATGACATCTGTTATCAGTTTTTGGTGACAATATCAGCCAGTGTCCCCACCTCTTTTGACCATCACTGATGAATCACCAGTCACCTCCCTCAATATTATTTACATGATTTTACCCCAACCCTCATCAAATACTTTGAAGTGTCTTGTCACTTAATAAACATGGGTTTCATGTCTTTTTTTTCCCTCACTTTTTACTTTTCTTGCCCCATCCTTGTCAAAGATGCCATTAAATATTACCCTCAGAGAGCACATCTTCACATACCTGTTCACCCGCCCCCGATACTGAGGACTAAGAACTCTGCCAGGCAGGGAATCTGCTCCTCTGTCAAAACCAAAAAAGCAAAAGTGGTTTCCTAGCAGACACGTGAGAAGATCTGTAGAATTGCTCTGAGATGAGGCTTTTTTGCCTGTGACCCTTGTTTCTCTCTGCTGCTGGGCTCTGAGGTTACTGTGCTGGCTGATAATTTTACCTTATCATTATCAACAGAATGAATAGAGTCCATTTTCACAATTGTTGCTTTCAAAGTGAATTACTTAGGATGAAAATCTTTACAGGGTCAGAAAATATATAATCTCTGCAGGGGATGGCATCTATGGCACCACTGACTTAGCTTTGTTAGTTAATTCTGCAAAGGGGTTTGTTGGGAGTTGTTCCCAATTCCTGCCAGAACCCACTGGGACTGTTTGTTGGGAACCATGCTTTGTGGCAGGAGGGCTTATTTATGCCAACTAGGGTGACAACCCCTCCTTGATATTTGGGAACCTACTTTGCAGAATTATAACACATTGGAGTGAAAAGATTTTAATATAATGCACACCCCAACTTCCACTCCCCACCCCCTCCCCCCATGCCAATAAGCTATGCATCGCTAAAGATCACTGCTGGAACTGCAGGGCCCACAAGAATTTTCAGAATGTGCCATGGAAATCCAGGGCCTACTTTTACATCTTCAGCATGTATTTACTGATTTATTTATTCAGGAAAACTTTATTGGGTCATAGGCTGGACCTCATGCCAGACAGTGACATAAGAAATGCCTCCTGGTTGGGGAAGGCTACCCTCCTGTGGAGCCAGGTAAGTGAACAACCATCATTCTAAGAGTTTCCTCTTAGAATGTAAGGGAGGTAAAAGAAAGATGGACTGCAAATTTTTGAGCCTCTACCGTGGGCCAGGCTGCCAGAGGAAAGCAGGAAAGCAGAGAACAGAGCCCATGGTAGGTAGACAGGTTCTGATGGCCACTCTACCCTGCCAGTAAACTTGTGAGGACAGGCAGGCCAGAGCACAGATGGCTGAGGGTGTGAGACCACACAGGGCGGAGGTTAGTCTATTCCTTCCGTAACTAGAAGGTGCTCAAGTCTCAAAGGCAGAAGAAGGACATCCTTGTATTTGTGAGCTTAGAACTCTGGATGGAGGATGAGATGGAGAGAAGCAGCAGAATTAGAAAGTCAGGAAAAGATGACAGTTGCACAATCCTGTGAGCTGGACAGGTGTGTGGGGTGAGGAAAGGCTGGCGGGTAGCTGAATGAAGGGACAGGCTTTGATAACAGAGTCACAACAGCCCCCCAGGAGGGTCCTCTCTGCCTTTTGCCACACCTGGAAGTCTGATCGAACAGTGCCTAGGAAAAGTGCGACCGAGGAAGGGAAGGTGGGTGAGTTATTATTTCCTGGGGGAACAGATGCCTGCAGCCCGCTTCCGTCCCCACGAGAATGAGAATGTCTGTAGTCATGTGTTCTGAGGAGTAATGAGATAATTTATGGGAAATCTGTAGCACAATGCCCAGGACACACAGCGCTTCTTAATAAGCACTATCTTCTTTCTAAGTTCTCTCTTTCTCTCTCTCTCTCTCTCTCTCTCTCTCTCTCTCTCTCACACACACACACACACACACACACAGAGTAGCCTGTTGATATTTTTTAAATCCTGCCCATACCCCTAAATCATATGCAGTGTTGTAAACCACCATTCCCTCAATTAAAAAATAAAATATAAAAAAATGTCCATGTTACTAATCAGTAATAAGACATCTTTTTATTATTTTTTAAATTTTCTTTTTTTAAAAAAGATTTATTTTATTTATTTATACAAGCACTGGGTACAGTCAGAAGCGCAGGAGGGAGAGAGAATTCACCAGAGACAGAGTGGGGAGCGAAACAGGCAGACTGAATAAGTACACTGCTGAGGGGAGCAGCAGGCGACAGGAGAGGTCTGTCGCACCATGTAGGACCCTCGCCAGTGGCCGGGCATCAAACTGGCACTGCAGAGGCTGCGGGCAGCTTCTCAACCCAGCGCTCAACCACTGCGCCACTGGGGAGGCCCTATTAGACATCTTTTATTCCTCTAGAAGCCTATATAAAAATTAAAACATGGAAGTAAATAAAATGCTGCCCAGCATCTAATCATATTTTTAATGCTAAGAACGTAATTTTATGAGCCCAATAAAATCGCTGTCAAAATAGAGGCACCCATGAGCACATGGTTGTGTGTCAAGTTCCTTCCTGGAGCTGAGGCGGGAAGGTAAAGGGTGCCATGTGTCTGTAAGGAAAAGGTAATGCATACCATATATATTTCTCTTGCCAACTCTTGAGTGGTTTGGCTGGGCTCCTTTTACCCTAAATTTTTTATTAAGTGCTTCAGTGAGTACCATGTCAGGCCAGATGCTCACTGAGCATTCACCACCGTGGGTGTGAGGTCCCGTTCCTGGGCACCTAGTGGATGGCCATTAATGTTAAAAACATGACAGTCTGGTGTGACCAAGATGGAGGGTTCAAATGTAGTCCAGGAAAAGGTTGACACCAGCGTTTGTTGTTATTTGAAATGTTCTTATAATCGGAGCAACTTAGCAAAACTTTGTGGATACAAAAACCAAATCTGTTGTGAAAAGGGCCTAGGCATCCTTTTCAAAAATGTAGACAATTCCCTTCCCTGAAGCCAGTCTCTGGGCAGATCTCCAAGAGGCTGCGGCTTCATCAGCGCCTGTCCTCCTTGGATGTGGGTACAAAGGGCTGAATACTCCTTCAGATGCCTGAGATAAGGCTATGGTGCCTCTAGGGCTTTCTCTGGTGTTTCTGCCATCCAAGGCTGGCCATCGTGTCCCAGAAGAATCCAGAGCTTCACTTGGTGGGTGTCCAAGCCAGTTGCCCCGAGTCCCGCAGCCCTCACTTAGCCAACATTTCCATTAGTAACCTTTCTTCTCCACTCAGGAATGTTAATGCCAACCTTCTCCTCCCCTGGGATTTTCTCTCTCGGCTCCACATTGCCTGGGTAATCAAGATTTCATGGAAATGAAAAGTGGAGTAGCGTAATGGTAAGAAATTCTTTCAGAATCCTAAGACCTGAATTCTAATGAGACTTTTTAGCACTGTGACCTTGGGCAAGAAAAACCCCTCTGAGTCTTGGTTTTAATATCTCGACAAGATGGGCACTGATGTCCAGTGTGCGACACTATCTCAAGCTCCCAGCACCCCTGGCAATGAGTTTGCTCAACCAATGAGGATACCCGGAGTTAAAAATTCCTTCCTTGAAGCCATTCCCCTTATGCATCTGCCAATTTTGTCTACCATCTCTTTCTCTAAGGACTGTCATGTGAGAGAAGCAAGGTGAAAAGCCTTCCTGAGCTTTCTCTGTAATGAATGTCAGATTTCTTTGGAAAGAAACCCAAATTCAGAGTTAACAGATCAGTTGAGTTGGAGACTTCTAAATATTCATTCACAGCTGTCCTTTGGGCTTCAAGAGTTTTAGCTCTGCAAAATGCCCTGCTAGTGAGGTGAATTGCCTTATTATGGCGACACATTCAGGGGTGGGAATACCATGCTGCTTTTTGGCAGTTTATCCATTCATACATGTTCTTAAAAGTCACATGCACTGGAGTTGTAGCAACCGCCATGTTGAGAACTCGCTCTGCTCTGGGTGCTTGGTGACTCCTCACACATTCACTCTGCAATGCCATGGGAGGCGTGTGCTGCCCCCGGTTCTCCAGCTGTGGAACCTGAGGCTCAGAAGGGCTTAGAGTCATAGAGATAACAAAAGTGAATATCACACTGTGTGATTCTTGTCCACCCACTGAGCCTCTGCATTGTTCAGAGCCATAAAAGTACCCCCGGGACAAGCAGTCTTCATTTCAGCCTCTGTTGCTTGGTAGGTGCTACTGGGGTCTGGCTGAGTAGAGCCAGATGCCATAATCGATTTGGGGAGGATGGCTGCCTGGAAGGCATCTGGATGGTAATCCCTCCCAAGGTGTTTGTGGAGCCATAAGCACCTCTTCTCAGAGGCATCTGGTTGGGGGGTGAGGGTGCTGTGCACCTGCAGGACTCGCTCACGTTGCTGCAGGCAAAGATACCCATTTGTATTTTGCACAGAAACACTGATAGGCGACACTCACATCTGACTACATAGACCTCTGTTCCAGCTGAACAGATAAACTACAGTCATTGGGGTGGGAGAGAAGGGGGAGGACGCAGACCCATTCCTTAGCAAGTGGAGTTCATTGTAAGGTCACAGTACAACAAAATATTTAGGAAAGAAAAATCCAAAGCAATTAGGTGTCTACAAGGATTAAAATCTCACCAAATGAATATTGATCTACTCGGTGAAAGGGCCACGGCAAAGCAAGGGGAAAATTGCTCCTTCAAGTAGCAGTGTGTTTAGATATCCAGTAAGTAGCCACCAGCATAGGAGAAACTGTAAATATTAATGAAGTGCCAGGGCATGCATTGAAGAAATGAGCTTTATTTCACTGAGTATCTTTTGTAGGGAGTTGTGGGTGGCCTTAAAACTTTAAAGGGATGTATTTTCTCAGCTGTATACTGGAGTTTTATAAAGTACTGTTCCCTGCTAGGCACTGTACAATAGACTTTATATTATTTTGGAAAGAGACATTTGAAATTATATAAATGTAAGCCAGTTCTAAAGTGTTATGAATATATTATAACAAAGGAGTAAAAGAAAGAGAGACAGACTAAGATACTAGAAAAGTTGAGTTAGGACTGTCTGATTTGGGGGGCCTTCCTGTTGGTGCAGGGGTTAAAATCTTAGCACTATCAGGCTATACCCAGCTACTGCAGCCTAAGTTTGCCCAGGGAGCTGACCCACATGGCGAAGCAGACTTCTTTTGTTTCGCTCGCTGCTCCCCTTAGCAATGTATTTCAGTAGATCCACCTTTTCTGTGCCCCACTTTGTGTCTGGTGAATCCTCTCACCCCCTGCACCTCTGGCCTATACCTCAGTTCTTGTATGTATATAAAAAATAAATCTTTGGGGAAAAAAAGACTCTGATTTTACAGTGTGATGGCATTATCAGCAACGAAATGGCTGGGTCCTGAGCTGCCAAAAGACTTGGTTGGCTCCCCATGGATGTGAAGCAAGATGTTAATGGAGTGAAGCCTGGAAGAGAAAGTGAATTCATGTTTTGGTTTCCAATGTTTGCTAACAATAGTCTGTACAGAAGAGATTTTTCCTGTCCTTAAAGTCAATTCTTTTTTGTGGTTATTGAAGTAACATTTCATGGTAATGTATAAATCATTAACAATCATGTATATGCTACATCAATTCTTAAAACAGTCTAGATAATCAACTCTGTTAGTCTTTTGCACTCTCTCTCTCTCTATATATATATTTGTGTGTGTGTGTGTGTGTACACACACACATACACATCTTTGGAAAATATATATTTATACATCTTGACCCTTGTTCTGGCTTCCACATTAAATATTTTTTAGCAATAGGATCATCCAGAAATGCAGAAATTAACTTGCATTAAGAATGGAAGTGTTTGAACTTCAGACTCATCTATTTAGTGACACTGGTTATAGATGATAGAAGCCTGCCTTCTTTAAGGAGCTAATTTGACATCAAATAGCATCATTAATTATTAACTCACAACATTTTAGAACTTGAAGAGACCTTTAGATCATTAGACAGAAGTTCTTTGTTGTAAGCATGACACGTATGTGAAGTGGTATATTTATCTACTTCTTTATGACATGATCATGCTTTTACATCTAGGCAAATAAAGTAAGAGGTAAGTAGTTTTCAGCCAGGGATCACCCAGCCCTGTAGAAATCCACACTTGTTTATTGAGTTCTGTTCCTTGGACATTTGCGGAAAGTAGTTATTTTGCAAAACTGGTCACTGGGAGATGATTAAAAATTGCAAGCTACCTAATAAGATAGGTCCTGGTCGGGGGGAGGGGTTCTAAAAAGCAAACACTTCCTGCTAAAAATGTTTAGTTACCTTCTTTATGTAATATAACATTTTAAGATATAATTTAAGATCTAATACAAGACACTCATTAAAAAAGTGCACAATTCAGTGGTTTTTGGTGTATTCAGAGTTGTACAATCATCATCCTAGTCAATTTTAGAATATTTTTATTCTTCCCCCCCAAAAAAAATCCATTACCAATCACACCTCATTTCCTTCCTTTTCCCAGACACTGAGAAACACTAATTTATTTCATGCTTCTCTTAATTTGCATATCTGGGAGATTTTGTATAAATGAAATCATACTATATGTCATCTTTTGCAACTAGCTTCTCCCACTTAGCATTATTTTTTCTAGGTTTATATATATTTTAGTTGACAGTAGCACTTCATTTCTTTTCATGGCTGAATAATATTCCATTGTATGGATATACTGACGCTTTGTGGGGCAGAAGTGTTGGGAGTGATGCAGGAGGAGGAAAAACAACTCAAAGTCTAAGTAGTGAGAGAGAACGACCTAGAGGGGCTTACACCTATGGAGATACAGTGCATTCCCCCCAGCCAGTCTCATATTTATTGGGTATCAGATTCAGGGAAAGTGGGCAAGTATGTGGGGGAATGTGCATGGTGGGGATGTGTATGGGGGATGCCTAATAGTCTGGCATAAGCTCTGGGAGCGTGAATAGGGGCTGTTCCCTGGGGGGCTCCATTGTTGCTGCTGATTAAAACACCCTATCTCTAGTCCCTGTTTACACTTAACTTCCTGTCAATGTGGACTAGCTGGTTATACTAATTTGACCATAATGTCTGCCTGTTGTTTTCAGCAGATATCCTCATACCAAGACTTTTGTCCTGATGAGAGGCCCCCTGCCTGACTCTACATTTTAGTTTGAACAGCAGCAACTCTGGGCACCAAAGCAACAAGGGGGGCTGGGGAATCCATAATATATCATACATATTTATTTGTTCACTAGCTGACTGAATTGTTCCTACTTTTGCCTATTTTGCCTATCAATAATGTTATTATGAATATGTGACTACAAACTTTGGTGTTGACATATGTTTCCATTTCTTCCCTTGTGACTGCCTAGGAATGCAATTGCAGGGTCATATGGAAACTCTGGGTTTGAATGTTTTATAGAACTGCAAGTCGGTTCTCCAAGGCAGCTACACCATTTTACGTTTTTTTTTTTTTTTCCAAAGATTTATTTATTTATTTATTCATTCATTCATTCATTTATTTATTTATTTATTTATTTATTTATTTATACAAGCACTGGGTACAGTCAGAAGCATGGGAGGGTGAGAAAATTCACCAAAGCCAGAGTGGGAACAGAACAGGCAGACTGACGAAATACACTGCTAAGGGGAGCAGCGGGCTTGGCAGGAAAGGTCTGCGTGCCATGTGGTACCCTCGCCTGTGGCCGGGGATCGAACCAGTGCTGCAGAGGCTGCGGGCCAGGGGAGGCCCTCATTTTACATTCTTATTAGCAGTGTATGGAGTTTCCATTCTTTCTGTCCTTGCCAACACATATTATTATTACCTGTCTTTTCATTATGGGCACCTTAGTGAGTATGAAGTAGTATTTCATTGTGATTTTGTTTGCATTATCCTGGAGGCTAACATTGTTGAGGATATTTTCAGGTACTTATTAGACATTGTATTACTCTGAAGTATTCAGAACTCTCAGTGAAAATAGAACAAATGTTTCAGAACTGTATTTATTACTAAGGATCTTTGGAATAAAGGAAAAAAAATTGTATCAGAAAGAGAATCAGGGGAGTAAGATTCTGATAAAGATTTTAAAAGAGGATTATTATACAGTAATAAGTCAAGAAGGATGGAAAGAGCTAGTGTATATGTGTGTGTAAAAATGTTGAGGGTGTATCTTTAGAAGTTCATTTAGCTGCAAATGAAAGAAAATGTGTTGAACAGTGAAATGATGACTAGAGTTTTTATTTTCTCATATTATAAGCATCATTTAGAGAGGTAGATAGTGGCCAACATTGGTTTAACTGCTTGTCAGTCGCAAGATATCTCCTGGACACCATATGTGAATTGAACGTGGAAGACAGGCAGACTGAAGTACTCTGCTAGTTGGACAGATGCAGTTATAGGTACAGATATGGATATAGATATGGACACACACATGCATAATTTTCATTTGGAAAGCAAAGATTTTCCCCCTGAACCTTAGCAGAAATTGAATGTACATCTCATTAACTGTTTGCTATGACCACATGGAGTCTATAGAAAAAAAGGCTATATGTGAATTTACTATTAATAGTTAGTACTAAGACATGATGTGAAATATAAGCCAATTGAGACCATTTTTGGACAATGGTTCTTTTTTAAAAGCTATATTCAGGTAATCACAATAAAATACACTTATTGGAAATGCATAATTAAATAAGATTTTATATGCTTGTATGTGCAGTTATGAAACCATCACCACTGTCAAAATAACAAACAATTCTATCATCTCCCAAGTTTCACATGTCCCCATGTAACCCCTTTATCTCTCCTCTGCTCCCTCCCCCACCAGCAGCCATTTATTCTGGTAGATTATTTTTGTAGACTCCATAGAATATTCTATATAGGTGATTAGTCATCTATGCATAAAGATGCCAGTTTTTCTCCCTTTCCAATGGACATGCTTTATTAGATCTGCTGGAACCTCTATAACAGTGTTGAGTAAAAGGGGTAAGAATATACTTGTTACTGATCTTGTAGCAAAGCATCATTCTTCACCAATAGATATGATGCCATTTGTATTATTTCTGTTGATATTCATCATATTGGAGACTTTCCCTTTTGTTTCTATTGCTGAGAATATTTTTAGGAATGGATACTGGAAACGTCAAATGCCTTTCTAGATCTATGGATATGATCATGCTTTTTAAAAATATTTATTTATGCATACAAGAACTGGGGTACAGGCCACAGATTTGGGGTGAGAGGATTCACCAGAGACAGAGTGGGGAACAGAACAGATAGACTCACTGAAATACATTGCTGAGGGGAGCAGTGGGCACATCAGGAGAAGTCTACTGCACCATGTGGGTCACCTCCCTGGCCGGGGATCGAACCCGTGCTGCAATGGCTGTGGACAGCCTCACAGTGCTGCATCTTAACCCCTGCACGACCAGAGAGGCCCCTGATCATGCTTTTTCAAACTAATCTTTTGACTTGGTAAATCTTATTAATTGATTTTTAGTGTTAAACCAATGCTATGTTCCTGGGATAAGTCACATATGACCTTGATATATCATCCTTGTATAATATTGATATATTATCCTTGTATGTGTAAAATATTTTGTCAGTTAGCTCTGTAGTGTTCTTTTCATGTAATATCTGCCATTTTCTTGTATTAGAGTAATTCTTACTTCACATAATGATTTGCAAAATACTGCCTCCTCTTCAATTTTCTGGAAGCATGTATTACAGTTGGCATATTTTTTTCCTTAAATGTTTACTAGAATTTACCAGTTCAGACATCTGGGCCTAAAGTTCACTTTGTAAGAAGGATTTTAATGATAAATTTAATTTGCCTGTTTAGATATTTGTCTACTTAGGTTATGTATTTCTTCTTAGACTGACTATTTGGATCTTTCAAAAAAATCATTCCTGTCATCTGTGTTGTCAAACGTATTAGCATAAAGTTGTTGATAACATCACCTTATTATCATGTTAGTGTCTGTAGAATTTGTTGTGGTGTTACTTCTCTCACTAATGATAATGGTTATTTGTGACTTATTCCTTTGTTCCTTTTTAATCTGGCTAGATATTTTTCAATTTTGTTCATCATCTCAACAAACCAGGTTTGGGTTTTATATTTTTCTTTTTTTTCTACTTATTTTGTTTTCTCCTTTATTAATTGCACCCTTTTAAAAATATATATATATCTAAATCATATACAGTGTTGTCAACCAACGTTACTTCAATAAAAAAGAAAGGAGGAAAGATTCCTTATATTTTCAATTATGTCCTTTTTTCTCTTTAGATATTATTTCCTTTGCTTTTTCTCATTTATTATGATGGAAGCTCAGGTCATTGATTTGAGACCTTTCTTCTCTAATATATGTCTTTAGTGATATATGTTGTCTTTCCAATATTGATTTAGATGCATCCCACAGATTTTGATAATGTGTTTTAATTTTTATCCAGTTAAAGCTGCTTTTAAAAATTGTTTGTTTTGATCTTTTAATCAAAAGTGATTTAGGAGCATATTATTCAATTTTTAAATATTTTAGGGATTTTCAGTTATCTTTCTTGATATTGATCTGATGTAATTGAATTATACATTCTTTAAAAAAATCTGTTTTGTATCTCTTTAAATATATTAAGAGTTTTTATGGCCTATATATAGTTTATCTTGGTATATATTTTGTGTGCATTTGAGGTGGATATATTTTCTGCTGTTGTTAGGTGGAGTGTTGTATAAATGCCAATTAGGTCAAGGTGATTGACGTTGTTCATGTCTTCTATAGGATTACTCAGTTTTTGTCTACTTGTTCTTTTGGATTTTGAACTCCCTAGCTATAATTCTGGATTGAAATTTAGTGTTCTTAAAGAACAGATCATATTCATATATTTATTACATAATGCTAATTGTCAGGGATGCAAAGAGATAGCTGCTCCTGTAATAATGGAGCATACAGTGAAGTGCTGAGTGTATCATTCCTTAAAGTAACTTGGCTTCACCTTTTTTCCCTGTTCCCCCTAACCTGTTCTCCTTCCATTTTATACCCATGTTTCTGCAAATATCCCTTTGCTTTATTCCTTTAGGCTTCTGAGACTTTCTTTCTATGACTATCTGGATAACCAAATCAAAGGACAGTTTGCATTGTACCGCCATCCTTACTGACATAATGGCTCCTGGAGTATGCCATGTTTATTTGACATTGGCACCTTGCATCTGATGAAAAGAGCTCTTTCTTTATTTCCCGACCTTATTGTTCTTCTTGTCCAAGCGACTCTTACTTTTGAGGTAATTCCTAAACTAGCCATGGTCTGTTATCCTAACTTTACCATTTCTTGATATAAAACATTTGTTTTCTTCCCCTAGTTTGATCATCCGTCTATTTCCTAACCTTATTATTAGATGTGGCTTAAGTGAGTTAAACATCTTTTCAGCTAATAGTATCCTTGTAAGAAGTTGGTAGATTTTTTTTTAGGATAGACTTCATTTGTTATTTAGTTTTCTAGATCCTTATCACCACCACTGGTGCTTTGCATGTCACTTCATTATATATATATAGTAGGAAACAAATACATTTTTGTTGAATTTCATTGAAATGTGTTTTTTTGCTATTTTTAAAACCCCTACCACCATTTTTCATTGAAAAGTCATTATTAAAAGAATACACACATACTATTTATGTTTCAGGAAGGGCATAATTCTTAAAAAGTTAAAAAGCATACCACTTTGCAGTTATAATTGACTCACCAGGGGAAAAAGTACTTAAAGGAAAGGCAGGAAGCAACTTATCCATAATTTTAAATATTTAGTCTTTGGTCTGAAATACCAACTCAGAAGATTTAACGTCTATTTTTAATCTTTAAGATCTTCCTTCTTTTCACTCAGGATCAATTTTTATATAATCCCAACACTACAAGGAAGCTGCTCTCTACCCATCAACTTCTTTGAACATGTACACCATTGCTCATTCAGCAGGAGGGTTCTTGGCACTCAACAGAAGTTTTATGACCGTACATGTTTTATACAATGTTGCCTTCTTTTTCTTCTTATTCTGAGTTAGTTTTTCAGAAGAAGGGAATAAAAGCTCTCCTCGTTTTACAAAAAAATGAACACCACCCTCTGGCCTAACTCAGTTGTAGGAAACATGTCTTCATGATAATATGAAAGAAAGGAAAGAACATTTATTTATTTTCACAATTTACCATAGTGTGAGTACAGACATATATTTAAAACAACAGTAGCAACAACAGAAACTATTGGATTTCTGGAAACTTCTTGAAAAATAGGAGATAAAGCTTAGGAACTTTGGGTTTGATAAAGATTTTTTAAATATGACACAAAAGGTGCAGAACTAGAAAAGAAAAGAAGTCGATTTTGCTCTCCTAAAAGCACAAGGTAAGAAAAAGGAAAAACAGGGTGCCCGGATGGGGAGAAATATTTGTCAACAGATATCAAGCAAAGGCCTTGTGTCTGGACTACATAAAGAACTTTACAATCTCAATAATAATAAGAAAAGCCACCCAATGAAAAGGGGGAAAAATTTGGACAGACATTTCACCAAAGAACATACAGAAATGGAAAATAAGTATATGAAAAAATGATCAACATTATTAATCAATGGGGAAATATGGATGTTGCACTTGGTAGTATCCCCCTTTTTGATAGCTGAGTAGTATTCCATTGTGTGTATATGCTTCATCTCCTTTAGCCTATCATCTGTTGATGGCCTGTTAGGTGGTTTGTAACTCTTGGCTCTTATGAATAATGATGCAATGAACATGGAGATACATATATCTTTTTAAATAGTGTTTTGGTATTCTTTGGGTAAATACCAGATGTGGGACAACTAGACTGTATGCATTTTCTGTTTATGAATTTTTAAAGCAATTTCTCTTATTGCTGTACCAGTTGACATTCTCACCAGCATCGCACATGGGTTCCCTAGAAGTCTCATACTTAGCTAGAAGGAAGGCAAAATGTTGCCATTGCTTTGGAAAATAGTTTAATCAATTTCCTAAGACATTAAATACACATTCCATTAACATATGACCCATTCTTTATAGTCCTACATTCTTATCTGAGAGTAAAGAAAGCATATTTCCACACAAAAGAACTACACATGTTCACTGGAGTTTTGTTTGTAATCATCCCAAAACATTATTGACCAGCCACAGATAACTGGATAAACAGATTTGGATATATTCATTGCATGGAAAAACCTCTTGGCAATAAAACAAACTCTTTTTTTTTTTTTAAAGCAGAGCAGTTGTATTCTTTTTTTTTTTAAGTCTTTTTTTTTTTTAATAGAGGCATGTTGTATTTATTTATTTTATTTGTTTGTTTATACATGCACTGGGTACAGTCAGAAGCGCAGGAGGGTGAGAGAATTCACCAGAGCCAGAGCGGGGAGCAGAGCAGGCAGAAGGACCAAAGCACACTGCTGAGGGGAGCAGCGGGCGGCAGGAGAGGTCTGCGCGCCATGTGGGACCCTCCTCCAGTGGCCGGGGAGCAGTCGGGGATCGAACAGGCGTCGCAGAGGCCGCGGGCAGCCTCGCAACCCAGCGCCCAACCGCTGCGCCACTGGGGAGGCCCTAAAACAAACTCTTGATGCATTCAGCACCACGGATGAATCTTAAGATAATTTTACTCAGTGGAAGAAGTCACGGAAATATGAGTGCATACATCCTCTTCCATTTATATAAAATCCTGGGAAATGCAAGCTAACCGATGGCAACATATAATTCGTTATCAATGGTGGCTTATATTGGAAGAGAGTGATTGGAGAAAGTAAAAAAGCAGTATTACAGAGGGGCCCAGGAAACTATTGATGCTTATCACCTTCATTGTAGAGAGGATTTTATAGGTCAAAGGTGATCAAAATATAATTGGAATATATGCATTTAATTATACATCAATTGCAACTAAAAAATCTTTTATAAATTAATATAAATAGGGGTGGAATAAATGGGTGCTTTGCAGAGTATTTTATTTAGAAAGTGTATGCCAAGCTTAACAACCTGGTACATTTGCTCCTGAGAACTTTTGCAAAACCTGTGATATATCTCAAGGTCTCCATCTGCCTTCCACCAAGCTGTGACAATTTAAAGGCATTTCTGCATTCTCAGAAACCAGTGCATAATTTTTATCCAGAATTCAGATTTTCAGGACAACTTGACTTTAAAAAAAAATGTTATGGATTTTTTTAAAAATCTTCCCTTCAAAGCCTTAAAGGCAAGTGCCCAGGTCAGAGGCACTTGGGAGTCCTGTCATTGTCCTCCTAACACCCACTGCTGTTTATTATAAATCGATGACACTTTGTATAATCTAGTGGGTTTGTAGGGATGGAGCCATGAAGGGAGGCACATCATTGCAATATTCAAGCATTGAGGAGCAAATAAAAGTTGAAGACATATTAAAATGGTCTGGTAACCTCCACCCCTTTCCTAACCCCCACTTTTATTTTCCTTGTTGATTTCAGACTGACATGTTTAAGAGCAATCTCATCTCCCTCTTTATTTGGAATGATATCAGGGCAAGCACATCTGTGTATCTTCCCATTTTAGTAACAGTATCACACTTTTTAAAAATAACAAAGGAAGAAAGCAGCACGTGAAGAGAGGTGGTTGTCATCTTCATGTACAAGTTGTCATCTTCATGTACAATCTGTCTTCCTCCTAAAGTGCCCCAGTATGATCCTGGTGTGATGAAGGTTGGGATTTAATTTGAATAGTAATATATGTCTTGGGTCAAACCTTTTGATCTTAGAAGAAAATTTATACTGTCACTTTTAAGAGTGGCAATTATAGTTTGTTCATCTAAATTGAGCTGTCCTTCTTCCATACTGTTCTCTGTTGGTGATTATGTAAGCACATGGGCCAGGTGCCGTCCTGTCCTCCATCTTAAATTTTGACTCCATGGGTTACTTTAGGGTTTAAAATACCCCTTCATCACATGGCTGCTAGACAGAATATAAGAGGCTATTAAAACAATTTTAAGGCATTAGAAGGACACAGAGAGTCTACCTTTTTTTTTTTTAACTTTTTTTTTAATTTTCTCATGGAAGAACTGGGGTAGAGGTGGGGGGGGGGGCAATGAGAGGATTCACCAGAGACAGATTGGGGAGCAGAACAGGCATATCTACTGAAATACACTGTTGAGGGGAACAGTGGCGAGACAGGAGAGGTCTTCTCTGCCATGTGGGTTAGCTCCCTGGCTGGGGATTGAACTCAGCCTGCAGTGGTGACAACACTTTTGCTTAACCCCTAGGTCACCAGGAAGGCCCCTCTACCTCATTTTAATGCTCTTCGTTTACTTAATTAATATTTCCACATAACAATTATGTGAAAATATTGTATAAAGAATATTCAAAGTGAAAAACTAGGCCTCCCTGGTGGTGTAGATGTTAAAGACAAAATTATCAAGCTATTGCCAGCCACATGAGTTCAATCCCAGGCCAGCCAGGGAGCAACACACATGGCTCAGTAGACCTCTCCTACCTCACCTGCTGCTCTCCTCAGCAGTGTATTTCAGTCGTTCTGCCTGTTCTGCTCCCCACTCTCTCTGATGAATCCTCTCACCCACTGCCCTCTGGCTTACATCCCAGTTCTTGTATGCATAAATAAATAAATCTTTTAGGAAAAACAACAGAGTAATAAAAACTAATGAAAACGTGAAACAGTGGAAACAAACTGGTTTTCTATTTTCATGCCCACTATATGCTCAGTTTTTTTGCAGTAGCTTCCCCTGTTGTCAAGAAACTTGGTTATATTGAGATGCTCAGAAGCCTTTAAACTCCAGCTATCTATCTTTCCTTTTCATTGTGAATGCTCTGTTGAGGTCTTTAAAAAATTAAAGCTTAAAACAATCCAAGTGGGTCTCTACAAATACAAATGTAATAAAGAGCAAGGCCAAGGGTGAATTAACTCCAACTGAGACTTCCATTGGAAGTGTCTCCAGACCACAGCAGCACTGCAGCATCCTGAAGCCCTCAGCCTGGTGTGAAGATGCTGGTTGTCTCTGAGATCCCACATAGTCTGATGATGGAATTTGCCAAGTTACTCACAGCCAGTTTCCTTCAGTGCAAGGAACACATGTCAATCAATAAGATTTGGCTCTTCATTTTAAATGTAAGATCAAGTTCTTCCTTTTCAGGAGCTGTGATGAGTGTGAGTGGTGTGAAGGGAGCATTATAGGTTCGCTTATCTTTCTGTGCCTCTCTTTCCTCATCTTGTAACCAGGGAAATGCCAGGTTGGGCTGACTGTTGCTACTAAAAGCCAATGAACATAGACAAGAGTTGAATCTAAAACTCGCACTTTAATGTCAGAAAGCCAGTGATATGAGAGAACGTGGGTATTTCATCCAAAAAGCCTATTCTAACATCTCATCTCAAGCTGGCCTTTTTTAGTAAACTAAACAAAGACAATCATAAGTGAACCTTCCACTGCAGCAGCCCATCATGGTTGGTGCTCTGGTCTTCATCATGTCCCCAGAGTTTATTGTTGTCTTCTTGGTCATCTGTTTTCCTGGGCCTGGGAAAGCATCTTTGTTCTCCTAATGGTGTCAATGCCCAATACTTCTTCAGGTGTCACTGGGGCAGAACTCTCTTCAGTTCAAAGAAAACGGATTATTAACCACATGGTGGTCTCACGTGGCCTACGCTCGGTGTGCATATGCAGATTCCTATGGTGCCCTTCCCCCCATCCATCTGTAATGAGGTTCATAACAGTATCTGCCATTTAGCACAGGGCCAGCACACTGAAAAGGTGCAGTGGTTCTTACAGTGCCTGGGCCAGAGTAAGCCTAAATTGTTAGATATCTTCACTTAAAACTCTTTACCACACAAGGGCAGCTTTACTTTTTTTTTAGTTCCAAATTTATTTATTTATTATTTTTTAAAATAAATTATTTTATATGATTCTTACATCAATTTTAATTTTTGCATAATGTATGCATTTTCGTTTTGGTTATATTCCCCATACAATTCCCACCCTCTTTTTCTGACCCTAATCCCTCTTCTCCTCTCCCCGCCCCTCACTGTAGTGTGTCTCTGGTCTGTAGTTGCTTGTTGCTTTTGATTTTTACTTTATTGCAATTAGTATTTTTCCTGGTCCCTTATTGAGGTTTTCTAAATGCCTGCTATGAGTGAGACCATCCAGTATTTTTCTTTTTCTTTTTGGCTTATTTCGCTGAGCATGATCCCTTTCAGCTCCATCCATGTTGCTGCAAATTGCATGTGTTTATCTTTTTTGATTGCTGAGTAATATTCCATGGTGTATATGTACCACATCTTCTTGATCCACTCATCTATTTTTGGACATTTGGGTTGTTTCCATAGTTTAGCTATTGTAAATAGTGCTGCTATAAACATAGGGGTGCAGGTGCCCTTTGGAATTAATGTTTCTGTGTCCTTTGGGTAAATACCTAGGAGTGGAGTTGCTGGATCATATGGAAGCTCTATCTTTAGTAGATTAAGAAATCTCCACACAGCTTTCCATAGTGGTTGGACCATTTTGCATTCCCACCAGCAGTGCAGAAGAGTGTCTTTTTCTCCACATCCTCGCCAACATTTGTTGTTGCTAGTTTTTTTTTTTTTTTTTTTAATATGTGCCATTCTCACTGGTGTGAGATGGTATCTCATTGTAGTTTTGAATTTCCCTGGTTACAGGTGATATTGAACATTTTTTCATATGCCTGTCGGCCATTTGCATTTTCTCTTTGGACAAGTTTCTTTTTAGCTCTTCTGCCCATTTTTTGACTGGATTATTTTCTTTCTTTTTGTTGAGTCTCATCAGCTCTTTGTAGATTTTTGTGGTAAGTCCTTTATCATTAGTGCTGTGTGCAAAAATGTTCTCCCAGTCTGTTGGGTTTTTCTTTGTTTTGGTTATTGTCTCTTTTGCTGTGCAGAAGCTCTTTAATTTGATGTGGTCCCAGCTATTTATCTTTGCCTTCACTATCACTGCTTTGGGTGATGTGTCTGTAAAGATGTCTTTGAGGTGCAAGTCATGTAGTGTTTCGCCTATAAAGGGCAGCTTTAAATGGTGATGTCTCATGAATACATTTTGTTCTAATGTACTTAAGTGAAAATTCGTTATGTCAGTTAATGTTTCTCAAAATATATTTTGAGGAGCATTCATTCTGCTAGAACAATGAATGTTTTATGTGCGAAGAAGGAGTTCTGTGATTAAATAAGGTTGGGAAACAAAAACTGGTTAAATACCAAAAACTGATCAGGTTTTATTGCTGCATTACTTCTCAGATACTTGGCTGTGATAATATGCACTGTGACTACACAAAAGAGTTGTTATATAGAATTAATAAATTAAGCATCACCTTTAGTTTATTAGGCAAAGTAAAATTGCTAAAAGCAACTATCCTCTATTACCCAATTTTACCCCCAACTATATAACATAGAGCAAGCCATTAATGAGGGTGACTCTGAATTATTTTTTTTAAAGATTTATTTATTTTTATACAAGAGCTGGGGCACAGGCCGGAGGCATAAGAGGGTGAGAGGATTCACCAGAGACAGAGTAGAGATCAGAACAGGCAGACAGATTGAAATACACTGCTGAGGGGAGCAGTGGGCGAATCAGGAGAGGTCTGCTACGCCATGTGGGAATCTCCTGGCTGGCCTTGAATCGAACTGGCACTACAGAGGCTGCAGACAGCTTCACAGCACTGTGCTCAACCCGCTACACCACCGTGGAGGCCCTGACTCTGAATTATTATCTGACTCTCTATGTTCAGCAAGTAAACTTTTGGCAGAATTGAATTTTTTTTAAAGATTTATTTATTTATGCATACAAGAGCTGGGGTACAGGCCAGAGATGCAGGGTGGGGGGTGAGAAGACTCACCAGCGACAGAGTGGGGAACAGAACAGGCAGACTGACTGAAGTACACTGCTGAGGGGAGTAGTGCGCGAGACAGGAGAGGTTTGCTGCGCTATGTGAGTATCTCCCAGCTTCCCAGGATTGAACCCACACTGCAGAGGCTGCCAATAGCTTCGTAGTGCTGTGCTCAACTGCCTGCGCCACCAGGGAGGCCCCCTCATCTAAATATTTGTATAGCCATTAAAATAGCACTTTTACAGGGAAGGCCCCCTCATTAAATAGCACTTCTACAGGGACTCCAAGAAGGCAGTTTCTGCTCAGGATTTGGGAGATGTTATGTTAGCCACACCTTGGCTTAAAAGTCAGCCCTGCTGCTGAATAAGTGTGGGACCCTGAAAAAAGAAGTTAATCTCTGACTTTCAGTTTTCTTACCTGTGAAATTTGAGGAAGTTCTTATCTTTCCTCTAGATGGTGATGGATATTTAATAAGAACATGCCTAGCTTACTGCATGCTCCTTGAGAATCTCCATGAATACTAGGTGCCTTGAAAATTTCCAGTGATGTTATTGCTTTGAAAATGTTTGGACATATTATCCTTTTTTTAAAAAAAAATATTTTATTTATTAATGCATAACAGAACTGGGGTGTAGGCCAGAGGTGTTTGGGTGAGAGGATTCACCAGAGGCAGAGTGGGGAACAGAACAGGTGGATCTACTGAAATATACTGCTAAGGGGAACAGCAGTTCAGACAGGAGAGGTCTGCTGTGCCATGGGGGTAGCTCCCTCGCCAGGGATTGAACTTGTTTGCTGCAGTGGCTGCCTGATAGCTTCATAGTGCTGAGACTTAACCCCTTGCAGCTCTACGGAGGCCCTGAAAATAGTATTCTGGAAATGAGAGTTGTCTTAGTGGTTGCTGGTGTTCTGTCTTCACTATTGAGTGGATGGAGTTTTCCACAGATGTAGATGTGGCAAGGGTGGCAGGAGCATAAATCTTGAATTCTGCTACTATAATAGGCAGTTTGCAAATGCACTTTTGATTCTTTCACACATACCCACCTCCATTGGTGTCTGTCACAAAACACTGCCAAAACCTGTTAACCAGCAGCGTTTGTGTCACACATGCATGTGCCCAATTTCAAGGCACCATGCTATGGGAGAGAAGGAGGAGGCAGAAAGAAATGCTTGATTTACATTGACAATACACTGCAGTTTGCACCCACACCATTTTACCAGCATCTCTGACCTTGTGACTCCACACAGCTCAGCTTCAGCCAGCAGACTTGCATTTGCATTTGTATTCTCATCAGGAAAGTTTGGGAAATGTTCTTTCTGTTTCTGCCTGTAAAAATCCAGCCTGTACATTTCCCCTGTGGATAAGGACATAGATTTGTTGGTATTGTCTGAACCTGATCTATCCTTTTGCTGTTTTTATTTCAGATTTTTTACTTGGATTTGACTCTGGGGTGAGAAGAAAATATTCCTTCCTCCTAGAGGTAAAGGCTCACACCCACGTTCTTCCCTAAAGTTAATATTGTGAGATTAAGAAAATATAGATTGAAAGACCTCTGCAGCTAAAAGAGACTTTGGAGACCATCTCATCAGATGTCTGTTTTAGAGAGGGAGAATCTGAGGCTCAGAGAAGGGAAGGGAATTTCACAAATGGTCAACTAGAAATAACCCAGGGATCCTGACTCATTCTCTCTGAATGTCCACAATTAACATGTTCTCATCTGTAATCATTCCCTGTTATATGAAAAAAAATCAAAAATTGAAGGATTCATCAACACTTTTATCGGATGACTGGGGAAATGGAGACAGACCATTTCAACAAAACCCTGCAGGTTGTTAATGGCAGAACTGAAGGCGGGATTCAGATTTCCAGAGTCCAGATTCCACGCTGTCTCCAATATCATCTCTCTAAAGCATATTTCTGCAAACATGCCACTAAAGGGAATGCACTCTCATCATGTCTTTGGATGTTGTCAGTGCCCTGCTTTTCTTGACTTCTTCCATTTGTGTCTCTGACATAAGGCGTCTTATAACACCACCTCTGTTATCACCCAGGTGCTGCTTAAAGATGATGAATCCTTAGCAAGGGAGTCATAGCTCTCATGTGCAAGGGGATAGAGCTGGAGAGACTGTGTTTTCGTTTACTTCCAAGCCACTTGTTTGTCTTTCTGTATGTCTGGGTGAGTCACCAGTAATCAGTGTGCCGATGTATGATCTGATTAGTGGCACAGGGGCTGGCGCTCTTAGGAACAATAAATCCCATGAGCCTGCCCCCTCACCCCCCAACTGCTGCCATGATGCCTGGGAGCTTTTCAGTATAACCTTCAGCCATAAATTTGGCTCATAATCCAGTTTTCAATTGCTATAGAAACTGTTTTGTACCATTACTTAAGGGCTTTTCTTAAGAAACATTGCTTAGCACTGCTGTAACTTTACAATCTATGTCTTGGTTCTAGGTCAGAAAGCTCATGGTGAAAAATTCTTAATACTCTTGAAATCTATCAAGACACTGCTTTATTTTTGCCTCATCGCTGTCCCTTCTCTGTGCACTCCTCCGCGTTGGTATTTTCTCAGGCATCTGATTAGGAATTTACTCCATAGGTAGGCAGATGGAGTCTGAAATTCTCATTAGCTGTGTGATCTTGAGCAAATGACTGACAGCTTCATGAGCCTCAGTTTCATCATCTGCAAAGTGGGAGCAGTAATAGAATCTACGTTGAAAGGGCTTTTGATAATTAATAGCACATGTAAAGAACTTGACACAATGCTTGACATAGAACAAGCAATTGATGAATAAGCTAATGATGGCTGACGACAGTCGTTACATGTTACTAAGGATACAGACTGTCATACAGACTGTCACTGTGATAAGATGTGAGTGTTCTACACACAAGTGCACAGCATGGTGATGGCTGAAAATGATGATATGTTATATGCCAAATATTTGCTAAGAGACTAGATCTCAATTGTTCTTACCACAAACACACGCATGCACACATACACACACACAGAGTAACTGTATGAGCGATGGTTGTTCGTTAGCTTAATTTTCTTATTGTCATTTCTCAATGTACATGTGTATCAAGACATTATGTTGTGTACCTTACACATACACAATTTTTATTTGTCCATCGTAAATCAATAAAACAGGCAAAAACAAATCATAATATGTTTCATGTAAGAACTTACTCTGTAACCTTCTTCAAAATGGGACTAATGTCATAGGCTCCTTTTCCATGGTCCTCCGCTTTGCTTTTAGTGTAAATACAGATCAGGGCATGCATCTAGTTAATAAACATGAACAGATTCTAAAGTGACCTGCTCTTTGTCCCTGAGCTAATTTTAGTCACTTTGGGGATATGAAATATGCTTACTTTTTACCATCCAGCAACCACTTAATACTGGCCTTGGCACTGGACCTTGCACTCTGTGCTAAGAATAGAGAGACAAAAGGTAAATCTCCTGTGCTAAACAAGTCCCAACCTTGGTAGAACCAAGCCAGGATTCATGCAATCTGGTATTTGAGATAGAAACCAGGAGAGAAATTCAGGTCTTATGGATGCCCTGAAGTGTGAGGGAGGAGGTGGGACAAAGGGCCATTGGTAGGTGTAAGGGAGTCTCTTCAGTGCATTGCAAGTTATTGCATTAGGAGGCGCTGCATTATCCCCAGGCAAATAATGGCAAATAACATGACAGCAGGATGCATGCATTTGTGTGTTCTTGCAAATATGCTATGAACAGAATGCTTATTTTCTATACTTTAAATTTCATTCAGCCAAAAATCTTGCATTTTAAATGCCAACTCTGGTGTTTGACAACATGAACAACCACTTTCCAAATGAACAACTTGAATCTGTGGGTTTGTTTTTTTTTTTTTTTCATGGTAAGCAGGTTCAGAGGAATTTAGCTTTTTATCTTACTCTGAGAAACGAAAGGCAATGATGAGTCTTTCATCATCAATCATCGGTCCATCTCAAATATCTATTGCAAATAGCACTATCAATCTTCACACCAAACGTGGCTACATAGAAGGTCCAGGAATGCAGGGAAATTGGATGGATGACGGAATTTTTCTGTGTTTCAGTCTCACCATCTACTAGAATGATCTGAAATGCCATCAGCGCCCCCACTTAAATAATATAAACTAGTAGGAACACTTTGAAAAGTAAAAAATATGAACAACCCTGTTTATCTTCAACTTTGTTATTTTTGCCTGGAAATTTATTACCGAGAGAAAGTGCTCACTTCTGCCTTATCTCGGGCGTTTGGGGAGTGAAGTTTCCAGCCATATTTGCATTTATATAAAATTCCTTTACTGCATGTCTTGGTGGAGGCTGTTTAGGTGACAAGTAACAGATGCTGATTCTAACTTAATACAAAAAAGAGGTAATTTACAGAAAAGTACAGAAGTATGTCATAGAGTTTGAAAACAGGAAATTCAGCTAGACTTAAGAAAGAATTGTAATATGGAACTGGGATGTCTTCTGTGTCTACTTCCTGTTCCATCTTTCCACAGCCAAAGAGATTCCTGGATCCTATTAGCCCACGCCATGCAGGGTTCCAGGTTCCCAGATGAGAGAGCTCATTGATGGGCCTTGTGCCATGTGCCTCTCCATGTGATGGATTCATTCTGTGCAAAGTTGGACTGTACTGTGTGTTTGCGTGTGAGTGCGTGTGTATGTACAAACTGTGAGGGTGCACTGCCTTAGAAAAGTAAGTGATGGGTGGGGCAGATAACCCTGACGCTTTCTGGGGAAGGAAGGAATCCATTACAGACCCCAGGAGTAGTTACAAAGTATGTGTCTGCCCTGAGGATGGAAGTGCTCAGGCATTAAATAAGAGACCATTTCAGAGAGGGCAAGGATTTATCGGGCAACCTTCTAGATCTAGCAGCTGGGACTCCAACTTTCCTGCAGCCTTCTGGGGGTGCTATGTCAGGGAGGGTACCCAGGGGCGAAATCATTCACAGGAGGACTCGCTGATGTGGGGTGTTCCCCCAGAGGCAGCTGCCGAGCTCTGCCATTCAGAACCAGACAGCACACGAAGCCACATTCTTTCCTTTGCTGTCACTGCAAATCGCCAGATGGGCAGCCCCAACAGGAAAATTCCTGGTTTCCCTTTTATTTCATTGAGAAAGCACTGCTCAGGGAACAGCTCCAGGGCTCCAAGCATGCATCTTGCAGTTGGCACTGGGGAGATAAACGTTGGGAGAATGGAGTTACAGAGATGCCTCTCGCCTTCACACATGATCGCTTCCTGCGAAGTTGCACAGAACTCAGACTTGTATTATTCCAGTCTATTTTCTCTCTGTCTTGCAAAGTAACTTTTGAGATGCATGTGCATTTCTGATTAATCTTCTGCTAGTGTTAGTTCTTCATGCTTTGCCGTCTCAGGTTCTCCATTCTCTGGTATAAAAATGATTTATGAACATACCTGCATTTCCAGCATCACTGCCACATCACTCTATTGTAGTGTCTCTCAGTACGTTAAACTCAGACTAGCTAATGATACCTTTCTGCCCTCACCAAGGTCCCTTTACTATTCCAGAACTTTCCTTGTGTTTTGGGCAGAGTAGTGGTGGAGATTGGACTATTGGATCTAAGTGTCCATGTTTCATCACTTATTTGCTACTTCTCTGTGCTTCAGATTTTTGCCTTTGTAAACTGTAGGTAGTGATACCTGGATTCTTGTAAAGATTCAAAGAGATCGTATACGTGAACCTCCTAAAACACTGCTTCATAAACTCTTAATAAATACTTGTTATTATTACAGCTATTGCCTCTCCCGACTAACAGCATCACTGTTTATCAGACTTCCAAGCTAGATTGTCATTTCTGATTCGCTTCTCTCCCTTCTGCATCAATTATTCATTATAATATTTGTAATAATCATGATAGTTATATGCCAGCATTCAGGAATGTTGAACATTCAAGAAATGCAAAGCTTTAATTTCTACTAAGTGTTCTACACCATTAGCTTACGTAATCATCTCAATAACATTCTCTCCATTATGAAGAAGAGAAAGAGGAAGCTTGAGGAGAGGAGATCATGGGTGCCCCATCACCCAGTTCGTGGGTAGCCAAGCCACTGCTCATGTAATGGCTCATCTGACTCGCAGCATGAGCTGTGAACAAAGATGAGCCTCTGTAACCCAACTCAGTCAGGTCCATGTCCAAAGTATCTGTGGGACAGCTTCTTCCCATATCACTTCTAAGATTTCCCTCCTAGTCTTAAGGCAACGTTCAGTCTGCTTTCCCTGCCCCCAGCTACTCCTTACTCACTCAACCCATCCTCCAAATTCCTCTCAAAGATGTTTTTTCTAAAATGTTAAGTAGATTCCAAGAGTCCATTGCTTCTTCATTTCTGAAACATATTGTTCCCTCGTAACTAGTTTTGCCGATGCTCCCTTGTCACCCAGTCTTGCCATGTTGCCATTAATTCTTGCAGTATCCACACTCTGCTTCACTTCTGTACCTTTGCATAGACTTAATCTATCTTCAGTGTCTCCACTCTCACCACCTGTTTACTTGGCTGGTGTTCTTGGATACAACTCTTGTCTTTCTTCTTCCCAAGCCCTGTAATCTCAGGCTGACTACCTTTCCTCCACTGTCATGACATGCATATACTTGGCACACTGATTCTCATGCAGTATCATTCACTCTTCTTCCATACCTGTCTCTACCCTTAGATGGTGAGTTCCTAGAAGCCAAGGCATACCTGTACCATCTCATGTCTGTAGCAAAGCATCTGGCCCACAATCCACTGCCATAAACATTGAATGCAGGAAGCATGTAAATGAACTCACCTACACAGGCCATTTAAATCCCAAAGTTGGACCTCCCTGGAGGCATAAGGCTGAAGTCTCAGTGTCATCACCGCTGCAACCTGAGTTCCATCCTCGGCCAGGGAGCTGACCAACATGGTGCAGCAGTCTTGCCTGCTGCTCCCTTAGTAGTGTTTTTCAGTAGATCCACCCTTTCTGCTCCCCACTTTGTCCCTGGTGAGTCCTGTTACCCCCGCTCACCTCTGGCCTATACCCTGGTTCTTGTAAACATAAATAAATGAATAAATCTTTAAAAAAATACCAAAGTGGATTTCTCTTTTTTAGAATATTTTTAAAAAAATAAGTGGTTTCTGTTTTATTTTAATCTTTCCAAGTTTGGATGTTTAGTCTTAATGCTTTTTTTTTAAATGGGGCCTACTCATGTCTTTTCAGACATAATGTTTCCATAAAGAAGTTTATGGCTATACCTGAAAGCATTATCGTTCTCTGGAGAGACAGGCTTCTTTGAGATTTTGCTCCATAGAAAATTCAGGAGGTGGTAATTAAAGTGATTAACAAGAGAATACAATGTTTAACTAATCAGCCTACCAATTATTTATTAGAGGTCTGTACTTCCTAGATAGGAGAATGGTTAATTCAAACACATTTCATTAAATCTTGGATCTTGTTTTCAAAAGCTAAATCAAATCAGAGAGACCTTAGGGAAGAGTGGTTGGAGGGAAGAGCACTGGACAGTAGTAGGGACCTGCTTTCTTACTCAAGGGACTCAAGGACTCAGACACATTTCCTGCCCACAGAGCAAAGCTACCACAGACCTTCCTCCAGGGATAGCCTGATGTGGATCCTGAGACCTTTTATCTCTTTATTGAATGGGCTGAATGCGCTGACCTGAAGCACTCCATAGGATGGTTAGATCAGACCTGTGACAAAGAGTAGGGTTAAAAGGCTTTTCTTACAGAAACATAAACTAAACATTCCTGAGATAAGAAAGTAGTCAGCCTAGTGGGACAAAAGCTGAGAGTTCATGAATTAGAGAATCAGATTTTAGGGACCACACCAGCATCAGCTAGCATTCTTATTAGAATGCGAATTCTCAAGACCCATCTCCAGATTTCTGGTTCATGGGCGACACAGATGGAAAGACGTGTTTAATAGGAAACACACCCTCTATTTTAAAGTTTACTAATCATTGTGCTATGGTGAAGGTTGGTAAACCAGGATAAGCTAAGGAAAAGCTAAAGTTTGTGCCATGAATAAGGAAAAGTTCTGTGGAGACAGACAGATATCCTACATAATTTATTGGTATAGGTTCTTAGGTACAAGAAACCTGTTATGACCAAAGCTTAAAGATACAAGTAATTTAGTAGAAGGATAGAAAAATGTTTACAAAATGTAAGGGAAGCAGGCATAGATAAAGAAGGGCCTCAAGGAAGCTGTGGCATAGCTGTGAGGAGCAAAAATCTAATGGTCTTACCAAGGTTGGCTTCACTACTTAGAGGAATGAGACCTAACGTACCTTTCCTTATCTTTGTGTGATTCAGCTCGAGCCATCTTCTGGGTGATGGTCGGTAGACCTAGAGTCCAGTGGGCCTACCTGAGGTCATTTCTCCACCTAGCTGTTGAGAGAGAGCAGAACAACCTGATTGTCAGCCTCATTAAACTTGCCCAACATGCAGGAAAGGCATTCCCTGAAAAGATCATGGTATTTCAAAAGCATGAAATAAAGGTTGCTAGATACCCTCCCTGCCCCCCAGCAACAGATATCTTTCAGAGAATCAAGAGTCATATTGCAAAATAAAGGAGCAAGGCCAGTATGTGGAGAATAGTATTAATGAGTAAAAGTATTCAAGTTCTTACTGCTGAAGTTCCTGGGTTGACTTTGGATATAGAATCACCTCCTGGGGTTCCTAGAGGCCATTGTTCAGCTTTTCACTGTTTTTCATGTATGTGTATTGTCATCAATATCTCTCACTTAGCCCAAGTGTGTCTCTTCAGTTTTTTGTGGCTAAAAGGTTAATAGAAACCTTGAGCTCTGTCTTAACAGCTGGGTAGTCATGGGTAGCAAATGTCTGTCTTCTTGGGCCTCAGTTTTTCCCATTTGTGAAATGAGGAGATGAACTTATTAAGCCACCTACATTCCTATCTCTGCAAAAATACTACTCATCTTCCCTTTCTTTCTGTCCTGCTCATCACGATAACTATAAAGGCAGTAAAGGAGTTGCCAAATTTCTGAGGAGAAATTTAAGAAGCTTTTGTTTTCATGTGTGTTTGCAAAAGCTTACCTGCTATTTCTTGGTCACATACTCAATTTGTCCTACAAAATGGACATGGCAATCATATGACCGTGCTCCCTGATCACCTTAGGTGCTTTGTATGCTCCATGTCTGGCAGAAGAATGACATTCAGGTTGGATGCAGATGCCCACTGAATCCCTATATTGGAGAAGCCCTAGGAGATCCAAGCCCCATGAACCATCAGGGTGGAAGACATGATCCATTGCATTCAAGACTCACCATGTTTTTCTATTTGACAAGAGAAAAATCCATCTACTTATTTTCCTAGACTTTTAGTCACTGAAAATGAGGCAGCGGAAACTCAATATATTGAGTTTCTCCTGAGAATTATAAAAGTAATCTCTAAAGACAGTTAATACTCTACTATGTATCATTTCCCCCTCTGAGGGTGCATTTGCTTAGGGAACTAAAACAATAGTCATCTCATTTATGTTTTTGAATATATGTGTGTGTGTGTGTGTGCGCGCGCGCGTGCGCGCGTGCACATTTTTTTTTTTTGGCGTAGAACTGTGGGGTAAGCCAGTCGTTGGGGGTGGGGGGCGCGGTGAGAGGCTTCATCAAAGACAGAGTGGATTTACTGAATACACTGCTAGGGGGGAGCAGCAGGTGAGACAGGAGAGGTCAGCTCCTTGGCCAAGGATCAAATTCAGGTTGTAGTGGTGATAGCACGGAGACTTAACCCCTAGGCCACCAGTGAGGCCCTTTCATTATGTTTTAAACATAGGTCATTATTTGTTTTCAATTGTATTTTAAAATTCTTTGGAAAAAAGAATGAGGTAGATGTGAAATTGTTCCTGTTTCTAAGACAGAAATTACAGGTGTTGATGCTTATTACAGGAATCTGGCAGAACGTGGAAAAGTGAAGAAGACTACCCCCAACCCAAAAAGAGTGGCTGAGAGTCAATTCTTGCCAATTGTTGCCTTTGGAAGTGAGTGCAGAAAACATAACCTGAAAATTACCTGAATATTCAACATGATGTAGTTGATCTCTGTGAATGGTTCACTACATTGTTTTGCATTTGATTCCTGAGATCAGTTATCAGACAGAGATACAGGGAACTTACGTAGAGGGGCCGCCTCTATAATCCTAAAGGCCTGGGTTTGTATCCCAGCAGACCAGAAAATAGCCAGATGAGCAAGGCAACTTACGTGACTTCATTACTGTTTTCTTTATTTGTAAAATGGACCCACAGTCCAAATGTAATAGATATAGGTGATTATAAGATAATACTTGTGGAACTGGTGTGTCAGGTCTTCTTGCCCTTGACCTGACTCCATTTCCAAGGCCTAAAGCAGCACCAAGACCATCTCTAACACATCCCAACCTGACTGCTATGTTACTATGTGTTCTTCCAAAAGATCTGAGTCCTCATGGTCTTCTCCTGTTAGTCATGGATCATGTCCAGACACAGAAATGTATAGTTTTACATTTTCCTTAACAAACATCCATTCCAATAAATAGTTTGTGGACTGGTAAGTTTGATATACAACCTTAGAAGTCTCAGGCCAGCAATCACACATATTTTCCTGTTCCCCTTTCTATCTCTTACTCTCCATCTCCTCTCCCTCTCTGAGTCCTTCCTCCTAATCCTGGACTCACCCCACCATGTGCAGATCCAGGGAAGTATCATCCCCCGCCCCCCACTTCTTTTTCTCACACAGTTGACCTCTCCTTGCCAGCCTGCCTTTCATCACTCCTCTGGAATCCTGGTGATTAACACATTTTTCCATCCGACCCACTATTTACTTCCCAGAGCTCTAACCATTCCTACAAGTCTCTCTCTGGTCTCCTTTCTCAACTGTGGTCACTGACTGCTCCCTTATGCAATGCGCTCTCTGAGAACTTTTGCACACTACCTTAGTGAGCTTATTCATTTTATGGTTTACATTACAGGTCTACATGCTGATGCCTCTCTAGTTTTGATCTCCAACCCAGACCCATCTCCTGAACTCTGCTTACTTAATATCCCCCTTTGGCTATCAGACAGGCTACCTCCAACTGAACTCTGTAATTATCTAGATACTCAGTGTGGTGCTGTTGAATTATATCGAAAACAGACTTGAACTTCTGCTCTTTCCCACAAAATTCTTCCAGTGTTTACAGGGACATAGGATGTCCATTAGTGTCAACAACTGTTAATAGATAAAATTATATGATGACTAAGAATTGACTTTTTGATTTACCAATATGGGAGACATTAACTAGTGGGGAAATTTTTTGAAAGGGTGATCAGATTTAAGAGAAAATGTGGTGAGAAGATTGGAGACAATGGTTGATACAACTTTCAAGAGTTTTTCATTGCTGGGAAGTAATGAAACTCGAGTAATGGGGACTCAAGTAATTCTTTTTAAGAGACTGTTGATAGAACATTATGTTTGCATGATGATGGAATTGATCTTATAGAAAGAAAGAAACTGGAGCAATAAGGGAGCCTAGCTGGATGTAGCCCACAAGTAAGATGTGTTGAGCACCGGAAGAGGTACAGGTGCTTTATCTGTTGCAAAAGGAGTGAAGATCAAATGAGATACGGAATAGGTACAAGGAGCTTGAGTGTAGAGGCAGATGGGTACATGAGATGACTCTACCTAAGTTTTTTCCCAATAGCTTCATTTATACGTGGAAGTCAGAGTTGTGGTCTGTTAGTCAATGGTGAGGTTTGGGGAGGACATGTTACTGAGCCCAGGCTCTCAGCTGGCTACCATTCAGAAGACAAATACAAGAGACAGGAGTTAGAGTTAGGAAAATGAGGTTTTATTCTTGAAACTGATATTTCCGGGAGATGGGTGGAATTGTGTGCTTGGAACAAAAAACAATATCATCTCTTGAGGGTTAGAGCAGGGTTTTTATAGAATACATCTTTAAAAATCTGAGTTTCCAGAACTTCTCCTGCAGTTTTGTTGAAGCCATTAGGACAATACCATAGGCGGTCTGTTTATTCTCTTCGCTTATCTGTTGACAAGAAACCTTGCACTGGACTGAGTGCTGGAGACTTACTCAAAGCTTTTCAATGTCACTGGTATGTTAATGATCTAAAAGTTACTGTAATAGCCAACTGAGGGGGAAAGAAACCTCCCTGGTTATATTTTATTTTCATTCTTTCAGAGATGTTAGATATTTGAAGAATTGAAAAATCACTAAGTAGGGGTAGATAGTAATCATGTAGAGAAGTAGGGTGGTTGCCTTGGTGAGTTCTCTGTGCCAGAATTTAGAGACCACACAGCACACCTGGTGTGTTTTTCTCCATTCATGACAAGTGGGGTCACGCTGCTCTTGGGAGTTATAATATGGGGGATGTGGAGGGCCATGGAGGATTGGGGCATCTTGAGATGACACGTCTAAACAGACACTAAAGTTATGATGGGGTTTGTGCTTCTGGTCTTGGATCAGATAGAGGTAGAAGAAAGAATGAGTGTCAGGAGGATGAGAGGATAAGGCGGGGGTGGGTGGTAAACCTTAAAGATGGCAACAAGGTAGCCTGGGGCAGCACACTTTGAGCACACTCTTTAATGTGCTTATAGTTTGAATTTGAATGGTGGATTTGAATTAATGATGAAAAGAGACTGGGGTGGAGAGATCCATGGCGGTAGCTGAGGTCACCAGATGAAGGTCTCCAGGCACTAGGGGCTGGGCCTTATCCAAGCCCATGGATTTCTTCCTGAACACTGTCACTGGAAGCTACAAGACCTTTGAAATAACCACTGACACCAAAAAATGGCTAATTCTCCCAAACATCAGGTGCACCCGGGTTGCTATTGCTTCAGGTAGAGCTGATGCCAGGTGGGACCTCCCCTGACTCCCCAGGGGGAGTTTTGTGATCTGATTAAGTGCTACCCAATTGGATCCTTTCTCCTCGAATGAATTTCAAAACGTGCTCACAGCACAAGTTTCTCTGAAATTTCTCTGAAATGTGATTGCAAAGTGAATTCCAGGGAGCTCTTGAATAACCAGAGGGAGTGATAATAGTTGAAAGTTCTCTTTAATGTGCTTATTGTTTGAATTTGAAATGTTTGTGCTTGGTGATCCACAGTCAGGGTTTCATGAAATAACAATAGAGCAGACACTACGCTCTGCTGTCATCCTTCAGTCCCCACAGATGTCCTGGTGGTACGTGAGACCTTGCATTTCAATAAATACATTTGGACTTAATTTCTGCCTTTCATGCTGTGAAAGAACTGTCAAATTTGAAGTGTAATGACTGTATGATTTCTTATAATGGCACAAAAAAAAAATCCTGACAAACAGATTTGAATGTCATCTAAGTAAATTCTCTGTGGGATGCAGACCCATTTAGGGACGGCTTTCCCTTTTGGCTGTTATACAACCAAGCAGAAACATTTGCCAGGAAGCCAGAATAAAGTGGTATCTCAGGGAGTCACAGGCCGAGCTAAGCCTCACAGAGCCCAGAAAATGACAAGCATTGACATTATTTTAGTTATGCTCCCCCATTTTCACAGGAGCACTGACCCTGGTCTGAGCTGTATAGCCTTGAACTTAGACATGTCTCTCTTACATGGACTGAGTTGTCTGACTACTCAGCAGTAAATCCTCACTTTTCCCAAACGGTTTGTTTTTCCCATATTCACTTCCATTTTCCCATGAATCCTGTGAAATATAAACCTGTAGTCCCCTAAATTTGAATCACAGATGATCAGTCCTTTATCAGATCTTTCCTGAGTTTCGGCTTGTGTCAGTTGATCCTGGGATGGAGGGAGCAAGGCAGGGCTAGGGCAGGGGAGGTGGCAGGGTATGGGCACTGGGTTTGGGTGGAGGGTGAGTGAAGTATGTACACTGGGGTGGAGCTATGGTGAAGCTAGGGGTGAAGCTGTACTCCCCAAATTATACAGTTATGTAAGTGACTGGCCAATCAATAAAATTTTAGGGGAAACAAAGAAGAGAATATGAAGTATGGAGATGAGGGTCTGAATTCTAGTCCTGACCTCACCCCTTAGGAGCTTGACTCGAACTCATTAGAATGTGGACTTCCCTGTCCTCCCATTAAAAATGAAGTTGTAATTAGTCATTTTCAAACTCTGCTTCCAGGAATCCTCAGGGCTTTTCAGCAATGCTTCCTGGGTCATTGTGGGATTTGTCTGTCTTATAGGCGGTGTTTTTTCCTCCAATCATCATAGACCTCTGTGTTTTGGGTAAAAAAAATCCCCCAGAAACTAAAGTATCTTATGTAACTATAAAAATCTTAGACAACTATAATAATTTTTCTTAGGTAATTATAATATCTTAGTATCTTAGAGACCATGGGTAACTAAATATCTCAGACAACTGTAATAATTTCTCCTAATTTCAACATCCTATCTTGTAGGTGGCTCTTTGTTTCTTTTTAAAAATTTTCCAATAAAGGGGCCTTCCTGGTCATGCAAGGGGTTATGTACAGCACTGTGAAGGTATCCGCAGCATGAGTTCAATCCCTGGCTAGCCAGGGAAGTGACCCACATGGCACAGCAGACCTCTCCTGTCTCACCTACTGCTCCCCTCAGCAGTGTACTTCGGTCGATCCACCTGTTCTGTCCCCACTCTGTCTCTGGTGAATCCTTTCACCCCCCACACCTCTGGCCTATTTCCCAGTTCTTATGTTCATAAATACATAAATCTTTAAAAGAAAGTTTCTAATAAAACCACAGATTGTTATGCAGGTGTGTATTTGAGCCAAGTATTATTAATGACCTGTGGTGCATTTCTAGGAGGTTGTGGGATACTTACATATCCCTCTGTGCTGGGAACTCCATGAGGCAAGGGCAAGTCTGGCTCCATCATGATGAAGGCTCAGCTTCTAAAGCATAACAGAGTACTTAGCAGATGCTCAGTAAATTCTGGGCCGAGGTATGAGTAGGTAGAGGAGTGAGCATAGGAACTTCCTTCCTGCTACTTTTGATTTGAATTCTTACACTCAAGTCTGGAGCTCCTTCCATGGAAACTTTACATCAGCTCTTTTCTTTCTGATCTCTTCTCAGTGGGTAACTGCTAAGAGTTACGTGCTGGGTATACTTTTGCACAGTTACCTGTGGGTAAATTGTCACCAGTGTTCAGGTGATTTTCAGGAGACTCAGATTCAATACAGAGAACATTTTTCTTGAATAGCAAATATGAAAACAATGAGTGGGTTGGCAAAAGTGATCTGAACAGCACCCTAGGACGTTCCTACGCCTCTATATTTATTTATGAATTCAACCATTCATTTATTCATTCAGTTATTCAGATTTTTGCTTTATCTTCTATGCCAAAATCTCTACAGGGAAGGAGTTCACAGTTTGTTTTCTTGATTTATCTTTATTGGAATTTAGTTGACATATAACATTGTGTAAGTTTAAGGTTTACACTGTGCTGATTTGATAGACTTATATATTATATTCCAGTATGATTACCACTGCGGTGTTAGCTGATGCCTCGGTCATGTCACTTAATGATCATTTCTTTTTGTGTGTGTCAAGAACAGTTGAGATTTAATCTCTTAGCAACTTTGAAGTTTATAATACATTGCTGTTGTCTATAATCGCTGGGCTGTGCATTAGTTCTCCAGGACTTATTTATCAACTAGACACAAGTGTGAAGCCTTAAACAACATCTCCCCCATCTTCCTACTCCCCAGCCCCTGACAGGTACTTTTCCACCCCATTGTGATGCATTCGACTTTTTTCATTTCCACATATAAGTGCTATCATCCAGTACTTTTCTCTCTCCTTGAGGCTTGTCTTGCTTAGCATAATGCCCTTAGGGTCCATCCATGTTGTTGCAAATGGAACTTCCTCTTTGTTATAGTATGGTGGATAACTAGTCTATTGTGTGTACACACACACACACACATACACACACTGCAACTTCCGTATCCCTCATCTGTTGAGAGACTTGTGGGTTGTTGCATATATTGGCTATTATGAATACTGCTGCAATAAACATGAGAGTATGTATATCTCTGAATATCCTACTTTCCTTCCCTTTGGCTATATACCCAGAAGTGAAATTGTTGGATCAGATGATAGTTCTCTTCTTAAGTCTCTGAGAAAACTCCATATTGCTTTCTACAGTGACTATATCCTTTTGCACTCCCACTAATAGTGCACAAAGGGGTTCTCTTTCTCCACATACTCACCAACACTTGTTATTTCTTCACAATCTTTTAAGTGAGAGGATTCACCAGAGACAGAGTAGGGAACAGAACAGGCAGATCCACTGAAATACACTGCTGAGGGGAGCAGTGGGCGAGACAGGAGAGGTCTGCTGTGCCGTGTGGGTCACCTCCGTGGTCGGGGATCTAACTCACGCTTCAGTGGCTGTGATTAGCTTCGTAGTTCTGTGTCTTAATCCCTTGCTCTACCAGGGAAGCCCCGGTAATCTGTTTTATAGTCAGATCTCTAGGGTTTGTTTTGGTTTAGTTTTTCTGTTCCTTATTTTGTTTCCCTATATTCTGTGTAGGAGTGAAATCACCCAGCATTCGTGTTTCTCCTTTTGACTTATTTTACTTTACATAATCCCTTCCAGTTCAATCCATGTTGTTGCAAATGGCATTTCCTATTTTTTTATAGCTGAGTAGTATTCCATCATGTATGTAGACCACATCTATTTGATTCACTCATCTGTCCTTGGGCACTTAGATTTTACCATAGTTTGGTTGTTGACAGTAGAGCTGCAATGAACATAGGAGTGTATGTATCCCTTTGCATTTGTGCTTTTGCATCCTTTGGGTAGATATCTTGGGGAATTGCTGGATCCTGTGGTAGGTTTATTTAAAAAATTCTGAGAAACCTCCACACTGTCTTCTGTGGGACTGGACCACAAAGAAACACTTAACCTACTGGGAAGAAGAGCTGAAGGAGGCTCTCTTAATGCACTTCTTTCCTCTTGTTAGGAGGTAAAATTACTCCTAGTTGCTTATATACAGATAGATCTCATGTCTCCTTGGCTGGAATTGGGTCACAGGCTGCCTCAAGTTTTAGGGAAAACTGCTTCTTAAATGGGAGGCTGTCAGGTTAGAGAGGCGCTGAAAATAGCGATGGGGAGATAGCCCCTAAGATCTGTAAAATTAGAGGAGTCAGAGAAAATGGTACTAGGAAAGGCAATAACTAAGCTATCTTTTGAGGGACTCTTCTAGTTAGAGAGGCTTGGGGGTGGGGGAGTATCCACAGGAGGGTCTGGGTGATGTGAGAGCTCCTCTGGTTGGAGGCCAGACAGCAGATCATTTGGCTTTGGGCTATGTTGCCATGGGTAACCTACCTTAAACAACCCTGAAAAAAGAGATATATTTATGTAATGACTTTACAGGCCATTTTGATTATAGCTTCAGAGTAAAATCTGCTTCTCTTGTTAATACCAGGGAGATACTGGGGGAAATTATGTGAAAGAGAAAAACCATCACAGCTTATCCCCTCAAAATCAGTGATTATGTGAACTAGATGATTGGGTTTGTTGACATGGGTGTGCACATCTGTGGGATCTGTGTAACAGGTGATTTTATTTTAACCCATCACTCTCTCTTAGCACTAATCCTGGGGCTTTGAGAAAGTTAACTAACATGAAAGAGCATTGTTTCAGAAATCCTCTATTTTTAGAACTGCTATTAGGGGAAGCATCAGCACTAACCTTTTACTTGTTCTCTCCATGTCATGCACATTAATTAACACTTCCACCCTAAAAGAATGTGTTTCTCCCCATGAGCCGAGAATGATATTTTTGAAGCATGCTCTGGATTAGAAACCTAAAGAAAAAATAAATCAGGGTGATTTTTTAAAATACTCATTACTGTTGAAAGTTCCTTTGAGGGTTTTTTTTTTTTTTTCTCCAGATCACACTTAGTTAGAATTTATGATATACATTATGATGGACAACAAGGTCAAAACTTACATGGCAGGATCTTCAAAAAATAATTTTGAAAACCAATTAAATGGCATACAAAGACTGTAGGAGAATGATTTTAAGTGCTAAAAAGAATAAAGTTTTCAACAGTTTGAAGTTCTCCTTTGCAGGCTGTTTATGTAGATTTTTAGAAAGAATCCTTAACTATTCATTAATTATGAGTACACAAAAATCCTTAACAGGGCAAAACATAATTTTGTTAAATTGCCATTGATGTGTAAATTGGTGATACTATACTAGTTGTGCTTTCTCTAACTCATCCAAAAGTGACATGTCTTTCTTTGGATATCCACACCTAGCATACGGAAGATAAATTTGCATTGCTTATATTTGGGATCTTTCATGATATTAGAGATTTATTTGGTGCTCGTATTCCAGAACAATCAAACTTCTGCTATTCTTTTCCAATCTTTGAATCAAAGCCAGTAATTAAATTTTTCCAAAAGATCCTGGCAATTAGGAAATTATAGTTGCCCCTTTTTCTTATCAATTAATAATGTCATGCTAAAATAGAGGAGAGCTGATTTAAAACAATAGCAGAAGTAAGATCACCACTTACTGCAAACACAGTGTTTATCTTTTTGCAAGTAGACTTTTAATAGATTTTGCTCTAGTTAGGATTGGTGTTCAAAATGCAGGAATACGATTTTTTTTTTTTTTTGTGGGACCCTCACCGGCGGCCCGGGAACGAACCAGCGCTGCAGAGGCTGCGGGCAGCCTCCCAGCCCAGCGCTCAACCGCTGCGCCACCAGGGGAGGCCCAAGAATACGATTTTTATAGAGCATTTTATAAGCATCCACTAAAACCTTTGAATATGTGAATAGTAAGTACATTATGTTTCCCTCTTCAATAAATGGTTTAAGGAAGTATTTGAAATTCTACTTTTTCACCAAATACTTGGAGATACAGCTCTTGTTTCAAAAGTTAGTGTCATATGCAAAGGAATCATACAAATCAAGATAGTTCTAAATGGACAGCTGGATAAATTAGTTAAAGAATGGCAATATTATAAACTAATGTACGGGGATCTCTGGGACCCCCTGACACTGAGGTTCAGCTATTGAACCAGAAACTCTGTGGGCTGGAGAAATGGGTGCTCAGTCTACAGAGGATGGACCCTGGAGAAGAAAGCAGTGATTTGCCAAGGTCCTTGAGTAGCACATGCAGATCCAGACCCAGTCCCAGCCCTTGCAAATTTCTTGAGCAAGTTACCCAAGTGCAGTCACATCAGATTTTAAGACAGACCTGATTTCACTCATCTCAACATTTCTGCCTTCTTTCATTTGGTGCCTACATAGGAAATTGAAACTTTGAAAAAATTTAAATAGAAATTTTTGCATTTGTAATGTACTTGGACACTCAAACAGTTTCCACATTTGCTGTAGCATTTTCACCTTTGTGTTATGTACCTTATCACCTATTGGTAAGCTCTTAGTCTATCCCCGTTTGATGGATCAGTAACAGAAATGAGGCAGTGATGTCTCAGGGAGATTTTACCCCAAATGACCACTTTATCCTTCATAACTACTTATAGATTTTCTGGAATCTAGCCTGCCTATTTTTTCATGGGCTGGTTTAAAAAAAATCAAACAATCCAGTACTAAAGATTTAACCAATTTGAAATTGTGGACTCCCAACTGTTTTATATCTTCTCAAGGTCCAATGTTTTGATTTGAGACTTCTTGTGTTGAAATTATTTGCATCATTTACTGTGTGCCCATTAAACTTGTCTCTTTCTCCTCTCTAAGGTCCAATTTCTGTTTTTATAAAAAGGGAATAGTTGTAGTAACTAAGCCTTAGAGGTGTGAGGATTAAATCTTGTGTTTAATAAGGCTAGCAATGCTTTATACTTTCAGTGGCTATTTTTGGGAGCCTACTATGTGTCAAAGTGTGCACAGAGTGAGGACTCATAGAAATGTTGGTTGGTGTTACTAAAGTTCCCACCTTAAACCTCAAAGTTATTTTTCCATACTCTGAACAATAGCATTCTCTAGTTAGAAGCATCATGTATGCCGAGATGCTTACTTTACAGCTGAGGAAGCATGGGCTGGCTAATTGGTTTTTTGGGGTCATCCAGTAAATTATTGGCAAAATACAGTGCAGCTGAGTTATAACTATTAAAACAGGGTCCTTGTGGACATGCAAACCAGATCAGTCTCCCTAGTTGGGGCCCTTACCTGTCCTGTGACATGCTGCTGACATTCTCTCTGGATCTCCTGTGTCCTTATCTGCCATTTGGAGATAGTAATTGTACCCAGTGGAATTTTTATCAAGATGAAATTAGATAATTTAGCATAAGCCTTGGCATAGAGTATGTGCTCAATAAATATTAACTATTATTCCACTCTTCCTTTGTTTTCTCAAACTTTAGCTTATTACAATTGCTCATTCATAAGTAACTGTGGCAGGAGAATTCACCCAGTAGGATCCCCTGTCTCTTTCTTTGTCCATACCCAACACATAAAAAAACTGCCTTTAATGCCACACTGTTTATTAACACTTTGTAGAAAAGAGTTATAGGCAGTTGAATTCAACTCTCCTGAGCCCACTATCTGCACATCACATCTTTTCAACCAAGTTTATGGGCTGTGATTATGTGTGTGGTTGAACTAGGAAAGTATTCCTGGAACATGAAAAATGAAAATCAGATTTTTCCCCTCAACCTGATTTATTTTCTCGTGTGAGTCCATGCGTGCTATGTTGTAAGAAATGAGGGCTTTCTGCAAAAAAGTCATGCCGGCTGCTTCCCAGGAAGCTGTTCTGTGATCTCTGTCCTTCCCCTGAGAGTTGGTCCTTCTAAGCTGTCCCTCTCTCTTTCCATCTCCCCCTTTGTTAACCACTGGCTGGTTACATCTGTATAGATTGTACGAACTCCAATTGAGAGAATCTTTTTGTATTAGGTAAAAGACCACTGTTTTCATGGGACATAGACTTTATTGTTTTGTGTTGTTTTCAACAAGTTCACCTCCCTTAAAGGTCTCTAAACTACCTGCCTGTTGGTTGACCTTTAATAGTTAAATCCTTGTTGGTTCAACCAGGACCCAACTATTGCTCAAGGAGAAATCTAAATCCCTCATTACTTCTAAATCCATTTTAATTGTTTAAAAATGAACAATGATGGAAAAAAAATATCTGAATAAAAATATCCTTTTTAAGCAGCCCCTGGTGGCAGTGGCTTCCCACTTGGGATAATGAATAAAGAAGGGGTCTCATGGGCCTGGGCTATATACTCAAAAACTAAAATTAAAACACTTTTGGATAAGCCAGTAGATTATGAATTTCTTTCTAAATTTGGATAATGGTAGAATAAAGTTTTGGTAATTCTTTGTAAAACATCTGCTATGCACATGAGAACTTCTACAAAGAAGTGGAGATCCTGGGCCCACTGTTTTTGTTTCTATTACTAATTAAACTTTGGTTAATTATCTGGGTCTCCCTGGCTTGAATAGAAAAGAGCTTTCAACTCACTGTGGAAACTCTCTTAGAATCAGTGGCTTTTGGGACCATTGAAACTCGGTGGGGCTCTGGAGTTTCTGCCCTGTGTCCACAGGCCCTATGCTGTTGAGTTCACAGCAGCCTGCTCCCTAGCTCTTGTGGAGAAGCTCTGAGAACCCTGTGAGTTTCTCACTCTGCCCTGTGTGCATACTGATGTGCAAAGGGGTGAGGAACTCTGAAACTCTAGCTTTATGTGCCTTTGGGAACAATGTCTTTCTTTGATTCCCATAATGTGACTTAACTCCCAAGAAGAGAGGATTTCCAGAAATATGAATGATATATGTCTGTAGCTGCTGGAAATCTTCTTCCAATGAGGAGCTAGTTTCCTTGGCAACCATGTTATAAGTCACTCCCTCATGACCTGGCCCAATCTTTTTTTTTTTTTTTCTCTTTATTAAGGTATATAAATTTACAACATTGTATAGGTTTCAGGCGTACAACTTCTCCCCTCATCAACATAATTTATTTTACTGTGTTACAGATGCATCTTCATAAAAGGGGGAAGAGCACTGAACAGGTGCCTTCCCCCACTCCACCCCCACATATACACAGTTGCCTGGGGCTCCAATTCCCAGTGGGCCATGAACTAGGCTTCCTGAAGGAAGGACTGCTGGGATGGAGCAAGGTGGATCTATAAAGGGAGGTAGATGGAGAGGAGGAGACACAAAGAAGGAGATACCTCAGGGAGAAATATGGGGAGATACTGGGAAGAAACACGTGGGTGAGAGATACATGAAAGGATGCTCCTGGTTTTTGGCAGATACAATGGCAGCCATTATCTCGACCACATGGTGAATAATGTGCTATATTTTGAATTTTGAGTCTCTCTTCTCCCAGTTCTCTGGAACCTGCCTAACCCCTTTCTTTGAGGCTTTAGCCAGAAGCTAAAGACTTGTGGCAAACTTTAGACTTGTGGCAAACTTTCAGGCTTTAGTGGCCCTGTTTCAGGCCAAGCCTGTTTGGCTGGGCTTTTGCACACAAGAAGATAGGTAAATTTGGAGTTTTATTGAGATACGTCTATTTGAGATCCTTTCTTCTCTTTCTCTCTCTCTTTTTCCCTCTGCACACCAATTCTATTAAAAATCTTTACGCTATGAATCTACTTCTTTTGCTTTTGTGCACATGGATGGTCAGACCCTTTTAGAGAATGCACCCCTTAACACTTTGGGTTTCCTGGGTACTCCTGTGTCATGTACCTACAACCATATACCCATTAATCATCACTATCACCTCCTCCCACTCTGGTAACCAACATTCTATTGTCAGAGTCTAAGAGTTTACTTTTGTTTGATTTGTTGCTTTATTTTGTATATATCTGAAAATAAGTGAAATCATAGACATTTGTTTTTCTCCTTCTGATTTATTTCACTAGCGCCATCCCCTCAAGGTCCATCCCTGAACCTGCCAAATCTTGACAGAATGGAATGCACCATGGCAGTGTGTAATAGGCTTCTTTGCAGAATTTAAATCCCCACCCCGTTTTTAGTGTGATAGAATGTATATAACATAAAATTAGGAATTTTAACCATTTAAAAATATACAATACAGTCACATTTGGTTCATCACTGATGCTGTTTTACCATATTATTGTAACTTCTTTCTGTGCTTTTTGATGGTTAATCACACTTTATTCACTAATCATTTTTTGTTTGTATTTTTTATTTATAAGATAAAATGGGATATTTAAAAGTATTTTATTTACTTACTTGTTTGTTTGTTTACATTTATTGAAGTACCATTGTTTGCATCCTTATTAGTCTCTTGGAAGTATTGGATTTCTCTCCTTTGGTGTAGTGACCATACTGGTCCCAGCAGCAGACCATACATATTCCTCCACCATAGTCCATGTGTTCTCTTCCCAACCTGTTCTCATCCCGTCCCTCATAGAAGCCTCAGATCCATGGACGGCTTTCAAGAGTTGGTTTTAAAGTTTTCTTTGACCCTTTGCTTGGTTTCTCTGTATTCCTTATATAAACATCACTATTTTTTCAACACAGCAATTGCCTCCTAAATACTTAGCTACGATGTAGGTGAAGTAATGTTCAGACAAATTTGTTAATTTAACAGACTGAGAGAGAATGAGAGAGAGAGAGAGAGAGAGAGAGAGAGAGAGAGAGAGAGAGAGAGAGAGGGAGAGAGGGAGAGAGAGAAATATATGTTGGTATGCCTTACTTTTTGATTTGTAATTGTGTAATTGTAATAATTATGGTTCTTAAATAAAACCAAACTCAAAGAAATGGCATAACCTGCATCTTATCTTTTGACCTAATATGCTTCACTCATGTGTCAAGTACCATCCTTCATTTTAATTAGCCATCAAACTCTGCTTAATCTTGTGCAAAGAGTTCCACTCACAAATTAGGAAATTCTGTTACTTCCTAATTGGACAACCTTGAGCTTAATGATTTCCTCCTCTGAGTCTCAGGTTTTTTTGTGTGTATAAAAAGATTTAGCCATTCCACAGAGATCCTACTGTGTGCCTGGCTGTCTGCCATCTGTTGGAGATAGCCCAGCGATAGCAATCTCTTTGCTGTCTTTCTTGAAGGGTTGTAGAGAAAATTGTACCTTCTAATGCAAGAATTTTTTCCTAATCTAGTATTGTGGCCTACAAAGCATACTGATCATTCTGACTAGTATTCTTACCTAAATTTCAAGGTAATAAAGAAAACAGTGGCAAAACTTTGCCCCGCAACGCCAAGATGGCCTTCTTCACTCTCACCATCTAGAATCTTCTCATAAGAAAGGAAAGACCTGGGCCTCCCCAGTGGCTCAGCGGTTGAGCGCTGGGTTGCGAAGCTGCCCCACAGCCTCTGCAGCACTGGTTCCATCCCCGGCTGCTCCCCGGCCACTGGAGGAGGGTCCCACATGGCGCGCAGACCTCTCCTGCCGCCCGCTGCTCCCCTCAGCAGTGTACTTCGGTCCTTCTGCCTGCTCTGCTCCCTGCTCTGGCTCTGGTGAATTCTCTCACCTTCGCGCGCTTCTGACTGTACCCGGTGCTTGTATAAATAAATAAATAAACAAACTAATTAATTAATTAAAAAAAAGCTATTAAAAAAAAAAAAAGAAAGGAAAGACCTAATAAGTGGCCCACACAGCCATGTGGTTGGCTATTTCTAGCCAGCTTTCATGAAGATAAAGATAGTGGCATCCGTAGACACTGCTGGCAGGCATGTAAAATGATGCAGCCACTTTGGAAACCAGTTCGTTAGTTCCTCAGTGTGTTAAGCATAGAGTTACCATAAGATCCGGCAGTCTCGCTCCTAAGTCTATTTTCTCAAGAGATTTGAAAATATATGTTCACATATAAATTTGTCCATATATGTACACAGCAGCATTTTGTATAGTAACCCCAAATTAGAAATAGCCCAAATGTCCATTTTAGCTGGTGAATGGGTAAGGGAAGCATGATGTATTCATACAAAGGGATATTATTTGCTAATAAAAAGAAAATAATTCCTGATACAGGCCGCAATGTGATGTGGGTGAACCTTGAGAACAGAAAGCTAAAAACAAACAAACAAACAAAAAAACGACGTCAGACACAAAATGCCATCACATTGTATGATCTCAGTTATGTGAAGTACATAGAACAGTAGGTCAGTTAATAGAGTCAGAGAACAGATTGGACTGTGATCTGTTTCACTGTTTCTTCCAGTTCTCAGGAGAGCATCTCATGTAACCACTACTGCAGGACATCCAGGAAGCACAGCTCCCTCTTAGTTTATTTGGTGCATAAAGAAATACACCACGCACACTAACTGGATTTTTAAAAAGCTAATGCAAATATCATGTTAGGGAGAAGACCAGATCTGCAGCGAAAGTAACACCATTTATCCAGCATGTGGTGTAGGCTCAGTTACTCTTAGCTACTATTAGCTGCATGGAGATTGGGTTGAGCGTAACTGTCAATCATAAGGGTCATGGGACAGCAAGGCAGCTCAGAGAAAGGCACAGGGGGGCCTGGCAGAGCCCATGCTGCTCCCTGACATGCAATGCCAGCTGATTCCAACCAGCACAGCAACCCCTGCAGCTGAACCTCCCATCTGCTTTTTAATTCACTTTCATTGTCTTCAAAAGCCCAGGTGAACTTTGACCCATTCACTGCTGTGTTCCTGTGTTTAGTTTGATGTCCTATACCTCGTGGGTGCTCGTCAAATGCTGGCTTTTACATTATTATGTGTTATTATATATTACAGATAATGGTTATTAACATTTATTATCACACACTGAACTAATGTGATCATTGAACTAATGTGTGATAAGTACTGCATAAAGGTTGTTTACTTAACATCAACACTTCTGTTGGCCATTGTACAGATGGAGACACCAAAGGGCTAAGACTTTGCCAGCCTTGCATAAAGTCATAAAGCAAATGACAGATTTTGAGCCTGTTACCTCGCACTTGTAAAGAAGGCCTCAGTTGGGATGCAGTTGGCCGATCCTGGGTCCACTTGGCAGTTAAGTTCCTCATTGTTTTTTGCCTCAGTTTCTGTAACTTGGCATGGACAAGTGCAGATGAACCCAGGAATTAGGTGGCACCACTTCTGAACTCTGTTGGGCTAAAGTGAGACCCCAATAATCCACTGTGTGGATGTCCATCTGCTTTGCCAGGGGCCAACTCTAACAACTTCAGAAGCCATGACCTGCCCGATAGCAGGTGCTCAGTAAGCACAAGTGCACTGAGGGAAGGTCTGGGCACACAGCTCACTCTCTCCACGTGTTACCACAGAGCACAGGTCTGAGCAGGGACAAGTCACTCAGGAGGACTCGGGAGCATGCTTTCAGCTGTGAACTCACTGATTAGCTTAAGGCTGATCATCTGGGGCTTGTTAGGCCCTAGAGGTTGGGGGATGATCTGGCTGCAGTTGTCAGCGGTGCTCCCACGTATGCGATGCCCCAAACAGGTCCCCCGCTGAACTCTTCCAGGCAACAGAGCTCATCCTCCCTCTCTGCTGTCTGACAGGAAGTCTTATTTCAGTTTACGCATCATTAAGTGCCTGCACTGCCCATCACTACTTTATTCCAATAAACCTTAACAGCAGTTAGTTTGCTTAGTAAACATTCAGAAGATAGCAAGTCTGTTTTCTAAGGTGGATCTTTAATGCTTGGTGATAAGTGGGGTCCGGAAGGAACATTGCTGTAAATATCCCTATAAACAACCATCATGTTCTCTTTTATATACCCACAATCCCACAATGCCTTTATGCAGAGAACATTCCAGTGTTATTGAGGGAGAGCTTTATCTAAGTATCTAGGACATTCCTTGTGAGATGGCAGGCATTTACAGAACAAGATTACAAGAACTGGAGTGGAGATGATAGAGTCGTCTACTCTGGGATGAATAAATAATAGCAGTGGTTTCTCTGGCATGAAACTTGCATCTCTTTTTAGAGATCACAAACTCTTCAGCTTCCGAGAATCACTGTGCACTTTCCCGGCTTTGCCAGGCCCTTAGCAAAGTGAGAGGCACCTCGCTCTGTCTTAAATCTTCTGCAGTAGACCTTAGCCAGCATGATTAAAATTCTTTCCAGAGTTGGGCACCAAAACATTTCTCTAAACAGTGCAACAGATGTAGGCAAAATTTTTCTAGATCTTAGGGTTTTTTACAAGAATTCAAGATAAAATCTTGTCATGTACTGAATTTCCTCGGAAAGGTATATTGTTGATAGATGACAATATAATGCTTCAATAGTCTGGGTGCAAAAGGCAGGTGAGAGCTGAATTCATGGCAGCTTGGTGGTAACCAGAAATACCTGTTTATTTAAGTGGAAACTATGCAACTGTTCTTTTAAACAGGAAAATGAGTGATATTCTGAATTAGTAGCTTTCATATTTGTTTTTTTTTAAGATTTATTTATGCATACAAGAGCTGGGGTGCAGGCCAGAGGTGTGGGGAGTGAAAGGATTTACGAGAGACAGAGTGGGGAGCAAAACAGGCAGATTGAGTGAAATATACTGCTGAGGGGAGCAGTCTGTCCCTGCGTGAGACAGGAGAGGTCTGCTGTGCCATGTGGGTCACCTCCCTGGCCGGGGATTGAACTTGTGCTGCAGTGGCTGCGGATAACTTCATAGCTCTGACACTTTATCCCCTGCGCCACCAGGGAGGCCCGGCTTTCATATTTTGTACTGGAGGAGAACAGAGGGAGAGTGTGGGTGGGGAGGGGCAAGGTCTGCAGACAGTGCTCCAGCTCCACCGGCACCCCTCCCTGCCCTCGACTCAGTGTCCTGGGTAACTTAGTACCCCCTTTCACCTTTTTATAGATTGGGGCTCTCTAATACATCATTTTAAAAAGGTTGCTCTACTCAACAATGAAGTTTAAAAATCAGTGATTGAGAGAACAATGCAAAAAAGTTCTGTGTTCTTTCAGTAATAGAATTGGAAATTCTAGTGACTGGTTTTAGTAAAGGAAGCCATTTGAGAAATCCAGCAGCGAGAAGTGAGATGAAAGACAGGTAGAATTAGGGCAGAAAGCCAGTCCTGGGCTTTGGTCCCAAAAAGGTCATTCAATCCCCTTGCACAGGGACTTTTTGTCAAGACAGTAGCTCACTGGTCGCGTATCATGTCAATTCCGATAGTGAAAAATGCCCACCAAGGGCTGTTGGAAGGCACAACAGTGAAATGACAAATCTGAGTGTATACGCAGGACACACTGAAAGAGGAAGTGTACTCTCGCCTACTAGGAGAGTTATGTTTCCTCCTTGAGGAAAAAAGGAATAAATGCTAACTCATTTATTGCTTGATAATAGAGAACATGAACCATGTACAACCCAGATTCCCAGTTTGGTGGGGGTGTGCTGTCAAAGTGGAAGTGACCTCTCAACCCCGATTCATGTGTGTTCTGTTTCTGCAATGGCTTTATTATAGCCTGCTGTGTAAATGTTTGGGCGCTCTGCTCACAAGAGCGTGGGGATTGTGAGAAGGTTTCAGGGTGTGCTGTGGTTCCATCACACAGCAGACGTCAGGGGTGCTTCTGTCCAAAATGAATAGGATGAATGTTGGCTGAGCCGCAGTACAGTTGACTGCACTGTATGTAATTACCCGGATATCTCAAACCTGCTGTTTCTGTATTTAGAGGGGCCAGGGCATAGCCGGGTTGTTGAACTTTGACCGCTATCTTCAAATATTATTTATTGCTTGTGGGTTTCCAAAGCTTTTCCAACAGCTTCAGTTCTATTTTTTGTATTTTTTTTTAATTCACACATGATAATCTTACTTATAGGTGGTTGTCAGATATATATCCCCAGAAGAACTGGGAACTGGCCTATGATGACTGAATTAGAATAAAAAATAAATAGTATGAATTGCAACCAACTTTTTTTTTAAGATTTATTTATTTATTTATACAAACACTGGGTACAGTCAGAAGCGCGGGAGGGTGAGAGAATTCACCAGAGCCAGAGCGGGGAGCAGAGCAGGCAGATGGACGAAGTACACTGCTGAGGGGAGCAGCGGGCGGCAGGAGAGGTCTGTGCGCCATGTGGGACCCTTGCCCGGTGGCCGGGGATCGAACTGGCGTTGCAGAGGCTGCAGGCAGCTTCGCAACCCAGCGCTCAACCGCTGTGCCACCGGGGAGGCCCAACAACCAACTTCTTGCAGTAATGTGTGGTACAAATCACTCCACCTTGGGATTTGTCATTCATGGTCTCCCGTTCCTGCGATGTCTGTGCCTAGCACCCCCTCCCCAGTCTTTTCCTGAGTCTTGTGTGGCTCACATGGCTCTTCCGTCAACCATATCCTCCGAGTGCTGGCTGCCACATCCCAGTTTTCTATTCTTGGATCCTTCACTGGGGCTAGTCCCCTGTGTGCAGCCAGCACCCACCTCCCCTCCGGGAGAACACTCAGCCTTACAAAGTGTTATCACCTGGGCTCTGCAAGGGTCTTATTGCCTGGGACTAAATACCAGATGGGCGTCGTGAAAACATGGCAAATGGCCCAATCAGTGTCATTTTTCTCATCTGAGCTAACCTGTTCCAAGTCCTCTGCAGCTCACAGGTCTGATAAGTGCAGCCTTTTCAACACCCCCCGCCCCCAGCCTCCTCCCTAGAGCCAGAGCCCCAGTCTGGGGAGCTGGACAGCCTTCCCACACTGCCCTCTCATCTCTGGCCTGAGGAGTTCATGCAGCAGACTCTTTCCCAGAGCCTTTCCTGCCCTGGGGGAGGCCTAGAGCAAGAGCATTTGTGGGGAGCTCACTGACCTCTCTCTGCCTGCAGACTTTTCTCTCCTGTTTCTGGACTTTGATTCCACTGCACTTGGTGGAAGCAGGCTGCTGGGCAGGTCAGCCCTACAAAGGCCTGTGCCACGGGAAGTGGGGAAGGAGGGGCTTTCTGGCCCCAGGTGGCGCTCATGACCAGGCTGAGCCTTCTTGGCACTGGGTCAACTTCGGAGCAACTCTACTGCCTGCGGGAATCCTGAGAAATGTGGAAACTGCTACACATTTTGTTTCCAATGATCTGGGCCCCCTGGTGCGTCATGAACACCTGGGGTCTGGGCCACATGGCGTTCAGCATGAGTTTTCTTCACAGGCGGCCAGGATGGAGAGCACCGTGTAAGGCAGGACAGGCCGCTGAGCAGGTTTTCTAGGATCCAGCAGACAGGGGTAAAGGAGGAGTCAGAGTCCTCAATGGTTTTGCAGGTTTTTATTGGGATTACCGGGTACACTGCAGGCAGGCTGGCAGGCCTCCCAGCCCCCAGCAGGTCTTCACTCTATGGGCTCTCCGGCCTTCTCTCAGCTTCTGCTTCTCTTGCTTCTCTCTTGGCTTCTGCTGCTTCTTTCTTGGCTTCTCTTTCGGCTTCTGCTGGCGTCCCCATGATGCCGCCCTTAAAAGCCCAGTCTCAGCCCAGGTGAATCCCATCTACCTATGCCCACACCCTATTCCAGGTGCCCGCCATCAGGCATGCATTCAGGACCACAAGGTTCCATCACCTATCCTGATGGTGGGAGGGCAGAAAAGCCTGACATTTTTCCTTACCCTACACATGGCCTGTCGGTGTGGTGACAGCACGGTAAGCCATTGTGTTCCAACCCATGTGGTTTCTGTGCCTGTCATGTGAGTGCCACTTGGGGATCAAGAGTGGCCTGGGTATGTGTTTCCCTCATGCAAGGTCTTTGCTTTGGAAGCTGGGGAGCCGCTCCCACCCCAGTCTGGGCCAGCCTGTTTGCTCCTCGATCCCAAGCACCTCAACATCTTCCTTCCTTTCTTATTGGGTCCTTCTTTCCCTGCTTCTTTCCCTCCCAGTTCTCTGAACATTATTATTTGTTCTGCAACCACCCCATTGTTGCAATTGTTGGTTCATTGCAAACAGAAAGATAATTTTGAGTCTTTGGTAGATTTTTATAGGGCTCTAATGCTGAATCATGGGACAAGCCATCTTCCTCCTCAGCATTTCTCTGGCATCCTGGCACCGCCATCTTCTCCAATGCACTAGTGAATTCCATTAGCGTTGACCTCTTCCCAGGTTGTCCACACTTAGCACTAATTATCAATGCCTCCCCCCTTTGCTTTTGGACACATTCAATTGAAAGTTTTATTACATGTCATCCCTTCTTATTATATAGTTTTTTCTATTTGATTGCTTTTGTTTCTTCAATAATTACAAGGACCATGAGAGTCAGGGATTATTATTCCTTTCTTTGAGCAATGCCAGGTAAAGCTTATACTTGCTGTATTGAATTATATTTGTAGTGGAATTTCCTTTTTTTTTTTTAAAGTACATCTAAGACCATAATATTGTGGAAATATAGCTGAATTAGCAAGCATGCCCTGCTAGGAGTGGCAGATTCCTGCAGGGTCTGCGCTCACTGTGGAGAATTCAGAAGCAAAGATATTAAAGAAACCTTTCTCTTGATGTGAACCTTTATGGGGCTCAGGAACATAGGAAATTCAGATCCAGTATGGATGGAGAAATAGCTAACAAGCTTTTATTGAGCATGAAATCCTAAAATTTTACAGTTAAAATGCTGGCCCTTTGGGATCATGTACCCAATGTCCTTTTTTTCTTTTCTTTTTTCTTTTTTTTTTTTTTAAAGATTTCTTTGTTTGTTTGTTTGTTTATCCAAGTACTGGCACAGCCAGACAAGCGCGGGATGGTGAGAGAATTCACCAGAGCCAGAGCAGGGAACAGACCAGGCAGACTGAAAAAATAAACTGCTGAGGGGAGCAGCGGGCATGGCAGGAGAGGTCTGTCGCGCCATGTGGGACCCTCACCGGTAGCCAGGGATTGAAGCGGCACTGCAGAGGCCATGGGCAGCTTCGCAGCCCAGCGCTCAACTGCTGCGCCACCAGGGGAGGTCCTGTCCTCTTTTTCTTGATGAAATCAAGGTCCACAGCCCCCAGTGACTTGCTCAGAGCCCTAATGTTAGCTAGTGGGAGAAAAGGCTGAATGTGTGTCTTTATATCCTTTCCTTTGCTGTGCCTCGTGTTGTTGTTCTGGGAGCCCAACACAGTTTTGCCATCAAACTTTGATGAAGATGTAAGTGGATGTGTGTAATAAATGGGGGTGTACACTGTCCTCCCAGGCGGTGTGTGAAGCTTTCAACTGCCAGTGTTACTGTCATGCTCTAACCAAGATCTTACATCCACTCAACACATGGTTTCTTTTTTTTTTTTTAATATTTTTTTATGTATTTATTTTTTTATAGATGCATGTTTTATTTATTTATTTGTTTGTTTGTTTGTTTATACATGCACTGTGTACAGTCAGAAGCGCGGGAGGGCGAGAGAATCCACCAGAGCCAGAGCAGGGAGCAGAGCAGGCAGAAGGACCGAAGTACACTGCTGAGGGGAGCAGCGGGCGGCAGGAGAGGTCTGCGCGCCATGTGGGACCCTCCTCCGGTGGCCAGGGAGCAGCCGGGGATCGAATCGGTGCCGCAGAGGCCGCAGGCAGCTTCGCAACCCAGCACTCAACCGCTGCGCCACCGGGGAGGCCCAACACATGGTTTCTTTTCATTCTTGCTGTATGCTGAGAGCCCAGTGTTCTGATGACCCTGGAACCCTAGACTCAGTGTTCTAGGTAACCCTGGAGCCCTATATTGAGGGAAGAAGCCTGGTGTTCTAGGAAGCTAGACTTTGGGCAGGGCCGTGTTTTAGGTAACACTGAAGTCTGCTCTTGGCTCTGAATTCTACCATTGTTCCCATTCTACTTGGTGCTAGATGCATCTTAAAGTCTGTCCAAATCAGAACCCCATGGACAGCAAGCCCTGGCAGAGGTGGTCATATGATAATGGATGACTGCATTATACTCTGCTGTGTAACTTTGTGTTTATAGCAGATTTTTAAAACATTTCCAAACTTGCTTTTTCAATATATACAGCTACAGATTTCACTATATATTTGACTACTTAATATACATACATACAACTAAGTATTTAACATGCAGCTATAATGATCACTATATATTAAGTTCCTCTAAGTGTACATCAGCAGATCCTAGTGTCTGGAAGTTCATTTTATTGGAGAGAAATGTCTTAGAGCCCTCACATAATTTGCTCCATACTAAAGATTGAAGGAATTGCTATGTCTACAAGGCTAGCATCTGCAGTAAACACAATTAGCAATTCACTTGGCACAGCAACTTTGAAGTCAGACAATTCTTGGCAAATTTTTAGATTGAAGGAATTTGCATTATTTCATCTTTTGAACCTTGGGTATTTATTATGACATTTTTTCCAATTTGCATAATTCAAAGTTGCATAAAATTAGACCACAGTATATTCCCAGGAGGATGGAAAGCAAAAAAAAAAAATGAAAAAGGTTGGGACCTTTGACAGATGGTTTAAACATTGAGGAGAAATAGTCCCTCATTGTAGAAAGCTTCAGCTCTGTTGAAAAAAAATCAAACAGGTGTGTATAAAGCCTGTGAAAACTATCCGAAGCAGTGTTTCTCAGCTTTATTTTTTTTTAATTATTAATATCTTCCCATCTAAAGAGTAATTTTAGATATTTTTCCTAAAAATACAAAATTTTAATACCACCCCATGAAATTTTTATACCCCAGTTATACTGTGTGTGTGTGTCTATATCTCTGCCCGTCTTTATCTCTATCTCTTATCTGTGCTTCAAATGCAAATAGAGTAAGATTTTTCATTCCTCAAGAACCAATTTCCATCCACTTACGGGCAGAACTTCCCCTATTGAGAAGGCATACTTTAAAATAACCCATGCCTAAAAATGTAATAATAAAATAAAAGTCCTCTTAAGTATATGCAAGGCTCCAAATACTCAGAGTAGACACAGGGCCTGGGAGGCAAACATATATAAATCACTGGGTATAAAATGCAAGATGAAATCTACAAAAGCAAAATTACCAATGTTGAATTGCATGCCAACCAAACATAATACTGAATAGATTTAATTTATTGTTGAATGTTAGGCTTTTAAAAATTGGATTGGATTGGCAAACAGTTTGTAGATTAGAATTTCTCACTTCTTCATAATCTCTGGCCCTGACTCAGTTTCTCAAACCACCAGTAGTTAATCATATTTTAAATGAGTTACTCATGATCAGGGAGTTGAAAAGCTGAATTATTTAAACATTTCAAATACTTTATATCAAACAGAACACATTTTATTTGGGATAAGGGCTCATTTCGTGTATGTGACATTATCTCAGGTAGCACTTTGAAATGCAGACTTGGGAGGTTCCTGAGTCCATAAAATGTGAGTCGGTCTTGACCCTCCAGGTGGGTGGGATGTGCTGGAGTTGGTATCTGGGGGAGAGGGCAGGTGGGAGAAAAAGCATGAAGGCAGAAGCTCCCTTGGAGGCATCAGTTGTTGATATCTTTATATATGTAAAAGAAAACAAACTTGACAGAACTAATTATCTTCAATTACACAGTCCTTTTTACAAACCCCCAAAGGAATATATGTGTATCATACAAACAGAGTTCCTAGCAAGAGGGAAACATACAAGGATGTACACAGACCCACCATGTAAGCAAAGGAAATAAGGTGTTGTCACTGTTTCCTAACAGAATCCTGTTACTTTCAAGGAGCCCTGTCTTGGGATGTTTTTCATTAGGGGGGTTTTGGGGAGTAGCGAGACATTTAATGATCTCTATCAAAGGGTCCCACATGGTGCGCAGACCTCTCCTGCCGCCCGCTGCTCCCCTCAGCAGTGTACTTCGGTCCTTCTGCCTGCTCTGCTCCCCGCTCTGACTCTGGTGAATTCTCTCACCCTCCCGCGCTTCTGACTGTACCCAGTGCATGTATAAACAAAAACAAACAAACAAACAAATAAATATATAAAAAACATGCCTCTATTAAAAAAAATAATAAAAAAAAAGTAAAACAAAAGTTGTACGTCATGTGGTTCTTCCAGCAATAACTCTTGTTCATTCTGCTTATATTTTAGTGAATAGGCATAGTGTTTCTTTTGAATTTGATGTGACTTTATCTGGAGGTGTCTGGTCTTGTGTTTTCACTGTGGGTCGCCTGGCCTTCGTGGCCACATGCTAATCTTGTTTGTGACAGAGAAGGTGGGATCCTGTCTCAATTGAGCTTGATTTTAGTTTGAATGTGGGGTATATACTGACCTTCATTTTTCCAGTCTCATTTCTTATTTCTTTTAAGTTGTGTCTGGGAGGACTATAGTATTATGGCTAAGGTGCAAAATGTGCATTGATTTTGAGAAAAGTCTGGAAAGATTGCTGTGGCTATTTTTTTCAAATTTGTGTCTATAGAATTTCAGGGAAATGAAGTTGAACTGAATTAGTGTTAGTAGTAGTACCAGCTTACAGTAATGGTAGTAGTACCATTTGCGGTAATTTAAGTAACTTCTTAAAATTCTTTCATTACTGTGACCTCATGTGCTTCTTATAAATCTTCATAAGGACCTCATGTCCTTCCCCTGAGAGTGGGAAGGACAGATATGACGGCCACTTTCCAGAAGCAATGACAGGGAGGCACAGAGGTGAAGTGACTTGACTAAATTTACCAAGCTGGCTTAACTCCTCATTTCCTTCTATTTGCTTTTACTTAACTGGGGCCCTTTATTAAAAATTACAGTTATTTCCAGGTTTGAGAGAATGAAGGTAAAATGTGTCATTATACTTAAAAGGTGGATTGTGGTTTTTTTTTTAAGATTTATTTATTTATTCATGCATAGGAGACCTGGGGTGTAGGCCAGAGGTGTGGGGGAGGGGTGAGAGGATTCACCAGAAACAGAGTGGGGAGCACAACAGGCAGACTGACTGAAATACACTGCTGAGGCGAGCAGCAGGTGAGTCAGGAGAGGTCTGCTGCACCATGTGTGACAGCTTCCTGGCTAGCGATTGAACTTGTGCTGCAGTGGCTGGTGATAGCTTGATAGCTCTGAGATTTTAACCCCTGAACCACCAGGGAGGCCCCAATAAAAAGTGGCTTGTACTTGAATTTGACAATTTGGCCCTGCGTTTTCTTTTCCAACCCTCAAGCTCTGCTGCCTTTCAGTCTGCACTGATGTTTGCTTCCAGCACTCACCTCTCACTATGTCTGATCAGGGCCAAGTGGGGACGTTTCTTACACTACTATAGGAGAGTTACTTTATTTTGCTGAGGGCAAGTATTGCTGCTGCATGAGGGTCAACCTCGGTCACCCTGTGTGCAGGGAGGTTCCTGACTGGACATGCTGACTGTGGAGGACTGGCAAGGAGTGAGTGAAATGTTGCTTGCATGTGAAATGGCCAACACAGGACTGGCCCATGGTCAGGGAGCAACGTGGTGTCAGCTCACCTCATTAGACATTACTGGTGCATAGAATAGAGTTACTGAGCAAAGCTGGAGATTGAGGATTATAAAGAGTTTACCATGGAAGCATCATCTGCAGCCTAGACAAATGGCCAGTAAACCTCCTGATCAGCAAACAGCATGTCCCCAGGGTACGTTGCTCCCAGAAACGCCAAAAAGGCAGGCTGAAAGACATGTTAGCATGTGCCAGGTCTCCCCAACTTCTAGACGTGTGACCCAGGCAGGCTGTGAAATGCTTCTGTTCCCAAAAAAGGGCCCCTTTTTTTCTTTCTCCCCAGGCTCTTGGCTGTTCCCATGTGACATCAGATAAGGCTTTTTCAAAGAGCTCTTGGGCTTCTCCTACTGGATATGGCTGCTGGGAGGAATAACCTGGCAGTAGGAATGAAATGAATGGTTTCCATTGTTTTGTTGGGACAGCATCTATTTGTGTCTTACTGTTTTTTTTTTTTAAGATTTTATTTATTTATGAATATAAGAGCTGGGGTGCAGTCCAGAGGTGTGGGGGGTGAGAGACAGTGGAGAACAAAACAGGCCTATTGACTGAAATACACTGCTGAGCGGAGCAGCGGGCGAGACAGGAGAGGTCTGCTGCACCATATGGGTAGCTCCCTGGCCAGGGATCAAACTTGTGCTTCATTGGCTGCCGATAGCTTCATAGGTTGTGTCATAACCCCTTGCGCCATCAGGGAGGCCCTGTGTTTGGCTGCACTTCTCTGGGTCCCTGACTCAGACCATGCTTCCTGATTGCTAACATGTTGGTACAATAGAGTCTTCAGGTGTTCCTCTCTCATATTCCACCCTCCTTGAAAGAAGGGAAAATGGATCAGCCCATGAAATTAAAGTTCTGATATGAATATCCTTCTCCTTTAGAAGAAGAGAAAAAGTGTATAATAGTAATAATAATCTCCTGAACACTAATCAGTAAGTGAGACCACCAGAACAGAGCTGGCGAAAGGGGCATCTCCCATGCAGGAAATCGTGGAGCCACATCCTCCTAGGACACCAAACTGCCCTCCCCCCCCACGCATATTTTTTTAAAAATGATTTATTTATGCATATAAGAACTGGGGTACAGGCCAGAGGTGTGGGGGGTGAGAGGATTCATCAGAGACAGATTGGAGAACAGAACAGGCAGACTGGCTGAAATACACTGCTGAGGGGAGCAGTGGGCGAGACAGGAAAAGTCTGCTGTGCCATGTGTATTAGCCCCCCTGGCCAGGGATTGAACTCATGCAGTGCTGCAGTGGCTGCAGATAGTTCATAGTACTGTGACTTTACCCTTTGTGCCACTAGGGAGACCCCCCCTCTTCATAAATTTTAGGGTTTTCTTCCTGATTGGAGCAAGGTAGGGCAGACAGATGAGTTGTGGGACAGATCCATATAGTACCTGCCTGCACCACTGGTTTTCCATGTCTAATCCAATTTCCTTTCCACCGCTCCCTTCCATGTAGCCCCTAACAGTCACCCATTACCGAAATATCCTTGTCTGTCTTCTTCCTTCTGCATAGTTTAGCTTGGTAAATAAATATGTGGTTCTGTTCATTCTTTCCTCTTTGAAGCACATGCTGTAAGAACTAGAAAAGAATAAGGCTGAAAATGGCTCTGTAAAGAGCTTCCTGTTTGCTGGCATGCATTATTACCACAGAGTCGATTCCTCATCCCTGTTTTAAAGTTTATTTTTAGCTAACACTAATAAAACACTAGCCAGTTTGAATTCATTTTTCCAGTTTGCAGAAAACACTGGGTTGACAGGCATTGAAAACCCTAAAAATAGCATAGAACAGAACAGAATAGAATTTCAGAGCTAGAAGTGGACACATGCATTTCTGGTCTAACCCTTTCTTCCTACAAAGACCTGCAAGTTCAAACAGGTGAGCACCTCCCCCAGGTCACAGCCAGCATGTGAGTAAACTGGGACACGAGCACCTATTTCTATTTGATGGCCAGTGGGTTTCTGCTCTTTTTTTTTTTTTTCCTTATGTTTTGAAAGGGCAGGCTTATTAGGAAAAGGAAACAGAAAAAGAGGTACTTGCGTAGTCACAGGTGGGCAGGAAAGTTGCCTGCTTTTCTTGAAAAGAATATAATACAACTGGCAGGGCTAATGATTTAGAGCTTCAGTCCAGGGAAGGATTTGCCTCCAACATTTCTTTAGCCGTTCTAGTTTTGTCCTCTGCTTACTAATTATTCCTCCTTGATTATGATCATTAATTAGCATTTATAGATTCCTCTCTGTTGGATAAACTACTTCCCTGCACAAACTGGTATTATAAGTCCTCGTGGAGATTACAACTAAAAGAGATAAAATGAGAAAATGTGCTGTAATTTAAAAATTTGTTCTTAGGACTTCACCAGTATTCCTTGGGCCTTGTAAAACACATCATTCCTTCTCATTCCTTATAGCAATTGATTTAATGTCTGAGACTCTTGGAGACTCTTTCCTTCCCTTTCCTTTTTATTTTCCTTTTCATAATGACCTCCCTTCCTTTCTGTCTTTGTTACATTACTTCTTTAGAAGGATTGATTGACTAGTTTATTGATTTATTCAACAAGTACCTGGTGAGTCACTGCTAGATGAATGTCTTAGGTTGAATATTGGGAAAATCCTGTCTTCAAGAGTTCACCTGGCGTATGGGAGGGGAGCCACATGGCTGCATGACTAGTTAGGACCTAGAGGTCATAGCAGTGATTCTACTCTTGTCCACAGCATGGTGGGCACAGATAATGGCACTCATGTGATGATGGGAAGACAGTGGCCATGGGTAGTAACTGGAATCCTGAATGAGGTGGTTTTGTGGGTTTTTTTTTTTAAGATTTATTCATTTATGCATATAAGAACTGGGGTACAGGTCAGAGATGCGGGGGGTGAGAGGATTCACCAGACACAGAGTGGGGAGCAGAACAGGCAGATTGACTGAAAGACACTGCTGAGGGGAGCAGTGGGCGAGGCAGTAGAGGTTTGCTGCACCATGTGGGTAGCTCCTTTGCTGGCCAGGGATTGAACTCGTGCTGCAGAGGCTGCAGATAGCTTCATAGTGCTGTGCTTAACACACCACCAGGGACACCTGAGGTGGTTCTTGGATGGACACTATGAGTCGTGTTTTACAGCTTACTCAGGCTCCATGCTCTCTCCTTAGGGTTTGCTAGTTGGGCTGCACTGTCATAGACTTGGGAGAGAAGATGTTTTTGTGAACTGAGGGAGTTGTAGCAAAAATGGAGACAAGAAGTTGCATTTGAAAGGGCTTTGGGAGGTAGGCATTATAAAACTTGGTGAGTGACTGATATGTGGGGAAGTAATCAGATCCCCATGTGACTGCGAGCCACAGGAGGTTGATGGTACCATCCCCCAGACAGGGATGATTGAAAGAGCAGACGAAGGAGGAGGGAGTTTATGGTGAATATGAGGGGGTTCTTTAGATGTTGACTGTGGACCCCTGAGATTTCAGGAGTCTCTGAAATGGAGAGTTTAATGCAGGGGACTTACTGGTGAATTCTCATAGGAGAGAACCATCTGGGGACCTGATACAGACCTGGAGAAAGAGAAAACTGTCTGTGAAATGCACCCAGCATGGAAGCAAGAGGCCCGGCCTTTCCATGCCCACGTTAGCCAGGCGTCACTGTGGGCTCCAGGCATTGCCATGGTCTTGACACTGGTTCTACTATGAGTAGTGCAATTTTCAGTGTGGAGCATGGCTGGGGCAGCAGCAGGTGGTGTTCCACCTGCTGGGGGGTAGGGCTAGAGGGCAGCCCAGGAAAAAATATCCCTGGCAGCACTGGAGCACCCAGAACTCAGGTAAGTGAAGGGTCTTAGGGGTAGCTTATACTTGGGTCTGGAGGAAAGAGTCATCTGGGCTGGAGAGGTGAGCTTGGCATTCACTGTGAAGACAGTATATCTATGAAGAGAGGTAAGTCAGGGGGTGATGAAGTGATTAAAGAAGGGCTAGAACAGGGCCCTGGGCAACCTCAGAACATAATGGAAAGGTGATGGAAAGGCGCCCAGGACAAGATGGAGAAAGCATTGTCATTAAGGGAGGCTGGTGCCAGACGCCAAGGGAGGAAGACACATCCAGTATCCAGTGTTGCAGGCTGTTCTTGGAAATGAACAGCTCAGGATTTAATGACCACGAGCTGTGGCATGATCGGAGGGAGAGCAGTTTCTGTGGTGCTCTGGTAGAGAAGCCAGATGCTGGAAAGTTGAGAGAGAATCTGGAACCCAGTGCGTGCAGACAGCTCTGTCGGTAGCTGAGGCTCTTGCAAGAAGACGATGGAGAGCCACAGAGGAAGTGGAAGACCATCAGCCGCGTTTCATTTTATTTTGAGAAGGGAAGGATCGCAGAGCGCCTGGGTGCTGACGGAGGAGGAGCCGTAGCCAGGTAGCTGACTGAGACTTGAGACTAAACATAGATGAGTAAGCCAGGGAGGCTGAAGAGGCAAGAGGTGAGAGTCAGATTCAAAACACAAGGGGTGTGAAGTGTCTCCGAATTTGACTGCTTACCTGGAAAGAAGCCTGAATCTGCAGGCAGAGCAGTGCTTTCGAGTTATACCTAATAGATAGTTTGATTCAAATTCTCCTTTATTAGAAACAGTGCTGAAAAATACCCCCTCATGCACACACCCTCTGAATCCATTTATTTAGAAATAAATTAAGCACTAAGCTTAAAGGGCAAAGATGAGATGAGAATGCAGCTTGGAGTTGCTTCTAAGCCATCCCTGAGCACAGTAATTCACTTCATTTTAACCAGCTTACATTAGGTGCCTAGTATGTGTAAGGAAAGGAGAAACATACTGTGGAAACAGCAGTGGACTTGAACTAGAGACACAGGGTCCATTCTTGCTATATTGAGGGCTTTCAGGAAAAATTAATTTCTTGTGAAAAGCAGTTTTTTTCTCCTCAAAACCATCACTGCTGGTATTTGAAAATAAAAGCTCTATGAGTTTGGCAAGTGCTTATCCTTCCTGGCTCTCTGTTTCTTCATCTTTAAAATGTTTGATGATCTCTACACCCTTTTGAGTTCTTATGCTCTAGATTTACAAGATGAGATCTGGGAGAGGTGACCTAGAAAAAAGAGGTTGGCAGAAATTGTCTCTAGTTGTCATTCTATGGGTTGAGACTATTGAATGAGGTTTAGAGAAGTTAAGTGACTTGTCCAAGTCCCACAGGTGAACAATGAATGGCAGGATGGGACTGGACTGAATCCCCACCTCCCTTATCCTCACAATCATTCCCAAGGTGCTATAACTTGGTGAGCAAGCCCCTGGGTATGATGGGGATACCCACACTTACCAGGTAAATGTGGACTATCTCTCAGAAGCCATTCATTTATGTGGTGCTAAGGATTTTAAACATTGCGTTTTGAATTGAAATTAAAAATGACTCATTAGAGAACAGACCTCAAAGTAGTCAAAAAAAGTAAAAATGAAAGTAATATTGAAATGAAAGTAAAAATGAAACTTCAAAGGAAATGCATAGTTTACAAAATCCCCTGTAATGAGTATTTTCTAATAGCTTCTGGTGTTGGTTACTTGCCTGCAGGTATTTTTCTGAAACCCCTTCCTTTTTGGCTACAAACCCACAGTCAGGGGTCCTATAATTCTTCTCCCCTATGAGTGCAAACATTTTGGTGCAAAATCTTGCAAGTGTTTTCAACCCAAGTGCAGTAACCCTACCGTCAAAGAAAACTAAGTTGTAGAGAATAAAAAGACATTAGATTGCCTATTTCATCTGGGAAGAGCAATGAGTCACCAGAGGATCCTGCCTAACCCAGGCACAATGAAAATCAGCCTGGTGCTCTGGCTGTAATGAACATGTGTGGTCAGTGGGGAACAGATGGATTTCTTGATGAGACCTATTTGCATTAGCATAGAATAGGAAATATAGCTGTTGTCTGAGACAGGTCAGGGCATAAAGCAATGATGCTCCTGCCTGCTCAAGATCTACCTATGTGATGAGACAGGTCCTACAGGTCCAGAGCAGGCCCTCGTGCTGGGAAGCCACATGCTGGAGGCCAGCACGGCTCCTCAGGTGCTGGAGGAGAACATTGCAGGCTGTGTAGTTGCATATTTTCACTCATTCTCTGAACTTTGTGTATGTTTTATGAAGTGCATGCTCTCTACATATAGCGGTACATGAGTAATTTGACCCAAAAGTGCATCTATTAGGGATCTGGCTCACACTGATTGATTAATGGGGTGCATTATCAAAAAGGTTTGGCAGCAACTCTGGAAGACCTGTCTGTTTGTGGAGTCCTGATCTCCAGTGCAATACTCATGGTTAAGATCAAAAGTTGTTGGACTCCAAACCCTTTCTGAACTTATTTCTTGTTTCAGCAAAGAAAGCTGGAAAAACAAAGAGGGTCATTCACGATTATTTATTTCATGCTGTTGACATGTTAGGCTGCTCGTGAGTGGGCATTTCTACACCAGGGCCTTGGAAAAAACATCATTTGATCAGCATGCTAATGTGACAGGCACTGTGGCTGAGGAATGTCACAGTTTTTTCATTCAGGGCCACAGAGAAGCAAAGGAAGGACTCAAGGGAACCAGACAGTTGGACAAACATGCCTGGCGTATGCAAAAATCATTTCCTTACTAGGAACTTGTAGCATTTACTTAGTGCCTTATTTATTTAGCATTTTGCATTTTTTTCCAATCAGGATTTACTGTTTTAACAACTGAGCTGATAATTGCTTTTTCCATAAGACACCTGTTTGCCCATATAACACTTCAGTGGTGTTTGATCCATACATGCACCCTGCTAGATAAAGGGGGTCAGGTAGAACCCTCAAGGTTCTCAGCAGAAGCTGAGTCTTAGAGAATGCAGGACCTCGCTTCAAGGTAGGTCCTGAGAGCCCTTGGCCAGGGAGTTTTGCAGTGGATTGCGATACAGGGAAGGAGCAGTGGAGAGCAGAGCTGAAGAAAGGGCTCTCTGCTGAGACAGGGGAGCAAAGACCAACTCTTAACCTGTAGCCTAACCTCTCTCTTTCTTTTTTCCCCTTATCATCTCCCCCCCCCCTTTTTAAGATTTATTTCTATTTATACTAGAGCTGGGGTACAGGCCAGAGTTGCGGGAGGGTGAGAGGATTCACCCGAGACAGAGCGGGGAGCAGAACAGGCAGATGGACCGAAAGCACTGCTGAGGGGAGCAGTGGGCGAGACAGGAGAGGTCTGCTGCGCCATGTGGGATTCTCCCTGGCCAGCTGGAAATCAAACCGGCGCTGCAGAGGCTGCGGACACCTTCACAGCGTGGCACTCAATCTGGTGCACGACCGGGGAGGCCCATTTATCATCTTCCCTTTGATCGAGAAAGAAAACACTCTAGTTTAAAGAACTCCAGAACAGGGCCTCCCTGGTGGCACAAGGGGTTAAGCACTGCACTATGAAGCAATCCACAGCCTCTGCAGCATGAGTTCAATCCCTGACCGGCCAGGGAGCATCCCACATGGTGCAGCAGACCTCTCCTGTCTCACAGCTGCTCCCCTCAGCAGTGTATTTCAGTCAATCTGCCTGTTCTGTTCCCGACTCTGTCTCTGGTGGATCTTCTCACCCCCCACATCTCTGGCCTGTGCCCCAGCTCTTGTATGCATAAATAAATAAATCTTAAAAAAAAAAAAGAGCTACAGAACAATGCTAAGATTTTTATCTAGCCCAAGTATAACCCACAGCAAACTTGTGAGGGAATCTTTCTCTGTTAGACACAAGGATGAATAGAAAAAGAGGCTGCTGCTGAGGAGACTGGGTGAGAGGAGGCCGGGATTTAGCTGAAGAGATTATGTAAAGATGAAGGAAAGGACTTGTTAGCTTTCATGACAGCTGATAACTGCCTCTCCTGCCTGCTGCTTGCCGTCTGTAGCTGAGCGCTTAGCCAGAAAGAAGCCAAGGAAGGATGCCCCAGAAGAGGTCTTTGACCTAACAGCTTAGCATGAGTTGGGGAGATAAAACATGAGCCTATGAAGTGAACAGAAAACCAGCAAAGGTAAAGTTGAGTTGTGGAGGGAAGAGAAGTAAGTTTGGGGTTAAATGTATAACTCACTTGGTGCTGCTGTGCGAAGTAGTAGTGGAATGTGTGGGTGTGAAGTCCCTTGATCCCTGGGTTCCAATATCTCTTTAGTTAAAGGAAGGGAATGAGGGCCTCCCTGGTGGCTCAAGGGGTAAAGATGCAGCACTGTGAAGCTATCTGTAGCCACTGCAGCACGAGTTTGATCTCCAGCCAGGGAAGTGACCCACATGGCTCAACAGACCTCTCCTGTCCCACCTGCTGCTCCCCTCTCAGTATATTTCAGTGGATCTGCTGTTCTGCTCCCTGCTCTGTCTCTGGTGAATCCTCTAACCCCTGGCACCTCTGGCCTGCCCCCCAGCTCTTGTATGCATAAATAAATAAATCTTAAAAAAATAATTAAAAAATAAAGGGAGTGAATTGGTCTCTCCAGATTCTGCTTCAGTTCCAAATTTTCATGGTTTATTATTCAATAACCCTAAATCGGTAGTTCCTGTGAAAGTTCTGAGAAAATACCAGGTTGGGTTTGATTTTTGGAGACAGTTTGTTTCATGTGCCCTATCTTGTATGCGTGGAGATCACTGTAAAACGACCTTGAGGGCTGTTCAGCTTGGGAATAGGCCGGCATTAGCAGAGCTCTTAGAAACCAGGGGTGGCGTTGTGCTCTATGAGATTTTATCTGTCCTGAGCTAAAGGAGGAAATTAAGAAAATATTAAAAATAAACTTAAATAATAATATCCTGAGATTATTACCAACTAACATTAGTGTCAAAAATATTCTTTCTGTTGTAAAATGGCGGTGGCAGTGATGAAGACACAATGTCCGTAGACAAGTATAATTATTCTCTCCTAGGAAACACAGAGGCATCTTTGTCACCCCACTTCAGATTACCAAGCCCCCTTCGCTGAGGTCACTAACAATTTCCTACTGAATTAATTCACAGCCTTTTCATGGACAGTAAAGTCTTAAGGCCAAACTCTAATCCTGATGTACTAGCTTCCTGATGCTGCTGTAACAAAGTACCACAAGGTGGGTGCTTTATAGCACTAGGAATGGAGACCTTGGCAGTTCTGGAGTCTGAAATCAAGATGCCTGCAGGGGCCTGTTCTCTGTGGCAGCATCTCCAGATCTCTGGCTCCATTTCCCTCTGCACCTTCCTCTGTGTGTTGTGTGTCTGTCTTTCTGGTCTCCTCCCCATGTATCTATATTTTTCAGTCTGCCTATAAGGACATGAGTCCAAGATTATGCCCCCCTCCCCCACCCCCCAGCCTCCATCATGTGAGACCTCATGGTAGCTAATTATGTCTGCAAAGACCTTACTGCCAAATAAGGTCACGTTCTGAAGTTCTGGGGCATAGGTCTGGAGGTCACGGTTCAACCTTACATGTGACATATATTGTTTGCTCAAATTCATTGTCCACCATCTCTAAGGCCTCATCCTCCAACCACTTTATCCCCTTCACCCTCCAGTTTTACCCCCATGTGGTTACTTAAATGTGGGTGCTATGTTTCTAGCACTAAATCTGGCACTTTCTAAGTATAGCTAGACTGAGAGAAAACACTATTTCAACCAAAGAATAGTAATAAAATTCAGGTGGTTCAGAGAGTTAGAAGAGAGACATCTATCTTGTTTGATTATATTAGTGGAACAAATTGGAGGAATAAAGGGAAAGTAAAGATATATATTTTTTTATTCTGAGGAAAATTGAAAAGAAAATAGACATCCTATGTGCCGATAATTCCTTTCTAATAATTGAGTCTAAGGAGAAAAGTCAGAGAAGGGATAATAATTTGTGTGCGCAGCTGTCCCTTTGGAAATTGTTTTCAATAGCCAAAAAATGAAAACAAAAAGAAATGAATCCATGGTGGGGAATGTTTAAATAAATTGGAGTGTATACATAACTGTACTCGTTAAAATTTATGGCTATGAAAATCTTGGTGCTTAAAAAATTATTGACATTGGGAAAACAGAATAAAAATCTCAAAAAAGAAAAAAAAACTAAGGTAAATGTTTGGGGATCATCCCCAAACATTTAAACTGTAGTACTCTGCTGGGGTGGATTTTGTCTCTTGGGCACATTTGTGATATCTGGAGACACTTTGGGTTGTTACATCTGGTGGAGGGAGGGGAGAGATGCTTCTGGAATCTAGTGGATAAAGGTCAGCGATGCTGATTAACACCCTCGAATGCACACAACTCCCCACAACCAAAAATAACTCATCCCAACGTATCAACATGGCCATGTTTGAAACCCCTAGAGTGAAACACAACTATTTTGTCTCTCTTGGTCTGTTTCTCCTCTTTAAAACAGAAACAGTTAAATCCACTCATAGAGTTGTGGTGAGGACTGTTAGTTAATGTCAGTAAAGCTCCTGGCAAGAACACAGCTAATCACTCCATAGTGATTATACAACCCTGCTTGCTGTTGTCTGTGCCACAGTGCAAAGAGAGAGAAACTACCCCAGATCAGTGCAGTGATCATCTTACAGGTTTTGTCAGGAAGACCAGGAAGGAAACACACTAGGGAGAATCTGAGGGTGTCATAGCATGCGGGTGTTAGGAAGGACAGATGATAAGGTTGGGTGTTGGTTGAGTGACTTGTGGGAGGGTTGAAGGAAGCAAGGTGTGCTCTCCAGGTTGGATGCTATTGATATCAGGGGCAGGTCGATGAGTGGCATCTCGATGAGTCTTTTCTGCAGGAATGTGGACTGGAGTGAGGGCAAAGCTGTAATTGGTAAGGAAGGGGCAGTTATGTGTATTGTTAAAGAGGACTGTTTGCTACTTGTTGGGCAGCACAACACAGTGACCTTGTGATCCTCTATGCTTAGAGGAAACTATGAAGTGGCTTTGCTTTGTCTTATTTTCCAGTTCCAGAATAATCTGGTCTGACCCTGGTAGTTTGTATCCAACAGCAGAATAGCATGGCCAGCTGTGAGTGGCCATCCAGTTTCCAGATGTTAGAGGCTCCTCTTTCTCTCAATTTTCTTAACACTTTGTAAAAATTTTTTTCTAATCTTTGTTCCTTGCACTTGTATTACTTTTGTAATGAGAACAACTGTAGGTTAATTAAAAAATACTCTCAAGCATGCTGATGGAGAAAGGTATCTGTTCTGCCATCTTATAGAAGGAAATCTCTTATCTAGAAAACTGACATAAGGGGTAAGGGGACATGTATGAATAATTTATACTCTTCCTAATATAATTTCCTGACCCTTGTTTAGAAAAAAGAAGGAATGCTGCTATTTTTTGTGCCCCTCCCCCTAAGTGGCTCTCTTTATTTAATATAGACTTTGTACAGAAAGGTACTTTGTGGTTATGGCTTTTTAAATGAATTACACATACAGAAATTGAGTTGCTTCTTCAAAGGAGGATATCAAGTTTGGGTGGCATTATGTATCAATCAATTGAATCTTGATTTATAGAAAGCAAAATGTGGTTTGTCTTTATCCTTTTAAAGAAAAGAAGAAAACATATAGCACATGTGGAAAAATATCAGCATGTCTCCTGGGTCTTACACTCAATAACAAGCAAAGAAAACACTGAAAATTGGATTTTCTTCTTTTCAAATTTTCCAGTATAACATACAGGACAAAATAAATTAAGCATATTTTATGCAACAACCAAAGCAAACATCTTCAAGGACATCTTCAAAATATATATGAATTCCCTTTCTATTCTGAGTTCCTTTTAAGGTAGTTTTTTTTTTTTTTTTTTTTTTGGTAAAGATTTTATTTATTTACACAAGAGCTGGTGTACAGGTCAGAGGCACGGGAGGGTAAGAGAATTCACCAGAGAGAAGAGACAGAGTGGGGAGCAGAACAGGCAGACACTGCTGAGGGGAGCAGTGGGCGAGGCAGGAGAGGTCTGTCATACCATGTGGGAATCTCCCTGGCTGGCCAGGAATTGATCCTATGCTGCAGAGGCTGTGGACAGTTTCACAGTGCAGTGCTCAACGAGCTGTGCCACAAGGGAGGCCTCCTTTTAAGGTTGTGTGTTGTGTGTGTGTGGGGGGGGGTCTATGGAAGGTTTTAGTTATTTTAAAATCTTTGTTGAATTTTCAAATATTCAAACTTTTTCCTCATTGTAATACTTTGAAACAATACAAAAGGGCAGGGAGTGAATTGTAAAATCTTTTCCTTTTCTTACTCTAATCCCCAGAGTAATGACCTCCCAATTTTAATCTCATTCTGAATTTATTACAGAATTTACTGAATCTTTTCTGTTTTAATAAGTGGGTGCATTGCCTTTCATATTTGGGTTACTGATCTTCAGTTTGCTGTGATAAGACACTGTGTCCCTGAGACCAGGTTTTGGCCTGTTTTTTCTCCCTTTGGGTGGCCCCCAATACTTAGCACTGTGTGTGCTTCTCAGTGGTTTAAAAACAGGAATCTCCAACAGAACTGCAGGGATTCCTTATTTTGGTGAATGCCTTGCATAGACCCAATGATTCAAATAAGAGCTATTTTTTTATCTCTCCTCTGCCATATAATTTCACAGAGATATGGCAATTTTACCTCATCATTTTTTTATGATTTATTTATTTATGCATACAAGATCTGGGGTGTGGGGGCGGGTGAGAGGATTCACCAGAAACAGAGTGGGAAACAGAAGAGGTGGATTGACTGAAATACACTGCTGAGAGGAGCAGCAGGTGAGGCAGGAGAGGTCTGCTGCCCCATGTGGGCTATCTTCCTGGCCGGGTATCGAACTCCTGCTGCAGTGGCTGCAGATAACTTCATAGTTCTGAGGCTTAACCCTTTGTGCCATCAGAGAGGCCTTAACCTCATCATTTTTTTTTTTTAAAGATTTATTTATTATTTATTTATATAAGCTCTGGGTACAGTCGGAAGCGCTGGAGGGTGAGAGAATTCACCAGAGCCAGAGCTGGGAACAGAACAGGCAGACTGACAAAATACACTGCTGAGGGGAGCAGCGGGCAGTAGGAGAGGTCTGTGCGCCATGTGGGACCCTCGCCGGAGGCCAGGGATGGAACCTGTGCTGCAGAGGCTGTGGGCAGCTTCGCAGCCCAGCGCTCAACCACTGCACCACCAGGGGAGGCCCAACCTCATCATTCTTAATACTCCTGCCCCTTGATCACCTGCCTCTGCTCTTCCATTGATGCAGCACAGTTGGCCTCAACTCTTAAAGGAGCTGAACTCTAAAATAGTCTCACTAATCTCTTCTCCATCCATCCCCAACAGCTTGATTTTCAAAGCACAGCCTGGCTTCCTCTCTTCTGTTTCAGTGACTTTGGTGTCTTCTTGGGGGGTGCCAGGCCCTGCAGTCCTGACCTAGTAGCAGACCTCAAAGCTCTCTGCTCTTCATGTGCACTCACCCTCTCTTCTGGTCTCCTGCGCCACCACCACCCTCCACTCCTTCACTGCTCCATCTCCTTTGCCTGGATAATCATTCATCAGTGCCTAGTTTTGTGTGCCTCGCTCCATCTCTACTCTGTTTTCATATTCACCTTGTACTTGTGTCGACTCATTCTGCTCCCTCTTCTTACTTTTCTTCTCTCCATCAGGAAAAAATCTATGTGTCCTTTAAGGCCCACAGTCCCCACTGTGCAAAACCCCAGCATCCTGCAGCATGACCTCTGCTCTTTCTCTGCACTCTGATTGCATGTTGCTTATACCCCCATCACATGCTCTCATGTGTTTTGAAGGTGTGTGGTGTGTCTTCCCAAGGCTCTTTGCACCTCCCCACCCCTCTTACAATGAGAAACTTCTGGAATGTAAGGGATTCTTTCACTCTCCCATTTGCCTTTGCATTTCTCACACTGATACAAGAATTTCAGGTTTTCAGGTCAGTTCCTCAGCCAGGAATGGATCCCAGGCTTGAGTGGCAGCGCTGAGTCTTGGCCACTAGATCACCATGGCTTGGTGTCTCATCAAGTTGCAGCAGGAACTTCACTGACTCACAGGCAAGCAAGCTAGAAGAGGCAGATTTGTTTAGAGAAATAGATATAAGGAAAAGTTTATTAAGGAGAAAAGGAACAGAAACAAAGTGGGAACCCCAGGCCCAAGCTGGTAGAACAAGCCAGGAAGGGGCAGGGAAGCTGCAGTGCAATCATGCCTCGGGGAATATATACCTTCTTTCCCTAATTATTCTCTAACCTGGCCCGCCTTTCTGTGATTGGTTAGTTCTCAGTGCTCTCACTCATTCTGTCTTAATGTCTCTTGCATTAATTACATCTTGCAATCCAGCCCTTATCTTAGAGCCCGTTTTCTTTACAGTAGTTTTCTGGGAATACCCTGTTAGTCCTTGGAATTTGCAGCCCTTATCTCTGAAGTCTTCCTTATTTTTCTGAGGCTTTTTCCCATTCTATTCTGTATTCTAGAAGCTGTCTACCTGCCCTATAATTCAACTCCATGTAGCTGGTATTACCTGCAAAGCCCTCTGTGCAACTGAGGCATTTTTGATGCAAGAAAACCGTGGCAAATCGTTTTTGGTCTGTGCTTAGAGAATGTACAGGAGCCAGTGAAGAACTGAGATGAATAGGTTGAAGAACCTCGAGTGTGGGTAAAAGGAGGTTACCTAATCTATGCAGCATGGTGAGAGGCAAGGGGTATTGTCTGTGACAGGGGTGTAGAGAGGGAGGAAGATGTAAAGCACACTGTCAGTTCTCAGATGTTGTTGGTATCTCGTGGTCAGTGTGAGTGATCTCGGAACACTCCCTTCCATGCACCACTGAACTTCATTCTGGAAAAATGGGGTGGGCCCAGCACCTGAGGCATCTGTGGGGGGAAAGACATAGTGTGTTCTTGCTCTGGCTCATAGATTTTCCCTAATGAACATGTTCTATTCTACATTTGTGATGTTGGTTTGAAAAGAACACTCTTTCCAGATATCATTCTTCAGGAAACCGGGCTAGTTCATCTGAAGGGGTCTGTCTAATTAAGAAATGTTGCACATATCAGTGTAATAACTACTGAGAGTTATTAAAACCTTTAGGGTTATGAACAGCTTGCCCTCACTACTTGGGATGATTTACAGGCAAAAGATCCCACTTGATTGGAAACCATCAAGGTAATCCTAATGCCCAACCTTTCTTTCTTCTTTTTTTTTTTTCCCAAAGATTGATTTATTTATGCATACAAGAGCTGGGGTACAGGCCAGAGGTGCAGGGGAGTGAGAGGATTTACCAGAGACAGAGTGGGGAACAGAAGAGGCGGACTGACTGAAATACACTGAGGGGAGCAGTGGGCGAGTCAGTAGAGGTCTGCTGTGCCATATGGGTAGCTCTCTGGCAGGCCAGGGATCGAACTCATGCTGCAGAGGCTGCGGATAGCTTCATCGGTTGCATCTTAACCCTTTGAGCCACCAGGGAGGCCCCCTAATGTTCAACATTTCTATCTGGTTTTATAGGTAGCCTCATCAAATTTTGTCTTGAAATTATAAGAGTAGAGCTACTCATTTTCTTTTCCTCTTTTCTTCTTACTTATTTGTTACCAGGGAGTGCTGACTTTCAGGATGGGTAGAATAGCTTAACATTTGCAAATGGTTGCATGTGGATTACTTTTTATATGCTGATGGAGTATGTTAGGAAACTGAATTATCATAGGATATTAAAAAAAGTCACATGGAATGTAGGGTGATAGATTCAACAAGTAGAACGGGCTGCACAATGCTGGAGGCTCCAAACGCCAAAGAGGCTCCAAACGTCCTTCTCATTCTTCTTAACTTTCTTAAAGCTTTTAAAAGCAAATTTTTTTTGTTAATTTCTATGAATAAAACTTACTATATGCTTTTATATTCTGATTTTGGTGGGGGTTATAAGAAAACAGAAATAAGTAGAAAACATTCAAATAACTATTATGTTCAAAATTGCTTCAACACCTTAATGGATTTTTTTTTCTATTTTTATTGTAGTATCACAAACTCTTTTGTGAATATATTTCAGCCTAAATAGACTCAGTTATACGTGCAAGAGAAATATTCCAAATCCTTTGTAGTATTCCTCATTTAATGTCATTTATGCAATTGTTTCTATTTGAGGCATAAAAATTGTGGGGTTTTTGTATTTTAATTGCTTAGGAGCTATTGAAGAAATAAGCAGGAGGATCCAATTGTGTTGAGCAGGGGTTCCTGGTGTTCAACTTAATAATACATTTTCTTGATTAACATAAGCAAGTATTGTTTGCATTTTGACACTGAATAAATTCCAGGTTAATATCAAGTCTCACAATATGTTAACTATTCTTAGCATTTCCCTGGAAAAGATCATGCATAACTTCATACTTTTTACTCACATATTTAACTGAGTAACCATTTCCTTCCTGCAGGATTTCTCTAGAGTGTAAGTTTCTAGAGGTAATAGATCTTTTTGAACTGGGACACCATGTATCCTCCCTTGACTCTGGATATTATCTATGCTTCTATTTACCAGATAGTTGCCATCTGCAGGTATTTTCCTAGGCAAATTGCATAGCATAGGAATAGTCACAGGACATGCGTTTAGGATAGCTCTGTACTTCACATGTGTCAGAATATCATGTATTATTTGACTCCTTTTAGTTAAAAAATATTTGACCTCCTCAAGCCCAAAATAGCTGGTTCTAGGACATATTTTTTTTTTCTGTCAAACTTCAGTAAAATGGAAGTTTCCAATAATTATCTCACACTGGGCTGTCATCAAATTAAAATATTTCCCCAGGATGGTGGGGTATTTCCCTGATTTTCAAAGTGCTTTTAATTTCCTTGATTTAAATGTCAGGACATTTGGCTTATCTCCTTTATTTAATGGATGCAAAGCAGACATGACAATTAGATGGGCCTAAAATGTTTGGAAAGGGTAGTTTTATTTATAAAGTCTCAGTTGACTTATAGGCACAAAGATGGAGAACTCAAGGTCACCATCATGAGAGGCTGCATTTATTATTCAATGCCGTTCCGTTTTGTTGTCATCCATCATGTCTCTATCTCACTACAGGATGTCAGGGCTAGAATGGACCTTCCAGGTGCCCTTCTCCTACTTCTGATTTCTCTTTTAAAAATAAGGAAACAACTCAGAGACGGTTTATGAGTTTCTTAAGGACAAAGCACTGTTAGAGACAGGACTACAAGCAAAAGCGAAGCTCCAAAGTTCCCCCTGTCATCTGACCTCTGTCTATCAGCCTATCCTTAGTTTCCCCTCCTTTTAAGCTTTCTCATTTTACCCCTGCCTCACAGGTCTTCTGTGTCTCCAACACAGTGGGTCCATGTCTGGCCAGGAACCATACACTTAATATTTGTGTCTGTTTCAATGCTTATACCAAATGCTTGCGTGGCTCCTGCCTGTTTTATAAGATATTAATACCACCTTTTTTTTGACATTAAAATCTTCCCAAATTTTATTTTTTTTATTTTTTGTGTTTAATGTATTTTATTTTATATAATTCTTACATCATTTTTCATTTTAGCGCAACATATGCATTTTCATTTTGGTTATATTCCCCATACAATTGCACCCCCCCTTATTTTGACCCTAATCCCTGCTCTCCTCCTCCAACCCCCTTAATGTGTCTCTGGTTTATAGCTGCTTTTTGCTTTTGATTTTTTCTTTATTCTAATTAGTCTTTTCCCTGGTCCCTTATTTGGGTTTTCTGAATTCCTGCTATGAGTGAGACCATCCGGTATTTTTCTTTTTCTTTTTCTTTCTGGCTTATTTTGCTGACATGATCCCTTCCAGCTCATCCATGTTGCTGCACATTGCATTTTTATCTTTTTTGATTGCTGAGTAATATTTCATTGTATATATGTACCACATCTTCTTGATCCAGTCATCTATTTTTGAGCATTTGGGAAATACCACCTCTTTTTAACTCTTTCCTTTTTGCCTTTGTCAGTTTACCACTTCCTATTATCAGAAAGTAAAATGCTTATTTACTTATAGTTTATCTCTATCATTGGACTATAACCAAAAAAGCAAAACCAAACATAGGGAATATTGTTTATCTTTCACTCATTTCTAGAACAGATACTAGCATAATATAAATGTCTAGTCAGTATTTATTGCAGGAATGAATGAGTGAATGAATGTGTCTCATTCTTACAGCCTAAAGCATAGTAGCCAAGTACATGGTCTTTGACATAAAATAAAACTGACAGCTTTGGCCCTTCCATGAGGGAATTCTTGGGTAGACAGCTTAACCAGACTAAGATGCAAGTGTCTCAACTTCAAAGGATGTAAAATAAGTACCTATCCTGAAAATTTTGTGGAGGTTAAACTGATATGATATCTATAAAGAATTTACACCAAAACCTATGACATCATGTTAATTAAACTTTAACCATCAATATTATTCTGCCAGTCATCCTCAAGTTATCTCGGAGGCCACCGTCAATGAAATCTCACTGTGATACTGATGCCAAAAAGTGGTAAAACATGAGTTTTCTACCATATCCCCTCCTTCTCAATTTTGAATATCAATCGTGACAATCATCCACTATTAGAATGCCCTTGTGGAAGTCTAGAGTTATGTGGAGAAAGTCTATCAGATCGCTGGAGTCTAAGATTGGAAAGTGGGAAGAGGGTAAGAGGAACAGCATCACTTTTCTCATGCCACCACGCCCCACCACAGCACAACTTAGTGCCAAGAGATCCCTTGTTGGCTCAAGATCAACCCCTGGCTTCCTAGCCATGTGGGATTCTGCCTTAGGCTCACTTTCTTCTTGCACCTTCCAGATACTGAGGTGCACTGCAGGAACTGGGGACAACAGCCAGGCCCCTTGGAGGATACTGAAGATTGTGAATCAAGGATGCCCCACCAATGAGCTACCAGAGATGACTTACCTCTGTATGCCCTCAGCTGGCCCCTGGGTACCTCCAGTTCTCTGCATGCCTCACCAACACACCCCCAACACACCCCCTCATACATGTCACCAAAGGTGACAAGTGCGAGTCTTTGCTGATGGTTTTGCAGGTCAGAAAGCATGCTCAGAAAACTCGCCTGACTCTGGGAATTGGGAGAACATTGAGCGCCACTGAATGTGCATTCAGCCCCACTATAGAGAAAGCAAATGGAATGCTGTCAACACCCAGCCTGCCTTTGTGGGATCAAGAGAAGGCATATAGACTTAAGTATTGCCCCTGAGAGAGGGAACATTAATTGTGGAACAGGCTTATTTGTAGAAAAGATGTAAGAAAGCCTCAGAATCCCCATGAGGGCTGACATCAGGGATTTCTGTCATGAAGCCAGTCAGTAAAGATTGGAGTAGGTGACTGATTCTTCAGCTGTTAAGACACCCATGTGAGACTTCAAGGCGTGTGGAAAATCAAAGGAAATGTGATACCAGCAAAGGAGCAAAATGACTTTCCAGTAACGCCCCCAAGTAATTGGAATCAGATGATCTGATAATGAATTCAAAATAATTGTTTTACCGAAGCTCAGCTGTAACACACACACACACACACACACACACTCAAATATACATACACAACAAACTTACACCATTCAATGAAAACAGTGTATGCAGAAAATGAGAAGTTCACCGGAAAGAAAGGAATCATTAAAAAGAATCAATCAGTAATTCTGGAGGTGAAAAATACAAAGAATGAGATTACAAAAATAAAGAGAGCACCAACTGCAGACTTGACCAAAAAAAGAATCTGTGAAGTGAAAGGTCATTTGAGAATCAGTTGGAGGAGAAAGGCAACAAATAATGAAAGAGTGAATAAAGCCTGTGTACATTGTAGGGTGCCTTTGGGAGAAACAATCCAACTATATTGATGCTCCAGGAAGAGCAGTGGGGGAGGAGTGAGGCAACCTTGGGTGGGAGGGTGAAGAGGATTAGAAAACCTATTTTTAAAAAGTGACTGAGATACTACAGATCTGGGGAGATTTGAAAATCCAAGTTCATGAAGCTCATGGATCCTCCAAAAGTTTTTTTTTTTTAAAGCATTATTTATGCATGCAAGAGCTAGGGTGCAGGGCAGAGATGCAGGGGGTGAGGGGACTCAACAGAGACAGAGTGGGAAACTGAACAGGCAGATTGACTGAAATACACTGCTGCTCCATGTGGGTAGCTCCCTGGCTGGGGATCGAACTATTGCTGCAGTGGTTGCAGATAGCTTCATAGTGCTGCATCTTAACCCCCTGCGCCACCAGGGAGACCCCAGATCTCCCAAAAGTTTTAACCCAAAATAATCCTCTCTAAAATCAGTCTAAAACTGAAGAAAATGTTTCATTTTCAGCAAGATAAAAAACAAAAGAACTTCACACGTAAGGCAGTTTCCATGAGTTTATCAGCAGATTTCTCAGAAGAAACCTTGCAGGCTATGAAAAACTGGGATGATACATTGAGGAAAAGTAAAACCTGCCAAGTTATCCTTTAAAAATGAAGGCGAAATCAAGCCTTCCCTAGACAAACAAAAGTTGAGAGAGTTCATCTCAATAGATGTGAAAAAATTGACAAAAAAAACCCAGCAATTTTTCATGAAACAAATCTGTCAAAATTGGGCATAGAAGGAATTCCCCTTAACATAATTTAGGCCATATAAAACAAACTCACAACTAACATCATACTGAAGGGTAAAAGAGTTAAAGCTTTTTACCTTTAAGATCAGGAACAAGACAAAGATGCCCACTCTCCCCACTCCTATTCAACATAGTATGAGAAATCCTAGTATACAAATAATCAGGGAAGAAAGAAACAAGAGACATCTAAATCAGAAACATAAGTGTAAAACTGCCTCTATTTACAGATGACATAATATTACATATATTATAAAAAGCTACAGACTTCATCAATAAATATTAAGTGAATTCAGTAAAGATTCAGAAAGTCAATATACAAACATCAATTATGATTCTGTGCACTGAAAGTGAACTATGAGAAGGAAATTAATAAAATAATCCTATTACAATTATATTGGAAAGAATATAAGATTAAATTTAATTAAGGAGGTGAAAGATCTGTACAATGAAAACGATAAGGCATTGATGAAAGTAGAAGACACAAATAGATGGGAAAGTATTCCATGTTCATCATTCACAAATATTACTGTGAACACTTGGCCTAAAGCCATCTATATAGCCAGGGTAATCCTTACCAAGTTTCTGATGACATTTTTCACAGAAATAGAAAAAAAAAATCCCAAGATTTGTCTGAAAAACAAAAACCCCAGATAACGAAAGTCATCTTCAGAAACAAGATCCACGCTATTGACATGCCCCATCTTCACAAAACTGTTCTACATTAACATAGACGCATAAACCAGTGGAACAGAATTGAGAACCCAGAATTACGCTCCTGTGTATATGGTCAACTGATATTTGACAAGCCAAGAATACTCAGTGGAGAAAGGGTAGACACTTCTGGGAAAAGAAAAACTAAGGTATAGGATAAATGCTGTTGAGAAAACCGGATAGTCATGTGGAAAAGTACAAAATTCATCCCTAACTTACACCATTTATGAAAATGAGCTTGAAATGGACTAAAGACTTAAATGGAAAACTTGAAATTGTAAAACTCTTATAATACACATAGGGGTAGAGCTACTTGACATTGGTCATGGCAATGATTGTTTAGATCTGACACCGAAAGCACAATTAAATGAAACAAAAATAGACACAGGGACTGCATCAAACCAAAAGCTCTGTACAATAAAAGAAACAATCAATAAAATGAAAAGGCAAACTACAGAGTGGAAGAAAATACGTGCAAATCAGTTATCTTACGAGGAGTTGATATCCAAAAGATATAAAGAATTTATTTATTAGCCAAAACAAACAAAAATCTTATCCAGGGCAACAAAAACTGAATCGAAATTTTCGCAAAGAAATAGGTCTTTAGATGTCTGACAGGCATGTGAGAAGGAAAATAATCAGGAAAATGTAAAGCCAAACTAAAATGAAATGTCACTTCACATTTGTTAGTAGGACTTTTGTCAAAAAGACAAGAGATAATAAGTGCTGGTTCAGTCATTGTGGAAAACTGTGGAGGTTCCCCCCAAAATTAAAAACACAATTATTGTGTCATCTAGCAGTCCTACTTCTGGATATTTATCCAAAGTAAGTGGGAACAGATTCTTGAAGAGAATCTATCACTCTCCAATATTCATTTCAGGGTAATTCAGGTCATAGAAACAGCCTGTCCACCAGCAGTTACAAAGATGTGATATTCATACACAATAAAATATTACTCAATCATAAAAAAGGAGTTCTTGCCATTTGTAACATAGAGATGAATGTGAGGGCATTTTACTTACTATATGACCATACTTATATGTGGAGTCTTAAAAAAATCCAACTCGGGCCTCCCCGGTGGCGCAGCGGTTGAGCGCTGGGTTGAGAATCTGCCCGCAGCCTCTGCAGCACCGGTTCGATCCCCGGCTGCTCCCCTGGCCACCGGAGGAGGGTTCCACATGACACGCAGACCTCTCCTGCCGCCCGCTGCTCCTCTCGGCAGTGTACTTCGGTCCTTCTGCCTGCTCTGCTCCCCGCTCTGGCTCTGGTGAATTCTCTCACCTTCCCGCGCTTCTGACTGTATCCAGTGCTTGTATAAATAAATAAATAAATCTTTAAAAAAAAAAATCCAACTCAGAAACAAAGAGGAGATGGGTGCATACTTGAGTTGAGGGTGTAGGAGAAATAGGGAGATATTGGTTCAAGTGTAGAAACTTCCAGCTGTAAGTTCTTGGGTGTAATGTACAGGATGTAACTATAGTTAAACATACTGTACTGTATACTTGAAAGTTGCAAAAAGATTAGATCTTAAACATTCTCCTCTCTGTCTCTCTCTGTCTCTCTCTCTCTGTCTCTCTCTCTCTCTCACATACAGAAACTATATACATGAAAAGTTCACAGAAATAGCAAGAATTAAGACTCAAACTCAAACAGAATGACAAACTGAATGAAACTAAGACTTAGGCTCCAGAAACTATAGGATGTAGCTATTTGGGGAGCATCATCTTTTATTTATTTTTGTCTGTCCCTCTGTGGTGCCTTGTAAGATACAGATTCCAGGGAGTTTGTCTCTGACCAAAGTTTGTTAGGAGTGGATGCTTATATTGATTCATAAGTCCTACTAAATTTCCATCAAGTGGTACTCACTGGGTCCCCAAACCAAATCACTAATTCATGAATGCTGCAGAGATCAGAACCCCAGGAAATCAGCAGCTGCCCCAGTAAAAGTATTGGGTATATGCATTTTTGGAAAGTAGCTGAGGATTTCTTTTCCTGAGTGAGCAGCGGCCCATGAAAATGTCCTTCTTATTTGGTAGCAAACTCATATTCCCTGGAGAAAACTCTTTAATGATATTATTTATTTATTTATTTATTGCATGGCACTGAACTCTGTAGGACAAGAATTCCCTCAAATCATTACTTAAAGCACATTTTTTTTTTTAAAGATGTATTTTTATACAAGAGCTGGGGTACAGGCCAGAGGCATGGGAGGGTGAGAAGATTCACCAGAGGCAGAGTGGGGAGCAGTACAAGCAGATTGACCAAAATACACTGCTGAGGGGAGCAGTGGGTATGGCTGGACGGGAATCGAACCCACGCTGCAGAGACTGTGGACAGCTTCACAGTGCTGTGCTCAACCCACTGCGCCACCGGGAGGCCCTTAAAACACATTTAATATACAGTTGACAAACTGAATAATTCAAGAAAAAGTTGTAAAACAACTTTTACAACTTGGTCCAACTAAAACAATTAGCAGTATTTTTGTTTGTGAATTTCCTTTTTTAAAACTGGACTGTCTCTCATTTTGTAAAAAAAAAAAAAATCTTACAAATTGGATTGTTTTGTGGTAAATATTTATTGAGCACTGTAGTGGAAATTTTTCATATTTCTGACTGTTTAACATCTGAAACTTCTTCCCTAGCATTTCTCTGTGGTTTAAGGTGGTGTTTTTTGTTGCGTTGGGCAACAACATGCTGATAAAGAAACGAGTCGTAGAGCAGGCTACATAATGCAGGATGCTGCTGAAGAGCAAGGTCCTGGCCTTTTTATTGATAAAAGAATTATACAGCAGCAGTTGTGAGAGGAAGGAGGGAAAAAGGAAAAGGGGAAGAAAATAACTAGAAAACGTGCTGACATCTATATTATGAGGGATTGTGAGTCTGCTTTCCAGGCACTTCTCATCTGCTTGACTCAGTATTGTAGTTGAGATCAAGCCCTGGATCCCCAGCCATGGTTTCAATCTTATCAACAAGGCTTTCCACCGGTCAGCTTTTGGGGTCCCTTGTTACACATCAGTCCTCAGCCCCTGCACTGGGCATTCCTGGTCATACCTCATGATGTATATGTCGTTAGTATGTTTTATGCATAGTCATCAGCCCCCTGGGGGTTCCAATTCATACCTCATGATGCACAGCCTTCCCAGTGTAATCCAGCTTTGTGCTCTTGATTGACTTGAAAGGCACCCTGCAGGGTTGGGCTCCAGTTCCTAACTGACCGGGCCATTCTGACCTTGCTTAGGATTAGAACTGTAGGTAACAAAATGGTGGCCGAACAGGCCGTTTAGGATTAGCAGACCCACAGTGTCACAGTTTTTCTTCCCTTATGGAAGCTGAAAATATCAACCTCTTGCTTTCCCCACACCCTCACAGAAGGGTGGGCATCCTGCCTACAGTCTGACTTGGTTGTACCTTCTGTAGTCATGATGAAGCTGGTAATCTGGGATGACTCTCTGGGAACAGAATTCCGATGTGCAATAGGGTTCCTAGAATAGCTACACGTATTCATTGAGCAAGCTGCCTTGTCTGCTTTTGGGGACAGTAGTAGTATTTTCCTCATCACCTCACTAATCTCACCACATGGTTCGGTGCCTGGATTTGGGCTGCATACTTGACCTAAGACCCTAGAAGTTCTTAACTGCCTCCTGGTAGTTCTGTAAACTAATATCTTTTGGTTTTCTAAATTCCTGCTATGAGTGAGACCATCTTGTATTTTTCTTTTTCTTTCTGGCTTATTTCGCTGAGCATGATCCCTTTCAGTGCCATCCATGTTGCTGCAAATTGCATGAGTTTATCTTTTTTATTGCTGAGTAATATTCCATTGTGTATATGTACCACATCTATTTAGAAAACCTAAATAAGGGACCAGGAAAAAGACTAATTATAATAAAGTAAAAATCAAAATCAATAAGCCACTGTAAAACAGAGACACACTACAGGGGAATGAGGAGGCAGTAGGATCAAAACAAGGTTGGTGGGAATTTTATGGGGAATATAGCCAAGATGAAAATGCATACATTGTGCAGAAATGAAAAATGATGCAAACAATATATATTAAAAAAAAACTGACCAAAATAAAAAACTAATATCTTTTGGTCCAATCATTTTTGTGCTTAAATCAGACTTTGTTTCTGTTGCTTGAAATAAGAATCCTGACTGACACAAGGTATTTTTTTAATGTCAACTGGAATAAAATTCTCAATGTTAGAAAAAGAGTTTGTTAAGTAATCCAAGAGAGGGTTACAACCCAGGTAGTCTGACAGATTTATTTATTTATTTTTAATTAAAAAATATTTATTTATTTATGCATGCAAGAACTGGGGTATAGGCCAGAAGTGTGGCAGGTGAGAGGATTCACCAGAGACAGAGTGGGGAACAGAACAGGCAGACTAACAGAAGTACACTGCTGAGGGGAGCAGTGGGCGAGACAGGAGAAGTCTGCTGTACCATGTGGGTTAGCTCCCTGGCCAGGGAGTCAACTCGTGCTGCAGTGGTTGTGGATTGCTTCATAGTGCTGTGTCTTAACCCCTTACGCCACCAGGGAGGCCCCCCCTAGTCTGACAGATTTAAATATGAGACCTATTTCAATAAATGACAGGTGTGAATTTTATTTATAGATGGAGGAATGGTAAGTCCTCAATATTAACAAAAATGTAATTATTCTTACAGGGGGGCTTCTGGCTCTAAGCTGTTTTGACCTAAAGATCAGTTGATTCTGTCTATGTGCAGAGGAAGGGAATGCTGGGGTTTAATCTCTTCCTTTTTAAATAATGCCCTGTGGAGATGCACAGGTTGGGAACCCATTATTACATTTTCTTGATCTGGCTTCTTGGTCATTAGTGGGGATTAAAAATACTGACTTTACTGCAGGCAGCACATCTTGCACACTTGTTTCACACACTTCAAGTCTATGCAGATGGCTTTGATCTCTTATCTGCTCCAGTATGTGCTCACCTATACTTTGGTTTACTTGTTGTTTATTCTTTTCCATACCCTAGTGACTTTGTTCATCGATTCGTTTTCTCATGGATTAGCTTTTCTATTTAATTCTTTTATTCAAAATGTGCTTGTTGAATAAAAGTCCTTGCCATGCACAGTCCTTGGGGCTGGGCTACAGTGGTTAATAAGATGGGAGAGGTTGCCATCCTTGGGGATTTCCATTGTCATGGGAACAGATTGATGCTAAACAACTCAGCATGTGGGATCCTGTCTATCAGCGATGCCTCCTGTAGAAGTAAATTAAAATGATGTGATAGAGTGAGGGTAAGGCTGTAGTGAGGAGCATGTTTGGCTTTACCTGAACCTTAAGGAGGGATCCAGGAAAGGGTTCTGGCAAAGCGTTCCTTGGCAAGGGAACAGCAAGTGCAAAGTAGGATGAGGGAAAGAGAGTCAATGTTTTCAATGCCTTGCCTAAGGTCATCCATCTAGGAATTTTTGGAGCCAAGGTTTAGATCCAGGTAATGTCTACACAAGGTCTATTTTCTCAAAAACTGGAAAAGTAAAGAAATGCAGTTAGGAAAGCCAAAAGTTAAAGTGATTTGCACTACCAGGAGCAGGAGGGTACTGAAGGAGAAAAGCCTGGAATTATAAAAGAAGAGGTAGGAGAAGGATAGGAAAAATGCAGAATAGGATATGTTTTGGAGGAGGGTGTTTGGAATATCTGCTGCAAATGGAATGAAATACTGGGAATTCACTGAGGTAAGCAGACCTGGGAACAGTGAATGTTCAGGGTACTGGGTCAAGGTTGACAAGAAAGATCCTGTGTCGGCCCTGAGGGAGCCTGCACTTTAATGGCAAAGATGGACTTAATCAATACTTACCTGACTACGAATATGGTAGGAATACTGGGGAGGGTTTTATTCCACTATGTTATAAGGGATCCAAACTTGTGTGGGAATGAGGACAGTCAGGATGCTCCAAGGAGGTGGCATCTAATTGCCAAGACTATAGAAGGGACACAAGGATTCAAGTTGAGGTTGACAAGTTTTATGCCTTACTCTTGGCCCTGTGGCATGTAAATGCCCAAGTCTGTACTCCAGGTCCAGAGCTCTTCCTTTGCACTATGTGATGGGAACTACCTCTGCTCACACTCATCTGGCACCTCCACACACTCAAAGGCTGCACCCTCTGTTGCCTTGGTGGTCTGAAAGGTGCTTTGCACAGGCTAAACACTAGTTGCTAATGACATTCTTGGTGCTGTGATACTTAGATCACTTTATCAATCAATTGTGGCATTTGGTGGCAGCCGGGCCACCTGTCTCTTTTCATCAGTGTCAGAGTATTTCACTGCAGGCCACAGGTGCCAGCTGTCAGCCTGAAATGAGCAGGGTCTGCCCTAGGATAAGTGTGCTTAGGGAATCATTCAGATTGAATTTCTCATCTGACAGCCCCTTCTTATTTTGGGATTCAAAAAGGAAAAATAAACAAATTATAAATGAGTAAACAAGCATGTGGCTGTTTATGAGGTGTCGGCTGGCTCTGATGGGGGTCTCGTTAATCAAGCTGTCTTTTTCCTCTTCTGCTTTGGCTGGGGTGTCATGTGTGGGCTATTGAAATATACATGAATGAAATAGGCATTTACTGGACTGGGGCACTGACCAAAGTGTGATACTATGGTGGTGATGCTTCCCATATGGCTGCAGCTGCTCCCTACAGGGAATGTTTTTTTTTTTTTTTGAGGGTTTGGAAGAAGGAAACAGGGGAGGGCATGGGCAGGATATTAGGTACTTTGCATGTCCATATACTTGTTTACTTCACCCTACCAATGTACCTGTGAAGTAGACATAGTTATTTCCATCGCGCAGACTAGACAGCTGTCTCATCATAAGTTGAAGTCATTTGTCAGAGGGCCCAGCTATGAAGTGTCAAAGCTGTAACTTAAATATAAAAACCTGTATCTACTCCCCTTAGTCATTAAGGCTCACAGCCCGCATTGTCAGTCTCAGGGCGGGCATCACTGCCGTAACCCAGCTGAAGTCGCACACCCGAGAGCCAAAAGTCATGCCAGTATCACCCTTAGCAGAGACAAAAATAGTCCATGTCCCAAGTCAAAAAGAATTTAAAATCTATATACTGACTTATTTTCAGTATTTTCTCCCTTTCAGAGAGTATTTGTTTTCTTTTTAAAAATATGTATGTATGTATGTATGTATGTATGTATGTATGTATGTATGTATGTTATTTAGGTAGCAATGATTCAGAGGAGAATGCACCTCCTCAGATGTGCATCATAACATCCCATTCACGGGCCTCCCTGGTGGTGCAAGGGGTTAAGCACCGCACTGTGAAGCTATCTGCAGCCTCTGCAGCACAAGTTTGATCCCCAGCTGGCCAGGGAGCTACCCACATGGCATAGCAGACTACTCTCTTGCCTGCTGCTCCCCTCAGCAGTGTATTTCAGTCAGTCTGCCTGTTCTGCTCCCCACTCTGTCTCTGGTGAATCCTCTCAGCCCCTGTACCTCTGGCCTGTACCCGAGTTCTTGTTTGTATAAATAAATAAATCTTTAAAATAAAATATCGCCCACTCACCACCAGAGCACCCTCCCCACTTTGATCCCACTTCCATTCTCCCCCTCTATTCATCTCAACTCTGCAGCCCTATTTCTAGGCTTTGTTTTGGTTTAGTTTTGTCTGTTCCTCTGTTTTTCTATATTCCACATATGAGTGAAATCAACTGACAGTTTGTCTTCCTCTCTCTGGCTTTTTTTACTTAGCATCATCCCTTCCAGTTCTATCCATGTAGAGAATGACATGATTTCATTTTATTTTTTTATTTTTTTTTTGTAGCTGAATAGTATTCCATCATGTATATAGTCATCTGTCATCGGACACAGGTTGTTATCATAACTGGTGTAAGTAGTATGCAATGAACAGAGCAATTTAAATCTTCATCTCAGGTCTTGATACATGACTAAGAAGGACACAGCACATCTAAAGAGATGTGCCCTTCCATCCATTTTCTCCAAGCCTTCTCATGCCCACATGTCTCTTCTCTAGTGATCCAGACTCCACCAAGATCTTTCTTCAAAGTTCATCCCCTTCTGGACTTACATCCCCTTCTGGACTTTCTCGGTTTTCTTTTTCAGATCCAGACTTTTTTTGGCTAAGTTCCTCCCTCCCCCACCATCTCTGCTGCTTTTCGTGTTAATCAGTTTCACCTTCCTTCACTTCTGCTTCTCTGTCCCTTTACTTTTCAAGTTACAGTTACTGAGAAAGTAGAGCTGGTGACAGATTGCCTGGACTCACACCTCACCTCGGACAAGTCTTGTTTTCTCATCTTTAGCAAGTGATTTGACCAATTTCAGTCTCATTGTCTTTGGTAAAGGAGACAAAATGATATTTGCATCATTTCACTGCTTTGATGATTAAATAAGTCAGTGCATATAGAGCACTTAAAGTACTACCTGATAGAGCAAGCACCAGAAAATCAGTGTTATTTTCACTCTTTTCTTGATTGTCTTGTTACCTTGATTGGCTCCTGAGGTACCAAGTACAGGAACCCAGCAAGCCACATATTTTCCTTACAAGGGGGAGGGAGGGGAAACTATGAATAATGTCAGGTAGTTGGGAGTGGGAGGGAGGTACTTCTGTCATACTTATGATTCTATTGCCATTGATAATCAGTGATGTTATTTTCCTCTATACAAATTACAGTTATATTAGCACTTACAGATGTTCATAATTTTTTAAAATCAACAATATTAACATAATATTAAGGGTTTTTCTGAATGCCTCTGTGTTCACTTCTTGCACATGACCTACTATTAGCGTGTGATCTAATACAATCCTTGCAAGGGGAAAGCCATTATTACCCCTATTTGACTGATGGGGAAAGTCAGGCTGGATGGTGAAGTAGGTTTGTTGAAGATGGTGTTTCTCAATCTTTTTCATGTTACACATGCTTAGGGAATGAAAATATTGCCAGTGTGATAAGTGGTACCAAAAAGTCACTTGTAACCCCTTGTGGCTAGGATGACAGATGATTATGGGTGGGAGGGTATGTGTGGACTCTGTCTGCATGATCTTGAAGTCTGTGTCCTTGGTGGAATATTTCCCATTGAACCAACCCTTCCATCGGATGACAGCAAATTATAGATAAAATATACATAGAAAACTATGTGAAGGCAATGGAAAATGACTAAGATAGAAATTGGAGGGGAGTTGATATTTGGAAGAAGCACACTTGAGGAGTTCTCTGCTTTTATGACTTTTTAAAAAGTTTTATTTATTTATGCACACAAGACCTGGGGTATAGGCCAGAGGCATGGGAGGGTTAGAGGATTCACAAGAGACAGAGTGGGGAGCAGAACAGGCAGACTGACTGAAAACACTGCCGAGGGGAGCAGTGGGTGAGACAGGAGAGGTCTGCTGCGCCATGAGGGTAGCTCCCTGGCCGGCCGAGGATCGAACTTGTGCTGCAGAGGCTGCAAATAGCTTCATAGTGCTGTGCTTCTGTGCCACCAGGGAGGCCCTGTTTTTATGACTTTTAAAGAAAAGTTTCAACCCAGTTTTATTTGAGTTCCTAATAATTAGGTTTGTTTCCACTCATCACTTATACTTATGGTTTTCTATTGCTATGTGAGCTAAAACCTGCACTCTTTCTGGCATGAGGAATTGTATTACAGAGTTTGAGGCTGCTTAAGGAGCTGAAAGTAAAGGAGAAAAGTTCTAGAAAGTTCATTAACTTTTTCATATAAAATTTGCCCTAGTTTCTGACTGACCCTAATTATGCAAGTGTGAAGGCTAAAAGAACTGAATTGAGATTTCTCCTGCTTCCCACTACCAAAGGAGAATTTTGAGTTCAAGTCAAGTTTAATGTTTGCTAAAGTGGACAATAAATACAACTATTCAGAGAAGCATAATGAAATCCAGACACAAACGGTCATGCACAATATCCAGGATACTGTCCAAAATTACTAGGTATAGACACATGAAGAAATAGGTAGATGTGAGGTCAAGGCAGTAAGCACTGATAACCTCCAAATGTTTGAATTAGCAAATGAAGTTATTTATTTATTTATGTATATTTTGGTTTACATCATTGTATTCATTTTAGGGTTATAGGTTCAAACCTCTACAAATGTATGTTTTCATACTGTGCCCACCACCAAAGCCCCAGTAACCCTCTACCATGCTCCTTCCTCTCCTGATCCCACTCTGCCACCCTCCTCTTCTGGTTGCCTCAGTTTTGCAGTCAGGGTCAAGGATTTGTTATTGGTTTGGGTTTGTGTGACCCTTTGTTTTGTTTGTCTATATTCCATAAATAAGTGACACCATCCTGTATTTGTCTTTTTCCTTCTGCCTTGTTTGGTTTAGCATAATCCTCTCCATTTCTACCCACAGTGTTGCAAATGGCAGTGATTTTACAATAAGTATGTTAATTGTGTTCAAGCATGTAGAGTAAAATGTTTGATGGCACAGGTCATCAAACTCTTTATCATAATTCTCTGCCACCACCTGAATTTTTCTTAGTATGCTGTTTTCTACAGCAGATTTGAAAATTAAAGATGAAAAAGTACCTTGCCTAAATTCTTCACACAGGTATGATGGAATTGAGACCAAAATTCCAGATAATTATGGTCCCTCAGTAGAATTTTCCATTGAAGTTAAGAATTCACATGCACAGGCCTCCCCGGTGGTGCAGTGGGTTGAGCACTGTGCTGTGAAGCTGTCCGCAGCCTCCATGGTGCCGGCTCGATTCCCTCCCAGCCAGGGAGATTCCCACATGACAAGGCAGACCTCTCCTATCTCACCTGGTGCTCCCCTCAGCAGTCTGTTTCAGTCCTTCTGCCTTTCTGCTCCCTGCTCTGTCTCTGGTAGATTCTCTCACCCTCCCGTCTCTGGCCTGTACCCCGGTGCTTGCATAAATATTCTTTAAAAAAAAAAAAAAAAAACCTAAAAAATTCTTAAAAAAAAAAAAGTATTCACATGCTATAGTCAATCTGCCTTTGTTTGGGTCACTGCCTAGCTAAACTTGATAAGTTATTTAATAAATCTAAGCCCCATTTTCCTTAAACAGTTGCTGTGCAAATTGTTCATTCTATTAAAAATAAAATGTTTGACAAAGTGTTTGGCACAGGAAAGTGCTTAATAACATTTTAGTTATCTCCATCATCATCTCATCAGCAGCAGCATCACCATCAGCAGCACTGTGTTACCCTAGTTCCTACATGGAATTCTTTAGTGATGTAATTACTACATTGAACATTGAAAAGTGGAAAAAAAACCTACCATAGAAGTTTGTTCCTTTAGGTATTTTTTCAGCATTTGCTAAGCACCTATTTTGTGCGAGAAGCTGTGTTTAATTTAGAGGAAGTGAAGCCATATATGAGATTTATTCCTTGCCCTCAATGAACTGTAATAACTAATTTTAAAAATGAAATAATTTGCATAGAAGAGGAATGAAGAAACTCCAGAATTGCTTTTTTTGGCCTAATTTTTAATATTTGGAGTAGATGAGATAATTAAAATTTCAAGAGTACTTGAATCCCTTTGTTATCAGCAATTATAAATGCTCATTTTCTTCCTATCAGTCCTGCTTTAGTTGGGAGTCTCTAAATCCTAATGGAAGCTGAACCAAGTATATAGGGCCCATTCTTCTGAAAACTACACACCATTAGTCTCGAACCCCAAATCTTAGGAATTGCCAATCTCTGGATGTGTTCACAGACTCTCTGTTGCAGATTTCCACTTGTAAATATATAAAACTGGCCACTTCAGAGGACCCATTTTCTGTTGAATAGCTCAAAGGTGGGAAGGAATTTTTCTCACTCTGCAATGTGCATCCTTGAGCCTGCCCCCAATTCAGTGGTCTTCATTCTGCCTGCAGAGGGCAGACTGGTCCATCCTTCTGGAAAGCAGCCCTATAAGTATATGAGGGCAGTCATTAAATTACCCCTCATCCTGCCCTACACTGAATGGATCCATTTCTTTTGTGGTTATTTCCCATGGGATCTAGATGTTTTATCAGCCTATTTTCTTTCTGCTAACTGTACAAGAGTTCTGTATGTTGTTTCCGTTCATTACAGAAGTGGATATACAGGCATTGTAAATTAAGGTAAAAACAGATCCAAACCCACACAAATCAAAGCTTGTACAGTGTTGTAAGGTATACAGAGCAAGTGTGCCTCTGTGCCCCACTTGGGCCAATCACATTCCTACAAACAACTTTTCAGGGTTTGTGGATGCCTTACCCAGAAGAATCTATACACAGGTTGTACATTTTTAAGTATATACACAAGTGGCATTTTTCTTACTTAAATGGAATCATACTATGCTCACTATTCTACACTTTTAAAGAAACTATCTCTCTTTTTTAAAACTTTTATTTATTTTTATATAAGAACTGGGGTACAGGCCAGATGTGCGGGAGGGTGAGAGGATTCACCAGAGACAGAGCGGGAACAGAACAGGCAGACTGAAGAAATACACTGCTGAGGGGAGCTGCGGGAGAGACAGGAGAGCTGTGCCTCACCATGTGGGACTCTCCCTGGCCGGCCAGGATCGAACCCGTGCTGCAGAGGCTGTGGACAGCTTCACAGTGGCACTCAACCGCCTGCGCCACCAGGGAGGCCCAAGAAACTTAATCTTTTACAGACTTTATTATATCTCAGGCTATTCATTGTTTAATGTTGGCATCAGAAGTTAGCAGGAAGCTTTATTGAATGGCAAATCAGGGCTATTGTAATAATCATCATTGTTTCATTTGTTTAACAAATATGGATTGAAGATTTACTGTGCTAAGTGCTAAAATAAAGACATGCACAATGAAGATATGAACTTAGCCTTAAGAAACCCATGGTTTTGTGGAAAGAGATAATCTCACCAAAAATTTGCATGCATGTGATGAATCTATGTTTGCACTAAATGTGTCCCTAACTTTTCAGTGATATTTGCCTCTCCTTTTCTTCTGTCTTGTGAAAGGTTATTTCACATGTCATTCTAAAGTAAGGTACATTTTTAAATGGTTGACTCTTTATCTGCCCTTGGACTTTCTATGGAAGATGCAGGAACCCTGCAGACTCCATATCAATCTCAACATAGAGATGGAATCCAAAGTAGCAAATCGATACAGACCAAGAGTTTTTTGTAAATGCCAGTGGTTTTGTTCTCTCTAGTTTTAAGTATAAAAAATTAGCTGCATCTGTGAATGGATAGATGTTACCTAGAGATACATTTCATAAAGATCAACTTCTTGTTATAAAAGAGAACTATTATCAGTTAGAATTGTGTCCCAATGAAGATTTTGGAACTTATGAGGTTTATAGTACAGCAAATGTTCTGCCAGAGTTTGGAAAATAATATTACTATGATCAATGGAGTAACTGCAGGTATTAGAAGTTGAGTAAAATTTGGGGAGTCAGGGGACCTCTCTGGTGGCGCAAGAGTTTAAGACACAACCTATGAAGCTGTCCGCAGCTTCTGCAGCATGAGTGTGATCCCCAGCCTGTCAGGGAGCTACCCACATGGCGTGGGAGAGCTCTCTTGACTCACCTGCTGCTCCCCTCAGCAGTGTACTTCGGTGAAAGCATGTGCAGAGTCCCAAGGGGCTGAGGGGCAGGGCTGCCGTGTCTGGATATAGGATGTGTTCTCAGGAGCTGATCAGAGGCCGGTTCAAGCACAAGTACAGATTGTGTAACTGGAGAGCCAGGCGTAACACAAAGGCCCTAAAAGCAGGCAGAGGGCCTGATAAGAGGGGTTGAAGTGGCCTGGGGCAGCAAAATGCTGGAAAGTTTAAGTTGGCTGCTTTGTGGAGAGTCGGCTAAAGATGTGACTGGGGTGGCTGTGAAGAGGCCAGTTCATGAACCAGTGCAGTCAGGCTGCAGGCTGGGGGCGGGAAAGAGGATGGTGTCCCTGGAGAGGAAGTGAGGGACATGGATTGAAAAGGCTTAGAGGTAAAATGGGCAGGACTTCCTCCTGACTTCATGGGAAGGGGCCATGCTAAGCAGTAGGTTATTGACAGGGATATCTCAGGTTTCTGGCTAATGGTGTTCTCCGAGGCTGGGACAAGAATCCCAGTTACTGGTTGGGATGTGTTGTCTCGTGCATTTGGAGTCACAGACACTGTGTTAGAGGCTTTGCATGTTTTATTTCTCTTGTTATCATCTTGCAAGTTAGATATTTTCTTCATCATTCCAGTTAAGGAGATTGAGGCACAAATAAATTAGATTAATTTTCTAAAGTCACATAACTTGTTAGGTCAGTGACTGGATTTGAACCCAGATCTAGCTGACTTCTGAGTTTCTACTATTGCTAGTTTTCTTGCTGAGAGTATAATTAGATATATTTCAAGTAGTTATATTGTTGATAAATACAAAGTCCCTTTCCTAATAATATTTTGAAACCTTTCTAAAAAATAATATTATTTTAATGCAAATAGGGTTATTCCTTCTCTGATATCTTCTTTTTCGATCTTTCTAGAGATTTAAATAGTCAGAGATTAATACTGCTAGCTTAATTGAAGCAGATTTTCATGCAAAAGCAGCATAACCCCAGTGGTTTGAAAGTTACTGTTTATGTAACAACAGTACAATCTTCTTGTGAGATTCATCAGCCACTACACAGTTTAAGCTTTCTCCAAAATGTGGCTAAGTAAATGAGCTGGATTTTCAGCCAGAACTGAACTTATGGCATCTTCTGGCCCATTGCTTGGAGAAACTGGAGTGTTGCCATATCATAGGGTGGTGGGGTGATGATGATGCATTTGTAGGGACTCTGAGATTAGTGGGCATTTTTGGGGGAATCCAGCAAAGCCCACTTTAGAGAAGGGGGTCTCAGAATCTGACGAGAAGATGCCTTGGGGAGTGGAGCTATTCATAGAGGTGTGGCAGGAACCCTGCTTTCTAGACCTTTGCTCTTTCTGTTCTGTCCACAGACATATGGATAAGCCGAAAACCCAACTCAAATTGTAGATAGGGCATTGGCACACATGGTTTGGTGGAGGGTGAGTGGAACATGTTCATATGTGGAGGAGTAAAAATGTAATCGTTCAATTAAAGTAACAAAATAAATCAAGAGGTAGACTTGTGGAGGGAGGTTGAGTAAAGATGGATAGTCAGAAATGTGGACACATGTCTTCCCTTGAACAGATACTAGAGTATGTACTTTAATAAGGATTTTCTTATTTAGTCCTTATAGGATTCTAGTGTTAGTGATATTGGTGTTACTAACCTCATTTAGCAGGTGAAGAAACCAAGGTTCAAATTATTAACTTAATATTAACATAAACATCTCAATGGTGTATATGTTATATATGTATACATTTTCTAAGGATCTTGGGAATCATTTGTAATCTGTGATTTTTATTACTGGTGCTACAGGGAACAAAAATGATTGTCTTAGAGTCTAATAATATTGTCATCTTTGGACCCAACTCTGGATACAAAAGGGCTCATTCATTTACTAGTTTTGGGTCCTGAGCAAGTTACTTTAATTTTCCTCAGCTATGCTTCTTCATCTGTAAAGTGGGTATAAAAGTATTCATCTCTCAGAGGGAGAGAAGCATTCCAAAGAGGTGCTTTCAAAAATTAATACCATGGGGAACTCCCTGGTGGCACAGGGGTTAAAGTCTCAGCCTAGCACGCTATTGCCAACAACTGTGGCATAGGTTCCATCCCCAGCCAGGGAGCTAACCCACATGGCACTGCAGACCTCTCTTGTCTCACCGATTGCTCCCCCCAGCAGTGTATTTCCGTATATCTGCCTGTTCTGCTCCCCACTCTTTCTCCAGTGAATCCTCTCACCCTCCGCATCTCCCAGGTCTTATATGTATAAATAAAAAAAAAACACACAAAAATTAATACCATGAAGATAAAGATAAAGAACCAGCACAGCAGAGATAGAGGTGGGGTAGGATGAGCATGAAGGGATGGGCCCCTATAGGTTTCCTCACTTACAGTTCTGGTAGGCACACACCCCTTCATTCACTCTGACCCAGTGAGTGGGCAAAGAGGAGGGACTGGAGAGAGTGGGGACTGAGGGCACAGACTTGCATCTCCACACGCTTGGGGTGAGAACTGATCTCTCTAATCCTTTCTTTCCTCATCCGTGAAACTGGGGAAAGAGTAATTATTAATACTTCATAAGGTAGTGCATTTAAAGTTCTTAATGCAGTGACTGACCTATAATACCCAACAAACATGTTGATGTCGCATGCAAAGGAAATCACTATGTCCCCCTCTGGGTTCGTCTAGGCTGTCCAATAAACAAACATCAGACAGATTGATAAGAGAAGAGCCCCCCCCCCAATTTAATAATAACATGTGTGCCTCCTATATATATCAGAAATATCCAGCATGACTGAGAACTCCCTTTAGACAAAATCTTAAATAGCTTTGCTAAGACAGGGGAGGTTGCTGAGAGAAAGGGGAAGGTCAGTTAAGGAGTTAACTGAGGAAGGCACCATGAAATAGGTCATGCAGATTTAAGTTCTGCCTCCTCCTTTGAAAAGAGATAAGATTGGGTCTTCCTGGGAGAGGGCCTTACTGAGAGAAGTCTACAGATAAACATCTAAAAGCAGCTTCCTCCCAGCCTTCAGAGTTCTTCCTGTTAAATCACTCTACCAAAAGAACATATTTGGGGTGGCAGATTTTTCTGTCCTGCATTGCTTTTTGGGTGACTGGCCAACTAAGACATAGCAATTAGAGAAAAATACACATCTCTTTTGTCCATGATTAATTCTGTCAGTATGGATCGCAACCTCTCAAATTATCAGATTTATTCAACTGCGTTAGACTTTTTTTTTGTTCATATCATTTAAGCATAAGCAGGTTCATATTGGTTTCCCCATAGCATGGACCAGAGGGATCATCCTAGTTTGGTGCTCTCATCTGCACTAAACTGTGGCCCTTCTGTAAATCATCTCATTAGCTCCCCTGTGATATTCATGAAGCCTGGGGTTTGCTAATGATCTTTAATGGGGTTCAGATCCCTAGTGTGTGCCGGAGAGAGGAGTGGTGGATAGCATCGGGACCTTCAGAGACCTTAAATGCACATCTTCACTGAACCGTTATTTTGGTTATCATTTACCCAGTGGGTGTCTGAAAAATACAGTATGGGGTCTTATACCCCATCATCTGTGTGATGGGTTACCATCTGGGCTCATAGAAAGAGACATCATCTATAAGATTTGGCTGAACTAATTAGTCAATGAATAAATGATCAGAATTGACAAATGCAGTTCAAACTAGAAGTGGCCTTGAGTTTTACATTTTTTATTGGCTCAACTGAGTCTGTGAAAGAATTTTTTTTCTAAAAAAAGGCATTGCTTACAATTGGAGGCATGACTCCTCCTCACCACCCCCCCACCACCCCAATTTCCTTTCCTATTTTAAAGAAATAGTGACTGTTGCACTGAAATGAAATGAAAGATACTAATAAACTTCTCATTTCCTAAGTGAGGTTGATGGTGCAAATGGTGTCAGCTGAAATAGATAATCCTTCCTTAATCTGTCTGAGAGAGATGCCTTTGTAAGTTTCAAAGACACAGTTCTGTGTAGTTTCTGCTTAGAAACCAGTGGTGGCTCTCTATTAGATGCATCACTGCATGTCAAAGTACCTTTATCATCAGCCACAAGAAAAATAGCTAGTCTTCTTTGAGTGCTGTGTATCAGTTACCGTGCTAACATTTCTATACAGATTTGATCACTTAATTCTTGGAACAAAGTGATGTATTAGGTCCTACAATGACCTCTCTTCCACCAGTGAAGTTATTGAGGGTTAGACAGATTGTCTTTTGTCCAATGGTATGAATAGTAGTTAGCATATGGGGCTGGCAGAATATGAATCTAGAAATTTTGTGTTGACTCTTTTTCAGGAGCCAGCAAATAATGGCCTATGAGCTAATGGTGATTTTTACACTGTTAAATGATTGAATAAATCAAAAAGAGTGCAGTGATTTGTGGTACGTGATGATTCTATGATACTTGCATCTCAGGTCCATAAATGAAGCGTTATAGAACACAGTCCTGCTCATTTGCTTACATCTTTTCCGTGACTGATTTCCTATTACCATGTAGAGCTGAGTAGCTGTGACAGATTATCTGGCCTCTAAAACCTGGAAATGTTTGCTCTCTGGTCTTTTATAGAACACATTTATTGATTCTGGTTGTATTTTCCTCTGTGTATAGTACTACCTGCCCACCCCTGTACCCTCTTGTGTATAGGACTACCTTTCTAGTCTGGGAACATGGCAGACCCTCCTTTATAGCTGCATTTCTATACCATGGACCAAATGTAAAGCTAACTCCACCTGCTGAAAGCCTCTTATACCTCCAGACCAAGATAGAACATCACTTAATCATTTCTGAAAGTTTTCATTATAAGCAAGCTGAAAACCCAACTCACATTGTGTGATTTAAAAAAGTAGATGGGGCATTGGCATACATGGTTTGGTGGAGGGTGAGTGGAACATGTTCATATGTGGAGAAGTAAAAATGTAATCATTCAATTAAAGTAACAAAATAAATCAGTTAAAAAGAGAGAGACACCACTAGCTCCTGGAAGAAACATCCAAGAATTTGTCTCTCATTAGGTAGTTTCATCTAGAACAAAACATATCAGAATCCACCATGGCCCCACCTGCCCTCTCTGGCTCCTCTCTCCAAAGCGTCAGGTTCCCACCTAGTGCAGGATGGACAAGTTAAAGCTTCTGGGTTACATCCTTTATAGGAGAGACAGGTTCTCCTAGCCATTGAACTATTTTCAGTCATCGGCTCTAGTCCTCAACCTGGTGACAGTGTGCAAGAGAAGGAATGATAGAAATTGGCTGTGAAGGTGGTTAAAGTTATCCCTGAACTAATCACTGGTTGAAAAGATGGGATTCCCAGGCTTATCAACACCATCACTGTCCACACCTACAGCCAGGTGGTTGGCCCAGCACCAGTCACATAGATGAGTAATTCGGGATGTGATTTACAAGGGACAATGGGAGAATTGGTCTCAGGAAGGCCCTCGCCATTGCCGGCTACATCTGCTTGCTGACTTCTGTCTACCTGAGCTTGCTCCTGGCAGAAGAGCTCATCATCCTCTCCTTGAATTCTGGTGCTTGCAGAGAGACAGACTCGCTAACTGCCACCACGAGATACCTTTCCAAGTCAGAGTCAAAGTGGATTCCTGGGTAGAGGTAGGAAACTCTCTCACCTAAAATTCCCTTTGAAGGAAACCACCTGTGTTTTTAAAAGCATATTTTGCTGTCCCGTTTAGGAGGGTGGTGGGTACTGTGAGCTGGAGCTCCTTTCATGGCCATCTGTTCACTTCTCCCAAGTCTCAGTTACTAGATCTGGCGGTGAGGGACAGTGAGGGTAGGGCATCAGGAATGTCTCCTTCCTGCATTACTCCAAACAAAATACACATCATGCATGCCAAGTGTGATACATTGTGTCCAATTACCACAGACCCCTTTTTTTCTCATTAAAGTAGAAGGATGAAAATATCTGCCTTGTGCTCCAAAGGACACATACAGACCCTCCTAGCATCACCACTCCTGGCAGTCCAGAGCATGAACTGTACAAGCAGGCCCTAGGAGAGAACAGAGACAGAACTTGTGGTCTTACCATATAGAAATCTACACAGCAATGTTGGGGGGGGGCATCTGTAAGGGGGCCCGATACTATGGGTAGATGTCACTATTTTAACACTGACTTCACGATTCCAGACATATAAGAATATACTCTAGGATGCCATTTATATATAATGCACATCATACCAAACTACGTTTTGAGGAGCCAGAAAGGTTATCAGGGTGAGGATGCAAGAATAACTTTTGGATGTTAGTAGAGTTGTTTTTTTTTTTTTTTTTTTGTCTACACAGTTATGTTCATATAGGAGTTCATTCAAGTGTGCATTTATGCCATGTATGTGTATTTTAATGCAGTTGAAAATAAAATTGAGAAAGAAAACATGGCAGGCAGCCTCTGTCCTAATGTGCTCTCATTTCCTCCTGTATCTCTGAAGTAGGGTGGGGCTCTGTGCCTCATTTGGGTAGGGTTGGGCCTGCCTGGATATGCAGGCCGTTTGGCCAGAGACAGACATCCTTTTTGTGTGAGAAATAGAATGAAGTCATTAGCAACTCCAGACTTCAGTCTGAGCTAAGCAGCTGTGGTTTAAGGACAGTGAATATCCCTAGAACGTGGCTCCATGTACTAGAAATTAAAGCAGTCTGTGAGCTTGAACTTCATGAAGCGTCTCAACCTCAATGTGGTTGCTGCTGCTCCAGCCATAGGTGTTTCTTTCATAGGATAAACGAGTTCATCTGACATCCTGGAGTTAAACCTTTCTTCTCTTCCTTGTAGTAAGGAAAGAATTACCAGGTATTCATTTTGTACCACTCTCTCTCCTTTGGGCAATTGCTTCTCATTTGAAGGTGGATTCATAAAATATGTGCTGCCACTTCATCTTTCAAGGCAACAGATACCAGTAATTGGGAATAGTGTTTCTGAGAGTTTCTACAAGGAGGAGGGGATGATTTATATAAAGGATGTTTTCATTCCCATGTTTTGAACAACACTGATAAATGTGAATTATACTGCCTCAAACTGGATGTTTTGTTAAGCCTGAAAATTTTTTCAAATGCACTTGAATTTTTTTACTATTAATGTTTTATTTTAATTGGCCTTTAGAGGTTCCCTGTTCCTGTCTTTGAATAGGTCAGTTCCTCCTAGCTTTTCTTCATTTTCTGGGCTACTATAAATGTCCTTCATCTCTCAATGTCTGACTTGGCCTTGCTGGTGCAAAGGATGGATTCTATGTGGTTTCACTGTGCATCCCTGTGGTTTCAGTGATGCTAGGAAGAGACTGAGAACTGCTGTTTACTTTCTGGTATTTGGTATTTTGCTTCCGTGGGCATCCTGGTGCTATAATGAAATATCATGGAGAGTTCCCATAGGGCTGATAAGCCACCCCAACCCCTAAAGATAGCTCTGTCTGTGTAGTCCTGCTTTCCAAGAAAATCCCTGTCATTATGCACTGTTATGCATTTCCTTTCAAACCTAGTCATTTGCATTTTTTGCCTTTGAAAAGGCAAATTTACTTTGAAAAGTGTAATGAAATGTGCCCAAATGAAAAATGGGCCCTGAGGATGGCTGGTGCCAGCGAGGGGCTTTAATTAAATGATTAGATGGCAATTTGATATGGCCAGCTTTTGAACTGCATCCTGTTATCATTGAGCTTTGGGAGGGGAAATGCAACTCGACCTTTCGAAACACTGAGAACTTTGCTTCCAGCCGCCACAGAGCTATGTACAGAAAAGCTATTTCCGTTCTCTGTACATTTTTCTCAGACCCCATTCTTGCGATTCCCAGGCTTCCTTGCTCTTCATGAACCAGTTTTCAGCATCCAGGATTTTGGATGCTTTTCCTGCTGCCCAGGCTCCCTTTCTGCTTCTTGCCTTTCCAGGGGGCCTGCTGTTTCTTCAAATCCCAGGTCCTTTGTGCCCCCCACCTTTCTTAACTCCCCTACATTGGGGGTTGGTTGCTTTTTCCAGTCTCTAGAGATCTGCAAACAGCAGCCTGTCTTTCTGCCATTCTTTTAAGTCAGGTTCCACTGGTTGTGTTCCCACTCACTCCTACGCGGGTGTGTGGATGCCTTTGTGTTACATGGCGACATGGAATAGTGGCAAGAGACCCTTCCTGCAAAGCCTGGAGCGCTGCTGTCATTCAGCCACTCCTCAGTAGCTAGTCAGTCACAAAAAGCTCCATGAAAACAGGAGCCCCTAATTCCACATGCTACGGACACCCTAACACCAAACCTGGATATGACCCATGGATTTCCCAGGGAAGGAGCAGCTGTGGCTGTGCCTGTGAGAATCCACAACCCATGAAGTCATCCAACAAGGTGCTTCACCAAGGTCCTTTGCCAGAACTCCATGCTCCCACCTCATATCCGGGCAAAAGTTCATTTTGCATTTCCCCAGCATAATCATTTTCTTCTCTGCCAGACTGATTTTCAGACATGCATTAAAATAGCAAATATGCTGAAGTTTTACCTAATATCTGTTATTTTTCCCTGCTACCAAGTGAGCATTTCATCTGCTTTGCAGTCAGCTCCCAGCTGACCACCTGCGGCCTCCTGGAGCAGGTTGCACTGGCTCTTGGGGACATTCTCAGGAGCCCCGCTTCACAGATGTGAATGAAGGCATGGTGTGTTAAGCCAGCAGGCCCATTCATGAGTCTGTCAAACTGAGAACTGAAACATATCTGCTGATTCCAAAACTTCATTCTCTACACCAAATGGCCAAAGACCTTCCTGGGCCACTTTCAGAGTGTGAAGGAAAGGAAGTGTTATTTTTAAGAGTTTTTATCTTTCTATATCAGCTTCTCATGCCTTGCATAACACACAAAAATACAGTGTACACACACCACATACATGAACACACACCATGGACTCACATATAATGTAAACAGACATGGATACACACTGCATACAACACACTTAAACCACACATACATGTGCACACATCACACATTCACATATAGTGTACACACTTCACATACATGTGAACATATACCACACACTCATATATAGTGTACACACTCCACACACATTAACACACAGCACACACACATATAGTGTACACACATATATTTTCATCCCCTGCACATATACTAAATGCATGAGCCAACATACAACATGCATATGATATGTACATGGCCTCATATAATATACATGCAACCTCTATAGTATACATGTATGTCCACAAACATACAACATGACCCATACACAACACACAATATACACACAGGGAACATGTATTGGATAGACTGAGGTGATGTATCAATAAACACAGAGAAAATTAACACTGCTAGGAGTACTAGATCAATGCAATAGATTGAGGAATCCTGTGATTGAATGACTCAGGTCTGAGGTTAAAGCAATTCTTAGTGCCGTATCTGTAAAATAGAATTTTGCAGATTGTGATTTGTATTATTGGGCCTACCTTATAGCTTTCTTTTCAGACTAAATGGTGTAGGTTCAAGCCCAAGAGCTGGCAAACCCAAGAACCAAGAAGTTGTTTCAGTCTGAGGCTAAAAGCTGGAAAAGACCAGTGTTCCAACTCAGTCAGCCAGGCAGGAACAGTTCCCTCTTGCTTAGCCTTTCTCTTCTGTCTATACAACTGATTGGGTGAGACCCACCTACAGTAGGGAGGACAATCTACATTTTTTCCGTCTGCCAATTGAGATAGTAATCTCATCCAGGAACACCCTCAAAGACACATCCAGAGTGATGTTTAAGCAAATGTTCAACTAGGTAACTCATGGCTGAGTCAAATTCACACATAAAATGAACATTTATACATTCCATAAGTATTTGATGATTTAATAAATCAGTGAATTCAATTAATGGAAAGCCTTTAAAACAGTGGCTGTACCAGAATAAGTGCTGAATTAGCATTATTATTAAGAATTTTCCCAAAGGTATTTTAAGTCTTCTTGAACCAGTGTTGACTTATGGCTACTCAATTATAACACAGGTATTTATAGATTTGGACATTTGAGAAGAGCCTGTTCTAATAGTATCTTGAAGATATTTTCATCTTTTGGTTTTCCTTTCTGAAAATTAATTACCTAACATATTATTAGAACTTTCAGATGTGATGGTGGTTGTCAGAATTGATTGTGTCAAATAATTTTGTTGTTTCTGTGTCTATATATTTTAACATATATATGAGCATGCTGCCTATATGTCTTTTAGATCTGCCCACATGCTGACATACCAGTGTTTTGATATTTGTCAGTCACAATAGTTGCAACATTAGAAGGAAAGTTTATGAATAGGAAAGCAAAGATAAATTAGTTAGTCAGTAGCTCTTAATGACATACTCTTTACTCCACACAGGAAAGGAATTCAGAGTATAGAGAAGATAGTTCAAAGAAGGACAAGGAATCAGCATTATTGCACTTGCTAGAAATGGAGAAGGCAGACACTGAAATGATTGCATTTCCCCTTTGAAATTTTAGTGTGCTTTTTTTGGTCTCTTCCTATAATTGCCTCCTCTCTACTCTTGTCTGTCCTCTTTCACCATCCACAGCCTCACTGCTTCCTCTGGTTCATCTGGGGTGAGTGTTTCCCCCACTGAAATACTTGTGTTCATGATTTAGATCCTTCTTGCCATTTCTTGTAAATCTATCACAGATATTACTACCTTGCAAACAGTGATTTTATTGACATGGCAGTTGGCTGGTTTAAAATAGATTAGTTTTGAAGTTAAGAATGTCTCTGGCCAATGGAACATCACATTTAAAAAAAAAATCAGACTAGATTTAATCAACTCTGAGAGAAGAAATCAAAACTACAAATGCATGGAATTTTTATCTGACAGCTGACAGCTGCTAATACCTTGAGTTTGCTTGGAAGATAATGTAGGTGCAGGTGGTTACCCTCCATCGTCTCAGGAAGACTAACTGTATCCATTTCTTAAGGCTGTCATAACTAGCAACTGCAAACCTGGTGGTTTAACACTACATAAATTTATTCTTTCAAAGTTCTGGAGGCCATGAGTTCACAATCAAGGTGTCCACATGACCAAGCTCCCTATCAAGACCCTAGAGAAGACTCCTTTCTTGTCTCTTCCAGCTTCTGGGGGCTCCAGACATCCTTGGCTTGTGGCTGCTTCACTCCATTCTTGCCTGTCTTCACATCGTTTTGTCTGTGTCTGTGTTTTTCTCCTCCCTCTGTCTTCTCTTACAAGGACATTTGCCATTGGATTTAGGGTCCATTTTGTTAGTCTCAGATGATCTCATCTCAAGATCCTTTACTTAATTATATCAGTAGTGACCCTTTTGACAAATAAGTCCATTTGCACTGTGGAGAGGAACCACTGCATTGGGGTTGCTAGCACAGCATTGTGGACCCCCAATGTTTAGAGGGCACATTTGGAATGAAATGTGAGTAATTCCTGAAGTACATTTTATAAACGTGGTAGTACTTGCTCTTCTGCTGTGGGAAAGACTCCATGAATGCCCACAGAGAACATGAGAAACAAAAGCACTTTCCTGTCTTTATAATTCAAATCACCTCTGTAAATTGATGTTGTCTAGATATTCAGTGATGACTTTTGCCAAAATGATACTTCTCATTAGTCCAGCTAGCACTGAGAACATGAATTGTAAAATGCATGCTTTTTTCTCTCTTCATACCAAATCTTATTTGACATGAGTAGCATTTTTCCATTTTGATGCCCATATAGCTTATTGCCTACATGTGTATTATAGGATCAGGCTGTTGGAAGTCCAGGAGATGATGGGCATGTCTACTTGGCTTCATCCACTTTTATCTCTAGAGTCAAGCCAGTATTCTCTCAATATTTCTATTGAGTGGATAATATTATATGAAGATCAGATTTGTAAATAGATTAAATCAAGTACTTTGAGTCAAAATGTGGCCACTCATTACTTATTATACCCTGATATTTTCTCCTTCTCCACCTAATTTTCTTTTCTTCCTTTTTTAAAAAAAAGATTTATTTATTTGTCTATACAATAACTGGGGTATAGGCCAGAGATGCAGAGGTGTGGGGCGTGAGAAGATTCACCAGAGACAGAGTGGGGAACAGAACAGGCAGATTGACTGAAATACACTGCTGAGGGGAGCAGCAGGTGAGTCAGGAGAGGTCTGCTGCGCCATGTGGGTAACTCCTTGGCCGGGGATCGAACTCGTGCTGCAGTGGCTATGGATAGCTTCATAGTGTGGTGTCTTAACCTCTTGCGCCACCAAGGAGGCCCCCACTGTGATCTTTCATCTTCAAAAACAGTAAAGGAGGATCTAGTCCCACTCCCAGATGTCATAATGTCCTGGGCCTTGTGTCTCCCACTTTCTCATTTTAAGGGCCTTTGTGTTTATGTTGGACTCAGATCATCCAGCACAGTCTTCCTATTATACATTCAGCTGAATAGCAGCCTTAATGCTATTTACAACCTCTGATCCCCTTCGCCATAGAATACATCACCTGCTTAGGTCCTGCATTGGGCCATGGGCTTCTTTGGGAGGGCATTGTTCTTCCTATTACAGATGGATACATGGGTACTTAATCCTTTGTACGTGGGAGGCAAAAGCCAGAACTGACAGAGAGAGGGACGTAGATTTGATGTTGGAAACTCATGGAAGCTCTTTTCTGATTACTTCAATTTTTGGTGAAAAGAAGGAAAAGGTCAACAGCTGAGATACCAAGAACTTGAAAAGAAAGAGGATGCTATGAAAGTTCTCTAAGAGGGTTGGGGAATAGGTGTCCCAGAGCAAGGTGATGCCATTTCCAATCAATCCTGAGGCTGTCCTCCCTCCTGCCTGCCTCTGAGGATTGTCAGCATCACAATGAATAATATACATAAAAGGCTTTTTTTTAAAAAATTCTGAAGCCATATGATCACAGAAGTTAATTTCCATTCAGGATTTGTCCTGCACTGCTTCCTGTTCTTTGTATTTCATATTATGGACTGAAGTTATCCTTACAAGCTGCCAGGGAAGGAAGGATGATTGTCATTCATACTTTACGGATGAAGTGATTGAATCCTGAAAGGGTGCAGTGCCCTGGGTCCCGCAGCTGGGGAAGGCAGAACTGGAGAGAGACCTGGTGTCTATATCTCCACCTCTTGCTTTGAGGGATTCAGCATTATTTGAAGAATGGCTTGGGAGAAAAGCTCAGTATAGACTCAATCATCAGAACTTTCAGAAACAGAATCATTCGCTATGACCTTTTTTCCTCTTAGCTTCACTACTTCAAATTTCTAATGTTCTTTCAGTGCATCAAGGGATATCAAATAGCAACACAACTTTCCTTTCCCTGGCTTTAGCTTCTGCCTGCCATGTGCTTCTGTTGTACAATAGCTAATACTAGGAGATTTATGTTTTGCTTAAAGATACAAATGAGTATGAGTATGCTCTCCTTTATTTGCTGGAAACTTTATCTCAGTTTTAGATTTTATTATTCTGAATATTTTATTTTAATTTTTGAGCAATTGCATCTCAATTAGTCTTCAAAATAATCTTCTTGGCTGATGAGTATTTACATGTCTCATTTTAATTCAACTGCAGCTTTAATTTGTATACTTTAGATGGGAAATAATTTGAAATGTTTCCCTAAAAATGAAGTCTGAATCACTATAAATATCCAGGTAACCAGTTGCTCCCTTTGGCATTTAATTGACTGGCAATTTAATATTGCAGCCAACAAATAAACATTGTGAGTATTCTTGCTAAAGACTAGTCAAGATTAAAAATCCAATTAGCCATGCTCTCTGTTGTCCACCACTTGTTACTTGGGAGGGCTTAATCTCTATTGGACAGAATTAAGACCCAGAATTATCAGTTCCTTCAGAAAGTAGGAAGTCAAAGCACTTATTAAACCAAGTGTGTTTTTGTTGTTGTTTTGGTCTGTTATAAAATCACTTTTTAAAGCCTGACTTAAGTTCTTACAAAGTAATACAAGTTCTCAAAATGAACAGCATGAATTTTTGAGCAGGTGAAAAAATAGTAATAATTGATAAAGTAAGGCTTTATGCCTATGTATTTGTTGGCAAGTATTTCTTATGAAGACAAATGTCATACAGTTCCTTAACAAGTTGATAGTAAGAGTTTAGTCATTAGTTATGGCTTGAAGACTTTCAAATTAATAATAAGGATGATACCTACAAATAATTGTTAAGGGGGTGTATGAGTCAAGTACTTTATTGTGCTTAATCACTGCAACATCTAATGAGTCAGGAACTAGTGCACTCCCGTATTGCAGAGGAGAATCAGAGGCTCCTGGAGGTCGTGGGATCTTGTACCTGGTCACACAGTGAGTCGGAATTGAAACCCAAATCTGTCCAACCACTTAGTTTATTAATCACTACATTTTGTTGTCTGTAAGCTTTTGATGCCTCAGGGCCTGCAAAGGTGCATTCCTTTGCAGAGAATCCTGAGCTCTTCCTGCTGGCGCCCTGTGCTTGTTAACCAGTCTAGGGTATATTTAGGCTTTGACCCGAATTCTTTTACTTCCACTAAACTGGATGAGGGCATTTTTATGCCCTCTGCTGGGCATGTCCCAGGGGTTTCTTTGCAGCTGTTGTGCCTCCTAGGAACTCTACAAACTCCTACCATGAAAAGCTTTGGGACACAGTCGGTGAACAGCAGGAAATATGATTTTAGCAGAAAATGATGAGTTTTATGAGTTATGCTTCATTCAAGTGTGGCAAGGTGGGAATAAGAAAGGATCCTGAGACATTAGGAAATTAGGAGAGCAAAGACCCAAGTGACCACCTGGGGCCCTCTTCACTGCTGGTCGGACAGATGTCCAGTGGAGCTTCCTCTGCCCAGACAACCCCTGCTAAGTGGGTAGGAAGACACCAGGGTGAAAGAAGAACTGGCCTCGGCTGCAGGGCAGTGCTCGAAGAAGCTACCTTCACCACCAGCATCAGGCCCAGTGAGTCAGGATGCTCTTTTCCCAGGTTGTCACCATTGTAATCTGTGCGCTCATGTCAGCATGCTGCCAGGGCTCATTTGCAAAAGCCCTTTGAAAATTACTTTCAGAATTATGTTGAGCCACACAAAAAAATCTGGCTCCATTCAGGGCAGACCTGTTTATTACCCGACTTATTTACCTGCCTGGAGTTGGCCCCAAACTATTTTGAACTGTTTCCAATAATCACAGCAAACATTCAAGGACATCCATGGGTATTGACAAGCGGGATTTTTACACCATAATGTTGTTCTTATATTGTCTTTGTAGCCTGGCTAGCCAGCTCATCATACATTTCCAACAAAAGGCTGTTGAATTGAAATGGAAAATAAACCAAAAGGAAACAAAAATGTTCCAAACACCAACACTTCCTCTGGAATAATCTAGTATCTTAAAGGCAAATAGTTTTCATCAACAAACTTTGAAATTACTATTTATGGTTTTACAAAATCAAGTATTTGTTATCTCCATGATGCTTTTGCCTGGTTATAACTGTAGGATTAAAATTAGACAGTCAGTCAGTGAAGCCCCTATAACCATGTTCAGTCTCACTGAGTTTTCTTGTTTTGCTTGAGTTGCCATCACTGGTACACAGAATGATCTAGAATAATAACAGCAGTGACAATGATGGCATTCTTGTGTGTCCATGCCATTGTAGGCACTGTTTTAATTTTATTTCATGCCTTGCCTTATTTTATCCTCACTGAATCATTGTCCTTATCTTCATATTCTGAAGATAAGGCATCTGAGACTCCAGGCGTGACCTGTGCAGACTTCCATGACTAAGAAGGGAGAACCTGACTCAGGAAGAGCCCAGTCTCCCCTGTGATCCTCTTCCTCCTTATTGCAGTGAGGTATTCAATAGGTGCTTTGTTGAAAAACATACAAATTCAGTGTTTTGTTACATCTTCACAAATCACTCATCTTCACCTTAAAAAAAAAAAAAGTGATGCTCCTTCCCCATTGGAAAATTAAAAATCACCTGAAGTTGAAACACCTGAAAGTGGATGCTTGGCATTTGTCCTTGGGAAGACTCAGTTTTGTTTATGTTTCCTGTCTCCACAAGCATCCTGGTGACCCACCCGATTTCCATGGGAGCTGCTTGGAATGATACCTGCAAAAGCTAAGGGCTACTCTCTCTTGCAGTTGCTAATTGTTGTAGTCAGAGAAAATCATCTCATATATCTGAGATCTGTTTGCTTTTCCAGGATTTTAAGAGCACGGTCGTGTTTCCTCGTAAGGCCATTAGGAATGTGGCTTTGACTTAATTTTGCTGAAATCCTCTTCTTTTCCATCATGAAAGTGGCAAGGACAGGAAAGATGAGAAACCCTCTTTTCTTGCATGTCTATGATGGACTGATGCTAATTTAACCTATAACACATTCTGGATTCTTCATTGAGTAGAACAGCCTGCTGGATCCATGAGAAGGGATGTCAGAATGCCCAGCCAGTCTGTGGCTGAGCCAGGATTATTTGCTAAGTTATGATTCCAGAGCTAATGCAATTCCCCTACATCATGTCGTCAGAATTGGCATCTGACAGGTCAGCAGCTGGTGCATTTGCCCAGTTGTGCTCCCTGAAGGCCATTTAAATGTCCTTGCCCATATGCCTGGCCTACCCCACCTGTTTATATAGGTCAGTGTCAATGTAGCTTTGGCAGTCCTTCTGGATCCCAGAATACAGTCCCTGGAACTGTCTTCACCCTTCCTACGTCAGCCACATAGTTTCAGGAATTGCTCATGGCAGCCTGAGGTGGTAAAGGCTGTCAGAGGAGCTTTCAAAGAGTGGGGCAGAGTCCCAATAGCCTACCCTCACCATTTTCAGAGAGTCTGTGTGATGCATCACTGTCCCATACCATTGAAGAAATGGAGTCTGGTGACCCGAACATTCTCCTCATTTCTGCAAACCTGAAGTTAGTCCTTGCTCCAGATTCTTCCCTTATCTGAAGTAGACTTCCTGGTACCAGATGCTGCCAGCAACCACATATATTAAAGCTCTCTCCTCTGAGGAATCCTAGCAGTCATCCTACTTTACCACATCACAAGTACATGATCCATGACCCTGTTCCTCTTCTGCAGGAGAGGGAGCCCCTACCCTCAGTAGGGATCCTCTTTGCCTCTCTGTCTCTTGTAGTTCAGTCCTGCCTATGGCTCATACAGCACCATTAATAACATCCCCAGTCATCAAAATAGGGCAATTCTTCACTATGTCTTAATTTAATTCTATTTTCATATCTTATAGATGATTTTAATAAATATGGGCATAAGACTCAAGGACAAAGTGGACTCCCCTATCTGGTGCTGTCGGATAGATTTGCTTCTTTGAGCAAAACTATTTTCTTTTATCATTATTAAGTGTTGGCCAATCTGAATAGACCTCTTAGGAAACATGCACTGACTTAAAATAAAAACCTCAAGAAATTTCAGGATGTCAAGAGAGGTCTCCAGAAATCTTATGCAGTCTCGTCTAATCCAAATGGAGCCTTCCACCCCCATTAGGTACCCACCACATGGACATGAGTCCTCTCCAATTTGGCTTCAACATGTATTCTAATCAACATGACATTCATGAATGTCAACATGTATTCTAATCCAAACCAGAGAGAGAGCAGATGTTGGTTTCAGGCTCTGGGTTCAAGTTTGGTGTCTTTCCTTACCAGTTGTAACACTCTGGGCCAGACCCTTGGCTTGTCTGAATCCATATTTTCATATGTAGAATGAGGATATGATCCTATGTTACTAACAGGGTTGATACAGAAATTAATAAGCAGTGTGTGGGTTAGCACTTACAAGTGTTAGGAAGGCATCAAAAGTTCGTGACAGCATTTTGAAAATATTCTCTTGAGACTCAACAATTTTAGGAGTCGGGGGGCGGTGGGTAGAGGGATAGAGTGGGTTGTTTAGCTTGAATTTGAATCCCTGCTTAGTCTCTATCCAGCTGGGTGACCTTGGGTGAATATGAATATCATCACTGCCACTTTGAGAATGAGAGGAAAAAGACTCAGAGGGACAGTGATGATGATGGTCTGAAATTCTTGAATTTATGAGAATTTACTGAATAGAGTAAGAGAACCCACACTGGATGGCCTGATGTTAGTATTAATGCTAATATTAATACCAGTTTGCATAAGATAGCAGATGGTCACAAAATGTTAATTAACTTCTTATGGTTCCTTTCCATAAATCAGATCTTAACCAGCTGTTGGCTATTAGCAGTCTTGTGTTTTATTTTCAGTTCTTCTACAAAGGACAGTTTAGGTTTGATTGATTGATTGATAGGTAGCTAGCTAGCTAGATAGATAGACAGATAGAATTGTGGATGGATGGACGGACAGCAGATGATGGATAGAAGGATAGATATAAAGATATAGTGATAAATATAGATGGATAGAGCCAGATATATTATGTACATTATTCATAGGTGTATTTATGTATGTATATACACATATATTTTCTGTTATAATCTTACATATTGGAGATTTACTGTGATAATTGGTGGGTATTTTTTCCTGGAGCCCTTCATTCTTCTACAGTCCTCCCTTGCTTTATACTCAGAGTTTAGAGGGTCTAATAACTCTCTACCTCCATGAGCCGCTACTGAATGCTGAGTTACAGCTTACCTGTGATGAGTGTCTCTGCCCAGTTAAGGTCCACGCATCACCTCCTGAGAACTCATCCTAGCAAGAGAAAAGTTATTCCTGTTGAAGAAAGTGTCCTGTGTCAAGGCAGAGGTAAAAGAGCATGTTGAGAAGCCAGCTGCCATGAAATTGAATTACAGGTGTCATATTCTTCCAGCGTTAGATTGCTCCATTATGCCATGGGCCTTTCTGTTTGTTTGGAACAAATAACTGCAATTGACTCGGATGCGAAGAGCTGAGGGTATTCGCAGTCAGAGGTTGTTTAAGGTTTTAAGGTTTCTGTAATGATGGAAAATGACTCCTATCCATTTCAAGCATGGTTTTTTCCCTCCCAAGCCACCACATTTAAATGTGAAGAGAGGAAATGCCTCACTTTTTAATACTTTTTTCTGCACACAGCGCTCTTTAAAGGCACTCCAGGTTTCCTTAATGTGCTTGACTGTACACCCAATCACTTTTATTTATTATCCTGTGGAATACGGTCAGTAATGACTTCTGGGGTGGCTGGCAGTGGATGGACGATTTGCTTTCACCGCTTCCATCTCCTCAACTCATTTCCTCTTAATTTGGGGGAGATGGTGTGGAGATTCTGGAAACAGGAGTCACAGAGACAAAGCTTTAAGGAGGAAGCTCCAAGGCATCTTGTTTCTTCCTCATAATTGAACGTCATCTGGAGTGATTTCTGTGTCTCACCTTCTGCCATCAACACATCTTAGCTGCTCACTGAGAACTGGGGTTTCCTTTTCAAGAAGGAATATAAAAAAATGATGGATTTTTCCCCCTGAGTGTGTTCACAAAGGGACGAGCTTCTCAGCCTCAGAGAGTGGTTGGGATGAGCTGGTAGTGTCGGTGATGATCATTTTTATGCGATCCAGGCATTCAAGTGACCACCGCTTTGTCAGGGACAAGCCCAAGCTGTGGAGGAGCTTAGAAAAATTCATGTTTCTTGTGGGTGTTCTAAATTTAAAAATAAACTGCTGATCTTCCTAAGCATTGACACTCTACCTATCATATTATAGCTGTCTCTCATAGAAGCAAAGTTGAAATTAGGTGGGGGATTGGCCTTACTGCACCTGGCCTGTTGGTGCTTTTGAATTCTCTTCTGGAGATACAGTTTTAGTCATTTTGTTCTCTGCAGATATAAGTAAATACATTATTTTGGTAAAATTCCCCTAATAAAGAAGAGCAGAGGAATTTTACACTTGCATCCCCAGCCTCCAACCTAATGCTCACCCTACTCATACTAGGTAGGTGTCTGCATGTCTTACATATCCTTTTGCCTGAATGCACATATATAACCTGGTGCTGAGAATAGTATGTAATTTTACCTGATATTTTAATTAAATGGATTATTTTTTCTGTAGCTTTTTTTTTTCCACTTAATAGTTTATTGTGTGGATTTATCCATGTCAGTATTTATAGATATAGGTCATTCTTTTCAAACACAGGTTATTATTCCGTGATATAGATGTAACCCAATTTATTTAACAGATGGATGGACATTTAAATTGCATTATTTGGCTTTACAACAAAGGTGTTGCTGCGAACATCTGTCTATATGTTTCTGAGTGTGCACGTGCTGGAGCTCCAGTGTCCACATCTAATTTTCATGGCAACACTACATTATTGGAACCAGTTCAGTGCTCATGTTAATGATGGGTGAAAGACAGCTTATGTGTGTAGTGGTAAGTGGTGCACATTTGCAAGAACATTGCATTTTGGTCCATGGGTGGCATTGGGCTGAGGTATTCGTTTAGAATTAAAACACAGTGGTGATTTGTGTTTGTTTGACTGTGAGAAACACTACAGAGCTGAACATGCACATTTCAAGATGTGAGAGAACTGTGAAAATTAAAAAAAAAACATAAATAAAAGAATTCTTGGTATTTAAAGTTTGGATCCTTTCCCATAAAAGTGGAAATGAGCGTGAATTTAAGTATGGCCAAGGGACGGCAGTTGGGATTGTTATAGCATATGAAGCCAAAGACATGGTGTGAGGATGGGGAATGAATAGGGATGTTATTAGTCAGAAAAGCCTGGGCTTGAAGCCTGCACTGCTGAGGTCTCTGCTAGCCTGCTGCCTTTGGCTTCCTTCTAGCAGGGCTGACCACCACTTTCCTCCTGGGGTGGTCATGGGGTGAAATAAGCTCATGTCCAACCCTGCATCTGCCCTCCCACCCCCTCAGTGGACCACCAATATTCTATTCTATTCTAAAGTGTGCTACTCTAAAGAGTATCATGTCCTATCCTTCCAGGAGTGGCCAGGTTAACTTAATTTCACCAATTATTTGTTTGATAAAAGAGGAAGCCAGATTGGGTCATCTCAAAGATCCTTTACAGTTTTTCCATTTTATTTTATTTTATTTTATTTTATTTTCTAAAGGTTTGTCTATTTATTTATTTATTTATTTATTTATTTATTTATTTATTTATTTATACAAACACTGGGTACAGTCAGAAGCGCAGGAGGGTAAGAGGATTCACCAGAGCCAAAGCGGGGAATAGAACAGGCAGACCAACAAAATATACTGCTGAGGGGAGCAGCAGGCTCAGCAGGAGAGGTCTGCGCACCACATGGGACCCTTGCTGGTGGCCAGGGATCTAACTGGTGCTGCTGAGGCTGTGGGCAGCTTCACAGCCCATTGCTCAACCGCTGTGCCACTGGAGAGGCCGTACAGTTTTTCCATTTTAACAAGTTTTTCCTTTTGAAAAAAATGAAGGTTTCATCTATTGCATTTGTAAGCTGTTTTGTTCAGGACACATATGTGTGTTCATGTGGACATGTGGACACACACACAGTGTAGGTTAGGATAATACCATGGTGCTCAGATCCTCCCAATACAGAGCCTCCAATCAAAGAGTGTCAGTCTCCGTGTAGAACAACCCATCACAATAAGTAATCAGCAGAAAGAACATTTGCCTTCTTGGCTCCTAGTCTTCACCCCATCCCACCCATCAGCCCAGTCTTCCTTTGTCAGAGAAACACATTTTTCAAAAATAAGGATACACTGCAATTTGTTTAGCCTATGGATGGACATTTCAATTGTGTTATTTTGCTTTTGTGAGAAAAGGTGTTGCTGTGAACAACTGTGCAGATGTGGGCTAGGTCTTAGCATCGATGACCTCTCAGCCTCAGGTGCTGTCTACCCAGTAGGGGTTGTTTGTGCAGTAAACATCACTCTACTTTAACAACAGCTAAGACACTATCACTTGTCAAGGCATTTGCATGCAAAACATCTAACATGTACCAATTTGTTCATTCATTAGTTGATAATTATTTATCAAATGTGATTTATGTGCTAACTACAAATCTGAATGTTGGAGATAAAACCATAAACACAATCAAGTCGGGCTTTTTGGAGGGTTCATTCTAGTGGAGAGCGCCAGAGGACAACTAATAAGATAAATAACTTATTATATTGTGATAACTGATATTCTGTTATTTTCTTAACACAAAGTGGTTAAGAAAGAGGAAGTGATGAGGGATAGTAAGAATATAAGGCTGTCAGGTAGGACCACCTGTGATGTAAAAGAGGTGAATATATCAGCTTTTATATAAGCATACATATGTGTGTGAAGGGCATCATTACTGTCCCTGTTTTATAGATCCAGAAAACTGATGCATAAGAGGTTAATATGTATTAGAAATGACTTTTGGTAGCAATAAGAAACAGCCACCTAAAACAGTGCCATCAAAAAACAGGAGATGATATTTCCAGCATGATAAGGACACTGTGGAAGGAGGCAGCTCCTGGCTCTGATTGGTACCTGGTAGAGGCCAGTGTCTCTGCAATGGTCTCAGCCTCTCCTCTGGGATTGGGCATGGCCTCCTGGGTGGCTTGTGCACCTTCGAGGCAGGAGAAAGCAGGTTGGAGAGGTGCTTGGCCCATCTGTCCCTCTTGTTGGGAAAGAAAGTATTCACCACAGATTTCTCTGTCATCCTTTTTTTTTTTTTAAGGATTTATTTTTTTAATGCATATAAGAACTGGGGTATAAGTCAGATCTGTAGGTGGATGAGAGGATTCACCAGGGACAGAGTGGGGAGAAGAACAGGCAGATCTACTGAAATATGTTGCTGAGGGGAGCAGCAGGCGAGACATGAAAGTTCTGCTGTGCCATGTGGGTAGCTCTGTGGCTGGGGATCGAAATCATGGTGTAGTGGCTGGCAATAGCTTGATAATGCTGATACTTTACCCCCTGCACCACCAGGGAGGCCCTTCTTTGCTATCTTGTTGGATAGATCAGTGTCCCCTGGTGGTCCCCTTGCAGTGAGGATGGCTGAGGTAGTGAGTTGTTATCAGGATTTCTGTAGGGCGGGAAAGTAAGGGAGAAAGTGTAATGCGTGGAGGGTACGTGTTTGCCGGGGTGACTTGCCCACAGTGTGTGCCTGGTGGGCCAGCTTGGTCTGGCAGCACAGTTTCTGCTCTCCTCTCTGTATTTATCAGATTCAACTCGGGTAGTCCTCACCGCTTCGAGGGCCTGGAGGAGGTGACTAATGTGAGTTTCGACGCAAATACTAGCAGTCACACTACAGAGAAGATGACAAGTGAATTCTGGTTGCTTCTGCCTAATTTCAGGAATATCACGCTCTGCTCTTTTTTTTTTTTTAAGATTTATTTATTTATACAAGCACTGGGATACAGGCCAGAGGTGCAGGAGGGTGAGAGAATTCACTAGAGACAGAGCAGGGAGCAGAGCAGGCAGAAGGACTGAAATACACTGCTGAGGGGAATAGCGGGCCAGGCGGGAGAGGTTTGCTTAGTCATGTGGGAATTTCCCTGGCCGGCCGGGAATTGAACCGGTGCTACAGAGGCTGTGGACAGCTTCACAATGTTGCGCTCAACCTGCTGCACCACTGGGGAGGCCCCATGCTCTGCTCTTTAAAGCAGAATTTCCAGGCATTTTTCTCGCCTATCTTTACCTCATATCAGCCCAAAGTTTCCTAACGTCTTGTCCATGATGGAAGCCTGATCTGTGGTGAATCTACAGACCATGCCGATTTTTGCTGATACAGTTGAGATCCTGGGTCAGGAGGGGAACATGGAAGTAAATCATTGATCTTCTGAAGAAATACTGATAAAGTTCTCCTCAGAGAGTTCTTCCTAGCTGCTGAGTACCCTCCAGGTTAGATTCCTGCTGACCTGGGTCTACCCAGAGACTTCACACTGCTAGCCTGGGGAGTGGTGTGGGAGTCATGAAAGCAAGTTTAATATCTCCTAATCTTGTGTTCTTCAATCTCATTAAAAAAGAAAGTCGTCTGTCAAAGCATGTTCAGTTACTCACCTTTTAATTGATGACTGCCCCCAAATTTCCTCCTACGTAGAATTTTGGAATCTGCCTAGCTATAGAATAATCATTCCAGGAATATACATCTGTCACTTGCTCTATCATATTCGCAGATCTTTTTGAAGTGAAGTGACGTGATTAGATCATTGGGTCTTTTAAAAAATATTTTCTAGCCATTTTCTAGTAGAAGGAAAGAATAATACATGCTAATGATCAAACATAAACAAATAGGAATGTTTACATTTCACAGTGAAATTTTTCTTTACTCACAACTGTAAAAGACATCCACCTTTAGCAGAATATTTTACATCCTTTCAGGCATTTTCTGGTAACCATTTGCAATGGTTATAATTTTATAATATTAACAATTATTATCATTATTAATAGAATGTGATTGTGTTGGACAACTTTTGTTGTATTATCAAAAGTATATATTGAACTTTCCATCCTGGTACATCCACATCTACCTGGTAACTCTCAGTGCGTAGTATTTCATTGAAGAGTAAATTACAATTTAAAAAAAAATTATTTATTTGTTCATACAAGATCTGGGGTACAGGACAGAGGTGCAGGGGGTGAGAGGATTCACCAGAGACAAAATGGGGAACAGAACAGGTTTATTGACTGAAATACACTGCTGAGGGGAGCAGCGGGTGAGACAGGAGAGGTCTGCTCTGTCATGTGGGTAGCTCCCTGGTTGGGGATTAAACTCATGCTGCAGAGGCTGAGGATTACTTCACATGCTGTGCTTAACCCCTTGCACCACCAGGGAGGCCCCAAAGAGTGATTTATAATTCTTGTAGACTACCCCTAGTAGTGGCACTACAAATTTTTCAAAACATGTTTAATACTATAAGTGCTCTTGAAGTTCTCTAGAACATATGTGTGTGATCTTTAAGCAGATGTTTAGCTTTTTCATAAGAAAATTACCCAGAAATGGTGTTGATTTATTTTAAGGTAGGGACATTTAAGATTTGGGGGAGATTACAAAGTGACCCACTCGCCACAGTGTACAAGGGTGTCAGTTTCCTTGCATTCTCACCAGCACTGGCTACTGTGCATATTTCATCCCTGTGAATCTGAGAAATAAAGCAATTAAAAGTCTACTTTAACTTGCCTTTCTCAGATGAATAGTGAACTCAAGAATCTTTTTGTTTGATTGTTGGTCATTGTGCTTTTGTTTTTAGCTGTTCTTATTTTGATGAAATTCTTTAGATTATACATATGAATCTTGCATTTGTCTCTGGGTTGTCCGTCTTTTCCCCTCACTTTGTCATTTGTCTTTTCACTACGTTTTGGTATTTATGCCTTCCCCTTTTTTTTAACCACTAACATTTATTTTCATTTTTATTTTTTTACATTTTTTTTATTTTTATATTCCCCATACAATTGCACCCCCCTTATTTTGACCCCAATCCCTCTTTTCCCCAACCTTCCCCCAATAGTGTGTCTCTGGTTTATAGTTTTTTGTTGATTTTGATTTTTTCTTTCTTATAGTTATTCTTTATCCTGGTCCCTTATTTAGGCATTCCTAGATTCCTGCTATGAGTGAGACCATCTGGTATTTTTCTATTTCTTTCTGGCTTATTTCACTGAGCATGATCCCTTCCCGCTCCATCCATGTTGCTGCAAAATGCATGAGTTTATATTTTTTGTTTGCTGAGTAATATTCCATTGTGTGTATGTACCACATCTTCTTGATCCAGTCATCTATTTTTGGGCATTTGGGTTGGTTCAAAGCTTAGCTTTTATAGTAAATAGTGCTGCTATAAGCACAGGGGTGCAGGTGCTCTTTGGAATTAATGTTTACCCTTTAAACTGGGATGAGGCATGAGCAAAAGCCCTGAAATAGCAAAAGAATTTGGAACCCGGAAAGAGAATGCTTCCAAGAGAGGGGAAGCGATGTGTGATGTACTGAGAGATATCATCAATCACAAGGAAGAAATGATTTTAAATATTATTTTAAAGATGGTGCCAACTTGAAATTTTAATTGCCCTTCCTTTATATTCTGCTATTTTTCAGTGTAGAAAAATAGAAATAAAAAATATTGGCTGTCTACAAATTGCATAAATACTCAAAGGCATATAATTTTTTTCAAATTATATATTCAGATGTGTTGTTCTTTTTCTGTTAATTTCTAGCTTTATTGCAGCATAAGCTCAGAAACAGTCTGATTGCACAGTATTGCAAGTTTAAAATACTGAGCGCAGCTTTGACAACACAGGAGTGTGCTGGACTTGAGTCATTATCATTCTATGCCTGATATTTACCCACACCCACTTTCGGTGCAGCCCAAACCCGGATTTAATAACCCATAGCATATTTGCACAGACTTTCTCATTTTCTAGCCATTTAAAATTAGTTCTGAACATTGAATAACTCATTTTTTAATATAGTCCTCTTTGCATTTTGCTTTGCCCTAAGAAGTTTTGTAAGGGAGAGTCAGTTAAACAACACAGGTGTAACTTAACTTCTTGGAAAGTTTTATGTTTTTGTTCTATCCAAAAGTTCACTGTAATAAATAAATTTGCAGGCTTAGTGCAAACTTGTCATAGATGACGGATTTTCTAAATGAAAGGATTTGGAATAAAAATGATCAGGTGAGAGAGAGAAAAGGAATGTCTTAGCTTTTGGCCTTTCAACTAAATCTGCAAGTTACTGAGGAACTATGACTATAAATGGCACATGGAATAAAATATATGAGATCTGTACTTCTTATTCTCAGATTATGTGTGTTAACTTTGAATCCTACAGATCTGGCCTTGAATTCTGACCTCCCCACTTAATAGTTATATGAGACAAGTTATTTGACTTTTCAAAGCCTCGGTTGCCTTATCTGTAAATTAGAAGTAATGCCTAAAATTGCCATTACCTAAAGATCACTTATTTTATAATTTCTGACATTCATTTCCCTGTTGATTGTAAAAATCTGGGTAATCTATTTTAATGTCAGTACGCTGTGGTCTCAGGTGCAGACACAATTTAAAAATCATAGCAGGTGAAAGTGTGGGAGGTGAATAAAAACTGAGTAAAACTGCCATTTATTTGGCATTTTATAAGCAAGTTCTCTGCAGCAGTCAATTCATGCTGTCTGTTAAAGTAACCCAACTTTTCATTTTTATTTTACTTTTTACATCTCAATCTTTCGTGACTTAAAACTGATGACATCTGAATATTTCTCAAGAAGTTGCTACATATTTATGAAGAACGGTTAATCTGTGCAAAAGTAGGGAGAGTAAAGTCATAAAATTTTAGAGCTGGGTGACTTTCGGGCTCACATCCAATAGAGGAAATTGAGACTCAGGCAAATTACTATTACTTGTTTGCATCAAATATTAGTGATAATGATTAAAAAGCAACAACTGCAAAATGATAATGCAGCCATGAGGTCTTGCACTGGTTCTGTTGTGTCCTGTCTAAGTGTAATGTGTGGGAGTGGATGAAACTTCCCTTTCCTGCACTCTGTTTCTCCAGAGTGTCAGGGGCATCCAGATGTTCGGGAGAGGTAGTTCCTTAGATCACAGTGAATGGGGAATCCAACAATGTCCAGGTCTCAGACAGGGCCCTACAGCCAGCCAGCCCAGGAAGTGCATAGATACTGGAAGTGCTGTTGGGTTCTCCACCTGTCATGTCCTGGAAGCTCAGCTACTGGACACCCCAATGAGAACATATCAAGGGGACAGAGTAGGTGGGATGTGGGCACTTACCTGGTTCCAAAATATTTGTAGGAATGTCAGAGGCCCCACTGGGAGGCCCCCCACACAGTGAAGACCTGGAGATGGCCACATCTCCCCATGCCCTGGGTTCTCCAGATCTGAAGCTTCTGTCTTGGCCCCTCCTACCTCCAACCCTCCAGCAGAACTCAGGACACCTATTCTAGACCATGGTGGAAAGTTTTCTCTAATTCACATCATCCCCAACGTTACTTTTTTAAAGAATTATTTATTTATTTATACAAGCACTGGGTACAGTCAGAAGCGCGGAAGGGTGACAGAATTCACCAGAGCCAGAGCGAGGAGCAGAACAGGCAGAAGGACCAAAGTGCACTGCTGAGGGGAGCAGCGGGTGTGGCAGGGCGTGCTGCGCCTTGTGGGACCCTCGCCAGTGGCCGGGGATCGAACTGGCACTTCAGAGGCTGTGGGCAGCTTCACAGCCCAGCGCTCAACCACTGAGCCACCAGGGAAGGTCCCCCAATGTTATTTTTTTATGGCCAAGAGACAACCCACTCCCTAGCACTGGAAACTGATTCCTCCTGCTGTTCTCTGTGCATCTCTTCAGTGTCACCCCACCCCTGAGGAAATGAACACAGACTCCTTTAGGATGAATCATGAGGGGCCTGGAGAAAGGAATCCTAGGAATGGAAAGTAGTTTGTGTTTCAAGTCATCTCCTTCTGCCCTTTGACATCTGTTTCACTGTCACCACCATGATCCCCTTGTCCACAGCATCAAGAAAGTACTAGCATCGAGGGCTTATTTTGAAACTGCCAGTGAATATCATCAGCTCATTATGTCATTTTATTGCACAGATCCCCTATAATGTTGACCCTGTTATTTTTTCTGTTCTGTAAATGAGAAAGCTGAGTCATACAGAGATTAAATAACTGGCCTAAAACAGTGACTCTCAGACAAGAACTCTTTGGCCCCTCCAGGGCACTTGACAATGTCTGGAGCGTTTTTGCTTTGTTTTGTTAGTTGTATTACTTTTTATTGTATTGAAACTGGTTGACAACACTGTCCAATTTAGGGTTATAGGTTCACACCTCTTCAGTGTATGTCACCATACCATGTCTGCCACCATAGCCCCCAGAGTCTCCACCACAACTCATGGGTTCCTGTGTCCCCTTTATGTTCCATGGTCCACCATCTCGTCTGGTGGCCTCAGATCTACAGTCGGAATTGTAGGGAGGGTCTGTTTCATTTAGTTTTGCTCATTCCTTTGCTTTGTTTCTTTGTTTTCCACATATGAGTGAAATCACTTGATATTTGTGTTTCTACTCTGACTTAACTTCACTCAGCATTATTCCCTCCAGTTCCATGCATTTTGTCACAAATGTCAAGATTTCACTTTTATTTTTTTAATAGCTGAGTGGTGTTTGACTTCCACAAATAAGAAGGTGTTAAGGCTAAGCATCCTACATTGCACATTCAATTCCTCACAACACAGAATTTTCTAGCCCAAACTGTCTATAAAGTCCAGGTCAGCAAACCCTGGCCTAACATTATCCATTAGCAAGATGAAGAGAGTTTTATCCTGAATAGCGTTGAATATTTATCAAATGCTTTTGCCATATCCAGATAATTTTGATATGTCCTCATTAATCTGTTTATGTGCTAAATCCTAGCATTACATTTTCAGATGTTGAAATAATTCTTTTTTTCCTGTGGTAAATTCTACTTATTTGCAGCATGATATTATTTGTAAGAGAATTTTAAGTATACACAGCAATATTACGTGTTATAATGTTTTTGGGTTTTTCCCCCAATTTTCTAAAAAGATTTATTTATTTATTTGAAGATTTATTTATTTATTTATTTGAAGATTTATTTATTTACTTATACAAGCACTGGGTACAGTCAGAAGCTCAGGAGGGTGAGAGAATTCACCAGGGTCACAGGGGAGAGCAGAACAGGCAGACTAACGAAGTACACTGCTGAGGGGAGCAGTGGGCGGCAGAGAGGTCTGTGTGCCATGTGGGACCCTCACCCTTTGGCTGGGGATCCAACTGGCGCTGCAGAGGCTGCGGGCAGCTTCACAAACCAGCACTCAACCACTGCACCACCAGGGGAGGCCCAAAAGATTTATTTATTTATGTATAAAAGAACTGGGGTAGATGCCAAGGGTGTGTGTGTCAGGGGGAGCGGTGAGAGGATTCACCAGAGACAGAGTGGGGAGCAGAAAAGGCAGACTGACTGAAATACACTGCTGAGGGGAGCAGTGGGTGAGACAGGAGAGGTCTGCTGTTCCATGTGGGTCACCTCCCTGGCTGGGGATCGCTTCATAATGCTGTGTCTTAACACCTTGTGCCACCAGGGAGGCCCCATTATGTTTGTTTTTTTAACCTGTCAGAGAGAGATACATACCAATTTCAGAATATTGGTTCTACTTCTGTGAAGGGAAGAACCGGAAGTCAATGGAGTGGGCCATTGTCTGTCACTGCCATTTTCTGCCTTTAAAAATAGGACTGAAGCACGTTGTAAATATTTATTAATCTGGGAGTGTTAGAGTGTCTTTCTAGAACTAGAAATTTATTTGAAATAATAGAACTAAAATGACAAATGACATAATGGTAAACATTTTATGATTATGTAGTTATTCCTAATATTAATTTAATAGTAATATTGTTGATTTTTTTTACTTTTTTTACTTTTATTAAACTGAAGTATTAATCAATTACATTTTGAAACCAAATTTTATTAAACATTTTTTTTTTTGCTTTTTTTCATTGATTCATCCAAAACATAAATAGGGTATCATTTGACTGAATATAACATGAATGTGAATATAAAGACATATTCATAGGGGAAACTTGGATAGTAGGATTCAAAGTCCTTGGTAATACTCCAGGGCCCTCCTTTCATCACCTGCTTTTCCACACAGGAGGCAGCGCAGGACGTGGTCCAGGCCACAGTGGCTGATGGATGACGGCACGTGCTCAGAACCTGACTTCTGTCGACTCACTTAACTTTCCCTGGATCCCCGCGCGGTGAGTACTCATGTTCTTGCTGTTGTAGATAAACCGAAGAGGCTAATGGAATGTGTCCCCTCACTTAGTGTCTGGGAGTTTGTCCTTCTCAGGAGAGCTGCCATGATTCAGGGTCCATAGGGACTCAGGGCAAAGCAAAGCACCCATTTCTCTGAGCCTCCTCCAGACATCACCTTCTCTCTCACCCCATATTGATATGAATTGCTAAATCCTCCTAAATTTGCCAGGTTTCTCCCCCTCTGCCACCTCTCCTCTTCACAGTCACCACTGTCCCCCCATGCCACTGCCTCTGGTGCGCTCTCTGCTTCCTTTTCTCCACCCAGGCAGGAGTTGAAAATCTCAGCATCACCTCCACCCCCGATGCACAGACACCTCGAACTCTTGGCCAAGTGGTTGACTTCTGTTCACTGTTCAGCCTTCATAGCAAGTATTATTTCTTTGGAGAAACATTCCTGTCCCCTGTAAACTTAAGTAGATATACTTCTCTATTCTCCTCAAAGAAACCTGCCACCACTCTTCACAGGACTAATGAAGTTTAATTAAACAATTATGTAAACTCTTTAGAGTTTGCTAGAATACAAACACCGTGTCTCAAGTCTCAAATCTGTTTTCGTTATTGCTGTAACCCCAGGGCAGAATACAGTGCCTGGCATGTAATGGATATTCAATTTATCTATATGGAATAACTGAAGGAGCACAAGAGGAGTGAATGAATGTATTTTCCTGTAATTAATGATGTGGTTGATGGCTGGATAGAAAGAGAACTCAGGCCTGAGTTGGTCTCTTACCTATGTCAGATGCATAAATGCCAAGGATGGGAAGCATACCCCAGAGTGGAAAATTGAGTATTTTCTTTATTTTTTAAAGATTTATTTATTTATGCATAGCAGAACTGGGGTGTATGCCAGAGGTGCAGGGGGTGAGAGGATTCACCAGTGACAGAGTGGGGAGCAGAACAGGCAGATCTACTGTAATACACTGCTGAGGGGAGCAGCAAGCAAGTCAGGAGAGGTCTGCTGTGCCATGTGGGTCACCTCCCAGGCTGGCTGGGGATCGAACTCATGCTGGAGTGGATGGCGATAGTTTGATAGTGTTGTCTTTTACCCCTGCAGCACCAGGGAGGCCCCTGGACTGTTTTCATCAGGAAAGGTAGTTCAGGTTACTACTAGAAGTCAAGGAGTGGAGCCAAACAAGCCAGAGAAGTAAGAAACGAAAAACTCAATGTCAAAATGGATGTGTCCATGGGCTTGCATTGCCCCATCTAAAGTGTTGGGGTGCACATAGCTGTAAAAAGAACAGATGTGTAGTTGATTTGTATTTGGGGATTTCTATTGTGAGTTCACTTGTCAAAATGATTAGTTATAAAACATTATTGTATCTACAAATCAATTGTGATCACTCAAAATGCAGAATCCAAGGTATCTAGAAAAGTACCTCTAGAAAAAGATTCTGAGTCAGTAGGTCTGGGTGAACTGGGGCTCAGGTGCAGTGAGAACTCAATTTCATAGACAGGTTCTTGGAAACTGTGACTTTATGCAAGACAGGTGACAAACCACGTCCTCAACCAAACCATGGCTTTTTGTTCAATGCTGGTGAGTTTTTTTTCTCCTCAATGCTATGGTGAAAGATGTTTGTTGAATGTCATGTAGAATTTGCTATATCAGCATTATACTAGAGAACAGGAATTGGGGAATAGAGGGATGGATGGAGAGGAAGGAACACGGTTCAAGAATCCCTGACTGATCACAGCCTTTGAACTAATGAAAACACAAACTATGATGAACATCTTTGTGATGAGTTTGTCAGTGGAGTCCCTTTAAGCAAGCAAGATGATGCAGAGTTATCACAGAAAGGGCATATCACACCAAGGACATCTGTATTGACTGCTGGCTTCCAGGTCTAACTCACATGTTCATGTAGATCTTGCTCCCTTGTCTGTATTTAGCCCTTGCTAGGTATAAATATCAATCTTGGCCTTTCATGCAGACTGCCTCTTAATTAAGCTCTAAAGCCATAGATATGGTTAGTCTCCAAACTAATAAATATAAGTTCTTTATGTTATTTTACAAAAGTACTCTTCAGGAGCAGAAGTATTTCTTCAAAGGCAATGGGAAAAAACTTTGGAGTTAGTCAAAAAGAGTTAAAGTGAGAAATGATGGAGCTGTTGAGCTGCCTGGAAAGATGGTGTGTTTACAGCAAGAAAATCAATGTTTCTAGACCTGGTTAAAAACTGGCCCCTCAGATGACCCCTTTGATCACAAAGCTGGCCTTGTCCTCATTCCATTACAGTGTCTCCTTGGGAATTTGTGTCTTCTTAGACATGCAGTGTTCATAGCCAGGCTGGAAATGCTGCCATGTGATTTTTGAATGCAAGAAACTTGTGATGCTGGATTCTCCCAGGATTTTAACTCTCTTGTCTGTGCAAATGGACTCAACAATAGATGGTCCAATGATGGGTTGCTGCAACTACCTTGGATATTAAGGGTCACACTCTTTGGCATGATGACTTGTGCCACAGGCTCGATAGATATGTGTCTACTCTGCAAAGGGTTTGCATTCTATAGTAGAGCTCCTTAAGGGAAGTTAGTGCCCGATACAGCTTGTGCATGAGGAATAAAATGGATTCACCAGCAAACCCATACCACTCTCCCGAGTCTATTGTTGATGAAAATTTCCTGGAAACGACTGAGATGGAGGTTGGTACACTGCACTTGATTCAAAGAGGGTGGTAGGGTGAATACTTTGGAAAGGAAAGAAAAAGTAGAGCAGAAGGTGACACTGGGCTGAGATGTAGTTTCAAAGAAACCTCTGCTGACCTCTGGGGGACTGAGAAGCTAGAGTGATCTCTAGGAAACTGGCTTGTTACAGGCTGTAGGGTAAGTAAAGTATCAGGCATTTCTGCCCTCCCATTAGGATTAATGAAAGATCCTTGCGGTCCTGAATGCATGGCGGGCACCTGGAGTAGGGTGTGGGCATGCGCAAGTGGGTACACCTGGGCTGAGAGATTGGGCTTATAAGGGTGGTGCAGCAGAGTGTGGTGTGGTGGTGCGGTGCCGAGGATGGAGGAGTGCGGTGGAGAGTGGCAGAGCGCAACGGAGTATGGCGACGACGAAGAGCATGAAGACAACATGGCTGCTAGAACCGGTAATGAACCAACCCGGCATGGGTTGGTTGCGCTACACAGGTCTACCCAGACCAATCATGGGCTGTAGGCTGGTTCATGAAGGAAATTTTCAGGGAACCTTTCAGTCCTCTTGACAGCAGAAGGGAATAAATCCTAACTCCCACCCTGATGGTGCTGGTAGGCACTGGGGCTGGCTCAGACAAGAGGATATCACAGTACCCCTGGGGATGATGACTGATGGCGACAAGCAAAGAATTCCTGTTATTGTGCATGGACTACATAGTGTGCCACTATCTTTGTAGCTCCCTTCTTTGCATATTTTAAAAGTTAGAGTCCCAAGCTTACTCCTATTTGCAGGGAAAAACAACAACAACAACTTGTTCATGTTTGGTGGGAGCCTGCAAAAGTAATTCTCCCAAGAAAGCCAGACACTCACAAAAATGACTTCCTGAGATGTCAGTACCCTGTGCTGGGTGAGCAGGGATTGCATCTCTGGAAGCTGAGAAAGAAGAATGATCCTTTGTAGGAACCAGCAGTCTTGATTGGTATCATCTGGGGAAACAGAGGCCCAGAGCAGACCCCAAAGTGCATGGCTATTCTAACCCACATGATGTTACTGGTTGACTACACGGAAGGAGGGGTGCGCATGGATCCATTCATTGTGTGTGATTTTCTGTTGGGTTTTGGTTTCCCTTCAGGCTGATTGTGGCATGAGTGCAGGGCTTGTCTGTTTCTCTGTGTCCAGCTTTGTGTCTGATACGGATACGTGTCCATTCTCAGTTTGTGATATTTGAATGAATGAAAAGAAAGCAGAATTTGAATTACTTCTTGCTTTGATGAGTAACTAACTCAAGCCCTAGAAAGTTCTCAGTAATTGCATTTGTAGTATTTCAGCTTTCTGTGGAGGAAACCAACATAAATCTATTTGGACACTGAAAACACTCTTCCAGTCCCAGTAGACTGATGCATATACTAGTGGGGCCAGTTCCTAGAGGCCAGATCGGAACCCAGCCCTCCTCTGGCCATCCCTCTCTCCAGGTGACGTGGTTCCCGGCACATCTGCTCTGTCATTTCATGTGTAATTAATGCTCTTCTGTGATAAGGATTTCTTTGGCAGGCTGTCCCGGCCAGCAGAGTCAATCTAGAGCCCTAATTACCATGAGTCTGAACTCCAGGCTTGGCTTTGAGGCCTCGGCTCTGATGCTGCACATGAAGAGCTCAGTAGCTCCTTTCAGGGAGGTAGGCGGGAGGGAGTTGTTATTGAAATTATGATCAAAGTCAGCCACTGAGACTGGGCTGTGCAATGGAAAATACATTGCTCTCTGTACTTAACACAGCCCTGAACTTGGCTGTTTCCTTTGTGCCTTGGACTAACATCCAGCCCCTGCCCCCAAGGAGAACCACTGGGGCTGTGAGACAATCTATGGCAGGCAGCTTTCCTTTCATTTGGATTTTCTCTCTTAGTAGAAGGGAGAAAAGAAATGGGCTGCTGAAAAATTAGGGAGAAGCTGCTTGTAATTCCCCCATTGGTTCACAGGTGATATGGATCCTCAGTAGCGCTGAGTGAAATAAATCAGAGGGAAAGGCAGATCTGAGATAATGTCACTCATGTGGGATACAGAGAAAACAATCATCAATAACAATGCAAAGGAACTGATGAAACTGAACCAAAACAAACCTAGAGATCTGACTGCAGGATTGAGGCTGTTAGAGGGGAAGGGAAGGTGGGGTTGGGTATAAGCTTGGGCCTTATGGTCTAGGATGGGGGACTTCGGGGAGGGCTTGGTCTTTGGGGCAGTGCAGTGACCTGCCTCTAAGTTGTGATTGGATTTCCCAAGTCATATACTGTGTTGTAAACCGGTGTCGCTTTAGGGAAAAATAGCAATAGCCCTGAGGATAATAGTGTTTTCCAAGTGTTTTTAGGTAGGAGGCAGTGCATAAAGTCCAGCATTTTACTATTCTTCATTTACTGATGAGCAAACTGCCAACTGGCAGGGCTGAAGCTCAGACCCAGGTCCCTTGGGCCCTATGCTCATGCTTTTCACACTATGTTATTCTCTCTTTGAGATGCATCTCCTCAGGGTGGAAGCCTTGGTCAGAATGAAGACGTTAAAAAAGCAACCCCCAGAGAAACACCATTTTCTCATGTTCCCAAGGGAGTGTTCTGGCAAACACACAAACATGTTTTCAAAGAATGTCAAATTTGTACTGATTGCAATTTGGGGTGGATTTTAGCTCTGATGACAGCACCTGTTGCATCAGTTATGGGAGTCCTTGTGCTGTTCTGGTTAGAGCAAGTTGACAGACAACTCCAGACAAATCCATGTCCTGCTAATCCCCCCTCATCTGCCCCTGGCATGTGGCTGCTATTCTAGGCTGAAGTGTATCCCTAGGCGGAAATCCCATGACCTTCCCCTCAGATCTGTTCCAGTCCATTTGTCTGTATCATTAGCATCATTCTTAGGTCTCTCTTTAAAAGCTTTAAGCAATCTCTCCTTCTATGAAGACGTTGTTAGCTTAATCATCACTATAATTATTCACATTTGTGAAACGTGCTCCATTTTCAAAACTCATTCACCTACTTGGTTCTCAGTGTATCTTGGGTCAAGGAGGGCAGCAATTGACTCATTTCCTCAGCAAATATTTGTCTCCTCTTTGCATTAAAATAATCATTTCTACTTTATAGATGTCTACTGATAATTGGAGAGAATAAATCACTTTCTGTGCACCTCTCAGTTTTTTTTTTTTAATAGAGACATGTTTTATTTATTTATTTGTTTGTTCGTTTGTTTTGTTTATACATGCACTGGGTACAGTCAGAAGCGCGGGAGGGTGAGAGAATTCACCAGAGCCAGAGCGGGGAGCAGAGCAGGCAGAAGGACCAAAGCACACTGCTGAGGGGAGCAGCGGGCGGCAGGAGAGGTCTGCGCGCCATGTGGGACCCTCCTCTGGTGGCCGGGGAGCAGCTGGGAATCGAACTGGCGCTGCAGAGCCTGCGGGCAGCTTTGCAACCCAGCGCTCAACCGCTGCACCACCGGGGAGGCCCTGCACCTCTCAGTTTTATGCCAAGTTTAAGGCTTTTCAAAATCTGCCATTGTTCTTGGGTGGCAGAGCATGTCCTAAGCTTTGTTTCCTGAGTCATATAGCGGTGAAGCCCGCTGCTCATACAGACAGCCTGCAGACCAGCTCATGCATCTCACAGTGTCTGTAATCAGGAATCAAATAGTTCATTTGCATTACTCGACTAATCCTTTGAAGAATGATGCTTTTATTTTCTTTATGAAGAATCCTTGGAATGGTCCATAAACTCCCCATTTCTAGCCATTGCCTACCTCACTATCCCAACATCTTCATGTTCTTACTCTCCTTATCTTCCCTTCCACTTCAATCTTTGCTGATTTCCATGTCCTTTCTCCCTGTGCTGAAGGTCTCAGCTTCACAGTTGCTATCTCAGTGATGTCTTCATGGACACCCCCCACCAAAAACTCTGCCCTGGGCTCTCTTAGTGCCAAGTTCCTCCCCCCATTGTACACATTGCACCTTGTAGAAGCAAGAAGGGCACAGTGCAGGTTTTCTATGATTCTGTGCAGACAGGTGAAGGAGGAGTCCTAGGAGCCCTCCGTGGGTTTTGCAGGCTTTTATTGGGATTTTACCAGGCACACAGCAGGCAGGGGTGCAGGCCTTCCAGCCCCCAGCAAGTCTCCACTATCACTGGGCTCTCTGGCATTCTCATGGTCTCTGCTAGTTCTGCTCTTGTTCTCTTGTTCTCCTTCTGGTGGTCTGGTCCTCTGGCATCCCATGATGCTGCCCTTATGAGCCCAGTCTCTCAGCCCAGGTGTAACCCATCTATGCATGCCCACACCCCACTCAGGTGCCCGCCATCAGGCATGCATTCAGGACCACAGGGATCCATCATCAATTCCAATGGTGGGAGGGCAGAAAAGCCTGACAAATATTTACCCTACACACTTCCTCTTACATGTGCATTTATATCAGCTTTGATTGTGTGGGCTGAACCTGCTGGGTAAGATGCCTTTCTTTGCTCATCGCTGTGGGCTTATTTCTTATCAGGGTCCCCTCCAGGTGCCTGACCACATAGATGAGTACTCCAAAAGTAGATATAGTTTAATCCTAGGTATTTTTTTTCCCCTAGTGTGATTGTAAATGGTATTGTTTTCTTAATTTCTTCCCCTTCTAACTCATTGTTTGCATGTAGGAAAACAACTGATTTTTTTTTTTAAGATTTATTTATTTATACAAGTACTGGGTACAGTCAGAAGCAGGGAGGGTGAGAGAATTCACCAGAGCGGGGAACAGAACAGGCAGACTGACGAAATACACTGCTGAGGGGAGCAGCAGGTGTGGCAGGAGAGGTCTGCCCGCCATGTGGGACCCTCACCTGGTGGCTGGGGATCGAACTGGCTCTGCAGAGGCTGCTGGCAACTTCTCAGCCCAGCGCTCAACTGCTGCGCCACTTGGGAGGCCCGGCAACTGATTTTTGTATAGATTTTTATAACCTGCCACTTTGCTGAACTACTTCTTGTTTTGGTTAGTTACTCAGTGGAATCTTTAGGGTTCTCCCTGTATGTTTTCATTTAATCTGCAAGTAATCATAGCTTTATTTCTTCTTTACCAACTTGGAATAAGTCAGAAGGAGAAAGAAGAGTATTGAATGTTATCACGTATAAATGGAATATAGAGAAACCAAACAAAGCATCATATAAAGCCAAATTTAAAAACTAACCCTCGGAAGCTAACCATACAACTGAGGCATCAAGAGGGGTGGGTGGGAGGAGGGGTGAGAGCAAAGTGGGCAATGAGCACAATGGACTATGGTGAGCAACTGTGGGTGCTTTGGTTGTGGGTGTGCTGTGGTAACAATTCCTGAAGGGGAGGGATACTGTACTTCCAAAATACAGAAAAATAATGTAAACCAATGTCATCTCACTAAAAATTTAAAAAATTGTCATATACCTGAAAACAAAACAAAACAAAAAATAAATAAAAACAGATATTAGGTGAATTTGCGGAAATAAAGCTCACCATTGCTGGTACTTCAATGTTCTGGGTTAATGGAATAAATCCTGAATCCATTTCCAATTGCTGCAGTAACACGTTACCATAAATGTCATGACTTGAAACAACATCCATTTATTATCTTGCTATTGCCTGGGTCAGAAGTCTGGACACAGTTTGACTCAGTTGGGCTGTCTATTCAGAGTCTCATGAGGTCACAGTTAGTATGTGGCAAGTCTGGGCTATTATCTTGGAGAGAATCTGCTTCTGGACTTCTCAGGTGGTTGCTAAAAGCCTGTCTGCATGGTTGCGAGCTGTTGGACGGGTGCCACTTGCAGCTCTTAGAATCTGCATTCCTCAGACCATGGGGGAGAATTTTCCTTGTGCTTATAATCTTTTGGTCTCCCCTTATGACTCATCTCTCTGATTTCCTCTTTCCCCCTCTTCTGATTTTCAGAGCTCATGTGATTATACTCACCTACCTGGGGACTTAGAATAATCTCACCATATGGACATATCCTAGGCACTCAGGCAGAGCACATTCAGAGGGCCATTTTTCTGCAGATCATAAAACCAAAGTGTCTATGCATTTGTACATAACTTGCCTTAGTGAAAAGAACAGTGTGTGTGGATTTCACCTCACTTCTGCAGATGCCATAGTAATTGGAAGATAAATTCCCAAGAGTTGGAGCTAATGAAATCGGGGATGGCATGACCTCAAACCATTTAAGATAATGATCCTGTCACTTCATTCCTTCGTGGAGGTGACATTTTGTATAAATGTGCCTATTCCTTGTGGATCAGGAGAGCTTGTTGAACCAGGCCCACAAAAGGGACACAGAGATAGCTGCCACCTCAAAAGTTGGTGGCCCTTGCTGGCATGTTTTTTATTTTTTTAAATATTTATTTTTGCATAAAAGAACTGGGGTGTAGGCCAGAGGTGCAGGGGTAGTAAGAGGATTCACCAAAGACAGAGTGGGGAGCAGAACAGGCAAATCTATTGAAATACACTGCTGAGGGGAGCAGCAGGTGAGACAGGAGAGGTCTGCTGTGCCACGAGAGTCAGCTCCACAGTGGTGATAGCGCTGAGAGTTAACCCCTAGGCCACCAGTGAGTTTCCCCTTATTGGCTTATAACTGCTTTCCCTTGTCACAGGAATGCCACCAAGTCACTAGTGGGACCCTCGCCTGGTGGCCAGGGATTGAACCGGCGCTGCAGAGGCTGCGGGCAGTTTCACAACCCAGTGCTCAACTGCTGTGCCACCAGGGAGGCCTGAATACCTGATTTTAATAAAGGCTTGACTGGGTTAATTGTGCGTGTGTGTATGTATGTATGTGTGTGTATATATATATATGAAATATAAGAGTTTGACATTTTGAGCTTTGCGCATGATTCACCAAGGCAGCAGAAAGGACACAATGCAGAGATGAGTTATATTTTTATTGCTCTGTTATCTCTGTCATTTAGGAATGACTGTAGTAATGACCTCAGTCAAGACTGGAGTAGCCACTGCTACCTTTCATTGAGGAACAGCACATCTGCTATTTTTTGTTTTTTCCTGTGGATGTTGCTTCATGATCACAAGGTGGCTGCCAAAGTTCCAGATATCACAGCCACTTTTACAACAAGGAGAAAGAGAGAACAGTTGTTCCAATCATATCTTTCCATTGCTAGAGAAGAAAAAAATTTTCTAAGAGCTCCTAGCCGAGTCCTTTCTTCACCAAAACCATGTCCTGGGGTCAATTTGTCAGGGAGTTCCAGAAAGTATATCTCACGTCTGGTACTCAATACAGAGGAACCTTCAGTGAGGTCAAGTTTGATAAGAAAAGAGGGGCAGTATATAATAGGTAGACAACTGTTAGTACTGCCATTGCTTGTATGCTGTTTGCCTTAGCTGTTCAAAGTGGTCATGCCTCAGTCTCCATTATGTCATACTTTCATATTTTCTATTGTCCTGCAAGAAAAGTAGATAATCAAAATTACAAGAGATGAAGTCAGAGATATTTTGAAGATTAAATAATGTGTGGGGGGGGTGTTAAAAATGAATCCTAACTTTTAACTTGGCAAGTTATTTAACAACTTAGAGCTTTTCTTTGCTCTTCTGTGAAATGGAAATGATAATAATGATATCACAGGATGGCTGTGAGGATTGAGTGACATAATGTGTATTTGCCAGGACACAGGAAGCACTCAGTAGAAATAACAATTGTTATTGTAATTGCTATGGTTTTTTAAGGGCATGTGATTTTTTAAAAAGATTGATTGATTTATGCATACAAGAACTGGAGTAGAGGCCAGAGGTGCGGGTGATGAGGGGATTCACCAGAGACAGAGTGGGGAACAGAACAGGCAGACTGACTGAATTACACTTTTGAGGGGGGCAGTGGGAGTATCAGGAGAGGTCTGCTGAGCTATGTGGGTAGCTCCCTGGCTGGGGATTGAGCTCATGCTGCATTGGCTGCGGACAGCTTCATAGTTTGCGTCTTAACCCCTTGCATCACCAGGGAGGCCCTGAGAACATGTGATTTTTCCAATGGACTGTAGAAGTTTAACTGTGAAAGATGGAAGTGTTAGACCTAGCCCCCTCCCTCCCAGTGTTAAAGACCTAGAATGTGGAGTAGCTGCCCACAAACTGTCTGTGAAGATGCTCCTTTGTTTCCTGCAGTGGCATTTTGGAGTTCTGCCAATTTTGTTGGTTCACTATTACCAGCAAGGGCTGTGTGAGAAAGGTAGCCATTCATTTAACTCCGCGATTGGCAAACTTTTCCTCTAAAGAAATGGGCAGTTAATATTTTAACCTTTGTAGGCAAAACTCTTTGTCATTATAGCTTCAAAGTAGCCATAGACAATATTTTATTTCCAACAACCCTTTATTTGTGGACATTGAATTGTGAATTCCATGTAATTTCCATTAGTTACGAAGTTATATTCTTAGATGTTTTTTCAGCCATTTAGAAATGCGAGAACTACTCCTAGCTCATGGGCTGTATGAAAATAGGTGAATGGCTGCATTTGACCTGTGCATATTTGCTTCCACTCCCTGGATCTAGTCAATGTCATCTTGTCATTGTTTCTCTCACAGTAGATTTTCATTCACACCCTCACCCCTGCAGTCTGCTTCCTGATTAAATACTGTGGATTTCTATATTGCCAAGTGGAATTTCAATGTGCGAAGTTTTAATTCCTATTATTCTAATGGTAGCTTAGTATTCAAAAGCAATGGAATTTATTTCACATTGTGTAAGTGGACAATATAGCTTTAAATAAACATAACTAGATGCAGTTAGAATGTTTTCCATTTATGAGGAAGTCAGGAATAACATTACGCCCTCAACAGGTGCTGGGCAAGATTAGTCTGATGAGCCACCTCTGTGTGTCCTCCTTTCTGTGTGATCAGGTTGGGCACATACCACACAGGCCTCAAGTCCACTTGCATATTTTGTAACCTGAATAATCCCCTCAAGAGTAAATAAATGCTACGCTGATACCTCGAGGATGAAAATGAAACCATGTTTGTTCCTTCCTTTTGTTCAGTTTTTTCACACTTCCAATCCAATTACTCAGGCCCCACCACCATCATGGGCAGCAGCCTTGATGTCACGCTGAAAATGAGAGACAGCAGCTGTCAGAGCTGTTGGGAGCCTTTGACTTGTTTCCATGTAGCAAGAAAGGCATGCTGGTCTGCTATACAAGGGAGAGGATGAGCCCTTCTCAAAGCAGGGCTTGTGAGCAGCTCTGAGATCGCCTTGCTTTCCCCTTGCTGTTTTACACAGAATCAGACCTGAAGCTGCAGCAGAATATTTAATGTCAGAGATGGTCCTCAAACTAGGCAGCTGTTGAACATAGAAAAACTTGAATAAAGTGCAGTGTGTTTGTAATGATGGGAAGGTATAGAGATTTGTGTTAGACAAGGAAAGTAGATGAGGGGTCTTGGATGATAGTTTGATCAACAGTTCAACAGTCGTGATGCTTCTGGACTAGAGTTGAATTTTCACATGCATCAAGTATGAAAATACTACTTAGCCCTACCTTCATTACCTGCCCTGTCATTTCATGTTATGTGTTGACTTCTGTCCTTTTTTATTTGGAGACTTTTTGAATTTTTCTACCCTCTTAGCCCCCAAATCTCTCCCAGTTTTGATTCTAGTTAACAGATCCAACCAATTTAATCATTGCTGGCATTATTGAATGCTACACCGAGCACTTGTTCATCTTACCATTTCATTCTTGCTGTTACCCTTTGCAATAGCTGGTAGTAATATGATTCCCTATTTGTGATGGGGGAATCAAGACAATGTCAGTGAGTAATTTTCTGAAGTGAATGGGGAAACTGGATTTCAACCCCAGTACTTGGGGACCATCGCCGACATGTCCTTTACTAAGCCATTGGTTCTTAAACTTGAGTGTGTCTCAGTTGCCCATGAAAGATTTGTAAATCCGATCTCTATAAGTGTGATGCAGTTGCTCTGGGGCAGGACCCAGGAATCTGCATTTATAACCAACTCCCACTAATGAGAATGACTGGTTTTTGGCCCACACGTTGAGAACCACAATTAAAGTTAGAAATATTATCCACATTGTCTAATTGCTTAGTATCTGCAAATGTTTTGTGGTTATACAATGGTACCTAAAGGTAAAGCCCAGTGCTTCCTAGAGCATTAGCTGAGCCAAACTAATGTCATTTCCTGGGGATCAGTAACACACACATGGGTGCACACACACACACAAGAATGGTTGGGTTGCTACTTGACAAAGGTGGTCACTGCTTTGTAGAGCTCACTTCTGCCAGGAAGCAGGAGGCATCTTCCTGTGATAGACAGGTTATCTCTGGAGGGTCAGGCTGTTCTTAAGCAGAAGAGTGAGGTTCAGGACAGTGAGTGTGAATTCAGCCTCAAGGAGGTCACCTGAGATACTCCTGGCTGACAGCATGCAGTGGCCAGAGCAGATCGCTATTTCACAGGGGTGACCCTATGCTCAGGAGGGAGCAGGGAGTGTGATGGAGATGCTTAAAATGATTTCAGGGGATGCAAAAGGAAAAAGGAAGCAATGGTCAAGAAGAAATGGTCAAGAAGAAACTCTAGAATAAAGTCTGTTTTTTGCAGGTAATGCTCCGTGTGTGATGATACACTTTCTTTTGAGCTCTCTGTTCATTTATAACTATCACCGACTTTCCTTCAGAGACTTTTTCTTTTATATCCAGTTATAGAATGCTGGAAATAACCTCTTAGATGTTTAAAAAAACTGATTACATGCTTCATTGCTGTTCTTTGTCTTTATTCTTGCTGCAGACATTGAAAGTGCTTAGTGTCAACCCAGACAAACAAATGCCGTGACTATGACCCTCTACACTGTTGATGTGAAAGTATCAGTTATCGTTCCCTACAATCTACAGAAAATAAAACAAAATCCAAATTATATAGTTAGCCTTACCATTCACCAAACTCTTACCAATGTGGCAGTGATTGTGGTGGGTGATTTTATGTGTTCACCAGGCTTTCTTCTGGAAGACTTGATGTCTCATTAGAGGATTGTTAAGAAAATCTTTCTAGGGTTTATTGTTTTAGTTTTGTCCGACCCTTTGTTTTGTTTCTCTAGATTTCATATAGAAACAAACTTTTCAGCATTTTTCTTTCTCCTTCTGACCTGTTTCACTGAGTGTTCTCCCCTCCAGTTCCATCCATGTTGTTGCCTCTGATTCACATATAATATTGTAACCAATGTTACCTCAATAATAAAGAAAAAATATTTACAAAGAAGGCCAAATTTGAGCTGAGTACAGAAACATAAATGCAAGTTAATTTGACAAAAGGGGAAAGATTTTTGGCATTGGTTACCCAGGCATTGAACAGATACTTACCAAGTATCTGCTAGGATGCTGGGTGCTCTTTCCGACTGTGGGATCAGTAAGTTAGAACCTGTAGTGGCTGACACTTTGGGGTTCAGAATTTGTTGAAAGAGACAGAGGTCAAATAAAGAATTCTACGAATACTTTATTCCCATCGTAACAGGACAGTAATGGAAAGGAAGTGCAGGGTTCTATGACTGTATGACGTGGTGGGAGACTGAGTTCAACTTTGGGCTTAAAAAAGTCTCCAGCTCAAATTGAGGCCTAAGGAAGGGAGCAGTTGACTGAATCTTGGGTGAGGGAAGATTCCAGAATGGGTGAAACCTAAAGACTTAATGCTTCTAAGGAAGTGCTAGGAAGTAAAAGGAGGTCAGCGATGCAAGAGAAGGAGAGGCATGAGGCCCAAGTGAGCAGTGCTACTTGGTCATGTGGGCCCAAGCAAGCAAACGATTTTATTTATTTTTAAAGATTTATTTATGCATACAAGAGCTGGGGTACAGACCAGAGATGTGGGGGTGAGAGGATTCACCAGAGACAAAGTGGGGAGTGGAACAGGTAGATTGACTGAAATACACTGCTGAGGGGAGCAGCTGGTGAGGCAGGAGAGGTCTGCTGTGCCATGTGGGTAGCTCCCTGGCTGGGGATCAAACTCTTGATGCAGTGGCTGCAAACAGCTTCATAGGTTGTGTCTTAACCCCTTGTGCCACCAGGGAGGCCCACAAGCAAAGAATTTTAAAAATGCTGAAAAAGGGCCTCCCCTGGTGGCGCAGGCGCTTGTGCGCCACACTGTGAAACTGTCCGCAGCCTCTGCAGCGCGGGTTCGATCCTGGCTGGCCGGTGAGGGTCCCACATGGTGCGGCAGGCCTCTCCTGTCTTGCCCGCTGCTCCCCTCAGCAGTGCGTTTCGTCAGTCTGCCTGTTCTGTTCCCCGCTCTGTCTCCGGTGAATCCCTCTCACCCTCCCGCGCATCTGATCTGTACCCTGGATCTTCTATAAATAAATAAATAAATCTTAAAAAAAGAATGCTGAAAAATAAATGTGCACCAGCAATCCTCAGTGTCCTCAGTGTATGTAGTACTCAGAAAGTCCTACTTTTTAATCTCGACTTTGGAATATTACAATTTTTACTATTGCTATTATTGTTATTGTCATTTTACTATTACTATTAATCTTCTGGTTCCCTCCTGATATTGAGGAAAATCACTTTGAAAGTTATAGCTTGTCTCCTTTGGTGGGAGGAGAATGAATATCTCAGTGTAAAACCTTCTAGTAATATCTCATTGTGATCCAGATGACTGACCATAGTTTGAGAATTCCTGGATCTAAATTGTTTTGGCACAGGCCAGAGTCTCAGTTCAAGTTTGTGATGAATTACAATGAATTATTTTGGATGTCACAGTCTCCAGCTTAGTTTGAGGGGATAATCAATACATATGAGTAAAGTCATTAAGTATTTGTCTTTCTCCTTCTGACTATTTCACTTAGCATCACCTCCTCCAGGCCCATCTATGTTGTCACAAAGACAAGAGTTCATCTTTTTTATAGCTCAGTGGTATTCCAGTTTGTATCTACACCATATCTTCTTAATCCACTCCTCTGTCTTTGGGCACTTAGATTGTCTCCATGACTTGACTGGACAAAGAATGCATGTATCTCTTCGAATAAACATTGTACCACAGTGCCACATTAACCTAGGCACTCAGTAATAATTTGTTGAGTGACTATTCTGGGTAAGAATCAAATCATGAACACTTAGCAGTGATCCTTGACATACCCTTTTATTTTTCTGAAACCAGAACACCTTAACGATTTCATTACCAAAATATTGTTAAACATAAACTAACAGATTGTTGCAATACAATGGAAGCTGCACATGATTTTGTGTCTGTCATTACCTTCTGACTGGAGCCCTGATAACCTGTGACTATTACCACTTAAATTCCAGTCCACGAGGAGGTATTTTTCCTATCATGCAAAATTACCCTTTTAAAAAGGGATTGTATTCTGAACTCTCCAGTGGCATGTTTTTTGATTAGGTTGGAGGAAAAGAATTCAACTTTCTCCTTTCCTTTCTGCTTTTCCTCATTTCTCCCTCTATATTAGCATGGAGATTGTTATGTCACTTCTCCACCTCCCTTGTGGCTGAATCTTCAAAGCTCTCAGATTCTCTTTTCAAATTGGCATAGTCCTTTGAATTTTAATGTCCGTCATCTTCCTACAAAATACATAATTTCTTCCTCTTCTGACTTAAATGCCACTTTTGCATTAAGAGCAGCATTCTGTCGTCATGAAAAGCACGCCGAATCAGAGAGCACCAGTCCTCTGGATACCTTGCTCCTCCTCTCTTGCTGTCTGTGCACACCTGGGGCATTGATCCTTCTAGTTGGCATGCCTCAGACAAAGTTGGGCAACTTTGTTCTTTTCACCGAGGAAGGTCAGGATACATGTTTTTCACTAGGGCTGCCTCAGGTGGTGAAGACTTAGAAATTGTAGCTTGCACTTCTTTTTTTCAGTAAAGGAAAATTTCATGAGAATGTTGAAAATTAGCATTCCCAATCTAGGAGGACTCTTCCTGCAGGCAGAGAGCAAAATGGCTGAAACACATTTTCCTGGAGTGCGTGAACACTAATTAGTAAAAATGTAGTGCCACAAGAAACAACATAATCAGAAATTCCCTCTTCCTCAAGGTAAGATGAGCTGGAGTTGGTTGAGTTTGTCATTACTTAAGCCAAAACTTTGTGTTGGTTGTCCAGTGGGGGGGCGGGTAACAACTCCAAGGCATAGAAGCACAAAACCATCACCTTCCTGTGCTTGGATTGGGTGGGAAATCAGACAGGGGCAAGCCAACATAGATTTTCCCTGTTATAAAATCTGCGACTTAACTGGAAAGAAAGTTTGGTGTTGAATTGATGACTAGAGTAAGAATCATCTGTGATGGTGGCTTTTTATTTCTGTATGCCTGATGCTTTGATATCTGGCACTTTCTTAATTGCCCCTCCAGGGTTAGGTAATTCACAGAGATGACAGACACCTTGCTCAAGAGTTCCCCTTCTCTGTATATGCAAACCAACCATCCACAGTCCATATCCCAGCATTCATTATTGGATTTTTATTCTCCCAGCCACTGTTCTACCAAACAACTAGAGACAACCTCTAGGCCCCATACCCGGTGGAACTTACTCACATTGGCCAATCTGAAGCCCATTTACCTACCTTGCTTGTTCTTTCCTGCAGGAACCATAATAAAGGTGGTTACCCACATTTTCCTTGTTTCTCCCTGCCCCCTGAACAACCCTGGTACCTCTCCCTGTGCCCCCACTCCCACATGGTGTGGCCACACCGTCTGTTTCTATTTCTGGGGATCTGTAAATATAAGCTTCTTCCTTCCTGCAGTCATTTCTGTGCCCGCATTTCTTAACATCCTTAAACAAAACCTGTATACATTTTTTAAAAATCTGAATGTCTTGATTCTCATGTCTGGTGTTGATGTTGGTTGGTAGTCAGAATGTCTAGCCTGTGGATCTCTGAAGTTGTTCTTCCAGTGGTGATTGGACTTCCTCACAATGTGGCAGGTGAGCAAGTAGAGGCAGAGAAGTACAGGGGATTTGCATGACTTTGACCTGAAAGTCACACAGTGTCACTCTGTCATACCTTTTGGTTGAAGCAGACACCAAGGTTCAAGGGATTTGCGCAAGATGGGAAAAGTGTCAAAGTCATCTTGTGAAAGGAACGTGCGGACTGAGAATTGTTATGATGACCATCTTTTGAAAATGCAGGTTCCCCAAGGTTTGCATCCCTTGCATGTCTTCTAAGGGGTCATATAGAAGATCCTAGAAGGAAAAAATAGAAAGGCCCACCACACTCTAGAAGCTTGCTAGCCTGAGTGCATTTTGGTTGAGAAATTTGGGAAGACTTTGATATAAATTTTAGTTCTTTTGATTGTGTAACATTGGGGAACTCATGAATCTCCCTGAGTTTCAATGTTCTTGGCTAGAAAATGTGTCTGTTAGCAACACTGATTTCAATGGAATGCTGTGAAGTTTAAAATAGGTCTCCCATGTAGAGCATATAGCATCATGCTTTTCTAACTATCATTATGTAGTTGTTCATTGTTGCATCTATCTTTTACCTTTTGTAGGACTTGAACTTGAAAGGACAATGAGATATATTACTCTTATCACTAATGGCAGAAAGCAGGGTCATAGTTGGTGAGGAGGAGATACATTATAGGTTTTACTCCAAGTGGAAAAGTTCTGATTACAAGACTTGGGATGAAGTTCTAGTCTTAGTATTTCCTAATCTTGGGATTTTAGAAGACCAACCTCCTGGGTTTCCTTATTTGTAATACATAATCAATAATCACCTACCTGTTCTCCTATTGTATGATTATGCTGATGATGCTAAGGGAGCCTGTCCCGGATATCTGGGCACCACAGGTCAACAACCTGCAGCCATGTAGGTGAGAACTGCTTTTGAACTTGAGTCTCACCTTATAGCCCAAGCTTTATACTCTACACAGCAGATGCTGATTCTGAAAATCCTTGCTGTCCCTGGTCCTTGACTGAGCTTTTCATAGATATATCTGTAGGCAGGAGGGGGACTGTTGTTATAACCCATTCTCTAAAAGCAACGTGACAGCACTGAGAAGAGTGAGAATATCTCCATCTAGAAAGAACTTGAGAATGCCCCTTCTGCCCATAGAGGAAGTCAGTAGCACATTCCTTGTCAGCAGCCTGACAAAGGGGCAGGGGCGGGGGAGGGCTGTGATTTCTTAACTAGCTTTATTTTTGCCACTGTGAGTTATGCTCTGTCACTCTGGATTGGCATTCAGTATTGAAATGGGTTCAGAGCCAGCAGTGTGTCTTGTGTTTAGAGTATGGGTTGGTTTTGATTTTGTTCATTGGACATTAGAAACTGAGGCTGGCAAGAGATAAACTTTTTTACCCTACTTATTGTGATGGCTCTGTATTTTTAATTACAAATGAAGAGTTTTGTAAGCAGGTAAAAATTGTTATTTATTAATTTATGCATACAATAACTGGGGTGCAAGTCAGAGGTTTGGGGGGGGTGAGAGGATTCCCCAGGGAGAGTGGGGAGTGGAACAGGCAGGCAGACTGAAATACACCGCTGAGGTGAGTAGTGGGCGAAGCAGGAGAGGTCTGCTGCGCCATCTGGGTTACTCCCTGGCTGGCCGGGGATCGAACCTGTGCGCGGTGGCTGAAGATAGCTTGACAGCGCTGTCTTTAAGCGCTGTCTTTAATCCTTGTGCCACCAGGGAGGCGCAGAGGTGGTAAAATTTGTAGCTTCTCAGTCTGTTTTGTTGAGAGATGAACCATGTAAGGAGATTGATTATGTGTTGTAGTCACAACTGTTGAACCATTACTGAGTGCTGACTGTGTGCTGTCTCTCACTAAGGAAATGCAGGTGATGACTCACTTCCATCTTGCCACAACCCAATGAGGGGACTGTTCCTGTGAACCCTGTTTCACAGAAAGAAGCTGAAGGTCCCACAGCTAGTAAGGGGTGGTATCTGGAGCCTGTGTTCTTTGTCACCATGGATGCTGACTCCTATAGGGAAAGAGCAGAGAGATCCGCAAGCCTGCGGGCTAGGGAGGGTCTGCCTGTAGTTAGGAAGACCTGCATGACCCTCCCACTTTTATCATAAACCTGTTTGGGGATATGGGGAGCTACAATAATGATCCTGCAGGTGAATTTTTTATCTTGGGGCTTACCATTCGATGTGTCAGTCACTTCAACAAGGGAAGTGTGTGGGGATTGGTTCCTCTCTTCATTTTAAGTGAGCACTCAGCTCTCACTGTAAAATGTACTCTTTCTGCTGAAAAGGCAATTGTCTAAATTTCATGAAGTGTTCACATGACTAGAAGTTGTCTTCAACCTATAGATTACCCAAGGAAGAAGTCATCTGTGTAAATCTCAAAAGATACTTTTTCTATGGGGAGAGTACTAGTTTCTAATGAAGGATTTCAGGAATGCATCTACCTACCTCTCTAAGTGGTACTTGGGAAGGAGGGGAGAAGGCTGGTAAAAACTACCAACTGGTTGTTGACTTTTTTAAAGTCTGGTCCAGAGAGTCCCTCCTTAGTTCCATCTCTGCATGGCGTCTTACATTGCATTTGAAATTTCCTATCATCTGTGTGCAGTATAGATTATTTTAAAATGCAAAGCCTTAGGCCATGAGATTTGGAAGGGAACTTCTAAGCATTGAATGCGCATGTGTCAGGGGATGCCTCTAGGTAGGGCCGGGTTGTCTGATGTGTTCCCATGAATGATATTGCCTCGGGCCCTGAAGATGCGAGCACTTTTCATGAATACGAAGTTCTGTACAGCATACTAATTTTACAAGGTGATGAAGTTTAACATAATAATCAAACTTCATAAAAACAGTTTCCTGTTTGACAAAAATTGACAGGGATTGGCCAAATGTAGAATTTCCAGGTTAGGTGATCTGCTCTGGAAGTGGCCTGCTATTAAAAGTACATTTTAGAATATCTTTTATTGTCAAGCATGGACATAACTTAGGAAAAGGCCATTTTTAGTTCAACGCACAGCTTATTTACAATTCCGTATGGGTGTTTTTCTGAGAAAATGGCTGATGAATTGATGAATGCAATTTGCCTCTGCTTGCTGGGTTCTTCTTTTGGCTTTCATTGTAATCAGAAATGTAAACAATTTTCATTGATGGCATCACCATAAACCACGGTGCACTTCTTTCACCATCTGACAGTGGTGCCTTCCTTGTGAGGTTGATCTGTCTTGATCAACCTTTAATACTTGGCTTACCTCTTGAAGAATTGTGACTTTGGAAAATCCCACACAGAAAATGTCTCTGATGTACAAACCAGTGTGTAGAGATGCTTTTCTGTCCTATAAGACTTGTTATGTCTTAGAATTTTGCAGAAGGCTTGGTAAAACACCTGCTTGTACTTACCTGTTTAGGACTTACCTGCTTGGATCCCCTAATGGCAGGGCATATGATGTAATATCATGCAGACATTCTGTGTTTGTGTTTCTTTGATGATTAAAAGTAATCTTCTCATTAGGAGTAAATGTCTGATCAGGGACCACATCTTAGATGCAGGTGTGAGATCAGGCTTCTGAAAGTGCTTGTGGGTCCATGAAAAGCTCGCTAGTCCTGCCTGTATTCATGATTCTTTTACTGGCAGCTCACAGTCCCACCATGACTGCGAATGAGCAAATGAGCCTAGACTTCCACTGGAAAAAGCAAAGTCCTGGTGTTATTATGAGGAGTGTGCCAACATGGGGAGCCTTGCTCATTCAGTCCCCTTAGAAATGGTACCCTATAGTTTTCAATAGATTTTCAAGGTAAAGACTCTACTAAACAGTTGCCTTGGACAGAAAAGAAATAGCTGTGCCAGCTGTAGCTCCCTTGGAGATCTGGAGTTTGTCTCCCCCCCTGAGCAGTAAATGCCCTCAGGATGGGCTCCAGGTCCTCTCCATCCCCATGTGCCCTGCCTGGTGCACAGCAGGGGGCCAGTAAAAGATTGTTAGGGTGGGATTAATGGCATTTGGGGAATCTGATCCTTTTAAACTGTCTCTTTCAATCACGCGTGCTTCTTTCATGTACTCATCTGTCAGGTATCAGGACTATCACTGATCCTCAGGGACATGCAAATCTAAACTGTCTCTAGGAATTGGTTAACTAGCCCCAGGAGGGCCAGTTTCTATCTAGCCAGAAAGTTTTTGAACATGTCAATGACTCATAAGGTACAGAAAACAGCAAATTAATTGGACCTAGGGTGAACAGAGGTGGTATAAACCACCTTGACGAAGGTGGCCCAGTCACATAACCAGTAGCACAGGTTCAGGAAACAGACATTAGGGCAGCCAGGTTCTGGAATGGTAAAGGTCTAGTCTAGAGGGTTCTGGGTTCCAGGTTTGGGTACTTTCTTTGAGATGGAAATGGCCAGAGGTGGGTGAGCAGAGTACTTTTACAGCACAAGCAAATCCTTTCCTTATTTAAGGAAAGAACTGCCTATGGGGGCAGAGTTTCAATTAAGAAATTAGTGAAAAAAATATCTTTTTAATAAAGTCATCTATGAAGCCCTAATATGTCAATCAAGTAAAAGAAAGGTGCTCCTAATAAAATTGGAAACAGCTTAAGGGGACAAATTGCAGGTTCTGCTACTTCCTTGGTATTTGACATGATTCCTTCTCATTGCTTATTTCTGGAAGCCCATAGTGCGTGCTGGCAGTGGGCGTTAACCTGGTCACATGTGGCACTGGGGAGTACACATATTCTCCATGTTTTGCATTTGGATCTCAAGCAGCTGTTTAAAGGAATTATTTTAAGATTAGGGAAAAAAATCTTCAAAACAAAATGCAATTGAATGGATGAAGTTTTCATCACTACTTTTTGAGTCAAAAAATAGAGACTAATTTGTTTTATGGGGAACTGGCTGCATTTCAAAATCTTGTCATATGAGTCATTAAAATTTTATTTTTAGTTAGGAAAAGTGTTTTATATTCCACTGATTCATTGAAAAATGATATAATCGTATTTCACTCTCATATTGTCGAGAACAACTTTGGGTCTGAATAATGTCGCCCTACTTCCTAAGCTCAATTTTGAACAGTTAATGATTTCCATTTAAACAATATTCTTGTTAATTAACAATCCAATTTCCAAATACTTATATTCTGGGAGAGGTGTTACTGCACATCTAATTTGCTGGAGATGAGTATTATTTTTCTATTAGATAAATGCATTATTTTGGCCAGCAATTACATTTTTAAGTGAAATCTAATAGGATGAGGAATAGATGATTATGAGTACAGAAACAGCAGGGGTGACTAATTTATCTGAATTAAAATAACAATAATTATGCGGACACAGGCAAACCTGTCCTCCTGGCTGACCAGGAAGGGCCCCTGGGAATAAGATCTTTGCAGAAGACACCCTAGATGGCCTGATGGGTTCCAAGCATACTTCTGAAGACCTAGGTTTGGTTTAGAACATAGGATCAATGTTTTGTGTTGTTTTTCCTGATGTTGAGTCTCAGAATCAAAGGAATGGTGAAAGGTTCTTCTGCTGTGTGGGCTCTAAGCTTGAGGGGAAGTGAAACAAGGGTGAGTTCGTGTCAGGGCCACAAAGTGCCTACCACCTCCCATTTCATAGGTGACATTCTAACCCCAGCACCTGGGACAGCCACTGTCCTTGGAGAAGTCCCCTCAAGAGGTGATTTTGGTTACATGAGGTGATTAGGCTGGGGCCTTTTCCCATATGAGTGGTGTTCTTAGAAGAGGGGAAGATTAGGATACAGACATGCCCAGAGCAAGACTCTGAGAGGACATGGGAGAGGGTGGTCGCTGCCAGGGGCCGTGAAGGAAACCAGCCCTGCCAACACCTTGACCGTGGATCCTTGTCTCCAGATCTGTGAGAGAACAGACATCTGTGTGTGGCCACCCAGTGTGTGGAGGCTCATTAGGGCAGCCTGAGTGGACAGTATACACAGGCATCCTTGGGGTGGTGTTTTGATGGCTATGGGCGTGTTCCCCCCGCTCACTTGGGGGTGCACTCCTTCCAGCTCAGGACCACTGGTACGCTTTTTCTGAAGGTGTCTGTCTGCTTTTTCCCCTGTCACCATTGCCCTCAACATATTTTGCTTCACTGTCCCTGTTATGTGCCTTGGCACAAGGACTCACTGCCAGACCCTTGCCATTTTAGGGGACTCTGGAGTCCTTTTGGGCATTATTTTATTTTGTTTTATTTTAAAGATTTATTTATACAAGAGCTGGGGTACAGGCCAGAAGCATGGGAGGGTTAGAGAGTCCACCAGAGACAGAGCAAGGAGCAAAACAGGCAGAAGGACCGAAATACACTGCTGAGGGGAACAGCGGGCGAGTCCTGAGAGGTCTGCTGTGCCATGTGAGAATTTCCCTGGCCGACCGGGAATCAAACCGGCACCACGGAGGCTGCAGACAGCTTCACAGTGCTGCACTCAACTCGCTGTGCCACCATGGAGGTCCCTGGGCATTATTTTAAAAAGCAGACTCTGACCTCTTTATCCAAGGATCCTGATTCAATATGGCTTCAGTGAGGTTCTGCATTTTTGTGACTGATTCTGTTACAGTTGAGCAAGGTGAACCATCCTGCATAAAGACTACCTTGACCATCAGTGAGAGGAAAGTCATATTCTAGAGACTTTCCAGGGAAAAGTGGAACAGTTCAGGACACTTCTACTAGATTTTGTTCCTGACTCACCCCTGCATAAAATCACTCCCATCACTCTCAGAATAAACTGTGCCATCTTTGTCATGTACAGGGTCTGCACCCAGACACCCTCATCCAGGGATTCCTTGGACCATGCCTTGCACTCCTAACTCCCAGTCTGTGGCATTAAGGTGTTCTGCCTGGAGTGCTCATGCCTTTCTAGCTGAATCCCAGTTACCATGGAATTTAAGTGGGATGTCACTTCCTCATAGTCTCCCATCTCATCAACTTCCCTGTTACCTGCTCTCTACAGTTGGTGTCCTAACTTAAACTTAGGTGTTTATTTGCACAATTAACTGCTTGCTTGAATATAAGACTTTCCCCAGTAGCCTCTAAATTCTATAAGGTTTTTTTTTTTTTTTTCCTTTCTTTTTTTGTATTGCTCATTACTGTCATTTCCACCCCTGGCAGCTTGCCTGTCTTGAGACAAAGGTGAGAAGTGTTTGTGAAATTAAGGAAGGAGGGACTATGTGTGGATAGACCCAGGAGTGCAATCAAAGGTTTTTCAGATCATTTTGTGCCTTGCCAGGAAATACAATTGCCACCACCCCCATCTTGAAAGGCCTTTCTCTTCAGTTCTGGTGATGTGTTTTCAAATTCCTTTTTTCCTTCTCCACTCTGTCTGACTGCACTAAGGCTGACCAAGGGCCCCAGGGAAGTCAGTTACTCAGTTGCCATGGGATAAAAAGGAGACTTGTCCAATGTCTGACTATCTGGGCACATAGCCAAGATTTTTGACAAGATAAATGACTTAATAATTTCCACCAATCCTCATCCCAAGTCAGAGGATTGACAGAGAGCTGGTCAAAGCAACTATTGAATTGAAATCAATATTATTTCATATCTAAATTTCATTTCCAAATGTGACCAAGGATAAGCTGGTGGATTTTTGTTAGCAATATAATTGTTTTTAAAATAATGATCCCCATAGATTTTCCAGTTACTGTTACAAAGGGGAACAACCTGTTCAAGCTGACCCCACAAGCTATTGTCTTAGTTTGCATATTAAAGATGTTTTGATGTTTTTCAAGTGGAAGATCAAAGTGGTAGGGCTACATTCCTCACTATATTAGGAACAAAAGATAGAAACATAGATTTTCTTTTAATTTGAGAGAACTGGCCTTATCTTATATTTCATGTTACTAAGGTCTCAGGGAAGTCCATTTGTGTGTTGCATGCTTAAATAGATTAAGAAAGAAGAAGGTGAAGCAATTCTCTAGCATTAATATCTTCAAAGAATATATAAAAAGAAAGCATCTCAGTTATGCCAGTCCTTATTTCAGGGTAAGATGCTACTTGATATTCATAGCTAGAGGCAAAGCATATTTTAAAATATACAAATATGTGTAGTTCTTAAATATAATATTTGTGTTTTAGAATAACTGTTATTCAAAATGCAGCCAACACTTTTAGCCTGTTCCTTTCTATAGCAGTACTATTTCTGCTCTGCTATTGCTGTTGTGACTACTAGTATCCCTAATAATATTACCACAATTACTACTTGTGTTCCTAGTAATGCTGCTGCTGTGACTACTAGTGCAACTAGTGATATTATCACTGGTATTTCTACCAGTGTTACTAGTACACTGTTGCCACTATTATTACTAGTGCTGCTAGTAATATTGCTGAAGTAACTTCTAGTGCTACTAGCAATTGCTGTTAATGCTGGCACTACCGGTAATGCTGTTGCTGCTGTTACTCCTCATGCTACTGGTAAAATTATCACTGCCATTACTACTAGTGTTACACAAGTAACAGATAGCCACTATTACTACTAGTGCTGCTAGTAATATTACCACTATTAATGCTAGTGCTAATAGTAATACCAATGTTCCTGCAATTATTCCTAGTGCTATTAGTAACAATGTTGCTATTACTACTTTGTGACTAGTAATGTTGTTGCTGCTGTTGCTACTGGCACTACTAGGAATACTGTGTCTAATGCAGTAGCTGTGTTGCTATCACTAATGTTGCTATCACTATTACCACTTTCAGTAACAGAGCTGCACCTACTGCTGTTACTGACAATCTCCAATTCCCTGAACAACTGCCATGTTCCTAGTGTCCTATGTTGTGCTTTTCCTTTATTCTTGCATTGTATAATCACTACTTCCTATCAGATAGAGTTACTGGTATTTTCCCTAGAAAAGTGCAGACAGGAGAATGATAGAAGAAGCTCTAATCTTCACACAGTCTCCCAGGAGTTGATTCTGGAGCGTGCCTCAAGCCCCATCAACTTCACCAGAAAGCCCAAGGTCCCTTGAGCCTACCTTGCTGTGTCTTGAATAGTAATGAACAGTAACAAGACTTAGGTAGATGCACAAAATTTGAGGCAGGATCTCTTTCATACTTCTCTGTCATATTTTTTTGAGATGTATTTATTTATGCATACAAGAACTGGGGTACAGGCCAGAGGTATGTGTGTGGGGAAAAGGATTCACCAGAGACAGAGTGGGAAACAGAACAGGTAGACCGACTGAAATACACTGCTGAAGGGAGCAGCAGGTGAGGCAGGAGAGGTCTGCTGCACCATGTGGTTTAGCTCCCTGGCCAGGGATCCAACTCATGCTGCAGAGGCTGCTGAAACTTCATAGGTTGCGTCTTAACCCCTTGCACCACCAGGGAGGCCCTTCTCTGTCATATTGTTACAGGGACCTTTTCCAAGGGTGTCAACCATTTTATGTAGTACAGATGCTGCATAGGCTGGGGAGTGAGCCCAGCCTTTACAATAGATGAATATATATGTTCTTGGTTCCAGCCAAATTGAGTTAATCCCAGTTTCCCCAAATCTCTGTTGGGAGAAACAGGAATGTGCCCATTCCTATCTCTGGTTCTGTGGGCACAGGAGGCTGGGAGGGGCACAGACCTAAATAAAGATGAAAGGAAAACCACTGCTTCCCAGTGGGGGACTGGGGAATTGGGAGACTCAGCCTAACTGCCAGCATACCTCCCCATCATGAGCACTACCAGGCAGGAGAGACCAGAGCCCAGGTTGGGGAGAAGGCCAGTGCAGTCACTTTGTGTATCAAAAGCTCCAAATGCTTGAGGAAAAAGATAAATCTGCAGAGTGGGGAATTCACAGGTGGATAATGGGAAATTGACTGGAGTTACAGCATTTCAGGAAGCCCCTGACACTGAAGACATCTGAGACGCTTGAGAAGGATCCCGCCTGGTACTCTCTTGGCATCTGCTGCATTCAGCCACTTCCCTTCCATCCTTCTAATGGGCTTCTCATTGATCTTGCTTTCCAGCTTGCATTAGTGCCGTTTTGGCCCAGTCTCTCTTTCACAGAAGCTATTGTAATGGAATTAAGAAAGATCTCAAGGAAGGAAATCAAATCACACTAAAATGAAAATTAGGTAGCTTTCAGGAGTAGTCTTCATTTGGGGGGTTTTGTTTTTCAGTGCTGAGGGTGGCTTCTCCAGCTCACTGAGTACCTGCACTCACAGGTCAGGGTCACCAGTAGGACTCCCCCCGGCATTTTCTGGACTGTTAGCTGATAGGAAGGCAGTGTCTGTCTTCAAGATCCTGGGTTTGAATACCAACTTCTCCACCTCAATGACAGCTTTAGCAACCTCTTGTTTCAGTGCTTTCTCTGTTTGTAAAGCCAGGGAATGAATGGTAAGTACTTAGGTGACTCATCTGACAATTGGATGAGAAAATGCATATTTGGTTCATAGCACATTTGCTAGCACAAACTAAACATTCAATTGGTGTGAGCTGCGACTATTGTTATTGTTGTTTTCGTTGGAATGAAAGACCCCTATTGATCCTGTGTAGGACTCAAGTTTGTCCAATGACTGCTAATATTTCACCCCATTTTCTAAAGAAGGTCACAGAAAAACATTTATATGCATTATGGCATTTTCTATCTGGCATTGATTTTGAATTCAGAACCAAAGTCAAAATGACAAATCCCTTTGGATTTTTTTTTTTTTTTTTCATTTGAGGTCAAAGACTTTCTTTCATTCACTGGCTTGTTCAAGCCAGGCAGTTACTGCATTCTCCCCAGCACTTGTAAGCTTGTTCCAAATGAGTTGTCTGGTGGATTTAAACTTCTCATCCTCCCAGGAAATGAAACTGCACCACTTTGCCAAGCCACACCTTGTATATAATCATGTACCAAAGCTGAGTGCCAGAAAAATTTGGTTCTGTTGGGAGAAATCATTCACCCTAACTTTCACCACCCTGAGATGAAATATAAAAATATATTGTGAAATTTTCATCCTTCAATTTGGGCTGCATTGGTGGAAGATAAGCAAAAGATATGTAAATGGATGCTGTTTTATTTTAAACTTTAAAATGGACATGTATTGTACAAGGGTGTCATTGAGCATTCTTCCAGGTGAAGGGTTTTCACACTTGCACTGTCCAACTGCACTGTCCAACCACCAGAAATGTGTGTGTTTTGGGGACCCCTAACACCTTCCCTAAGAGTCTAGGGTCCTAATTCTCATCTTTTGACCTTTTGGTCTTTCTCCTGGAGGAATCTCAAGTTGTCTTTTCCCTTGTTGTTTTCATCAAGTCATTTCCCCTTGGTTTGTGCTCAGCCTTTGTTTCTCAGGACTGATACTCAGTAGGGGTGTGACAATCCATTTTTTGAGCCTACTCAAATAGTTTAATTGTGGTTGATCAGTAGCCTTTATTCTAAGACTTCCCTAGCCAAGTACCCATTTTGCTGCCTGCCCTTAAAAAAGTACTGAGAGGGTATTTAAAACATTGCTAAAACTCAAAACAATGCCAAGGGACAGTGCCCAAGGTGGAGGACAGGTCACTGGGGGTGAGGGGGTGGCAGATTCTTCAGCTCAAGTGCTGACCCCTTGCAGGGCAGGAGACCTCCAGACTCCTGTATCTGTCCTCCAGCACCTACTTCCAATCCTGCTGGGTCAGTGGTCAGTTCCCTTCTCACACTGGGTGGTAAACGTGTTGAATGTGCCTATTTACCTCCTTCACAACAGCTGTAAATGGGCTTTTTAATCCTGAATATAAATCCAGGGCAAGGTAGGACCTGTTTCCTTTCTTGGAAGGCATGGTGGGCTCAATCAACATGCCCTTCCGGGAGGTGAGGGAAAAGTTTTCATTTCAACTTTCTAGTGCATCAAAGAAAAATGAAGGCATGAACTTCTTTCCAGGTTCCATCACAGGGCTCTGTTGTTTGTTTTCCTCTGAAATGAGCTGCATCTCACTAAGCCTTCTGCCTGGCTGAATAGTGGGACAGAATTGTTAAATAGCTACTATCTTAAAATGGGAGGAGCTTGATCATTATCAGGATCTGGACAAGAATAGACTTCTGGGGTGGTGGTCAGGAGACACACTAATTTGCAAATAGTCATTGAGGAGGTAGGGTGGCCAGGATAGCTTGCTAGTCAAATGGAGTAATAGATTTGTCAAGAAAAATGTGTACAAACCTTGGAAATGAAGCAAGTAGGAGGCAATGTATGGGTATGTTCCTGTGATTGTCACTTTGTAGCAGTTTTTTTTTAAGGTTTATTTTAGTTTTTAAAGATTCATTTATTTTTATACAATGCATACAAGAACTGGGGTACAGACCAGAGGTTTGGGGGTGAGAGAATTCACCAGAGAGAGTGGGAAGCAGAACAGGCAGATCTACTGAAATACACTGCTGAGGGGAGCAACAGGTGTGACAGGAGAGGTCTGCTGCACCATGTGGGTAGTTCCTTGGCTGGCAGAGGATGGAACTCATGCTGCAGAGGCTGCTGACAGCTTGACAGTGCTGTGTTTGACCCCTGATGCCACCAGGGAGGTCCAACTTTGTAGCTGTTTTGAATGGGCCCAGTGTTATATCAGGTCAGGATCTCAAAAGTTCCACCAAGAAAAGTTTTACTCATGTCAGTGACTCAAGTCAGTGCTCTCTTTGGCAGCACTTATACTAAAATTGGAACAATACAAAGAAGTTTATTAGCATGGCCCCTGTGCAAGGATGACACGCAAATTCGTGAAGTGTTCCATATTTTTATGTAAATCTACCCATGGATTTAACTCACTTTGAGAGAACAAAGATGGAACACTCTCTAACTCCATATATAAAATTAATTCAAAATTGATTAAAAACTTAGATGTAAGATCCACAACAATAAAAGAGCAGAAAGCACAACAAAACAAAACAAAAAAGACTCAAGTCAGATGCATATAACTACAATCAAAATTCATTGGGGAGAGCCATATTACAACAATTTAAGCATATAATCAAATTGGCAACAAAAGGGAAGAGATACCAAGCTCTTTGCAGGGTTTGGGGGGGTTGACAATGAAGAGTGGGCTCCACCCAGCCAGAAGAGTTCTTGACAAGTCTCCGTCTGCAGAGAGGGGAGAGCCCCTTCTTAGAGTGAAAATCCCACAGCAGGACTCTCACCCAAACTTAGAGAAGGTTTCAGCATCACAGTTTTGGAGTGAATAGTGTCTGAAATTGACTTACATTCAGTGCCTATATTTATACCACTTTTCAGAGGCTTATGATCAGGGCTATCTGTTAATTCTGATTTAGGTGGGATCTCTCTATCCAGGCAGGTTTTTATCGGTCCTTGGATTTCTGCACAGCTGTTTATCAGTGTCTTCCTAAACAAGTTGTTGCTTCTTAATTGATGTCTTAATTTGCTCTATTGCATTTACGCCCACCTCTCCATCACTCAGGGTCATTACAATGTCAGTACATATAGTCTCTCATTCAGTAGGGATTGTTGTAAGGTGTATTCATGGACACCCACCCATGGTTTTATTTTTTCCTTATGTAAGGAAATGCACTTTTTTTTTTTTTTTTGACTTGTCAAAGGCTCATGCTTAGTGCATGTTGCTTTGTAACATTTGTCCAGGAGAGCTAGTTCCTGTTCCCCATGCTGATGAATCTACTGTTTTCTAGGACACAAATGGGTTTCATCTCTTTAACAGTGTTATTCTGAGATTCTTTTCTCCTAATTGTTGTTCAGTTCTCAGTTTCTCAAATGCTTTTTGACCAAGCAGTACCCAGTGTGTTGGTATCTACTGCTGCCATAGCAAATGATCACAACTTGAGTGGCTTTGCACAACGCAAATTTGTTGTCTCAGTTCTGGAGTCCAAAATAATGCCCTTATAATCCAGTATCAATGCGTGGGCAGAGCCATGCTCCCTTGGAAGCTGTAAGAGGGCTTTCATTACCTTTCCCAGGTTTTGAGGTTACTGTTAGTCTTTGGTGTGTCTCACTTGTGGCTGCATCCTGTAACCTCTGCTGTCATGTGACACTTTCCCTGTGCTGTCTGATTCTCTTACCAGGGCAGCAGTCATAGTGGACTAAGACCAGCCCTCCTTCAGGGAGACTTCACTTTAACTGAATACCCCTAAAAGACCTTATTTCCAAGTGAGGTCCCATTCTGAACTTTTGGGGTTCAGATTTCAACATAACATTACGGGGAACATACCCAGATCCTTCACAACTATCTTACTACTTCTCTCATTAATGAATTAGATAAAATCTTCATTATATTTCTCCCTAAATTTAGATGATAGTCGTGTTTATTTTAACAATTTGGAAATTATACCTCATCTGTCTTTAGAATTATCTGAGCTTAAAAGAAAATTGGAATGGAGGTAAGTAGGAAGTCAGTCTGAAACTCGTCTATGAACTGGATATTTGACCAATGATGGGAGAGAAGGAAGAAGCATTTCCGATCATGACAGTTCAGCAGACAGTGGAAGATGTGTCCCTGGTAACATATACATCTCCCTCTATAAAACATTTATAGGCTTTTTTTTTTTCCTCGGGGAAAATGACCCTGTTCCTTCCGGACAACAAAGTTCAGAAGTTGTTAGGCCTTGATCAATTGCCCTGCTGCTCACCCCTCCAATCCTCACAGCTGGATGTGCTTGTCTGGCTTGACCTCTGCCTTTAGACATGCCTTTATACTGGGGGTCCTGGGCCCTCGGCTCCATTCATTTCCTTGCCACTGAACTGCACTCCTCATGTCAGTGAGTTCAGTGGTTGTCTTGGGACCTCAGGTCTGTGAGGATGACAGTTCTTGGGTTCTTGGGCTTCTGCAGCATGGTACCCATTCTCCCTGCTCCTGGGCTGGTGGGACATTAATTGCTAGCACAGTCCGCAGCACCCATAGGTGCACAATGACTACTAAAATATAGGAACAGGAAGGTTATGACTGACATAGCTGCCTCCAACCATCCACTTGCATCTTTGGACTCCGCTCTTGGTTGTTGATCTTTAAAAACAGCAGCTTCTTGGGACTAGGCTGTCATTGCTCTCTTGAATTCCCCCAGTTCACTCTGTGGCTCTGACATCTTTTGAACTTTGCACCTGCAGTCTCTTCATAGGCTAACAACTGCCTGGCATGTTAATCTACTGCCTTTGAAATGAACATCTTCAGGATCTCTAATAAATAAGAATGTGCATTTGCAGAAAGCCAGGAATCAGTATGAATGAAAAGTCCAGCTTTCCATGTTATCTTGAACAAGTTTTTGCCTATTTTCCTCTTTAATGATCTTGCTTTGCATAAGTTCAAATATTTTACTCTTTGGTCCACTTAGAAGCTTGATGAGTTAGTTAATTAGACCCACACACATTATTATAGGCTCAGAGATTTAATTAAAATGTGCTAATGTGTAAAATTGAATGTGCATCATTGGCTTCTTAATTTTTCCCAAGTTTGATGCAGTGAATAAAGGTACTTACCATAATTTTGGGGGTGTTGTAGCGAACTTACACAAAGTAGCAATTAGATGCTTTACTTACTGCCTAGGATCTTAATCTTCAGGTTAAGATTTTATAGCTGGAAGTCTGATACAGTAATTATATTGTGGTTTTGACAGGATAAATATTTACAAAATGATAATTTAGTGTGAGAATATGCCTGATAGCTGTTAGCATGTCAAAACATGTTCAACCTGTTGGTAGTGTTAAAACCCAATTAATGTATAAATTTAATTTTATAAAATATTTCTCAATGTAAAGTCAAATGTGAAACTGAAGTAGCTTTTCAGACAGTTAATGACTAATGAATCTAAATGATTACAGTATATAATTGATTTTAAATTTAATCTGTAGTAACAAACAGCTTCGGTTTTAACCTGTTACTACTATTACCACACAGTCACTTGACAAACATTGTACTAAATGCTTTCTTTCATTCCATTTAATATTTGGCATGGCTATGGGGTGGAGGTATATGTTTAATACCTATTTTATATCTTAGAAAACAGATCTAGTGAAGTTTACTTACTAATCTAAGTATCTTACTGCTATGCAGCTGTTCAGAAGCAGAACCAGGGATTGAATCAGAATCTGATGCCAAAGCTCATGTTCTTAAGTTCTGCTCATTACTGTTATTTCCAGAAGACTCTGTTAGTGATATGTATTGTGATGGTTTGTTTTATGTTTATAGCTCATTCACACAGTTTCCTTATTCTCAGTTTCATTTCTTTACCAAACAGAATCATGATTACTCTGTGTAACTGAGAGAGAGGCATTAAAAGACTATTGATAAGAAAATATGTACTTTATGCATTTTACCATGATGTTTTTTTAAATTAAGAGATTTGGGAAATTAATATATTTGGGCATCTACTTTATTGTAGACATTGGCTAGGCATCTCACATATGAAATTCATATAATGCTTTGTAGTCTTTGATCCCTTATCAAGTTTGGAAGTAAGATTTTACTGAAATCCCTTATGCCAGATGTGTTTTAGGGTTTGAACATTTTTAATTTTGTTAAAAATTTTAGATTTGTTTTTTAATTTTCAAAAGTTTATTACAGTGTACAATTCCCAGGAGGTCTTGGGTAACACTGTCATCAGACGATGTATTTTTTTTAATGCTAACAAAACAGGTGAAATGTACACATCACCATCTCAGATGGGACAAAGACTTCCTATCTTCTCAGGCTAATGCAGGTTATTTTACCACCAGGTGCCTGCATGTCAGCTCAGGTTTACCGCCAAGTAGCTTTTAAAAACCTTTTACTTTTCAGAGCTTTTGATGGCAGAATTGTGAGTTGTAAATTGTGAATCTGTATTATCCACACACCACAGATCAAGAACCTGTGGCTTAGACAACTAAGTGACTTAACTTTAGGTCACACAGCTCACAAATAACATATGATCCCCAACTTAGGAGATAACATGTTCAGTAGAAACCTTCTTCCCAAAATTGAACTCTGATTTTTTCCTGTGCTAGTGATACCCAGTATAAATGCTCTTATGATGTTGGACAGCTCCCCATCAGCCAGTCTCTCAAAGGGTAAAGGACTGATACACTATAATGTACTATGTATATTGTGTTCTGTATTTTTGTATCCTGTCATGTATATCAAATTTCCATCTGTGCCTGAGCTATTCAGCACTTCATTCTAAAATAAGCTTTGTAAAATAAATGAGATAATTTTGCCAAACTGTAGACTAATGTAAATGCTCTGAGTAAGGTAAGGCTAAATGGTGATGTTCTGAAGGTTAGGGGTACTAATTGCATTTTTTTACAGTATTTTAGTTTATTGGGATGCAATCCCATCATAAATCAAGTAAGTGCTGTAGTGGAACAAGAATTTGAACCTAGACCTTGTTCAAGTGAGAAAGTCCACATTTGATGTCCACTGGTCTCTTTTTTTTTAAGTGTGCTTCAGCAAGCAGAAAGGAGAAGGACTGGTTTCCTTCAGTGCTTCAATGTCATACCATTCTGACCCTGAGTCAGCAGATAAAGAAGTAAATCCAGTCCCGGTGTGTGGTTCCTCAGTCAATTCAGTGATGTGAACATAGACTCAGTACTAGAAGAATCTTGCCCTGCTCTGATCCTAACAACCAAACCTGCTTGTGCTTTCCTTGCTCACATGCCACCTGGGCAAGAACACACCCACCTGTGAGCACATGCTGATCTTTTTTTTTAAAAAGATTTATTTTTTATTATACATACAAGAGCTGGGGTGCAGGCCAGAGGTGCGGGGGGTGACAGACTTCACCAGAGACAGAGTGGGGAGCAGAACAGGCAGTTCTACTGAAATATACTGCTGAGGGGAGCAGCGGGTGAGACAGGAGTGGTCTTTGCCAAGTGGGTTTGTTCCCTGGCCAAGGACTGAACACATGCTGCAGAGGCTGGTCATGGTGCTGATACTGAACCCTTTGTGCCACCAGGGAAGCCCCCACAAACCAATTCTTTAAACTATGGCCTAAGCTTTCAATTAGATTGGACATTTAGTTGGTAGTTTCCTTCAGCTAACAGCCAGGAAAGGTTTCAGTTTTTCTCTGAATGTTTTCAGTCTCAATTCCCCTCTCCCCTATTTCTCTTCCTGAGATAGTGCTCAGAATTAGGATTTGAAGGTATGGCCTTGATCATTGCATTGTCAATTTTAAGAATCACGTGGGGCCCTGTTAAAATGCATTTCACAGGTCATAAGGTGTAGGGTGGGTATAAGATCTTACTTTTCTCTAAAACTCCTGGTGATGGTGAAGGTGCATAGACCACATACTGAGTAGCCATACTAAAGGTGACCAAATGCAGGTAGCAGAAAGTAGGGACTCTCTGTCCCTTTGATCTCCAAGGCAGAATTCCTCAAATGATGGAGTCCAGTTACTCACCTGGAACTGATGATAGAGTCCTTGATTAGTGTTACTTGTATCCTGGTCTTCCTTGGCTTGGGGAAGTTTCCATGATGCTTTATGGCGGGGTGGGCCCATGATGGTACTTATTTGCTACAAATCCCCAAATCTCTGTGCTCCCTCCTAGCAACAGATCCCTGCCATCTAGTATAGATGTCTTCCCCCCACTACACACACACCCCTTGCTGACTCTTAGTTTCTGTGCTGTTGGAGAACTGGACCTGCCATCTGAGCACCCTGGGCCATATGTTTAACTGGCTATAACTGCAGTCCAAGATTTTATAGGAAATGTGCAAAGAACTTTTCAGCATCTGGACAGAAGTTCCAGAGATCCCACTCCCAGTGCAGAGCTCACCCTGCATAAACCACCTCCTCATCTCAGGCTACATAACTGAGTACTTACTTGTTTCCTAGAGCAGAGTAAAGGACTATGTGATGTTGGAATCAGGGTGTATACTGAAAAAAGGGAGATGAAAATATGTGAAATGTCTGCCTTAAAAGCTCTCTGGTTTAGGGCCTCCCCGGTGGCGCAGCGGTTGAGCGCTGGGTTGCGAAGCTGCCCGCAGCCTCTGCAGCGCCGGTTCGATCCCCGGCTGCTCCCCGGCCACCGGAGGAGGGTCCCACATGGCGCGCAGACCTCTCCTGCCGCCCGCTGCTCCCCTCAGCAGTGTACTTCGGTCCTTCTGCCTGCTCTGCTCCCCGCTCTGGCTCTGGTGAATTCTCTAACCCTCCCGCGCTCCTGACTGTACCCAGTGCTTGTATAAAAAAAACAACCAAATAAATAAATAAAACATGCCTCTATTAAAAAAAAAAAAAGCTCTCTGGTTTAAGAGAGCTTATATATATATATTATATTATATATATTATGATGCATATATATTATGATATATATATATATATATGTTTTTCCTGCATGCTAAACAGGATTAGAAGCAGTAATACACCAGTAGTAATGAACCTTCAGAACCCAGATTTTGGTATGAAATACCATGCCCTACTCCAGAGAACCGGGGCTCTGTGAAGCAATGTCCATCCCCAGAGTTGGGACATCTTGTGCCAGAAAACAAGACAATGCATGTTCAGAAACTTTTGGAGACATCGGCACAGTATAAGAATCCCCTTAACAAGCAACTATAAACAGGAGACATACTACGGGGCTGAGGGGGAAGGGAATAAGATCAAAACAAGGTGGGTGGGAATTGTATGGGGACTATAACCCAGATGAAAATGCATACATTGTACAAAAATGAAAATGATGTAAAAATATATAAAATTTTAAAAAATAATAATCAAAAAGAAAAAAGAATCCCCTCCAAGGCCTCCTCCTGATGACTCTTCAGCAGAGTTAACCTCAAAATAAGATCTCTAATGGGTGGGTCCATTTTGAAAATAAATGGATATATTAATAATGAAATAAATAACAATGATATGAACATTCTTTACTATCTTAGAGTACCAACCAATAAGTGTGGGGGAGAGTGTGGGGCTTGAAAATTGCCATGTTAGAACCAAGGAAGGTTGGTTCTGGCCAGAATCCAGAATAATGGCATTAAAGTGTCACCTCATTGACAGCTTCTTTGCTGTAAGGGCAGAAGTACTGAACAGCCCATGGAGAAATTGGCCAGTATTTCAACAGGCACCACAATTAGCCTTACCCACTAAAGGCAGGTGGACATCAGATGCCTTCAGATATGATAATCAGAAGAAAACACGGGATTAATCACTTGAGATGCAAAACCTGAATTTTTCTCATAAGGAACCATCTCCAAAAGTAAAATGCAAAACAGAATAGAAAATAATTGACTTTTATTTGTCAAGTGTTAATATCATGAAAGCCAAAGAAAGGTTGAAAAACTGTCCTACATTAAAGAGACTAAAGACACAGATATCTTGACCTTGAACTAGAACCTCTGTAAGAGGGAAATGCTATAAACAGAATGAGTGGAACAATTTGAACAAATTGGATTGGGACAAGATTGACCTCAGAGTGAATATTAATTTAAAATTCTATTTATGAAATTTCTTGAAGTTGATAAATTTGATTATGTATGAGAATTGCCTTGTTCTTAGAATGACAAAATTGAAATGCTAAGGAATATGATGGTGCAATCTCTTATTAAGCAAAACTATAAATAATAAAACATCTTCTCAAATTAAAAAAAAACAATACATGTAGGTGATTAGACAGATGTGACATATATAAAACGAAAGTGAATCAGATAAAGGTCTGCAGGAGTTCTTTGTACTAGTCTTGCAAATTTTCTGTAGGTTTTAAGTTATTTCAGAAAACAATTTAGGAAAGGATTTGATTGGAAGAAATAAACAGTAAGAGATGACAAGGAACTGTTGAAATTGATTGTTTTACAAGGTATGTCAGACTTTATCAAATATTAAATCACATAAGGTTTTTCAAAAATGGCAATGTTGGACTTCCACAAGGATTGATGAACGTATCAAGAGAACTTGATACCCCTCGAAAGAGACTCTACAATGAAATATGTTAAAGTTGGAATTTCTCTTATTTTCAATACATAATGCCGTCATGATTTTATAATTAACTTAGCAAAATTTCAACCTAGAACCTATCTCATGAAATAAGCAAAATCTATTTTGGAGACAAATAAGTGAACTCAAAGATAGGTTTTGGGAAACAAAGATTTTAAAACACTGTTGCCTCTGAGAGGTTGGGATATGGTGTAATTTCACATCTCCCCCCAGTTCCTGCTTATGGACCCACATCAGCACCCACACACAGATGATTACTTTATTTCCTCACCAAAGCAGTGATGGCAATTTCTCAGCTGATAATAGATAATTCCGAAATTTAAATATTAGTCATTGATGCCACATACTTTTTCCAAGAATTTCCATGAATTCTAGCCATATAATTTCATTTATCAATAATTCAAAAGTTTTATTGTCTTCTATATGGAAAATTTCTCTCAGAGAGGGGAACGCAATGTCCACAAATAGACACGGAAGCTGTCACTAAAGACAAACTCACTACATGTGAATCCATCACCTGCGCTCCCTGGCTCAATCTCGTTTGACACATTTAATGAAAATCAGTGTTCGCTCCTCTTATAATAAACTGATCTTTAAGACAAACCACAGAAGTTATAATACTTGCATATTTCACGTTGAAAGGATGATGAAAACTTCACCTGTGACATTTGTTTTGTGATTTCTTCCAACATTGTTGAAATAAAAGACAGGGAGCAGTAAATCACCCTAATCGCAGTTACTTCCAGGCTTGGACCCATAATCTTGAATGCTGACAGAATCCACATATTAATTTGAGCTTTCCCTGTATGTGTCTGTCTAAATTTTGATTTTTTTTCCCCAAAGACTTAAAAAAAAGGAAAAAAAAAGCTTCATTTATAATGCACTTCCTAGGGAACTGTTTTAATGTTTGAGCTCCCTCTCATTTAACAGGTAAAATAACATTTCATTGAGAAATGATATCTGCCAAGAATTTGATGATTGAATGGAGATCAGTAATTTCTGGATGTGTGCAACATCTGACACATTTTGCAAAGGAATCCCTGGCTCATGGTGTCACTTCTGTGTGTGTGTGTGTGTGTGTGTGTGTGTGTGTGTGTGTGTGTGAGAGAGAGAGAGAGAGAGAGAGTGTGTGTGTGATAGTATGTGTGTGAGACGTCTTTCATATGAAAGCTGTAATGTAGAAAGAAGTAAAACTGAAATTGTATATACAGGATGGTTGTAAAAATGCAAGAGAGAAAAGGACAAGTGTGCTATTTATTCTGCACTCCCTCTAGTCCTCACTGCTTACTCTACACACACCACCCCTAATGGGCAGTGCTGATCACGTTATTCCTATCTTCACAAACCCTCCATCCCATCCCACAGTCTATCAGACAAAGTCCATATGCTTAGACCTGACACTTAACATCCTGCATGATCAGCCTAACACTTCAGTCTCCAGTGTTGACTCTTGTTGGTGCTGCCTCGGGGCCATCCCTGATGCCTCCAGAGGCTGCACCCTCTCTCTGTGCATGCCCACCTCCCAGCATTGAGTCTGCACTTTCCTCAGGTTGCCCAGAAGTTCCCCTTTTGAATGCCCCATCTCCATTCCAAATCCACTATGAGGCACTCTCTGATTCTTCCAATTAGAGGTGACCTCTCTGTGCCTATTTTATATATTTTCATAAACACAAGAGAGTCCTTTTGTTTTTTTATTTTTTCTAAAGATTTATGCATAATAAGACTGGGGTACAGGCTAGAGGATTCACCAGAGACAGAGTGGGGAACAGAACAGGCAGACTGACTGAAATACATTGCTAAGGCAAGTAGCCGGTGAGACAGGACAGGTCTGCTGCGCCATGTGGCTAGCTCCCTGGCCAGGGATCGAACGTGTGTGCTGCAGAGGCTGCAGATAGCTTCACAGTGCTGTGCTTAACCCCTTGCACCACCAGGGAGGCCCATCCTCTTGTCTTTTAAATATGGATGTGTTCATTGGACGACTTTGAAGTGTAAAGAAGGGATGCTATTGCGCCTTTGTCCTTCCTGAAGATGAAACTGGATGCCTTGAAGATAGGAGTCCTCAAGGTTCTTTGTGGACATTATGTATTTCCCTTCCTGCCAGATATCCTCCATTAAAAAAAAAAAAAAAGATAACAAGTCTTTGAATTATTCGTAAATGAAAGAATGCAGTTAAAATTCAGAGAAACTCTTGGGAAAATTATGTGGTCTCTGCTGCCCCATCCCTAGGTGTTTCAACAGCCTGCTTCATCTTTTTATCAACCACATTCTACCCATCCTATGGGCTCACAATGATGAAATCACAGATCCTGTCTTAATGGATATTCTAGTTGTTATTGCTGTTTTAAATCTATTACAAACAATGCTACTTGTAATAGAAAACATTGAAATGTTGATGTTGGAGAAGTTTTGCAAGGGTCATCAGTAGGGTAAATTCCTACTGAATTTAATAATGAGATTGTTTTCTGTCTTGCATTGTGATTATTTATAATGGTGTCCTTGACTGCCCTCTCCTCCTCCAAAGAAGGCCTGCTGACTTCCTGATAGAGTGAATCCTTATCTTCATCAGTAGGATGTATCGATCAGGCACTATGCTAACTTGATAGATGCATCTCATTTAGTCCTCAGAACAATCTCACAGAGTTTGGTATTATTATTTTCATTTCATTGTGGAAGAAATGGAAACTTAAAGGAGGTTGTATTTAGCTCGCATTTAGAAGGAGGTTGATAAGGTCATATTTGAACTAGTCCCTGACCACATGCTCTCCCTCTCCCTTGAGACATTTGCTGAGTGATGATGCCTGGAACAAAGCAAAAGGCAGACTTACACAGAAAACAAAGCAAACATTGTTCATATAAAGAAAGTCATTTCTTCCATCAGTCACAGATTGTGCTAGCAATTCTGTTGGTTATTTTCCTTGAGGACATTTATCTTCCGGAAGGAATCACTGAAAATAAAGAAAAAAATGTTTAATGTTTAGTTAATACCCATGGTTCCATTAGTACTTCCACAAATAAACAGTTTATTTGCATGTTTTTAAGAGAAATTCTAATTATATTTTGCTTATAGGTAAACACATGGGGGGAGAAGGAAGGCTTTTATGATAAAGTGTTTGACCAAGCATTCATTTCTAAAATGTGTACTGAGCTTATGGTATATGCCAGGTGCTGTGCTACCAGCTGTATAAAGAAGCAAGAGTAGAAACACCTTATATGCTTGTTTAAAGCCTAAATAAGCATATATGTGTACATGCTCTGAGGTGATTATTCTGGAAAGTCAGGGAAGGCATCCTGCAGAATGGGTCTCTGCAGAGTGCAGGTGAACCTTAACGCAGGTCTTGGCAACCTGTGCTGGGTTGGAGGTAGTAGGAGAGGTAGCACTGGGGATAGCAGCAGTGACATGTGCAGAGGTTGGTATGATGGCAGCTTGGCAGTCTCAGGAGGAATGTGTTTGCTTTCAGCAGCAGGGTGAGAAAAGAGGCTGCCTGACCACTGTCAGTGAGGATTTTTATTACAATTGCTTAATCTGTGTGTAATCCTCATGCACTGTAAGTGAATGGACTTCAGTATAACTACAGAGTTGCACAACCATCATCTCATTGAATTGCAGAATATTTTCATTGCTGCAAGAAAGAAAGCTAGTACCATTACCTGTCATTCAATTTCCACCTACTTACCCCACAGCCCCTCACAAAAATGAATCTGTTTGCTGTCTCTATGGATTTACCAGTTTGAACATTTCATATTAGTAGAATCTTACAATATGTAACCTGTATGTCTGCCTTCTTTTACATAGTATGTTTTCAAGATTCATTCATGTCTTAGCCTAGATCAATGCTTCATTCCTTTTTATTGCCAAATAATTGAATTTTATAGCTGACTAAATGTGGGTGATGTTTTATCTTTGTTGTTGTATGGTGATGTAGGACTCTGAGTCCTAAAATAAGCTCATATTTAAGACAGTAGAAACATGAAATGATATTCTGGTTATTAATTGTTATTCTTAAAATGTTTAAATATCATGCAACAGAATTATTTCTAATGGACAGCCATGGCCTCTGAAATAGGATGATAACTATTTTCTGCTTTGAAGAAATAATAACTAAAGCAATTTTTCAATGCTTAACTTTTTCAACATTATCAGAGCATGTAAACCTGATACATTTTATAACTTCAATTATAGAATAAGCAGGTTACATAGATTTGTTATCCTTTTCCAACAATGTTGGAAATTGGTTTTTGGAACAGTATATAGGGACTTTGGTGGCAAACATTTGGACCTATTTCTATTGATAGAAATAAATGGGAGGTTAGTGCCCTGTAAATATTTTTAATTGTTTTAAAACCTGATATTCAGTGTAATCTTGCCTTTTCATTTCTTGCCATGCCAAAATAAAAAGATAGTGGTAGAATCAGCTAGTAATTACTTTTCTTTCCTTGCTCTATGAGAAACTCACTCTAGAAATAACCTTTGTCAGATTCCTGTGGATTGCATAGTGAAAATAGGGTGCAGCCCAGTGCTTGTTCTCCCCACTATCACTGCCCTGTTCCCTGACTAAAAGGCTCATCTTTTTTTCCCTAAATGTAGCACAGTGGAAAGAGCACAAACTTAGAAAAAGAAAGAGCTGGCGAAGAGCAGAGTGTGAGTTAACACTGTGAGACTTTGGGTAGATTATTTAAACTCCTGGGTTCCCATTTTCTCACCTGTGCATTGGACATGCTGACAGCTCTCTGGGGAGGATGGAATTTGATAACACGTGGAAGCACCCTGTGATGTGCCTGGCACACAGTAGGAGCTCACTAAATGGTAGTTCTTAAAGAAGGAAGATTTCTACTCTATATGGTGTGGATGATTCTGGAGTCATTTGTCTTGCCTGCCATGTTACAACTGTCCCCAAGGTCCAATGGACTGTGGTGGAGGACTGTAGGGACTTTGGTGGTGGTTGTGGCTTCGTGACATACTTCTGAAAGGGTGGAAACTTATTCCTCTACATAATCAGTGCTGTAAGCCCACACTGTCTCAGTAAAAAATGATACAATGGAAAAATTTAAAGAAAAATAAGTGTCACCAGGTTGCAAATTACCTTTCTTAATGTTCATCTCGCCCAACCTATCACATATTTGAATTAAAATTGGAATTCAGGTATGAATTCCAAGAGACCAGGAACTTTCCTGACTTATTATTAAATCCTGTCTGCAGCTGAGGTGGAGTAAGTATCTCAGTAAGTGTTTCTGAATGGAGGGCTGTGTATGCACTGCGGACAAGATGTCACCGTAGCACTGTTGAGGTCTAGCAGCCTGTCACTCTTCTTGAACAACCTGGAATGCAAATTTGATGAGTGTTGACTGAACTCCTTCAGGGAAGAGATGGACTCAGGTTGCCTTGGGGGAAGTGATCATCCATGCCACTGTCTTGGAGATGAGTCGTGGAGACTGGAGTCTCATTCAAGTTGGCCAACATGCAAGCTCACTGTTTGGCTCAGAACATTCTCAGCCATCCCACTGGCTAGATTTTTCAGAAGGCTTTGCAATGCCCATCTCTGATCTTCATTTCAGTTGCCATAGCTTCTTCCATAGCTACCACTGGCCAGGCTGTCTTTCTCATTTTGAGCTTTGCAAGTGACAAGGTCTGAGATTCTGGGTGGGCTCCAGGTCACCACATGGCCATTTTGTTCTGTGGCTTGCTACTTTGACTATCACACGATTCAATCAGTTATGGCCAAGGCTCAGGGCTCTGTGCTTCCAAGCATGGTGACCTAAGTATTGGGAGATTTAGAAGCCACGACATTTTGTCTGCAGAAGCAAATGGATAGCTGTCAATACAGGGCATTGTGAAGTCAATACCAAGAGACTGAGGCAGACAGTGATGCTCTGATGGAGAAGAGAGCTCACATGTGGGTGATCAGGGAAGAGAGGTGGAATGCAAGTCGAAACTTTTCATACCATGTGGTACCCACAAGGCACACCCAATGATTACTTGCTAGGTAGGCTGTGGAGGAGGAGATGTTTATGTGGCAGCATTGGGGCCATAGGGAGGGAAGGCAGAAGCAGTGAGAACTCATGTTCTCCCATGTGGTTTCTGGTTCATCACTTCCACTTAAGAATAGATTCTGAACTCTCCCTCTATCTCGCTTGCATCTTGGACTATATTTGCTTGCTAAGGAATCTCAAAATACTGTAACAGGGTGGTCCCCAGGAAAGGGGGAGGTTCCCTGCCCCACCCAAGGGAGGGTGGAGCTGAGCAGGAAGAGGAGAAGCTGCAGAAGAGACTGAGGATGGAAGCAGGATGGAGCCAGGAGACCTGGAGGAGGTGCATGGAGCCTAGAGACACGTGAAGAAACATCTTGTCTTTTGGTCGTGGACTGGGTGACACAGATGTGGGTGAGACCCGTGGAGAGGTGACCATGGCAGCTTTTATCTTGATGTTGATTTTGCTCTTTTCCTTCCGGGCTTGTCCAGTTGTTTGTGACCCTTTTCTGTGGGTCCCCACTGGAAGATGCTTTAGACTTGTGGCAGGCTTTGGGGCTTTGCTCTGGGCCAATCCCATTTGGATGGAGTTTTACCCACGAGGGGATGGGTAACTTTGGGTGCTTCATTTAGAAACTAGACTCTTTGCCTTACCTGTATTGTTTCCTAGTTTTATTAAAGATCCTTCCCATTAAAGTCTCATATGTTTTGTGTTCATGCGGCGGATGGCAGAACCCATTTAGAATAGGCAGGTTTGCGGGGTTTGGGCTGCCCCTCTCCCTGTCCTATAACAATACTACATACAGGCTTGCTTCCTGGAAAACTATTTTATTTATTTATTTATTTGTTTATTTGTTTGTTTGTTTATTGGTTTGTTTATCTATTTATTTTAAGGAGAAATGAACTTACCCTTTTTTTTTTTTTAAAGATTTATTTATACAATTACTGGGTACAGTCAGAAGCGCGGGAGGGTGAGAGAATTCACCAGAGCCAGAGCAGGGTGCAGAACAGGCAGAAGGACAGAAATACACTGCTGAGGGGAGCAGCGGGTGCTGCAGGAGAGGTCTGCGCGCCATGTGGGACCCTCGCCGGTAGCGGCCAGGGATGGAACCTGCGCTGCAGTGGCTGCAGGCAGCTTCGCAGCCCAGTGCTCAACCGCTGTGCCACTAGGGAGGCCCTGGAAAACTATTTTAGATGGCATCATGTTCTCAAAGCACTTCCCTATCATACTTTTTGTGTGAGATACTGTTCTTCTGAGAATACTTAATTCTGTGGTGGAGTTGAAGAGACATGTGGTACATTAGGTAACAATTGAATGTTACATATGGTAACAAATGAATGACCACCTATTGTGCCTTAACTTGGAAAAGATATAAAAAATTGTCCATATTGGACCCTGAAAGAATTTCCCCTGCCAATGGCTTCCATGTGGTAACCAAGTGATCCATGCCACTGCCACCACGTGGCTTGCCATTGGGATAGTATGTGATTCATGATCTTAGGAGATGGGGCAGCAGGGAGTTTGCAAGGGAACTGTGCTCTGTCTTGGCCTGTAGGTTACTGACACACATGACCACACATATATTCATTGACTGAAGCCGACCACGGGATCCTGCCAGATGACATGGGGTTGAGGAAAGTTGGAAGTACCCAGATATTGGTAAGCAGGAGCAACCTCCAATTCCAGTTACTTCATATTTTTGTAATAGTAGGATTTTTATTTTTGATCTTTGCAAATCTTGCATACTTAGTCCTTTTTCAAGGTGGACCAGTTCTTTGCAGCTTTCCCATGTCCATTTGTTAGAGGATTCTTCCTTTGTGGAGCCAGTTATATCTCAATAAACACAGACATCATTTCTATACCTTCTTCCTTACTGCTGCTGCTATAAGCATTAATTCTCTTCTCCCTTATGGGGGCCTCACCTATGACCAATTATTATGAAGGACATTATTTTAAGGGTGCTGCTAAAATTCTTTCAGCTAATCCCAATGTCTGCAAAGAGCACACTCAGAAAGGCAAAGCCAACAAGCTGTTGGAATATAGCGGAAGTGATTACAAGGAAGACACTGTGGTCTAGTGGTGGTTTGTTCATGTCATTTTAACAGTCCATTGGCCTTTCATTTTAGAAGCAAAGGAGATGAAACTCTTATCACTCGTGTGAAATAACAGCTGTCACCAAGTTTCTTTGAGCTGCTGGGTGACATCATCATCTATAAAGTGAGTACCAGAGAGGGTTGCTCTAGTTGGCTGTTGTTAGCTCAAACTAGGTTGGACTTTTATTTTATCAAAGAAGAACCATAGAATCCTTGAAAACAGGAGCTCCATTGCTGGGCTCTGCAGAGGACACAAAGAAATAAGTAATGTAGTGTTGTACTTGGAAGCGGCAGTGGACAGTTGTTGCTAGATAAATATCAATAAGGTCAAAAGATGTTTCATGAGGATCTACTCTGTACCCCAAACTATAGTAAGCTCTTGGAATATGTTAGGGAGCAAGAACTGAACAAGGTCAATATGGACAAATCTCATAGAGGTCATAATGTATTAGAGACAAAGATTAATCAGATAATCACAGTTTGAGTATATGAACACACCTTGAACTACATATTCTAAGGGGAAGGAATGTAGAAATTCTAAAACAGGATCCTGGTAGGGACTAGGAGTGCAGTACTTATTTTCAGTTCCTAACGAGGTGAAGTCAGGGGTCTCAGAGGTATCAAGGGACATAATTTATTTATTGGGTGGCTCTATGGACTTTCAACCACACAAATCAATCTATCTATGTGAAATAGTTCTTTGAGCTTATGCCATTCAAGGACTTTGTCCTTACCAAAGACCTAAATGTAATTGTTTAATTTTAACAAATTTAAGTCTCCTAGTGATATTAAGCCTGAATCCCAATTGGTGCCAAGGATAATGTTACCTGTTCTCCCTATACAGGGGTTCCATCAGAGTTTCCAAGTAACCTATCCAGGGAGCAATTGCAAAGAAAGTCCATGAATAGTGGGATGGTATTTTGGGAAGAACTTGACTGATGATTTCGACCAGGGTTTGGCAAACTTATTTTTTTTAAGACCAGGTTGTAAATGTTTTAGAGTTTGCCTGCCATGTGATCTATGCCAGGGCTCAGTTCTGCTATTGTGTCAGAAAAACAGTGATTGACTGACATAGATGACTGTGTGTGCTGTGTCTCAATAAAACTTTATTTTAAAAAATCAAGTGACAGATTGGATTTGGTTCAGTCGTCATAATTTGCAGGTCCTTGTACTCATCCTGAAGACTAGATGTTATCTGCTATCAACCAGAGAGAATACTTTTCTCTCTCAAATACAGGTGTTTTGGTGACACCCTGCATATTTCAAACAAGGCTAGCTGTTGCAATTTTAAGAATATCAGAAAATCTTTTTAGTCTTATCACAGACAGACCTTGTTCATGCCTACAGATTGTTTCAAACTTTCTTGTGCATTGTCTACATGAAGTATTTAAGTCTAAGTTGGAAACCAAGTTTTCTAGAAAGGGAGACAACTTAAGATATGTTACGTTGGACAACTTGGTGTGAAGAATGATGCTACAAATGGGTTTTGAATGAATGGAAAGATGCTCTGAAGACTTGTCCACATGGGGGCAGGTGGATGGAACAGTGCCTGAAGTTGTCTGGCTCCTGCTTCACAGTATTTATGGACCGGACACGGATGCCAATTTTACTGGGATATGATGATAATTGAATAATAAATATGATAATAAAGTCTGTTTCATTCTCTCTCTCTTACATGGAGAAGATCACATGAGCAGTAGTTACTGAAGATATTTTAGAAGCGATCAAACAAATATGGGTTAAGAATGTGTTACCATTTTGTCAGAAGTACATATTCAAAATCCAGGTAAACAGGAATATCATTGATGATTAATATTAACATATGTAAATATTTATGTGATAATACATCAACTATGCTGACTATAAAGGCAATGTCATTTCATGTCATCATGTCAATTTCTTCTGAATCTTTTTTTAAAAAATTTATTTATTTATGCATACAGGAACTGGAGTATAAGCCAGAGGTGTGGGGAGTGAGAGGATTCACCAGATAGAATGGGGAACAGACAGGCAGATCTACTGAAGTACACTGCTGAGGGGAGCAGTGGGCGAGACAGGAGAGGTTCTGCTGTGCCATGTGGATTGCTCCTTGTCCAGCCGGGGATTGAACTTGTGCTTCAGTGGCTGGCAATAGCTTGATAGCACTGTCTTGAACCCTGAGACACCAGGAAGGCCCCCAATTTCTTCTGAATCTTAAATAATTTCTGAGTCCAGTGACTCATAGTGGTGGTCATGAGCACCACATTGAAATGCACACACACACAGAATATATTTATATATGCATATGTATATACATATACACATACACCCATATAGAATATATAGAATGTGTATTTCGCCCATAAATAACCCAGAAGAGTGCTTTCTGATTTTTTTTCAACTGATATTTTTGTATGTAGCTTACCTTTTTCTCTTCAAAAACGAGTACAAAATAATTTAGTGAATTGCACGTATCTTCTACAGCTGGCCAGAACTGAATGAAATTCTTATTCTTCGAATTACTAGATGTATGACCTTGGCAGGTTATTTATCATCTAATAGTTCACTTCCTTCCTGAGTAAAATGATAGTAATCATCATTTTTAGCTCACAGCGTTATGATGATGATTGAATTAGAGAACTTAATGCTTTGCCTAAATGAGTGCTGAAAACTCTGCCTCATTGTTGGGAAATACTCAACAAACGTTTGCTATGATGATAATGATGGTGAGTCTATCAGTCAGGATATTACTTTTGATTTTCTTAAGTTTCTGTACATAACGAAGGCAATAGTACTAGAGAAGTCATCAAAATGTACGTATCACGTATTATGGAACCTGAGAAAGTTACGGAGAATTTTTTTCCTTGAGAGGGATTTAATATTTCATCTGAATCACAGGTTAAAAATTTAATAATCCTCACAAGGAAGAGAATAAAGCCTGATGCTATTTCAAGCCTACACAGACTCACTGTCAATGTGAGTTTTTCCTTAGAAAAACTTACCACTCAGCAAAAAATCACACACTGTATATAATGCTTGTTTTTTTAAGATTTATTTATTTATACATACAAAAACTGGTGTGTAGACCATAGATGCTGGGGAGGTGAAAAGATTCACCAGAGAGAGAGTGGGGAGTAGAACAGGCAGATCTACTGAAATACACTGCTGAAGGGAGCAGTGGGTGATACAGGAGAGGTCTGCTGTGCAGTGTGGGTCAGCTCCCTGGCTGGCTAGAGATGGAACTCTGCTGCAGTGGCTGGTGATAGCTTGATAGTGCTGTCTTTAACCCCTGTGCCACCAGGGAGGCCCCCTGTATTGCTTGTTTAATGCACTTTAAGTGTGTGTATGCTAGAGTAAATTTGGGGAGAAACTGAAAATATATCACATATTTTACATTTAGCTTTTAGACTTTTCTGATCTGTTTTGCACTACCCTTTAGGAATTAATTTGTTAAGGTCACTATTTTCAAATTCATCATCTGCTTTGAATATAAATATAAGCGAGTTCTGCATTAGTATCATTGGTGTATTAATGTTGATCAAGCAAAGTGCTATAGTCAACTGAATATAAAACATGTAAGCAAAGGTCGTATCTAAGAGATTAATAATATAAAAAAGATCGTGACTTGTAACAAAGAATAGAATCACATAAGTAATTGATACTGTTTAGAAATGCCAGGTAATAATTGAATGGTTATTTTCCAGTGATCAGGAAGCTTTAGTTAATAGAATGGAATAACCCCTGATACACTTGCACACATGTGCGCGCACACACACACACACACACACACATAATACATTCTTAGAGTTGCCATTCATCATTCAAGATACATTGATTGAGCCTTTTAATATAGTAAGTATTGGAGGCATTACAGGAACCAACCCTTGTGGTCTTTATCCTTCCTCTAGCTGTCCCTGCTGCATAGACAGATGATTAGTGTCAGTAGAATGAAGTCCAGGGGTCTACAGGCACATTTCACTGCCAACTCAATTATCTTCTCTCAGAAACAGAATTTAGAAGTCAGTTAGGGAATAATCAACAAGCAGGGGAAAAAGAAAAGAGACCAAATAATGATCATTGATCTAATAAGAAGAACAAGTAATCCATAATGTGTCCTATTTCTGCTCTTTATCCATCTTCCATTCAAATCCAGGGCTCTGGTTCTGGTAACATAGATTTTTTTTTTCATTATTTTTCACAATGTTTGCTCATACTGCTTCCCTACTTGGAAATTTACATGCTTTACTCTCCCTGTTCCTGTTCATTGGAAGTCTGGTGATTCTGGGAGGCTTCCTGTACCTTTCGTCTGCATAGATCTACCTTTCTCACCTCCTACTTCTCTCATGTGAGTAGACCACATCTCACAATTTAGTCTTTTGTTGCTTGTTAAGGTAACTAGCACTTAGTTACATTCTGCCTTAGGCCTTTAGTTTTTATTCATGAAACTGTAAACTAGTTCTTTTTCTGAAGTAGGTCCTATGGGGAGATTCGGTGTGGGGAGGAGAGGGAACATAGAGTAGAAGGAAAATAGAAAGAGCTAGAATAACTGCCTTCAGGGAGCTCACTATCGATGAGGGTGATCTGTCATATATGCAGATGGGCGCAGGTTGAATTATGTTTCTCAAAAAATATTTGTTGATGTCCTAGCCCTTGCCATCAAACTATGTAGATCTTAATTGTAAATAGGGCCATTGCAGACATAACTAAGTTGAAATGTGGTCATACTGGACTAACATCAACCTGACTTTTGTCCTTATGCAAAACGGAGAAGAGACAAATATGTGGGAAAAGCCATATGACTACACAAGCAGAGATTGGAATGAGGTGTGTGTGGGCAGGGACTGCTGGCAGCACCAACACTGTGAGGAAGGGGAGGCCCTGGTGACACTTAGGGTTCTGATTCTGGTCTCAAGAGAATAAAATTCTTTCTAGTCTATAGTTTTTTAAGTCACCAATTGGTGGATTGTTATGGTAACACAAGGAAGCTAATACTCTATGATGATCCAAGGGCATACATGAGGCAAAAAAAAAAAAAAAAGAATGGGCTTGTTTCATGCTTTGGAATTTCTGAGCAGAAAGTAGCCCTCTCTGGAAGGGTTGGTGACTTCCTGAGAGGAGTTTCATAGGTGGGCCTACAGTCTTGGGGTTTAGCAGAATTTGAACATTTCAGATGGGGATGAAGAAGACATTACGTTATACTTTCAGGGATTAGTATGAGTCTGAGGTATAGATACATATGAATAGAATCATGACAGCGATTGTGTGTAAGAGGAACTGGTGCCTTGGTTCTTGGTTTTATCAGAGCATTCTGTGAGTAAATAAAAGGAGGGAAGATGAACCTGGAAAGGTAGACTGGGGCTGGTCATGGCAGGAGACCTAAGACAGGGACTGAGCTTGCAGGAAAGACCTCAGTAGCATGGATTCTGTGACCATGTGCTCAAAATCAGAGGGATTGCAGAGTGGAGAGTGTGCATGCTTTGGGGAGACCAGTCCTAAATTACCAGTCCAGAACTCTCCAGCTTGAGTGTACACCACAGGTAACCAGACTCTACCCCTTAGAGTTTCTGCTTTAGTGACTCTTATTGTGGGGTCTAAGAATTTGCACTTCTAACATGTTCCCAAGTGACACTGATGTAGGGAACCACCCTTTGAGGACTACTGATATGGAGGTATGGGGATTTGCAGAGATATGAGGTTATGAAACACTTTGGAGCCTAACACAATGAACAGTCAAAAGATAAACATGAGTTGGTGGTGTGGTAGCAGCCATGAAAACAAGGCAGGTCTTACCTGATTCCCACCAGGCATTTCATCAAATGTGAAGGATCAGGGAGAGAAAAAGCCATAAGCTATTTTAAATCCTTAACTTTGTGGCTGTTATGCTTTCTGTTTCTTGTATGTTTCTCTTATTATCCTCACCAAATTAAAAATTCCTAAGGATAATGACTATCATCTGCCAAGTTTTTTTTTTTTTTTAAACAACCAACAATTTATATTTGGCATAATGCCTAACATTTATCAAGTATATAAATTATGTCAGGCATTTTGCATAGATTACCCAGTTTAAATTTCAGTAACAGTTGGTGAATTGGATATTACTATTTTTTTATTTAGGAGAAAATTGAAGCCAAGAGAGGTTGAATAACTTAGCTAAAGTCAAACAGTAACTAAAGAGCTTAACTAGATTTGAACCCGGCTGTTTGAATGCAGAGTCTGTGTTCTAACACCTCGCCTGTGAAGAGCTAGAGGCATAACTGATGCTTGGACATTATATATTTTTACAGTTTATGACAACATGTAGTCATAGAGGAAATTTATATAATGCAGATAATCATAAAAAGTAAACTAATACATAAATTTACTTCCCAATAATAGCCACTGCTATTTTCTGACTTCTAAGTCTGCCCACTTATCCATCTTGGATCACAAGATACTATTTAATAACTAAAAAATTTACTATACTATGTACATTATACTTATCAATAAATACACTATAACATCAGTATTAGTGGTAATTTATTTTATTTATGACATCGTGTGACTATGCTGTAATCTATTTAACGTTTCTGTATTTGGCCATCTAGAAATATGTCTGAACTCAGAGTTGTCCTTTTTGTGGATGAATTTTTAATCTGTAGTTTATACCTTGGATAAAATATCTTTATTTTAAAGATTTATTTATTTGTACAAGCACTGGGTCCAGTCAGAAGCCTGGGAGGGTGAGAGAATTCACAGAGCCAGAGCGGGAAACAGAACAGGCAGAGTGACTGAAATACACTGCTGAGGGGAGCAGCAGGTGAGGCAGGAGAGGTGTGTCATGCCATGTGGGACCCTTGCTGGTGGCCGGGGATCCAACCGGCGCTGCAGAGACTGCAGGCAGCTTTGCAGCCCAGTGCTCAACCGCTGCACCACCAGGGGAGGCCCTGGATCAAATATCTTTGAAATTTATTAAAAGGGGTAAAATTCAATTATATTTTCCCATTTAATAGATGAGAAATCCAAGGATTACAGAGGTAGCTTTCTTATGATCACAAATTAGAAACTAGTACTATTTTCTCTCCTCTATCCATCTGTCATCTCTCCACCCACCCCTCCTTCCTTCCTTCCATCCATCTATTCATCCATCTACCCATTCTCCATCCATTCTTGCTTGTACATACCCGTCATTCATCTGTCCATCCTAGCATCATCCATCTATATGCATCCATCATCCATCTGTCTATCCTTCCATCATCCATTCATCTTTCATTCCTCCATCCATTAAAAATCAAGGAGAATCTAACATATGCACTGTACTCCTGTATGTATAGGGGATATAGAAGCTGCCAAAACAGACCAAATTCACTGCCACCAGTGTACCTAATACTAGATGCAGGAACTTCTAACCCATTTTCTTTTTATTGTCCCAAATCGCCACTTTTTTGATTTTCTATCTTCTACCAAAGATGCCAAGCAAATAAAGCTGCTCAGAGCAAGACATGATCCTTTCGTCACTGAGTTTTCCTGTGGGAAAACTGTCTTTGTAACCAAAATGAGCTGGTGCAGTCTGTTGAAACACCCTGCAGGGGCATTTTTCATCCATTGCCCAGAGATACTTAGGTAAGCCCTGCCAGTTTTTAACAGTTCCCCTCTCCTACCAACTCCTCACACTTGGAGAAACACATTTGTTTCCCACAAAAGACTGCAGTCAAGCTGAAAAATGCTTTCTTTTGTTTGTCCACAAGCTGTCCACAGCTAAAAGATGGGGTGGTGGTGGCAGTACAGGTGTTCCTTTCTCATGCATTTCCAGCAGGGATGGAGCTGCATTCGACATCCAGACCCAGGGGATTTGGTCAAAAATCATTCCTTGTTCTGATAAACAGTCCACGCCTTTTAGAAGCAAGTTGTTGGTTAGTACAAGTCTACATGTATTTTCACTCTTACGTATGCAGTGTGAGAAGATATTTTATGAACTAGTACATGGAACCGAGTCATGCAATGGGGGCTCAGAACAACTCGGCTTCTGTAACTACATTCCCACATACAGACATGAGTGAGTTAAGTTTTCTAAAGCTTGGTTTCTTCATCTGTCAATTAGAGCTAATCATATATGGTTCTTGTAATTCTGCACCTCTTTGTAATAGCACTTAGTATATTTCATTGTGTCCGGTGTCAGTTTTGGTAGGTGACTTACTGTCCCCTATGCCTAGAACAGAGAAGGGCCATTCCTAGGATGCCACACTTCTGGTCTTGAAACCAAGAAAGAGTCAGGAAAATGGGGACAAGTTAGTCACCCCAAGTTATCCATTAACTTAGGAAAGTGTTTCATATATGTCTCTTCTGCTAGACTGTTTGCTTCATGCTGCAGAGACCTAGCCTGTCCTCATCTAGGACAGCGTAAGCACTTAGTATATGTTTGTTGAATAAATATGTCATGGAGACTGCAATGGAAACTAAATGAGCTAAAATGTCTAGCTCAGAACATAATGCACCATGTTTAATAAATGCAAACCATTTATTTTCTTCCTGTGAGCACTCTGTAGCTTCACACATTTGATTGGCAATTTTCAATTTTCATGATTGCCTTCTGCATGTTTCCAGTGTAAATTCCATAAAGTAATTAGCAGGAAATAATGGACACCATTGGATGACCATTCTGCTGTTTGGAGATTGAGGTGCTTCAAAGGAATTTCATCCTAAGGTGTTTCTTACACCTTTCCTTCCTGAATCTTTCTGTTCACTTTCCTGCTTTGAAATGCTAATATCATTATTCCCTTTTGTCTTGTGCATCTTTGAATTTGGGATTGAATTCTACCATCTAGCAGTGCAACTTCAATTTTCTGCCAAGGCTTGAACAAAGTGGTTAAAGCTGGTAAATGTATAAGCCCGAAGAATATGATGAGATGGCTGTTTGGGTACATCTGTAAGAGCAGAACAGAAATGTGCTTTGCCTCTTGGGTACTGCAGTAAAAGGGTTTATAAAATGATTATTTCCTTTGGACAAGTTTTTCTGGGGCCATTAATACACCCGTCTTCATTTTTGGGATGACATCTGAGAAGGGACCCAAAGTGATTAGCTTGATGCATGGCCTTTAGGTGAGCAACTTTTTGAAACAGTGTCTAGGAATGTTGGCAGTCCAAGAAGGGAAACTGTCTGAAGAACTTTGAGAATGCTAGGAAATAATTTTTGAAAAAAAGTGTGAAGCTATTATTTATTCAGCATAGATTTTGTGCCAGACGTGCATAGGTGCTTTCACCTATAGTATCTCATTTAATTCCCTTCAAGAATTGCTTTTTTTAACTGAACTTTCCGATTTTTTTTACATTAGTGTTCATTTTTGTACAATATTTGATTTCTACCCTCAGATGCGGTCCCCATTAGTCTCCCACCAACATATCACCCTCGAATCACACCATAGTCCCAGTCCCTTGTACTCTACCCTCCCCATAAAGGTTTTTGCGATGAGGCTTTGTGATCTGAGATGGCTGAGCATATCAGGAGGCTAAACAAGTAGCCCAGGTTGACAGAGCCAGCCAATGCCAGTGCTGAGATTTGGGCCACCCTGTGTCTGCCTCCGAGGATAGGTTTTCTGCAACATCTTGATTAGTCATGTCAAGCATGCAGATATGGAGCAAGTATTTTATCCCTGCCTGACACTGATGGTTCTGAGTAGAGTAAAGCCACCAGAAAACCTACCCTCTTGTCACTTCTAGGTTACTGGTTTACCAGTCATGAATCTAGTTCTACCTCAGGGCAATCGAGTTGTTTTTGAAGTAAAATGAAAGGGCAGTGCCTGTCACTCCAGAATCCTTAGCTGACATTATTGTTATTTAAGTTACAACACAGATATGTAATTTAAAAAAAAATGCTGAATGCTATGAAGGGGAAGCACTTGAGAACCTGCAAAGGGATCCTGTGTTTGGAAGGTGGGTAAGGCTTCCCTGAAGGCCACAATGAAAGTGGGGAAGAGAGTCGTGGAGGCAAAAAGAACAGCACATGCAAAGGGCCTGAGGCAGAAGAGAACACCACTTGCTTATGTTGCAGGAAGTGAAAGCAAGTGTGGTGGAGCTTATAAAACAGCATAGCCACAATCCTTTTTTCTTCATTATTTTTCTGGACACCAGACATTTCTCCAATTGTTTTTTGAAAGATGGCCCCTTTATAGTTCTCTGATCCTAATTTTCTAACGAGAAACAGCAATTCTGCCCATCAAATTGATCTGAAATGAAAGTTACCACCACAAACTTACTTAGAGACTTATCTTAGGGCACAAAGAAAGCTCACTTCTATTGTGTTACATCTGTACAGATCCCATCCATAGATTAGGTAGTGTGCTGATTTAAATGCAAGGAGAAAGCTCTGTCTTCAAGTGAATAGATAATTGGTATGAGTCATTGTCTTTTTAAAGAACAAACAGCAAGGTCTAGAAAATTTACAGACACAGATTTTGCACGTGCTAATTTGCTGCCAATATAGATAGACTAGGCTACCTAGAAGGAGATTTCCTGGGGGATTTAGAGACCAAAAATAATCACATTAAAAAAAATCTCTTCTAAGAAACATAATACTTATCTTGTCAGTGCAGACATATTACGTCTGCGGTAGCTTCAAGGTACAGAGAGAAGGGGAAATATGCAGGAAGTGAATAGGACAAATAATGTGGACCAAATCAGGAGGGTTAAGGCGGGCAAGACTCCTAAAAAGAAGTGAACAGGACATAGGGCTTTGTATGTCAGATATAGGTTCAGCCTATTTCAAGTTTGATCAGATTATGCAGAACCTGGTAAAGTAAAGAGAGAGTTGAGACCAGGGAATTGCCTTTTTTAATAAAGTTTAGAACCTGTAAGGAACTCAAAATCAGATGACTGGGGAGACAGTATTCTTTCGCAGATCTGTTTCCTCTAACTGTAGGAAAACACTCAACAGCTCCAAGGGATAGAGATTCTGAAGAATAACTCCTCAGTGCTTTTCAGGTGTCATGGCCTTCAAAGACCTGAAAAGCTGGAGACATCGTCTCATATGGCAGGAGTCTAAGTAGGTAGGACAAGGGCCTGCAATGCCATGTCTTGAATTGGATCCTGCAGCAGAAAAGAGGGGTTAGTGGATGAAACTGGCTGGAAGTCTGTTCTGTAGTGAATGGTATTGCACTGATATTGATCTCAGTGTTTATAGATATTCTGTACTTGTGTGAGATGCTGATATTACAGGAAATAGGGTGAGTGACATAGCTGTATTTGCAACTTTTCTGGAAATCTGAAATTATTTCAAATAATTTCTTCCCACCTCTTCCCAACCACATACCATGTGACTGACAGTGTGAGTTTTACAGGTAAGGAAACTGAGGCTCATAAGGACCATACACCCAGCTAGAGTCCTACTTTATTTCTCCTAATCTTGGGGAATGTGGAGGCAAGAGCCATTTCCCACTGGAGAGTGTTTCCTCTGGCTTCCTACAAAAGCTCTGGGGATTCAAGACAGGACTTTCTACACCAAAACACCAAAACACACACTAAAGCTGTTTTAATATTTTTCCAGCCACAGTTTCACATAAATGAAAACTCTCATATATTAGGCAAAAAGGCTAAATCCTTAGCATATAATACAAAACTTTGCATGGTTCAACCTCTGGCCACCTCCCCAGGCGCAGCACTTCTCTATAAGGCAGGCTTCTTTGCCTTCTGTCAAGTGTTTCATGCATGCTTCTGCCTCAGGACCTTTGAATCTGTCTTAAGAGTGACATTCCTGCCCCTGAACAGATGCTGGTTCCATTTTTCACATGATTCCTTTTGCTAGGAATCCTTCCTTATGGATCCCACCACTGTCCCCCAAGAACAGCTAGTCCATTCTTCTCTTTTGCTCCAGTGGGATCTTGCACCTCTGTGTAAAACCAGGAGCACGTTTAGTCCTCTGTGTTCATTTCACACTCTTCTAAGGCACCATCTGTCTATATACATTTGTAATGGACACCAACCATCCCCCATTTTTTTTAAAGATTTATTTATTTTTATTCAAGAACTGGAATACAGGCAGATGCACGAGAGGGTAAGAGGATTCACCAGAGACAGAGGGCTGAACAGAACAGGTAGATTGACAAAATACACTGCTGAGGGGAGCAGTGGGCAAGACAGGAGAGGTCTGCTTCACCATGTGGGATTCTCGCTGGCTGGCCAGGGTTGAACCTGCCGGGCAGAGGATGCGGACACCTTCACAGTGCTCAACCCTCTGTGCCACCAAGGAGGCCCCATCCCCCATTTAACAAAAGCATGTATTTTATCAGGCTCAGGATCTTTTCTGAGAAGCTGGAGTCAGAAGTTCTCACTCAAGACTCAAGTTAAATGCATAGAACCACAATATGAATTTATTGGGGTGGAGAAGGGAATCCAGATTACAGTAATATCTGCATTACAGTTAAATTTTCAGCAAAGGGCAGGGGTAAGTGTACCTTTTGGCAAAGTTCAGGAGAATGGCAATGTGGATTGGGCTGCACCTGGTTTGGAGAACTCCAGGAATCTGTTCCTCTGCAGAGAGAGGGGATGCTACTTCTCGGGGTGATAGTCACTGGTGCTTCTGGCCAAACTCTGAAGGCTCAGGACCTCGGGCATGGAGTCCTTAGGCATCTCAAAGCACCCCAACTTCTGTGCCTGAATTTATCCTTCTCTCAGTGGCATCTTTTCAGACTACCTGTTAATTTTGCTGTGGATAGGGTTTTTCGCCACAGGCTGGTTTTAATCTGTCCTTGTCTTTGGCTTGTCTGTTTACCAGTGTCTTGAAAAGGACAAGTTGCTTTTTAATTGATAACTTAAGTTGCTCTATTGCAGTTGCCCCCACATCTCCATCGTTACAATATAATATATGTGGCTGTATCTCAAATACTGCTTGTTATTTGTAATTCCTATATGCCTTTATCCTACCCTTGAGCATCCTGAAACTAAAAAAAAAAAAAAAAAAAAGGACATAATAATCTACTCTAATGAGGTGAGCTGTATGTTTCTTGGGGGAGTTTTCTGTTTGCCTGATGCTATTTAGGCATGCGCTGATTCTCACAAACTCATGGGCTGGGTGCCCAGGGTCTAACCCTGTACAGCACATGACAGACATTTAAACTGCATGTTGAATAAATAAATCATAAGATGAAAACCACACAATTGAAACATTTGTTGGAAAACCAACCAGGCAGTTAAGTTAAAGCAACATTTGGAATCAATGTAAGTAGACTGAAATGATGACATGTCTTCTCTTTTTTAGCTTCTAGATCATATAGGAGATCCACTGAAACTCCATCTACTACAGAGAGAGTAGTTTCCTTTTTCTGTTTCAGAATCATGAAAGAACCCGAAAAATGACATATCGTAGGAGAATATTGGCAAAAAAAGCTTTAGTTGGCTCTTGTCATGAGTCCTGTATAAAAGGGGAAAAAATTCCTCTAAACTGCTGGAGCAATGAAAGAGATTGATGGGCAGTCCGTGCAAATTCTTCTGAATGGCCTGCTGTGAAGATGAGTTACAGCGAGCACGGGGCTTTTCTTAGGAGCAACAGGTTGCAGACAGAGTGTTCCATGCCAGAGGCCCATGGAGAGCAATGATGCCAGACAGCAGAGGGGGGGGGGGCTGTCCCGTGGGCTTCTCATAGGGATATTCCCTCGCCAGTGCAGGAGCATGAAGGGATAATGAGGGATGCTCTGTAGGAAGCAGCAGCTTCATCAGCATCGTCATGTTTCACTATTTGCCGAAATTTTGCAATCACCGAGCAGGCAAGATTTTATTGGGGCAAGGACTGCCTGGCTAGAACCACAGGAGGATTTACTGAAAGTCATGAATTTTTAGCCTCTGGCTTTCAGGAGCCCCTTCTCAGGATGCCCATTTAGGTTTGTGTTTATAATTTTGTTTCCTTGTTCTTAAAGCACATGACCCCAAATTACTTCTTAACAATTATTTGATATACGCGTACAAGAACTGGGTTACCGGCCAGTGATGCCGGGGCTAGTGTGTGTGAGAGAGAGATTTCACCAGAGACAGCGTGGGGAACAGAACAGGCAGATCTACTGAAATACACTGCTGAGGGGAGCAGCAGGCGAGACACGAGAGGTCTGCTGTGCCATGTGGGTCAGTTTCCTGTCCAAGGAACAAATTCGTGGTGCTGTGGCTGCGGATTGCTTCATAGTGCCGAGACTTAACCCCTTGCACCACTAGGGAGATCCCCATGACCCCAAATTATATAAACTTCAGGCCCCACAAAATTTAGATCTATGCCCAATTTTAATTACCTAGTAGTGGAACTCAACAGAAATACTAGTCTTGAGTACACAGGCACTAGACGATATGAGTGTTGAGGTATCAGGGAGCCTGCCCTACTAGAAGGCTGCATATCAAGTAGAAACTTATTAGAACCTTGAGCTAAAACTCAATGACTCTGGAAAACTACCACCTTGCCTGCTTCTGCAGCTACTATTGGGGTAAATGAATCAGTGATCTACACCAAGCGGTGGTGTGTTCAGGATTCTGATCCAGCCGCTTGAGACCCTCCCATGAGTGTGGGTCAATCAAGCCTTTAATTCCATTTTGATGACACTGTTTATCTCTTATAGGGGGGGGCAGCTTAAGTCTTACATCACATTATCTTAGGGCCTTTAATGTCCTCTGCTCATGTAGCTCTATTCTCGTGGAACATTTTCCAGTGCTGAGTGAGCCTCAGTTTAGGCATGTGTTGGAAGGAGTCTTATCTGGATATTACTATGGCCTATTCATAAAACATCACAGGATTTAGAATTTCCATGCAAAGAAGGGTTTTAGCCTCTTGGGATACTTCTCAATAGTCTCCTTAAATACTGCAGGTTGTATTTCATTTTGAAGTATTGCATTTTAAAACACTATTTTTTCCCTGGTATTCAGCATTAGGTCAATGTTAGGCCTTGCAAAAGTATTCTATCAGATGTTTATGTACAGGCACACCACATTCTTACCTCTCTGTAAGTAATGAACTTTGTTAAAGAGTTCACACAGGGGCCTCCCCTGGTGGCGCAGCGGTTGAGCGTTGGGCTGCAAAGCTGCCCACAGCCTCTGCAGTGCCGGTTCGATCCCCGGCCACCAGCGAGGGTCCCACATGGTGTGCAGACCTCTCCTGCCGCCCGCAGTTCCCCTCAGCAGTGTATTTCGTCAGTCTGCCTGTTCTGTTCCCCGCTCTGGCTCTGGTGAATTCTCTCACTCTTCTGTGCTTCTGACTGTACCCAGTGCTTGTATAAATAAATAAATACATTTGGAAAAAAAAAGTTCACACAGGACTCCTGGATAAACCAGGCCAGCAGTGGTGACTGGGACCAGTGATGCCCCTGACTCAGGCTGATTCCCCCACCCGAATGTGTGCTGAGCTTCTAGAATGGGTTAACTGCCTTAAACTTGGGCCCCTTTCTTGCTTTACTGTAAGATTATTGAGTCCACCTCTTTTGGACATGAATGAGGGAGGATGGATGGAGGACAGATAAAAGTTTTATTGCCAGTGCTTTCAAAAAGGCTATTTTATCGGTAAAAGTAGAAATACCAGAACAGCAAGGGTGGAAAGTCAGGGTGGGTAGAATGTTCTTTCTAAAATATAAATCAAGTTCTAACACTGAGTCAAGAATCAGCTGTAAGCTATATGTTTATTCATTAAGGACCTACTAAGAAAAAAAACTTTGGACCTCTGTCTCTTTCCATACTTTTAAGTGTGAAAGATAGGCATTTATTTGAAGAGTGTGTGTACGCTATAAGCAAATAAATCTGTGAGAAATGAAGCATGGGGCCTCCCTGGTGGTGCAAGTGATTAAGTCTTAGTGCTATAAAGCAATCCGCAGCCACTGCAACATGAGTTTGATCCCCCACCAGGGAGCTACCCACATGGTGCAGCAGACCTCTCCTGTCTCACCCACTGCTCTCCTCAGCAGTGAATTTCAGTAGATCCACCTGTTCTGCTCCCCACTCTATCTCTGGTGAATCCTCTCACCTCCAGCACAGCTCTTGAATGCATACATAAATAAATCTTTAAGAAAAATTAATCTTTGAGTAATGAAGCTTTTGCTGCTAGGGATGCAAAAAGGCCACCTGTATAAAAGATCATCCTAATGCAGAATAGAATGAAATCAGCTGGAATGGAGATACTGAATATCAAGGGGGAGGCTCCAGAAGACAATGATAGTTCCTGTCTGTGGATTATAATTTCACCTTTGGACTACTTCCTGAAGAGTGATGGGACTTGACTAATTTGAGATGGGCAGTCAGGGCTTGCTCAGAATAGAGAATAAATAGGTGAGGTATGAAAGGCTTGATCAGATGAGGAAAACAACCAGTGTGGTGCATTGGAATGAATGACATGAGGCCACATCAAGATCCTTGGACACAACCTGTTGGTGGAAATAAAAGTCTCAGTGACAAAGTTTATTAGACAATAAAAGTAAGTATCTGAATCTGGCAGAAAAGACTGGTGAGAAAGGACTCCTGTCAGATGCTTCAACTTCAGCCCCTCAACCGTGTTTGTGTTGGTCTATAAAGTGTTAAAAGAGACGGGATTTCTCAGAAAAAGGCGTTACATTTAAGACAAGCACAGGGCAGAAACAACAGAGAATTCCTTTTCATGGTCTCCTGTTCCTGGGTATGTGTTACTTCCAGTATGTGTTACTTCCACACTTCCAGTGTGTTACTTCCAGTAACTTCCAGTGAAGTTACTTCCAGGTAGCATGTGTACCTTAAATTCATTGTCTCTGATAGGTGTAATTTGCAGATGAGAAAGCAAGAATTTAGAAGATAACAGAGTTCACCATAAGGAAATGCTTGATTGATCTGATGTCTGCAGGTGACTCCTGGGCCTTGGCTGGGAAGCCCTGACTTCCACAGGGATTTCTGTAGATCTGTGTCAATGGGCAGAGCTGGCCCCTGGTGTCATATCAGCAGTCCTCTTTGATTTGCTTCCTCTGCCTCTGCAGGGCCTGTTCCTTTGCCCAAATGTGTCCTGCTTGTGGTGATCCTGAGGTACCCTGGTCTTTAGAACTGCCCCTGGAAGACCATTTCCTCTGAAATTGGAAGCTATGCAGACTCAGAATTTTGAATTTATAAATATATGATTAAAAGATGTTCCTTGGCAGTAGTAGAGAGTGGAAGTTGAACCTTGATCGTTTAAGAAGTATGGGTCAGAGTCCCTGAACACGTAACTGCTTACTTAGCCAGTCATCATGATTTTATTCCTTTTTGGTGGTGCTTGCTGTGGCAGCTTCCTTTTCACAGATGACAAAACCGAAGCCAAACACCTATGTGGCATAGGCAGAAACAATGCATGTCTGCATGATGCCACCATCCATGTCTCAACTGTCACCAGCTTTGCTTCACAATCAAGTATGTCAAAAGTTAACATACTCTATTTTACTTTCTGGAAGAGCAAGAGTCAAGATGTAAAGCTTCTGGTTTTAAATTGCATCCTCAGCATGTGATTCGGAGCCATCTAATCGCTAAGATTCATCATCTGAAGAAAACAAAACTGGATGACTCCTGCTTCCAGCTCAGCCACACGCAGGAACCAAATTCTTTCACCTTGATTTTTTTTCCTCAGCCACACGGAAAATCAGGCAATTCCTCAATGAAATGTCACCAAACCTCTTGGATCCCTAGCAGCGAATACTTTGTTTCTTAAGAGGCCTGACAAAATTGCATTCTCTGATATCACATTTTTTTTCTGGCTCATCACTGGAAAAGTAGGGGCAGCACACAACATTCAACCTAACTGTTTCTTGTTTCTTAAGACACTTAGCAGAGAAAGAGCAGCTTTACTATCTAGAAAATAGTAAATAGTTCTGGCGCTAGGTTGTGGAAGCTCCTTTCTCCTTCAGTATCTCAACCAATCTGGCTTAGACCTGAAGGAAAAGCTTTTTTCTTTGTGTTGTAAAGTAATACACCAGCCCTTGCCCTGTGAGAGCCAGTTGGAAAAGAGTAAAATCCAGGGGTGTTTGAAAAGACAGTAGTGCTTCAGACTAAGAATTGGCATCTGTTTCAATAAACATTAACTGTTTCTAGCAATTTTGTGCTAGAGTTGGGAACAAGAGACAGGCAAATCCCAGATCAGTTGGTTAATCAACATGTATGTATCAGCATCTATACCTAGGGTTAATCTTGGTTGGCAGTACTGAGCATTTTTTAAAAGAACCGTACCCCACAGGACCTTTAATATATCTAGTGAGAGAAGTCCAACATATTTAAAAAACCAGGGCGCAGAGTTTGTGTGAGCTCAAGGAAACATTAATACTCAGCGTTCTCAGATAAGGTGCATAATTGCTCTGGACTGGAGAAGTCAGATAAGACTTCTTGGAGAAATTGGTATAAAGACAGTTTCTTTAATGAGAGATAAAATTGAGATAATTGGTGAGGAAGAAAGAGCAGAATTTCAGGTAAGAAAGATGAGTGTCTATTCTAGGTCTCTGGGCACATCCGGTGCTCAATAATGTTTGCCTAATGGATTGAAATTAAAGTTCACATTCCAGTTATGCCCCATCTTCACCACATTGCATGGTTTTGAAGAACTTTCATGTCAGATCAGAAGATGGTATTATTTTTCAGAGAAATACTCTCATTGGGAGAATGGGCTAATTCACCCAGTAGGTATTATTTGAATTAGATGAGTCATGCATTGCGTCAACTGTCCATGAATGGAAGCTTGGGACTTAGTAGACAAATGCTGCTATGCGCTTCCTTTCTTATGAGACAGAGTGTCAATGAGTGGCTCTCCTTACTGCCAGCTACTCCATAATTGTGTCTGGAACACAGGGAGAAAGCTGCAGCAATGTGGATGGCTCACTGAAGGCATGGGTAGAAGATCAAAGCATCCGATAAATTCACAGGATGTTTCCTAAAGGAGTTCACATCAGTTCTTTAAGGTAAAATATTTTTTTGGAAGCAATTCATGTATATTATAGAAAATTAGTGAAAACAGACAAGCAAAATCAAACATTAATCACATTCACATTGTATGTCTTTCAGACATGCACACAGAATATGCATAGATTTATCTACATTCATGTACCCATTGTACAACACATGCACATATATATACATCTGCCCACATGTACACACCCACACATGCACAAATATAGCTCCACATGTATAAACATACATGCACAATTATGTCTATATGTATGCATACACATACATACATACATACATATATCTGGCGTACACATGGATATATATAAAATATACACACATACATAAATATATACACATGTGTATGCTTCTATACACATATACATAAATATATCTGCCCTTGTGTAAATATACACATGTAGATATAGACATGCATATATAGAAACATGTCTGCACATGTATATATATATAAATGCATACTTGCACATATTTTTGCATTTTTCATGAGATAATATTTTGTCTGGTTTTGTAGTCTGTGTCTTGTTAGTCCAAAATCTTCACTTTTTTATTTCAATAAGCTTTCTTCACTATCTAACATCGAAACCTCTTCAAGTCCCACAGTTGACTCAGACATGCCCTTTACGGTTGGCCTGGCTGAGTCAGAACCCAGTCAGGACCACACAAGCATCTGCTATGTGTCTCATCCCATGCAGCTCTAGCCCACATGGCAAAGTACCAGAGGCTGAGGACTGAGACAACTGGAGCCTATTTTCTCACCCTTCTGGAGGCTGGAAGGCCTGGATTCAATGCTGGCGAGTGGGTTTCTGGTGAGGCCTCCCTTCCTGACATGTGGTCAGGCACCTTCTTGTTGTTCTCATTTGGCCTTTTTGGCCTTTCCTGGCTCCCTATGTGTGGGACCTCTCTTGTGTCTCTTCTTATAAGGACACTCTCCTTAATCATAATGCTATCGTTTAATCTTAATTTCTTTCTTATGAACCTTGACTCCAAATACACCCAGACCAGGTTCCAGGCCTCAGTTCTGAATTTGTGTGGGAGGGGAAGGGCCCCACAAACATTCCACATTAGGTTCTCAAGCCTCATTGATCTAACATAGCCCCCCAGTTTTATTTATGACTCAATTTTAAAACTCATAAAATTATACTCAAATCCTTCAATTATTTATGTCCCTTTTAAATTCATTATGAAAGATGGTTTATTACATAGCTTCATGTGGAACAGAAATCTCAGTTCTATAGAGTGAGGGTGAGAGCTTTGCTGACTATCTCTGTGACTTTGGGGGCATTATCATGCTTTCTTACACTCTATTTCCTACATCATACCCAATATCTTGGACCAGATGTCTAAGTATATCTCATACCTGACTAAACAGTGGACACATTTAGGAAATAACAGGGTAGATCTTATTTTATGGCTTTTTTTCATTATGCTTCTGCTCTGCCTTGTATATAAAATTATGAACTATATAGCACTCCTGAGTCACCACATACTGCAAATTCAGTCACTTAAAATTACACAAGTTTAGATCACATGATTACGGAGAGCAGGAATTGTGAAATCAGTGTATTGGCAGGATTGCGTTCCTTCTGGATGCTCTAGGGGGCCTCACCTCTTTGTCCTTTCTGGCATTTCGAGGCCACCTGCATTCCTTGGATTGTGGCCCCATTTTCTGTTTTCAAAACCAACAGGGTAGCATCTTCCAGTCTCTCTCTCTCTTACCCTAGTGCCTCTCTGTAAGGCCTTCTTGACTACATTGACCCTAACTGGGTGTTTCTGACCCATCTCCTCCTCCCAAGATAATAAATCACATTTCAGTATGTCTTGCCAAATCTCAGTGGATATGGACATATTTGGGGGATCCTCATTCATTCTATCCCAAAATCTTTACCAAAAACTAAAATAATAGCTAATGTAAGTATTAAACTTTTCATTTAAAAACAGTTTTGCTCAAGTTCTTCAACCTTATTATGAAATTTGAGGGATGAGTATTTTGGACTGTATTTAAGAATGACAGATGGAAGGAAAGATGGAGGGAAGGAGAAGAGAGGAGAGAGGAGGAAGAGAGAGGAGGAAGAAAGAGAATTTGCCCAGGGAAATTTTACTTTGAGTTTATTCCCCTAGATAATTTCCAATTTTTCTCAAAATTTAGCTTACTCTTTCCAAAGTAACACTACTTCTTTCATCTTCTATGAATATAAGACCCAAAAGTACTCGGAACAACAGTCTAATGATTAGGTTAAGACTTGCAAATTAATATGCAAATTTGTGTTAGAGTGCATGGGGAGAGAGAGGAACTTTTTCCTTTGTGGTGAACAGAATAGCTATGTGAATATCCAGTTTTCCCACGTTCAAATACTGCAAAAGTGCACTGAACACTACATCTGTACTGGATTATTTATTTAATAATTACTTGTTGAGTGATATGCTCCAGGAACTAGGCTAGGTACCCGAGAAACTGCCCTGCTGAAGCTTCTAGGCTAGAACAGGTGCAGAGCAGCCTATGTGCTTGAAGGACACAGCATCTTGTAGGAGGAAGACTTAGGGAGGAGAAGGAAGGGTCTCTATAGGGAGAGCTATACATGAGCAGCAACTGCTCCCTCTGACCCCTTCCCCAGTCTCTTAGTGCCTGCTGTGTGTGTTGTGAGCAGGGGTGGGGGCCTGTGTTTTTCCTGAATAAAGGGACTAGACTGAGATGCTGCAGGAGGCGGAAGAATGTCAGGTGGGAGGATCAGGATGAAGCATAAAGAATTGGCCTATTTGGGCCTCCCTGGTGGTGCAAGGGACTGTCTCAGCACTATGAAGCTATCAGTAGCCACTGCAGCATGAGTTTGATCCCTGGCCAGGGAGCTACCCACATGGCACAACAGACCTCTCCTGTCTTGCCAGCTGCTCCCCTCAGCAGTGTATTTCAATAGATCCACCTGTTATGTTCCTCACTCTGTCTCTAGTGAATCCCTCTCACCCCCGCCTATATCCCACATCTTGTATTCATAAACAATGAAATCTTAAAAAAAAAAAAAAAAGAATTGGTCTACTTGCGTGGAGGGAAGGAAGCCAGAATGGGTAAAATATCAATGATGGGGAGGGAGAAGGTGGCAGGGACTGGACCATACAGGGCATTATAAGGTATGAGAAGGACTTTGAACTTTATCCCAAATGTTGTGGGAACCCTCTGAGGCTTTATGGTGACTGGACATATTTTTTCTTCGTTACTTTTTTTAAACTTTTATTCTTTGTCAATCTTTTTGTTTATCAGAGTAACATTGGTGATTATCATTGTGTAGATTTCAGGGCTATGGGCTGATAGCAATATCTGCAGGTGCAGGATCTTTTTTTTTTTGGTGATAGAAGCCACAACTTGCACGAAGAACACATGGGGGCATCGATGAAGACTCCTGGTTGGACTGACTGGATGGCTAGCTCAGGGCCTATGCAAAATGAACATTTTTTTGTTCAAAGAGCAGGAAAAGCACATACTAAAGGTACTGGGTACTGAAATGTTGAAGTTTTTCCTTCCTACCAGGGTATCTCTCTACCCCTCATGATTTAAAAATGTGTTCCTAAGGTCACTCTTCCTTGGACATAGGGATACTTGCAAGACCAAGTCTAAACCTTCTAAGGCACCTCTTGGTCCATCTCGAGACTCAGTCTGTGTAACACTGACTAGCTGTCAGGGTTATTCCCCCACCATGTGGCAGGTACATGCTGTGCCATTCTCCATTGGGACTGGAAACCAGCTGTTTCCTTACAGGGAACTGGCAGCCCCAAAGTCATTGCAGCCTCTGTGCCAGGACTTACTCGGTACCCACATGGGGATGGGCAAGAGATTTCCCCCCCATGCACTGTGGTATGGTCAACCTAGGCAGTCATGGCCCTGCAGGTCACCACAGGGAGTGTGTTCAACTGTCTACGTACTTGCACCCCAACCTCTGATGAGGGTGAAGGGTTACCGCAAAATGCACATGATCCAGTGGCCATCCTGGACAGAGGGGATTGGCTGTGACAGGGAAGGGGAGGCTGATGAGACTCTGGATGCTGGGGACAGGATGCTGTGAACCAATCATGGAGACAAGAAGGTACTGGGAAGCAGAACCCTGTGCAAACTGAAGCTCCAAGCTTTGGCCTGCTCCCTTCTCCCCTTGGGCCTCTCTTCTAAAACACAGATTGTGACTCTAATTAAGAATTCAAGAGAGCAACCATGGAGGATTCAACCCCAGTGAAACTGAGCCTGTGACACTGACCCCGGGTTTCTGACTTAAACATCTCGGTAAATAATGCTGCCATTTACTGAGAGAAGGGGAGACTGGCAATCTTGTTTGCATGGGGAAATCTGGTCTTCCTTTTGACCATGCTATATACAGATGCCTTCAATGTATCTGAGCAAAGATGTCAAGGAGGGAACTGAAAGTAAAGTCTACAGCTCGTAGATGTTCTGGAAGCTTTGCAATCTTCAGGGCCAAAACCTGGTAGTCCAAGTACTTCTTTCCCACAAAAGTAAAGTACATCAGTGCACATCTGCATGTTTGGGTCCTAGATTAGCATGCAATTTCTGTATTTGGGTCTCAAACATCTTTTTGATAAACCTTTGTGTTTATTTTCCCATAACTTCAATGACTTTTCAACAACTCTTTTTTGTACTTGCCTGTATTCATCATTTCATTTCTTTTCAATTTTCTGATTTCCAAATAGCAATTTTGCTTGTCCAATGAATATTAACTCGATTTGCTCCTGATATCTGGTGTCTGTAATTTTATATTATGATACGAATGTACAAAGAAGGTCTTTGCCTTTCCTTTTATTTAAAATAGATGCAAAATGTGGTGCTGGGCTATCTCCTCTTTCCTCAAATATATTTAAACTAGTAAACTATAGCCAACATGACTGTTTTTTCCCCCACATACTTAGTTTAAATGAGTTTCCAAATGAAGTTCTCTGACCACTTTTCCCCTCTCCTATTGTATGTGAGGGGGAGTCAAGGATAATTTAAAATGAGAGTTTTAGAAGGAGTTACAAGATATTTGCCTTCCAGTGATGTGTGAAAGAAACCTTTCTCCAAGCTGTGTCTGTAGCAGAGCTGGAACCATTCATCTCTTGTTATCTATTTTCTCTCCATGGAAGAATTCAGCTCCTAGGCTATTCTCTGTTTCATTAAGGGCAAAATAAGGTGTCTGCTAGAGATGTGTTACAAGGTTGGCTTGTCAACAAGGTATGACATGGTACACAGGCTACTTTGCACTGTTGATGTCTCTTCCAGGTGATGTCAGACAAACGGCAGACATGTTCACTGAAGGTCCTGGATTGTTACTCTGCCTCCCTTCCAGCTAATGCTGCAGGCAGCCCAGTGAGAGCAGGGGCATAATTAACATTTGTGTTAAAGGTTAACCTCCTCCTGTATATGTCTATGAGCCTGAAGATCGTTACCTGTGTGCCACTTGGCATACTGGCCTAGTGTTAAACAAATGCATCTCTCTCTACTTCTCCTATTGTGAGATGGTAAAGGAGGGATGTTTCAGGGGGAAGTTTTTAGACTATATATTTTGTAGGGAATTTACTCCTCTAGCAAACCTAATTTATCTTAAGATTAGATTTGAACAAGCACGATGTGGATGCCTTGTACATAAGAGGCAGTCAGTAAATATTTGTAGGACTTAAATTGAGCATGAATCTCTTCTAGACCCAGAGCAACAGTATGTAGTTCCACAGCCAGGAGGGAGCCTGCAAAGTTAATTCTGCATGCAGGTAATACAACTTGCCATGAGGAAAACATGGTATTAGATGCTTAGTGGAATAAAAAAAGAGTAAGTAGTGAATAACAACCCTGACTTCTAAGAACTTAGAGGACACTAAAGCATACAAAATTCAATAGCATTATGCTCCTTTGGAAAGCTGAGAGAAAATGTAAAATTATATACCTTGCCACATACTTTGCTTCTATAAATGCCAGTGTGTCCTAGAATTTTCTGACAGAATTAGTTACCAAATTGTGGTGGGAATCTGCTCTTGACCCAGTGTCCATTGCAACAAAATCAACTGGACTTTCTTGGTTAGGAGCGCAGACAGTTGTCTTGTTACAGTGTCTGTGGGAGATTTGGCTGATACTAACTTAGTGTAAGGGGTTTTCCAAAGCAGTTTCTAAAACAAGGGTAGAAACTCACCCACAACTGGTTAGGTTTAAAATTGAGCAAGTGGTTTATCTACAGGGAGAGTCATCAAACCATTTGAAATTGTGAGCCATAGAAAACAGGCAAGATGCCCAATAATAAGAGAATGACTAAATATACTACCTCCTTGTCACCAAAATGAAACTGTAGAAGAATATTTGATTATGTAAAAGATGGTTCCTGGTCTACTATTACATAATACACACTCCCTTGTAACCTCCTTTAAAATATTTCCTGCCTAAAAATAAATCTGCAAAACAATGAAAAGAAGATTATGCATAATGAAGACTCGAAACCCTGTAAGGACCCAAGGGTAAATGAGGAAATGCTTTAAGGCCATTGAAATTAAGGGTATTGGGGTATGAGAATTGAGAAATGAAAAATTTCAGTAAGTTATTTGGTTGAAATGAAATCATGATAGTTCTGAAGTTGATTGGTTAAGTATCACATGGAAGTATCACTGTATCAACGATGATTTTATCTGGAAACTGAAAACACATCATGTTGGGTAGGGCTCTTCTCTGAAAAGGGTCAGAGGAAACACATAAATAAATTAGGCAGACTTTGTGGAGAGATGCCTCATGTGGGTCTGCTGTGTGGCATGGATGAGATCATCATGGATTAACTTGTCACTCCAGAAACCAGGCCAATGAGCAAAGGCTCCTGAAAAAGTGTCAGAGAGGAGGAGGAGCCAACATACATGGCCCTTCATAGCCCAAGAGGGAAGGATTTTAGCTTCCATTTCATAAGTGATGTAGCTGAATGATTAGAAAAGAGCATACACACTTAAATTCATATGTTCTGATGCTAAAAAATAATTTTAAAAATCATTGATCACTTTTGGAGTGTAATTTGAAAAGGGGGTTATTTTGAAAACAAATTAAGAATCAGACTTTTTAATACAGATGATACATCATCAGAGAAACTGAATTATTGAGAGGAAAAAGATGTTCTTTTTAGGAATACTAAAGAAAGACACAAGGAAGGAAAGTAGGATATCATCATTTTATAATACTGAATGAAAAAATAGGTGTACAGGATATTCCTGGAGTTTGCTAGCCTCAGAGAAAGAGGCAACCGAGATACCTGTGCCTCTGATAGAAGACACCTCCACCTATGATGGATTCCTGTCCTCGAAATTCACCCTGGGGTTTGAACAAAATCCACCCATTTTATTTTATTTTTTTATAGAGGCATGTTTGTTTGTTTGTTTGTTTGTTTGTTTGTTTTGTTTATACATGCACTGGGTACAGTCAGAAGCGCGGGAGGGTGAGAGACTTCACCAGAGCCAGAGCAGGGAGCAGAGCAGGCAGAAGGACCGAAGTACACTGCTGAAAGGAGCAGCGGGTGGCAGGAGAGGTCTGCGCGCCATGTGGGACCCTCCGCCGGTGGCCAGGGAGCAGCCGGGGATCGAACCGGCGCCGCAGAGGCCGTGGACAGCTTTGCAACCCAGCACTCAACCGCTGCGCCACCAGGGAGGCCCAAAATCCATCCATTTTAATCAAGCCTCAGATAGTGTAAACACTGTACATTTTTCAGGGCACACCTGTCTAACAGACAAGAGTGCAAAGTCGTCTGTCTGTCTGAAATAGCTATGCAAAATCTGCAGATAAGTAAAGCCTGTCTTTCACCCCCACGAATGACCAAGGAACCAAAGAAAGAAGATTTAACAATGAGTCCCCAGCATTTGCATTCTGCAGGGCATTCTATTTAGACAATTGCCTTTCTCCAGCATCAGTTTTTCTTTTGGTCAGGACAAGTTAGAACTAGAGATCCCTTCTCTCATTAATTGCATTCTGAATGCCAATGGATCACTGTTCCTGCCTATATAAACTAAATTCAAACTGATGTTTATTGGACTAACTCTTGCAGAGTTACATCTGTCAGATTGCTTCCTGTGTTCAAGTCCTCACTTTGATGATCTTGGAAAATCTTTGTCCAACTATTATAGAGACTTTATTTCCAGTCAACATTGGAAGTTTCCATTTTCATTAAATACAGGAGACAGAGACGCATGTTAAATGGCACCCAATGGGATATTAGTGACAGACCCATTCTGTGAAACTAGAGTTCAACAGCCTAATTTTTTCTTGAAAGATTTATGAAGATAAGAGCTGAACTCAGAGAGTAGGGAACTGTAGATTAAAAGAGACTTAAAACCAATGAGCCTAAAACTTTAATTAATGTGCATGTGAGCCAGCTGGGATATAATAGCTAAATATAACAGCTGGGATATATAGCTAAAATGTAGATTCTGCCTCAGTTGGTTTGGGTGTGGGTGGGGGGTGGAGAGATTTGTTTGTCCCTGGTGATAGCAATGTCCTGGTCCCTAGACAGCACCTTAAGGAGAAAGATTTAAGAGACATTGAAAGCAGAACAAAGTGTGGACCTGAATAGTATCCTGATTCTAAAAAATTAAATTCATGAGATGACTATTATGAATATTAATTCATGTGGATATTGTGACTATGAAATATGCATATTAAGTATGGATGTTTAATGATATGAATGAACAATTGTTAAGCTTGTAGGGGAAATCATATGAAAGAATTGTATCAGTTTATGAATAATGAAAAACACCTTTATTTTATAAAATTCCATAATGGAATACTTATAGCTGAAATGCTATGCTGCCTGGGATGGCTTCAAAATAGCCTGGAGGGAGGAGGGAACCAGGCAGGAGCATAGATGAAATCATGTTGACCTTGAGTTGTTCATCGACCTGAGTGATGGAGGCACTGGACTTCATTACACAAGTCTGTGTCAGACATTTCCAAGAGAAAAGTTATTTTTTAAATAGCAATTTGCATATTCCTGGGAAGTGATGGTTAGAATTACATACTGTAAAATGTAACAGGAGTGATAGGTGAGTTTTGTTTTGTTTTTTCTTTTGCCCCATAGTTTCCAAATTTCTTCAAGTGTGTGCATTATGTTTAAAATCAAGGACGTGTTTTCTTTTTTCAAGGGAGATTCCACTGATTATTGTCCCAGCTGATGAGTGATTAGGCTTAACAAGCAAAACCAAGCCTGAGCTAGAAGAACACGAGTAAATTAAATTAAGGTGGTTTTCCTGTGTGCAGGGAGAAAGCAGAGAAGGAAAGTGCAGTTTGTTTAGCTTCTCCCTCTGCTGAGTAACTTGGGCTGCACATTGAGGCCTGCAGGACTTCTCTGGGTGTCTCTCCAGAATTAAGGGCTTGAAGGCTGAAGGAGAAAGGTGGGGGCAATGTGAGCCAATTTATTTTAAATTAAATCCAAGTTTGCAGCAAACAGGACTCATGAATTTGGCTGTGGTCTTGGGTTGAAGCTAAGAGACTGGTGAGCAGCTGGTCTCCCCAAAAGGGTCAGTGTGCCCAGGGTAGCCTCTTTTAGTAAGTGTAATCAGTAACTAAAGGTCCATCAGGACCCTGTGGGTCTCAGAAAGTCCATTACTATTGCTGAAAGATTGCAGTTTAAGTTAAAAGCACTGAAGATTTTAGCAGCTGTCTGTCCTTTGCCTTTTTTTCCTTTTGGAAGATGCAATCACTACTCCCTCTTTTTTCACCTAGAAAAATGTACGTTTTGTTTGGGGTGTCTCATCCAGCTGAAGGTTTATCAGAGAAATGTCCTCTCTGTCTGAGAATCTCATCTTTGCCCTCAAAGTGAAGATGAGGACACCCCCTCCTTGTCTGTCATGTGAGGTCTCCCCCTCTCTGTCTTTGATGTCCTGGGTCCCTAATCTCAGAAAAATATCCCTGGTCTGCTCCATGATTCTTTAGAATATATAGCCATATAAATTGTGCATACTTATGTTATTATATTTTGATTTCTAATATCTGATGTGAATTTATCCATCCTCTTAAGTGAAAAGTCTCAGTGATAGTTAGACAAATAGCTTATTAGACAATCAAAGCGAGGATTTGAACCAACAAGGAGTCAGTATATCTTTAGGTGAAGACAACTTTGAACTAGAAGCACATTTTGTCATGAATGATTCCATTCTTACTCTCAGTAGCTCACCAGTATAAACCAAATTCAAACTTGGATCTCCTAGAATAACTCAGGGTAAAATCTGTGGATTGCTTCTGGGTTGGAAACCTCACTTAATCTGACAAACTCTTTGAGATTTTATTTGCCATTAACACAGCCTCAGAAAATCCCAAATGGGGAGGCAGGATTTTTTTTTTTCCCTTAGTCTGGCCAACTGTTTGATTTTTAAGCCACAGGTTTCCGAGGTCACACAGAGTTTGGGTTCACATCCTAGCTCTACGACATAGCTGCTGTGTAGCAGTGACAAAATCTAAGTCTGAATTCCTCAGTTCATAGGCTCCATCGCGCAGCACCTGCAGGCAGCTGGCGTGCAGTGAGGATGTGTTTCTGTGGTCAGTGGTGGCGGAGCGCGGTATACCCACTCTCGCCATTAAACTACCCTGTGAATTGTTTCCTGTCGCTCTGACTTTTTCATTTTTCTTACTGTCACCTTTTTAGCTGTTAATGGACCTCAGGTTGATCACGCCCTCAGAGGAGTGCTGAGATGTTCTGAGACCCTTGCTCTCTCTCTGCATATGGTGGCCAAACATGAGTCAGGCCTCGTATTCTCCCCAGTGCTTGTGAGCAAGAGAATAAACTCCTGTCTATGTTGGAAGCTCTTGTTACAGAGAAATTATCCTGAATGTATTAGCCTGGGCTTTTTAAGTGATTTTAAAAGTTAGATTTTTGAAGCACCAAGCAATCCAATTGACCATTTAAGAACTTTCTGGAACATAATAGAGGCAGTAAAAAATAAAAGTAGGTGAGAAATCTGGGTCAGCTTATAAGGGAGGCCTGAATACTGTAAGAAGTGTGACTGAAGCATCATGCAGTGAGGTGCCTGTCAAAAAGGTTTGTCCAGAAATATCTTCTGATCACAATAGAAAAGGAGTAGGATTCCTTAGGAGTTGGCTTTTGAGATGAGTGGTTTGTAGGCACTGTTTGGAGAAACTCAGAGGGTATTGTTTTCTTTCTTTCAAACTTTATTGACTTGCCAGTCATTTTACATAACTATATAACTTCAGTTTCCCCCAAATGTGCAGCTGTCTTACCTGATGAGGGTAGTTCTTTCCAGGCCACAGAAAATGTTCTCACAAAGTAAGATGGCAAAGGAGAGGAGTATTTGAATAAATGGAAATGTCCTTCAAATATTTAGACCTTTTTTGTATGGAGTTTTATACAAGAGACATTTTGGAGGTGAGCTATTGGACTTGAGTGTATAAGGAGTGGGTCTTGACGGGGAAGTGGTGCAGCTTTGTCACTTCAGGAATATATGTGCACTGGACAGAAATTAACAGTAAACAAAGGAGTTTTAAATTGGGACTGAATGAATCCCATTGGATCAAAAATCAGCTGTTTGAGTATTAATTGATATAATCTATAGATTTTATGTGTAAAGTTTTTTTAATATTTAAAAATAAAAGATTGAGATAAAAGAATTTTGATAGTTAAATGCATTTATCTGAAGTAGGACAGTGATGTCACCACATTCTGGGGAAAGAAAAGCCAGAAGAAAAGACTACAAGGTTGGCATCTGGTCTTCCCCTGGTTAGCAGCAACTCATGCCTTTGTGCTAAGTCTAGACTCCCAGATGAATGGCTCTAAAATCTGCTCATTTCAGGGATTCATTTTTACCTGAACTAAAGCACAAGTGTTATAAAAAACATTTTTATTATGTCAATAAGAATTGTAATACTGGCAAAAAATTTGCATTTTTTCCTAAAATTTTCCAGGAATTTACCTATATTGTACCAAATTATTCTGATTGTGCCTAATCTCTGTTATTATTTCAAGAATATTTTAGGAACTTAAGACTTTGCCTTTAACTGAGGATCCTGGAGGTTTTTTTTTTGTTTTTTTTTTTTTTTTTTGGTAATATGAAAGAACTCAAAAACTAAAACAATACTAGAAACAAATGTAGAGGAGGCAGAGACAGAGGTTAATTAAAGTCCCTGCTGGGTTCTGTGCCTGGTCTCTCTAGGTGTGCTTCCTGTTGCCTTTTAAGATTTGCTTGTTCCTTTGGAGGTCTTACCTTAGAAGATTGAGCTAAATCTTTCCTCAGACCAGCAAGGTTAAAGAGTTGATTCTCTGACTCTGAGCACAGAGCTGGTGTGTGGACTTGTTTTCAGCATACACAATGGAAGGAGTAAAAGAGAAAAGGGTCTGCTGTTCTCTTACCTATGAATTGAGGCCCAGGGTGCAAGCCCCCATTGTGTGAAGGTCAAAAGGTTCCAGGAGGGGGACTGCAGTGTTGTTTTATGCCCCTCATGCCTGACTGCTGCTGTGGGCTACAGAAACCCAACAGAGATGGTAAAGTATGTGCTGAGATACATAAAACTGATGTTCTGGGATATAGGATTCCCCACAGCTTTACTTTCTGCCTTAAAGGATGGAAGGAGGAAATCTAAAAATGAACCCATTGCATGAATGCTAATGAATTGGGCACCCTGAGCAGAAATAAAGCTCTTTTCAGGGGGTAGTGTTAAAATGTAAGAAGCAGAGTATAAATTTGAGCTGTACCAGGTGGTGATAGGACAATGCATAACTGCTGTGAAATACTTGGTAAGAAATGGAAAACCAGGAGCAGGGGAAATTTATTTTTAATGTATAGGAAAAGCAAGATGTAAAGGCAAGAAATAGGTTCTCTGGATCATTCCATAGATGGCCTGACAGATCTGGGGGTCTACATAGGGGTCCTCAGCCTGGATTCTCCAGAAGGTAGCATTGCAGATAAAGACCAGTTTCCGGTTTTCTTGAAAAGTGATGTCCAAGGAGTAGTGTGGCAGAGTGAAGGGCTGAATTGATACATGGATACATTGTGGAATTGGAAGCTACTAGAAAGTCTGTTTCAAGTTTCTGGAATTAGCTCTTTAGGAACTTCAGAAATGCATCTTGAAAACATCTATCTCAACATAGAAGGACAACATTTATGTGTTAGCTGTTGTCCTACACTACTGATTTCTAGATTGTACATTTCTGGTTCCAGACAGGTTCCTGCTGGGTTCCCCTCTCCTCCCTACCCCTACCCAAGTGTCCTGATCTGGCTTAGGACAGATACTTGGGAAGCTGTATGGAAAGGGCCCAAGGCAGAATGCTGTCAGTTTGTACCAATGTGTAGCTGGCTGAACTTAAATATAAGAGCTAAAATATTAAACACTTAGAAAACAAGGCAGGCATAAACTTTAAGACCTCAGATTAATTCTTTTTTTTTTTAAAGATTTATTTATTTATTTATACAAGCACTGGGTAGTCAGAAGAGCAGGAGAGTGAGAGAATTCACCAGAGTCAGAGCAGAGAGCAGAACAGGCAGAAGGACCGAAGTACACTGCTGAGGGGAGCAGCAGGTGCGGCAGGAGAGGTCTGTGCACCTTGTGGGACCCTCGCCTGGCGGCCGGGGATTGAACTGGCGCTGCAGAGGCTGCAGAGGCTGCAGGCAGCCTTGCAACCAAGTGCTCAACCGCTGTGCCACCGGGGAGGCCCTAATTTTTTTTAAGATTTATTTATTTATTTATACAAGCACTGGGTACAGTCAGAAGCGTGGGAGGGTGAGAGAATTCAGCAGAGCAAGAGCGGGGAGCAGAACAGGCAGAAGGACCGAAGTACACCGCTGAGGGGAGCAGCGGGCAGCAGGAGAGGTCTGCACTCCATGTGGGACCCTCGTCGGTGGCCAGGGATCCAACCGGCACTGCAGAGGCTGTGGGCAGCTTCGCAGCCCAGCGCTCAACTGCTGTGCCACCAGAGGAGGCCCCTAAGACCTCAGATTAGACAACAGTTTCTTAGAGATGACAACAAACACACACCTATGCGGTTGTAGAGGTGGTGTTGCAAGCAATTCCAGTACCCTCCATGGGACGGAATCCTGCCAGTAACCACCTGAGCTTGGCAGTGCACCTGCTACAGGTGAGCATCAGATGAGCCCCCACCCTGAACAGCATCCCAAGTACAGCCTTGGAAGAGATGCTCAAACATTGGACCTAGCTAAGTGACACCCAGATCCCATGCCAATTGTGAGATAATAAAGATGCGTTGTTTTAAACCACCCCTGAGCATGTAGGGGCTGTTATGCACTAATAGATAATTAATACACTTGGGTTTTCTGTACCAGGCTATGCAGTGAAAGAACTGACAAGAATGTTACTTTTGTTTCACAAACACACACACACACACATATGTAATAGGCTATGTGCATTTTTTAAGATTTATTTTATGTATGCATACAAGAACTGGGGTGTAGGTCAGAGATGCAGGGGTCGAGAGGATTCAACTCTCTCTGGTGTTATCACTGCAGTGCACCCTCCACTGAAGGACCTGTAGTCCACCACCCTAGTCCAGCCCTCCCCAAATTGTTATCGCCCCTTTCCCAGATTCCTCAGTCTGTTAATCAGAACCTTAGTTATCAAACTTTAGTTTCTAAGTTTGGATTTACCTGACCTTGTGTATTTTGATTCTCCTCTTGCATCTAATATGAACCACTGGACATTGGAGCGAAGCAGGCTACAAGTGAGGTAGTGGCACATCACTGCAGGGTGAAGGCAAAGAAATGGCCACAATTGTTTCTACGGAGTTGTTCACATGAGGGTGTTGCTGGATTAAGGAGTGTTGCAATATAGTTAGCAAGCTGATTAGTCTAGAGCCAAAACTCCCATCCAGTTTTAATGCCTTTAGGAAGTCAACAGAGAATTGGATTGGCTTAAAGGAGAAAAAATCTTGAAAAGGGATACTGTTTATTTTAAAGATTTATTTATTTATGCATACAAGAACTAGCATACAGGCCAGAGGCATGGGGGGTGAGAGCATTCACCAGAGACAAATTGGGGAGCAGAACAGACAGATTGAAATATACTGCTGAGGGGAGCAGCGAGTGAGACAGGAGAGGTCTGCTGCACCATGTGGGTCAGCTCCTGGCCAGAGATTGAACTAGTGCTGCGGTAGCTGCAGATAGCCTCATAGTGCTGAGACTTAACCCCTTGTGCCACCAGAGAGGCCTGGGATATGATTTTTTTTATACATCCTCAGACAGTTAGCTCCTGGGAAAACCAAAACTTTAGTGATTATCAAGGAGATATTCATAGGTCTAACGTATTAGCAGATGCCTCAGCGTGTGTGTTTGTGTGTGCGCATGTGTGTTTGTGTGTGTAAGGGAATTCATGTCTTGTGGTTTCTCTCTTTAGCCTAACATGGGAAGCCCTAGACATCCTTATCGCTTATCAGTGCTCGTTATCTGGTCATTAGAAATCTGGGAATGATAATATTTCTCATATCTAATTGTTTGGTATTTTCATCTTCCCCTATTGTGATAATATTTTTCTTTAGTCATACCTGTTAGATGAAAACTCCAACTTATTTTACTATTTAACTGATGTGACATTAGGATCTCACCCTCAGGTATCATTACCAAATTGCACCCACCAGCAAATCAAACATCATCTACCACCACATTCCATTATGCTCCCTTCCCTCTTAGTCTCATCTCTTTCCCACCTCTCCACATCTGGATGCTTCAGTTCTGTAGTTAGCTTTCAAAGGTTAGTTTTCAAGCTTGTCTTTATCTGAGCATTCATTTAGTTACTTTATATTCCACATTAGTGACACCATCTGATATTTATCTTCCTCCTAACTTATTTCATTTAGCACCATTCCTTCCACCTCCATCCATGTTGCCTGAATGGCATGAGTTTGTCTTTTTTGATCACTTAGTAATATTCCATTGTGTATATATACCACATGCTCTTGATCCACTCATCTGTTTTTTAACAATTAGGCTGTTTCCATAATTTGGCTATAGTAAATTGTGCCACAATAAACATGGGAGTGCAAATTTCCTTTCCAAATTTCTCAAAATAGATAAATGAAGAATTGCTAAGTCATTTTTCAATAAATGTTTGTTGAGCAACTTACAAGAAAGGAAAGAGATAAATGAAGATAAGCTTTACTGTGTGCGGCATTATGAATTTATTTTTATTTATTGCATGCTCTTTATTTTGTTTTAACAAAAGAAGCATATACAAAAGTGTATAGAGTAGAGATGGCCCTACTTTATCTTGATTTTAGAGGAAGGCACTGAAAGTCCAACTCTTCAGAAAAGAAAGTTGAGTTTCTAGACTGGCCTGTTGAGGGTTGAGGTGGAAGTTTCGTACTGTGCTAAGTGTGTCTATCCAGCTCATTGCTGCACAGCACTCGGATGAAAAATACTCACCTGAAGCAGAATCTAAAATTTCATGCAGGGTCTCACCGTGCTGACCATTATGAGCAGCAGAGAGATGTGAGAAGCCAGGGATGCTGTGGGTCTTGGGAGGGAATGCTGTCTTAGCACAGAAGTGACACACAGAGTATGGGCGCATTCATTTGCCTTCATTAGCAAATTCTCCTCTAATCATTTGTATTTCACATTCAGTGTTTAAGGAGTGCACATTTATGCTCATACTCTTCTGTATCTTTTCTATCGAAACATGACAGTTCTTGAAGGAATCTTTCAGTAAATATAGTCTTAGTACTTCAAACACATAGTGCATTTTTCACCCATTCCTTTTCTCTTTCTTTGTTGTACTTGCTATAAGACATTGTAGCTTCTGGCTGAAACTCAAATGTAGGAAAAAACTTGTGTTTTGGAGACTTTTTGAAAGTTAGGTTCAAAATGCAATGGGTAAAAATGATAGAAAGAAACTTTGTGTGGAACCATACATTCTTTGACTGAATTACAGTGTGAGGGAAAGTATAGGATGTTTCCATAAATGTACAGGAGGAGCTCTCACTATGTCTCCACAGTTGGATTTTCAGTGCCTTGCCTCTAAAATCAAGGTCAAGTGTGACCATCTCTGGTTTATTTACTTTTGTAGAGTCTTCTTTAAAAAAAAAAGTGATTGAATAGTTCATCCAAAGAGCTATGCAGAAGACACATATGTATGTCTCTGTCTCTCCCATCTTGCCCCTTGCCTCTGTTCATCAGTCTGTCTGTCTCTGTCTCTCTCTAGAAACTGTGTGCATTAATTCGTGTGAGCTGTGGTATAAGCAATAAGAACTCACCACCTCATAGCATTTTTAAATATATTTTGTATATTTTTACATCATTTTTCATTTTTGCACAATGTATAGTTTTTCATCTTGGTTATAGTCCCCATATAATTCCCACCCCCCTGATTTTGACTGTAATCCCTTCTACCCCTCCTCCCCACCCCCCCCCATAATAGTTGCTTACTGATTTTGATTTTTACTTTATTATAATTAGTATTTCTCCTGGTCCCTTAGGTTTTCTAAATTCCTGTTATGAGTGAGATCATCCAGTATTTTTCTTTTTCTTTCTGGCTTATTTCACTGAGCATGATCCCTTCCAGCTCCACCCATGTTGCTGCAACTTGCATGTGGTTATCTTTTTTGATTGCTGAGTAGTATTCCATTGTGTGTGTGTGTGTGTGTGTGTATATATATATATATATATATATATATACACACACCACATCTTCTTGATCCAGTCCAGTCATCTATTTTTTGGGCATTTGAGTTGTTTTCATAGCTTAGCTATTGTAAATAGTGCTGCTTTAAACATAGGGGTGCAGGTGCCCTTTTGAATTAATGATTTTGTGTCCTTTGGGTAAATACCTAGGAGTGGAATTGCTGGGTCATATGGAAGCTCCATCTTTAGCAGGTTGAGGATTGTCCGCACAGCTGTCCATAGTGATTGGACCAGTTTGCACTCCCACTAGCAGTGCAGTATAGTTCCTTTTTCTCCGCATCCTCACCAATATTTGCTGTTGCTAGTTTTTTTTAATACATTCTCACTGGTGTAAGATGGTATCTCTTTGTAGTTTTGATTTGCATTTCCCTGATTGCAAGTGATGCTGAACCTTTTTTCATATGCCTGTTGGCCATTCACTTTTCCTTTTTGGAGAAGTTCCTTTTTAGCTCATCTGCCCATTTTTTGACTCAATTATTTACTTTTACTCTTCAGCTCTTTGTAGATTTTTGTGTCAATCCTTTATCATTAGTGTTGTGTGCAAAAATTTTCTCCCAGTTGGTGGGGTGTCTGTTTATTTTGGTTACTGTATTTTTTTGCTGCACAGAAGCTCTTTAATTTGATGTAGTCCCAGCTGTTTATCTTTGCCTTCGCTATCACTGCCTTGGGTGATAAGTCTTTAAAGATGTTACTGAGGTGTATTTCATGTAGTGTTTCGCCTATATTTCCTTTTATGTATTTTATGGTTTCAGGTCTATGTCTAGTTCTTTAATCCATTTTGAGTTGGCTTGTGTGCATGGTGTGAGGAAGTAGTCAAACTTCGTTCTTTTGCATGGAGTGACCCAGTTTTCCCAGCATCATTTATTGAACAAACTTTCTTTGTTCCACTGCATATTCTTTGCTCCTTTGTCAAAGATTAGTTGAGTGTAAATCTGTAGGTTTATTTATGGATTATCTATTCAGTTCCATTGATCTGTGTGGTCTGTTCTTGTTCCAATACCATGCAGTTTTGATTATTATGGCTTTGTAGTATAGTTTAAAGTCTGGGAGTGCGATGCCTCCATTCTCTTCTTTTTTTTTTTTCAGGAAAGCTCATAGCATTCACCCCAATCGTGGTCTGTTATTAGTAGGTCTTTGAACGTTACTGGCTCATGTTCAATGAATATTTTGTGGAATAAATGTTGTAGAAATAACAAAATTTCTACTTGTCTTTTTCACTCCTGTAGTTAGAATTTAAAAAAAAAAAAATTTGATGTGATGTGTCTTTCCTTCAGAACCTAAACAAAGTGAAAAGGTGGTTAATGCATCAAAATGTTTAATAGACTTTCCATTTTAACCCCGTTTCCATTGACAAAACTATTCCTGTTCCATACAGTGAGTAGTCTGCTCTCTGAACGCATATACAGATATCTTGGGTGTTCTGTATGTCATATGCTGGGAGGACCTGGTTTCACTGATTACTAGAATTCATCTATTTGTGAAATTTTTTCATAATTTTTTTATTATTTATTAATCTATTTATTTATTTATTTTTGTGTGTGTAGAACTGGGATGTAGGCCAAAGGTGCTCCCTAGGCCACCAGGGCGGCCCTTGGTTATTACTTTTTTGAGGGAAACTGTTGTCCAATTGTCTTTCTTAGTCCTAAAATTTTGAAATTTGGTTGACTCAAGCCAGTTGCCATGTGTCTCAGATTCTAGGAACATCTTTTTAAAGATTTGTTTTTATATATTTATGCATATAAGAGCTGGGGTGTAGTTCAGAGGTGCTGGGGGTGGGGTGAGAGGATTCACCAGAGACACAGTGGGGAGCAGAACAGGGAGATCTGCTGAAATACACTGCTGAGGGAAGTAGTGGGCAAGACAGGAGAGGTCTGCTGTATCGTGTGGGTTAGAACTCAGGCCACAGTAGTGTTAGCACTAAGACTTAAACCCTAGGCCACCAGGAAGGCCTGATTCTAGGGACATTTTTCAGAAGACACGTGTTTCTAAGGCAAGTTTGATGCAGGTTTGCTTTGCAGGATTTGCCTCCAGTAATGCAGAACCACGGCCTAAATTGTATTTATCTAGGGAAATAGAACATTTTGTTTCCTTTTCATAAAGCAATTTCAGTTTCATACAGAGTAATACACACACTATTATGTGATATTTCCTTCAGGAGCTCAATGAGAACCCTCTCTTATAGATGTTTAATTTGTTTTCCTCTATCATAATTTCCTGTTATATATGCTTATAGTTTAAAAGAGGTAAAAACTACATTGGATTAAATGGTATTTAGCTACCAATTCACATGTTTCAACTAGTAAAATTCAATTGAATAGTTCACCCAAAGATCCTATCTACTACTTTAGCTCGTATTTGTTAAAAGGCTTCTCTGTGATTCCTAATGGTAATTAGTACACAGGCCTCATTCATTGGGTTGGATTTTCTATGTTGGTGAGTTTTAGCTACTTGTAGTTGGAGCTCAAGGTCTTACTGCTGTAGTAAAGCTGATTCCCATGAGGTTACAATAATTAGCTTAGTCAGAGGAAAAACAAGATCTGAGTCCCACTTCCACCGTGGACTTTAAAATGGAATGATGCCCGGTCCAATTCTGATGCAGTGGCTGTTAGTGAGAATTATTTTGACATGACCAGAGCTGTTTCATTTAGGAGCTCAGCATTAGAAAATTCTCAGGATAACTCATGATGATATATCAGGTCTGAAACTACTTTACGAAATATCTGAAATCACCGTGCCACCTACGGAATTGTTTCAGGGCATCAGGTAAAGTGGAATACTGTTTTCCTTCCTAGTAGACTTGTAGACTTTCAAAGTAAAATTTAAATTTCTCTTTTAAAAAAAGCACACATGCAGTTTTCACTGTGTATTAACATGGCCCTAATTGTTCTATTGCTAATGATATATTTATATTATTATTTAAAGTGTGCATGCAAAAATGCCTGCTTAGTGTTTTTTTTTTTCCTGTGTATGAAAAACTTGTTTAAAATATTAAAGGAGTGACCCAAGTTCCTTTGAAGGCATTCTTATTTCATAATATTTTTTCAAGTGTTAATTAAAGACTGTTTACTGCTCCTTGTTAAGGTCACATGTGAACAAAATTCTCTGGATAAGATAGTGGCTAGACTTACTATTAGAGAAATCTTATAAACCTTTTAGATTACATGAGAGTATAACTGAATTGTAGTTTCTACATAAGCTGAGCATAAATACCCTGGGAATTCTTGAATCTTAGCCTCATGATACTACTTGGATTTGCATGATACTGTACTTGATCATTTCTATAGCTCTTTCTTTTCTTTTTTTAATGGCTCATATTTTTTCTTTTTCTTATCATTGTTATTATTTTATATATTTTTACATCATTTTTTTATTTTGTGCATTGTATGCATTTTCATCTCAGTTTTAGTCCCTGTGAAATCCTCACCACCCATTCACCCATGAACTATCACCATGGTCCCTTGTGCCTCCCACCCCTGTTTTGATCTTACTCCCTTCTTTCCTCCTGCAGAATGTCTCTGATTTATAGTTGCCTGTTGATTTTGATTTTTACTTTATTATAATTACTTTCTTTTTTCCTGATCCCTTATTTGGATCCTCTATGTTCCTCTGATAAGTGAAACCCTCCAGTATTTTTCTTTTTCTTTCTGGCTTATTTCACTGAACATGACCCTTCCAGTTCCATCCATGTTGCTGTAATTGGCATGAGTTTATCTTTTTCTTAGACCCTTTTATACTTGAGGGTAGGACCTTTTCCAAGAGGGTAGGAATATGGGTATTATGATTTTTAATTTCTAAGCCCCCTTGTTGAGCTATGGCCAATGAGGAAGCTGCCTAATACTGAACCTTACTCCAGAGAGAAGGCGCAAGTGTATTTGCTGAACTTTGACCTTGCATTATTCTGCACTTTGGTCACAGGGTACACACTCATCTGTTGTTTCTGTGCTTTGGATTGTATCTATAGTTATTTTTCAAGGTCATTATCCAGATGGGGTTATTCATTGATTTTTCATTAGAGAATTTGATTTTGACACGAAAGCAAGTCTTGTATTAGGAATCATATTGAGTTAGTAATTGTATGATCCCCTGTGAATAGCAGCTATTAAAACACAAAGCACAAATGGTTAAGAGCATGTTATTTCTAGGACAAGTCTTGGAATTGATTGTTCTTTGACTAGGCAGATTTTCCAATCCTTCTAATACTTGGTTCCCTTGGTTCCCTTTGAAAAGAAGGCAGTGATAGTTCACATTTTATTCATTCTGAGATTAAATGAAATTATGCAGGTGATGCATGATACAGAGTGAACACTGAGTACATGTTAATTGTTCTGAATCTTTCCTTCTTTATTAAGTGTTTTAACCAGGAAGGAAGGAAGATGGGTGTAAAATTGCAAAGGTAAAGAAAATATTTTAGACATATTTTATTGTAATCCAATAAAAAACAAGTAACCTGCTGAGAATATGTGTGCCTTTCTCATATAAATCAGTGAACAAACTTGTTTTTAATTTTTGGCAGACTTATGAAACCAATTAGCTCAGTAATATATATTCAACTTTAATGGGCAAGTAAATAATTAATGTTATTGCCTTTGTAAATTTAGCTTTTCAGTTATAAATTAACATAATTAAAAGAATAATGTTTCCGTATGCATTCTACTAGCCAAATTTAAATCAAGCAATTAAACTGTAGATTTTCTGCACCAAATGAGCTCAGCTCATAATGACACAGAAGGCGGACGTAAATTTGTTTTTTCATGGTCAGGTTGATTACAAAAACATGAAGGAAAATACTTGGGATATGTGTAATCAAGTAAATTATTCCAAGCTCCACTTCTAGATTTTAAACTATTTTTCTGAGTCTTCTACCTTAAATTCAGATCCTAAACTCTGCCATTTTCCCCTCTCCCCTGAGCAATGATGGCTCCTTCCTAAGGCTCACATAGGATTTTCCAAGAATATTGGTGTGTTGATAACTCTCTGAAGTGATCAAGTCTGTGAACAGTATTTCTTTAATGTAGAAAAAGAGCCTCAAAACCAGCCTGGAGGTGATATCAGTGGCAGGGAAGTCATTTTGCCTGACGTGGGTTGGAAAGGCTAGCTGTGTGCAAACTGAATTTGTGTGAAATTCCTGATGGAGGGAAGGGCTGAGGGGCACCTGCTGTACTCTCAAATCCTTGAACACAGGAAGGTAGAAAGCAGTCTTTGTTCTCCAAGTTGTGAAACAGGTGGGTCCCTCCACCTCCTTTGACAGCTCTCGGGAGTACTATCAAACAGATGTTAATCTGAAATAGTATATTTTGTGACTACGTTGTTCCAAGTTGAATGAATTGAAAATGGGCTTGAGAAGGGGATAATTGAATGGCAGACATTTTTAATCTTCACAGAATCTTGGTATGTAATTAAACATGCACTGACTAATGATCTATATTTAACTGTTCATCACTTGAAAGCACATGAATAAAAGTAAAATTTCAGAGCCTATTCTAGTGGACACATGTATCACATAAATCGCTTCTTAGAGAAAAGATACTGCTGCTTTCTGCTTCTCACCCACTGACATGTCCGTAAAGTGAATCCCTCTTTGATGATGTTAAGAAAACTCAACCTTTAGATACATATCTTTAATTTATTTAATCTCCAGTGAGGACTTATTTTAGTGTTTCTAGTATGTGAAAGATGAAAGACTTCAATTTTGTGTTAGTATTTTTGGGCTCTCTCCGCCCTGGCTTCTGCACTTCTTTGGTAATAGAACACACTTCTTCCCTTTGACATTGAGTCTCCGTGTTGAGTTGTTGTCAGCTTATATCGAATTAAGAATTTTTCTTTTTATGTTGATTTAATTGCACTAATCCTCAAAATTTTCATGGGTGAGATCCTAACATAGTACATGTCTTCTTAAATCAAACTTTATCGATTTGCTTTTTGTTTACTGAAGTAAATGAAAGCCCATTACATTCACACCTCAACAGGGACACATCTTCCCTCACCTTCCACCACCGGAGCTCCAGGGCCAAAACCTATTACCTGCCCACCTCTCCTCCTCCTCCTCTCTAGTAGCCACCATATTTTCCACAGAGAGTAAGAATTATTTTTGTTGTATTTTGCCAGTTTGTTTTCTGTGACTTTATGTATCTGCAAATCTGCTCACTCTCTTTCACTTTCTGACTTATTTCACTTAGCATAGTTAGCTCAGGATCTATCCAGGTTGCTCACAAGGCACAATTTAATCTTTTTTAATATCTGGGTAGTATTCCATTGGGTATATATTCAGCGGCTTCTTATCCAGATGTCTGTCAGTGGTCATTAGGCTGATTCCATGCTGTGGCTGTTGTAAAAAGGCTGCTGTGAACATAGGGGCTCTTAGATCTTTTCTTAGTAGCAATTTCATGTTCATATTCTTCCTAAAGAATATGAAAACAGAGATCTCAGAAGTTCTCATCACAAGGAAAATGTAGTTATGTGAGATGATAGGTGTTAACTAACCTAATTGCAATATATATTTATAAACATATCAAATCATTATGTTGTATACCTTGAATTTATACCATGTCGGGTATCAATTATATCTTAAAAACTGAATACAATTTTCTTCTAAATGTGATATATTGTCACTGCATTTTTTTTCTGTCCAGCATTATTTTTCCCAAATCACTGCCTATCACATGTGACATATATTATGAATACTTAAGTAAAGTTGCAATTATGACTACTAGTACTGCACATTCCACAAGATAAGCAGTAACTACCTCATTAGTTCATCTGTTTGTCTTGGACTAAGTCTATAACTGGTTCTAAATCCTGCCTTGGATTAGAAACTCTGAGCCCTTACTTTAGAAAATTGCAAATAAAAACACATTTTGCATAAATGACGAGACTCCTGCATGCCTAGTAGCACATCCACGGTTTCTGGATCAATACTCTGTGTAATTAGCTACCTGGGTTGGCAGTATTCCACCAGTGGTCCATATTTGGTCATATTAAAGATGTGTTAAGCAAGCACGTGTTCATTGATGTTCTCTCTCTGTCATCCCCCGCACACTCAAGTCAACCAAAGTAGTTCCTCTTTATTCCTTTTATCCCCACTCTCAACTCTAATTCTACTTTATGAATGTATCTTTTGTGCCAATTAACATTTTCTCCCATTTTTAGCTCTATTTCCACTCATAGCTTTGAATTCTATTTTTTAAAAGATTTACTTATGCATACAAGAGCTGGGGTACAGGCCAGAGGTGCGGGGGGTGAGAGGATTCACTAGAGACACAGTGCGGAGCAGAACAGGCAGATTGACCAAAGTACACTGCTGAAGGGTGCAGTGGGCGAGACAGTTTGAAAGGTCTGCTGTGCCATGTGGGTTGTTCCCTGGCTGGCTGGGGATTGGACTCATGCTGCAGATGCTGTGGACAACTTCATAGGTTGTTCTTAACCCTTGCACCACCGGGGAGGCCCCTGAATTCTATTTTTTAATATTTTATTGATTTACATAGAGCTTATCATAAATATTGTAGAAACATGCTTTTATAAGCAAGAGTAGCTGAAAAGGACAGAATTAGGAAGAAACACAGCTGCCTACTACTATAAGCACCAATCAACTCAACTGATGGATAAAGAAATGTGTGAGATGTGAGAACATAGTCTGGAGAGTCATTGTTTGCCATTGTTAACGTGGCACAGTGGGTACATCTCACCAAAAGAGTAAAGCACATTGTCTAGAAGGTGACTTAATGTATTCTAGGTTACCTAAGAGACTTTCTATTATAGTAACTAATCCATTTGGATCCTGGGGAGTACCGATTTTTTTTAAAAGATTTATTTATTTATACAAGCACTGGGTACAGTCATAAATGCAGGAGGGTGAGAGAATTCACCAGAGCCAGAGTGGGGAACAGAACAGGCAGACCAACGAAATATATTGCTGAGGGGAGCAGCGGGTATGGTAGGAGAGGTCTGCGTGCCATGTGGGACCCTCGTCGGTGGCCGGGGATCGAACGAGCGCTGCAGAGGCTGCGGGCAGCTTCGCAGCCCAGTGCTCAACTGCTGCACCACCAGGGGAAGCCCATGGGAGTACCGATTATTATGAGGAGGGAAAAAGAGGGAAAAAAGATGCATGCCTGCTAGCAAACATTATTAATATTTAATTTTAATAAATTTTCAAGGTTGTAAATTAATTACCTTTGACTATTTGCATTCTGTCACATTAATGGCATTCAAGTATCCTTGTAAGGCAATTATGTATAAGTTTTAAAAACCTGTGGATTCAGTGGCCAGGAGCTTTCACCTCTTAAGAAAAATAGAGCGTTGGACAAAATGTGTAACTCATAAGCCTGAATTGCTTGGATAAAATATGTAACTCATTTCTTTAAGTGTAAAATGGATACTATACTCATAGCCAAGTATAGTTTGTTATGAGATTGGCTGTCTGATACATAATGTAAGCATCCAAAATTGGAATCTGTTATGAATAGCAAAATTTGCTGGGTATTTACTTCTCATATTCTGTATGGAATATATCTTTGACATTTTTTTAATTGTATTTCCTTGAAGCAACCTTATAATACCCTTAATTGTATTTACTTCAAGAATGTTGAGGGCATTGCTGTGATCTTTGGCAATCTTAAGATCCACAGAGAAGTTTCTACCAAGTGTTAAATTGCCTTTCCTAAGAAAATGTAATGCTTTTGTTTAATAAGTTTTGTAAAGCTGTCTATCTACAAAGATTGATAGAAATGCATCGATGAGAAGCTTTATCAAGTCCTGTGTTTAGCGTCATGGTAGGTAGATTAAGCCAATAGGGGTGGTCAGGAAAGCCCCGAGTGCATGGTTTCAGGCGCAGAACCCTTTCCAATCCACAGAGTCCACAGAGTAAGGGGGCATTTCAGAAACGACTCCTTTGTATTATTGACCCATTTCTACAACAGTAATAATGCCACATTTCCAGTAAGACCAGCTCTCCAGAAAGAAAGCCTTGTTTTATAGCATTTGCAATGTTCAGAGTATAAATACTCTCAACTCATCTGATTTTAAGTCACTAGCAATTTAACAGCCAGTCACAATTTTTTCAAGTGTTCCCAGTGCTTCTTGCTCGTGGACTTAGACATACCACTGAAACATGCTTTGATCTCCTCACTCCAGGTCACCCTGTGTTAGTAACATCTCTTCTGGTGAAAGAAAACCACTCTTCTTTTAGACACAGTCCTTCTTCTTTCCTTTCTGTCTTCGGGCCTCATCCTGATGCTCTGTCCACTCCTGGCCAGCCCCTTATGCGGATCTCCATCATTCGGGTTTTTTGGAATCTTTTTGATTGATCTGAGGTGGATGGTGCTGTGGGATGAGGGAGGAGGGCTGTCTGGCTAGGTGGAAGTCTTGCTGTTAACTCTGAAAGTCACTTTTTTCAGTTGCAACTCCTCAGATAGCCTGCACTGCTCTGTGTGGTCTCATCCCAAGCTGCTTTCCCATCATGTGTCCCATCCTGGAAATGAAGTGGTCACCCTTTCTATTGGCCTTCGGTAGTTTCCTTGGAAACACAGCGTTCTCTCTCCCAGGCTCTCCTACATACAGTTCCTTCTGCCTGGAAAGGTCTTCCCATCCCTTTCCGTGATTATGTGCTATCATCTAGCTAAACTCACTTTCACCTCAGATCTCATGGAAGCTATTTTACCCCTCCCCACCCCAGTCCCGGACACCCTAAGTCAAGGTTATCCTCCCTGAAGGGTCTGGACTTCTGCTAAATTATGTTTTTTAATTGCCCAATGTCTGACTTCCAGCAACAATATCAGAGGTACTGCATATGTATTTGTGAAATGAGGGATCATGTGTGAGGATTCCCCATCAGAGATCTTGCATCATTCAGGACACATCGTAAGATCTGTAAGATTGAATTTTCCATGTTTATAATATAATGAGATTCTGCTCCTGTTTTATCAGGTGCTACTGTCTCACCTGTACTTTGGGATTGGTGCTAATGTGGTATGAACATCCTCCTTTGTTGGTGACTGGAAGACTTGAGAATCAGCATGGGGCTGGGGTTAAACATGTGGACTTCAGTGCCAAATCACATGGATGGAAAGCCCAACAGGGGTATAGTGGGCGAGTGATATGCCTTCCCCACCTGTGAGGTAGAGATTAGAGTAGAAATTACCTTAGACTTTATGTAGGAGAATATGAATGGGACTTTGGTTTAATCATTTCTGTTACTATGTGTTTTTCGTTCCTGATGACTGATTTCTATGAAGCTGTGCAATTATAATGGTCATATTTCTACTTTAATTTATTTGAACTGAGTTCCTTTCTCAAAGAATTGCCAAATAGGGTCTCCATCCCAAACCAAGGAGGTACTTCTCACTCATCAGCAGTCTCCTTTCTAATCCATAAAACACAAGGTGTACTTGTTTCTGGGTTCTCTGGGAGGCTGGGCAGCTTGGGCCAGAGAGCAGCATCACCACAATGAATTTCAGAAAGCATGAGCAGTTTCTTGTTCTATTTTTCCGCTCAGAAATGAGCTTTTTTCATGTATATTGGCAATTTTTGTTTCAAATCAGTTCTCTCTTCTCCATATCCAAGATAACTTTTTAAATTAGTATAATGATTTGTTCCATTCTAAGGGGTAATTATCTATAATGTTTTATTTTTAGAGTAATATCCAGTAATTTTCGGAAGCTGGAGCTTGTCATAAAACCCATGAAAGATAAGTAATGCTTTTCTACCTACTCCAGGAGAGTGACTCAGCTGATGCCCAGCCTGCTTGAGGAAGTGAGTATAGCAACAGATTGCCAGCTTCTGTACATTGAGAGGGTAAATGGGTTGTGAAGCATCTGAGATTTTGAAGGGAGAAGGAAAGCTATGAGAGAGAACATTTAAATTAGAAAAACTTATTAGAAAATAGAACCACTATTGAGGGAAGGAAAATATGTATGATATTCCTGAGCCAGTCATCCTGGAACATATCTGGAAGATTCAGCCTCCTTATGAATGGGAGAACAAGGGTCCGAATCATCACATTTCATCTCCTAATTTGTTTTCAAGTCTCTTCTGGAGGGCCAGTGAAACAAAGGTCATAACTCCTATTTCCGGTAGGTCTAAACTCTGAGGTGGGAAACAACATGGTGTCCCACAGTAATAGCAAGGAGGCTGGTTTGTGCTTATAGGTGCAGGGATATGATGCATGATGAGACTGGAATGGTCTTCTAGGCCATGGGAATGACTTGGGATTTGGTTCTAAAGGCTCTTGAGGTTGAGAAGGAGGAAATGGTGGAAATGTGTTTTTTTTATAAAGATTTATTTATGCATACAAGAACTGGGGTGTAGGCCAGAGGCGCAGGGGGTGAGAGGATTCACCAATGACAGAGTGGGGAATAGAACAGGCAGATTGCTGTTCTGCACCCTGTGGGTAGCTCCCTGGCTGGCCGGGATTGAACTTGTGCTGCAGTGGCTATGGATAGCTTCATAGCGCTGCATCTTAACCCCTTGCACTACCAGGGAGGCCCCTATTTTTATAGGCATGTTCCTGTTGGATTGGTGTATACCCAGGATGAGTTGATTAGGGATAAATTCAGAGGCTGTTACAATTTCAGGCAAGTGGATATTTGTGTTCAGTAGCAAAGTCTAGGAGAAGAGAGTTAACATCCCTAGATGGAGAGCTCTTCTTTCTGGGAGAAGTTCTGGACATCAGCTGCTTGGGCACAGTTTTGCTTGCTTCTTAACAAGGTGAGACATGCTCTTCAAGTGAAAGGACTTGGAAAGAAAAGCAAATGTGATTCATCCTGAGCCAGATGTACCATGTGATCGTGTGTGTGTGTGCACATGCATTGGTGTGGTGTTGTCTTAAGTGGATTAGTTAAAACTGGATGCTTGAGGTGGGATTTTTTTTAACTTTCTTATTTGATGGTGAACAAGTTCCAGGATTTACCCATTTGTTTTCCTTTTTTATAACCTTTTTTCTCCTCTTAGCAATTTCTCATTTTAGAACTTTCAGTAAGTGAGATGTAAAATTAAGATCGACGCTTTTGGATTTTTACCAAATGGTTCATCTGAGTTCATGAGCATCGCTTGGTGCCAGATGGCTAAGAACAATTATCAGGCGTTTCTTTAGACTTTAATGTTTTCAGAGAACTTTATGATAAGTGACTAATTTAGCTTCACATTTGTCTGGTGAGAAGGGTGAGGAAAAAAATAATAGTTATCCATCTAAGGCACATTTTTTTTAATTCGCGGGGCTCTGTGGATTCTTAATAAATATTAAATAGTAACTTAGCTTGTGCTGTATGGGAAGCAGATGGTTTGGGGAGACTTAGAATCAGCAAAACTACATCTCCTGGTACAGTAAGTCCTTATTTAATTCCATAGATGGGTTCTTAAAAACTGCCACTTTTGAGCAAAACGGCATATAAAGAAATCAATTTGACCAGAGGCTAATTGCTTTAAATGAGTGAAGATCCTATGGCATGTATAGAAATAACTCTTCCTTCCCAACTCAAGCACACAATCATCAAATGTCAGAGTAAAGACCCAAAACATGTCCAGTAGTCAATAATCATTTGTATTCATTTATCCATTCATTCTCCAACCTGCTTATTACAGTTCAGGGTCGTGGGGGAGAACTGGAGCCCATCCTGGTAGCTCAGGGCCAAGGAAAGACTGAGCCTGGGCAGGACACCTTTCCATCACAGAGTGCTCCCAGTGGCACTCCTATACCCCCATTCACTTCCACTGGGACCTTGGAGACACACCAGTGAAACTCACATGCACATCTTTAGGATATGGGTGAAAACACAATTCTGGGGGAAAACCCCACACAGATATGGGGAGAAGATGCATACTCTACATAGTGTTCCTGGCAAGGATTATTTTTTCTCATCAGTGTCACAATGAAACAATGCTGAAAGAAATTATGTTATTTCAGGACATGTTGTACTTCATACCAAGGCCTATGATGCCTTTATTCTTGTTTCTTTGTTTTGAAAATGGAGAACCAGGTTATTAGATCTATGGTACATAGTCTTTCTCCTTTCATCAAATGTAGGTATTAAACTAATTATTATTATTTTATAGCATGGGAAAATGGAGGTCAACAGAGTCTCCATTTGTCCATAGCAGAGGCTGGTCTCAAAGGTTTGCATGGCTCCGTAAGCATTGCTTTCAAGTTAGGTGACAACTCTCCTCTCCTTGTTGAGGCTACAAGACACTTTGCTATTCTATGATGTGTATCTGTGTTGTTTCATAAACTGTAATCTACCTCTTGATGGGGCTAAATATGTTTCTAAATCTAATTTAATCTTTCTGGTTTCTAATGTGATTTCAATGAAAGCTTATTTCCAATGCAATGGTTTTGCAATTATAGTGAAGTCTCAGCTTATGTGCATTTAATTTATGTAAATGCAACTGTACGTGCATAGCAAATAAAGAGAGAACTATTTAAATAGTGTGGAGGATTCAGTACCCTGTTCCGTGCTGTGAGTGCATTCCCCAAAGGAAGAAAGGCTGGATTCTGCTTTTCTCTCCATCCATCCCAGTCCTTCACACCTTTTAGAGGGTGACGATTTGGTCTGAGTGGTGTTCTGTTGTTTAAAAATACTTACTTTTCACACTACAAGACCCTAATATGTATCTTCACATTGCTTGCTGTTCATGTAAATAAACAGCTGTCTGCTACAAAACTGAAGGCACTTTTTTCCCCTTGGCTTAATCTATTCCTAACATTAACATGCATTTAATGAGCACATATTCTGTAGGCACACTGTTGTAGGTTCTGGGAATGCTACTAGAAATAGAGTGAACTTCTCGGTAATTCCCTCCCCTTGCAGAACTTACAGCTTCCATGGCTTTTGTGGTCTATAAGTATCAGTGTTAACATATTGCTTTCTTATGATATTTTGAAGAGCAATGTTGGTTTTGTGTGCTTTTGCTCTAGTGAGTGCTGATTTTTCAAATTAAAACTCCTCTAGACAACCACTTTGAAGGCAATTTGACAGTTTCTTACAAAACTAGGCATGGTTTTTACAATCTAGTATTTACCCAGAGGAGTCAACTATTTCCAAACAACAATCCTACACATGAGTATGTATAACAGATTTATTTATAATTTCCCAAACTTGGAAGCAACCAAGTTGTTTTTCAGTAGATGGAGAATGAATTGTGGTACATTCAGAGAACGGAATATTATGTAGTGCTGAAAAGAAATGAGTTATCAAGTCATGAGAAGACATGGAGGAAAGTTGAATGTATACTACTAAGAAGCCAATCTGGAAAGGCTACTTATTCTATAATTCCAGCTACATGAAGCTCCAGAAGAGGCAAAACTATGGAGACTGTAAAAAGATCAGTGGTGGCCGGGATGGACGGTGGAGGAGGGGTCAGAGTACAGGGACTTTCTAGAGTACTGGAACTACTCTTTGTGATACTATTGTGGTGGGCCCGGCTCCATTTGTCAAAATCTGTAGAATGCAAAACAGCAAGAGTGGACCCTAATGTAAAACTATGGACTTCAGCTGATGATGACATGTCAACCCAATGGTTCCTCAGTGGTAACAAATGTGTCCTCCTGTGTAGAATGTTCACTGAGGGCAAAGACAGTGGATGTTGGATTGGGAGCATATTGGAACTCTGTACATTTTGTTCTTAAATTTGTGGTCAGCCTGAAACTTTGATGCTATCTATATAGAAATGACATTCCTTCCAACTCTAGCACCCCTTCTGTGTCCCCCATGTTCTTATGAGTTTCTGGTAGTAGATCTAATGCAGGTTTGTACTTGGCCCAGAATCATCAGAGAATTTGGTAAGATGCCACAGGGCATGCATGGTCATAAAAGATGAAACTGGGTATCAGAGACCTAGATTCTTGTTAGCCATCTGACCCCAGTCTCTTCTGTGACTTTGGACAAGCTACACTCCTCTTGTCTGCAAAATAATGGGATTTGACTGGCTGATCCCTATGGCCCCATCCAATTATTTTCTTTGAAATATTTTTAACTAGATGATTAAGACTTTTCCCTAATCACTTAATGGTCTTGGAGCCAAATCCCTTCAATGTAATGAATTTCTGGACATGTTTTTATTCCTTAAGAAAATAAAAAAAAAAAAATTTCAATGCATACATAGAGACAGCCCCTTAGGGGGCTGTCCTGTGAACATCCCCATAGGGAAGATGTTTTGGAAATTCTTGAAAATATCTTTCTTCCATTTATTTGGGCTATTGTAGGGTTCAAGTAAAGATATTTTACATTGTGGGGTCCACTTTGCTTCTAGAGGTCATTTTGGAGAAGGAATATTCCAAATGACTTCATAGATAATAAGGCTGTCATCTCATTTTCAGTTTATTTTATTGAACATTGTTATATTTTTTAAATTAAAATACTAGAATGAACAATTGGATGTCTACCACCCAGCCTTAGTAACTAAGCTTTTTCCAATATTTGTTTTGCTGTTGTCTCATCAAAATAATATGGTTAGTAAAACCTCACAGGGAAATTTTTTTTTTTAAATAAATACTTCTATTCTAAATAGGCCCATTTCCAACAGTGGTTGGAAACCTTTTTCCATTTCCATCTTTAAATGTCACATATTAAGAAGAAAAAATGAAAATTAAGTCTGAATCATATATAACCCTACATTTGAAGACAACTATTTTTAGTAGCTTTCTCTTGCCATGTAGATGCTATATGCACTTGTTTCTGTCTCAGAGAAAATTCCAAACATTTATGTAATTAGAGAGAACAAAGTGATGGAACCCTAAATACGTATAAGCCAGTTACAAGAATTACCAGTTTATGAACAGTCACTTTTATCCATCACCCAAGCATGCTTGGAGCTCTTCCCATCCATAACATGTATTCATGTTTAATAGGGATAGGGACTTCTTATTTTTACAAATATAACAATGTCATTATTATACCAAATTTATTAATAATAATTATTTTTAAAGTAATTTTATTTTTTAAAGGAATTTTTTTAAGGTTTATTTATTTATTTATACAAGCACTGGGTACAGTCAGAAGCACAGGAGGGTGAGAGAATTCACCAGAGCCAGAGCAGGGAACAGAACAGGCAGACTGATGGAGTACACTGCTGAAGGGAGCAGCGGGTGCAGCAGGAGAGATCTGTTTCACCATGTGGGACCCTCGCCGGTGGCCGGGGATCGAACAGGCACTGCAGAGGCTGCGGGCAGCTTTGCAGCCCAGCGCTCAGCTGCTGTGCCACCAGGGGAGGCCCTATTAATAATTATTTAGTATGATCAAATATCTATTCACTTCTGAAATGGCAGGTTATAATTTTTTTCCATTTATCTTGTGTGCAAATCAACATCCATAATACTTTCATCAATATCCACAATACTTTCATTACCATTCTAAATATGGTCACCCATTAAAATTGACTTTCCTGGGCCTCCCCTGGTGGCGCAGCGGTTGAGCACTGGGCTGCAAAGCTGTCCACAGCCTCTGCAGCACCGGTTCAATCCCCGACCGCTGGCTAGGGTCCCACCTGGTGTGCAGACCTCTCCTGCTGTGCCGGCTGCTCCCCTCAGCAGTGTATTTCATCAGTCTGCCTGTTGTGTTCCCCGCTCTGGCTCTGGTGAATTCTCTCACCCTCCCATGCTTCTGACTATATCCCGGTTCTTGTATAAGTAAAATAAAAAATAAATAAATAAATAAAAATAAATAAAATTGACTTTCCTGTCTTCTCAAGTCTCTTAATCCTAAGACTCCCCATTTCTTTCCATCATTTTCCTTGTAATTTACTTGTTGAAAACAATAGGGTCAGTTGTCCTGCTGTTGGTCCTACTGTCTGTGTGTTGTTGGCCATGTCCATGTGATGTGTGTGGTGACTTCCTAGTCACCTGATTTCCTATAAACCAGCAATTGGAAGTCAGGTTGAGTGTTTTTTCTGGACAGCTTCATAGGTTAATCTATGTGTGTCCAACAGGAAGCATATTATTACCTCCATGCATTCCTTCAATGGGAATTCAATATGTTATATTCATGTTTTGTTATTTTATTTACCTTTTGACAGAAAAAGTTCTCTGAGTGGAACTTCCTTTCATACATGTTTTATTATATGTTGCAAAGAAAGGCAGGATGAAATCTTGATTTTTCTTTTTTTTACCATTATCAAAGTAACCCCTACTATCTTCCAAAGGTGACCAATGAGATTTGCGTTTGTTCTTTAATATCATTATTAACTTGTGCATTTAAATGTACCTGTAGTACATTTAAATGTACCTGTAGCCTTTGTGGTAGTACCATCGATGCTCTGATTTTCCCATCCATAATTTCCGAATGCTACTGAGTTCAGAGGCTATTGACAATTCTTTTTCTTTAAAATTCCTCTTGCTATCCCTTGCTTAATTTTCTACATAGTTATCTGTGTTTGTTTGTTTGTTTTTCTGTCTTAAAATCTTTATGTACAGGGATATTCACTCTTTATTCTTATAAAATGAAGATTACTGTTCAAAATATAACATAAAAATGCAGGGCAATAAATAAAACTGGAAGAATTACCTAAATATTTTGTTACAGGAAAAGGTGAATTCAGCAGGACAGAGTAGAATAGTGGTGGGAATGGAAGGCTGATACTGTGCTGTGTTCTAAGCCCTACCTTGTTAGGCCAATTTCTGAGACAACCTGACCCTCTGTGCATGAAAAATGGGTATATTCACAACTCCATTCATTCACTGGGAACTTTTCATTAGCAATGCAAGCCTGGCATGAACTCAGTAAATAATATTTTGAAACTGCTCTTATCAGTGACCAATTACAATGTTAATTAATTGTGCTTAAATTAATGACTTGAGCTTTAAGTCCACTGCTTTTATCCTCAGATAATTTGCCTTTACCCAACATATCATTTCTAGGTCAGCCTTTCCTATTGACCATGATAAAGTTGGCAAGGAAATGGTCTAGTTTTGCTTGGACATCAACCACTGAAGGGTATTGAGTATAACTGATGAATGTGTGCCCACATACAGACATTATGTTTGTGCAGTCGCTCAAAATTGAATTTTAGGCTGTGTCTCAAAACAATAAACATGGCAGAGATAACTCATGTTCTCAACAGCTTGGTTGAATAGGTGAGACACAAGTACAGTGTCACACATACTACTATCCACTCTCCTAAAATCCTTGTAAGATATAGTTGAGGTGTTTTTATGCCCATTTTATAGTTAAGAAAGTTCCTCATGCCATGAATTACTGCATGCAGTAAATTAATTCAAAGAGTATATGATTCTGTTAAAATTCCTCTTCACAAAAACCCTTGAGGCATCATGACTTTGATGACGCACTGAGAGGTGAAAATGCATACATGAGAATATAAATGAAGTGTGACGGAGCCAGGAATCCAGCCAGTGGGATCTAACCTGTATCCCCTTGTAGTTCATGGTATTAGGGCAAAATAATGTCCTTGTTGACAGTCTCTGGCATGACAGGTATTTGCTGAAGTTACTTTGAGGTCACAATGATGGAATATATATGGTGGCTCTAACTCATATCTGTCACCAAGAATACATCATAAACTGGTGATCTGGTGATGAGAGGATGGTAATCTGTCTTCCTAGATACTAATGATTCTGATCTTTTTCTTTATTGTGTTCATATCTAAAGAGCTATGGGAAGCTTCCACTTAAAATGGTCATGACATCACAAGTCTATCTATGTGTGTGGCAGCACCTTATGTCCATACTAAGGGTAGGGAGGCTGTGAGCTCAGCTGTCATCTGCATTTGAGACAGCTCAGGCTGTTCCCTGTCTGCCTCTGGTGCCATGGAGGGAGCATGGTTCACTGTAGATTTTGTTGGTATCTTTGTGGTGTGTTGTCCAAAGCAATATATTTGGGGAACTCAGATATTAGACTTGCTACCAAACTGGGGACCAGGATTGCTTCTTTGGTGACAAGGTCCAATTTCTTAGAGCAAAGGATGGGCCTGCATTTTCAGATGTAAAATAGCAGATGTCAGATGTGGATGGATAGTGAGCAGGTACAGATGGAGAGGGGAACAGTGGGCATCCATCCTTCTAGAGCATTGATTTTTAAAATTGGTCTTGTGGGCCACTCTGTTACCGCCTAAACCCATCCATGTCTTACCTACTTCATGGCACTATAGGTGACCATTCCATTAACTCGCAAAGAGGAATTACAAATCAGCAATTAGCCCAGATGCTAGAAATTCTCTAAAATTCCTATAATGTCCCATGAATTTTCTCTAGTGTCTCTTTGAGTTCACCATTTAATTTAAAAGGCTATCCAAGTTAAGAAGGAGTATATGAGCTAGCAATGGGGTATCTAAAACTCACTAGATGTTTTCCATATTCCTTAAAAAGCATGGCACAGATTTTCCTTTTGTGAATGTTTAGCCATTTGATTGATTTGATATCCAGATTTGGAATAAATATAAGGCAAAGTTTTTAGCATTTAGCCCAGAATGTAGTGATTCTGGGTACTTCTGAACACCTCGATCTCCAAAGTATTTTGTTTTTCATGGATCCAATATTGTCAACTGCTAAAAAGTACAAATACTTCATAAACTAATACCCAAAACCAGCTGTGACCTGCTTCCTCACCCCTGCTGTGTGACGCCTACTACAGCTATGGGAGAAATGTGGCCTCCACTACTTGGGTTATTTCCTTTCCTTGCCAGAGCCTCAGCACCCGTGGGTCCCTTGTCACAGTGAGATTCTGAGCAGACTGACTGGATTTTTCCTCAGAGCTCAAGTGGTGGCATTTCTAAGCATCAGAACTATATTTCATCAGCAAGAACATCTAGGAAAGAATCCATTGTAATTTTCAGCAAGGTTGAGGAACACCATTAACCTCCAGGATCCATTCTGAGTTTGAATCCTGATTCTAATTACTCCATGTTTTCAAACCTTGACTTCGTATATGCAAGTGGTTATAATATGTACAGCATCAGGGACATGGGTGCCTTGGATACAGGTGGTGTTTGTGCAATCATAGTTCTTCCCCTTGAAGGCTAAGTCCTTACAGCAAAGCTTGCTTTGTTCCCTGTACCCTGTCTGAGTAGATGGATTTAAATTTATTGTTCTTCCTCTCTTCTGGTTCCACTTCCACTCACAAGTCTTCATCAAGATCTGGTGTGGAGTCCTGTTTCCTTGACACCCTCTCTGGTGCTCCGCGATGCCTCCTCCCTGCACGCCCACCTCCCTAGGAGTGAGTCTGGCACATATGTCGATCAGTGCCTGGGTGTGTTCTCTACTCACAGAAATCCTCATAAGTGCAGCTCAGCCATGAGAGAGGTGTGTTCCACACTCTTCCATTAGAACTGCCACTAATTGGTAGCTCTTGAAAAATGACATATTACTCAATGCATTCAAGGCTGCCTGCCAGGTGACGATGCCACCTTTCTCTCTGATTAGCTCTCTAACCATGCAGATCTGGGGATATAAAATGTGTGCTGTTCTTTCTTGACATATTTCCCTTTGACAAGATTCCTAGTATATGTTTTCTGCTCTTGCTTTTTGTTAATCCATTACAGTTTCCAAAGATATCAAAACACTAATTTCTGACACTGAGCCAGGGCCTTTTATATGGCACTATTCATGTGGCATCTTGTTAATGGAAACTGGACAGGATGTTTTGGTGAATATTTTCCCTTTCTTGCTGAAGAAGAGAAATAAACTAGGTTCCGCTCAGAAGAGATGGAGGACAAGCTAAGAAAATGAGTAACTGTTCCCCCCAAGAGCATTTACAGGACTTTCTCTCTCTCTTTATCTTGGAGAAATTAGGCTGCTTTTCTTATTGAGGACCCTGTATCACTATGTGGGAAAATCAATAGCTTTTTTGACAAAATCAGTAGGATTTTGTGATGTCTCCCCTGACCTGGGCAGAAGTTGCAAAAGGCAAAGGAAAACTGCCAGCACATGTGCCTCATTTGGGTAGGTGTCAAGTGTGAGTATTTCCTACTGGAGCCCAGCCCTCAGTAAAGTATGTGGCAGGTGCTATGTCCTCAAACATTTGTTAGTAAATGCATTTCTGAGCAAGTCCTTCAGTGACTCTGAATGATTGAAAATAACTTTCCCCTGAAGCATCTTAACTTTTTTATTGGCTGTGGTATATAACCAAGCCTGAAAGGGAGGTAGCATATTTTTTATGTCATTACTATCTGAACATAGGTGGTTTCTTAATATCAGTTAGGAAAAAGAAAAAAAAAGATGCATGTGGAGGGACTGGGGACTTGAATTTGCCAAGCAGTCAGCACAATTTCTTTAATAACTCCACATATCATTGTGCTGAATTACAACATTGTTTGCTTTCAAAGTGGTTTTTCTTGGCTTTGGGATGTAGGGGTAATTGTAGATATGGCTTAATAATCACTGACTTGCTGTATGTCAGGAACAAGATCATCCTCAAATGGCCAGGCATCAGTGGGAGGATAATAAAATGACCAGATAACTCAGTCTGTCATGTTACCAAGTTCTGTTCTCTGTCCCCAAAGTGTAGGGCCAGTCAGGGGATGTTCCTCTGAGCCCAAGGATAATATAGAGAAAGTTGCAGAAAGGCAGCATGGGCCACAAAGGCAGCTCTATGTGATAGATGATGGAAAAAATTCTGACTCAGGTGGTAAGAGAGGCAGGTGAGGCTTTATTGTTGCAGGCTTACCTTCTGCATGCCATTTCTGGCTGGAATTAGGCTACTTATTTTAGCATATTGTGAGTCACTACCTGGGCAAATCAACGGCTTTGTAGGATTTGGGTGTGTCTGCCCAGCTCTGGGCAGAAGTTAGGGGAATGTGGAAGACAGCACTGCCAGGATGCAAACAGGGTGTCAGCCTGCACCAGCATAGACCCCTGCGGAGCTGCACTTCTGCAGGTTTGTGTTATGTGCAGGGAGGAGCCATGGACCTTACTGCCTCGTTTATTTGATCTGAAGGGATAGGGAATTCTATCGCCTCCCTACTAGAGGAAAACATGACACTCAGGAAGCGTGTGTGTCTCGGTCACTTTCATGGTGGTGGAACCGGGAATAAGACACCTGCAGATAGAGCCCCAGGCCTCTGCAGCCATGTTGGCATAGTTCTGGTGTCCCAACGCCTAACTCCTCATGTGGGTCAGCTAATGCTAAGAAGCCTGTTTGGCCACCATTTTTGTTACCAACAGTTCTGTGTTCCTATACAAGGTCAGAATTGCCTGGTCAATCAGTTATAGAAGCCCAACCCTACAAGCTCCCTTTCAAATTAATCAAGAGCAGAAAGCTTGGTCACTCTGGGAAGGGCCGGGGGGGCATAGACTGATGTATAAGAAGGAATCCCAGAAGCTAACCAGTGGACCACCTAGTTGATAAGATTGAAGTGATGGCTGGGGATCGAGGGCTTGATTTCAATCTCAGTACTGAGTCATCAGGCAGATAAAAAGTGCCTGGGGGGCAGACTCAGGACCCCTGACACTATAAATGACAGAGCACATTTTCTAGTTTCACCCCTCCCTTTTCTCTTTGTCCTCCTTCCCCTCACAACTGGTGCTGTAGGGTTATTCTAAGAATAAAACGGCCTGGATCTTGCTCTTTCAGCAGCGTCCTACAGCTTGCTCCATGACTCCTGTCTGTCACAGTGGTGTGTCAACACAAGTGGCCCTAAACACTGACAATATTTCCTAACTGACTTTGGAGAATAAAGCCTTTTATTTATTAAAGTAGGAATTAGGGCCTCCCCAGTGGTGCAGAGGGTTGAGCGCATGCTGTGAAACTGTCCGCAGCCTCTGCAGCACGGGTTCAATCCTGGCCAGAGAGATACCCACATGGCGGGGCAGAGGTTGCGGACAGTTTCTCCTGTATCACCCACTGCTCCCCTCAGCAATGGTTTTGGTCCGTCTGCTTGTTCTGCTCCCTGCACTGTCTCTGGTGAATCATCCTCTTACCACCAGCACCAATGGCCTGTACCCCAGCTCTTGTATAAATAAATAAATCTTAAAAAAAAATAAAGTGGGAAATAATTGCTATTGGAGCTGGAGGACATGTATTTTAGTCCAGGGTGCAAACAGACTCTGGTGGATGGGAAGGCATCACCCCAAAAGCACATGGCTCATTGGTGGCCAGATTGGACTCACATCGGAACCCTCTGATAACCACCCTACACATTTCCCCTAAATTATCACTTTCCTTTCCTGCATGCTGTCTTGGATCCCTTTTCCTCATATTTCCTCAAGTAAGTCAGGGACAAGGATTTGCAGGTGGGAGGGAAATAAAGCATAAATAAAGCATAAAGCAGGGAGACTGAGGAGGAGCTGGTGACAGGAAATGGTCGTCTTAGAATGTGAGAAGGTCACCCAGCCATCTGCAACATGGGCGCTTTCTGTGGGAATAGAGTACCATCCTTTCAGGGTTTTTATTTGATAAATCTGCAAACGCTTGTCATACACATCTATCATGTGCCAGATTATGCTGAACCTGTTCGTAACACCTGCACTAGGTGACATGCGTATCGTCAGCATTCCACAGCTGTCAGGAAGACTGGAGACAGCTGGCTAGGCCATTTACCACCCAAGCAGCCTCATGAAGTCCTCTCCAACCTGCCTCTTTGTTCATTCAAAAACGTTCGCTGAGCTCCACCTTCACGGTAGCCTATGAGTGAAGTGCCAGGGACATGCATGACAAGGAGGGTCAACCCCTTAATTGCATGGAGCTTGTTTTATTGGGGGCATATCCTAAGCCATGTGATTTCTTAGAAGGGCTTTCCTAAGTTTTCAACAGTGAAACAGGAGTGAGGGGAAGCAATTTATAATTTAGGAGCACCCTGTTCTCCCTCTGACAATTGGAACCAGCATGATAGCAAGAAAAGGATAAGAGTGATCAGCTGCTGGATTCATTCTGAAGATAGAGCCACCAGAATGATATAGTTGAGGATGAGAGAAGTCAACCTTGACTGACCAACAGGGTAAATGAAATTGCATTTGCCTGAGAAGGAGGTAACTAGGAAGGGGGTGGACTTGAAGAGCCTTCTGGAGCGTGTTGACAGTGGCAGGGTTATGGCTGGAGTCTGAAGTGTCATGCAGGCTATGTGGGCTAGAGTTCCACAGGAATGATGGGTGGCCAGTTGATGGGAAAATCTGGCTTTCAGTGAAATACCTGGATCTAGAGACACATCTAGGGATTGTCAGTGAGAATGTAGTATCTTAAGCCTTGGGACTAGAGAGCTGTTGTGAGGGGTGTACATGAAAAAGTGTTTAAGAATTGAGTCATAGGATGCTCTATGGTGGGAAATTAGGGTATTGAAAGGTACCAAGAAGGAGTCACCAATGATAACAGCCAAGATTGCTATCTCAAAAGTCAAGTGAGGGATGTTATTTACAGATGAAGACAAGACTCATCATCTGCTTGTCTCATTTTAGCACCACGTTTGTGTTTAATAAAGATTAGCTGTCTTCCCAGATGGAAATATGCCATAGGGAGGAAATACTCATAGGAAGATATCTTTTCTGCTCTGATCTCCCTATAAATTCTAAGTTCCCCTATAAATTAAATAAGCAACTTTGGTTAGTCATATTATCCTTAAAAAAAAAAAAGCCTTGATAAACTATGGCTTTTTCTGATTTCATATGATTCTTTGATTCTAATCTGTATCCAAACAGGAATTACATGCTTTTATGCCTATCAGTATTTAATGTATATTCTATTTAGAGATTCTATACCAAATGGCCTTGAATTAAAAAAAAAAGAAAAAAATGGATTTTTGCTTTTATTTTTCTTAAGGAATGTCTTGTTTTCTTTTGTGATTGTTTAGACCTGGAAGAGACCTCCATCATCTGGGACTTGAGGAAACTATCCTGGGACCTGTGTGGAGATTTAAGAAAACTCTCCTTTTGGTGGTGGCCTGAGGAGACATATCTCAACATCAATGTTGCCCTGAAGTTTGTGTTCAAGATTGAAGAAGATTAGAACTGCAAAGGTATGGCCTCGTACTCCAATAGCTTGTTTCCTTTTAAGGCAGATAATGTCTGCAGATACTTCATCATGGTGGTATCCTTTTTCTCCTCTTCTTTGTACCTTTTCTCTTTTATTTCTCCCTCTTTTAAGCAATGACCTCTTGTGGTACCAGCTTGCGGGATATGGTGGGATAAAAATGCAGAGGGAGAAACTGAAGGTGCATTGCATTGTCTCACAATAAAGAGGTGATCAGAGGGCAGTAAGGTAACACCAGGGGAGAGATTTGTGCAGGTGCCTCTGAAATAGGAGACATTTGGGTAGAACTGTGATGAGACTGTAGGTCAAGAGATAAGTAAGGTAGTGGTTCTGTCAGTACTCATTTTCCGACACTGCAGGGATCCTTTGGCAAAGCTTTGATTACATGGTAAGGTCTTTGGAAGCACAGTTTTTATTCTTCTTTTGGACACACACATTCATACTCATGATGGAGCAGGCTCTTAAATTGGAGTCAAAAGGTCTCCCCTTTATTTTCCTGATTACAATGATATTCATGGTATGTGTGTATGTGTGTGTGTACATACATGCATATATGTATTACGTAGTTTGTTGAAGTGTATCTAATTATTCTGTCTCTCCCTAATCAATATATTATTGATGAGACAGGAACAGATGGAGGAGGAAGAGAGAGAACCCTACAGAAATGCCATTCATGGCAAGCCTATTATGAGTCAGGCATTGTGCTAGGAGCTTTGAAAAAAAAAAATTCACAAGCACAACTGATAACAGCCATCTGGACTAGGGACTTCTGTTCTGGGAAACCAGTGGAGAAAGAAGTGTAAAAGTTTCCTAAGACTGGTAGCAAGGAAGGGTCAGGGGCCAGATTCATTCCCAGAGCTGTGAGAGTTGCTGTCTGTGCTTGCTCATTTACTGCAGACAAGGGTGAGATTGCACACACCACGGGCTGAAGCACCGGCGGAGGGTGTTTTAGCAGCCTGGTGCCACATGACAGGTCCGAGAGAAACTACAGTATCTCTGACAGTTTCATTTATGCATCATTTGCTGTCATTTACTTTCCTTCAGAAAGAAAGAAACAAACAAAAACAATCCTATGACCCCTAGGCCCTGGGGACTGGGAGGACAGGTAGCTGGGGTGTTGGGTTGATCCCTTCTCTAGGCATCGGAGACACCCAGATTCCATCATCTGCGTGGTAGAGGCCCAGGGCTGGTGAAAATCAGTTAGTTCCAGCCACAGACTTGCTTTCATTTTCTGTGTGAGTTTTCCACTACTGGACAAGTGTGGTATCCCCCCTGAGCTGATAGTGAACAGACCTCCCCCCGGGGTTGAAACACACTTGCTCTTTTTCCTGATTCTCTACCATTTTCCCATATTTATGTGGATATGATCTTGCTCTGGTGTCCTCATTGCTCGTTGTACCTCTGGACAATTGGAGGAAATGTGAAGGGTAGAAAACAATGTCTTCTTTTCTCTTTATTCAGGAGTTTCTTTTTTAAGGAGATAAATTGTTTCCCCCTCTTTGAATCAAAAGAGCATCTTAAAAGCAGTTGAAGTATAAATGCTATCAGGTTTCAAAGGCTAAGTAGGTAATTTAACAGTCAGAAAATACAGTGTACCTTTTTGGAGTCCTTTGTGCAAACATTCTACATAATAGATAGGTGTATGGTTGTGATGGTGTTCTCTGCTCACCCATCCTTGATCTCTTGAAAAGGAAAGCTAAAAAGTTATTTTCTTTTGGCCCTAAAACCTAGAAAAGCTTAGGGGTTTGGGATGGGATTTGATGGCTGAATTCTTTGCTTTGAGTGTTCTGATCTTTAATTCAAAATGCATGTGTTTGACAAGAATACATACCAAGTTGCCAGCTACATAAGATGTAGACTCAGCACCAAAAGATTTAAAGGACTTGGCCATAAAAATGTTCCTGGTGAGGAGATCCACTGACTCGAGGAAAAGCGAAACTCTCACTGGTTGATGGCCAAGGGTCAAGAAAGTGTGTGCGGTGCATGTTCTTTTTATAAATTAATTAATTTTTTAAGATTTATTTATCTATACAAGAACTGGGGTACAGGCCGAGGCACGGGAGGGTGAGAGAATTCACCAGAGACAGAGCAGGGAACAGAACAGGCAGGCAGACAGACCAAAAGCACTGCTTAGGGGAGTAGCAGACCGAGACAGGGAGGTCTGCCGTGCCATGTGGGTATCTCCCTGGCCATCCAGGAATCAAACCTACACTGCAGAGGCTGCAGACAGCTTCACAGCGCTGTACTTTAACCTGCTGCGCCACTGGGGAGGCCCAAAATTAATTTAATTTTAACTGAAATAATATTGGGGCACCCCCCATCTGGAATGACCACCACAGTGCCCTCACCACTAACTCAGCCATATTCCACCACCATAGGCCAATGTGCTTCCTTCCCTCTTTGATCTTTCTCCTCCCCTAATGCTCCCCATCCCTTGGTCTTCTGGTTCTGTAGTCAGCTATCACAGGTTAGTTTCTCAGCTTGTCTTTATCTGGCCATTAATTTCATTACTTACTTTATATCCCACATATTAGTAATACCGTCCAGTATTTATCTTTCTCCTTCTGACTTGTTTCACTTAGTATTATTACTTCACGCTTCGTCCATGTTGCCACAAATGTCATGAGTTTATCTTCTTTTTTTGTGTGTGTGTGTGTAGAAGAACTGGGGTGTAGGCCAGAGGTGCAGGGTTGAGAGGATTCCCCAGAGATAGCATGGAGAGCAGAACAGGTGGATCTACTGAAATGTACTACTGGAAGAGCAGGGGGCGAGGCAGGAGAGGTCTGCTGTGCCATATGTGGGTTAACTCCCTGTATGGAGATAGAACTCAGGCCATAGAGGTGATAGTGCTGAAACTTATCCCCTAGGCCACCAGGGAGGCCTGAGTTTATCTTTTTGGATCACTGAGTAGTATTCCATTGTGATATATACATCTTCTTGATCCACTCATCTGTTTCAGAGTACGTAGTTTGTTTCCATAATGTGATTATAGTAAATAGTGCTGCAGTAAACGTAGGAGTTCAAGATTTCTTTCAAAGTAGTGTTTTTGAATTTCCTGGGTGGCTTTCTAGGAATGGAATTACTGGGTCAGATGGCAGCTCCGTGTTTAATGATTGAGTCTCCGCCACACTGCTCTCCATAAGTGGGGAGCCACTTTGCATTCCCTCCAGCAGTGTAAGAGGGTTCCCTTTTCTCTACATACTTGCCAACCCTTACTGTGTCTGGTCTTTTTGAGATGGGCCATTCTCACAGGTGTGAGACGGTATCATATTGTGGTCTTGATTAGCATTTCTCTAATAATTAATGATTGCGATTTTTTTTATGGGCCTGTTGGCCATTTTAATTTCTTTCTTGGAAAGGTGCCTGTTTAGTTCTTTGGTCCATTTTTTGATTTGGTCATTTGCTTTGTTTTTGTAGAGTTTTCTAGTTCTTTCTAGATCTTTGATATCAGTTCTTTGTTAGATATATGACAAGCAAATTTTTTCTCCAATTCAGTAGGGTATCTTTTCATTTTAATTATGGTTTCTTTTGCTGCACAGAAGCTTTTGATTTTGATGTAGTCTGGGCTGTTTATGTACTCTTGTTTTCCTTGCTGTTGAGGATAAATCCCTAAAGGCATACTAAAGCTTATGTCATTAAATGTTTTGCTTATGTTTTCTTCTATGTATTTTATGGTTTCAGATTTTACATCTAAATCTTTGATTCATTTTGAGTTGATTTTGGTGTATGTTGTGAGATGGTGGTCTAATTTCATTCTTTTGCAACTGTCTAGTTTTCCCATCATCACGCTAAGAGCATGTTCTTCATCATGCAGGTGTGTGCAGGTTGCAGGGAGGGAGAGGGCATGAGGCAGCATTTTTGCATTCACCTACCATCAAGCTGCCCAGCAACTATGGCTGGTGCATTGAGCAGACTTTTTCAGATGTCTTTTCGAGTGAAGACAGTACAAATGAGTTGCTTTGGGACCAGACATTAGAAAAGGCAAATGGAGCTTCTGCATGAAAATGTTAAAGACATTTGATTTTTCTAAGCCTGGGCTGTTCCAAGTGTAGTCCATTGCCCAGCAGCATAGGCATCAACTCAGCTTATTAGGTGTGCAAATTCTCAGGTCCCCCCCTCTCCTAGGCTGATTAAATCCAGATCTCTGGGTGGGAGGTTCAGGAATCTGTTTTGAAAACAAGCTCTCCAGGTAATTATATGCTTTGCTAAAAGTTAAGAACCTCTGCTACACCTGACCCTACTCTCTTCGAAAAAGGAATTTTTATTATTTTTATCTTCTAAGTATATTTTTAAATAAGGTGACATTGGTTTACAACACTCTCAAAGATTCAGAAACACAGGATCCCACCTTTTCGTGTATATACTACCACACCACACCAACCACCAAGGTTTCCAAAGAGTGGAGTTTTTCCAAAAACCTCAACTAAATAAAACAAAACTTTGGACTATTAAAAATAAGTTAAAATATCTCATGTCTGTAAACTTGGAACATGACAAATATATCTCGTGTGTATCTTTTTGAGCATAAACATATCTACTTATGTGCACATGCATGTGCATTGAAAGGGAAAAAACACTCTTGCAAATAGACATAAGCAAAATTACTGTTTTAATCCCTGTATTTGAAATCTAGAAAAGTGAAAAAATAGACCAAAATAATACACAATAGTTTTGGAATAACTGCTATCAAAAATAAATGGGGGACCTCCCCTGGTGGTGCAGGCGGTTGAGCACTGCACTGTGAAGCTCTCCACAGCCTCTGCAGCGCCAGTTCGATCCCTGCCGTCAAGGGTCCCACATGGACAACAGACCTCTCCTGTGTCGCCCGCTGCTCCCCTCAGCAGTATATTGCATTCACTTTGCCTGTTCTGTTTCCACTTTTTCTCTGCTGGATCCTCTTACCCTCCCGCACATCTGGCCTATACCCTGGTTCTTGTATAAATAAATAAATAAATGTTCTAAAAAATAAATAAATAAAAATAAACGGGACAGATTAGAATTCTGAAATAGACAGACACAAACACAGTCAATAAATCTCCAAGAGTACCCAAGAAAGCTTCGTGCAACAAAAGAAACCACTCAGTTCAGTGGGCATAGAAAAGCAGCTCCAATATTTAGTGCTGCAAATATTGGACATTTACATGTAGAATAAAGATTCTGAATCCCTCCCTTCCCCCATACACAAAAAAACAGAGTGAGTCAGGTTAAATTTGAAAACTCAAAGCTAACCAACAAATGGAGGAAAAATATGTTGGAATAACTTTGTAACTTTAGGAGGCAAAGCTTTCTCTGAAAAGGCATAGAAAAACCAAATAGTAAATTTCATGAAAAGTGAAAACATATACTCATCAAAAAACACCACCAAAGAAGTAAAGAGAGCACAGAATGGGAAAAACAGTGACACCCCATATATCTAACACAAACATGACAAGCAACTTTATGAAACAGGACATATAATGGCCAACAAACACAGGCAACAGTGGGTGGTATCACCTGTCTTCAGATTCACAAATTGAAGACTCAATGAGATATCTCTCCACTTCTGTCAGTGGGTTAAAATCAAAAGGACTGAAAACACCAAAATTTAAGAGGATACAAAGCAGTACTGATAGAAGTGTAAAATGCCCCAACCACTATGAAAAATGACCTGGCAGTTTCTTATTAAGTTGTACAACTGTGTACCTCCAAAAGCAAGCAATTCCTATCCTGGGTATTTATCCAATGACTGAAAACCTTTGTCCACACCTCTTCCTCCTGACTTTATTTATAATAACCCAGAGGTGAAAACAGCTCCTATGCTCATCAATATGAAAATGGTTAAACTCTGGAATATTCTTAAAATAGAATACCAGTCAACAATGAATAGGAATGTTGGCTGATAAACATAATGACGGAAAAATCTCAAAAATAGACTGGTGAGTGAAATTAGCTAAGCACCAAAAATCATTTTATTTCATTTATATGAAATTATCAACTTCATAACAAATCTGGAACATAGAAACCAAATCACTTCTGCTTCTGGTGAGGGATTGCTTGGTGAAATTTTGTGAAGGAAACATCTGAGGCGATGGAAATTGTTCTGTCTTGATAAGCTTTTATGCAAACTGGTTAAGTGGCCAGTTCACTCAGCATTTCACTATTGTAAATTGTGCGTGAGTGTGAAAATGCATTCAGCAGTTTTAATTGCCATTTATTGAGTTCTTTGTCTAAAACACTAGACTTTATATAGGGGTGTGTGTGTGTGTGTGTGTGTGTGTGTATGCGGGCTAAATTGTTATTCCTAATTTATAAATGTAGAAACTGATGGCTTGAAAAGTAATTTGCCCTAGAGAGTACCCCTTGGTTACAAAAACTGAACTGAAGAGTAAGTGCAATTGACCTTTACCATTATACCTTTGGCATGTAAGTCCTTGCTACTGTTTCATTTCTAGGTCCAAAGTATTCCAGAATGGTCAGTGAGGGGCAGTAATTACTCTTCAATGGGTGAAGTAGATATTTTCCTGATAGCTTTGAGGGGATTAAAAGTTAGCAAATTTTACTCTCAGGGATCATTACTTTAAAGCTCCTTAATGCATGTCTATTTTCTCAGTGTAATCCCTCTTGACTACAGAACATAATATAAAAAAGGCAGTGTCAGAAATGGTTAAGGTGTGCAATTTAGAAAACACTATGTTGACTGGCAGAGGATCTACATTCACCACTGAGCCCTGGGGTGAGTCCTGGGGTGTGACTGTAGGTTCCTTTATTTCCTGGTTGCGGGCCCAGTGTCAGGTCACCATGCTGACCTCTTAGCCTCTGACTCTTCAGTTGTTGGGTGTGGATGATTCTCATGCCTCCTTGATAGAGTTAGAGAGATGATTAATGAAATTATGCTTGCAAAATGCTAGCATGTGCTGGTTCTTTATAATCTCTAAGTGCTAAGGTTTGGTTTTAGAGATCACAGAGGCCATGGCACTCCTATGCAAGAACATCACATTATACTCTATTATACATGGCCTCCCTGAGTCCCTGGGTATATCTATGTGATCATTTCACTTTAGCTTAGAGCAAAATACTGTAGTTTTCTAAAATCTGTATCCATTTCATTATAAGAATTTGTAACCTCTGGAAGAAGTTGACCTTTATTCCAACCCCCTCCCCACCTGCACCCCCAAATGCATTTAATTAATATGCAGGAAATGGTATTGAGGAACATTGTCCTTAAATGTAGATGTTACATTTTATCTGTCCAGAGTGATTGAAAGGAAGCCTGAAACTATGTAGCATGTTTCAGGGCTCTCAGCAAGGTTAATTGTCTTGAGAACTCTGAAGAGCTGAATTCTTCCCTGCACCTTAGGTCTTAATTTAGCTCTGCTGTTTTAATGTCTCAATTTCCATAGCAAAATTTAGAGCTGGAGAAATGACAAATTTGTACACGCTAACAGTGTATTTCCTATAAAGTACAAATTACTCAGTGCCAGCCTGCTATATAAGTGAAAACAGGTGCCGTTTGTAAAAACATGGATGAAACTGGAGGGTGAAATAAGTCAGAAGGAGAAAGACAAATAATGGATGGTTTCACTCATCTGTGGAATATAGAGAAACAAAACAGGGTCAGACAACACCAAATGAAAAATAAAGCCTAGACATAGGACTGTAACACTGAGGCAACCAGAGGGGGTAGGGCTGAGGGGAGTGGGGAGGGGAGGGGAGGGGAGTGCCTGGTGCTTTGGTGGTAGGTGTGGTAAAGAGGGTAGAACCCTCTCTTTTTTGGATAACAAAATTTCCCTTGTTATCAAGGGGAAATTAAAAGCTTTCCCCCATATCCTCGCCAACACTTTTTGTTGCTAGTTTTTTTAATATGGTGTGAGATGGTATCTCACTGGTGTGAGATGGTATCTCATTGTAGTTTTGATTTGCATTTCCCTGATTACAAGTGATGATACTCAGTGAAATAAGCCAGAAAGAAAAAGAAAAATATCAGATGGTCTCATAGCAGGAATTTAGAAAACCTAAATAAGGGACCAGGAAAAAGACTAATTATAATAAAGAAAAAATCATAATCAACAAGCAACTATAAACCAGAGACACACTAATGGGGGGAGGGGATTAGGGCCAAAATAAGGGGGGTGGGAATTGTACAGGGAATATAACCAAAATGAAAATGCATACATTGTGCAAAAATGAAAAATGATGTAAGAATTATATAAAATAAAATACAAAAAAAGCAAAAAAAAAAAAAAAAGCTTTGCCCTCCTTTTTCTTTTTTTTAATTGAGGTAACCTTGTTTTACATTGTTGTTGGTATTTTGGAAGTATAGGGTAGCCCTTTTTATGCTTTCTGTGTATTTCACATACAAGTGACATCACCTGGTATTTGTCTTTCTCCCTCTGACTTAATTCACTTAGCAGCATCCCTTCCAGCTCTATCCGTGTTGCTGTGAATGGCACAAGTTTGTCTTTTTTGATCCCTGAGTAGCATTCCACATCTTCTTGATCCACTCATCTATTTGAAAAGCTGTTTTTGAGTGTAGTTTTTGTCATCATTTCTTATCTTTGCCACTAAGTGTGGGAAGGTGTGCAACTCTGGGGTACGTGTTAGATAATGTTGAGGGTGTGTGTGTGTGTGTGTGTGTGTGTGTGTTTCCCCCTTTGGGGTTATTCTCATTGATGAAGTCTTAAACTGGTGTTTTGCAATATTGGTATTTGTATGACTCGCTTCTGTGTTTGTCTCTTGGCTTTGGCTGTGAAGATGATAGTGTTTATTTTTCCAGTGTCTCCTGGCATATCAGTGGGACTATGACTGATTAGCAAGTCCTGTGACGACCCTTCTCTAATGGCTTTCTTCTGCCCTCACTGAATGACATTCATCATGGGTGAAATTGTCTCCACTGACAATAAATATCTTGGTGTCATCAGGAGAATCATTTCTTTGTGAGACGAGAACACTCCTTCTGGGGAGTCCAGAGTGTTACCCCACAGTCGACTCTATTCTTTTATTTCACCAGCGTATGCTGAGCCTTCCACATCCTGTCACAGGGCAGCCATGTCTGCTACTTGACGTCTGCATGGCACTTGTCTGTCCTTCTGAGGCTCGGTTTCCTCATATGTCAAATGAGAGTTTGGGTCACATAAGCCAGAGAATATCCTAGATTTCAACAACTATTACAGTTTCATTTAATTTCAATCAATTTCTAATTAATGGTGATCCAGTGACATTCTTTGGATGTGCTAATCTGAAAGGGCACAGCTATTTGTAAGGATTAATTCAAAAATGGAATATGAACATCCGAAGAGATTGACCCCCCCACAATAATAAGAATTCTATGAGACCTCGTGCTGAATTTTAGCTTTGCTCTGTATATGAGGTGTTATAATACCCTTCAGAAAGTCTCCTTTTGGATACCACCTCACTTTTCCACTCTGCCTTCTAGTGGTCTTTTTTGTTTCAACCCCCATGGAAGCTCTTATGAGATCCTCAGACTTTACAAAAAAGAATCTGAACAGCAGAGAGGTTAAATAACTTCCTTAAAACCCTTGATCTGGGCCCACTGATCTTGTGCCCTTAAGATGCACGTAATGGGCCCAACTCTATTCACAGGATTTTTTATCCTGCCCTAAAGCACCCCTACTGAATGCTCCCTGCTTTAATATTTGTTTCTACTTCAGAATGTGGTAGTCTGCTTTTACTTTTATTTCTTGTTTCTAATCCAAACAGCTCCCATTTTAGGAACAGTCTCCTTCTGACAGTTCTAAAGAAAAGATTTGAGTATCTCCCCTTGAGCATTATGTTCTGTAGTCTGTTTGTTTACTTGGGTTGAATTTTACTCTAGGCCCCTGAAACGAACAAAATCTGAGCTTTGCTGTGTTCAAAATCTTGCACAGGTTTGGGCTTTATTTGCCAGGTTAACACACACACACACACACACACACACACACACCCCATAAACAAGGATAAAATGGCCATTTTAACTTTTTCTTACATTTTGACAACCCTTGTTTTTATAGGTAGAAAAATATAACTTAAAAGTCTATATAGGGCATATTCATATCCACAAGTGATGTCTGGGAGAGAATTTCTCTTCCCTGCTCTTCTCCTTTGCTTTGCTGTCCAACCCATACTCACTTGGTCATTTCTTTATCATGATACTTTGCTTCTCAGAGTCTCACCCCATCACTGTCTTTATACCCAGCCTGCATTTTGGAGCTTATCCATGCCCACCCCATGGGTGGATAAAATGGGAATAAATGTGAGGGGGCTTTGAGATCGTAACCCGCTGGCCATGGTCTCTCCATGACATCCCAACCTTTTTGCCTCTACTCTTTCTCTTCTCTCCCTGCACTCTCATCACCACCCTTTTCACCACCTACAGCAAACTCCATTGTCTTAGAAAGGTGAGATTCACACCAAAACCCCTTTGCACCTGCTGCTTCTTTTGCCCACAGAGTCCAAGCCCACCTTTCCATGCCCTAGCTGGCCCTCCCCCCACAAATTCTGGAAAATCCATCATTTTTACTTCCCAATTCACTGGAAATCTTCTGGCAGTCCCTTGAGTCATTTGTCATTTGTGCTGACATACATCAAATGTGTTGCCTTTTATACTTGCATTTAATACTTGTGTTAACCTTACTATTCTTCTCTTTATGAGAACTATATTTGTTGTGATGAAGAGAGGTCACTGTAACTGAGTCTGTAATCATTCTCCTTTACTGAAACACAACTTTTTCAAGACAGACATACTTGTTTTGATGGAAGTATTTTCTAGTTCCAAGCTCTCCCTGGCAAATATTGTAGTAGGAACTCAAGAACTGTTGGGATGGTGGGAGATGAATATATTACAGAATGAGTTTATTTAGCTTTAGAAATATTTCATTTTCTCTTGGTTGTTGGCTCTTCTTCAATTCTCTCATTCTTTTATGTTTGGTTGGTGTGATTCATTTTGGTTTGACTTCCTATTTGCTTCTCTTGATATTTCTATCTATATTATCTATTTTAAGGGGTTTGTACCCTTATTTGTCTCCTACCTACAATATCTATTCTTTTTTTTAGGATTTATTTATTCATGCATACAAGAACTGGGGTACAAGCCAGATGCATGGGAGGGTGAGAGGATTCACCAGAGACAGAGCGGAGAACAGAACAGGCAGACTGACTGAAATGCCCTGCTGAGGGGAGCAGCGGGCAAGGCAGGAGAGGTCTGGTGTGCCATGTGGGATTCTCGCTGGCTGGCCAGGATAGAACCGGTGCTGCAGAGGCTGTAGACAGCTTCACAGTGCTGTGCTCAACTGCCTGCACCAGCAGGGGAGGCCCTACAATATCTATTCTTTTTTTTTTTTCCTTAAAGAAAATTCTTTTTTTTTTTTTTTAGATTTATTTATTTATTTATTTATACAAGCACTGGGTACAGTCAGAGGTGCAGGAGGTTGAGAGAATTCACCAGAGCCAGAGCGAGTGGGGAAAAGAGCAGGCAGAAGGACCAAAGTGCACTGCTGAGGGGAGCAGTGGACGGCAGGAGAGGTCTGTGCGCCATGTGGGACCCTTCTCCGGTGGCTGGGGAGCAGCCGGGAATCGAACCAGTGCTGCAGAGGCTGTGGGCAGCTTTGCAACCCAGTGCTCAACCGCTGCGACACCGGGGGGGCCCTAAATTTTCTATATAGCTCTGTGCTTTGCAAACTTATGTGCCTCCTTCTCATTCTCGCCAGCCTATAGTTAACACACACCTGGTACAGGTGTTACTTTCCTCCTCACCTGTGCTCTTGTCAGGCATCAATAATCAATCCCAGTCCAGGAGCCCTAAATCCTTCCAGTACACCACTCCAGAAAATAATTAGTAATGATGTGGAAGTGAAGACCTATCACTGTTTCTGTCCTGCAGGGTCTTCCTACTACAAATTGCAAAGCCTTCAGTTACTTTTTCCTATTTTGGGAGAGAACACTCACTGTAAGCAGTCTTTTCCTTCCTTACCTCCAAAGTACAATCCTTTACTTGAGATATATGAGTCTTTTCTTAGGATTTCAAAAAAGTTTAGCAAATACCAGACTTAATCTACTAGACTTCAGAAGCCATGAAGCATTTCTGCAACATTTTATCCATATGTCTGTAGAGTCGTTCATAGTTTACCTTTTTCCATAAAACATTGCTAATATCCCTGGAGGCTTCTGGGGTTTAAAAACATTTATTCTTTTAAGAGATCATTTATTTTAGCTTTCTGAAAGCTGGATTTGGTGGCAGTGACCTTCTGATGGTGTTTTCTTCCAGGTGTTGTCTTATCTACAAATAACATTTTGATGTCATTATTATTGGTCTAACAAAGAATCTAGAAAAGTCTGATGAAAAATTGATTTATAACCATAATAAAGCTGATGGAAACTCTCTATGCTAAAACTACAGTCAAATCCTGGTGGTCACTAGTTTTCTGACATTTTTCTTCAGTCACATTGCATTTTATCAGAATTTTTTAATGAAACCTTGCAATTTCTAGCCAGAAAAAAGCTATTTATAAATAAACATCTTCTAACTAAAGTGTCAGGATGTGTTTGGAGCCATGTAAGTTCATCCATAGATTGAAAATTGCAAACCCATTTGGTGGAGATTAGAGGATATAGTGACCCTAATGTTAAGTAGTGAGTCTATGCTCAGTCTCCTTTAGGGGATAAGATACACACCTAAAATGTAAAGGCAGTTTAAGGTCCCACATCAGCGAATGTGTGAGTAGAAGGAAACATTGTATATCTGAGATTGTAGTTGAGAATTATGGAACAGAACTCAAGTGGATGGTTCTGCTTCCTTCTACTTCCAGTTAATGGGTCAATCCCCATTGGTGAGAAAAATGGAAGTGGGTGAAACGCGATTCTATGGCAAAGCATCTTTGGAGGATATGTAAAGGAAATATAATTTTTTGAGATTTATTTATTTATGCATACAAGAGCTGGGGTACAGGCCAGATATGTAGGTGGTGAGAGGATTCACCAGAGACAGAGTGGTGAACAGAACAGGCAGACTGACTGAAATACACTGCTGAGGGGAGCGGCAGGCAAGGCAGGAGAGGTCTGCTGCGCCATGTGGGTCACCTCCCTGGCTGGGGATCGAACTTGTGCTGCAGTGGCTATGGATAGCTTCACAGTGCTGACACTTAACCCCTTGCACCACCAGGGAGTCCCCAGAAATATAATGTTTTAATATGAAACACCTCTTAGTAAAGACATAAGAGAAAACCACTCACAGAGATGCTGAGATTGGGTGATGTAATAAAGTGCTGGCTTGAAGGAAGAAAGGAGCAAAGTGGGTTCAATGAAGATCCCGCTAAGGCTGAGTCTTAATATGGCTCGTCTCTCCTCCATTACTTCCCCTGAACTGAGCCAATAAGAACATTTCTCCCCTGTACAAAACCAAAACAAGCAAACAAACAACAAACAAACCAACCAGCAGACTGTTGTCTGAAGGCATAGAGAATAGAGTTAGAACTTTCATTTGGATGGCTGTCCAAGTGAGGCCTTCTCCTGATGCCCTTCAAGTATTCACACCCACAGAACCCCCCCAGCCCAGCCGGTGGGGGTGTTCATGAGAGAGACCCAGGGGTAAGACACGCCTGATTGTGAAGAAATTACGTACTGGGCTCATTTTATCACAATTCAACTATATGTGATGGACAAGAACATTGAGAAAAATAATTTAATTACCTGTCATTTCACTCTTTGGGGATGTGTACCAGGTAGACAGTGAGAGGAAAGACAGAAACTGGCTAAGTTAGTGGTGTCACTTCCTTTAGCTGTGCACAGTGCCACTGTCTATCTCGCTGTATTGAGTAAACTCTATTTGGATATGTTAAATGTCTTAATAGATTAAAAATACATAAAATAATTATTTGATGTGGCACTTAATTTGTTTTCTGATCTAGAGGAAGAGCTTTGGGACATGCGTATTGTAGAATACTGGATAAGATTCCCCTGGCATTTAAAGGATTGCTTTCACTAATTCATGAATTTTGCTTCAAATTCAGGAGGTGCTAGATGCTAACCCATATGTAACATGACTCCACTATAAAAAAACTGAGGTTATTCCACCTGCAGTTAAAACTTCACTCTTTTCCATTCATTTTTATAATCAACTTTTGTGAGAGATCAGAATCTAAGTGTATAGTTTAATTTTTTGTATTTTTTTTTTTAGATTTTATTTATCTTTGCTTAGAACTGGGGTACAGGCCAGAGGTGCAGGCAGTGAGAGGATTCACCAGAGTCAGAGTGGGGAACAGAACAGGCAGACTGACGAAATGCACTGCTGAAGGGATCAGTGGGGGAGACAAGAGAGGTTTGCGGCATCATGTGGGTTAGCTTCGTGGTTGGGATTGAACTCAGGCCTTCATGGTCATAGCACTGAGACTTAACACCTAGGCCACCAGCGAGGCCCCTGGTTTAAATTTTGATAGATGTACATACACTTAGTTAACCACTGCCTCAATCAGTTTAGAACAAACCCATCAGTGGGAAGTTCAGTCAACCCTGATGTTTTCTCTTATATCTGAAGCAAACAGTAATCTCCCTTAATATTTTATAACAATGTACAGAGAGGTTAAAGTCTCTTATATCTGGTGTCTGATGATTTGGAGACACATCAATGTTCTCATGGGTATTATTACATAATTCATCATCATCGTCATCACTGTTATTATTATCTTTTTATGGATATATTATATTTTTTGTTCATTTTCTTTTTGGACAGCTGGGGCCGTTCCAGTTTGGGAATATTAAGAATCATACTATTGGGCCTCCCCAGTGGTGCAGTGGTTGAGCGCTGGGTTGCAAAGCTGCCCCAAGCCTCTGTGGCGCCGGTTCAATCCCCGGCTGTTCCCCGGCCACTGGAGGAGGGTCCTGCATGGTGCACAGACCTTTCCTGCCGCCCGCTGCTCCCCTCAGCAGTGTACTTCAGTCCTTCTACCTGCTCTGCTACCTGCTCTGGCTCTGGTGAACTCTCTCACCCTCCCACGCTTCTGACTGTACCCAGTGCTTGTACAAATAAATAAATAAATAAATAAATAAATAAATAAATAAATAAACAAATAAATAAATAAATCTTAAAAAAAATCATACTATTATGAACAATTGTAAACAAATTTTTATGCTACATACGTTTTATTATCTTAGGGATAACTCCAATGAGTAGAATTGCTGAGGAATGGGGTAGGTACATACTTGCTTTTACAAGGTAGATTACCCCTACTTTATTTTTTTTTTTAATAGAGGCATGTTTATTTATTTATTTATTTGTTTGTTTTGTTTATACAAGCACTGGGTACAGTCAGAAGCGCGGGAGGGTGAGAGAATTCACCAGAGCCAGAGCGGGGAGCAGAGCAGGCAGAAGGACCGAAGTACACTGCTGAGGGGAGCAGTGGGCGGCAGGAGAGGTCTGCGCGCCATGTGGGACCCTCCTCCGGTGGCCGGGGAGCAGCCGGGGATCGAACCGGCGCCGCAGAGGCCGCGGGCAGCTTCGCAACCCAGCGCTCAACCGCTGCGCCACTGGGGAGGCCCAGATTACCCCTACTTTATTTTCCCATAAGTGATATATGAAAAATCCAGTTGTTCTGTCTGCCTCTCTATTTTTCTCTTGTCAGCCTTCTTAATTTTCAACGTTCTAGTCAATATGAAATGGTATCTCTACTTGTGTTAGTTTGCATTTCCCTGTCAGCTAATGATGTTAAGCCCATTTGTTTGTATTTAGTAGCCATTTGTATATCTTTGTAAAGAGCCCATGTCTTATGTCCAATTGTTTTCCAAGGTTGGAGGGGACTGTCCTCTTAATGGCTGAGTTATAGCAGCTCTTTTAATGCTGGATAAAATTTCTGTGTCTTTTAATAGCTCAGATCATTTCTTTCAGGCTGTTTCTTGACTTTTCATTTTTCTTAATGATGTCTTCTTAAGGGCAGAGGTTTTTTTTTTTTTTTTTTAATTTTCATGGAGACACATCTTCACTTTCAGATATAATCTTGTTTTTTCTATATGAGTAACCTTTGCCTGACTCAGCATCATAAAGGTACAAAAGTTTTAGAAGAAACTTTTTAGCTCTAGTTTTAGCTCTAGTTTTTACATTTAGGAGTTTAAATTAATTTTTTGTACTCTTTATTTTCAAATTCAAGTCAATAGCTGTCAGTTTCATCAAAAGTCTAGGAAGTTTGCCCTACTCTCCGCAAAGGCCATCCTTCTGGGGTGGCACGTTGCTCTGCCCATCCTACCTCCAACCTGAGCAGTTATTTTCAAGCATGTAGTCTCTATTGGAGTGTGGTACTTGAAGTGCCTTTTGAATCTATATTTCAAGAATGGTATGTATTTGTCTAACTGGACAAATCCTGTCATTGTATCAAGAGTAGAGTTTGGCAATGTCCTTCTATATTCCAATTATAACTGGAATTTTCATTCTTCCAACTTAAATTTAAAAAAATTGACAGACTTATGAATAATACCAATAGCACAGGAGAATAAAGCATAATCATGGAAAACAAGTACTACAAATACATCATGTATAACCACAGCAAAATTAGACAATGTGAAGAGTGTTTTTAAAATCCTCTTACAAGTATCCTTGAATATGTAAAAATGATAATCCATTCATAAACAAGTACAGAAAATCTAAAAAATGGGCAATTAGAGAATAAAAGGTCTCTTGAAAAATAAATATTACTGTTCTTAATTAATGAAAGACTTGAAAAATACATTGTAAATCTCCTAGGACAGAGAAAAAAGATTATTTAGTAGAAATGAGTGAAATATAATAGGTGGATGTAGAGGTCCTTTATCTCATTTAAAGAACTCATGGAGATACCAGATGCAGTTGGATAGTTGGATGTTTAGAATCAAAGAAATTTTAATTTATATATCATGAGCCACATGAGAGATGAAAAGTAAACAAATACTGATATATTATCTTTGATATTTAAATGCTAACACTAAATGGATCTTAAAAACTTTCGGAAGAAAAGAAAACCTCATACAAAAAGAGATGTTTTTAATTTTATTTATTTATAACTGTATTGTTTTTATTGAGGTTATGGGAATCAAAGGCAAAGATGTGAATAACTTTAACAAAATGGAAAGATAAGATTCTCCCTCTATGTTGCTGCAAATATCATGAATTTAACTATTTTGATCACTGATAGTATTCCATTATGTATGTATACCACATCTTCTTGATCTGCTCATCTGTTATTGGTCACTTACTTTGTTCGCATGTCATGGCTCTTGTAATAGTGCTGTAATAAACCTAGGTGTGCTTGTTTCCTTTCAAATTAGTGTTTTTGTGTTCTTTGGGTAGATACCTAGGAGTGAAATTGCTGGGTTATATGGCAGATTCATATTTAGTCTTTTGAGAAACACCTAGAAGGGGTTATGCTAAGCAAGATAAGCCAGGAGAGAGATAAATACTAGATGTTGTCTCTTATATGTGGAATACAGAGAAGCCAAACAAAGGGTCAGACAAAGAGAAACAATAAAACCAACCCTTAAAAGCTGGCCATTGACCTTAGGCATCCAGAGGTGGGGAGGGGTAAGAACTGGAGTGTAGGGGAGAGCACAATGGACTATGATGGAGGACTGGCTGCTTCTGTGGTGGGAGAGCAAAAGATACTCCACATGAGGGGGGGACTCTTTTATTGTCAAAACACAAAGATGTAAACCAAGGCCTCCCTGGTTGTACACGGGGTTAAGCGTCAGCACTATGAAGCTATCCATAGCCACTGCAGCATGAGTTTGATCCCTGGCCAGAGAGCTGACCCACAGGGCATAGCAGACCTCTCCTGCCTCACCTGCTACCCTCCTTAGCAGTGTATTTCAGTCAGTCTGCCTGTTCTGCTCCCCACTCTGTCTCTGGTGAATCCTCTCACCCACCGCATCTCTGGCCTACACTTCAGCTATTGTATGCATAAATAAATAAATCTTTAAACCTCAAAAAACAAAGATGTAAACCAAGGGTACTGATGTAGTTTTGGAGTCAGTGGGTTTAGAGTTCGGGGTCCTTGGGTTCACTCTGGAAAAGTTTCACCAGAGCTCCCCTTTCAGGGATATGCAGTGAGTTTCCCAGGCAAATTTCTCCACGAGTCAGAGACGTTAGTTATATTTAAAGAGCGGATTTATTAGGGAAAGAGGCAGAAGAATAAAGGAAACTTATATAGATACAGTTGGCAGAAAGGGATGCCCTAAAAGGGACAGGTTTGCTGAGACAGGCCTGCATGGTTGCAGGCGGGAGGCCTTGAGGAGAGCTGCCTCCACTGAGGGAGGTCAGGAAGAGAAGTCCAGGCATGGTACAGGTCAAGGACCACCAGGAAGCTGCTGCCCTGCAGAGGGACAGAGTTGGTGAAAAGAGGTACCTGCATAGTCACAGGTGGGCGGAGAGATTTCTGCCCCAAGCCTGTGCAGCAACTGCACTGATATAGTCTCTCTCTGTCTGGGAGAGGCTCACTCCTTGTGAGCCATTGGGTTAGTTGCTGATTTTGGATAACTATACAGAATTTGAAAGGGACAGAGATTCCACAATGGGCTTAATCTTTGGGGTCTATTGGGCTCAATCTCCATGTCTTTACCCTTGTTCCTAAAGGCACTCCCTACAGTAGTCTGATACTTTGTAATCTAGGCATTGGAGCCTAAGGATCTTAGTTTCCATAGCTATGTCAAAGGCTCTGCGAGAATCTCTTCTGCCCCCATTTCCTTGTGTGAGCCAAGTTTCTGGTTTTGTGGTGCCTCCTTTTCAGTTTTTTCTATTCCTGTCCTCCATCAGGTACTTCAAATATAATTAAAAATATATAAAATTATAATTAAAAAAAGATTTTCCCCCTTTGTTACAGGGCAGCCCCGACATAAACCCGGTTGCCTGGCTGTGGGTCCTCACCCGCTCGCTTAAAAGGGACTTATTAATACTCCACTACAGGCACACACAAAAGGTTAATAAAAGGCTTATTTACAAGGGAAAGGGAAATGAGGAAATGTACAACTCAGGGAGAAAATAGAGAAATAAAGTCTTAAATTCGTCCTACCTTATCCGCCGACCTGGAAACCCAAAGGCACTCTGAGAGCTGGCTGAGAGCTGCGAGCTGGCGGAGAGCCAAAAGGGAAGCCCTCCAAGGCCCACGTGTCTGATTTTTATACCAAACCTGGCTTCTTAACTCCACCCTCAGGTTCCAGCAACCTTCCCTTTAGTGGTGATGGGATTTGTCTTTCCCAATGTCCTGATGACTTTGGTCTGGAGTGGGGGTGGAATTCACAAAGCCTGTATGGAATTAGCTCAGGACATCCTTTCACCCTAACACCTTGAGATTAATGTAAGAAGACAAAGGTTTAGGATATTACTCAGCATTATAAACATAACCAGAGAAGAATAAAATGAAACAGGAGACTAAGTCAAAGTGTTATAGAGCAGCCCCGATATTAAACGGGTTCCTGGCTGTGGGTCCTCACCCGCGCGCTTTAAAGAGACTTATGAATACTCTACTACAGACACATGCAAAAGGGTTAATAAAAGGTTTATTTACAAGAGGAAAGGAAATAAGGAAAATGTACAACTCAGGGAGAAAATAGGGAAATAAAGTCTTTAATGCGTCCTACCCGATCCGACGACCTGGAAACCCAAAGTCACTCTCAGAGCTGGCCGGACGCTCCGAGCTGGCCGAGAGCCCAAAAATGGAGAGCCCCCAAAGCCCACGTGTCTGCCTTTTGTATCCACCTGGCTGCTTAACCCCACCCTCAGGTCCCAGCCACCTTCCCTTTGGTGGTGATGGGATTTGGAGTTCCCAGTGTCTTTGGCTTTGACCTGGGGTGGGGGTGGAGTCCACAAAGCCTGTATGGAATTTGCTTTGGGACCGCCTTTCCCCCCTAACAAAAGTGCTTACATTTCATAGGAAGAGTTAATAGATAATATACTAAAATATAACTTATGAGAGAAAAATATAATCCTCAGAAGGAGCATTAGTGTTGTTCCACTAGCAAACTGAACCCGGAGTAAAATATGATTGGATCCTTCTGTGAAGTCTGTTGCCTGTCTGGAGAGGTGTTGGGTTCAGAGGGTAGGGTCTAGGGTTAACTCAGGGAAAAGTTTCATCAGAGCTCCCCATGGAGCAGCATGTGACAAGTTCCCATGAGGAGAGATGTACAGTTATTTACAAAAGGGCGGGTTTATCATAAGCCTGAAGAGTAAAGGCTGGTTGCACAGACTCAAGCAGGCAGAAAAAGCTGCCCCAAAAGGGACAGGTTTGCTAAGAGAGAGGCCTGTGTGGTCACAGGCAGCAGCCTTGGGCAGAGAGCTACCTCTGCTGCTTTGCAAAGGGAGAAGGTTGGTGAAGAGACACACCTACTTAGGCACAGGTGGGCAGAAGGGCTGCTGCTCCTCACCAGTGCAATTATTGTACTGATGGAGTCTTTTTCTCTTTGAGAGGGCCTCGTTCTTTTGTGGAGTTGTTAACTTTTGTTAACCTAATTACTTCTAAGATGTGACTAGGTTGATTTGTAAGGACCAGTGATTCTTGAAGTGGCCTCCATCTCCACATCCCACCTCTGCTCTGTGTCTCGGGATACTTTTTCTATAGCATCTGATACTTGCTATGGCAGTTGGTGCCTAAGAATTTTTCATTTCTTTTGTCTGGTTTAACAACTGTGTTAGTCAACTCTACCCCCACCTCCAGCTTTTGGCCTTGCATGAGCCAATTTCTGGCCTTGTGATGCCTCCTTTCCAAATTTTCTGCTCTTAACCTCCATCAGAGTCCCAGTGGGAAAAGTGAAGAGGTCAACGGTTGTTTCCACACATGATCCTGCCTTCTGCTCTGAGCTTCTGTTCTTTTAGAGAAAACATTTAAAAAAAAGGAATCCACCCTGTCCTCAGTAGGTAGATGCCTACTGAGCCTTAAAGTCTGTTTTATCTAACTGCACAACATTTAAAAAAGTATAATTGTAACTCTTATCTAAATATATAACTTACATGTCAAGGGTTTATTCAAGTCATTAATGAAGAGAATAATGGGCAGAGAGTAAAGCTGGGTCAAAGAGCTTTTAAAGTAACAGAATAGCTGTAGGCCAGCTAAAAAGTTGCTTGGAAGTGAATTGTAATTAGAAACAAAACATTAAGAGCCAAAGAGAAATTGAAAGGAACTTGAAACGATTTTTTGTACAGTCCACATGCCAACACCTGCCTTCTCTGAGTATGAGCTCTAATGAAATAGTAAGTAGCAAAGTTGAACAGTGGTGCATTTTCTGCCAGGCTATATGCTCTTTGGGTAGTTTGTTGAACTTAGAAACAAGTTTCTTGATTGCCAAGTTTTAGAAAACTTTTATTTCTAAAAAAGGCTCAGATTTTATCTCATGGAAGTTTTTCTGACCCTCTCTACAGGATTCTTCTCTCACCTACTTTATGTTTTCACAGCTTGCTTCTATTTTGGCACTAACATTTTTTAAATGGTTCATTGTTCTTTCCAAGTCTTCTGGGCAAGGGCCTGGTACAACACAAAATCTCAAGATGTTTGTTGTATTCCTGATTTAACTTGAAAATGTTATTGGGTGTCTTTATAATGCAGACATGGAAAAAATAGAGATGGGAACACTGGAGGAGAAAGATCAACAAGCCACCAGCTGAAGTGAAAGCTGAAATCTGAAATCTGCAAAATGTGTTGATGTGGCAATTTGCAAGTTGTTCAGTAATAGCTGGGAGAAATTTTGCCTTTTAATGCAGCACATTCAGATGTTAAAGGGTATAGAATTTGCATAGAAATTCTGCCAGGTTAAATGGCTTACTGAGGCCTGATCTCTTTCTGTGGTCTTTTGTCAACCTTTCCTCTTAACCCCAAATATACTTCAGCAGAAAACAGAAGTGGGGGGTTGGTGGTATCTGGAAGAAATTGTCCTCTTACTTAGTTCATACCTGGTGCTAAGAAATGGAGGCACTTGTACTGTTCTAAAACCTTATTCATGAACTTTTTTCTATTACTGGGAAGTTCCCTCCCATACAGACCAAGAGCAAATGAAGTAGAAGAAACTGATAGGGATTCAAACTCTATCAGTTTAGATCCTTATCTCACCCTGGATGCCACTAGTTGTAAACCTTCTAATGTATTTAACCAACAGGATGATAGGGCCCAAAGGTTCTGTTAAAGAGAACTGGTCAAAACCTGTTCAGAATTCCAGTGTGAGCCCTGCCTCCCCAAACTAAGCCAGTATTTACTGGGTTATTAGAAAAGTCATGATGCATTTTTGCTTGAAAAACATAGAAAACACATGTCATGACTTTTCTGACAATCCAATATATCAGCAGCCTTAAGACCCAAGGTGATATTTTCCTCGAAATCCATACTCACTCTGAGTGTGCACTACCACCCACAATAAAGCTTCACTTATGACTTACCTGAATAGAAGTCAAGAACATCTGGGGTCTCTTGGCATCCTCAGGCCCAATCACAAACATCCCCTGGGAAGTGGGGTGCCTTTTGTCTTGGTGTGTTTTAATGAATGCTTACTGTTTCTGTCCAACTTCAAGAGTCTAGAAAGTCTTGTCCTAAAGAGATTAGAAACAACTGGCCCTTCATCAAACTAAAAATCCTGTGCATGGCAAGAGGAACACCACTGAAACTAAGATGTCCTACTGAGTAGAACATATTTTCACATGCTATCTCTTGACAACAAAACAAAACTATAAAAAAGAAATGGGCAGAAGAGCTTAAATAGGGACTTCTCCCCAAAAAAGAGAAACAACAGGCACATGAGAAAATGCCCATCATCACTTAATCAGGGAAATGCAAACCAAAACCACAGTGAGATACCATCTCACACTAGTGAGAATGGCCCATATCAAAGGACTAGAAACAAGTGCTGGCAAGGGGGTGAAGAGAAAGGATCACTCTTATACTGTGTGTGGGAAAGTAGACTGGTCCAGCCCCTTTGGAAACCAGTATGGAGGTTTCTCAAAATACTAAAAAAACAGATCTACTGCATGATCCAGCAAGTCCACTCTTAGTTATCTACCTAAAGATGCAAAAACACTAATTAGGAAGGTTATGTGCAATCCTATGTTCATTGCAGCACTACTTACAGTAGTCAAGTTATGGAAACAACATAAGTGCCCAAAGTCAGGTGAGAAGATCAGGAGGATGTGGTCTATATACACTATGGAATATTACTCAGGTATAAAAATAGATCAGCTGATGCCATTTGCAGCAACATGGATGGAACTGAACAGGATGATGCTAAGCTAGGTAAATGAAAAGGAGAAAGACAAATACCAGATGGTGTCGTTCCTCCCAGGGAGGTGCTAACCTGCCATTTTCCAAACATGCAAGGCATGTGTGGAGAGGTATTCTATCCTCAGGGCCTGTGGCATGCCAGTGCTGTTATAGGGCAGGGAGAGGGGCAGCCCAAACCCCGCAAACCTGCCTATTCTACATGGGTTCTGCCATCCGCCGCATCAACACAAAACATAGGAGACTTTAATGGGAAGGAACTTTAATAAAACTAGGAAACAATATAGGTAAGGCAAAGAGTCTAGTTTCTAAATGAAGCACCCAAAGTTACCCGTCCCCTCGTGGGTAAAAGTCCATCCAAATGGGATTGGCCCAGAACAAGGCCCCAAAGCCTGCTACAAGTCTAAAGCATCTTCCAGTGGGGACCCACAGCAAAGGGTCACAAACAACCGGACAAGCCCGGAAGGAAAAGAGCAAAATCAACATCAAGATAAAAGCTGCCATTGTCACCTCCCCACGGGTCTCACCCACATCTGTGTCACGCAGTCCACAACCAAAAGACAAGCACAGTTTCTTCACGTGTCTCTAGGCTCCATGCGCCTCCTCCAGGTCTCCTTCTGGCTCCATCCTGCTTCTTCCTCAGTCTCTTCTGCAGCTTCTTCTCTCCCTGCTCAGCTCCACCATTCCTTGGGTGGGGCAGGGAAGCTGGAACCTCCCCCTTTCCTGGGGACCACCCTGTTACAGTGCCACCCAGCATCCCAGCCTCCAGTCACCATTGTTCTACTTTCTGTCTTCCCCTTTTAAATCCCCTCTTTAGAAGGGCAGTCTTTCAAGAATGGCCTTCCTGCTTCCATTTCTTGTTGCAGGTAATAAACTGTTCTTTCTTCTACAAGCTTGTGTTCATTCTACTGGGGACACATCCAAGGGGCAAAGCCCTTGAGTTGGGAACCACAGTACCCCAAACATAGCCATCGAGAGCTTCATGAAGGGGTGTTCGCTTGGCTTTGAGTTGATATATCTTGTGCTAAGAATAGAGTGTTGTCAGGATGTAGCATTTTATAGGGGGAGAAATTGTAGGTTCCCAGATATGCTTCAGGGTGGTATTTTTTGAGTCTGTTAAAATCTCAGGTTTTGAGAGAAGTGGTAGTCTCCTGCAGTTCATGCAGTGATCTTGTTTTTCTTTTTTAATAATCTTGTTCTGCTTTCTGAAAGATAGATCATTAATTATTTGTATTTTCCCTAAAAAGCTCTCACTGGTCTTTAGTTTTCTTTCTTTTTTTTCTTTTTTTAAAGATATAAAGATTTATTTATTTATTTTTCAGAAATATTTTATTTTATACAAGAACTGGGGTACAGGCCACAGATGTGTGGGAGGGTGAGAGGATTCACCAGAGACAGAGCGGGGGACAGAACAGGCAGACAGACGAAATACACTGCTGAGGGGAGCAGCGGGTGAGACAGGAGATGTCCGTGTGCCATGTGGGACCCTTGCCAGCCAGCCGGGATTGAATCGGCACTGCAGAGGCTACGGACAGCTTCACAGTGTGGCATTCAACCACCTGCACCACAGGGGAGGCCCGAGATTTATTTATTTTTATTCAAGAGCTGGGGTACAGGCCAGAGGCGCTAGAGGGTGAGAGGATTCACCAGAGACAGCAGGGAGCAGAACAGGCAGACAACCAAAATATACTGGTGAGGGGAACAGCGGGGGAGACAGGAGAGATCTGCCATGCTATGTGGGAATCTCCCTGGCCAGCCAGGGATCAAACTGGCCGCTTTAGAGACTGTGGAGAGCCTCACAGCGCTGCGCTCAACCCACTGCGCCACCGGGGAGGCCCCGGTCTTTAGTTTTCTTTAGTGACATAACGAAGATCTGAATGAACTCTCAAAAACTCAAGTATATACATTGTCTGATTTCAGGAGCCTAGTGATGAAAGCCTGTGTACCTCAAGGGCTCTTAACATCACTGGAATAGAAAATATGAAGCCCTCAGTATGTAAACATTTTTAAAGGAAAAACGTAAATCTTTACTCTGCATTTAAACCAAGAACAGTGAAGAATGTAAACCATTTTGTAACACAGTCATATAAATAAATCTTGACACGTGTTGGCCAGCCAATGGGAATGAATGGACAAGAGAAAGAAGGGGAAGTGGAGACAGAGACTGAGAGATGAAAGAAGTTCCTATTTTTGCCCCTTGTCTCTCTCTCTCTGCTCCCATGAGTGTTGCAGAAAATGAAGTCCTGGCAATTTTAAATATTGTTTACTGAATGTCAGGACATAGAGGGGTGTCCTAATGAGGAGAGTGCCTAAATGCATGCAGTGGTCACTTTCTCTATGTCAGGATTGTATACATGAGTCATTCTAATTAAGCATCCAGTGTGTCCTCGCTGGTTCCATGCAGACAGCAAACATTTAAAATGTCCATGACAAGTCTAAGTGGAGATGTGCCGAAAGTGTAAAATAAGCAGAAGATTTTCAAGGCTTACTATAAAAAAAGAATATGAAGTATATCTAATAATTTTAACAGCTTTATTGAGATATAACTCATATACTGTACAATTCACCTATTTCTAATATATTAAATATTGATTACATGTAGAAATGGTAATGTTTTTGATATATCAGGTTAAATATATTATTCAAACTATCTCTACCTTCTCTTTTTACATCTTAATGGGGCTGCTTAAATATTAAAAGGAAATATGTCTCACATTATATTTCTGCCGGGCAGCACATATGACTTGAAGAGACTGTAACCAAAATACCCTTTGGCCCATTAATACAGATCCTTTTCAAACAAGACATTCTAGGGGCTGCTTCTTTGCTTCTAGAAAACAGCAAAAGTGTTTCAGGAGATTTCTGCCTCCCTGAGATAGTTAGAAAATTATTTAGCCTGTTCTCTGCCCCTTTCATACATGACCTCTCTGCCTTTGCTCATGAGGAAACTGTAAGCAAGGCACCTGTCTGGCCCCAGTGTAGGGGAAAGTACAGCCAGTTCACACATGGACTTTTTGGCAGAATCATCCCAGAGATCAGGGCATTGTACCTCCCTCCAAGTCCATGGATGACCTCTGGCCCCTGCTCACAAAGAAACTGTAAGCAAGGATGCCTGTCACCTAACACAAAAACTAACTCAAAAAGGATTTAAGAAATGGAATAATATCTGAAATTATAAAATACATTAAAGAAAAAAAATAGACAAATGCTCCACGACATTGGTTTCAAAAAGGTCTTTGGGGATTCATCTCCAATGACGAGAAGCAAAAGCAAATGTAAATAAATATGACTATATCAAACTAAAAAGCTTCTGCGCAGTGAAAAACACTGGCATTAAACAAAGGGATATTCTTCTAAATGTGAGAAAATATTTGCACATTCACACTGATTAAGGGTTCATATCCATAATATGTAAAGAGATGATGTAATTCAACAAAAATAAAACAATCCAGTTAAAAAAAATGGGGCAGAGAGCTAAACACTTCTCCAAAGAAGACATCCAGATGGCCAAAAGGCAGCATGAAAAAAATTCTCATCATCACTTACCCTCAAAGTTATTTACTTATTGTGTCAATCAAAACCACAGTGACACCCGCTGCTCCCCTCAGCAGTGTACTTCGGTCCTTCTGCCTGCTCTGCTCCCCGCTCTGGCTCTGGTGAATTCTCCCACCCTCCCATGCCTCTGACTGTACCCAGTGCATGTATAAACAAAACAAACAAATAAATAAATAAATAAAAAAGCATGCCTCTATTAAAAAAAAAAAAAAAAAAACCACAGTGAGATGCCATCTTACACCTCCGAGCATGGCCTATATTAAAAAAAAGCAGAAACAAGTGTTGTCAAGGATGTTGAGAAAAAGGAATTTTCAACAAGTTGAGACTAGCTCAACTTGTCAGTGGGAATGTACACCCATCCCTTAAGGTAAATAGTATAGAGGTTCCTCAGAACATTTAAAAATAGATATACCATATGGCTCAGCAATTCTAACTCCTAGATATCCACCCAAAGAATTCAAAAACACTAATCTGAAGGCATATATGCACTTCTGTGTCCATTGCAACACTATTTACAATAACTAAGTTACAGAAACAACCGAAGTGCCCAAGAATAGATGAATGTATCAGAAAAATGTATGGATATAGATATATGTGTGTGCAATGGAATACTACTCAGCTACAAAAAAGGATGAACAGTTGCCATTTACAACAACGTGGATGGAAATGGAGAGGATAATGCTAAATGAAATCAGTTAGAAGGAGAAATACAAATACCTAATAGTCTCACTTATATATGGAATGTTCCAGTAATATATGGATTAACATAAAACACAACAGAGGGTCAGTCAAGACAAAACTAATAATAAAAATCTTAACCTTTGATGATAAAACTGAAGCAAACAGGGGGAGGGTGACAGAGTGGAAATGAGTGAAAGAAGAGGCTCAATAGAACATGGTGAAGGATTATTGGGGCCCTGAGGGCAGGAAGAATGTGAAAGTATGCATTTGTAGAGGAACCTATAACCTCCAAGATACAACACTGTAAAATTTACCTTAGAAAACATAATTTGAAGTAGAAAATTATCTTTGTGGGTATTGATTAGCAAATGTGGAGGATGGGAAGGGAAAGCTGTAATCTCAATTTTCTCAAGATGTCAAACTCACTTGGCTGCTACAGATCAGCATTTATGTCAGTTAACTTTTCCTAGACTTATGGCAAAGTGGCTGTATTAGCATGTGGGCATGTTTCCAGCTATGTTCAGTATCCCTGCTGAAGCACAGCCCTCTGTTGACTCTCTGAACTGACGCCCTTCACCTTGCTACAAAGTCATAAATAAATAACTTCCTAAAGGAATTGTCATAGTGTAGTGAATCAAAATATTAATTCTTTCCTGCAAAATCAGGACTTCGGTTCCCTTGTTGGCCGTATGTGGGAATCAAGACTGATCAGGTTTTCAATGTGGACCTTGTTTTATGTAACTCTCATAGAACTGCTTTTACATTTTCTCTTAATTCCTCCATGAAGGGAGGTAATTAGACATCAAGTCTTCAAGAAAATAAGTAAACATCACTGGCATTCTTGAGCTAGTCTTCAACTTGCCTAAAGTTTAGATCCTTGTGGAACTGAATTTTTTAATGTCCTTATGCTTCATGGGGTTTTGACATTGAGCAGTCTGAGGGCTTGTGGGTGGATGACCTTGGTCTTCATTTGGCTAATATTTTTGAGGACAATAATATCCCTACTGCTCTCTAAAACAAGGCAGGATAGGAAATCCACCACCTGCCCTGCCCCTTGGTACTTACCTCTTGGTACTTACCTCTTCAGCCACTGATAGAAAACTACTGATCTGAATCCCTACTTTATAGGCTTAACCCTGTGAATTACTAGTGACCTTCAATGACTTACTAAGGACATTTTTCCTCTCCCATTCCCTCTCCCACTTTCAATCACTTTCCCCCACCCTGCCCCCTTTTTCCCTTCCAGAGAGGATTGCATATAGTTTAGGAACAGAAATATAATTCAAGCCTAATGTCTTAGAATGGAGAAGTGTCCCTCATTCTTATTCTCCACCCCCTTCCTCTGAGATCCCAAAGCTCTGGGAAGCAGTAAGGAAGGCAGCTTAGAACTCCCTAAGCATCAGATATTGTTGGTGTATAGAATAAATAATGTCTGACACACACACACACACACACACACAAATATATATACTATAATTTTTAATATGTGTGCAGATGTCACTGTGATTAATGGAAAATACATTCATTTAAAACTGATAATATATGCATACTACTTTTTTGTCATTGTGCATTTTGTCAATCAGTAGTGGCAATCTTAATAACCCTTACTGAGCATTTACTATGTTCCAGATCCTGCATTTTGTGTTTCATATGAGTATTTAATTCAAGCATCATAAGAATCCTAAGAGGCAAGAATTGTTAATGACCTCGGTGTGGAAAAAGAGAGACAAAGAGGTTAAGTAACTAGGTCATTTTTATGTAACAAAGGCCGTCTGATTCTAATACTGTGCCCTTAACCACTCAATACAGCTGTCTCTTAGCAGATAACCAACAGAAATATATTTTCTCAACAATAACTTTTTCTTTGTAAAGGAGTCTTTATTTCAGGAGAGCTGAGCATCACCGCCTTTCTTCATGGTTCTGCTTCTAAGTTCCCTGGTTTCTCAGTGAGCTCTGCACGCAATTCAACCATCCTTTTAATGAAGGGGTTACAAATCCAATGTCTATAGAGACAAGGCAGTGAATGCTAATGAGAGATATGGGCTTGGTCTGCATTTTAAGCAAGTATCAAGGGTCTGTGTCATCATCCCACTTTTCTGAAATGTGCTACTCTCCGAAAGAGCAATTTTTAGGAATGTAGCAACTAGAGTATTTCTCTACTAAAAAAGAATATCATGGGAGTTACATAGCAATTGGCCATAGACATTATACTTCAATATCAGGGAGACAGTAGAGAGTGGTGGGATCTGGGTAGATTGAAATAAACATCCTCCCTAAACACAGTAGCCAGTAATTAAGCTCTAAAACATTTTAGCTGGTTATGTGTTATCAAACCTTTTTTGGTTTTCAGGAGCATCTGAAAAATTGGATTTTTTGTGAAATATTCCAATATTGACTTAATTGATATACAAACACCGCAGTGGTCAAACAAATTATGTTTTCAATCTCATCCTGGCCTTGGGCCACCAGGTTATAACCTTTATTTTCAATAGGGAAGAAACAAAACATAAGTAGTAGAAGACAGGACAAACCTAGCACTGTGTGATCAAGGTCTAGAATCAAAATGCACACTTTTTGCTTCTGCATAATTTCTGCACTGTCCAGCACCTTGGCTTCTCAGCAGCTCTGTGCAGGGCCAGTGAGCTTCTGATGGAGCCAAGGGACTCTCCTCCCTCCTTCAGGACTGACTCCTACCTTCTTACCAGTGACTAGTAGAGTAGAAGTGGCTATGGGATTCCTGCCAAGCTCAGTTCCTCATTAACTTTAACTTGATGAACTCCTCAATATGCAGGGACAGGCAGCTTTGCTGCAGAGGCAGACACCTCAAGATAAAAAGGAACAGTAGGTTGTGGATCATGGTTTACTTTCTGTGGTGAGAGAACCTTCCAAGGATATTTGAAATCAATTAGTTGACTATCAAAATGGGCCAAATATACCTTGACCTTTTCCGATTTTACCAGGCAAGATATCTACTCCTCTTTCAATTGGTTTATTAGTTTCCCTTGTAAGAATGGAAGGTTCCACAAGCTACCTTACAGGTATTGTAATATAATGCCTTTGTGTTCAAATATGTGAACTAAGGCCACAAGAAGAGAGACAAGTTGCATGTGTTATGTGGCAACGATAACCAGACTAGAGCTAACTCTTCCTGTTCATCATTAATTTTCCAGGGGTTCCCCAGTCTGGCTTGCTGCAGAGTTCGATCAAGAACATTAAAAACCCAGCTGTGCCACTGACCCCAGATCCACTGAATTAGAATTCTGAGTATGAATACCAAGAATATATATTATTTCAGGCTTCTGGGTCAATGGAAGGTAGTCCTTCTGTGGACGGTGGTGCTTTGAATCAGTGACCTCCCCTTGGAACCTACTTCCGCTCCCCAGGTGGTTCACAACTGAAATCCTGGTTACAAATTCCTAGTAGAATTCTTGATTTTTCACATTATTTAATGAAGTTTGTTTCCAAGGCAGAATGGTTTGCTTTTGCCTTCTGAGACTAATTCGAGAAAGTAGAAATTGTTGCACATTTTCGAGAAATAGTATATTGTCATCGATCCCTGATGCTTGTCAAATTTTAGTTAAACCACACTCAAAGATTTATTGCATTTGCGATTCTAAATGATTATGTGAGCAACATTCCCCAGATTTCTCTCTAAGGCAAAAGTAATGAAATATATCAAACTTACTAGAAGACAGGTTTTTGATAAGATGCTTAACTTTAGCCTCTGGGACTTTTGTCTTCACTGGCCATGGATCAGTAGCTGTCATCAACATGTCATGGTGATTAAATCAGCCAGTCGTGTTTACTGAGTCCTACACATGCTGGGACTGGACTCGATGTTTTTACATTCACTGTCCCATGTATCCCACACATACACCACTGTCAGGTATGAGTATTATTTTCACTGGCTAATAATTAAGAAAACTAAGATTCAGATTATAAACTCTGCCTTAGGAAATGCAGTTAGGAGCAAACATTGACTGCCAATGCTGGCTCCTCTAGCCTACACATAGGGCCAGAAAGTGACTATCCAATCAACATCTTTTGCAATTTTTTAGTTTAACTACTGAGAGTATTTATTATTGAAGAAAGTATTTATTGAAGTACCATTGTTTTATGCTTTTTTAAAAAAAAAGATTTATTTATGTGTATAAGAACTGGGGTATAGGCCAGATGCGTGGAAGGGTGAGTAGACTCACCAGAGACAGAGTGGGGAACAGAACAGGCAGACTGACTGAAATACACTGCTGAGGGGAGCAGTGGTCGAGACAGGAGAGATGTGTGCCGCACCTTGTGGGTATCTCCTTGGCCAGCTGGGATCGAACCTGCACTGCAGAGGCAGCAGACAGCTCACAGCACTGTGCTCAGCCACCTGCACTACCAGGGAGGCCCTGTTTTATGCTTTTATTAGTGTTTTGGATGCATAGGATTCCCCCCTCAGGTATACTAGCCATAGCTCTCCCACTATCAAAGCACCCATAGTCTTCCATTGAAGTCCATTTGCTCCCCCCACCCCCCACTCATCATCCTTCCATTTGACCATGGGCTTGTCAAATACCAGGATGCAATGTTCAATCAGGGGGAAAACATTCTTCCACTAAGCATATAACCAGGAATAGAGACTGTTTCCTGTAGTATCTGAATAGGGGACTTTCTTATCTCTGGGTGTCTGCTCCTAATTGTGGGAGCAAAGCTTTATTCTCTTGCTTTACTTCTCTAACTCACATTACATTATAATTTATTCTACAACACAATGGATTTTGAAAATGGAACTTTTTTACTAAGACTGGATTAAAAGGAACTGTAATTGGTATAATAGGAAAGTGCTTTGGGTCCTTTGGTTATATAACATTGTTTGATGGGAAATGCATTATACTCATTTTTTCTTAGGCATTTAGGTTTTAGGATTGTAAAATAATATGTTATCAAAATATTAACTTCTGTGCTTATGTTAAAATTTTGAAATCATGTGAATCATCCAAGTATTTAGTCTTCAAAAAGTACATAATATCAAATTCAGTGATCCAAATCAACTGAATCCTGTCTGTTAGTTCTGAATTGTGGTGCCATTTTAGCCCCCCACCCCACCAAAGCCTTGATTTAATGTGTGAAGTGTAGCTTCAAATACATGAGTCTGATATATTTTTTTAAAGTGAGGTAATATTGGTTTATAACACCATCTATGATTCAGAGGTATAGTCATACCTCTTCAGGTGCACATCACCACACCATACCCACCCACAAGGCACCCGTAGTCCTTCACCACAGTCCATAGGGTGCCCTCTACACCCTGCTCTCCACCCTCACCCTCCCTCTCTGGTCACCTCAATTCCAGAGTCAGACTTGATTTGGTTCTGTCTGATCCTTGGTTTTATGTCTTCATTCCTTATGTAAATAGAAAAACATATGGACCATGAAAATCAATCAGCCAATCAAAACAAAATAATGACCTGAATTTGAACTTCATGAAAGTCATTTTCCTTTGGTTATTTCATTGTCTGTGAAACTTCTGATGCGCCTCAGATTTAGCCTGAGGTTCTCATTGATGGGAAAGATCTAGCCCTTGGTTTCTGCAGTTTTGGATACTAAAATTCTGTTCTTCAAGAGTCATGCTCTGATCCATCGTCCCCATATCTGTGAAACAGGGGTATGGGGTTTCACTGGATTGTCCCTGAGAATCCTTTTTCTGGCCTTCTGTATATCCCCACCGATTGTAGACACTGTTTGCCTTTTCCCATTTGGGGAAGGGTGGCTGTTATTTCTGTGCAATCAAACTGGCCAGAGAAAGAAGTTTCCCTTATTTTTCCATCTTATGAATTGGGACAAAGACGACACCCAAGATGAGAATGTGAGAGAGCTTGAAGAAACCTTGAATAGTGCAATACTCCAAGCAGGGAGTGATAACTGCCCCCAGTTCTGAAGCAGCAAGAGGAGAGAGGCCAAGGAGTAGAACTGTCCTCCAACTCTCTGATCTCCTGACAAGCCCCATGGTGACCACATCCAACTGGAAGTGTTGAGAACCAGAGAACACACTCATGAGGCTCCTTTAGGAGGAGTCTCCCAGGGCTGTGAAAGCAAGGGTTAGCCTGCAAGGAAAAATGGAAGAAAGCCATTATTCTATTTGTTTGACTTTTATTTAGCAGGCATTTAGTATAAGGAAGCTGGAAGAATGTTCATAAACCAAGACTTCGAGCATGTGAAAAGTAACCCAGCTTGCTAGAGTGATGGACACAACTCATAATGAAGTCTCCTAGCTCTGATGGCAAGTTTCAGTCTGCTGTAGCTTCTGTGGTTGAACTTCATGCCATCTTATTTCAGCACATGGAAGTGAGCCATGTGCTTTTTTCTCTTAACTGTTCAAGGTGAACACTTGTCATGGTTTGCAGAAGCAGCATGCTGGCTCTGGAAGGGAATGAGCTATGGCATTTTCATCCTAGCTCAACTACCTTCCATTAAGTGGTGTGACTCCACACCTTGAACCTCATTTCAAGAACAGTCTCATTCATCTGCATAATTTGTAATATTATTTGGAAGGTTGAATAACCACAGATCCTTATGAAGTAGCTTCTGCTATCTATTAAAATTATGTGTTAATCATCAGGATTATAAGTCATAACTATCAATATAAAAATATGTGAGTTTTACAATTTTGGGACCCTTTGAAATCTATTGAATTGTTGGAATAATTTCAACCTTATATTTTAAAAAGATGATCAATTTCTAATTATTAATTCTTTAAGATTAGGTTTCAGGCAAGTGAAATAAATCTAGCTACAAATAATTAGAATCACAGCCACTACATATATGATAATTATCCTCTCCCAACTACACAGGAAAAGTCTATTCCACTTGTTTTAGGAGGGATTACATATTTTTTCAGGTTGTAATAACTATTTTTCAATATTTACATACTGCTTATGTAATGTTGAGTATAATTTACTACTTCTGTTGACTGGCAGAATAATTGTTTTATAAGTAAAATTCATAAAATACAGAAAAGTGTGTGAAGGAAAGTAAAAGTTACTAATTATCAACTCCAGCAAGATCACTGTGTTTTTAAGTATCAATGTGTACTCAGAAGTTTTTTCTTTTCCTTATAAAATGGTATCCATTGTTGTAGTATTTTCACTTAATAGATTATAAACATATTTTCAATATCATTAAATATTTTAACATGACTGGAATGACTATATGAGCATACCAATCTCAAGCTGCTAAATATATACATTTTGGAAAGGTTTTCAGATTTTCAGAAAAGATGACATTTTCCTTCATCAAGTACTTAACAAAAACTGGAGTTTGAGAGACAATAGGAAATTGTATTTTTTATGCAAAGAAATGAGTTCTTCAGCAAATTGGTTTTTAGCAAATATTTGAGTTGGCATGATTCACAGCATTAAATCAGTTAAGACATTTTTAAATCAGTCAACCTTTTTACAAGTGTTTCACAATAAGACAAAATAATTACATAATGAATAAAGCTATCACAGAAAAAGACAAGTATCATATTAAACTAAATTTTTTAAAAGAAGATAATATAAAATTAGAAGAAAATAAATTTTGGGTTTTTTTAAACAGAGATGTGATAGTGCCCAGATAAAAATTTGTTCCAGCTTCAGTCTTATATAATATACTAATTTAAAAGTCCTAAATAATTGATCTCTCTAGTTTTTCTATTAAAAAAGTGCTTTCTTTATTTTATTTTTCAAATCATTTATTGAAGTAATAAAGTAAAAATGTCACAGAATTACATTTATTGGAAAATATTGTTTATAGTATTAAAGTTGTTTCTGTAATAATAATGTAAATCAACAACTGCAGCAAATTAAACCTGATTGTTGTGTTCCATTCATACAAGAGATTGTCTCTTAATTATGTGTGCTCTAACTATGAGGCATTCATGCTTTACAATCCTAAGGGAAAAATATATGAGCAGTCTTGATTTTATGATTTTGCCTTATATAGCATTTATACTCTTACTCTTTTGCTCACTGAGCTTGCTCTCTGCTTTCTTCTCCATATGTATTAATGCTCACATAACCAATACTAATCATTTAAAGTCACCTCACTTGATATTTGCTAAATCTTACCTTTCAGCTTTTTCTCATCTCGTTTTTGCTCTTCCCTCAATTTCTTCTCTTTGGCTAGAGATCAGTAAACCTTTTGCAGTAAAGGCCTCCCCGGCAGCGCAGCAATTGAGTGCTGGGTTGTGAGGCTGCCCGTAGCCTCTGCAGCGCCAATTCAATGCCCAGCCACCAGGCGAGGGTCCCACATGGCACACAGACCTCTCCTGCTGCCTGCTGCTCCCCCCAGCAGTGTATTTCATCAGTCTGCCTGTTCTGTTCCCTGCTCTGGCTCTGTTGAAGTCTCTTACCCTCCCGCACTTCTGACAGTACCCAGTGCTTGCATAAATAAATAAATAAATAGATAGATAGATAGATAGATAGATAGATAGATAAATCTTAAAAAAAAAAAAAAACTTTTGCTGTAAAGTGCCAAATAGTAGATATTTTAGGGTTTGTGGACCATCAGCTGTCTGTTCATATAAAGACAAGAACCACAGACAATATTTGAACAATGAAACTTTGTTTGTAAATACAGGCAGAATGCTGGTTTGACCTTAGTCCTTGATGTGATCACAATGTATAACTTGAGCATGTGCATTTTAATTTTTGAATATCTACAGTTTTCTTTCTAGATGTCTGAATATATTTGAAGACAAAGAAATCAATGCCCATGCATACCCGGGAGTGCTGGTTTCCATTTTATCCTGAAGACACCCAAATGTCTGTTTTATCACAGGGAGGATGTGAAAGCTTATAGCAAGGGAACAAGACCTTTATTTCTGCTTCTAATTCTGTAATGACTGCTTCTGTATCACTGTAAGATGTTCTCATTCAGTCAGCCATGAATTTCTAACACTGCATTCAGTTGCTTTGATGGTGATCATTACCACGCACACTTAGGAGGTGCTCTTATCCAGGCACAATGAACTGTGTGATCCACTCACAGAAGATCCCAGGTACCTGGTCAGATCTCTGCAGAATGAAGAAACTAAGAACTTCAGTCACTTGTCCAATGGCACAAAACTGGTGAATTGCAGCAATCACACAGGGCTGGCTGTCAGTGATGTGAAAGCACATGCTCTTCTTTCTTCACTTCAGTCATTGCTGTAAACAGTTTCTGCTGTAAAACAAAAAGTGAGTGAAACAGCAGAGGTGAAGACACTACTGTATGTGTGTAGTATGAACACAAACTTCTTTCCTTTTTTGTCCTCGCTGGTCCTTAATTTTGAACCACAACTACATGCTTTCAACCGTCAGACAAAGGGTTGGCACAAAGTTTGAATTTCTTAATGCTCTGAATGCAGCAACTATTGAAATCATGAGTCACAAAGTTGGATGTATGAAGATGTACCTTTCTTTGTCTGTGGCCTTAATTCCTATGTCAGCCTCTCAGTCTGGCCTAAATGAAGTCAAATCTAGCCATTTCTTGTTAATTTCAGGGCAAGTGTGGGGGTTCCCCTCTTCTGTTGCTTCATAGAGTTCATTTTAAGTAGCAAAATGCCTTAGCTCAGATTTCCTAGGAAACAATGTGCAATAAAATTTACTTATGAATGGTTAGCCTGGTGTGGTGAGGGAAAAATCACAAGTGAGCCAGGTAAGGACACAAGCAAATAAGTTGGTAGATTACAGAATTGGCTGCAGTTTGACAGCTGCATATGGAGGGTTCTCTCCCAGTGGTTGTAGCTTTGCAGGTCCTATCAGATAACCTCTCTAGACAGCTGTTGGAGAAGCGCCATCCCATATGAGCATTGCTTCCCTGGTGTCTAGAGGTAAAGAGGCAGAGCCTCTGTGATCTGGCGGCCATTGGGTGTAGAAGCCAGAGTGGCTGTAGAGAGTGTAGTGAGGTATATCATAGAGCAGGTGTTCATGGTCCTAATGGTCATGGGCACATGAGTGGGAGGCAGGTAGGGAGGGCCCCATCAATCTGGTACACAGCAGAAAGCATGTCTACCAATAAATCTTAGCTATTGCCACAAAGTGACCAAATTCTTTTTTAGATTTGATTCCTTTAGTGTTCCGGTTTGTACTGAGATTTACAGCTACCTTCTCAGGTCCTGCTTGGGTCTCTGAAGAAATGGTGCAAATTACCCATTACCAGCCCCCTTCATTTTCACCTTGAGGACTGTTTGGACCTTCACCTATTTCTCTTAACTGACTCCCTCACCTGCTGAGGAGCTAGAATGGTATCACTGTTTGCCAAGTTGCTCTGGGTCAGTATGTGTGTGTGCGTTGCAGGGAAGGAGGTGGGTGGGTGTGCCCATAGAGACACTGGTTTAGAGTGGATCTGAAGTGTGCTGTCTCCCTAATTCCATTCGGGAAATAAACACAATCACTCTGCTTAGAACTCCTTTGAACTAAATTCTATAAGCATGTACACTCCTGGCCTTGGGGACAACACAAGGCAGCAGTTTATCATCATATCAATATTGCCCTGGTTTTCTGATATTTTTAGACCAGGCTTCTCCTTTTCCCCCTATCCCAGCCTAAGGGATTCCCTTTTCTGGGTTTGACTGGAGCGGGGTTGGGAGTGGGGAGTGAAATGTAGGCACGTTTATCTCACCACTTACCATGTCTGTATGCTGGGAGTAATACATGCTCCCCTCAATGTCTGTTCTTCTTGAGAATCAAGTCTTGCAGCAGGTGGTGGCTGCTGTCTCTGAGGAATGGCTCAGTCTCATGGAAGCATCTCTCAGGTGGCAATGTCCTTGCCTTCTTCAGTTTCAGATTTCATAGTAGATACTTTGTTAACTGTGCAGGATTCCATCTACAGAAAGGTGTTCAGCCCTCGTCCTCGCTTTACTGGTTTTGTGCACCACATACAATCATACAATTCCTTTTGGTCTGAGGCACTCTGTAGTGTTTATAATTTTTTTTTCTTTCTGTTCTGTTTTCTGACCTCAGATACTACATTCTATTGTCTCTTTATGCTGAAATTTACTCCATTAGCACAAAACCTTGGCCAAGCATCACTCATCAAACTTCCAGAAATAAGCATGAACTGATTCCAAGGTCTGGAACCTACCATTGCTGTTATCAAAAAAAAAAAAAATCATTTACAATTTCTGCACGTCTGAACTTTGCCTGCCTAGAGAATGGCAGGGAAGGAAAGCTAATACAATTTGAAAAAAAAAAAAAATGGTTAAAATGAGTCTATTTACAATCCTTGCAGCTTCTTGAGCTGAGAATTTAAATATAGCCACAGAGTCACCCATAAATGTAAATGCATGTATATTGGGTAGAGAAAGGGAGCCGAGAGTCGTTTTTGGACTTGAGGTTCAATTTTCTTGTTGGAATACGTATTGAAGTTTAGGTTGTCTGCATCAAAAATTCTGTCAATTGTTGGACAGGCTTCATATTCTCCTTTCGTTGGATTTTTAATCCACAAGATGTGAATGACTGTTTTCTTTGTCTCCTTCTTTTCTTTGCATTTTCAGCACTGCTCCCACTAGCGCACTTATAGCTCCCTTGATGAAATGGCAGTGGACCCTGATATCAGCGTCACTGCCTTACAACAAGGGAGCCCACAACCCTGGCTGTCTGCACCCTGCTCCCGCCCAGACTGGAAATAGCAGAATGGCAGACTTGGAAATGCCTCCCATTTATATTCATTTGGTATTTGGTTCTAGTCCCGGATATGGATGAGTTTTGAATTTTATTTCCAAGTCAATATTGAACTCAAAATGTCAGTCCTTTGTAGAGGGTACATTTTAAGTAAGCATTACCTTTCTGGTCTTTTCAATGTGAAATCAAAACATATTGGCATATGCAAGTACATGGTGTGCTAAAATGTGCTAGGCTTTCCAAGTGACATGGAACTAACTCTCCAAGGTCTCAGATTGTTTGAGAAGTCAAGACATGAACAACCATTTTCCCAAGTTCTTAAATAATTCAAAGCTTGGAATAACTGATGCAGAAATTACTTTCCTTAATTTCCTCCCCCTGAAAATTGAATTGATAATGTTTATTAGAGTGGTGCCAATAAAATAAAATAAAATATGTGAGGACACTTAATCAGGGTCTAAAATATAGTAATTGTTCAATAGGTTTTACCTGTGTGCATATGTATGTACACATGCACACATGTATGTATGCCATATCTACATGTCTAAAGGGTATCTGTAATTGTAAAATTAAATGTTATAATTTGTATAATGGTAAAACATGTATTTGCATGTATATTTATTTAATTTTGTGGAAAACCGAAATTTATCTAGACCAATCAGAATTTTCTTCTAGTTCTAAGATTTATGTGGGAGAGGTTACACCCAAACAAACAATAATGGAAATGTTTCCTCTGAAACAAAGAAAGGAAAGAGGATGTTGGGTAGGCGTATACATATATTTTTAATTCAGAACACCTCACAGACAGTGGATAGTTAGAAATAAAATTATAATAATGCAAGGACTTTAGAAGTCCAAAAGGGAAGAAATTTTGAGGGTACTCTTTTGTTGCAAGTTTCATGCAGGTAACATTAAGAATGGGTCATTAAGAATGATTTGCAATAAGGAGAGAAAGAAGCCCTGTCAGTGGGCATTGCAAACATTAGCACGTGTCTTTTATGTTCTATCCTCTCATTAATGTTATCACTCAATGTTGTGTGAAATAAAAACTCTAAGCTAGAATCTCTTTTAGAGATACCCAACTTGTGTCCTCTCAGGAAAGTATCTGAATTCTACTTAATACTTTTTCACTTGAATTTATCACTTTATTTTTGTGTTGTCGCAAAAACAAGATGGTGGAGCCCAGATGTCTCCATCTACCCAGCAAGAACACTGTCCATTGTGTGAAACCTGTTGATTTTTTCTGGATGAATTCCTGAGTCTATAGGGAGTGAACTTGCAAGAGTGCCTCAGGCCCGCATGGCATTGTCAGCAGTTGCCTTCAACTATTTTCTATTGAGAAATAGAGACTTCAAACTTGGACAGCTGCAAGTAGGCTATTTTAAGAAGACATGCTGTGATTTTGTCTGCTCCTCTTTTGATCATACTTCTTGATTGTCAATGGTTTAGTCATAGATATTTTTCAAAGAAGGGGGAGAATTTTTTCATCGTATCTGAATCATTTTAGACCAGTGCATCTTTTTTTTTTTTTAAAGATTTATTTATTTATACAAGCACGGGGGTACAGGCCAGAGGCACGGGAGGGTGAGAGAATTCACCAGAGACAGATCGGGGAACAGAACAGGCAGACGGACCAAAGACACTGCTGAGGGGAGCAGCGGGCGAGATAGGAGAGGTCTGCTGCACCATGTGGGTTGCTCCCTGGCCGACCAGGAATCGAACCAGCGCTGCAGAGGCTGCGGACAGCTTCACAGCACTGCACTCAACCCACTGTGCCACTGGGGAGGCCCTAGACCGGTGCATCTTGCAAAGATTTTCTTGAAGGTTTTGGGAAATAGCAAAAATTTTTTTGAGGATGATGCTCAAAGTGTGACAAGGTAGTATTTTTTTTAATCCTTCTTGAGTAATCTTTGTGTGAAAACCCATCTTGTAATCTGCCTGTGGCAATTTCTTAATCTCTTAGATTCTAGCTTCTCTTTCTCTTCCTGTGTATGTTATTGATATTTCCTTTTGGGGACTATCTGAGGGCTCCGGAATTCAATTGGAGTTTTCCTTAATACACTGTCAGGTGTTGTGGTTCCTGGATTTGGGGGTTTCTTGATCCTTGACTATGGCTTGAGAAGAATTCAAAATCATGTCTTTAGCAAAAGCAGAAGCAAGTTTATTTAGAGACAGAGTGAAAGGACACCTGGGATACAGTCCTGGGCTGGCAGAGTTCAGAAAAGAACAATTTCCAGAGAAGACTGGATTGGGGGGGGGGGGGCTCCTGACTTTTATGGGGTGCAGGATCTTCTCTATCCCTCCCCAGGGTATGTTGTAGAGACACCCAGTGTGTAGTTTATCACCCCTGTCACCAAGTTGGTGTAGGGGAGAGCCTTTGGTTGGCATGGTTTCAACCAGCCCCACCCTTTCCTTGGTAAAGGAGAGCAGATTGTTTTTGTGTGGTATTGCTTGACCTCTATAGGGGAATTTCCTTATTGTCCAGGATCTGGCTACTTTCAATGAATTATTCTCTCTGTGAGCTTCTTGTTCTCCTTGGGCTGTGTCAGCTCTGACAAGTATTTCCTAGGTTCCTGGGTACCATTGGCCTTTTAATTTTCTTTTGGTGTTACCCTCCCTGCCCTACTGTCTAACAGTTACAGTCCCTTGACTTCTGTTAATATGTCAGTGATTGACATCACTTCAATCTATCTTCAAAAAAAAAATAGAAATTAGTGTTTGACAGGGACTAGTTTATAAGTCAACCACATTGGAAGGGCTGCAGTGCCTGCAATTCCCAGTGAGTGTTGATGACGCTGACCCTGCATGGCTTCTTCAGAGCAGAGCTCTGTCACGTTCTTGCAGACTGAACTCAGGAAGAAGGCCCATGTTGCATTGTCTGCAGATACAGGAAATCAAGTCTCTGTGAAGTTTGCAGAAGGATTTGTTGGTTCATTTGTACTTTCTCAGCCCCATACAGCCCTCACTGAAGGATTCTATTCACTGAAGGATTAACAAAGTCACAGGTCACACCTGCAAAACCTTGTTCTTCATTGCCTTTGTGTCCAGATCCTTAATTTGCAAATGGTTATTAAAAATGCATGGTGGAGATAATGACATCTCACAGGGATCCACTAATTTAAAGGCTTTTCTTCAGTAAGTACGGCCCTCTATCTCCTCTCTCCATTCTGACATTTTAAACTTTATCCTTTTTTTTTAAAGATTTATTTATTTATGCATACAAGAGCTGGGGTATAAGCCAGAGATGTGGGGAGTGAGAGGATTCACCAGAGACAGAGTGGGGAACAGAACAGGCTGATCTACTGAAATACACTGCTGAGGGGAGCAGCGGGCAAGACAGGGGAGATCTGCTTCGCGATATGGGTTGCTCTCTGGCCGGCCAGGGATCAAACTCATGCTGCAGAGGCTGTGTATTATTTCATAGTGCAGTGCTTAACCCCTTGCACCACCAGGGAGGCCCTTAAACTTTATCCTTAACTCTACAGTTTCTGATTTTGGCTTCAGTCATTCTCAGGCCACCTCTATCTCCAGAGGGCCTGGTCGACCCTGGCTCTGGCAGAACATACCACTTGTTCAGGCCTTTTTCTCAGCTCCGATTCATTTCATTGGATCCTTCCCTCACACCTTCTCCGGACTGACATTTCACATTTGCCCCCTGGCTCCCACAACTTGCTGTTCGCTGTATTCTCATAAGGTCTTGTAATTTTCCTTCCCAGCACTTACCAGAATTATTAAATATGTGCTTACTTGCTTCATTACTTGTTTAATGTTATTATCTTACACTACATTTCAAGCTCTGAGAGTGTAGAGCTGTGTGGGTGTTTTTCCCTATTTATTTCTCAGAATCTACTAAAAGGGCCTTGTACATGGTGGATGCTTACAGAGTCATACATGATCAAATTGACTGGATGGGTGGATGGAAGGATGGGTGGATGGATGGATGAATGGATGCCTTGATGAATGAATGGGTGCCTGGGTGGATTATTGGGTACATGGGCAGATGAGGGTGCATATTTGGATGCATAAACAGATGGGTGGTTGGATATGTGGATGGATAGATGGACACGTGGGTGGTCTATTGTGGTTGATTTCAGGGAGATAGTGTGGGGGCATGTTCACCACAGTATATGAGTTTGATGACCAATCCCACCTCTCAGTTGCCTGATCTTGAAATAATGATTTAAGCTCTGTATTCCTCAGAGAAATGGGAAACAACATGCATGATAGGAGGATGGATTTTGAGGGAAAAATGAAATAATCTGTATAAAATACTTAAGTATGGATAGTACATGGTAAATTATCAAATTATAGCTAAGATAAAAGAAAATGATTTTTCCTGACTGATGTGAATAAGTAAATACCGTTTAGTATTAGACTAGATAGGACAGTAGTATTAATTCAACTTGCAGTTTGTTTCTGTATGTGTATTGAGAGAGAGAGAGAAAAAAAGAGAGAGAGAGAAAGAAAGAAAGAGAGAAGAGTTCAGATTGAGCAATTTGGAATATTAACCCTTTGGAGGAGTATAAAATTTAATTACCTTTCTCTGTTGCAGTCTGCCTCCATCTCAATGAGTAAGTAGCTTCAAACTTGAGCTTTTTTCTCCTGTAAAACTGTGCTTGCTGAAAAGGAAATAATGCCATGTCCCTTAAAAGGCCCAGAATACACTTGCTTTACTTCTTCGGGTTCAAGAAAACAAGTTCATTTTGTGCATGCTATTTAGAAAAGATAATCCCTTTGATTCCATTTGTCCATTCTGATAGTCATGTAGAGAGCTTACCTCTCCCCATTTGACAGAGAAGAAAGCCAGGCCTGGACTGATGAAGTGAACTGCCAATTCAATGTAAGGGAGATTTATGGAACACCTGTTCTTTGCCAGGTGCTTGGGGAGATAGAAAGCAGAGGGAGGCTGGGAATGGATTCTGGAGGAGTGGAGGTACAGTGGGAGAAATGTCCACGTGCAGTCAGCCACTGCTGGGTGCTGAGCTGGGCATTCTCCCACAGCCTCTGCATGGCCCAGAGGTCATGGATGTGTTCATGAAGTGAAACTCAGGGTTTTTCTCCCAGCAAGTCGGAGTCAAAATGGCTGCTCTGAGGAACCTCTGATGTGGAGGCCTAATAATGAACTCCCAGGGCTGACAGCAATGCCTAAATCACTGAGCCTCCCCTACATTCATGCTGTCAGAGCATTTAAACTAATTGCCCCTGGCTCCTTGATTATCTGCAACCCAACTGCAGTTTTGACCCCTTGAAAAATGAACAAGACTCCCCGAAGGAGTGTGTTTACAGGAATGGGTGGAATTAGTGCTGAGTGGCCACTGGCCTACTTTCCTGCACTGGGCCAGCTGCTCTTGGGCCCCGTGCTGGGATCCTGGTCAGTGGCTAACACTCTGCTAGTTCTGTGTCTTCCTTTACATAACAAAATTCTGTAGATATGTTTTTCTCCCCTGGGGTAGAAGAACAATTTTCATTATTTAAGCTTCTGCAAGTCACTTAAACTCACTGAACTTGATTTCTTTACTAATACACTGGAAAAAGAGCTATGTTAAGACTGACCTCGAAGGGCTGTTGATAGTCAGTAGTCTTCAAGGGGAGAAGAGTTTACACCATGGAGGGTCTGCTTTGCTTTTCTTTTGATTTACATTCTGGTTGAAGGGGTGCAAACTACAAACTAGCAAATGACTCTGTAAGATGTCAGAAGTGAGATGTGCTGTGAAAAAAGTGAGGCGGGTTCTGGGGAGAGTGAGAAGGTTGCTATTTCAGATAGGGTAAACTGGGGGCACCCCAAAGCAGTGATGTATCAGCATGTGTGTTCTGGAGGAGCATTTTCGAAATGGAGTAAGAGGGTAATAACCTATGCAAAGACCCTGGGGTTAGAGTATTGATCTTGTTGGGAGAATAAGAAGGAAGCCATTGTGACTGGAGCTGTGTGAGCCAATGATAATTTTATGTGAGTCATCAAGAGAGGAGGGGTTTACACAATAGAGAGTCTTACAGCCTTGGCAAGAATTTTAATGTAAGCACTTAGAGAACCATGGAGAGCTTGTGGCAGTGGTGTGACCTGAACTAATTGACACATTCAAAGAATCCCTTTGTCTGCAGGTGAGGCGTATACTGTGAGGAGGAGAATGGAACCAGGGAGAGAAATTGATATGCATGTGATGGGTGAGCTGTTTCTAAGGTACTAAACTCATGTAGTCCGATGGGACTCTGGAATTTCCAGGGGTCTCAGAGAGTGAAGATGGATACAGTTGCTAACTAACAAACTCCCCATGTGTGGATGCATGGGAAATTTGGGTCAGACCCTGAAGAAGCAGCATAAGTCAGGTCTAAAGGGAAGTGGGGGTATCAAAGTAGGAGCTACCATGCCTTGAGTCTGTTAATAGATAGTCATGCCCAACTGCAGTATAGATGCTGAAATCCAACAAGACCCAGAGAGGCAGCACACTCTCTGCCCTAAGTCCAATAGGGTTTCATTGGGAGCCGATCACAGGGAAGGAAACTCTCTCAGAGTGTACTTGTTGAAAGAAACTAAGCTTCCAACAAGAAGAGGATGGAATTCTCTTGCAAAACTACAGCCTCTTAAGATGGGGACTAGAAACAGGTTGAGATCAATGCTAGGAAATAGAGTGGGCTTTTCTTTGGTCCACTTGAGTTGTAAGGTTCATTTTGACCCTGATATGTATCAAAAGTCTTTGGAGAGTATCTGCTCATGGAAGTGCTCAGTAAACATTATTACTTTGGTTCCCACAGCAATAATGAAAGAACCACATGGCAGGGAGCTGACCCAAGTTCTCCCTGCTTTCACAGAGAGCCAGGGCTGTGTGACAGTGGGAACTTCCAGAATTAAGTCTTATCGGTATTCTTTCCTTCCATCTTCTGACAATCAAGTGGTGCCAGAAAGCCTTTCTATAGTCCTCCTTGCTCTTCTGAGCTATGTTGCAGTGCCAGGTAAAATGAATGAGGAGGAGGAGCAAGGGCACATCTGTCACAGCAGAAAGGTCATTTGTTGACACAGGTAGAGACCATCACCCTGTTATCCTCTTGCCCTGGCTAAGCCCAAGCTGTAATCACATTCCAGTGCCCCATAAATCCCCATGTGTCTTCTGCAGGAGGAGAAATTGCTGCTTTTCCATAGTTCTCAAGTGCTTTCTACTTGCAGTATTTGGAATTAGTACTTAGAAGGATGTGCACATTTATAAAACGTTGCCAGACACCATCCATTAGGTACCGTCTCAGGTCATTTCCAAACTGGGGAATAACCTTCTAACTTTTTCGGTGAATGAGTGGCCTGTCTTGGGATCTGTCTGGTTTCTGTTGGCAGGGCTTTTTTCTTAATTTAAAGGTTGTATCTTTGTGGCTTGCGTATTGGAAACAGAAATGTGTGGTTCTCCAAGGAGAATGACAGGATGCTGGAGCCTGTTAATCAAAGATGCCCATATCTGCTGTTTATTGCTTGATGTTTTAGGACTTAGAAACAAAAGATAAAGTGGAGCATCCATTCTGTGGTAAGTGGGTCCTCTTAGGACTAATGGCATTTGGGCTTAGTTAATGTGAGCCAGTGGCATGCACTATCATGGATGAAGTGGTCCCTCCACTGTGTTCTCTGCTTTCTTGTATGAGCTCTTGGTCTTTGATCTATATATCTAAACAGCTCCAGTTGTCACTAGGTGAAGATAAGGTCAATGCAAAGCCAAGATTCTGCTAAATGCAGTGGAACAAAAGAGGACAATGTTGTACATATTGGGGAAATCCAAATACATTTTGTAGTTCATGATAGCACTTCAGTTAAAAAATATTGCACTCATGTCAGTTTCTTTGTTTAGTTGAATGGAGCAGGATTATATAGGATTCAATATTAGGGGAAGCTGGGTGATAGGGATGCTGTCACTCTCTGTATTATCTCTGCACCTCTACTGTCAATCTGAAATGATTCATATGAAAAAGTAAAACTGCAATTCGGTATGGACAAGAGGGATTGGGACTCTTTCTTTTGCATTTCAAATCCAGCCCTAGGGGCAATGTCCCTATAAGAAGCTTCTGGGGGGAAGGGGTGTATAATGATGATGGCAACTGACAGAAGTTAATAAACCCAAGCCCTAAGCAGTCAGTAACCCTGTGAAGGTAGGATCCATTTAATCTGCATTGTGTGGTGAGGAAACAGAGGTTGGAGAAGCAAGTATCTCCGAAAATCTGCAGTGAGAGGTAATGGACACAACATTGTAGCCCCCCGCTCCTCATGCACACCCCTGTCTTCCACTGGGGAGTTGGAAACCTTAGTCAACTGTGACCTTGGCAAATTCCTCAAGTCCTCAGGTCCTCAGCTATAAAATAAGGAGATAGGGTTTGATAATCCTTCAGCCTTCTAGCTCCAAAATCCTCCAACTGGCTGACCTACATTTAAAGTGCTTTTTAATTGAAATGTTACCATTCAGTTTTCTATTCAAGAGGATCCTTAAGACTTAAGAAAAATAACCTTTTGATCTGAAGGGGGCTTATGTGCATTTGAGTTCTCACCCACATTTATTTCTGTCTCTCAATAATCCCCACATCTCCTCATTTCAGGCTAAATGTTTACCAACTCCAAGAAGTGTGAGCACAACATTCTTAATAGTGATTTTTAGCAAGAATTTGTATATGTTTATTTTTTATCTTGATGCACATTTTTGGCACTACAGAAATGAGAAATTGACAGTTGTCAGCAATTTTGAAAGTAGTTATGCAACATTGATTGTTTATAAGAGTGAAGTTACTATTGCCTTACCAAATTTAATATAAATTAATCAGAAAACCTTTCTAATCCATGGGATAACATTAGTTGATTCTATTTATTTAAGTTGAAAAATCTCTTTAGTAACCTATTAGCTTTTAAAAAATATCTGACAAAGCTAAATCAATATGAAGCAAAATACAATAGATATAAAATGGAAATTTCTGAATGCTGGAACAAATTCAACCAATGTAAATAGATTTTAAGAATTTCAATGCCACTTATAATAAACTACTTTACTGTTTAAAACCAAAATAAAAGGACAAAAATCATGTGCTTTTGCCAAAAATATCAGCTCCTGGTTTGCAGTGTAAAATTATTTTTAAATGGTTTTTACATCCTTTCTTTGCAAGATCTTGATGATAGCTTGAGTGCTTCCATGCATTGGTGCATGCAAAAATACACAAATACTGAAATTAATGTCACTTCTATTCTTCACAAAAATAAATGAAAGAAGCAAATAAGCAGTTATTCAACCGAAAGGAGTAAAATTGAAAGGGAAAATAATTGTCATTTTGCTAAATGCTGTTATTTCCAGGAAAAAGAGGGTAAATAGACTTAGTAAATACATAAGTGTTTTCCCTTGTTTCAACTCATAGATTAAATTCATGTATTTATACATTATTGCTTTCATGCATTGAATCATTTTTATCCCCCCCGTACCAAAGCTGTTTTATCTAATTTTGATGCTGAAAAATCTTAGTGAAATCCTAAAATTCCCTAAACCATGTTAAATACCTAAATTTATTTCCTTTGCTGTAGAGTAATGAAGTAATAGCTTCTTTTATAGTTAACTTGACCTTTAATCATTATCTCTTTGATAGTAAATTAAAAAAAAAACACACCATGCCTAGTGCCTGTACTTTTTAAATGATGATCAATCATATGGAAAATTAAGTTCTTTGTATTGCACCTGCAATTACCAGTTACATGACTTTACAAAGTCAGAAAACCTTGTTGGACCCAGTTTTCTTATGCATGCAGTGACCCTAATTATTCTTGCTGAATTGACATCAGGGGCTCAGTGGATTTGAAAGAACATGGTACAGTAAGCAAAGCTATATTCTGGTTGCTCCAAAAAGGATGATCATTTAGTATTTATGAGTATCCACTCAATGTCAGACACAGCATTCGTGGCATAACAGTGAGCAAGGCAAAAACAAAAAACAAAAAACAAAAAACAAAACAAAAAAAGAAGTATCTGTACTTATGAGGTTGAAATTTTGACCAGGGGAGAAAATCAGTGAGATCTCAACTAAGATACTTGCATGCAGCACTGTTTACAACAGCCAAGTTAAAAGGAAACAACGTAAGTGTTCAGGGACAGACAATTCACTTGATCTAAAGTCCTTAGTCTAAACCTCATTCCAATATCAAGTTTTTTGACAGCCAGTCATGAGGAAGCATAATGCCAGGTACTATTGTCAGTTAAAATTCCCAAGAGCAGAGTTTCCATGGCATTTTGGTTGGTTTAAAATATTTTTTATTAACACTTTCTTTTTCATTGACAAAGTCAGTCATAGACTATAGATCAAAGTAGACTGTTTCATGACAAACACTTGGTCTTTCCCTCTCTTTCCTCTTTATAGCAGTGAATTGGTGATGATCTCAATCATTGTTTCTGCCACCTGAATACCTCTTCAACCTACCCATTTGACTTCTTTCCCACTGATAATTTGGGTTCAGTGCATTTTCCATTCCTCTCCTGGACTTAAGCAACAGACTCCAAAGTCTCCCCCCCGCCTTCTGTCCTCTGAGTGGTTTCTGAAGTGCTCAGTTCTAGATCAGAGCTGATGATGCCATTGACTTCCCGTTACATGCTCATCCCACCCCAGAGCTGAATCTCTACTCTGACTTCCTGTCACTAATCAAAGTCCAAGCATCTGCTTGGGTCATGACGTTTTTGGGTTTTTGCCTCTTTCATCTTCAGACTCAGCCCCTCTGACCCTCCCCGCACCTCACTTTTCATCTGGGATCTTTATGTGCCTCCCTCAGTGGTTTACTGTGCCTTCCTCACCCTCCCCACTCCTTTGCACAGACTCTTTCTTCTACCTGCAGTTCTTGTAGATGTCTAGTCACCGCTCAAAACTCTGTCCCTGTCTTCCAGAACATCAGGGAACTCATGTAATAACAACAAAGATTCTCTGGTTCTTTGGTTAGCTTTATTTTACCAACTAATATCATAACTTCTCAGTATCAGGAGTCATGTCCTGTTTAATGTTACAGCTCCAGTACCTGGCATTGTGCTATCACCAAACAGTCTCAGTGACAGGATGCATGTTAAACCAGGCTATTACATGGTTGGCTCTGGTGAGATTAGAGAACTACATTTTCAAAACACAGCACCATGGGGCGCCATGGGGCCTCTCTGATGGTGCAAGGGGTTAAGCAAAGCACTGTGAAGCTGTCCACAGCCTCTGCAGCATGAGTTCAAGCCCCGGCCAGCCAGGGAGATAACCCACATGGCACAGTGACCTATCCTGTCTTGTCTCCTGCTCCCCTCAGCAGTGTATTTCAGTCAGTTTGCCTGTTCTGTTTTCTGTTCCCCACTCTGTCTCTGGTGAATCCTCTCATCCCTCACACCTCTGACCAGTACCCCAGTTCTTGTATACATAATCTTAAAAAATCTTTAAAAAAATCTTAAAAAAAAAACAACAACACAGCACCTGTTGTGTGCCTTGTTCTCAGTCATATAACTTGCTCTGCTTCTGTCTCTACTTTTAAATGGGAGTTGGTGATTCCTGGCAATGAGTCACCACTTATGATCTCCTGCATAAAATGTATAAAAAAAGGCAAGCAAGGTATTGATGTGAACATCAACGCCATTAAACAGATGGTGGGAGTGGTGGGGCTGTTTCACTAATGACACAAAAAAACAGAATTGTTAGGAAGAGGAATGAAGACTTGAGCACAAAAGAATTGTGCTTCCTGCCCTTAGTGGTTGACTCTAGCTGGCAAATCAATGTTTCCGTATACAGATGTTAGCTATCATCTCCAAATTTTGGATTAATAAGTACCAAAACATTTTGAAATGTCCCTGTATTGTAGCAATCCACAGAAGGGAGGAGGGAAAGACAGCAGTGCTAATGGAAATGGCTGACAGCATGGAGCTCACACTCTGTGCGGGCCTAGAGCTCAGCCTTTCCCATGGCGGATTCTACTGAGCAGAGTATGTACATTTGTTCCTTGCCTGCCTCACTCACTTGACCTCAGAGCCCTCCGGCTCTTTACTAATGCCCACTGGTTTTTGAAGGTTTTTTTTTTTTATGTTATAAAATTGTCTGCTATAGAAATGTCCAATTTTTGTTTTTAATCATTCTTCTTTTGCCACACATAATTCCTTCAAATTCCCCACATTTTGTTGAAAATTGCTAGCATTTCATCCTTTCTAATGGCTATGTAATATTTCCATCTTGTGGATGTGCTACATTGTCTTGATCTAGTTGTCCATCGATGGACATCTAGGCTCCTTCTATTCCTAGGAATCGTAAATACTGCAGCTATGAACTCAGTGGAATATAAGGGATTTTTGTGATGATGGTTTTATCTTCTTTGGCTAGATGCCCAGGAGTGGAATTGCTGGGTTGTACAGTACTTCCAGTTTTGGTTTTTATAAAGTAAATTAGATTATTTTCCCCAAAATTGTTGTACCCATTCACATTCCTACCAACAGCGTAAAATAGGGTCCCTCTTTTTTTCCGGTGCCCCAAAACATGTTTACATTTTTTTTTATTTTATATTTTTATTTCATTTTTCATTTTTCCACAATGTATGCACTTTTGTCATGGTTATAGTCCCCATACAACCCCCACTCCCCCTTGTTTTCATCCTACTCCCTCCTTCCCACCCCCCTGTATTGTGTCTCTGGTTTATAGTTGCTTGTTGATTTTAATATTTACTTTATAATAATTAGTCTTTTTCCTGGTCCCTTTTTTATGTTTTCTAAATTCCTGCTATAAGTGAGACCATCTGATATTTTTCTTTTTCTTTCTGGCTTATTTTGCTGAGCAAGATCCCTTCTAGTTTCATCCATGTTGCTGCAAATTGCATGAGTTTATCTTTTTTGATTGCTGAGTAATATTCCATCATGTATATATACCATGTTTTCTTGATCCAGTCATCTATTTTTGGGCATTAGGGTTGTTTCTATGGGAAGCTGCATGGAGATTCTTCAATCTGCTAAAGATGGAGGTGCTATATGATCCAGCAATCCTGGATATTTACCCAAAGGACACAGAAACATTAATTCAAAAGGGCACCTGCATGCCTATGTTTATAGAATCACTATTTACAATAGCTAAGCTATGGAAATTTTATTTTTTTAATTTAATTTTTGGATAATATATGATTTCTCCCCTCAGGTGTGGTCACCCTAGTTCTCCCACCACTGAGCACCAGCAGTCCATCACCATATTCCTTTGTGCTTTTCCCCACCCTGTTTTCACCCATCCCTGTTCCCTCCCTCTCCCTTCATGGATGCCTCATTTCTATACTCAACTTTGAAGGTTTATCTTTGTTTGACCTTCTGTTTGGTTTTTCCATCTTCCACATATAAGTGAGCCATCCAATATTTACCTTTTTCCTTCTGACTTATTTCACTTAGCATCAACCCGTCCAGCTTCATCCATGTTGCTGCAAATGATATGAGCTTATCTTGAGTAGTATTCCATTCCATTTTTGATTGTTGAGTAGTATTCCAGTAGTATATATACCATATCTACTTGACCCATTCATCTGTTTTGAGGCATTTAGGTTTCTTTCCACCCTTTTTTCAAACAAAGGAAGACTCATAAATTCAGGGGAGTCCTGGGATTTGACCAATAACACAATGTCAGACATGCTGGAACCTACTTTTGAACCCAATCATTCTGACTGCATTGTTCTAGCTTACAACCTCTATGCCCTATTGCTCCTGGGAAAATACCTTCTGGGAGGTTCAGATGTGACACAGGTGATGAGAAAATGGAAAAAAATCAAGCTTCCTTAAACACATGTCTGGAGAAAAAGGCTTGTTGCTTTGAATGGTTGGGTAGATAAAGGTGGGCCAGTGCCTGGGGCAGGGACATAGCAGGGAAATTAGAATGATTGTGGGTATTAGCATTGGACTTCAGTTTGAGAAGGGTGGAAAGGACATATGGATCAACAGAGAAAGGATGATTATTGAGCATAATCATCACCCAGACCCTCATCATGGTCTGCCATGTTCCCCACTGTCTTTTGCACTTGCCAACTTGCCACTAACTATCTGCTCAAGCTAGTCTATAAACCTTGGTGATGGATCTTCCAGACATAACATTCTAAAAATATTGAGATCTTGCTAAAAACTGTTCTGAGGATGACTGATGAATTCCTATTGATCAACCTACTGACTTTGCTCTTAGGATGGGTATGTTTTTTTGATCCATCTCTATTTTTCACCATTGCTTTTGTCAGGCAAGTGGTTTGTGATACTTCAGGTGTGAGACACAAACTGAGATGTAATTCAAAGTCCAAGATTTTGGAATTCCTAGACTGTGTTTTGTTTTACTGGGCAGCACACTGTCAATTTAAGGCACATGGGGGGAAGGGGAAGAACATGATGGTGATAGTGATTTGAAGGATCCACCACAGAGATGTTATAATTCCTTACCTGAGTGGTAGAGAAAAGATGTCAAGGAAGACGTTGTGATTTCTCATCTGAAGTTCCAGAAGTACAATGATAACAGATGAGGTTGTAAGAAAAGAATAGCTTTCATGGGGAGTGAATGTGCAGATGACAAATCATAGCTGGTAAGTGACTGTTAGGAAATGCCTATTGTCAGGTATTAGGAAAAAGAATGGACTAGATCAAAATGTGATCAGGTGAGCAAAGCAGTAAACCTCTTGGGAAAGACAAGTGAGTCTAGGGAAAGAGTGAAATGCAGTTATGACAGGATGCACAAAATAAAACAACAGTCTAAGAGACATTGGAGAGAGACTCATACATGTCAGTGGTACCGACAGATTTAGTAGCCTTAACTGGATTGGGTGGGTGAGTAGGGAAGAGCCTGAAAATAATGAGGGATATTGAAGGTGAATTGAATTTCCATTTAATCATAAATTATTTATTATTCATATCACCTGTATTTTTCCAAGCGACAGGCACTTGTTTGGAAGTTTGTCCTGCATGTCAGTCAGTTACGAATGTAGAGAAAACATGTAATAGGCAAGACGTGATAAATCAACTGAAGAAATGTGTTTGGCTTTTATTTTTTGAGGGCGTTTTATTCAGGAAAAAAAATTAGTATTTCCTAATGTCTACCAAATCACTGACCACACTAGGCTTTTACCACCGATACCGTCTCATTTCTGTTCCACACGTACCGTCTTTTATTCTTACCTTGTCCTCCTGCAAAGAATGTTATCCAAAGATGTAATAATTAGCCAAGGAAAATGTATCCTTCTAAGGGACTGATTTGATGAAAAATAAAATGCAACAAGGAGTTTCTGGTTTTTATTTATCTTGTGAAAAAATGAATAGGGAGTCTGTAACTATTTGTGCATGAAAGAGAAATGGATATATAGTTAAAATAAATTCATTTGGGAGTCATGGGCTCAGGGAGCTAGGCTGTTATTTAGGCTTCCTATGAAGGTCAATTAATATAATTTTGATGGTACTAATCAATAATGAGGAAAGTCAATTAGATTATATTCTAAGGATGCAAAATTAGTGTGTTCTCAATTTGAAGAGAAAAGATCTGTGTTCATTTGAAATGGATGCATCCTTTCCTGCCTACACGCTTGTGTGGCTCATTTGTCTTATTTTTGAAGTCAGTAAATGAAATTACTTGATGAGAAGAGATAAAGAACATTGGTGTCCCTTTCCAAATGAACCACTTAAAGAAATTTTGGCACTGTCTTTGATTTGCCTTGATTGTCACTTACTGTGGTGTAGAGTATGGCGTTTAATTATTAAAATGATTTTTGCTGGTGATTTGTTTGCCCTGCGTGGTGGTATGGCTAATCCTGTGAATTCATAGGCCCGATGTCATTGTGCATTCTCCTGTTTTGTCAACTGCAGTCAAACAAAACTGTCTAGTCTTTCCATTTTAATATGCTTGAGTCAATTCTAAGGACAAAATACATACAGTTATTTACTTATAGTCTTTGTTCAGATAGCAATATTCTATAGATATGAAAAATGGTGAGAAAAATAGGTTAGGAATATCTCCAAGGAAAACCTGACAGCATTTTTTTATACCAGGAGATAAAGAAACTTGAAGAGACCAAAAATCAAGCAATTTCTTTCTATCCCTTTGCAAGCCCTGTTCCATTTTTTGAAATCCAAATTTCATGTAGCTCCAGTGTTTTAGGTTTTTGTGATTTTTTTTCTTTCAGAAATGATGTCTATTTTGGAGAAGGGGGAGGTAAGGAGCTCTTTATGTTTATCCTTCAAGACACAGGAATATCTTACCAGAAATTTAAAGAATAGTTATTCTGACCTATTTCCCAGTACTTTAGAAGTCTGTAGTCTTTTTGTATCCTATATTGCTGGCTACAAAAGATTCTAACAAGTCTGGTAATTATATATGAAAGATTATTTGTTGCTCTAGGTTTGTTTGTTTTTTTTTTTTCCCCAGAACTGCCTGCAAAAAAATATTCTTTTTCATTTAATACCCATGCTTTTTTTTTTCTTTATTTAAATTCAGTTTGGGATAATTGCAAGGTGAGAAATTGTCAAAAGTGAAGGTTTAAAAAGTACATTGGGACTTCTAGTTTGTTTTTTTCTCTAATGCCAGCCTTAAAACAAGTGAGTGAATGAACTGAAGATCATCTTTTAATCATTGCTAAATTGTGGAGATATTCAAAATGGAATATACCTAAATTGCCTGGGAAGTGGCTCTTGGGTTTACTTTACTGAACCATCTTTCATTGCCAATATAAACTTCAGAAAACATGGAGAGAGAAGGAATTGCTACTTGATCAGAAAGTTCTCTTGAGTTTATTATATACTGGTAGCCCAGGTGTTCATGTAATCAGCTTTATTGCAGTACAATTTACAATTTACATACAACATTTGTCCATTTTAAGTGTACGGTTCAGTTTTGATCAGTGTTTACATGCACAAAATGACCACTACCACCATCAGAACAGAGAGTATTTCCACCACAGTGAAGGAACCCTCACCCCGTTTCCAGTGCACTCCCCCCTCTATATGCGCCCCGCCCCTGACAACCTGTGTTCTGCTTTTATCTCTGTGGACTAGGTGAATAGAGCAGCTCTCTAAGTAGACACTTCTTGTTCAATGCAGGACATTAACCATTTCGACAAGTTGCAGAATTGAGCAATGACATTAAGGCCAGGAGGGCTCAGCAGGGATTTTAGAAACTTTGAACAGTAACTAAAGTGAACATTATCTCAGTAATGCTTCAAGGACATCGATGTGGATGAAGAAGATTTATGAGTAAATAGGCTCCCCTGTTCTGTTGGAATACCAGTTAATCACCAGCATGTCAAAGCTCAATTCCCTGAGTTTACTTACCAAATAGGAGTAGAAGAATGTTGGGGACAGCCAATATTTGCAAAATACTTAACCATGTTAGGCCATGTGTGTGTTTAACAAAGTGGTAATCCATAATGGGACGGTTTGTTGGGATATTGGAGCTCAGAGTCCACACTTCATTTAATTTACTAATGAGCGTTGGTATATATTGTTTGAGTTTCTAGCAGTGTCTGAAATTGCACAATATCAATATTTCCCCAAAGAGTGCAGGGCTGTCACTGTTTTCAGAAAAATAATATTTTAATCAAGGCTAAGGTTCATTCTTAGATTAGTAGATGACAATTCAGAATCAAAATAGAAAGTAAGACTTTTGACATGTAAATGAAAATGTCTCCTCTCACCCTTGCTTTCCTTTTGCTGCTTTTTTAAGCACACATGTTTTATAGATATTTTGTGTAGTTCATTGGATGTTAAAAATTAACATCTCATATGTAAATTTATACTTTAAATAGACATGCCTATCCAAGGAGATTATTTAACAAAAATGATTTTAAAAGCGTATGAGTATTTTAATCTTGTTTTATTTATTTATTTTTAAATTCAGTATACTGATACCATATTTGGCAAAGTGTGTAGTTCTAGTTATCTATTCTCTATTGCTAAGTTTTTAGATTAATTCCTTTTTTGCTACTAAAAATAGTGCTTCAGTAAATCTGATTGTATGTTCATAGTTGCATACTTCTTGGATTTGGTACCTAAAAATAATACTTCTAAAAAAAAATCTCAGGGTCAGACAATGTGTACATGATTAGGATTTTGATGCATATCCGTGAATTGTCCTTAATTAAATATTGTCCAAATTATTCTCTCCCCCACCCCAGTGGGTATATATTAATAAGTTATTGATTATTTTTTATATGATACTACAGTTGAGTAAACATACAAACATGTAAGACCCAAGGGAATATTTTCTACTTGAGAAAAGTGTTGAAGGAAATACTCTGAATATCTGGGTTGGAACTAAGTTTAGAAGTAGTAGTTACCTGCTTGCCCCTGGATCTTTAAAGAGTCAAGTAGAGATAATGTTCCTCAGTTTTCATTTCTATGAATAAATTCTAGCCCCCTCTCTAAAAGGTATGTGCTAATCATGGATAAAATCTCTTAAAACTGCAAGTGGAATTTCCTTAGCCTCATTCAAAATACAAAGAAACTGCAGCAAATACAAAATGTAATGGTGAGCTTGAAAAACTCTTACCTAGGCAAGGAGATGCACATAGCAGCTATCACTGCTGTATTTTAGCATTGTCTTCCTGGTCCTTGCCAGGGCACTGAAGTAATAATACAACACAGAAGACACAAGGACTAGACAGGAAGAAATGTGCTTGTCTTTTTCACAGCATGATTATGGATGTGAAAGATCTGAAAGAATCCACAGACAACTCTTATAATTAATAAATGATTTTACTAATGTCACTAGATACATGATCAATATATACTCTACCCAGAAACATTTACAAATGGATTTTAAAAGTATCATTTATTATAGTATAAGAAAACATCTACCAACTAAGAATACAACTATGGAAAGAGGCACAGGACCTTAATGCTGAAAAGTACAAATCATCTATATAAAAAAATTAAAGAAGACCTAAGAAAGTAAAAGGCTATATACTATGTTGAAAATATTGTGAAGCTGTTAATTCTCCTCAGTGTGACCCATAAATTTGTCAAATAAAAACAATTCCAAGTTTATGTAAAAAGAGATGTTATTCAAAGGGGATTTTACAATGTGGAGAGGAAAACATGACAGGAGAGAGATCAGTATTATTGCAATAGGGGAACACCCAGACCAGAATATCTGTAAGCTTCTTAAAGTTCAGGCAGTAAAAGGCTTTTCTTTTTTCTTTAAAGATTTATTTATTTATGCATACAAGAACTGTGGTACAGGCCAGAGATGCGGGGGCTGAGAGGATTCACCAGAGACAGAATGGGGAACAGAACACGCAGACTGAGGAAATACATTGCTGAGGGGAGCAGCAGGCAAGTCAGGAGCCATGTGGGTTGCTCCCTGGAGGGCCAGGGATCAAATTCGTGCTGCAGAGGCTGTGGATTACTTCATAGTGTGGTGCTTAACCCCTTGCACCACCAGGGAGGCCCCAGAAAAAGGCTTTTTCTTTATAGTGAGGACTAGGAAGGACAAGAATTAGTGTTTGTGGGGTAGGCAGATAAAGTAAGTTGCATAATCAGACAGTTGTTCAGGTAATCATTATCTTTGAGGTCAGTTCACCCTTATGAGGGTTTCTAGATTCTGCATTCAAATGTTTGTTTACCCTTATGGGCAAGTCAAATTTAAGGGGGTGTTGGGGAAGTCATTCATGAATCTTCTCTTAATCATGTGAGAAAGGGGAGCTCTTTACAGTAAACTCTTTTGTGGAACACTAAAGGCTAGGGAAATCTCTTGATCTTAGGGTTCAGGTAAAGTTAATATTGTTAGCTCAGTGCAATATCAATCAAAACCCCAGTTTTCTTTGTGTGGAAATTGACAAACTGACTCTGAATCTATATGAAAATGCAAAAAGCCAGAAATAATCAAGGTAATCATGAAGAAAAAAAAAAAAAAACACAGAAGATTTAACATTATAAGATATTAAGAACTATTATCAAGACAGTAGAATATTGGCCTAAAACTAGAGCAAATAGATAAAGAAAATAATTTAGAGAATCCAGAAACAGACCCATTTATATATGGCCTCCTTATTAATGACTATGATAGATTGATTAAATCAAGGCTCCCAATTCTGTATTCCTTCCTGTATGCATGCTCATTTGCAATGTGATTTTGCTGTGTCTGCCACCAAAAGGTCATTGCATTTTCCTGCCCCTTGATTTTGAGTTTGGCTACATGACTTGCCTGGGTCCACTGGATGTTAGCAAAGGTATCATATGCATAGACTAGAAAGAAAAGGCTGTATGTTTCTTCTCCCACTGTCTTCTCTTGACCGTCACTATGAGGACACAGTCAGGTTAGTCTGCTGGAGGGAAAACTGTGTTTCAGTTGACACCAACATCCTGGAGGTGGAAAACTGGAGTATAGAAAGAGTTAGCCAGATTTCAAAGAAAGACAAACATTGAAAGAACAAAAAGGGCAAATAAGTCCAGGAAAAATGAATATTTGAAATGGAATGAAATTGAAAGAGTGCTCACTAGGCTTAGTAATGAGCAATATTAGGACATAGTCATAGTGATTTTAAAAATCATATATGGAATTATTTAAAATGTGATGGAATTATATTAAGAGAAAGGAGGAGGGGAAGTAAGAGAAGGTGGCAGGGTGGCTGGGGATGTGAGTCTTCCAGTGCAGTGAGTCAGTGAGTAAAAGCTGCATATGAAAAGTAGATAGCTGTAGTATAATCTTGGCAGTTGGAAACATGGAAACAAATGTTCAAAGGAACAACTAAAAGTTGAAATTATCTCTGAGAAATGGGGGACTGGAGAAGGAGGATGATGGGACAGATGTTTTTCATTGTATATTATTTTTATTATATATCATTTGACTTTTAAGTCATGTACTTTGATAAAAAGTTTTGAAATAGTTTTAATAAAAAGCTATTCTGGTCACTTCTTCCATTAGACCCCTAATATGACTGTGTACCCTTACTTTATTATGGATTTCTTTTTGCTCCATTGACTAAATTCATGAGATTTCCTAAAATACCTAAAATGTAGAGTGTCTTGCTAATGGGATTTCAGTAGTTTCAATACCAGTAGAAAAATACAGCTGTTTGCAAAGGTCATGTTGGGCCACACCTTGAGTCCCTCCACCCCTGCTAGTTTGCTGCAACCAAGAGCTGATTCATAAGGTCTACAAGTGGAAGACAAGTCTCAAGAATAAGGATACAGGTGATGTGATGACTAACAGCCAATACACAGTTATGTCAGACAAACCAAAGTGATCTAATGCTGCCCATGACTGTACCTAGGCGCTGGGTCCCCAACCTTATTTATTCACAGAGCTAATGATAAAACATAAATTCCCAAAGTAAACTGGGTTTGCCAGGAATACTTCAATATTGAGTAGACTATTTGCTATCATAAACCTTTACACACCAACTCACAGAATGACTGTCTTCCCAAGAACACTCACTTTTGAACTGTCTTTTTTTAAAACAATCTCTTTGTATATGTTTTTAATTGTAAAATAATGGAAATCTAACTGTGCTCTAAGGGTGGTGTTCTGACAGTACGATGACTTGCTTTGTTACAGTGTTTCTTCTTTTCATTTTTTCTATCCTCACTTTGTATTCCAATTAAAAAAAAAAATCTATGCATTGCTATCCTTTTAGTACCCTTGATTTAAAAAAGGATTATAGGGGCTTCCCCGGTGGCACAGCGGTTGAGCACTGGGTTGTGAAACTGCCCGCAGCCTCTGCAGCACCAGTTCAATCCCTGGCCGCCAGGCGAGAGTCCCGCATGGCGTGCAGACCTCTCCTGCCGCCAGCTGCTCCCCTCAGCAGTGTACTTTCTCAGTCTGCCTGTTCTGCTCTCCCCTCTGGCTCTGGTGAATCCTCTCACCCTCCCACACTTCTGACTGTACTCAGTGCTTGTATAAATAAATAAATCCTTAAAAAAAAACAAAGGATTATGGTTGTCTGATATGTGCAAATTAACTTGAAGTTAAGGATAATCCAACATCTAAGTTTCCCCTAGGAAGAGTTTGCTTGAAATGGAATGATACATTTTTGTCAGATTTCACAAATACCCTCTGGTGGAACTTCAACAAACATCACCTCTTTTGTGAGTTTACTAAGAATACAGTAGACTGTGATTTTTAAAAACATAAATGAAATAGCCATCTCTCCTGTGTGCTTTCTTCACTGTGTTAACCACTGCTGTGTTCAGACTCACTCAGGACTTGGGTGCTTTTGAACTGAACCAAACATCTGTGATAGGACAGGGAATCACAAATTTATGATAGAAGCATCCATGCAGGTGACTGCTAGTGCATGGGCACGGGTTCCCTGGTAAACATACCCTTTCCAAATGTGTACTCTTTGTTGTTGCTGAGCATGGCCTAGACATGAACTTGGTCATTGATCATAATCAGGGAACACTTTGGTACAGAGTAAAGGTAAGATATGAAGATGGAGTAATTTAGAATCTCAGATATTGGGACCAGCAAAGGTGAGTGGTGAAGATGGACTTGACTGTACAAAATGGACTGGTCTTGACCTGTCTATATTGGCATCTGCCATCTACTCTTTTTTTTTAAAAGATCTATTTATTTATGCATACAAGAGCTGGGGTACAGTCCAGAAGGGTGGGGGTGAGAGGATTCACCAGAGACAGAGTGGGGAGCAGAACAGGCATGACTGTAATACACTGCTGAAGGGAGCAGTGGGCGAGACAGGAGAGGTCTGCTGCGCCATGTGGGTAGCTCCATGGCCTGCTGGAGATCGAATTTGTGCTACAGTGGCTGTGGATAGCTTATAGTGCTGTGCTTAATGCCTTGCACCACCAGGGAGTCCCCTGCCATCTACTCTTGCTGACATGTGGTCTGTTGTTCCCTTAAGTCTCTGTTGAATCACCTTCATTCCTTCAGTTTAAGTACACCTTTCTCTATGTGAGCACATGCTGCAGTTCAAATAACATGTTAGGCTAAGAACACATTGAAGATTATGTGATCTTATACTACATTTGGGCAAAATGGCCATGTGGTGCCCCTGAATCATTCTTTGACCGCTTAACTGCCCTCCCAAGCAACAGTTGCAGCCATCAGCTTGTCTCTGGAGTTTCTTATAATTTCTTGGACTCTGGCCTGGAATCGACACACAGGAATGCTTTGTTCTCCCATTTCTGTAAAGTAATATGAGCCTGACACATCTGCACTTGCTGCAGGGCTGTCCTTTTTCAGGAACCTAAAATTTATATTCACTCCTTGCCTCCCCTCTACTTCTCATCCCAACCGGGAATGTTTGTCCAGTGTAGTGGGTGGAATGAGGAGTAAGATAGGAACTTTGGTCTTTAAGTTCTCCTGAATAATGGCTTTTGTTCAATATCAATTGTGTTCTCTAGAAGTTGGAAATTCTAGAGAACAGAAATAGGGAGAATGTTTTCTCAAAATCTGAGTATTTACTTCCCTTTGCTTTAGATGTTTCGCCTTCCTCCAGAAACAACGGGTATAAAAAGATCAGTGCTTTAATGAAGGAAATGGACAAATTACTAAAAGGAAATAAGACTTATGAAAGGCTCATTAGCGTTTCAAAATGTTCAGTTATATGATAACCAAGCAATGAGCTCACTGCCTGGCACACACAGAAATCAATCACTATGGAACTTACTTTTGAGGGAAGAAAAAGTTTATTACCAGAAACAAGACAAGGCTCAAATCTGTCTCCCCAGTGTGGGGGCTAATTATTGGTTTTTATAGGAGTGGATAAAGAAGTAAAGGGTAAGCATGAGGAGACTGTGAACTTGGCAGGTTTTGATTGGTTAAAAATAACCCAATTCATATATGGAGAGTTTTTCTTCCAGGTAATTTTAGCTTCTACGCTGTGGTTTCTTGGTTCAGACTGGCTGAGAATTTAGCTTAAATGAAACACTTCTGTGTCTGCTTGGGCTGTGTGACCTCATACCCCTGTTCCCAAAGCTGGGAAAGCTACCTGGTTGCTCCTCAGGTCCCCTGTTGGTGCCGTATTTCTGGCCAGTATTTGGTCCAAGGGCCCACACAGATTCCTGGCTTCAGGACTGAGACTGTCTCTGACTACTCTTGTTCTCACAGATGCAGTTCAGGATCTGCCCCACCCAACCACATGGATAAGCAAGCCCATCCCACCAGCAGGCAGGCTCCCTGGGGTCCATGTTGGTATAGGGCCAAGGGCTATGCTTGGGGCTACTTCTCTCAAAACAAGCATTACAAAATGACTTCAGAGTGGTTCAGGTATCTGATCTTGGCTTCAATATTCGTGAGTTCTGCAACAAAGTCTCATTAACTAGAACAATAGAGAAACCAAGTTATGTGACTGCACCAGAGATAAGGCTGCTTCATACCATGGTGTTTGCTGATTGCTTCTTGGAAGAAGTGGAATTCCCTTGGATAATGAAGAACAGAGATAATTTCAGCAGGAAGGGTTTTGATAGAGGAGTGAGTGGGAAAGATGTTCTTACTAAAGAGAGTAGCCAGATAAAGAGAAAGAATAAATCTGAGAGGATCTGGACTTGCATGAAAGTAGTTTAGCTAGAATGTTGACAGTATTCTATCTCAAACAGTCTCTGGAGCAGGCTGTGTGGGTTTCAGTTGTAAATCTACCCCTTTCTGACTTTATGACCACAGGTGAATTATCTTCCACCTCTGTGCTATAGGAATATATGTGATATAAACATATGTAGTTAAATAAACACTAATAGGGGGCATCCCTGGTGGCGCAAGGGGTTAAGTCTCAGCACCATGAAGCTATCCACAGTCACTGCAGCACAAGTTCAATCCCTGGCCAGGGAGCTGATCCACATGGCGCAACAGACCTTTCCTATGTCTCCTGCTGCTCCCCTCAGCAGTGTATTTCAGTAGATCCACCTGTTCTGCTTCCCTCTCTGTCTCTGGTGAAACTTTTCATGCCCCACACCTCTGGTCTAGCCCCCAGCTCTTGTATGCATAAATAAATAAATAAATATTTAAAGTAAATCAATACTAATAGGGCTAGATATTATTAGAATTTTGATTTTGATATGGAAAAGAGGAAAAAAAAGCTAAACTATAGAAAGATAACGAGGGCTCTAAATGAGATCAAGAAGGAGCTCACCAGAAAAGGCATGAAAGTTCATTTAGTCAATGCTGCTTAAATTAAAGCGATGATTCGCCTATTCTTTTTTTTTTTTTATAGAGGCATGTTTATTTATTTATTTGTTTTGTTTATACATGCACTGGGTACAGTCAGAAGCGCGGGAGGGTGAGAGAATCCACCAGAGCCAGAGCGGGGAGCAGAGCAGGCAGAAGGACCGAAGTACACTGCTGAGGGGAGCAGCGGGCGGCAGGAGAGGTCTGCGCGCCATGTGGGACCCTCCTCTGGTGGCCGGGGAGCAACCGGGGATCGAACCGGCGCTGCAGAGGCTGCGGGCAGCTTCGCAACCCAGCGCTCAACCACTGCGCCACCGGGGAGGCCCCTGATTCGCCTATTCTTTCGGGTGTGAGAATGAGTGAGGTTTTCATCAGAAATGAAATACTTAGGTCACCATTTCCCCTTAGTGATTCTGAATCGAAAGGCCCAAGGTGTGTTGAGAACCACTGGTGTTTTTAATAAAGTTAATTCTCAGAACTGGGATTAGGTGAGACAGGTGAGCTGCTGAGGGTGCATATTAGGTAGTGTTGGCCCAGAGAGTGTGGAGTGGTAGAAGTGGGTAGGAGAGACAAAAAATCAAGCAAAAAACAAAACAAAACTCAAGGATAACTGAGTAAGTGGTTTATGATATTGAGCGTTGTGTTCTAGGGAAACAAAAGTAGGAAAGATAAAGTGTCATTCTTTATTGGAGAAAGTCTTTTTTCAAGAAGGATCTGGACCTATTCTTTGCGGTCTCCAGTACCCATCTAGACCCATCAGGAATGGCTCCCTCAAAACTCCCTGCTGTAAAGCATTCTGAGTCTCCCTCCCCCTTCAGCAGGAAGTATGTTCTGGAACTTGCTGGCATTGTCTGCAGCAAGTTCAACCAGGAAGAAAGAGGCTTTGTTTCCATCTATTTGCCTCCTCTCCCCTACAGCATACCACATGTTTCAGCTCTTCAACACCTTCCATTAAGGAGTGTACTTGCCAGTGACACAGATGTTCTGTTTTTTTGGAAACTGAAATCCTCCAGTCATTGGAAATTATTTTGTGAGGAAAATCTAAAGGCAAATGGACTGTAAAATATCTCTGAAATGAAAAAGCAGCCTGTAATGCTAAAAAATTTAGAGAAGAGTGATGAATTCTATGATCTCCTTCATATTTATCATGCACAAATATCATAGAATTTTAGAACTGGAAGGGGGCCCTGGTGATCATCTAGCAAAGCAGATATGAAATGAGAGTGAGGCGATGAGTGCAAAGATCATTTAATTATGAAAATCCCCTTTGTAAAAGGAATGATAAAGGGAGAGCCTCTGTTACTATGAAAACAGGGGACCGCGACCGAGGGCTAATCTGTCAGGGCACATGGCAATTAGATGTCTGAAGACAAAAAGAGAGGAGACTAAGGGCAGAGAAGGACAGGAATAAATCAAGAAAATAAATGAGGCAAAAAAAAAAAAAGAAAGCCATAGAGCAGTGGGGTTTGAAGTCAGTTCGATTCTGTTTTATACCACTGCTAATGTGCAAACAGAAGCGCATGCTATTGAGATATTGAGAGCAGGGTGTCTTAAGTGCCTTATGACAGCTGTTTCTTTGAATACACCAAGGAAATGAGTTGCAATTAAAGGCCACTGATTCTGTATTTGGGAGCATTGGAGAATATAGTTTTCTTATTCTTTAGTGGCATTCGCTGGGCAACAGCAAGGCTTCCTTTGAAAGATGTTGACAAAAATAGAACCAACTGTGCATTCTGCAAATGCATATGCATATTTGCTTTGCTTTCTGGTATTTCTGAAAGATCTGTGTTCAGGCTTTTTGTTCCATTATTTACCTGGAGTGGAGTTGGGCTCTTTGGGCAGGCCAGCTTAGTGCAATTCCAGATACTCTCTTGTAAAAGTGGACTTGGTTGCAGGCCCACATAGCTGAGAATCAACATGGGTGTAAATGACGTTAAGTTCACCAATAATCTATCAGTTCTGTTGTTCACAGCATTAACGGCTTTATAACACCAGAAACATATGTCATCAAGCAATGCAACTTCAATGAAAATACAATAGCATACTAAAAAAAATAAAGATGGATTCAGAAGAGTTCAAAGAATCTGTCTCATATACCAAATCTATCAGGAGTGTTGCCAGCTGTAAATGTCTTGAAAATTTAAAACCCAGCAGAGTTTGCCTCTGCAATTATTTTTTCTTTAATATTCATTTGAAGATGTATTTTCTTTTACTTTCCATGGGTATATCACACACAAAATAAAGGATGATTGATTTTTACAATATTTTCATGTATTAAATGGACATGTCAAAAGGTGAAATCATTTTTCCCAATTTGTTTTTATAGTGCTAAAATGCACATAAAATAAAATTTACCACCTTCACTATTTTTCGGTGTGTAGTTCAGTACATTAAATGCATTCACAGTGGTGTGCATCCTTCGCCATCATCTCTAGGATAACTTTTATCTTGTAAAGCTGAAATTTTGCACCCTCTCCATGGTAACACCCCTCCCCCCAGCCCCAGCCCCACCACTGCTGTCTCTATCATTTGCCTACTCTAAGAACCTCTTCTAAGTGGGACCATACAATATTTTTCCTTTTGTTACTGGCTTATTTTACTTAGCATAATGTCTTCAGGGGCATCTGTTTTTTAAAAATTCCAGAAAGTCCTTCCTTTTAAGGCTGAATGACGTCCATTGTATGTATGTACCATGTTTTCTTATTTCATCTGTGGGATGTTTTCACTATCATGAAGAATGCTACTGTGAACATGGATGGACAGTCTTTGAGAACTCTGCTTTGCATTATAAACCCAGAAGTAGAGTTTCTCTGTCATAGGCTAATTCTATTTGTATATATTTGAAGAACTCATCACATTGTCTTCCACAGTGGATATGTCAATTTACAGTGGATATGTCAGTTGTAGTTTACAGTCTATATGTTAGTTTACAGCAGTGCAACAGGCTTTCCAGTTCCTTTTTTTTTTCTTTTTAAATATTGTTTTGGCTATTTGAGATTCCATATGAACTGTGGGATGGGTTTTTCTATTTCTGTAAAAAAAAAAAAAAGACAATAGCATTTTGATAGGACTTCCACTGAATCTATAGGTTACTTCATTGCATGCCCACAAATACTTGCTGTCTCTTCTGTTTTGTTAGATAGCAGCCATCCTAATGGGTGTGAGCTTGTATCTCACTGTGGTTTTGATTTGCTTTTTCCCTACTGATGTGAAACATCTTTTCTTGTATTTATTGGCTATTTGTTTGTCTTCTTTGTAGAAATAGTAACATCTATCAAAGTTCTTCACTCATTTTTGAATCAGGCCTTTATTTTTCTTTTTGAGTTACTTGAGAATATTTCCTCCCTTTCCACTGGTTGCCTTTTCTTTATTGACCATCATCTCTAATCCACAGAATTTTTAATTTTCGTACAGTTCAATTTGTCTATTTTTTTCTTTTCTTACCAGTATATTTGATGTCATATCTAAGACATCACTGCCAAATCCATTTTGTGAAGATTTTGACTTTTTCCTTTCAGAGTTCTATAGTTTTTTTGTCTTGTGTTTAGGTCTTTTATCTATTTTGTCTTTTTTTTTTAATGTGGCATTAATTGAAAATCTAACTTCATTCTTTTGTAAGTGGATATCTAGTTTTTCCAGCATCATGTGTTGGAAAGACTGTCCTTTCCCCATTGAATGATCTTGGCACCCTTGTCAAAAATTATTTCACTATATATATGAGGGTGTATTTCGGGCTTTCTATTTTGTAATCTAGACTGTCTTTTTGCCAGTACCATGCTACTTTGAACATCATAGCTTTGCAGTAAGTTTTGAAATCCAGGAGGGGTATTTTTATTCTTGTTCTTTTTCAATATTGCTTTGGCTATTTGACATTCCATATGAACTGTGGGATGGGTTTTTCTATTTCTGCAAAAAAAGTCATTAAGATTTCGATAGGAGGGCCTCCCCTATCGAAATGGTGGTGCAGTGAGTTGAGCGCCGCACTGTGAAGCTTTCCGCAGCCTCTGCAGTGTGTGTTCAATCCCAGCCGACAGGCAAGGGTCCCCCATGGTGGGGCAGACCTCTCCTGTCGTGCCCGCTGCTCCCCTCAGCATGTATTTCAGTAGATCTACCTGTTCTGCTCCCTGCTCTGTCTCTGGTGAATCCTCTCACTCTCCCAATTCTGGCCTGTAGCCTCATTCTTGTATAAATAAATAAATCTTAAAAAAAAAAAAAGATTTCAATAGGACTTCCACTGAATCTATAGACTAATTCAAATGTCATTTTATAGCAATCTATAGGTGTCACTTAATGGTTCTTTCCTTTCACCTTAACAATATTAAGTCATCCAATACATGGATATTAGTTCTGTTTTCATTTGTTTAGGTATTCTTTTTTGTTGTTGTTGTTTAGGTATTCTTTAATACTTTCAGCATTGCTTGCAGTTTTTGTCATACATCTTTTACCCTTCTAGCTAAATAATGTGAATTCATTTGTGCTTTATAGATATGATCTTAATGGTGGTATCTTGATTTTATAATGTAGACAATGTTTAGGAGGATAGCATAGCATTGCCTCATTTCTGGTCTAATAATTTATGTTAGATTTTGTATAGATGACAAAAGGAAAGATCATTAGGTCACTGAAAAAAAGATCCCAAAGTTAAGATTTTGAAGACATCAAGGTATAATAATCCTAGTTTCCTGAATTCAATTACTACACTTTTAACCTACTGGTGGTCAGTTGAACTCTCAGTCATGGATTTATCCATGTCCAAGTCCCACAAGTAAATTAATAGGAGTGACAATTTATTAATTCATAATATGAATATGTAGAATTTGTGTAACTAGAGTCCAGGACATTATCTTGCTGAAACTCCAAGTTGTGGTTAAAATAGATATGTTATTGGTCTAAAAGCCATGTATTGTGGGATGTTAATTTCATATGTCTGTGACTTGTTTTATATGTCTAGTATATCCTACCTTACTTCCAGTATATCTCCTTCCTGCTTCTGCCTTTTCCTTGAGACAATACAAAGGAAATAAAACTTGAGAGATGACTTATGGTTATTTCCTTTCTATTCTTAGTGGATATGATGTTAACTGCTAAAGGCAAGAAATAGCAGGTAGAACTCAAAGAAAAAATTGACTGTGAAGCTGTCAATCAGTATCACAGCCCAGTGGAAAGCAACCAGTGGGTTTTGGGGCTCAGTAAGAATCAGCCAATCCCTTTCACAGCTCAGCAGCAGGAGAGCCTGGCTGGCGGTCAGCAGCCAACAAAGGGGTGCTGGGATTCCTGGTTAATTTCTACCTGTCTTTCCTTCAGAGTACTATAAAAATAAACAAAATGGTATGTTTTAATATAACTCAAAAATGAATAATAATGATAGAGGAAGTTGTCAGATTAAATAAGTTGTAGAAAATGACTTTAATAATTCAAGGACAGAAAGATAATAATCACTTGTGCTTTTTCACCTTTTCCAGTGGGTTTATTTTCTGTAATAAAGGGAAACTTAATGGAGAGAGTGAGGGTCCATATTTCAGCATGTTGGGACAGTTTCTCCCAAAAGGAATGTTCTTATAATCTAATGGTGATATATTTTGACAATTTACAAGTGTCCTGAAGGTGATTTGTTTGTGAATGTTTAGCACTTTCAATCAGAAAATCACATTATTCCAAAAATCACATTATTCCAAAATTATTTTATCCAAAAGGAAGTCCATTGATTATCTTCACATAGGGGTTGACACACATTTTCTGTGATAGGCCTCTGATATTGTAAACTTAACAATAGGCCACATGTAAACTAATAAGCATGGATGCTTTCCAATATAGTGTGATTTATGGACAATTAAATTTTAATTTCCTATTACTTTAATATGTCATGAAATATTCTTTTGGTGGCTTTTAACCATCTAAAACTGAAAAATGTTCTTAGTTATCAGGTCTTCATCTGATCCAATCAATACAATCAACTTGTTCTCTCAAGATAGTCAAAGCCTAATTCTTCAACTCTGGTCACAGAACTGGAGTTCTGTGCTTGGAGACTTTTCTAGGGGCTTTCCTAAGTCACCATTGTCACCACGATCTTATACTCCACCCATGTGGGAGCTCCTGGCTTCTCCCTGCTCATGCTGTGAAAACCTTTACTTCACACTTGAACAGTCAGGCTAGACTTTGTATACTTCTCCAATCTTCTTTGTTATTTTGTGAGAAGAGATAATCTAGCTCACAAGGTGCTGTGTATATTCACTTATGTGAAGCCTCATGATATAGCTCCCCTCCCTCATTGTGGCAAAGGCCACAACCTCCACTCTACCCAGTGTGTCCCAGCTTGTCTGACACCTCATAGACATAACAGCAGGCAGTTAAAAGACAGAGAGTAGGGCATCCCCTGGATCACCAGATGAGGCCTAATGCCTACTGTGCACAGAGTCTCTGTACCCCAAAGGCATACCCGGACGTTCCTTCCTTTGCAGGAGACCCAATCACTGCTGACAGAAAATAGACCTTATTATTAGGTATGAACAGCTAAGAAGTTTCACCTTTTGTATTTGTTTTGATTCAGCAAAAGTCCTTGTATGAGGCATCATGTAGCATATTGATAGATTATATTATTTTTCCATTTATTGAGTTATAATTGACAAATAAGACGGGAATATGTTTAAAGAATGTCATGTAGTGGTTTGATCCACATATATATCATGAAAGAATTTCCAACATTGAGTTAATCAGCTTATCCTTTGCCTTATATATTCTTTGTGTGTGAGAGAGGATATTTGCTTTCTACACTTGCAGCAGAATGCAGCCACACATTGTAATGTTAATTGCCTATAGCCACCACATTTTATACTATGTCCTCAGTCCTTATTCACCTTATGATTGAAAGTTTGTGCCCTTCTAACATCACCCCACTTCCCCACGCCCAGCCTCTGGCAGCCATCATTCTATTTTCTGCTTCTATGACTTCAACTTTTTAATTTTTAATTTTTGGGGGGAGATTCCACATATAAGTTATTCTATGCAGTATTTGTCTTACTCTGATTTATTGGACTTAGCATACTGCCCTTCAGCTCCATCCATATTGTCACAAATGGCAGGGTTTTCTCATTAAATGTAGAATGATACTTATGTATCACACCCCATTTTCTCTCCATTCATCTGTCAAGAAACACTTAGTCTTTCTCCTAGAAATAAAAAAGGAAGTACAGATATCCCTTTGGAAGAGTGATTTTTTCCCCCCCCTTGGATGCATACCCAGGTGTAGAATTGCTGAGTAAAATGGCAGTTCTATTTGTAATTTCTTGAGACACAGCCATATTATTTTCCATAGTAGTTGCAACAATTTACATTCCTGCCAAACTCCTGACAGGTGACAGGACATCTTATCTTGGGTTTGATTCACATTTCCCTGATAATCAGTGATGCCGAGAGCGCTCTTTCATGTTGCCTTTGAGTCATGTCTATGTCTTCTTCACAAGAATGTTTATTTATATCGTTTGCCCGCTTTTTAATTTGGTCTATTGTTCTAGTGCTATTGAGTTGTACAAGTTTCTGACATCTTTTGGATATTAACTCCTTATTGGATATGTGGTTTGCAAATCTTTTCTTCCATTCCTTAGGTTTAATTTTTATTTTGTTGATGGTTTATTTTTACATGCAGAATAATTTTGATTCGACCTATTTCACTTGTTTATTTTTCCTTTTGTTACTTTTACATTTGCTGTGTTCATAAAATCTATGTCAAGACTAATGTCAAGTTGTTAACTACCTGTTTTTCTTCTAGAAGTTTTGTGGGATTAACTCAGAAACTGGAATATGGGCTTTGTTGAATGACCCCCTCTGCCCCAGCCTGGGTGAACAGACTTAGTGAGTGCTTCTCTGCCTGATTAAACACAGGTATTAAAAGCAAAGATGAACCCCTGCCATTTATAACAACACTGATGGAACTGAGGAGGATGATGCTAAATCAAATAATTCAGAAGGAGGACAAATACTGAATAATTTCATTCATAGAAATTAAAGAAATTGGCCTCCCTAGTGGCGCAAGGGGTTAAGCATAGCACTATGAAGCTATCTGCTGCCTCTGCAGCATGAGTTCAGTCCCCAGCTGGCTAGGGAGCTACCCATATGGTGCAGCAGACCTCTCCTCTCTCACCAACTGCTCCCCTCAGCAGTGTATTTCAGTCAGTCTGCCTGTTCTGTTCCCCAACCTGTCTCTGGTGAATCCTCTCACCCGCCCCATATCCCTGGCCTGTACCCCAGTTCTTGTATGCATAAATAAATAAATCTCAAAAAAAAAAACTAATAGTAGAAAATAAAGAAATTAAGGAACAGGCAAAATTAAACCAAACAAACCTTAGAAATGTGGCTGCAGAGCTGAGTCTTCATAAGGAGGGGCAGGTGTAGGCAGGGAGCAAAGGGGTAAGGGGTTCTAATGTTGTAGGACTATGGGTGCTTTGGTTGTGGGTATGGTGTGGTGACATACATCTGAAAAGGTGTAAACCTATAACCCTAAATCATATGAGTATTGTAAACCAATAAATATGATACAATTCATTCTTGCCCTCTTAGCAACTTGCAACTTGAGGTGATTGAACTAAGCAAAATAAGACAGTAAAAGACAATTTCCAGATGGTTTATCTCATACATGAACTATAAATAACCAAAGCATATGAACTAACAACTCACACAAAACAACTCTTAGAATCTATGAAAAATATAGTAGTTCCCAGTGGGAGAGGACAAGGTGGATGGGAGCGAAAGGTAAATAGTGTCAAATGATAGCATGAAGGGCACTAGAATTTGGGTGAGTGGTGAGGGGAGTCCTCTACATACACAGATGTGAAGATGTATCCCAAAATTTATGTAGTCTGGTGAATCAGTGATAGATGTATAGGTAGATGGGTGGATAGATGAAAGAATGGTAATTAGGGCCTGGAACTTGAGGCACAACCCCTTAAAAACCAGGCCATATAACTTCTTTCATGGAAAGACTGGGCACTGGGTCTGTGTCTCCACACTGAGCCCTGTGAGGAGAGCCAAGGAGCGTGACCACTCATACACTCAACAGCCTTGTCTCATTTGCTACAGTCATATGGTGATAGAGTCAATAAGTGTGGGAACACAAACCCCATTGTATTTCTGAAGTCAGTGTTTTGGATACCCATCTGTCACTTGTGAGCCTTTATAGCTGAGGTAATATGTGTGTTGTCAAACCCATTTATCTCCTCATGGATAAGCTGGGAGTTGGGCATTTCCTCCTGTGGGTACTGTGCTTGGATAAGACTTGTGACAAGAGTGTACCAGACTTTCTAACTCATTTTAATGTTGGTATTTCTCATCTGCCTGTATGAATCACTCAGGTACTTGCCATTGATCTCATAGAGGAAATTTTTTTCATGTGTAGCTGTACTTCAGTGTGTATTTGGGATGAGGGAAATTCAGGGGGCAAATTAAGTCGCCATCTTGGCCTGAAGGCAAAACCTCCAAATAGATTTTTACTTTTACCAGATGTTGACCAGTTTGTTAAAAGGATACAATTAAGAACAGCCAAATTAAAGAGAATCATAGGATGATACATGGATGAGGAGTGGGGACACTCCATCCTCTTGCACTTCCGTGGCTTCACTAGGTGGGTAGCTTTACATGTTGACAGATCACAAAGTCACCAGTAGGTTCTGCGGAAATGGATTCAGCACAGTCCTCTGCAGGACAGAAGTGCACACTTGTGCCCTGCCTCCTAGCATTGACAAATGTGCCCAAGAAAGTCCTAGTTTCACAAAGTAGGAACAGAAAAGCTAGAGCACCGGATCTCCCTGGTAGTGCAAGGAATTAAGCACTACACTAAGGGGCAATCCCAGCCTCTGCAGCATAAGTCCGTTCTATGGCTGGCCAGGGAGCTACCCACATGGCGCAGCCAACGTCTTCTGCCTCACCTGCTGCTCCCCTCAGCAGTGGACTTTGGTCGATCTGCCTGTTCTGTTCCCCGCTCTGTCTCTGGTGAATCCTCTCACCCCGCTGCATCTGTGGCCTGTACCCCAGTTGCATAAATAAATAAATCTTGAAAAAGAAAGGAAAAAAAAAAGAAAGAAAAAAAAAGAAAAACTGGAGCACCAAAGGCACTTTCATTGCAGATGGAGTCATAAATAATAAAGAAAAACCTTTCCCTGAACATGTTAAGATTTAAATTTTTAAATACAAAATCATTTGCTGTAAATTACTTGGGCATTTAATACGCTCTATAAAATGGTATGTTCAATCTATGTAAATCTCCTATTTCTATTATTGTTGGGGAATTGCAAACCATGTTATAATTTAAATAATATACATGCAGGGGTGGGGGGTTCACTCAAACATGTTACATTCATTTTAAGGATTTAAGCTCTTTCACACATATGAACTACAGGTGAAATGATGAAATAAGTAGTCAGAATTTGAATCCACTAATAGCTTGAAGATATTAACATAGAATTTAAATTGACTAGTAAAAATAGGTTGATTAATAACATTTTAATAATTCCCTGAAGAAGTTAAGCTCCTTTGGAGTCCTCACTTTGCCTTTATTGCTTGTATGATCTTTGAAAAGATAGTAAAAACCACTTATGGGTCAATTTCTCAAATTCAAAATGGAACTGATAGTACAAATCCCCTAGGAGTAAAACCAGGTAACCATATGGCATATTATGCATCTAGTTAAGCACTCAATTTTAAATATTAACTGTGAAGTTGGTGGTAGTGGTGATGGTGATGATGATTACAGACATTTGGTTTCAGGGAAAATCAAAACAAGCCACAGAAGTCAAGTAAGATAATACCCATTTTTGCTAAATGTTATTTAGGGGATGTTTATTCCTCTAGTTATTGTTTTGCCCTATTTTCAATGTAAATGGCGCTACCAAAATTATTCACCAGTTGACTAGTACGTGGTTTTGATGATGTAACCTTATTTAAACTTTGTGCTAGGGCCTCCCTGGTGGCACAAGGGGTTAGGACAAAAGCTATGAAGCTCTCCACAGCCACTGCAGCACCAGTTCAATCCCTGGGCAGAGAGCAACCCACGTGGCGCAGCAAACCTCTCCTGGCTTGCCCACTGCCCCTTAGCAGTGTATTTCAGTCAGTCTGCCAATTTTGCTCCCCACTCTGTCTCTGGTGAATCCTCTCATGCTCCACACCTCTGGCCTGTGCCCCAGTTCTTGTATGCATGGATGGATAAATCTTAAAAAACAAAATAAACTTTGTGCTAACCTATTTCATAAAACCATCCCCATATTCAAACAGAGAATACTATTCATTAGTCTTACCGGATGCTTCCATATGCTTAGCATTAATCATTGTTTAGCTGGGCAAACAGGAGTTTGCATTTTATTCTTGATGCCATTAGGGAAATTAGTGTAAATGAGAAATTTCATTCTAAAAAGCCCTCAAATGTACCAAAGGCTTTCACACCTAAATGTTACATGATATCATTTAACATTCTTTTAGTCAGAAGTCACCTTTTTTGTGTAATGTGAGAAAATTTTATAACTTAATTTTTTGTAGAATAATTGCAATGAAGGAAAGTAACAAGAGAATTAAAGCATCGTTTCTTACCATCCAGCATAACTGCTAGGTAGCATGTTGATCCCTATACTGGCATGTTTCTTCCCTAGGAGTATTATATATGTCTGTGTTTTATTAATTTATTGCCACTCAACTCCAAACCTACTCTTCTTAACTTTGCATTTGTGATGCTGTGGTTGAGACTGGGCAAACCAGATCTAACTCTTGCTGGTAGGTCCTGACAACTGGGAGAAGAGGGGAAAAGTGGAAGACGGTAGACTGACAAAGGGAATCCACCCCCCCCCCTTTTTAATGAAGTACAATTGTTTTACATCCTTGTTAACATTTTGGCAGTACAGAATTTCTACCCTCAGGTATGGCTACTGTTGCTACCCCACCATCAAAGCAAGCAAAGTCTAGTTCTCTCCCATAGTCCACTGTGCTCTCCCCACACCTCCACTCTGGCCTCTTCTGGATGCCTCAGATCTGTGGTCAACTTTCAAGAGTTGATTTCAGTATTTGTCTTTTTCTGACCCTTGTTGTCATGTTTCTATATTCCACATATAAGTGAAGCCATCTGGTATTTATTGTGTCTTTCTCTTTCTGACTAACTTTACATAACATAATCCCTTCCAAATCTATCCATGTTGCCACAAATGGCATGTTAATCTTTTTTGATCACTGAGTAGTGTTCTATTGCTTTTTTATATTCTCTTATGAATCTGTTCAACACATCAGGGTTTTATAACCAGCCTAACAGTTGATTCCTGTATCAGTTGACATTTGCTTCCATAGTATTCCCACAATCCCAGAATGAAATGAATGTGTCCTTTTCTGAGGACCATGTGTTCATAAGGATACTAGCACCAAGCAAGGGTACCCACACCCCCACTTCAGAATCTAGGTCCTTGATCTCTGATGAGTCCTGGGCCATTTTAGTCCTGAACATCCAATTTCACCCATTTGTTCCCTCAGACCCAGAGCCTATGGCTACTGGGTAGAGACCTGGGATGTTTGGATGCTGTTCTTAAGGCATAAATTCCCATGAAGGAAAGCATGATCTGAATCAATACTGTACTTGAGAACTAGAATATCTGGTTAAGTATTCTGACAGCCACATTAAGGAAAGTAAAAATAAATAGGTGAAGTTATTTTTTTTAAGTCTGTGGAAGCTTGATTTTTTTCCCCTTCATCAACATCCCTTATATACTCTTGAACCTTTCTTTATTCTTTGCCCCTCATTTTTAACCTCAGAATCCTCACTGCCTTTATGAGTATCCAAGAGTATTCATAAGTATTTTTCTTTAAACCATCTACTATGTAAATGTCTAATGTTTGTTTTTTATCATTCGCTAGAACTCCCTGCAATTTGCAATAAATAGCAATGTTTGTCTTTCCTGATGATGAATAAATAATATCCCACTGTGTATATCAGATCCTCTTCTTGATCTCATCCTCCATCAGTGGGCACTTAGGTTGCTTTTGTATCTTAATGATTATAATAAAATGATTGCAATAAACATGGTAGAGCATTTTTAAATTTGAGTTGATGGTTTTACATTCTTTGGAAAGATGCCCAATAGTGAGATTGCTGGGTCATACAGTATTTCCATTTTTAGTTTTTTAAGGTAAATCTGAATTGCTTTCCATAATGACTACAGCAGTTTACATTTCAGCCAACAGTATACTACGGCTCATCTTTGTCCACATCCCCTCTAGGATAATTTGTTGTGGGTCTTTCAAATATGTGCCTTTCTCATAGGTGGGAGATGACTTAACCCTGTAAATATTTTACCCCATTCAATAGGATGTATTTTAGTCTACTTATATTTTCTTTTACCATGTAAAAGCATTTCTTTTTGCGATAATCCAATTGTTGTTTTTGTTTTTACTTACCTTGTTGTAGGGATTAAATTCCCAAAAATATCTGTATCATTGATGTCATGGAACATATCACCAATGTTTTCTTATATATATTTTATTGTTTCAGGTCTTATATCAAAATCTTTAATCCATTTGGAGTTTATTTTTGTGTATGGGTAAGAGAGGCATTCTTTCACATGTGATCTTCCCATTTTCCCAACACCATCTTTAAAGAGACTTCTCCTATTCTCTAGTGCCCTATATCTCTTGAACTACTTCCATATATTAAAGTCTATTGGGGCCTCCCCGGTGGCGCAGCGGTTGAGCGCTGGGTTGCGAAGCTGCCCGCAGCCTCTGCAGCGCTGGTTCGATTCCCAGCTGCTCCCCAGCAACCAGAGGAGGGTTCCACATGGCGCGCAGACCTCTCCTGCTGCCCGCTGCTCCCCTCAGCAGTGTACTTCAGTCCTTCGCCTGCTCTGCTCCCTGCTCTGCCTCTGGTGAATTCTCTCACCTTCCCGCGCTTCTGACTGTACCCAGTGCTTGTATAAATAAATAAATCTTTAAAAAATAAAGAAAAGAAAAAAGTTTATTAAAAAATAAAGGAAATATATATTTTTAATTTATTCATTGGTTCTTCGGTTACGCCAGGATTATTTAGTAGCATGTTGTTTAGTTGCCACCTATTTGTGTTTTTTCCAGCTTTCTTTTGGGGATTGATTTCTAGTTTGCTACCCCTGTGATCAGAGAAAGTGCTTGATTGATATGATTTTACTCTTCATGAATTTATTGACATTTGTTTTGTGACCCAACATGTGGTCAATACTCAAGAATGTTCCTTGTACAATTGAGAAGAATGTGTTCTCAGCTTTTTGTGGGTGGAGAGCCCTGTAAATGTCTATTAAGCCCATCTGGTCTCATTCCTCATTTAAGGCTGTTGTGTCTTTGTTGATTTTCTGTCTGGTTCATCCATCCACTGATATAAGTAAGGTGTTGATATTCTCATCTCACTTATATATGTAATACAGAGAAATAAAGCAAGGGAACAGGCAAAACTAAGTAATGACAGACCTCTGGAATTTGACTGTAGAACTGAGCCTCCCAGAGGGGCATGGGGCAGCCAATGGACTGGTAGAGCACTATTGGTGCTGAAGATGTAAGTCACTACAATAAATATACCACCAAAACATATAGAGTGTTGTAAACAACTGTTAGCTCAACAACACCACCAAAAAACAAAAACATTGATGGCCTTGACTGTATGCCCACATGTAGAGATGATCATCAGCTTTTCATTAGGTTTCCATCTTGTGTTTGAATAGTATTCATAAGCCCTTCACAGACCAAGTGCAGACTTTATGCCTCAGCAGAAGTACAGACATGTCAGGCCATAATAAGATGCTGCTGCCCACCAGACCACTGGTCAGATGTTCCAGTGTCACAGCCTGTGCACATCACAATTTATGTGTAATAGTATAGACTTTGTTGATCTCAAATAAAGGCAGTTATTTCATAAACAAAGAGGATTTATTCAGGAAACAAACAACAGAAAAGAGGTGGGTAGAGTCCCTGCATAGAGAGCCATCAACACTTGCCCTCAGACGCCTCTCTGTTCTTGTACCACCCTTAGAGCCTCTGCAAGGGGAGACAGTGGGAGGCTGTTATGCCCCAAGGTATGCTGGGTTATGTAGTTTGCTGATATGCACAGATGTGGGCTATCTCTAGAATTATTTAAATAGGATTCTGAATACTAATTTTTGTAGCATTTAGTCCTCATTTTATACAAATGGAGGAAAAGAATGCTACAAGTTTTGCTATCAAACTATACCTTGTTGGTCTTGAATTTAATATAATCTTGGGAAAATTTGGAGAAAACTGAAGATGATGTACTGTTCACCATGAGTGGCTCCTTTATCTTAAGCCAGTCAACATGTGCTTTATGAGGAAAAAGAACAAAGAATTAGCACTCCAAATGCTAGGAACATATTATTGAAGACTATGTCTGAAAGACTAGATATAATTATAAATATAATACATATTTTAATTCTCTGGGAATTAAACCTGCGTCAGAACACCTAATTATGGCTGAATGAGTTCCTCAGATTTAACATCTTAAATACATTTTGCATTTATCGAAGAAACTTTCCACAGATATTTTTTTTTATTAAAAGGGCATATGGGTTGTGTAATGTTGCCCTTAATCTATTATGCACAATTCCACATGCCATTAATCATTCACCCAATAAAAGGTTCTTAATAGTCATTTGTTTAAATTACACTCCATTGTCAGATGTTTCTATTGTTTCTAATGTAAAAATAAAAGCTTTTAAAGCTTTTGTAGTTAAATCTTTGCATACATCCTTAATGATTCCCTTTAAAAATTTCCCCTAAAAGAGCAGTTGAGGGCTCATGATGGATATCCTTCTTCACCTTGGGCTGTGCACTGCCAACCTGCCCTCCAGACCATCCCAGTGACAACTCTGCTAGCAATAAATAGGGACATGCATTTTCCAGTGCTCACTAATTAATTTGAAACAACAAGATAAAGAGTAGAAAACATTATCTCACCTAATTCACAGCACTCTTGTTAATATTGTTTAATCATCTGTTGAATTACTGTTTGTTCCCACATATTAAATCTCCATTAATCATATAGAGTTGAATCATTTTCATTTCCATTTTCTTTTTTGGTAAATGGCTTGGCGTTTATGGTTGTACTAATGTTGAAAGAGCCAAAGAGTAAAAGTAATTAATCAGAAAGAGTAAGAAAGCAAGTCCAAGCAAAAGAATGAAGCACCTTATTGTCCCATGAACTTTAAGCCAAAAGTGATGAGAAATTGTGCTTTGTATTTGTCCTCTTGCCTGCAAATCTCAATTAAATGTAATTTTTGTGCATGTTTACTTGTACATGTTGTTTTGCTAGGTTCTCTTTCTCTTTGGTTCATTCTTAAATAATTCCTTTATTTTACCCCCAAGACCCAGTCGAGACAGAAGGGAGACAGAGGAGGAGTATCATAGTGCATGTTGGCTGCTACAACAAAATGCCAGAGTCTGGGTGGCTTACAAACAACAGAAATTGATAGCCCCTCTGTTCTGAGGACTGAAGTCCAAGATCAGGTTACATTTTCTAGGGAGAGCTCTCTCCCTGGTTCCTATTTGACTCTTTGGACTGTACTTCTGTGTGATAGAAGGAAAGGGGCAAGTTTTTTTTTTTCTTTTTCTTTTAAGAGCCTTAATTCTCTTTAGTGGGGATTCACTCTGCTGACTCAAGTACCTCACAAAGGCCCCCCTTCTGAATCTTCATCATCTTCAGGGATTAGGATTTCAACATACACATTTGGGGAAGCAAGGAGCAAGGGAGAGGGAGAGAGGAAAGAAGGACCAAAACCCCCAATATCTTGGCATTTATTTCTTCCCTCCACACCAATGTCCCCACCTATGTTCCCTTATATTCCCTGTTAAATATGAAGGAAATATTAAAATTCAAATAGGCATTTCCTATGTCATGAATGGCACCATCTGTTCTTTTCTGTTTTACAACTGTTTATTCTTGCATTCATTCTTGGGCTGTGTGTGTGTGTGTGTGTGTGTGTGTGTGTAAGAAACAAAGGCAGCTCTAGGAGGAGCCTTGCAATCAAGACAGATGCAGACATACATAAGTCGCATAGGAGTTCTTGGAACAGGTCCAAATAGAAACTTGGCCTTGGTGCCATTGTGTAAATTGTGTGTAGATGATTGTTTTTTGTATTTCTATTAGAAATAAATTTTAACGTTCTCTTCTTATTCAGTAATAGTAATTTACTCAGTCTTTGGATGGTAAGACGATGCATTAGACACTTTACATTTATTCATTTCATATAATTTTTCAACAGTCTGATGAAATAGGTCCTATTATACCCTGTGCTGTGTTGATAAGATCTTTGAAGTTTGGGTTGCCTGCTGATGTAGTGAGTAAGTGTTGATGGGATCTGGCTCTAGCATCTGCATTTGTCCTTTGCCCTGTTTCCTTCCAGAATGTCTTTGTTGACCATGGCCCTCCACATAAGAAAGAATTAGATGCTTCCTTTTGCTTGTTTATTGAAGGATCAAATAGTAAACATACTTCTTAAGTTCTTTAGTTTTTTTTTTTTATTTATTGAGGTAACATTGGTTGACAACACTGTACATGATTTAGGGGTACAGGTACATACCTCTTCAGATCTATGTTACCACCCCACTCCCACCACCAAAATCCTAATAATCTTCCACCATGTCCACTGGGTCCCCTTACCCCTTTATTCCTATCACCCTCCCCCTCTGGTAGATTCAGTTCTGCAGCTGGAATTCTAGGGTTTGTTTTTTTCTTAAAGATTCTATTTATTTATCTATCTATCTATCTATCTATCTATCTATCTATCTATCTATCTATCTATCTATTTATTTAGTACCCCGGCCAAATGTGTGGGAGGGTGAGAGGATTCACCAGAGACAGAGCAGGGAACAGAACAGAACAGCAGGCAGACTGATGAAATACAACTGCTGAGGGGAGCAGCGGGCATGACAGGAGAGATCTGCTGCAACATGTGGGGCCCTCACTGGCTGGCCAGGATTGAACCGGTGCTGCAGAGGCTGTGGACAGCTTCACAGTGCAGTGCTCAACTGCCTGTGCCACCAGGGGAGGCCCGGGTTTATTTTGTTTTAATATCATCTGCTCTTTGTTTTGTTTCTTCATATTCCACCTATAAGTGAAATAATTTGGTATTTGTCTTTCTCCTCCTAACTTATTTCATTAAGCACCATCCCTTCTAGTTCCATCCACATTGTCACAGATAGAAAGAAGAAAAATACATATGTATTTCACATAACTGAGTAGTCTCCCGTTTTATGTATAGGCAATGTTTTTGTAATCTACTTGTCTGTCCTTGGGCACTTAGGTTGTTTCCACAGAGTGCCTGCTGTATAATAATGTTGCAGTGAACATCAGAGTGCACATGTCCTTTCAAATTGGTGTTTTTGCATTCTGTGGGTAGATACCTAGGAGTAGAATTGCTGGATCCTATGGTAGATCTATTTTAAATATTTTAAGAAACCCCCACACTGTTTTCCAAAGGAACTAGACCAGTCTGCATTTCCACCAACAGTACAGAAGGGATCCTTTATCTCCACATCCTGGCCAACACATGTCATTCCCGGCTTTCTTACTTTTAATGACCATTATTAGGAATTGTCTCACAAGGTCCTTTTTATTTGAGGTGTACCAATTTATTTGAGGTTCATCATTTTAGACACTTAAAGTTTCATTAGACAGATGCACATGTCTTCACTTTCACAGTGGCTACTGCTGATGTTGAATGAACATGCGAGGTGTCTCATGTCAACATGCAAGTGTAACCATTGGAGGCTTGGGTTAGAAGCCCACCATTTAAAGGGAAACCATAGTCCATTAGTAAATTTGACAATGTCACAGAACTGTGACAATTGCAGATGAGCCTAGTTTGTATTGAGTATGTTCTAAGGGGAAAATATGTTACTAAATCAAATCAGTGCTTCATGCTGCAGGAGGAAGAAGAAAAGCCTATAGTTACCAAGGTTTGCTTTTTTTTTTTTTTTTTTTTTAATCTAATAAGTGCTTTATCACTTTCAGTTTTCTCAGCTAGAGCTGGGGTTGTTTGGGAGTTATTATGAGATTTTAAAGAATGCTGAGTTTTTGATCTTGTCAGGACTGAAACTGCTTTATAAATGTCAGAGTTGGTGTGTAGGAATCTGGGACACTGAGCCAGTGTGTACCCTGTGAGTCAGCTAATGACGCCACAAGAGGACAGCCAAGGGGCCACGCCTGGCATGGTCCTGACTTTGAAACAGATCCTGGATCTGCTCAGTGAAAGAATTTCATGTTGTTGTGGAATTGAAAGCAAGCATCAGGTTTAAATTAACTTATTCTAGGTACTGCCTGTTTATAATCTTATAGGCCTTATAAGCATGGCTAATGTTCTGGTTGCTTCTTCCTTTGGGGAAAACATTGCATGGATTTTTTCTTCCTTACTGTGAAAATGATCTCCCAAATATGAGCCCACAGAATGCTTATCTCCTCCTGGTTTATTTCCTTATAATGGATTGTTATTTTTTTTTAAGATTTATTTTTATTTATTTGTGCATACAAGAACTGGGGTCCAGGCTAGAGGTGTGGGGGATGAGAGGATTCACCAGAGACAGAGTGGGGAGCAGAACAGGCAGATCTACTGAAGTACGTTGTTGAGGGGAGCAGCGAGTGAGACAGGAGAGCTCCCTGGCCAGGAATCAAACTCATGCCACATTGACTTATGATAGCTTGATAGTGCTGAGCCTTTAACCCCTGCATCACCAGGGAGGCCCCATGGGTTGTTATTGTTTATTAGCCAGAATTTAGTAACATTCTTAGTTTAATCTCTGGCAATAGTAGCCTTAAAAGAAGTACTTGCTCATGGAATGAATGTAAACCACATTGGCTTGCAGTTTTCAGTCCACCAGGATTGTTCTCTTGTTGCCTGCATGGCCTTTGACTTTTAATTGAATGTGAGTTTTATTATGGCCCTGGAGTTCATTGAAAGAGGTACAAGGCTAATGATAAACAGTTGGATTTGGAGTTTGTTTTTAGTGCTGAGATACCTTCATGCTCAATGATCAAACCAAAGCCGTAAGGAAACATTCATGTTGAAAGAACACTTTGAAGTCTCTTCTAAAACATTCCACTCAGAGAACAGGGTGGTGGATCAACAAAGAATACAGTAACAGTTTCCAGGTTTTAAAGATGCCACTGGTTGCTTCATGCAGGGTCTCAAGGGGTGTCAGGGTATGGATTCCATTAGGAGTACTAGATGTCTCCATAGATAATACAGTGGAATAGCAGGTGGTTATTTATTTGTTTTTCATTAAAATGATCATAGTTTGAAAGTGATTGGCTTTAATGCAAGTGTGCACGGGCCAAGACATGCTCTACTAGCTTTTTATATGCTTCATACTCAGTAACAGTTTTTTCCAAAATAATGTGTACTGCTAAACACTGGTTAGAACTGTTTTGTTTTTTTTTTAAGATTTATTTATTTATGCATACAAGAGCTGGGGTATAGGCCAGGTGAGTGGGGGGTAAGAGGATTCAGCAGAGACAGAGTGGGGAACAGAACAGGCAGAATGACTGAATACACTGCTGAGTGGAGCAGCGGGTGAGTCAGGAGAGTCTGCTGTGCCATGTGGGTTTCTCCCTGGCTGGGGATCGAACTCGTGCTGTAGTGGTTATGGATAGCTTTGTAGGTTGCACCTTAACCTCTTGCTCCACCAGGGAGGCCTAGAACTGTTTTAATGAATGAATTCCATAAAAAGTAGAGCCTGGTCAAGAAAGTTTGAGAAATAATAGATCTAACAAAATATGTTTTAGAGATGACCCCTGGGGAAACCACTCTGATTTTGATTGTCAATTTATATATATATATATATATATATATATATATATATATATATATATACACACACACACACATATATATAAAATTCATTTTTATGTCTTTTTTTTAAAGATTTATTTATTGGGCCTCCCTGGAGGTGCAAGGGGTTAAGCATCACACTATGAAGCAATCCACAGCCTCTGCAAGATGAGTTCCATACCCGGCCAGCCAGGGAACAACCCACATGGCACAGCAGACCTTTCCTGACATGCCTGCTGCTCCCCTCAGCAGTTTACTTCGGTCAGTCTGCCTGTTCTGATCCCCACTCTGTCTCTGGTGAATCCTCTTACCCCCCAAATATCTGGCCTATACCCCAGCTCTTGTATGCATAAATAAATAAATCTTAAAAAAATAAAATAAAAGATTTATTTGTTTATGCATACAAGAACTGGGGTGTAAGCCAGAAGTATGGGATGTGAGAGGATTCATCCCAGAGATTGAGTAGCAGAACAGGCAGATGTACTGAAATACACTGTTGAGGAGAGCAGTGGGCAAAGCAGGAGAAGTCTGCTGTGCCATGTGGGTAGAAGTCTGCTGGCCGGCTGGGAATCAAACTCATGCTGTGGTGGCTGGCAGTAGCTTGATAATGCTGTCTTTAACTGCTGTGTCACCAGGGAGGCCACATTTTTTGTTTCTTCTGTGGCATCCCTTCTACCATTTGTTTAATTATATTGTCTATATTCTCTCTTCACAAAGCACCATTTGGAGATCAAGCCTGGATTGTAGGTATGTTGAATTTAAATATTTCTAGATCACTAAGATGACAAGGACTACAGTGTCATTGTCTCCTGCTGACTACACAAATAGGGAAGTACAAAGCAGTAGTCTAGAATGGTACTTTGACAGCTGGCATTGATAAGGGCCAGCCTCAAAGGGACAGTTCTTGAGACATTTCCATTATTGTTTGTGAGACTGTACAGATATAAATTCTGGGATTATATCTTTAGAGGATTTATGTCCTGGTCATTCACTTAACTAGTCATCTACATTTATTGCACTTTATGTCTCAGAAATGTAGGTGGTGAAATGTATCTCTGCCCCCATATGATTCTTGAACTCTTTTGAGTAATAGAGAGTTTAAGAGGACTTTGGGCTGGAAATGAGCTTTCTATTTTATCCATTAGAATTCCAAAAGGCCAAATTGTGAAATAACATGCCCATGATCACAGTTAAGTAGTGTAGAAAATAAGAGCCAGATATTTGGATTCTGTCCCAGTGTTCCATCTAGTAATATAACATTATAAACATGGGAGTATATATTTTTAAACTTATGCTTATGTTTGTATGACTAGAAATAGAAATCTCTCCAAGTTGGAAACTGCATTGAGTAATATCCCCAGATGCATTTTTAAATCCAGGCTTTGCATGCTTCTCATGTTCTGAATACTATTTAGTGTTTTGAAGACTAAGCCCCATAGAGTTTATATTCTAGCAGCTTCCATATACTTACCACTATAGACTTAAATCTCATGACTTACATTGATGGTTGATGAATATACCCGTAAAAGCAAAAACTAGTTTGTGAAAGTTGTTATTCCATTTTATGGTTAATTCTGATCCTAGTTTACTAGGTCATGGGTTCTATGGTGGATTTTTACTCCTGAACACTGTTATCAAGCCTGTATCACTAGTAGAAAAACACACTCAAGAGTGAAGAGTTTAACTTCTAATATGGGATGGTCAACAGAGTTTTCATTTTTCTTTTTCATTTTTCTTATTTTTATAATTTTTACATAGAAGAACTGGGGTGTAGGCCAGAGGTGCAGGGGGTGAGAGGATTCACCAGACAGATTTGGGAGTAGAATAGGAAGATCTACTGAAATACACTGTTAAGTGTCACAGCAGGCAAGACAGGAGAGGTCTGCTGCAACCACATGTGGGTGAGCTCCCTGGCTGGGGATCAAACTCAGCCTGTATTGGTAATAGCGTTGACTTTAACCCTTAGGCCAGTAGGGAGGCCCAACAGAGAGTTTCCTGTTATGTAGTCAGAATTAAATTGTCATTTTCAAAAGATGGTTATGTGATGATTTTATAACATGTGAATCAGATGGAGATCAGTAAAAATTTTTTGATGGTTGTAATGTGTGTGACCATATCCTATACATGGCAGGTGACATAAATATGAATATGACCTCAGATATCTTATTTAAAGTAATTTTCTCAAGGAGGTAACCCATACCATATGAACAAGAGCTGTTCCTGGACTGAGAGTACTTGATTACATGACAAGTGGATGGTATAGACAGTGAATCAAATTTAATTCCCTGTATTATTAAACCTCCTGCATATGCATGTGTGTGTATATCATCTGGGCAACTCAAATCAGAACCCTGAACCCACAGTTTCTTCATCTGAGAAAAGGGAATAATAGCAGTAACTTTCTTGTGGAACTGTCGCGAAGAAATGTTCAATTAGGCAAATGTTCACACGTGACATGTTGGGTGTCTACCTTCGGTTTGTTTTATATCACCCAAGGAACTTGGAGTGGGGGAAACAAGATCTCAGTGCAATGGCAAGGTCCAGTTTATAAAACCCCTTTAAAAATCAGTGGTATGGCTTTATAATGAAGGTGCAAGTTTTTGTAAGATGTGTTGATGTAGGAATAGAAATAAGTACTTCTAATATTGTGATCTCGGGACATGGGAATGCTGAATCCAGAGAGATTGGTCACTTATGTTTAATCATATATAGAAATTTTACTGTGGTCACTTGTTCTGCCCTCATCATAGCAGGATATAAATCCAAGCTCTTAATGCTTACATGGAATAGACTGTTCAGAACTTCTGTACAACAGATTTCCCCAGTTGGCCTCGCTGCTTTCTTTCCAAAGTCTTGGATTCTAAGGGCTTCTCTATGAACTTTCATCATATTCCTTTGGTAGTTAGACCACTAGTGACAGGGATCTTAGGTTGAAAGAAACAGAGACTCATGAATTCAAGCTACATTTGGAGTAAAAATGGTGTAACACAGACTGAGAGCTGAGCTCGTGTCATTTGCAGCAACATGGATGAGTTGGAAGAGATTATGCTAAGTAAAATAAGTCAGAAGGAGAAGGATAAATACCAGATGGTGTCACTAATATTTGCAATATAGAGAAACCAAACTAAGAACCAGAGATAGAAAACCTTAAAAGCTAACACTTGAAAACTGAGTATGGATCTGAAGCATCGAAAGTGGGAGAAATAAGAATAAAGAGGCAAGGTCGCAGAGAGGACTACAGTGGTGGTCTGTGGGATACAGTGGTGGGTGCCCTGTGGTGGCGATACTTAATGGGGAGAATCCCAATGGTATTACATTTAAAAGCATCAATTAAAATTATTATAAAAAAAAGAAATGTTATGTGTAGATCAGGCTAATTTAGGGCAGACTTTCTGCTGAAGGCTAGAACACAAAGTTTGAAAGGTTGGATGGAGCTGGATGGTTAGGACTTTGGGAGATATCCATACAGGTACCATTGTACAAAATACTGTTCTACTGTAATGTCAGAAATCTACTGAGAATAAATATTCATAAATTTTACTTGTGTTTGATATCTATGAGTTTCCTAAAGAATGTACAGGATGCTCTAGATGTTTGTGTCTTCTCAGGCTAACTGGAGTATACTTCTCATTAGGGAGACAAGGGGTTCACCTCTACACTCAATGAAACACAACAAAATATTAAAATTCTTGAAATATGGTCCTTTCTAGCTTCAATAAACCCTAATCTTCCTGTGTGTGGATGAGGATGTATCTTATGTGGGGAGAATCAATGGACTAGGGTTAGTGGCACTCTAGTCCTAGCTCAATTATGGATGAGATGTTAAGCATGGGTTCGTGCTTAACCTTTTCCACATAGGTTTTTCTCCCCATTTGTTCAAAGGAACAAATGCCCTGTCCTGCCCTGTTTTGTTGAGTCATTGTGAAGCTTATATTAGGTTAATGTATGAAATTCCTTTGAGAGCCTAGAGAAGTGACTTCTGTCTGTATGTGTGTGCATAAATAGACTTCTGTCTGTATACATGTGCATAAATAGGGTATAATTATAAGGTAATTTGGGTCAATGTTCCATGATTTCTCAGTACAGTTGAATTATCTTAAAAAACTTGATCTTGTGACACAGCAATGATTGAATGGGCTGTTATTCAAAAACTTAGCTCCAGTAAAAATTTCTACTAAAATAAAACAGAACAATAAATGGCAAAATAGGAACAATAACATCTAGTATTTAGTGACTGTTTACTATTTGTGAGAAACTTGATGATATTTTTTAATTAATGACTTCTCTGTTTTGCCCAGTTAGTGATGTCCATGCATTTTTATTCTATAAACTTATTTAAGGATAATTTTAGATTTCTAGAAAAATTGTGATGCTAGTATTTCCCACATCCATTTTACCTTATTTTGTACATTTTTTCATTAATTCTTAGAAAAACCCACCTGTAAGATGAATATTGTGATCTTGTTATTGATACACATTAAGTGAACTTAAAATTTCATTCTAGTTATTTTTGTCCTTAGACTATTTCTCGCCAAGAAAGTTCCTTGGTTTAACTACATTTTTATGTGTAGTTATGTTATCTATTTAATATGGTGTTATGTCTGTTTGCTTATTAACTTTTAAATTAGGTATGGCTTTTTATCCTTTTTGATTTACGTTTTTTGAAAATAAAAATATTTTATGTTTAAAATTATATGAAAGAAAAATCACAATACCATCTTTATTTTTTTCTACCTTGTTTCTATACACCCACCAGTAACCATACTAGTATTTTCTGATTTATCAATAGTGTGTACATGCAAACACACACATAAATATTTACACACATATTCATATGTATAATCATGTTCGTGTGTGTGCGTTAATATCTACTCTAATTTATCCAAAATTTTACTCAAAATGTGAACTTGATAGACATTCTTTCACATCTTGGATATCAATCTACGTTTGTTCATAAAGATGTTCTTTTTTTCTTTTGTATGGCTATATAATACTCCAACATGTGAATATAGTATATTCACTCAGGCTTCTATAGCTAGGCATTTCAGTTTTTGGTGTCACAATTAATGCCACTATAAATATGCCACTAGGTTTTGTTCATATTTTTTAATTCCTATGAAATTTTATTTTTTGTAAATTCCTAGATTTCTGGGTTATAAGGTGAACACAAAGTTTTGTTAGATTTTTCTAATTTCTTCTCCATTGTAAGTGAATGCACTACAACTAACAAGGTATGAGGTTACCTCTTTTCCTGCAGCCCATTCAATATAATATGTGGTTAGGCACTTAAATATGGCCAGCCTAATAAGTAGTTAATACATTTTTTTAAATTAATACAAGTTGAGCTGATTAAATTGGTGTAAGAAGCCCTTTAGAATTTTTTTTTTTGATTCAAGTAGAGGACATTTTTACATTTAACTGATTAAGTGTAATAGGTGTTATAGCATAAAGCACATAAATATATTACCAAGTGGAGCACTCTTTTTTATTTTGTTTTGTTTTGTTTTGTTTTGTTTTTAACCAACAAAGGTGCCATGTTATATTCCCTGGATTCTGGAAAGATATATTTTCTTCTTTTTTTTTTTAAGATTTATTTATTTCTACAAACACTGGGTACAGTCAGAAGCGCGGGAGGGTGAGAGAATTCACTAGAGACAGAGTGGGGAACAGAACAGGCAGACTTATGAAATATGCTGCTGAAGGGAGCAGCGGGTGGCAGGAGAGGCCTGCGTGCCATGTGGGGCACTCGCTGGTGCCCGGGGATCGAACCGGTGCTGCAGAGGCTGTGGGCAGCTTCTTAGCCCAGCGCTCAACCACTGCGCCACCGGGGAGGCCCTATATTTTCTTTTTCTGTACATTTGACCTCATGTTCACAGTGCTCCATTATCAGGATGATTGAAGGATAAGACTGAAATTCAAATGTTTATTCTATCAAATAGATTTTAATAAAACATATTTATATTGGGGAACTAAGCCTGGGAGCTTGCCAACTGTGTTTTAGTTGAAATGTGTTTAGAGAGGTTGATACAGATCAGATAAACACCTCCCTGCAGATGCTGTTTGAAGATTTTAGTTTCAACTAGTTTAACAAAGATAAAAAGTGAGCTGAATAGCTTGGCATGATCCTTTTACTCTTGATCAGGGATCTTTTAACCCTCACCCTCATGACTTCAAAATGCTTGCTACTCAATCAATATGATTTTAAGAAAAAAATAAATTATAAAATCAGTAAAATAGCAAGGAAGTTTGTCTTAGCACCATTCTTTTTTTTATATTTTTTAATGATTTTTTTAAAGATTTATTTATTTATTTATTTATACAAGCACTGGGGTACAGTCAGAAGCATGGGAGGGTGAGAGAATTCACCAGAGCCTGAGCGGAGAGCAGAACAGGCAGACTTACAAAGTGCACTGCTGAGAGGAGCAGCGGGCGGCAGAAGAGGTCTGTGCGCCATGTGGAACCCTCACTCAGCAGCCAGGGATCGAACGGGTGATACAGAGGCTGTGGGCAGCTTTGCAACCCAGTACTCAACCGCTGTGCCACCGGGGAGGTCCCCTAGCACGATTCTTTATAACCTAAAACAAGTCATTTTCTATTTCTGGATGTTAAGTTTTCATTCCTCTAGAACGAGCAGCTTGGACTAGTTGATCTTTAGTTTCCTTTCGAGTTGAGGTGTTTTCTTGACTCTAATTATGCTATTAATCCTGATCGTCTACATTTAAGCCATACCACTTCCTTAGGGACTATCTAGGTAAACATAACTAGCTTATTCTCAAGCTTTCCACTTCTTTCCTAAAAGTATTATTTGACTATCAATTGCACATAGTTTATTGAGTATTATGTACCATAGATGTTTGAGAATTTTGAGATAAAGAGGCTACAATTTACCTAAAATCACAGGTAAAACCAAAAGTACAGAGAGAAAAATAACTATTGACTTATCTCTCTGCATTTGTTGTGCTTATCACTATAGCAACTGACCTTGATATGGGCTTTTTTTCTGTATTGTTCAGAAAAAAAGAAGAGTGAACTGAGAGACAAAAGTGGCTGGTGTATTTATGGATATTCTTTTATTTTTTAAAGCATCATTTCTGAGAATCCTTTATGTAAGACTGTTTTTAGATATAAAAATTTTGGACACAAAATTCAATATTATTGATAAGCCTGTGTTCTGACTTCGGAGATTTTAAATATAAATATGTAAGAATTGCAAGTATAAGTTCCAAAATATAATTTATAATGACTGTTAGGGAATACTTGGAATAGGTGGACTTCACTTACGAAGGTGCAAGATGTTCCCAAGCAGGATAACAATTTTGATGCAATAGTTGATGTGAATTGATCTATTTCTCAATAGACTGAAGCTCCAGTTTTCCTTGCTTTAAGAGTTTGTCCATGAAGTGACCTATAGAAAGTAAACACAGTACACCTCAGGCCAAGTCTAGATTTTAGCTATAATGTTTTGATGAAATACTCAAAATGAGGTCATTCGTGACAGGTGATTCGTAGTTCCTGTAATTTCCTCTCTGTCTGCTACCTTTTGGAGTTGACTGATAAAGCTATCATTCTGGCATAGGAAAGATTACATGCACTTTGCTTTATCACTCTGGAGAGCTACCAGCAGATGTGGGTGACTTAGGTGTATCTGTCAGTCATTCATTGAATGTGGGTCTCCTGATTCAATATTGAAGGTGTTGATTGGACTCCATGTCTTCTGTCTCATTATACCTGACAGCCTCTATACCAACAGCCATCCATGTGCCTTAAAATGTTAAACAATTAGGACTTCCCTGGTAGCACAAGGGGTTAAGTGACAGCACTCTGAAACTGTGGTGGATGCAGCCACTGCAGCACAAATTTAATCACTGGCACGAGTTCAGTCCCTGGCCAGGGAGGTAACCCACATGGTGCAGCAGACCTCTCCTGTTCATCCACTGCTCCCCTCAGGAGTGTATTTCAGTCAATCGGCCTGTTCTGAAGATTGTTATATGTTATATGTTATTGTTATATGTTAACAGTAAGGGTTCTACGACCAAAGTAAGTATTACTCACAGGCCCATCCCATGATTAGCCTAATATTAGATACTTGGTAAAAATAGATGAGACAGAAGAAATGCGCTTTAATCAAATGAGTATTTCTGGGTAGTTTCTGATAATTTAAACAATGGCATCTGTGTGAATTCTGTGCTGTTATGAATCTGCTTATGTTTTAAGTGTCTTGGTGTCAGACTTAATATATTCAATCATGAGGAAAAAATTGGTTTTATTTTATTACTGTAGTGAAACATTTTACTTTTAAGGATTACTTAAATATCAAACCCTAATCTTTTAGAAAAGTACAATATCTCCATGTACTTACAGATCAGGAAGAAGCAATGATAGCTACGGGCTTTTTAAAACATGACATACGACTATTATTTTCATTCTTTCTTTAGGCTTTCCTTATATTGAGTTTCTAACATAATAAACTAATATGTGGATAATGCTGTAACAGATTTTAAATTTCCATAACTTTTAATTTAAATTGTATTACTTAAACAGAAAGTTCAGTTCTTGTTCATCTTTGGCTTATGTAAACAACTAAGAATGCCTTAACCAGAGATGCTTGACCTTTTGAATGCTACTAAATCTTCTAACGGCTTCATTTTTTTTTTAAATGAAGCAGAACAGAAATAAATTTGAAAATAAACATGATACTCTTTTGATTGAGTTACAGGAAAAGTTACTATCTCCCTTAAGAATATAAGAATAGGGCTCCCCCAGTGGCATGGCTGGTTGAGGGCAGCACTGTGAAGCTGTCTGCAGCCTCTACAGTGCAGGTTCAATTCCTGGCCAGCCAGGGAGCAACCCACATGGCGCAGCAGACCTCTCCTGTCTCGCCTGCTGCTCCCCTCAGCAGTGTATTTCAGTCATTCTGCCTGATCTATTCCCTGCTCTGTCTCTGGTGAATCTTCTCACCCACCCATGCCTCTGGCCTGTACCCCAGTTCTTGTATAAAAATAAATGAATCTTAAAAAAATATATAAGAATAAGTGGTTATCTCTGTATATGTGAGAATTTTTGATTGGTTCTTCATCTATTTTATTAACTTTTGGCTTTTCATCATCAAAAGAATCGAGACATTCTTTAATTGATTCCTTTAATGAAAGGGTCTATTTAATGACGTTTAACATATTAACTTAAAATTCTTAAAATGGCATTTTTTAAAAAAAAAATATTTATTTATGCATACAAGAACTTGGGTGCAGGCCAGACGGGTGAGACAGATAGGTCTGACCACATGGCTGTGTGGGTCACCTCACTGGCCAGGGATTGAAACTATGGTGCAGTAGCTGCGGATTACTTCATAATCCGCTGACTCTTAACCCTTTGTGCCACCAGGGAGGCCCCTAAAATGGCATTTTAATACTGTCATTCGAGCAACAAGAAAAACATTACATGATGCACCCACTGACAAAATTTAAAACAAAAGAGACTCAAATTTATTGTCAGTCTGGCCATAGTTAAGTTTATCATTATTAATTTTATCAGAGGGTAACACTCACTGAAATAGAAACTAACCTCATCACATTTTGCACCTGGGATGAGTAAGTTACAGCCAACACTTTATATTTGGCAGAACTTAATTTGGCCAACTTCTGTTTCCTAAACTGGAATTTTGGAACAGTTGAGGTGGCTGTTGTCTCCTGACCTTTTCTGAGGTCTTGGTAAGATCCACTGAGTCTTTGTAAGAAAGGCCACAGTCATGGATTGGAGCTCATTGTTATTTGACTTCAGGAACATAGTTTTTGCAACCACTCATAGCTATCTTGGGAATTTTTAAATCTCTGTCTACAAGTAGGTGGAAGAATGGATTTGTCCTTGTTCCTTGTTTATTATGTGTGTGTTCATCCTGCTGATGTAAACAGTAAGTGCATTTGCATATTCTGTCTGGTTTCCATGATTATCCCAGTAAATACCCTGAGTAAAAGACCTAAGCCCTATTTTTATCCAGCTTTGGGATTAAATTGACATAAAATGTGTAAGCTTAAGATATACAATGTAATGAATTGATGTTTGTGTATGTGTATGTATATTATATACATAATAGATAGACTTGGTATATATATTATACCTTATTACATATATAGTGTATAATATTATACCTTATTACATATATAGTATGGCCAATGGCTGTTAATACCTCCATCCCCTCATGTACCACCAGGGAGGCCCAATTTTTGTATCTTTAAAATGACACTAATACCTACTCAACATTCCCTGTAAGAGCACTGTAAGGGAAGAATTAGCAAGAGTTGTGCACATGATGTGAAAAAATAGATTTTTAAAATGTTTAATTTCATAAAATTAGAAAAAAATAAACACGTGGTAGTCATATACATAGACATATATATGTAGATATATATGAAACAGTACTATAGACATGCTATTGCAGGTGAATGGACAGAGCCAAGGTAGAAAGCAAGTCACTGTCTATGGGTTCTCAACTGCACACACAATTGCAAGAATACTCAGGCTCAGAGAACAACAACACTGAAGTTTATTTAGCAAACATGGGAAACAAAGAGTTTCTAAGGCCACAAGTGGCCAGTTTACTTAGTCCAGATAGTGTCCACAGTGTCCAGAAGTCCCTTAAAAAGGCCCTTTATTCAAGATAAGACCTTGAGTCCATGGCACACCAGAAAGCAATGGGACTGGATATAACTCACGGTGGCAGCTGGGGTGCTCTCAGGTTGGGTTGCTGAGATGACCCTGCAACAGCCAACAGTAACAGTCTGAAGGCAGGGTTAGACAACACTGGACACTGGACCAGACAACAGTGGAAGCAAGAGCACTAAGAGGTGGTGCCAGGAGATCAGAAGTGGTTGAGAACTCTTAAAAGTGACCCAAACACAGAGTGCCAGTCACCATCAGTGGCCAGGAGGTGATGTCAGAGACACCAGTGTTAACAGCCCTTTATGAGTTTTTGGCCTACACCACCAACAAACAGCTCTTTGAGAAAACAGGACAAGGCCTATGGTACTCCTTTCAGGTGCAGCCAGGCTCTGCAGAGGTCTTTGGCTTCTCTTTTTCCTTTGGAGGTTGGCTGTTGATCCCTCTTCTTTCTTCAGAGGCCAGGAATAGATTTTTTTTTAAACTTTTTTTTTAAAGATTTATTTATTTATTTATTTATACAAGCACTGGGTACAGGCCAGATATTTGGGAGGATGAGAGAGAATTCACCGGAGCCAGAGTAGGGAACAGAACAGACAGACTGATGAAATACACTGCTGAGGAGAGCAGCGGGCTCCCCCAGTGGCATGGCTGGTTGGAGAGGGCGGCAGAAGAGGTCTGCGCGCCATGTGGGACCCTCACCCGGTGGCCGGGGATCGAATTGGTGCTGCAGACGCAGCCTCACAACCCAGCGCTCAACTGCTGCGCTACTGGGGAGGCCCAGGAAAGGATTTTTAACTGGCTCCTGCCCTGATTTGTATCCTCTTTCAGGGCCCCCCACTCTACAAGTCCAATTGAACCATTTTCAATTCTAAGTGACTGATTGGACCATTTAGCACCAATCAACTCATTCTTGTTTTTCAATCTAAATAATTACTAGTGAACTGAACTTGAACCTGATTGGTTCATTTAGTTCACACTTGATTGGCCCATGTACCATCGGTTCCTGCACAGACTCAACTTGCCCTGGCCTCAGGACAGGCTCGTGGGCTGGCCGGATCTGAGGAGCCACAGTCACAGCCAGCCTCAATGGGATCAGAGGCACTCTGTACCCAGTATCCCTTCAGTGGGGTTGGGTGTGACAACGTAGGGGCTGCATGCCCTTGGGTGGCTTGGTAGGGGAACCATTGCTGTTGGCAGTGGCAATCACTGCCAGCCTCTGCCAATAGCCTGAGCTCCAGTGGGGTTACTTGTGGTAGGTGGTAAAATGCCTGCCACCTGCTGCCACTTGTGCTGCCCACAGGCGGCTTATGGCTGGATGCTGGAGCCCCCAGAAGGTGGCGTTCTGGTGCTCAAATACAGCTATTGCCAGGGCCAGACATCAAGCACAACTCACTGAGCTGGGCCTCCATATAGCTGCCCTGCAGCAGCTTCCTGCTACCATCAGAGCCTTAGGGCTCTAGCACTCAACCTGGCATGTGCAGGGGGAGGTGCTAACTACAGTCAGCAACTGGAGGCTGGCAGGAAAATTCCTGCCACCACTGCTGCTTTTAGAGCATCATAGCTGGTGCGGAGCAGCAGGGCAGGAAAACGCTTAGGAGGCCGGGAACTACTATAGTACGGAAAGAGCCCAGCTTTGCCACAGGTATCACGTTTCATTTACACATATGTGTGTGTGTGTGTGTGTGTGTATGCACCCACGACATTTCTTTAATGGAAACAGTTCCCATTCTGGTAGTCAGATAATAAGGTATCTAATCATGTAATTATGTCACCAAAACCTTCTGAATCTGACTTTTCAACACATTCCCTGTGATGAAAAAACTGTTTTCAAATGCTTCGGGATCATCAGGTCTGTTAAAATGACATCTTGTAATTTGAATAGCTCCAGCCTTGTTGAGGAGTGGCGGTAACTCCATAATACTTTATTGAGGTCAGACTGAAAATAGCAGCCAAAACTTTATTTTTATTACTCTCAGTGACATAGTTACAAATACCTTTTCTGCTGCCTGGAACTTAGGGGATTCAGTGACAGCTGAGGCCGGTTATAATAGTTAGTAATGGTAGAACTAGTTGATCATCTGGTTTACTGCTGCAGCTCTTAGTGTTAGTTCTATATAAAAGAAGTATTTCAGATCAAAATATGAAAGTTGCAGTTCTCTAAAGTACTAATGTTCGCAGTGTCCAATTTGCAATAGTTGCAACTGTGCTGATTTATTATTTTTAAAGATTTATTTATTTAGCATATGAGAACTTGGGTACATGGCAGAGGTGTGGGGCGGGGGGTGAGAGATTTCACCAGAGACAGAGTGGATCAGAACAGGCAGATCTACTGAAATACACTGCTAAGGGGAGTAGCGGGCGAGACAGGCGAGGTCTGCTGTGCCATGTCGGTCAGCTCCCTGGCCAGGCATCAAACTATTGCTGCAGTGGCTGCCAGTAGCTTCATCATGCTGAGACTTAACCCCTTGTGCCACCTGGGAGGCCCCTATGCTGATTTAGAATGCTTATCTTTGCATTAAAATTCCCAGGGTAGGGTTAGCATATTTCATGTTGCAGATCCTTCCACTTCTCTATAGATTGTTATGAATGCTGGAGGCAGAACATAGAACTAAATAAATACTCACACATTGCTGCAGTCAGTTAAAATCCAGTATCACTTTTATAAGTATTTCTGGATTCACTCTTCGTAGAGCTGCCATGGTGATTCAGGGTTTGGGAAGGAACATTTTCACTTTCATTTGTTATTTGTTTTGCCAAGCTCGACTTTTATGAGTACATATTTATGGAGTTTTATTGATACAGAACTGCTGGCCCTACGATTTTTGATGGGCACTTGAGCATGCTTCAAGGTACCAGAGTTTGTTCCATTTTGATCCTGTGTATTTGTGTGGATACATTCAAATCTTAACAGGTTTTGATGCTATGAGAATTCACTCAAGTATCCAACAGAGTCCATTAAGCAGGGCAGCTTTTTCTGACTCTATCACTATAAATCAAAAGCTACAGGCATGAAATATCTATTGAAAAAATCTGAAAACAGGATCTTATCTTAAAAAGAAAGCATTAGTAAATGAAATAAGCCAGAAAGAGAAGGATAAATACTGGATGTTGTCACTTACAGGTAGAATTTAGGAAACCAAACAAAAGGCCAAAGACATACTTTAAAACCAGCACTATTTGCAATAGCTACACTATGGAAACAACACAAATGCCCAAAAATTGATGACTGGATCTAGAAGTTGTGGTGCATATACACAATGGAATATTACTCAGCAATCAAAAAAGGTAAACGCATGCAATTTGCAGCAACATGGATGGAGCTGGAAGGGATCATGCTCAGCAAAATAAAGAAAGAAAAAGAAAAATACCGGATGGTCTCACTCAAAGCAGGAATTTAGAAAACCTAAATAAAGGACCAGGAAAAAGACTAATTATAATAAAGTAAAAATCAAAATCAATAAGCAACAATAAACCAGAGATACACTACAAGGGGGCGGGGAGGAAGTATCAAAAGAAACTAGGGTGTGGGAATTGTATGGGGAATATAACCAAGATGAAAATGCATACATTGTACAAAAATGAAAAATGATGCAAAAAATATATAAATAAAAAAAAGAGTGGACAGAAAAAAAAAAAAATTCTTGCAAGCTGACCTTAGAACTGGACAGGAGGAAAGGAGAATGTGTTCGAATAGAAGGGACAATGAGGAGAGAGAACAGTGGACTATGGAGATATATGGGTGCCTCAGTGGTGGGAGAGCTATGGTGACTAGACCTGAGGGCAAAATTCCTATATTGTCAAAACACTGGCAAGGATGTAAAACAATGGTACTCCAGTAACAAAAGTTAAATAGGGCCTCCCTGGAGGCATATGGGTTAAAGACAGCACTATCAAGCTATTGCCATTCACTGCAGCAAGAGTTCAATCTCCAGCCAGGGAGCTACCTCCATGGTGCAGCAGACCTGTGGTGTCTTACCCACTGCTCGCCTCAGTAGTGTATTTCAGTAGATCTGCCTGTTCTGTTCCCCATTCTGTCTCTGGTGAATCCTCTCACCCCCTGCACCTCTGGCTTACACTCCAGTTCTTGAATGCATAAATAAATATTTTTAAAGTAAAATATAAAACAAAATGTCCATCACCTGAAAAAAAGAAAAAGAAAGAAAGCATCAGTAAGTGAGGGTGTGCATGGAGCACTGAATAGATCAACTATATAGAGATGAATGCATAGAAACTATTATTTTCACAACACCAGTAGCAGTTTTACTATATTTTTTATTCTCACTCTTAGTTTCAGAGATTAGTTGGGTTATTGGGAATAGCATTGCTAGAAATAAAGCTGTCACAAAACTATTATGAGGTAATACCTAAGCTTTCTTGAATGTTGTGATGTGCACCTTAATCAAGTTACATATAATATCTGTTAATCCTTATAAAATGATTATCTGTTAATCCTTATAAAAATGATGATTTTTTTTAAATAGACGAAAACTTCAGTTTTATAGAGGCTAATTAACTGGACCAAGATCATGCAACTAATAAAGTACCAGCTGGTACTGAGAGTTAGGTTAGTTTGACTCTACAGGTCATGATTTTAACTTGCCCTCATTTTGTAAAAATTGTTGATTGAAGCAACTAGTAGCTTAGAGAATGCAAGACATTGAGGCTTATTTTTGTGACTTGGAATTGTGGCTTAATTTGGTAGACCAAAAACCAATAAGTAGTTGCTGCAAGTAGAAAAATTTCTTTTCACCTCTTTAATTAAGAAGTATAAGAATTTTATTTTAGAAGAGTGATCTCCCTGTCTTTGGAAATGATAAATCCCAGTCTTACAGTCAAAAGTCAAGTAGAAGGGTTTCCTTATGAGGTGCAAAGATGCTGGGTTGGGTGGTTGCAAAAGTTCTGTCCATTGCTGAGATTCTGCATTGTAGGTGTCACTTCTTCATGAGTATTGACTGGTGAGGGAAAAAAATTGCCACCTCTTGAGATTATTACATACAATGATTCCCCTTTATGCTGTCATTATACTGGATTTGTTATTTTCTTCGGGAGAGGAGGAGGGGAAACTTCTTGACAAATTCTTAGACATACATCTTCCTTTAGTTATTATTGGAGGGTATACTTGCTATTTTTGATTTTAGAAAATGTCATAGAGAAGTTGGTATTTTGAGTCCTTAAGTAAAGTAAACTGGTTAACTTTTGTGATGAGGTTCTTGAATGGATTTTTTTCTCTGAAAGTTATATGAAACTCCTATTTTCTCAAGCAACATGAAAATGAAATGCTTTTCTTTAATGTTATTTGAAATTGTAATGTAAAAAAACTGTCTAAAATACATTCTAAAGGCAAAAAGAAGATACAATTCTTTGGCTTCTAATGATTTTATATATATATATATATATATATTAAATTAGATCTTTTGATTTCATTGGAAACTGTTGCATCCATCTGCTTAAAATATTCTCCCCACTGATCATGAAAGATAAAGCACTGTTAGATCACCTTTCTGGTCAAGTGTTTTACTTGTTTAGTTTGTGTGATAAATGTTCCTTGTCTAGAGGATTCCAAAAGGTCTTGTGGACAATCTACCCACATGTTTTTCCCCTACCATAATATATGGTTAAGATTCACTGTTCTTGATGTGAACAATGCAATAATTATGATAATTAAGAAAGTAGACCTTACATTTGGAAGAATGTTAAGGGGAGTGAGTGGTAATAGGTAGTCTCTTCCTAACTTGAATTTAGTAGCTTATCAAATGAAGGGAAACAAGGCAATGAAGTTAATGAGAATTTTTTGACTCTGAATAAATTTAAAACAATAGAATTCATGATCAAGGTAGTGAAAACCAAGGTCAGTTGGGTAGATCAACTCTGAAGAAATGGAATTCTTTCAGATGATTAGTGAAGATTGCTGTGGCAGGTCAGCATGACAGAAGCATCTGGAAACCAGATGCTTAAGAGATGGGTAACAAAGTCTGGAAAGCCCCCTCTTCCAATACAGAAACCTGCTCTGGTATAAGCAAACCAAGTCACATTGACTTGAAATAACAAGAGAGAATATCATACACAACCTCAAAATGAGACTGTTAGGGGAATTTTTTCTGTTGTTAATGGTTGGGGTTAGGAAGTTCTTAGGGTAGGCTTCAGAAACTGGCCAAGATGTTGGACCTGTTGATTTCTTAAGGAAACAATTGTTACAAATGAGGTATATTCATAGGAAATTGTTTCGATTTCACTTGGATTGCTGATGACTAGGACTAGACTAGGACTTGTTTTGTTTACAAAAATGGAGAGCATGAGGCTGACATCAGTGATGCCATGGAAGAGTAAACAACAGGATGTGATGACAGATTGAATGCAGAGAGGGAACCTAAATGACATTACTGGCTTGTGGCTAACATGACAACAAAACAGCAGGGTGTAGATGGTGTGACATTTGCTTTCTGTACAAGAATAACCACAAATGGAACAGTAATCACAAGGGGGGCATGGCTCTAAATAAATCAGCATATGTGATGAGGTATGCATCCAATGAGGGTAAGATTAAATTTGGCCCATAAATTTATGAATCCAATTACTATATCCATCTCCTTGAACTTCTTGATTTTCTATTCAGTGTCAACATAAAGAAGTTAGGGGTTTGTGTTAACTAACAATAGTTCTCATTTACCAGTTACTCACTGCTTAACAGGTATTGTGCAAAGTGTTTCATATGCATCATTTCATTTTGTCTATATTGCTACAGTTTTCACTCCCAGCATGTAAATGTATAAATGGCAACATTGAGGGTTAGGAAGTTTAGAGACCCTGGAGATTGCACCATCAGTTAAAGGTAGAACATGGATTTAATCTTCATTTCCCAGATTCAGACCCAGTCTCTTCAAAACTTGGCAACCTACTTTATCATTAACCTTCTAATCATGACCTACCCTAGAGGCAAAACCATTATTCCTCAATTAGCTTTGGAAGAGGATAAAGCAAGAAGGGGGTGATAAGACAAAAGGAGAGGACATTTGAGCCAAAGCAGGAGCTGCATACAAAAAAAGCAAGACACAGATAGGTTTGAGTATTCCAACTTAACAGCAGTAGCATGAACAACCACACTCCAATGAGGCTTGTCTCTAAAGTATATTTGCAGCCCAGCTGGCCTCACATTCATTTTTGAGAATGGTTGTTTCATAAGATCCAGTCAGTCTCAATGTGACTAGTTCATCACAAATGAAGCAAGGAAGGAGCTATGGGGGAAAGGTCACATTCAAGGAAAAAGAAAATACAAGCCACTTCTTTCCATGACTTTAGCTCTTGTAGAAATGATGTGATTTAGATATCTCAACAAATTACAATTCAAACCAGAAAATAAAGATAAGATCTATTTTATGTTAGGCTCTTTTGCTGAACTACATACAGGTAAATCCCTTAACTCCTTTGCTCCTATTTCATTATCTCTGAAATAGGAATGAAAAATATCTTTTCACTGACCAATAAGACTCAAACATGTCAAATGGGCCCTTGGTTTGAGAATTTTATTTTTACCTTGATGTTGCAGAATTAGATAAACTTTAATATTCAAACAAGACCTGCTTATTGACTGAAGCTATTCCTTGGGCAATCAAAATCTAGCTATCAAATGACCACAAAGTATTAATTTCTTAATACACATAAAAATAATTGGCAGACCATGAAGATTAATAGGGCACTTGGCAAATACATGAAGTTACTTACAGAAAATCTTTGAGCATAGTCTATTTAAAAGACTGATGGTTATTTTTATTTTTATTAGAATTACAACCATTTGAGATATTAAAGAATGCACTCTGCCCTTTGAGAACTGAAAGAGGAGAATATTCAGAACCATGAAATTATGCCCTCAGCTTTGTCTTCAGGACCACTTACTCAGCATCCTAAGTCCTTGCTGCTGGGGCTAGGTCAGAAATCCACCAATTGGCAAAAATGAAAGCCAACTTTTCCCTATAGTCACCAAACTACAATTTGATATTTGACTCTTTCAACAGTTGTCTTTACAATCTTTACTGAATTTAAGGGTTTGAGGGTGAATATTTATCGAAGTCATTCTTGGAACGGACAGGAGAGGATTTTTGCTGTAGAGTCAGAAACAAGGAGAAAATCACAGATGGGATAAGAAGACTAGAAAGCTGGGAATATGCCCTCATCTCTTTTCTCAGATCTGCAGAAGAGCAACACCATTTATACCACACAGTGATTTTCACGGTTGAATGATTTCCACTTCTATAAGAGAAAGAAGTGAAAACTTGCTGGGTATTCAGGGCCTTTATGGAAATTGCCTTCCATGCAGGTATTTTAATGAAGATATAAGCAGCGACAGCAGCATTTACTTGTTCTGTCTTTGCTGCCTCCCCCCTACTGCACATAGAGTATGCAACATGTGATTGTCTACTGGTCCACTAGTGAGTTTTGTAAACCCAGCCCCATGACTGCTCACTATGTCACCTGTATGTCTAATGATCCTGCAAGATATTTGCATATGCAGTCTTTGCCTAAATTCCAATTATCAGCTTCTTGTTATCTATGGCACAAAAATAATCAGCTGTGTACAATTTTACCCAACTAAATGAGAGATGAGAAAAATAGAAGTCAAGTTGAATATCAGGGTTTCAGTGGGAATGATTGAGTGGGAATCACTGAGTAGCAATGATCATCAAGGAAACAGAGAGAATTGAAAGAACATTGTTTCAAAATGGAAAGCAGAGGGGTAATTCAGAAAAGAAAGGATAATCAACTTGGTGTTTAGCAAGATGAGTATGAGATGGTACCTTGCTGTGGAGGTAGTGAAATCTAGTAGGTGATTGCAGATATTAGCAACAATTGAGTGATATTAGCAAAGTCATGTCTGATGGACCCCTTCCTTGGAAATGACCTTACATGCCTTGTTGAAAGGTAGTTCCTGGCAATTTATTAATATAATTGAGCACAATCTCACCCTGGAAAAGTTTATTGAAACAGAACATTTACTGACCCAATTAGTTGCACAGATTATCTTGATGATTTCAACTAAGACTCAGAAATGAGAGCCATAGGAAAGGGCACAAGAACGGTAGAATAATATAGAGTTGGGCCGAAGGTTGGTATCATGTCAGTTTAAATTAGAGGCTTAGTTTTGTTTAGTGGGTTTAATACAGTCATGTCAATCAGGAGGAAGTTTGGAATTTTAATCATCCTTTCCCAGTCCGATTTTTATGAAATCTCACCCGCCCCACCCCACCCTCACACACTCTAGTCCTTCTGCCCTTGGGATCTGGTGATTGGATGTCAGAGCTATTGCATGTTGCTGGGTCATCTAAGCATGCTCAGGTGGGGTTCATGCTTCCACATACATCACATGTTGATAAAATGGCAGCTCAGTACCTCCCTTCGGTGGTGATTTCAGAATGATAACAAGGCAGATGTAAATTGAAGCCAGGAAGGAAAGCTCTGTGCATCCTCTGAATCTTCTGTAGTCCAATGGGCTGTTTAAACTGCATAAAAGTGGCTGGACTCTGGTTATCTCAACAGATATCTTTCCTGTAAATCAATTCAGTATTGTAACCACCCTACTAGAGTCAGTAATGAGTGGCATTTACCTTTTGTTTCCCTATTTTTCAATTCTGTATTTAGCAGTCTTAACTATTTGTTTTGTGGTTCTTTGAAGTCATGATTTGGCAAAATGTCTAGGTACCTCTGCTTGAATACTTAGACTATCTACTTTTTAAAAAAGATTTATTTATTTTTGCATACAAGAACTGGGGTATAGGCCACAGGTGTGGGGGAGTGAAAGGATTCCCCAGAGACAGAGTGGGGAACAGAACAGGCAGATTTTTGAAATACACTGCTTAGGGGAGCAGTGGGCAAGACAGGTGAGGTCTGCTGGGCCATGTGGGTTGCTCCCCTGGCTGGAGATTGAACTCATGCTGCAATGGATACTGATAGCTTGATAGCATTGTGACTTTAATCTCTGTGCCATCAGGGAGGTCTCTCACAGTATCTACTTTTAAGAGCTGGCTATTGCATCCTCAGTTCAAACTCCTGGACAGTCATGGGAGATGGGGGCAAAACTCCATTTCACTATGTTCTTATCCATGGGTTCTTGGTCTTTCTTGGGCCCCAGCTTTTCACATTATGTAATGATTTAACTACCTTAATTCTACTCCCCCCCCCCCAAAAAAAAAAAACTGTTTCTTTAACTTATACAGGCTGTGTTTTTATTGACATGTACATGTGTATTTAGGACTTTAAATTCTAAACCTGAAATGATTTGGCAGAGCATGAAGTCTTCATGGAATTGCATCCCCTTCTGAGTATATCATTATGCCTATTAGTATACCCTATAATAAACACATCACATTGTATTTTTGGCAGTTCAGGGACTTTGCTTTGCCCTTATTCACAATTCATTCCATGTATATTTATTGAATGATATTGTCAGGAGTTCTTCCTGTACATTTCCCTAGCTCCCCAGTGATGTTCCTCCCCATTAAAAAGACCATTTATTCCATCAGAAGAGAATGGAGACAAAGATACAGGAATTTTCTTTTTATATACACACAACATATGCCTTTTAACTCATTTCTGATGCATGGGAACTGGAGAACTCATGTGGGATTGACTGAAAGGATTATTGAATGCATATTTTCCCCATCTTGGAGGGTAATATATATATTTTCTTGACAACAGGAAACCAGAGAAAGTCTGCAAAATTAAAATTCATATTGCCTATCCTAATACAGTCATGGTGAAATTTGTAGCCAAGTAGAAAAATACTACTTAAGAAAAATGAATATAGACCATACCCATTACCTCTAAAATGCCAAGATTTTATCTAGACAAAGGCAATTATTTGTGCCACACCTTAGCAATAAAGTATAATAAAGTGGAGTAATAAATGTTATAGTTGAAAATGCCTATAACTTCCAGTAATTAAACATCATAACAGGGATGATCTAATCATAGCTTGCCTGTCAGTTATCCTGCATCTAGATTTCCACTTACTTCAGCTAAATCTGTTGATGAATGAGGTATTCAGGAAACAAGCATTAAAAAGTGAGGGCATTTAGTCCTAGTGAAGGGAAATAAAAAGTGAGTGGTGTTTAAAGTTACCGCTGAGTATTCATGCAAATTATATCTTGTCTGAACACTGGCAGGTGAAAAAGAAACTGAAGGGAGTGAGAGTGAGAAACAGTAATCTTCCAGTATCAACACTAATGTGTGTTACTATGGGGAACATGTGGCCATGGTGTGACTCAGTTAAATAAGAATGCAGTGGCCTGCTCCAAAGATGATTAGAAATACATTGGTCAAGTTTAAAAGGACAAGTGTCCTTGTTCCCCCACTAATACTTGTAAGAAATTGTGAAAAATGGCTTCCAAAATGACTGCACTATTTGCATTCCTGCCAGCAATGAATGAGAGTTCCGGTTCCTCCACAACCCCACCAGCAATTGATGGTGTTATTGTATTGGCTTGTCATGCCCTTTGCCAAAAATTTATATAACCATTTTAAAATGCATATTCTAACCCCAAAGTCTAAATAAATGTCCTCAATTAAAGTAAAAACCTAGACAGGAGGCGTGACCCCTATCCCACTATCTCCATGGGGGTTACATTGCACCCTGGATAGAATATTCAGATTTAGCAAATAAAATACCGTCCACTCAGTTACATTTAACTTTGAAATATACAACAAATAAATGTTAAGATAAGTATACCCTATGTGGTGTTGAAAAGCATAGTTATATTAAAGCTTTTTTCAGTATTTATTTGAAATTTCCATTTAACTGAGAATCCTGTTTTGTCTGGCAACCTGATACGTGGTAATTCTTAAGTTCTGAAAGTGTCCAAAGTTGGTATAAATCTTGTGTTTTAAGGTCCCAATGAGAGAGTCTGTGTTCTTTGTCACTATGTGAATGAAAGGGCCGTTCTTTGTTGTGTAGGAAGTTCCTTGTGATGTTTCTGCTCTCTATCTTCATGTCTGCAACCTGTTCCAAAGGATCTCAGTGCTGTAATGGATGCATTCAAGAAGACATTTGTGATTTATGTGTTCCTGCCAATGAGATACCTCATTTAATCCCAAAGATAGCTGTGTCTTAATTAATCAAGTATTTTTAAGCAATACTTTCTGATATTTGGCATCAGAAGCAGATACAGTAATTTAAGGAAAAAGGAAATTCTTCACAAGGTTGAAGTTGACCTGTTTATAGTGTTTTAGGGTTCAGTGTCAGTTAGTATTTTTGTACTAGTATCTGAGTTTGCTTTGCAAGAATATGCTGTGTATGCCCTTCATCCAGGAGGTTGATATGAACATGGCTTTCAAGTTGTTACATTCTTCACATTCAATTTATTTACTTCTGGGGTTGGATCAGAGATGTGAATATAGTCAATTAGAGACAATCTCTAGACTCTTGCTAGAGAAATTATAAGAACACTATTTCTGCTGGACTTAACCCCAGGAAAATTATTTTGGTGCTTCTATCCCAAAAATGCCTCCATGAAGGGAAAGTGCCATTTTCCCCACCCCCACTTACATGCAGTCACCTTGGATTACAAGTCCCAGTATGCCTTGAACCAGACTCCCTGATCTCTGGGAGCTTTTGGGAGCAAGGGTAAAGCTGGGTGGCCAGGTGGACCTATGTAACCCTGATGGTAGGACAGGAGGGCAGCTCTCTTGCTTCTTTGGCTTCCATTTAGACCAAGGACTTGGAGGAGAAACACAGAATCAGACATGTGGAGGTGAGATGTAGACATTTGGGAAAGACATGTGGGGGGAGAGACACATGGAGGGGGTGATCCTTGTCCTTGGCAGAGATAAGAGGAGTCATTTTCTTGATATGCACTTTGATTTTGCATTTTCTTTTTCTTCCTTTGATCCACCATCCTGGGACCTGCCTTACCCTTTTCTTTCTTTTTTTTTTTTTCCTTTTTATTTTTTAAATAATAAATTTTATTTTTATATTCCCCCATACAACTGCACATGCCCCATTCTGACCCCAATCCCTCCCCTCCCGACCCCCACTCCCCAAAAAGTGTCTCTGGTTCATAGTTTTTTGTTGATTTTGATTTTCACTTTCTTATAGTTATTCATTTTCCTGATCCCTTATTTAAGTTTTCTAGATTCCTGCTATGAGTGAGACCATCCGGTATTTTTCTTTTTCTTTTTGGCTTATTTCGCTGAGCATGATCCCTTCCAGCGCCATCCATGTTGCTGCAAATTGCATGTGTTTATCTTTTTTGAATGCTGAGTAATATTCCATGGTATATATGTACCACATCTTCTTGATCCAGTCATCTATTTTTGGGCATTTGGGTTGTTTCTAAAGCTTAGCTATTGTAAATAGTGCTGCTATAAACATAGGGGTGCAGGTGTTCTTTGGAATTGATGTTTCTGTGTCCTTTGGGTAAATACCTAGGAGTGGAATTGTTGGATCATATGGAAGCTCTATGTTTAGTAGGTCCAGAAATCTCCACACAGCTCTCCATAGTGGTTGGACCAGTTTGCATTCCCACCAAAAGTGCAGGAGAGGGCTTCCCCTGTGGCGCAGCGGTTGAGCGCTGGGTTGCGAAGCTGCCCGCGGCCTCTGCCGCGCCGGTTCGATCCCCGGCTGCTCCCCGGCCACCGGAGGAGGGTCCCACATGGTGCGCAGACCTCTCCTGCCACCTGCTGCTTCCCTCAGCAGTGTACTTCGGTCCTTCTGCCTGCTCTGCTCCCTGCTCTGGCTCTGGTGAATTCTCTCACCCTCCCGCGCTTCTGACTGTACCCAGTGCATGTATAAACAAACAAACAAACAAACAAACAAATAAATAAATAAAAACATGCCTCTATTTAAAAAAAAAAAAAACAGTGCAGGAGAGTTCCTTTTTCTCCACACCCTCGCCAACATTTGTTGTTGCTAGTTTTTTTAATATGTGCCATTCTCACTGGTGTAAGATGGTATCTCATGGTAGTTTTGATTTGCATTTCCCTGATTACAAGTGATGTTGAACATTTTTTCATATGTCTGTTGGCCATTTGCATTTCCTCTTCAGAGAAGTTTCTTTTTAGCTCTTCTGCCCATTTTTTGACTGGGTTATTTTCTTTGTTGTTGTTGAGTCTCATCAGCTCTTTGCAGATTTTTATGATCAGTCCTTTATCATTAGTGTTGTGTGCAAAAATGTTCTCCCAGTTGGTGGGGTTTCTCTTTGTTTTTGTTATTGTCTCTTTTGCTGTGTAGAAGCTCTTTAATTTGATGTAGTCCCAGCTGTTTATCTTTGCCTTCACTATCACTGCTTTGGGTGATGTGTCTGTAAAGATGTCTTTGATATGCAAATCACGTAGTGTTTCGCCTATATTTCCTTCTATGTATTTTATGGTTTCAGGTTTTATGTCTAGTTCTTTAATCCATTTTGAGTTGATTTTCGTGTATGGTGTGAGGTAGTGGTCAAGCTTCATTCTTTTGCATGTAGCAACCCAGTTTTCCCAGCACCATTTATTGAACAAACTTTCTTTGCTCCAATGCATAGTCTTTGCTCCTTTGTCAAAGATTAGTTGACCATAAATCTGTAGGTTTATTTCTGGATTTTCTATTTGATTCCATTGGTCTGTATGTCTGTTCTTGTTCCAATACCATGCAGTTTTGATGATTATGGCTGTGTAGTAGAGTTTGAAGTCTGGGAGTGTGATGCCTCCATTCCCTTCTTTTTTTTTTTCAGGAGAGCTTTGGCTATTCGGGGTTTTTGGTGATTCCATATGAATTTCATCAATAATTGTTCTATTTCTTTGAAGAATGACATTGATATTTTGATTGGAATAGCATTGAATCTGTATATTGCTTTTGGTAGGATGGCCATTTTAATAATGTTTATTCTTCTAATCCATGAGCAGGGGATGTCTTTCCATTTCTTTGTGTCTTCTTCTATTTCTTTTAACAGTGTTTTATAATTTTCTTTGTATAGGTCCTTTACCTCTTTTGTTAGATTTATTCCCAAATATTTGATTTTTTTTGTTTCGATAATAAAAGGGATTTTTTTTTTTATTTCTTCTTCAGATTTATTGTTTGTGTATAGGAAGGCTACTGACTTTTGCGTGTTGATTTTGTATCCTGCCACTTTACTGAATTGATTGATGAGTTGAATTAGTTTTTCTGTGGAGTTTTTGGGGTTCTCTATGTATATTATCATATCATCTGCAAATAGTTATAGTTTGACTTCTTTTCCTATTTGGATTCCTTGTATGTCTTTCTCTTGTCTTATTGCTCTGGCTAGGACTTCCAGTATTATATTGAAAAGCAGTGGTGAGAGTGGACATCCTTGTCTTGTTCCAGATCTTAATGGTATTGCTTTCAGCTTTTCACCATTGAGGATGATACTGGCCATCATAGATGGCCTTTATGATGTTGAGGTATGTTCCTTGTATCCCAAGAATTTCAAGGGCTTTTATCATGAATGGTTGTTGCACTTTGTCGAAAGGTTTCTCAGCATCTATTGATATTATCATATGGTTTTTATATTTCTTTTTGTTGATGTGTTGGATAACGTTGATTGATTTTCGGATGTTAAACCATCCTTGTGTCCCTGGAATGAATCCTACTTGGTCGTGGTGAATTATCTTATGGATACATTGTTGGATTCTGATAGCTAAAATTTTATTGAGGATTTTTGCATCAGTGTTCATTAGGGAGATTGGCCTGTAGTTTTCCTTTTTTGTGTTGTCCTTGTTCGGTTTTGGTATTAGTGTAATGTTGGCTTCATAGAACGTGTTTGGTATTGTCCCTTCCTTCTCAATTTTTTGGAAGAGTTTGTGAAGGATAGGCACTAATTCGTCTCTGAATCTTTGGTAGAATTCATTTGTAAATCCATCAGGTCCTGGGCTTTTGTTTTTGGAAAGGTTTTTGATTACCATTTCAATTTCGCTGCTTGTAATTGGTCTATTTAGTTGTTCTATTTCTTCTTTATCTAGCTTTGGGTGATTGTAGAGTTGTAGGAATTTGTCCATCTCCTCTAATTGTTGAACTTGTTTCCATATAACTGTTCATAGTAGTTACTGATTATTCTTTTGATTTCTGCTGTGTCTGTTGTGATTTTTCCTCTTTCATTTATGATCCTGTTTATTTGTGCTTTCTCCCTTTTTTCCTTTGTGAGCCTGCCTAGGGGTTTGTCTATTTTATTGATTTTTTTCAAAGAACCAGCTCTTGGTTTCATTGATCTTTTGGATTGTTTTTTTAGTTTCAATTTCATTTATTTCTGCTTTAGTTTTTATTATTTCTTTTCTTCTACTGGTTTTGTTTTTTTTTTGTTGTTCTTTTTCTAGAACTCTGCGCTTCGAGATTAGGTTGTTTCTTTGAATTCTTTCTTGTTTCTTGATGTGAGCTTCTATTGCTATATATTTTCCTCTTATTACTGCTTTTGTTGCATCCCATACATTTAGGATAATAGTGTCCTCCTTGTCATTAAATTAAAAGAATTTTTTAATTTATTGTTTGATCTCCTCGTTAGTCCAGTGGTCTTCTAGTAGTGTGGTTTTTAATCTCCATGAGGTAGGATAGTTCCTTGCCTTCTTTTTATGGTTTATTTCTAGTTTGATGCCTTCGTGGTCAGAAAAGATGGTTGGTTTGATTTCAATCTTGGTGTATCTGTTGATGTTTGTCTTGTGCCCCAGTATGTGATCGATCCTGGAGAATGATCCGTGTGTGCTTGAGAAAAATGTGTACTCCGGTTTTTCTTGGGTTTAGTGTTCTATAGATGTCTGTTAAGCCCAAATACTCTAGGTCCTTATTTAGAGCTTTAGTTTCTTTACTTATTTTTTGTCTTGTTGATCTATCCATTGTTGATAGTGGTGTGTTGAAGTCTCCCACTACGTATGTGTTTTCTCTGATGTCTTTTTTCAGAGAGGACAACAGTTTTCTGATATATTTTGGTGTTCCTTCGTTTGGTGAGTATATGTTAATGAGTGTTATTTCTTCTTGAAGTATTGTCCCCTTGATCATAATGTAGTGACCATTGGGGTCTCTTTTTATTTTTTTGAGTTTGAAGTCTGTTTTATCTGATATAAGTATAGCTGTTCCTGCTTTCTTTTTTGGTCCATTTGCTTGTAGGATTGTTTTCCATCCTTTAACTTTGAGCCTATTTTTACCTTTTGTAGCTAAATGTGTTTCCTGGAGACAGCAAAAGGTTGGGTTTTGTTTCTTAATCCAGGCTGCAATTCTGTGTCTTTTTATTGAAGAGTTTATTCCATTTCCATTTAGAGTTAATATTGATATGTTAGCATCTGTATTTGCCATTGTGTTTGTCTTTCTTTTGATTTTATTTATTAATTCTTTTAATAACTTTTTTTTGGGGGGTCTTCTTTCGTTGTTATTCGTCCCTCTGAGGTTCTGGCTTTAGGATTCCTTGTAGTATTTTTTGGAGTGGGGGTTTAGTCGTAATGAAATTCCGGGGTTTCTCTTTGTCTGGGAAGGTCCATATTCTTTCTTCATAGAGGAAGGAGAGCTTTGCGGGATAGAGTATTCTTGGTTGGCATCTGTTTTCTTGGAGTCTGTTGACTATGTCCCTCCACTCTCTCCTTGCCCATAGCGTTTCTTCAGAGAAGTCTGATGTCAGCCTGATTGGTTTTCCTTTGAATGTTATCTGTTTCTTCCCTCTTGTCAGCTTCATTATTTTTTCCTTGTCCTGGATTTTTGGGAGCTTTACTATTATGTGTCTTGCTGTATTTTTCCTTTCATCGTGGAAGTTTGGTGTTCTTCTTGCTTCTTGTATATCAATTTTCAGCTCCTTCTTCGCATTTGGGAAGTTCTCTTCAATTATCTCCTGGAATATTTTCTCTGTTCCTACATCTCTCTCCTCTCCTTCTGGAATTCCTATAACTCTTATATTTCCTTTCCTCATGGAGTCAGATAGTTCCCGAAATCTTTCTTTGTTCTTTTTCCTTTGTACTTCTCTTTCCTTTTCTGTTTTGGTTCTTTTTATTTCTGTGTCTTCAAGAGTACTTATTCGTTCTTCCATTTCATCTATTTTGCTTTCATTGCTTTTCCCAGAGTTCTTTAGTTCCTCCATTAATTCTTTGATCTCTTGCATTTCTTTTCCTTCCCTCTTTAGGGACTCAATTTCATTCTTCTGACCATTGCTTTCCCTCTTTAGGGACTCAATTTCATTATTCTGACCATTGTTTTCCCTCTTTAGCGACTCAATTTCCTTCTTCTGATCATTGTTTTCCTTTATGACTTCTGTCACTTTTTTAATCAGGGCAATTTTAAATTCTCTCTCTGGAAGGCTCATATGTTCTTCCAAGTTATTGTCCTTGCAATCTGGAGGGTGGTTTTCTTTTTGTGGTGTGCTTCTTTCCTGAGGCGTTGTTAGGTTGTGTGTGGTTCTTCTACTCCCTACTGTCTGTTTTCTAATTTGTCGTATGCATTGGGACACTGTGTTGCTCGGACTGGCCGGCATCTTGGGTGAACTTCTCCGCTCCCCTCTGGTCCTCCAGGAACCGTCTCTGGCTTCTGGGGGAGCTTTATGCTGGTTTTAGGCAGTCTTTACTGAAGAAATGTCCCTGTTCTAAACTGGCAAAGCAGGACGCAGTCCCTTCGCATCCGGTCTCAGGCACACTCTTCTGCGTGCCCGGTCTGCCCCGGACGTGGGTGCCTGCTCCCTCTGTGGGCTCAGACTGCTGGTTGGAAGGGGCCTGGCGTGGGCTAACTTCCCATCTGGCCACTGGGTCCTCCAGAAGCCTTCTGCCCTTTTCAAGAAGTCTTAAGAAATTTCCCTGTTCTATGGGGTGTTAGTGACTTTTTTTTTCTAGTCGCTAGGTGGCACCAGAGATCTCTCCTATTGTCCTTGGGGGGCTGTTTTTCAACCCCCCCACCCCCGTGGGACAGGGAAGAGAGAGCGAGAATGGTAGGGTAAACCTCAATGGCTTTGGGGTGCTGTGTCTGCCTTGTGCCCACCGTCGTGGAGAACCCACGCCCCGAATTTCGTGCCCCGGGTCTCAGTTCCAAAGCCCTCAGGTCCAGGACGTGGGATGTAACCCAGTTCAGTGGCGCGGGAATGGCGCCTTTTGCACCCCGCTCCCGTGCCTGGGCGCCTGGTTCCTGCTTACTCAGTGAGGGACTTTTACCCCCCGTGAGGGCCTCCGTGCATCTCCCAGCAAGCCTAGGTCGCAGGCGCTGGGACCTGGGCAGCCGCCATCCTGGTCGTGTTTGCTTTTCAAGCGCGCCAAGCGCGCTACTTTTCCGTGCAAGCTTACTGGCAGCCAGGGCTGTGTGCGGGTCTCCCGGGGTCTTTGTTCTTCTCTAATGGTGCCCGGAGCCGTTCACTCACCACTGCGTCGAATCCTGCAGGGTTCTCCACGGCTCCCGTTCACAGGGTGTGGTGGCTGAAATAGTTCCTTTCCACTCACAGTCCCGCTTGCTGTGTCCTTTGTTCTTGTTGGCCGTTTTGGTTTGTTGTTTCCCTCCTCTCTGCCGGTCGGAGAGTGCCAACTTTGTGGGCGGGGGAGGGGAGCAGGGTTCTGCGCTTTCCTCCCTTCTGGTCCTCTTTTATGGCAACTTTCTTCTTCGGGCAGTTTGCTGGCGTCACCCGTTTATCTTCCGTGTCCCAGTTCTCACTGGGACCTGCCGCTTTTCCTCCCTATTAACTTTTTTTAATGGGAGAGCTTACTCGCAGCGTCTCCTCGCCGCCATGTTGCTCCGCCCACCCTGCCTTACCCTTTTCTTGTTGCAAGTGTTTAGACCAACACTGTTTAGTTGGGCATTTGCCCATGAGGGGAGGGGTTATTAGGGATATCATTTCTTTGCCTTTATTTCTATGGACACTAATTTTATTTAAGATTGGCCATACTAAGATTCTGTTTCCTTTTCCTTTGTGTAGCACATGGCTGAATCCCTCTAAAAGGTTCACCCCTTCATATTAAGGTCCCTAGGTGCCCCTTAGTCATGTTCTACCACTTCTGGAATCCACAGTGCTGTCACATACAATGACATTTGGAGAGGAACCAAGCCCCAAGCCAAGAGATGGAGGATCCAGGTAGAATTATCAACATAGGATCCATTTACTCTATACTTACACCTGGGCTTTATGTCAATTGCAACCCAAAGACTCTTGATCAAAGAGCAGATGAGTATCTTCTACTAGCATAGAATCTCTCAGATAAAGAGGTATGGATCCAAAGGGATCCTATAATACAGATGACAAGTTTTCTTATAATACAGGTGGCAAGTGTTTGTAAATCAAAATCTGTATCTTGATCATCAATGATCTTTTCCTCCCATGACCCATTTTGGTGGGAATTGCATAGGGACGTGAAAACTGTTTCATGGAGGAAGGGAAACTGTCAACTGCAGTAACTAAAGGATGCAGTTTGCATGAGTAATGGTGCCTGTGATTGCAAATCAGATTTGGGTAATTGCTCAAGGCCTAATTGACCAGGACTTGTAATTCCATTTGGTGCACAGCTTTGTTTTAAGGCTGAAGATCCATCATATAGGATCCTATGACTCAGGGATAATTTATATCACACAAAAGAATAATAAAAGAAATGAGCAAGCAGGTAAACATTGTTATCTTTATTTAGAAAGTATACTTTGTTCCTTTTGCTTCACTTGTCACCTCTACAAGCTACTTGCCAACAAGAAGGGAAGGGACTAGAGAAATATTCAGATCTCAATATGGCTATTTCCAACAACCAGTGTAAATATGTTTGCTGAACAAAAATGTATCTCTCAGCTTTGTCAGAGATGCATAGAGTAGTTGTTCTACTGATTATGAATTAGCTCCATTTATTACTGAAAGGTAAGCTCCTCAATTCAGAAAATCTAGGTTAAAATACAGTCTGTTCTCCAATGGAAACCAATATAATTAAATAATTCAGAGTCTTGAGGGTTTTGATGAATAAGACTCTATTATATAAATGTCCATTAGAAAGCTGGGTGTGCTTAAAATAACAAGGTTATAGTTGGAAACTTTTGTGAGAGGTATTTTCCTAAACTCTTCACAAATCTAAGAGTTCAGTGGGCTGTCCTTTCTCTCTCTTTTTATGAAAAATGGGAGATTGAGAGAGGAGGTATACTATCTGACTTTCCTCAAATGATTCTTGAACACAAATGCATGGATGCATAGGACAGAAATAGATAATGTCTCCCTTTGGGGGACAATATTCATACTGTAATTTACCCAACAACCTTTTCAGAATAAAAAAAAAAAATCAATAAAGGAAAAGAGTCTGGTTGATATGTAGCAGTAAGTTTTCTGCATGCCTCTCCTCAAGATGAACAGATCTTGAATTAATCTGGATATGTTCTACTAATGTTTCTTCTGAAAATGTACTGTACTTGCATGAGACAGGAATACAGCGTTTGCTCTATTATATACTCAAGACAAACCTTTTTGAGTTTGTCATGTTAGCCCTTTGGGACAGTTATTTCAGCCCCTAGCTGCTGTAGTTCACTTGTCTCCTTTTAAAGTACAGACTATCACCTGATCATTGAACACACACCTCAATTACAAGTGTACATTGCTGGCTTTAAATGCACTTATTTTTAGTGCACAACTGGGCCAATATTTTAAATAATTTTTTAAATGAATTCTGGTTGTTTTCTCTACAGGGATTATTGATCTGTTAGATCCAGTATCACATGTTTGGGTGAATGGCTGAAGTCACTCATTCTGCTCTCCTTGTTCCCCTGGCACCTTGCTCATATATCCTTGAAACTAGAGTGACTATACGCTTTATAACACAAACTGAAATACTTTGTCAAGGGAAGGAAGATTTTTCCCATGAATACAGTAGAGCAACTGGCATGAACTGGAATAGAGGTGGCAGAACAGGATCTGTATTCACCTGAGTATATAATGCTTTAAAAGTACATTTCCAGTTAATACTCATTGGATAAATACTTATTGACACCTACTATGTGCCAGATACTGGAGATACAGCATGTAAGCCCTCAAGGAGATTATGGGCGGGTAGGAATCATAAGATCCAGTACTGTTTCCAAAGGTAGAAGGAGGCTAATGAAGATGAAGATGAGTGATTTTACTTGCTCAAGTTCGTGTTTGTGATCTTAGCTTGCTGTTGGTTCTGTTTAGTAAAGCAATGCAACCTATAGCCTCTTGCTGTAGATGGCATTGGAGCCAGCATCCATTTTGTTGGAGGGATCTCCATTGCTCAGCTGTGTCTGGTGTGCCTAGCTCCGCTGTCCCAGCCCTGTGTCACCTACCTTACACATTTGGAATTCACCCCACCACTCCAGGAGCACAGAAGATGGCTGCCATCACTCAGGTCCTCCTCCTGTGGACAGACCAAGGTTAGACTTGAGTTGATGTTGCTGTGTATAGCTATTGAGTACTCACTCTTTGGCTAGCAACTGAGTTGTTCATCTTACCCAATTTTATTTATTTTGGTGTCAATAGCTATGTGGGCCTGCTGGCTACCCTACTGACAGCGCCTTCTGCAGAGCCAGGCTTCTCGGTGGCTGAGACCAACTCCAGCACCCAGAGGACAAAAGCCCCCATTTAGACTGGGACTCCACTGGGGTTTGAGCATTAGTGTCTCAAAGTGTGTTCTGAAGGGATTACTTCTTAAGCTATGATATTATTTCAAGAGAGGTACTTTCCTAAATTCTTTTTTTTTTTATTTTTTTTTTTTAATTTTATAGAGGCATGTTTATTTATTTATTTGTTTGTTTGTTTTGTTTATACATGCACTGGGTACAGTCAGAAGCGCGGGAGGGTGAGAGAATTCACCAGAGCCAGAGCGGGGAGCAGAGCAGGCAGAAGGACCGAAGCACACTGCTGAGGGGAGCAGCGGGCAGCAGGAGAGGTCTGCGCGCCATGCGGGACCCTCCTCCGGTGGCCGGGGAGCAGCCGGGGATTGAACCAGCACTGCAGAGGCTGCGGGCAGCTTCGCAACCCAGTGCTCAACCGCTGCGCCACCAGGGAGGCCCCCTAAATTCTTTATAGATTGGAGTGTTCAGTGGCCCACTCTCTTTATGGAAGTTGGAAAATCTTAGGTAAAGGAGAGAAAGGGTTATAGAACAACTGCTGATCAGGCTCTGCTAGAGCTTCGGAGTGAGGTGCTGGGTTTGATCTGCCAGCCCACTGACATTTCTATTGTGGGATTCAAGGAAGGGATTCTTAGTGGTAGCCAAGCACCTTCTACAAAAAAAGAAAAAAAAAAAAAAAGAAACTGGAGGGAGGGAGGGAGGGAGGGAGGGAGGGAGGGAGGGAGGTCAATGAGAGGCTTCCTTTGAGCATCCACCCATTCCTGGGGCTGTTCTACTTTGGGGCTGGACCCTGTGAAGTGTCATTAATTTGGAAATAAATGATCAGTTAGAGCAATGGGGAGCAGAGTGGTAAATGAAATCTATTAGTATGGAGACTATGTTAATGTGAAGCTTAAAAAGAACTTTTTTAAAATAATTTTTCAGCATGAAGCTTAAAAATGATTGTTCCTATGACAGAAACACTGAGATTTGAAAATATAATTTAAAAGTTCACTCTCTGTGATAGAGGGAAACATTTTGCTGTAGTGTGTACAGGAAACACTTAGGAAATACAGCTAGAGGTCCTAGTAGGTGTATGGCCAGCTGCTACCTCAAGACACCTATGTTGTGTTAGTCTTAATCACCTATTTACTGAAGAACGCATCTCCTTGAGCCTCAGTTGTCTCATTTGAAAATAGGAGCAGTTACCCCCTCCAGTGTCCCTTGTGCAGTTTTGTGGGATTTCAATGGCAAATCAGGATGACTTGGAAACTCTTAGGGACACATGCTCTCTTAATAGTGTCAAGAGCTCTTTCTTTTATGCTTTAGTTTTGTTTTTAGGTTCTATCGAACCCAAACTTCATTACTCTAGTTAGTGTTTGCAATTTCAAAAGACTAATGGTTCCCATCAGGTGACTGAAGTAAATGGATCAACCAAGGACTGAGGGGACCTGAGTGTCTCACCCCATCAGAAAGGGCAGCAGCCCTATCTAGCACCAAGCTGCTGCTCCCTGGGAATGGAGTCCTGCCTTTGCCAATGTTTCTTCCAACAGTTGAAGGCTGATTTGCTAGAACATTAGATCACCAGTTTGCAACCTGTGCCTATTTCCAAAAATGATTTAAGATGAATTATATTCAAACACAGAAATGCAATTGGGAAGAAAAGCAGAGAGGGAACCAAAACAATAGAATAAACTGTTTTCTGTGGATCAATAAGAGTTTATTAAGCTCTATCAGACTCAGTCCTTTGGGGACTGCTAACAAAATAGAAGACATTGCCTTTGACCTCCAACAACCTATGAGGTCCCTAGAGAGAAATGTAAATGCATGAAGTCTTAGAGATAAAATGCCAAGATAACACCAAGTGTGAACTTGGTTTATATAGACCAGTGCCCTCCAAGTGGTGCCTCAAATGAGATCAGACCTGAAATTCAGAGTAAGTGCTTAGAAGACATTTGAGCAATTGTTTTTATGTTTGTTTAATAAAAACTTGATGCATATTATTCATAGGTCTTAGTAGTATCTTATTTTTTAATTTTAATTTTCCTCATAATTCATATTTCTTGTGTTTCATAAAAATATTGGTCAGCACAGGTTGACTCAAAAATAAAAAGCAAACAAGAAGTGACAAAATACTAATCCTTCACCTTGGATATATTGGGAAGTTCTGGTGGACATCAGTAATTGAAAAGTTGGGTAATAAATAATTTGTTTTTAGATGAGAGTTGTTGGCTATGGATTTACTATATGATGGATTATTTAAAAGCCCTCAGAAAAATCACCTTATAGCAGGTTTATGACAGTTCACAAGAGTTGTTTCTGTATGAGGCAGGGCAGAAACTGACAAATATTTAGAAGACCTTCCACTGCATTAAAGAGAAAACAACCTATTATTTATAAGCCATTGAGAAGTTGAGGTCTGCTGATAGATGAACCTTTGAAACATGAGAAATGGATATTGAGTTGAATATCCCAATAAGTTCACAGCTAACTGGCTGTGAAGCAGCACTCTTTATGGGGTGTAGGAGGAAAGAGGTCCTTAATTATTAGCCAGTTGATAGTTTGGAAAATTGATCCTTCAGCATGTTGATGTCCAGTAATTAACCTTTTTTCTATAATGAGGGAAAGCTTTGCTGAGAAGATAAACTAGATCACAAATCTCTGTCCTTACTGAGTTGACATTGAGGTTGAAGGGCTTTTTGAGGGCTTCTGGGGAACATGCATGAAAGAATGCAATGGATAGACAGTGGAGAAAATGGTGTGCCATTTACCATTATGTCCGCAGGTCGATCCGTGTTGTCAAAAATGACAGGATGTTGGGCCTCCCCTGGTGGCGCAAGCAGTTGAGTGTCGCACAGTGAAACTGTCCCCAGCTTCTGCAGCACCGGTTAGATCCCGGCTGGCCGACAAGGGTCCCACATGTCATGACAGACCTCTCCTGTTGTGCCCGCTGCTCCCCTCAGCAGTGTATTTCGTCAGTCTGCCTGTTCTGTTCCCCTCTCTGTCTCTGGTGAATCTTCTCACCCTCCTGCAGATCTGGCCTGTACCCTGGTTTTTGTATAAATAAATAAATCTTTTAAAAAAAAGACTGGTCCAACCACTATGGAGAGCTGTGTGGAGATTTCTGGACCTACTAAACATAGAGCTTCCAAATGATCCAGCAATTCCACTCCTAGGTATTTACCCAAAGGACACAGAAACATCAATTCCAAAGAGAACCTGCACCCCTATGTTTATAGCAGCACTATTTACAATAGCTAAGCTTTGGAAACAGCCCAAATGCCCAAAAATAGATGACTGGATCAAGAAGATGTGGTGCATATATACCATGGAATATTACTCAGCATTCAAAAAAAGATAAACACATGCAATTTGCAGCAACATGGATGGCGCTGGAAGGGATCATGCTCAGCGAAATAAGCCAGAAAGAAAAAGAAAAATACCGGATGGTCTCACTCATAGCAGGAATCTAGAAAACTTAAATAAGGGACCAGGAAAATGAATAACTATAAGAAAGTGAAAATCAAAATCAACAAAAAACTATGAACCAGAGACACTTTTTGGGGGGTGGGGGGCGGGAGGGGAGGGATTGGGGTCAGAATGGGGGGGTTGCAATTGTATGGGGAATATAAAAATAAAATTTATTATTTATAAAAAAAATGACAGGATGTCTTTTTTTAATGTCTTTTGTATGTATTTACCACTTTTTTCTTATCTGCTGATTTGCTATAGGCATTTAGGTTGTTTCCATGTCTTGGCTATTGTAAATAATGGTCATTGAAAGTGAAGTTGCAGATTTCTCTGTGAGGCAGTGATTTTATTTTCTCTGGGATGTTGATCAGAAATGGAATTGATGGATTCTGTTTTTCAGTTTTTGATGACCCTCTGTCTGTGCCACCCTGCATTTCCACCTCCAGTGCACAAAAGTCACCTTTCCACCATTTCCTCACCGGTGCTTCTTCACTTGTCTTGGTGATATGCATAAAATAGAGCATTTAATTAAAAGGGAAGCAAGCAGAGTGAAGAGGGCATTGTGTGGGAGGACCCTGGACCAGTTGTGAGAATCAAGTGGTTATGGAGACCAGGGAAGGACAGGTGGCTTCCTATGTGATGTTGGAGTCTGCCTGATGAAGGAAGAAATCCATCTGGCGTAGTAAGAGGTGATTCTGTAGGGCATGTCAGAGACTGAAGGGCAAAGCTGGTATCGCCTGAGATGACCAAGATGTCAAGTTCTGTGAAGAGGCAGGTTGAGAATGTTGTCTCTGTGACAAGATTTCTGGGTGGTGAGCAAGGTGCAGTTGCTGGTCCCGCAAGTGGGCGTACCAGCAGGGTGGGGAGAGGGTGATCAGCCATGTGTGGGTGTGGCCCATGAGAAGGTGTCAGAACTCAGTGGGTGAGGACAGTTATCTCCAAAGCAAGTGAAGAGTATGGGGCAGCAGGGAGGGGGAGAGGGAGTGGGCTTGGGATGTGGAGTCAGGTACTAAGAAGCCCAGGAAGGGCATCTGTGCAGAGTGCCAGGCTCAGGTGCACTGAGGCAGCTTTGCATGGGGGTGTGGCCTGGGTGTACAGGTGAAGGTTCACCCCCTCAAGGAGGACAATAGCTATCTGTGTGTGGATGTCATCGAATTTAGGGGAAAACTGGGCACCCAAAAGACATAGGTTACATTTAGGAAATTTGTCAAAGAAGTGAACATATCAAGTTTAATAAATGGCAGAATCCCCCATGACATTCTGTATTGTTTTTTGTTTGTTTTTTACAATTTGCATATACTATACCTTTAAGAAATAATAAAAACTAATAGAAAAAAAAAGTGATGTTTAACTTTCCCTCAAGATCAGAAACAGCTTCCACTGTTTTTTTGACCTGTATAGGATGTTAGCTTCAAAAACAATTCAATCCTACTCCGCAACCTATGTGGAGGTAAAGCTGAACTTGGCCAAATGGCCTGCCCAGGCATCATCTATTCTTCTCATTCAGTATTTTGTCTGGCTTTCTTCTGTCTCACTTACTATTACTTCTCTGCAGAGGCTTATGAAATTTTGCCTCTTTATTCTGTGTTCTGTTCTCTCAGTTCACCTGAAGTCTGGCATTCAGAACCCTTCCAGGAAAACATAGACACACACATCCCCAAAACATAAATTCCCAAGTACTTTCTGCTGAAAGTCAGGTGTTTTTTTCTGGCTGAAAGTATGAGTCAAACATATGGAAAAGGCAGATGAACCTAGTGCTGTGAGGTTGGAATTGGAAGTCATGTGTGCTAGGCCTGTATGAAAAAGCAAAAACACATTAATACGTGTGTGTTTCCTGTTTCTGTTACTGAAATGGCCTGGAATCCTGCCACTCCATGAGCATGGAATGCCTGTGGGCCTGGTCTTGCTTTTGCAGGGCATTTTTTTCTGCAAGCTCGAAAAAATGGTTGACTATGAGTCTAAGACAAGCAAAGTGTAAGATGACCTAACAGCATCTTGTTTTGCAGTAAAATCAACATGTGTTCAGGGATGGGGAATGCCAGGAAGGCACAGAGGTCAGCTCAAAGGAGCCTGCACAGATCAAATATGGGGCAATAATAGCAAGAAAATGAATGGCAGTTATGAAGTATAATCCATTGAATTTTAAGGAATCATGCATGTGTTCTATACTGATTTATTGAGTAAATTATCAAATTGAAGCAGTTTTCAGTGATGAAGAGAACGATGCATTGGTTGACAGTTTCCCTCCAAACTACGTACTGATTTTAAGGAGTCGCTTTACAGTGGAGAAGCCTGGCAGAAACCACCCTCATTCAGTCAGCCCCGTGGCCATCGTCAGCAATAGGACAAATATCAATGGGGTGTCACCTGATAGGCTACAGTAAGAGAAGGATGTCCCTTTTGTGATATTACTGCAAAAAATTTGCTGTTGACCTCAGTCAAGAGAAAAGTATCCAATCCCTATTCAAGAATATAGGTTTTTTTTTTGTTTATACATGCACTGGGTACAGTCAGAAGCGCGGGAGGGTGAGAGAATTCACCAGAGCCAGAGCGGGGAGCAGAGCAGGCAGAAGGACCGAAGTACACTGCTGAGGGGAGCAGCGGGCGGCAGGAGAGGTCTGCGCGCCATGTGGGACCCTCCTCCAGTGGCCGGGGAGCAGCCGGGGATCGAACCGGCGCCGCAGAGGCCGCGGGCAGCGTCGCAACCCAGCGCTCAACCGCTGCACTACTGGGGAGGCCCCAAGAATATAGTTTTCAAATGATTCTGAGAGCACGTTTGTGTGCATGTCTGTGCCTATCAGAAACTTAGATTGTAGGATACTAGAAACATGAAACAACAGGGTTCTTTTGTGATTAAAAGCCATTTGGAGACAACTAATGAAACTAGCATGGGGCTATGAGGATTAAGTGGCAGTATTGTGCCCATGTTGATTTCCTGACTTTGAGGCATCTCTGCTATGTGACAGAGTATCTCTATGTAAGAAAATATTCCTCAATGGCTCAGTGTTTTTAAAAAGTTATGTGTTCCCTATGCTGATATTTCAGTAAATTTGAGATTGATTTATTTATGTTGAGATGTGAAGTTGCACACTCCAAATTGTGTAGCTCTGTAAATGAATGGCAAATCAATAAAATTTGATTGAAAATAAAATTAAATTATTTTTAAATAAAGAAATGAAAATTTAAAGAGGCAGAATCACTTAGGGAAATTTCATAGCTCAATATTTAGGAATCAAGCTATAAATATTAGCAGGAAACATATCTCTGCATTTTAATGGTGGACCTGTCATAAATCTCTTATTTTAAGTTGTTAAGGGGAATTTTAATCGTTTTGGGTGCATAGATTAAGTAATTCATGGATTGTCTGAACCTCCAAGTACTCATTTTCCAATGTCAACAATCCCCAACCCATGACCAATCTTATTTCATTTATTTTTTAATTTTTTTATTATTTATTTTTTTAATAGAGGCATGTTTTTATTTATTTGTTTGTTTATTTTGTTTATACAAGCACTGGGTACAGTCAGAAGCGCGGGAGGTGAGAGAATTCACCAGAGCCAGAGCAGGGAGCAGAGCAGGCAGAAGGACCGAAGTACACTGCTGAGGGGAGCAGCGGGCGGCAGGAGAGGTCTGCGCGCCATGTGGGACCCTCCTCTGGTGGCCGGGGAGCAGCCGGGGATCGAACCAGCGCCGCAGAGGCCGCGGGAAGCTTCGCAACCCAGCGCTGAACCGCTGTGCCACCAGGGAGGCCCCAATCTTATTTCATTTAAACTCCTCTTTCTCCCAAAAGGATTACTTACAAGCAATCCAGACATCACCATGAGTGATAGGCATGTTCTATGCAATAACACCTCCTGTGTATTTTTCAAATATGACCACCAGTCTGCTGTTGCATCTTAAATACAATGGTGTTACTTTTTCAGCATCTTCAGTCAGCGTTAAATTTTTTCCATTTGTCTCATGAATGATTGTTGTAGCTGCCTTGTTCAGAATAATCAAGGTTTGCACACTGACTCTGGTTAATTAATTACTTAGCACTCATTAATCTTGAATAGTTTCCCTTTCCTCTTTTTATTTTTTTCAAGTTATCTTTTGTTTTCCAGAAGTTTTCACCTTCTGGAGTTGTGTAGTATTTTACGGTGCTCATTTGTCCCCTTTATTTCCAGTAAACTGCCATTTAGAGGCTTTATCAGATTTAGGCTCAATATTTTGGCTTATTTTGAGGGTGTTGCATGTATTTCCCACTGCCTTACATATTGTCTATTTTTTCCTCTTTTTCTCAAGATTAATCATCAGTTTTTGTGTTCTCAGTTCATCATGTCCATTATAAAACCGCCCCAAAAGTTTTCCACCTTATGATTTTATAAGCCATGCATTATTATTGCTGGGTCCATTATTTGAACAGAGAATGCAGAATGGTGGTATTCAAATTCTATCATTCCTCATTCATTTATTAGCTGTAATTTTTTGTTAAGGAATAACTTTCCCTGAACAACCATTTGATTACCCTGAGGTACCGTTCAAACAAGAAAGGATAAGCACTTAATGTTCCCTTTATTTATCATCATCAAATTCTTTTTTTAAAGATTTATTTATTTATGCATACAAGAGCTGGGGTACAGACCAGAGGTGTCGGGGGTGTGAGAGGATTCACCAGAGACAGAGTGGGGAACAGAACAGGAAGACTGACCGAAATACACTGTTGAGAGGAGCAGCAGGTGGATCATGAGAGGTCTGTGCCTATGTGAGTTGCTCCCTGGCCAGCCAGGAATCAGACTCCTGCTGCAGTGGCTGTGGTTAGCTTCATAGGTTGTGTCTTAACCCTTGCATCACCAGGGAGGCCCCATCAAATTCTTTTCTTTTTTTTTTAAAGATTTATTTGTTTGTTTGTTTGTTTGCTTGTTTATACAAGAACTGGGGTACAGGCCAGATGCACGGGAGGGTGAGAGGAGTCACCAGAAACAGAGCTGGGGGCAGAACAGGCAGACTGACGAAATACACTGCTGAGGGGAACAGTGGGCATGACAGGAGAGTTCTGCTGCGCCATGTGGGACCCTTGCTGGCTGGCCAGGATCAAACCAGCGCTGCGGAGGCTGCGGACAACTTCACAATGCGGCGCTCAACTGCCTGCACCACCAGGGGAGGCCCTGATGTCTTTTTTATATACCTCTTATCTCCTTCTTCCCTCAGATGCTGTGGCAGCACAGCCAGGCTCCTCCTATAGCTCCCCAGCCCTGATGTTAGCAACTCACTGTCACCCTCCTTGGGGTACAAAGGTGAATCAAATGGGAGTCTTTGATTTTTGACATTCTGTTTGTTTGGTTTCTGATGCCCTTCTATTTTTTTGTTTAATTGTATTATTTTTTGAGTCAGTATTGATTTACAACACTGTATATGGTTTAGGGGTACAGGTTCACATCTCTTCAGATGTATTTTGCCACCCCCATGCCCACCCACAAAGCCCCAATAATCCTCTACCCTAGTTTACTGGGCCACTCCCTGTTTTGCTCCCCATCTCTCTTATTCTCACTCTGGTAATCTCAATTCTGCAATCTGATTTCTAGGGTTTATTTTGATTTAGTTTTGTGTTATCCTTTGTTTGGTTTGTCTATATTCCATATATGAGTAAAACCATATAGTATTTCTCTTTCTCCTTCTGTCTTATTTAGCTTAGTGTAAGCCCTTCCAGTTCTATCCATGTTGCTGAAAATGACGAGCTTTCATCTTTTGCATTTTATAGCTGAGTAGAAGTCCATTGTATAATTGTACTGCATTTCCTGAATCCAGTCATCTGCCATTGGGCACATAAATTTTTCCCATAAATTGACTATTATGAATAGCCAAGTTGCATAAACTTAAAAGTGTATATCACTTTGAATTTGTACTTTTGTTTTCTTTGGGTAAATACCTAGGCATGGACTTGCTGGATTATACAGTAGACCAACTTGTCAAGTTTTGTTTTGTGTTTTTTTTTTTAAAGATTTATTTATGCATCGAAGAACTGGGGTATAGCCCAGAGATGTTGGGGGTGAGACAGAGTGGGGAACAGAACAGGTGGATCTACTGAAATACACAGCTGAGGGGAACAGCAAGCGAGACAGGAGAGGTCTGTTATGCCATATAGCTCAGCTCCCTGGCTGGGGATCAAATGTGCTGCAGTGGCTGCAGATAGTTTCATAGTGCTGAGACTTTACCCCTTGTGCCACCAGGGAGCCCGACCTTTTCATGTTTTGAGGAACCTCTATACTGTGTTCCACAGGGGCTAGGCTGGTCTGCATTCTCATCCACGGTGATTTTTTTCATTGACTTTCAAGAACAGAGTTGCTACATGTGCCCTCTAAGTTCAATATTCAGAAACTTCATTAATGTGAGACAAAATGGATATCGATCTATATGCTTGGGGAGAAAAATGTAAACCCAACACATAAGCACAGTGACAGGGTTCAGATGATAATATGTTAATAGCCGATGCCATTAAATGATCACTGCCTTTCCAAATCATCAGCTTTTCACCCTGAGCTGTGATTTTGCTCTTGTCTGTGAGAGCGTTGGAGGATTATCCACACCTTGCTGTTCTGTGCATAGTCTGGCCAGTAAACGTAATTCATGCCTATCACCAAATCACTCATGTTTCTGGGATCTAAATATTTTATGTTGTTTACACTTATTTGCTGCGCTTCCATGGAGCACTCTCCAGTCAGCTGTACTTGTATAAAATCAGCACATTTTCATCTCTGCCTCCTAGAGAGTGCTATGAGACTGATGTTTAAGGGGGAAAAACCTTTGAAAACAGTAAAATTTTATTGAAAAAAAAATTGATAGTTTGTTTTCTGCTAAGGAAAAAAATGGGGTTATAGATGTCTCACCCAACACAGACTGGATGAGTTCCATTCGAGCCCATGGAAAATCTGATTTTTAATGGAATTGTTCTTTCGGAATGCCGGACAGATTGAGTGAGAAGCAACTAATTCACACCAACTGAAGGGAAGTGTGGAAAGTGCTTCAATAAGCAAGGGATATGCAAGGTTTTGAGAAGTTTTTCAAAAGTACAAGTAAACAATGTAGTAGAAATATATTTTCAATACATTGAAATATATGCAAATATAATAATTTTGTTTAAAAATAATGCTTTTCATGCTCCATTTGAGCTCCTAGGTGGTGAAATAGCACAGTGTAATTCAGCACATCTTTCCACAAATGGCTTGGCACAATCCAGCAGTGTTATCACACCAGACAGAAACACTGAGAATAGCATATAGTCCATGGATATCGCCTGCTCACATCTTAATAATGACCACTTTAGGACCAAAACATATAATTAAGTTCCCAACATTGAGCATCTCAATGAAGGATATTGCTAAGTAACCAGCCAGCCGCCTACTTAATTAGCAAAAACAAAAAAGCAGCACTTGGACTCTCAGTCCTGGGGCTCCGCTGGACCCCTTTGCAATTGAAGCACTTCATGAGCAATTTTGAAAAGAGTAGGAGATAATGAAGATTATGACCCTGTTGCCCTGTTAGCCACACATAGCTCTAGATCTGGAAAGAATAAGAAATTAGGGAATTGCGTTAGTCCTCTTTCAGATGAATTCTGAAAGTCATGAGTTGTTAAGTAGATTTTATTCAAGATATAATAAGCCTTCTGAGAGGGTGTCATGATTAGTTCTTAATGTATTCTGCAGCATCTTCTGATATTTGAATCTCAAGGTGAAATGGTCCCCTCCCATCACTCAAACACCAGACTCCACAAAACATGTCCTAAATGAAGACTTTGGCAAAACAGATGGCAGTCACCATTCATTCATGAAACAATTTAGCATTAGTTTGTAGCACCTGCTATGTAACTGGTATAGTAGGTGCACATCACAGTGGATTATGCTCATGGAGTTTATGTTCTTGGACAGAAACAACAAAAAAACTTACCTGTGGTAATAAGGGGGAAAATAATGACATGAGTAGAGTGATGGTTGGAAGAAATTTATAACAAAAACACAAACACTAGAAATCTGACTGCAGAATTGAGGCTGCCCGTGGGGGAGGGAGGCAACTGAGTGTGGTGGAGGATTATGGTGCTTTGGTGGTGGGAATAGTGTGATAACCTACATCTAAGGAGGTGTGAGCCTATACCCCTAAATCATATGTACTATTGTAAACTAAAGTTTACAACCTTTGGTGTAGTGTTGTAATGGGGGACATGGGATATTCCAGATAGCTGGACCTAGATAAAAACATAATACCATGTAAAAAACAATAAAAGTTTTTAAACAGGGAATTGAAATAATATGAATTTAATAATCATTGTAGCTTTGAAGAGAGGCAACAATTGAGGAGTGCAAGAGAGAAAGGTGGGAGACTAGTGAAGAGGTAGTGCAGTGTCTCAGAGAGTATTTCTGCCACAGACTGGGTGATTTCTGTGATTCCAGAGAGAATTGGTGAGAGGATCCAGGTGCAAGTTAATGAGAAACAGCAGGATCAGCTGATTCAGAGGAACAAAGGCATCAAATGGTGTTGATGCTTCTCTCATAGACAAGTGGGAGATGTCAGAAATATTATTGCTATAAAAACACCCAAAGGGAGGTTGGTGATTTAAACTAATAGTTTAAGGAGCAATTAACTTTTTTCTCTTTTGTGCTGCTCTCCCCCTCCTTCTCACATTGGATCCTCTTTGAGGCAGAAATCGATTCATTCATTCATATTGATCGAGTAGCTATGATGCCTTGTTTAACAGTGGGTTCCAGGGAGCCAGCCCCGGCTTCATGGAAGAAATGGACATTCGACAAATGACTATAGAGTAGACCTGCAATTGTAAACTGGAGTAAGTGTTCTAAAGGGCCAGAGCATGGTTCTATGGGAGCTCATGACCAGTGGATCTTCCAGAGGCAGGGTTGGGGTGGGGACATTGGGAAAAAATAAGAAGCATCTCTTGTCTTGAACTCAGTTCTAAGGAGTAAGGAGTAAGAGTTAAGTAGAATCACATGTGCAGAATGGTGCGCACTCGTGTGCGATGTGTGTGTGTGTGTGTGTGTGTTAGAGAGACAGAGGCAGAGAAACAATGTGAGTGTTGTTGTAATGGGGGAAATGGGATATTCCAGATAGCTGGGCATGTTAAGACATTTTGGCTGAATGGAAATAGGACTTCTCGAAACCCCAACCTAGGTGACAGTGAAATAGAGAGAGAAAAAGGTAAGGGATGCAAGAGGAAGCTCTAGGGCAGGAAGATGCTAGCTCATGCTGGGTGTTGTAGCACAATAAGGATTTGGGACTTTTATCTGAAGATGATAGCAAGTCACTGAAGTGTGAGTGATGCCTCTGGCTGTTGTGTGGAAAATGAACTGGAAGGTTCTTGAGAAGTTAGTTAGAGGTGATGGAAGACCCTGGGAAAGAGATGAAGATGTGTTAGGAAAGGATGGTAGCATTAGAGAAGGCAGGATTCCTTTGGGACAAGATTTGGTAGGAATGGAATATTTGGGCTGGGGTTGAACGGACATAAGATGCATCCCAGTGTCTTGGGTAACAAAGTGGGATGAAGTTGCGTCTCACCAAATTACATAAGCCTGAAAGGAGTCTGGGTTTAGAGAAGAGAGACACTGTTTTTGAGACTTCCCAAATTCCGAGGAACTGTTGAGACAGTGAAGATTTAAAGGCACCTTTGGTAGTATATGTTTGCATGAAGACCAGCGCCTCTAAGTGGACATAGTGGATTCTTAGAAATAGGAACTTTGGGATGAACGCTAAATTGAGCTGCCACGAGCTTTGATATTCATGGTGGGATAGAGGAAGGCAACATTGTAGTGATGAGAAGGAAGGATGGGCAGATACTAGAAATTGAACAGCAGAGTGAGATATCACAGAAGCTGAGAGATGAGAGTGTTTCAATTAGAAGATGAGATAGCAGCTTCCAATCCCATCAAGAAGAGGTCCAGTAAACTGAGGCTGAAAATAGATTAACAACTCATAAATCACTGTGATCCCTGTTGCCATTCGATGGGAATGGGTGCAGATTACAATGAAGTAATAACCCCACTTCTATCATAGACATTATGAAAATTTCTAAAACATTGTTTCTCTTGCTGTATTCTAAGGCTAAGAAGTTCTAAGACAAACAGATGATATAAGGCAAGAAGCTCTGGACCTGAGAGCAGAAGACTGATGAGCTGTATGCCCTTAAACAGTCATTTTCTCTTGGCCTCAGCTCTGCAGTCCTTTGGGTATTAAAATCAAACAAATACTTCATAAGGTTATTATAAAGAACAAGATAAATGACATTTGCATAGTATCTCAGTGTTTGCCACATACAAAGAACATAATCAATTAAATACACATACATATGCATGCATATACATATATACAAATATATATATTTCCCAAGTTCTCTGAAAAACATATTATTACTCTTAATCATAGACAAACCAAAATCAGAAATTAGTTCTAAGAATTAAACGTAAAATGAGGGCCTCCCTTGGAGGTGCAGCGGTTGAGCGCTGGGCTGCGAGGCTGCCTGCAGCCTCTGCAGGGCCGGTTCATTCCCTGGCCGCTGGCGAGCCCCACCCCCCCAAAAAAAAATAAGAATTAAATGTAAAATGAAATATGAAATTGAATATATCTTTCAAAAATAATGACTAATTGGTAAGAAAAAAATCCATAACCATGTGCCCATAAGATTTAAAATTACATGCCTATGGAGTTTGCACATTGACAGTAATAATGTAAAGAACTGGTCTACGTGATGCGGCTGTCTCTAGGCTCTCCTGGAGTTGAGTGTACAACCACAATGAGGGTTGAAAGTTTCATCAATTCTCTCGCTTGGATATCTTCAATGCTCATGAAAACTGACACTGTCCAACTTGACTTGATCATTGTTTTGGCATTTACTCTGAAAGCAGTCATACTTTGTAAAGAAACATTGAGGCTCCCTTTGTCACCACTGATATTTCCCAAAGATAGTAGGGTGCCTTTATAAGATGAAATTTGATGTTTGTACAGAGAAGTACTTGCTGTTCTCCTTATGATCGACTTGGAAACGGTGTGAAACCCATAAGGACCACCGAGAAAGTTAATGAGGCTTCAGTTTTAAGATGTCAAAATCCAATAGATAAAACCCCAAATAATGTGCTTTACCCAGAGGCAGGGGAGCCCAGAAAGGATGTCCTGGATTGGGGATTTGCATCTACTAATGAGCTTGGAAACCCTGAGCAAGACTCTTGCTGCCCCATTTCTCTTTGCTCTGTGAACAAATAGATACATACAAGAACAATAAAGAGAAAGAAGAGAGGTTGGGCCATTGTTCAGTGCATCCATAGAGTTCACCAGACCCTAGTTCTGTAACCAGATCCAGAAGTCCCGTTAAGGAAGCCCCCTTGGCTCCTTGGATTTAGTGCTTATGTACAGATGATTGCTTTCCCTGGCAGTGGAAGTTGGGAGTTAGTGATCAGGGGAAATTAAGACTTTTTAGTTTGGAGTCAATACTAATAGAAAATGAATCCAGACTGAAAATACTACATATCTGAAATCACCGGGAAGTCAGTGGGGAAGTAATGGCAGCAGAAACAACCAAGTATCTTGTTGCTCTTTTTATACATATACACTTAGCCAAGAACTTGAGAGCAGGCCCTGTTCAGGAGAGGATTTCATGATTTTTCTTGCTTTTGTTTATTGAATTTAGCTAAATTTAATGGTTCACCAAATTACTCTTGCCTTAAAACTTTGGTTAAAATGTTATTAAAATATAAACACATTTTACAGTAATAAAATTTCAGTAGAATTATAAGAGCAAATCATTACAGAATCTCTTCATGTTGAAAAAATGCAACCAGATATCACATATCATATTTTTTTTGTTCCTAGTTTTTGCATGGGCACATTGCACAAATTTTGTTTTGTGTGTGTGTGTGTGTTTTTCTCTCTCAAAGCAGAGCCCTAAGCCAGTCTGGACACCTTGTGGTTGTAAAATAATTGCTCTCAGAAGGGAAGGCCATTTCTGCAAAGGAATGTGAGAAATGTTAATGTTAGACCTTCTCATCTTTGCCTTAAACTTAGTCCTTTGTTCTCTCAAAGGTGACTCCTCTTTGGGGAGTAGAGGTGTATTTCAGATCATTTGTCATGTATTTTGCTCTCATAAATACTCCTGCACTCATAAATAAATAGGCTGGTTTATTTTTATTGTTTGAATTGATCTTACATCAATTATGCTATACATTTTCCTCTCATTTTTTAGTCCAATTCTGTGCATTTGGTTTATGACATTAAGATTTATCTTACTCACTTACTCTATACTTACCCTAGTTACCCTGCAGCCATAGTTGATTTAACCCTCATCTAAGTAAAATCTACACTGCAAAGTACCCTTAAGTTTAGATATAAAGTTAATGATTTTCTTTTATTTAAAATGTCTAATTAGAGTATATTTAAATTTTAATAGTATGTATATTTTGATCAAATGTTTGGATCCAGGGGGCATCCTTGGTGGCACAGAGGTTAAAGACAGCCCTAGCAAGCTATTGCCAGCCACTGAAGCATGAATTCGATTCCCCTGATGGCCAGGGAGGTGACCCACCTATTCTGCTACTCACTCTGTCTCTGGTGAATCTTCTCACCCCCCACCCACATCTCTGGCCTGCACCCCAACTCTTGTATGCATAAATAAATAAATCTTTATTAAAAATATTTGGACCCAGTCATAAGACTATGTGGCACAGGGGCAGTAAGCATTTCAGATCTCAATGTGCTCCCACCTGGGTAGACAGATTTCACTCACCACCCAAGCCAGTCACATATAATCATAATTTACTGGGGGGAAATCCACATTACAATGATAAAATTGACAATAATTAACTTCCAGTGACTAATTGGGAACAATGTAACCCATATTACAACAATTCAACTGGCAGTGAGGGGTGGGGATGTGATCGAACCACCAAGATGAGATTTGGGAGAGCAGCAGAGAGAACACTGACATCTGGGAGCAGCTGCCAAGTCTGGACAAGACTTTGAAGACCCCATGGGCCTGGATTCAGAGGGTTGGCAGTTGGCCTACTTGAGCTGCTGTATTTCTGCTCCTTCACAGGTGTGTTATCTGAGTACCTGTTAATTTGGGGACGTGGGCCCTCACACAGATGGGCTTTACTTTTGCCTCTCATGTCTGTTTATTAATGTTCTTGTAAACATGTGGTTGCTTTCATCTTAAATTATTAGCATAAATCACTGCATTTCATTTATACTCATTTCCTGGGCAATCAGCATCATTATTGTATGAACAGAGCGGGGAGAGACCAAATCATGCTGAATTTGCTCAGAAGCTATTGTGGATCTTCAGATAATTTATTCTTTAAAAAAATAATAATAAAATTGGGGCCTCCCTGGTGGAGCAAGAGGTTAAGACTCAGCACTATGAAGCAATCCGCAGCTACTGCAGTATGAGTTTGATCCCCAACCAGGGAGCTGATCCACATGGTACAGCAGACCTCTTCTGTCTCACCTGCTGCTGCTCCCCTCAGCAGTGTATTTCACTCAGTCTGCCTGTTCTGTTCCCCACTCTCTCTGGTGAATGCTCTCACCCCCCACACCTCTGGCCTATACCCCAGTTATTGTGTGCATAAATAAATAAATCTTTAAAAAATAATAAAACTTGAGAGTCTTAATTGTGAAGATGATCTGGCTAAAATATACCTGCTGGCAAATGGAATTAATTTTTGGACAACTCTGATTCTTGGTATTATAAAGCAAGAAAATATACAAACTTTTCTAAAGAGCCCCTAATGGCAGAGAGAAGCAGCAGGGACCCCATGAGATTCCATCTTAGCCTCAAGCAGGAAATTTCTTTAAAGTCTGGTATTTTATCTTAAATATTCATGCAAACTCTCAGTTTAGTTAAAAAACAAAAAGGTATTTTAAAATATGTAATAGCTAGTAAGTTTGACACCTGAAGGAGATGCAGTATGCTTATCCAGTAGTATGAATGCCAGCTCGCATACTGCTGAATGCCTTTGCAATCTCTAGTTATAAAGAGACTTAAGATACGCCCTGAAAAGGTGCTATTAGTTAAAAGTAGCTGGCAAAGCCACTCACACACACACACTTCTTTAAAATAGAATAACCTTGTGCCTCCATGGTGATGCAAGGGGTTAAGCACAGCACTGTGAAGCTATCTGCAGCCACTACAGCACAAATTCGATCCCTGGCTGGCCAGGGAGCTACCCACATGGCACACCTGCTGTCTCACCTGCTGCTCCCCTCAGTGTATTTCAGTGGATCATCTGCCTGTTCTGCTCTCCACTCTGTCTCTGGTGAATATTCTCATCCCTTACCCCCCCGCACCTCTGGCTTGTACCCCAGTTCTTGTATGCATAAATAAATAAATCTTTAAAATAAAATAGAATAGCCTTGTAATGCATTAAGACCCGATGTTTCCGCTAGGCCTCTGTCAAAGATCTTTGCTTCCAAGTTGTGGAAACCCATACCACTGAATCTGTTAACTGTTTTGTGGGGTGTGAGGTTCTTGGTAAAGGAGACCAGAGTCCCTCCCAAAATGATGTCTGGAGGTGGAGCCCACTTGCAGGAGGGACGGAAGCTGGGGCCAGGTGGGGTGACTAGACACGGGGGTTTGGGCTCTGTACCTCTCTGGACATTTTTCATCTTTACTTTTCTCTGAGCTTGTGACCCATGCTTCTCTATGTCTTGCCAGCCACACCCCAACACCTGGGCCCTCCTCACCATTTCTGTGATCATATGTGTGCCATTGGACCATGTCCAGGGGATACAGTGAGCCTTTCTCAATTTTATCTTTATATTCTCAAGAAAAAGACAGTGGGCCAAAGTTATTCCCCTCAAACATGAGTATCTTAATTTGGGCTGAGAAATTGAATGGAAAAAAAAAATCATAAAAAGGAGAAATGTATTCTCAGCACATTTCTGCTCTCATCTAGGATCCCATCGACTTTAAATTCTTCCGAGGAGATCCCCGTCGCTATGTACTTTCCAGTGTCCAAAATACTAATTTTAAGCATCCATAATGTGTAAGATCTAGTGAATGACTAGACCTGGTGTGGGTTCTACTACAAGGTCTCTTAGGTAACAGACAAAGTCAACCTCAGTTAAAGCAGGAAAAATGGCAAAACCTCATTGTCCTCCCACTGACTGGGTCAGGATGACATCCTGAGTACAATTCTACAGTGATTATCATTTGTAACTGGGCAGCTTAATCAAGGGAGAAAACTGTAGGTTTCACTAATTACAAGGTAACCTAAACTTTATTTGAATGGTTAGGTTGAACTGAGAAAGATCAAAGAAGTCAGAGTCAATGAGTAAAATACTGAAACCCTCTACTCTGGAATTCTGTCACTTTCAATGTTTGTTTGAGGGAATGTATGTTTGAGGGAAGAGAGGCTACGTCACATTCATATCATCTGCACATAATATCAGTTTTATTTCTTCCTTTGCATTTCTTTCATCTTTAGTTCTGTTATAGGGGCAAGAAATCTGAAATAATTGTTGGAAAATGCAGTGATGGATGACATGTATGCCTCATTCCAGATTTTAAAGAGAATACTTCAAAGATTTCGCCATTTCTGATGTTTGCTCTTGTTATTGTTAACAGATGGCTGTTTATCTGGATTAGGAACCAGTGGTTCCTAATTTAAAAATTGTGTGTTTTTCTTTAAAGAGGTGTTAAATTCTATCATATTTTTGGTATCAACTGAGATAATCATATGAATTTTTACACTTTACCTTTTTGTATTTTTTTTTGTATTGCAGTAACATTGGCTTATAACTCAAAGGTATAGGTTCACACCTCTTCAGAATTTTTACACCTCAAATCTGATCATGCTGTGAAAGGCATTTATGAATTTTTTAGTAACAAGCCATTCTTGTATGATTGAGATAAACCCATTTTTATCATGGTTGTTATACTGTCGAGTTCACTTTTTTTAAAGATATTTTAAAAATTATATAAATTAACAACCCCCTAATATTGGGCCTCCCTGGTGGTGCATGGGTTTAAGCACAGTACTGTGAAGCAATTTGCAGCCTCTGCATCATGAGTTCAATCCCCTGGCCAGCCAGGGAGCAACCCACATGGTGCGGCAGACCTCTCCTGTTGTACTAGCTGCTCCCCTCAGCAGTATTTTTCAGGCAGTCTGCCTGTTCTGTTCCCCACTCTGTCTCTGGTGAATCCTCTCACCCTCTCACCCACACCTCTGACCTATACCCCAGCTCTTGCCTGTACCCCAGCTCTTGTATGCATAAATAAATAAATCTTTTAAAAAAAAAACTCCTGGGCCTACCCTTGTGGTGCAGCGGTTGAGCGTTGGGCTGTGAAGCTACCGCAGCGTCTGCAGCACCAGTTTGATCCCTGGCCACCAGTGAGGGTCCCACATGGCTCGCAAACCTCTCCTACCATGCCCACTGCTCCCCTCAGCAGTGTATTTCATCGGTCTGCCTATTCTGTTCCCTGCTCTGGCTCTGGTGAATTCTCTCACCCTCCCGTGCTTCTGACTGTATCCAATGCTTGTATAAATAAATAAATCTAAAACAAAAAATGAAAAATCCCTCCTAATTTTGCTTTTTCCTAATGATTTTCTGGATTTGGCATTGGGCTCACGCTGCCCTGTGCCCCCTTTTCTGGTAGTTGGAGAAGTGTGTGTGCAGTTTGGAGCTATCCCATGAAATGCTGGCAGTTCTTATGTATGAAATCCTTGCCCGGTTTATTGTTAGTTTGGGAGGAAGGAGTGGTGGATTCTTGAGTCAATTTTTGGAAAACTATTTTTCTAGATATTTCATTGAGCGTTTCACATTTATTGGCATATTAGTTTTGGTGGTACTTTTGGATGTGTTCAGAATTCTGCTTTTTTCCCAGCCATTATATCCTATTTTCATTCATAACAGTCTTTTTCATGAATAGATCTTGTCAGAGGCTTGTTTATTTTTTTGATGAAATAATGTTTGGCTTTATTGATTTCTATTGTATTCTCTCTTATTAACATCTAATATTTATTGTCTCTTTCTCTGTTTTATTTTGTTATGGTGTATATATTTGTAAGCTGGATGCTTTGTTCATTAATTTTGAAGCTTTGTTTCAAATAAATATTTTCTATGGAAACATAAATGTATATGGTAATATGAATGCCTCCAATATATAAGAGATACTGGCTTTTTACTGACTATATCTAAATGTGCTTGCACCTTTGCATGTATTTATCTACTCATGAAGTATTTATTGTCTATCCAGTTGTGTGTTTTGCGAGTAGAGAAGACATAACCCAAGGAGTCTGTTCTTCTTTCATTTAAAGATGAAAATATCTATTTTATTTTTGTTTTATTGAAATATCAACATACAATAAAATACACAAATGTTAAGCATTCAAGAAATTTTGAAAATTGTATACATGCAAAACAAGATATAGAACATCTCTCCCTCACTTCAGAAATTTCCCTTCAGCCTTTTCCAGCCCTACCCTATAGAAACACTATGGTTTACCATCCTTATAGATTAAATTTTCCCATTTGAAGTTTATATGAAAAGAAACAAGCAGTGTTTATGAATTGTTTCTCTCACTTAACATAATATGTTGGACAGAAAATATGCAGTTGATGCTTTTTCTTTACCATATGGTGTCATTCCATTTTATAGATACATTAGCATTTATCCTTTCTCCTGTTGATGGATATTTGGTTTGTTTCCAGTTCTAATTGATATTGAGTGCGGTTGATCTAAGCTCCTTTTGCAATATTCTGGTTGACATGCATTTTCACTTGTTTTTGGTAAATATGAAGGTGTGAAATTGTTGGCTTATAAATTTTAGTAATGATTCTCAGAATACGGCCCATGAACTTGTAGGGACCTAAAGACCTTTGCAGGGATTTCAGAGGGTATCTGCCCATTTTTGGAGAAAATAACTGGTATTTGCTTTTTTCACCAAGTTGACATGCACATCAGTGACACCAAAGGTATAGTGCATAGAAAGCAAATGAATCTTTCCAAGTGGCATGACTATATTATTCTCTACCACATACCCTCCATACACCAGTTTTGATTCAGAATCTCCTTGACAAATCAATACAGATAATTAACTTTATTAAATCTTGACTCTTGAATACTCGTATTGTCAATAATCTGTTCTCTGTACATCGAAGCAGGACAGTTTCTCAAAAAACAACAGTTAGGAAAGGTTGGATTTATGAGCTGAATTAGTTGCTCTTTCCAACAGGCACCTTTTTTTAATCAACAAACTGGTTATTCAGATATGTTTTATTTGTCAGATAATTTCCCTTCAATCAAGAAAGTAAGTCTGTCACATCAAAGAAAAGAACTGACTGTGTTGGTGGCCCCTGAAAAATGGGAGCTTTCAAGTACAAATTAGAATTTCAGAAAACATATATTAGCCACCGTGAGCGTAGCAGTTTTTCAGTACTGATGCTCTTTTTCTGATGAGATTAGTGATGATATTAATAAATGTGACAGCAAAAGATTGTGTAATAAAATTAGTCAACATTTGGGAGAGCCATACAGCTCAGGAAGCCAGTATTTTCCGAATGATCACTGCTGATGTTATAAAATCACACATGGGGTAAAGATCAATGAGTGAGACTAGATCCATCAGTGGATTTGTATGTGACTGAGTGCAGAGTTTATTGCTTTGATTTGATTCCCCACTGTAACTTTCAGGGATATATCACTAATTACTTAGTATCAACAAAAATAAGCATACTTATCTGATAAAAACAAATTGTCCTTTCTTTCCCAACTCCCTTTATGAGTGAGGCAAGAGTTTCTTCATAACTTTCAACCTAAACAATATCAAGAGGGAATACGTGGGAAAATGTAAATATCCAATTGACTTCTATTCAGTCACATTCTAAAGTGATTTATAAAAATGTAAAACAAGGCCAGTTGTTTTGTTTTGACAAATATTGTTTCTCATTGAAACATTACTTACATTGCTATTTGTAAGTAAATTGAGGTCTATTATGATAAATATAGGTAAATGATTACCATAGAAACAAAAGTTCCCAAGGCACCTTCATAATGAAGAGAATAAAGGGATCCTAACTAAAAATTTTGAGAACGGCCTCCCTGGTGGCCTAGGGGTTAAGTCTCAGCACTATCACCTGTATGGCCTAAATTTGATCCCCAGCCAGGGAGCTAACCCACATGGCACAGCAGACCTCCCCTGGCCCACCCACTGCTCCCCTCAGCAGTGTATTTCAGTAGATTGACATGGTCTGTACCCCACTCTTTCTCTCGTGAGTCCTCTCACACCAGCACCTCTGGCCTACGCATAAATGAACCCCCATTCTACCCATAAATGAACAAATCTTTAAAAATAAATAAATCAAAAGTTTGAGAATCACTGTTTTGTAAGAAACTGCCAAGGGAGTCTTTAGTGCATAGTACCATTCCACATTCTTAGCAACGGTGTGGCAGTGTTTGTTTCTTTAAAAGTCCTCTGAGAGGGCCTCCCCAGTGGTGGTGGCACAGTGGTTGAGTGCTGGGTTGCAAAGCTGCCTGCAGCCTCTGCAGCTCCGGTTCGATCCCTGGCTGCTGGACGAGGGTCCCACATGGCACGCAGACCTCTCCTGCCGCCCTGCTGCTTCCCTCAGCAGTGTACTTTGTCAGTCTGCCTGTTCTGCTCTCTGCTCTGTCTCTGTTGAATTCTCTCACCCTCCCGTGCTTCTGACTGTACCTAGTGCTTGCATAAATAAATAAATAATTTTTAAAAAAATAATAAAATAAAAGTCCTCTGACATTTGCTGGGTTTTTCTTTTTTTTAAGATTTATCTTTTATTTATACAAGAACTGGGGTACAGGCCAGATGCACGGGAGGGTGAGAGGACCCACCAGAGACAGAGCTGGTAATAGAACAGGCAAACCTACGAAACATACCGCTGAAGGGAGCAGCGGGCAAGACGGGAGAGGTCTGCTCGCCAAGTGGATTGCTCTGAGGCCCTGGGTTTTCCTTTTTAAGTACATTTTAAGCTTCCTAGTGCAGTGAAGTCTGTCATGTTATGGTTTAAGTTTACTGTTCTCTGCTGCTGGTGGTGAACAACCAACCTCCCATGCCCAGTGAACATCCTTTCACCCTTGCATTCTGTGGGCCTTAAGTTTTGAAGAAACAATAACTTACAGCCCAGGAATAAATTAACATAAAATAAGTGGGAATGAAAGTGAAAGCAAACAAATCCCAACTAACCTAAATTAAATAAATAAATATAGCTATAGAATTTAAACATGCAACACACACACACACACTGTTCTTGAGCACATGCAGCCACACCCAGCTGTATCACTACCTGTGCAAGCTTTCACAAGTGATGGCTTCCCTCCAGCTCGATTTCCTCAGATGTAAAATGGGAATATCAAATGTCACTGATTATTGAGCTGAGCTAAATAGGCACTAGGCACTTGGTTAATTACTTCCTACTTGAGTGTTTCCTTTCAGAGGTAACTGCCTCATGCCATTTTAAGTCTTGGTGCGATTACAGTAATGCAGTTCTCACCTTTCTTCCCACTGTAAGACTTCTTTTAAAATCTCTGCATCACAATTTTGATGATAGTTTCAAAATGTTTCTTTGCTGGGAAGCCTTTAGCTCTACCCTAATTATCTGAAGAAAAGTGTCAAGTGGTTGCTAGCCAAAGGGCAAACCAAGCCATGAAACCCATTAGCAAATAGACTGGCCTTTGTACCCACTGAAACCCACACCTGCTTCTAGACTCCAGCAGGAGTGGGAGTCAGCTGAGTTCTGAGTTCTCTCCTGGGGCACTTGGAATCTTGCCTCACAGAAAGCACTAGGGTTCAATGCCCCTCTCCCTTCTCCCTCCCCAACCCCTTCAGAGTCAGCTCCAGAGACAGTGCCTCCTTACAAGTCCTGGAAAGGATGACTGTGTTGGTGAAGCCCTCCTGATAGAGACAGTCCTCTCAGCAAGTGAGCTGGTCAAACCTCAGGGCATAGGATAGAATCTAGAGCTGCAAAATTTGACCAAGAGGGAAAAAAATTGACCAGGGAAATTTGGGAGTTTTCAGATTAGAGTTCAATATTTTGGCTTTCTTGGGTTTTCCCCATGAATTATTGAAACTCACAGTCATGTAAAAAATAAGATAACAATACTATTAAACATCAACAAAATCATCTATCATAAAACACAGTAGCTAATCAGTAAGTATCTTTAAGGTTGCTTAGTCTCAAATTTTAATTTTGAGTCGAAAGCAACACAGATGGAGTAACACCACACCCCCACCATGGTCGGTCACTTAGTTGTTGGCAGAGACCAGTGTATCTTTCAGACTCCTGAAGCTCATGGTGGTGTGTTTGCTGTGATAAGGCTACAGATCTCAGGGTGGGCAAATAGGGCTGATTCCCCACTATGCTCCTGACTCCTGCCTGCACATTCCCTGAGCAGTCAGAACCATAGAAGGGCTGTGGAAAGATCATCACCTGGAGCAGCAGAGCCTTGTTAAGAGATGACAGCCATTGCTCATTTTGTTCCATAGTCATGGAAATGGTGGGAGAGGCCAGGCTCTGATTCTTGTCATTATCAGCCTTTACTGAAAAGTAAACCCTGAGCTTCCTTGCTTTTAATGTCAACCCTACTCAGTTTATTCCAGGACTTCCCTGGTGGCCTAGGAGTTAAGCCTCAGTGCTATCACCACTATAGCCTGAGTTCGATCCCTGGCCAGGGAGCTACCCACATAGTGCAGCAGACCTCTCCTGGCTTGCCCTCTGCTCCCCTCAGCAGTGTATTTCAGCAGATCTGCCTGTTCTGCTCCCAGTCTGTCTTTGGTGAATCCTCTTACCACCCCACCCACAACTCTGGCCTATATTCCAGTTCTTCTATACACACACACACACACACACACACACACACACACTCAGACACACACAATGATATTCCAACAACAAATAATACTTGAACATGTAGACCCCCACCACAACCTCTGATCAACAGACTTATGCTAAAATCAGAAATTTCTAGTAGAGGTAGAATTTTAAAATAACTAAAATCTTCTGAGTTATTCCATAGAAACAGCTACTTGCCCCTTCACCTCTGTGAAGAGCAAAGGAGGAATTGCATTTTGAGAAAGAGGTTCCATTTCAGGATGTTCTTGGAGAACGCCAGGCAGAAAGAGTTGGCATTTGGGATCTGACCTCCCCTAGAAAGTTCTGGCACTTAGGACATAGGTCCCTTGTTCTCTCCCCAGGGTGGGATAAGAATTAATCAGAGGGATTCAGGAGCTGTTGGGGAAAAGTGGACTGACCTGGGCTCTGCTCAGGTTTTATTTGATGCCAGGCAAGATCATAATTTCCGGGGCAGGAGTTGCGGAGGCTGTGATTTGAGGGCAGATCTGGATTGGGGTGTGAGCCTTCTTAAAGGTGCTAGGCCTTCAAAAAATATACATATATGTAAACATAGGTTTGTGCGTGTTTGCTTTCCACTGCCATATTTTATACCTTTATCAAATACTTGATGTAGTCTCTGACCCCAGAATAACACAAACTGCAACTTGGAGTGTCACTAAGCTTAAGAATAAAAGAGGCACATGACTATGTGCATGTGACTGTTTGTTCACCAGGAGAAAAGTCCTCGGAAACTATTTCTGTAAATAGACCAGGTTCCAAGGGGCATGGCTCAGAGATGTCATAGAGTCTGCCCTCCCCTGCTCATGGGCTGTGGGGACTTGTTAATGGAGCTGTGCCTGTGCCTGGGGGAGCTCCCGAGCTGCCCTGTTTTCCACATAGCCCATGCCCAGAATACCACCAGCACCAATAACTGGAATGACTTTTGACAACATTTGTCCCAAGCTTATATCTAAAAGAGGAAGGAAACCTGGTGTAAACATTTGGCATTCCTTTCGTAGCAGAAGTCAAATTCCACTTGTCTTGGAATTTTCGAAGGAGAGGCCCATGGAGATCCAAAGATAAGTTTCCATGATGACATCCACAAGAAAAGCACAGGAATTTAGTTCTGAGGCTCAGGAATGCCTCCTGTTCTAACAGAGAACTAAGTTGCCTTGGTTTTGCTATGGAGAGTGTCTGTCTCTCTTTCTTTACAGTAGGGTGCTTGCCTCCTTGTTTTTAATGTTCAGGAGTCAAAGGGATTTAATGCCACTTACCTTTTAGAGCAGAGAAGGCATGCTGTGGCCCACTGCTTACTTTTGTAAGTGAAGTTTTGACTCTCTTTAAACACACCAGATCTGTTTGTTGATGCATTGTCTTTAGCTGCTTTGTGCCCTGATGGCAAACTGTTCCGGAGTGCATCTCTGTGAAAAGGGGAGGAACATTACAGCACATTGCTCCCAGGAATTGGGGCTATTTTCCCCACCCTATTTACATGCAGCTGCCTTCGATTATAATTCCCAGTACGCTGTGAACAGGACATCCTGGACAGGTGTCGGCTGAAAAGGCAGAAGGAGCAGGAGGAGATATATATTAAGGTAGAACTAAGGAGGGGGGAGAAGCACATGGTGGTAAGAGACCTGCAGGGAAGCTGCACCTGGTCCTTGGTCTTTTTTTTTTTTTTTTTGGAGGGGGGCAAAGACAATGGCAGCCGTTATCTTGATCTCATGGTGGATTATATGATACATTTTGAATTTGGGGTCTCTTCTGCCTCAGTTCCCTGGGACCTACCTAACTTCTTTCTTGTAGCTCTCTACCAGAGTTACCGTAGATTTTTGACAAATTTCGGGGTCTCTGCTGCCCCTCTTTGGGCGAGCCTGCTTGGCTGGGCATTTGCCTTGAGGGCATGGGTGATTTCCAGAGTGTGACTGGAAACTTGTTATTTCAAATTCTCTCTCCTCTCTCTCGCTCTCTCTTTCTCTACCAGTTAAAGATCTTTGAGCACGCTAAGATATGCTTGCTTTGCCTTTGTGCACACAAGTTCTGATCACTCTCACAATGGACAGAATTAGTTTTATTAGTTTTTCCCCTTAACAGTTGGGGGTCTTTCTGTAACCCTAGGTCACATGAACTTCAGTAGTCTCAGAGATACGGTATGGCCTGCAGCGTTACTGGTATTTAGTACAGGGCTTTTTACAGGAAACTGTTTATTCACCCAGTTTACAGGGTAAAAGATGATGCTAGAGAAATGTTCCATTCTCTTTCCTGATACCTTTTCTAGTGTGAGTGTCTCTGCAGAGAGAAGAGTGCAACTGGGGTCAGTGAGGGAGTGGGTGGTCTGGGAGGAGAGCAGGATGCACTGAGGATAATTCCTTTCTTTGTACCATCATGCCATGTGCAGGATGACAATCCTGGAATTCCTTCCAGTCCTAAGCATTCCCTTAACTTGAGAAAAGCAAATGCGAAAAAATTGCTATGCTGGCTGCATTTATTTATAGGATGTCTTTTCCTCACATGCAGGAGAAAGGAGGAAAACAGCAACAGGCTGATTTGAGCTCATTTTTTCTTGCAAGTCAATAGGAAGCAAGGCCAACACTAGCACAGGGAGGGTTTTGACAACGTGGGATTTCACTGCCTGCACTTTGTCAGCTCTTGGCCACCTGTGACTTCTCTCACTTTGGATTAGTAGAGTGGTCGCTCCACCAGCAACACGTTTTAATCAGGTGCAGCTCTGTGATGGAATCTTCCCTTCTTACAGCCTGTGCTCCATTTACTTCTCCTCTGATCTTTCAAATGGACTCATCACTTAGAAGATGATTTTGAGTACCCCTTCTGCCAGGAGGGGAGTTTTAGACATCTGCTATGCAGGATACTTGGGGAATTTGGCTTTGGAGCTTTTCTAAGTGGGGAAGTTGTCTCTACTAACAAAGGAAGATGAATCACTTGGGGGTTATCACAGGATCAGGGAGAGTAAGAAAATTGATACAGACTGTGGCTAAAAATGTTCGCTTGAGAGCTGGGGCTGCATGTACAAGATTGTGCTGTGCTTGCTGGGGGTGTAGGTGACAGAGGGAACCCAGTTCTCTTGTCCATAGGGAATGAGCATAAGCTGCAGGCCCCATCACTGCAGGTTGGGGCCTGTCAACATCCTTCTGTTCCAACTCCAGCGCGGCTCAGGGAATGGCAGGATGCTGTCATAGCTCATTGCTCTTGTTCTCCATTGCATGCGCACCAACACCAGGTCCAGAAAATATCCTCTGATCCTTTATTCTGGTTTTCAGTGCAGAGTGAGACGAACAGTGATCTCATTGGCATTAACATATTGAGGTCCCCCACCTTGTGTCTCTCCAGTAGATGCAAAGTTGTGAGTGACTCTGGTCATGCCCTTCTTCGTCTCCTGTGGCCACTCAGTGTATAAGACATTGCAACGTCAAATAAATATAGAATGAGAGTAATTTTACAGTGAAGGGAAGTAAGTTTGGTAGGGGCAGAATGGATTAAGGGATCGTGCCTGATGGCTACACAATCTGACACAGGAGAAGTGAACCATGCATCTAGGGTATCTGGACTTGCTGATTCTTTAGATAAAAGAATTGTCCTGATGGTACTTTGACTACTAATTTAAAAAATAACCCTTTATTCTCCCTCCCTTAGCTTCTCTGATAAGCTTTCATGCAAGGGCGGAGAGGCCCCAGAGGGACTTGGACAGAGTGTTCTTTATTTTTTTAAAGATTTATTTATTTATGCATACAAGATTGGGGTACAGGCCAGATGTGTGTGAGGTGAGAGGATTCACCAGAGACAGAGTGGGGAACAGAGCAGTCAGATTGATCGAAGTGCACTGCTGCGGGAATAGCGTGCGAGTCAGGAGAGGTCTGCTGCACCATTTTGGTTGCTCCCTGGCCAGGGATCGAACTTGTGTGGTGGTGGCTGCGGAGAGCTTCATAGGTTGTGTCTTAACCCCTTGTGCCACCAGGGAGGCCCCAAAGTGTTCTTTAATATGTGACACTTAGCCCTGGGAAATGTACAGTATGCCCTGCAGTATATAGAAGAAATGCCAGGCTGTCAGTTTGATTCTTTTACTCATCCTTTAAAATACCCATTTTAAATATTCATAGTGTACACCCTTTATTAATCCAGAGCGTGTGTGTATATCATTTATAAATGGATAGTTGGTAGAGATGCATGACTACAACATTTTTATTAGCACACACAGTACAGAAGTGCAAAGAGAACTAAGTGAAATCAACTCTTCACAGTGCCTTCATTTGCCTGCCACATTTTGTTGTACTAACTTCAGTATGTGCCAAGAGGCAGGATTGAAAGGTAATGAGGATGGGGAGGGACAAAACATTCAGTCCTTCCTGGTAGTCTTTTTTTTAAGATTTATTTATTTATGCATACAAGAACTGGGGTACAGGCCAGAGGTGTGTGTGGGGGGGGTGAGAGGGTTCACCAGAGACAGAGTGGGAAACAGAACAGGCAGATTGACGGGAATACACTGCTGAGGGCATCAGCGGGTGAGTCAGGAGAGGTCTGCTGCACCATGTGGGTAGCTCCCTGGCTGGCCAGGGATGGAATTCATGCTTCAGAGGCTGTGGATAGCTTCACAGTGATGTGCTTAACCCCTTGTGCCACCAGGGAGGCCCCCTTTCTGGCATTCTTTAAATGACTTTTCAAGAACAAATGTAAGTTTGAAAGTACCATCCCCACCGTGGCTCATGTTCACCCCTTGTGTGTGAAGTATGTGTCATTACTCAGGCACCATAGTGGTTTAGTCAATAGTTTGACAGTGTAGCCATGCTAATAGAGCTTCAGTATGTGACACTCCTTGGATAAAACCAAAAGAGCTATATGAACTGGTTTCAACCCTATTTCACCAAAATGTCAACTCTTTTCTCAGGACTAGTTCCACTCTGTAGTCTCCTAACCAGCCAGCACATCAAGCACAGACTACAGTAGTAAATCACAGTTAAAACAGACTCTCTTTATAGGGAGCCTCAACGCACTGGATTTGTCTAGTGCATTCTAAAAGACTCCCTCATGTCTCCACTGAGTCATGGAGTAAACAGCCCCTATTGAGGCAACTCGGAATTATGAAAGAAGATTGTGAAAATATTTATTTGGTTTTATAAAAGACATTGAACTTCAAAACTCAACCAGGGTTTTCAGGTATTCATCAGCATGTAAATAAGTTTTGCTTGCAAAGGATGCAGCATTCTGGCACTCAGCATCAATTTCTTCCCAAACGCTCAGGTACCATGTGTTTTTTAAAAGAAAGTAAGAGCATTTAAAAAATTATTTTTGTGTTAGAATTGAGGCTACCAGGGCCTCCCCTCGTGGCGAAGGTGGTTGAGCACAGCACTGTGAAGCTATCCGCAGCCTCTGCAGTACCTTTTCCATCCCGGCAGGCTGGCAAGGGTCCCACATAGCGTGGCAGACCTCTCCTGTTGTGCTCACTGCTCCCCTCAGCCATGTATTTTGGTCATCTGCCTGTTCTGTTCCCGACTCTGTCTCTGGTGAATCCTCTCACCCTCCTGCGAATCTGGCCTGTATCCCCATTCTTGTATAAATAAATAAATCTTTAAAAAAAAGAATTGAGGCTACCAGAGGGTGGCAGATGGTCAACATTGGGTCGGGGCATTGGGAGGTGGGGGTGGCCAGTGGATTGTGGTCGAGGATTACAGGTGTTTAAGTAGTGTGTGTGGTATGGTCACATGCATGTGAAGAGGTGTGATTGTATACTTCTAAATTATATATGGTGCTCTAAATCAACATTGCCTGAATATCAAGTGATGCAATTTAAAAAAAAATAAAATTATCTCTGCATCAATTATATGGACTTACTGTATATACCTTTTTAATGGTGATGTAGTGTTCACTAATTCTTTGTGCATTCAACACACACAGCTGACCTCATGAACTCACATTTGGTAATAGAAATGGACAATATGTCCATTAAATGTGTAATAGATATGTACATATAATAAAATGCATGTCATACCAGCTAGAAATCACTGATCTGGAAAGCCAGTAATCGCCCTACAGTAACATTACCAGACACCAATGTGCCAAAATTGACAGAACCACATTCCTCTTGGATCAAAACTGGGGTGGTTTTCAGAATTTTGTTAATCCATGAAACCTGGAGCATTGCTGTGGATGCCTTTTCCTTCTGTGCAAATTGATCATTGTGAAAGATCGTTGAAAAGTTTCAAAATGGCAGGTTATGTCATTAGTAGAAAATAGTCAAATACGGTATGGTTATTTGGCCTCATGAAATGTAAGTCTCTGCCAATATTAATTCTAAAGTTGAATGTCTCGGAAGATTTCAGGCAAGAGGTTAAAAGGAGGGCCAGTGAGCAGGATCTCGGTGCTAGGCAGGCTGGTAACTGTTCCTAACCATCAGCCCTGGGACACACTCTTTGCTGGAAGGAGCCTCATGTCCCTCCTCATACCGCCCCCTGTCTCCTCCTCCTTCCCACTTCTTGCCGTTATTAATATGAGCTGGCTGCAGTATAAGAACTGTTATTGTTAGCGCTCTTGTCCCTTGTCATATTTTATTCCGAGCCTGAGGTTTTGCCAATTGTTAGCAGCTAACAAGGATAAAAATAGCCCACTTGTTGTAATGAAGGACGTAAAAACGCAAAGAAGGCTGTGAGCTCTGGGAGCAGATCCAGTAAACTTTCAAGATTTGTTGGAGAGGGTTGACCGAGCTATCAGGAAACCTGGGGAGGGAAGCAGGGCAGAAGAGGATGCCAGGGTAACACACACTGATCAGTTTCACTGTGGGTAGAACAGGTGACCCAAGTGGTTTTGCGGTCTAGCTTTTATTTATCCCCTTGCCTCTACCTGGAGAAATAGTGGGTGGATCTTGTCATTGGGCGAATGAGGGGGTTGGAGCCTCTGTGAGGCCTGTTGAGGTTTCCGAGCAAGCTCGCTTTTCTGTTATGCTTAGGATAGCAGGCTGCTGGAGGGCTCTCGATCCTTCCATCTCCAGTCCTTTGTATCTGACATGAGCTGTGGGGGAGCTGCTGTGTAGTCCCCAGACACAACACATTTGCTCCCTGAACTCATGGAAATAGCCATGGCATCTGTGACATGGATGTGAAGCAGACAATTTGGCAGGTTGCAAATGAGGCATTGCACTGGGGTGTGTGCTGGGAAGGAAAACAATAGGCTGACATACAAGGTGGGGGTACAGGGAAAAGCATCCTTCGGAATAGCTGGGACGGTGATGTAGGAGCTAAAACTAAGAGGAGTCTGTCGGGTGGAAGAATGAGAGTATCTGGTGTGCAAGAGCAGATGTCTCATCCCTGAAATAGGAGAGGGGCTGCAAGAAGGCCAGTGGCACCAGTGGCACCGGCACACAGCGATCAGGGCAGAGGTGGCCAGAAATAGCATGTTGGCGGTCATCTTATACCTGTGCTATAGGGTCTTTGAACCATGGTGGAATCTTGGGCTCAGACTAAAGCAAAGGGGCATCACTGGAGAGCTTTAGGCAGAAGATGGACCTGCCTGGAGCAGCATGCTTTTAAGTCTCCTCTGACTTCCGGCGTGAATGGATTGGAGCAGATATGAGTGGGCACAAGGAAACTACTCAGGCAGGTTTCATCCCAGCAGTGCTGGTGAGGGCTCAGTGTGGCTGGGTGGTCAAGGAAATGAACACGAAGAGGAACAACTCCAAATACATGTTTTTCAGCAAAATCAAGACTTGGTGATAAATTGGAAGTTGGAGTAATAAAAGAGAGACCTTGGTGGGGGATGGAAGGCAAATCACTGTTATTTGTGGGAAGTGATTCTGGATGCAGTCATTTGTGGCCATTTCACAAGTATCTTTCAAATCTATCCACTTGGAAATTGTAGGTTGCTTGCTTTACTTTCTTTTTTCATGGCATTATAACCACAGAACACACTGTGTCATACAGTTAACTTTTCAAAAGTTAGCAGCACAGGCCCAAACTCCCCCTCTGGTGTCCCCTTCCTCAGTCAAGCCACTTGCCTTCGATGTTTCTTTTGTGTTTGGAAAATTGCTTTTGTGAGTTTCCATTGCACAGACTATGAAATATGTCTGGGACCATGGTGGTCACCAGTGAAAGGCTGCTATAGGTATCTGGTATTTAACAATGCCGGTAAACATCCCACAGCCCATGGAACAAACTCTCACAGCAAAGAATTACCCAGTTCAGAATGTCCATAATGCCAGGGTTGAGAGAACCTAAGAAGGAAGGATATTTACTGGCTCCGAGCTCTGCATGGAGCCAAATTGGCTAGCTCCTGTCAGGACTGTTGTCTGTTATATATGGCAAAGTGGGAAACATGAAGGGTCCTCAGTTCTTTTAAATATCCAGCAACCTGCAATATTGTCCAAAATGTTCAGTTCTATAGTCCTTATGATAAAATTTAAAAAATAAATATGACATACATTAAATATAGGGATCTGAATTCTATTAATGAAAATGTAAAGATTCTGTTAATAACTTTTATTTCAAATTCAGATCATGTTTTTAGAAATGTAACATTTGGAGCTTATATCCAGTAGCTACTCCTTCAATTTCTCCCAAATTAGATCTCCATTTCTAACTTACTAACATGACATCATAAGAAAGACTTCCCCAAAATGACCCAAAGATGAAATGAACAAAGTATATGAATAGACATTCACTAAGGAAGAAATACATTCAGAAACTCAGTAGTAGAAGAATAATCTGATCATTTTGTATATCAAATTCACCTATGTTTTTATAGAAATGAAAATATCTAAATATCTAGGGAGTAGCAAAAGCTGCTGTTGACTCTTTCATGCTATCTTAACAGTTGTATTTTTATGGGAAGACAAAGATAAAAAGTGATGAGAGGAAAGAGAGTGCTTCCTCTACAGACGGGGAGCCCAAAAAGCCGCAAAGAGCAGACTGAAACTCACATTAAAACAAAAACAATGGCCCTACAGAGGAACAAGTCCTGATGGTCATCCCAGAAATAATCCACACAGGAATCTGCTCTCTGTGACATGGTTAGAGCCTAAGTTTATACTAACAAATACTACTTAAAAGCCTGCATGATTAGAATGTGTCCTTGTTTTTAAATTGTATCATTTTTAATTGGGATAGCATTGGTTTACAACACAGTTAAGTGACTTAGAGATAAAAGCTCATAGCCCTTCAGATGTATGTTACCATACAGCGCCCACCAGAAAAGCTTTTATAGTCCCCCAGCACTATCCATTAGGCCTCCACCTAACCTCTTCCCTGTCTGGTAGCCTCAATTCTGCACAGTTAGATAATCTAGGGTTTGTTTGGTTTAGTTTTTCTGTCTCTTTGTTTTATTTCTTTATATTCTTCCCATGAGTGTAATCATTCATTGTTTGTCTTTCTCCTCTTACTTTGCTTAGCACAGTCCTCTGCAGTTCCATACATGTTGTAGCAAATGGTAAGTTTCCGTCTTTTTCGGAGCTGAATAGTATTCCATTGTGTATGGAGCCTACATTTTCTCAACCTAATCATTCTGTTGTTGGGCATTTAGGTTTTTTCGATAACTTGGTTGTTGTAAATAGTGTTGCAGTGAACATAGAAGTGCATATATCCCTTCAAATTAGTGATTTTTGCATTCTTCAGATAGATACCTAGGAATGGAATTGTTGGGCCATATAGTATATCAATTTTTAAAATTTCCAGAATCCTTCATACTGTTTTGCACAGGGACTAAACTACATTCACACCAAAAATGTGAGGGTTCCTTTTGGGGGATTTTAAAATATTCACGTGTGTGTGCTATATGCACATGTGTGTATACATACATATATATGTACATACACACATTTTAAAATGTGATAATAGTAATAGTGTTAACCAGAAGGGAAGGTAGATAGATTTGATGGGTGATGAAGGACAGAATGGGACTTTTAACAACGTACACATGTTGTTCTCAATGAAGAACTCCGGATACCTGAAACTTATGCATATGTTATAAGGCAACATTACTTCCATTTTTTAGAAAAAATATGCAAGAGGGAAAATAATTACTGCTGGGCTAATGCACTGCCTAGTTTTCTTTGTATTCTACACAGTCTAATTTTGTTTCTTTATATTCTACATATGAGTGAAATCATCCATTTTTTGTCTTCTTTCTCTCTTCTCCCAAATAAGAAAAAATGCCTCACCTTACAGTATGTACCAACTTCAGCCATGTGAGCATTTCTGTTTGCATTTCAATGAGAATGAATAAAAAGAAATGTTTCCCAACCACTGGCAGCAGCATCCTGTCCTCCTTTTTCCTCCCATGATGCTGGGAACTGCTCATCCAACAGATTGTCTTTTCCATGGCTTGTGTGCATCTGCATCCCAGGCTGTTATCCCTGGGACCCACAGCATGTGCAAAGTGGAAATAAGAGCACACACAGGCCCATGTGCAATTAGAGGAGAAACTTTGAAAACACCCATCTACAGATTCAAGCAGGAAGTGCCAGCAGTTTTTGAATTCTGCCTGAGCTGCAGAGACTTTTGAATATTTTACATTTCACAAGCCCTCCAAATAGCCTTTTTGTTTCCTGGTTTTCAAGTTGACATTTATTCAATCTAATGGGAAGCCAGATTTGGGGAAATGTTCCTTTTCTCTCTGGGTTCTGCAATTATGTGGGGCAGAAAAGAAACGGTTTTAATGCTCCACTGGATATTTACAGTTGGATGGTATTTTTCTTGTTTGGGGGCTGACTATACCCTGGTGTGCTGTTTTAAAAATCAATCATAGATACATTTACATAGTTAGTACAAGCACAGGCAATCCACTGAGAGGGAACATTTCAGTGTTGGGAAAATAGAATTAAGAATACAATTCGTACCAATAGCATTTGACCCAATCAGCTCCACCCATTTTTCTTTTAATGCAGAGAAATTCTTACAGTGAATTCATTTTCCCACTGCATGGTATTAATTGGAATCAAAAGTCATTATTAGTGCAAGCCCATGGAGTCAGGTCATTTAATTATGAGGCAGTTCCTAGAATTAAATGCAAGACATTAGTGTAACTCAATATAGTGTTACAAAGCAAAACTTTCACCCATTAACTGGCATCTACTCCATATTCAGGAGACTATTATTAAGTACACACAAGTCCAGAATCTATCAAGGTAATACTGATGCAAAAATAAATGGAGAGCAGAAGGGAGTGGCATTTGCATGTTGGTATCTGGGAAAGCGTGCCATTTAGAAATACTGACTTTTAATTCTAGCACATTCATTTGGGGACAGGTTATTCATTTAACTATTATAATGTTGATTTTCCTGATTCATGAAAAAAAATCTAACGATGTATTTCTCACTTCTCTTGTGTCATAATTATGATCAGGAAAATATAAAAAAGTTTCATAAAATGTACACAAGAAATAATCATCAGAGAACAGAGGGCACTGTAGCTGGATCAGTGCATGTGTATGCTAGGTGTAGGCAGGGGGCGAGAGGATAGTGAAGCGAAAGTGACAGTATGAACAAAGTGTTTCCTATTTATTTTTTGAAAAGTAATTGACTTCTCTGTACTAGGCCTTGTTCTCCATGTGGACATTCATTATTGACTAAAATAAACCTTCCCTCAGAAAAGAAGTTCTTCATAAATGCTATATTCCATGGAATGGGAGGAAGTGGGGGAGTAGGATACCAATAGAAAATATATAAAATATATAGAATGTCTGATGAAAAAATAAGGCAACAAGAATAATAGAAAGTATGTATGTATACCTCCTAGTTTACTTTTTAAAAGATTTATTTTGATTTTTTGCATACAGAAACTGGGGTGTAAACCAGAGGAGCTGGGAAAGGGTGGGGCTTGAGAGGATTCACCAGTGACAGAGTGGGGAGCAGAACAGGCAGATCTACTGAAATACACTGCTGAGGGGAGCAGCAGGCGAGACAGGAGAGGACTGGTGCACTGTATAGGTTAGCTCCCTGGCTGGAGATTGAACTTGGGTTGCAGTGGCTGGCAATAGCTTGATAATGCTGAGACTCTCACCCCTGCACCTCCAGGGAGGCCCTCTTTTCTAGTTTAAATGTGGTGGTTAGTACTAGCTTCAGGCATGGCTAGATCCAGGAAATAGATCAAATAATGTCATCTACAAATGTAGATCTACAAATACATCAAATGATGTTTTGTTTCTCCATCCCATGTGTGATTACTTCATTGTACTGTAGACTGCTTTACAGCAGGTAGTTTCTGTTTTTCATATTTTTAACAAAAATCCCCCCAACAAGTCTCATGAGTATGGTTTGTGTAGTAGCCCCTACATGACCAATCATGTGGGGAGAATATCCTGATAGATAAGGTGTGATGAGACTATTTCTGACACCAATGGGTGGGTCAGCCACAGTCAACCCAGGTAAACTAAGAACTCACTTAGTAAAATAAAGATTAATTTAAAAGAGAAAAATAGAGTGTTTGGGACACGAAAGTTACAAACATCTAATCTTGATTTCTAAAGCAGCGAGAATAGCTCTGTGCTGTATGTAGTATTGATGTGGGCAGTAGGACTGTGTGTCCAATCAAGCCTCATATTTCCTCTGGGATGGGAGAGGCACATAAACTTAACAAATATGTGAGCAAATGAATAAATGAATACCTTATATCATGATTTCACTTTCTCTAGTTAAAGAATATGTCCTACCAATGCCTGCAAAACAGCTCTGGGTATTGAATGCCTTATAGGATGAACTAAGAAAAGTGACTCAATTTGTTGTAATATGGTTGAGTACTACTAGATAGTTAATTGAATAATTACTGGTTGCGGCCATGGGCTGCTTTTATCTGTCACTCTAGTTCTCTATATTTGGTTCATAGGCATTCTTAAAGAAAAAAAAGTTCTCAGAAAGGAAAAGGAAATTTCCATCTTTTAAAGAGGGAAATTGGTATGCTTTGTATCTGTCCACATGGAGACATTTAATTGGATATTTACAATTAAAAATATTGACTTATGTCTAATGAAGCTAGATTATTCGGCTTGTAAATACCTTAAGCATAGAAAACCTATTTTTTTTTAAAGATTTTTGTACATGGTATCACTATCTGAAATTTTGAGCCCATGTATTATACTTCATAAATTACTCTGGGTGGTTATACGAGTGTTACTAGAAAGATGAGAAGGAATAATTCCCATTTGTCTTGTAACAGTCTTGGTAGGCCTGTCTTCCTTAAATCATTGCCGAGTCCAGTTATAGGGACTTTTCTCAAATGAGAAGCACGTTTGCACATGGTGATTGGGGAGGGGGTGATTACTCTTCCTCCATCACTATCTTCTTTTGAAGGATGACGCTCAGTGTCCCTCCTGAGCAAAGAGCTGCATAAGCATTTCCTTCATCAGTGGTATTTGAAACCCCAAACTTGGCATTTCTGTGTCCCAAATGGGACTCTATACTGCTTCTTTTCTTTCATATTCATTGTCACTTATTCTGTCACCCATTCTCTGGGCATTTACAGTGGGACAGAAGGCACACCTAGAGTTTCTCTACATCACCTCCTACTCTTGTGATGGCTGCTGACCTTAGGATGGTTTTCACCTCTCTTGATATTTGTGAGCCGCTGCTTCTTTGAAACCATGATTTGTGGTCCTACTCACTGGTTCTCCAACCTGAGCATGCACAGAAATTCTAGGGGGCTCCTTAAAACAAGCTGTGGGTATCCCCTGGAATGTCTGACCCAGTAGACCTGGGGTATATCTAAGGATTTGGATTTCCAGCAAATTCTCAAGGGGCATTGAAGGTGAGGGACCACACTTGGAGAACTGCTGCTGGTTGCTGCTGATGAAATGTATTATGAAGAAAGAGTTAGATGGCAAGATGAAGTGCTGTGTCCCCCAGCTCTGTCATTCAGAGAATCGCTTTCTCCTGTAACTTACCTGAGCGTTGGTTGTGTCAACTGTTCTCTTGTGTGTCTGCACATATCCCTTTTTAGTACTTTTTGAAGGGGTAAGAGAGACAAGAAAGAAAGAGAAGGCCTCTGCATGAGTGTTCTGTAGGAAAGGGGTGATGAGCAGTGATCGGAAGAGGTGTGGCATGTGGCAGAAGCTGTCAGCAGTGCCCAGTGGGAGGGGATGGACACAGGGTAAAGTCCTTTCATTCCTTTGTTTTTGCAACAAATATTCATTGATCATTCAGTAGGTGCTCCTGCAAGAGGGGTGAAGAGAAAAGGCAGAAACCCATGCTTGCATGCTGTTTCCCTTCTAGAAGGGAAAGACAGAGAACACAAAAGGGGAACACACCATATTCACTGATAAAATTGACATGAGGTAAAATGCAGGGACAGGGCTGTATGGGGGGAGATGATTTGAATTGACATGTACTATGGCTTTGATAGTAACTCTAACAGCGGTTTCCAAACTTTGTGCAAAATATCAGATTCTTATACTCTACCCCCAGATATTATTTTGTAGCTCTGGAGGGAGTTAACTTTTTACTGAAAGATGATTCTAATAGAAATGGACTTCAGGATCGCACTAAGAAGCAGGCTAGTAAGAAATTTAGAAATGTCATTGAACATAGTTATAAAGGAGTGTGGTAAAGGGTGAAAGGGATAGAAGGGAGGGCCAAGTGGAAACTGAAATCTATGTGGGAGGCATGTGGGGAAAGAGCCCAGTGGAAAGGGCGTAGGGTGTGGACCAGTTATCCTGGTTGGTTCTGAATTCTGGCTTTTCCTGAGGAACTTGGTGGTCTGGGTCATGTTCCTTAGCTTCTTGGCACTTTGGTTCCACATCTGGACTGTGAATAGATACACCCACCCACATGTTTGTATATGTATGTAAATGTTTTTAAATATATGCATATGTATGCATATATATGTGTATATATAAATATGTATATAAATGTATATATAAATATATATATATTTTTAGAGCGAGAGAGAGACATATACCAAAAAGAGGTGTGTACGTGTGTACACATGCCTGCATGCATTCTGTTTGTCGATATCTTTTTTTTAAAGATTTATTTATTTATGCATACAAGAGCTGGGGTACAGGCCAGAGGTGTGGGGGGTGAGAGGATTCACCAGAGACAGAGCGGGGAGCAGAACAGGAAGATTGACCAAAGTACACTGCTGAGGGGAGCAGCGGGTGAGTCAGGAGAGGTCTGCTGTGCCATGTGGGTAGCTCCCTGGCCGGGGATCAAACTCGTGCTGCAGTGGCTGCCATTAGCTTCATAGGTTGTGCCACCAGGGAGGCCCTGTTGATGTCGTTTTAAAGGTGTAGGGAAAATGGAGTGACTCAGGCTCTTTTCTGCCCTCCTGCGGTTGGCCTCTACGGCTGCACCTGCAGTCTTGCATTTGTCCTAGGTTGCATTCCCCACGTGGATGCTCAGGGCCTAGAGGTGTGGACAGTGAGCAAGTACTGAACACCTGGACATAGAAGCGAGGGATAGAGGGGACTCCGCTCTGGCATAGATGGCAGCATCACTCTGAGGCGAGTGTCTCAATTGCTGCCTCCCTCTTTGTTGGTCTGCCTGTGTCCTATCCCCTGCTTTAGCATTAAAGGCATGATAGAGATACCAAGGGTCTCCAAGTTCTCTTTTCATCTGCCTGAACCAACAATGAACCTACCTGGCCTGGGGTGGCTATACAGCAAAAGATTAGAAATAATACACACTAATAAGCTCTAGATAACTCTTCTGGATCCAGTTTGGTGGATGTGATTGTCTTGAATTGCAGACTAATGAAGTTGAAGTAGAATAAATCTCCAAATATTACATGAGGGCTAAAGAGAACCTGAAAGCATAAAAGCTGTGCAAGCTGACTCTTGACACTCATTGTGTGCCTTGGAACATCTTTTGAGTATAAGCACATGCCAGGAAAGTTGCCCTGACATCAAGTTTTGAAACAGTCACTTGGATAGAAGTCCTGGAAGATTTTCCATCACTGAATTCTCTTCTCTTGTGTTTTGTGAGTAGCTGTCAAAGACCCGAGGAAACCAGCAGTTCTGACTCCAGCACTTGGCACATAAAATATCTAACAAAGTGGAAATGAGAGTTTTTACATGGTTTCATTTGTACTGGGAGGGCTGATTTCTGTTCCCATCTGGATCCTAAGATGGAAGAAAGATTTCTTGGCCTGCCTGAAATTAACTTTATTTGGCAGTCTCTCTCTGGTTCCTGTGGCCTATTCTGAGCATTTCCTTCTTACAATAAGCACTGCATGGTGCTGTACTGAGCACTGTCATGTTCTGTGTCTGTGCAAAGGAGAACCAATTAGGCCTTTTATTCCCGAGTCTCTTTGCATCTTTTACATTATAAAAAAACCAGAATGGTCATCTCAGTGTGTTAGTAATTTCATGGGATTGAAGATCAAAGGAAATGCCTTGAGTTCTTCCCCAGAGATGAGTAAAAGAAAAATTAGAATAAATTAGGACTCTAAAGTAACCATGTCTCTAGCCCATTTTTTTTCTTGATATTTTTCAGATATTGCTTCATTCTTTTTGCTGTGAGAACTCATTCAGAAATCCTACTCCACAGCACTGGGGCACCACTGCCAATATTAATTCCACAAATACTGAGTACCTACTGTGTACAAATTAGTATGTGTCTCTAGTTTCTAGGATTTTCCCACTTTAATCATTAGGGAATAATGCAAAGTTATATGGAATCAAGTGCTGATTCATGTGCAGCAAACCAACTCTATTTGGGAATTTAAAAAAGGAAGACAATCTTGTAGGCAAAAGTAAGTGCTTAGAGAATGATTGAATTCTGGAAAGGACTTGATTTAGGCGTTGAAGAATGGACAGCACTTTGGATATTAATATTCATAAATAATAGTAACTAACACTTAGTGCTATTACTGTGTTGAGGATATTGTAAGTACTTGAATCTTCACCATTACATTAAGCTTAGGTACTAATGATGTGTCTATTTTGTAGGTGAGGACACTGAAGCAGAGAGAGGTTAAATGAATTCCTAAGTCCTATGGCTTAGGGGAGATATGAAAGGGGGGGATATGAATTAGGTTGGTTTAAAACCAACATTGTCAACTATTTACATACTTAAGCAAAATAACTCTACCTGGACAGGCTATTCATAAGTAAACTACCTGTAGTTGTTACCTAGCAAGTCATTCCCCAATATGTTTTCATTAAAAATCCAAAGGATCGCCCAATAATCTGGATTGCAATGCTGTTCCACCACTCACACAGCTATGCAGGCTTTGCAAGGTCCTTGTCTTTGAGTTCTGGTGTTATCAGTTCTTAAGCAGGTGAGCCGGCAGTACCTGCTGCGTGCATCTATTCTAAGGATTAAATTAAACATTCCCTACAAAGTGTTGAGCATTGTTCCTATTATGTATTAAATGTACAATAAATGGTGGGGAGTGTGAGAGAATTTTAAATGTTGGATATTGCATAAAACAACATCTGGCAGTGTAGAAATGAAATTATTCACTGGCTTGGATCATTGTGCCTCTCCTGTACCTATTTGATTTCCTCTCTATATTTTGGTTAAAATGCTGAGATGAATAGAAAAAAAAAATAGGAAAGCAATTAAGTCGATCTCTCTGTGGAATCATTGATCAGGTTTGGTCTTCACATTTATTTCACATTCAAAGTTCTAGAGAAGTTAGCAAACTCCTGCAAAAGGACAGACAGTACATAATTAGGCTCTGCAGACCCCATGGTACAAAGTTATTTACAAAAACAAGCAGAAGCTGCTTTTGGTTCACAGACCTCTGCTTGACAACTCTTGGTCTAGACACACACAGATTTTCTCTAGACTTCACCCCAAACTTGTCTCTCTCTGGCTACTCACACATTCACTTTTATTTACAGATTAATTAACTGATTTAATATGTAATCTTACTGTAGTTTTTAGCCTCTCCCTAAAGTGTCAACCCAAACCAATCAGTTTAGAGTTTCCTAATCATCACCAGGGAGGTCATCTGCATGATAAGATCCTTTCCCTGAGGGAAGATGTTTTCACCTGAGGTCAACCTTTGTCCCACCACCTATAATCTCCACATACCCTTCCTGTGCAGCACCTGGGTGGAGTGCTGCCAGATTCATGAATCATTTAACAAAGTCAACTAGCTCTCCAAACTTGTGAATTTTATTTTGTAACAAAAGGCAGGTGAAGGCAATGTGCATTTGTTATAAGCTTGCCTGTAACAAAGGCACTCATAGATTGAATAGCTTTATGCTGCAAAAAAGTTAAAATCCTATCCCCATTTGTAGGGGCAGGAATGGACACTGAGCAGGTTTTCTATGATCCCATGCAGACCTTGGTAAAGGAGGAGAGAGTCCTGGAGCCCTCGTGGCTTTTGCAGGTTTTTTTATTTAGATTTACCAGGCACATGGCAAGCAAGGGTGCTGGGGGGCTGGGAGGGTTCCCTCATCTATCCGAATGGCGGGAAGGCAGAAAAGCCTGATACTTTTACCTTACCATACACCATTTTTCATGCATAGACACTGAAGTCACAAAGGGTTGCTGATCTAACAAGATTCGTTTAGTAAGAGGTGGGGCCAGAGTTCCCATATACCTAGAAGAACTGGCTCCTCCCTCCCCTACATTTTCCAGCCCGGTGGCCTTGAACAAGTCACTGCTTTGAAATAAATTTCCTCCCTGATACATGTAGAAGTAATCCCAAACTACCAGCTAAGGATATTGTGAAACTCAAGTGAAACATCGTGTGTGTGAATCCATTTTATAAATTACAAAGTGCTATTAAAATTACATTAGTCCATTACTCATATGAAATATTAAATCATGACACCACTCCACTCAATTCCATATTCTTTAATAGGAATGAGAAGCAGTTTAGCATAGCAATTAAGGACATGGTCTTTGTCATCAGGCAGGCCTGCGTTAATCCCATTTTATATCTTGTCTGTTAAGATGAGGTGGGCAGTTCCTTAACTCCTCTGTGCCTCAGTTTCCTCATTTAGAAAATGAAGATAACTCTAACACTAAACTCATAGGGATGTCCTAAAATTTAAATTATACATGAAAAACACCTTACTTGATAACATGTGAAGCTAGCCTTTTAAAAATTAATGGGAGGGCCTCCCTGGTAGCGCAGGCGGTCGAGTGAAGCGCTATGAAGCTGTCCGCAGCCTCTGCAGCGCGGGTTCAATCCCCAGCCAGCTGGGGAGATACCTACATGGCCCAGCAGACCTCTCCTGTCTCTCCCACTGCCCCCTCAGCAGTGTATTTCAGTCAGTCTGCCTGTTCTGTTCCCCACTCTGTCTCTGGTGAATCCTCTCACCCTCCCGCACCTCTGGCCTGTACCCCAGTTCTTGTATGATAAATAAATCTTAAAAAAAAAATTAATGGGGATTATTGTAATTATTGTATTTGTTCCTACTACTTAACTAGCCCTATAAGAGAATTTCCAAAGCTGCCTCTTCCTGTAGACACTAGTTATGGTGCTACTTGTACTTTTAATTCACTTGAAGCTTGGTTTCTTTACAAAAGCTTTTGAGGGATCCTTTCTTCCAATTCAGATTTGTTCTAATATCCCTGCCTTTTTGCCTCTCATTCTTCTAAGCCACATGTCCTGGACACATGTGTTTCTCTCTGCCCCTCCTGTGAGGGCACCCCTTTCTTTTTTTTTTTAAAGATTTCTTTATTTTACACAAGAACCCAGGGTACAGGCCAGAGTCTTGGGAGGGTGAGAGAATTCACCAGAGACAGAGCTGGGAACAGAACAGGCAGACTGATGAAATACATTGCTGAGGGGAGCAGCGGGCACCACAGGAGGGGTCTGCTGAGCCATGTGGGACCCTCTCTTGCTGGCTGGGATCGAACCGGCGCTGCAGAGACTGTGGAGCTTCACAGCACTGCGCTCAACTGCCTGAGCCACCAGGGGAGGCCCGGCACCCCTTTCTTTTCCAGCTGCTCCACTCCATCTTCCCTCATCTTCTCTCCCTTGAAAACTTGATGCACACCCATTTAACAAAAACAATTCATTAATAATTCATAATGCTTGAGTTTCTGATCGGAAAAACCTATAACTTCTCCCTTAGAAGCTGTAAAGACATTTCCCTTAAAAGACCTACATTGAAAGTGAATTTAAAAATGGAATGTATTTACTTGATTTCTTAACCTTTCCTGCCTCATGTTCTTTCTTTGTTTCCGCTTTCCTCCAGAAGTTGGCCTTAAACTCTCTTGAGTTTTTAACCAAAGATGAAAGTTGTTTGCTAGTTCTGGAATACATAAATATATAGTAATAGGAGGACTATGTTGCTTTCATTTTAAGGACCAATGAGTAAATACAAGCATAATTTATTAGTTCAGATTTGCCAGAACCACTTCCCTTCCAAACAAAATCACGGCTCATAGACCATTTTAGTCTGTGCTTGATTTCAGGATCTCAGCAGTGGATTCAGGCATGGGGCCACTTATTTGTCAGTCATTTTAAGATCTTGGCTAGAGAAAGGTTTTGGGGAATAGGGGGTTTGGTGGAGGGTGAGTGAAACACAGAGGAGTAAAAATGTAACCACCAAATTAAAGTAATACTAACAAAATTTAATTTAAAATGAAAGTGATTTTAACCCTCTGTCTTCCAAGAAGCCCAGCAGTCAAAGGCAGAAGGAGCCTCAGAAGCAGTTAGTTTGTGATTCTCACCAGTTGCTCTTTTCCTGAGCTTCAATTCCCTGCCCTGAAATATTTAGATAGTACAGGGATTGGCCACAGACCAAATCTGGCCCACCACTTGTTTTTATAAGGCTCATTAGCTAAGAATGTTTTTTTTTAATGTTTTTTTTAAATAATCAAAAACAAAAAGCAAAACGAAAAAATATAACCTAGCCCACAAAAAAATGCATGAAATTCAAATGTTGGTGTCCATAAACAAAGTTTTATGAACAAAATACACCCCTTCATTTCTGCATTTTCTACGGCTGCTTTCATGCAGTAATAGCAGGCCTGGGAAATTACACCAGAAACTCTACAGACTGCAGAGTCTAACATATTTACTATCTGACCATTTAAAGAAAAATGTGCCAAACTCTTGAGATGTCATTAAATGAACAGGGGTTTGTGAGATGAAGCATCCCTGGCACCCAGTGGGCACTCAATATATGGCATCTTTTATGGTTATATGTAAATATTATGTCTTTTAGAGAGTCTATGCATCTCTAATTCTAGGAACAAAACACAAAGGTCAGACTCCCGAAATAATCTACAAACTTCAGAATGGCTCTGGCAAGTCAGATTTAAGGTAGTGAAGTTCTAAGAACTTTAAGGGCTGAAGGATATTATATTTATGACTTGCGGGGCTGGTTCATAATCTTTAGGGATGCTAGGGGCACAGTCCATTAGAGGGTAAGTTATCTCTGTTATCTAAAATCTCAGGACCTGTTTTTTCTCCCCTAAAGGTAGGCTCCTTGTTCAAATGGATCTCTGCTAAAACATCTCATTTTTTTACTTGAAAATGCTATTCAGTGCAGCTGCTGTGGAGACATGCAAAAGGAATGCAGTCCTGACCACAGCATCCTGATTCATTTTTTCCTATTAAATATTTAGGCATCTCATCGAACATCCCCTTTTTATACATCCTGGAAATCTTGGTTCATAGTTCCTGAAACTGTTGAGAAAGTACAATTCTGTAATCACTGAATTGGTGCTGAGATGTGTCAAGTTCCCTATAATTAAGTGCAATGTTTTTAGAGGAAAAGCCAATGTAATCAAAAATATAAAGTTAAGTAAACATAAACAAAAGCCTAACTGTAAATGCAGGGGCCACCTTGGTGAAGACAATCTTCTGGATGAACTTCAAGGATGGGGTGTTGTAGGTATTCTTCAAGATAGGATTTTAAAGAGTTTTTGTTTTCTGAAACAGTCTACAAAGACTAAGCCAGGAAAAAAAAAAAATGTAGATGCTTCATTGGACAATAAACACTTTAGGTATTAAGGGCAGAGAAGAATAAGTCAACATTTTAAGATTAAACTTTGTTAATCAAAATGAATACCAGCAATGGGCCTCCTTGGTGGCGCAAGGGGTTAAGCACCACACTATGAAGATATCCTCAGCCTCTGCAGCATGAGTTCAATCCCTGGTTGGCCAGGGAGCTACCCACATGGCATGGCAGACCTCTCCTGACTCGCCCGCTGCTCCTCTCAGCAGTGTATTTCAGTCAATCTTCCCGTTCTGCTCCCACTGTCTCTAGTAAATCCTTTCACCCCCCACATCTCTGGCCTGTAACCCAGCTCTTATATGCATAAATAAACAAGTCTTTAAAAAAAATGAATACCAGCAATATCAGTATTGTTTTTTCTAAAGCTCACAACCCACCAGTGCTCTCTTCAGCACTGCATCTTCTGTGGGTGCAGTGTTCAGCCATCGCTGTCTCCTTCCCTTCTTCCTGCATCCGACAATTACTATGCTGTCTGCTCAGACCCAGATGATGTGCTGGCTTTGGTGACATAATTGATGAACAAGGCAGACATCATGCATGTCCTCCAGGGCTAACAGTCTGATTGAACATTCAGACAACTAGCTAAGCAGTGATGATACATGGAAGCTAGACTTTTGGTGGGAACTACAATGTATATGTGGATGCGGCTTTATAATGTTGTGCATCTGAAACTTCATTGAGTGTTATAACCCGATGTTCAATAAAGAAATTTAAATAGCAAGTAGTATAACAGTGAAAACCAAATAATTTTGTGGCACAGAGGACAGAGAACTTAATAATGTAGTTGGGTGCAGAGGGAGGACAGGAAAAAGACTTCTAGAAAGAAGGGTCCTGTAAGATTCTCCTTGATTGTCATCAGGAGGCACAGGGATTCAGATCATCCAGTGCTTGGGATCCACATTAGAATTTGAAGCTCAAGCCTCAGAGAAATTAAACTTTTTGAACTGTTGATATTAGGACTGAGACCACACTGTCTAAAGATTGTGTTGCTTAAGGAAGGGCTGAATAAAGGCAGGACCTGGGATGTGATGGCCAAAACCCAGACAAGTGATGTTAATATCCTGGAGCAAACTGATATTTTAACTGGTAGCTGAAGCCGAAGACTGTTACAGGTGGTGCCCCCTGAAGGGGAGGTGCTGGTGAGGATGGGTAGCCCCAGGGAAAATGGAACAAAATATTGGTTGGGGCAGAGGCTTTGATAAGAAATATAAGGGACTGACTGCAGAAGCAGGCCTCAACATTCAGTGTTCAGGATTCAGGGTTTGGAATTTCAGCATTTTTGGTTCTTCAGGGATTCCGGGGTCAGCGATTTCTGCCCCCACCATGCCGATCTTCCAGAAGGCTGTTGTGGGCCTCTGAAGAATGTGGAGCAGCTTCCAGTAGCCAACTTCAAACAGGAAAAGTCTGGAGGCTTTTCAAGTCGCTGAGCAATTGAAACTGTTCCCAGTATTTTTTGGTTGGTTTATTTGCTTTTTCTTTACATTTATTTCTGTTTATTTATACATATAAGAACTGGGGTGTAGGCCAGAGGTGAGGGTGGTGGTGAGAGGATTCACCAGAGACAGAGTGGGGAGCAGAACAGGTGGATCTACTGAAATACACTGCTGAGAGGAGCAGCGGGCGAAACAGGAGAGGTCAGCTGCTCCATGTGGGTTAGCTCCCTGGCTTATGGAACTCATGCCACAGTGGCTGGCCACAGCTTGATAGAGCTGAGACTTAACCCCTGTGCCACCAGGGAGACCCTGTTACTGGTTTTGCTGCTATTAGAGCCTGGCAGATAAGGCGAAGACCCAGAGCTGGGCACCTCCTTGAGAGTGGCCATTTGCAGGTCATTCGGGCCCCTGCAGCTGCTGCTTTGAGTCTCAATTGTCTGGTGCTGTGCTGGGGCATCTTGGAAGCTCCAGGGAGCATCTCCTGTTGTATCATATGCTGTCTTTGTGAGTGGAAACCTGGCCTATAGTCTGGCTGCCACGTCCTTCATGTCCTCAGGGACAGGAAGACACACAGTTGGGAGTGTCTGTGTTTAGGAAATTAAAACACTGGACACTGCCTCAATTGAGCTAAGTGGTCATTTTTGGCCTCAGGAACTCTTTGTTTTTCCCTGGTTTGTTAAATAAATCCCATTATTGTTGTTCTCTGAACCCGAGAAATCTTGTATTTTGTGCAGGTGAAAAACTCAGATGGTGACTGGTAAACTACTTGGCCAGTTTTAGTGTCCCTTGTTACTCTGTATCAATATTAAAGGAAGGTCCACTGAAGAATGGGTATTGAATATTATCCTCTTACTAAGTAAACTAGCTTTACATAGTTATATACTTACTTTCTTCCTTAATAAGTAAACTAGAAAGGCTTAGTTCTCTGACTTTAGGCTTATAAGTATATCCTCTAAATCATCATGAAATGAAATTGTTATAAAGTAAGTCACTGAGAAATTAACCAGCATATAGTAGGCTAATTTATCTTGAATGTAGACTCCTGCTATCAAAACATATCTATGTTCTGTATGTATTTAAATGCTAACAAGTGAAATGATTCAAAAGAGAGATCATGGTCCAGAGTTTTGCAGATATTGCTAAGATCTAGCAGAGATTTGGCAGAAATTATTTTGTTAAACCCTGGTGCATTCTTGTGGAATGACTGTTGTTATGGACATCCTGGGATAAGAGCGGTTAAGTACTTGCCTTTTTCTCCTGGCTAAGAGGTAATAGCACTAGAATATTAATCCAGGTCTGTCAAACTCTATCTCCAAGCAAAGAAATCCTAATTCCTACAAATCACACATATTGGGGCATGCAGAATTTTTTTCCTTATTTCACAAACCTGGATTGTGAGAATGCTTCCAAGCTCATGACATTACAAATAAAGGCTGTAGTGTTGAAATCTAGTAAAGACATGAAATATTGAAACACAAACTTGAACCGAAGACATCTCTCCAGAACCCCAAACACATTTACTCAACGTGGTAATGTTTCCTGTTATGTCATAGACACCTGAAAAGTGGAGATCTTTTTGATGCTAATTGTATCGCTTCACACTCAAGTATGACTTAACCCTTTATACCAAATATCAGGGCTATTATAGCTCTTCTAATGATATTCTTTGCAATATAATACTGAGGTTTGATAATATCTTACTGAGATAGGATTAAATGGACTGACTCAGTTCCCATAATCTCTTAGGAATTAGATAAATGGAATGGCTAAAGAGTCAACCCATTTCTGCAGCTAAAACCCTTGCCAATTCATTATTTTCCTAGGTCTGGACATTTATGGATGTTACAGTGATTGTTCACGGATACATCTATTTCCTTGGATCCTCGTAGGATGTCTTCCATATCCTGAGTTTTGGAAAGCTGATTCTATCAGCTCAGCAGGAGAGGTTTTATCTCAGTGGCAGACTCACTAACCGGCCTCATGATATTGATGTCTAAATTAGAAATATCAATTTTAAATTTACAATGGGAAACATCGGTTTTGCACAGATAACGGTGGCTACATCTTCACTCCCTCTAGGAAGATACACAGAAGAGGGAACATAATAAGAAAGATAATTAATGTTCTTGAAATCAAAACAAAAAATGGTTAGATAAAAAGGCTTCCTTAATGACCAGGCTAAGTCAGCCCACCATGAAAAGTCTTTTTTAATAGTTCCAGAGACACTCAAACTCTCTCAAACAAAAACCATAAATTCCTGGAGGCTAAGGCCTCCACCTGTTAAATCTATCGTATCTCCAATGTCTGGCATGAAATAGCCACTTCTCTTTAAATCTGAGATGCCTTCATGACATGCTTGAGGCAACTCTGCCCACTTTTCCCTGTGTCTCTCCTTTCTTCTCTGCACTCACGAGGCACCTCTTAATTGCCATTTTCTTTCCTTAGATATGCCGACATAGTATAGTTACATATACTAGTCCATATGACAAGCCCATAGTTAACCTCATGTTCAACAGTGAAAAGCTAAAAATGTTTCATTTAAGATCAGAAAGAAGTCCATCATGCCCTCTGTTACTAAACATACTAATTAAACTTAAACTTTGATAATTAAATTTGCTGACTTTGCCATTTCAGTTCTCATCTATTTGGTCTTTCTGCTTCTTGCTTTCTGCTTTTGGAAGTGAGAGGCAGGCTATGTCCCTCCAGTCACTAAATAGAGCTTATATGGAGTTTGTTTCTGCATCTCAGATAGGATAGTAAGGCACAGTCAAGTCAGACTATAATTACAAGTGATAAAGATTGGAGTATTAAAAGACCCTCGAGATTTATTCCCTTAGCAAATTTCAAGTATTGTTTATATTATGCAGTATTGTTATTGTATTAATGATCATTACCATGCTGTGTATTAGACCCTGAGAACTTATTCTTTTTACAACTAAGAGTTGTACTCTGCATTAGCTTCTCCCTGTTTTTCCAGCTCCAGCTTCTGGTCACCATCATTCTACCATCTGCTTCTCAGAGTTGGACGCTACCACATGCCACATGTAAGAAATATCATTTAGGAATTTCTGCCTGGCATGTTTCACATAGTATGATGTCTTCCAGGTTCATCCATGTGCGGCAAATTCAGACACATACACACACACACACACACACATTACATATGCTTTATCCACTTAGTCATCTATTCATACTTAGGTTGCTTCCGTATCTTGGCAATTATAAACCATACTGTAGTTAACATAGGACTGCAGATAACTCTTTAACACCCTGATTTAATTTCCTTCAGGTAAATATTTCCAGAAGTGAGGTCGGGGATAACAGCATCATATGGTAGTTCCATCTCAGTATATAAGGAAACTCCACACTTTCCCATTGTGGCCACACCAATTTGCATTCCTGCCAACAGTCACAGTTTCCTTTTCTCCACACCCCCTCCAACAATTATTCCCTTTCGGTTGTTTTACAATACAACTATTCTAACAGGCATGAGGTGATGCCTCATTATGGTTTGGATTTGAATGTTCCTCCTAATGAATAATGGTGAGCATCTTTTGATATATTTGTTGGGCATTTATATACCTCCTTTGGAAAAGCTGTCCATTCAGTTCCTAGACCTTTTTTGATAGTGTTTCTTTTTGCTCGTGAGTTGTATATGTTCCTTATATTAAACCTGCATATGACATAAGCCTTAAACTGCTTTCTCCCATTCCATCTCTCCTTTCATTGATAGGATCTTCAGTCGTGCATGTTTCTCAGTTTAATGTAGTCCCATTTGTGTCTTTTTACATTTGTTGCCTGGTGCTGTGATATCAGATCCGGGAAACCACTGCCAAGAACAATAACAAGGAACATTTTCTCTGTTTTCCTGGAGGCTTTACAATTTCAGATCTTTAATCCATTTCAAGTTAATTTTTGTGGCGCTGAAGAAAAAAGTCTAATTTCATTTTTTTGCTTTGCATGCAGATGTCCAGTTTGCCCAGCACCACTTATTGTAGAGATTATTCTTTCCCCATCATGTATTGTTGGCACCCCTGCCATGAATGAGTTGAAAGGATATGTGCAAGTTTATTGCTGGGCTCCCTATTCTATTACATTGGTCTATGCTTCTGTTTTCACACCAGCACCATGCTGTTTTATTACTATAACTTTAGTCTAACTTGAAATTAGGTAGTGTGATGCATCCAACTCAGGGTCATTTGACTTTCTGTAAAGTTTCAGGATTTTTTTTTTCAATTTCTGTGGAATTGGAATTTTGACGGGAGTTCTACATTGAGAATATAGATGTCATTGGGTAGTAGGGATATTTTAACAATATTAATTAATTATATACATAAACAATGGAGCTTTCCCTATTGTTTAGTGTTTTCAGTTCCTTTCATCAATGTTTCATATTTTTCAGTGTATAGATTATACCTTCATGGTTAAGTTGTATTTGTATATTTAGTAAGAGAAGGAATTCCCATGGACTTGTTTCTGATCTTAAGTGAAAAAATTTCAGCTTTTCACTGTTGAATATGAGGTTAACTATGAGCTAATCATATATGACCTTTATTATCATGGAAGCATATTCATTCTGTACCTAATTTGTTGAGAGTTGTTAAGTCATGAATGGATGTTGACTTTTCATTTTTCTCTCCAACTATTGAGGTGAGCATATGTTTTTTTATTCTTCATTTGTTAATGTGTTATATCACATTTGTTGATCTGCATATGTTGAACCATCCTTACACTCCAGGTATGAGTCCCACATAAGCATGGTCAATGTCCTTATCTGCCTTTGGTGTGAGGGTGATGAAATGAAATTTTAAGTGTTTCCTCCTCTTCAATTTTCTGGAAACTTTTGAGAAATGTTAGTATTTCTTTTTCTCCAAATACTTAGTAGATTTCACCTGTGTGGCCATCTGGTTCTTGAATTTTCTTACTTGGAAGGTTTTAATTATTGCTTCTATCGCCATACTAGCAATGACTATCCAGATTTTTTCCTTGATAGCCTAAATATTTCTTTCTTTTTTTTTTTTTTTTTTTGTGGAACCCTCACCGGCAGCTGGGGAATGAACCGGCGCCACAGAGGCTGTGGGCAGCCTTGCAGCCCAGCGCTCAACCACTGAACCACCAGAGGAGGCCCGATAGCCTAAATATTTCTAAGAATTTATCCATTTCTTCTAGATTGTCTGATTTGTTGACATATGATTATTTATCTGTATGTTTTATAATATTTTATATTTCTTTGGCTTCAGTTGTAATGCCTACTCTTTAATGTATAGTTTTGAGTTCTTGTTTTTACTGTTAGTCTAACTAGTTTTGTCAGTTTTCTCTTTAAAAAAAAAAACACGGAGGGGCGGAGCAACATGGCGGCGAGGAGACGCTGCGAGTAAGATCTCCCATTAAAAAAAGTTAATAGGGAGGAAAAGCGGCAGGTCCCAGTGAGAACTGGGACATGGAAGATAAACGGGTGACTCCAGCAAACTACCTGAAGAAGAAAGTGGCCATAAAAGAGGACCAGAAGGGAGGAAAGCGCAGAACCCTGCTCCCCTCCCCCACCCACAGAGTCGGCACTCTCCGACCAGTAGAGAGGAGGAAAACAACAAACTAAAATGACCAACAAGAACAAACTACGCAGCAAGCGGGACTGTGAGTGGAAAGGAACTATTGCAGCCACCACACCCCGTGAACGGGAGCTGTGGAGAACCCTGCAGGCCACGGCGGTGAGCGAACAGCTCCGGGCGCCATTAGAGAAGAACAAAGACACTCTGGAGATGCTCACACAGCCCCGGGCCGGCCGGTAAGCTTGTGTGGAAAAGCAGCGCACTTGGCGCTCTTGAAAAGCAAACACGGATCGGGATCTCAGCTGCCCAGGTCCCCGCGCCTGCAACCTAGGCTTGCGGGGAGACGACATGCGGAGGCCCTCACTGAGGTGAAAGTCCCTCACTGAGTAAGCAGGAACCAGGCGCCCAGGCACAGGAGTGGGTTCAAAAGGCGCCATTCCCGCACCACTGAACTGGGCTACAGCCTGCGTCCTGGAACTGAGGGCTTTGGAACTGAGACCCAGGGCACGAAATTCGGGGTGTGGGTTCTCCACGACGGTGGGGCTCAAGGCAGATACAGCACCCCAAAGCCATTGAGGTTTACCCTACCATTCCCGCTCTGTTCCCTGTCCCACGGGGTGGGGGGAGGCGAAAAACAGCCCCCCCAAGGACAATAGGAGAGATCTCTGGTGCCACCCAGCGATCAGGAAAAAAAGTCACTAACACCCCATAGAACAGGGAAATTTCTTAAGACTGCTTGAAAAGGGCAGAAGGCTCCCGGAGGAGACAGTGGCCAGCTGGGAAGTTAGCCCACGCCAGGCCCCTTCCAACCAGCAGTCTGAGCCCACAGAGGGAAAGGCACCCATGGCCGGGGCAGACCGGGCACGCAGAAGAGTGTGCCTGAGACCGGAAGCGCAGGGACTGAGTCCCGTGTCGCCATTTTAGAACAGGGACATTTCTTCAGTAAAGACTGCCTGAAACCAGCAGAAAGCTCCCTCAGAAGCCAGAGATGGCTCCTAGAGGAGCCAGAGGGGAGTGGAGAAGTTCACCCAAGATGCCGGCCAGTCCGAGCAACACAGTGTCCCAATGCATACGACAAATTAGAAAACAGACAGGGAGTAGAAGAACCACACGCAACCTAACAACTCCTCAGGAAAAAAGCGCACCACAAAAAGAAAACTACCCTCCAGATTACGACAGTAACTTGGAAGAACTTCTGAGACTTCCAGAAAGAGAATTTAAAATTGCTATGATTAAAAAACTGACAGAAGTCATAAAGGAAAACAATGATATGAGAAAAATAATCAACGATCAGAAGAATGAAATTGAGTCCATAAAGAGGGAAGCAAAAGAAACACAGGAGATCAAAGAATTAATGGAGGAACTAAAGAACTCTGGGAAAAGCAATGAAAGCAGAATAGATGAAATGGAAGAACGAATAAGTACTCTTGAAGACACAGAAATAAAAAGAACCAAAACAGAAAAGGAAAGAGAAGTACAAAGGAAAAAGAACGAAGAAAGACTTCGGGAACTATCTGACTCCATGAGGAAAGGAAATATAAGAGTTATAGGAATTCCAGAAGGAGAGGGCGAGAGATGTAGGAACAGAGAAAATATTCCGGGAGATAATTGACGAGAACTTCCCAAATGTGAAGAAGGAGTTGAAAATTGATATACAAGAAGCAAGAAGAACACCAAACTTCCACGACGAAAGGAAAAATACAGCAAGACACATAATAGTAAAGCTCCCAAGATTCCAGGACAAGGAAAAAATAATGAAGCTGGCAAGAGGGAAGAAACAAATAACATTCAAAGGAAAACCAATCAGGCTGACATCGGACTTCTCTGAAGAAACACTACGGGCAAGGAGAGAGTGGAGGGACATAGTCAACAGACTCCAAGAAAACAGATGCCAACCAAGAATACTCTATCCCACAAAGCTCTCCTTCCTCTATGAAGAAAGAATAAGGACCTTCCCAGACAAACAGAAACTCTGGAATTTCATTAAGACTAAACCCCCACTCCAAAAAATACTACAAGGAATCCTAAAGCCAGAACCTCAGAGGGACGAATAAGAACGAAAGAAGGCCAAAAAAAAAAAAAAGTTATTAAAAGAATAAATAAATAAAATCAAAGGAAAGACAAACACAATGGCAAATACAGATGCTAACATATCAATATTAACTCTAAATGTAAACGGACTAAACTATTCAATAAAAAGACACAGAGTTGCAGCCTGGATTAAGAAACAAAACCCAACCTTTTGCTGTCTCCAGGAAACACATTTAGCTACAAAAGATAAAAATAGGCTCAAAGTTAAAGGATGGAAAACAATCCTACAAGCAAATGGACCAAAAAAGAAAGCAGGAACAGACTTCAAACTCAAAAAAATAAAAAGAGACCCCAATGGTCATTACATTGTGATCAAGGGGACAATACTTCAAGAAGAAATAACACTCATTAACATATACTCACCAAAGGAAGGAGCACCAAAATATATCAGAAAACTATTGTCCTCTCTGAAAACAGACATCAGAGAAAACATATACGCAGTGGGAGACTTCAACACACCACTATCAACAATGGATAGATCAACAAGACAAAAAATAAGTAAAGAAACTAAAGCTCTAAATAAGGACCTAGAGCATTTGGGCTTAACAGACATCTATAGAACACTAAACCCCAAAAAAACGGAGTACACATTTTTCACAAGTGCACACGGATCATTCTCCAGGATCGATCACATACTGGGGCACAAGACAAACATCAACAGATACACAAAGATTGAAATCATATCAACCATCTTTTCTGACCATGAAGGCATCAAACTAGAAATAAACCATAAAAGGAAGGCAAGGAACTTTCCTACCTCATGGAGATTAAAAACCACACTACTGGAAGACCACTGGACTAATGAGGAGATCAAAGAAGAAATTAAAAAATTCTTTGAATTGAATGACAAGGAGGACACCAATATCCTAAATGTATGGGATGCAGCAAAAGCAGTAATAAGAGGAAAATATATAGCAATAGAAGCTCACATCAAGAAACAAGAAAGAACTCAAAGAAACAACCTAATCTCGAAGCTCAAAGATCTAGAAAAAGAACAACAAAAAACCCCAAAACCAGTAGAAGAAAAGAAATAATAAAAACCAAAGCAGAAATAAATGAAATTGAAACTAAAAATACAATCCAAAAGATCAATGAAACCAAGAGCTGGTTCTTTGAAAAAAATCAATAAAATAGACAAACCCCTAGCCAGGCTCACAAAGGAAAAAAGGGAGAAAGCACAAATAAACAGGATCACAAATGAAAGAGGAGAAATCACAACGGACAGAGCAGAAATCAAAAGAATAATCAGTAACTACTATGAACAGTTATATGGAAACAAGTTCAACAATCTAGAGGAGATGGACAAATTCCTACAACTCTACAATCACCCAAAGCTAGATAACGAAGAAATAGAACACCTAAATAGACCAATTACAAGCAGCGAAATTGAAATGGTAATCAAAAACCTCCCCCAAAACAAAAGCCCAGGACCTGATGGATTTACAAATGAATTCTACCAAACATTCAGAGACGAATTAGTGCCTATCCTTCACAAACTCTTCCAAAAAATTGAGAAGGAAGGGACAATACCAAACACGTTCTATGAAGCCAACATTACACTAATACCAAAACCGAACAAGGACAACACAAAAAAGGAAAACTACAGGCCAATCTCCCTAATGAACACTGATGCAAAAATCCTCAATAAAATTTTAGCTATCAGAATCCAACAATGTATCCATAAGATAATTCACCACGACCAAGTAGGATTCATTCCAGGGACACAAGGATGGTTTAACATCCGAAAATCAATCAACGTTATCCAACACATCAACAAAAAGAAATATAAAAACCATATGATAATATCAATAGATGCTGAGAAAGCTTTCGACAAAGTGCAACACCCATTCATGATAAAAGCCCTTGAAATTCTTGGGATACAAGGAACATACCTCAACATCATAAAGGCCATCTATGACAAGCCAACAGCCAGTATCATTCTCAATGGTGAAAAGCTGAAAGCAATTCCATTAAGATCTGGAACAAGACAAGGATGTCCACTCTCACCACTACTTTTCAATATAATACTGGAAGTCCTAGCCGGAGCAATAAGACAAGAGAAAGACATCCAAGGAATCCAAATAGGAAAAGAAGAAGTCAAGCTATCACTATTTGCAGATGATATGATAAAATACGTAGAGAACCCCAAAAACTCCACAGAAAAACTAATTCAACTCATCAATCAGTTCAGTAAAGTGGCAGGATACAAAATCAACACGCAAAAGTCAGTAGCCTTCCTATACACAAACAATAAATCTGAAGAAGAAGAAATCAAAAAACCATCCCTTTTATTATTGAAACAAAAAAAATCAAATATTTGGGAATAAATCTAACAAAAGAGGTAAAGGACCTATACAAAGAAAACTATAAAACACTGTTAAAAGAAATAGAAGAAGACACAAAGAAATGGAAAGACATCCCCTGCTCATGGATTGGAAGAATAAACATTATTAAAATGGCCATCCTACCAAAAGCTATTCAATGCTGTTCCAATCAAAATCTCAATGGCATTCTTCAAAGAAATAGAACAATTATTGATGAAATTCATATGGAATCACCAAAAACCCCGAATAGCCAAAGCTCTACTGAAAAAAAAAGAAGGAAATGGAGGCATCACACTCCCAGACTTCAAACTATACTACAAAGCCATAATCATCAAAACTGCATGGTATTGGAACAAGAACAGACATACAGACCAATGGAATCGAATAGAAAATCCAGAAATAAACCCACAGATTTATGGTCAACTAATCTTTGACAAAGGAGCAAAGACTATGCATTGGAGCAAAGAAAGTTTGTTCAATAAATGGTGCTGGGAAAACTGGGTCGCTACATGCAAAAGAATGAAGCTTGACCACTACCTCACACCATACACAAAAATCAACTCAAAATGGATTAAAGAACTAGACATAAGACCTGAAACCATAACATGATTTGCACATCAAAGACATCTTTACAGACACATCACCCAAAGCAGTGATAGTGAAGGCAAAGATAAACAGCTGGGACTGCATCAAATTAAAGAGCTTCTGCACAGCAAAAGAGACAATAACAAAATCAAAGAGAAACCCCACCAACTGGGAGAACATTTTTGCACACAACACTAATGATAAAGGACTGATCACAAAAATCTGCAAAGAGCTGATGAGACTCAACAACAACAAAGAAAATAATCCAGTTAAAAAATGGGCAGAAGAGCTAAAAAGAAACTTCTCTGAAGAGGAAATGCAAATGGCCAACAGGCATATGAAAAAATGTTCAACATCACTTGTCATCAGGGAAATGCAAATCAAAACTACCATGAGATACCATCTTACACCAGTGAGGATGGCACATATTAAAAAAACTAGCAACAACAAATGTTGGCGAGGGTGTGGAGAAAAAGGAACTCTTCTGCACTGTTGGTGGGAGTGCAAACTGGTCCAACCACTATGGAGAGCTGTGTGAAGATTTCTGGACCTACTAAACATAGAGCTTCCATATGATCCAGCAATTCCACTCCTAGGTATCTACCCAAAGGACACAGAAACATCAATTCCAAAGAACACCTGCACCCCTATGTTTATAGCAGCACTGTTTACAATAGCTAAGCTTTGGAAACAACCCAAATGCCCAAAAATAGGTGACTGGATCAAGAAGATGTGGTACATATATACCATGGAATATTACTCAGCATTCAAAAAAGATAAGCACATGCAATTTGCAGCAACATGGATGGCGCTGGAACGGATCATGCTCAGTGAAATAAGCCAAAAAGAAAAAGAAAAATACCGGATGGTCTCACTCATAGCAGGAATCTAGAAAACTTAAATAAGGGACCAGGAAAATGAATAACTATAAGAAAGTGAAAATCAGAATCAACAAAAAACTATGAAACAGAGACACTTTTGGGGCAGTGGGGGTTGGGAAAGAAAAAAAAAGACACCTCTTACTCATTAAACTTTCTGTTGTTTTTTTTTCTGGTCTCTACTTCTATTTATTTGTTTATTATTAACTTGTTTATTTGTTTTATATCATTTATTATCATTCCCTTCCTTATGCTACTTGGGCTTAGTTTGTTTTTCATGTTCCTTGAGGTGTAAAGATAAATTATTTGGAATTTTTCTTCTTTCATAATGTGGGCATTTGTCATTACAAAGTTACATGTTAGGACTGCTTTTGATCCACAGCATAAGTTTCTGCATGTTATGTTTCCATTTTTGTTTGTCTTGAGATACTTTTATTAATTATATTAATTTTATTGAGATAATGTTGGTTTATAAAACTGTATATTATTTAGAGATAGAGTATTGCATCTCTTCAGATATATTTTATTGCACTACTAAAATACCTATAACCCTCCGCCATAATCCATTGATCTTCTTTCACATAGCATCAACTCCTCCAAAAGGATTATTATCTTAATATTATTATCTTAATTATTATATCTATCCAAAAGGATAATTATCTTAAGTGGCAAGATTTCATCTTTTTTTAAAAAAATAGCTGAGTGGTATTCCATTGTATATTGATGTCACAACATCTTTTTGATCTACTCTCCTGTCATTGGCCACTTCAGTTGTTCCCATAACCTGGCTATCATAAATAGTGCTTCAGTGAACATTGGAGAGCATATTAGTGTTTTGGCATTATTTGGGTAGATACCTAAGAGTGGAATTGCTGGATCACATAGTAGTCTTTTTAAATTTTACGAAACCAGGCCTCCCTGGTGGCGCAAGGGGTTAAGTGCTGTGCTGTGAAACTGTCCGCAGCCTCTGCAGCATGAGTTCACTCCCCGGGCAGGGAGCTACCCACATGGTATAGCAGACCTCTCCTGACTGGCCCGCTGCTCACCTCAGCTGTGTATTTTGGTCAGTCTGCCCGTTCTGTTCCCCACTCTGTCTCTGGTGAATCTTCTCACCCCCCACACCTCTGACCTATACCCCAGTTCTTGTTTGCATAAATTAATAAATATTTAAAAAGATTACAAAACCTCCATAGTGATTTCCCTGGGGCTGAGCCAGCCTAAATTCCCTCCAACAGTGTGCATGGGTCCTTTTTTCTCCATATCTTCACCAATACCCATTTCTGGTCTTTTTGATATGGGCCATTCTTACAGTGTGAGGTAGTGATATCTCATTGTGGTTATGATGAGCATTTCCCTGATCATAAATACTGATGTGCATTTTTTCAGGTGTTTCCTGTTTATCTATATGTATTCTTTGAAGAACATTTTTTGAATCATCATTGTTTTCTTTTGTTGAATTCTATGAGTTCTTTTCAGATCATGGATATTAGCCCCTTGTCAGATATTTGGTGTACAGATATTTTCTCCCATTTGGTAGTTTTTGCTTTTTTTTTTTTTTTCATTTTAAAGATAATTTCCTTCACATGCAGAAAATTTTAGTTTTATGTAGCCCCATTTGTTTACCTTTGCTTTCTTTTCCCTTGTCTTTAAGTCAAGTCCCCAAAGACATTTCTGAAGTATCTCAGAATATTATTGTCTGTGTTTTCTTCTGTGTATTTATAATTTCAGATATTATATACATGTCCATTTATATAATCCATTTTGAATTAAGGTTTGTGTATGGTAATCAGTGGCTAGAGGTTTCTCTGCTTTTATTTTTTTGAAGAACAAGCTTTTGGTTTCATTCTTCTTTTGAGCTGTCTTTATGATTTCTGTTTCATTTATTTCTGCTCTAATTTTTATTATTTCCTTTGAGTAGATCTTTATTTATTCTTTCCTAGTTCCTTAAGGCTTAATTTAGATTTTTTATTTGCAAACTTTCTTGTTTCTTGATGAAGGTCAAAATGTTACATCCTTCCCCTTAGTGTTGTTTTTGCCATGTACCATATGCTCTGGCAACTTATATCTTCATTTTTATTCCATCTCCAGGTACTTTTAATTTCTCCTTTGATTTACTAATTAATCCAATAGTTATTAAATAGCATGTTGTTTAGTCTCTACATATTTGAGATTTTTCCCATTTTCTTCTCATGGTTGATTTCTTGTTTGAAGCCATTGTGGTCACAGAAGATACTTGATATGATTTCAGTTTTCATGAGTCTATTAACACTTGTTTTGTGTCCCAACATGTGGCCTGTCTTTAAGAATTTCTGTGGACAGTAATGAAAATGCCAATGAACTTTTTTCAATCCCTTCTTGGTCAACCTCTGTGTCCTTAAAGTGAAAATGAGTCTCTTGTAGAAAGTTTATTCTGGATCTCCTTTTGTTATCCATTTATATACTCTGTGAGTTCTGACTGGAGAATTAAATAACCAATTTGCATTTCAATTGATTATTGATAATTATTGATAAGTAATTATTATTACTATTTCATTAATTTATGACTAAATTATAGGTTTTTTTTGCCATACTTTCTTTAGATAGAACTTTCTTTAGACAGAAAGTTAGTGCTTTCTGTCTAGCTGTCTTCTTTTGTGGTGTAATGAAATTTTGTTTGTTTTTGTTAATGATGTATTTTGATTCCTTTCTCTTTATATTTGTGTATCTACTAAAGACTTTGTTTTGTGCAGTTACCATGAAGCTTCTGTAAAGCATCTTATAGTTATAACAGTCTATTTTAAGCTGATAATTACATACAAAATCACTCTACACTCTATCCGGCATATTATTTTTTTCACTTTGATGGCATATTTTATAATTTTATATTGTTTATCCATTATCAAATTATTGTTGCTATAATTATTTAAGTACTTTTGCCTTTTAACTTGAAACTAGAGTTAAAGTGGTTCCTGTATCACCACTGTAGTATTAGAGTATTCTGAAGTTGACTATATATTTACCTTAGTTATATTCTTTCAAAAAGATATATTTGCAATGTGTTTATTACCAATCACATTGATGATCAAATGTGTCAACTCTCTCCAAAATCAGTGACTTAGCTTGAGAATTCTTCAGCATATGTCATACATATATTTCAAATTCCATTTTACACGCTGACTTCAACTTTACGCACTGTCTGGCCACTGGAAACAGTTTCAAAATTGTGGGTCATGGGTTTGTCACTGAGCCAAACTTTCTGGTCCAGATTCCCTCCACAAAAAACATGTTGCTTCAGAGTTACGAGATAATTTTGCCCTTGGCCATTGAAAACTGGATTAGATTTGCTCCATCTATTTCTGAAGAGCCAAAGCAGGGTGTCATGTCCCATCAGGTATTATTTGTGAAATGAACCCTTAAATGAAAAGCTGGCATAATGTTGCTGTTCTAATCATCCACCATTAGTTTAGCTCAACTCTTGTTGGCTTGTATATATTAAATACTTTTATTATCCTTTTAAAAATATTTATTTTATTTATTTATGCATACAAGAACTGGGTTGTAAGCCAGAGGTGTGGAGCTGGGGTGTGTTGGTGAGAGGATTCACCAGAGACAGAGTGGGGAGCATTACAGGTGGACTGACTGAAATACACTGCTGAGGGGAACAGCGGGAGAGACAGGAGAGGTCTGCTGAACCATGTGGGTAGCTCCCTGGACAGGGTTGAACTTGTGCTGCAGTGGCTGCTGATAGCTTCATAGCGCTGAGACTTAACCTCTTCTGCCACCTGGTAGGCCCTTAAATAACATACTATTTCTTAAAGAACTTTCCCTGGGCCAAGATGAAGACTGTGTCTGTGTCTGTCATCTGCAGTCCATGTGGACAATCATCCGTCCACTTTCCCTAATGAGCCCACTCATCCCACATGGTACAGGTGGAGCTGCTTCCTTCCCTTTTGTCCTCAGGCTGTTGATATGAGTCAAATAACCATGCTCCGACCCATATTTTCACATAGAGATATGTTCAGGGATAAGCACTAGTGCAAGCCAGGCTATGTAGAGCCCCTCCTGGGAAAAATATTTTATCTTCCCTATGAATGTGTACTTGGGACTCTGAAAGTTTTGCTACCCAATGAAGAGAACAGAACTGAGGATGGAATCTAGAGAATCTTAGAGCAGAGGAGGGAAAGAGCGGCCTGTTGGTGTTTGAAGTGCTAGCCTCCATTCTATATTAAATGTCACCCCTGGATTTAAAGTCATCTGATTTAGGAATCCAGCACCCCCCTCCTCCTTTAAAAAATTAGGATAGTTTGAATAGATTCTGATCCCTGTAAACAAGCAGGTCCTGAGGATTGCCTCCTTTCAGGTTTGTGTCTCTGTATGACCCCATAGTGTCATCTTGACTTATCCTCTCCCCCCTGCCAAGTGAGGGGCACAGTGGACCCTGCCCTATGGCCAGTCACGCCACCCTGCCTCCTACCTCAGGCCTAAGGGCTTCACCAGACACCTGACCTGGTAACTACTCAACAAGTCTTTCAGATAAACAATAAATAGCTTATTAATTTTTGAGACTACTTATTGTAAGAAATTTGGTATCCTAAGCATAATGCAGTATTTTAACGTGTCAGAGAGACTGAATAAAGTCTGAAAACTGAGGATGAAAAACTTAAGTTATATCAATGTTCATGCACTTGGATTTATTTATCTTTTTGTTTTTATTATTTTTTTTTACATCATTGTAGTCCATATCATTCTTCCTCCACTGTCTCACCTGTGAACCATCACCATATTCCCTCCCTGTTCATCTGTCCGAGTTTTGCCCCTGCCCTTTGCTGTATTCCTCAGTTCTATGATCATCTTGCTAGTTTTGACTTTTTATTGACCTTTTGTTTGCTTCCTCTATATTCCGCATGTAAGTGAGATCATCAGGTATTTATCTTTTTCCTTCCAACTAATTTCAGCTAGCATAATCCCTTCCAGCTCCATCAAGTCGCCATAAAATGGCATGAGTTTGTCTTTTTTGATCACTAAGTAATATTCCATGTATAAATATACCACAACTTTTTGATCCATTTGTCTATTTTGGCAGCATTTGGGTTGTTTCCATATCTTGGCTATGGTAAATAGCATGCACTTAGGTTTAAAGACAAAACAAAACTGTACTCGCTCAAAAATATCTGCTGTGCACTTCTTTCAGAATATCATTAAATAGAAATAAATTAAAACAAATAGCAGCATAACGGTATAGATGGTTTTTCATGCAGTCTTTTCAGCACAAAGCATCATCAGTCCTTTCAAAATTCTTTGTGGTCTAGAATTTCTCATTGTATCACAGCTGGCTGAAAGCAAAACTCTGGAAATATCCTATTTTCATTTGACAATAACATATACTGATCAAGGCATGGAGCAGGGACTAGGTTGGAGAAATGATCAAAACAGGCTTGACTTCTACTCTTGTGGGGAATATTCATTATTTGATTCAGACTGAGTTGAATCAAATAAAAATATAAATAAATATATTGTCACATCTACACTCTGTGCCAGCCCTTGGTCATATATAACTGGGACTGATGGTTCTAGGATAACTGAATTCTGGAAGAAGTGGGCATGGAGTGTAAACTTGAAGGTGGATGGGGAGTTAAATAGATGAGCATGAGAGTAACCACCAAGCAAAAGAAACAATCTTGCCAGGAGAGAACTTTTCATAAGATTCTCAGGTGGAGAGATGTGAATTTTTTTTTTTGAACACAGGACCAAGGGAACGGGGTGGCGGCTGCAGAGACTGAGAAGTTGACAAGGGCCTCTCAAGTCATTGGTGGCTGCTGCCTTTCCCTTTCCGGCCATGGGAAGCCAGCGAAAGGAGTTTAGTGCAGCCACACAATTAGGCTTATGCTTTAAAAATTCTCACTTCATCTGAGTGATTCTTTAAGTCTGGCTGGTATTAGAATCATCGAAAGACTCAAGAAAATATTGTTAAGTCTCAGCGTTATCACCACTATGGCCTGAGTTCGGTCCCTGGCCGAACAGCACTGCAGACCTCTCCTGTCGCCCACTGCTCCGCTCAGCAGTGTATTTTAGTTGATCTGCCTGTTCTGTTCCCCACTCTGTCTCTGGTGAATCCTCTCAACCCCACACCTCTAGTCTACACCCCAGTTCTTCTATGCCCCCGCAAAAAAACAACATGACCTACCCCTGAGAATTTCAGGTATTCCTTTGTTACGGTGCATTCATAAAAGCTGCTAGTGTAAAACTGGTACTAAACCAGCTCATGTCCCATAGCACCATAAACCACCTCCTTTGACTACATTTTTTCTATTAGAGAGAAATAATTTGTGTCTCTCACAGACAAAAGTCTCCAAGGTCACTTGTCACTTTACAAAATTTGAGGTCTCTATTCTGTAGGAAACAGGGGCTTGAATACAGCACGATTTCCATCAGCAAATCATGAGCAAGCACATCAGACAATGGCCATATGGGACTTTCAAAGAACAGGACTACCTTTTGAGTTTATTTTCAAATTGTGGATGATACTTGTTAATTCTCAAAGATCTTTCCCATACAAGGCAATCACTTTTTGGCAGCTGTCCTTCATCTACAATACAAGACCCTAGAATGTAACAAACTAACACCACAAAATGCTGGGTTTTTTTGTTTTGTTTTGTTTTAATGAGAAGCACTAAGTAACTTTTCAGAATGTTCCAGCTAGTAATTAGGAAGTTGAATCACCCACCAAACCCCTCACTGAGGTGAGACTGTGTTATGCCAGCAAGGCACGGGAGCAGGTTCTCTATCGATCCAGGCAGATAATTAAGGACAGTCCAGGAGCCCTCAGTGGGTTTTTTTAGGCTTTTAATGATCTTTCTACACCATTTGTAGTGAGACAACTAGGTGCAGGCAGGCAGGCAGGCAAGCAGGGGGGCTGGGGTGCTGGGGGCCTGGCAGATGAATCTTTACTCTTTCTGGGTTGTCTGGCATCATCTTTTGGTCTCTTCCTCTTGTAGCCATTTAGCAGTTCTGCAACTCTCCACCACTCTCTGCCACATCTTCCTCTGTGATGCTGCCCGTCTAGCCTTGGTGTCACCTCAGGTGTGCCCACTTACGCATGCTCACACCATACTCCAAGTGTCCACCATCAAGCATCGCATCCTACCCTGAGCCCACGCTTCCAAGCACCGCCAGCATTCAAGGCGCAGGTGATAGCCATAGAGGCCAATGACACAAAAGCCTCAACAATCTTCATTTACCCTACAGCCTGGTAGCAGCATTTAGAGACATCCTGGGCAGTGCCCTTAGGATCACTTCCCCTTGGTGTAATGCTCAGCTTAGGTTTTTCAGCTGTTACCTATTTCTTTGATTACCAAACATTCGTAAGCCCCAGCCAATGAAGAAAGCCGCTTAGACGCAGACATGATGGAAGATGGTGAGGGTTCATCAGCCGTTTGCTGTGATTGGCTTTCAGACAGCACCCAAATCCCAGATAGAAATGATCTGATTCTTCGGACTTCCCAGAGGCTGCCTTCAGGAAGCATTCTTCTTGATGGATGGGATTTTATTTTGTTGGTGGTAAATAAGGACATGTAGTTACGAAACATGGGATTGCAATTGTTAAACTCTCCGATGTTTAGAATGGTGACCTTGAACTCTTCAGATTTGGAAAGAAAGCCTGGTTCTCTGCAGGTGGGCTTGGCTCAGCCTTATGAAACTGACTATAGATTCTCAGTACATGCCTTTCTTGTGAGTTACCTATAGGAAAGACTTCAATGTTACATTTTCAGAAGAAAATAAGTAACTGTGTGGTTGGTTTAATGTCCCAATAAGGAATTCAGATACTTGCCTCTGTTCAAGGTAATGGGCCCTTGTTACGCAAAGGTAAGGGAGCAGAAAACTAGCCGATCAAATAGTTTATGCTAGGAATTTCAACTAGATGTGTGAGTGCGGTGGTGCTTTTAGGTAAGAGAAGAGGTTTGGCTTTTGCTCCATTAATGCAAAGAAAAAACTAAACTGAAATTTATTTATGGGTACTGTAATAAACACTCAGTTTTTTCTTAACAAAGCCAAGCAATTTTATGAGCTTTTTTTCCACTATTGTCCCCACTTCACAGATAAGGAAACTGAGGCCCAGAGAGGCTAAGCAAACTGGGCAGGGCTCACAGCCAGTAAGAGGCAATGCTCAGAGGAGACCCAGGTCATCTGACCAAACATCTGCTCTTGGCACGTGAGAAGGCGCTGCCTTCTCCTGATGATGCTGAAACAGAGAAAGCACATTGAAAGCACAAATCACAAGTTTATCCTCAGCTCTACATTACCTGCCTTTGTAGCTCTGGACGGGTCCCTTGGCATGTTGGGGCTTTCCTTTCTCTGAAGAAAAGAGGGATGGAAACCATTTGGAACCCTGGGTTTCCTTCCAGCTCTAAAGTTCTCTGCTGTGATAACTGCATCCTGACCTTGGCAGGTGCATATGGCTCCCCCACATTTCCCACACAAACCTTCCCAAGGCAAAGTCTCCCTGACCACAGTGCCCACTGTAATCCCCGGTTAAACTGAAGACCCCAGCAAATCCTCTCATCCACACCAGCCCTTCAATAACAGACATTTTGCAATCTGGCAAGCTAATTCTTTAGACCAGTGGCTAATGAATGGGGTGTGAGTTTTCAAAGTAAAATCTTCATACAAAAAAAAAAAAAAAACAATGAGGCTCTTTCTTTATATCATCTCTTTCTACAATGTTACCTTGACAACTTAGCTTTGGCTATTTAGATGTGGGGTTTTCAGTGTGGGAGAAGAGGACTGTCCCTTTGGTGTCAGTGAAATGGTCAGGCTTTTATGCTGCTGGACTCTGGCTGTCACCTGCGGCCTTGATTGTGCTCATGCAGGTTACGCTGGGGTGTGTGGGCTCAGGGTACTCATGCCTGATTGTGGACATCTGGAGTATGGTGTGGGCATGCGTGTTCACACGTGAGCCCAGAGGCTGAGGATATAAGGGTGGCATCACACAGCCTGGGTACGGCGGAGAATGGCTACAAGGAAGAGCCCACAAGAGAACACCAGAGAAGGCCCAGAGGACAGAGCATATAGATTCACAGGGGGCTCAAGTGGCTGTCCCCCTGCTGGTTTGTTTCACCTGTGTACTATTAAAAAACCTGTGAAATGATGCCAAGGGAGGGGCCTCCCTGGTGGCGAAATGGGTTAAGGAACAGCATTATGAAGCTATCTATAGCCACTGCAGAAAGAGTTCGATCCTTGGCCTGGGACGTGACTCACATGGCACAGCAGAACGCTCCTGACTAGCCTGCTGCTTCCCTCAGCAGTGTATTTCAACCAGTCTGTTCTGTTCCCCACTCTCTCTCTGGTGACTCCTCTCACCCCCCACACCTCTGGCCCAGACTCCAGTTCTTGTATGCGTAAATAAATAAATCTTTTTAAAAATCTCAAAAAGCTCAGGGTAGTAAAGTCTCAACAATCCTGAGCTTAAAAAAAAAAAAAAAAGATGCCAAGGGCCCCAAGATTCTCATTTAAGGTGGCTGAACCAATGGGAATGTCAAAGGTAGACTACAAAATCCAGTGAAATGTACACAGGTTATGTTGATGGAGTTTAGTCCTGAAACAGTCCCAGGTGCTCAGAATTGGGATGATTCTTCTGATTAAAAGAACAGGCTTTCCTCCTTTCTCACTCTTACAGCCCTAACCCACCACAACTGGTAAATTGTTACATTTTGGGACCAGCAGGTACTGAACAGAGAGCAAGTAGCATGCCTGCAAAATAATTGCATTATTTTTAGTTGTAGCAGCACCAGATGCTCACATCAGGATGAGGGACAAGTGGGAAGGGCTGAGCCAGCCTGGAAAAGCTAAAAATACTGTTCGCCCTCCAGACATTGCAACTTTGAGCAGAGACCTAGGCAGAGGCAGGTAGGAGCTCAAATTAGAATCCAGCTCTCCCAGCTGTCACACGCTTGTTATCAGGACTGGCAAGAGCTGGGGGTCCCCAGGGGTCAGCCCAGACAGCGCATGAAGGGAGCAAGCCAGAAAGAGTCCATGCCTCTAACACTGTGAGCGGAGCCTAGGGAGGGAATGGCTGCACCATCTGAATGGGTTCTAGAAGCAGTTTCCATTGCGGTCGGGAGTGGGAGCCCAGCACACATGGTGGGCGCTGCTGTGGGCTGAGACTGGGCTGGACACATGTGTTTCCCATCGATCGCTGGAGACAGCCCAGTAGCGGGGAGCTGGCCTGACAAAGCCGTATTGAAGAGCAGAGTAGGGTTTCAAAGCAGGCCGAAAAAGAAGGGGAATGCTGTTCAGGAAATTCTTCAGGCATGGGCAGGGACTTGGCTGCAGTTCGGCTGTTGGAAAATCTGACTGGGGCAGCCTCTGAGCACAGGCCTGGCCTGCTCACACCCCGCAGACCGAGCGGGCAGCTGCCTCCTTCCCAGCCGCTCGCAGCCCTCAGCATCGCACCCCAGGCATCGCGCGCGCGGGACTGCACCCCCAGAACTGCACACCCTGGAGATTGCCGGTGAAGTCTCGCAGCAGCTGTACGGCAGAGGGGAGGTAGGGTGCTGCCTCGTTCTTGTATCTTCACGCTCCTCTCCACTATCTAAACCTGCTGTTTGTTTGCAAAGACTGAGTTTTCTTGGGGGGTGTGTGAACATTTAGAAGCTCACTGCTGAAATCTTTGGTGTGGACTTGTCATCTTTTCTCTCCACCACCCCCTCCTGAAAGATATGATTTCCAGCAAGGCAGAGACAGTGTGGAAAGTTCAGGTTGAGCGGCAGTGCCTTGGAGAAAGGGAAAGTGTGTAAACTCCTGTGTTGTCACTTTGCTCCAACCGTCTTTAACTTTTTTGGCACAGAGTCAGTTCATTGGCAGGGAAGACAGTTTTAGGTGAGACTGTGTTCTTTGCTTCCTCAGAGTTTTGAGAGGGACATTTTTAACAGAAAAATGGCTTTCGTGTTAGGAGGGAATCTGAGTTTGAAGTTTCTATTTTGGGTCACGCTTTCAGAGTGCAGATAATGTGTGTGAATCCTTGGCATTTTTTATTGTGATAAAGGATTTTGACTGTCACCACAGAGCCCAGTTGTGTATTTGTCTAGGAACATGGTGTATCAACATTTGTAATTCTTTTTCTCTAATACTTTTCAATGTGACTAAGTTGAAGAAGTAACTGGCATTTTGATTCCAAAAAAATAACTGTGTTTTATGAACTAGAGTCGACTGCAAGCAACAGAAAACCATAGTTTACTCAAAAACCTTGTTAAAAGAGCCATAATGTGAGTGTGTTGATGTCAGTGATCAATTGAATTTATTTTAGACCTTGCTGAAAGGAGTGTCATTTTAAAAATACCAAATTTTACAGAATTGATCCTCACACATTGTCACTATAATGCAATATAGATTTTTACCCCCTATCCCCAGGAAAACTATACCTATTCTGTGCTCTGTGTTTACAAAATGCACAGTATCCTGTCATTGGGTTAGGACAAGATTGAGCTCAGGAAAAGCTGGACTGAAGCTCAGTACTGTTTTGCAGACACAGGCAGAGCAGCCACCAGGAGTCCTTGTGTTTCCAAAGGGGGCCGGACCAGGGTCTGGGGGAGGCAATGGGTGGATGAATGGATTCTGGGATTCTTCTCGACTAGCCCAAGAGGGGCGGCTTGACTAGTCAGAGAGAATGCCTGTAAAAGCAGGTATGTGTTTACCTCAGAATTCTAAAATCTCTGAGTCAGTAGCTGTTAGTAGAGTGTAGTGGGGAAATGAAGCAGGCAGGGATAGCAGTTGCCATCGTTATCCAGGAAACAGACAGTGTGTCCTGTTGGTAGAAAGTCAGGACTTTCCACCAGCGATTTTGTTTTGTGATTTTATTTTTTTCCACAGTCTTGCTCTCAGACAAAGTGGCCGAACAATGAATATTGATTCCAAGGATGGTTCTTGGGTATTTTCTTTTTCACCGTCATTGTTGCACCCATTTGGGTTGGGCTGGGGGCTTGGGAACTGCAGGACCTGGGGCAGAGGGTGTGGCTGAAGTCGGAGAGACAGTGGCTGTGCTCTGGTTTTTTCTTAGGCGCCTACTAAGTGAGCAAAATGCCATCCAGATTAGGCGTGGCTGGAGCCCTGGCCAAGCCCACTGCCAGTGGCAGAGGAGGCTCCCGGGAGGCTGATGTCAGACTCCAGATTCAGTGTGCAGCAAGTGTGGAGGAGAAGGAGCGTGAAATAGCTCCAGCTTTTGGGCTTCCCAAGGCAGCGCCTGAAACTTGGAAGGAACTTGACATTCTCCCTTGCTTAGAAGAACAGGAGGGACAAATCCAGCTCCCTGGACATTTTAAAAGGAAAAAAAAAAGGGGGGGGGGTGGAGGGTAGAGAAGAATCAGGGTAGAGGTGCAAGCAGCAGAGAGAGGAGGGGCCGCACCCTTCACCTCACAGAGCAGGGGGAGGGTGGGAGGGTAGGGGTAGGGCAGAGGGCAGGAAGGAACACATAGCCCAGGGAGCTGGGGGACACTGCCAGGCATTGGCTTGGCCCACAAAGGGTGTAGATAAACCGTGGTCTCAGGGAGGGCATACTAGGAAACCACATGGCCTGTCTGCCCTGCTGAGCCTTCTGGAACTAATCAGAAAGCACATTTTGTAAGAATGGCATCGCCCAGAGGGTTCAGATTTCCTAAGCAAGGAGGGGCAGGCTCTCCCGGCCTTATTTTTAACCTGAGTGTGTTCTGTCCAGAGACATGCCCCCTGTGGGGGGAGCTGAGGGAAGGGAGCAGGTGGAGAGTGGTACCTCGCTGCACTCAGTGTGTTCAAGGTCATGTCAGTATTAAGACAGGCTTTGGAAAAGGAATAGGACATGTTCCACATGTCTTATATTAAAGAATGAACTTCTTTAATTTTGTTTTGATTTGAAAAACCCTGTTCCAAAGGCAGACACCATGTTATTAGTGAGAGGGATGAATATTGGTTTCCTAAGAGAAGCAAGTTGGAGTGATAGATGTGAGCATCTGGAAGGGATCGGAGCCATCTTGTGTTGTATAGAATGTCTTGAGTTTGAGTAATACAGAGGCGCCTTTGAACAAGAAAGGTAGGAGAATCCACGTTCCCATTGTTGATTTAATTATTTGTATTGTGCTATGCAGGTGCGTAAAAACCCAAAATACCAACATAATTGCCCTCTCTCTTAATCATTCATCAGCAGCTATGACACTAAAACACTTATGAAGTAAATATCACAGTAACTGTCCTGATAACATCCAGATGGTCAGTATTGGTTTCCTAGGTGGAGGATGTTTTCTTGGAATTGAACAGGGTTTCACACCATGCCCAAGGGAATGACAGTCATCTGAGGGTAATTTGATTCCAGAATGTTTCTACTTTATCCTGGACAGGCACTTGGTTCTTGGATGTTTCCCCTTCACATCAACCTGCCTCTGGAAGGAATGTGCCATTATCTTCTCTCATGTCTATCCTTTCTCAACTCATGACAATGAGAATGGAAACATTTGTTGCATGATAATACAATGAATACATGATAATACATGATAATACAATGAATATAGACGCATGAATTTCAAGTTTGTGTTGCTACTTGTGAATTGAAGCTGTTTTCTAGAACAGAACTGCTAAATAAAATAAGCACATAAAAAGAAACAGGAAATGAAAATCACAAGACTAAATTTGGTAGAGAATTCTCAAGCTCTCCCCCACCTCCAAAATTCCTAGGATCCCTTGACTTGGGGACAGCACCGTAAGAGAAGCTGATCCTGTTCCCATCTGGTTCCAGGGATGAACCACTGCAGGAATCAAGAAAGAATACCCCATCTGTGTTTACTACCATGTCCCCCAACACTTTTATTTGTTTCATCTTTGAGAGTTTTACAAGAGACTTAATATGAACACTTTGAATTTTTCATCAGTGAAGGTTGCATTTGGCTGCAAGTAACAGAAACCCCATTCTCATCATAGGTTGACATCACCTAGTCTGCCCCGGGCAGTTATGCAGCTGAGCAATGTCCCCCATGACAATTGTCCAAGTCAGGACAGAGGTACCTGGACATGAAGAGAAATAGCCTTTGCCCTTTCAATTGCAAAGAGACATTCCCTGGCATCTCAGAACTCACAGCTGACAGGAGTAGCCCCTGGCCCCAGAGTGTCACCATGGTGGGCAGGCCAGTCTCGACTTGCTCACTGGGTGTGGAATGGGAGCCCAGCTGGCTCAGGGGCTCTGTGCCTGCAGTGAATGGATCTGCCAGTAGTGAAGTGCATGGAGAGTGTCTGTGCAGTAGACGTGGATGATTTGGGCCATAAATGTTTCTCTTTTTTTTTTCCAATAAATGAATAAGCAAATGCTTTTGGAAACACTACTCTAAGAATCCATCTCTTCCATTTTAAAGATGTGAACACCGAGAGCAGAAAAGACATGTTACCTGCCCCTGGATCACAGAGGTCTCGGGCAGCAGGCCTACTGCCTGCTCTTGGCTCTCAGTTGCTGTGCGGGACATGCTATGTGCCTTGGCTTCAAGACAGCTGAGGAACACTTCAAATGTCACTCAGAGGAAGGAACGTGATAATAGCACCTTCATATGAGATGGTCCTGCAGATATCACCTGGTCCTCTGCTTTCTCAAAACCAATTGAATCAGAATTTCTGATATTAGAGTTGGGAACTCTTCTATTTTTCAAGCTCCCTGATGGTTCTGTTGAAAGTAGACATACCCTGGCCCACAGAACTGGGCTTGTTAAACAAGGATGAGGTGCAGTCACTCATCCCCAGCAGAAAGGCTTGGAGAGTATGGTCTGATGCCAGCAGATGTGATGTGAGCAGTGCCCCTGCCCAAGAACCTCTTCACACTACCAGGCGCCTTGGGGCACCTCCTCATCTCCAGCCACCTCAGAGGAACCCAAGTCCCTGTCTCTACTTTGTGGTCACTGTCACGGTGTCTTCAACCATCTGAGGGGTCGGGGTACTAGGCACAGAAGTGGGGTAAAGAGGGAGGAAATCTTGGGATGGATTCTGACCCACTAATCACTGCATCTCTGTTTTCCCTTCTGTCCATTGGGGTCAGAAGGTGACCCCCCCAGGTGCTTTCTGTTTCTCACAATGTATAATTTTTATAATCCTGATATTATCCCATCCTGGATTATTTCTTCTCTTCCTAGATTGTTCTCGTTACTCTTCCCTGGATACATTCCAGTAGCCTCCCCTGACAGAATAGGGTTCCCTCAACACAGCTCCTATTATTTTCCAAGTTTTTGCTCCAAAAACAGGACAACACACTTTCATTTACCAAAGGTGGTGGTTCGTAAGGGAGCAGAAGCACAATAGGGAGGAGGGAGTAGAAGAGAATGGATGATGCCCTGGACCCCTGAACAACATGGGTGTGAGCTCCCTGAGCCCCTTTCTGTGCAGATGTTCTAGGAAATACAGTGTGAACTGACAGCATATAAGAATACAGTACAGCCCTGTTCTCTTCTCATCCACAGAATTCCCACTATAGCATTTTTTTCCCTCTGGTTTACTCTATCATGCATACAGTGCTGATTGGCTGCCTCTGTTCTTTTTCTTTTTTTTTTTAAAGATTTATTTATTCATTTGCACAAGATCCAGGGTATAGGCCAGAGTTGCGGGAGGGTGAGAGGACTCACCAGAGACAGAGTGGGGAACAGAACAGGCAGACTGATGAAATACACTGCTGAGAGGAGCAGCAGGCGCGACAGGAGAGGTCTGCCGCGCCATGTGGGACCCCCACTGGCCGGCCAGGATCGAACCAGCAGCACTGCAGAGCTGTGGACATTTCACAGTGTGGCACTCAACTGCCTGCTTCACAACGGGAGGCCCTGGCTGCCTCTATTATTTGTAAGGTTTCCGTCAACAATGGGCTATATTCATATTTGTATTTGGGGGCAGTTACTTAGGCTCAGGTTTTCTACTGGGCAGGGGTAGGTGACCTCAACTCCTTCATCATTCAAGGGTCAGCTGCATTTTGAACTGAGTGCAGGTTGTGAACTGAGTCCAGCTGTGTTTTGAATTGAGGTCTGGTCTGTGATACCAGGAAGGTGACCTTGGTCAAGTCCCTTCCTCTCCATGTACCTCAGTCTCTTCATCTCGAACATGAAGGCTATCTCCTGCGTGTGATGGGGCCCTGGAGCCACTGAACGTAGTGCTCAGTCCACGGCGAGCACCTAAACACTTTAGACATAGTATATACTGCCTCTTGGCTGAGCAGCGTGACACCAACTGAGAGGATGAAGTAGGCAGATGAGCCAAAACGAAGAGTCAAGACAGGTTGCAGAGGAGTGAGCATTTCATGCTGAATTCTCCAGGTTACTTGAACTGTGTTGCTTGCATTTCTCTGCAGATTCTGCTGTCCCTTGCTGGCTTCCCCACCACAACACAGAAAGGTGAGGGTCTTCATTATTGTTTCAAATCCCTGTTGTCAAGTGTGAACCACCTCACATGCAGGAAGCATATAAGCCATGGCCCCTAGCCTGCCTGTCCACGGGACCACAGGACCAAGGAGGACGGGGTCACTTTGGTCCACTGAGTGCATGAATCCCATGACATTGGTTTGCTCAGAAGTCTGTGCTTGTGGTTGTCTTGATGGAGCCCTGGGCTGCCAAGGACATGGAAGCGATCACTTTATTCAGCACCCATTGTGCATCTGTACCTAAGAAGTCAAGCCAACACAGCTCTCTGATAAAAACCCTCTTGCCAGGAATTCAGGGAGATAGCATCACACCGTGAGCTCCCTGACTTCCAATTAATATGTTTCTAAATTCCTGGAAACCTGCATTTATATGCCAGGGCCCAAGTATTTCCACTGCTGAAACTAGTGCTGGAGCTTGAGCAAGGTCAGGGTTAATGCCTTGATCTGAGCTCATCAGGGACACCTCCGATTGTCGTCACTCTGATCAGTGACAGGGCACCCACAGAGAAGACTGCACGTGAGCTGGGTCAGCATCAGGGTGACCCTCCCATGCTCACATAGGCTGTCTTCTGTCCTCTCTTGTACTATTCTTTTTTGACTTCTTTCCCTCTATTTTTTTTTAATTCTCTTCCACCGTCTTATTGCCAGGTTTTTATTTATTTATTTATTTTTGTTGGTTGCCTGGCCTGTGTTTACCAATATCCTCTGTTTCCCCAGAGGTCAGGGAAGTTAGTAATGGGCAGGTGGTGGACAGTGTGACGCTGACACTGTGGTGACTGAAGTTGACTTCTACAGGCAGCTGTCACCGCCAAAGGTCCTTGCTCACTGGCAAAGTTACTACTGGTGTTTCCAGGCCAAGGATGCAACCAGCAAGGCTCAAACTAGCAAGCCAAGGGCGGGGTTGTTGACGCATTTTGGCTCCCAAGTGCTGTTTTTTTTTTTTTTTTTTTTTTTTTAAAGCAGTAACTTAGTTACAACACATTTAAATATACTATGTAACATATGCATGGCTGGAGGTCTGAATTGTCTAGGAAAAGTTGTAGTTGGGCAGCCCTGGTGTGATGGCTCCTGGTGCACGGGCTGCCCGTTCCAGGAAGCCCTGTTCCTGGGTGGGGGCTCCTGTCCACTGCAGCCATCGACCCACCTGTCCAATCTAGAGGTGTTTATACTGGGTTCCTCTGAATCCCAGAATGTAAATGATCCCAGTGACCATTTTTTCAGGGGTGTGTCTGAAGTGCCATTGGAGATGTGTCTGAGAGAAATTAGCACCTCTGGCTTCATCTCTCAAAGGATGGTATCTAGAAATGTTGATGTGCTAGAAGGATGTGAAACATGCTGGTGGCCAAGAGCACAGGTCTCCAAGTTAGACAATCCTGGGAAGGCACACCCCCTATATAGTATTTAGGATTTAAAATGTTCAGTGTGATCAAAATCAGAGCAGTATGGCCTCTGGGAGTGGGGCTAGGGAGAAAAGAACACAAGGAACATTCTAGGTGGTGGGACAGTCTATCTCCTGTATTATTTACACAGGTGTACAGCTTTGTAGAACTCATTGAGCTGTGCAGTTGATATCTGTCCAAATCACTGAAAATAAACAGACACAGATACATCTCAATAGACACAGATACATGTGGCCATATGTACATCCATCCATCTGTGAAGGCTGCAAGGTGCTTAGCAAAGGGTATCAGAATGTGTAGCTTTTCCTGTTATCAAGCATACTTCTAGATATTTTGATTTAAACACAAATAACATGACTGAAAATGAGGTGAAGCACATTTCAAATGACAGATTTCTATGCAAGCTTTGAGAGCCCAGGTAACAGCCTAAGAACCTTGCCAGATACAGTTGTCAAGGGAGATTCTACTGGATCGATGCTAATTTTATGGGATGATTCAATCACTTTAGAAGGATTTCCCTAATTTGTGATAGCTGTTTTTCATGATGCTGTAAAAATTTATGGGTTTTGGAGATGTCTCAAAGATGGCTTATTACCTGGGGGAAAATGCCTTGATTTAAAGTAAGAGGCACCCTGGCTGGAGTACAGTAGTTGCTCGATAAGCATTTGATGAATTGACTTAAAATTATCCATGTAGAGAAATTGTAGCAAAAACTGTTACAGAAATATGTTTTTAGTTAATAATCACACTGTCCTGGCCATGTGTGCACATGTATCTGGAAGCATTTAGCACAAGAATTAGAGGACAGAGTTTCCAGCCAGGCACTCTGAGTTCAAATTTCTGCTTTATCTTTGACAAGCAGAATGAATTTGGGTAGGTTATTTTATCTCTCTTTTTCTGTTACCTCAGCTGTAAAATGGGGATAGTCAGAGTGCCTATCATGTAACTATGTCTGTGAGAATTAAATAAGTTCAGTAAAACATTGACGTGGATGACTTGATTTCTCCTCTAGTGCATGCTGGTTACTACCATGGTTTCTAACTCTTCCCCCACTGATAGCACTCCTACCTTTATGACCCCTTCTCCAATCCCTCCCACTGAATCACAGAAGTCTGGCTTTGTTTATTAGCTTCCACTCTTTGTTATAAGTATTTTACTTTGTCAAATTATCTGCCATGTTAATGTCCTTTAGTCATCTTTGTCATTCTGACTTGCTTTACTCCACATATTCCCCTCAAGCGCTCTGTATTGCTGCAAGTGGCAATGTTTCATCTTTTCTGATAGCTGGACAGTATTCTATGGTGTGGCTAGACCATGTCTTCTTGATCGAGTCCTCTGTCATCGGGCACTTGGGTTGTTTTCATGGCCTAGTTATGATAAATAAGACTGCAGTAAACACTGTAGAGCAAACACTTTTTGGGGTTGATGGTTTTATTTTCTTCAAATAGATGCCCAGGAGTAGGACTGCTGGGTCATATGCTATTTCATTCTTAGTTTCTTTTTCTTTTTCTTTTTTTTTTAAGATTTATTTATTTATTTATACAAGCACTGGGTACAGTCAGAAGCGGGGAGGGTGAGAGAATTCACCAGAGGCAGAGCGGGGAACAGGACAGGCAGACTGACAAAATACACTGCTGAGGGGAGCAGGGGCCAGACAGGAGAGGTCTGTCAAGCCATGTGGGACCCTCGCCGGCAGCCAGGGATCAAACCTGCACTGCAGAGGCTGCAGGCAGCTTTGCAGCCCAGCGCTCAACCGTTGTGCCACCAGGGGAGGCCCCGGTCTTAGTTTCTTATTGTAAATCCAGATCACTTCCCAAAATGGCTGTACCGGTTTGCATTCCCACCACATGTAGCGGGGCTCCTCCTTCTCCACGTCTTCTCTGATTGTTGTTGGAGGTATGCCTAATATGTGCCATTCCCTTAGGTGTGAGGTTTTGACCTGCATCTCCCTCATTAAAAGCAATGATGAACACTTTTCCATGTATCCGGAATATCTGTTTAGATAGCTACCCATTTATTAATTAGGTATTTTTGTTCATTTGAATAGATTTTTAAATATATCTTATTAACTCTTTGTTGATTGTGTAATGTTTGAATACTTTCTCCCATTCAGCAGGATTTAAAAAAAATAATTCTATTTTTTCTCACTATAGAAAAGATTCTTAATTTAAGATAATCCCAGTTATTTAGCATTGCTTTCATTTCCCTGTGATAGGGGTGGAGTCTCTGAAAACATTTTTATCACTGATGTCATGAAACATAACATCTATGTTTTCTTCTGTATGTTTTATCGTTGCATATCTTGTATATCAGATGTTTACCCAGGTAGAATTTACTTTTGCTTTCGGGATTAGAAAGTGTCCAACTTCTGTCTTTTACATGTGGCTGCCCAGTTCTCCCAGCACCATTTGTTTAAAGGATCTTTTGCTCCTTTGTGTGGTTGTTGCTCTTTAATCATGAATTAACTAATGATATATATGTAGGATAGTTTCTAAACTTCCAATTTTTTCATTAATCCGTGTGTCTATTTCTAGTCTAATACCATCTTGTTTGAATTATTGTTGCGGAGTTTAAAGGCAGGTAACGGGATGCCTCTGTTTCTCTCCTTTTTTCTCAGAATTGCTTTAGCTCTTTGAGGTACTTTATTGTTCCATATAAATTTAATATTTTTGGTTCTCTTTCTTTAAAGAATGGCTTTTTAAAAAAGATTTATAAAAAAATAAAGATTTATTTATACAAGAACTGGGGTACAGGTCAGCGGCATGGGCGGGTGAGAGAATTCACTGGAGAGAGTGGGGAGCAGAATAGGCAGATGGACCAAATACACTGCTGAGGGGAGCAGTGGGCGAGGCAGAAGAGGTCTGCCATGCCATGTGGATTTCTCCCTGGCTGGCCTGGAATCAAACCCACACTGTAGAGGCTGCGGACAGCTTCACAGCACATCGCTCAACCCACTGTGCCACCGGGAAAACCCCTATTTAAAGAATATCATTGGTATTTTAATGGGGATTTCATTGACTTCATACATCATGTTTGGAGGACAGTTGTTTGACTACATTGTTCAGCCCATCCATGACCATGGGATGCCTTTCCTTCTCCTTACATCATGTTATATGCTCTTCAGTAATGTCTTATAGTTTTCAATGTGTAAATGCTTCACTTCCTTGACTTTTTATGCAATTGTGAGTGGAGTTATTTTCTTAATTTCTTTGTCTTCTTCATTATTCATATATAAAAAGTAGCAGATTTTTGTATGTTGATTTTTGTAACCTGCCACTTTGCTATATTCATTTGTTGTTTTTCTTTTATATAAAAATATTTTTATTTATGCATACAAGAACTGGGTGTAGGCCAGAGTCTGTGTCGGGGGTGAGAGGATTCACCAGAGACAGAGTGGGGAGCAGAACAGGCAGATCTACTGGAATACACTGCTGAGAGGAGCAGCAGGCGAGACAGGAGACATGACTGCTATGTCATGTGGGTCACCTCCCTAGCTGGAGATCGAACTCAAGTCTCAGTGGCTGGCAATAGCTTGATAGTTGAGACCTTAGCCCCGGCACCACCCTCATTGGTTGTTTTTAATAGCTTTTTGGTTTTCTATATCATCTGCAAATAATAATATTTTTACCTGTTCTTTTCTATCCTGAATTCTTTTGTTTCTTGTTGTCTGGTTGTTCTAGCTAAAATCTCTAATACTAAGTTTAGCAGAAGTGATAACAGTCAACATCCCTGGGGTAAAGCATATATAGCAGGGTCTGGCACATAGGAATCTTACACATGTTATTTGTCACCCATTTTGTAAGTTTTCTTGGTGTTAGGAAACTTGTATTTTATTATGATTTGCTTTAGGTTTGTGCAAATGGTAAATGCCTGGTGGCTGATGAAAGTAATGTAAAACAAGTTGAAAGAAAAGACTGCGGCCTGGAATTTACAGGAAATATTACCAGTGTCCCTTTAGCTGCCTTTGGTTTTGTCTCTAACTCTCTGACCTTGATGAAACACTTCAGCTTCCAGGCCCTGGTTTTCTTATCTGTTAAGTAATGATTTGAACTTTATGTTGTCCACAGTCCTTTCAAGCTCTGCATCTCATTCTCTGGTCTGAAGTGTTAGAGTCAAGTTCTTAATTATTGTGTCACACACCCTACTCCTCAAGTCCCATGTGACTCAACTGTGATCATCATTATCTGGCTCTGGCCAGAATCATTCTTGGGAAAAGACAAAGCACCAGCCTCAGGCAGCACAAGGGGGCAGGCTCCTGAAAAGGACCTGCTACTCCTATAAAGAGAGGTGGCCATTGCTGAGGCCATAATGGGGAGACACAGGGCCCTTTCCATGTGAAAATGACACTGTGAAATCTGTAGTTGGGTGCTTGAAATCATTTCTCCTGTTCCAAGCTGTTCAATTCACACATTCTTTTCTGGTCCTCAACTTGCAACATCAAGGTCCATATTTAGAATGATATCTGGCTTTTTGCACAGCTTCAGTGACTCTCAAGTTTCCTTCAAGTCTTTGCCCTGCTCCCCACCCCTTTGCCTGTCCTTTTTGTTGTTGTTGTCCTTTTCCCCATGGCACTCACACCCTGTAAGTATACTTTGTTTTTGTTTTTTTAATGTTTAATATATTTTATTTTATATAATTCTTACATCATTTTTCGTTTTTACACAATGTATGCATTTTCATTTTGGTTATATTCCCCATACAGTTGCACTCCCTTATTTTGACCCTAACCTCTACTGTCCCCTTCCCAATAGTGTGTCTCTGGTTTATAGTTGCTTGTTGATTTTATTTTTTCTTTATTGTAATTAGTCTTTTTCCTGGTCCCTTATTTAGGTTTTCTAAATTCCTGCTATGAGTGAGACCATCTGGCATTTTTCTTTTTTTTTTTTCTGTACTTTGTTTTTAATGCTGCTGTTTGTGTACTTTTCCATTGATGTACATTTTCCCTAAATGCCTGGGGTAGTAGAGGACAGGGAGAGGACCTGAGGGGAAGCACAGACTTGATGGGCGGAGGCAGGTGTGTACCCCTGTAAAGGCACTCCACACTCAGTGTCTGCAGAGGCCATTCAAATTCCTTGTATTGTTTTCAGGGGCAACCAAGTCTTTGCCCCCTTCTGGCTGTGATAGAAAGAAAATTGGGCCTGAGTTTGACTCCAGTCCAGAGCTTCACAAACTCTGGTTAGCAGGCTTTAGGAACATTTCCTTATTCCTCCAGAGCACAGTGCCTTCATTTATGGGACAGTTTAATAATATTGATTGGCCAAGTGTTGGCTGGCACATAGGAGTCCTTATGTCTGGTAATGCTCAGAATAAGCATGTATATGTGTGTTTCACAAATACATTTATGCCCAAAACTTCCTTGCCTTGCATCTCACACACCTAATTCTCTAGAACGATCAGAATCAGTGTTCATGATTGTACTGAAACATCTTCTCATTCTCCAGATATAAATATTTTAACTTATATATGAGGTGAGTTACACTTTGGAGAAGGTTGACCATGTCTACAAAATACAGCATTTGCACACACACACACACACACACATACACTTGACCTAGCAGTTTGGATTCATTGGCCACTTTGAGAAGCACATGGAAACATAAGTCAACATGTATGTTTCATTCCTATGACTTTAAATCAAGCTCATCTGCTAGAGATTTTCACATGTCCCTTCTTACCTTAACTCAGCCCCCTGGATTCCAGTCTCATGCCATAGTGCCTTTGTGACACCATCCCCATGGGTTCTTACATACGCTTCAAGATCCACTGAGCGACACAGAGCTCTGTTTCTCCTCCTCACACCCACGTGCCTACTACTCCCCTCCCCCATAGCCCTTTCCTGATAAATGCACATCCTCTACCCAGCTGCAGACTTGATATTCTCCTTGCACACACCCTATATCTCAGTCAATAGTGCATTGTCTTAGGTCTGCCTTCCAATCGACTCCACATACAGCAACTCATTACCTTTTTACCTGGCCTGAGCCATTGTCAATTCTCATGGTTTCTCCACTCTCCTGTGATCTGCTCCTTAGAGAACAGCTGGAGACATTCTGAGGAGGAAATCTGATTGTCTCCCACATGTGCCTCAGTTGTCTCATAGTTACTGTCACAGTCATTGTCATTCTGGAATGAGACTGTGGCTTCTTAGACCCCACAGGGTTCTGGCTGTGCTCCAGATTAAGTTTAAGTTCAGGGTTAAGTCCAAGCACTCTCCCACCGTCTGTGTTCAAGCTGCTATCCTTCACATGAGACCGAGGCCTCTACCTCAAGGCCTTTGTGCTTGCTGCGTCTGTCCCTCTGGCTGGCATACTGCCCAGGTGTCCTCCTGCTTTACTCTCTGTGTTTGTGTTTCCCTCGTTGCTTCCCAACTTCAGAGAGGCTTTCTCAAGCTGTGCAGTATCCAGGGACAGGAGCCATCCTAGCTCAGTCCTTCTCTAGTTCTACTTCTTCATAAAACTTATTCCCAAGAATAGATTTAAAAAGTTGTGGGCCTCTGTGGTGGCACAACAGGTTAAGCACAGTGCTGTGAAGTTATCCACAATCTCTGCAGCATGAGTTTGTTTTTTTTTTTTTTTTTTTTTTTTTTTTTATAAATGTAGATTGAATGATTGACTTTATTTGTTTTGTTTATACAAGCACTGGGCACAGTCAGAAGCACGGGAGGGTAAGAGAATTCACCAGAGCCAGAGCAGGGAGCAGAGCAGGCAGAAGGACCGAAGTACACTGCTGAGGGGAGCAGCGGGCAGCAGGAGAGGCCTGCGCACCATGCGGGACCCTCCTCCAGTGGCCGGGGAGCAGCCGGGTATCGAACCGTTGCTGCAGAGGCCGCAGGCAGCTTCGCAACCCAGCGCTCAACCACTGCGCCACCGGGGAGGCCCTGCAGCATGAGTTTGATCTGAAGCCAGGGAGTTACCCCCATGGCACAGCAGACCTCTCCTGTCTTGCCTGCTCTCCCCTCAGCAGTGTATTTCAGTCAGTCTGCCTATTCTGTTCCCCGCTCTGTCTCTGGTGAATCCTCTCACCCCAGTTCTTGTATTCATGAAGTAAATCTTTAAGAAGAAGTTGTATGTTTGTCTGTTTATTATTTCCTCCATTAAAATGTAATGTCCAGGAGGCAGGGACTCTCTGAATGCCTCATTCCACCACATGGTCACCCCCAGCATGTATGTATGCGTTTAAGCTCTGGCAGCAAAAAAAGTATTGGAAACTACCTTGATGTTCACTAAGGAACTTCTTCAGTTAGATTTCTCATAGCCTTACAATTTAAAACTGTTTAAAAAATTGATTTTTTATATTTTTATGGGATTATCACTAAGCTATGCTATTAAGTGGACCCAGTTAGAACGATGTGTAAAATATACTGCTTGTATAGAATAGAAAAATCTCAACACACATACGTACTGAATGCATCTATTGAATAAAGCCTGTGGTTATATTAAACATTTCTGTATGAAAAAGGCTGGTTAAGAGTTGCTCTGCTGAGGGAGGCTGAATTATAAAGCAAAAAGTGATTTTTCTTAACGGTTTATTCTTTGGTTCTTCTAAACATATGAACTGATCTGTTTCTTAGTAAAAAACTATTCAACCATTACATATTCTAATTCTTAGAAAGTAAAAATATGGAATATCTCTTAAATTAGTCCAAATATTTGGTTCAATGGAAGAGGTTGTTCCTGGATCATTTCATATAAACAGGCATACTTTTCTAGGTGAATTTTGCAAGCAAAAAGTGTTGATTGCTATATCAAAACTAGAAGTCAGAAGCTTTTTGCAATTGCCTAGATTGTGCCATGCAGTAGCCATCCAGGAGTAATGCCTTGTATGCATGGTTGAGTGAAAACAGCACTTGAAAGCAAATAGTTTTGAATCAGAGATCTCAAAATTAATATGTCTAATGGAAAACGATGCCCCAGGATATGCCAAAATGACTCCACAACAAGCTCTAGAAACTGGGCCTGTGAGGGAACTTGTGCCCGCTGTTGAGATAATCTGGTTACAGCTGTAAACAGTTGACGTAATTCATGTTGATTTTGAAATGTACTAGAAATTTAAACATGCCTTCATTATTATCAACAATCCCTCATTCACTTAATGTGTATCACTTGTCTTAATTCTAAATAAGAATATTATTTAGTTATGAGTTATATAAATAAAACTTATTTTTATTAATAAATAAAAATAAAATAAAACCTGTGTAAGTAAAAATAACACACTTATGTAAATAAGTTGTTCTTCTGGCATTTTAATTCCCTGCTGTTTACTCTGACCTATGAAATGTGGTGCAACTGGTCCCCACGAACTCACCCCTCTGTTCTACTCCCTGCTCACTCAGCGTCGACCCTGCTGTCATTCTGCTTTACTTGATTAGACTTTTAGGCTGAAATGTTTGTGGTGTCCTCTGCTGGCCAATGTGTTTCACCTCCAAGTCTCAATCACCACTTTGCCAGTATGGCCTTCTGTCCCTAGACTGAGTCACCTCTAATCTCTAACTTGGAAATATTCTTTCCTTCTTAGGGCCTAACTTTTGTGTTCTTGGTTTATCTGTTTTTCTTGTTTACCAGTCGTCACTCCCATTAAAACACAAGCTTGATGAAAGTAGAAAATAGGATCCATTCCATCCTTCTGAACACCTATATGTCTCTAGGACCTAATGTGGGAATTGGCACATAGTAGTTAACAAAAACAGTTTTTTAATATTGCAAAAGTAGGTTGGGATTGGGGATTTATTTCCCTGAAGGTCAGGTGTGAGATTTACCACATTTGTTTTCCACAGAGTATGTAACTACAGAGAATTGCACTCATCAACCCTCCCATAAATTCCCTTATGGAGGATGATATTATGCAGCCTGGTGGGTAGAGGGCTCCAGCAAGCATTAGTGAAATGCCGTCAATGTCTCCTTGTTCTCAGTCCTCCTATCAACTGGGGAGATCATGGCCTATAAAATTTTACAGACCAGAAATAAAAATCAAGAAACATGATGGCATTGATGTTTTGTTTTGTTATTTTTTTAATCATCCCTTAAAATCTAATGTATTCTTGCACGGCAGATGGATAATGAAAGATATCTCTTTTATTGGGTGGAGAGTGGGAACATTTGTTTTTCTCCTAAAGGAGAACCTGTCCCCCAAAAGCCCAAGAGACATGAATAAAAGCCAGCAATATTAGGTATGACATGTGTCCACCCTCTCCAAGTGTGCCAACTCTGTATTTCTGCCCAAAGACCTTTCATTCTTGAATCAAGCGATGCAATGCAGGGCTTTAAAATGTCTCTCATTGTATTCAGGAGCAGCCAAATCTTTACCCCCTTCCGGGTGTGATGGAAGGAAAGTCGGGCCTAAGTTTGAGTCTAGTCCAGACCTTTACAGATTTTCTGGTTACCAGGGGAGATGTAAGATTTCATAGGGGCTACTTGATACTAGCCAGTCCAGCAAGGGAAGTCAGCGTGTCGTGAAAGCTGTGACCCCTAGACATGACCAGGCCAGTTTCTGGGTTAAGATGTCAAAGTCTCATCAGTGAAGTAGATGTGTCGCTTTGAAGCAGAGAGTCGGGGAGACTTGAACCTTTAATGCAGTTTCCTTTACTAGAGAAGCCCCAGGTACCAGGCTGGGACCACCTAGTCTGGGCCGGGCTTAGGGACCTTTGTGAGTTCTGGGACCTGTACACATTCTCCCTCCTGTGGCACCTCTAGCAGATGTCACTGCAAAGTGACATGGGCATCAGAATTCTACAGAGAAGGCGTGGTAGCAGCTCATCTGAAATGGACAGCAGCTTTGGAGGAGGTCTTTCACAAGGCATTCATAAAAATGAGTTTTCTCCTTAAGATGGGCACATCAAATGAGAATCAGGCCTTGATTCTGTACTGTTACATAATCCAAGGTCCGCACATTTGCATGTGTGAGATTGTGAGGTTATAGCTGTCAAGACCAGGTGTTGGTAGCATCTCTTTCCTTCCAGAACAACCTTCTTTGGAAACTTTACATCTATTTGACCACTATTTAATTATCCTGTGAATACGAGTAGTTATTTTAGTACAGCATTGCTTTGACTAAATGCAATAGAATTTTATTTTCCAGGGAATGAATATAATAAAACCTCCTACTGCATTTGGTGTGCAAGAAGCAGATTCTCTTTAGTCAACTAGATTTGTTTATAAACAGGTGATTACTTAAAATGGTCTCATAAAGGAACAGAGTTAAGACTTTGGGTTTAAACCTACTTAACATCCGTGTAATTGCATGTGCCTTTGAGAGGAGAAAAGCTGTGTCCTTTTCATCGCTTTGCTTCTGATTTGAGAGCTGTTTACTTGTTACTGGCACATCTGAACTGCTCCTGCGCTTGGCCTTGATTTTTTTCATTCTTTGAACAATGAATGCCTTTATAAAACATGTTACACAGAATCACAATGATACATTCACATCCCATTTTGTAGTGCTACTGAAGTTCAAAGAAGTTTTAAATACTTGCAAGGGTTGGGGATATATCCTGAGAGATGGCATATGTAATAAAATATGATCACTAGCAAAGTGAAGTTCCCAGAGACCGATGGAAAGTACTAGTGCTAAGTGATTTGCAGGAAGATCGAGTATTTAGGTGAAGGGATCCCTTTTTTAACCCTGACATGGCCAGGCCACCCCAGACATGCAAGTCAGCCTCCTAAGGGGCCTGTTATGCTGGGTGTGCTCCATGGCATTAAATTAAATGGTATTAAATTATTCAACCTTTGAATGATTCCATCCATCATTGATGAGAGGGGGGGAATTATTAGTCAAATGACTAATACCTACTCTGAAACGCTTGTGATCTAGCCTCTGTTATAATTTACAAACCAGTTTGTCACTCTCTTGTTTTAAGTTCCGCCTTGGGTTTTTGCTGACTTTTCAGTAACATTTGAACTTCTCACTGGTCTACAAGGCCTCACATCATCTGACTCCTGCAGCTGTCTCTACCTTCACTGCCCATCTCACTTCACCAGTTGCTGTGGGTTACACAATCCCACTCACACTGCAGCCTTTCCTTTGCTTTCTGTCCTCTGCCTAGGATGCATTTCCTCCCACCTCCACCTTCATCTTGTCTTTTTCTTATCCTTAAGTCTACATCCTCAGAGAGTTTCTGTTAGTAAGTGAATATAAAATGTTCTCTGAGATGCCCATCTCACAATGACCACAGACAGTGAGTGTAGGCATGTCCCTGTTGATCTTGCTTCCTTGTGTGTTTCCTGTTCACCCCCTCCCGCAGCTGTGATCTGTATGAAGGCTAGGTGTTCTCAGTACATAAGGTTCCCTGAGACCCAGATGCAGTGTATGGAATTGGACCAGCACTCAGTAATTATCTGGTGAGTGAGTACATAGATGAAAGACGTTCAGATAGGTCAAAATTGGGGTGCATATTGAGTTACGGTGGCCAATTGGGCTTCATCTTCCTAGAAGAATAAAAGAAAGTATACCATTAAATGATGTCTCTCAGATGAAAGAGAGATAACTCTAACTCAGTCTGTGACCTTGGGAGGAAGAAGCAAAGAGGGGAGTATGGAAAGTTATAAGAATAATCAAAGATAATAGAAGAATTCTGGGCCTGCCAATTGGTGATCAGTGGGAAGAATCAGTTCACAGGACAGAGGGGGTCGTTAGCAGTGTCCAGGCTACAGAAGATCCAAGGGTGTTGAGAGTAGTACACTGAAATTTCATGAGGGATGTCACAAGTGAGTTTTGAATGGACCATTGTAGTAGACCTCTGAGAACAGAAAATTCTAGGGCTTGTCCAGGATCTGGGAACACTAAGCATCCATGAGAGCAATGTTAGGCAACAAAAGTGGGCTTAATACAGGGAAGCCAAGATGGTCTTTCCTAGGAGAAAAGACCAAGACCCCCAAGGTAGCAAAGAGCGTGATAGTCAACATACTGCTGAAAGAAATGGATAGGAATGAAATTCCAGGGTGGGGATGGAGCAAGAATATGAAGGACAGTGGAGCATGTACTTAGAGGCTGGAAGGAAGGTGGGTGCTCGGGTGCAAAACAACACAAGTGGAGGCAAACCCTGGCCCCAGGTGCAATATTTTGCTCTAAATTCACACTGTCAAATCCTGATCCCAGGGCCATCTGGATCAGAATCGATGTTGATGCTTGTTAGAAATATAGATTCCTTGGCTGCACCTCTGACTTCCTGAGTTACAGTCTGCTGGTGGGAGATGGAAGGATCTGTACTTAGCTTCAGAGTGGCCTTGCATGTGCACAGGTCTGAACATGACCACTGGGGGCATGGGTATGTATGTCTTTCACTGAACTCAGCGAGGCTGAGGCATCTGTTTCTTGTTTCATGAGGTCTCCGGGCTAGGCAGGGTCTTTTATGGGAGAGACCAGAGGGTTTGTGAGGCTTAAATTGTAAACAGTTTGGGGTAGGCGCTGTTTTAAGAAAACCAACTAAAAATAAAAGCTTCAACTTAAGTACATGAGTGTATTTAGAATAAGAAAGAAAATGATCCATTTTTAAAAGATGACCTAGCATAAAGTCCAGAAAAATAGTGTGAATAATGAGCTGTCTGACATACTTGTTGTACACTTTTTTTTGGTTGCATATCCCGAGTGTCTCTTTGTGGGATCATATCAGGACCACCACTTTCAGTACAGACATTACTGCAATACTTGTCTTTTCTGGAAATTTCAGTAGAACTTAGTCTTTTGTTATTGATGGGTGCAATGTGAAAAGCACACAACTTTACAGACAGAATATAGACACCTGGGAACACCCCCTGCAAACACCAGAATTCTAATTAATTCTGTTTTCTATGGTTCCATAAACAAAGGAAAATGAGGTGGTGCTTTACAAGCATATGTGTGGAAGTGAGCAGATTCTTGACAGGAGAGAATTTCTGTTGTGACTGGGTGTCAATGAGTATTGAATGCTATACCTGAAATTTAACACATCTGATGATTAGAGCAAAATTTCCGACTTGCTTCTGGCTCCTCTGCACCCCACGTATTTCTGGAGCCGGCCATCCTAGTGCACATCTACATTTCATTGTGGCCTTGGGTCTATGTCTTCATGACACCATGCTCAGTGAGTTGGCAACAAGGTCGTAGAATTTCTGGAAAACATCCCTGCATCCTGAGAGCTAGCAGTTACGTAAGGCAGGAAAGTGCCTACAAAACATGTAAAATTCTCTCTCTCCAGCCAAATTATAGGAGCCCCCAATTCAACTTCCTGTTAGTTGGAACTACTATGTGGCCCAATATGAAGACACATTGAAAAGGCACTAAGTGCTTGCAACTTAGTGGTGGGTGTGGTAACAGTGAAGAGGTGTAAGCCTTTTTGTCTGAATCATATACAGTGTTGCAAGCCAATGTTATCCCAATAAACTATGTATATGTGTGTGTTTGTGTATCTGTGTGTGTGTGTATATATATATATAAATATGTGTGCATATATGTATATGTATATATATGATACAGTACTAAAACCATGAGCATGCATTAAAGAGGCAAAAAAGAGGGAAGGCAATGTCTTAGATTTTTTTTTTTTTTTATAGAGGCATGCTTTATTTATTTGTTTGCTGGTTTGTTTGTTTGTTTTGTTTATACATGCACTGGGTACAGTCAGAAGCGCGGGAGGGTGAGAGAATTCACCAGAGCCAGAGCGGGGAGCAGAGCAGGCAGAAGGACCGAAGTACACTGCTGAGGGGAGCAGTGGGCGGCAGGAGAGGTCTGCACGCCATGTGGGACCCTCCTCTGGTGGCCGGGGAGCAGCCGGGGATCGAACCGGCGCCGCAGAGGCCGCGCGCAGTTTCGCAACCCAGCGCTCAACCGCTGCGCCACCGGGGAGGCCCGGAAGGCAATGTCTTAGATGCAGTCAAAACATCTTACTTTATTAAATTTAAAAAAAAAATGTCTGTTGCTGTTACTGTATTGCCAACACTCTTCCATGAAACTTCACCTTCATCCCCCAGACTGCATGTCTGGGAAGTACCAAGGAGAAACACAGATTAGAGATTGCCTTTCTTCTTACATGTTTTTTTTTTTTTTTTCATTTCAATGTGTTTCATTTTAACTAGAAAAAGGACCATACTCAGCAGATCGAGTTTTTCCTTTCTGTGCAGGATTATTAATAACAGATGGGCCCACTGTCTTATGTTTGGCTGATAAGCTTCCTGCTGTGATCATCTGTACACACTTGCTCACTCACTTCCTCCTGTCAGACTTCAGGAACCCCTTTACGTGGTTGCATGGCAGTGATGTAGGCCATCTCTACAAATGCACCCTAAACTCCTCTATGTATTTGAAACTTCTCTGCCCTCCAGTAGCTCCTAAATAATGGTGTGTGTGCATTGTATGTCCATCAAGTCTCATTTGCACTCTGAAATAGAAGGATGATCAGAATTGTTACTGTTGCCACTGAATAGTTGAGCTGATTTCTCCCCACATAAATGGCCTCTATAGCATTACTATACCACCAAGATGAACAGCTGGAGTTACATTATTTTCTGAGACAAATTCTAAAGTCACCCCTTCCCCCTCCAGCACCTGGATGGGTCTCTGAGTGTTTCCATCACTAAGAATTTTGAATCCTAAGGGTCCCTTGGAACTAGGATCCCCAGGGGTCCTTTCCTCCCCTGATGTGTGTGGATGGGATGTCTCAAACATCCCATTAAATGAAGTGGCTAAAACAAGTCCAGAGGAGCCACTTCTGCCCAGAGAAGATGGGCTTTTAGAGTTGTCAGAAGGGTGGAGGGGTACAGACAGCAGCAGTCAGATCTCTGCATCATTGCTTTTCTCCCCTTTCTTTTTTGTTTATCCTCCCACCCCCAGTAGTTTAATGTGAGCACGTCTCTCTCACCTCATTTGCTGCAGATGCCTCAGGAACAGTACACTCACCACCGGAGCACCATGCCCAGCTCCGAGGGGCCACAGGTATACAAAGTGGGCATTTACGGCTGGCGGAAAAGATGCCTGTATTTCTTCGTCCTGCTCCTGATGATTTTAATCCTGGTGAACTTGGCCATGACCATCTGGATTCTCAAAGTCATGAACTTCACAATTGTAAGTAAAGCCACACGGGTTTCTTTGGCTGTCCTTGGGGGAGTGATAATAGAGGGCAAAAGGAATGTAGGAAAGCCACGGGAAAGAGGATTCAAAATGTGCCACAACCTGATGTTTTGGCAGAAAGGCATTTCCGTTCAGTTTATGTACATGGCTCAATGTCTGTCTCATCTCTGCTCTCAGAGGCTGGTTCAGGACAGAGACTTCTCCTTGGTGGTCTCGTGGATGCTTTTCCTCAATGCTGATCACTGTGCATCTGCATCTTGTAGTTTATAAGCACTTTGAGTGAATATTCCAGGAAGAAATAGGGTATGCATTCATAATCTTAAGTTTTCTCCATTTGAGTTGTGCCCATGAAAGGTGTGAGGAGGTTGAGTGTTGAAGAATCTCAGTAAAATTCAGCTTTGGGGAGTATCTCCCCATCACTGCTCTTCCCATGTGGGAGCCAGTTACTCAGGGGCATTGAAAGTCAGAGTTGCCTCAACTTGTAAGAGTGAAGTCTTCTTGGCTGTGGCCTGGGTAGGATGGAAATGAGAGTGGGTAGCCATGTTGCATTTTTAAGAATTTGAGCACTTGCTTCTTTGTCAAAATCCTTGCTATTTGTGCTTTGGGTTATGATACAGTTGAACGTTTCACATGCTGAAATTCTCAAGAAAAGTGTGGCAAGATGACTTTTGGAGTTATTCTGAGATTTTGCTCCATGGATTCTGCTCTATACTGGCAATATAAGTAATTTAACCCCTAAGTTAAGTGAGCATTAATTTAATCCCTGGTGACTGTTATCAGAGTGCCCTGGGCAGAGGATCCTTTCTTGCTCTGATGTCAAAAGCAAGTAGTTAGATGGGCAAAAAACCAAAATCTTGTTTGATAAAGAAATAGGACTGTAACCAATTAACAGTAAGGATTTTTAGGTGAAAATTCCAAGTTTGATAGAGGACATTTGCCTTTCCTGAATGATATAGTGTACTTTATCCTGAGTACACTCCATTTACTGCTTTGCTGGTGTGCGCCAACCATTTCTTCTCCTGGGGATGTTTTTCTCCTCCTCTGCCTGGTAAACCAGCCCCCACTCCTTTGATGGTCCTGTAGCTCAATTTCTGTGTCTGTTATTATACTTATCACTCCAGATAATTGTGTGTGTGTTTCTTAGGTGCACTGAGAGGAGTGGGGCTGCCTTTTTTCTCTGTGCCTTTGTCGCTTGGGGTTCCGGTACTTGACTTAATTAGGACTCAGAGTTAGAGGTGCTGCTTCAAGCAAGGACACAGTCTTGTCAAACATTCCCTAAATCTTGTACATTTATTCCTTGAGATGAATAGGTCATATTCTTTCCAATGTTCAGCAAAGTTCTGTGTAGTGCCAGATGATGTTTGGAAGATATTCAGGTCCATTGCCATGGAATGGCCAGAGTCTAAAGTGATAGGTTCTAGAGTCTTGGAGCATCTAAGCCTCTGTTTCTGAATCTGACTCAGTAAATATTTTTTGAATGTAGACTGACTTTCTTGATTCAGAGAAGTATGTTAAGCAGGAGAGAAAGACGTGGTAGGATGTGCTGTTTGGCTGAACATGAAATAGAATAGCCAGAGCGACTCAGTGCACTGGGCTCAAAAGTGTGTGCTGACCCATTTGAGCCAAAGTGCAAATGTCCACAGTTGTCATCTGTGGATAGATGTGTATGTGATATTTTTATTTTGTATTTTACAAACTCATAACATAGAAATACTCTGCATTACAATATTAAATTGGAGAAGACTGAAGTTTGTACTGTAGAATCAAGAATAAAGATTCAAACATAATTAACACATAATGACTACTGGTAAGATATAGGAGTTGAGGAACTAGAAGACATCATGGTGCAACATACTCAAGTTAGATGGGGGAGCCCAGAAGCAAGATTGTATTAATTACTTTCCTTTTGGAACTTATGTAAACCCTGAATTCCTTATCTGCACTATTTTTTAAAAATTTTACCTAGTGTGGCATAAGGTTAATTTATAGAAATTGAAAGATTTGTGGGTCAGAGTGGTTCACTATGAATTCAAACCTTGATAAGTATTGTATTATCCATATCTTTTTTATTTTTTTATTTTATACATTTTTACATCATTTTTCATTTTTGCACAATGTATGCATTTCCATCTTGGTTATAGTCCCCATAAAATCCCCACCCCCCCCCTTATTTTGATCCTACTCCTGCCTTCCCCGCTGTAGTGTGTCTCTGCAACATGGATGGAGCTGGAAAGTATCATGCTCAGCGAAATAAGCCAGAAAGAAAAACAAAAATACTGGATGGTCTCTCTCATAGCAAGAATTTAGAAAACCTAAATAAGGGAACAGGAAATAACCTAATTATAATAAAGTAAAAATCAAAATCAACAAGCAACTATAAACCAAACATGTCTTATGCAGTGTATTTCTTCTGGCAAGGTTTGTGGTGAAAGATATATGTAAATGCAGCACATTGAGTGACAAGACACTCTGTTTGCATGTGAGCTTGGGGAGCAGTATGACACTAAGGTAATAATCTATATGAAATTGGCTATTTCCTGTAGTTAACTAAATTGATTGCCAATGCTGAGAGTTCTTAAAGCTTCACCAAACCAAGTACTTGCTGAGGTGAGAATAAAGCCATTAATAGCCATAATTGGTACTTTATAACAGTAATGTATTTGGGCAAATAGAGCTGAAGTGTCAGAAAATTGGTCTTTCCTTGCAAGTTAAAAGCATATTTCTATCAATCACAGTATAAAACATATTCTTCTGGAATTATAATTCTATTTTACAAATAATAATTTCCTGACAGTGGAGATCTTGAAAAAGGAGGAGGGACTAGCCAGTATTGAGACTGCAGGAGGAAGACACAGTGGGAGATGAGAGATAACAGTTAAGCATTTGGAAATGTTGTCAATAGAAAAGAGTGATTATTGTGTACACCTGGATCGTTCCATCATTTGGAATTCGGGGAAGCTCACACTATAATCAGACCCTCCAAGTAATTGGGAACCAAGAGGATGATGTCATCTGAAAGTGTTTCTGAGGACTTGGCAAGTCAGCAAAGATCAAATATCCAGGAGTCGTCATACTTGCCCTTCGACACCATCTTCAAGGATGTGCCTTGGAAGAGCCCTCCATTATGGCCATGTGGATAACCAACCAACTCAGCTTTCTGTGGCCTAGATGGAAACCAGAAGAAAAATGATTTTTCTCTCCTTTACTCTTAGCAGAATGTTCTGGTATTCATTACTAGGCAAGAGGGCAAGTTTATACTTTTCTCCTCAATTTTGCCAACACAGTGTATTCTGTGATTTTCCTGCACTATTAGCACCATTAATTCCTCCTATCCCCCTTTCTTACACACTGTGCAAGAGAATGAATATTTATTAAGTGTTCTGCTCTAGACATCAAAAATAGCTCTGATTTAATTTTCAGAACAACTCTATAAATTAAGTATGACAATCTCTATGTTAGTCATAGCATACTCAAGGCTCAGAAAAGTTGAATGACAGAATGAAAAACACACAGCTAGTAAGTACAGGAGCTGCTATTTGGGTTCAGAGCCCAGACCTCACCAAATCTTGGACTTGCTCCCCCTCCTTCCTCCACTGGTCTGGGCTCCTCACCAGAACTCTGCAGGTGGCAAGTGGTTCATCATCTTTGTTGCCCACCCTACATCATCTGTCACAGATTTCCCGCCATGGGAGCTACCCAGTGGAGGTTCACTTTGAACAACCCCCTGGTGGCACTGCACTTGAATCCTTCTCACATATCTCTTGGCACTGTGGCTGTCATCCACTGTCTGCCTCCTGCTTCATCCCTGTGCTAATATAAGCATTGCATAGACCCTTAATAAATATATGTGCCATGGGTCAATACAAGCACTCGTGAGTTAGTTCATGTTTTGCATATAGAACAGCTTCTGGTCTTTAGAAGATTCAGGTTGGCAACGGAAAGTCATGAGTCCCTACATGGCAGTGTAGCAGTTAAGGGCTCAGATTCTGGAGACAGATGTTCTAGCTACTAATCCAGTTTCCATCATGTACTGGTTGACCTTTGGCAAATTTCTAAATCTTTCTGTGCTGCCATTTCTTAGGAGTAATAGCAATGCCTACTTCATAGTATTGTTGTAAGGCATAAATAAGGTGATGGATATAAAGTACTTAGCATGGAGCTTGGCACCAACAAAGTGTTGTGTGTTTGCCATCATTGCTATAAATTATTGTAGGCTCATGTTGTACCAGGCTAATGATGCTATTGGAATTATTTAGTATCTTGTACCTTAACCTGATGCAGGTAGGTTCTATGATGATGCCAGTTCTGCAAGGAGGGAGAGGCTCTGTGACTGGATTTGTAAGTTACACAGCTATGAAGTATCAGGGTACACATGTGTATCCCAGCAGTCTGAGATCTGGAGCCTGGTCTCCCAGCCAAAGTGATATATTGCAGGGTAGTGCAAATGCCCTCAAGTGAGATTCAGGGCCCTGGGGGCTTAGGGGACCAGGAGCTTCATCACCTTCTAGGTCACACTGTAGAGATGAACACATTGAGCTACTTCGAGTCAGAGTGGCATCTCCCTGTTTGAGCACTGAGGGGTTTTTTTTAGGGGTTTGCCTGGACTTTGTGGAATCTCACTCTGTGGAGGCTGCCATTTCTGCCGGCACACATTCCAGCAGCCTGATCCAAATACCCTGCCCTCAAAGACCTCCAGAACTGCTGCAGTATCGATCACCCTCACTGTCGTTTAGCTCAAGTGGTAATCAAGTAGCAAATCTTCAAAGGCTTGGGAATTATCAATAGGTGGCGTGATCTCTGACCCCAATGAGTGTGAAATCAGTCTTTGCTGGATGAAATGGGATGCCTAAGTGTCACCCCATCACACATGCTCATTGCATAGATGATGGAAGCAAAGTGGAGAGCAGGGTTGCCAGACAGCTCAGCACCCCACTACCCTCGGGAGCTGCTCTGGAGCAGGGATTATGTTCTCATCATCTTTTTTTTTAAAGATTTATTTACTTATGCATACAAAAACTGGGGTACAGACCAGAGGTGTGGGGGGTGTGAGAGCATTCACCAGAGACAGAGCAGGGAGCAGAACAGGCGACTGACTGAAATACACTGCTGAGGGGAGCAGTGGGCGAGCAAGGAGAGGTCTGCCGCACCATGTGGGGCCCTCGCCAACCGTCTGGGATCGAACTGGTGCTGCAGAGGCTGTGGACAGCTTCACAGTGCTGGGCTCAACCGCCTATGCCACCAGGGGAGGCCCATGTTCTTATCATCTTGGTAACCCTACCCATTGCCTAGAACAATCAGCTCTGTGAGAGAGAGAGAGAGAGAGAGAGAGAGAGAGAGAGAGAGAAGGAGACTCACTAATCACCGTGGTGCAGACCACATACAAGAAATATGGGTCAAGTTCACGGTTACCAGGTATATGGGGGGGTCCTTCATAAATTAGAGCTATCTTTAACTATGAAAATAAAAGCTCCTCTCTTTGGTTTCTTTTCTTTCAAATTACAAAATTCAAACCACTATATTTGTGATTACAAATGAATTTCCTCTAATTTTAAACAGATATGGAATTTAAATAGAATTTTCCTGTACAATCCCCATGAGCACCCCAGGAGGTGGGCACACACTTCACGGGCGGGGAAGCAGAGGTTTGGAGAAATGCAGTCCCTCACCCAAGGACCCAAGGTCACAAGGTCACTGAGCTGTGAAGTTGCACGGGGTGACCGGAGCCCAGCTCCAGTGCCTACTGTTTATCAACACGCTCTGCTGCCCATCTTTCAGGCACTATTTTTCATGAAGACAAATTGAATTTGTTCAGTGCAGTGTCTAAAACATGATTTATTTACCCTAAATAAGATAAAGATCCACCGAGGGTCAGAGGAAGGCATTCCAATACTTGTAAAGTGGGCACATTGAAAATCAGCGAGTGCTGGAGAGAATGGCCAATGTGTCCATAATTCAGGACGCTGGCATGCCATATGTTTAGGGAAGGCTCAAGGAACTGGGACTCGGTCAAATTCGAGTAGAGGGGCATGAGGATGTGGTAGGCGCAGGCAGGGAGAGGGATCCCATGGGAGCATAGGAGTATGGGTGGACCTCCCACAGGGTCTGAGAGCATTGTCAGGGACCAAGGGCACTCTGGGAATGCCCTCCCCCCAACCCAGACCCCGGGGCTCCTGGATCACAGGCATTAATCTTGCCCCGGAACACTCACTCCCATTTGCTGGCCAGGTTCCCTCTTAGCCATGCTGTGCTGCTGACTCAGACGTTCTGTTTTCTCAAAACTTCAACATGCGTCTGCCCTTAACCTTTCCCCTGCAGCTTCCACCTCGACTTCTCCACCTCTTGTTAACCAGGTGAAATCCTGGCAAGGGCACCACATGGCCCAATAGACTTTGTGCAGCCATGGCAGTGTCCATGCATTCCCACAGACCTAGTGTGGACCCCATGTCAGCCATGGCCTCAGGCTCCCAAGGTCTTGTTCTTGCAACAGCTGAGTCAGGGCCTCACTTCCCCCAGAGGAGTGAGAATAAAGGCAAAAATGGCATTACCATTTCTTCTTCTATAAACATGGCTCCTTTTAAGCTTTTCTGATCTATTCTCTGAAGTCTCCAGGTTAAGCAGACAATTGCTCTTCTATGTGTTGCTGAGCCTGCTATCTTGCAGCCGGGCAGGCGCCTTGTGCCCTGCGTTGACTTATTTCCCTATTTCCCAGCAAGGCCTTGAGCTCGAGATAGTAAACTGAAAGGATTCCATGTAGTACCTCAGATTTCAGCTCTTTCCTGAGCACATATCAGATACTTAGAACATTTATTGAATAATGGAATGGGGGAAAGTTATGAATAGGCAGTCACTTCTAATTAAAATATGTAAAGATGGGTTAATAGAGCTTTTTATGGCTCTTAAGATGAAGTATTAGTTGATTTATTGAGGTAGACAGATCATAAATGAGATGAGTGTTTGCATTTGATTACCAAAAGGTATTGTTAATACAGACACTCCCTCCAGCGTATCAATCAACTACCTGGTACATGTTAATTACATGAGAAGAATAATCATGGTATGTGAAAAGGAAGCAAGAGATATCATCCCAGTTAATAATCAGACTTGCTTAGCAAATGACAGAAAATTATATTCTTGGCTTTAGTTATACTTTACACTTAACTCCGTTAATTACGTGTCGATGCCAGCTGCAGGTGGACACTGGAAGGACTTTCCACCTGGAGAACATGGTATGTCCATCACTCAGGGCTTTGATTCTGCTGATCACTTTTCAGCCATTAGTTCAGATTCATCAACAAATTTCCAAAACATGCATTTCTTAAGGGGAACATGAAAAACAAGAATTCATTCTGTTCCATGGGCAGTCCTGGATGGGGACTCTGCAATGTTCAGTTTGGTTTGATGCTTACTGTGTGGTATGGCTTTGCAGAAATGCAAATCATCCAGGATAATGTAATGGCTGAAAAGTGCTACATACAAAAGGAATGCTACAAAAGTACACAAATATTGACCATAATTGGGGTATTTCTGAAGCACGCTATATGGGTGGCAGAGGACATTATACTTTGTGTAAACCTCCAGATGATAATAAAGAAGATCACACATCTTGATAGTTCATCATTTATTTGAAAACAAAATACATATGTGTAATTTTAACATAGGACAAATATTTTAAAGAAGTAAGAAAGAAATTGGTTAAATCTAGAGAACTTCTTAAATTAAGTCTTCAAGGATGGAGAAAGCACTTCATATGGTATTTAAGGCAGACAGCTATGTGATTGTAGGCTGGGAGTGTGTAAATTCAGCTGGGTTCTAGAATTGAAAGCTCCAGCCTCCACAGAGAAAGAAAGTGTGAGAAGCAGGGGCTGACACTGGTAAAGTCTATCAGGCGGCAAATTATAGACACTCGAGAGGTCGAGATGAGAAACTTAAGTTCAATTATAAACAAATTACTGTGCAACTTTATCCTGTTATTTGGATAATACGTGTGACCTTTGTCACATATTACAGTTTTCATGCACTCAAAAATTCACTTTTGTGGCACCTAGAATTGAGAAAAATAAAGACTGTCAGAAAATCTCCCTGGAAATATTTCTCTCTACATCACACATAGCTGCTCACACATCAAATTCTTAGGTCTTTCGGTCACGGGGCTGTAAACTCAGGACAGCTCTCAGATGGGAAGCTGCAGCCATGCAGCAGTCAGGGCTGTCTGTTAAGCCTTATGAGGGTGCTCAGCACCGCAGGAAATGATTCCAGGGCCAAGGGGCATGTGACCACCAAGAACATGAAGATCAGCCCTTGGGCAGCTGTTCAGACTGCAGAGAGAAACAGTAGTATGAGGAGAATTCAGGTCAGATGGGTTGTCTGAGAGACGGTAGTGAGGATGCCAGGCTGGGAGATGGGACAACATGTGCTGTAAATGATTGTCTAGAATGGCACTTTCTAATATGGAGTTCAAATGTATTTCAGTCAGTCTGCCTGTTCTGCTCCCACTCTGTCTCCGGTGAATCCTCTCACTGTCCCACCCTGCACCACTGACCTGTACCCCAGTTCTCATATGTATAAAAAAATAAATCTTAAAAAAAAAATAAAGCATACACCCTCAATTTAAAATAAATAAATAAAAACACAAACAAACAAACCAAGTGGGAGTGCTTGAGATTGCCATGGCCTTGACTCAGAAGCCATGTAGCATCACTTCTGCTTTACCTTGATGGGAAGGCAGCCTAGATTCCAGGAGAGGGCCACAGACTCCACCTCTGCCTGGGGTATGGGGTTGCAAGATTCCAGAAGAGCATTTGGGATGGGAGCACATATGGGTTGAACAGCACTCCCTCCCCACAAATAAAAAATATGGGTCCTCGATTTAGTCCCTGGAACCAGAGTCATTGCTCACTTGTTCTCATCTAAGTTAAGGCTCTTGGGATAAGTTTATCCTGGGTTGTCTGGGTGGGTGGCCCTAAATCCAGAAAATCTAGTGTCCTTCTTAGACTCAGGCAGCTGGACATGCACAGGAGTGGAGCAGGCAGTGTGTCTGCAGAGGCAGAGATTGGAGAGAGCTGGCCTCCAGCAAACCCACAGTCTGCAGAACAGGCAAGAGGCCAAGAGCAGATTTGCCCTTTGAGCCTCCAGGAATGTGGCTCTGTTGACACCTGTATTTCACATCTGGCTTCCAGAGTGGGAGAGAATAAATTGTTGTTTTACAGTCACTTGTTCTATGGTGATGGGACAGTCACAGGACAAGTACAGGCACAATGCTTGGCCGCGTGTCCATGGCTGTCAGCCTGCAGACCCCACACCTGTACTGAGCAAATGCTCAGCACCTACCTGAGTTCTCTCCCCCTTTCCTGAGAATGACCTGTGAGGGATGCTGTCATCTTCCTTTGTGGAGGAAGCAGCTGAAGGACAGGAGCCTGCCAACCTCTTTAGCTCAGGAGTCCTAGTCCAGGACACCCGGTGTGACTAACTTGATGTTTTTATCGATAACTTTCTCTAGAAATGGTCAAAAACTGTCCAAAAATAAAATAAATGTGTCATCGCCAGCCGTATCTTGCCTTTCATAGTGTTCAGTGGCAATGAGGTCAGCATGGCACAGACTTTAAAAACTAGCTCAGTGCAATTTCAGCCTCCATGACCCAAGTTGTTTCATCCTAGTGAAGGCATCATATTAACTGCATAGCCGGAAACTGTGTTAAAAGAAGCTTGGTGCGGTGGCTTTATGAATTAATGATTCTGCCTTCATCAGCCACACATCCATCGTCTGACTACTTGTTGCTTTATTAATATGGAGTTAAAGAACAGGAAACAACTTCTCAGCAGGTACATAACCATTCTATTCATGGTGAAGCCTTCTAATTGGAAGGCTTGTGTAGGTAAAACTATGCCAGGTAAAATGTTTAGTCTTTAATTGTCAGCTGACTTTATTAAAAGGAGACCTTCTTAACATCTCTTAACACCTGATTTGCTAGCAACAGATGCTGTGTGTTTTTGTTAAAGATGAGTAGTGGGTAGTTAGTGGGGTCAGTTGAAACCTAAGCACCTCAGCAAGCCTATTCACATCTGCTGCATTATGTGATTCTCTGCAGAGATCCCCATGGAGAGGCATGGGAGGAATAATTTAATTTTCCCCTTTGATTGAAGGGCAGCTGAGATTCACTTTAAGTCTGATCTGCTTAAGGTCTCATGATAAGAGGCACTAGAGCCAAACCCCCCAGTGTTAGAAAAAATGAAAATGAGCAATGAAAATAGCAAATAACTTGGCAGCATTTGTGTTTTAAAGACTCAGGAAAGTCACTGAGCTAGGGTGCCTGGGATATAGGGTAAAGACGGAGCACATTTGTGTCCCTTACCTGGCCATCAGACTTGGGCTGTCTAATGACAGGCAATGTTGACAATTGGTATATAAAACTGTAATCTGCAGTGTTAAGTAACATGGCTCCTTTCTCTTGAAAATCTACACAAGAAGATAAAAAACAAACAAACAAACAAACACAAAAACACCAACCCTGTCCTTAAAACCCAGAGATAAAGAAAAATGATCCCTGGAGTTTCCTGGCCACTCACTGGTTTACTCCAGCTTCATGCCATAGAGTGCACGTTGCCACTTAAGAAATGCTGTATTACTCACATAAGCAGTTTCAGATACTCTAATTAAAACCTGAGTTGCAGTTTCCCAGACACGAAATGGAGGCATAGAGGTGAAACCGAGTCACTCATCCTGGGATGCAGTGACAGAGCTCAGATAGGAAGCCACTCTTAATCCAGAACTCCTTACTACCATCTCCTGAGATACACTGTAGGCAGAAAGGCCACTGTCCCTCTTCCTCAGGGCCCCCCATTCCTCTACTGACAGCATTCTTGGGATGGGTCAATGAATCAACTGCAGGTGCTTGAGGAAAGTGGATGGTCTACAGTATCCCTGAGATGCATTCATTTTCTAGAAGCTTCCTAATAACCACACATTAGGATAATACTATTCTCAGCTGATACAATGCCTCCCAAACAGTTTATTGAAATATTTTCTGTTCTTTTGTGTTTTCTAATGCACTTTTTTGATTGTCTTCACTCATATTGGACAACTCACTTGTTGGTCTTAGAAAGGTGAAGAGGCCTTACAACCAGCAGACTTAGTTACATGGGAGCAGATCCTGTTAGCCCAGAGTGCCCAGCTCCTGAGCTCATTTTCCAGCCTACTCTTATCGTCCAGAGTGGCTTTGTCCAGGAGTTTCAACTCCTGATGTAAAAAACCTGGAGTGGCAGAGGGAAGTAGGGTTATAGGGTCTTCAGAGAAGACCAGCCTGGGTCACACTACAGCTCTGCAGATGTTCAGCCTGATGGTGCTGGAAAAGTGGCTTCACTATTAGAGTCTGGTTTTACTCCTTTGCAGTCATGGCGTTCCTAATACCTGTTCTCCAGAGTTGTGATGAAAATTAGAGCGGCAGAAAGAGCCTGGCAGGCCCCCACTAGATGCTTTCTATCATTATCATCAACTTCAACACGTGGATGGTTACCTTACAAAAAGCAGAAGATTCAGTTACTAAAATTCAGCAGAGAGCCATCAGCTCACTTTTAAAGGAATGACTACTAGAGCCTTAAAAGCATATTTAACAGGAGGTGGCTGTAATAAGACTCAGTCACTGTAGTATTTTATGTGAGTATATTGTTGCTGATTCCATTATAACAGGGATGAAACAGCCCCCAAAGAAGCAAACCACTAACTAAGAAAAATAATTATTGGTTGGCAAAGATCTTCTGAAGGGAATAAAGAAACATGACAATGCACGAATGGTCATGGCTTGCTTTTAACACAAGTCACTCCTCCAGCCTCTCTGGAGAATTGCATTTTAGTGGAAGCCAAAAAATGGAATTGAGACAGCCATCTAAAGAACTGGAGAAGATTTCAGGCAGAGGGATAGGCAAGTGCAAAGTTCCTGTGTGAACAGATTTGGGGAAGATGTGATACTGGGGGAGGCAAATTCTGATGTCCTGTTGAGGAAAAGGAATGGCATAGGTAGTCTTTGTGTAATGGTGAGGAGAACTTGCTATTCAGGTAATCTGCAGGAAGAGGCTCTAGGGAAAAGACAATGTAGAAACAATACACAGGTACTCAGATCCCTGCTGCTCTGTGCCATCAACGTCAAAGTGAAATGATGATTGCCCCAATCACTGTGTCATTCAGGAGATGTCCTCTGACTTTTCAGAATCTGTTCCTGTGCTTCCATTTGGTGGTGTACATGTCCTGCTTCCTTGCAAGCCCTGTACCTGTAGCTGGTCTATTCAAAGCTGTATCCCTACATGTCACTAAAGATGAATTGTCAAAATGCCCTAGAAATCATAGTCATGGCATGATGGGTGCTAACCTCATGAGTAGCCTCTGAAATGGCTCCATCATGGAAAACTTTGCAATATCAAACACACTGGAGATAATTTTATGAATATTCACTCCGGTTGATTTTTCTCAGAGTCCACAGCAACTTTAAAGTATTGTAAATGGGTTTCAGTGTTTAATCAGGGAATTATAGCAATCTATTAATTGTCATTTCTGATTATTTGCATTTAATTAAGGGGTACTCTTGAGAAAATGAGGGACAGCATAACCTCAAAATATGGCTTTATGTCGTGGATAATTGGCTGTAATTTCTGTTTTTGCAGCTTTCCTAAATTGTTTATTTCTCCAGATGGTTCCAAAAAACTATGATTGTACCTCTTTCCTTTCAGTGAGTGAGCAGGGGTTTCTCATAAAAGCTCATATGGTTTACTTTTTGCAACTAAATTAAAGCATAATTAGTAAAAAATCCAGATCTGTGATGTGTTTATAAAATTTATACAAGCATAGGTAATTCACTTAATTGCATGCATAGTTATTCCTAGAAAATAGTAACATTTTCTCTGTTGACCCCTACACATTGGGTTTTAGAGTATCTTCATTTCTAGCAGTCCCTGATAATGCTAAATAAATTTGTATAATTCTAAAGGTATTGCTCTTTTCTTTGATTTATGACTTTTATCTTGGAAGTCAACTATTACCTCTGCCACCCATGTTTCATGTTTTGAAAATGCAATGAAGAATGTATACGAGAATAGCATTGCTTTTGTTTTGATGGAGGCCAAAATAATAATACGATTTTGAGATGTTCTCCTAAACCCACACTTCTCATAATGTTACCTAGGCTTTTTTAGTCTATTTGAATGACAGTTCAAATTACATTGATCAGCTACATGTCAAAATGCATAGCTATTATTTTTAAAATCTCCTGATATTTCCATGAATTCTCTTCCTGAGAAGAATGATAACTTTTCCGTGTGCTGAGCCAGATTTTTTTTTTCTTCAGAAGCTTTCCTTTTTGTGGAGGTCTGGAGAAAACCATCTTTCATCCTAAATTTAAATCTATAAAACATGCCTCCTCATTTGATCAGCAATTAAACTTTGTTATTGGTCTTCTCATCAGTTCCCTGAGATGACTTGCATATAAACTGTGGTTGGTGAAATTTCCCCTTTTTCTCACTTTTGGGGGTGAGTGTTGCATTGCTGCTTTTTCAGAAGACCTAGAAACATCTTTCCTAGGAGCATCAGCAGAAGTGTCCACCTGTCTCACTGACCTGATTGGAGTCACATGTCCATCTCTGGACTAGTAACTGTGACCAGGGGAGGGTTGATGACCATCAGCTCCTTCATAGGTTACAATTCCTATGCCTGGTAGCTGGTGCCTGTGGTCTGGGCTGGGAGTGTGAAGGAAAAAAGAAAAGAAGGGTCCTCTCGCATGAAATAATGGGGTGTTGGTAAGGCTATCAAGGTACATTTCATGGAGCTGAACATACTGCCTTTCAGTGGATTGTGACAACAGAAGCCTGGGGAAATTCTTGACTTTAGAGTGACTTTTGCTTTAAGATGGTCAGGCAATGTGAATTTTGCATCTGAAGAGTGCAGTTCTTTGCTGTTTTTCTCCAAGGTTCATTAACAACCAGTATTCTAGAACCAATTCAAAAGGAACATGTTTTCAGTGCCTATGTCATTATTAGCTCCAGGGCTCCTTTTTTTTCAAATGCATAATAAAATCCGTGGAATATTCAAAAAGAATGTGGCACTGCACATTTGGCTGTGGGGACTGTTCATGACTTACAGGTAGAAGGAAAACTGGAGGTGTCATGAATTGTAAAACCTTGGTCTGTCTCTAGGCTGCAGTGATCCATAGCTGCTGAAAAAGGAGAAATCGCATGTCTTTCAAAGGATCCAAAGAGGTTCAGTACCTTTCTGGTACTATAGGAAGGTCATTTTCCTATGTATGAAGGCAGTTTCTCTGCCTGTGTGGGAATAGAAAGGGGAACAGGCTGTTTTCAGACAGACCAGTGCTTCATGAGTAATGAGGGTCCCTCCTTTTCCCTCAGGACTGGCAGAGCAGGAGGACATGCGGACTTGGTAGCTTTTTCTAAGTAGCTATCATTACCATGTTCCCTGAAGAACCCATGTAGAGCCTCATCATTATTACGGTCAGGACACTTGGCCTACTTTCAGGCTTTGTCACAAGCCAGGGGATCTTGGGCACACTCTCCACCCTCTTTGGCAGTCACAGTACCAGATAAAATGTGGCACTGGACAGATAAAATGTCCAAGTGCAAAGGCATTCTGACCAAGTTATGTGGCATGTGTATTTTATCTTTCAAGAACCCAATGTATAGAATGGGAAGATAAGGGAAAATGGGAACATTTGGCTTAAAAATGCATCTTACTTAGCCTCTTAATTATCTACTGAAATGTCTAAGATAAAGCTGAGAAGGTAAATTTCTTTGATGAACAAAAGGTAGGAATGACGAGCAATCTTTTGCTAAACTCTTGGAGCAATTCTTAACCATCTTCAGGGTTTTCAAACTGCATTAAAGGGCATGATTCTAGATCATGTAAAATCAATGAGAAATAGAGCATTTCTCCTTCACCAGAGGTTCCTTAGGACATGCTTTTCCTTTGGACCCATGTCTGTGGCCTGAACGTCGAATGCAAAGTGGTTAGCAATGGGGAAGAGGAACATTTCCTCTTCTTTGTGGGTGATGTTTTTGAGTCAATCAGCTCTTTAATACACTCACCCCTGCACACATGCACAAATGCATATATGCAAAATGCACATGTGTAAACACACACAGTGCACCCATGCACACATTCATGTATACACATATGAATGTGTGCACACAAGATGTACATGTGTGCTCACATGTGTGTCTGTGTGCTCACATGTGTGCAAATGCAAGCTCACATGTGTGCAAATGCAAGCACATGCAATAATATATACACACTTGTGTTTACAAGTGTACACATATAGACCCATGCATGTACATGTGTATATGTACATATATGTGCATAGGCACATATATATATACAGACACCCATATATGCACACACACATACACACACCAAACTAGTGAGATGCTGCAATGCTCCATAACAGCTGAGCCAAAAATAGGAAGAACTTCAGCACTCGGTATCCTGGGAGTTGCAGGTCCTCCATGTGAAGCTCTGCAAGCAGGAAATGCTTCAGGAAATGTGAGTAGTCATGCGGCCTGGAAGACGTTTTTCTTTAAGGATTTTGTCTGTTCAGAGCATGGAATGCAAGTGCTTTCCCAGCATCTGCAGAGAACTTTAAGATGCAGATGTAAGAAGGTCAGTCTGGACCCACAGGACAGAGTGCACCTGAGATCAGCCTCATACCTGGGTTGATCTTTTTCTTTTTAAAGACTTATTTATTTATGTGTATAAAAACCGGGGTGTAGGCCAGAGGTTTGGGGACTGAGGGGATTCACTAGAGACAGAATGGGGAGCAGAACAGGTGGGTTTACTAAGATACACTGCTAAGGGGAGGAGCAGGCAAGACAGAAGAGGTCTGCTGTGCCATGTGGGTAGCTCTGTGGCCAGGATCGAACTCAGGCCATGGTGGTGGTAGCACTGAGACTTAACTCTTCTGCTACCAGGGAGGCCATGGGTTGATCTTTTCTTCCATTGTAGAGACAACACAGTGCCAATTGGAAAACTACACAGCTCGGAACAAGGATGTCATCCTGAAGACTTGCAGAAAGCATGCCCTGCTAAAAAGGATTTACTTTCCAAATGAGAAGAAAAATTTAGTAAACTGAGGGGTCATGGTGCTGGAATGGGGAGAAGTCACTGGGATTTCTCCAAGACAAAGAATGGAAATCCATCAGGACAGGTCAGGTATAGACAAGGGGGCTCAGAACCCAGGGGAGGACATGGGAACCCAAAAGACAGTGAAAGAATGAAAGCTGACTTGAAAATCAGCAAATAATTCATATATAGAAAAAGTAAATTTAGTAAGTAAAGTGTTTTCCAAAAATGAATAAGGAAAAAAAGTGGTAAAACAAAAGAAAATGAGATGATTATGATAGTGGGTAAAGAATTATGTTCTAGAAATTCCTAAGAATGATAGAAACTCCTCAAGAAGAGGCTGGAGCTGGTACTGACATGTCTAAGAGCTCATTGAAGAATATTTTCTGCAACTGCACATATTGCAGAGTTCACTGAGAGTCAGATACAAATTAATGAAAAGGCAATCACACTTAGACACCCAGGCAAAATATGTTTCCAGTGTGAAAACAGAAAAGGTTTACAAACAGAAGCCCATAGGATGGAAGGATTCTTCTCAGAGCAAAGCCTAAAACCATGGGTCAGGCATCCTTGGTGGCCTTGGAATTAAGTCTCAGTGCTATCACCCTGATGGCCTGAGTTGGATCCCAGGCCAGGTTGCTGACCCACATGGTGCAATAGACCTCTCCTGTCTTGCCCGCTGCTCCCCTCAGTGGTATGTTTCAGTCAATACGCCTGTTCTGCTCCCCACTCTGTGTCTGGTGAATCATCTCACATCTTTCACCTCTGGCCTACTCCAGATCTTCTATACAAAATTTAAAAAAATATTTTTTAAAAAAATCTTTAAAAAGATAAAATTAAAAACCAAAACCACGGGCCACCTAGACATTGTTGGAGCAAAAGTGAGACTCAAAAACATTATCGTTGGAGAAGCTGTTTACCTTGTAAGAGAAAAATCAAATGCTTTCTCATGGGTTCCAAGCCTCTGAAAACATGCTTTGCTGTTGCTCCAGCCAAGTGAAAATGACAAATTTAGAACCCCCAAGTGAGGGGGTTGTGATATGAAATGACTGCTGGGTAAGCTTTGGAACAATTAACATAGAAAAGATTTCCAAACATTTTCTGTAAATTATAAAATAAAATTCAAGTAAGCGAGTTAAAAAAAAAAAAAAAAAGATTTGATATGTTACTCTAAAGTGTGGTATCCAAAATGCCAGATTAGGGCCTCCCTGGTGGTGCAGGTATTAAAGACAGTGCTGTCGGGCGGTAGCCAGCCACTGCAGCACGAGTTAGAGCCCCAGCCAGGCACCAACCCATATGGTGCAGCAGACCTCCCCTGCCTCACCTGCTGCTCCCCTCAGCAGTGTATTTCAGTGGATCTGCCTGTTCTGCTCCCCACTATGTCGAGTGAATCCTCTCACTCCCCTGCACCTGTGGCTTGCACCCCAGTTCTTATATGCATAAATAAATAAATCTTTTTTAAAAATGCCAGAACAGATTATGCCCACAGGACAAAAGAAAAGGCAGAAGTGGAGAGAGGGTGAGGGAGAGGCAAGAAGATGGAAATGTGTGCAAAAGTATGTGTACCCCGGTGGAGCAGCTGTAAAACCATTTTTGCCTTCACTTTGATTGGAATAAAATGAGTACTGAAGAATGTTTAAAAAAAAAAAAAAAGGAAAAACACCTTAAAAGAACATTTGTTCTAAACCAGAAAGTGGAGGTTGAAGAGTGAGGGGAAGAAAGTGTAGTTCAAAAGCCAACGAGAGATTGTTCTAAAAAGTCAAGTAAGCATGAAGGGTATTGAGGTACATTTAAAAGCTTCCATCTAATGATTTGCTAATTCTAACGTGGAAACAATCATGTCATTTTGTGGTGTTTCTGAACAGGCAGAACGTTGCTTAATTATAGGTCTTTGAAAAGGGACATTTAGACTTTCTGTGCTCCCGAAGTGGAAGGGACCAGCCAGGGGCTACCCTGCTCAGCCTCCTGGGTGATCCCCCTTTTACCCACAACATGGCAGGGCTTTGGGGGAGGCGAGGCTGTGGTCAGTCACCCTGGCGGCAGTGGCTGCTGTGGTCAGCTAGTTTCTGGCAGTGCCACATGGGCCCCACAGCATTTGTACTGTGCCAGGGACAAATGGCACAACTTAGCTAAGTTTGACCTTCACAAGCACTGCAGATTTTGTACCCTTGTGTGGCACCCATTGTTCATAGTGCTGGGAACATGCAACTTTTTTTTTTTTAATGTGGGGCGCTTCCTGGGAAACACTAAGACTCCATCCAGACCTGACTGACCTTCCAGAAACTGGGGGTGCTTGTCGTTATCTTTGGCATCTTTAGTCTATTCTCAGTGCTTTAGCATTTAACTCTATTCTTTTATCGTATATGGGAAATGAGTCTTCCAGGGAAAATATTCCAGAAAGCTGGAAGACAGGCTGCTTTGTTGATTACAGTCAATGCTTATTCTCTCAGGGGCTCTGTGGCGTGATTCTTTAAAGGGTACTGAACACTTGCTCTGTCTGAAGGCAGCAGGGTAGACCAGGGGTTCTGAACTTCCTTCCAAATCTAAGCTCTTAAGTGTATGCAAGAGGGTTTTGATTTAATTAAAGAGGTAAGAGAGGATTGCCCTTGGGGAAAAGAGTTATTAATTTGGGCTTTCTTTACCCACCCCAGACCTTTGAATTCACTGTGAACATAGTTGATACTCCCTAGAGATGTGGATTTGTGATATTTATCTCCTCATGCCACTGAAGTTATAGCAGTTGATGAGGATATTGGGGTTTTTGCATTAAGAGTCAAGAGAACCCACTGGTAGATCTGCATGAAATCTACCCTAAGACTAAGATGAGGATATGGTATAACAAATTTTGTTACTTTTTACATGAAAATGGTACTGGATCTGCATGGTTTGCTGTATCATTCATCTTTATTTTAACGGATTTGCACATTCTGCTTTTGTTATAAGTTCAGCGAAAACCTTTTGGAAGTTGGTGGGAATATGAATGAATAAAGTATAGGAATATCATCAAAAATAGAAGGAAAAAAACCTATCCCCTTAAAGTTCTGTAAGTTATACTTGCTCTTTTGGGCAATGACAGGTTTGCCCAAAAGAATGGGGAACTATGGACAGGCAATTGGCCAAAGTCACTAGCAGAGAATGTTATTGGGCCTTCAGGGTATTAGCAATTTTTGTTTTTGTTGATATGAAAAACACTTTGGGAGGCGCTACATATACTTTGCATTTTACCACAGTCCTCACCACTCCCTATTGCTAACCCCACTCCACACCACTTGTGTGTTTACTCAATTAGCCTTTATAGGCATTTGATAGTCATCAATAAAGAAGAGGGAGGGTGCATTTTATATTCCCAACATTAGTTTTTCTGCTCTGCTAACTCTGGACAGTTAGCATATGAAAATATGTTTGATCACCTTTAGAGATTAAAAAAAATAATTAGAATAGATTGATGTGGAAGAAAAGGTCAACATAGGAAGACACAGCAGAGGAATTCCACATGGAAATAGAAATGCTGAATCAGGCCACTTGTTTCCAGGTGCCTTCTCTTCATAGTCATTAGTTTGGCCCAAACAGCACCAAAATGGTCCTAATGGCCCCCATCACAGGAACTATTACAGGTTGTCTAACTTGGTTAAATTATTTTCTGCTTTAAATTGGTAATAATTCAGCATTTCATGGCTTAAGTCGGGCATTCTCAGAGGGCACCTTCCTTAAAAGTCAGTCACTCTCCAAAAATCAGCATCGAAGCTTAAGATTGCAGTCTCTACACTGTGACCTTGGGAAAATAATAATTGAATTGACACAGGATCAGGAGACACAGGGCAGTAGCAGGAGACACCTGATTGGCAATTCCAGGTAGCAGGGAATTGGGGTGTTAGCAGGAGCACTCATGGGATGCGGAGTGTGGCATTGAGGGTGACTGTCTCACTGTAGGGTAAGGTAAAAGTGCCAGGCTTTTCTGCCCTCCCGCATTAGGATAGAGGAGGGAACCCTGTGGTCCTGAATGCATGCCTGATGGCGGGCTCCTGAAGTGGGTACACCTGGGCTGAGGGACCGAGTTTATAAGGGCGGCATCACGGGGACACCAGCAGAAGCCAAGAACGAACGGAAGCTGAGAGAAGAAGAGAAGCAGAGAGAACGCCAGAGAGCCCAGATAGAGTGAGGATTTGCTGGGGGCTGGGAGGACTGCCAGCCTCCCGGCCCCCCTGTACCCCTGCCTGCCATATGCCTGGTAAATCTAAATAAAAGACCTGCAAAACCACTGAGGACTCTGACTTCTCCTTTACCCGGTCTGCTGGATCAGAAAACCTGCTCTGTGTCCAGTCCTGCCCTCTACACTCACGAAGGGTGCACATCGCTAAAGAAGAGGGAGGAGATGTCCCTGTGTACCAGACATACCTAAAAACTACATCTTACCCTCACTAGAGGTTTCAGAACAAGACATTGTTATTGCAAGTTAACAGATGAGGAAACTGAGGCTTGGACAGCTGAGGTCATTGTAGTTGCTTAAGAGCAGTTTAGTTTACTGTAACTAGTCTTTGCATGTGGGTACCTGATGAATGACTTATGCTTTTTATTCATTTCTTATGATGTTTTGATATCTGAAAATAAGTTTACAGTAAATGTTAACATGAGAACCCTTTTGTCACCTGCATGGGATTTTCAGTAGGAACCCACAGAATGAAACACACATCCCAAGAGGAAGTGTCATGAGCAATGGGTGTGTGGTACTTATTTTATGGAGTTGTTGAAGAAGGATCATCGCGTGGCATTAATAGAAAACAGAAAAGGACATGGAGAGGCTTTGTGAACCAAGAGAAGAAGAGCAACAAGAAAGTGGAATGTTAACAGACAGCACAGCACAGCACTATGCACTTAAAAATAATTGGTGTTGGGCCTCCCTGGTGGCTCAAGGGGTTAAGACACAACCTATAAAGCTATCCGCAGCCACTGAAGTACCAGTTCGATCCCTGGCCAGGGAGATACCCACATGGCATGACAGACCTCTCCTGACTCGCCCTCTGCTCCCCTCAGCAGTGTATTTCAGTCTTCCTGTTCTGTTCCCCACTCTGTCTCTGATGAATCCTCTCACCCCCCCACACCTCTGGTCTGCACCCCAGTTCTTGTATGCATAAATAAATCTTAAAAAAAATAATTGGTGTCTATCATAGGAGTCTGTGTATTTTTTTTACCCACTTGCACACCAGCAAGGGGATGATTCATATACTGGGGAAGAGAAAAACAATGATTTTTTTTTTCTTTTATGACATTCAGTTACCAGCTTAGCTTTCTATTTTTACCCTACCCTGATGCCTGAGTATGTTTTTTCCCTTATTTAGGAAACCTGCAACTACAAATAGGCTCAATTAATTTTCATACCTTTCTGCTAACTGTAGAGAACAATGCCTATGTCACCAAGTCTACAGATGATTTTAGTAGGATTGACAGCATCTCAAAAAGACAGCCCTCTGGTGTTTGTATCATGCAAAACCATATTTTTTTTTTTTTTACCTACTCTGGAAGATGTTTAGCTTTAGGAATCATTTTTTTTATATTGAAAATGAGGGATTAAACAGTTTTTAAGATATTATCTTAATTAAGATTATCTTTAAAATTACTTTGTGCTAAGACAAATAGATTTAGGAATGATGTAGGAATACATTTCATTCCTCTTGTGACAGTGGCAGGGAGTGAAAAATACATGGGAAAGCCTGAGGTGTCAGACCTGGATGCTCTGAATCAGGGTTTCTGTTTGAAAGTAGGCAATTTATCACCTTCAAAACACCAAATTTTGCTTTTATGTATCACTCCACTCTTTAAAATGGTCTCCAGTTCATGACTGCCAGTGATCCAGCAGATGCTCAAATGATGAGGTTTCATTCATGTCATTTGGTTGTAAGATTTATTGAAAAAAAAAAAAATGGTTTGGACCAACTTTGAACAAAACCACGTTTTCAAGAACCTGGCTCCATTCTACCTCATTCCACTCAAAATTGTTTTCACCAAGACCCTCCTGATGATGTTAAGCCAGAGTCTTACTGTATAAAGACGAAATTCCTCTGCCTAACTTGGATGACAAGAAAAGCCACCTTCAGATGGCTTTTCACCTTCTCCAAGAGGTGTTCCCTGTCTCCCTGGGGCAATGTGTCTGCTGCCCTTTGAATGTGCCCCCTTGGTGGACCTCCATGTCTTCAAACCTGAGACTTATATCTCACAAAAGCACCGGAAGTGTCCACTATGCTAACCTGCCTTTCTTGTGTTGATAATCAACTTTCCCATAGCCACTGACAACTACAGTTCCAAGCCCCTATTAGTGTCTGTGCCATCATTTAAAAAAAAAAAAAAAGTTCTACATTTTTCTTAATCCCCCTAATTAGAGAACAGAGGTCTCCCTGGTGGTACAGGGGTTACAATCTGAGCACTATCAAACTATCACAAGCCTCGGAAGCATGAGTTAGATCCCTGTCCAGGGAGCTACCCACATGGTGCAGCAGACCTCTCATGTCTTACCCTCTGCTCCCCTCAGCAGTGTATTTCAGTAGATGTGCCTGTTCCCCACTCTGTCTCTGGTGAATCCTCTCATCCCCCCACACCTCTGGCCTGCATCTCAGTTCTTGTGTGCATAAGTAAATAAAAAATCAGAGAACAAAGCAATGAGTATTAATAATGTAAATCAGGGTGTCACAACAGTTGAGGCAGAGCTAAACATTTTTCATTGTGTTGATGGCCATGAACTTGTGTTCTTTCCTGGCTTCCTTTAAAATTAATGAAGCTGATTGTGTGAAATTATAATGGAAAAGAGTGACACTAATGAACCTGGTACAGTGTAAGAGATGTGTCAGTGGATAATGTCCAAAAGGTATGGAATAATGGGCATTGTTTTATTTTATTTTTATTTTTTTAAAGATTTATTTATTTATGCATACAAGAACTGGGGTATAGACCAGAGGTGCGGGGGTTGAGTGGATTCACCAGAGACAGAGAGACAGAGTAGGGAACAGAACAGGCACACTGCTGAGAACAAGAACAAGTACAGAACAAGTACACTGCTGAGGGGAGCAGCAGGCAAGACAGGAGAGATCTGCTGTGCCATGTGGGTGTCTCCCTGGCTGGGGATTGAACTTGTGCTCCAATGGCTGTGGGTAGCTTCATAGGTTGCATCTTAATCCCTTGTGCCACCAGGGAGGCCCAAATGGGCATGTTTTATAGTATCTTTATGACATGTCCATCTGTTATTTGAATTGCACCATCTACATTTTGCACCTTTGGACAGATAATGCCATGTAGTGTGAGGAGATGGTCTGAGGACGTCAGCAATGGGGTAGCATCCACTATTATCCTCACCTACATTTTCTCAACTCCCTTCGGTTCTTTAGAGCCAGTAGAAGTCATTGACTTACTTCCTTCAAGAAGTTGTCTTCAATTGTTCTTAGGGAGCACCACCTCTTCCTTTGCCCTGCTCAGAAATTACAGTGTATATCATCATAGGTGATATTGACTTATAGACTATTTTTGTGTATTTTTTTGTTAATAGTGTAGATATGTCAAGCAATACACAAATTCCTTGAAGGAAGCACTAATGATTTCCCCAGAAAAAAATGCACACTTTGAGGAAGATAGGGCTTTGAGCTAGTTACCTCAATGGGACCTAACTTGGCCTCCTCTCATTTAATTATTTGAAGTTTATAAAACAGTATTCAGCATTTGGTCAAGATATTGAATATTTTTAGTTTACTGCCCATGGTTGTTAAAATATATTTTGTTCATTCTAAATGCATTACTTTCAAATTTATAGAGCTGCAAACGGAGGGGATTTGTATTTCCCTCTCCTCTTCCTCTTAGGTCTTTCTAGATTGTCATCGTGTGCTCTTGTGTTTTTAGCTGAGATACCCTAATGAAGATGACATTTTATAAAATGTGATTTGCATCATGTTTTGTACCATCCCAGAGGGACGGAAGAATGATTCTTAATCATTAAAGGTATTTGATGTTTAAATGCACAGTTAACAGTCAATCATAATTTAACTGTTCAGACATTGGAGTAGCTTTTCTTTATGTTTGGGTTAGTATTCATGTCTTTTAGATAATTTGCACAAGAGTATAATTTCTCCTACTGTACATCTGTAAGTGAGGACACTTGCCAATCCAATTACCTTTCCAATTTCTCGTGTCTTTTTCTTTAACCTCCAATAATTTTGCCGTACTTTTAAATAAAAATCATGATCTCATATTATTTTTATATCTGTCCTCAGTCAATGCTAATTTTAATTTTAATGTTCCCTCTTTAGTGTCTCTTCTATTGATTTGGTAAGTGTTACCTTTAATCACTTAAAAACATTAAGACTGCCCAAGGCTAGTCTATAGTTGGGGGGGAAATCACTCCATTTAAGAATTAATATAACAAGAGCCTATTACACATATTCATTTGGAAAATCACCAGGATTCTTCCCATCTCTCTGAAGGCATTTATTATCCAGAAGAAATTGGGCCTGAATCTAGAAAAAACTTCCTTAAATGCCCCCAAATCCGCATGACATGAACTGTAATAATCATGCTTAGGAGTCACAGAGTCGGGGCCTCCTGGTGGTGCAGGGGTTAAGTCTCAGCACTATCATGCTATTGCCTCTGTGGCCTCAGTTTGATCTGGTCAGGGAGCTACCCCCATGGCACAGTAGACCTCTCCAGTCTCGCCCACTGCTCCCCTTAGCAGTGTATTTCAGTCAGTCTGCCTGTTCTGTTCCCCGCTCTGTCTCTGGTGAATCCTCTCACCCCCTGGACCTCTGGCTACGCCCCAGTTCTTCTATGTATAAATAAATAAAAATGAATATTAAAAAAAAGTCACAGAGTTCCACCCCAAAAGAGACTGGAGAGCAGCTGTAACTGGAATGCTAACTCCTAGCCTCAGAAATCTCCAAGCCATTTAAATAAGAGAATGAGTGAGAGAAAGAGGGGATTCATGTGAACTCTGGCCCTGAGCTATCTGCCTTTCCCAGGTGTTTCCTTTGGGTTTGTGTGATGTCCAGGGCATCAGTGTGGAGGTGGGCATGGAAAGACCTGCCCCACCACATCACACAGCACAGCTGAAGAGCACACGCCAGCACCCTGGATGTCTCTCGCCAGCTATGTGGCTGAGAACAGGACTAAGAATTTGAATAGGAGCTGGAGGAGGAGGTGCAGAGCCCACAGGCGTTTTCTTCTTCTTTAAGATTCTTGGCAACTATGATATAAATGGTACCATGTGGAACCAGAGTAATGAAGTGAGGAAAGAGAGAAGGATGCGGGCCTGAGGAGGGAGGACAGGCTCTGCGTGCACGGCGCGTGTCAGGATCCTCAGTATCCAGGTTATTCATTCTACCCCTGAGCCTGAACTATGGTTTTGAACCGATGGGCCTTCCTTACCCAGAAGCCGCACCCCAGATGATGTCTGTGGACAAGCCCACCCACAGTTTGTTGACAAGAACCAGCATTTGGGGACCCTTGGGGCTGAGGAGAACATGGCAATGGCCAGCGGCCCGACAATGCAGAGTGACTTTTGGGGTCATGACTGCCCATCAGCTTGACTTGGTGGCAAACTATCGATAGCTTTTTTCATTGGCAGCTATGAGTTTTCAGGCATTCTCCTCCCAGAGCTGCAGAAACCCAGCCAATTGTCCACGACCTTTATTTTTCAGCACTTGGCCTGTTCATGGGTGGAAAAATAAAAATGAGAGACCGTTTCTGATGTTTGCCAAAACAAACCACAAAAAAATTCTGGATTGTTTCTTAAAGCAGAAGTGTCCTGTTTGAAGAAATAACACAAGCAATGTCCTTTCTTCGCCTTCCCAGTGGTGCCATATACCAGGCTCCCCCCTGTGATAAGAGCCATTTTAGGTCAGAACTCACAGACTCTCTTCCTGGTGCCATTTAGCTCTGAGAAGGGTGATTTTAAATTAACGTGTGAGACATGTTTGAAGTAAAACAACCTAAATAATATGGAACCCACTGGCTATAGAACATCACTCTAAATACTCGGTTTGGTCGTGTGTGTGTGTGTGTGTGTGTGTGTGTGTGTAAAACCAAACTTATGGAAAAACTGCAGATGTTTGACCAAAACTTACCAATTATTTACAGTTTATTTCAGTCGCTCATCATTCTCCCTGCTTCACACCTGTGCACACTTGCACATCCTGCTCTCCTCCTGTCTACCCCTTCCTCCTTTATTCTCCTTCCTCCGCTTCCTCTTCTTCTTCCTCTGTTTCTCTCTACCTATTAAATGCTTTTCTGAAAGAATTTTGAGAGTAAGCTGGAGAAAACATGTTTTTGCTCTGAACTAGTGCCTCGCCCATTTCTGAAGAAGGAGCTGCTTCTCCTGCATCAGCACAGTGAACAAACCAAACATCAGGACACTTACAATTGCTACCACTCTATTATCTAGTCCACAGTCCATACCCAGGCATGGAAAGACCTGCCCCACCATGTCACACAGCCCAGCTGAAGAGCACACGCCAGCACCCTAGATGCCTCTCACCAGCTACGTGGCTGAGAACAGGACTAAGAATTTGAATAGGAGCTGGAGGAGGAGGTGCAGAGCCCACAGGCATTTTCTTCTTCTTTAAGATTGTTGGCAACTATGATGAAAATGGTACCATGTGGAACCAGGGTAATGAGGTGAGGAAAGAGAGAAGTATGCGGGCCGGAGGAGGGAGGACAGGCTCTGCGTGCACGGCACGTGTCAGGATCCTCAGTGTCCAGGTTATTCATTCTACCCCTGAGCCTGAAATATGGTTTTGAACTGGTGGGACAGCATCTGGTTTGAGTTTTTGAGCACTTCCTAAAGCACTGATAAGTTTACCTCTCCCCTGGTGTGACTCCTTATAAAGATAGAAAGGAAGAAAGAGCAGACAGTTACCCTGCTATGATATTAATTGCAAGGTCATAGGCACACTCTGTCATCAATCTCCCCAAGTAGGCTGCATAAAATGTTTGTTCTTTGAAATGCTATAGAAGAAGAAAAAAAAAAAGATGGGAGTTCACAGTTGGGGAAAACATAAATAATACTTTTCCCACTGCATTCCATTCACTCCTTAGATTAGAGACCAACAGTGAGTCTGAGCATGCACTCACCCATGAGGAAACCCCATTGTTTAACTCTGGCTTTCTAACAGCACCCACAAACCAGCCACCTGAGGACCATCTGATGTCCTTACCTCCTGCCTTCCTCACTTTGGAAGATGCTGTTCTGTGGGTTCATAATGTATGTTTCACTGAAAAAATGTATTCCTCTTTTAATTAGTTTTAATTGAGGGCTAGTCAATCTTTTGGGATATGAAAAATGATACAGTATTTTTATAACAAAAAGGCCTATTATCTATGTTTAAAATCTTCATTTTTCCCATATAGACACCCATAGAAAATCCATGCTTTCATGAAGTGCCTTACCACATGAGGCAAATCTCAATTTTGTAACAAATAAACCCCATTTCAGTGATTTAAGAAAATAGATTGTTTCTCGTTATCTGGAATGTGACAGTAGTGTGGAATAAGAGTTCTGTGCCCTGAGGTTTCAAGAACCCAAGCTTCAAGAGCTTTTGACAGGTTTCCTGCAGTGGCTTCTCAAATCATCTTGAACGTCAATACCTAGCCAGCCAAAGGGAAGGGAGAATACAAAGAATTGTTGGGGAGATGTGAGTAGAACTGGCCTCTGTCATTCATACATTCCATACTCACAAAGTATGATCTCTGTAAGAGGCCGAGGCATGCTCTAGACTCTACCTGCCCAAGTAGGTTCTCCGTTAACAAGTTTAGAATATTAACAGTAAACATAAATCTTCAGTGAACCACCAACTAAATTTCTCTAGAAATCCCTATATAATTTATGTGTTTGATTTTTGTCATTATTTTTGTCAGTCATACATTAACTTATTAGATGCTTGCATGGCTGTGTTGAGATGGGTAGGGTAGGTACAAACATCTTATTTATACAAAAGGTTACCAAGTCCCAACTTGATTGCAATAGAATCAAATAGTTAGTGGGTGTCAGGATTATTTGAGGGTTCCTACTCAAGTGTTTTGGTATTTTTAAATATTTGTTGACTGATTTACACATTTCTTTAATTCTTTTAGGAAAAGAGATTTCTTGAACTTGGTATAGCCTCCTAATTTGCCAAGTAATTATCAAAAGTTCCCCAAGGTGCTCTCTGTTGAAACAGTTCAGTAAAAATTGAATAAACTGGATACTGATTTTTTTTAATGTTTAAATAATTTCCACTCTATGGCACACATAGTGAAAGTAGGCAATTTATCACCTTTAAAACACCAAATTTTGCTTGGGTCACATATTGGTCAGGTAACAGGTAAGTATCCAAGCTGATTGTCATTGAAAACTAATGGCAAAAAGACTCAAAGTGAAATATGATCAGTCCTAAGAAGGAAGAAAATGCTGACACTCTAGAGTATAGATGAGCCTTGAAGATATTATGCTTAGTCAAAACAGCCCATCACAGGGCCTCCCTGGTGGCACAGCGGTTGAGTGCTGGGCTGCGAAGCTGCCCACAGCCTCTGCAGTGCTGGTTTGATCCCTGGCCACCAGCGAGGGTCCCACATGGCACTCAGACCTCTCCTGTCACCCACTGCTCCCCTCAGCACTGTACTTCATCAGTCTGCCTGTTCTGTGCCCCGCTCTGGCTCTGGTGAATTCTCTCACCCTCCCGTGCTTATAACTGTACCCAGTGCTTATATAAATAAATAAATAAATCTTAAAAAAAAAAAAAAAAACAGCCCATCACAAAAAGATAAATCTGTTATGATTCCATTCAAGTGAGGTGCTGAGCATAGTCGAACTGGTAAAAGAAGTCATGTGGGTACCATGAGTGCAGTGGGCAGTGATTGTTTAATGGGTAAGACTTCAACTTCCCAGGATGAAAAGAGCTCTGTGGATGGATGGGAGGGTTCCCAGCAGCAGGGATGTTCTTCGTACTTACTCAACTAAACTTACACTTGAAATGGTGACGATGGCATGTGTATGATGCCACAATGTAAGACAAATGCTTTTTCAATTTTATGCCCAGCATTATATAAATCCAGCCTCAAATGTAGACCTGTCAAACCTCATTCCCATCAATAAGCTACTGGGATGTAGAAATGCTGCAATAAGTCTACTCTTCCCAAACACAACTTCTCCTGTCATTTCCCAATCACTTTACATTAATGAAAATATCAGTTCTTTCTTATTTCCCTGTCTTTGTCACTTGCTGGCTGTGAGCTCTTGGATAATCAGTTTATTTTCTCATGGCCTCTGTTATTCACGTGTAAAAAGGAATTATAATCCCAGAGGAGAAAGGACAATGTAGTATGTGGGAAAATATTATAAACTAGAATTTTATACAAGTGAAAAGGGATTTTTTTTTTAAAATGTTGTCTTGTGCCATGCATGATAAATAATGTAGACCTCAGTTAATGTCATCTATAGGTTCTTGGAAGCTGTAACTTTAAACAAAATGAATAACAAAGCCCAGTCCTTGAAATAATGTCTTTCTTACAACCTTCATGGGGATTTTTTTTTTTTGTCATCAATGTTATACAGAAATGACGTCAAACAAAACAGTGTTGCTCAAACAACTGCTGTATAGATCATCTTAAAACTGAAATAAACCACCTGTAATGCCATTATCCCAGGAACTACCATATTATGTTTTATCCATTTTTTAAATCCGTTCAATCACTGAGTGCCTATCATGTGTCAGACATTTGCATCTGCTTTCATTCCATGAACTTACCTGACCAAAACCCAATGCAATAATTATTTTATTCAGTTATTTTGTCAACAACTAATGTTTAATGTACCTATCATGTGCCTGGCATGATTCTTGGTTCCAAAGATGCAAAATAACCAAAATAGATGAAGAAAAAAAAAACTTCCCTAAATAAAGTCTGAATTTTAAGAAGAATCTGACATTAATCAAGATAAAGGAAATATAACATTTTAGATATTGATAAATGGATGGAAGAGAGAAGATAGATAGAAAATAGAAAATTTTGGAGGATTGGAGTTAAAATTTACACAGTCTAGGAAAAGTCTCATTTAGGTGAGTTTTAATATATCTGCAAGAAAAAGGGAAACTATAAAATACAGGTGTCTGGGCAAATAGCATCCTATCAGAGCAACCAGCATGTGCAAAGGCCCTGAGGTAGAGTGTGGCTAGTATATTTGGGCACAGTAGCTGAGGTAGTATGGAGACATAATAATAAGGCAACAGCAGAGTCATTGCAGGAGCCAAACTAAGAACAAGTTCTAAGCTTTTATTCTGTGTGACAAAAGAGTGACCAGAATTTCTACTTACCCATGACTGTGTTTGCTGGATGAGAATGGACATTTGAAAGGCAAAGGGTAAGACAGGGAAGAGGGAGGAGGCTATTATGATAACTCAGGTGTAAGATGGTGGTGTGGACCAGGGTGCAGTAAGGTGGGAGATGTTACTGTTTAGGTCTTGTTGGGGCAGGATATGCTGCTGGATAGGAAGCTGATGGGGAGAAAAGAGAGCCTTCCAGAATAGCACCCGTCTCTTTATTGTGAAGGTTCCTTCAGAACCCTTGAGAATATCTCAGAGAAAAAGAAAAAGCAAAGCCTGAATGAGAAGAAAAAATGGCTTATTGTAATGATTGTAATGTGTTTCTTGTTTCCTGTGTTTGAAGAGTTCCAAATTTGGAGCACACCCAGGGTTAGAGCCCCTCCAGGTGCTCTGGTATTGTATGTTTTCTAAAGTTATTGGTAGTTGGATCTTAGACTCTCCCCTTTAATTTTCCATTCTCAGTGGAAATCACCATGGCAGACATCTGTTTTTAGACTGTCTTTCCAGGATCCTGTGAGCTTGTCTGTGTTCTCTCTGAGTCTCAAAGAAAATTGCTGCCATAATAAAGAAGTTAATGGACTGCATGGTGTGGGGCACACAAAGGAAATCACCCCTTATCCCTCTGGGTTCTTCCAGGCTGGGGAATAAACAAGTGTCAGACAGGTTGATAAGAGAAAAAGCAAAGAAGAAGTCTAATAAAAGCATGTCTAGCTCCTGAACCCATGGGAAAGACCCAGCAGGATTGAGTAATCATCTACATGGTTTCAAACTCCATCTTAAATAGTTTAGCTAAGACAGAGAGGTTGGGGGTGGTCAGTTAGGGAGGTTCCAGGAAAGATGCAATAGACCAAGGCATGCAGAGTATAGTTTTGTTCTCTCTACTGAAAAGACAGAAGGAGATTAGGTCTTCCTGGGAAAGACACCCTTAATGGAAGTTTACATGTAAATATCTTTTTCAAAAGCAATCTACACCCAGCCTTCAGAGCCCCTTCCATGAAATCAGCCTTTTGCCAAAAAGATACATTTGTGGGGTACAGATTTATGTTCTGCCCTATAATATGCCTTGCCAAAGTGAAATCCAGAATGCAAAATGCTATACTTATTAACTAAATCTCACCCTCACTTGCTCAGTACTAACTGGCATTTTATATTTATTTCTCTTATTTAACAAATGTAGAGGTAACCTTCTTCTTGCAGCCTACAGAAGGGACTGAAGGCTGAAATCTATGAAACTGCAGGAGCTTGTTTTGGAAGCAGTGGTTCATTTATGTGAGGAAAATGTCACCCAGTAGTGTCTGAAACCTTGTGATTTATAAAGCTAGAAGGCTTATTTTTTATTTGCATTTAGTAGTGGTGACACCTGAGAAACAGGCATTGAAAATACAAATTAGAGGTCAAGATTGAAGCAGGTTAAATACCATTGCAGCTACTTCCCAGCAGTGCAGTATTAAATTTCTCTCTCTACATTCTCTGAACTTCGGTTTCCTCATCTGCTAAGTGGGGATGGAAGTCTTAAGAACACCAGATTCCTGTGTGAAGCAGAGGCATTAGTGTAAAGAAGGAGAATTATAATATGTGATATCCAGGGCAAGAGAAGGTACCAGGTTCTCTGCCCAACCCAAGGAAGGGTAGACCTGAGTGGGGAAGAGAAACTAGAAAAGACTGGGAGAAGAAGGGGAAGAAGACTAGGAGAAGATCTGGAGGAGGCAGAAAGATATGTGAAGAAGCTGTGCTTGCTTCTTGGCCTTAGACTTGTACCAGGGATTTGGGGGACGTGGAAGGAGACACTTGAAAGAGACAGAGATGTGGATGAGAGACCTGAGGGGTGGCTGACGATGGTAGCCTTTATCTTGACTTGTATTTTGATTTGATTCTTTCCTTCTAGACTTGCCTGGTCACTTCTCTATGTCCCCACCCCGCTCCCAGAAGGTGTGTTAGATTTGTGGCAAGTTTGGGGGCTTCATCGGCCCTGCTTTGAGCCAGCCCTGTGTGGCTGGGCATTTACCCACGAGAGGAGATGGGTAACTTTGGGTGTTTCATGGGGAAACCATTTTAATTTATTCTTTGTCTTCTCCCTGTGGCACACTAATTATATTAAAGTTCTTATCTATTTCAGGTCTTATGCACAAAGAGTGTTTTGTCTTATGCAGCAGATGACAGAACCCATTAGGAGCAGGCAGGTTTGGGGTTCCCAGGGTGCCCCTCATTCTGCCCACTAACAATGCGGTACACAGAATTGTACTTCAGTGGTGGTTTTCCTTTCCATCTCAAAATTCTGAGGAAGGGCCAGAGGGCAAGGCGAAGATGAGCTCTGTGACTACACCCTGTTCTCCCCTAAGCTGAGTGCCAGCCTGCTTTTCTGGCATCGCTGCCTGAGCTGTGGTATCACTGGAGTTTGAGAGACTGTTTCAGTACCTTAGGTAGCAGAATAAATTGAGAATAAATAATACAGTTCTCCAAATAATCTCTACCCTTCCTCTCCCATGACTCGGCAAAAAATAATGGCAATTGAATAATCACAGACACAAACTCTCAGGAAAAATTACTGAGCAGGAACAGCCAGGGTGGCAGTCAAGGTTTGCAGGTAACTGAATCGCTTGCAATTCTCCAACATTCCTGGGGGGTCTCTGCATAAAAGCTGTCAAGGTACAAAGGAAGAAAATGATATCTGAATACCCCTCATTATGTAAATGGCTCGGAAAATAAAATAAATAGAAATAAAAGCCTCATGTATAAAGGAGCCTTAAAGCCCCAGTTGAAGGAATGTGTGTGCCCTATGAATCCTAATCTCACGGGAGCATCATTTTTCACTGTCTGGACAATATAAAGTTTTGTCCATCTCTACCCTGGGTGACACAGCTTCAGGGGCTGGGCACAGGTGCATGCCAGGAACTTTTTTACTTCTAGTTAGCTATGAGCATTAGGTTCCAAGATGCCAGTGCAGTGTTTTGCTGAGCTGTATCTGTGCCTTCACATAGACATGCATGTATATGTTTTGGATTAAAAATAGAGATAATTCTTGGTATGCCATGACCGCTGAGTGATCTCTGTGAAAGACGAACTTCGTTATGGAAGTCAGAGGACTCTGGCATTTGCTGGGCAGGAGGGGTAGTAGGGGCCAGGTACCTCACAGGAAGGAGGCAAGAGTGTTCTGATCTTGCCCAGACTTGTTTACAGTAACGAGGACATGTAAATAACCTAAGTGCCCCTGACAGGAATGGGTTACACTGATGTGATCTACATACACGGAGACCACTGCACAGCTATGAGGACAGATGAAAATTTGCCATTGGCAGCAAATGGAAGGAGCTAAAGCGGTTCTTAAGAAGCCGAACTAGAAAAATGAAGACAAATATAGGATGTTGTCAACTGCATGTGCAAGATAAGGAAACACAACAGATGAATGAGTAAAACAAAATTAAAATAAACTAGTGGACACTGATAACAGAACTGAGGTTAGCGGAGCGGGGTGGGGGCGGGAAGGGTAGCAGGTGAGAACAAGGGTGGAGGGGCTGTATTGAGTGGTAGAGAGGATTTTTGTTTTATTTCTTTTAAAAAAGGAGCTCCAGGGCCTCTCTGGTGGCACAAGGGGTTAAGCACATTACTGAGAAGCTATCCACAGCCTCTGTAGCAGGAGTTCGATTCCCAGCCAGGGAGCTACCCACATGGCGCAGCAGACCTCTCCTGTCTTGCCTGCTGCTCCCCTCAGCAGTGTATTTCAGTCAATCTGCCTGTTCTGTTCCCCATTCTATCTCTAGTAAAACCTCTTACCCCCCAAACCTGTGGCCTGTACCCTAGCTCTTGTTTACATAAATAAACAAATCTTTAGGGAAAAAAAAAAAAAAAGAGTTCCAAGTAACTGAACATCATGAAAGACTATAGAGAGAAGGGAGCAGGGACAAGGAAGTTATTCTAGGCAATTTTTAGAAAAAGTTGATTTTTGCAGCTAAGGGGTGGCATGTCTGTTTCACCCTTCCTTTAGGGGGTGGCATGTCTGTTACCTAACTAGTACTAATCCAGGGGTTCCTGATTGACAGGTTTAAATTTCTATCTTGGAGAGAGCCAAGGCTACTTAAGCAGGTTTGGTAACATAGGACTTAACATAAGGGACTCCATTTTGGGTCTTATTTTTAACACTAGCAATGAATTTGTTTATTCATTGAAATGGTACCTATATGTGTGAGATAATTGTCTAGAAAACACATACACACAAATACACACACAGTTAGGACCAAGAAAGACTCTGAGTTATTTGGCTCAGGAGCAGATCCCAGTTTCCCCATGAAACCTCTTTCACCTTGAGTGTCACTTAAAGGTTATGGCCTAGTTTTCTCATGTATAAAATACTAACAGTAGATCCCTCCAAGGGTTATTAGAAGACTGAATAATATAAACAAAAAAAAATGATTTGCACATAGTAAATGTTAAATGTTTTTTTACTATTTTTCAGAAATGTAATTTTTATTATTTTTACTTTTTTTAAGGTTTATGTATTTATGCATATAAGAACTGGGGTACAGGTCAGAGGTGTGGGGAAGGTGTGAGAGGATTCACCAGAGACAGAGTAGGAAAAAGAACAGGCAGACTGACTGAAATACACTGCTGAGGGGAGGAGCGGGTGAGACAGGAGAGGTCTGCTGCACCATGTGGGTATCTCCCTGCCTGGGGATCGAACTTGCACTGCAGTGGCTGCAAATAGCTTCATATGTTGCATCTTAACCCTTTGCACCACCAGGGAGGCCCCAGAAATGTAATTTTTACACTATCACCTTTAGCTCTAAAAATGTGTTCAAGCATGTCAGGTTTCACCACCTCTGTGTTTGCTCAACTAAAAGCTCAGGGTGTGAAGTTGCATGCAAAGGTCTGCTGGAGGAGGCAGAATCAAACCCATGTGCATCTCCTTTTATTCCCATGTTCTCCGGCCACGTGCACTCAAGGAGCACTTTCCCAAGTGTTTAATGGATGCTTCTTAGTCTTCTGGCTCCTTTCCACACCCTTCTCTGTCCTCATCTTTCCCCAAAGAAGCAAAAAGATAGCAAAATTGCTTTGTAGGCTTTGAAGACTGGCAAGAGCTCACTCTCATTGCTATAGGTCAGAAAAAGAAGTAAAGCTTCCATCAAGGTATATGCAAACCTAAGAACCAACAAAGCACTGAGGACTTAATGGATTATGGAAAGGTCACCTTGTGTCTTGATTCACTTGCAAATCAAGGCTAAATGGTACTAAGTGTTCCTATCTCATTTTCACTTAAATGTTAAATGGTTGTCACTCTGAATGTAAAAATAATGATTTTTAGGACTAAGGTTGCTAAAACAAACAAACAAAAAAGTAACCTAATAAAAATTAGAAACAGTTTGACTTGTAATAATGTTGGTGGAATATAACATTTCCTAAACCCAGTTGAGGATTTATTGACATCTGTGTTTAGTTTGTCACGTTTCCAAATTCCGTTCACCAAAACATGTGAAACAAAGCAAATTTCTGTCATCTAATTTGAGGTTGCTAGGACTGGTGATTTACACAAAAAGTTTTACAGATGTTCAAAGACTATAGTACAATATTAGTGTTCCCAAGGGGTTCCTGAGGCCCCCAAAACTTGCACACTCTAATGGGTCCAGTCATCTTCTGCATAAAGACAAAGCATTATGTGAAGGAATTTTCTTAGGATAGAGTGCATGCATAGAGAGAAAATAGAAGAATAATAGTTTCCCAGTAAAACACCCAAAGTTACCCATTCCCTGGTAAGTCCCTGAGACTTGAAAACTTGCCACAGCCTAAGGCACCTTCTGGCAGGGAACCGTAGGATAGGGGCAGAAGGAGCTGGGCAATTTTGGGACAAAAGGAACAAAATCAAGGTCCAAATCAAGAAAACAACTGCCATTGTCAGCCTCCCCACAGGTCTCTCACCCATGTCTCTAAGCATCTCCACACCACATGTCTCCTTCCATGTCCCCAAGTCCCTGGCACAAGTCCAGGGCCAAGAAGAAAGCGTGCCTCTCTGCTCCCTGTGTCTTCTCCTAAGTCTTCTTCCAAGTCTCCTAAATCTTCTTCCAAGTCTTCAGCTTCTCTTCCCCACTCAGCTCCACCCTTCATTAGGTGGTGCAGGGAAATTGGAACCTCCTGTTTTAAATGGAGATTACACTCTGTGACAGGAAGAAAAACATCAACCAGACTTTAATCAAGTTGAAAAGGTCATTTCAGTAACTAAAACTCTGGTCCTCCAGACCGGGGTTCAGATGTTGGAGTTCTGTGTGTGGGGTTCTGTGTTTGGGTCCCTCCGAAAAAGATTTTGGCAGTTTTCACTCCAGCAAAACATGGTATATTTATTAAGGAAAAAGATGTTTGCATAGACACAAATGGCAAAGGCTGCATTTTATTTTTGTTTTTATTTTTTTAAGACTTATTTATACAAAAAATGGGGTACAGGTCAGAGGCACAGGAGGGTGAGAGGATTCACCAGAGGGAGCAGGGAGCAGAACAGGCAGATGGACCAAAGACATTGCTGAGGGGAGCAGTGGGCGAGGCAGGAGAAGTCAGCCACGCCATGTGGGTTTCTCCCTGGCCGGCCAGGAATCGAACCTGTGCTGCAGAAGCTGCAGACAGCTTCACAGCGCAGTGCTCAACCCACTGCCACCAGGAGGCCCAAAGGCTGCATTTTAAAGGTTAAAGGATAAAAGAGGTGACTGCATAGACATGGGCAGGCAAAGAGCGCATTTGAAAGGGACAGGTTTATTAAAAGAGACACCTGTATAGACACAGTTGGGTCATCTTGGGGTAAGATCTGCATTTTGCCAAAGCTAGGGGAGTCCTTTTATAGTGTTCTTAGCTGGGGATGTATTCCTTTGTAGAATTTTATCTCTCTAGGGCCTGGTTGGGTTGGTTTTCTGTAACAAATCATCCCTTCTGACCCTACCTCAGATTCCCAGAAAATTCCATAGCCAGTTTAACAACTTTTTTTTTTTAAAGATTTATTTATTTATTTATACAAGAACCAAGAACCAAACCGGGGTACAGGCCAGATTGTGGGAGGGTGAGAGGATTCACCAGAGACAGAGTGGGGAGCAGAACAGGCAGACTGACAAAATACACTGCTGGGGGGAGCAGCAGGCAAGACAGGAGAGGTCTGTCGTGCCATGTGGGACCCTTGCCGGCTGGCCAGGATCCAACTGGTGCTGCAGAGGCTTCGGACAGCTTCACAGCGCTGCGCTCAACCACCTGCGCCACCAGGGGATGCCCTTAACAACTTAGTAATCATCTTTACCCCACCTCTGGCATTTGACCTCATGAAAACTTTAAAGTACCCTAAATTTTCAGCACTCCATTCTTGGTGAATGGCCATAGTTAGTCTAATTGATTGACAACCAACAAGTTCATTCATTTTTTTTTAAAGATTTATTTATGCATACAAGAACTGGGGGTACAGGCCAGAGGTGTGGGGGTGGGGTATTGCCTTTTAACGATACATTTGAGCCAAATTCTGGAAGACTGATTTGGAAAAGTGTGTGGGAATATCAAAAGGAAAGAAGGGGTCCATTGGGCTTTGTGGGAAGTGTCTCTGGGGGAGGAAACATCTCTACTGGACCCACCAAAAATGAAAGCACTTTGAGCAAAGATGGCAAGTTGGGAATTGTCGGTGGGCTGGATTTCTGGGTGAAGGAAGGTCCTTGAGGAAAGAAGCAGACTTTTATTATCTCAGAGTGATGGATTAGATGCACTGTTAACTTTTTGGAATGGTCAGCCAGGTTATGGTATCTTGTACCATTATTGTTTTTGTTATGTTTGTTTGGAGACCTACCCTGCAGTTAAAAGCGCACTTTTCAAATAATGCCATTTATGAGTCATCAACAGTGAACACTCCAGAATGTCTAGTAGATGTCAGGAATTACACTATTGAAAACCATCTAGCACAGACTTTCAAATCAAGAACTTGTGAATGAGCTTGCCTTCCCTCTTCCTCTTGCCCATGCACAGTAATAAATGGTGTGACTGTGAAGTGGGGAAAAGGAAAGTGTGTGAGCCTCACATGCGTGTGACAGAGCTAAATGGTATTGTTGAAAGAAAGAACATGCTGTCTTTGCTGTGTTTATGTGTAAGGATAATCAATGTGCAATGATGGCACTGCAAGCTTGGAAAATTCCAATTCTGTTTCCTGATGCCACATTAAACACTGGATGAAGAAACTATGTCTCTTGTACTCCACCCTGCCAGATGATGAATGTGCTTTTAGCTTAAATAATTGGGAGGGGTGGTACCTGAGGGAATGCTAAACATATTTTTAATTGCTATATAAATATGTCATTTCCTTGCTAATTCAAGTTATGCATGGGGGATTATCTAATATTAGGGGCCCTCCAGGCATGATGTATTATACTTCTAAGCTGAGTTGAAGGACTAACAGGACCCAGCTGAAGATAAAATATGCTTTGCTAACTCTGTCTTAGCCAATGAAGAATTAGACGTTGAAGTATGCCGTTGCTTTATAAAAGCAGAATTATTGTTTGGAATCAAGCATAGCCTCTAAATAACTTTCTGAGATGTTGGGGGGGGGGAATGCATTTTCAATAAGAAAAAAGAACCCAGAAATAATCACAAGAAAAAATTCCTTATTTAGGAGAATGTACTGTGGAAGGAGAAATGAACATTGTCTTTGGCATGAAACAAAATGTACAAGATGGTGGAGGACATTAGTCTTCTTGTTATCCACATTCATATTATAATTCCAAACTTCCCTTATCAATCTTAATATCTCTGAAAGCAAAGATTCTCTTAACTCCAATTCTTACCCTTGCTAGCTTCCATCCTGACTCTTCTCAGAGTGAGAAAGGGGCAAACACTCAGTGAATATGAAGCACAATCAGTGGGCCCGAAGTTGTGCTATGTGACCTTTTTAGGATTAGTGGAAATTGACGGACTGTCTAGCCAGAAGAGCTTTGTAAGTTGGATTTCACATTCTGTGTCTGTAAAGGAACCATATTTAAAATTTGGAGTCAATCCATTTTTGGTTGACTGCTGATTCTGAATTACCATCAGAAACAAAAGTGTGATAGAAAACAAGGTGGCTATGGAGAAATTCAAGTTGTGGACACAAGAGTGGTTTGTTCTTATAAAATAAAAAAAAAAAAAACTGATGATAGTTTCCTTGAATACGACTATTTATATGGATCCTGGTTCAATAACAGGAAGACAGCCGATGCATAAAAGTAAAAGGCATATTCATTCAAAGACCAGGTGCCAAACAAGTAGCTGCCTCTGGCAACCCCAGTGCTCTGATAAGGGCCGCAATCAAATTCGTATTGGATGTGCCCAATCACTGATCATTATTTTATTTGCAAGGGCCTGGAGGTGGCCTTTCATTAAAGCCGAATGGAATCAGAAATCAATTAATGAGTGATTGCTGTTTCTCCTACAAATTGATTTTGGATTTGGCAGCCTGAAGACCCTTTTGTGCCAGAATCCACTCATGGGCTACATGAAAATACAACTAGGAACTTGGATCAGTTAATTAGTCCAGTTCCTCCTAGATGTTCAGGAAAGCTCTCGTTTTTCTTCACAAAATGAATTGAACTTGTAATTTTCCTCACTCCCACACTTGCTAACCTTCCACGATTGTATTAACCTGTAACTTTTAGCAACCAGAAAGGAATAATGAAGACCCATTTGTGTCTTAAATAGCTCCCTGAACATTTCTGGAAATACCTTATCCACATGATGTCTTTAAATATAAAATATTAAAACCAGAATGTTCCAGTGCTAGCCTTGTTAAAATAAGTGCTATTTGTGCATCTACCCAAATCTCATGAAATGCATGTGCCTGAAATGTTGATTTGACTTTGTAATGGGCATGAGAGAAGGAAGGCATGACTATATAACATCCTTACCTAGAAGATCCAGACATAATGCTTGGATATTTTCTTCCCCATTCTCCCAATGATGCATGTGTACAAATACACAAGTAGTTGTGGAACACACACTTTCCCCAAGCTTCTTCAAAGATAGCTTACTTCTTAATTATCATGTTTTTTGTTATTCAACTTACCTGGGAGGGCAAGTGAAGGCTTAGCAAAGTCTCCCTCCTGCAAAACCTATCTCCTTTTGAAAGAACACCCTGAAGGGCTTTCCCAAAGTTGGGGAAGCAGGCAGAGATTCCTGATTCTTGTTCCACTAGTTAGGGGAGACATTCCTAGGTCCCCAGATTAGAGTTCCTCTAGTTCCTGAGACTAGATGCCTACCCCTCCCCCACTATCTCCAAAGATTCAAACTCTTGCTTCTGACACTTGGAACTAACTCTAGAAGGATAAAATCTGAGGATGTTCCTATTGTTATAGGACAGGGAGAGGGGCAGTCCAAACCCCGCAAACCTGCCTATTCTAAATGGGTTCTGCCATCCGCCGCATCAACACAAAACATAGGAGACTTTAATGGGAAGGAACTTTAATAAAACTAGGAAACAATACAGGTAAGGCAAAGAATCTAGTTTCTAAATGAAGCACCCAAAGTTACCCGTCCCCTCGTGGGTAAAACTCCATCCATATGGGATCGGCCCAGAACAAGGCCCCAAAGCCTGCTACAAGTCTAAAGCATCTTCCAGTGGGGACCCCCAGAAAAGGGTCACAAACAACCGGACAAGCCCGGAAGGAAAAGAACAAAATCAACATCAAGATAAAAGCTGCCATGGTCACCTCCCCACGGGTCTCACCCACATCTGTGTCACCCAGTCTATGACCAAAAGACAAGCGCAGTTTCTTCACGTGTCTCTAGGCTCCATGTGCCTCCTCCAGGTCTCCTTCTGGCTCCATCCAGCATCCTTCCTCAGTCTCTTCTGCAGCTTCTCCTCTTCCTGCTCAGCTCCACCCTCCCTTGGGTGGGGCAGGGAACCTCCCCCTTTCCTGGGGACCACCCTGTTACACTATCATTGTTTGATCAGCTGTATACAGAGCAGTGATGATGAGCAGAGACTCTAGTGCTGGGGTTGCAAGACTTTCTGATGTCGCAAGCTTGAGCAAGCTCTGTAAGTTCCTATGCCTCAGTTTCCTCATGAAAATAACAGACCCTGTGTTACTCATTTATGATTAAATGACTGGAGCCTGGCACTTAGTAGTACATGGATCATTTTTTTGAAATTATACAAAAAAAAAATAGTAATCCAGATCTATCATGTTATTTTTGCTGATACTATTTTTTTTTAATGGTGGGTGATAATCAAGTTGTGTTTTGTGTAATAATGCTGTAGTTTTCAGATGAAGCTATTATTTGCTGTGCTATATTTTCCTTTGTAGATAATACCCAGTGCTTTTTATAAGCGGTTTGTAAACACATGGGGCTGTTGCCTTTACCCCAAGTGAGTTCTCAGGGGTTTCTCAGGTACAGACAAGATCAGATCACACTGAATAAAGACTTCTCTGTCCCTGGCTTCCTATGTCACTCACCATGTCTCTACAGTAGTGCCCTTACCATGTGGAAAAATGACAGACCATGCTTTCAACTTACAATGTGGAAGTTCCAAAACCAGAATTGCTTGGGCAAGGAATAGAAAGGATCTGCCTCCTCCCTTGCAGGCTGACCCAGAAATATGTGATAGGGAAGCACAGGACACTCAAGCACTCACCTGCCTGAATAAGGGTGACCTAACCTGAGCAGCCCTTTCCTGTGCTTCTGACTTCAACCCTGAGATGGTGCAGTGCTCATTTTCACAACATTCCTGGAGCCTCCATCCAAATAACTCATCCTGCCTATGCTATAGAGACAGCTGGTATGATAGCTACTCACATTTATTTTCATGATTTTGGCCAAGAAGTCAGGTATTAATCACACCCATTACTAAAACTAAACTACTTATAAATGTGCTGTTAAATGCATTAACTAGAAAGGACATAAATACTCAAATCATGGCTTCTTAAATTATTTTTTTTTAAGATTTATTTATTTATTTATACAAGCACTGGGTACAGTCAGAGCACAGGAAGGTGAGAGAATTCACCAGAGCCAGGGCAGGGAACAGAGCAGGCAGACTGACGAAATACACTGCTGAGGGGAGCAGTGGGCACGGCAGGAGAGGTCTGCGCCATGTGGGACCCTTGCTGGTGGCCGGGGATTGAGCTGGTGCTGTAGAAGCTGCGGGCAGCTTCTCAGCCCAGCACTCAACTGCTGCACCACCAGGGGAGGCCCGGCTTCTTAAATTCTGTTGAGTACATTTTTGTTTCTTTATGCTTGAGGTTATTTAGACAGTGGCCACCATATGGCAGAAATTCTACATGAGCTACCTCTTTCCAGCTCTGTGTCCAGGGAAATTGTGTTGATTGTGGTTGGCTTGACATTGGCCGCAGTAGAAGTATGTGCACAAAAGAGATTGGCAAACACTGTAAATCAGGAGGATTGTTTTAGTCTTTGTTTTTCCCTTTTTTTCTTTGTCCTGGAGAACCTGTTTTCAAATATTCACAAGCACAGTGCCGCTGGGCTTCAGCCCTTGACAACTGGAGTCTCCTTCCACCTCCATGGTCTGGCTGGCTACCATTAAGATGTTGTGGGATGAGCTCAAGGGAGGCCAAACCATGAGCCTGTACCTGAGCTTCTAACTTTGCTGCTGGTGAGACTTTTATTCTACTCATGTCATTTAATACATGTCTGTTGTTAGGAGACAGGTAAGGTGTTAGTCCCGCACTCGAAGAGAACATATTCTAAGCTCTGGACAGCAAATGTAGATCTAGCTAGTTATAATCAATTCAGACTTAATGGCATGTAGGGAGTAAGATGAAGAGACAACTCATATTGGATACAGACGGAATTCACAGAGAACACAAAATGTAAAAGGCCTAAGCAGAACACACTCGTGGGCAGGGCACCTGGGTAGGTCTGGGGCAGTTATGCTTCCATCAAGAATGGGGCACTCCTTAGGCCTCCCCTGGTGGCGCAGCGGTTGAGCGCTGGGCTGCAAAGCTGCCTGCAGCCTTTGCAGTGCCGGTTCAGCCGCCGGCGAGGGTCCCACATGGTGCACAGACCTCTCCTGTCACGTCCGCTGCTCCCCTCAACAATGCATTTCGTCAGCCTGCCTGTTCTGTTCCCCACTCTGGCTCTGGTGAATTCTTCACCCTCCTGCGCTTCTGACTGTACCCAGTGCTTTGTATAAATAAATCATTATAAAAGAAAAAATAATGGGGCACTCCTGGGGGTGGAGGAGTGGGAAAAATTGGATTATAAATTAGAGTTAGATTGTGATCCTATTAGTAGTGGGAAGCCAAAAGAATCCTGGTCTAAATTAATATATTGACGTTTTTATTGAGGCATCATGGACATAGAAGTTGTTTTCAGATTAATTTTTTACAAGACAGGTAAAACCTCTTCCGCATTTTTAACATATTAGCCTCAGTAACTGATGTTGAAAGGCTCCATCTAAATGATCAATGTACCAGAAAAGAGCTAGAAGAAAAATACAAGAGTGACTAGAATGTAAAAGCAAGACCGTGGTGGGCTAGAAAGCTGAAATACATGAGTGACAGTGACTAATACTTCACTCAGACACTGAAGGGACAAATGTGATTTCCTGTCACCAGGGCCACCCAGTGACTTCTGCGGGCTGTATTTGCGGGCTTGCATTTGTGGGCCCTTTCCCCCACAAAAGTGTATTAAAATTATATTTTACGACTCTATTGTGATAAAAACCACTGTGTTCACATTAAATCTAAAATATTTTCTTCAGTCTAAAGGTTTATTTTTTCCCTATTGATTTTCAAAGTAATGAGACCATGTGTAGAGGCCCTAAGAGTATAGTGAGCTCTGGGATTTGTGGGAATGGGGCTCCCTGTGGAGGTCAGCTCCTGCCTTTGTCCCCCTCACAAAGGCAATGATCAAGTCAGGGAACAGTGGGGGAGTGCTTACAAGATGAAACCCAATACAGATAGGCAGTCTTTTTTAGAATTCACATTAGCTGGCCTCTCTGGTGGCACAAGGGGTTAAGACGCAACCTATAAAGCTATCCGCGGTCACTGCAGCACAAGTTCAATCCCCGACTGGCCAGGGAGCTACCCACACGGCACGGCAGACCTCTCCTGACTCTCCCGCTGCTACCCTCAGCAGTGTATTTCAGTCATTCTGCCTGTTCTGTCCCCTACTCTGTCTCTGGTGAGTCTTCTCACCCCCCGCACCTCTGGCCTATATCCCAGTTTTTGTATGCATAAATAAATAAATCTTTAAAAAGAAAAAGAATTCACATTAGATCAAACAGCCTTGATCTTCCTACCATAGTGATTCCTTCCTTTTCTAATTGGCTTTGTGGGTGAATTGAAAATCTCAGCATTGACTTGCAAGAGGGGTTTCTGCTCTTTATTTCCTGCAGGACGTCTTGTGTGTGTGGTTCTGTGGGCAAGGTGTAGGGCTGGCAAGTGTGGATTCTGGGGGAGAGGAAGGCCACGTGTAAAGGAGCAAAGGCTGTCTATTCAGAGCTTGCTATTCCAGGAAGTTGGCCACCTCAGCCAGGGTTGTGATGAGACTCGCAGACAGAGGAGTGGGAAAAAGTGAAAGCTTCATGTGTGTGCAGAATGGAGGCTGCTGACCTGGGGAAGTTGTAGTTAGGCTAACTGCAGGGAATTGGGAACCAGATGAAAGAAACGGTCAGTCATTCACCAAGACCTGGCCATTTGGGGTGACTGTTGCAGAAGTGATGTAATATCCTGGATCATAACTTGAAATAGCCTGCAGATCTGACAGAACAGCCTGCTTCCTGTAAATAGGGGTTGGTCAGAGTTGGTTTCCTGGGTAGATTCTGTGGATGGAGGATGAAAGTTTGATTTTTTTTCTAAGGTCTAGACATTATCCATTGGTATATCCACTCTTTTATCATATTCCAAGTTCAGTGCCTACTTGTTTTTAATGACCCTGGGGAGAATGTACTCGAACTTTGCAGAGAAAATTGTTTATCACAGAGGGTAGGTACTTTGGTATCTAGAGGCAGCAAGTCTATCTCCAAAGCTGGTGGGTCTAGGGCCTCCCAGGTGGTGCAGTGGGTTGAACGCAGTGCTGTCCACAGCCTCTGCAGCACCTGTTTGATTCCCGGCCTACCAGGGAGATTCCCACATGGTGCAGCAGACCTCTCCTGTCTCGCCCGCTGCTCCCCTCAGCAGTGTACTTTGGTCCTTCTGCCTGTTCTGCTCCCTGCTCTGGCTCTGGTGAATACTCTCACCCTCCTGCGCCTCTGGCCTGTACCCCAGTGCTTGTATAAATAAATAAATCTTTTAAAAAACCAAAAAATAAAAAAAAAAAAACTGGTGGGTCTAAAGCTTCTGCACTTACAAAATGAGATTAACTACGGTGATCTCTACAGCCTCTTCTAGCTCTAGTTCACTGATTCAGAACTGGATCCCAGGAATGCCTCTTGTCAGTCGTCACCTTAGCTGGTCCAGCAGAACAACTATTTTCCTGCTTGACCTAACGGTATTTAGATTTATCCACAGGACCCTGAATTCCTTCACATTTCCACCTTGAACATGGGAATCTTAAAAATACTTCCTGGCCAACAAAACCCTTTCTGGAAAGCGAGAGTCCTCATGGAAATGTGCTTCCATTCTTTTCTTCCTACAGCGAGCCATTTTCCCTGGAAACGATTTAATTTCATGCACAGAGAGAGATTCGATGTGGGCGAAGAGAATGTTCTGTCATGTCATTCAGTCATGTCTGCGATTTCTCAGCTTCTCCCCAGTGCTATAGAAATGATTAATTCCTTGGGAGGCAAGCCAAGAAAATCATGAAAATAGCAAAAATATTTCGACTGCAGTTGTAGAGCACATAAACTTGTCAGCGGAGTGATGAGAAAACTGCTGGGTTGCCTCTCATTAGCAGCAAGATATTTTATTTAGATATGTGGCTTTTTGTGTGTGTGTTTATTAGTGTAGCATAGGGGGGATCTGGAGGGATTGTTCTCTCTGGTCTGGACATTTTCCATTGGTGCATTCCCTCTTTCATCGATGATGATGTACCTTAGGCGAGCAGGTGCTGTAGAGAAAGTTAGGGAAAATATGTCATGCTCTTGTGGACTTCTGAGTGGCGGCATGCTAGGTGCTATGCCCACAGTGTTAACTAGTTAGTTGGTAGAGTGTGTTTCCACATGTGGGCATCATAGGTTCATAGCCTGGGTGCTTTTTGACCTCTGGATGGTATCCTCAAGCCGTTTTGAGAGGCAGGCGTGTATGAGAGCTGGATCAACAGTGTGTGAGGGTGTCCACTGATTGATGTCTTAGAGTCCTGCCAGACCTGCCACTGCCTGCTGTCCATGCATTAACCCTTTCACACTGCATGTTGTCTCTGTCCTGATTCTCCCTTGGGGTCATGGAGGTCTAGGGCATTTGCTGACCTAGCTATGCCTGTTGCTAATAAGAGAGAAAGCTGGGGCTCACCCCTAATCTTCTGACTCCAAGCTTAAGCACTAACCACTGGGCTGTACTGCTCCTCCTCCCAACCCTAAACAAAGAATGTCAAGGTCAAAAATAAAAGGACTTTCCTGGTTATTTTTGCCTGAGGCTGTGCGACAAGAGCCTGAGAGGCCAGCCAAGGATCCCTAGAGGGAAGGGTCTGTGGACTGCATGGCCCTCAGGTCTTCGGTGACAAGTTCACTTTCTGGACTCCCTTCTCTGTAAGTTCTCCTGTTAGAGAGTTGGTTCCACTAGGGGGTGAGCAAAGTCAACAAGAACAAAAAAACTTGCTCTAGTTTATTGTCTTCATTTTAAAGCAGCAGTTGGCAAAGTTTTTCTTTACAGGGCCAGATAGTAAAAATTTTGAGGCCCACTCATAGTTTCAGTTTTATAATCTTCTTTGTTTTGTTTCTTTTTATAAACCTTTAAAAATGTAAAAACCATACTGTACCAACAAGATTTGATTCACAGATGTAGATTATTAAACTCTATTGGAAAAAGGAGATTCTAAAATTCAGAGAGGGAACTTATTTCCCTAAGGCCACACAGCCGGGAGCAGAACACAGACATCCAGAACAGTGGGTGGGTCCTGTTGGCCACACTGAGCAGGAACAGCCCCCTGTGTGCTGAGCTCTGCAAAGATAGCTCTTAGAGCTTGGGGGCACCACATATGAGGCACGAGGCCCCCACCACCCCTAACAGTTGATAATTTATAGAGAGACATGACAAAAGATGAGTTAACCAGCACTGCAGACCTCTCCCCAAAGCGGGCAGGAAAATGAGGCCTTTTCCTTTGAGGAGTTCTGAGGAGGGAGGGGGACACATTGTAGACAGCCCTAAGCAAGGGCAGGAGCACCATGGATGTGTTTCTGGGCGAAGGCATCTTTCCTCCTAATGGGCTGCCTGTTGAGAGCAGGCATTGAATCCACCCTGAGGCTGTAGATGAAGAATTCATGCACAAGTGCTTTTGTGCTTTGGGATCAACATGCAGATCTTTTAAAACCCTTATTACAAGTATTCCGGGAAACTGTAGAGCTGGCCCCACCTTAGATCTCCACCTCCCCTGGGGCCCTGCCCAGGCTTCCCGGTGGTCCTTCCTTCTACCCAGCATGCAAGCTGCAAGTGTAAGGAGACTTGTCACCTGTGAGACTTGATGGAACAGGTGACAAGATGGTGAGTGTTGGTCACATGCACTTGGTTGCAGATTCAGACCACCCAAGGTCTCAGAGGAGGGGTGGCTGAGTTTGACTCTTCAGGGGAAAGAGAAATGGAGAAGCTGGAGCATTGGTCTCCCTGCAAGCAATTCAGGCACCTGACTAGAACCAGAAAGGTATGTCACAGGGAAGGTTCCAGCAGGAACTACATGAACATGTGGTGGTCAGCTGAATTAAAGAATGCATTCATCGGTGTCTGATGTTGATACTCTATGTTCAGAGTTTATGGTAGAGAACGAGGTCATAGAGGATCCTGGAAAATAATCCTCGTGCCTTATAGGCATTTGCAGAGAGGAAGCTGACTGTTACTAACAAAATACACATCCCACTGTGAAAACCTAGGAATGGCTGTACACTGAGACTACATTTCCCAGAGTCCCTTGCATCCACCTGTGACCATATGACTCATTTCCACCCATGGAGAATAAAGGGAAATACTAGTTACCACTTCACAACATTGCTGTCTTCTTCCTTCTTCATGTTCATTTTCCTTTCCGGAGAACTTCTGGGCAGAGAACTTCTAGGGTAATATATTAAGGTGGTGTAACCTCACTGGTCAGGGTCTTAAGCCTCTTTTGGTATACTGACTATATGGCAGCCTCTAGCCACATTTTCCCATAAACTCCATTAGCCACATGTGAGTGCTTAGTGTCTACACGTGGTGAGTAGGTACCACATCAGATATCACAGGTCAACGTCTCTATTACTGCAGAAAGGTCTGTCAGATAGCCCTTCTCTGTTATAGTTGAGTTTTTATATGTGTTCAAATTGTTTTAATTATCACCCTACTCTTACTCACTGATCCCCGGATCAGAACAAGACTGACACAGGGTTGTGCCAAACCTAGAAAGTACATCAGTATGGGTTGCCTGCTGAGTGCCAGACACTATTTGAGTCTGGGAACTAACCCCTGAACCAACAGACAACATCCCCTGCGTTTGACCAACTCATTGGAAAAAACAGAGTCATTTGGCTATTGATTTCTTCAAGTTCATTTCCAGGATATTGTTGACTTGATAGCAGCAAAGGTGATGTCTTTCACCAGGTTCCCAAACCTCAGTTCATTACAAGCAGCAGGCCCACCAAACTAGATGCCTGACTGCAGGGACTGAGAAGATCCAGTGAGTAATAGTAACCTGTCCATGAGTGTAAGTGTGACATTTTACTTGGCAGTATCTTAGTCTGTTTGGGCTGCTATAACAAAATACCACAGACTAGAGAATGTATGAAGAATTGAAATTTATTTCCCACAGTTCTGGAGGCTGGGAGGTCCAGGATCATGGTGCTGGTAGATTCGGTGTATGGAGAAAGCCCTCTTCCAGAACACAGATGGCCAGTGTCTTGCTGGGTCCACCATAGTGGAGTGGCAGGGCTCCCTGTGGAGGCAATGATTCTGTCCACAAGGGCATTCATGACTGAAAAACCAAAGACCCCACCTACTATTGTCATCACCTTGGAGGCTTAGGATTTCCACATATGAATTTGGTGAGACACAAACTATCAGACCATAGCGCCAGCCTCACTGATGACCATGACCTTTCTAAAGCTCTTGGACTTGGAATTTTCTGAAAGTGTGTCTCCCGTGAAGTCATCTGATAATATGTGCTGAGGTAGATGCTTCGGTGCCCTTAGCCAAGGCAGTGAGGACAAGAGAAGGGGTGAGAATAGCTTACAAAGTAAAGTAATGATCCAAGTAATGTTGATTGTCCAGCATCCCTCTGAATGTGCCTTTGCATCTTCCTCCACCATGTGTGCTTTGTACTGTATGTTCTCCACATGCCCATTGTTGAATTTGTCTTCCCCTGGACAGTCCATCTGAGGAGCGTGGGATTAAGTCTGACTCATTCTACCAGAGTGTTCACATCTACACATCTGGCCCATAGAATAACACAACACAGATTGCTTCCTGCCATTATGTGTTGCCAATTGTGTAGTGAATATACTTTGCTGCCTCCTGATTTGTGTAGCAGTTTCTAGTGTATATATCATGAACCACAGATGAAGTGGTTGAGTTGATGTGTATCATGCGAAAGGGCATGTGGAGGTAAAGTCATGTTAATGGAGCTGCTGTAAATAAGCATGCTTCCTCCCTGCAGATTCTTCCACCATTAATATGCTAAAAAGGGGCCCTCAAGCTTAGTGAGTTGCAGACTCATCTGAAGGAGCTTCATTTCAGATCCACCCTAAAGCCTCTGACTCAGTTGTCCTGAGAAGATGCATTTTTGACAATTCCCCTAAATGATGCTGGTGTGGCTGGTCCAACAACCATGATTTGCGAATCTTTGTGGAGGATGTGTCTTTCTGACATTTGGGAAAAAACCCAGTCTTCAACATTCCCTAAAATGTTTATAAATAAAGGTCTTATTAAATGTCTGGAGATATTTCTAACTTCAAGGTATGCAGACCTACTTCATACTCAAGTGTCGATGAATTGTAAGTTAACGCAGGTGTACTGTGAAACGGTCATTGGATAGAAAACTCTTCAAAGTTCACTTAATGTGTTGCTTTGGACAGAATTTAGATATTAGTTGGAAATAAAGAGGCCACAATTTGGGGATGGATAGCCAAAAAATATCACCTACCCCTCCTAGCTGTAAATAAAAACCTTAATAAAAACCTCGATTGCCTGAAACAGAGTTGTTTATAACTCACATCACGGACATTACTATTGTTTAAAGCAACTCTGAGGCTCTGTGTCTGCAGCTGTTCTGGTTAAAACAGACTTTGCTGGACCCACATGCTGCTTTCTGCCTCTTGGACTCTCCTGTGATTTGACATGTGTTATTCATAAGTCTCTGAATTCCAAGTATTTGAGAGAACAGATGTGGACCTAAAGGAATAATCAACTCTTGCTGATATTGTTCCCAATGGCAATGAGTGCATGTGTTCATGTATTATATATGAATGTATAATTATGTATAAATTTGCATATAGGGTTATATTTATACATGTGTATTTGCATTTGGGTATATAAAATATCTGTGTGCATATATGTTTACATGCATGTACATGTGTGCACATATAAATAAGTTCTCTCTCTATATATATATTTTTTTCTGTACCAGATCACCAGAATGAGGAACTGTTACAGTTGGGTTTTTAGATTTTGAGGTGCTGGCATGGTTCATGTAGCTGTAACCAAACTCAGCCCTGTGTGCAGCTTTATACTCATGGGGATATCTGCCACTCCATCCATCAAAGCACATATTAATCTCCTAGGCCCTGTAGGTGATACACAGAGTGTATATGACATATGTCCTGTCATCTTGGAACTTTCAATTTTGGAAGGAAGGCACACTCAAGAAAGAATTCGACTAGAGGTTTCACATACCTTTCTTCAGCAGCTTAGGTAAATAAACAAAAATTCAGATTCCCAGGACCCATCCTAGATATATTATGTCGGATACCAGAGGGTGATACCTGAGAAAATGGATTTTTGACAAGCTCCCAGCTTGATGCTGATGGCCAGCGGGACTAGAGCCCATGGCATCTTCTCAGATTCTTGAATAATAACATGCTCTGCTGTATACCTTGTGTGATGTTCTTCTGAGTCCAAATGACATATTCTGTATTCCTTCAGTAATGTAGCACCTGTCCACTCCATATCATTCTTTCGTTGGTCAGTAGGACCAAGTGGCAGGAAGCTGGGATTGGCTTTTAGTAACCCAGCTATACAGAGACCTGCCTCATCAAGAGAGGACAATCTGTGAATAGATATTGCTAAGAGACATGATTGGTTGTCAAAGAGCAAGACCTAGGGCCTCCCTGGTTGTGCAAGGGGTTAAGCACCACACTGTGAAGCAATCTGCAGCCTCTGCAGCATGAGTTTGATTCCTGGCCAGCCAGAGAGAAACCCACATGGCGCAGTAGACCTTTCCTGTCTGAGCCACTGCTCCCCTCAGCAGTGTATTTCAGTCAGTCTGCCTGTTCTGCCCCTACTCTGTCTCTGGTGAATCCTCTCACCCCTCGCATCTCTGGCCTGTACCCCAGCTCTTCTAAGCATAAATAAATAAATATTTATTTAAAAAAAAGGCAAGGCATAGTGAATGAGGAAGCCATTGTCCCTGCACTGAGTGGCTCAGCATTGGTTCACTGACTTAAACATTTTTATACAACTTACTATATGCCAGGCCCTATGCCAGGCACCCTCAACAGCATAGTAAGACAACACATGTCCCCTGCCTTCACAGGTCTCCTGCCTAATGTGGGTCCAAGGAGGAATGAGTTGGTCAAGACCTAAAATTGACCTTTGTAACCATTTCCAAGTGTACGGTTCAGTGGCACAAAGTAGATTCATATTCACACTGATGCATCACCATCTATCTCCAGAGCTGCCTCACCAGCTCACACTGAAACTGTTCCTGCTCAATGGCAGCTCCTCCCTCCAGCCCTGGCCACTGCCTTCTGCTTTGCCTCTGCAGATTTGGCTTCTCTTGGAACCTCATACAGGTGAAATAAAACAGCTCTGTCTCTTCGATATGGGCTTATCTCATTTGGCGTAATGTCTTCAAGGTGCATCCGTGTTGTAGGCCATGTCAGAATTCTCTTCCTTTTGAAGGCTGAATACTAGTCATATAGGTGCATAGATCACATCTTGTCGATCTGTCCACCCATCCGTGGACACTAGACCTACCCAGGGACCCTCTACCTTTTGACTATTGCCCACAATGTTGTTAGGAACATTTGTGCACAAATGGCCTGCTTTCCATTCTTTTGCGTATAAGCCTCTCTCCTCCCAGTGAACTGGCTGGATCATCTGATAGTTCTGTATTAATTGTTTAGGAAATCCTCAGCCCCAACCACATTTCTCCTGCTCATCTTCCATCCATGGTGCCTGCTGAGGAAGTGCCTCTCCGCCCTGCCTGCCAGCTCTCAGAGTGTGAAATCCAGACAAGAGTGTTCAGGACCAGGGGCAGGTGACCACTGACTCATCCCCCCCAACTCACAGTGCCTCCATTCCTGGTGCAAGGTCCCATAATCCTGCCGCCATGTCCAGAGGAGGAACCGCTGGTTCTCATGAGCCCAAGCTCAGTTTAGGGAGAGCAAAGCGCTGGACACATGTCCTGGGAGTCCCAATCTCAACTTTGGTGGTGGTGTGTGGCCACCCCAGGCAGCTCATTTAAGCTTCATAATTTGCTGTCTGTTCTGACTCACTGATAAAAAGTAATGACATCCCTCCACAGTGGGTGGTGGGGAATCCTAATAATGGAACAACGGATGTTTGCAAGACCCTCTGTTGGATGTTTTCTGGAATGCAAAGGGCTTGGACTTGCTGCTGCTGTGCTGTCTTTGGGCCACATCTACAGTGGTGGTCCCCAGAGGAACCCCTTTACTGCTTTATAGGGAATGAACTCATCCTGGCTGATCATCCACAGTTCTTGCACCTAAATTTGTAGCCTCTGGATTTTCTTCTTCCTTATCTTTGGGGAGAAGATGGAAGGGCACCTAGAAAAGAAGGGTGTAAGATTTACTACCATCTCTCATTTTCCTAGAATACTCAAAATTAAGCACACATAATATTAAGTATGTTGCTTCCAGTCTCTCCAGAGTACCCCTGTGTGTGTGTGTGCCCCACTAATGAGTTGGGCCAAGTGTCCACACACCATGCTGCCCCACACCTTTTGAATGACTTGGCTTTATAAGAACCAGAACCCCCAATCCAATATGGTTGTTCAGTGTACCTTTTGATTCCTTATCCACTCTTGTGTTCAGATATAACCTGCCGCATGTGTCCCTATCTTTGCTAAAGGAAATAAAAAAGACCTCTAGACCCAAATCTCTGTTTCCAAAAGAGAAATCATTTGAGCATCACTGGTCTGTGGCTTTACAGATTGAATGAGCGTAACATGTTCAGTCCATGGTTGACTTGTTAGGAATTCTGTGTTCGGCAAGAGATCACCTGAGAGTCAGTGATCTTAAAGATGGGGGAGGGGGGTTGCCAGTGAGTGTGTCTTTCTTGGAGACATCTGATTATCATTCATATCATTCAGTCACCCTTTAATGCCTTCTCACACTCTACACCTGTCTCTCGGCCCCTCCCATCCTCACCCCTGCTGCTATCTGCAGCTTCCCATTCTGCACCTCACAGGCTGCCTCTTCCTCCCCTCAAGGATACTCTCTGTTATTCTGGGGTGAACTTCCCTACAGTGTCTCCCCCATCCATCATCCCTCTGGTGATTCCCACTTTTTTTTTTTTTTTTATAGAGCCAGGAGAGTTAACCACTCTCACTTGCTGCAAGTTTTTTTTTTTTTTTTAAGATTTATTTATTTATTATTTATACAAGCACTGGGTACAGTCAGAAGCGCGGGAGGGTGAGAGAATTCACCAGAGCCAGAGCGGGGAGCAGAGCAGGCAGAAGGACCGAAGTACACTGCTGAGGGGAGCAGCGGGCGGCAGGAGAGGTCTGCGCGCCATGTGGGACCCTCCGCCGGTGGCCGGGGAGCAGCCGGGGATCGAACCAGTGCTGCAGAGGCCGCGGGCAGCCTCACAACCCAGCGCTCAACCGCTGCGCCACCGGGGAGGCCCTGATTCCCACTTTTATTCATGGTGCCCAGCACCCCTCCCTACAGCCTTGCATACCTCCCAGAGGGTGAGCCCCTTACAGATCTTCACTGAACACTTTCCCTGGGCAAAGAAGTTTTTCACAATACCTCACATAAAGCTCACAGTGGCCAATGAGGTGGTCCTTATCCCTGTTTTTTAGAGGATGAAGCAAAGGTTTAAGAAGGTTAAGTTAACTGCCCAAGTTTTTATAGCTCCAAAGCCAGGACTTGAGACAGGGATAAAAAAAGATGAAAGGGTTAAGAGGTGGGTGATGGTCTTTCAGGTGATTTTATCACCCCAATTGACATATAAAGAGGGCCTTTATACAGGAGTGGTTTAATCCAAAGCTCATGCTTATCATGTCAAGACCCTTCTCTTAATTGCATGCAATGCAGCTGCTGCCACTCCACCCCCTCCAATGACTGCCAGCACCTCTAGGGGTGCTCCATTCCAACCTCCCCCTCTTTCGGCCTCCCTTATGGGTCTGTGAGTCTCTGTGAAGTAGAAATCATGTTCTTTTTGTCTTGATACATATCCCTGGCCCTTCATAAAATGTTGGATTCACTTATGCTTCATAAATGAGCAATGAAAAAGAGCAAAAGAAAACAGGGCTTAGGCCTCCCTGGTGACGCAGCGGTTGAGCGCTGGGCTACAAAGCTGTCCGCAGCCTCTGCAGTGCTGGTTCTATCCCTGGCCGGCCGGTGAGGGTCCCACATGGCACGACAGACCTCTCCTGCAGCGCCCGCTGCTCCCCTCAGCAGTGTACTTCATCAGTCTGCCTGTTCTGTTCCCCACTCTGGCTCTGGTGAATTCTCTCACCCTCCCGTGCTTCTGACTGTACCCAGTGCTTGTATAAATAAATAAAAAAAAAATCTTTAAAAAAAAAGAAAAAAATCAGGAATGTAAGGAAACAAGCATCTGAGCAAACTTCTTTTCGGAATTACATGGTCCACAATGAGGCCAGTAATGGCTCGTGTGGAGGACCTGGACTTGAGCCAAGCTTCGTGGAATGGCAGAGCATGGCCATACATGTGGGGCCATAGGAGGAGGAAAGTGGCCAATCTGTTTCATTCTCAGTCATACGGTTTTTATAGTATCATCAGTGTTTAATTTTGCTTATTTAATAACACTGGGCCAAGCTGGCTGATTGCAATCATGGAGGATGGCAGGACGGATTTTAACATGTTCCATACCCACAGCTCAAAAATGAATATCTATAAGAAAGTGAAAATCATAATCAACAAACAACTATGAACCAGAGACACTTTATGAGGGGAGGGGGGCGGGGGGAAGGATTGGGGTCAAAATAAAGGGGTTGCAATTGTTTGGGGAATATAAAAATAAAAAAATTTAAAAAAATAAAATAAAATTGCAAAAAAAAAAAAACAAAACCATCCCGCCTTAGGGCAGCTTATCCAGCACATGTGGAGGAGAAAGACCTTTTCCTTGAAGCAGAGGATGATGATGAAGCAGAAAGTTAATAAGGCTGCTGAACAACTTAACTTGCCTACAATAATGGTCATGGCCATCATGACAGACACCCTTCTGGTGTTCTAAAAGGTTCCTGATAAAATCAAACTGGCAAAGCTACCTCATTATCCCACATTGCCAGTTGTCGCTCAAGCATAGAAAGTTTCTGTATACAAACCATAAAACCTGTTATTGGGGCTCAGTCTTTTGGGAGCTATCCCAGTGAGCCCACCAGTGTAACTAATAAACCTCTCTCTCTCCGTCTCTCTGAGTACCTGTCGTTTCTCTGAAAAATTGCCGTAACAATGGTGAGCCTTTGATTTGGGGACTGTGAATGCCCTCCTCAGGGAAGGTGCTGCCAGTAATATTTAGAGGCTCCCAGTTAAGGTGATCCTGGGCAGGTATCACATTGGCTGTCATCCTCTGCTCCCCTGGTCCTGGGCCAGTGTCCTCTTCCTGTCTTCCTTCCTCTGTGCCTCATTCTTGCTGCCTTCTCACAGCACCTTCCAGTCTGGTCCGCAGTCCCTCTCTTGTCCTGAAGGCAGCAATACCCTACATTTCCAAGGTCAAGATCTCCATGTCTAGGGACCAGTACAGCTTGCAAATGGGGACCTGTAGGGTCCCTGATTAAAAAGGGCAATTTTAGGATGGACCTGCACTTCCCTGCTTCTCAGTTTTCACACTACAGGGAAGATCAGGTGGGCTCTGTAGCCCTCACTCCAGTCTCTGCTGCTGCTGCACTTCGTTTCCTTGAATGAAGCTTGTGTTCTCTGAGAAGCAGGAAGGGAGACCTAAACAGCATTATAATGGATACACCTAAAAAGATGCGTGAGATTCTTTCATCCTTTAGAAGGACTTTCTTTGACTCTGTGTCTTAAAGCAATCTCATCTGATCTCTGTGCTTTGGCTATTTTGTGAAAGCAGCCTGATGCTCTGGCTCTGCTGCCTCGTCACCCCTTTATTAAGTGCAACCCCATTCTTCCTTCCTCTTTCACTTGAAATTGTTCTTGTGAAGGTCACCAGTGACCTTTATCAAGTCCAATTTTATTTGTTCATTTTGCTACTCCCTGAAGTCCTGTACTCTTTTACACTGCACTGGTTAGTATAACTATTTTGAAACAACTCTGAGTGTTTTCCTCTGTGTTCTGTCCACTGGAAAGCCTCACCCTATGTTTATTAATGATAACATGTTACTTCTGGTCTCCTAAGCTTCAGATCATCACATAAATGCAGATTCATCCAGTGCTTTTAACTTGCTCAGGCCCAGCTAGTCCCAGGCCCACCTGAGCCCCTTGCTGTCTACCTCCTCTGGTGTCCTGCACACAGATGAGCCGTGTTGTCAGTAAGCTCAGCTTCTTAATATCTTTGTGGCCTTTGACAAATAACTTACCTTGCTTAAGCTTTTGTTTCCTCATCTGTATTAAGAATAGCAATAGTTCTATACCTAGGAGTTTTTGTGAAGATTAAACAAAGTAAGTGAGACTTATCTTTAGATGTAGGACACATTAGCTATCACCTACTCTTGCTTCTCCCATGTCCTGATTGTTTTTTTTTTAAAGATTTTTTTTATCCATACAAGAATGGGGGTACAGGCCAGAGGATGCGGGGAGTGAGAGGATTCAGCAGAGACCGAGTGAGGAATAGAACAGGCAGCCTGACTGAAATATACTGCTGAGGGGAGCAGCAGGCAAGTCAGGAGAGGTCTGCTGCACTGCCGCGGACCAGCACAGCAGTAGACGATGAGGCCACCTCGGGATTGAGAGAAGCGTGCAGGGTGGTCAGGGCGTCGGTGAAAGAAATGACAAACAGACACACTTCAAGAGTGAAAATCTGAGTGTAATTTTCTTTGAGTTTGTGACCAATATATATATATGTTTTCCAAAGGCACAGGGACAATGAATATCAATGAAATCAGCTTGCTCATGGGCTCAGTCTATCATCAGGGAGGTGATCTAAATAACAAGCAATGACTTTTATAGAAGAAAGAAGGAAGTTTAGAAAGACAAATCAGGGATTAAAGTTTGTAGTTTCTAGAAAGACAGGATAAGATTTTTAGCATTCTTGTAGTGGTTCCTGGTGGTCATTATCTTTTGATAAGCTTCTGCCTTTTCAGGGAACTTCCGCTGTACTTCCTCTGCTTCAGGGTGTTATGCTGTTCTCCCCCTGCATGCTGGTTGCCCAGCCCGACCTAGGGACGGTTAACCCTAAAGGTCACTGCAGGGGGAGGTGCAGCACTGCACCATGTGGGTTGCTAACTGGCTGGCCGGGGATCGAACTCATGCTGCAGAGGCTGCGGATGGTCTCACAGTGCTGTGCTTAACCCCTTGCACCATCAGAGAGGCCCCATCATGGTTGTTTCTATTGGAACAGAGGAGTCATCTAATATTAATGCTATTATGCTTCTCCCTCCCCCTTTCCCCTAGACCTCCTGCACAAATATGAGATCAGTTGGCTATTGTGCAGTTGTGAAGTAGACGCCACAGGAGTATGTGAACTTTGGAGTTGACTGACCTCCCTTGAATCCATCTGCGACAAGCCTGGAATTGTAGTCTGACTTCTGACTCTCTATGAGATTCAGTGGCCTCAACTTAAGGATCAAAATAGATCCCCTGCAGGACTGGTGTGGAAATTAAAAGTATTGAACTCCTACCATAGTACCTGGTAGGGTTCTCACCCAGTAATTGATACCCTGTTCTCTTTAACCAAAGCTAGGACTCCTGAAAGATTCGATGACGGGCAAGCTCTTCTAGGTTCTACCTCAACCTCTGCCTTGCTGCCCATGGGTCTTGCTCCCTTGGGACAAGAGCTGCTTGGCCTATGAAAGAGGCCTGTTTCCTAGCTGTTCCTTTCTGGAATCCCAGTCCCCATTCCCTCCCTTGTTCCCAACTCTCTTGTTCTTCCAAGATCACATCAATTCCAACTTTACAAAATGAAAACTTAGAAGGAATTGCGTTGTTGATCTAGACCTGACTATGCCAGCCTGTGACTGGCACACTGTCTCATGTGGTGTATAAACCCTACTAGCAAATGAACTTGTAGTGTGTGCCAGTACTTTTAAATAGAATTTTGTGTGTATGTATTTTCTTGATGACTTTTTTTTTTTTTCTACCAGTGTTTGGTAATGCTGATATGGATGCTGAGCTTGTCATACAAGAAAAGCTCAGTAAACTACTCTTGGTGAATTTCTTGGTTGATTTTCATGGAATCTTCAACTTAGGTGTCATCCCACCCTTAGATCACACCATTTAGTTAGTTCTTGACCCTACACAGAAACTTCTTCTCCAAGAGGTTTCTCTGTTTTATGGAAATTAGCTCATCAACCTTTTCCTTCCTTACTCTCCTTGCCAAGTGCAAAAATAGAAAGAGAGGCCCTCCAGGCTAGAGCCCAGGAGGTAGAAATTAGCTGAATGTTGTCAGCTTCCAGCCCAGGTTAACTTTCCACAACATGCTGAGATTAAGCATGGATGGCTTGGCTGTGTACCTGGTATTCACCAAGGTGCCAGGGATCCAGGCACACCAGGGCTCAGGTTATGCTGCCCTGCTGGGTGCTTGGAGACCACTGGCAAGTCCTTTGAGCTCTCGGAATCTGTGGTTCCAGCCCATGAAGGGAAGTCACAATATCTGCCTACCATGGCTGTTGTAACATTAGACAGCCAGGCAAAAGCCCCTAGCATGGCTGCTCGCCCAGAAAAGATATTGAAAACTCGTGTTCCTCAGATCCAGAGGCATTAGATGCCTCCCAGAGAGAACACTCTGGAAATTATTGATGCGTACGCCAAAAACTTTGCAAATAACTTCTCACGCATATTCGGACCTGTTGTAAAATCATTTTTTAAAGTTGATTACTTTGCTATTCTTGCTTAACAGGAGGAAAAGTTGATAAAATACACCCCTGAGTTAGGGCTGTGGTTGTTATTTCCTACCTGACAGCCAGAAAGCAAAGTCTGAAAATTACCTTTCTCCCTTTGCTTTGAATTTTCAAGAACTGATCAATTTTTATGTTCCCTAAAGAGGAGAATTCAATAAGGCAGTCTGGAATTTAGCTAATATTTTTTACTCTTGCACTCACGGTGCACCTTGATGGAATGCCTGTTCCACCTCTGTGTTTTCTGCGGGCCCTTTGAAGTCCGGGAGATGAAATGCTGAACAGTGGGGCTGGGCCAGGATCAGAGTGCCCCCACTTTGACCACATCCTACCCGGGAGAGACATACAAGTGTGGGAGACTTCAATGTCCTCATCATCTACAGTCAGGATGATTAAAGTCACCCTCAGTTGACCAAACTTTACAGGAAATTTCTTAAGTATGAAATTAGTTTCGGTGTATACATGTGCCTTTAGAAACTGTAGTTCTATGCAAATACAAACAACATAGCAGCTGTATGTTTTCTACCTATGTTTATAAATTGAAAAACAACATAGTAAGGGAAATAGCAACTAAAGATCGATATATTTTTTCTCTATTTTATTTTTAATTATATTCACTGAGATCCTTTTGATTATAAAACTGTATGTTTTGGGGATATAGGGTCATAACTCTACAAATGTATGTTATCACACCACACCCACACCCAAGGCACCTATAATCCTCCACCACAGTCCATTGGGACCCCACCCTCCAGCCTCTGGTAGCCTGAATTTTGCAGTCAGATTTCTAGCATTTGTTTTGTTTCTTTATATTCTACATATGAGTGAAATCACCTGATATTTGTTTTCCTGCTTCTGACTCATTTCACAATTTCTATCCATGTTGTCATATATGGCAAGATTTCATCTTTTTATAGATGTGTAGTATCCCATTGTATATACAGACCACGTCTTCTTAATCCACTCTTCTGTCTTTGGGTACTTGGGTCATTTCCATAGCTTGGAAATACAGCTTGTACTCAGGACTGTATGTATGAGGATCAATGGATTTTGAAGCTATTCTTGAGGATATTTGTGACTTATGATTTAACTTGAACTTCAAAGGATCCCATGGATTAGATGCTTGTATTAATATTCCTTTTGGTAGCGAAGAAAAGGAGACAGAGAAATGATGTTACTTTGAACCAAGATCTTAGGTAATAAACAAGTGCCAGTTTTCAAATGTGGGCAATCTCACTGCAGAGCTGGGGACTCAGTGTCTGTGCAGTGAAGTTCCATTTCCTAGTATTGACTCATTCTTTAGGGTAAAAGATATTTATTAATCACATATAAGGTGCCAGCTGGTGCCAGTCATGCTCATGCGAGCAAGACAGGTTTGGTTCTTGCCCTCATGGAGTTCACTGCACAATAATGTGGGTGAAAAAATAAAATGACTGCACATTGTGTTACATGCTATAACTAAAGCCAGAAGATGCTGAGATGGAGAAGGGTCAGAGGTAGACTTTATTTGAATTGTGTGATCTAGAAAGCCTTCTTGGAGGGAATGACATTTAAGCCAAGACCTCAGAGATGAGGAGGAGTCGTCTAACCATCTGTGACTCTGTGACTTGGCTTTGAATAGGAACACAGCACAGAGACCAAACCTAACACATTCTTAACACTAAGGAGGCATTTCACCCTTTAAGCCCAGGCAGACAGAGCATCCTAAGTGGGGTGGAGGCTGAGTGTCATCTCTCTTAGTGGAAACCTTGAACTTCTTATAGCCACTGCTCAATGACATCACTAGCACTTACCTAGTTCTTGAGCCTTCACACCATGTAAAACAATCTTTGTCTTGCTGGCCTGGATTTTCAAAATGACTTTTTTTTTTTTTTTAAAAAGATTTATTTATTTATTTATACAAGCACTAGGGTACAGTCAGAAGTGCAGGAGGGTGAGAGAATTCACCAGAGCCAGAAGGGAGAGCAGAGCAGGCAGACTGACGAAGTACACTGCTGAGGGGAACAGCAGGTGGCAGGAGAGGTCTGTGCACCATTGGGACCCTCCCCCGGTGGCCAGGGATCGAACCCGCACTGCAGAGGCTGCAGGCAGCTTCTCAACCCAGCGCTTAACCGCTGCACCACCGGGGAGGCCCATCAAAATGACTTACTTATGACTAAATCTTCTAAACTGGAGGTTAGAAAATTAGGGAAAGGAAAACAAAGAAAGAAACATATATAATGAGCTGAACAAGGAATTAGAACCACAAAAGTGCCAGTAACAGATGTTCAGGTATCAATAATCACTGTAAATGTAAATGGACTAAAATCACCAATTAAAGACATCAAGTATCTGGTTGAATTAGAAAATAGAAGTCTTTTTAATAAAAGCAAGCACCTTAGCAATGAGCTTGAACTTAAAGCAGGATGCATGAGCTTGGGTTTCAGAGATGGGAATTGCATGGCCTCTTTCCCCTGAAATGGGCTACCTCGCAGATAAAAGTGATTCATTTGAATTTAGCTAATGTGCAATTTCTGAGCTTTCAGAAAGGCTCATATCAAACTATGCTTTTTGGACCATTTCCTCAGTAAGAGTATAACATGATATCCTGGAAATCCCCTCCTCTGCTCCCAGGATTTCCAGTATAATATTTAAAATACTTCAAGTAATATTCAATATCAAACTCTCCACAAACACTCCAGGGAAAACTCATTATCCAGTGGTTCCACAAATATTTTGTGAGTGTCCTCTAAAGCAAATGTCTTGTCGATTTCCGCCACACCCCTTTTACATGCTTCATTACTTGTTTCTTGAAATTTAAAAATTCAGCCCATGGAAATAATTTGAAATGTCCATCAATAGGGTACCAGTTCAAGAATTAAAATTCTGTAAAATTCAGTAAGATATATTCTTCCATGAGAATGATTAGATCAGATAAAATCATTATAAAGGGTTATCCTTGCCCTCACATGGACAGGAAGTTAAAGCCTGTGGTTTGTGTTTAGGGTGGGGGTGGGGGAGTGGGGACTTGCTAGATTCTTTCAGTGAAGAATGAGATAGTAAATGTTTTAGACTTTGCAAGCCATATGGTCTCTATTATGATTCCTTGCCTCTGCTGTTTTCTTGTGAAAGTAGGCATAGACAATCTGTAAACAAATGAGTATATCTGTGTTCCAGTAAAACCACTGCTTGCAAAAGCAGGCACTGGACCCATAGGCTAGTTATAAACTATGTAGAGTGTAGATAACTTTTTATTAAGCAAACATTAAATATTTGTCAGGAGGTATAGAAAGTTGTTCAGTGTTGATTATAGTGTGGGGAAGGAGCAATAGAATGTTATACTAGTAATAAAATTTATTACTAGTTATAATAAGTAACGATTACTTTTAGAATCAGCAAAGACAATGCCAACAGTTGCATTTTGAGGAAAAAGTTAAATCTTCATATTAATTCTGGCTGGCTTCATTCAAATAAGTCATATTACACTACATTTTTACTGTGCTTTTAGAACAATTAATGGTATTTTATTCTTTGGAGGCAATAACCAGAAGTATAGAATCAGCCTTATGAGTTTTATATAAGAGCTCGGTCAGAAGCAAGTCCTTAGTCTTGAAAAGCATGTGAACATGAAGTGAAGGGGCAACTTTGGCTACACTTTGACCTTGTATTCCAGAAGACAAACCTTGGTGTGCATCCTTAGGATGTGCAGATTTTTGAATAGCATGTAGCTGGTCTGCTATTTCTCAGAAATCTAAATTTTGTATCATTGGGGTGTTGACCATTAGTGTGGCTTTGACTTAGGTGAGACGGGACACTTACATTTTTCTGCCATATGGCATTCATAAACACAACTGAAAGTAGATGGCAGGTTGCCAAAAGGTGTTTTTTTGTTGTTGTTGTTTTTATTTTTTTTTTTTTGCTGGTTGTCTCTTTTGCCAGGAGATGGAGTTGGGATTGGGGGTGATTTGAGCATAGGGTCAGTGTCTAAATTGACTTAGGCCAGGTCTCATGATCTGAGGTTCTCCAACTTCATGATTCAACTGTCAACCAGACTCAGTACAGTGTATGGTTCAAATCCTTGAGTTGTCAGGAGGTGAAATGAATGGACATAATTCACATGGGGGATTCATCATCCAAGTTCTGTTGATAGAATGTATGAAAAGGAATGTAGAGCCCAGCTCAGACCTTATTTTAATGAAAATGAAAGCAGAAACTTGGCTTGTGGGTACTCTATTGATGGGCATTTTAAATTATTTTTATGGGCTGAATTTTTAAATTTCAAGAAAATTAATTAATGAAGCATGTAAAAGGGGTGTGGTGGAAATAGACAAAAAACTTGCTTTAGAGGACAAGCCTTCTGCTTGAGTCCAGAATTCCAAGCAAGACATCCCTCCCACCTAGTAACATCTCTGGAAACCAACATTCCAGTGGATTTCAAAAAGCAGTTAAATGCAAAACTATGATTTCTAATTTACTCCCAATTAGAAAAAGTCCATTTAAAACGTTCAGTGAAAATAGGCTTTATATTTTCAAATACAGAATTGTGGGTTGGCAAATATATATTTAGTGAATAGGGGTCTCATTGTTCATCAGGTTACTAGGAAAAAAGAATCAAACCATTTCCATATTTTAGAGAAATTATAGTTATTTTATTGTCTATTCATGATTTTAATGAATTCCTTAATAAATATCATTGGGCATGTATATTTTTCTTCCCTTGAGCCTCCCTGGAGAGGGGGGATAAAGTGCTCTAGCATATGAACTGTTTTTTTTGTTTATCCACAAGCATTTAAAGGAGCATCCTGCAATATTACCAGTTCTGGGCCATGTGCTGAGAACATAAGAGTTTCTAGCCTACTGTGTGATCTTAGGCAGGCTGCTTCACTCTCTGGTCTCCCTTGTCCTGCTGATCTCATAACTGTTTACATAGGGCCCCCCAGAGGTGCAAGGGGTTAAGCACCACACTATGAAGCAATCCGCAGCCTCTGTAGCAGGAGTTCGATCCCCTGCTGGCCAGGAAACAACACACACTGTGCAGCAGACCTCTCCTATCTCGCCCACTACTACCCTCAGTAGTGTACTTTGGTCAATCTGCCTGTTCTGTCCCCCACTCTGACTCTGGTGAATCCTCTCACCCCTCACTTCGCTGGCCTGTACCCCAGCTCTTGTATGCATAAATAAATAAATCTAAAAAAAAAAAAAGAAAACTGTTTACAGAAGTTCACAGCCTCAGGATGATCCCGACAAGAATCCTTGACAAGACTCCTTCTTGTCTAGTTGCCTTCCGAACATTTTTAGCAAATTTACAATGTCATCTGCAGTCTTTGAGTGCATGAATGACATCCCAACATTCTCAGCAAGGTGTTTATGTCCTGGTAAAATCAGAGTCATTGAAATGAGTGAGAAACAGCTCCTGATTGTGGTCATTGTTTCTTTCTAACATTACATTACCAGTGAGTTGGAAGAATGCATGGTTTTGGCTGTAAGTCAAAAGCAGTTTCAGTTTCATAACATGTTCTTAGATTTTCTTTGCTTGGAAAATGATTTCATAGTGGCAGGAAATAGAAGAAAGGGCAGGAGAGAACTATGCTTTTTTAAAAACTCATTTTAAGCAGAAAACTATTTGAGAAAACTGTTTGCACAACACATTGCCCATTGATAATGCAGTAATGTTCAAATGTTTCTATTGAATTACTTCAACTCATTCCCCAAGGAATGTTCTCCATTTCTCTCTTCTTACCCTTGTTCAAAATGCCTCCTGTTTATTCCCATCCCTGTTTGACTTTTGGAGATAAAGTCCCAAGCACCCTAGTCCAGGACCATATGCTAGTGATTAATAATGACTGTGAGCATTTGAAAATACAAAACATTTTACAAATATTTTGGGATAATGATGACAAGAATAACTCACATGGAAATGGGGAAAACAAATGAACTAGTTCAAGTTTGCTTACTATTTGCAAGCACTTTTGGAGAATATTGTCTTAGTCTGCTTGGACTGCCATTACAAAATATTACCAGATGCATTCTCTCCTATTTTGGAGACAGGGAGTCCAAGATCTAGGTTCAGCAGGATTTGGGGTGGGGGAGGACTCTCTGGCTTGCAGTAGGCAACCTTCTCACTGCGCCCTCATGTGAAAGGATAGGGGCTAGGGAACAGGGAGATTGGATCTTTCTTCCCATTTCTTATAAGGTCACCATCTCTCTTGGCTCAAGTCTGCACATTATAGCTTCATCTCACTTCAATCACCTCCTTAAATACCCTATTTCTAGTACAATCACATGGGGCATGGGAGTTTTAGCATGCGAATGGGAGCACAATAGTAGTGCATGGTTAGAAATTCAACTATTATTGGTCTAGAGCTCAGTTGTCAATTACATAATATGCTTTCTTGCCTAATCCTTTGTCACAGTTAGTCCACAGGCATTAGAAATTTTTCCAGTCTCTGCCCTCGGAGGAGCTTGGAATTGGTGGACCCATTCAAGAGAGGCTTGGGGAATTCTGTCCTTTCACTTGTCAACATAAAAGGCAGGTGTGAGGGTCAAACAAGATTGTATACTCATAGACTGAGTAATCATCCAGCCTAAACATTATACCCAGGTTTTCAGATGGATAAACTGAGTATCAAAAATGAAAGAAGACTCATGTTAGATTTTATTGATTGTCGCTGGCCAATGTCATCTTCTGATATCATCGCAGAGCTCAGCGAAGTGATGGCTGTGACTGTGCTTTCAGAGGAAATGTTCTTTAGAGTTCCAGCTTCATCACCCATTAGGATATCTGCAGTTGCAAAAATCATAAATTGACTGTGATACTGATCAGAAGGATATCGGGGATCACAGATCCATGAGGGAAGGAAGACCTGGTTTGGTGACAGGACAGAATCCTAGGTGACTCCAACAGCCTTAGAGTGCAAAGTCACCCTGAGCATCACTGTGGGGGAGGACACGCCCCCTGCACCAGCATCACCTGCAGCCATTCAGTCATTTAAACTGACAAAGATTTGCCCTTATATCTTTTGGAGGGAACAAAAACCTTACCCCAACACGTAAATGAGGGATATCCCCAAATGAAAAGTAGTTAAATGTGGACATCCAAAAACAAAGCACATGTGATTATCTCCAACCTAAGATCTCTTGTAGTCGATAGTATAGGTAGATTATATCCAGCTTTCCCTGGAGCCCCACCTGGAAGAGACCGTTCCCTGGAGTACCCTGTTGGACTGTGTGCATGTGGCATTTCCATCTGTGTTACCACTCTGTCCCATTCAGAACGAGACCTTCCTTTGTCTTGGCCCTGCGTTCCCAAATGGCTCCTGAGTTAATGGCAACGTTGGTGCTTCAGAATGGAATTCACCTAATTCACCTACTTCGGTAGATTACTACATGTAAGAAGCCTATCTCTGTTGTTTTTCCAGCTGCCCCCAAAATACAGACTTATTTCTGATTCATGATCTGACCATCAGGAAGTTGTATAGGCATCTGAGTGCCTAGTTCCATGTGGAGGCTCTTCTGCTTGGGGATTGGATAAAAATGAAAGCAACCATCTCAGTGACTGGATCCTTAAATAGTGAAAGATGTATTTATCTGAGCCCAAAGAAGACAAGTTTGTTGACAGTAATGAATGGCATGGTCCCAGACCATATAACTCCCTTTTGCCACACAGCCAATGACAGCCATCTGTCCCCAGGAGCATAGCCACAGAGGGAAGGAAGTTCAGGGATGGTGTTCTCTGGTGAGCTAGCTTTTGCACCTTTATCTTCATGCCCACACCTCTATCATTTCCATTTTTTAGGGTCAGGTTGCTAATGTGTGTGGAAAAGGAATATACCCCTCAGAATGGCATCTGGCTGCTGTCATGGATCAGTCTAAGAATACAATTAAGTGGTTCCTCTAGTTGCTGGAAATCAAGAAGTTCAAGGTGCTGGTGGGTTGGTGCCTGGCTGGTCGATAAAGAGCACAGGAGTTGGAAATTAGTGGTTGTCATTGGCAATTCATACTGGTTCTAGTAGTGGACATGGGGAAACCTAGGTCTATCTTGATCCATGTTTTTGATCATTTCCTGAAACACTTTTGAAACATGTGTCTGGACTAAGACCTTGGCCTGTGTCCATGGTTACAAAACAGCATGTCCCTCCATGTCCCTCAGTGGTAGTTGCCAAGATGAGTGTGTGTACCTGTGAGTGTGTTCCAAGAATAACTTGCACGCTGCTCCTTAGGCTCCTTATCACTATCCTCAACCAAGGTAACTCTGACCCAGTGGACAGCAGGGTTCTCAGTTCTGTTAAGATAATGGGGCTCCTGTGCCATGGCTGTGTCCCACCCTCTGCTTCAGCCTCTCCCCCTCCCTAATGTCAGGGACTGTCTCTTGGCCCTGGTGTTGCTTGCTTTGGCTTTCTCAACCTCTTCCCGTGAGAGTGTTGCAGAAATATTTACTCAAGTTTTTTTGTCATTTTTTTTTTCTTTATACCCCACTTCAGTTTGAGTCCAGAGCATTGCTGGACCCATCACTAGGGTTTGGAAGGAATTAGTTTTTTTGTTTGTTTGTTTGTTTTTGAGAAAGCACTCATTGCATTTAATGAATCTTCCTCCAAGTGGCTTCAAAGCTATCAGGACACAGGCCCCTCCCACACCCTTAATCTTCTCCTCAACTCTTCTTTTTTTTGTTAGATTTATTTGTTTATACAAGCACTGAGTACAGTCACAAGTGCTGGAGGGTGAGAGAATTCACCAGAGCCAGAGCGGGGAGCAGAACAGGCAGACTGATGAAGTACACTGTTGAGGGGAGCAGCGGGCGCGGCAGGAGAGGTCTGTCATGCCATGTGGGACCCTCACCAGAGGCCGGGAATCGAACCAGTGCAGCAGAGTCTGTGAGCAGCTTCGCAGCCCAGCGCTCAACCACTGTGCCATGGAGGAGGCCCCTCCTCAGCTCTTCTACTGAAGAATTTGGCCTTGATGATCACAGGCTGCTTTGGAAGCTTTTCCTTCCCCAGAATTTTGTAGTAGCCCTAGAACAGACAAAAGGGTTATGTTACAAGAGTTATCAACTCTGGGCCTCCCCTGTGGCGCAGCAGTTGGACGCTGGGCTGCGAAGCTACCTGCAGCCTCTGCAGCGCTGTTAGGTCCCTGGCTGCCGGGTGAGGGTCCCACATGGCGCACAGACCTCTCTTGCTGCGCTTACTCACTGCTCCCCTCAGCAGTGTATTTCATCGGTCTGCCTGTTCTGTTTCCCGCTCTGTCACTGATGAATTCTCTCACCCTCCTGCTCTTCTGACTGTACCCAGTGCTTGTATAAATAAATAAATAAAGCTTAAAAAAAACAAAGGAGTTATCAACTCTTCTGTGGATAAGCCTGTCAACCTTCTCCATCCAGGGGAAGGTCATGTTTCTGACCTGGCCACTAACAGGGGCATTGATTGTTCTTGCCAGTGAGTCAAGACCAGCAGATTCTCTTCGAGAACTCTAGTACACCAGGACGAGGTATGTCAGGATGTGACTCTAATCTTGGGCAGGAGTTAGATTTTTAAAAGTCCTAATAGGTGACTTTACTGAAAATGTTCAGGATGTCATAAATATGAGAGATGTCATTTTGAAGGGGAAACATGAGCAAAGCAAAGTACTGAATGAGATTTGTTCATGGGGCTTTTATGCTAAACCCATACCATTAGGAGCTTCAAAAATATCCAAAGAATGTTCTATAATGTGCCAGATAATGCAAGTTACTAATTTTGTGTGGATTTCACAGGACTGTGAACTGTTTGGCCTGATATTTCTAGGCCATTTACATAAAAATGCATCTCAGCTGAAGCAGATTCTAATTTCAATTTCTACTTTACAAAGAAACGTTTTTGCCTCTTCTCCACATGCCGGGGCAACAATGTTTGGGTTTTTGCGCAAAAGAGCTATCAATGTGGTCTCTCTCTATCAGGGCTTCTTAGAGAGAGTCTTTAAGCTGTGTAATTGGCAAGACAATTAGCTGCCAGCTCCCGTCCTATCTCCTAGAGATGCCAGCTTCTTCCCACTCTGACACTGGGTGCATCCTCCCAGGTGTTGACAAGGCAAAGGGCCATTTTGTGGTGATGGCTAAGAAAGGACCATCTCTCAGTGATCCACGCTTCAAAGTGTTTATGATTCGCTTGTAGCCAACAGACATCGACTGCCTTCAGGGTCTAAACTGGGCCTGTCAAGGCAGCTCTACCCCGTGTCTGCAAACAGGCACCTGAGATGTTTGAGTGTTGCCATGTCTTTCTTTCAAACCTGTTATTTCTCCTAAATCAAATACGTATTTCAGCAGAGCCTAAAAATAATAATAAAAAAGAAAACCAACACAAAGAATGACAACTTCAGATGGTTCCAAGGAGACCCTACAGAAAACTATTCTATAAAGCACAAAGAAAGGACAAAGGGTTTAGGCTGAAATGGGCTTGTTTATCAGTGATCAATGAGGAGCTGATAACCCAGCCTCCAGGATTTCTTGCATGCAGGGTTCCTCTACCAGGCCATCTCTCTTAAAGCTTCTTAACTGCCAGGATGCAGAAGCCTGAGGCTGTGAGGAAGAGCACCCACTGGCAGCTGGGATGCACATCCTGACCTAAGTCTGCAAACTTCTTTTTGTTTGTTTGTTTAAAGATCTATTTATTTATGCATGCAAAAACTGGGGTATAGGCCAGAGGTGTGGGGGGCAGTGAGAAAAGTCACCAGAGACAGAGTGGGGAGTAGAACAGGCAGACTGACTGAAATGAGGGGAGCAGCGGGCAAGTCAGGAGAGGTCTGCTGTGCCATGCGGGTATCTCCCTGGTCGGGGATCGAACTCCTGCTGCAGAGGCTGTGGACAGCCTCATAGTTTGAGTCTTAACCCCTTGCACCACCAGGGATGCCCAAGCCTGCAAACTTCTTGACCTTGGAGACTCTGCTGATCTCAGGTTAGCATTTGTTTCTTCCTCCATTAACTAGAAGCAGTGCTGTAGGTAAAGAAATGTTTTCATCTATGTATAAATATGCAGTGAACCTCTACTATCTGCCTGGCACCAACATAGATCATTGGAGATGTCGGTAAATTCACCAAACCACATGAATCAGGCCATACCCTGTCCTTAAGAAACTTTCTGTCCAACAAGGCTTGACTACAAGTAATATTATTGTATTCCAGGAATCTGCAGTGGTAATTATCCCTTCGAGATTTAAATCAAATACATTCAAACTTTTTATGCTCAGTGAACAATTTAGCACCCCTCTTTGGTATCTTCTAGAATTTTTCAGGAATGAGACTTAGTTATATTCTCTTGCATTCCAGCTCTAGATTCTTGATTTCACTATAGTCATACACTTTATAGATCTTTTCACTATAAACTCCTTCAGCCCCACTCTGCGTGCTGGTCATGTTCCAAACCTCCTTCCCCAGGTTTTCACCAGCAAGGGGCTATGGTCAAGGAAAAGGGTATGTGTAACTTAGTTGACCAGACTAGCTGACAGCACAAATTGCTTTACATTTAAATATCTTTTCTTGTGAGAGGTCTTTTTTTTTTCCTTTGAAGACACTTGAAATATGTTTACTAATGAAAAGACAACCAACATTTTGCTTTTACTTTTGCTTCCTTTTATTTTACGTAGACCTTATTCCCTTGCCATAAGTTTTTGTTTCTTCAGTTTCTTCTGTGATATTTTTTTCTTCTGTGCCACTTCCTCTTCTGGTTTAGGAACAATCTGCTCTTTTTCAGTAAGGATCATCTCAATGTGGCAGGGGGAGCTCATGTATGGGTTAATCCAACCATGAGCTCTGTAAGTTCTGTGACGCATCTTAGGGGCTTTGTTCACCTGGATGTGCTCAATGACCAGAGAATCTACATCTAAATCCTTAAGTTCGGCATTACTCTCTGCATTTTTAAGCATGTGCAGTAAAAATTCAGCACTCTTTTTGGGCCACCGACCTTGTGTCCAACCCCACTGTTTGGCCTGGGCACACCTGCCAACGCCACCATTGTAACGACGGAATGGCACGCACTGCTTCTGTAGAGTGACATCCTTCAGAGACTTGGTGGCTTTTTGGATATGCATACCCTTGATGGTCTGGGCAGTTTCACAAGCGTTCTTAAAATGAACATGGAGATTTGAACCTCTTGATTTGCATGACTTTGTAGGGTTTTCTGGGTCAAGTGAGTAGCGAACCGTTTTCAGAGACCACCAAGGCCGCCTACGGGAAGAGGTCTTGTGAGAGGTCTTTTGGCCAAAACCCTTCCAGAAAGTCTGGCTCAACTTTTCTGCAGGGTCTGCTTTACCGTGAGGTTTTGAGCCTCTCTCTTATTTGGGGTTCAAATAATGCTGGAGGCCTTATCTCCAATCCACAGCAGTCCCCCATATCCAGCTTGTTTAGAGCAACTCTGGTATTTGTTGTCAAACTAACTTTATTACTGCTTTTTTGGTGCATCTTTTTTTTTTTTTCTCAAAGATTTATTTATTTATGCATATAAGAGCTGGGGTACAGCCAGAGATGTGAGGGATGAGAGGAGTCACCAGAGACAGAGTGGGGAACAGAACAGGCAGACTGACTGAAATACACTGCTGAGGGCAGCAGCGGGCAAGACAGGAGAGGTCCGCTTTGCCATGTGGGTTGCTCTCTGGCTGGCCAGGGATGGAACTCTTGCTGCAGAGGCTGCAGATTGCTTCATAGTGCGATGCTTAACCCCTTGTGTCACCAGGGAGTCCCTGTGCATCATTTTTTATTGAGGTATCGTTGGTTTACAATTTCATTTATGATTTGGGGGGAACAGGCTCACCACTCTTTAAATGTATTTTCCCACACCCACCACCAAAACCCCCATAATCCTCCACCATGGTCCATTGTGCCCCCAGCCTTTTCTCGCCAGTTTTCCCTTGTTGTAGCCTCTATTCTGCAGTTAGTTTTTTAGGGTTTATTTTGATTTAGTTTTTTCAAGTTTCTTTGTTATGTTTCTCTATATCCACATATGAGTCAGATCATTCCATACTTGTTCTTCTTCTGACTTATTTCACTTAGCATCATCCCTTCCAGTTCCATCCATGTTCCAGCCACAAATTGAGAGATTTCATCTATTTTTATAGTTGAGTAGAATTCCATTCTGTAACATCTTCTTTATCTACTCCTTTGTCCTTGAGAATTAGGTTGTTTCCATAGCTTGATTGTTGTAAATAAGTCTGCAATGAATCTAAGAGTGCATATATCCCTTCCAATTGGTGTTTTGCATTCCCTGGGCAAATACTGAGGAGTGGAATTGCTGAGTCATGCCCTAGATTTGTCTTGAATATTTTGAGAAACCTACATGCTCTTTTCCACAGGGGCGGGGCCAGTCTGCTGTGGCTATTGTTCATGGTGTTTCCATGATGATCAATTGAGTTGTCTTTGTTTTACATTGTTACTTTCTTGGCAAAGGACAATGAACTTTACAGACATAGGTGAACAGGGCTGCTCCTGTAACAACAGATGCTCAGCTCCAGGTGCAATTTGACCTTCCCCTGCATCATCTTCAGCAGAGATGCAGCAGGAAGACATGGCTGGGGAAGGGAATAGTGTGTGTACCCATTTCCGTAGTGTTGGCTATGACAAAGCCCTTAAGTCAATGTGAGCTGTTAGTCTCACTTGAGGTGTCTGCTTGTGGACCATCAAGAAATCACGGATGGCACTTAAGAACCCAGAAATCCCTTCACTTACTCCTGAGTACCTTTACAAAGTTTTCTGATTAGGCACTGCTTTCAGAATAAATGCTGATACCCAGGGAGGCTCTTTCCACAGCCCTAGTGCTTGTGAGGCAATGAGTGCCCTCTGGAAGTTACAGAGGTGAGTACACCCTCCTGTGATGCTGGCCCAGGAGCCCACATTAGCCTGTGGAGACACCCACTGGCTCAAAGTGTTTTATCAGAGCCTCACTAATGTGCTTTCCCATGAAGGTCAGAAAGTTAAAGGCATCACCCATTCACTGGGGTGGATAGTTCAGATCATGATCTGATCATTGGGTCTCTCTTTCCCATTCCAGTTGCTTTGTGAGGTCTTGGAATTGCTCACTTGGAGGGAAGGGGAAGACTGTTTGCAGGAGGCTAAATCAAAATAAAAATCCAGCCATGAAAGACAGTGACACCATGTCCAAGACAATATTGCAGTTCATATCCTGAATATGGAACCCACCTCCCATCCCATTCCTGTCAAAACACTCTTCCTCACTAACCAAATCTCTAGTTTTTCTGGTTCCTCTTTCTCAGACATCAAAATAAAGCCTGTGTTTGAGCAGGAGATTGCCCAGGGATCCTCTTGCTTTTCCTACCTTGCATTCGCATATAATTGAGGGCAGCAGACTTTTAAAGGAAACCACATTTGAAAAGGAAGGGGATTCACTGGAAATGAAGAATATGCAGCTGGATCCTTGATATCCAGGTGCACGGTGAACACTTTCCCCAGTGTCTGAATGCATGAGTGCCAGAATGTATGCTTTCTTCAGTTCCTTAGCTATAAAGCAGACTCTTCCAATGGCAACATTATTGAAATTTGGGGTATTTCTTTGTTGTAGGGATGGCCTGTGCCTTGTAGGGTCCACCCCACTAGATGCTGGTAGCACCTAACTGCCACCTAACTGCAGCCGCCACAGTCTCTCCATACACTGTCAAATGTCCCTTTGAGGAAAATGCCCTCTTGTCCCAGTTGAGAACCATGGGTGGAAAGTGAGGCTAATAGGTCCCCCTGTGCATTGCTGGGAGAACTGTGTGCAAGTGGAGACCAGACAACCATGGTTGTGATGAATGGGAGACCGCAGTGTTCACTCACAAGCTGATCATTTATTCAGACACAAAATTAGCAAGGAAGGATCTGAGCAAAAGCACAGGAGGCTCCTTCTCACAGGGTTCCAGGAGCCACTGAAATGGGAACTATTGAATTGGCACCCATGCACGTCACCTAGAGCCCCGGGTGCCTGCGAGTACAGGCCTGCCCAGCATCTCCCCTCATTGCGTCTCTGAAGGTCAAGATTTGGATTGCAAAGGTGTTCTCTCTGTCTTCCCAGAGAGTGCCTGGCACTTAGCAGATGCTAAGCCCAGGAAGGGAGAAAGAAAGACGTCCTGCAGGATAGACCCACGACCCGGTGGCCATATAGGCATAGGCTGAACCCCAATACCTTGTTTTAACTCCTTGCTTCTGTCCCAAGCTGGGCCCATGCCTTACAGTCTGTGAGCTTTGAGAAGCCAGCAGCCGCTTTCCTGTTTCCCACCTTGGCTGCCTCCTCTGTAAGCTGTGGGTATAAACAGGACCTACCTCGTAGAGTTGGGAGTGTAAAATAAGGTGACATGTGAACAGCGTGTCCCTGGTACCTGATGTAATAGGATTATTTCTGTTTTCATTAGTGTAGGAGATGGATGGGCTTTGGATTCTAGCTGCGGAAGGTTGAGTGAATCATGCTCTGTTCTCATCAGGTTCTCATCATGGACCTGGACAAGGCTGACTCTCCATTTAAGTTTGTATTTAATCTTTCTTTCATTTTCTCACCCCTTCTGCTTCCATAGAAAGTCATTCCAATGTACTTATAAAGTGTCTTTTCATTGCAGGTGTTCTTAAAATATGCTTATTGTTTCCTCTGCACAAGTCTTTAATTTTTTAAGGGTTGCTGTTATGCTGCATTTGATTTTTCCTCTTACCCTTTTTGCTCAGCCTATGACGGCTTATTCCTAACTCCTTTGCAGCTACATGTTGGTCAAAGATGTCCCTCAACACACTTTACTTTTGTATTCTCCCCGTGATAAGCACCAATGTATCTAATTCACCACAAAGAGCACAATTATCACAATTCTCATATAGTCAACCCTCTAGACAGGTATGGGGATTGATTGAGATCTATGCTGTTCCCACATTCCCACCACACAAAAGCTGAAATCAGACAGCATTCTAGATTCTCAGTCTCTCTACATTAAGTTTGCTGGTGCCTGCAATTTCAGAACAAGAACACCCATGTGTCCAGAGCACGATGGTGATAAAGCCTTCTGTCTCTTGCATATTTCTGTGCTACCTGCTATGAGTGCAGCTGTTCCCACGACAACCTCCTCATCGGTCACTCTCTAGGAGGATAGACCATCCTCAGCTTATAGTCTACAATTTATTTCAGAAAAGGTTTCTAAGCACACTCAGCCAGGTAAAAGGTGCTTGGTGTCAAGTCCAGGGGAACCAGACACAAGCTTCCAGAGTCCTTGTTGGTGGAGTTGCCCGAGGTGCACCTGACTGTCCTAGCCCAGAGCTGTGATCATACCTGCACAGTGTTCTCAGAAGGAGAAGTGCATTAGAGACACAGTGTGCAGGGCCCGTTATGTGGACAGCTGATGCCTGGCATGTGCCAAAGTTCCAGAAGGAAAGCAGATCATTAGCATGAGCCCTATTCTTTGTCCAGTTAAGGAATAGTGATTCATTCTTATCAATTCTGGGAATGCTTAGGGATCTCGCCAAAATCCAGTTCCTTGAAGCCATCTAGAGCTGGAAGGGAAAAGAGTCCAGCCACCATGGAAACTCTTTCCTGCATGTGTATGTTCAGCATCCATCAGTGCACACGTGGTAAAGCCAAGGACAACGTTCTCTGTTTACATGAGTAAACTGAGGCTTAGAGAAGTTAAGTAACCTGCCCCCAGTCACAGAGCTAAAAAGAAAGTGTCATTAGCAGACACTCTCTCTTTTTAAAACCACCTTCAAAAAATGTCCCTGCCAGTTATTTAGGCTTGTCCTAGTAAGGAGACCCAAGATTTGATCTTAACTGAAAATAGCTTGCCCTGTTAGTTCCTTATTTTGGAAACCGTTTCTGGGAAGAACCTTAAGTAATTAAGTTGACATGAATCCAGGGAGGGGCCATTACTAGTGTCCTGGTAAGGGACACTTTCCTTAAGCGACTTCTGTAATGTGTATCTTGAAATACAGATCACAGAAGCTGGAACTTTTATTACAACAAATATAAAGTTGCATAGTTCATTCTTAGTTTGGAATCAATGTAGACAATGAATAGTATCTCTTCTCTGAAGTTTTCTGTGGTCGAGATAGAATGACTCTCATCATTCTTGAATGCAGTGAGTTCAGGCTTTACTTCCATTATCGATACAATATTAATGTTTACAAATGTTATGCTTGCCAATTGACAGCTAACAAATACATGGAGCAGGCACTGAAACAAGGCAGGTGCCAAAGCCCATGCCGTATCCAGTACTGATATAGAAGAACCAGGTTGGGGAAGCAAGTGACCACAAACTAAGCAGGAGAACAAAGGCCCAAGTTGGTGGTGGGCCGACCTGGAAACTAGTTCATCTCAGCACTGGCTGCATTGGCCAGGCCCCGTCTTTGTGCCTCAATCTAAAATGGGATTAATAGGGGCCTCCCTGGTGGCGCAGGGGTTAAAGTCTCAGCACTATCAAGCTATTGGCAGCCACTGTGGTATGAGTTCAATCCCCAGCCAGGGAGGTGACCCATGTGTCGCAGCAGACCTCTCCTGTCTCACCTGATGCTCCCCTCAGCTGTGTATTTCAGTCAATCTGCCTGTTCTGCTCCCCACTCTGTGTCTGGTGGATCATCTCTCCCATATCTCTGGCCTACACCCAAGTTCTTGTATGCCTAAATAAAAATAAGTCTTTAATATAAAATAAAGTAAAGTAAAATAAAGTAAAATGAGATTAACAGTTTCTTCCCTCCTAACTGGACAGCATCATTTGGAAGTCATAGAGGACAACAAATGTACAACTACTCTAAGTAGTTATCACTCCTTTAGTGGGTGTGTGTCTTTTGGCAGGCAGGTCTTTTATCAGGGCATGATGTGAAAATTCCAGGGGATTTGATGTGAAAATTTCAGTCTATGCAGCGGGCAGCTGGATGAAAGGGTGAATCCATGTCTCTACAGGTTGGTCCTCCCATCCAGTGTTTGGGCTCCTAGAAGCCACTTTTTGCAAAAGCATCTCCTCCCTTTGTGGTTTTAAGATGGCGACAGCAGTCTTTCACCTTACTCAGAGTGGGAAATGCCTTTGGAAAGATGGGAAAGATGGAGAGATAGAAAGATTTCATAGCTCAAATGAGATTCCCAGTATCAAGTTTCATTGCCTGTGTCTGGCCTCCGCTGGCTAACATCTGCACCATCAGCAGATCTGTGCTACCTGGAAAGCCCAGTGATTACTGTCTATGCCCAAGTCACTTGCCACCCTTGTAACTCAGGATGGAGCCAATACCATCAGGGCCCCTTGGGAAGGCAGTGTGGGACCTGGCGGTCTCCAGTGACTGATACCAGAAGAAGGGCCAGTGCATGGAGAATGAAGATGCTGCTCCTCAGCCTCTTCTCAACCCTGCTTGTACACAAAAGAATCTTGTGGAAACATCATAGACCTAAGAAGGCAACGTGTCCAAAACTGGGGTGGTAGAGTAACAAACAAAACTAAGACGTACTTTTCTGACCATTGCATTTGGAGGGGATGGATAGCTCCCCACACACTCACCATTTATTAAGCATGTGGACGGGAAATGCAGTGCAACCAGCCCAGGACTCCCTCAATCTCCACCTCATTTAAGGCTTTACTTTTCAGCTCTTGTCACATTGGCCCACTTAGGGCAGGGTAACTCTATAAGGCAATTACAAAGATAGTATTTAATTAGTTTTGGTTGTGAATCAAGGTATTTGCTGCAAACCTGGCTAGCAATGCTGATGGACATTAATGACTGAAACCCTGTGATTAAAACATCTGTCACTGTCAAGCAGGGTCGATGCCGGGTGGGGATTGGCTCATCCGTGGGAATGCAGTGAAGGCCAGGAAAGCCAAATTACCCAAACGTAATGTTCCCCTAATCATTAGGGGATGGGACTGACAGTGATGGGTCGCAAACACGCGCCGATGAACGGTAATGAAGTCACTACCAGATCAGTTCAGCATAGGTTTTTCGGGCTAATTAGGTAGACAAAAATGTTAATTTAATCAAAGAAACATGTATTCATTAAAGGTGTGTAAGAGAGCTGGAGGAGAAAATTGGCTTAGTCATTGAGGAGGTAAAATTATAGCTGCCACGGAAGTCATCTTGGCTTCGCAAAATCATCCCTCAATTTACTGCATGGGTTAGAAAACAGGCTGGGTAGGCAATGGCGTGTCACGTGGTCTTTTTCTGCAGCTCCAATTCCTGTAGAGAGAGACTCTGCAGAGTCATGTAGTATAAAAAGCAACTGCTTATCTCATTTCATCCCTAGGGGATTAATTAATTCCTCTAGAAATGCGCTGCTTTGATTCAGAGAATGTCAGAAGAGGAACAGTTCTCAGACTTACCTTATTCATGCCATTCTTTTTATAAGAAGACAAATGAGGCACAGACAGGTTATGCCACTTGTGCAGGTCACACAGCATAGCGCATTCTCATTTCTGCCTTCGGCACATGACTCCCATGTCATTAATGAAATGTAACTTGTGAATTAAGTATTGCAAAGGGGATTTCCCCCTATTGTCATTAAGGCTGAGAATATCCTCAGACTTTTCTTACATAGAGACACAGATCACTAAAGATTATGATCCAGCCATACTTGTAATCATGAAGAAAATGAAAAATCTGTATAATAGACAAAGAGAATTTCATGGTTTATTTTGAGCCTGGGATGATACATGTGAAAGACTAGAAGCAACAAGTCTATTTAGATATCAGCTCTTGCTATGCCAAGTACTAAAATTATTTTCTGTATGTTCTGTTGAATATCTCCTTGGCAAGGGATGTAGAGACATGGAGTTTCTTTAATTCTGTAGCTTCTTGCCAGCAAATGTCACCAGAGTTCAAGTATGCTAATGTCTGTGAGTTATTGACCACTTGATATATTAATTTATTTTTATCCCCCCATTTATTAATCCTACCAATATTTTATTTTTATAGATCTATTTATTTATTCTTGCATAGAGGAATTTGGGTGTAGGCCAGAGGTGCAGGAGGTGAGAGGATTCAATAGAGACAGAGTGGGGAGCAGAACTGGTGGATATACTGAAATATACTGCTGAGGGGAGAAGCTGGTGAGACAGGAGAGGTCTGCTATGTCATGTGGGTTAGTTCCCTGTCCGGGGATTGAACTCAGGCCATTCTGGTGATAGCTCTGAGACTTAACCTCTGCACCATCAGGGAGGCCCCTAAAAATACTTCTGAAGAGGAGCTTAAGGTAGGGGAACTTATTCAATTTAGGCCTTTGGAGAACGATCTGGCTTGGCAGGATGCCTCTTGACTCCAAGTGTTTGTCTAAGCTATTTTCTGTACACAATAATTGCTTTTCATCCTCTTCTTGAGCTGGTGACCATCTGTACATCTTTCAGTACTTGTTTGACTGTTCTTTCCTCTCAGGAACCATTCCTTGCCTCCACACCAAGTAGGGAGCCTGGGGTCGTCAGCCTACACCTACCAAGTCTGTCCTTGCTCAGATTGGAAGTAGCTGGCTTAGCTACCTGCCCCTCTCACTGGACCACGCTTCCTCAAAAGATGGTGCAGGCACAGCCCACAACCCAATGGTCTAAGTTGTGGAATACAGGCTACCAGAAGGGCAGGGTGTGGGAGGGGGGGAGCAGAAGGCGGAGGGTCCCAATGGACTATGGGTGTTTAGGAAGTGTGTGAGGTGACATACATCTGAAGAGCTGTGAGCCAGTACCCCTAAGTGTTGTAAACCAACAACAGTAAAAATAATTCAATTTAATTTTTTTAAATTCAATTGTGTTGGTTATTCCCCAGACTTAATCAGGGGGGAAGGAAGTATAAAGTAAATTTTACAAATTTCCTAGGTGCTTCTTATACACTCTGAGGTCTGAAAATATCCTGCTATCTTTCCAGCTCTCTGAAGAATAGACACACAAATGAAGTAGTGCATTTGTTGACTGAGTTAATGCTTGAATAAATGAATTCTGTTCTTAAGAAATCAGTAATAAGATCATAAGAACATGACTTTAATGTATAGCATTGCCTGTACAGGATCTCATTTCTTACCTGAGATGCTGCAGAAGCTTACGAGTAATCAAATTGGAAAGTTAGAGTTGTGCAGGAGCCTCTCATTTACCACTGTAGCTGAGACGCAGGGTGGGGGTGCAGAAGCTTGTCCACGTCCCAGTACTCACACAGAACCTCTGCATTCAGATGAGGCTGTGGCCCTTCCTGTTACCTAGAACCCCACCTCCTGGTTCACCTAGCTATTCTTGCTGTCACCCCTTCCAAGGAAAGGTCCAAGCTCTCTCCCATTTTATAAAGACAAAAATAAATCCAACTCTTGGTAGTTCCCAGATAATCAGTCCCCTGGAGACCATTCCTTAGCACTGAACAGTCCAGTACATGGAGTTTCTCATCAGAATGTTAGGGTCCTGATGAGTTGTCCCATACAGCAGAGAAGTCCAGCCTCATGTAATTGGAGCTCCTCCTGGCTGAGAAGAGGTTAATACAGTCCCCTGTCCTGAATTTTATTCATCCATTCAGGCATTACCCTTGGTGCTGTAGTGGAACTTCAAACATGTCACATTTAATAAACTGTTAAAAACTGGCTCCAGGGCCTCCCCTGGTAGCACAGTGGTTGAACACTGGGCTGTGAAGCTGCCTGCAGCCTCTGCAGTGCCAGTTTGATCCCGGGCCACTGGTGAGGGTCCCACATGGCGCGACAGACCTCTCCTGTCGCGTCCGCTGCTCCCCTCAGCAGTGTATTTCGTCAGTCTGCCTGTTCTGTTTCCCGCTCTGGCTCTGGTGAATTCTCTTACCCTCCCACGCTTCTGACTGTCCCCAGTGCTTGTATAAATAAATAAATAAATCTTTGGGGGAAAAAAAACCCAAAAACTGGCTCCTGGGCCTCCCTGGAGGTGCAGGCGATTGAATACAGTGTTGTGGAGCTTTCTGCAGCCTTTGCAGCGCGGGTTTGATCCTGGCTGGCCGGCCAGGGAGATACCAACATGGCACGGCAGATCTTTCCTGTCTCGCCCTCTGTTCCCCTCAGCAGTATATTTTGGTTGTCTGCCTGTTCTGTTGCCTGCTCTGTCTCTGGTGAATCCTCTCACCCTCCTACACATCTGGCCTGTGTGAATGAATGAATGAATCTTTAAAAAAAACAAACTGGCTCCATCCTGGAAAGTAAAACTCATGGAATGTTGGGCTTGATGTCTTCCTAACATGCATTTTCAATAGTTATTTTATACATTATTTACATAATGCATTTTATATTAAAAGTTTATTTAAAATATTATTGTAGTCCTCCCTGGTGGCGTGGGGGGTTGGGCACCACACTATGAAGTGGTCCGCAGCCTCTGCAGCTCGAGTTTGATCTCCGGCCGGCCAGGGAGAAACCACATGGTGAAGCAGACCTCTCCTGACTCGCCTGCTGCTCCCCTCAGCAGTGTATTTCGATCAGTCTGCCTGTTCTGTTCCCCACTCTGTCTCTGATGGATCCTCTCTTCCCTCCGCATCTCTGTCCTGTGCTCTAGCTCTTGTATGCATAGATGGATGAATCAAAAAAAAAAATACTAATTGCAGATACCATCCTTACACCCTATAAGTCCTTTTATAGACTCAGTGACTTGGATCATGTTTTGAAATAAAACTCCCTAATTGTTTTAGTGGGATCCTGTGATCCTCCCATTATACCCCAAAGGAGAGTCTTCATAATCATTTTAAAGAAATGTTTGTGGTCTAACATAGATGAGAATAAATAAGGTACCCATCCTAATGGCATCTTAGTTCTTCTGCAGTTTTATCTCTGACCAAACAGGTTTGATATGTCTTCTCTGTTAATATCTTGCCTAGAGCTATTGGGTTATTTTTAAGGAATGACAGATGGCACAAAGGTTGCTGAGAGTGAAATTAAAGTTTCCTTGTATGTCTGGCAAATTTTATAGTATTTAAAGATTGTCCTATTGCTGTGATTAAACAATACCAACATTAGCATCTAAATTTTATGTATTTTTTGAGAAAACCAAGTCCTTGTAACAGATGGAATGGATTGATATTTATTTAGCAATAAAAGGGGATCCCAATATGATGGCTAGATGTTTAACTCTGGACCAGAGAAGAAATAGCTGCTAGTGAATTTTTAAGATGTGGTATATATATCGATACATATCGATAGATATGTATCAATATGAATGTATGTGTACACATACATATGTCCATGCATGCACTGTCTATGTATTACATTGTGTACAAAGCACACATCCATGTGTATGTATGTGTACAGCTATGTATGTGTGTGCATGTATATTTCTCTTGTATGGGCATATGTATACATGTATGTGTATAAGTGTGTGCATGTATGTATTGTGTGCTTTTATAGATAGATAGATAGATATGCATTTTAATTTTGTAAATGACAGTTTTGCAATCAGCACTTTGACCCCATTAGAAAGGGATATTTGATGAGCCCTCCAAATCATTGCAGCTGCCCATTTACTGGGTTTGGAGCAGAACATCTAGGAGAATTCCCAGTTGCCTAAAGATAATGGCATGTAAAGGGACTGAAGGCTTTTGTCTGAGTGTGCAGCCAAGGCAATGCATTGGGAGGCTGGATTTGTAGGCTGGAAGTGGCACCTTGCTTGATTGAGAGTTGAAGGATCTCCACAAGGGTTCTGAATTAGAAGAGCATATTTGTCAGATTTAGGGACAGTAGGAAATTGAGCATTTTTAGAAACCATAACTGAGTTAATGTAGTGTTCAGGACAAGCTGTGAGTTGGCCTCTCAAAGGAGGCTTTTTGGAATAACCTGCTGCAGGAATTACCCCCTCCTTCCCTGCGGTTCTCACCATATGCTCTAGCTTCACTGGCATCTCCACAGCCTAAGGACCCATTATCTGTGAGGTGGACTTTGGCTCCATTTTCTATGTTTTCAGGTGGGCAATTTACATCAAGGGAGGGAGGTTGAAGGGAAGTTAATATGGAAAGATCTCTTTCAAAAAATGATTTCAATGCACAGTAGCATGGAGTCTGTAGCAAAATAATAGAAAGGCAGGTTTACCCCAACTCTCTCCTCTCCCCCAGAAGCTCTCCACCACTACCCCAGCCCTGCTGAGTTCTCCAAGTTCCATCCATGAGGCGGTCATGGGACCTTCACTGCATTTTTTGGCAAGTCATCATTTTATACCCTCCCTCTCCTTTCTCCTTCTCTTTTCTCTTGGGGAGCCCTCACCAATTTGTGTTCTACTTTTTCCATTTTAAAACATCTCTTGTACCCCTTATGTCACCAAGTATAACAATGCCAGCCAAGCAGACAAATGGGAATCATCACTGTCACAGCAATCATGCCAACAATATCAGCTCTCAGTGACCAAGTCCACTGTAGGAGGCAGGCACTGCTGAAGCTTTTCTGGAATTGATTCTTTAACTTAATCTTCAATGAAGAGGCCTGGAAGATCAGATTTGTTAAGGAATTTGTCCAAGTCACATTAAAATCTCAACCAAACAATCTGTGTCCATGGTCCCTACTATCAGCCATGGGGCTCCCCACCCTCAGGAGGTGAAAAGGAAGAACAGCAGCAGCTGACCTGCATGAAAAGTTGCAACACTCTTCCAAGTACCTTGAGATTGAAGTTCATGTTATACAGCAGCCCAGTGAGGTCAGTTCTCTTTGAGGAAACTCATGTTCAGAGAGGTGATGAGTTGCCCCTGTCTTATAGCCAGGGAACAGCTGTGCACATGTGCCCTTAACCAGGCAAAGACTTTTCATTTGGTAACTCTAGACTTGATATCTTGAGGTATTACCAAAGTCTTTACACAGTGACTGTCCCATCAGCCATGTCAGAGTCCCAGTCCGTCCGCATTCTCACTAACCCTCCTTATTCAGACACTGGATAGCCACCTGAGTGCTAAATAAAGTTTATTTCCTGGAAGATTCTTCCTTGGGGAAACTAGCCCTTTTCTCAAGAGAAGTGGGTGGTTCCTGGCTTGCTTTCTGTATGTGGGACAGTATTTCAGAATCCTTTCTTCACTCATTCCCCTCTTGGGAGTCTCTTAGGACTTTTTTTTTTTTTTTTTAATAACCATCTCCCTCACTGTGCCATGTGAATACCATAGTTACACACAGGTACACATTTGCTTTATGTTTGTGTCTGTATTATGTGTGTACCTTTGCTTCATGCATGAAATGAACCAGAAACTTTAACCACCAAGAACAGATTCCCATCTTGTGGGGCTAATAGATACTACATCCCCAATGAGCCTGCATGTGTGAGTTTCTCTAGTCCCTGCTTTTTAGCTGTTTGGCATGAACTGTTGAAAAGCTTTGCATAGTAAGATTTTGATTAAAATAAGAGCTCACTGTGCAGGATGCTGCACTTAATTAGCCAGGAATCCTGTATATTTGTATCCTTACTGGAGATCTTGCCTGGTTATACAGACTGCACTAAACAAATACATAAACACATAAACAAACAAACCTGGAAATGATTAAGATTTGCCTCTTATACCTTCTGATCAATCTTTTGGGGCCTAGAATACATAGGAGATCCATCCTAAGAAGTGATCTGTTGTTTTTTCTATAAATAGAGATATTCAATGGGCCTCCCCGATGGCGCAGCTGTTGAGTGCTGGGTTGTGAGGCTGCCCGCCGCCTCTGCGGTGATGGTTCGATCCCTCGCTGCTCCCCTGCCACCGGAGGAGGGTCCCACATGGTGTGCAGACCTCTCCTGCCGCCCGCTGCTCCCCTCGGCAGGGTACTTCGGTCCTTCTGCCTGCTCTGCTCCCCGCTCTGGCTCTGGTGAATTCTCTCACCCTCCTGTGCTTCTGACTATACCCAGTGCTTGTATAAACAAAACAAACAAACAAACAAACAAATAAATAAATAACATGCCTCTATTAAAGAAAAAATAGAGATATTCAAATAACCTAAAAGGAAGTCCTGAAAAGTAAACAATTCATGCAAAGATGTGATATAGCCACATAATGGAACACTACTCAGCTATAAAATAAAAAAGATGAACTCTTACCATTTGCAACAAACATCATCAGTGAACCTGAAGGGGAATGATGCTCAGGGAAATAAGTCAGAAGGAGACGGACAAATGCCTGATGATTTCACTCGTATGTGGAATATAGAATAACAAAACCAAGAAAAAGACAAACCTAAACCAAACAAGTCCTAGTGATATGACTGCAGAATGAGGGGAAAGGGAGAGGAGAGGGGACCTACATGGGGGTGGCACCAGTGGTCTGTGGTAAAGGACTGTGGGTGCTTTGGTGATGGGTGGGGTGTGGTCGCCAACCTCAGAAGAGGTGTAAACTTAATCCCCTAAATCTTATGCAGCATTGTAAACCGATGTTACCTCAATAACAATTTTTAAATGAACAATTCAGTGGCATTTAGTATATTTAAAATGGGCAAATGCCATCTCTATGTAATTCCAAAACATTCTCATCACCCTAAAAAGGAAAGCCCACACCCACTAGTCACTCCTTATTCCTCCATCCCCTGGTAACCACCAATGCACCTACCTCTATTTCTGAATTTACCTTTCTCAGTGGAATTCTGTAATATGTACCCTCTTGTATCTGTTACAGTGCCCTTGTTGTAACATGTGTCAGCACTTCATTTCTTTTTATAGCTGGAAAACATCCCTTCTCATGGCTAATGGCATCTTTTGTTTATTTATAAGTTGATGGACAAGTGGATTTTTTCCACCTTTTGGCTATTAGGAATAATGCTGCTATGAATGATTTGTTTGTTTGTTTTTTCTTGAGTGGGCAGATGTTTTCAGTTCTCTTAAGTATAGAGCAGATTGTTTAATCATAGTGTAACTCTAGGTTTGACATCTTAAGTTACTGCCAAAGTCTGTTGCACAGTGGCTGTGCCAATTTGCATTCCCACCAGCCATGCCAAAGGGTTCCAATTTCTCCACATTTTCACCAACATCCATTATTCATCTTATATTATTGCTTTCCATGAGTGAGTGGTGCTATCTCATTGTGGTTTTGATTTGCACATCCCAAATTCTAATGTCAAAGATTGTTTTGCATGTGGGTTCACCATTGGATATATCTTCTTGGGAAGGAAATCTTTTCAAATACTTTCCTCACCCCAACCCTTTTGAAAAATCAGATTGCCCTTCTACTCCTATGTTGTAAGAGTCCTTGCTGTACTCTGGACTTGTGATGTGCCAGTACTCCCTCCCACCCTCTGAACAGTCTTTCACTCTGTTGAAGGTATCCTTGAAGCACAGTGATGTGAATTTGGCAAGTGCAGTTCATGGATTCTATTTTTCTTTTGTTGTTTGTGCTTTTGGCATAACATCTAAGATCCATCAGTATTTTAATGGGCTTCTTGCAGCTGTGAAACATATCCTAAAAAAATTGTGGGCCTCCCCTGGTGGCGCAGTGGTTGAGTGCCGAGCTGCGAAGCTGCCCGCAGCCTCTGCAGCACCAGTTTGATCCCCGGCCACTGGGAAGGGTCCCACATGGCACGCACACTTCTCTGGCCTCTCCCGCTGCACCCCTCAGTAGTGTACTTTGTCAGTCTTCCTGTTCTGTTCCCCACGCTGGCTCTGGTGAATTCTCTCACTCTCCCGCACTTCTGACTGTCCCTTGCCCACGTGCTTGTAGAAATAAATAAATAAATCTTAAAAAAAATAAATAAATTATAAAATTGAAACTTTCTTCCTGTGACTTCACCCCTACCATAGGATGGGTCTAGACTGGTTTGTGGGAGCAGCCTTGCAGCACCATCCTTCACATTTCACATCACTGAATACCTCTGAACATAGAAAAACACTGAGCAGCACAAGATGAACATGTAACAAGTGGGGCACGCTTGTCATAGGCACAGCTTCAGAGGCAAACAAACCTGAGTGTGTATCCATCACTTACTTGCTAACTGTGTGTCCTTGAGCAAGTTAAAGAACCTCTCTTAGTTTCCTTCTTCTGTAAAGGGAAAATGATACAATGTTCCTTTAGGAGGACATTTTGTCAATAGCTCAATACAGCTTGTCATCCATAGTGTGTGCTTGACAAATGTGACAGCTATTTTATTAATTATTACTTTATTCTTTACTCATCAGAACTTAGGGCACCCCATTGAAATGCATGCTTATTCCCACATGCAGCAGTTCTGGGCAACAGTTCTACATTTTGAGTGTGACTCCTGGAAATATGATTGCACAGATAAACCTCCTGTATTTGCTAGCAAGCGTGGCTGTGTCTTTCCCTGTGGGTTTTGATAATGAGAGGCCTATTGGTCACCTGTGTGAGTGCAGGGAAAGTTCCCCTGGAAATGTGTAGAATTCAGCCAAGGCTGTTTCCTGACCTCTGCTCCCTGCAATTGATGAGTAGGACATTATCACGCCTTAGGGTTTAATTCTGTGCTCTCTCTGTAAGCTGCTAATACGTAAATTTTTGCGCAGTCACCCAAGTGAGAAATGGCTGATTTGGATGGAAGGAGAGGCGTGTGTCTGTGCACTGTCACAAGGCCACTCACCTAACTTGGAGACGAGCTCCTTCTCCAGGTGGGTGAGCTCCTTCTCCAGGTGGGGAGCAGCAGGTTGTGTGTGAGAGCTGGTAGCTTCTAAATCCAGCAGTCCTCCTGGGTCCCCAATAATGGTGCACTTTCTTGGTGGCAGGAATAGTTTTACAGAGTTCAGCAGGAAGGAATAAAATTGATTGAGCTCAGAATGTGGCAACAGGATTGTTTTTTGGGGAGAACAGTGATTGAGTGATTCTTCTAAGAAAGCATGCTTTGTTGTTCTGTATTCTCTGAGCTAATGAAATACAATCAGATCAACGAAGTGTATTCTGCAGATGAGACTGAGACTTAAAGGAAGCAAGGACTTAAAAGCCAGTCTTAACCCTAAGAGTCTGCCTACCAGAGTGGAGTGCATTAGGGTGGAATGTACCGCCCAGTTTGCAACCTCAGTTCCCTACCTCTGCACCTTTCAAATGTCCCCACACATCTGGAAGTCAGTTTTCTTAACTCTACATTGGGTTAATTGGAGTGAAAAATTATTTTGTTCATTGTTACATCATTTCATTTATTTCTTTTTTTTTACTCAACTTTTGTTTTTAATTTTATGTATTTTTTACATCATTTTTCATTTTTGCACAATGTATGCATTTTCATCTTGTTTATAGTCCTCATACAATTCCCACCCCCCTTGTTTTGATCCTACTCCCTTCTCCGCTCCCCCTGTAGTGTGTCTCTGGTTTATAGTTGCTTGTTGATTTTGATTTTTACTTTATCATAATTAGTCTTTTTTTCTGGTCCCTTATTTAGGTTTTCTAAATTCCTGCTATGAGTGAGACCATCCGGTATTTTTCTTTTTCTTCTGGCTTATATTGCTGAGCATGATCCCTTCCAGCTCCATCCATGTTGCTGCAAATTACATGAGTTTATCTTTTTTGATCAAAAAAAAATTCAAAAACATCATTTCATATTTCATTGGCAACAAGGCTCTTTATGGAAGCGCAGGATAAAACTCAAAGGTACAAGAATATATTTCAAGCCCCAGTATAGATGCAGTTTCTCTTTCCAAGAGATGGTATGAGAATTTCCTTCAGTTATTCAGGTGTCTTTGTAACTATCATTTGTAATTTGGCTTCATAAGCCCTTATTCCCCAATTGTTGATCTCGGGAAAACCCCTTCACCTTCAGCTATAACTGCTCTGAATTGTATTCCTTCTTTAAGTTAATAATCATCTTCCTCACTTATCAGGTACCATGCAGAGCATGGAGATGTGATAGAGAATAGGACAGAGAATGTCCCTGCCCTTATGAGGCTTATGTTATAACAGGATAGATTAAAAAGGAAAAAGAGAAAAGGATCTCAGATTGTAGTTGACATTTTTGAAGGGATTGGTAGTAGGGATGGAGCCAAAGAGTGAGAAGTTCTATTTTACAGAGGATGTATATTTTCATGCCTGTTGCCCTCTCTTCTGCCTTCTTGCGCTCTGTTTGCTTTTAATATATGCCCACATTTAAAATGAATATTGCAAAGAACAAGAGCAATTTCACAGACCCTTGGGAGAATGCCTGGCTAAATTCTGGGTGGGAATGGATGGCTATTCCCATGGCCACAGCAGTGCACAATGCAGGTGGGGTGTCACTGCATGAGCCTCTCTCCCCATTATCGGGGACTAAGTGTTAGAAGATTGTGCTGATTAAAAGCTGAACTTGTGGTCATCTCTTTGCAGTTTGGTTTGCGGGCTTGTATTTTTCCCATCATGGGCCCTGCTGATTGGGTATGAATAACACTCTCGCGCACGTAAAGACCTCAGGACTAGGAAACCATTCCAGTCGGCAGCACTAACACACCACATCACTGAGAGTTGCTCAACTCCTCTGGGCTTCACTTCTGCAGGATAAATGCAAGGGGTGATTTGACTGCTATGCCTTTTAGATTCCATCCCCTGTGCCAGAGTGGAATGGACCACCAAGGCTGGGGCCATGTGATTGGTGGATTCCATTGGCCTTGGCCAAAGCAAGTGAAAGGGCAGCCACCCTAACTGAAAGATAAGCCACAATTAGGTCATCTTTGCAGGTTCTTAGCTGCAAAAATCTCATCATTCTAATCAAAGATCTCCATTCATTGAGATTTCTACATATTAAACATTAGACTGACAAAATAGGTAAACGTGCTTATTTTGAATGTCCCTCCAGGTTTACAAGTCTCTCTTTTTCTTTCTTCCTTTCCCCCTCCCTCTCTCCCCTCCCCCATTTTTCCTTCCAGCTGCCAACTACTCATCTCTAAAGGAATGACTCTGTCAGGCCTGTATAGCCCCTCAAGAGTCCAGGAACCCTGCTTAGAAAATAGCATTTCTATCCTTTGGGATAAACAGACAGACACTGGTGAAATGCTGAGCTTAGAAGCTGGTGAGGTTTCCAGATGGGCTCTGACACTGGAGACAGTTTGCTCTTTCAAAGCTGGGCCTCCAGCAAAGCTGCTGAAGGAATGCAGCTGGGCCCCTGTGCTCAGAGGTGGGCTTTCTTCTGAGAGGTGATTTAGTTGAAAAGGTTGCCAGTCCTGAGCCTGGGAATCTCCCTGTGCCGCCTCCTCTGGCACCCCCTCTTCCAGACTTGTCTGCCACCCAAACAAATGCTCCTATCAGAACAGGGAGACAGTCTTCCTCTTTAGCTGTCAGAAATCAGGCTCCTTTCTAGGGAGACTGTGGTTAATTTCATTATAGTATATAATGGATGAAGAGCACTTTGTGCAAAAATGTATCTATCCACTGTAATTACATCAACATTTTTAAGTTTAAAAAAGTGTCACAGAAAGAACTCATTTTGCATCTCCATCCAAGAATGCTCCGTGTGTTTTTACAAGAGGATAATAAAGACATAAATGGGATAGATGGGGCTAAGTAGTTTTACAGATGGTGGTTGCATATTAAAGATTAAATTGCTGTCTATAAATAAAACCACTTTTACAGTAACTAGGTTACTGCTTTATCTTAATTTAGGTGTAATTGAGAGCATTAGTGTTCTTCATAATGGGCCAGTGAAATGCGCCTGCAGACTGTAAACAGGACTCCATGGAACACAAACTGATGGTTCGCCTTTGCTGCTGAGAGCCTCCACGCAAAGGTTACCCTAGAAACTGTGCTGGTTTCCATCCCTTGTCTGTGATGCCGCCAAACCTGAGGGTTTTAGATGGATCTTCTGGGGCTCCATCAAGAGGTGGCAGAGAGCTCAATTTTGATTGTGTTAGAGGGCGTGTGTGTATCACACACTAAAGTGTTTTAGTTTCCAGTGTTGACTTTTTCTTAGGTATTTTGATCAAAATGACTATATTCAGCCCAAGCCATAGACATATAGAACTTGACCTTCCATCTTGCAGGTGAAATGAGAGCATTAATGTCAGAATGGTTCTATGATAGACTTTTTCTTGAAGTGTATTTATTTGCTGTAAGGATGAGACAAAATGTAGAATGATGACAAAAGTCATCACCTTTCAGATAGGCAGGGGGGAGGAAAAATCAAATTGCTCACCTTTGTGGTCCCTGCCATCTAATGGGCGTAATTATAGCCCTGTAATGATAACCCTGTGGAAGAAGTCGGATGCCCTGGTTTTAACTCTCCTCTGCCATCCACTGCCTCTGACCTTGGATACATCCCTTGACCTCTTGTGCTGTGGTTTCATACTCTGCCACTGGATCGATCACACAGGACTACTCTGAGCTCTAGATGCACGTCTGCATGCTCATCCGTGGTGATACCTTGAAGAGGCCCGCCTGCATACACATTCTCCTTTTACCATCACACGTTCTTGAGGCAGTTTGAGTCTTTAATTCTTTAGCCAGCTTTTGGAGATGTATTATAGCTGGCTACTACATAGCATGCTAGTTGCTAGGGATGGAAAAATCATAAAAACACAGCCTCTGATTTCTAGAAACACTTATATACACGTAACTTCCCAAAAAGCAGTAGCCTCCTTATATCTATTTGCTTGGGGCTCTGCACAGGGTTGGTGCTGAACAAGAAACTTGCTCAGTGGGTGAGTTGGGTCACTGTTCACCAAGGGCCGAGCTGCACCCCCAGGAGACACAGGCACAGAAACTATGCCCCCAAAGCAAGATGGCCTCTGTGAAAATAAGGAAGATTTTTTACTGGGTGGCAAAAATCTGTGTCCTGTACAGACACAGAAAAAGTTAGATGTGTTGGGCCTCCCCGGTGGCGCAGCGGTTGAGCGCTGGGTTGCGAAACTGCCCGCGGCCTCTGCGGCGCCGGTTCGATCCCCGGCTGCTTCCCGGCCACCGGAGGAGGGTCACACATGGCGCGCAGACCTCTCCTGCCTCCCGCTGCTCCCCTCAGCAGTGTACTTCGGTCCTTCTGCCTGCTCTGCTCCCTGCTCTGGCTCTGGTGAATTCTCTCACCCTCCCGCGCTTCTGACTGTACCCAGTGCATGTATAAACAAACAAACAAACAAACAAAGAAAACATGCCTCTATAAAAAAAAAAAAGTTAGATGTGTTTGGAAAGGTGCCACAAGACAATATATGTCCTGAAGTCCCTGGTGTAAGAGACATGCAAGGTGGAAGCAGACATTATGAAGTGCGGAGGGCATGGGGAAAGATTTGGAGGCTGGGGAAAACTGAGACAGTGCTGTATGTATATATGTATGTATGTGTGTGTGTGTATATATATACATATATATATACACACACATTATTATTAAATTTATTTTTTACATCATTATTCATTTTTGTACAGTCTTAGATTTCTAACCTTAGTTGTATTATTCTAAGGCAAGAAAAAATGAAAAGGGCCAGCTTCAATATAGTAGAAGAAAACAGGAAAGATTTGATGGCCATATCCAGAATGATGCCCAGAACCCACAGGGGAAGCAGACAGATAGAGATCTAACTCTCAGCATGTGACAATGTCCCTTTGGAAAAGTCCCCAGAGAATTCACAACATGTTATTGGGACACCTCTAGAATTATAGAGATAAATAAATCAATCAAGTCAGTTACACTCCTACCACCATCAAATCTTTCCTTAAGATATAAGATGGGGTGATATAATTGAGGGTGTATCATCCCCATCCAGAAACAACCAGATACACCTGTCAGCATCTGACCATTTGGTATACACTGAAAGGGGTATTTCTGGATCACTCTATGTCGTGCAGTCTAACACAAGCGGCCAATTTGACGATCTACGAGCCCAGCAACATGACCAGGAATAATTCATACTTGTTGAATCCTCTCACCAAATTTTCTAGTCCTGCTGTGGTCATGTTGCTGTCACCAAAAATCATCTTTCTCCTGCAATTTTGGCATGCCTCACAGAATACAGATATGCTAATAGCCTGGATGTTATAAAAAAGAAATAATATTACTTTAAACTTTCAAAGTAATAATAATCACTACTTATTACTGACGCCTTACCACCTGTCAGGTTCAATGCCTTATTTTCATTATTGTATTTACTTTGTGTTATTACCCAGGAGGGATCAATACTGTTTTTCTAAGGCTTTTTTTAGAGCCGTTTTAGTTCACAGCAAAATTGAGCGGGGTATGCAGAGATCTACTATTGTCCCCACACACATACAGATCCCCCACTCTCACCTTGCCCCAGCACAGACAGGCATGTGTCACAGCTGACAGAGCTCTGCTGATTCATATGGCCCCCAAGTCTATAGTTTGCATTAGAGTTCATGCTTGATGGTGTCCATTGTGTGGGTTTGGACAAACATGTAATGATTTATCTCCATCATTATGGGCTCATGCAGAGTCATTTCACAGCCTTAACGCCCTCTGGGCTCCTGTTCATCCTCCCTGACTCCCAGCCCTGGCTACCACTGATCTTTGACTGTGTCCACAGACTGACCCGTCCCTGGATGTCACAGAGCTGGAATCATACCTAGGCTTTTCAGAGAGTTCTTTCACTGAGCAGTGTGCATTTGAGATGAACTCCATGACTTTTTGTGGCTTGATAACGCATTTCTTTCTATCACTGAGTAACATTCCCTTCTCTGGATGGACCACAGTTGATTTATTAACTCTTCTACTGAAGGGTTATATCTGGGTTGCTAACAAGTTTTGGTAGTGAGGGCTAAAGCTGTTGTAAACACCATGTGTGGGGTTTTATTTATTTATATGGGGGACATAAGTTTTCAACTCATAAATACCTTGAAGCTTCATTGCTGGGTGGTGAATTTAATAAAAAATTGCCAAACTCTCCTCCCAAGTAGCTGTTCCACTTTGCATTTACACCATCAGAAGAGAGTTTCTGTCACTACACATCTTGCCAGCATTTGAGTGACTATTGTTCCAGAACTGGGCCATTCAGATCGGTGTGAGGTAGTAACTCAGTGCTGAAATTTGCATTTCCTTGATAGCATAAGATGGGAGCCTCCTTTCATATGCTTATGTGCCATCTGTAGGTCTTCCTTGGTGTGTGCTAAGGGCTTTGGCACATTTTTAAACCAAGTTGGTTGTTTTCTTAGATACAGATCCTCCTGTTTTACAGGAGAAGAAAATGCAATTCATTTACAACTAAGATTAAACAATGTTGCTCAAGGCACTACCACTTTGCCAGCCCAGGAGGCAGAATTCAAACGCAGGTCTGTTTGAACTGAAGTGTGTACTTTGGAGGTCCTCCCTAGTTTACCTCAATAAAATCCCATCTGCGGCATCCTTGACTCTCACCCTTCTCTGTCTGAGGTCCTTAAGTATCTAGAATTCAGAACTGCCTGGCTCTAATTGTTCAGAAGTTGTGCAAACATCACCCTTGTGCCCTCTCCCCATGCCTCCCTCCATTTCCAGCTCTGTGCGTTGATAAAGCTCTGTACTAGACTTATTGTGTAAGACAATTGCAGTTTGCACCAAGTAACATGAGATCTCATTAATTAGAACATTATTGGGGATGAATTATATTGATTTTCTCACCTGAGCATGACATGGAAAGTAGTTATTTGAGTTCTTTATTAGCATGGTCTATGGGATGGTACTGAACAGTAGCAGGCTTGCCGTGGAACCTCTTTGGCAGTCCCATCTTTGCAGCATGAGCTGGATGAAATGCTCATAATAGCCTCATGTTTCCTGAAATTAATTTCCAGGGCAGTTCTGCAGTCACACAAACTTACAGCACTGGCAGTTGCCTGCTCTGATCAGGAAGGGCCTTGTTCAGAGGGACATGTGACATATGGAAGAAGATGTCTAGTCCTACCTAGTTTTTCTGTAAGAACCTTCCCGAAGCCCTCAACCCTCAGGTCCCTTATGTGTGGCTCAGTTGACTCTACCTGGGAATGTGCCCTTCAAAATCACTTTGGTCTGGTGGAGCAGGTTTCACTCTTAGAAAGGGCTGTGTGATCAGGTATGTGGATAAAGGTATATGAAGCTGGCTTCTCTGCTTCTCAGTGGCAAGCATATCTGCACTTGTCAGATGATTTGGACCATATAGGTTTCCACTGGACTGTAGTTTCATAAAGGCAGTATTATGTGTGAGAGTCCTCACCAGAGCATTTCCTATATCAAGTGGACTCCTGGCACATTCACATATGTTTGCAAACTGGGTGAATGAATGAGCCACTGAGTAGATAAAGAAATGAAGCAAGAGAGAAGGAAGTGACCTGAGAATCCTCCGAAAGGACAGACATAGGAAAATCAGAGTAAAAATGATACTTGACCAACTTCAGCATTTCTCCTAAACTGGGTCAGCTATAAACTTGGTGTCCAAGGCTGGGGTGTTGTAGATCCATTGCGATGGGTGGTTTTGTTCATTTTTAGGTAATGAAAGCCTGAAACAGTGTGTTGTCCAGCTGGAAGGAAGAGGAGGTCTTCTGGGATCAAGCTCCCTGCAAACATTCTCTACTCCTCACCCTCCACCCCAGGAGCAGCTCAGAGGCCCAGGAAGCCAGCTACTGTATTTGACATTGTTCTGTCTCTATCCTCTCAGAAAGTTTGGGTGGCCGGCTGTTTGGATTGCTAGAGATGGGAGCTGCCACCATGGCTGGAGCTTGGCTCTGTGATTGTCCAGAATGGTCCATTTTTCCCGCCCACAGTGCAGGGGGCAGTCAGGTACAGAGGCAAGAAACACACAAATGTTTTCATAGGCCCAGGCCTCTTGCATGGCTCATGGTGAGTGCATGACCTGGCTGGATGGGGAGAAAGGCAAAAGGTGGATTCAGAAAGAGACTTCTTCAACCTGTATTTAAAAGTCTTCCAACACTCAGTCTACATTTTCCCTGCAGAGGTAAATACTGTAAGCCCAAGAAAAAGGGCAGTATACAGTATACAGCTCCCTGAGAAGGCCATCAAAAGATGGCTTGGATCCACTTGCAATCCCCTGCAGAATGTTAGTATTCTAGATGAAGAGATAAGAGAAGGCAGGGGCCTTGAATTTTCATTACCATTTGAGGTGACATGGGGAAAAATCCCAGAACACTGGCATTTCTTTTCTTTTTTTTTTTGAAATATTTATTTATTTATGCATACAAGAACTGGGGTACTTGGGGCCTCCCCCGGTGGTGCAGGTGGTTGAGCACCACACTGTGAAGCTGTCCACAGCCTCTGTAGCGCTGGTTCGATCCCAGCCAGCTGGCGATGGTCCCACATGATGCTGCAGACCTCTCCTGTCGCGCCTGCTACTCCCCTCAGCAGTATATTTCGTCAGTCTGCCTGTTCTGTTCCCTGCTCCGTCTCTGGTGAATCCTCTCACCCTCCCATGCATCTGGCCTGTACCCCAGTTCTTGTATAAAATAAATAAATCTTTAAAAAAAAGAACCGGGGTACAGGCCAGAGGTGTGGGGGTGAGAGGACTCACCAGAAATAGAGTGGGGAGCAGAACAGGAAGAATGACTGAAATACATTGCTGAGGGGAGCAGTGGGTGAGTCAGGAGAGGTCTGCTGTGCCATGTGGGTAGCTCCCTGGCTGGGGATCGAACTCATGCTACAGTGGCTGCGGATAGCTTCATAGGTTGTGTCTTAACCCCTTGTGCCACCAGGGAGGCCCCATGGCATTTATTTTTAAACCATATAATTTAAATATGTAGAATTCCAAATAATTTTAAAATGAAAACTAGGAAGAGTATTACCACGATCAAAGGTAGAAACAAATTACTGCTCTATATACAGGTATACCAATATATGCCTTTACTTAGCATTAGAAGGTACTTTCTTTTCATGTCATTAAGGTAATACAGATATATTATTGAACATTTTGAAAAACACAGGAGAAAAAATATTGCTTGAGGTAACATTGATTTACAATGTTGCATGTGATTAGAAGGATAGGCTCTTCCCCCTCGGGAGTTGTTACCACATCACAGCCCCCACCAAAATGCTCATAGTGCATTGTACTCTCTCCCCACATTGTTCTCTCCCCTTCCCTCCCTCTCTGGTAGCATCAGCTTTAAAATCAGATTTCTAGGGTACTGTTTTGCTTTGGTGTTATCTGATCCTTTGTTTTGTTTCTGTGATTTCCATTTATAAGGGCATCAGCTGGTATTTGTCTTTCTCCTTCTGACTTATTTTACTTAATATGGTCTCCTCCAGTTCCACCTGTGTTGTCACAAACGGCAAGAGTTCATCTTTTTTTTTTAATATACTTTGTTTCTATAGCTTGGCTCCTGTAAATAATGCTGCAGTGAACATAGGAGTGCACATATCCCTTTGAATTAGTGATTTTCTCTTCTTTGGGTAAATACCTAGGAGTGGAAGTTTACCCAGAATTCCATCATTCCTAAAATTTTTCTGTCTTTTCAGAGATAAACAAGCAGATTGGTGTAAAATTGGTGTAAGCTTCTTCCTCCCTCCCTCCTTCCCTCCCTCCCTCCCATCTACCCCCTCTTTTCCTCCCTTCTTCTCTTGTTATGTCTTTTTCTTATTGTTTCGTGTGATCTTACTCTTTTCCAACAGACTTTTTCAGCTAAGAATTGATGGGTTTGATTACCATATCATTTTAACACCATAGATGCTATAGGTCAAGGCTCAGAGAGGCATTTGACAAAGTCTCTTACTATAGGCTTGTGGACAAGATGGGGAAATGTGGCCTGGATGCAGGACAATTAGGTGAGTTCATAGCTGGCTGAACAGTTGTACCCAGAGGACCTTGATTTAATGCTTGGATGTCAACCCCAGGGGGTCCCAGTGTGGTATTTATACAAGTGTGTTACAGATATTATGCTCAGATAATACCCAGGAATAGAACTTGTTAAGAATTTTTTTTTTTTAAGATGTGCTGATCTGTCTGCTCCAAATACCAAAATCTTCAGAGCTGCTTTCAATCAAATTCCATTAGCCAGCAATGAAACGGTTTTCTAAGAACAGCATGATGCTGGTGAGCTTGGGATCACTGTGAACATAGTCACAGTTGAGATAGTTGTCCGATTGTCTTACTTTTTCTTCAACTGGTAGCATACTTTTTCTTCATCAAAAGGGGGATCTAAAGGGATGCCAAACTCAAGAGACATCACACTCAATGATGTCATTTATCTCTACCTCCTCTTTTCTTTCTCCCTTCTCTCTGCCTATGCGTTTTATGACTCACGTGATTCTGAATGTTTGGACAGGTAGGTATAAGGAAGATGAAAGATCGCAGTCTTAAGCGGAGACATTATAACCTGTTTTGCTATCCCAGTCATTCCAACTCCTTAAAATAAAGCTTCTGAAACTTTGATGTGCCTGTGAATCTCTTTGGAAGACTTCTTTAAAAGTAAAGTGTCTTAGTTTGAGAATCATTGGGCGAAATCAGTATGAAAAGATGTGCCAGCTATTCCCCATTGGGCTGTGTGCCCTGAGAGGGATTGCTGACTTCGCTGGGTCTTAGGATTTCTCTAGTGCAGTGGCCATAGGCTCTGTAGGAAGAAACTAAGAGCCTTTTGTGTAGCTATGATGGTCCTCTCTTTTCGCATTTCCCCCGAGGAGTGGCTGTGTTCTCAGTACCTGTTGGTAAATACTTACTAGCTCTTTGAGAAGTACTTGAGTTGTCAAAGTAAATATAATGCATACAACATCTCATCACTGCATTGAAAACCAGAACAGGCCAGTTAATACTTGACTAAACTTTTTTAAGTGAGCAATTTTTAAGGATTAATTGTTCAGTGTCTAGTGTGCACATACTCACATCCATGTCCACCCGCAGGCTAGCAGCACTTCCTTTTCATGTTCTCTGGGGGGATTTGAATTCACAAAGAGATGATTTTTAGCCTTAAAGGTTCCCTAATCATTTACAGGGAAGCCTTTTTCAGAGACACTGAGCCAGCCCCCAGACTATTGAAAAGTGTTTCTTTATTGCATATGGCACCATTATAATGCAACCAAAGGCCCCACTAATGGATTGATACCATCAATAAAGCCTCTTGTTTGGCTGAGGACTTTCCTTTCAAACCTGAGCTGAAGGTCAATTAGAACAATGATGGAAGGCAGTTAATTTCCTGTTTATAAATACAGACTGGGAAATGCAGCATTGATCACTGTTCTTCAAGGAGGGGGGGCAACTGCCCTCCACTGTGGGCATTTCAGGATGATGTAATTAACAAGGCCAGGGAACACCATGTTGCTGTATATATCAAGTGAGCAATGATTTATTGGACCAACACATTAGGTCTGTAAGTCTGAAATAGATGACATTGTAGACCTTGCCTTTTAAGAGTTTTTTTTTAAAAATGAGCCATCAAATCAAGACCTTGAAATATTAAAAGATTCAAGAATCATTATTATAATTGGGGATATGCAAGATGTTTTTAAGTTGAGAGAAGGGAAAGATCCTTTCGATAATTGGCATTGCAGTAGGATTCTAGAAAAATAGAATTGACTAGAAGTTGGCAGAATGGGAAAGGGAAGTGGTGTAGTCTCAATAATGCACACTAGGGGCAGAGAGGTCAGAAAGTGATGGCAGGGGGATCACACAGGGTGTACAGTAAGAAAGTTGTTGAATGAGAGAATGGGATTTGTAATCTATAAACTCATTCATTTCATAGCCTAAATGATTGATCTAAGGGACTGCTCAATCTAGGAGACCACACTCCAGATTTCCAAATTACAAGACATGTCACAACAATATGTCCTGCAGTGTGCACAAAGATGCTTTGTGTAAAGGAGTTCTGCAGCAAATTTATTGTTCTAACTCTGGGATAAATAAAGTTAAACAGATCACACTTGGGCTGTGTGCTTCTAAAATGCTTAAACAGACTGGTACGCCTGATCATTCTCTGGGAAATTTACAGAATAGCTAGCATTCCCCAAGATCATAGGGCCACAGAAATAAATGAATTAGGTATATTTGTGTGTTTACACACATATATATTGATACATGTCAGAGAGACAGAGACACGGGCAGATATAGCAATATGTACTTTATTTGTACAGGGTGACTTATCGAGAAAGTGTTTCCAGGGGAAACTTGGGAAGTGCTTACAGAACAGTTTTCTTCTGCTAGACTACTACTAAATCTGTGTGTAACTTTAAGTTTCATAGAACTTTCCCCTATGTCCAGATTTGTCACTTGTCATGACAGTTCTTCTCCTTCATAATGTCAGTTCTAACAAACTTATTTAAGTGTTAAAACACATGGCATAAGATGTATTGATATAAGATGTATTGATACAAGATGTACACTACCTTCTCAAAAACATAGTTTTTTTAATAGCAAAAAAGATGGTTTATCCATTGGATGTTCCTTGTCTTTCCTGGGTATATAACCAATAAATCTCAAAATAAGCATCTTAATCTCATAGGATTAATGTAATAGGATAGAATTCCCAGAAATTCTGAAAGAAAAGAGGAGAACTTTCTATTGCTATTAAATGAGAGGAAACTTCAATCTGACAACCAAGCAGATAAAATAAAACCATTTTAATTTTTGACTAAAGACAGCTATAACAAAATTCAATTTTCTTAGAGGAAAAAGTCTCCTCCCTACCAATAGCTTTTCATATATGAAACATTATTAATAATTCATTTTTGGTGTGGGTTTTCACTCTGCTTTTCTTGATCCTTTACCATCTCACATCTCAGGAAAGGCAGGGACTGTATTCTGAAGTTAATTTTCACAATCTCATTTCCCATAATGAAATATCAAATCTCTTTTATTGTAATATACTCACAGAGCAATAGCCTTTGGGTTCCACTCAAGAAGAAAGGAGGCCTACCTAGGACTCCCACACCTGCTCATTTGACCTTCTCTGGAAAATACCTTCTGTGATTGACTGAGTGCACTTCTTATTTCCTCTCTTCCTGAATAAATCGATTTGGCTTTGTCCTTCGAGCTCTATATTAAGTCAAAAAAAGTGTGGCGCCTCATTGTCCTTTAGGACCTTGAGCTGCCCACCTTTATCATTCTTACCAATGTTAGAGACCCAGGCCACAGGGAGCTCTGTGGGGAAGGAAGAAATGCTGCCTCTTATGAATAGCATCAGGCGAGGATTGTAAGTGGCCAAGTTCAATCATATAAAACCCAGTGGGAGAGAGAGACAGGGCAGGGGGAGGAATGGGAAGAGGGAAATTATCTAATATTTGGTGTTCCTTCCCCAGTTCAAATGAGACCTATGTCTTGGACCAGAAATCCACAGTCAAAATGCAATTAGAAGTGAAAGAAGCTGATTCTGGGGTTTTATACTTCCAAGTGCCTAGTTGCTGGCGTTAAGGGTCAATTTAACAAAATTTCAGATTTAATTTATTTTTTTAAAGATTTATTTATTTGTGCATACAAGAACTGGGGTATAGACCAGAGGTTTGGGGGTATGAGAGGTTTTATCAGAACAGGTGGACTGACTGAAATACACTGCTGAGGGGAGCAGCTGGCAAGGCAGGAGAGGTCTGCTGTGCCATGTGGGTTGCTCCCTGGCCGGCTGGGGATTGAACTCATGCTGCAGTGATTGTGGACAGCTTCAAGGTTGCGTCTTAACCCTTGCACCACCAGGGAAGCTTTTCAGATTTAATTTAGACTGCATGTGTGTTTTATGCTCACCTTATCTGCTCACTTCTGAGACCCATCCATAGGTAAGATGCTACTCTACTGAAATTCATAGGGTTACTTAATTTTAAAACTGAAGGGAATCAAAGAGATGGTTTAGTTTAACTATCCTTTTTCACTTTTGGGAAAATCAAGAACCAAAGAGAGGAAATGAGTTAACAAGTTTACTTGTGGGGTCTTTTCCACTGTGTTTAGAAATCTTATAACTAATCTTGTTAGAATTTCATATAAAGGAAGATTAAATGGACTTTGAATGGCTGGGAATAGAGATGGCAGCAGAAAAAGTAGTGAGAAAAGTAGTGAGAAAAGTAGTAGGCATTTTTTTTCTTTCTTTTCACAGTAATTTTCCCAAAGGACAGAAGACTGTAATGCATTTTATTTATTTATTTATGCATACAAGAACTGGGGTACAGGCCAAAGATATGGTAGGGTGAGAAGATTCACCAGAGACAGAGTGGGGAATAGAACAGGCAGACTGACTGAAATATACTCCTGAGGAGAGCAGCGGGCGAGACAGGAAAGGTCTGCTTTGCCATGTGGGTTGCTCCCTGCCCAAGTGGGGAGAGGCTGCAGATTGCTTCATAGTGTGGTACTTAACCCCTGTGCCACCAGGGAGGCCCCCATAATGTAATTTTTAAGACTAGAAGCTCATGCAGAATTGTAAAGAAGAGAAATATGGTCAATGTGAATTCTGATTAATTATATTCAGATTCATCAAGAGCTTGTTATTTTTGAGAAAAGTTGCTTTGAATTAAGCCCATCTCTCTTCTTTTGAATGTGTTGCTATTTCTGGAAAGTGTGTACCCTAACACATTGCTTACTGATAGGGTCCCATTTTTAGCAATGCATCATAAGATGGACCCCTCATTCTGTCAACATCATAGAATGTAATCACACAGTCCTTCACGGTAGAGCCTGCTCCACACCCAGGCTGTGTGGCACAGCCTAAGGGACTTTGGGACACCACCATCTATGGGTCTGTCATTGACTGAAATGTGACAAAGCCATTCATGATTAAAGTGACAATCTTTGGAAGATAGTAACCAACATAGGGAAACATCAGCATAAAATGTATACTAACAGCAGCAAAGAAAAAGTTGATTTTTCCCCAAAAGCCCTCTTTAAGGGGAAGATAAACCATTCTTGTTTCTTGAGTAAGAGATGAATTTGTAATAAGGCTCTGTGGTAATTAGAATTTGAGGCACATTTTTTTTTTACCTGCATTGTTTGCTATTTTGGGTGAATTTGCATAGAGATGAGGTTTGCACTAAGGTCAGAGGGAACAAGGAAGAAATGAGTAATCTTTGTTTTCCTAATCCCAAAGATCAAAGCATATGTCCTTACATGAGCCATTGAACTTGCCTCTGTTTTACTTTGTCTGTTTTCATTAACAGTATGAAAAACTTCCTGATGATGATGGTGGTAGGAAATTGTCGCTATGTTTAATATGTGACAGGTACAATGCAATGTACTTTATATACACTCTCTTATTTATTTTTAAAGATTTATTTTTATTTTTTTATGCATACAAGAACTGGGGTGTAGGCCAGAGGTGCAAGAGGTAAGAGGATTCATCAGAGACAGGGTGGAGAGCAGAACAGGCGGATCTACTGAAATACACTGCTGAGAGGGGAGAGTGGGCCAGAGAGGAGAGGTCTGCTGCGCCATGTGGGTATTTCCCTGGTGGGGATGGAACTCAGGCAGCAGTGACAATAGCATGATAGTCCTGAAACTTGACCTCTATGCCCCCAGAGGCCCCACTCTCTTATTTAAAACTCAACAAATGCATGGAATGACTTCTATGATGTTCATTTTACAGATGAGGAAAACTGCAGGCTACGATAAGGATATAGTTTTCCCCAAATCATACCACTAGGAAGTGGAAAAACCCATATTTGAATAATCTCTACTGTTAACCTTTGAATATTGAAAGCAGTTTGAGTCTAGACACCTGCATAAATAGCAGGGATTTTTCCTTTGTAGCATTTTTAAATATTCTGGTTAAAAGCAAAGCAGTGGCAAGTATCACATTTGATTTGCCAGATCCCTTTTTTATAAACAAACTCAGAATAATGCCTGAACTTCCTTCTCCCACTGGCCTTTTGACCTGGGCAAATATGACTTGTACAACATACTGCAGTTCATGAATGGTCCATGCAATGTTTGTCAAATATGTATTGACATTTAGGAGTGGCAGAGTGTAGCAGAGGTATTTTGAAAGGTTTTTTTTGTTTTGTTATTGATTTTTTAAAATCAAAACTCTAAAAATTCCCTGGCTCTAACATTAATTACAGCATTTTCATGCAGTTGAACTAAAATGCTATGTAAGATAAGGTCATTCTGCACATTTTAGATTTGTTGAACTCAATTTGAAGCAAAGTCTCCAATGTCTTAGCTGCAACTTGAGAATTAGTTGGATGTTATAGTGGGCTTACCCACAGCATCATGCTCACAAATGTGCATGTTTGTCAAAGGGGATCATGGTCGTTCCCTCCAGAATCCCCTCCAGGATACCACCCACCTAGGTCTTGCTTCTAGATTGTCCTTTGACCATGTTGCCCAAATTGTAATGGGCAGGGAGCCAGTGAAAATGCTGATTTGAATTCAATAGATTTGGCTGTTACTACTGGTTTATACACGTTATTTTGAGAATGAGGATAGTAAAGGACTCCCCTGTGTCCTAGTAGAAGGAACTGATATAGTATGCCAACTTTGGAAAGAGAAAATCCTGGGGCAACATTCTACATTTAGTGGTAGATTGCTTCATGGGAACATTGTGAAATTGGCAAAAGGTATGTTTCCATATCCCTTTCAATGCAAACATACACTCCATCATCTTTCCTTTCTTGTTTTTTTAAGATTTGTTTATTTATGCATGCAAGAACAGGGGTACAGGCCAGAGGTGTGGAGGGTGAGAGAATTCACCAGAGACAGAGTGGGGAACAGAAAAGGCAGACTGACTGAAATACACTGCTGAGGGGAGCAGTGGGCAAGTCAGGAGAGGTCTGCTGTGCCATGTGGGTAGCTCCCTGGCTGGGGATCAAACTCATGCTGCAGTGGCTGCAGTCAGCTTCATAGATTGCATCTCAACCCCTTGCACCACCAGGGAGCCCCATCTTTCCTTTCATAACTCTTATTTTCCCCAGTCATCAGCACTCCCATTGTTCTCCTGTGGAGATGTGCATTCGTATCTCCACCTTTCTCACAAACCCCCCCCATCTCCAAGACCATTCCCTCTGTTCTCTCTTTCTAGGCCATATTGGCAGCTCACTGTGGTCTGATCTATTCTCTCACAGCCTTCGTCTCAAGTTGGTGCCCATCAAATCAATCCAAAGCTTTGTTGCAAAGCTAATCAAGGAAGTTGGATGGAGAGAGAGTTTGGAGCAGGGAAAATTTCTGGGATCTTTGAGATGATCTCACATAGTTGTTGGTTCCTCTTTCCAGTCATTATGATCTCACTGAGCAGTTGCCCCTGCTACTTGGCAGACAGCCCTTGCACTTTCACTCTAATGTGCCAGGTTTCTCTGCTACCCAACATTTTCTCTTTGTTTCAGAAGTTCTCAGTTGATATGTGTCTGTAAAGAAAAAACAAGTAATATACTTACTCCTTCCCCTTGGGACAATCTCCTTCAGATCTCTCATTTCTGGGCGGCCTCCTGAGCCTCCTCTGCAGCCAGCAAAGTCTTATACAAGATGTAGATAACACCAGCCGACAGCTTAAATTATTTTTCAATATATTCTCAGAATGAAAACACCATGTCATATATTTTAGCAAACAGATGCAACTTTAAAAATACAGTGTTTTCCTAACTGGGGGACTGGATAGGGGAGGCCTGGATGACAAAGTAAGTCATTTCTTCTCTGCTCTTGGTAAAGACTCCAGGGAGTGAAAACTTCCAAGAATTAAACACATATAATCCTTGTCCACACTCTTTATTTTCAAAACACTTTACCAATGCTAATTAAAGTGCCGACTAACTTTTCAGAGTAAGGGGAACCATGAGGCACTCAATTAAGCCTAGTGCCTTAATGGAAAAGTGTTTCTTCTGTTTCTCATGAGTTTTGAGTCATTTCCCAAACTTTCCCACAGTCATTTGAGGACAAGACAAGGAGAATTTATGGTGGAGTGACCGAGAGCCATGCACCAGGGTCGGGCAGGGTCTGGATCTGAGTCCTCCCTAGCTGGCCAGGCTGTAGAGCACTGCAGATCTGTAAGATTTGATTTCTCCTCTTTCTAGTGGGGGCTGTGGGGAAGTGTGATCCTCCTGATGTGCCTACTTCTTTGGGCACAGAAGACATAGTGCCCATGTTCTTTCTGGAGCACCACAGAGATTTTTAAATTTATTTTAAAATCAAAAGAGAAAAACGAGCTTTTAAGTCAATGAAAAAGTGTTGATACATAATATGTTTATGTTGATACTTATGGTAGTTAAAAATATAATTTTGGATATTTTTTATGAAGGAAGTTTCTACCAGGGCAAAAGTGCCTGGGATCCCCAAAAGTACAGTGAACCCCAGATCTGTGGGAATCTTAGAATGGTCGCTAGCATGTGAGAAGCACATTGGGAGTTGGCAAACATCATCTGCATAGTCAGAGAGTAAACATATTAGACTTTGCAGGCCAGACAGTCTCTGTTTGCTGTAACCACCCACCTCTGTTATTGTAGCTCAAGAGCCCCCGTGGATGATATTTTGAAGAAATGGGTATGGCTGTGTGCTGATAACAATTTATAACAATATAACAATGTATTTATATTTTTATTTTTATATTTTATAATTTATAATTATAAATTCATAATTTATGATTAATTATAATTAATTTATAACTATAAAATTTTAGATTTATAATTTATAAATTTATAATTATAATTATCTTTAATTTATAATTATATTATATTGCTATATATTACAATATAATATAATTATTGTTATATTTGTAACAATATAGCAATAAAGCAGCAAGCTGGTTCTGGTTCATAAGCATTACTTTGTGACGCCCAACTTAAGCTAATACTTGTAAAATTGATGCTGTTGAAATACATTTTAATTTTATTTATTCAGGTAACAATGCAGTATCCCCTAGAGAGTGTCAGCAAGGTAGGAAAGAGAAAAGTGATATAATTTGGAGTATTCAAGACAGAAAAGAAAAAGAACCCCATTAAAATCTCAGATATTGAGGGGGTCCACTGACTGAAACAAGCATCATGTTTTTTCACTGTACTAAAGAAAGCACACCTACTGTTCCCAGAGCCAGCCTCATATGGAAAACAGAACACTCATCACCTTAAGTGTCTGTCTGGAGGCATATGCACATTTATGCAGATCCAGAAGCAGCAAATGCATAGGACACAAGCTCATCAAGCTCTGCAATTCTCCCTTGTAGGTCTCTCCCTGTGATTTTGTTGGCAAACCAGGCAGTTACCTAAAGAGAAAAGACAGTATGACTGAGGGGGACTGCTCAGCTCAGTACAAAGCCCCAGGAAGTGGTAGGTATCAGCTCTGCGAGTATGCATCTGATTGTAAAGGAAAGTCCCCTGTCCACAGTGCTGGAAGCTAGAACTTGAGTTCTTTTTTATATTATTATTTTATTTTATATATTTTTGCATCATTTTTCATTAACTGTACCATGTATGCATTTTCATCTCAGTTATAGTCCCCGTGAAATTCCCACCACCCATTCACCCGTGTACCATCACCCTAGTCCCTTGTGCTCTTACCGTCCCTCTTTTGATCCTACTCCCTTCTTCTCCCCCTACAGAATATCTCTGGTTTATTGTTGCCTGTTGATTTTGATTTTTACATTAGTATACATTTTTTTCCTTATCCCTTATTTGGATCCTTTACATTCCTCCTATAAGTGAAACCATCCAATATTTTTCTTTTTCTTTCTGCCTTATTTCACTGAACATGATCTCTTCCAGTTCCATCCATGTTGCTGCAAATGGGATGAGTTTATCTTTTTTGATTACTGAGTAATATTCCATTGTGTATATATACCACATCTAGTTCTTTTCAAATCTGACCTCAGAAACCAATGGGCAAATGTGTTGGCAGTGTATGTAAAATAGTGGTGGGACCTAGAAGTTGGAGGACAGAGAAGCCTATAGCTTTGGAAATAAATTTAGATTCACACCCAAGGCTGGCTACTTGCTTACCCTGTGAAGTAAATCTCAGCTTGGGGGACTATCATATGGGGTTAAGAAGACAAAATTCACAAGCTGACCATAGATCTGAGGCATGTAGCAGGGGAGGTGTGCAAGAGGGGTCAAAACAGGTGAGGGGAGAGCACAGGGACTGTGGTGGTAGATCATGGGTGCCATGGTGGTGGGAGAACTACAGGGACTACACGGGAGAGGAGAAATCAAATACTGTCTAAAAGTTAACAAAGATGTAAGAAAATAAATTATTTTTAAAAATAATGCACATTTATATATATTACTTGGTTCCACTGAGAAGTTTAATTGTGGTTTTACAGGTAAAGGCTTGTTCATAGATTGACATGAAGTAGGTGTACAATGAATAATTGCTTTTTGATTCCTATTTGATGTTGGGGTGATCATGGCTTGGAGCATAGGAGGAAGGACCCAGAAAACTTAGGTGCTCAAACTTTGGATTTCAGATTTTTGAATCTTACTTCTGTTAAGTGGTTAGCTGTATTATAGTATGCATTTCCTTACTTTTTCAGATCTTGAGTTTCCTCATCTGCAAAATGGTCATAATGGTATAAATAAAAGATACCTCCTGAGTCTTGAGAATATTAAATATGACAATACATGTAAAGTCTGGTAGAGTGTAAAAATGCTGACATATTGTGAAGTTCTATTTTCTGTCCATTCCTCCTCATTATCATCATTACTAGGAATGAGGCATGAGACTTTGGGGTAACCCTGGAGATATATGGTGGCCATTAAGGGCACATGAATGCTCTAAAAAAAATTGTATATACCAGAGGTTGGGGTTTTTTGTTTGCTTTTATTTTTTGTCCTTAAGTCTTTTATTGTTGAGTGAAGGATTATAGCTTTTGTCCACATCTCAGAGGGATCCAGGATCTAAAAGTCTTTATAATGCATGTCATTAGGCAAATAGTCCATATGCCTTTATGGTATCTGTTATAGCCTGTGATATAATTGCTCACAGTGATAATCCAAGAATTTGGATTATCGAGAATTTGCTGCCTGAAATTAGTATTCCTTATTTAAGGTGATACCCAAAGATACACAGTAATATATTTTAGTAAGATTTCAGATACTAAAGAACCAATTGGCATGTAAATGAGTGAAATTCTTCTAAAGGTATGGATTTCAATCCTTTGGAAAAGGATTGAAGTGAAGCAACTCATTGCATATCAACTCTGGCTCATGATCTCCATGGTAAAATAAAATACAATAACATCTACCATTTCTCAGGTCTTTTTCCAAAGGGTAGCTTCTTAGATATTGTGTCATGTAGACCTCAGCACAATCCCAAGATAAATCACAATTAGTCTAGTTTCTTGATTGAGATCGATCGTTCATGGTTTCAAGTGATACCTACACATCCATTTGATGGGGACGTGAAGCAGCTGCACAAGCAGAAGAGATTCATTAGCTGCTGTGAGTGATGACTGCTGGCCAGAACTTGCAGGAAGAAGAGATGCTGCAAGACCACACTAGAAAAACATTCAGAGACGCTCAGCCATAGCGGGTCAAGTGGAGGCTGCTAATGCTGCCACTTCTTGAGCCTCCCAAGTTTTTATTGACTTAATACATTCAGAAAGTATGCTGGCCATAGAGAGAGGCACATTTTCCAAAGTAATCAGCTTCTACCAGTTACCAATAAATTACTTACAACAATTCCAAGCCAGGCTAGGGAGCTGAAGGCCTTGGGGAAAGAAGTTGGCTTTTACGGGAAAATAGACTTTTTCCAGAAAAGAACAAACTCTCTCCCAATTCACATTCTTTTATTTCTTGAGTGCCTTGGAAGACACAGAAAAAATGAAAAACCTGTATATCCACCATTAGTCTCTCAGCTCATTTCTGGAGCTCACTTATTGGAGTAGGATATTAAAATAGAAGAATTATTTCACAAACCAGGCATCTAATTAACTATAAAATGATTGTTATACAATTTATGAAGTGGCTGATATTTTGCGATGTTTTCCTGTTCTTTATTTTGCTCTGAATTTACTCAAAAAGACATTTCTGCCAAGTTACAAATTTGAACCACATCAAAATATTTGGACATGAACCATCATAGAGTATCTCACAAGCAATCACAATAAGGGTTAACTTGATTCAAGTTGTATTCATCTGTAATGTTAAATTTTGCATTAGAGATTCTTTGTCTGAAACAACAGTTTATCTTACTTAAAAATTTGGATAACTCATTAAAAAAAGGAAAAGTTTAACAACTGAAGTCTACAGAAATCCAGGAGCTAGGTCTTCTCTAAGTAACTCAAAACTCCCTAAACCATGTATTTTCTAATGCTGACTATGAAGAATTCAGCTCCTCAAATTCCAAGTCCTACAAAAGTCAATTAATTAGGTCACTTGACACCATTGCTAAGGTGTGAGCACCAACACAGTACAAAAGCGTAGCGGTACCTACATGGGGTAGAGGAGCGTAGGAGAACTTCACAATATGTCAGCATTTTTACACTCTACCAGACTTTACATGTATTGTCATATTTAATATTCTCAAGACTCAGGAGGTATCTTTTATTTATACCATTATGACCATTTTGCAGATGAGGAAACTCAAGATCTGAAAAAGTAAGGAAATGCATACTATAATACAGCTAACCACTTAACAGAAGTAAGATTCAAAAATCTGAAATCCAAAGTTTGAGCACCTAAGTTTTCTGGGTCCTTCCTCCTACGCTCTTCTTCTCTTTGAAGAGAAATTGAATATGGAGACATCCCATATTCAGAGACTGGAAAACTCAGTATCATCACAATGCCATTTCTCTATTTATCCTCAAATTGATCTATACTTTTAATTCAATCACAATCAAAATGCCAAGCAGTTTTTTTTTTTTGGGGGGGGGGCAGGAAGTGCCCCAGTATTTCAAGAATTTACATATAGTTGTGAAGAAGTAAAAATAACCAAAACAATCAAAAATTTTTAAAAAGCTGAAGAACCAACTTTACAAAATCAAACAGCACAGACTGAAAATTAAATGAAAGGACAGACTAGAAAGTTGAGACATCAGCTAATGCATGTGTAACAAGACATAGCTAGCCAAAAATGGATAGCTTACGAGGATGCCAAGGCAATTCCATTCCGGAGAGAGGAGTCGTTTCTTCAAATAGTGTTTAAAAAAGCAAATAAACTTCTTTTTAAAAAGAGGATATCAGTCCCTACCTCACACAACCCAAAAAGTTAATAGATCATGGACTAAAATTTAAAAGATACAACTGTTAAACTTCTAAAAGAAACTTTGTGAGTTTGGAATAGGCAACAGTATCTTAGCACATAAAAGTGCAGAACATAAAAGAATAAACACTTCATTGGCGGTGTTGGCAGTGTGCATGTGGGGGTGGGGAAGTGGTGTCTGTGGCTGTGGTGAGCCTCCTCTCCCTGTAACACAGCAGTTCTCCATGGGGTGATTTTGTCCCCTAAGAGGCATTTGACAATGTATGAAGAATATTTTTGGTCATCCCTGTGTGTGGGGGCAATGTCTGCTTTTTAGTGGGTACAGACCAGGTGTGTTGCCTGACACCCCACAGCATGGAGACCAGACAGGACACTGTGGCAGCTCAGCCCCCATGACACCAGTGTCAGCTGTGCAAGCTGGAGAAGCCCAGGGGTGGGCAAAGGGTCATTCAGTGAGTTGAGGAAGAGGTGAGATGTGGTATTCTCAGCACTATGAAGCTATCCGCAGCCACTGCAGCCCAAGTTTGATCCCCGGCCAGGGAGGTGACCCAATGGTAAGCAGACCTTTCCTGTCTCGCCTGCTGCTCCCCTCAGCAGTTTATTTCAGTAGATCCACCTGTTTCGCTCCCTGCTCTACTTCTGGTGAATACCTTCACCCTCCTCATACCTCTGGCCCACACCCCAATTCTTGTATGCATAAATAAATAAATCTTTTTTAAAAAAAGAAAGAAAGAAAAAGAGGTGAGATGCTCTTAGAGATGATTCAAGCATGGGTCAGGGCTCCCTCAAACCGTATAGCCCTTATATGTTTTTGCACCCTGGGTCTACCTCTAAACCCAGCCCTGCGTCCAGATGGCCCTGCTGAAGGCAGCTGGGCTGGCTGCTGGGCTCTGCCCTGGCAACTTTTTTCATTTCTTTACCAGTGGCAGTCCAGGAAGCCCCTAGCACCGGCCACCCAGGCCTGCTGTAGCTCATGCTGGCATGAGGAACATTGGGACGTCTTCCAGCTGCTCACACACAGAGACAGCCAGCTGGGTTTGAAAGGAAACCAGATTCAATTTGGGGCCTGATTGAAGCAGAAACCAGTTTTGAGTGGTACGCCCTCTCTAATGAGGGGTTCTTAAAAGGGGTAACAGGTAGAAAGGGAACATCTTAACTCTGAATATGAGGATGGCTGATGCTCAGTGTGTGCCCAGAGTCCATTTGGCCTATTTCTGCGGTAGCTGAAGGATAATACGAACTTGATCTGTGAGCCTGGAGTCTCAGTGGCTCATCGCTTCCTAAATATGCTACCTTGGGAATGTAATAAACTGCTCTAATCCTCAGTTTTTCCAACTACAAAATGGTGATAATATTGGTGCCAATACTCTGGGGTTCTTGTACAGAGCAAGTGGGCTAATGCATGTAGAGGGAGATTGTGGTACAATAACTGGCATTACTCAGCCCTAAGTAAATTATAGCTATGAACTTTTATTTTCCTGCACCATTAACTTCCAAATATGACAGACTCCTCCAGCCTCTGACATCACAGAAAGTTCCCCCTTCCTTTTAATCCCAACAGTATTTAGGCATAGGATCTCCTGGCCTAAATCACGGTTGGGCAACCTCTCTTCATTATTGTCACCATCTGCAAAGGGGCCCTTGTCCCCCAGAAATCATTCAGCCACACCCACCATTACCCAGACTCTCTGGCCCAAGAAGGCTTCCTCCAGACACACCTATTTGGAGATGCCCCTCCTCTGTCATCACTTGTATTCCTAGTGGTTGAGGCTCTGGGTTCTCCCGGGCTTGTGGGGTCAGAAGACGCGAGAGCTGATCAGGGACCCTTGCAGCATTGGAAGGAAATTTTCCTGTATCTCTGCCTTTTTTTTCTGATGGGCTGATCTCTTACTTGAAATCTGTGCTAACTAGTTTTCTCAGCTTATTCCTCCAGGCTGTCGCACTAAAGGGACTTCAGTCTGTCCAAAAGATACTCTGGCGCTCCTTTTCTTCCAGTCTCTACACACGCCTACACTTCTAGCAAGCTCTGCTGGAAGAAAACAAACACTCCCAAACATACCAACAGCTGCAAATAGCTCCTGGGGTTCTGCAGAATGCAGAAGTGTCCATTTCTTTGGCAGCTTCAGGCCCCCTAAGTCACGTTACAATTATGAGGAGTTCTGTTAGAATCCAAGAGTGTTGGTAGGGACCCTGGGGAGAAGGAGAACGGGCATAAAGAAAGCTTGAAAGCCCATGGGGGAGACAGACGCCAAATGTGAGGAAGGCAGAAAGAGACATACAGGGTCGGGGGTGAAGGGCAGCACATTTCTTGGAAAAGGGTGCTTTGGTGCTTGAAGGTTAAGTTCCTTGGACTACAGAATGAGGAAGTGGGGGGCGGTAGACAGTCCATCTGCATTGCCAGGATTTGCCCTGGATGAAGGCAAAAGCCGGCAGAGACATGTTCCTGAGCATAGATGCCAGAGCCGGACAACTGGGTGAGCCCTGGTCTGCGTGTGATTTATCATCGCACCAAAAAAGAACTGGATCACCTCCAAAGCACTCTGTGCCACTGGCTCTTGAACTTGGCGCACAGGAGGGTGGACAAGGAGATTTTAGACATGGAGATTTGCAGGGCCCTGTCTATGTGTTGCTACTTGCCAGTTGCGTGTTTATCCAGTAGAAGTGGTATTTTTGGGTTAATCTTTGAAATATTAGTTTAAGTCCATAAATAATTAAAGAGAAGGCATTCAGATAGGAGCCTGGTATGCGTAAGTGGGAGCAGCCAAAGTAGAGACAGAATTAATTTGATGGAGGAACTGAAGAAAGAGGAGGAGAAGAGATGAAAGACTCAGTAATCATCTCTTTTCACCCCTGACATCCAGAAAGACTAAATTTTAGTATAGTCATTAACATTTGAACATGGCCATCAGCAGACTTCAAGTTCCAAACTCTGCAAGAGAGGCATTTGAAATTAATTTTGAGATCAGGGCATAGAAAAATCATATCTGAAATTGAAGAAAAACAAAATGCCTTCCAGAAAATAGGGCATATTGTAATGCTTCTGTAGCTAAATGTCGCAGAAGGGGGAATTGGAAGTCAGTGAATGGTAAATCCTTGTAGAGGAAATTGTCCCCCGAAGGAGGACCCATCCTGGCTGCTTCAGTTATAAGGATGACTCTGAAAATCTAATCAAGTGGCGGGTCTGATGGGTAAACTAAATCCTTTCATTTTAAAAATACACAGCTAGGCCAGCTGATATGGCCCATCTAAGTAGCAGGTTTGACCCAAAATAGATCTCAGCACTGCAATCTCAGCAGGGATTTCTTTTTTCAGAGAAAGATATTCTACAGGCTTACAAGAAGCTTTGTTGGAACTCTCAATATCCTCGAACTGCAAGCAACAGCGATTTTAGACATTGAGTGTTAATTTAGTGAACTTAAGGAGAAAAAAAGAAGAGGGGAAAAAAAAAAGGAAAACCCATACAATTGTCGGTGTTAAATGAACTGAAAAGGAGTTTGAAAGAGCATCGCAGATGCAATTCTTTGTATATTCTGTTTTTTACTTTTAAGGAATCCTGCAGTATTGTTTTGTTTTTGTTTTTGTTTTTGTTTTTAAGATTTACCCATTTATTTATACAAGCACTGGGTACAGTCAGAAGCGCGGGAGGGTGAGAGAATTCACCAGAGCCAGAGCGGGGAGCAGAACAGGCAGACTGATGAAATACACTGCTGAGGGGAGCAGCGGGCAACAGGAGAGGTCTGCGCGCCATGTGGGACCCTCCTCCAGTGGCCGGGGAACAGCCGGGGAGTGAACCTGCACGGCAGAGGCTGCGGGCAGCTTCACAACCCAGCGCTCAACCGCTGAGCCACGGGGAGGCCCTCCTGCAGTATTGTTGAGCCCCAGAGAGTAGAATGATAGCCACAAAAATATGGTGTTTAGATGTGTATATACGTTCACACAAGATTTCAGTGGAGCCGGTAGACTGAGCAAGTGAACCTTGTGACAGACAGCAAGCTCCTTCTCCCAAACACAGCACCCCTCCCAAAGCTGCTCCGTGCATGCAGTTCTGCCCTGACCTTGGATGAATGTCAGGCAGCCTGTGATTTTTCTAGGTTTTCCTCAGGTATCAAAGAGTCCCTTCAAATTGTGACAGAAATCTCATTTCAGTAATTCCAGGGAGAGAAAAGGGCAGCTAAGTCTCTCTTGACCAGCCTTTAGTAGTCGATATTCTCTGTACTTTGCCTCTGTTCATGGGACATGGGCTCACGAAGACCATAAGGTGGAGGTGGGAGGGCCTCTTACTGCATGTTATCTTAACACCAACTTCTGCACCTTCCTGGCTACTGGCCATGATTTTCTAACTGTGTGGGTTTTCTTTTTTTAGCTTTTTATTTGTCTATTTGGCATTCATTAATGACCCAGTTCTAATAAATATATTTCCTTTTTTTTTTTTTTCTATTCCTGATACTCTGGCATGTGAGTACCTTATAGACTGAAGACCCATAGAGAGACAGTTCTTTCCAGGACTAGTGAAGAGAATAATGATTGCCTAAAAACATACCATTCCAGTGCAAAACAACTAATCCCAAATCTATATCCTAGTCATCTCCTTACCTAACTCTAACACCCATCCAACATTTCCCCTACCATATATCAGCCCAGGGCCAGGTAGCAGACAGCTTGAGACCCCCCAGCCTCCCCAATAGCACAAAGGCCATCGAGATTTTTCATGGTGTTATAGGACAGGGAGAGGGGCAGCCCAAATCCCGCAAACCTGCCTATTCTAAATGGGTTCTGCCATCCGCCGCATCAACACAAAACATATGAGACTTTAATGGGAAGGAACTTTAATACAACTAGGAAACAATACAGGAAAGGCAAATAATCTAGTTTCTAAATCAAGCACCCAAAGTTACCCGTCACCTCATGGGTAAAAGTCCATCCATATGGGATTGGCCCAGAGCAAGACCCCAAAGCCTGCCACAAGTCTAAAGCATCTTCCAGTGGGGACCCACAGCAAAGGGTCAGAAACAACCAGACAAGCCCGGAAGGAAAAGAGCAAAATCAACATCAAGATAAAAGCTGCCATTGTCACCTCCCCACGGGTCTTACCCACATCTGTGTCACCCAGTCCACGACCAAAAGACAAGCGCAGTTTCTTCACGTGTCTCTAAGCTCCATGTGCCTCCTCCAGGTCTCCTTCTGGCTCCATCCTGCTTCCTTCCTCAGTCTCTTCTGCAGCTTCTTCTCTTCCTGCTCAGCTCCACCCTCCCTTGGGTGGGGCAGGGAACCTCCCCCTTTCCTGGGGACCACCCTGTTGCAATGGTAGTGAATCCTAAGCTGTGCACTCTGCCTTCCCTTTCAAGGACAAAAACCAATAAAGGTTCTGTGCAGGCTCTCCTCCCTCCAGCTTCTGCCCACCCAAACCTCGCGCTTCTCCGTGCACCCTGTATAGCGGGTATGCCCCTTTCGCTCAGGAAATGTAAGCTCTAACTCCTTTCAATGGCCTTGACCTGTCCAGGTCATCTTTCATCACCTCCATAAACCAAAATCCCACAGGCACAAATTTTCAAACCTGTGTTATGTCAGAATTTGGGAAAACATTCATTGGAAAATGGATCTGATTACGTGGTAACTAGACTTAAGATCTTACTGCATATAATGTAAAAATACTTAAGAGTAGCCCAAAAATATGAAGTCACAGCCATAAATGCTTCATCTCAATTTTGTTTTAATGAACTGAACTAATAATAATGGAAATAAAATGGGCAATAAACATTTACCTTTAAATCACTTATTTTCTATGTCATTAGGTGCATAACACACCATTGCTTGAGTATGTTCTCTGGAAGATTCATTCCTTAGACTGAAGATAGTAGAGAAACATACCAAACAGACAAATAATCTTGGAATCGCTGCATCAAACCGCACCCTCGTTTTGGTCATGTATGAAATAATACAGACTGTGGGGAAATGACTCCATCTGTTAAGTGGAATAAAACTTCCTCCTGTAAGTTATGGCTACTCCATGATAGGTCACTTTCTTTTCATTCATTATTCGTCTTTCCTTAGTATCTAAATATACCCTCTCTGAGATTGATGAAAGTGTGTTTCAGGAATTTGAGTGGGTTCCCTTCCCCAATGTGGGAGATGGTTTTGGCCATAGACACTGGGCGTGGTCATGGGGACGTCAACACCACCAGAGAGGTGGTTGTGCAGGGAACGCTGTTCCCTCACTTCCGCTCTCAGCTGTGGAGCCCTTGTCTGAAATTAGGTAGAACAGGAATTCAGTACAATGACTGTTGCTCCTCTCCCCATCCAGTATTTCTGATAAACAGCTATTTACTTCCAGAACAAAGTGACTCAAACCCTACTGGTTTATCTCACACTGGACCTCACTAGTTGTAAAACTTCTATCTCAGTTAACAGGATCTTAGGGGTCCAATGCTTTTGATAAATAAAACTGGCCAAATCTCATTATCCCAATCTGTAAATCCCTGCCCTTCTTGTTAAACAAAAGTGGTCAAAACCCATTTGGATCCATCTGTGAGACCCAACCCCTAAAACTAAGCAAGTATTTATATCAACAGTCTTAAGATCCAAGGCATGATTCTCCCTTGACTCTGCCTGCACTCACTCTGAGTGTGCACTACCACCTACCACAGAGCTTCATTCTAACTCATCTACACCCACTCCTGCCTGGATTCTTTCCTGCATAGAAGTCAAGAACCTCAGGGTCTCTCAGCAACCCTAGGCCCCATCACAGGTCAGCGTTCAGAGCTACAAGGAATGCAAGCAGCCATCCCCATGGGAATTCTTGTCCCTGGTGGTCATTTTGCTAAGTCAGTCAGGGAAACAGCTCTCCATCCACCTTCCCCATCTCTCTCAATCACCCTCAACTTATGATCTGTGTAAGCAAAGAGCTGTCAGCAAGTACTCCTTCTGGTAATCTGGCCAACTCATTCAACTGCAGACCAAGAGCCAGATCCACCCACTTTAGTGATTTATTTCATCTTCTAAGTATGTAAAGGGATAAAAGAAGTTTTTAAATTAAGGAAATTGTCATTCCCTTAAAATTTAATTCATGAAGTTATGTCTTAAATTCAAAAACCTGCAAGGACTGGCCAAGAACAAATAGATAATCAGAGACCTGTTAGAAGTAGGATGTTGTGATGTCTGAACTAGGAGTCCTTGGCTAGTAGCAAAGGAGAGTGTCTCCTCGGCATCCATCAGTGTTAATCATGCAAGAGTTTGGAATTATTGCTAAATCTTAGGATTTTTCAAGAGAAACCACAATGTGAATGCTGTAGTTTTTGTTTGGCATTATGTTTTATTTAAAACACTGAATCATCCAAAAAACCTACTTCTGTTTGCCCCAAAATAGCCCACAGGCACCTCGTTTGAAAAGCCTGCTATTATATGTCTCTTGATCTGCATGTGCCTGGGGTTTTCTTATCTGTGTCTGTCAAAGGAGGGAAATAAGAATAGTATCTGCCCCCACAGGAATTTAGGGAAGAAGAAGAATGAAAATGTTTCTACACTGAGTTTCAGATCCACTCCAAAGACTCTAAAGTGAGAGGTATATTTCATACAAACACCTGAAGGATTAAGGACTCCTGGGACAGAACTTGGTTTGAGTCCCCAGATTAGCTCTGTCTATTCTGTTGGTCTCTACAAGCAAACTGTGAAGAGATCCAGGCTACTTTTGCCTCATTAATCCTGACTTATCACATGCACACCACCTTCCTGGGTCCCCTGCTGGGGCGACCAAAGAGTCACTAAGAATCAGCACAACCCTCACAGCAGGCTGTCTGGCCACAGGCCCTCCATGGAGACACACCCCCTCCCCATCCAAGCCTGGCCACCTCCATCTGACTGTGAAGGTTAATGAGCTGTTGAGTTGGGAGTGTTGTTGGAGCAGCTGTTGGGACCAGCACATCAGTCTTTGAGTCAAGACCAACTCCAGGGGGTGGAAGTTGAGTCCAGGGCTATGGGGAGAATGAGCTGGCACAGGTCAGAGCAGTCCAGATGAGACCAGTAACTCAGATTCTTGCTAGAAGTTTTCAAAAATTAAAAACTGGAGGGGCGGTGGGGGGTGGGGGTGGAAAGAAAAACACAAAAGATAGAAAATACTTACATCTTCACTGCCCATTGCAGTAATGTGGTAGCCACAGGCCACGTGGCAAGCTATGGGGTGTTGAGTTTGACTGGTCCGTGTCATCACGTGTCATTAATGTAAAATACATGCCAGGTGTCTTAGTATCAAAATAGAACTAAAAAATGCCATTAATGATTTTTAGATTGGTTAAATGATGAAATGTTATTTCAGATTTATTAGGTTCAATGAACTATTTGATTTATTACACCTGTTTTGTTTTACTTTTGAATATGGTTGTTCAAAAACTCTACATGGCATGTATGGCTTATATCTATATTTTGGTTGCATGGCCCTGACTTACACCCATCTATACAGAAAAGGCATTTCAAGTGCACTTTTCACGTACGTTACTTCCTCTGTGCAGACATTTGCCTATAAATTAGAGGGATATAATCAGTGATACCAAAATAAATTGCAAGAGGAATATTCTAAAAAATAATATACTCACTATTTGCTTATGCAATCTTTAAACTGTACAACACTGATGCCTTCTGTATTTCCATGCAGATACCATATAAGCTCATACAGATACTGTGTATCCCCATATTACCTTACGTAATGTTTCCTACTTTGACTTCATTTCACCTGAAGCATTGACTTTAGAATGTAACCTTTGAAAGAACATAGTACCAAGTGTCATGAGTCTATGCTAGAAAGTTTGTGAGTAATAATTTTCTTAAAAGAAAGCTTCACCTCCTATCCCAGGCCCACCTTCCAAGCACAGGCTTGAGCCTCTTCCCTGTGTCAGGGATGAGTGTAAAGTGCACACACACACATACATGGCAGTGTCCCCTCAGCCCCAAGGCCAGTGCAGCTCCCAGAGTTACTCTTCATCAAGTCCCTTCAAATCACTTTTACTAAAACCCTGGACCTCTTTTAAAAGTTACCTAATTATCTTTATTTGAGGAACCAGGTGGCAGCATTCATGTGTGACTCAGTGGTTCCAAAGGGGAAAAAAGATGTAACTAATTGCAGTCTTCTCTTTTTTCAGAAAATGTCTATGGTAGGCCCTGATAGCATTTCCCTTTTTGCTATGACAGCAGTCCTCAGGTCTAGTAAACTGTCTTGTGACAATTACTAGAAAATCACCCTTTGCTATAAGAGTTCAAATCTCTTCTTTCACCTTAAGGTTAACTCTCCTATCTCAGGGCCCCCATGTTCTTCCTTCCTACTTTGCCTGACTCTGTTCTGGTCCCTACAGAGTGTTTCATCGTAGAGCGAACACAGGTTGAGTAGAAATGGAGCAGCAAATTAGTTACGTCACGTGCCACTCAGCAGCTCTCAGGCCCGGGGAGAGGATTGAGAGGACACCGTGGCTCTTCCCAGCACATAGGAAAGGATGCTGTGGCCTCTTCTTGAGCCTGTGTTGGGAGGAAGGCATCTGGAGCCACATTTGCTATCCTTGATTGAAGGATGTGACAGGAGAGACGTCTACCAGCAAGGTCACCAGCACCTCTGGTCTTGCTCTTGTGGCCTTCTGGTCAGTACAGTCTCAGCTCGAGCTGGAATAGTTCCAGAAGTACTAAGGATAATTAAACATGGTCCTCCACTTGTGGAATCTAGCTGGCTCGGTGCCTCCCTGCTGTTGCTTCATTTTTCTCTCTAATTCTAATTTCAGTCCCCTGACTGCACATTCCTTATGCTCTAAATTTCAGAATCACAGTCCGGAATGTGGTCGGTCCTCTGGCATGTGAGGACCTTATACACTGAAGACCCATAGAGAGACTGTCCTTTCCAGGACTAGTGAATTCGAAAGAGAATAATGACTTGCCTAAAAACATACCTTTCCAATGCAAACCAACGAATCCCAAATCTATATTTGGGATTTTTCATTTCATCTCCTCCCTTTTCGTTTCATCTCCTCCAGGAGAGCACGGTTCACTGAGTACAGCTGGTCCCCTTTTTGGTCCACCTCTCCCAAGCCTGCAAGGTGTGTGCAGTGATGAGCCACCAGGCACAGTGCTTGAGTGCACGCCCACAGGGTCTGTCTTGCCTTCAAATCCCAGTTTCATCCATTACTACTTATTTCACCCTGGGAGTATGATTAGCATCTGAGACTAATTTTATCATCTGCGTATGTGGATAGTAAGAGCCCCCCCCCCCCCCAGGAGGGAACTACCTTGTGGGTTGTCAGCAGAAGCACTCATTGACTCATTGGTATATTGTATTGGATCAGCAATAACAGTTTTTCCTTGTGTTTTTGTTATTTTACCCATTTCAGCATCCAATAATGTGATCCAATAGGGCTTTTACAGCAACAAACAAAGGAACTGTAACTCCCGTTGTTTTTTTACTTGAGGAAAGGGTCATGTATTTGTTCCTTCTGCCAGTTATTCTAGCAAAAACAGGTACAGCATGGCTTGCTAGTTAGGCCTTATTAAATAAGAAGCTGCTCTCTGTAGAATAAAGGTTGTCTGTAAAGTCAAAGAATGAAGATTGTATTGTAAAAGAACAAGAGTGTAAGTACCTCTTCAGCCTCCTTGTATAACCTGAAGAAGTATCAAGAATTAAAATGAAAAGTAATATTTATAAAGTTCTTTTCAAAACACTTAAGTGCAATTATCAATCTGACCTCCCTGAAGATAGCAAATGAGACAGAGAAGATAGTATAATCCTTTTTGTCACTTAAAAAACTGAGCCCTGGCACTATCTCAATTGCCTAGGACAGAATTCTACAACCTCAGCCCTTTGGACCAGACTCTTTGTTGTAGAGGCTGCTGTGTGCACCATTAGAATGTTTTGCAGTGGGCCTCCCAGGTGGCGCAGCAGGTTTGGCGCCATGCTGTGAAGCTGTCTGCAGCCTCTGCAGTTCAATTCCCGGCCGGCCACGGAGAATCCCACATGACATGGCAGACCTCTCCTGCTTCGCCTGCTGCTCCCCTCAGCAGTGTCTTTGGTCCTTCTGCATGTTCTGCTCCCTGCTCTGTCTCTGGTAGGTTCTCTCACCCTCCCACACCTCTGACTGTACCCCACTTCTTGTATAAATAAATAAATCTTTTTTTAAAAAAAGACAAAGCAGTGGGTCTAGTTCGTGGTCTGTTGTCACATCCAGTGTTTTGTTTTAATTCCCATCTTCATGAATCAGAACTATATACTTGGTCTAATGCCCTTTCCTTTTATTCTACAGTAGACCTGTTATAGACTTTGTTCATCCATTTATCCATCTAACAAGAATTTATTAAATGTCTACTCCAGGTCAGGCCACAGGTACTTCCCCACAGCCATGTAAGCCCCATATTAAACACCGGTTTGGGGAATTGCAGCTGACCTAGGTGTATTTGACATGTCAGATGAAAAATAAAATTGTTTTTCAGTTGTTATAGAGAAAATGACTAGAGTGATTTTTTTTCCAGATCTTAGGTGCCCTTGGCTGCTACAGTACCACTTTCTGCTGGCAGGTACATTTGGTTTGATTAGAATAAGGAAGTTCTTCAGAGCTTCCCTGGGAATCATATTGTCAGACTGTTGGGACCACCCAGACAGAATAGTGTAAAAGTCATTTCATTAAATCATTGAGTCTTCATTTTAATCAGCTATATGATACTGGGAAAGTAACCTCTCTAAGTTCCATTTCATCATCTGTAAAATTAGGCAATTGCGTTTAATGATTGCTAAGGGGCCTTCTGGCTCACAAATAAATTCTAAATAATTGGAAGAACGTTGAGACTTTTGTGTATCTGAGACAATCTTCCTAGTGATTTAAATTTCTTGGATTCTGCCAACACAACTCTGGAGCAAGGTTAAGGTCTCTATTTTAATTCGTTGCTTGACATTTTGTGTTCTTCTTTCTGTTCCATGGGAACTTTTGAAAGGTCTCACTGATTTGGCACTGTTCAATACTAACAGTGTGGTAATAACATGGACAGAGCACTGGGCAAGGACTCGGGTGACCTCAGTCCTGGCTCTTATTCAACACTAACTGCTTGTGTGACAATGGGCAAAATCGCCCAGAGACCTGAGCGCCAGCCTCTCTTTCTTTCTGTTCAATGGCAATATTGGGTTACATCGGCTCAAGATTTCTTCTTGCTGTATGGTTCTCTTTATGTGTAGATATACATTTGATTCATTTCTGGTCCAGTCTGTCTTCATGAAACTGACTCACAGAGTGGGTCTCCTCTACTACAGATTTCATGAAGTATGAGAAGTAACCATGATTAGAGAGATGTGCTCAGATTCCACCCAGGGCTCTCAATCCACTCAATCCATGACTGAACACGCTTTGCTAAACCTTGTTCTAGCAGCTTCTTTCCACTCTAATGAAATGCCCCTGCCAATGCTCCATGTTGGTGCAGGGATGAACACACCCTTAGGAGCAGAAATGCCTGTCTCTCCCTAGAATTTGTATCTGTTGTCATTTTACAATGTGAATTCATGACTCTGGTCTGACTGCCTATTAATGAGCATTAGGCTAGTTGTGATAATTTTATTGAGTTTTGATCAGTGATTCATCTTGGCGCTCTAGATTGTGGTCTGCCTAGGCACCCTGGATTGGAGTCTTTGAGTGGGGTGCTGGATCATTATCATGGCTACTGTATTTTTAACTCCCAGCTTCATGGTCAAAACTATCAATCATTTCCTTTGCTTTTACATCCCCCGGACATCTTCTTTACTCCATCTATCCATTTATCCTCTACCTATCCAACAAGAATTTATTGTGTCTATCTTGTCACACCTTCTGAAAAATGAAATATGATTACTAATTTTAAGGCGTTAACTCAGTGTTGGACAAGTTTATCAATCAAGTGGAAGTTTCAAAAATCCACCATTATTCAGGGTGCCAGCAAAAGAGCCAGTTAATAATAAAGATGACGATAGCCATTACTAATATTTTATTTCCCTCTATGATGTATCAAATAGTTCTTTAAAGTATTCTAATTCCTTTGTAAAACGTTGATGTTCAATAACATTATTTCAATCTAAGGGTGAGAAAAAAATCACTTGAGTGATTTGTCAAAAGATAGCACATTTATTTAAAAACATTATCAATGTGCTACATGTCAGGCATTATTCCAACAATAACAGAGCACTGTCCCAAGACGATGGCCTAGTGGGGATACCAACCACACACAAATAGATCAAAGTGGAAAGTTAGATTTTGAACAACACACTGGCATAGATGGAGTGATGCTAATTTAGATTGTGGTATCAAAGAAGACCTTGTGAAGGAGATAATGTTCAAGCAAAGACCTGAATTGAGTGAAGAAGCCAGCAGTGCAGAGAGCTTAAGGAACAGTGTTCCAGGCAGAGGGACAGAAGAGCAAAGTCCCTGAAGGACTGAACTTACCTGATGTCTTCAGTGGACAAACAAGTTGGCTGGAGTGGCTGGAGAGAAGTTGTGTTCTTCTGACTTTACCTCTGAGTCCCCAAGATCATGGTCGTGCATTAGAAAGAGCTCTTCCTTTTCTTCCACACATGCTTGATATTTAATAGGAGTCAGACCGTGACATTTTTGGAAGATAACAAATCTCAGATGTCTGACTGCAAGGGAGAAGGGTGTCAGGAGGTTGAGAAGAGAGATTTGATACAAATTGCAGTTGACACAGTGTGTCTGTCTTAAATGCTTACTGACTCCTGTTATTCTCCCGGTTGCTCACCTTCCCTCTCTCCTGTGCGGAGAGTGAGGTTCCTTCTGTATTTCTTAACTTGTCTCCTGGGGCAATAACCTCTGTGATTAGCCTGTCCCTTGTCGGTGATGAACAGTGAGTCAAGTATTTTGTTCTGACCCACAAAATAAGAGGCAAATGCTACATCATCCATTTAAACTGGGATACTTTCTTCCCCACCTTCCAGTTTGTTTAAAAACTCTGCTTTTGATGTTAGTTTGTTTTTTGTTTTGTTTTGTTTTTTTTAATAATGGATACAACAAAGCACATTTCTAGGTTACTAGGTATGGAAAATCACTAAAATCTTGCTTATTTCACTTATATTCTTACCAACTTGGGCACAGATTCAGAGTAAGTCTCTTTGAGGGAGCAAACCAGACCAGTTAGAATGGTTGTTCTCACCTGATGTTATGTTATAGTATTTGAAGCTTAAATCTGCAGCAACAGAGGAAGATTTTATGACTACTTCTACTGGTCTGAAATTGGCATCCCATAAGCCAGTCTTTGCAATATACTAGAAACTAGGTGAGTGTCTGGTGTCAGGTATGTCAGACTGTCAGGTGGGGCCTCAGGGAAATAACCGTGGGCTAAAGTCTGGTCCCAGTGCAGAACTCATTCTCCAGCACCTGACCTGATTGTGAAAGAAAGGGGAAAACTAAGAACAATCCTCGAGAATCTCTACCCTTAGTAGAAAGTTTTTGTTTTTGTTTTTGTTTTCAAATCAACAAATATGTTAAAGCCAAGCTTCTTTCTCTTCTTCTTTTTTTTTTTTTAAAGATTTATTTATTTATTTATTTATTTATTTATACAAGCACTGGGTACAGTCAGAAGCGCGGGAGGGTGAGAGAATTCACCAGAGCCAGAGCGGGGTGCAGAGCAGGCAGAAGGAATGAAGTACACTGCTGAGGGGAGCAGCGGGCGGCAGGAGAGGTCTGCGCGCCATGTGGGACCCTTCTCAGGTGACCGGGGAGCAGCCAGGGATCAAACCCGTGCTACAGAGGCTGTGGGCAGCTTCGCAACCCAGCGCTCAACTGCTGCGCCACCGGGGAAGCCCACTTCTTTCTCTTCTTAATGGAAAGGAGGGAAATAACATTTATAAAATACCCATGCATGGTTTACTACTTTCCGTGCTAGGTGACTTAACCACATTGGTAAATGTTCATGCTGTCTACCTAGGTAGTGTGATCCTATTGTATAGACAAGGAAACTGAGATGCAGGTGAGTGACTTGCCAAGGTCACGTGGCTAATCCCGTACAGAACTGGTGCAGGGGAGTGGGTCTTTTTGACACTGAAGCTGTTACACCACTCTTCACAAAAACAGACATTTTAAAACCTGAAGGTAAGGAAGGTTGTAGTGCGTGATTGCTGGAGCTGATATAGTCAGTGTAACTTGTTAAACTGTACATTCTTTCTAATTCTTCATCCTCCCTATCCTGGTATTCTGAAAGGGCTGCTTTGTGTTTCCCAGACCTAGCCTCATTCTCAGACACATCAGTTATGACCACATATCATTTTTTTTCCAAAGCCTTGCACATTACCAGGCATTGTGTGATGAGAAAGGTGGCTTAGATGATAAAAAGTGACTGGAGAGTTCCCTGGCCCACTCTGGATGGAATGAATAACACATGACCATTTATGTCACAGAGTTTCCCTTTACCTGAGCTCAGGAATTTCCAGGGGTCATCTGGGTTCAATTAATTTTAATTCTGAAATATTGCTGCTGGAAGTGCACCAGTCAACTCATATCTCCTGAATAATAGGATTTGAGCCAAAATCGAAAGCACTAGTAAAGTAAGGGAGAAATAGCTGCCCCCTAACCTTAGGGAACAAAGTATTTTTTTTTTTAATATAAAGAGTTTGACAAGTGCACAGAGTTGTGACTATAATGCATATTTTGCTGTTCCTGGAAAACAGAGGTGCTTTGGCAGAACACTGGCCTCTTAACTGGAGGTCTCCTCTGCTATGTTTTAAGTGTGGCCTGAGGGGTGGTGTATGCCATCTGCTTGATTTATGCATCTTTCTCTTTGTCATGTTCTGAGTACAAGTGAGGAAACCTGCTTGCTTGTTAACCTTTTTGACATACTCACATTGTAAAGACTGTAAGAAAAAGTGAAAACTACTTCACTATGTCTTCCTTACACCCAAGTCAACCTAGTTATTCACAAAGACGCAAATCCTGTGCACACACACAGACTATAAGCCTAACACGTTAAAGTACCCTTAGTGGCTGATTGTGAATGCTTAGCAAATGGTCCCAAAAAGTTCACACTATGGTTTTGCTCAGTGCCCATGGTAGCCCCAGCAAGATCAAGACTGCCCTAAGTTCACCCTCATTTGACCACACTGTGACCTTCAACCTGGCATCCTTTTCTGAGAGAGCTCCAAGTTGCTCAGACTTGGTGTTTGAGTGCTTATGGCACTGTCATGTAGTGGGATACTCTCTTGGGAAGCAGAAGTAACTAGCAGGTTATGACAAGGGTGGCTGTCATCTCCAGAAGAGTGGCTGGCTCACATCTTGAGGGGGGTGCGTAGTGAATGTGGAGATTATTTAAGACTGGTGAATCCATTTGTGGAGTTTCTTTTTATTCAAATTCCTGGTCACTTGATTTTTCAATATATTCCTCTTTCTATAAAATGAGTGTGGGGATGGGATTTTCTACTACTGCTTGAATCTGAGAAATACACACCCAGAATATGTTTGGTCAAAAATGGGGTCGCCCCTGGGGCCTCCCGGTGGCGCAGCAGTTGAGCGCTGGGTTGTGAGGCTGCCCACAGTCTCTGCAGCGCCCGCTCGATCCCCAGCCACTGGGTGAGGGTCCCACATGGAGCGCAGACCTCTCCTGCCGCCCACTGCTCCCCTTAGCAGTGTACTTCAGTCCTTCTGCCTGCTCTGACTGGTGAATTCTCTCACCCTCCCATGCTTCTGTCTGTACCCAGTGCTTGTATAAATAAATAAATAATAAATCTTGAAAAAAATGGGGTCACCTCATGGTACAATTGAGTTGATACAAAATTAAGCACAACAGCTACTATTCCAAACAAGGCTTAAAATGGTTGTAAGTGAGTTTTTTATGGGTTTTTAGTGCCCTTTGTTGTCTTCTCTTATTGCCCAGAGAATTACTCCAATTCTGGGTCTCTGAAACTGTTCACACTATTAAAGCTTCCCTCCTTAAGAGATGGATGGAGAGGGGGGTAATGAGTGATAGCTGGCATGGTGATTAAAGGAAAATAAAAGCTCAATGGGATCCCTTCAACTAGTTTCAGACTGTTAATATTGGTGATTTGATTTTTTCAGTTAAAATTATTAAAATGCTATCTCATCTCATGTGGTAATTTTATCAAACTCTAAGACATGCCTTGTCCTCTCCCTTTCTCATGCATCACTAGCTTAACAATGATGGGGGAGTTCTAATCCCCTCCCTTTCTCCCAGGAACCAAGATGAATTGCCTAGCAAACTCCTTTTTGCTGTGTCTTTCTCCCTCCTCCATCCTCTTGACAGTGGCAGCTCCATTATTGCCCTCCTCCTTTCTCTTCCACAAACCTCTCAGACCACATCAAATCGACTTGGTGCTAAATTGTGTGCAGCAGAGTGTGACTGTCGCAGATCCCATAAGGTATCCTAGGATGAAGAAGGAAATGCATGTGGGACCCGAGGGATGGATGGTGGTTGATTCTGTGTAGGGTGCCATGGAGAGCTGGTGGAATACTTAGTCAGTCCCCATGCTAAGCTGGTCAAATGCATATGCCCACTCCTCAAAGTGGGTGGCCATGATCCCATTTTACAAGGTTCCAAGTAAGTCCAGTGTATAGTAGTGATGGACATTAAGACAAACCTGAAGTTTTTATTTGTTTTCTGAATTTGGGTCAGCAAATAAAACAGGGAGTCCATTCCAAAAAGTTATTTCAATTGAACAAATCAAAGAATCTGAGCAAATATTTTTGGTATTCTGAGATAGTGAATTAGCCAAAGATTGTTCAGTAATTTCATGGATGTCTTGTTGGGATTGGCCTTAGATAAAATATAAGTCAGGCCCCATCATTCCCTTCCTTAACACATTCCATAGGCATTGATCACATAGAGAATCCAAATCGAGACCCCATAGTAGCCTCTTCTCCCAGATGCTCCAATGATCTGGTCCCTTCCTGCCCATCTGGATCCATCCCCTGCTCTCTCTTCTGTGGAGGTGACTATACCACGGTCACATGGATCTTCTTTTGGGGGGGGTCCTCAAAAGTGCCATCTTCATTTGTCTCCCCAGATCTTACCAGGACTGTCTCCTTCACTTCATGTGGATCTCTGAACAGAGACCAGTTCTGCGACCTTCCATCTCAATTGTACCCTGCCCTGCCTCCTCCCCCTACCCTCCTGCAATACCCTTTCCTTCCCAGCAGTTCCTAGAATCAGCTGTGTGCTGCACTGGGTTTAAAAAAAAGACTGGTTTTCACCTTTGTTCATGGAGCAGACAAGATTCTCCAAGGTTCAGTGATCCCCCGTGCTTTATTCAGTTGTTACATTCTTTTAAGAGCCCATGAATGAAATACAGAAGAATATCCAGCCTTAGGGGTTCACACAAGGGAAGCTGACACAGACATGGCTCTGGACCACCACCACTTCCTGTGAATTTAAGACTAAGTCACTGTGGAAACTGGCAACACATCTGAAAGGTGAAGGTTACTACTGACACCATCCATTGCAAGGCCAATTTGGACATCAAAAGAGCAGAAGGGCCAAATTAAAGGGTAAGACAGCTTGAGTGCCAGCATACTGATGTGACCCTCCCATTTCTGAATTTATCCCTGGAAACCTTTCTCACAGGTATCAAAACGGTGCTGGGCTTTGGGGTTGTAACTTAGAGTCTCATGTCATGTGCGACAGACAAGTTGTCCTAATGAAAACAGAGATAAGACCAGACAAGTGCTTCCCTGGGGGTACATACCCTGGTAAAAAAATTTATTTTGGGGATTTTCACAGCATGCATTTTTAAAATCACTCAGGCCAGTGTCTTACTCGGGGGCTTATGGTGGAAGCTCTTCCTGAAAGGCAGGAATTGCCATGCCAGAATTTTATCTGAGCACTTGCTAATAGCCTGATCATATTGTACTTATTTTCTTTCATGTGTGTGCTTAAGATCAATGAACTGCCTCCTTGATCAACAATAGCCCAGGATTTGTAAACTCACATTTTTCTCTGGGGCCAGGGGATGTTGCAACTTGCCCTTAGTTGTCCATCCCTCTCTGTTTTTCCCTTCAAACAATCAATGCATTCTCTGCCACTGTCCCTTTCTGAAGGGTGCTTACAAATTTCTGTTTCAGAACAATGGGCTAGTATTTTGTAGGGTAAGGAAAAATGTCAGGCTTTTCTGCCCTCCTGCCATCAGGATAGATGACGGAACCCTGCCGTCCTGAATGCATGCCTGATGGCGGGCACCTGGAGTAGGGTGTGGGCATAGGTAGATGGGATTCACCTGGGCTGAGACTGGGCTTTTTAAGGGCGGTGTCACGGGGACGCCAGCAGAAGCCGAAAGAGAATCCGAGAGAGAAGCAGAAGCAGAGATCACTGGAGAGCCCAGATAGAGTGAGGATTTGCTGGGGGCTGGGAGGCCTGCCAGCCTCCCGGCCCCCCAGCACTCCTGCCTGCTGTGTACCGAGTAAATCCCAATAAAAGACCTGCAGAAGCCACCGAGGACTCTGACTCCTCCTTTACCTGGTCTGCTGGGTCAGAAAACCTGCTCAGTGGTCCTTCCTGCCTTTACACATTTCTTATGCTCCCTCCTTCCTGAATCATGGTATGCATCTGGAATGATTTGCAAGAGTTGATGCCATAGTTTCTCTGGAAAAATCACAAATCCCATGAGCTGCCTGAAGGCAGCGTCTCCGAGAAGTGAGCACCGTTCCCAGGATGGCTACGGCCTCATGTCCAGAGAGCATCCCAGGCTTGTGCATCTGAGACCAGCACTGATTTTAGTGGAAGGACAGTCATTTGTGTGGCCCAACTACTACCCATGCTGGGGAGGAGACAGGTGCAGAGGGGCCAGCTTGGCCACGTTGGCACTGAGATTCAAGGTCAGGCTGCAGCTGCATGCTGTGGTCTCTCAGGATTCTGCTGATGTGCTTGGATTTCCTCACAAACCTTTAAGGACCATATTTAATGACTGGCTAAGGTACTCATCTGGCTGTTTTCCTGGATGGCCAATGTGCACAATCCTGGTCTGGGCAAGTGGCCCCAGGGCTGGTGGAATTTTCAGCAATGTGACTTCCTGTGGGAGCTGGACTCATGGTTGTTTGTGGCTGCAGAAGATCTTTCACCCTGTCAGGCACAATTTACTATCCACTACTCAGCATTACAGATGAGGACAGGTGATGGGCAAAAGGCACGTTATACAAAAGGCTCTCCACCTGCTGCAGGAGCTGAGCTGCCTAGAGAGAGGGAAAATCAGGAGATTTTGGTCAGATGTGCCCTAGAATCTCTCCAATTGACTTATGCTCACTTGTCATAAGCTTGGACATATCTATGGCCAAAGCCATCAGAAGTGGGTGGGAAATATAGTACCCCATGTGCATAGATAGAGGGAAGCTAAGTGTTTGAAAGGGTGGCCAGTGTCTTCTGTACCCCCACTAACCTCATTGCCAAGCCCCAATAGCCATGGAGCTAGTGAGAAATAAGTCTGTTTTTTGAAGACTCTGAGTTGCTTTTTGTTGTTACCTTAGCCTGACCTTTGCCTGATACCCATAGCTTGTCTGCTTCAACCCTTAATTTTGTTTCTATAAATATTCATAGATGAAAAGGAAGACTCAGAAAGGGGACCAGCAAGTTCTGTGGTTGGGCCAGCATTCTAACCATGCAGTTTGATTCTGAATTGAGATTCTTAGATAAGAAGCTGGTGAGTGTGTGTGTGTGTGTGTGTGTGTGTATTAGTTCCATTTATTGAAGAAAGATGGTTTCTAAAGGACTGAGGAGAATCAAGGAAGACTGCCCGCATAAACTGATAAGTATGTCCTAAAAGACAAGAAAAATTGACACAATATGGGGCCTCCCCGGTGGTGCAGCGGTTGAGCACTGGGTTGCGAAGCTGCCCGCGGCCTCTGCGGCGCCGGTTTGATCCCTGGCTGCTCCCCGGCCACCGGGCAAGGGTCCCACATGGTGCGCAGACCTCTCCTGCCGCCCGCTGCTCCCCTCAGCAATGTACTTCGGTCCTTCTGCCTGCTCTGCTCCCCGCTCTGGTTCTGGTGAATTCTCTCACCCTCCCGCGCTTCTGACTCTACCCAGTGCTTGTATAAACAAAACAAACAAACAAAATAAATAAATAAAACATGCCTCAAAAAATAAAAATTAAAAAAAACTTGACACAATATGGAAATAAAGGAAATTAGCCTTATTCCCGGTGTATTAGAGGAGCAACCCCTCTATTTGGCAGATGTACTCACATCCAGCAAAGTATAGAGCAAAAAATGCACACACACACACACATATATACTGGTAACCAGGAAATAAAGTATGTCACAAATATCATGGCCTTGGATCTATAATTCATTAAAAGCAACCTCATGATATATTATAAAACATGCATGAAAAATTACACATTTGACCCATTGAGACACCAGAGCAATTTGGTATCTTATACCTCTCTCTCTCTCTCTCTATCTCTCTCTCTCTCCCTCCCTTGCCCCGCCCCCCTCACACACACACAGATTTCTAGTCAATATGACCTTTATGGTAACTGGGACGTAATAAGTAGAGGAATGAAAAAGTCTGATACATTGACTTGAATGGTAAAAGAAAAAAAAAAAACATATGAATGATGAGCTTAAATAGCACATGCCATGGAGGATCAGTAGCTGTGAGCCCAACACCGAGTGGACCTAGTATGCTCTTGCCGTGGCGTTTACCATCCAGCCTGATCAACTTCGGATTTTACTGCTTCCTGAAAAGCAGATGGGTGGCTTGCTTTGTTGCCGTGGTCACAGAACACTTTCTCTGCCTAATCAGCTCCTCTCTCTGGGCTCTGTCCTTAATGCTCATCAGCATGTGCCTTTAATAGCTGCGCACCAACTTAGACAAACAGTAGCGTTGTCTCTCACCTGCCCCCTCTTTCCTGCCGCTTCTTTCCCATGCACACCCCCTGTCCACTCTCTATTGACGTGGGGGATCCCATAGCCCATGATACCCTGACTCCTGATCTGGAATCCTTTCTGGGAACCTCCTGGCTTGTTGGTTATTTTTTATTGCTTCTTAAGGTTACTTTTACATTCTGTGAGATTCACCTTTTCAAGTGTAGATTTCAGTGATTTTTAACAAATGTACTAGGTAGGCCCCTTTCACCACAGTCCAATTTTGGAGCATTTCTGCCTCTCAGTAAAACTCTGTCTCATTTACTGTCACTCTTCACCCCCAGTCCAACACAGCCTCTATCTACTCTCTGTTCCTCTGAATTCTCCTTACCAGACATTCCAAATACTCAGAATCACACCGCATGTGGTCACTTAGCATAGTGTTTTTGAGGTTAATCTTTGTGTTATCATTGTCTGCATCTCATTCCCTTTCTGTTGCTTAGTAGTATTCCATTGCAGAGATATAGACTTATTTTATCAGTGCCTTCATCAGTTGGTAGGCATTTCAGTCCTTTCTACTTTTGGACTATTAGGAATTTGCCTGCTATGGACTTTAATAGGCATCTTCGCCTCCACATCAGTTTTCTTTCATCTTGGGCAAGTAGCCTAGAGTGTAATCACTGGGTCCTGTGTTTAACTTCGTAATAGTCAAACTGTTACTCAAAGCACTTGTTCCTTTTTATCTCCCCACTAGTGCTGGACAGACTTGGTGTTGCCATCTCCTTGCCATCCTGTGCCATGCAAGTTTTTTTTTTTTTTTTTTTCCCTTAGCAGCTCCTGGAAAGTCTCTGTCTGCAAGCTATCAGGCCTCCTCACATAGCACTTGGCACAGTGGAGGACATGTGGTAGGATCTTCAAGATGCCGCCTGAATGTGGGGGTCGGGTGGGTTTTGTTTGGTGTTGGGCTGCTAGGACACTTGAGCATCACTTTTCTCCCGTGTGAAGTGGGGCTGGAGTGCCGTGCCCTAGAGTTATGATGCGGGTGGATGGAAAGCAGGTCAATGGCGTGCTTTGTCTAGTGCACATGATTTGTGTACTTTGGTGATTATTGTTTTAAATTCTCTTTGATGAGCACTTTCTGTGAAATCTCGAGTCTAGTTCTGTATTGCTCTTACAATCTCATAATTGCGTGTAGACTATGTGCGGGGCCCTAAAGATTGACTATGAGTACATGCTATCCCCCACACAGGAGATTTGAAGTCTATCAAGGAAGGATAGAGGTGTAAATGGATCATTGCAATGTCACATGAAAAGTGTCGTGGTCGACATGCACAGATGTGAGGAGAGTGGCAGCACCTCAGAGAAGGACTATAGACTCAGAACCAAAGGGTAGGAAAGTGGGGCAAGGGATGAGGAAGGACATCGCTGGCTAAGCAAAAGATATTTACAAAGATACAAAGAGGAAACATGTTTAGGGAAATTGCTAGCATGTTCTCTGTCAGAGAGATGGACTAAAGGAGTGACCAGCTTCCAGATCCAGGTGCTTTATAAGTATAAAACAGTAGGTGTTTTCACCCCACTCCCCATCACCAACTTTCATCCTTTAGGGACTCACTCTCTGGTTGAGAATGCTCTAAAATACTGAAATCTGTTCAAGGGAAGGGCCCGCATTTTAACATTTTGTAATCCCCGAGTACCTTTCAAATGCAGCTGTCCAGAACGCAGCAATCCTATCACTTTGTACACTTTTGCTGAGTGCATATACAATGAGCCCAGCCATGTTTTGGGAGCCAGATGCTAGTGAGCCACAATCCCACCCACATGAAGCTTGCGCTCAAAAGCCATGTGTATATAGGGAGAGAACCTGGTTTCACGCTGCTCAGAGACAGGCAATGCCTGCCTTAAAACTGCACTTGAAATCTGCTTACTAAAATAGGACCTGGCCTCACTTCAAGCTTGAAAATGTGCTGACAGAATGAAAAGCCTGTTGGATGCTGATGCAGCAGGAAAATTGGAGGAGCAAGAAATCACACTTTCTGGAAATGAACAGAATATTAATTCTCAGCCCCCAGCACACAAGGCAGCAGGCACTCTGTGCTCAGGGTTTTGTCCAGCAGCGTTGGGCAGGCCCCTGGACCAGTCACTCCCCTTCATGGTGGCATGTGGTCTCCCTCAGTCCGGAAGTGCTCAGACCCTGGGCCGTTCCTGGGGAAGGAAATCTTAGGAGAGGCTGTATGCCAGCCTTTTCTCTCTGGGGTCTCAACCCCCTCTGGGGATATAGGCAGGACAAAGATCTCTGGAACTTGTGGGAATGGCCCACATCCTGCCCACCCTCCAGTTGGAAAATATCTCCTTCTGTTCTTCTTGACTTGCTACCAACCCACCTAGCTCCGGCCACTCGGTAAGATTTACCTATGTAAAGCCACTGGGAAGCCTGCTCCTTTGGGCTGCTGTCTTCTTTACTCTTCAGATCTCGAAGCCACATAATTACAAAGGCTGGGAGCCTGTCCAACATGATGATGAAAGGGGCTCAGAGGTGGACCTAAGAGGCGGTAAGAGAGCAACGCAATAACATTGCAGTCTACTGATCTGCCACCGGAAATCTCTTCTTTACTCCGTGCTCATCTTACAGGAAACACTTTGGGAAAACCCACCGGCCAGTTAAAAGCAAATAAAGAATAAAGACCTAATGTCTACTTTTGGAGTTTCTGCAGCTCCCTCACCTCTGTCCCTGTAGCCCTGGCCCTGTCTCCCCAAAGAGACTTTCTAGGGGAATACCCAAAATCAGGCTAGGAAAGTAATGGACTTGCTCCTGGATTTTTGAGAAGTTACTTGTTTTTTAACAGCCTGGTGTGGGTCAGGCCTTGGGTATTACAGTCTTCCTTGGTAGCTGTGGCATCCCGGCCTCCCCTTCAGTCTTGGGTGCACTTGATGAAGTTAGGCCCATTCTCTGGCCACTTCTGGCTCAGTCAAACCCAGTTATCAGCTGCTTGATGTTCCCTGCTTGCCTTTAGGAATATTAAAGTTTTATTACTTGACTATGGAGAAAACAGTCTGTTTCTTTGTAATGACTTTCAATCTTCTAAATGCCTCTTTTTCATCTTACTAAGAGGGAAGTTTTACTTCAAAACCAAGCAAATATGCCTATCGTAATAATACCCACCACTCCTTATGAATATCAAGGTGAAGTGGCTTAAAGGAAACTGTTCTCAAGCTATTGCCAGGTGTCTCCCATCCAGCCTCTCCAGCTTCTAGAGCTATATACTGAGACTGCTAAGTGTGTCGTGGTGCAGCCAACTAAGTGTGTTGTGGAACTTAGTTGGCTGCACAAATCTGCTTTGCATATTTTGGAAATGGAGGCCAATAACAAAATTCACATAATATGATTAACCTCCCTACCAAGAACCTTCAGGCAGACTAGGGACTGGGAAGGAGGCCGGAATAAATGAAATGATGACCCATAAGAATTGGAAGAACCCGTTAGTGATCTCTTGGGTTCCATGTATATTCCTCGAAGGTTACTACTTTGCATTGTCCCCTCTGTTCTTCTTTGGCCATGCGCCCCTGTGGTATTAACCTGTGGAGCACGTATTCTCTCCCCTGTGGCTCTAGAATATGGTCATGGACACAGCAGGCCTTTGCAGAAAGCAGAGGAGTCTTTCTGCCTACGCTCCCAGGCATGGGAGGGCAGGGAGTTGTACTGTGGAGTCAGTGGGGCCAGGGAAGGTGGGTAAAGGTATTGGACTATGAGAACATCATTAGGTCCATTGCATGTGGGGGTGGGAGATGACCCCTCCACTGCTGCTGCTACACTCACCAACTAAATGATAGGCAGTGTGGCTATAAGAAATCCAGCAGAGACCTTAAAGGGAATACACTTGCACGCATTTGATTGGATCAGTCTGAATGGCGAAGACTTGGGAGTGGATTTCTCGTTCTGTTATTAACTAGCTGTGTCATTGTGAACATGCTTTTTTTTTTTTTAATATTTATTTATTTATGTATACAAGAGCTGGGGTATAGGCCAGAGGTGCGGGGGCTGGGGGTGTATGAGAGAATTCACCAGAGACAGAGCAGGGAGAACAGGCGGATTGACTGAAATACACTGCTGAGGGGAGCAGCGGGTGAGACAGGAGAGGTCTGCTGCTCCATGTGGGTCAGCTCTAGTGGCTGCAGATAGCTTCATAGTGTTGCATCTTAACCCCTTGCACCACCAGGGAGGCCTGTGAACATGTTTTTTATCAGCAACTTTTCTCAGGTATAAATTAAGGAAAATAGTGATGATCTCATTAGAAGATGACATCAGAGAATGTGTGGCTAGCACTGAGAATATGACATAGTATAGATTCTTGAAAAATGGTGATTTTGAAAATAAATAAGTGAGAATTTAATAACCAAAAAGAAAATAAAAAGTATCCATCTCTCATCATATAAAGCTAGTCAGTATGAACATTTAAGTATATTTCTTTCCAGAATTTATCCCTAGGAGTTTTCTTCTAGAACTTTGCTTGTTATATGCATATGTGTGTATATACATGAATGTGCATAGGTAGTTATACTAAAACAGCACAAAATATACATATGTATCCTTAATTAATTATTTCACCTATCATAATGTAGGAATATTAGGAATTTTAGTTCTTAACCTCTCAGCTACATAGTATGCTGTTGGATTTCTAGCATCTTAATTACCCTTTTAATATAAAAAATTTAATTTGAATTCATGTTCTATATTCTTCCCTTATAAGTGATAAGATGATGAACAGTTCCATATGAATAGTTCCACAGATACATGATTATTCCTTTATGGTCAAATTTAAAGCATAACATGATAGTTTTCAGTAGTAATAAAATGAGATAAAGCATGGACAGCACAGAGTATAGTAATCAGCAAATAGTTGTCAATAAATGTTAAGGAGAGGGGACCTCTGTGTATGCTGAACACACCTTTAAGAATATTGAGGGATTATGCTCAGTGAAATAAGCCAGAAGGAAAAAGAAAAATATCAGATTGTATCACTTATATGAGCAATGTAGGGGAACCAAATACGGGATCAGGAAAAAAGTAATTATAATAAATTAAAAAACAAACAGGCAACTATTTATCAGAGACACTCTGCAAGGGAGGGGTAAGGAGAGGAATCAAAACAGGGGAGGGAATGTGTTCTTACACAAGGATGATGGTGATGGTGCACGGGTGTATTGGTGATGGAAATTTTGTGGGGTTACAACTGAAAGGAGAAAGCATGCATTGCATAAAAAGGAAGAATGATGTAAAATATACATAAAATAAAATTATAAAAAAATAATATTGAGGGTTGTTTAATAAACACATATCACACAAATAAGCAAACCAGCCAGTCCATTCAGCATGTGAAAAGGTTTGCTGCTTCTTCCTTGAAAAAAAAAAAAAATGATGCCAAATAATGCAAAATGAGATCATGGGCATTTCTTTGGGAGGTAGGTTTTTGCTTTTTTCCCCTTTGTTATGGAGTCTCCTGCTGCTCTTGTGAGATAGGAGTGTCCTTCAGCCCGGTGCCTCTCACACTGGAGTTTCAGTGTCCCATCTGGGGTTCCCTTGGCAGATCAAGTACCCAAAATAGAAATGCACAGATGGCGTGCTATCCTTGCAGGAAGAACAGTGGCCTCAGAGAGCTGCTCTCATCTTCAGGCTGGAGGGCTGCTGTGCAGGAGGGCCACGAAAGGGCCATCAGACACCCACAGCCCCCACCGATGTCTGCCCTCACAGTGCCAAGGTCCATTGTGCGTGGCAGTGCCAAAAACAGACTGTAGATTCACGTGGAGCCTTCAGAGCCTGAGCACACCAGCTTCCTGAAATAAGCAGGGGGCGGCTGTGGACAATCGGGAAGCAGGTGATTCAGGCAGGTACCTGCCTCCTGTCTCAGCCAGTGGGGGCCCAGTGAGAAGGTAGCTCAGACATGCCAAGGGTTCCACTTTTACAAGAAGCTGAAAACTTGGATTTTTCATTCAAATTATTCAGGTTTTTTTTTCCTTTTTTTTTTTCATTCTGGAAGTAGGTCGGAGGTTGCCCCTCCCCCCAAAAGAAGAAAGAAAAAAAAAAAGAAATTATTATTCAGTTTTTAAAACTGTATTTATTATTGGACAACACTGTATATGATTTAAGAGTGTAGGTTGATACTGTTATAGGACAGCCCCGATATTGAACGGGTTCCTGGCTGTGGGTCCTCACCCGCGCGCTTAAAAGGGACTTATGAATACTCCACTACAGGCACACACAAAAGGTTAATAAAAGGTTTATTACAAGGGAAAAGGAAATAAGGAAAATGTACAACTCAGGGAGAAAATAGGGAAATAAAGTCTTTATTTTTTTTAATTAATAAATTTTATTTTTATATTCCCCATACAATTGCAATCCCCCCATTCTGACCCCAATCCCTCCCCTCCCGCCCCCCTCCCCCCAAAAAGTGTCTCTGGTTCATAGTTTTTGTTGATTTTGATTTTCACTTTCTTATAGTTATTCATTTTCCTGGTCCCTTATTTAAGTTTTCTAGATTCCTGGTATGAGTGAGACCATCCGGTATTTTTCTTTTTCTTTCTGGCTTATTTCGCTGAGCATGATCCCTTCCAGCGCCATCTATGTTGCTGCAAATTGCATGTGTTTATCTTTTTTGAATGCTGAGTAATATTCCATGGTATATATGTACCACATCTTCTTGATCCAGTCATCTATTTTTGGGCATTTGGGCTGTTTCCAAAGCTTAGCTATTGTAAATAGTGCTGCTATAAACATAGGGGTGCAGGTGTTCTTTGGAATTGATGTTTCTGTGTTCTTTGGGTAAATACCTAGGAGTGGAATTGCTGGATCCTGTGGAAGCTCTATGTTTAGTAGGTCCAGAAATCTCCACACAGCTCTCCATAGTGGTTGGACCAGTTTGCGCTCCCACCAACAGTGCAGAAGAGTTCCTTTTTCTCCACAACCTCGCCAACATTTGTTGTTGCTAGTTTTTTTAATATGTGCCATTCTCACTGGTGTAAGATGGTATCTCATGGTAGTTTTGATTTGCATTTCCCTGATTGCAAGTATATGGACCTTCCCAGACAAACAGAAACTCCGGAATTTTATTACGACTAAACCCCCACTCCAAAAAATACTACAAGGAGTCCTAAAGCCAGAACCTCAGAGGGACGAATAACAACAAAAGAAGGCCAAAGAAAGTTATTAAAAGAATAAATAAATAAAATCAAAGGAAAGACAAACACAATGGCAAATACAGATGCTAACCTATCAATACTAACTCTAAATGTAAATGGACTAAACTCTCCAATAAAAAGACACAGAGTTGCAGGCTGGATTAAGAAACAAAACCCAACCTTTTGCTGTCTCCAGGAAACACATTTAGCTGCAAAAGATAAAAATAGACTCAAAGTTAAAGGATGGAAAACAATTCTACAAGCAAATGGACCAAAAAAGAAGGCAGGAACAGCCATACTCATATCAGATAAAACAGATTTCAAACTTAAAAAGATAAAAAGAGACCCCAGTGGTCATTACATTATGATCAAGGGGATAATACTTCAAGAAGAAATAACACTCATTAACATATATTCACCAAACGAAGGAGCACCAAAATATATCAGACAACTATTGGCATCTCTGAAAACAGACATCAGAGAAAACACATACGTAGTGGGAGACTTCAACACACCACTATCAACAATGGATAGATCAACAAGACAAAAAATAAGTAAAGACACTAAAGCTCTAAATAAGGATCTAGAGTGCTTGGGCTTAACAGACATATATAGAACACTAAACCCAAAAAAATCTGAGTATACATTTTTCTCAAAGGCATAGGAAATAAAGTCTTTAATGCGTCCTACCCGATCCGCCGACCTGGAAACCCAAAGTCACTCTCAGAGCTGGCCGGATGCTGCGAGCTGGCAGAGAGCCAAAATGGGGGAACCCCTCCAAAGCCCACCTGTCTGGCTCTATACCAACCTGGCTGCTTAAACCCACCCTCAGGTCCCAGCCACCTTCCCTTTGGTGGTGATGGGATTTGGAGTTCCCAGTGTCTTTGGCTTTGGCCTGGGGTGGGGGTGGAGTCCACGAAGCCTGTATGGAATTAGCTTTAGGACATCCTTTTCCCCCTAACAATTCCATCTCAGATGTATTTATACCACACCCACCACGGAGACACTCAACTGCCCTCCGTTGTAATAAATTGGGCCACCTCCCCACTTTCCTCCTCACCCTAGGAGACTCAATTCTGCTGTCAGATTTCAAAGGGTTTGTTTTGATTTAGTTTTGTCTGTTCCTTTTTCTTTGTTGTTGTGTGTTTTTTTTTGTTTTGTTTTGTTTTATTCCACATGCGTGAAACCATCTGGTATTTTGCAGATTTTAGGAGATGACCTCCTATTTTATGGCTGTAGGAAACTTGATTCAAATTGGCAAATGCAAAAAGAAAACAAATGTAAATGAAATTTGAACATTAATACTGAGTTTTCATGAGATTAAGGGAATTGGTTTGTGTGTGGTAATGTTATATAGTTATACTTCAATAAAGGAGGGAGCGGTGGATGTTACAGATTATTACATAGGTACATAGATGTTTGTTTTGTATTTATTCTACTTTTTAAAATATCTTTGAATACTTCCGTAATAAACGACTAGTAAAAATGTTCGTAACTAATTTGCATCTTAAATGATTTGTGAGCCAAATGCACCATGTCTAAAAGATGAATTTGATCACCAGACTGCCAGTTTGTAATTGCTGCATGGAGTTTTAGAAACAGGACCTGATACTTTAAGCTGGGAAATAGCATTTTCTCTCTTCCCACTCACCTCCTGCCTTCATTCTGCACAGCGAATCAAAAAATCCTCCTTCCTCTGTATAAATGAATAACTGGGAGGCATTACAGATTGCTTGGAATAGAATTTTCTCAGAATAAGTGAGCAAAAAGGGTAATATGCATAATTGCATTGAACAATGCCTCCTGGTATTTTGTGTATTCCTTGGGACACCCTCCCACCATCTCCTGCCTGCTCATTCCACCCTTAAAAAAAAAAAAAAAGGCAATAACTTTGTTTCAATTTTTTGAAGGCCGGAGGTATTTTGAAATTTTGACTAATCACATTTCTCTTGCTGTCTCTGTGCCTCTGTTTCAGGATGGAATGGGAAACTTGAGAATCACAGAAAAAGGTCTCAGGCTGGAAGGAGACTCAGAATTCTTACAACCTCTCTACGCCAAAGAAATACGGTCCCGACCAGTAAGTCTCTTCTGGGAGGGGAGAAATTGTTGTTTCTTGGGAATCTAAATCTGGGCAAAATTTATCTTGCCATCAGTTAAATTCAGAAGTTTGGGGGAGACTGGTAATGCAGGTGGGGAGATGCCTGCACATCTGAGGTCTGCGTGTAATTGCTGTGGAGCAGTAAGCAGGTGAGACCCCTTTTTATGCCTGCCAACAGGGGATAGTAATTTTAACCAGCTTTCTACTATGCTTCCAATAAGCCAAGATGATTAATGTGAAGTGCTTTAAATACTATCCAAATGCAAGGAAATATTGCTATAGGGTTTAGCTGTCAAGTGTTTGAAAGCCATCTTTGGAAATACAGTAGTAAAGTGCTACAAAACAATAACTATGCTATAACATGGAATTTAAATAATCACTCTGGAGCCTGTGCTGTGTTCCATTGACTTGGCTGTCACAGATTTGTTCAGTGTGTATTTGTGTGTGTGTGTGTGTGTGTGTGTGTGTGACAGAGAGAGAGAAGGAGAGAGGGAGGAAGGAGGGAGGAGGAGAGAGAATGAATTATACAGATTAAATTAAATTAATTTTACAGATTAAATTAAGGCTGGGAGAAGTATATCCAAACCTGCAAACTTATGAAGTAGCAGTGATTTCAACTCAGAAATAACAATTCTGAAGGTTGTTGTGTGAATCAGAGCTTTTTCTCTTTCTTTTTTTTTTTTTTTTTGTCATGGTAGAATTAATTCCTAATATTAACCAATATTGCTGCAGGTCTTTTTTGCTTGAGTAGTTTGGGAGGTTTTTTTGTTTGTTTTTTTCATCTTTATTTGGGGATAGGGGTTGGCAGGATGGTAGAACTGCTGGCTGACAAGGATATCTCTGCCTGAATTGATTTGTATCTACCTGTAAGCAAAAGGGTAACATGAAAGTTCCCCAAGGCATCATTTGCATTATGTGTATTGATTAGCATAATTAATGAAATCCAGCTACATGGTGCAGTGGATAATTTTATCTGAATGCTATCTAACTGTCTGAGTTATATTAAACTGGGGGTAGGTACTGAATTTACAATAAACATGCTTTCTTTTGTGCCTCATACCATGGGAAGAAGACACAGCAGATGAGTTCAGCCACACAATGTTTAAATCTTTAACTGGAATTCACAGCCCACAGGCTTGGGCCCTTAAAGTGACAAGAAGATTGTACATATATCCATTATCTTTTAGTAAGTGCTATCCTAAAATGAAAATGGGTTAAAACTTTAATGAAGGGTAGCTCGGGTCACACTTGGACTGAAAGGAGATGGTCAATTTCAAGCCTTTAAGAAACACTTGTTACATCCTTTGCTCTTCATCTGTATTTACTTATTTTAATCTGGTAAATTGGTTAGTTAAATCATTGGTTTGAATTACTGGTTGGGTGAAAATGATTTTTTTTTTTTCTTTCATGAACAAGTTTGTCACTATGTTTCATTGCTCATTTCCTTCTAGTGGTGTTGGCCAAATAGTGCATCTTTCAGGTTTTTCTTTTCTTTTTCAACTGTTCAAAAGCTTGAAAACAATTTCTATCTCACAGATCAAAAAAGTAGGTTGTAGGTCATAGTTTTCTAGTCCTCTAATCTGTATTGGCATTTCCATAAATGTAGGAATGTTCTGATTAGATTACACGTGACACAGGGGACAAGAGGACAGATGTTAAGATCATCTGTTGAACAGTTGTTATGTATTAAGGAAAATATCCTGAAATAAGTTTCCTTGGTTTAGAATGAGAGTCATATAGAGGAACTGAGGAATGTGTTCTTAGAAGACTTGGAAAGGGTACTTAGTAAACCTCATAAGCTTATATGCAGGAATCGAATTTTTAGCAACGATATCAGTCTTTCTAGCTGAAAACTGATGGTTATTTTAACCCACACCCCCAAGACACACATGATTGGAAGCCGAAAAGCAGTGATAATTTCAAGAAAATTAACTTTGAAAAATCAGTTCGTTAAATTCAATGTTTTCAAATCACTTAAGGACAATAAAGTATTAGAATTCACTGTTTTCCATTGTTCTTAAGATTTTTTCCTTTCAAAGATTAAATAGGAAAAAATAAAGCTTTTTAGCCTTGTTTTGATAACAAAACAAATATTGAACTCAGGGAAAACCGATGCCCAATCATGCATACATACTAAAGTCTTGTCAGTGGTCATGGAGCTTTACCTAAAAACATGTGCCAAGTCCATCCACTTGTCCAAACTTGTGCCTCCTCTAGTTCAAGCCTCCACCTACCCTCAATGACACATTGCAATGGACCCCTCTTTCTGTGGCCCTTCATTACGCCTTATAATCAAATTGCAGCCCAGTAGTCCTTTCAAAATGTCAAGTATCTCCACCCCTTTGCCAAGGATTCTCTATTGACTTCCACTGATTTTATTCCACTGGAATAAAATCAAGGCTCCTCACCAAGGCTTATCAATTCTCCACCATGTATATGTCCTGGATGGCTTCTGGCTACCCTGGTGTCATTTCAATTATTGCAGTTTTAGAAAGTTCAGCACCACAGCCACATATAAAACATTACGCTGGTTTCCCCTCCCCACTTCAACTTTTAACATTCTTTTTTGCTTAAAAATATAAACTTGGGGCCTCCCTGGTGGTGCAGTGGTTGAGTGCTGGGCTGCGAAGCTGCCGCAGCCTCTGCAGCACTGGTTCAATCCCCAGCCGCTGGTGAGGGTCCCATATGGTGCTCAGTCAGACCTCTCCTGCCACGTCTGCTGCTCCCCTCAGCAGTGTACTTTGTCAGTCTGCCTGTTCTGCTCCCTGCTTTGGCTCTGGTGAATTCTCTCACCCTCCCGTGCTTCTGATTATACCCAGTGCTTGTATAAATAAATAAATAAACCTTTAAAATATATATATAAACTTGGAAGAAGAACCAGCAATGATCAAATTTTATATTCCCCAACCATATTGCTATGTCTAATACATAATATATGTTCACTAGACGTGTAAAATTTAATAATGAATCATTTAAAAAATGAAAGTATCCCTTAAATCTATCCTACTGGGGAACCACTATTAACAATTTAATGTTATTTTTTCAGGCATTTTCCATAAGTATATTTTTTCTTTTTTTTTTTTTAAGATTTATTTATTTATTTATACAAGCACTGGGTACAGTCAGAAGCGCAGGAGGGTGAGAGAATTCACCAGAGCCAGAGCAGGGAGCAGAGCAGGCAGAAGGACCGAAGTACACTGCTGAGGGGAGCAGCAGGCATGGCAGGAGAGGATCTGTGCATCATGTGGGATCTCCGGAGGCCGGAGATCGAACTGGCGCTGCAGAGGCTGCGGGCATCTTGGCAGCCCAGGGCTCAACTGCTGCGCCACCGGGGAGTCCCCATAAGTATATTTTTTCTAACGAAACTATACTGCCAAGTGCAATACTATTCTGTACCTCACTCCCTACACTCACGCATATTACACAGTGACAGTAAATGTTCTATATCTAAATAACATTTAAAAGTTTAAAATCTAATTTTGAAGTATAGTTAGCATAGATAAACTACACAAAGTTAAAATGTGAAATTTGAAAGGTTTTTACCTATCTATATACATGTGGAACCATCACTTCAGTCAATAGTAACATTGATAAAGAATATACCCATCAACCCTGAGTTTCTCATGCCCTACCCCCATCCTGATGCATCCACCCTCCCTCTGCACCCTTGTCCCCAAGCAACTACTACCTGCTCTCCCTATTATATATTACTTGACATTTCTTATAACTTTATATAAGTGAAGTTATCTAAATCAGTTTTAAGAGATAATTGTCATTTTATGAAGATCAAATGGCCAGTATCTAACTTAAAGAAGAGTAAGGTTTTTTTGTTTGTTTGTTTGCTTTGTTTTGTCTGCGTGGGGCTGTGTCTTGCTTTGGTTGTTGAAAGATAGTAGAAGTGACTCAGAATGCAGAATCTTAATATTTCCCGGTAGTATGATACTGAGAATGGGGTATAGGCCAGAGGTGTGGGGGGTGAGAGGATTCATGAGAGACAGGGTGGGAAGCAGAACAGGCTCTGACTGAAATACACTGCTGAGGGGAACAGCGAGTGAGACAGGAGAGGTCTGCTGCGCCATGTGGGTCAGTTCCCTGGCTGCCTATAGCTTCATAGTGCTGAGACTTAACCCCTTGCACCACCAGGGAGACCCAGTTAGTCACTTTGATCTGTAATAAAAAGGTGAAAATAGATGCATTGCATCAAAAAGGTAAAGAACAAGGTTAGAAGATGGCAGCTTATTCTGTAGGGCTCCTCTCCCCTAAGCACAGGGATAATCGCAGCTGTACAAAGTTGGTGTTCTGTGTGAGGCAGGAGGAGAAATAGCAATTGATTAGGCAACAAGTAGAGCTTGCCAAACCTAGGGAATCCGGACCTCTCTTGACACTCATGGGGACACACGTGTATTGACTTCCCATGCTCTGTGCAGGCATCTGCAGTTTATTGGTGTTTTCTGATGCACCAGATCGTTGCATATAGACCACACCACCCTCATGCTTCCCTGCAGACCTGTCTGTGAACTTCCCTGTAGATCACAGCTGCTTCTATTTCATCCGGTGTCTCCTTCTGTTTTATCCATTGGAGAGAGATCAGTGTCCAGTTGAACAAAATTACTCACCCCCTCTAAGCAGGGCAACTAATGAAGCAACACTTCACTTCATTTCAGTATTGTGTTTCATTGATCTGAGAGGAATTGGAATTGGTTAAGCAATCTCCACAATGTTCAATACCATATCTGATTTCATTCTTGAAGGTTGCAACCCTGATAAAGTCACTACAAATTGATTAGTGTGATAGCAATCACTTAAGAAGATAAATTAATGAGAAAATGTTCATCTCTATAAAAACTTCCATCTGGGAATTGAATGAAAGCCTGGGACTTTCTAACTTTACCTACTTGGAGGCAGAGCTTTTAAGTGGTAGAGTATCAGACCGCTCAGAAAATAGAATGAAAATACACACATTACGTTAACTCTTGCAGGCCTACCGTTAGAAGTACTACTTGTATGCATAAACACAGACATTTATAACCTTAAGGAATTTAATGCTATAAAACTGTAGTTAAATCCCCAATGGAATGTGGCATCTTTGTAGTTACTGATACAACAGCAAATTTTGGGGAGGAGCAACTAGTAGAGAGAGTGAATGAGTAAGTACTTAAAATCTAAAGTATTGTTTTGGATGAGTGATAGAGCCCTTCAGAGACTCTATCCTTATCTCACTTCCCACGGTACTGGAACTGGATGGTGCTTTTGTGTAATTGAATGTGAAGTGACCAGTGAAGGGAACTGACATTTATTGAGCACTTACTGTGTACCAGGCCATAGCAATGGGCAATTTGTGCCATGTATTAGTCTCCATAATCACCTCCTACTACATTTGGCATCGGCATAGGGGTGCTAACCTATAGCTATGCTGAATTTGGAAGTTCAGAAGAGAGGGTTGAAAGAGAAATTGGAAGGGGGATGCAAAATTTGCATTAGGCAAATAAAGTGGAAAAATATAAGGTTTATGGGTCTGTCTATATCTTTCAATTTTGTTTCCTGTATAAATTTATTTTAAAATTTATTTCTTTTTAAATTGAGGTAGCAATGACTTACAACACTGTAGGTGATGAAAGGGTGTAGAATCACACCTCTGTGATGAGACTGCCACACCCCAACCATAACCAAAACATCCATATTTTAAGATGTTCTTACCTGCTGATACCTGTATGTAGATTTATGAAGTCATATCAAATGGGGTTCTTAGAAGTTTCCTATACCTAGAGAAACAGCATAACCCCATGGTCACTCCAGTTGCTGTATTGTTAGATGGGATTTGGGGGTGAAGATGATGAGAGAACTTTGAACAATTGCTTAATTGAGCAAACCCTTGCTTTCTTAGTTGTACATTTGAGATGATATTAATACCTAAATCATGGGTGCTTGTAAAGAAGTAAGCCTTATAGCTTAATAACCTTTATTTTTTGTTATAAAAGTTATTATAACCTCTTTTATAGACTTAATACAGAACTTAAGATGGAGTGAGTGTTCCAGAAATAGAAACTCCTGCTCTCACTCCTTCTCATGATGATGATGAGAAGGAGGAAGATGTTGATTTTTGCCATCAACATCATCATCATCATCATCATCATCATCATCATCATCATGTGTTCCAAATCTCTGCCGGTGGTTTAAACGTCCTCTGAGCCAAATGGTCTTTCTGCCTCGTGTATGTCTGAAATAAGAAATGCCCTATTTTATAAGCATCGTATTCAAAAGCCTTTAGCTTAGTTTTTCCTTTCACTTAGTTACACTCTTCCAATGTTCAACTCACTTTTTTTTCCCTTTCTTCTACTTACAAGTCATTGCTAGCTCTGACACTCATAGATTACTGGCACGGTCTTTGTGGGGAAAAATGGTATCATGGTACATGCCCAGAACCTTGAAAGTATTTATACATTCTCATCCAGTAATGACGTTTGCACTCTATTTCACGATATGGGAAAAGCCAAACATAATGAAATATTTAAGTATTTAAATGCACTTACGTCAGTGCTATACAAAAACCATTCTAAATGTTTGTTCAAATGAATGGCTGAAATCCACAAATAAAATTCAATTTGAGGGTATCCCTGTTTGCCAATATTTAGGAAAGCAGAGAAACTGCTCTGGACTCCTGGGGAGTCTGAGCTGTTCATCTTCACCATGCTGTTTGACATTGGTATTTATTGTCTCTTTATTTTACAGAAGGCTGAGTTTTTAAAATCTCTTTCTGATTTTAGTATGATATGGATTGAGATTTATCCCACTAGCCTGCCAAAACATATTTCGGTCAGAAGTTGAAAGCCCCTAAGCATTCAATTAAATCAGTTACTTCATTTAATATATGGGCCCCCAGGTCCAGAAAGGAGGTGGGACTTAGCCAGGATTTCACTCTTTTTCCATAGCAACACATTGTTGATGTGGTCGTTAATTTCCTCATGGCACTGCTAACTATGATGAGTTATATATGACCATTTCCATCTTGTGAGTAATAATTTACTGGAAGACATGTGAAGTCCCTGAGAGAATTCGGAAGCTCTAGGTAAAGGAAACTGAAATCAACACTGGATAATGCCACCAAATGGAGCTTAATGATATCACATCACAGAGAGGACATAAATTCATTGTGAGATTTAAATGAGTTTAATTGACCCATCTTAGAAACAATTAAGTGAATTCTGTTAGTATGAAAATTTGACAGAAGTTAAAAACTAAATCCCACAAATGTTTCTATCTCTATGAATGTGTTTGCCCCTTAAACAAATTTGTTGCTGACAGTTAAATACCTCAAGATTTTTATCTACACTTTCTGACCTTCATGAATAAAAGGAGATCAGGCAGTATAGGCAGTATGATTTGAAATCCCACAGGGTGGGGATTAAGTAGCAGCTCCTTCCTATAGATGGGCATTTGTCCTTCAGTTTGCCACAGTCTTTACTGGTCACTATTGCCTCATACCCTACATGCTTACATCATTTTGGGTCCCTGAAGTCTCTTGAGGGTGCAGTCTGATTCATAAAACTGATAATGTGTTTATGTCCTCATGTCCGAGTTCAGAAATTAGGTTGACTTCTTAAGATTCATAGTCTCTCATGACTTGCCATTCCACCCATCTTGTGTCTCTCTCTTTCCCCCAATGTCTCTGATGGTTTTTCTCCTGTGAGCTTTGAAATAGCATACAGTCTCAGTGGCAAAGAATAGTGCTCTCAGAGGCTCTGGGGCCTGGGGTGATAGTCCACCATAACATTCCCCACCTTGAATCTTCTAGAGCATGCCTCCTCTTTGTCTTAACTTGACTGTCCACTACAGAGCATGGCTGTGAAGGAAGCAGACAGGGAGGAGAAAGTTGAAAGTTGCATTTGATGTGCTCTGAATGAGGTCAGTGAGAAAACAGAAATAATGTGAGATGGCACACAAGCCCAAGCTCTGTCTGGAGAGGCTCCTTGGACCATTTACTGCTGTGACAACAGCCCTCTCTCTGGTTAAGTTTAGAAACCAGATGAAGACGATGGAAGCTTCTCCTCAGTAAGCAAAACAGCTTCAACTTCCAGCTGAACATATTGCACACAAAACAGTATTTTCCATGCCAGTTGCATAGAGTGTAAGCATCTTGCTGTCTTTAATTAAGAAGTTAACTGAACCATGAAGTATTGCCCAAGTAAATAAAAGTGATTTGTACTAAGTCAGAGGGGTGCAGGAGGCATCTTTGCACTCCTTTGCTTACACATAAATTATGGAGATTATTAAAAATGGGAAGGCAGAAACCCATCTGTACTGTGAAGCTGGTGGCCAATCCCAAAATACACCTATCTTTTGATGTGTTGTAATTGATTGTGGACGATTGTGTGAACCAGCTGCTGGCTGGGCTTTTTCCTTTCATTTAAAGAGACACAAACTTTTAATATATCATCACATAATACTGTTGTTGGTTGGCTTGTTGAGCCTAGGAAATAGAGAGAGCTAGTCAAAAACTTCTGGTTGCTATAGTGTTATCATGGGCTCATGGGGTTTCTTTTCTTCCCTTAATATAGGAGAAACTGACTGTGTGTGTTTTTCTTAAGCACATGCAGAAAATACTGGAGTTCCTGAGAGTTCAGGCCAGATCTCAGCTTAGGACTATGAGAGGCAGAGTTTGGGAGAAGTAGGTCCAAACTTCAAATGGGACTGAGAATGTTGAATTGGTGATTTGTGGGTCACTGGTGGGTAGGTAGTGGAAATTCTCTTGTTACCCATTGTCTTGCCCAAGAACTACCACTCAAATCTCCTTTATTTGAAGACCTAGAAATTGCCAAACCCCTAATTCAACTGTTCTTGCCCTACAATGCACATATTACATTTTCCATCAAGGATTTGAAGTAGCTAGCAAAAATACCTTCAGTAACACAGAAACAAAAGACTCTATAATAGCATCTCCAGTAGAGAGATAAAGACAAATTTCTCTTTCATCATAGCTTATAGACCAATGCATTATCTAGATCAGCCATATGCAAAGTAGTCAGTTATGTCACAAGGCCATGGGAGAGGGATGCAGACTAGATAGAAGAGAGGAAAGTGCTACTGAAAATTTGTCTTTCTCTTTTTTGTGGCTTTGCCTTTTGGGGAGACTTGAGTCATGCCATCGACAGGCCAATGTGCACTTCCCAGTGTGGAGAGGTGTGTTACAGGCAGGTCATGCAAGAGAATAATATTAACACATCCAGCCCTTCACATCTTACAAATCCCCCATGTTCACCATCCCTGTGACCTACCAGCATTATCTGAGTCTTTAGTTTCAGGAACATTCCTGCTGCTTGAAATGACTCCTTGATGCAAGACTGTTTCTTGCTTAATTCTAAGTAACATTTAAAAGCAATGAAGAGACACTCTACTAAATGGGAGAAAATGTTTGTACACCATACATTTGATAAGGAACTAGTATAAAGTATCTACAAAGAACTTATACAACTCAACAAAAATAAATCAAGCAACCCAATCAAAAAATTGGGCAGAAGAGCTAAAAAGACACTTCTTTAAATAAGAAGTGCAAATGGCCAACAGGCATATGAAAACATGTTCAACATCATTTATTATAAGGGAAATGCAAATCAAAACCACAGTGAGATACCACCCTACACCTATGAGAATTGCCCATATTAAAAAAAAAAAAAACACAGAAACAGCAAATGCTGGTGCAGATGTGGTGTGTGATGAACCCTCTTAACAATGCTGGTGGGAATGTAAATTGGTCCATTCACCATGAAAAATTCTGTAGAATTTTTAAATTTTTAAATCTAAAAATAGATCTACCATTTGACCCATTGATTGCCCTCCTAGAAATCTACCCACAGGACATAAGAACATTAATTCAAAAGGAAACCTGCGCTCCTGTGTTTATTGTAGCACTATTTTCAATAGTTAACATAGAGAAACAACTGAAATTTCCCAGAACAATTGAATAGATCAAAAGAATGTGTTGTTATGGGCCTCCCCGGTGGCGCAGCGGTTGCACGCTGGGCTGCGAAGCTGCCCACAGCCTCTGCAGTACCAGTTCAATCCCCGGCCACTGGGCGAGGGTCCCACATGGCGCGTAGACCTCTCCTGCCTCCCACTGCTCCCCTCAGCAGTGTACTTCGGTCCTTCTGCCTGTTCTGCTCCCTGCTCTGGCTCTGGTGAGTTCTCTCACCCTCCCGTGCTTCTGACTGTACCCAGTGCTTGTATAAATAAATAAATAAATCTAAAAAAAAATTTAAAAAAAAAAGAATGTTGTTATACACAATGGAATATTAGTAATCAAAAAAGATGAACTTTTGGGGCCTCCCTGTTGGTGCAGGGGTTAAAGACAGCGCTATCAAGCTATTGCCAGCTACTGCAGTACAAGTTTAATCCCTGACCAGCCAGGGAGCTAACCCACATGGCTCAGCAGACGTCTCCTGCCTCACCCGCTGCTCCCCTCAGCAGTGTATCTCAGTAGATCTGCCTGTTCTGCTCCCCACTGTATCTGGTGAATCCTCTCACACACATACCCCTTGCACCTATGGCTTAAACTTTAGCTCTTGTATGCATAAATAAATATTTTTTTCTATTTTTTTTTAAAGATTTATTTATTTATTTATACAAGCACTGGGTACAGTCAGAGGCGCGGGAGGGTGAGAGAGAATTCACCAGAGCCAGAGCGGGGAACAGAACAGGCAGAAGGACCGAAGTACACTGCTGAGGGGAGCAGCGGGCGGCAGGAGAGGTCTATGCGCCATGTGGGACCCTCCTCCGGTGGCCGGGGAGCAGCCGGGGATCGAACGGGCACTGCAGAGGCTGTGGGCAGCTTTGCAACCCAGCGCTCAACCACTGCGCCACCGGGGAGGCCCAATAAATATTTTTTTTTTAAAAAAAAGATAAATGCTTGTCATTTGTGACAACATGGATGCAGCTGCAAGGGATTATGCTAAGTGAAATACCTTGGAAGAAAAAAGATAACGAATGGTTTCATTTGCATATTGAATATAGAGAAACCAAAAAAAGGTCAGGAAACATACAAAACTTGCAAACTGACCATAGATCTGAGGCATATAGCAGGGAAGGGAGGGAGAGAGATCAAAACAGGGGAGGGAAGAGCACAAGTGACTAGGAATATGGGTAGCTGCCCAAATATTAACAATGATGTAAGAAAATAAATTAACAATAAATAAAAGGAAATGTGCACCCTGATTCTACTGTGGTTTGGTCTATGTTTGTTCTTCCAATGGCAGGGAGAACCCTACTTCAGTTAAGTCGTATCTTAGAGCCATTGATACCGCCTGAGTTTGCAGGGGGAGAATCAGGGGAAGGGAGAAGATAGCATTAAGAAAGGGGGATGTTTTGAAGCATTCTCTAAAGTTTTGTTGTTCTTACTCTCAAAGGGTTGGCCAAAAAAAATGTCTTAAAAATTATTTTCTTAATAATTTCATTCAAATCACACTCAACATTTCACACTCAGTAATTGTTCAGGGTGTGGCATTCTTAGCCTTGACTTTAAAAATGTTGATCATTGTCAAAAGCACAGATGATTTTTCAGGAAGACGTCATTTCAGAAGCTGAAAAACCACTATTTTGCCATATGAAATTAAAGCAAATAATCCCTCGCCTTTGCTTTTGTGATCTCTGTTGGCGACGAGCATAACCTTTTGATGCTGTGCTCTGTAAGTTATCACCAAGAATGTTTTAAATGGCAGTTAACTAAATTATGATGTGCGATTTTCCATTTCTGTGAGCAATTCTGTTTTTATCACCAATGATTCTACCTCTAGGTAAATATCAAATGGTCCACAGTCAATGAGGCTTTTAAGACTTTTAATATTTTGCCCATGGACTTGTTGCACTTTGGAAGGAGAAAAGAGGAAGGCAGACAATGATGCAAATTGCCATGTTGACAGGAGATAAGACCAGCATGGGTGTCCCCCTTGTTTGGTGCGTAAAGGTAGACTTCCCTACCTCCTAAGCCACAGCTTCCATTTTGGACCATCAATGTCATGGAAATAAAAGTGGCATCTCTCTACAGTAGAAGACAAATACAGATGGTTGGGTAATTGCAACTTCCCACTGTCAAGCTGTGTGGATCGTTTTTAACCCTCAGTTAAGGCTCAGACAGCAACATTAAAAATAGGAGAGGAATAGTATGGAGAGATGAGTTATCCTTAGGAAGTACCTCATCAATGAGAAGTTGAATTGCCTTAATATTTTAATTACTGAGTACTTATATCACTGGATGGATGTATAGTTCCTGGGTTTGTTTTTTTTTACTTGCATTGTTAAAGGGTTTTCATTTATCTCTTTGCATTTGAGGTACAATGGACAAGGAAATTTCTATTCGTCTCAGGTGTACAAAATAATGATTCAATATTTTCATATATGTTGCAAAGTGATCTCCATAATATTTCTTACTATTCTTGATCATTGTTTTATTCCTCTAGCCTTGCACATTCCCTGCTTGTGATTGAGTTTGCTAACTTACAAAGAGTTTGCTAACTTACAATGTGTTTCCTTCCTCATATCTTAGCAGCATTCTAGTTAGGGAAGCACTGGAAGGAGGTTCATGAAGACAAGATTGACAACTTTACTTAGTAGGAAAAGATGGCCAATGTGTCAACACTCATGGATTCAGGGAGACAACCACGCCTACTTAGTGGGTGAAGGAAGCAGGGAGTGTTTCCATCAAGGTTCTTACCACACAACTGGCTACTGGGCTCATACCCCTGGCAATGTCTTGCAGTGTTGATTGTATGGGAGAGTTGCTTGGTCTTAGCTCTTAAAGTTGACCAGTATGGCAAAAAGTGCATTTATGTTATTTTTTAATGGAAGTAATGTTGGTTTACAACCCTGTATATGACTCAGAAGTATAGGATCACATTCCTTCAGCTCTATGTACCACACCACACCCACCATCAAGGTACTCAGAGTCCTCCATTGGGCTCCCTCCCTACTTGCTACCCTTCTGGTAGCCTCAATGTTGTAGTCAGATTTCTAGGGTTCACTATTAGTTTGGTTTTGGCTGAACATTTGTTCTGTTTCTCCAGATTCTATGTATAAGTGAAACCATCTGGTATTTGTCTTTCTCCTCTTTACTTATGTCACTGAACATTATCCTTCCAATTCTATCCATGTTGTCACAAATGGCAAGACTTCATCTCTTTTTTTTTTTTATAGAGGCATGTTTTTATTTTATTTTATTTATTTGTTTGTTCCTTTTGTTTATACATGCACTGGGTACAGTCAGAAGCGCGGAAGGGTGAGAGAATTCACCAGAGCCAGAGCAGGGAGTAGAGCAGGCAGAAGGACCGAAGTACACTGCTGAGGGGAGCAGCGGGAGGCAGAGAGGTCTGCGCACCAGGTGGGACCCTCCTCTGGTGGCCGGGGAGCAGCCGGGGATCGAACCAGCGCTGCAGAGGCTGCAGGCAGCTTCGCAACCCAGTGCTCAACCGCTGTGCCACCGGGGAGGCCCTACACTATATCTTCTTAATCCACTCATCTGCCCTTAGGCACTTAGGTTGTTTCCATAACAGGGCTATTGTAAATAGCACTGCAGTGAGCATAGGAGTGCATATATCCCTTCAAATTAGTATTTTTGTATTCTTCGGGTACAATTGTTGGATCATATGGTGGGTCTATTTTTAATATTTTGAGAAATCTCTAAACTGTTTACCCTCGAAAAATTGTTGCTTGTCATCAAAGTACAGCATTCAAGGCTTTAGAGACACAGTTTGTATGATAGACCTGATGGCCAGGAGAACTGCTGAGACTCAGGTAAGTGGAGGAGGATTATGCAGATGACGGGACTGTTCTATTTTCAAGATAATGAAAAAAACTGCTACCGAGAAATGAGGGATGGGTGGAAATTTTCCAAGTGTTGCTAAGTGCCTTCAGGGTTTTGATGCTCTATTTTTTAACATCGGACACCTATAAATTTAATACATATTAAAAGATTTTCTATTGTGAGATTAAGTGAATAGGTGAAAAAGCACCTGGCAGAGTCCAGCCCGAAGTAATTGCCCATAAATATTTGTTGAATTTGACTCTATAATGTGTGATTAGACCTTCATGCTGTCATAGCTAACAGCCACAGCTTTAGTATAAGATTAAGTCATTTATTCCTTATAATAACCCTAGGGAGGAACTATCATTTTGATCTTCTCTTTGGCCATGCGCAGTTAAAGGCTTGGAGAGATTTATGAAGAACACATGTGTAATAATGTTGCCACTCATGTTGACTCTAACACACGAGTTTACCTGAACACTGTATTATCTTGTGTTACCAGACCTACTTAGATGCTGACTGGTGCTGTCAGGCTAACTTTCTGTTCTTCCTGTGAAACAAGGAAACATGGAGGACCCTTGCCAATTGCGTAAAGAGGAGATCATCTTCTTTCTTTTCCATTGGTTGTTTTTCAGGACATTTCCCCTACCTGCTCAGATGGTCCCTGCTCTTGAATTTTCCCTTGTGCTATCACAGGTTCCTAGGGAAGCCAGTTTTTCTCCATTCAAAGTACAGAGGTCTCAAAATGAACTGTTTCTCACCACCCCATTTCTTCACTCTCATCATGTCTTCTGGTAGAATTGTATCATGGTATTGATTTGGAAATCATCACTGATCCATGTGCTGATGAGTGAGGTCAGACTCAGTAAACACCCCGTGATGTTCTGGAGACCTTAGGTTTCCTCCATATCATTTTGTCCAGAACCTGAGAGTGCAAGTTACTCTTAAAGTTTCCAAGTGCTCCCCTGGTTTCTCATTCTGAGTTTATCAACATGAAACAAATGTGAAGTTGTGAAAATTCATGCAAACTCTACAAATCCCTGCCCTTGATTCTGGTTCATTACCTGAAACTACAGAATATAAATAATATGAGTGACTGTTTTCTCATTTTTTTCAGTTCACCAAACTTCTGATAATATTTGAGATGTGGGGGAGAGTAGTTTGTCCATTATATATGGTGGATGTTTCAGGCTTAATTACCTCTGGAAACCCTTTGGAGAAAGGATTCTGTCATCTTGATTCAAAATATAACTTCTCTTACAAATTCTTCACATCAATAAGTACTTGAACCTGCTACTGTTTTCAGTATTCTTCCTTTCTTTCTTATCAACCCAAACTGACATATACAAAATATGGTTAAAAAGAGCACTTCTCTTGTATCTCCTGCAGGTGTTATGCTGGTGTGCTTGTCAGTCAGTGAAGCACCATTAATTTGTATATTTTCTTGGTCTAGTAGTCATTAATGACAAACTTGGGAATAGCTGAATGTTTTTCTGATCATTTATATCATTTGTAATTAAGTGCAGACATGATAATTAGGTACCATCTATGTACCCATCATTTTGGTTATTTGGGTGCAGTAAAATCGCCCAATGAACATGTCTACTCCTGTCCATCCCCATCAAGTCATCAGCTGTACCCCACTCCATACAGCCAGCAGGGCACAAAAGTGGGACCGTAACTTTCCATGTGTTCACAATCTTAGGTTCACACTGCTGCCCTTGTTCACCCTCTATTCCACTGGAGGGTGTTTTCAGCCTTCCTTGCTTCTAGTCATCATCTGCATATGGCCTTGACCTACAATGGTTCCTTGCACTTTGTTCTGCTCTTCCAACTGTGATGTGTACTTTCTGCCTCCACTGTGGGGGGAGGTCAAACCATTGGCGTCTGTAGCCTTCAGGACTTCCAGATTATTGTGCTAACTGATCCCTTCCCATCCCCAGGGGGAAATGCTCTCTCTAGACATCTCCTTTCCCTTGGGCAGACTTGAAACAAGATGGTTGTGGAGGTGACAAAGCAATGTGCATGTGATTTAGAATGACACTCAAACTGGTCTTGAAGATGGACTCTGCAGATCTATAGCTTTTAGCATGTGGGTCATGTTACTTGCATCTCAATACTACCCGTCTCTCTGTCCACAATCTGGGACAACTGAGAATAGCAAAGATCTGCTTTGAAAATGTTATGGAAGAATATTCAGAGTGTGTAGCACAGTGCCTGCCTCTGACCTATTATTATTAAAGGCTTCATGGTAAAAGAAAACCCAAAGACCAGTCTTGAAGGACGAGTAGTTTGCACACTGCTGTGTCATTGAAAAAATAAATAAGGTTCCTAATATTCATCTCCATTTATTATTTCCAGTTCTGTTGGTTAGATGACTGGTATTGTACTCTACCAAAATTGTAGCTCCTGAGCTTAAGCAAATGGAAAGGGAAATCACTCTTTGCTGTAAATCGAAAACCATTTCCCAAGAGGTGTCTGTTTAACCCACACATGTAAGTGCTGCTATGATGGTTACTTCAGAGGTTGCTCCAACAATCACACACCAGTGTTAGCCTTAAAGAATGATTCTGGGGCTTGTTGCCTCTTGGTTCACTGGGAGTACCCACTAGGAAAATAGAAACAAAAGCACAGGTAGTAGCCTCACTTGGCACAGTTGATTGACTTTAATAGGTCCTGATTATGCTGCTCATATTCCATGAAATTAAAAAGCTTACAAATGTTATGAGCCATTACCCTTCCATTTAAGGGAGCTTATGACATGTTAGCAACATTTAATGAAATTCTTTTCAAAATGCCATCGGCAGACTCACTGAGATTCCATGTTGAAAATTCAACTTGAAGAATTGTTTGAAAAACTTTGTTCTCTACCTACCTCTCTTTGTAATGTGTAAGAGAAACCTCAAGCCCCAAAGAAACTTTTCATCAGTTAGAGGGTGATTTTCAGCTATCAAGAAGTGTCTATTCCCAGACCCAAACCTAATTCCATTAGCCAGTTTAAGAATAGATGACAAAGATGTCCATGTCTGCATCTGCTTTCCATAGGAGCTCAGAACAGCCTGCATTACTGCACATCGACAAAATTTAAGACTTAAGCCCATTCTTTTCAATTCTATCTCTATTTATTGAAGCTCTGAGACATTATAGCAAATACTCCAAAATGTCATTGTCTGGCCTGTCTTTAGTGAACTCTTATAGTATAATTTGGGAGATAAGACTTTGTTCCAGAAGATAATTAAAGCATAGGAAATGAGATGATTAAATCCTAGATGATGTGGTGCTGATGATTACTTACACAATAAAAGTTCAGGAAATAAAAATATTGCAGCTGAGTGGGAATTTTTACAAGTATAATAAAGCTAAGTAGTCAGACAAGTTATTTAGGAAAAATTCTTTCTATTAAGTCATTCATTTAATTTTTTATGATGGGGATATTTAACGGCAGTATCTATTCAATTCGTATGTTGGATTCTAAAGGAATTCTAGTCATATCACCATCTTATTAGTGACATCTACTACTACTTTTTGAGACTTTGTAGGTCAAGTTTCTGTGTGCTTTTTATACATTTTTTAACCCTCCTGACAATCCTGAAAGGTATATCATATTTTCTCCATTTTATAGTGAGGAGAACTACATAGAAAATAGTTAATATACTCCTGCTAGTTTGAGAAGTTGGAGTTCATATACAGGGATGAACTCCCCAAAAGCATATGTGTTCTATGTCACTGTCAGTCTGCTTTGGAGAATGGACATGTGGAGACAGCCCCTATGCTGTTTTTCTCTACTGGGAACTATTTGCAGGCAGAAGTCCTGTCGTAGAACTTACTCACCATCATATTTATTATCTGTGGTGAATATGTGTCAAATAAATGTGTGGTTAGTATGTTAATTAAGCACAGTTCATAACATTAAAATGCAGCTTTCTTTTTGTCTTTACAATTAATTCCTTTGCAATTTGAATCAGGGGTGGGCTTCAATCCCTTCTCCATGAAAATTTGTTCAATTCTGAGTGGATTTTCTGACCATTTAAGGTTGTAAAAAGTGTGGTGGTGCTTTAAGGGACAAAACACTGGTTCAGATGATAAATTTCTCTTCTTAAATATTTATCAGCATTCAAACTTCATTCAAAGTTAAGTGTTTGTTTCCTTTGGGTAGATAGTCTTAAGTTGGTGACTCCCCTACCTTTGGTGGTAGGAGGAGAGTTCACTTCAGTTGTCATTACTGTCTTCTCATCTGTTAGTTGCTATCTGTAGCCTTAGACCCTCTTGCAGTGGTGGTGGGTAGAGGATGGTACAGCTGTTTCTTGCTGGGTGTCTTATGTCCTTTGGAATTGTGAGATGGTTAAACTGACTTTTTCCTTCATTGGGTATTTTCTGGACTCTTTTGAGGTTCCCAGCCCTGGATCTGTGATGCCTCTCCAACACCAGCTATGAAAAAATCAGGTGAAGAACTCCATTCTTGGACAAGGTGCTTCCCTCCCCTTCTATTCCATGCAGAATCTTCTTGCCTCCCAGGAAGTCCTCATGGGTGGCCTTCAGCTATCTCCTGGACAGCTCTCTTCCCCATGTCTTCACCTCTGTTTGATGAGAAGCATTCATCCATACTTCCCCTGGAAAATCTAAGTATACAGGCTCTGTATCAGCAGTCCCTCCTGCCTAATACACCCTCTGGATTCCCTGGTGACAGGTTTCTGGTAACTGCAGTGAGAGGGACCCATGGCAAGATCTCTGGCTGTAGTCACTGAAGGTTTTTGTTTTTTTTTTTAGTGGTCTTGAGATCACAATGTAGCAGCACCCCCCCCCCCCACACACACACATACACGCTCCATAACCATGTGTTCACAGCCCCCTCTCTTTCTCATCTTTGGCCCTTGCTGCTTGACAACAGGGAGAGATTTTTGGATATTTCCTGTCAGTTGGATATTTTGATGTGTGTCTTGCTTTGGAATTTTGCATCAATTATACTTTGTTGCCTGGTTGAAACCTTACTTGTAATATCCTGAATAAATATCTAAATATATTTTTTATTTATTTTATTTTTAATTAATTAATTAATTAATTAATTAATACAAGCACTGGGTACAGTCAGAAGCACGGGAGGGTGAGAGAATTCACCAGAGCCAGAGCAGAGAGCAGACCAGGCAGAAGGACCGAAGTACACTCCTGAGGGGAGTAGCAGGCAGCAGGAGAGGTCTGCGCACCATGTGGGACCCTCCTCTGGTGGCCGGGGAGCAGCCGGGGATCAAACCAACGCTGCAGAGGCTGCGGGCAGCTTCGCAACCCAGTGCTCAACTGCTGCGCCACCGGGGAGGCCCAATATCTAAATATAAACAAATCTCTAAATAAATTTAAAAAATAGATGATTCACATGGGTTGACTTTCAGGACAAGTGGTCGGGAGTGCTGCCAGGACTAGCCTGATTCTGTCCTCTTGTTGAGGTTCTCAACCCCACAGTGGAAGGGGGTGTTTCTACCCATTCAGAATGCCCAGGGGTGTAGAAAAAAAAGCAAAAGATGCAAGTGGCTGTTAGACAGATGTGTCTGCTTTCATGAATTGCCTTGCCATTTCAGAGCTCTCAGCCTAGACATGCCACTGACTTTTCTTCCTGTTAAGCACTGAATATAGGAGAGATGGTGTGTTTTCCCTACTGATGAACTTCTGTGGGCCTGTTCTGGGGTGCTTGCTTGCAGAAGGCACCTTGGTTAATGATGAATATTTCTTGGCTTTCTCAGAGTCTCAGGGTCTCCAGAATAACACAGGACAAAAGTTGTCATGTGTAAGGTATGCTAAGTGGTTGGCTGAAGGTGATTCCATTGGGTGCTACAGTTATGTCATTTGGCACAATTCACAACTTATAGGGAGAAAGTGAGAAAAACTACAAAGACAAGCTGTCGTTTCCATGGAACTGGCCGGCAATTAGAGTTAAATATGCTGTGCTTTTGTGTCTGTCACTTTCTTTTGATGCCTTCATTTTCTGATTTATGACCATAGAGTATTTGAGGATGACTTTTGGTCCTGTGTCTAGAGACTTCATGCTCATGACTGACAGAGAAACTCTGTGACTTTGCTGCCATTTCAGTCCCTCATCCTGTTCCCAGAGTTCTGCAGTTGCTGTACTCCCAAGTCACTGTTATTTCTTCCTGCCTTGCATTGCCTGGTACTTTATAGTCAAAGAAAAACTCTCTGAGCTAATTGTGTTTGTTTAACATTGTGTAAAGTGTTTGGATACATTTTATACTTGAATTATTCGTCATCCATGGAAAGAGGTAAGGAGAGAGGGAAGGAATGGAGGGGGAGCAGGGAGGGAGGGGATCTGGGGAGAGAGGTACACACTTTACTGTGTTATCTTGCCCTAGCCCTTTTGGCAAGGTTCATCCTCTCCCTTCATTCTTTCAAATTTCTCTGTTCCATTCTGGATTCTTTCCTAAGTAATTCAGAATTGGAATCTAATTCCAATCAAGCTACAACTAACATCTCATTGTTTAATATACAAAATTCAAGAGATGTTTGTATAATGTGACAGAGGACCACAAGAGGACTCAAACTCAAAATAGCACCTTGATACTCGTTGACTGAGCCTTGGAGAGAGTGGAGAGAGGGTGCTCTGTGGTCTTTCCAACATCATACCAGAGAAACCACCACTTGCGTCACCATGATCCTGCCAACGTCAGTGTTGAGTGTCACATCCAAGAGCTGTGGGAGGAAGGAGGCTGCCTACTGCTCTGGTACCCTCACCTTTCCCTCTGTATGTGAGCTCCTGCCCCGTCACATTCCAAAAGATGGATTTCATCTGAAGGGCAGCAAGGCTGATAGGAAACACAGGGTCTTGGAAACCACATAGGATAATTTGCTGGACCTGGCAAAGCTTCACCTTTGTCAGTTGTGAAAGCTGTGCTCTTGGAGTCAAGGAGCTTTTTGGAACCATGTATATAGCTAAGTGCATAGCACATTTTTTCTTTTAAATGCACAGCACCACTTCCAAGTATGAGTAACTGCCACGTCTGTTTTTAGAGAAAGGAATGGGTTCTGAGAGGCTTTTAGTTTGTCCAAAGCTTTATAGGTAGTTAGGGGGGTATCTCTAGACTCCCTAACACCAAAGTCCATGCACTTGACCATGATGCCATATTAACTATTATGTATTGGTATGGCTAGAACTAAGGGAGAAATAATGTGTGTCAAGAAATTAGCATTGTCTCTATGTGTGTTGGGCATGCAATGGCATGACGTTGTTATTATTCATTATTTTGTTTATGAGTTCTCTTTTTATTTAATAGTGAGTTATTTATGGGACATGGTAAGGATCACAGCTTTCTCTCTAGGGGAGGTATTGGGTAAACCAGATGTTTTTGGCTTTGTTTTCATTTTTCTCCATACCTATATCGTGTTACTACTTAGATGTCTTCTAAGAGACATCTGTCCCCTTTTTAGGTAGGTGAATCATATCATTTAAACACATTTAACTTCTATTCCTTCCTGAACATTTACATGACAATCAGGAACCTTGAATGCTTCTGAATGCCCACTGTTTCACTGTGACTGATGTGTGAAATAAGGGCCTTAAGGAGGGAACAACAGTGGAGAGCCAAGAGATTGGGGAAGGTACCTAGAAAGTTTTCTGAGAGAGGGACATGATGGCAAATCCAAATGGGGTTGTAACAAAGAAGGCGAAGCTAGGAGATTTGAGATGTATTGTGGAAGGATAGTTGACTAGAGTTGCTGAGATGACTGGGAGCAGAGAGAGGAAAACACTTGGATTTCTGCTACAACTTAAAAATATTTATGTATTAGACCAAAAATTAGATCCTTAGTATGGATGGGAGCAGAAGGAAGGCATCCCAAGAAAGAAAGGGAAATGAGATTGAACATTTATGGAGCTCCTAAAGGGTGTCAAGAATCAGGCTATTTAATTTTCTGTTTTCTAGAAGTGTAAATCATATAACCCCCATTACATACCAGGAAATGAGAGCTTAGAGAAGTTATATAACTTATAGGTCAGAAAGTTGACAAGGGAGCAGAAACTGATACCAAATCTATTTTGAAATTCTCCTTTCTTTCTATAATATCATGCCATTTCCAACAGCTAAGATAATGTTATTTTGCATGATATTTTTTTTTTCCTGGTAAAGTGACTTTCCATTGTGCTAGGCATTTGATGAATATTCATTAGGTACTGGTTAAGTAATAGATTTTAATCATCAGTACAAACACTTCCCTTTATTGAAATGCCAAAGGTTTTGAAAGCTGATGAACCTAAAAAAAAAAAAAGTATATTTGAGATTAGTTGAAAAAAAAAAACATTATTTCCATGCCTACTATGTGCAATCAGTGAACATTTGCAGCTGAGTTAGTGATGTCCAGTTGATATTCTCCCCATTCTGCCTCCCAAATATTGAACATTTTAAATGCAAGTCACACAAAATAATGCTAAGAGAAATTTTGAGAGTGATTACTGGGTAGTTGAGGCTGAAGAGTTGAAAGGAAAGGAGAGAATTCTCTGTACCCTAACCTTATGAGAGTGTTACATTACATCTATGTTTGGAAAGATGGCTTCTGTTATGCTTGGCCTTGCATTTATTTGCTTATGTCATGCACTGGGTCAGATGACTCTCAGTCTAATCCACCTAGTGTTTGAGCCTCTTTACCTTGATAAGTCACCTCATGGAACTTCTGTGGAAAAGAGGACACGTTCATAGATGAAAGTTGTTAAAACTCTCAGGAGGTAGGTGTGTATGGGGGTGAGGAGATGAGGAGGCAGAGGTGGTTAAGTATTTTTAATGTCTTGGGTAAGGTCCACCATTCCCCACGTTAACACAGCTCCTGCATCTTCTTTATGTCTAAATCCAATCATTTCACCTATTTACTATAACTTTCTCGCTTTTTAAGGTTGTTCAGTTTGCTTTGGATAGATTCAAAATCGTCTCTTTGGAATTCTATATCTAAAAGCCAGAATTTATCAGAATGATTTATCTGCATGTATGAGTGCAACCTGACTTTCTGGAACCAGTTTATATGTGTGCAGTCAGCTTTCTGGAAAAAATTAAGTGAAGCAGCTTTCCATACACTGTCAGGTAATATGCATTTCCCATATTAATTCACATAATGCTCCTTGCAAACCAGTGAAGTGGATACTATTACTATCACTATATTATAGGTAAGAAAACAGTAATGTGAGCATCAGAGAGATGGAGTAACTTGCCTATTGCTAATACTGTCCACCCCAGCACTCCCATGGAGGCAGTCTGACTTTCCAGTAATCCCTAATTCCTTGTCTATTCTGCCTTCTTTAATGATAACCAAATAATACCCCATGCTTTGGCTTGGATACCTTGCAACAGACTGGCTCAACCTAAAGAACTGTTCAGAAGCAGAAGGAACTTCAGAGCAAGGAAGAATTTCAAAGCAAGAATTCTAGAACCGGAGAGCTGGCACAGGCTCTTGATATTAGAACCCACATAGCCTTTAACCTCAGTATGTGAATTCAGGAAAATGGAGGAGGCAAGTATACAAAGTCTAGAAAAAAATTAAAAAGCAGATGAAGACAAGGTGAAGTCACAGGTTCTGAAACCAAAGGATATCCTGTTTCTTGGAAACTTCTCCAGGCAGTAGCTGCTTCCTAATCTTTTGTACCAGAGGAATGCCAACTAGTTCCATCCAGACCGGAGTTTGTTAATCTCAGCGTGGTTGATGTTTTAGGCTGAAGAATTCTTTATTGTGGGAGACTGTCCTGTGTGCTCTCAGGCCACTGACTTGGCAGATTTTGCTACCATCACACATTTACACCAGTCCTGATGAATAGAAGATGCCTGTCAAGTGCCCTCATTGATAACCACACCTAGTTGAGGAAAACAGAAGAACCCACTCATTCACTCAGCAGGTGCTTTGCTAAGTGCTCTCAGTTTTAAGTATCTTATGACTTCAGGACTTTCTCATGGCAGTAAAGCAGAGCTCCTGAATCACAATACTGATCTAGAGACTTTGGGTTGTGGTGCGGTTGGTGGGGGTGCACACTCAGGGTCAGCCTATCCTGAGTCTAATCCATTTAGAGTCTGGCCATCCTCACCTTGGGCAAATCACTAATTCTGAGCCACTGTGTCTCTCTCTGAAAACTAGAAACAATAGTAATGTCTAACATAAGGGCTTGTGGGAGGATTAAATGGGATAATAGGAAAGAGTGGCTGAGCCCAGTGCAGACACTTAGTAAGTGTTCATGTGTTCCTTACTGCAGGGGGTACCTGTCCTATCTGAGGGGATCCACACATTTTGGGGCCTCTGAAATGGCAGTTGCTGAGCCCATGACTTTATTTGTAGGAAGAGCATCCAGTAATGGGCCGGAAGTGACCCTGTGATAGCAGGGAAACTTCATAGACTGGTGGACCCCTGGGAGGCCGTCCAAAGGATGGCTGACTGCATTGCCACTGTAATTTTGTGATTAAAGCATTTCAGAGGTTAACAGCATCTCTTCAGGGAGCATCTTGGAAAGCTCAACTGGGTGAATTCCAGTGAAGAGGAATTTTCTGAATTAAATCCTTCTAGGAAATTTGTGTGTAAATGGAGTTGATTACTTGGTCTAATTGGTATCCCCCAGTCAAGATGAGTATGGCTGGTGTGTCAAGGAAGGCAACAGGCAGGTAGTGGCATTCCCCTTCCTATTGCTAACAGTTGTAATAACTGGTTTAGTTAAGGTTTGCAATTTTCAAGCCTTACATTTTAGACTAGAGTCTGGGCACTTATTTCTGACATAGGAGAATACTTGTTGGTGCTGGAAATGTTTCTGGCTCAAATTCCAACATTCCTTTCCCTGTAATTCTCAAATATCTGGACATAGATTGAGATCTCTTTCCAATCCATATGTTTGTCTGCCATATAATGCAGAATGTGGGCTCCAGAAGGTTTCATAGTGAGGGGTAGGCGAGGGATGGCCAGAGGAGGCATCTTCTTTATTCTTAATTATAGTCTTAATGACATGGAATTATGTAATTCTACATTTCTTAATTATAACCCCTGCTACAGACTGGGGACAGGACAATATTGTAATAAGAACTGTCCTGGATCTGGTGGAAGGTTCTAGCAAAAGATCAGGAGATGAAACCAAGATATTTATCAAGAGCAAAAAATAAGATGATTTGTTCTACCATATTGAGCATCTTAGGTCAGCTGTGACATAAGATCCTTGTGTGCAGCATGATTGCTGAACTGGTGTTTTCAAACTGTTGACTTGGAAGGTTTTTAGGTAAATTGTAGACTGCCATCAACACCCACTGTTGTATACTGCCATCAAACACTCATTGTTTCTAAGCCCATGAAGACATTTGAGTTTTGTTTCCACCAGGTTTGAAATAAACACAGTGTTGGTATGTTGGTGGCAGCAGATGGGTTAGTAAAACAAAACTGAAGGTCAAGATAGACTTACTCTTGACCTAAGAAGGTACAAGTTAGATTTTTTTAGAAGACCAAATTAAAAATAACTATACTAGACAAAGACAGTCTTTTCCCTGTAAATCTTGGCATTGTGATGCTTTATCAGTTGAAAGTATCATAAGTTGAAAATGACTCTCACTGCCACTACCCAGCATCACAAAAAAACTAAAATACCACATGTGACTAGTCTGGGTAAAGATCAAAAATTCAAAATCTGAAGTACAGTTTCTGCTAACGAATAGGGCTTTCTCGCCAGTACGTTAGAAACATCCTAAGTTGAACAGTCAGCTTAGCTGGAGGCTGTCTGGATATTTCCCTTAATCTGAAACAATGCGAGCTAGAAAAGGATAGCTCCACATTTCAGGGAAAGAAGCAGAGTCTAAGCAAGGTGAAATGACTTGCCCAAGGTCATGCCACAGGTCCACAGAGGAATATAGTCTTCTAACTGCTTTACCTTTTCAAGTGCTGGATCTGCCTGGAACTCAGTATGTTTTGTCTTTTTTCTGTCAGTTTTTTGACTGTGAAATAAAGAGGTTGGACCAGATGGTTCTTAACATCTCTCTGGTTTAACTATCCCCTTACTCTAAACTGTAATTTTTTCTTGTAGGTATGCATCCCATGAAATGAAACTTACATCCCATATAATGAAACTTCTCTGTGTTGTAACTTAATGCTGAGGAACAGTAGATCGTACCTCCCACATCTGAAACTTTACTTTAAAGTCTTTTCTGTTGCTGCCTTGAAAAGAACAGGAATTGTACCAAGAGCATTGGATTAACCTGGGGTCAGGAGCCTCAGGTCCTGGTGCCTGCTTTGCTGTAGTCTAACTGTGGCAGTGACCAGGATGCTGAGCCTGTTTTGCTATGTAGCCATAGGGATCTTCTGAAGCCAGCTGGTCATGCAGGATTTGGAGGTGGAAGCATGTGTGCATTTGGGGGAGGAAGGTGCAACACTAGGGGGTGTTAAAAGTATGAGGGGTCAAAATAAATGCGTGGGGAAGGAACCCTTAGCAGAAAGCGGGGCTTTGGTTTCTGACTTTATAACTGATTAGCCAATATCGCATTTGGGTATCAGTTTCTTCTCTTGAAAAATGGAAGCATTAATCTAGATCAGCTTTTCTAAAACTAGCTGTCAGTGGTGAATATGCCTTAAGAATGTCTGAGGGACATACATTGGGGAATGTCTTGAATTTTTCTATCCCCTGCTCAGATACCAGCCTGTGCATATTCTGAGATGCTCCACAGCAAAGAAACACATTAAACTTTATTTAGCTCATTTGACAAATTAAGTTGATGATGGAACTCTTTATTTTTCAGGAATATTTGTTAACATCCCATGAATCATAATGGGGACACTCAATGCTCAATGGTGTGGTTCCCTGAGGAGTGATAAAGAAAAATGATTTTTTTATCTGATGTTTCCATGTTATAGCTACAAGGCGTGGGGATCATTTATTTTTTCTTCTTTCATCTCTCTATCTCACATGCAATTAGTTTGCCTTCTCGGTTTGAGGGACAGTAGGTATGTGTATCTCTGTGTGTACATGTGTGTATATTTTATTAGCAAGTATTTTGAACACTGTCATGCCACTGAGGAAGATTCTATGGACAATAGAAGAACCTCCATGTGGACTTCACCGTCTGTTATGGGAGTCCTCATTCAAAATGATTTTCAGATTATTTTCTTTCACATATTTTCCAAAAATGTTCATAAATCTGTGGCACTACTTGAGATAAAAAACAAAAAAAAAAAAAAAGATAATTATGAGCTAAGGTGATTGGTGAAAACTTTATAGGATAAATGAAATTTTGTCTAGAACTTAAAAATTTGTGATATTTGGTGATGTCAGGTAGGAATAATAGGAAACCATCAAGTATAGAGCTCAGGGGACAAGTATCTGGATTTGTTAGAGCGGCTGCCAGTAGATATCAAACATTCTTGAGCAAAGAACTACAATAAGGCCAGTGAATTTCAGTGGATACAAATCTCAGAAAAGAAGCCAATTGGGTGACCTTTGATGTAACCCCAGGATTGGTGGCTGGATATAATAAGGCATTGTCATGCAGTAGTAAATTCTTTCTATTTCAAATAAGAAAGAGTACATTTGTACCCCCAATTATTTTATTAAAAATCCCCCACCTCTATAAATATTTTGTAAATCAATGATTTATCTAAAAGTAAGTGTATTCGATTGAGGTACCCATGTGCTTCCTCGCCACATTTCTCCTCTATAGAGTCAGTTATAAATACCAATGTCTTATGTATCTTTCTAGAATTTTCTCAGCCTCAACTCTGTCTACATTTGTGGATAGGTAAGTAATTGTTTTGGGGTCTGTGCTGAGTTTTGTGGGATACTTAGCAGCATCCCTACTCTCTACCCACTAGATTCCAGTAATATTCCATCTCCTCAAATATGGCCCAAAAAGTAACTCCAGAGGATGCAGATGCCTCCTGGGGAGCAGAATAATCCTGGGAGAGAATCGTTCTTCCAAAAATGTTCATAAAGAGGAAACTATTGTATTTCTAAGTAGAGGCAATTTTCATAGGATGATTACATAAATAAAAGATTAGGGAGACTGCATGGTGTCTTGGAGGACTCAGTGGTATGTAATGGAAGCACTAAAATCTGTCGTCATGATGCTTTGAGCTGCAAGGATTAAATAAATGTGTAGATCTAACCCAGTTTGAACAAGAAGGAAACCTGGTAGCTCACTTGACAGGTGGTCTTAAGGCAAGTTATGTTGTGTTTGATTCAGAACCTCACAGTCTCATCAAGGCCTCAGATTCTTCCTGGGCTTTGGGTCCGCCACTCCGAGTATGGGCTGGTTCCCCTTAGGGTTGTCAGGTTGCTACCAGCAACAACTGTGTCCATGGTAGACAAATAGCCAGATCCATTCAAGACTGAGAAGACCACTTTCCAAAACTTGTAGAAATCCTCTCTTCATGTGTCACTGGTCCAAATGGACCTAACATCCTACTCCATATGCCAGTCCCTGAGCTACTTGCTGACTATGGATGAGATCAGCCCTGGAGCATGGATGGTGGGTTGTTTTTTTTTTTTTTAAGATTTATTTATTTACTTATTTATACAAGCACTGGGTACAGTCAGAAGTGCGGGAAGGTGAGAGAATTCACCAGAGCCAGAGCAGGGAACGGAACAGGCAGACTGACAAAATACACTGCTGAGGGGAGCAGCAGGGCAGGAGAGGTCTATGCATCATGTGAGACCCTCGCCCGCAGGCGGGGTCGAACCAGCACTGCTGAGGCTGCGGGCAGCTTCGCAGCCCAGCGCTCAACCGCTGCGCCACCAGGGGAGGCCTGGATGGTGGTTTCTTGACCACAATATCTCCCTACGCCATCTTTAGAAGGAAGAAAGATAGCCCCACAAGTATGGATATGCTGAGTTTAAGATGGCACCTCATGCATTCTGAGCCAGACACCATTCAAATGATTTGGTGTTTGGGTTAGTGAAACTAGCAAATTGAATGTAAACCATCTCTGAAACTATCCAAGGGAAATTTTTGTTCTGAACAAATGTGAAGTGGAAAAAGGACTTAAGGATGAAGGACTTTTGATATTTGTAATTGTCACTAACTTGAGAGTTTGGGTCTTGGTTGTAAATAGAATGGGCTCAGCCACCTGCTGTATATGTGAGCTTAGCTAAGCCACCTTTTTTTCTTTATTTACAAGACTGGGAAAAGAAGACCTTGGCATAATGCTGTGAAGAGAGGTGAGGTAGGCCCTGCGTACAGAGCACCGGATCAAGTGATGGGCATCAGGAAGCCCAGGGACCAGTCACTGGGGTCTGGGTAGTTGGGCGGTTACTGAGCAGGAGGGCTAAACAGTGAGCAAGGGGAGTCAGAGAGACCTGGGAGAGCAGGCAGGTGCTGTGATCTCGCAGGAGGAGCTGGCTGCTCCCAGACTGTTGGAAAAACTTTAAATACTCTTCTCAAATACGCTACGTCCAGGTGAGCATCACAGCATTTTAAAACTTAGCTCACCCCTGAGCTATTTAAGGTCCTGTCAATTTACCAGATTTGTCAGTTTAGATAGGAGGTTATTTAGATGCTTCCCTTCCCACTGCTTCATTCCCTACCCTCTGTCAAAGACAGCATCAGTTCATTAAACTCCAAAAATAAAAAAGTATATTATCTTAGACCTGGGAAATATGTCCAGTGTTTTTAGGAATACTAAATATCCCATGCACATTTAAATATGAAATTACCTGTCCTGGAGTACAGATTCATCTCTGATCACAGATTCGTAGCAAAGGAAAGCCTCTATTCCATGGGCCGTTTTAGTAAATCAGAATTTTTTTTTAGAAAAACAGCAAAAAGAGCTCAGATTATCCATCTAGATGCAAACGTGCTGGTATTTTATAACTCTGGCTCTCATAAACCTATTTAAAATAGTACACTGTTATTTCACGTACATGATGCAAACACCCATCCATCCCACCAAGCATCCATCTGTCAATATGTGTCAATAATCTATCAAGGCATGGACTTGGCTTACCACCTATGCATAGATTCCCGGTATCGGTAGAGAACAGGGACATAGAAGCCCCTAGAATTCCCTGGGTGTGTGTTCTACTCCGGTAACTTGGCTAGAAGTAGCATGTTACAGGTGAACTATCTACACTTCTTGTTTGCCACTTCCTTGCCACAAGGTTTCTGCCAATACTGGACCAGTTTCGCAGATGGGGAAACTGAGGCCCAGAAAATGTGAGTAAAAGCTGATGCAAGGAGTTAGGAAAAGGGGATGTTGGGATTTGAAACCAGTCAGTGTTTTATTGCCCATAATCTCTGCACTACCTCGCATCAGCACACCACAGCCTACAGAACTGAAGAGAAGCACAGAGAAATGGTGTTGCTTATCTGAGGAAAGGGTGGGAAGAAATGAGTATGATTTGATCCTTTCTTTAAGGAACAGGGAAGATTTGGTTATGCAGAACTGGGGGGTCATCCTTCTGGGATAGATTTGCCAGCTGGTCCCTACTAGAGGGTCAGATACTGTTGGTTCAGGGATAGGCTGTAGGAAGGCTTTGTCCCTGCTGTCCTCATCCTGACGCCCCCATCTAGGCCTGGGCACAGCGAGTCTGGGAGCTGCAGCCCCATGAGATTGACTTTATAGCCACTGATTTATCCTCAGACGCGTGGGCCCACAGGTACATCGCCCAGCCTGCCTGGCTCCCAGACTCAGCAAAGGGAGGGTTATGAATTCAATTTTATTCGTTTGCTTGTGCAGACAAGTGGCTTCAGTTGTGGGGGTGTCACTGGAAATCAATCAACAGTGATCTATTAGTCCCTCTCCCTGGGTCCCCTCTCTTGGGCCGTGGTTTCCTCAGAGTTAAATATCAGACCAGGACGTGCTGGCAAACTTCTCTCTGGGCTGAAGAAGGTCCTTTATTAGCCCATAGAAATGACAGAACTGAGCGCCAGGCCTGTTTAAATGTGGAGCTGAAGGATCCGGGAAAGAGTCGGCTGCACCAAAGTGGCATGTGACTTTCTGCTCCCTTTCTCTGCTTCCCTGCTGTAATGAAGTAAAAAGTTATGAGATAAGGAGAGGCATTTTCCAGAACAGAGTCTCATGAGTATACATGTTCCTTCACAACCTGACCATCTCCCTCTTGCGGTGTGTCTTCTGGAAACTGCTGTTACACTTCTTCCTCAGATTTTTTTTTTTAAAGATTTATTTATTTATTTATACATACATACATACATACATGCAAGCACTGGGTACAGTCAGAAGCGCGGGAGGGTGAGAGAATTCACCAAGGCCAGAGCAGGGAGCAGAGCAGGCAGAAGGACCTAAGTACACTGCTGAGGGGAGCAGCGGGCAGCAGGAGAGGTCGGTGCGCCATGCAGGACCCTCCTCTGGTGGCCGGGGAGCAGCCGGGGATCGAACTGGCACCACAGAGGCTGCGGGCAGCTTCGCAACCCAGCGCTCAACCGCTGTGCCACCGGGGAGGCCCTCTTTCTCAGATTTAAACATGATCTGACCCCCAGATCTTTTCAGACTTTGTCCCCATGCTCACCTGTCAGTGCTGAGCCCTGGCTTCTCCATCAACACAGCACCACCCTGAGGGCCTTTGTATTCACTGCCTGGGAGGTCTTTAGCTAAGATAACGGTCAGCCTCATCCTCCCTCAGCCAGCACTCAGCCCAGATTCTCATGATTTCAGAGTGTCCTCTCAGAGAAAAGTTCACCACTCCCAACTCTTAGACCTTGAGGTTGTTTTTCTGGGCATGTAACACTATTGGACATATTCATCCTTTATTTGCTTTTTGTCTTTCTCCACACTCCTGTCCTACACACACACACACACACACACACACACCCCTAGGTCTCTGATCTTTGAGACATTTGCTCTTATGATGTCACAGTCGAGGCTGTCCTTGGAACTTCCCCTCAAGGGTTTATGTCCATGGGAAGAGGATCAGGGCTTCTCTGTTTCATATTCTGTATTGTTAATCCTACAACAGTGCCTGGCATGTGGTGGAGGCTTGATATTCATTGAAGGACTAGACTTGGGAGATGGAAAGGTTGGGGTGGTAGGAGGGAAAGAGGTTTGTTGTTTCCATTGTTGCCAGACCCGCAAGTCACAGTGGCTTTCACTTATAAGATACTAATCTCTCAGTCAATACTTGCTTATAGGCAGCAGTCCCTCTGCCCACCTGTGCCTGTGCAGGTGCTTCTTTTTACCAACTCTCTGTCCCTCTGCAGGGCAGCAGCTCCTGCCTGCCTGTGACCAGTACCTGCCAGGGCTTCTCTGCACTGACCTCCCTCAGCAGAGGCAGCTCTCCTGGGGGCTACCCACCTGCAACCATGCAGTCCTCTCTCAGCAAACCTGTCCCTTTCAGGGCAGCTCTTTCTTCCCACTTGTGTCCACACAAGTGGCTTTTACTCTTCTGTTCCTTTTCTAATAAACCTGTTTTTTAAATTAAAAAAAAATACTTGCTTCTAACCTCTTGCCACCCTTTTCTCTTCCATCCTATGCTTCCCCACATTCTGCTTTCCCCCATCATTTCTACCAAGTTTTCTGCCTCTTCAAAGGTCGTCTCACTATAAAGCCTGTTATGACTGAGAGGGCTGAGCATCGTCCTTAATTTCCTCTTCATTCAGCCTGGCCCATCGCATTAGAACTTTGGGTTTGGCATCACTGATGTGCTGGGCAGACTTTGTCCATCAGGGACAGCTGAAGGCAAGACTTTCCCCCTGTGGATTTCCCCTCCCAATACTGAGAGCAATTAGAGCTCACAACACAGATGCCCACATATGTGCTTCTCCATGTCTCTCTTCTTGGGACCTGGTAGAACCATCGTTTCATTCCTGCCTACCCCTAATTGGGTCTAACATTGATTTTTCTATCTTTTTTTTTTTTTCCATTTTTGTGTAGAAGAACTGGGATGTAGGCCAAAGGTTCAGGGAGTGAGAAGATTCATCAGAGACAGAGTGGGAAGCAGATCAGGTGGATCTACTGGAATTCACTGCTGAGGGGAGCAGTGGGCGAGACAGGAGAGGTCTGCTGCACCATGTGGGTAGCTCCCTGGCCTGGGATCGAACATAGGCTGTAGTGGTGATAGCACTTAGACTTATCCCCTCAGCTAACAGGGAGTCCCCTGATTTTTCTTTCTAATTAATTCAAGGCAAACATGTATCTATTAATTAAATTCTATTAATTAACCAACTCCAGAAGACTTTACCTACCATAGGCCATACACTCACCATAAGTAGCCCTGAGGATGGTCAGTAGGTTCTTGAAAACTAAGGGAAATGGTGTATTTAAAAAAAAAAAATATCTGGCCATCAGCTAATTGCTGAACAAAAAAGTTTTGTTCCTAAGGCCTATGTCTGGTCACAAAAACATCACCCCAGTTCTAAATAAAGACCCAAACATTTCTAATATGAAGTAATCATTCGTATTCATTCAATCATTCATTCATTTTTTTTTTCCATGTCCATTAGTCTAATTTAGGGTCACAGGTGTCTGGATCCATCCCAGCAACATTAAGCAAGGCTGGCCCCACCCTGGACAGGACACCCATCCATGGCAGGATGGATCACACACCCCCAATCTCTGAGGGGACAGTTGACCCACCAGTGACCCTCACGTGCACAGCTTTGGGATGTAGGAGAACATGCCTGCAGACATGGGGGTACATGCACACTCCATACAGACAGTCACCCCCTTTGGGAATTCAGTGTTTTCCTTATAATGAGATGACCTTGAACAAAATGGTGTTACTTGAAGACCCGCTGTCTAGGGTTTAAGTCCACATGGCTCTGGAGGTGCCGTGAAAGACGGGTTTATAGTAGAATATTGCTGTCCGCTGAGTTTGTCATCAACCCAAAATAATGTTTTTTTTTTTTTTCTCTTTCAGAATTCCTTTTTACCCATTGATTCATCTAACCCTTTACCAAATTTAATTTCATATTTAATACATTCAACTTTAAAGACTACCAAGCTATACAAATACATGTCTTCTTTTAGATGCATTAAAATCACTTTATAACACACTTTGAAAGAGGTTCCAGTTTTTTTCAGAGGACCACCTCACAGACACTTTATTTATACCTTCATAACCCTGCGTTTTAGAGATAAAATTCACAGACCAGAAAATTTTCCTTTTTAAAGCATATATTTAAGTTGTTTTCACTATAGTCACTATGTTGTGCTATAGTTAGTTCCAGGTCATTTGTATCACCCCAAATAGAAACCTCAAGCCCATCAGCACTCACTTTCCAATCTCTCCCCACACTCCTGCCACCAGCAAGCACTCACCTGATTTATGTCTCTATAGATTTGTCTATTCTGTACACTTGATATAAATGAAATTCTGTTTTTTAAAAGTTTATTTATTTATGCACACAAGAACTGGGGTGTAGGCCATAGATGCGAGGGGTGAGAGGATTCACTGAAGAGTAGGGAGCAGAACAGACAGATCTACTGAAATACACTGCTGAGGGGAGCAGCGGGTAAATCAGGAGAGGTCTGCTGCACCATGTGGGTTGCTCCCCATCTGTCTGGGGATCAAACTTGTGCTACAGTGGCTAGCGATAACTTGATAGGGGTCTTTAACCCCTGTGCCACCAGGGAGGCCCATAAACAGAATTCTATACACTTGATATAAACGGAATCATATCATGTGTGTCTTGTTTCATATCATGTGGCTGACTTGTTTCACTCAGCATAAAGTCTTTATGGTCCATCCATGATATAGAAGGTACCGGCACTTCATTCCTTTCTTTTGTCTGCAGTATGGCTTTCATTGGGGTAGAACACATTTATTTATTTTTAAAGATTTATTTATTTGTTTGTTTGTTTTATACAAGCACTGGGTACAGTCAGAAGCACGGGAGGGTGAGAGAATTCACCAGAGCTAGAGCGGGGAGCAGAGCAGGCAGAAGGACCGAAGTACACTCACTGCCGAGGGGAGCAGCGGGTGGCAGGAGAGGTCTGTGCACCATGTGGGACCCTCCTCTGGTGGCTGGGGATCGAACCGGCGCTGTAGAGGCTGGGGGCAGATTTTCAGCCCAGCGATCAACTGCTGTGCCACCCGGGAGGCCCCTGGGGGAAAACACATTTAATTCATCTATCTTAATCTTCAGTTCATGGACATTTGAGTCTATTCCATTTTTTGATTATTATGAACAATGTTGGTTTGAATAATCATGCATGAGTTTTTTTTTTCCCCCCAAAGATTTATTTATTTATTTATACAAGCACTGGGTACAGTCAGAAGCGCTGGAGGGTGAGAGAATTCACCAGAGCCAGAGCGGAGAGCAGAACAGGCAGACCGACGAAGTACACTGCTGAGGGGAGCAGCAGGTGGCAGGAGAGGTCGGCGCACCATGTGGGACCCTCACCTGGCAGCCGGGGATTGAACCGGCACTGCAGAGGCTGCGGGCAGCTTTGCAACCTAGCGCTCAACCACTGCACCACCCGGGAGGCCCGAGTTTTTTTTTTTTTTTAAAGATTTATTTATTTATACAAGAACTTAGGTACAGGTTACATGTGCGAGAGGGTGAGAGGATTCACCAGCGACAGAGCAGGGAACAGAACAGGCAGACTGACTGAAATACACTGTTGAGGGGAGCAGCGGGTGAGACAGGAGAGGTCTGCCTTGCCATGTGGGTTGCTCTGTGGCCAGTGGGGATCGAACTGGCACTGCAGAGGCTGCAGATTGCTTCACAGCGCTGTGCTCAAATGCCTGTGCCAACAGGGAGGCCCCATCTATGAGTTTTTGTGTGAACAAATGTTCTCATTCTTGGAATCACTCAGCAGGTGAAATATCTGGGTTCTGTGGTCATTTCATATTTATCTTGTGCAGGAGCCACAGTTTCAACTGTGACCTGCCATTTTATATCCCCACCAGCAATACAGGAAGTCCCCCCTTGCTCCATGTCTTCGCCATCTCTTCATATTTTCTAGTTTGCCTATTTCTTACACCATCCCAGTGAGCATGGAGTTGGAGCTTGCACATACATTCCCTTAGTGGCTAATGACATTGAGCCTCTTTATTAGCCAGTTTTATATTTCCTTTGGAAATATATATATATTCAGATCCTTTGTTAATTTTCTAATTGGTTTGTCATTTTATTGTTCAGTTGTAAAGGTTCTATATATTTTCTGGATAATAGACCTTTCTAACATCTGTGACTTGCAGGTATTTTCTGCCCTCATCCTATGAGTTGTCTGTTCACTTTCTTAATAATAGTCAAGGCACAAAAAATATTTTTTGATCAAGTCCAATCTATCTGTTTTTTTTTTTTCTTTGATTGCTTGTGTTTTAGATGTCATTTCTGAAAACCCCATTCCCATGTCATTCTTATTTGCTTCTCTGTTTTGTTGTTAGAGTTTATATATTTAAATTTTGCATTTAGGCCTTCAGTCTACTTTTAGCTGAATTTTGTGCATGGTATGAGGCAGGGGGCCAAGTTCATTCTTTTGCCTATAGATGTCCACTTGTTGAAAGGACTACTCTGTACCCCCAATGAATGGTTTGGGCATCCTTGTTGAAAATCAACGATATATGTATGGATTTATATCTGGACTTTCAACTCTATTTCATTGGTCTTTATGTCTATTCTTAGACCAGTCCTACTCCTTCATTATTATAGCTTTTTATTTCATTTTAAAATGTTATATATATATATATATATATATATATATATATATATATATATATATACACACACACACACACACAAGATTTTTTTAGCTATTTGGGAATCCTTTGCCTTCCCATGAAGGTCTATTTCTGATTTTAAAAAAAGTCATTAGAATTCCAATAGTGCTTGTGTTGAGTCTGTTGAACAATTTGAAGAGTATTGTCATCTTTAGAATACCAAGTCTTTAAACAACAAACATGAGTTTTTCTATTTATTGAGATCTTTCATTTCTTCCAATGTTTTGTCATCTTCAATGTACATGTCTTGCAGTTTTTGGCCTCTCCTATGTTTTGTTTTTTTTTTCCCCAATTTTCAGTGGACTTGTTTTCCATAGTCTTTTAAGATTTAGATTTTTCTCCTTTTTCAGTCATCTTTTCTGCCTGAAAATTCCCATTTCTTCATGTTTCATGTATTTCATTGCCTCAACTGTGACTTGAGCATTTAATATCTAAAATGCTTTCCAATAGAAATGATGAAAGCAAAAAGCACACCAAGGATGGGTCCCAACTCAGGTCCCATAAACTCACTAACCTCCCTGCATTAATCTTGCTGTGTTCCTGATAGGCAGAGTACACCTTAAGAAGATGGAGTTGCTCATGGTATTTGTCGCATAATATCTTTCAGATCATTGTCACTTTCTCTCCCTTGATGGAACCTTTTCCAGAATTTTTCTTTTCTGTGATTTTCCAGACTTCTACCGTCCTAGTTTGTGCCTGAGGTCTTCCCTTCTTTGCTACTCTCCTGAACCTCTATGGTCCAGAATTGTCCTTTGCCCCTGTATTCCTCTGTCTACTACAAATCACTAATTCTAATCTTTAAGCCAGAGAAATCCTTCATGATTAACTATGATTTAGAATGACTTCCAGTTAATGCTGAGGACCTCCTGGCTTTAACTTCATTCAAGTAAATGTTTACATCTCTATAGCTCTTCTGTTTTCCTGGAGTATGTGCTAAATATTTGTAAAATAAATATGTCACATCTCTTTAGATCCAAGCTAGTTTAAGAACCAAAGAGAAGTCAAATTATGTACATTTTACTCTTGGCTTGGCTGAGAAATATGTTAGTTCTTTCTTAAACATTTTCTATTTTGGTGGATGACTATATAAATGAAGAAATAATGTGGGATTTAATCTGGAGGAGATAATCTGCTTTTCTATAACTATAGTTGCAGTTGTACACCAAAGGATAATATTTACAAATACTCAGTTGTGTTATTTACCAAGTAAAAATTCTGTTGTTTAGATTGCTGACTTCACAGGGAATTAAGAGAACATCATGAGTGATGAGGTCATCTTGTGTGTCTGCCCCTCATTGTTCATGTTCTCTCTACTTGTCATGGTTCTTAGAAGTGGAGGACAAGTGCCTTTGATCTTTCCTTTTTGAGTTTCAGTCTTCATCTGAGAAAAATCAACCTGGTTCTGAATTTCCCATCTGCAGAATATTTCTGTCTTTCAAATATTTGCCCAGGAAACCATCAGCTGGCTGATCATTTTCAGCCTGCAACCCGCATAGTTGCATCTGCAGCTGAGGAAGATGCGGAAGACTCCATGGCAACACCATCTGTCCTGCCCAGCATGGGTTCTCACAGATACAGTTGGGAGGTGGGAGGCATCATGAGGCAAGTCACATGCAGGATTAGAAGTTGATTTCACTTATCAGGATTTCTGCATCAATGAGTATTGTTGATCATGTGGAGGGTTCATGAATTCAGGAGGCTAGGACTATCAATCACCATGGATTCCAGTTTTCATACAAGGATGGCAGTCAGCAAATGACACACCACAGACCAAACCCAGCCTCTGACTTGTTCTGATAAATAAAGTTTTATTTGGAACACAGCCATGCCCATTATTTTTGTTTTGTCTATGTCTGCTTTTAAGACAGAGCAAGATTGAATGATTGTGATGGAGATGGTGTGATCTGCAGGCCTAAAATAGTTACTGTCCAATCCTTTATGGACAACATTATCCTTGTGCTTGAAGGTTATTAGATTTTTGTACTGCCACTAGATCTGAATGACCTGCGAGGCATGTAACTATTTTAGATTTAAACCTAACTTTGAATAGTGTATCACCACCTCCAGGAAGTCTCCATGCCACTATCCTGGACTGCCCAGCAAGATACTTAATGATTTTAATTTTTTCTTGTCCTCATACCATGGATGGGTTGCCATGACTGTAAATATATATACACACACACACCCTGTGTGTTTGTGTGTGTATAAAATCTCTGATAACAATATTTAAAATAGAACAGTTCAGTGTCATATTTGTCTTTCCCCTTCTGACTTAGTTCGGTTAGCATCATCCCACTGAACTGAACTAAAGATAAATTCCTCTTAGCCTGTGAAAATTATTTTTTTAAATAATTCATTTATATATATTTTTCATCATTGTTCATTTTGGTACAATGTTTGTTTTCTTTTCTCAGGTGTAATCCTCATATAATTCCCACCACCAGTTCTCCCATGTACCATCACCATAGTCTCTTGTGCTCTTCCTGCCTTTGTTTTGATCCCTCTCACTCCCTGACCCCCAGAATATCTCTGATTTATAGTTGCATGTTAATTTTGTTTTATTTATTTATTTATTTATTTTTATTTTATTTTTTTTTTTATAGAGGCATGTTTTTATTTATTTATTTATTTATTTGCTTGCTTGTTTTGTTTATACATGCACTGGGTACAGTCAGAAGCGCGGGAGGGTGAGAGAATTCACCAGAGCCAGAGCGGGGAGCAGAACAGGCAGAAGGACCGAAGTACACTGCTGAGGGGAGCAGCGGGCGGCAGGAGAGGTCTGCGCACCATGTGGGACCCTCCTCCGGTGGCCGGGGAGCAGCCGGGGATCGAACCGGCGCCGCCGAGGCCGCGGGCAGCTTCGCAACCCAGCGCTCAACCGCTGCGCCACCGGGGAGGCCCCTTGTTTTATTTTTTACTATTTTTCCCTAATCCTTTCTTTGGTTCCCCTATACTCCCCCTATAAATGAAACCATCGATATTTTTTTCTTTTTCCTTCTGACTTATTTCACTGAGCATATTCCTTTCCAGCTCCATCAATGTTGCTGTGAATGGCATGAGTTTATCTCTTGATTGCTGAATAGTATTCCAATGTGTATATATATACCACATATTCTTGGTCCAGTTATCTATTTTTGGACATTTGGAGTGTTTCCAATCTTACCTATTATAAATAGTGCTGCAATAAACATGGGGGTGTAAATATCCTTTTGAGTTAATGTTTTTGTGTCCTTTGGGTAGATCCCTAAGAGTGTTATTGCTGGGTCATATGGTAGCTCCATTTTTAGTAGTCTGGGGAACCTCCACACAGCTTTCCATAGTGGTTGGACCAGTTTGCACTCCCACCAACAGTGTAGGGGAGTCTCTTTTTCACCACACCTTCACCAACATTTGCTGTTGTGAAGGTGTGCCATTCTCACTGGTGTAAGATGGTATATCATTGTGGTTTTGATTTGCATTTCCCTGATTATGAGGGATGTTGAACATATTTTCATATACCTGTTGACCATTTGTGCTTCCTCTTTGGAGAAGTGTATTTTTAGCTCTTCTGCCAAATTTTAGACTGGATTGTTACTTTGCTTTTGTTAAATCCTGTGAGTTCTTTGTATATCTTTGTGATCAGTCCTTTATCAGTTGTATGGAGTACAAAAATTTTCTCCCAATCAGTAGTATGTCTCTTTGTTTTGATTGCTGTCTTTTTTGCTGTACAGAAGCTTTTTAGTTTGATGTAATTCCAGCTGTTTATCTTTTCCTTAACTTTCTTTGCTTTGGGGTCTTTGAAGACTGAGATGTATGTCATGTATTGTTTTACCTATATGTTCTTCTATATATTTTATGATTTCAGGACTTATGTTCAATTCTTTTATCCATTTTGAGTTGATTTTTGTGCATGGTGTGAGGTAGTGGTCTAGTTGCATTCTTTGGCATATGGTGGTCCAGTTTTCCCAGCACCATTTATTGAACAATCTGTCATTGTTCCATTGCACATTCTTTGTTCCTTTGTCAAAGATTGGTTGTCCATATATGTTTGGATTTATTTCTGGGCTCTCTATTCAGTTCCATTGGTCTCCATGTCTGTTTTTGTACCAATAGTATTCTGTTTTAGGACCTCCCTGGTGGTGCAAGAGATTCAGATGCAACCTATGAAGCTATCTGCACCCAACACAGCAGGAGTTAGATCCCCCTCCTGCCAGCGAACTACCTACATGGTGTAGCACACCTCTACTGACTCACCTGCTGCTCACCTCAGCAGTGTATTTCAGTCATTCTGCCTGTTCTGCTCCTCACTCTGTCTCTGGTGGATACTCTCTCGCCCCACACCTCTGGCCTGTACCCTAGTTCTTGTAGTCATAAATGAATAAATATTTTAAAAAAGTATACTGTTTTAATTATTATGGTTTTATAGTATACTTTGAAGTCTGGGAGTATGATACCTCCATTCTCCTTCATCTTAGTCAGGAGAGCTTTGGATATTTGAGATTTTTTTTTTTTTTTTGTGGCTCCATATGAATTTCATCAATATCTGTTCTATTTATTTGAAGAATGTCATTGAGATTTTTATGGGGATTGCGTTGAATCTGTAAAGTGCATTTGGTAGGATGGCCATTTTAAAGATTTATTTATATATTTATACAAGCACTGGGTATAGTCAGAAGCGCGGGAGGGTGAGAGAATTCACCAGAGCCAGAGCGGGGAACAGAACAGGCAGAGTGACGAAATACACTGCTGAGGGGAGCAGCGGGTGAGGCAGGAGAGGTCTGTTGTGCCATGTGAGACCCTGGCTGGTGGCCAGGTATCAAACAGGAGCTGCAGAGGCTGCAGGCAGCTTTGCAGCCCAGGGCTCAACCACTGCACCACCAGGGGAGGCCCAGATTGGCCATTTTAATGTTAATTATTCCAATCCATGAGCAGGGTATGTCTTTCCATTTCTTTGTATCTTCTATACCTTTTAACATTGTTTTATAATTTTCTTTTTATAGGTCACTCACCTCTGTTAACTTTATTCCTAGGTATTTGATATCTTGTTTCAATTGTAAATGGGATGGTTTTCTTAATTTCTTCTTAAGATTGATTGTTTGCTTATAGGAAGGCTACTGATTTTTGTTTGTTGATTTTGTATTCTGTTTCTTTACTAAACTGGTTGATTATTTTAATTAGTTTTCTGTGGAGTTTTTAGCACCCTATATGTATATTATCATATCATCTGCAAATAGTGATAGTTTTGCTTCTTCTTTCCCAATTTGAATTTCTTGTATGTCTTTCTCTTGTCCTATTGCTCTGGCTAGGAATTCCAGTATTATATATCCAGTATATGTAAGCAATGGTGAGAGGGGACATCCTTGTCTTTTTCCTGATCTTAAAGGAAAGCCCTTCAGCTTTCCACCATTGAGAATAATATTGGCTGTGGGTTTGTCATATATGGTTTTTTATCATGTTAAGGTATAGTCCTTCTATCCCAAGAATTTCAAGGGCCTTCATCATAAACAAATGTTGAACTTTGTCAAATGCTCTCTCAGCATCTATTGATATGATCATGTTTTTTTATTTTTCTTTTTTTTTCTGATGTGTTGGATTACATTAATTGATTTTCAGTTGTTGAACCATCCTTGTACCCCTGGAATAAACCCCACTTCACCGTGGTGTATTAACCTTTTGATGCATTATTGGATTCTGTTGGCAAGGATTTTATTGAGGATTTCTGCATCAGTGTTCATTAGGGAGATTGGCCTGTAATTTTCTTTTATTGTGTTGTCTTTGTTTGGCTTTGGTATTAATGCAGTGTTGGCTTCATAGAATGTATTTGGTAATACTCCTTCTTTCTCAATTTTTTGAAAGTGTTTGTTTAGAATAGATACTAGTTCATTTCTGAACATTTGGTAGACTTCATTTGTGAAGCCATCTGGCCCTGGGCTTTGTTTTGGGGGAGGGTTTTGATTACTGTTTCAATTTCACTGCTTATAATTGGTCTGTTTAGGAGTTCTATTTCTTCTTTATCTAGCTTTGGATGATTATATCATTCTAGGAATTTGTCCATCCCTTCGAGATTGTTGAAATTGTTTGCATATAAATGTTCATAGTAATTGCTGATTATTCTTTTGATTTCTGCTGAGTTGGTTGTAATTTTTCTTCTTTCGTTTATGATCCTATTTATTTGCATTTTCTCTCGATTTTTTCTTATGAGCTGGCTAGAGGTTTGTCTGTTTTGTTTACATTATGTCCTGATTTAGATATTTGTCCATCAAATAAAGCAAACGTTATTACTTGAGGAAGGACTCTACCTCATTTGTATTTCTCATACCTACCTTTACTACTGAGGGCAAAGAATGTGTTCACGAGAGTATTAAATGAATGGACTGATTGATTAATAAAGAAAACTAGGTCTTATAATTTGACTCTCTTTTCAAGGCATTTTGACTATTTTCAAGTCAGTGTGGGGCAGTTGTTAAGTCTCTGGACTCCAGTTCTTGAGGTGAAACTCCATTTCCACTGCTGTGGAGTCTGCAAGTTCAGTAACTTCCCATGTCCTACTCATAGTCTTCATCTGTTATACAGACAGTAATAGTGTTGTGGCCAAAGTTGTATTTTTTTTTATAAATAATAAATTTTATTTTTATATTCCCCATACAATTGCATCCCCCCCATTCTGACCCCAATCCCTCCCCTCCCGCCCCCGCCCCCCTAAAAGTGTCTCTGGTTCATAGTTTTTTGTTGATTTTGATTTTCACTTTCTTATATTTAATCATTTTCCTGGTCCCTTATTTAAGTTTTCTAGATTCCTGCTATGAGTGAGACCATCCGGTATTTTTCTTTTTCTTTCTGGCTTATTTCGCTGAGCATGATCCCTTCCAGCGCCATCCATGTTGCTGCAAATTGCATGTGCTTATCTTTTTTGAATGCTGAGTAATATTCCATGGTATATATGTACCACATCTTCTTGATCCAGTCATCTATTTTGGGGCATTTGGGTTGTTTCCAAAGCTTAGCTATTGTAAACAGTGCTGCTATAAACATAGGGGTGCAGGTGTTCTTTGGAATTGATGTTTCTGTGTCCTTTGGGTAAATACCTAGGAGTGGAATTGCTGGATCATATGGAAGCTCTATGTTTAGTAGGTCCAGAAATCTCCACACAGCTCTCCACAGTGGTTGGACCAGTTTGCACTCCCACCAACAGTGCAGAAGAGTTCCTTTTTCTCCACACCCTCGCCAACATTTGTTGTTGCTAGTTTTTTTAATATGTGCCATTCTCACTGGTGTAAGATGGTATCTCATGGTAGTTTTGATTTGCATTTCCCTGATGACAAGTGATGTTGAACATTTTTTCATATGCCTGTTGGCCATTTGCATTTCCTCTTCAGAGAAGTTTCTTTTTAGCTCTTCTGCCCATTTTTTGACTGGATTATTTTCTTTGTTGTTGTTGAGTCTCATCAGCTCTTTGCAGATTTTTGTGATCAGTCCTTTATCATTAGTGTTGGGTGCAAAAATGTTCTCCCAGTTGGTGGGATTTCTCTTTGTTTTTGTTATTGTCTCTTTTGCTGTGCAGAAGCTCTTTAATTTGATGTAGTCCCAGCTGTTTATCTTTGCCTTCACTATCACTGCTTTGGGTGATGTGTCTGTAAAGATGTCTTTGATGTGCAAATCACGTAGTGTTTCGCCTATATTTCCTTCTATATATTTTATGGTTTCAGGTCTTATATGAGGTTCTTTAATCCATTTTGAGTTGATTTTTGTGTATGGTGTGAGGTAGTGGTCAAGCTTCATTCTTTTGCATGTAGCGACCCAGTTTTCCCAGCACCATTTATTGAACAAACTTTCTTTGCTCCAATGCATAGTCTTTGCTCCTTTGTCAAAGATTAGTTGACCATAAATCTGTGGGTTTATTTCTGGATTTTCTATTCGATTCCATTGGTCTGTATGTCTGTTCTTGTTCCAATACCATGCAGTTTTGATGATTATGGCTTTGTAGTATAGTTTGAAGTCTGGGAGTGTGATGCCTCCATTTCCTTCTTTTTTTTTCAGGAGAGCTTTGGCTATTCGGGGTTTTTGGTGATTCCATATGAATTTCATCAATAATTGTTCTATTTCTTTGAAGAATGACATTGAAATTTTGATTGGAATAGCATTGAATCGGTGTATTGCTTTTGGTAGGATGGCCATTTTAATAATGTTTATTCTTCCAATCCATGAGCAGGGGATGTCTTTCCATTTCTTTGTGTCTTCTGTTTCTTTTAACAGTGTTTTATAATTTTCTTTGTATAGGTCCTTTACCTCTTTTGTTAGATTTATTCCCAAATATTTGATTTTTTTTGTTTCGATAAAAAAAGGGATTTTTTTTTATTTCTTCTTCTTCAGATTTATTGTTTGTGTATAGGAAGGCTACTGACTTTTGCGTGTTGATTTTGTATCCTGCCACTTTACTGAATTGATTGATAAGTTGAATTAGTTTTTCTGTGGAGTTTTTGGGGTTCTCTATGTATATTATCATATCATCTGCAAATAGTGATAGTTTGACTTCTTCTTTTCCTATTTGGATTCCTTGGATGTCTTTCTCTTGTCTTATTGCTCTGGCTAGGACTTCCAGTATTATATTGAAAAGCAGTGGTGAGAGTGGACATCCTTGTCTTGTTCCAGATCTTAATGGAATTGCTTTCAGCTTTTCACCATTGAGGATGATACTGGCTGTTGGTTTGTCATAGATGGCCTTTATGATGTTGAGGTATGTTCCTTGTATCCCAAGAATTTCAAGGGCTTTTATCATGAATGGGTGTTGCACTTTGTCAAAAGCTTTCTCAGCATCTATTGATATTATCATATGGTTTTTATATTTCTTTTTGTTGATGTGTTGGATAACGTTGATTGATTTTCTGATGTTAAACCATCCTTGTGTCCCTGGAATGAATCCTACTTGGTCGTGGTGAATTATCTTATGGATACATTGTTGGATTCTGATAGCTAAAATTTTATTGAGGATTTTTGCATCAGTGTTCATTAGGGAGACTGGCCTGTAGTTTTCCTTTTTTGTGTTGTCCTTATTCGGTTTTGGTATTAGTGTAATGTTGGCTTCATAGAATGTGTTTGGTATTGTCCCTTCCTTCTCAATTTTTTGGAAGAGTTTGTGAAGGATAGGCACTAATTCGTCTCTGAATCTTTGGTAGAATTCATTTGTAAATCCATCAGGTCCTGGGCTTTTGTTTTTGGGAAGGTTTTTGATTACCATTTCAATTTTGCTGCTTGTAATTGGTCTGTTTAGGTGTTCTATTTCTTCTTTATCTAGCTTTGGGTGATTGTAGAGTTGTAGGAATTTGTCCATCTCCTCTAGATTGTTGAACTTGTTTCCATATAACTGTTCATAGTAGTTACTGATTATTCTTTTGATTTCTGCTGTGTCCGTTGTGATTTCTCCTCTTTCATTTATGATCCTGTTTATTTGTGCTTTCTCCCTTTTTTCCTTTGTGACCCTGGCTAGGGGTTTGTCTATTTTATTGATTTTTTCAAAGAACCAGCTCTTGGTTTCATTGATCTTTTGGATTGTTTTTTTAGTTTCAATTTCATTTATTTCTGCTTTGGTTTTTATTATTCTTTTCTTCTACTGGTTTTGGGGTTTTTTTGTTGTTCTTTTTCTAGATCTCTGAGCTTCGAGATTAGGTTGTTTCTTTGAGTTCTTTCTTGTTTTTTGATGTGAGCTTCTATTGCTATATATTTTCCTCTTATTACTGCTTTTGCTGCATCCCATACATTTAGGATATTAGTGTCCTCCTTGTCATTCAATTCAAAGAATTTTTTAATTTCTTCTTTGATCTCCTCATTAGTCCAGTGGTCTTCCAGTAGTTTGGTTTTTAATCTCCATGAGGTAGGAAAGTTCCTTGCCTTCCTTTTATGGTTTATTTCTAGTTTGATGCCTTCATGGTCAGAAAAGATGGTTGATATGATTTCAATCTTGGTGTATCTGTTGATGTTTGTCTTGTGCCCTAGTATGTGATCGATCCTGGAGAATGATCCGTGTGCGCTTGAGAAAAATGTGTACTCCATTTTTTTTGGGTTTAGTGTTCTATAGATGTCTGTTAAGCCCAAATGCTCTAGGTCCTTATTTAGAGCTTTAGTTTCTTTACTTATTTTTTGTCTTGTTGATCTATCCATTGTTGATAGTGGTGTGTTGAAGTCTCCCACTACGTATGTGTTTTCTCTGATGTCTGTTTTCAGAGAGGACAACAGTTGTCTGATATATTTTGGTGCTCCTTCGTTTGGTGAGTATATGTTAATGAGTGTTATTTCTTCTTGAAGTATTGTCACCTTGATCATAATGTAGTGACCACTGGGTCTCTTTTTATTTTTTTGAGTTTGAAGTCTGTTTTAACTGATATAAGTATAGCTGTTCCTGCTTTCTTTTTTGGTCCATTTGCTTGTAGGATTGTTTTCCATCCTTTAACTTTAAGCCTATTTTTATCTTTTGTAGCTAAATGTGTTTCCAGGAGACAGCAAAAGGTTGGGTTTTGTTTCTTAATCCAGGCTGCAACTCTGTGTCTTTTTATTGAAGAGTTTTATCCATTTACATTTAGAGTTAATATTGATATGTTAGCATCTGTATTTGCCATTGTGATTTTCTTTCCTTTGATTTTATTTATTTATTCTTTTAATAACTTTTTTTTTGGCCTTCTTTCATTGTTATTCGTCCCTCTGAGGTTCTAGCTTTAGGACTCCTTGTAGTATTTTTTGGAGTGGGGGTTTAGTCGCAATGAAATTCCGGAGTTTCTGTTTGTCTGGGAAGGTCCATATTCTTTCTTCAAAGAGGAAGGAGAGCTTTGCGGGATAGAATATTCTTGGTTGGCATCTGTTTTCTTGGAGTCTGTTGACTATGTCCCTCCACTCTCTCCTTGCCTGTAGTGTTTCTTCGGAGAAATCTGATGTCAGCCTGATTGGCTTTCGTTTGAATGTTATCTGTTTCTTCCCTCTTGCCAGCTTCATTATTTTTTCCTTGTCCTAGATTCTTGGGAGCTTTACTATTATGTGTCTTGCTGTATTTTTCCTTTCGTCGTGGAAGTTTGGTGTTCTTCTTGCTTCTTGTATATCAATTTTCAGCTCCTTCTTCACATTTGGGAAGTTCTCTTCAATTATCTCTTTGAATATTTTTCTGTTCCTACATCTCTCTCCTCTCCTTCTGGTATTCCTATAACTCTTATATTTCCTTTCCTCATGGAATCAGTTAGTTCCCGACGTCTTTCTTCATTCTTTTTCCTTCGTACTTCTCTTTCCTTTTCTGTTTTGGTTCTTTTTATTTCTGTGGCTTCAAGAGTACTTATTCGTTGTTCCATTTCATCTATTCTGCTTTCATTGCTTTTCCCAGAATTCTTTAGTTCTTCCATTAATTCTTTGATCGCCTGCATTTCTTTTACTTCCCTCTTTAGGGACTCAATTTCATTCTTCTGACCATTGTTTTCCCTCTCTAGGGACTCGATTGCATTCTTCTGATCGTTGATTATTTTTCCCTTATCATTGTTTTCCTTTATGACTTCTGTCATTTTTTTAATCAAGGCAATTTTAAATTCTCTTTCTGGAAGGCTCAGAAGTTCTTCCAAGTTACTGTCGTTGCAATCTGGGGGCTGGTTTTCTTTTTGTGGTGTGCTTTTTCCCTGGGGAGTTGCTAGGTTGCGTGTGGTTCTTCTACTCCCTACTGTCTGTTTTCTAATTTGCCGTATGCATTGGGACAGTGTGTTGTTGGGACTGGCCGGCATCTTGGGCGAGCTTCTCTGCTCCCCTCTGGTTCCTCCTGGAGCCATATCTCAGTTTCAAGCAGTCTTTACTGGAGAAAGGTCCCTGTTCTAAAATGCCAATGTGAGGACACACTCCCCTGTGCGCCTGGTCTGCCCCGGCGGTGGGTTCCTGCTCCCCCTCTGGGCTTGGACTGCAGGCCAGAGGGGGTCTGGCGTGGGCGGACTTCCCCCGCTCACCTCTGGCTCCTGAGGAAGCCTTCTTTACTGAAGAAATGTAGTCTTTACTGAAGAAATGTCCCTGTTCTAAAATGGTGATGTGGGACACACTCCCTGCGCGTCCGGTCTCAGGCACACTCTTCTGCGCACCTGGTCTGCCCCGGCTGTGGGTGCTCGCTCCCCCTGTGGGCTCAGACTACTGGTCGGAAGGGGCCCGGCGTGGGCTAACTCCCCAGCTGGCCACTGGCTCCTCCAGGAGCCTCTGCTGGCTTCAAGTCGCTAGGTGGCGCCAGAGATCTCTCCTAGAGCCCTTGGGGAGCTGATTTTCCACCCCGTGGGACAGGGAACAGAGCGGGAATGGTAGGGTACACCTCAACAGCTTTGGGGTGCTGTGTCTGCCTTGTGCCCCACCGTCGTGGGGAACCCACGCCCCTAATTTCGTGCCCCGGGTCTCAGTTCCAAAGCTCTCAGTTCTAGGACGCGGGCTGTAGCCCAGTTCAGTGGCGCGGGAATGGCGCCTTTTGAATCCCGCTCCCGTGCCTGGGCGCCTGGTTCCTGCTCACTCAGTGAGGGCCTCCGCGTGTCTCCCCGCAAGCCTACGTCGCAGGCGCGGGGACCTGCGCTTGCTTTTCAACCGCACTGCTTTTCCGTGCGATCCCGATTCCGGTCTGCGCTGCTTTTCTGTGCAATCCCGATCCCGATCCGTGTCTGCTTTTCCAGCACGCCGCTTTTCCGCGCAATCCCGATCCCGATCCGCGTCTGGTTTTCCAGCGCGCCGCTTTTCTGGGCAAGCTTACCAGGCGGCCCGGGGCTGTGTGCTGGTGCTGGTCTCCTCCTGGGGGGGCGGGGCTCTCTTTAATGGCGCCTGGAGCGCACTGCTGTGGCGGATCCTGCAGGATTCTCCACAGCTCCCGTTCACGGGGTGTAGTGGCTGAAATAGTTCCTTTCCACTCACAGTCCTGCTTGCTGCGTAGTTTGTTCTTGTTCGTCCTTTTAGTTTGTTGTTTTCCTCCTCTCTGCTGGTGGGAGAGTGCCGACTCTGTGGGTGGGGGAGGGGAGCAGGGTTCTGCGCTTTCCTCCCTTCTGGTCCTCTTTTATGGCCACTTTCTTCTTCGGGCAGTTTGCTGGAGTCACCCGTTTATCTTCCATGTCCCAGTTCTCACTGGGACCTGCCGCTTTTCTTCCCTATTAACTTTTTTTAATGGGAGATCTTACTCGCAGCGTCTCCTCGCCAGACAAAGTTGTATTGTCCACACAAAGTTCTAGCATAGCCCAGGACGCATGCTTAGTATTCATTACAGGGTGGTCATTATGGTCACTCACTTCTTTTTTTAAATTATTTATTTATTTATACAAGAATGGGGGTACAGGTCAGATGCATGGGAGGGTGAGAGGATTCACCAGAGACAGATTAGGGAACAGAACAGGCAGACTGATGAAATACACTGCTGAGGGGAGCAGCAGGCGTGACAGGAGAGGTCTGCTGCACCATGTGGGACACTCACCATCTGGCCGGGATCTAACTGGCCCTGCAGAGGCTGCGGGCAGCTTCACAGCAAGGCACTCAACTGCCTGTGCCACCAGGGGAGGCCCTAACTTCTTTTGATCAAAATCAGTTCCCAGTCATGTCACTGTTAGCTTTCTCACACGTCTGAGTCATTGCTGGTGAATTTGCACAAATATTTTCATTCTACAAGTGTCATTGGCATCCCCCTCCCCAGTGTTCCAGGGACTGCACCCTTCACTGGGGAGCAAAAGATGTATCCATTGTCACTCTGATCCCTGTGTAGTTTTATAATGCAGTCACTGAGCTCAGGTCTGCCCCTTGAGGAAGGAGGTATCAGCCACAGGGGCAGGGGTGGAGGGCAATACTGATCATCACAGAGCATTATTGCCTGGCATGGAACATTGTCACAATGAGAGAACAAAATACTGAACAAATGTAGGGATACCGTCTCCAGGGAGTTTCAGATACCAGCCTAGGAGTTCAGTATCGTGGGCAGAGACACCTCCAAAATCTCAGTGTGTATGGAGATACTTTTCTGTCTACACTTGGAGGTGATCTGGATTAAAAAAAAAAAAAGCCAAAGCTTTCAAACCTGAGAAAAAGCTCTGTCCTCATTGGTCTCCAATGCCATCATGTAACCTACTGTATTCTTGAAGGCAAAAGGTGGCATGTGGTCACTTGTGGTGCAAAGAGCTCCTGATCTCAACTGGTGGACATGGAGGAATCACAGTTGTGGTAGTCACTGGCTGGGTGACAGTGGACACCCCCTCCCCTTTCTCAGCTTCTCATTTGTAAAATGCAAAGGGTCCCAGCATCGGGGCAGAGAGGGAGCCATGAGATTCAATGAAACAACAGTGTTAAGGGTCTGGTGTAAGGTAAATTCTCAGAAAACAGAAACTCTGATATGGGGTGGAGGTTCCCTAACCAAGTCTTGTTAGGTATTCAGAGTACAGCAGGTAAAGGGAGTCATTCCTAGTAGAAGGAAGTTGAAGGTGCTCTCAGTTTAGCCTCCAGCCTCAGTACCCTGTTTCATTTTCAGAAGCTCCCCTGAATCTCCCAGACCAAGAGATTTTCCATCCAGAAACCCAAGCACCAGGAGGTCCCTTCCCCAGCCACCCCTCCTCAAGGCCCAGTCTCTGCATGGCTCCCTCAGCCTGCAAGCATGAGAATGGAATTTCAGGCCACACAGCCATGTCTCCTTGCCATTATTCATCTCACAGAGTGAAACTTGGATTTTTGTCCAGGTTGGAACATCGGAAACAAAGAAAAGACATATATGCTACCTAGATAGATTCCTAGATAGATATTGAGGCTAGTTCTTCAAGGAAAAAAAAAAAAACTGTACTGGCCTGGATGTTTTCATAAGAGTCAGAATAAAACAATCTTTAAGAACCCTGACAGGAAAAAATATATATATGAAGTTACAAAAGTGCTAGTTTCTAATTGTGAGACCTGAGGCAAGTGGCTAACCTTGCCTCAGTTTACCCATCTCGACAGTGGTGATGGTGATGCTTACCCTCTGGGGACTTAGACACGTATGTTTTGCACAGTTCTCAGTCAACGTGGTTATTAGGCAAGAGAAAGTCTGTCCTCAGTTAACACTGTTAATAGATTCTTGGAAACTCCGACTTTATGTGAAATGACAGAGCAAAACCAGTATCGTTTCATTCAAGGTTGGGCAAGATTTTTTCCATCATTGTTATAACAAAGCAAACTTGAAGAACACAATGATATTTGAGAACCCACTGCAGTGAGTTCCTAAGCCTCCATGGGAAACACCTTTCTTCCTAAACTTGAGCCTGTTAGAGACCCACTCTCCATAAGGGGATTTGCCTTCCAAAAGACTTGCCAAGTGGATTTGACCCCAGATTCTGAGGACACTACGTTACAATAAGGCAGTGCCACTTGCTCTCTGGTGGGTCTCACTGCTAGTGAGTGACTTTATGTTTCCTCCAAAAGGAGAGGGAAAAAAGGCCAGGCTACCAGAAGCCTGAGGTTGGAGACAGATCTCCCTGCCCTGGTGTAGTTAGGATTCTGCTGTGAGCTTGTTGATTTAGGCTTAGTCATCTCTGTCCATTTTCTTTGTTTTCTCTTGAATTACAAAACTATTAAAGAATTTGGCAAGGAAACTGAGCCAGCTGTAAGTTTCCTCTTACGTTCCCTAATAAAGCTAGCATGCTAGAATGCCATTTTTCTTCCCTCTACCAGAACCCCACCTACCCCCCAAATTCTCAGCGGCAGAGCAGCAATAAAACCCTTGAAAGTGGAAAAGCCCTTTCCTCAATGGAATGTAATTCAATTTAATAACTCTGCATCAGCCCATTGCAGAGGGAAATCTGGAAGGTACCACTCCCATTTTGCAAAGTTAGGGCAGGGCTACAGCCACAAGGGCTGGTATGTGCTGCTGGGGGTCCACATGGTGGTGGATCATGACACAGGAAGCCCAGGAGTCCAGAAGTACTTTCTACTCAGAACCAAAAGTTCAATGTTCAGAGGAGGATAGAATTTACAACTCATTAGAAAGTGAATGCTGGGTAAGTTTAGCTTAGGATAATAGTTCCAATGTTTTTCGCTATCCTCTATGCTTCAGGCATATAAAACGAACTGAATATAATGTTTTTAATTAAATTCACACAGTATTTGATTCAGAGGTACAGGTTCTCTCTGCTTCAGATATATGTGACCCTAGCACACCCAACACCTAAGATCCCATAGTCCTCTACCACAGTGCACCCCCTCCTTTGCTCCCCAATTCCCCTCTGGGAGGCTCAGTTCTGCAGTCAGATTAGCCGGGTTTGTTTTGATTTACATTTGTCTATTCCTTTGCTTTGCTTGTATTCCACGTATAAGTGGCAAATATCATTTGAATATTTGTCTTTCTCCCTCTGACTTATTTTGTTTAACATAATGCCTTCTGAACTGAGGATAAATTTAATATGAAATAATATAGGATAATAAAGTGATGATGGACGTTGGCTTTGGAGTTAGACAAATTCCTGCCCACTTCTAGTCTGTCTTCTGCCCTTAGTTCTCTGCATGAACTTGGATGTGTCAGTTTACCTTCCTGATCTTTCTCATCTAAAAAGTAGATGAGGAATATTAATGCATATATATAATGAGACTGTTATTATGTGGAAAGGAACCAATTCATGTAAAGCTCTTTCTTGGTTCATAGTTTATGCTCAGTAATAATAGCTGCTGTTGCAATTATTTAGTAGCCACAGAGGTTCAGTAACATCCTCATTAATTAGAATTCACTCCAGGAAAGAGAGAGGACCACACTAGTCAAACTAGTTTTCATAAAGGAGAGTAGTGTGTTCAGGACAGTGTGAAGAGATGGTCCATTCTGTAAGTCCCACCTGCTGCAGAGTGACAAGTCTTTCTGTTGACAAGATTTGGTTCTTCATCTCCGTTGTGAATTTTCTGGACCTCCATCTTCTCCTTATGCAATTGAGAAATCAGGGAAGATGACCTCCAAGGTCCCTTCCAGATTTAGCTTATGGGGAGACTCTCAAGACTGTTCCAGGCAATTTTTGAAGCCATTGATAGACATGGCCATCCTCATCTTACTGATAAAGTTGGAGATACTGCTTCTTCTGAAAAGAGTTAGCCAGCAGGAAGTCAAAAGAGATTGGCTGCAATTAACAGACATGATGTAAGTACAAGAAGCAAAGCAATGAAGCTCCTAATACAAAGGTTTTTCTGACCATCCAGACTTGGATAACTTAGTTTTGATAAGCTGGAAACAGATGAGAAGTGTTGCTGTTAGAAGGGTGTGTCATCTGCTTCTTCGCTAATGGCAGAAATGATCATCCTTTTGGTGGTGAATGGACTTGTGTGCTCTTCCAAGGTCTGAGCTGGCCCTTCACAGGCAGGTGGCTCCTTTTACAGGGAGACTGTCTGGCTAATTTGGATAGTGCTGTAATGAACATTAGGGGAAATGCAATTAAAGGAAAAGAAACTTAAATAGGGTCGGATTACCCAAATTAAAGGATCATTATTAGCATTAAATAAGATAATTCATAAGAGCCCCAAACACACGTTATACATGGCAGAAATTCCACAAATACTAAATGAATATTCATGCATTTATTCTTTCATTCAACAAATGAAATAGTACTTATTGAGTACTTCCCATGTGCCAGGCACTGTTTCAGCTGTGTGGGATACATAAGCAACCAAAACAGACAACATCCTGTATCTGTGGACCTTAATTTCTAGTAGGTGAATCCTACCGTACAGACTAAACATAATAAAGTAAGTAAATGATGTAATATATGAGCTGGGAATAATTATTATGGGGAAGAAAGAAGAATGGGACTTGATACACAGGATATAAAGGGCCAGGGAAGTGGGGGAAGGTTGTAGAACTAAGTAGCATGGTCCAGGTGGGAAGTTAAGTTGCCATTTGAATAAAGACATGAGGGAGTAGCCATGATGATATTGGTAACAGGTGCCTTGCTGAGGTGCAAAGGCCCTGAGTCAGGGGCATGCTTGTCATGTTGAGGAACAACCAGGAGGTGAATGTGGCTGAGGCAGAGTGACCCAGGGGATAGCACTCAGAGATGAGATTGGACAGGGCATGCAGTCCAGACCCAGGCAGGGCCTTAGAGCCATTATAAAGGGCTTAGTTTTTACACTGAGGATGTGGGGGAGACAGCCAAAGATTTTCAGTGAAGGAAACACATTTTATGACTTACATTTCCAAAAGGACCACTTAAGTGGTTATTTTAGACCATGGTGGTGCCAGAAGTGGGAAGAGGGAGGAGGCATCATGGCAGGGAGTCCAGAGAGGGGATGTCACAGAATTCCAGTTGCCAGGTCATAGCAGTCTAATCTATTTATACGTTCTAAAGATAATTGCAGGTCCCTCTTTCCACTTACCTTTAATTTCTTGGGTTGTAATAACAATATTTACCTAATTAACTTAAAGAGCTATCAGCAGGAGGAAGATGGTGATGATAGACAATTATTAGCACTTACTCTGAAATTGGCAGTGTGAGAAGCAGCCATCCACCCTGGGAGGTGGGTGTAATTACTAACTGTTAGACAGACAATGAGCCTGAGGCATGCAGAGACCAGGTGATGTGCCCAGGAGCTCCCTTCTCCTACGTGGCACAAGTGGGGTCTCTCCCATTCAGCTTGACTGGGCAGTGGGTTGGGAAGGGTACTTTACACACATTCCCCACCTCAAATTATATTACTTTTTTATTACTTTTGTATTACTTTTATATAATATTGGTTGCCAACTCTGTATACGATTTAGGGATGCAGATTCACACTCTTCAGATGTATGTGACCACAATGTTCTCTTCCCCCACACTCATATTTGCCAGACTATACCAAAGAGAGATTTGCCACACTCAGCATCTTTCCAGTGTGGAATTATTATCAAAGCATGACAAAGTTTGATGTTATGTTTAATGGTAGGAGTAAGTTGTCCTTTGAGATGCTGGTTGGTGAACTGATACATTGGAAACTAAGAAAAAATAAGGAACAACCAATTATCTCAAACACTTCTCCTTACTCTCTAAAGGTCACAATGCATTTAGGTATTTTTTTTTTTTTAATTTTGGTAAAACGCACATGAAATACACCATATAAGTGTAGTGTTCATTGGCATTAAGTAAATTCACACTGCCTCTCAGCCATCTCCCACTCTTTTCCTCCTGCAACCTGAAACTCTTCCCCATGAAACTTTAATTCCCAATTACTTCTACCCACTCACCCACCAAACCCACCATTTTATTTTCTTACTCCCTAACTCTGACCCCTCTGAGTAACTTGTAGAGATAAAATCCTATCATATTCATCCTTTGGTATCTGGCTTATCTCATTTAACATAATCTCAAGTTTCTTCCTTGTTATAGCCCTCATCAGAATCCCCTTCGTTTGGAAGGCTAAATGTGATTCCACTGTCTGTATAGACTATATTGTCTATACACAATCATCTGTTGTTGAATCAAAACCCATGCTGAGAATCCTACAGCACCTTGATTTTGCTAATTGCATGTTAAAAAATTGCATCATTTTATAATCAAGTAGAGATTTGAAGTAGCAAGCATCTTCCTTGCTCCTTGACTGTGAATAAGAGCTCTGAGATTCATACCAGATTTGTCTAAATTAACAGGACAGTCTCAGTTCACAGAGCAGAGAGTTCTGTCTGCTTTTCTCCCTTAGATCATAACTGTGTGGAGTGTTTCCCACCCTGCATTTTCATCCCATTTATCATGTTTCATTTGTCCTAAATTAAGCTAATCATTTTGTTTGCACAACAATTTTGCTTTTGGGGTTGTATTTAGCTTTTGTGAAAATTTTACTTTCCACAGTAAGTAATAGATTTGTTCAAATATTAACCTTGGGGAAATGCAATTTGACAGTTCTTCAAAGAACGCAAAAAACTAATTATAAGTGAAAGTCATTTCAATTTCAATATTTAAAGGGAAAAGCCTGCCAGCCCTGGATTATTCTCTTTCAGCTCACATCATGGGCCCGTCCATCATTTTGGTCCTATACCTGCTTGCTGACCAAATTATGTGAATTGCAGAAGTGGATGCCTGCCTTTCTGGTGTCATATTCAGGCTTTATTTTAAAATAAAGTTCACATGTGCTCAATTTTTAAAGAAAAACAACAACTATTATGTAGCTTCTCAAAGATGTTGCCAGGATTTGATTTCTGAAAATTACTCACATGGTTGATGTTCCCTGCTTTGGATGACATACTATTAATTAGTAGACTAAGGTTACACCCTCTTTTAAAAGGACTAGCAGGTTATAGAATCATTAAATATCAAGTTGGAAGAAATCTGTCTTAAACTTTGTCGAGTCTCTATGTTCATCTGGGGCTGAACCTACTTTGTTGTCTGTTGTCCTCTAGCCAGCATTGCCTCAAACATTACTCATCTAATATAGGGCAGAACTTCCTACTTTTACTTACTATTTTCCTTTTATAAGAGTCTTCCTTTTCTTTGAATGTGAATGTAGCACTATTGTAAGTAAAAAGCCAGAATGATTTCCCATGAATTGAAGGAAGACTGAAGAATAACTATAAGTAAGAAGATAGCAAACTGGACGCCTCAGCCTCAAAAATGGAAAATGCAAGCATGGTGTAGAGATGTTCACATCAGTATAGACATTACCTCCAGCATCACTGCTGTAGACGAACCTGGAAGGCAGTGGCTTGTATGCAAGGCCACACTCTGTGACATGTAACATCTTCATGCAGGCCATTGAGTCCTGAGCTTGGGAAGAAATGCCTTTTCTCTCTTTCCATCCTTTGGAACAGCTTGGCACTTGGAAAGTCCTCCCATTAAGTCTATATCTTTCTGTATCCACATTTAGCCCACAAGTGATCCCATTCTCAGGAACACTTGATGGCTCTTGCCTGTGATATCCCTTTGGAAGTGCGAAGACAGCACTTAGATCTGAGCTAGACTTCTCTTGGAGGGACTCCTGATCTTCCTCTCTTCCCTCATGTGAACTAATTCTGTAATTGCATTCTCGCATTTTCTGCTTCTTCACTATTTTTACTGCCTCTGTTAGTCAGGATTCTCAACAGAAACTGAACCAAAGGGGTGTGTGGATGGGTGGGTAGATGGATGGATGGGGGGTTGGATGGACGAATGGTCAGGTAGAAAGATAGAGTCAGACAGAATGAGACAGAAAGTTTTGCTGCCTCGATTACATAGATGATTGACAGATAGATAGATGGATAGATGTATACATACATACATACATACATACATACATACATACATACATACGTAATTTTGAGCAATTGGCTCAGGACTTTATAGTGGCCAGCAAGCCCAAAATGTACCAAGTGGTCTGATAGGCTAGAGGTCCATAAAAGAGTGATGAACAGTTCAAATCCACAAGCATCTGCTACAGCATTCCCCTTGCACAGGTAGGTCAGCCTTTTGTTCTGTTCAGGTCTTCCACTGATTGGATGAGGCCCACCCATATTATACACAGCAATATGCTTTATTCAAAGTCCACTGCTTTAAATATTTAGTTGTCCATAATGTCATGACATCTTATTTTCTGTTTTTCAAGTAAACATGTGCCATGACTTCTCCGACAACCCAATGTAATTCTCATACAAAAATACCATCCAACTGGACACCCAGCACTAACTACCATGTGCCAAGGACCACAGCATCATGCACTGACTGTAATGGTCACAAAATAAGCTCAGACTAAAAAAGTGATTTGTCCAAAGTATAATAATACAACTCACATGGATATGCAGTGTGCTATCTGCAATGTCCAGCTCTCTTGTTTTTCTGACATTATCTAATCCTCATAATAGCCTTGCCGAGTAGGGTTACTTTTATTTCTGTTGCATAGACAAAGAACATGAAAAACTGAGAAATTAAGTTATGTGTCCAGGTTTGGATAGAGCTTCTAAGAGGCAGACCTGGAATTCAAACCCAGGGAGTCTGATTCCAGAGCCTGTGGCTCTTATCCCTGCTTCCCCTACCCCTTGTGGCACCATTGAACAGCTTTGTGGCATAGTCTGGGCCACCAAAAAATCTAGATACAGGGTGACTAATTGATGGGTTGGAGCATGTAAGTGATTGTGCATCTGAACCAACTGGAAGGTCAGTGGGAATGGCTCCAGATAGGCCACCCACCACTCCATGCCAAGCCACAGCATGATCGGGTGATCATGTCTTCACCTGGATGGGGTGCGTGAGTGTGTGCAGTGGGGTGCCTGCACATCAGGTTTGAGCACTTGGGATAGGCTAAACCTATTAAGCTTAATCCAGAGACATGAATCCTCTGAGGCAGTGCATCATAGACATGGGTGCAGGGATGAAGAAAATATGATCACTCCCTTTTATTGCCATTTTTCAGTTCATTGAGCTCTGCATTGCTAGGAAGAATGGGATATAGCCATATCCCAGAATAATATTACTGAGCAACTTGTGCATTGTATGTGACATGTGAAGCCATTCCTAGGCACAGGCACCAATGACACAGTCTGGCCACCCCACATGTACCATCTTGGCAGCTTGCCCTGTTCCATCTCCTGCTTTAAGGTGCAGGTTCTGATCACAGCACAGGATTCCAGGTGTGCTCTCATTGCACATGGCAGCACCAGACTGGCTTCCTGTCATCCTAGGTGCTCTGGTCTAAGGTGCACTGACTTTTGTGGCAGCTGGGAGTGCATGAACTTCTGTTGTCCTTGATACTCATTCATCTCACTCATGTGAGTGCTCCCACCTCATGGGAGCTGCTGCATCAGGCACTGGGGTTATAGGGGTGGGTGAAACAGAGGCCCTGTCCCTATCACTTTATTTATTAATCAGTAGATTAAGGGAAAGATTAAGGAATGTGCTCAGCCCAGTGGAGAAGGATGAAGCAGAGGAAATTATGGAGAATAAAAAGGCTGCTGTGTTAGCCTGGTGGGTATCAGTAGGGAGTTCATTCCAGGCACAAGGAAGAGGACACACATAGGCCTCAGAAGGAAATGCCCTGGTTTGTTTGAAGAGCAGAAGGAGGGCAGTGTCTCTGGAAAGAAATAACAATGGGGACATGTGGGGGCCTGGTAGGGTATAAAGATTAGAAAGACTGTAGCAGGTCATTTCAGAATCTCGCCTTAGGGAGTTTGGATTTCAGCGTGGAGGTGGCAGAAGGCCTTTGGAGGATTTTTTTTTTTCCCCATGGAAGTGACATAATCTGTGTGGAATTTGAAGAGGATTACTTTGGGTACTTTGGAGGCAGGGAAATCAATATGTACCATCATGGCTATTTTTATGTGTCCAAGTCAGGTTGTTTTTTTTTTTAATTATCTGTTTTGATTTATGGTATTTTTTGCCCTGTGGTCAGAAAATGTCTTGTGTCTGACATGAGTTGTTTGCAATTCTTTTGTGAACAAGCACCACACCACTTTTGCAGATACTTTACTGTACTTGTAAATAACATAGATCCTCAATTTGTCAGGAGCAGTTCTGCACGCCCATTCTCCACACTAGTTCAGCCTGTGACTTAGGTCTTTCCATCCTGGCTTAGTGTCCAGCAGAACAGATTGTCCCCTAAATAGATTTTTGTTAAAATTTTACAGTGGCGTTCACCAAATTTGCCTCATGCTCCTAGCAACTTTCAATGAATGTTTTTAAGTTACATGAATGACTACATATCAAGTCATGATTTTTATAGCTTCTTGTTAGACTTTTTTTTTTAATTTTGTATGTAGCATTTAAGTTTTTGGCCTTAAATTCTATTTTGTCTGATACTAGTATCGATGGTACTAATTAGTATTGACAGTTTTGTCTCAGTATTTGCCTGAGATATCTTTTTCTGGATCTTTTTTTCCAACTATTCCATATGGTTTTGTCTTAAATATGTGCTCAAAGTATATGCATGTGTATATTTGAATACATAAAGGATTTTTACAATATTTTATATTGTTACTATCTTGGTTTGTGTGCCTCATCTATTACTCATTCTTTTTATGTTTTTTTTTTTTTTATTTTAGTCTATTTTTAAAAAAGTTTCATGTTTCCTACTGGCGGATACTCTTTCTCCTACACTGGTTTCAGGATACAGATTGTATGTCAATTAGTTTAATGACCTCTTAATTTTTAATGTGCTCCCTTATTAAGTGATTATATCCCCCAAAAACTCTGCTAAATGTGGTGGAGATATCACTATGTCCACTAGCCTCCTTGGCAAACCTCATCTGCCTATCCCTCTGACATATAATTCTGAAACAGTCTCTGCTCTCTCTCAGACAATTCTAGAAGTTCTCCTGCTTTGCCTAAGCTAAGCACACTGATACCCCAGCCAGCTCCACACTTTTGTGCCAGTAGGTCTGTGGCTGTAAGTACTTCTTTCAGGTCCATGCAGATGGTTATCCAGATTAATTTCATTGTAGTAAAATGCACATACTCTAAAATGTATCTTTTTTTTTAATAAATTTGCAATTTTATGGCACGTTCACAATGTTGTACAACATTGTCCCCAACAGCAGTCACTCCTCAGTGCCTTCCTGCCTGGTCCTCCAACATGAGTCTGCTTTGTGTGTCCATGAGTTTGCCTGTTCTGAATATTTGCTATAAATAGAATGATAGCATATGAGACCATCTGTGTCTAGGTTTTATGCATTTAGTATCATGTTTTCAAGGCCCATCTAAGTGTTGCACATGTAAGTACTTGATTCCTTTTTATGACTGAATAATATTCCATTTGTGTTTATCCATTTATCTGTTGGGAGCCTTTGGCCTGCTCCCACCCTTTGGTTCACATGAATAGTGCTGCTGTTACCTTTGCACAGTCTTTGTTTGAACACCTGTTTTTCACTGTACAAGATACAGGCCTTGGAGTGGGATGTCTGATAATAGAATAAGCCTATATTTAATTTATAGAGAAAGTGACTGTTTTTCCATAATTGCTGCATCATTTTATACTGCTACCAGCAATGTTTGAGGGGTCCCATTTGCCACATCCTTGACAACACTTATTTTCCTATCATTCCAGATATTATTATTTTCACTATCCTAGTGGGTATGAAGAGTTATCTGTTGAGTCCAGCAGTGACTTTCAGTTTACATTTGTCATTGCATTGCTGTCCTGTGTTGCTGTAGGCTGGGAGTGCCAGGTCATGTCCAGACAGGACGTGACTTCTATACTTTGGTTAGAACCTCATGTCTATTCTGATCAAAGTTTTAAATGAACAGCTGACCAAGCACCCATCAGCCCAAGTACCTGGTGACATGATTCCCTTTCTTCAGAAAGAGGAGTCATCTTTGTGAGGCAATAGAGATTTTTACCAGTTTAAACAAATGCTAATTAGCTAGTTCCCTCCTTTTCAATCTAGTCAGAATAACACAGACATTCCTGAGGTAGGTGAGGGGAGAAGACAACACATGTGCTTCACCTACAGGAGTTGAGCTTTGTTTTCAAAGGATTAGTGACAACTGCAAGATTACTCTACTTCTCTCCTGCCTAAGAAAATAGAAATTTTGACTTGGTAAGAAAGAAATTAAGAACACCCCAAAATCATCAAGAAACATACATATTGCCTTTATTTCCTGATATGTTATTTAATAACATGTCATGTTCTTTTATAACTCTATTTTCATATTTTATACTCATGATATTCATGATTATGAACATATTATATATTCATGATTGGTGAAAGTAATAATACATGCTAATATCTTCTTTTATGAAGAAGAAAATGAAAACAACCATTATCTGCCACTTATTAGGAGCCTGAAGGTCTGAGAGGAGTCAGGCATGAAGTTCCTAGGCCTGCATTTAGATTACAAGCCCAGGTTCTAGGTCATGTTCTGTGTGTCCTGGGATCATGATGACTTAGCCTTCCTGTGAATCTGACATTGTTTCAACATGCAGATACTTTACCTCAAGCATGAAATATTTCGTTTGCATACTCCCTTCCCACCCTTCCACCATGCCTGCCCTTGAAGAATCCCAAGTCCAGATGAGTGAACTTGGTCTAGGACCCCACATGGAATTGGTGGTTTATATCAATACAAAAAGATTAATGCCTTCCTACATCCATAGAATTAAGCATATCTTAATTCTGTTGTCTGTTGAGTTTAGAACTGTGATGTTAGAATCAGCTTAACCTCATGGGCAAAATGCTGAGCCGCTTCCTTGCACTGCAGGGTGTCTCTGTTACCTGCTTTCCCAGAAGCCCTGGCCTCACCTCTCTCCCCATCTAGGAAGTATTCCTGACCATACTAGGGAGTCCACAGCCACACACATCCATAGCTGTGCTGTTTACAACAGCCAAGTCATGGAGCCACCTAAATATCCATCGTCAGGTGATTGGATAGAGAACTTGTGAATATGTGCTCAGTGGAATACTACTCAGTTATTTAAAAAGATGAACAAACTAGGGCCTTCTGGAACCAAATGGATGGAGCTTGAGGTGATGATGATGCTAAAAATAATAAATCAGAAAGTGGAAGACAGTTACCAGATGGCTCACTCATTTGTGGAATATAAATATCCAAAGGAAACAAACTGGCAAAACACAACAAAAATAACTCTTAGACCCTGTGAAAAATATACTGGTTACCAGAGGTGATGGGGTGGGGGGGGTAAGAAAGGGAGGGTGAGAGGCTATTGGTTCTGCAGTTTGATGTAGAGTGAATGAAGTATGTGCACATATGGAGGGGTGAAGTTGTGCTCCCCAAATCACAGAGTAATTTGCAAGTCAAAAAGATTTGCAAGTCAAAATTTAAGGAAAAAAGGGAATTAGTGTTTCATGTTCTCACTTTGAGTCAATGTGTCTTTCCTCACTCCACTCTCTGCAAATCTGGTGCTTCCTGGCAGCAGGTAAAAAGAGTTTACATGGAAGGAGCAGCCTCGACTGTGGAACCACCACACAGACCTTTTGTGGTCAAGGTGCCTTGTACACCTCCTTCATCCCTCCGGAGAGCCTCCTTCTCTGTCAGACACAAGCCACTCTGCTTATGCTTCCTCTCATGGGTGACTCGTGTTGGACTTTTACCCCTCACTGGGCACTACTGTGTGTCCTGCACATATTCTAACGGTGACCAAGAGGCTGGTTCTGTGCTCCCCCCACTTTACAGTGAGGAGACTGAGACACAGGTTATGTTACCACTTGGGCTCACACTGCCAGAGTGTGCAAGAGCCAGATCTGTGTCCAGCTCATCCATCTAAAATCAGACTCTCATGACATACAGAGCAGACACACTTCACATCCTAGTTTCTCTGCCACTTTGTTGGACACAACACAGCCTGTCAGGCATCAACATAAATAATCTAGCACCTCTTTTCACAGTGTAGGTGCCCCCCAACTTATGATGGTTCCACTTATGATTTTTAAATTTTATGATGGTACAAGTGAAGTGTGTTCAGTAGAAATCATGCTTTGGATATAGAATCAGGGTACTCTGATTTCACTATCTGTCCAGTATTCTCTACTTTCAACACTTTATTATATAATATTTTATGTGGCCCTTTATTATAAAATAGGCTTGGTGTTAGATGCTTTTGTCCAACTCTAGGCTAATGTGAGTGTTCTGAGCCATAGAAGGCAGGTTGGGCTGAGCTGCAGTGTTCAGTAGATCAGATGTACTAAATGCATTTTCAATTTATTTTCAGCCTGCCATGGGTTTTTTGAGCTATAACTCCATCACAGGTTGTGGAGGAGCAGCGTGTGTTTGAAGGTGCTAAATTCCTTTGTGTGGTGCTACATCTTACATGTGCCCCTTTAGTTTGTCGTTCAGCTCTGTAGGGAGGTGCTGTTTCATGTCCAGCTTGTATGTTATTATCCCCACTTTCCAGTTAAGGGAAGTGAAATGGGGGCAGGCTAAGGACACCGGGCCGGCAATGACAAAGTTGGGGCAAAGTTGGAGGAAGCTGTCCGCAGCCTCTGTAGCATGGGTTCGATTCCCGGTTGGCCAGGGAGAAACCCACATGGCGTGGCAGATCTCTCCTGCCTCGCCCGCTGCTCCCCTCAGCAGTGTCTTTGGTCCATCTGCCTGTTCTGCTCCCCACTCTGTCTCTGGTGAATCCTCTCACCCTCCCGCGCCTCTGACCTTTACCTCAGTTCTTGTATAAATAAATAAAAAAATCTTAAAAAAAAAAAGTTGGAGGGCTGTGTGCCTCCAAAACCTGCAACACCAGAATAGCTACCAGGAAAAAAAGGTGGAGGGGTCCAGGGTCTGGCACTGGGGGGTTGTTAGTTTTCCCCTCAGTAAGTCGTACTAAGTATTTCAGAGGCAACGCCTGCATCTTGTCTGCATTCTCTGGGCTCCTCTCTTCTAGCCAGAACATGCTGCAGCTCTGCCAGACGCAGCTTCGCCCCCTCTCTGTGAGCTTTCCAGCTTCCCCAGCTCTTGCTTCTCTCTGAAGGCCCATGTTGTGTTGATCCAGACTGGTCCTGAGAGGTGCCATTGGACTTCCTTGGAGACCATGTACCATTCTGCAAAAGGTCAGGATCCGAGGCCACACACCCTTGCTGGAAAATATGTGCAGAGAAGGCCAGGAATGTGTGAGGGCCTCCACAAAGCAGGTCTTGTGCTCCAAGGCCCACTGCCATGACACCCCACATGGCAGAGCCTGTGACCCAAAGCCAGGGAAGTCTGGCCTCCAGAGTTTCTGTAGCAAACAATCTTTTGTCTATATTATTGTCTGTGTTCAAAAAAAAAAAAAAAAAAACATACGGGAAAAGCATATCTTAATTCTGTTGTCTGTTGAGTTTAGAACTGTGATGTTAGAATCAGCTTAACCTCATGGGCAAAATGCTGAGCCGCTTCCTTGCACTGCAGGGTGTCTCTGTTACCCGCTTTCCCAGAAGCCCTGGCCTCACCTCTCTCCCCATTTAGGGAGTATTCCCGACCATACTAGGGAGTCCACAGCCACACATAAGTCTTGCATCCCTCTTAGCAGAGAGGCTGGGCACGTTCCAGCCTACACCTGGCCTCAGTCTTCTCATCTGCTAAGTGGCCATTGTACCTGCTCACTGGGGTGCAGACACTGAGCATTGCAGCAGACATGGCTGCGAGCCCATCTAGTGCAGTCCCTGCTAGGCCCTTCATGGTGTTAAAGAGATAAAGCCTGGGGACCTCCCTGATGGTGTAAGGGGTTAAGACACAGCACTATGAAGCTATCCACAGCCACTGCAGCACAAGTTCGATCCCTGACCAGGGAGCTACCCACATGGTGCAGCAGACCTCTCCTGACTCGCTTACTGCTCCCCTCAGCAGTGTATTTCAGTCAACCCGTCTGTTCTGTTCCCCACTCTGTCTCTGGTGAATCCTCTCACCCCCCGCATCTCTGGCCTGCACCCCAGCTTTTGTATGAATAAATAAATAAATCTTTTTAAAAAGAAAGAGACGTAAAGCCTGAGCTTACTGCATCACAGCAGCCATGTTTAAAGTCCTCATTAAAGTAGCCTTGCCTAAAATGGGTACTGCCATGTTTTGTGTTAACATGTGCTTTAAGAAAAACATCCCATCATTATGTAAATCTTGGAACTGCTGAGACCACAAAGCTAAACAAAGTGTATTGATGGCAGATGTCTCGGAATTGATAACGTGCTAATGTACCGGGTGGCACCAGATGGTGGAGGAAAGATGTGGGCTCTCCAGAACTGTTTTGCCCACTTAATCTTTTGGGAATAGATTTTTATTGTGTTGTATCTTTAAGAGCCGGTACTCACACACTATGGACCAGTTTTCTGCAAAACACTGAGGAAGACTGGAAGTTCGGGCAGTTAATGAAGCTGGTGTCGTTTGACATGCTCTGGAGGTGAATTGTCTTACATGCAGCTTGTAGGAGTGTGGATGGAATTGGAACCCAAGGAGTCTGATTCCAGAGCCTATGTCATAACCATTATGTGGCACTCACTCCTACCATCCCCCATGGCATCATGGAAAAACATCATGTGATAGGCAGGACCACCATGAAGCCTGGAAACATGATGACATGTAAGCAACTGATACCCATACTTGACTGGTAGAAGATCACTCAGAGTGACTCTGGGTCAGTCAGGGGGAGGATCTTGGACTTTGCCAGCTGCTGCCTTCACAGTCTGTCTCTGGTCTCAGATTGCTTTGGGATGCTTACTTGAATGTTGATGTTGTCTTTCTAAAGACAATACCAGGCTCTCCCTCCTCTTACATGTTTCTCCATACCTCACCCCAGACTGGGCACACACGAGGATAACTGGTTGAGTCCTGACCTTGACCTCTCCAGCCAAGAACATCTGCTCTTTAAACCTCCACGCCCAGGTGCTCTGCCACAGAAGGGCCTCAGCTTGGAGTTCAGGGGGGCAGTTCACACTCTGGCCTCTTTGGTGGGGGTTTAGAGGAGGTCATTCTCAGCCAGGGCATCCCTCAGGTTTCACTTTATCCCTGAAGAGGAGAATGCATCTGCATTTCCTTCTCCTGTGGAGCTAGCTGTGCTTCAAGAACTTTGACTTGCAAATTAAAATTAATTCCTTTTGTTTCCTGCTGACTTGTTTATTTGTAGATCTGTAGGTGTGATTAGAACCCCCCCACCAGCCTAATAGACACACACACACATACACACACACGTGCACATAAAAGCACACATGCCTATATATACACTCAAATGCATGGGCTCACATATACACATGTGCACATATAATATATATGCATGCACACATACACAGGTACATATACAGGATGAACACACTTGCAATGTACACATATGCATACATATATGCATTACATATATGTACACATGCACATACAGTTATGTACACATGTAAACCATGTACCAGCACATTGGCACACATAATACATGCTACAAGTGTGCACACATGAAATTTTATGCATGCACATGTTTACACAGAGGCAGGCACACATAAAACCCTATGGTATTGATACAGAAAGAGACAGATGATAGAACAGACCAGAAGGCTCTCAGACAGATGGATATGGATTTAGGGATTGATTTATGATAAAGGTGGCCTCCCATGTTAGCTGGAAAATGACAACCAGTTGGTAGATAGTGTTGCAGAAACCACCTTCAGTTTAGATAAATGGTAACAATGTACAAACAGAAATGATACATGGGATAGATTTCAGGGGCATGCATGCAAGTACATGCACATGCATGCATGTAGAGTGGGGTACACACAGATATGCACATGTGTGCACATGCACACACACACATAAAGAGCCACTGATGTTTCAGGTCCCAAGAAGTTTCTTCTTAACTCTTAAACTATGAAAAATTTGACTTGAGATGCTTTACCTAAGTTAACATTAGCATTTTTATAAGTGTGCTCTCTGATAGGATCCCCACTGATGGTTTTCAGAGAAAGCAGAAGGCAACATTTAAACTGCCAGAGAGAATCAACATGGAAATGCAGATTTTTGTGTGAAAGTTGTTGCTGAGATGATTTACTTGGCAACGTTTTTACAAATGGGTTTATGCTGTTCATTTTGGACACACAATGTAGGACTGAAAGAATTGCCAAGTGCGCCCTGGTGCATCTAGCTCCTAGGCAATTCAGACTTGATATTTTCCAAGTTGAATGCTTAAATCCCCACCCACCAGACTCTTCCCTTAAACATTCACTCTCATCTACCATTCTGTTTCGCAGCAAAGGGTCTATCACCTCTCTACCTACTAAGAGTCATACCTGACTCTGCTATTCCCTCATTCCCAAGCCCAACACTCACCAGCCTCATTAGTTCTAGAAACTTCTGTGTTGGATTTCTACACTTCCGGAATAGTCCTTTCTCACCTGCAGCAGTTACTCACCTGGCCTCAGACATCAAGTATTGCTCCTTCTTGATCCTCCCTCACACACTGGCTAGAGTGCTCAAACTTAGGTGAAAATCAGCCCAACATACTCCTTTGCCTTGAACCCTTTAATGACATCCCGTTTGGGGCAGTAAGTTTGATCTTAAATGGTCTATAAGAGCCTAGAGGGTAGGCAGACATCTCAAACATTTAGACAGATCTCAAACCCCAGAAATAAAACCTTGTGGTAGTACTGCTGCAGGAAGAGACCGATAGAACAGATCAGAAGGCTCTCAGGCAGACAGATTTGGATTTGGGGGTTGATTTATGATAAAGGTGGACTCATACATGGTGGGAAAATGATAGCCCTTTGGTAGATAGTGTTGCAGAAACCATAGTCCATTTGGATAAATGGTAACAATGTATTAATACAGAATTCTATATAAAACAGAAACTATATGTGAGTAAATTTCAGGGGCAATGAAGTAACAGGTTAATAGAAGAGACCATCAAGAATGAACTCAGGCAGGAAAGAATTTCTTTATGGGGTTTTCCTTATGAAACCCCAAGAAATCACCCATAAGGAAAAACTAGTAAGCATTCTTGCATTGAAATCAAACATTCCTGTTTATAAGAGGAGAGTGTGGGCAGTGTTAAAGCTAATGGGGGCAGGGGTAACAAAATGTTAATGAAGCTGCTGGCCACTCTCCCACCCACCCTTGTGACCTCAGCCACATGCCCCCCCCCCTAGAAAGGCCTGCTCTGCACACACTCTCTATTCAGCTGCCACTTTATGTCCCTTTCACTAATGCATGGCCACCACAGTGATAGAATGATCTCTGGGACTCTTAACATACTCTTCCCCCACTGGGTTGTAGGTTCCAGCAGCCACCTTTTCAGCACTTGGCTCAGTGCCTGCAAGATTCTCTTACAGTATTGATGGAGTAAAATGATCGGGGCATTTGCAAGAGGACTTGTCCTATTTCCATGCCAGCTGGGTATGACAAGCCTAGGGAAGAAGCCTGCAGGCAAACTTGAACCTTGGTGTGAGCAAGAATTTGGGGCAGCAATTTCTGCAACTGCTTTCCCCTGTCATCTGAGGAGTCCACACCTCCCTCTCATTTTATTCACCTCCTTTATTTGCCCTGTATTACATGGTCAACAAGCATTTGGTTATCTCTCTGTCCATCCTGTGGCCTCCACCATGCTCATTTTACTGCATTTGGACTTTCACATCAGCCAGGCTTCATGACTTGCTTTAGAAAACTCTCTTTGACAGTTGGAGTCAACCTTCATTTAATTACTTCTGTTGTTGACAGCTCTCATTCTCTGTTGACTCTTAATTTAATCTGAGCATTCAGTTACTCAACAAATATTTATCAAAAGCCTCATAGGGGCCAGGGATGTGCCAGAAAAGCTTCCCAGGCTGGCATGTCAAGGTGACATCTCCAAAGAATGGTTGAACAGCGCAGCTTATTGTGGTTACATGTTGTGAGAGACCAAAATGCACCCAGTGGGGGCACAGCACAGAAAACAGCTGGGCAGGAGAACACTGTGCTTATCTTATCTGTTTCTTGCCCCAGTCCTGAAGCCAACTCTTTTCTGAGACCTCTTGATGTCGGTTTTGTTTGTGTCTCTTATAGTTTATCAAGGATTGTTGGAGCATCTGTCCCAGGCAATTGACACATTATCTCTCTTCATCCTCATATCAACACCATAACTGCATCAAAAGTCTCTAAATATAGGAACTGCACCTTGCAGAGTGTAAAAGCTATACCTAAGGTCCCTGGACCTACAGGAATAGAGCTGTGATTCCAGCCCCAAAATCAGTCTCACCGCAGAGCTCACACTCTGAATGTTTACTCCCCAAGGCCAGCTGCCCTTGTCTAGGCCAACACAAGACAGGAATCCATGCTATTGCAATCCAGCCATATTTTTGTCAGGGGAAAGTCAAAAGCCAAAAGCCAAACTCTCCCCTAGGGAGACCCTTCAGGATACCAGCCACACGGGGGTCCTTCCTTCTCAGGACTTCATCCCACTGAGAACAGAAAGTCTCCCTGAATGTGCTCATGTGCTTCTGGTGTTTTCCCTGTGCATCTAAATTCCCACATCAGATCATTATCAAGGAACAAACACAACCATGTAAGATGATCCAGGGTGGCAACTTCTGGAGGCCACATCATTTGAGTGGCTCCATAAAATGGCTGCCCCCAAAGGTGAACACACATGCACATGTGCACACACACACACACACACACACACACACAGAGAGAGAGAGAGAGAGAGAGAGAGAGAGAGAGAGAGAGAGAGAGAGAGAGAGAGAGAGAGCGTGCACTCATACCCAGAAATCCTTGGTCTCAAGTAAAGTGATGGCACTTTCTTGTTATCATGGTTACTTTTCCTTTAGGCAGTCACTGCCCTTCTCCAGGGTCCAGGACAGCAGGAACTGCTGGAGTATTCTACACTCACCCAGTGCTCACTCAGTGTACATAAAATGCTTTAAAGAAGTTCATGGATCTTGACTGCCCTGGACTTACATTTCTAAGCTGCCTTCCTCTAGGCAAGCTGTAGTAGATGCTGTCTGGAGAGGTAGACACGCTGATAAGAGTGAGAAATGACAGTTCTCTGCTTCATCCCAACACCCCACTGAAAAGAGGAGTAACTGCAGAACAAAGCTCTAAGAGTAGCTCTGCAGGATCATACAAAAAACAACAAGAAAGAATAGAAAGCACCCATGAAGGGTGGGGGGCTGACCTGACAGAGCTGGAATCTGCAGACTTGCAGTGAGGGAAACAAACAAACAAAAAGGCAAGATGACACATGATACAGAGCCCTAGAAGGCTCTGCAACTGGATACCCCTGCAGGACTTAGAGTCACTGAGTGGAGTGACACTACCATCCTACCCCAGATCTCACCTCCCACCCCCGCCCCAGTCTATTGGCCCAGTACAGAAGATAGGAGGATGATGTTCTGGGAAGTCTGACCAAGCGAACTCTGGGCTATGGATGCTAGACAGAGATGAAATCAGAAATGAGCCAAGGCAAACAGTTTTATGGAAAGTCTGTCCTCTGGACAGCAAATGCCCAACCACCTCCCACCGCCCTCCTTGCTGGAATGCAGAGAATTCCTCTCCGATGAAACTAGCCCATAGGTAGTAAGTGTTCACAGATATTGACATCAATGGGGTTCTCCACTGAACTCCAAATCCCCACTACTGTGCCCAGTGGTGAGGTTCTGCCTTCCAGAAACACAGAGCTTCTAGTGAGCCTTTCTAGTCCTGACTAAGGGAAGAGTGTGCCTCATCAGACAAGGAGAGGGAGACTTACAGAGACAGTTTCACAGAGTAAGAAGAGGCTTGTAAGTATGATATAAAACATTCAAGAACTCAACAAAAGACTGGAACTTAAAGTTGAGGCTATTTCCCAGAAAATCAAACCTAAAAGAAAAACATTAAATATTAGAAGGGGGACAAAACCTATACAATTTTCAAAAACTTGACAAAAAGAAAAAGGATGCCCCAGAAGAAGCACAGACATGGAGTTGAAGAACACAACCTGGCTCAACTGCAGACAGCACACACCTGTCATAATCATGTATGTTCTGAAAACCGATTTCATCAGTGTTGTGTGGAGGACTTCACACCCCCTCAGAAACTCCCTGAGTAATGGTTAAAGCTGATGAACTGAGACATAGGATGAAAGCATATTTTAGGATCTGGGAAGCAAAATTCCTGCAGGAACACTCCAGCAAGAAGAGTGCTCCCAGCAGTGGTGAGAGGCAGAAATTGATGCCCTTATTTGATGTTTACATGTGTTCTTTTGATATAAAAATAATGATTTAAAAAAAATCAGATATCATTTTAAAATGCCAGTTTGTGTCATTTGCTTTTCAAATAGCCATGTGTCCTGGAGGACATGGTGGAGCCAGTCATGTTCATTCCATTGATATTGAATTATCAAGATCCATTCTGTTCTGTACGGTCTGCTTTACACAGATGGCGGTAGTGGGGGTGCTTCACCTATGTGGTGTGTGCTCTGTGGGCGGGAATGTAAGTTGGTGAAGTCCTGTGGAGAACAATGTAGAGGTGCCTCAAAAAAAATTAAATATAGATCTGCATGATCCAGTCATCCCACTTTTGGGTATTTACTGGAAGAACAGGAAAACACTAGTTTGAAAAAAATGTGTGACCCACATGTTCATTGCAGTGTTAGTATCAATAGCCAACACATAAAAGCAACACAAGTGCCTGACTGCAGGTGAGTGGATTAAAAAGATGTGGTCTGTATACACAGTAGGATACTACTCAGCTATAAAAAAGATGAACACTTGCCCTTTGCAACAACATGGATGGAACTGGAGGAGATAATGCTAAGTGAAATAAGTCAGATAGAGAAAGATAAATAACAGGCGGTTTCACTCATTTGTGGAATGTAGAGGCAAAAAACTCAAAACTTAACAAACAAACCCTTTGACTCTGACAATAGAAGGGTGCTCACCTGAGGAGAAGGCGGGGGAGGAAGCATGCAGGGGGGCAGACCGGTGGGTGGTGCATGATGACAGGACATTTTGTGGTGAGCGTGGGGTGATACAGACAGCTTCTGAGGTGAGGGAATGTACATCTGAATCTTGCACAGTGTTGTAAACCAATGTTTGATCTATAAAAAAAAAAAATGGGTGTGCTCTCATTAAATGTGGGGAGTTGCTGTGGACTGTCCTTTTGTCCTTTCCCTTGTAAGAGAAGCAGCATCTCCCTCTGCGTCTCCCAAAGCCTCACCTTGAGTCCAGGCATCAGACCGACTGACTGCACACAGGCTTGAGCCAGTCCAGAACTGTGATCCTCATTAGCCAAGGTTCTGCCAGGCAGAGTGAGTCTCCAGGCAGGTCCCTGCGAGGCCTTTGTCCTGAGGGCTTGCTGGAGGTCGCTTAGTGAAAATCCCTATCCAGGATCTCCTGAGGCAGAAATTAACTCCCCAGTCCTGGAGGCTATGGAGGTGAGTGGGAGACAGGAAAGAAAAGAAGCCTGCAAACAGAATTTAGCCTTTTAGACACAAGTGAATACTTCTTTTACTGGTTTTAATCCCTCAGAGAGAGCCCCCAGGGATGCTTGGTTAGGCTGTGTTTTCCTAGTTTGGTCCCACTAAGCAGAGCCAGAGAGAAAAATACAAATCACACAGGCCCAGCTGCCAGGCGTGGGGAGGGGCTCTTTGTGTTTATTAGCTCGTTTGTGCCTGTTTCCTGGTGATTTTTCTGTTCTCAGATATATGGCAGAATCACAGCCACGTGTCCCAGGCTGAAAGGAGGCTCTTTGTTTAAGCCCTGACTAGATGGGAGTGTTTCCCAGGATATTAGAACAATTAATGCTAAATGATAATATTTTGACATGACAATAAGACGAAGGCTGCCTTTATTCTTTTGCTTGCTGGAAACCTTGAGCAAAGCTGAGAGATTTTTTTTTTTCCACAATGAAATTATTCTAATAAGATTAACAGCAGGTTGGTAGCCTTGGAAAGTCATGGGTTTGAAAAACAAAGGTTTGAAAGTTGGTCACATCTAGGGAAGACCCTTTGAAACATGGAAACGGAGTGTTGGTAATGGAAGAAACCCTTGAATCTGCAGAGATGAGAATTAGGTAATGCAGGTCTTCCTCATGTCTCTCCAGCTCTTCCTCTTCCTTTACCTCTTCTGCCTCCTTTCACAACTCCTCTTCCTCCTTTCTCCCCCACTCCCCGCCTCTCCCCTTACAATTATGGGGAACTAATTGTGTGTCTGGCACTGATTCTTGTGGGCTAATTACATATAGAATTTAATCATTTTAATAATATATGTATTCCAATAATTTCATAATAATTAATATGAAAGTGGAGACTTGGAACAAGAAGAAACTGATCCAGAGTCCCCCAGGTCACAAGTGATAGAGCAGGGGCTGGAAAGCAGGTGGAGCGGGGGCTGGAAAGCAGGTGGGCAGCTGCAGGGCTTCCAGTCCGCCTGGCAAGTAGGGAGCTGGCCAGAGACATCCCATGTTGATGGTGGGGAAAGCAAGGAAGTTGTTGGGCAGTTAGGGCACTTGGTCAAGGTCACACTTTGGTGGGTGGTAACAGAATCTACCCAGTTCTCTGATTCCAGACTGCTCTTCTCTGTCCGTGCAAGGCTGCTGAATATATGAAGAGAAATGTTAGAACATTAACATATAAAAACACATACCCTGGTCAAGATTCTAGGTTCTGAATTCTCGTATTACTCAATTTGATTTTCATTTTTAAGCAGAACTGTTGAATACACCAGAAACACTGCTGAGGACACTATTTTAAGCTAATATGTGTTTCCTAATAGGCAGAAAAAGAACTTATGGCAATGTTAAATTCACTGTCTTTCCTCTTCTCTGTCCCAATGGAGAGGGGTGGGGGATATTTTTTATCAGGCAGAATTTTCATTTTAGCCCTTTGTGGGAGTTTAAGAAAGTCTGTGATTGCCCCAATGTAGCAGAATTCATCCCATCTCCCCCTAATTCTGGGACTGCACCCCACCCCCCACCAGGTCAACTGGTTATGCAGGGTCTGAGTGGGTCATTTTAGCAGTTACCTTTGGGTTAAGGAGACTGTGACTCCAGAGCCCGGTCTGTGGTACAGGGCCTTGTCGGGGCTACCCCACCCCCTACCCCCTCCACCTAGGGCCTTGGTCTGGCTGCCAGTCAACACCACTGACCATTCCTCAATATGCATTTCCAGTGGGGCTGACTCATTGCCCCACCAGTTTTGAAGGGAAAAGATACAGAGATGCCCAGCCCACAACTTTCCTACCTCCATGACCACCTTTGTTCATTCATTGTGGTGAAATCCACTCTTTCAAGTCTCAGATCCAGCATTAGGATTGGGCTTCCCAATTCGTCCAGTTCAAGGTATGACTCACCTCACCTTCAAGAAGGCTCCCCACACTCATTCATGGTTGCTGCTGTCACCCCGCTTCTCCAGGCCTGATGTGCCCCTCTCGTTGTCCCATTGGAACCTCAACCTTTGAAGGTGAGGAGGAGGCTTTCTGCCCTCAGGCTGCTCACAGTCCTTGGGCAACAGCTTCCTGTGTGTGAGGCGCGTGCACAGTGGTGTCACTGCCATTCAGATTGTGTCATGTGGTAATAAATACTTAGAGAGTTGAAAATGATCACACACATTCATTTCTCCACAACAGCTGACTGCTGACTGACTTGCTCTGTCAGAGAATCATCTCTTAGTTTATGTCTTCAGTTTACATCAGGAAATGGAGAACTTGTCCGTCCAGGTTGGCAGACTATGGATGGGCCATATCCAGCCTGTTCTATAGGGCGAGTGAGCTGAGATTAGTTTTTACAGTTTTAAATGAACAGGGGAAAACAAGGAAGCGTAATATTTCACACACAGGGAGATTGTATTAAATTTTAAATTGTATTCTATAAATTCAAATGCCATTATCCACGAATAAAGTTTTGCTGGGATACAGCTATTCCCATTTGTCTATGTAGTCTTTGTGGCTGTTTTTGTACCAAAACAGATTTAAGTAGTAGCCACAGAGACCAGATGTCCCACAAAACCTAAAATATTTCAGTCAGACCCTCTACAGAAGCAGCCCCTGTGCCAAGTCGAGTCAGCTCAGTAGCGTCTCCTGGGGTGTGACCAGGAGCATGGGAAGGAGGGACACTGGAGTAGTCAGAAAGGGAGGCAGAGACCACTGTGCTGACACCAGGCCTCCTGGATCTGGGACATACCTGTCACAAACATCTCTGTATAGAGAAGATTCTAGTCTCCCTAAGAAGCAGCTGGACTCACTGCCGGTGACTGCGGGAGGGGTGGAGCTCCGGTATTTGGCACAGCTTCCTGCTCTCCATTAGGGACTCCGCGTGGCTCCTACAGAGAAGGAGCCTTTAGTAAATTAGGACGAATTAGGTTAGAGGATGATCAGCCATTCCTCATGATTCTGTGTACCACAGCTAAATACATCTGCAATAAGATCTAAAGCACTCTGAGCTCCGTGTGTGAAAGAGGTGCATGCATATGCGTGTATGAATGTGGTATGTGAGAATGTGGTATTTGTGTATTTATGTGTGAATGTGGTGTGTGTGTGTGTGAATATAGTTTGTGTAGGGAAATCTCTTTTGAGTCTGTCTCTTGGTCTGTATGCCTTAGGGGGAAATCCATTTTGGATGAATGCCAATGAATTATCACATTTATGAGGCCATTAAAGTTCAGAGTTTCTACAAAAAGATGTGTCCATCTTTTTGTGGCTAGACCAGCCCAGCCCTTGGAGGCGGAGGCCCCAGCATGGGCCTGGAAACAGCCACCGTCCACTGATGAGTGTCTCCGCTGATGAGTATGTCCTCTGCTCTCGCTGCAGGGTAACGCTCTCTACTTCAAATCTGCCCGGAATGTCACCGTGAACATCCTCAATGACCAAATGAAAGTGCTCACGCAGCTGATCACAGGTAAGAGGAAGAGTGAGAGTCTTGCTGCAAAACCCCAGGAGACAAAAGACAGGGGGTGCCTTTCAGAGGGCAGTCCAAGGGGCCTTCATGGACCCCAGAAAGCACTGTCTGAGGCCCGATTCACAGTGTGGAGAAAGTGCTGTCACTTGGGCTCCAGGTCTCTGCTGCTGCAGAGTCTTATCCATTTAACAGATAAAAAGTCCATGGTAAATGTTCAGGGGGAAATAGACTCAGGTAGCAGAGCCAGCTTCATCAACAGCTCTCACCCGCCGTGCTGGGGAGGAATTGGCTGTGTGCGAATCGCTGAGAGAAAGCTCAGTATACCCCATACTCACTATACCCCATACTCCCTGGGGTATAGGGATTTGTGATGGTAAAGTCCACACAAGGTTGGCCAAAGGTGCTGACTTTGAACCTAACTCAATTGCGAATGCAGCTGTTCCCACCCCATGTGTCTGAGAGGTCACTTTTCTTGCAGCAGATCTGCTCCTAACTGCCCTCAATGGAAATCATGCTGGGTTTAAGCTGCACCTTCCTGAAATACAAGCATTATTGTTCACAGTAATGATCGCAAAGATAAATTCAGGCCCCGGGGCTGTGAAAATGTGTCCCCTGGCCTGCATATGCCCGGCCTACGAGGTTATGAGCAGCAGTAACCTTGGGGCCATTATGCACTCCCACCATGCAGAGGAAAGGGGTCTGTGCTGGAAGGCGTGATGACACTTCCAGGTGCAACAAATCATTTGTGTGGCCTAAGGACTGAGAGAACAGAGTTCTGCAGATGGACTTTTTGAGAATCCAGTTACCCAAAAGCCCCAAGTTATTACTGTCACTAAAACATCTGGAGCCCCACTCCTGCACACAGCCCAGAGGGAGCAGGAGCTTTGTGCCCATGGTCTCGTCTTCTGGGGAAACAGCCACTCTCCCCTCAGGGCCCTGCACCTGGGTGTCTGGAGATTCACTGCAGGTGGGTGCCAGGCCACCCTAGGTGGGAGTGGGGGTGGAAGAAATACTGTCTGGCAGCCCATAACCATAAACATGCTGTTCCAGCGCAATCGGCTTGTCGGCCTGGCTTATATAACATCTGGCCGGCAGTCACATTGCTAAATAATTAAATAAACAGCTTCAGTAAGCAATGATTTAAGCGGCCTGTGCAAAATTGCCTCCAGGAGGGAAATCAATCCAACCTCTAGCTCCTAGATTCCTGCACTCAGAAGGAACTTATTTAGCCTGTTGATCATTTGCCATTTATCTGCAGTGGGAGACTTGGTTTACTTGAGAGATTTTGTTTTGATAAAGCTGGAACTGCCCAGAGGACTATTATTCAGCAAGAGTCCCTAGGAGCCCCCTCCCTGGGCTCTGCCTCGCTCTTCTCTTTCCCTCTCTCCCCTCCCCTTCTCTCTCTGGCCCTCAGCTGCTCTTCTTCCTCCTACTCCCTTATCTCCCCATTTCCCCATTCTCTCCCCTCCTCCCCTTTCTATGTCCTCTCCTCTCTGCCTCCCTCCAGGCTGTCTTGTCTTTGTGTCTCCCTGCCCAGGGAGGTCCTCTCTGGAGCTGTGTCCTCTAGCCCTAACTCAGAAGAGAACTGTATTAAAATTTCATAGGCAAGGGCCTCCCTCAGTGGTGTAAGGGGTTAAGAAGCAACCTATGAAGCTATCCGCAGTCCCAGCCAGGGAGCTACCCACATGGCGCAGCAGACCTCTCCTGTCTCACCTGCTCCCCTCAGCAGTGTATTTTAGTCAGTCTGCCTTTCCGTTCCCCACTCTGTCTCTGGTGAATCCTCTCACCCCCAGCACCTCGGGCCTGTACCCGAGTTCTCGTATGCATACATAAATAAATCTTTAAAACAAAAATTTCATAGACAAGAATCCTTTCTAGCCTTACCACCACCCACACCAGTACCAGCAGGAGCCTCCCAAGATAATCTAAAGCTTATCAGTAGGTGTTTTCAAAATAGTAATCTAAGTGCATATACACTCACCCCTAGCACTTCAGGTTTCCTTTCACATGTATACCTGCATGGGGAGCAGAGCCAGGACACGGTATCTCGAGACTGTTAGGCATGATGATGTGCTTCTCCTAAAGCACCCCCTCCTCTCACCCTGTACCAGATTTATAAACCACCCTAGGATTCCACAGTTCTTCTGCCTGCCTGTGACTCAGGAGCCCAGAAGAAGTGCCAACCTTGACAATTCAGGTGATTTTTTCACCTGACACAATGGTTTAAATGAGAGCAAGGTTCCCAGCCCAGGCCATGAAAGAACACCTGACCCATAAAGTAACTGATTGCTGCCATCTCAGTAGGGGATACAGATAGGGATCCCTCTGATCCACAAGGAGGAAGATTCAGGGGAATCTTCTCAGCCATCTTACCAGCTTAGGGGAAGGGTCCCAGAATCAGGGGAGATGGGGGAAGAAGTAAGGTTGGGTGGCTTCTGGGTCTTATGAGTTCCCATATCCATGATTGTGGCTTTAACTGGGTGACTGCAACTGCATGTTAATGGGACCCAGTTCTGCTCCCTAGTTAGAGCATCAATTAAGGGGGTACTTCTCACACAGACTACCATACACAGAGGGGGATTAACTGGAGATTAGTTTCAGTTACAAAAAATGATTTTTGTCCATCCCAAAAAGTAACATTGGGTTCAGGAGGGCCCTCCTAAGCAGTCCCCATTTGCATTTCCTTCTTGAGTCATTTTGTAAAAGATTTCAACCATGTCCTAGGAGGTTTGCAGCCCAGGTGAAATCAACAAAGGGACAAGGCATCTGCATCATTGAGCCAGCATCTGCTCCATGGGGTTTGGCTAAAAGTTCCATTACTGAGCTCTTTATCCCCAAATGGGCCCAGCTCTTGGTAAATCCTATTGTTCATGCTGGGAAGCTGAAATGCAAGATAACTTAATTGTGTCCTGTGCTCTGGTTGCTGCAACCTCTTCAGTGTCTTGTCTGGCTCACGGTACACTTGTGAGTCCAGGATCAGTTCTGTTAACACAATGTTGGTGCTCTACACTCCAAAGAGGTCATGTCTGGTGGCTGCCCAGGTCCATGTAGGCAAAGTCCCCCATCCAACCACAAATCTGGGTTTCAGGCGTGGCATTCTGTGCTCACCCTATGTCCATCATGAGAACATTCATTTATTCATTCATTTGTACTTCTTTACTTCCCAACCCCCAGCCTCTCCTGTAGAAAAAAAGTAACAGCCCCAAAGCTTTCACAAGCAACATTTTCCTGAAGGTTTTTTGCCAGCAAGAAGACCCCAAACCATCTTAGCCTGTCAAAACAATCTAGTCCTAAATACTCATTTGTCCTGTCACTTCTTTCAAGAACTTTATCTGGCCCTTTTCTCCAGCTTTCTTCTCCTTATCCTCATAACACTCATCTCCTAGTTGTTCCTGATCTATTGGCTGCAGCCCCTTTTTCCATTCTAAACCAAAAGCCCCGTTCCTTCTCTGGAAAGATTCTGAGCGCTCACCTAATCTGCCGTGGGCTTACCTGCTGCCCTTGAGAGCACTTGTCCTTGCTGTCATTTGTTCTCAGCTAGACAATGGTCATAGGTGGTAACATCTGGGTCTCCCACCATTGGAGAGTCCTGTGCTGTGTCTGCTATTTCAATCTCCACTTTTAAAGAGCCTCCCCATGGGCCTTCTTTTGGTCAAAGGGCTAGTGTCCTGGCACCAGATCAGGTCTGCCAAATGGACATGATTATGTGAATCAGCCAGGGCACCAAGAGCCTGTGATGTTGCGGCCATAGATCACAGTGCTGATGGCCCTCCCACGGGCAACCCCCTATGTATCACAACCTTTGCCTACAAAGCTCTTCATATACACACAGGATAATATGATGTTTTGCACCTTTCTATGAGGTAAATAGACTGGATGGAGGAGATGAAGTCAAACTCTCTTCACTTGCAAGTGACATGACCAAGGGTATGAGAAATCAGAAAGACTATTCGGATGGACTACTGGAACTAATAAGTGTAGTCATCTAGGTTACAGGATGCAAGATCAATACAAAAAGGTCGATTCTGTGTCTATACATACTAGCAATGAAAAATCTGATAATGAAAGCAAGAAAGTACATTTACAAAGTATCCAAACAATAAACTATTTGCCAAGAAGCTTAGCTTAAGAAATACAAGGTTTGTGCAATGAACACCACAAACCATTAGTGAAAGCAATTAAAGAACACCAGCTACTGGCAGAAGAAAAACAACTCACGTTCATGGACCAGAAGCCCTTCTTCTTGTAATATGATGGTTCTCCACAAATGAAAGAGATTCCATGCAGTCCCTACAAGCATGCTGCCTTTTGGTGGTGCAATGTTACAGATGCCAAAAGTGATGTTCAGGAAGATCACAGGAGTCACCCAAAGTCACATGGCCAGAAAATGAGAAAGCTAGCACCTGATTCTAGTCTTGAGGTTCTTTGTCTGATTGATGGTCTTGACGAAGAGGACAGCTGGCCTGGGTATCCATGGGCTGGTCTGGCCCTTTCAGCAAGACTTGGAGTTCTATTTGAACCTAAATCAAATCATAGACATCAACACCAGAAAGGCCACTTGGTGGCCATGAAGAATCAAGACAAAACAAAAAAGAATAGACAAAAATGGGCCTCCCTGGTGGCGCAGGGGTTAAGATGCAACCTATGAAGCAATCCGCAGCCACTAAGGCATGAGTTCGATTCCCAGCTGGCCAGGAAGAAACCCACATGGCGCAACAGACCTCTCCTGTCTTGCCTGCTGCTCCCCTCAGCAGTGTATTCAGTCAGTCTGCCTATTCTGTTCCCCACTCTGTCTCTGGTGAATCCTCTCTCTCCCTCCATCTCTGGCCTATACCCCGATTCTTGTATAAAAATAAATCTTTAAAAAAAAAAAGATTAGACAAAAATGCTGATAATATCCATACCACACAACATAGTCAAGTACCCTCTATCCTGGCTGCTATGGGTGACACTGTCTCTTTGTCCATTATAGTTTTGGCATATCTTTGGCCTTCCCTGCTTCTGGATGAGATTTATCAAGATGCCCATCATAAAATTGTACCCATTTGCTGACAGCATCTAATCTAGAGCAGAGTCTTTCTTCTTTAATCCCTGCTCCAACTAACCTAACCAAATCTTTTCATAGGTCCTTTCTTCTCCCCTTGCTGTTCCACGGTTCTCTGGGGTGTATGCTCCCCATCATATTGGTGAATAGCAGACCCTGTGAGTTGAGCTGCCTCTGTCCCCAGTGGTCTTAGCCAGAGTTGTAGAGGGCCCTTTCACCACTGTTACTAATTAAGTGTCAGTGTCTTCAAAAGTAACCAAAAGGAGAGTGAAATGCTATGTCCAAATTTGGGGGACAATTATAGAAACCAGAAGATTCTGGATCCCCCCCTCAAATTCTTTTCTGTAGGGGTTTCTAGACAAAAAGATAAACTCCTGTTGATCTGAGCTAGGTTCAGTTAGGATGATGACACCTGCAGTGGTTCTGATATACTTCTCCAGCCCAGTTTTGGAGAGCCACCTGACCTTCAGGTATTCATCGAGCCTGAACTGTCTCCTTATTTGTTTTGTAAAATAATACTAATACCATCATCACTGTTACTTTTTCCATAGTACCTAAAACCCTCTATGATCTTCTCTTTTATTTATTAATAAATGTTTCCATTTATATCTGTCCCCACCTGCAGATAAATGCTATGAAATCAGGGCACCTGATAGAGAAGAGCATAACCCTACCGTCAAGATGTCAAGAGTAATATCTGTTGTCCTACGATAAACACTTTAAATGTATTTTTTTAATTAAATGAAATTCTAGTATAAAAGAGTTAGTAGCTCCCACAGTAATTAATTGCAACAGATATAGCCTTCTCTGCTAGAAAATGATCTATGTACTGAGGGAATAGAATTGTCTGATGTCAATGCAGCCTGGGTCCAGGGTGGTGAGTGAGACAGATTTCAGAAGAATTTAAAGATGCCCCTTCAGACAGTGATGTCTCTAGTCCAAGATAATGGAGTCTTCTATACCTTCTTACTTTCCAGCCAACGTCTACAACTATTTGACAGTAATTCGCTGGTTAGCTGCAGGGAATTTCATTCAAGCATTAGTTTGGAAGAAGGACATGATGGCCTTTAAAATTATAGCCCAAGAGTCTATGATTAAAAGTAATTGACAAGCTGTGGCTGAAGTCACGAAGCTGATGTTCACAGTTAGCTTCTGAGAACCAGCCCACTTATGTTGAAGCCCAATGTGTCTTGTCAGATGCGTATGCTTCATGTCTACAAAAAAAAACTCTTTGTAACTGAATGCACTGAGGCTCATGTGCATCGCTCCTCTCCCCTTCTCTCCCTTTCTAGGTCCAAAAGCTGTTGAAGCTTATGGCAAAAAGTTTGAGGTGAAAACTGTTTCTGGAAAACTGCTCTTCTCTGCAGATAACAATGAAGTCGTAGTAGGAGCTGAGAGATTAAGAGTTCTAGGTAAGGAAATTTTCATCATTTCCTTGGTTTGATGCAATGGTATATATTTCAGAGGGAAAGTGAAATGGTGTCTCAGAGAGTGATTTTGTTCAGTCACCTGGATTCTCTTAAAACTAGGTACTTGAGCCCTCACCCCAAAGCCTAATCTCCTGGAGAACTTTTCTCAGGTCATAAACTCTTCGAGGCACATCTGCCAACACTGAACTTTGGGTGGGAATGTGCAGTCATGCCTTGAATATTCTAGAAGTGTCTTGTCCTCACAGACCTGCAGTGTTACTAAAAACACTCAAACATGTGTGCATAATGCAAGTCAGAAATGTGCAAATTAAGAACCTCGGAAACTGCTGAACAGTGCGAGCCCATGCATCCAGCCATGACCTACCGAGTTAGTAGCTCTGGCAGGTAGGTCTGAGAACAACTTTGCAGACACACTGGCCCAAATGTCCATGGCTCCACTATGGAATCATTGAATTTGCACATGCAACTGAGTCTTCTGCAATTTACAAGGAAATGGTCTAAGTTGGTGGCTTCAGTGTCCTGGTGGAGGAGCCGATCTCACTCCTGCTGTCAGCTGCTGGCTGTGGAATGTGGGCAGGCTCGGGGCATTGCTGAGCCACTTTCCTTTTCTGTTCAGTGGGGCTAAGAACATCTGCCATGTCAGGTTGTCCCCAGGGTTAAAGGAGATGATGGCGTCTGGGCTTATCACAGTGCCTACTACAAAATACTACCCTGCAGCCATTAGGACTGATGCTGCTACTACTACTGTCAGTAAGAAAACTGCATTTCCTCCTCTCACTCCCTCAGTCATTAAATATAATGGTAAAGTGTTCAAGAACTAGTCCCCTATGATTTTAATCCCATCCCTGTCCTTTCCTAGCTCTGTGACCTTGAGCGAGTTATCTAACCTCTGTGCTGATAATTGTTCCCCATAAAATGGGGTAATAGAAGTATCTACCTTCAGAGTTTTCTGGAAATATAAAATGGTGCAATCTATTACAGGGGTTAGTAAGTTGGATTAAAAAATAGCAAGTGTTCCCTATTAGCTGTTATTATCTTATTATTATAACAATTATTTACCTGAATTTATTCTTTGTTCTCTGTATTATTAGCTTCATTTTGCATCTTATTTCTTCTCATTACTATCTTCTTTCTGATCATCAAGTTTTTCCCTTCCCCTCTTTTCACTTTACTTTCTCCCTCTCCTCTCTCCTCTCCCCCTCTCCTCTCTCTCTCTCTTTCTCTCTCTCTCTCTCTCTCTCTCTCTTTCATATAACGTACACTCACATCTAACTTCCTCACTGCTAGTTCTGCTGGTCCTATCCCCCCACATCATCAACCCTCTTGTGGATAACCACAGCCACTTTTCAGTTTTAGGACAGTGATTCCCTTTAGCACATTCAAAAGACCTTGACTTCTATGGAAAAGAGCTAGTAGTGAAGCCTCCTAGAGTGTTGCCTCACAGGGTGGCATCTTGGGGGAAGGGGAGCAGTTATTGGGGATGTAAACTAGGGTAGAGTGACCAGGGGCTATTGCCTGGGGGGCTCCATTGTTCCTGCTAATTGAAGCCTGTTATCTCTAAATTCTAATATCTGCCAATTGGTTTCCCAGTATGTTCCACTAACCAGCACTTCTGTCCTTGGTGCTAAGTTCCCTGGATGACCCTACACCTAGCTGACAAGCAGGAACTCTGGGTACCAAGACAATCTCCCAGAGAATAAGGAGAGCAGGTATCCCACAATAGAGAACTTTAGTTACAGGAAACCTGGCAGGGGAGCCTGTGTAGGCAGACTACAGATGCTACCCTCTCTTTTTCCTTGGGAAAAAAACACACCTGAGCTGGGGTCGGGGAGATGGCTGAGAGTACAGGGTGAAGTCCAGTGTCTCATTTGTCCTCACATGCCTTTGGTGTGTTACTTCAGCTGTGTAAGCACCCCCACTCCTCTGTGACAGTGCAGTCACGCCCAGCTCTCCTAGTTGCTGGGAGAACTGCATGGTGCAACGAGGCAGCACTCAGCAAACATGCAGTGTGCTAATAACCATGGCTGTGTTGGGGGTGGCTTCTGCTGGTCCACCTGGTCTTCAGGAAACCCATCAAATCCAGAAATTTTATGCAACCCTGTGTGTTCGTAGGAGATTTTCAGAGAAATTGGCTTAGGACTTGTAGATGCAGTCATATAGCAGATGAGCCTGGGCTAGGATTTTCTAGTACACCCAGTGTACCCCAGTGCACCCCAGTGCACCCAGCACACCTAGTTCATGTAGGGCTGATTGTCAGATGAGTAAAACAAGACCTGGAAAAGATAAAGAAGCTTGCCCAAGATCCAGGGCTAGTAAGTCATAGGACCAATGTTCAAATCTTTGATGCTGGCCTGTACCTTAACCTAAATGCATGCAAATGTGTCTCTTCCAAGACCTTTACCAAATGTTGCCAGTGTTTTTCACTTAGTTGTAGAAATGGCATTTCTATATTAGCTCTAGGTTTGGGGGTAAAGTACACAAAAAATCAAGTTAGTACTGTTCCACAAAGTACTTTGCTATCCCAGCTCTAAAATAATTGTCCAGGGAAAAAGTGATGGGATTTCAGGTCAAGATCATATTTTACAAATGGAAGTTAGCCTTTCCTGTGAGTTTCTTGGGATTTCATGAATCACCTGATGCTTTAAAATCTGACTTTGAAAGACGCAGATCATTTTAAATGTTCAAACCCTTTGGCTTAGTCTTAGTGGACAAAAACCCCTGCTGGGTCATTTAAGAACTTTCCCCAACTCGCCCTACCATTGCATAGACTGAGGGCTGGGCGATCATTGCACTTTGGTCACTTGAGGTATATGGATACTTTTGTCACCTTTGTTGCTTAGGTTTGTGATATTTCCCTTAGAAAATTTAGCATGAAATCTGTCTCCTGCCATCCTTAGGAACATTTATTTTTTTATGTAAGATTGCAAGAGGGAAGCATCATAATAAATACCACTGATGCTACCAATCCCAAAAAGATTAGGAAATGACCACCCCACTGCACACATCTCTCAGCTACCTCCTCAGTGAAAAGAGCCTGGTGTGTTGCAGAAATGAGCTTCCTGTCAGCTGGGATTCAGCCATATGGTGTGGAACGAGAAGCTTAGGCAATTTCATTTTCAGCTTAATGAGGAGTTTGTCCATTGGGGTTGTGAGATGGCACAAGCTCTGGGGAGATTTGAATCTGGGTTCCTCTTGCCTAATAGAGGCGCATGTACCTGGGTCTGCGTTCTTGCTCAAGCATGTAGGGTCTCAGTACCTAGCCAAGTCTATTTTTCTCCCAAAGCTTTCATTTCCACAGGTGTAAAAGGATGGAAGTGAGAGTAGTAACTAGGACTACAAACATGCGAAAAAATCAGTCAGGTTAGGTGTTGGCTGCCTGGGCTGCTCCACCCATGCTGTGACCGCGCATAGCGTCTTACCTGCCCAAGCTCCACAGTGTGTCAGTCTCACCATGTGAGGGAGCCAGAGCTGGGCACCAGTTGACGGGAAGTCACCCTCCCTTTGACTTCCAGATTCTTGGGCTCTTTCCACTGTGCTCCCACACCACTGATGCCCTCTGCTCCCTTCTCTAACTCTGCTGTCCCCTACAGGTGATATAGAGTCACACCTGGGCGCACGTGTGCACTCTCCCAAGGCTCACACCTGACTTTTCTCTTCCCACAATGGCTGTGGGAAAGCCCACACATAGATAGACTTTCAACATGTGCTCTTTTCAGGTGACCTGGAACTGTCTTTTCACGGTCTATGCCAAATTCCCTCCTGCCTGGACTCTTGCACTGGAGGGCGCTCCAGCACTTCCACTTCATCACCTGCAGTAACATACCCTCCCCCCAGCTCCCCGCCTTTCTGAAGCCCCTTCCCTAAGGATCCGGAGGGGCCCCCTTCTCCTTGTTTCAATGTCTTGTTTCCATGCCAGTGCCACGCCTTGCTCTCTACACAGGCATGCTTGTCGTTGCCATCCTTGTGATTTCCACATGACACATGTTTATTCAGATCTGACACAAGAAAACTGAGGTTTGTAGTCAGATCCATCCATTTCATCACCAAACAGGTGTAAAATTAGTGTGCAAGATGAGACGTGGTAAGAGTTTAGCTCTAATAACAGAACAATGTGATTAAATACTGGACTGGGATGTTTTTTAAAAAGCAGCAATGGTAGAGGCTCCCTGAGACCCATGGCCTCTGAGAAGCATCTTCATGGAGACACCAAAGAAAACGTGATTCAGATTTTCATTAATGACCAATTTCACTGAACAATGAATTGGACATTATAGCATTTATAAACAAAGTATAATTATAAAGTGTTATTTTAATTGTTAATTACATCTATTTATACTCTAGATTAGTTTTTAAATATGTCCTCTAGATGCCACTTGATGTTAATTATCTGGGTTACATTATTATCAATTGAAAAACATTTTTAATTAAATCTAAACCCATTTAAATTAGCATAAGATTTATAGAAATTTAAATGTGGCACTGGCACTTTTTTTTTAGGACAGCAGATGATACATTTAGCTTTTTGAATTAGTTTTTGATGAAACTCTCTACTGTAACAGGCAGTGATAATTGTTAGGTTGAAAGAATGGGATGGTCTTAGTTGAGTCCATTCATTGATTGTGTGTGTGTGTGTGTGTGTGTGTCTCATGTGGATGCAGTTATATCCTCTAGTCATTGCTTCTGGCACCTTGGTGATAAAGGGGTGAATGTCATGTCTTGTCCCCTACTTTCTGTTAATTCAGAGAGATGAGATGCACATGCAGATGTCCAAGAGCCCAAGCTGAAAACAAGCCACATGATTCTACAGATGACAGAATCCAGTGGTGATGGGTGGTACCTTAAATGAAGGCATGTTTATTTTTAAAAAAAAATATTTATGCATACAAGAACTAGGGTATAGGCCAGAGGTGCAGGGGGCTAGAGGACTTACCAGAGACAGAATGGGGGCCAGAACAGGCAGATCTACTGAAATACACTGCTGAGGGGGGCAGCAGGTGGGACAGGAGAGGTCTGCTGCACCCTGTGGGTCTACTTCCTGGCCGGGGATTGAATTCTTGCTGCAGAGGCTGCAGATGGCTTCACAGTACTGTGCTTAACACCTTGTGCCACCAGGGAATCCCAAAGGCATATTTAATGTCTTGAATGTGCGGTGGGCAGGAACAGGAGCTCGAGGGAGAGCGCCTGCTGGGTGAATGGAGTAGCAGTTGGGACTCACTTGGTTGCAAATGATATGAATACAACTCAGAGCCAGAAATGGGGGATATTTGCCTCAAGTGACAGAAAAGTGCAGTGATTTCAGGCTAGATTAGGTGGGGTAGCTGAAATAATGTGCCCCCAGTATCATGTCTCAGCTCTGTTTTCTTGTCTTATATTGTGATTTCAAGGCTACTGTGGGGCAGGAAGAATGTATCCTTCCTAAAATATCAAAACATCCAGCAAGTCTTGGGTTTTGCACTGACTGGACTCACTTGGGCCATGTGTCCATCCCTAAAAGAGTCACTGTGACCAGGATGGTGGCATATGACAAACAGCAAGGCTGGGTCAGTTTTTCCCACTGGAGGAGCCTCCTCAGCCAATGGCTGCCAGCAAGACTGAGGGGGAGTTGTCCAAAGGAAAATAGAGATATTGTTTCCAGGAGAGGGGAGGGATGCCAGATGAAGAAAAACAACAATACTAATCAAGGGTTCCATCTTGGGAAACCATCATCACTACACAGGGACAGGACACCCCAAGATTGGGAATGGACGAAACTTTCTAAGTCCTCTCTGTCTTGCTTGTTCAGCTCCACTGCCCCAGCCTCCTCCACTGCCTTCATCCCGCTCCACCCCACAGCATTGGACTTCCTCTTATCTCTGCGTAGAATCCTCTTTCCAGTATAGGCAAAAGGATCTCTACTTTTATGACTCAAATATCACTTCTTTTGACTGCCTTATACGAACAGTGTGCCCCTGCCGTCAATGTCTACATCAAGAGTTGGCAAAGTATGACGTGGAGCCAAATCAGGAACAAACTGTGGCCTGGTTTTGTCAATAACAATTTATAAGAATACAGCCCTGCTTTTGAGCTTGGTCTCTGGCTGCTCTCACACATCGTTGGCAGGATTGTGTGGTTGAGACAGATCGTGAGACCCACAAACCCTATAATAGCTTTTATTTGACACTTGACAGAAAAAAAACTTTTGCTAATTTCTGGTTTGTTCTTTTATTGTGTTTAATTCCTCTGCACAACAGTTACCATAACATGACATGGGCGTGGGTGTGCTTTCATCCTGTCTTCATTTGAATGGCAACTTCATGGCTGCAGGAACTTTAGTTTTTTCAGAGTCTAGAATAGTCTGATACACAGTAAGTGCTCGGTAATACTTGTTGCAAGAATGAATTGAAAGGCTTTGAATGTTGGGTTGTTTTATAACAAACTTGATCATGTGGAGAAGAGCAGGGAGGACTTTTCTATGTGCACCCTAAGTTATACAGAGAGAGAATGGATGGGAAAGATCATCTTGACACAGAACTAACAAAACATGACACTGTGTGGAGGACCAAGGTGTGTGGGAGAGGGAGCGAGTTAGTTGTCTCTGATGTTGTGTGCCTTGTCAGTCACACAGTTTCGGTGTAATTTTTTTTTCTAAAGATTTATTTTTATTTATTTATACAAGCACTGGGCACAGTCAGAAGCGCGGGAGGGTGAGAGAATTCACCAGAGCCAGAGCGGGGAGCAGAGCAGGCAGAAGGACCGAAGTACACTGCTGAGGGGAGCAGCGGGCATGGCGGGAGAGGTCTGCGTGCCATGTGGGACCCTCCTTCGGTGGCCAGGGAGCAGCCAGGGATCAAACCGGCGCCGCAGAGGCTGCGGGCAGCTTCGCAACCCAGTGCTCAACCACTGCGCCACCGGGGAGGCCCACAGTTTTGGTGTAATTAACAGAAATTTATTTATTTTTTTTTTTTTTTTTAAATAAATTTTATTGTTATATTCCCCATACAATTGCAGCCCCCCCATTCTGACCCCAATCCCTCCCCTCCCGCCCCCCTAAAAGTGTCTCTGGTTCATAGTTTTTTGTTGATTTTGATTTTCACTATCTTATAGTTATTCATTTTCCTGGTCCCTTATTTAAGTTTTCTAGATTCCTGCTATGAGTGAGACCATCCGGTATTTTTCTTTTTCTTTTTGGCTTATTTCGCTGAGCATGAATAAATTTATAGGAGCAAGAGCAGATTCAGAATCGGGATGAAGAGCTCAATTGCAGACGCACTGGGTCTTGCTCCCCAAGAACCTCTCTAAGGGAAGAATCCAAATCCAGTGCCTGGTGAGAATTAGCAGCAAAAAAAAATGCCCACAGAGGGTTTTATGGCTGAACCCCTGGCTGAGCAGAGGAGTCGGTGTCATTCCCACAGAGTGAGCAGATGGAGTCTAAAGAGGAGATCATCTAGGAGGAGACCCTGGACAAGAACATAGAGGAGCCTCAAATAGAGAGCCCAAAAAGTACCCAGCCCCAGAACCAACCCATTTCTTCCTCAGAATGAATCCCAGAGTAGCTTTATTAAGGCCATGACATCCTCCTGGGGGCACCTGCAGAAGGTAAGGGCTGCACCCTTGTTCTTAGGCTCTTTCTTATCTACTCTACCTCCCACCCTGGCAGTGAGAAGGAACTCAAAGATGAGAATGGTATGGAACTGGGTTCTGCCAAACTTACCAACCACAAGGTATTGCCTATAACACTCAAATCATGGCCAAGTGTGTGTAAACACCGCTCCCCTTTCCTTTCTAGTTGTCTCCCTCTCTTTCTCTGCTTTTTCTCCCTCTCTGAAGCAGAAGGGACAGTCCAGCAAGATGGCAGCAGAGGGAAGACATCAAGCTGGCTTCCTCTAGATAGTCACAACCAAATCACACCTACACAAGGACAATAACCCCTGAATGACCAATGAATGACAATGCAGAAGTAGAGCAGAGTTCCTCTTACGGAGAGAGAGCAGAGTAATTCACCCATTGATCTCTGGAGAGGGGAACCTACCCATCTCATAGGAATATTTAAGTAACAAACAGATGAGTCTCAAACTTGCCAGGAGCCCCTTCTGGCCACTGTGACCCCTAAAGGAGACCATCTTGTGGGGATTCAACTCTGCTACAAGGATTGCTCTTATAGAATTCTTCTTTGGCACCTCATCCCAAAGTTGGTTTATTATTTACAGGAAGGCAGGAGTAATATATTAGATCATATGGATATACTTCCCATAAATAATGAGGCGAGGAAACCAAATATGAAAAGAGTCTCAGATGAGCAACCCCAACCTTAATCAACCAGAGCTACTTAATGAGAAAAAGCACAGTTCTCCCATAGATAAATAGTAATGGGGTTCATCTGAAATGCTCGTGGGAGCACAACTCTCCTAAGTCCCCAACAAATCCAAAGCCCAAGCAATGCTGCTGCCACTGACTCTATGCCCCCAGGTGCCCTTCAAGTCCAGCGCCCTGAGCTGCCGATGCCACTTTCTCCCCCAAGCTTGAGGGTTAATTCCTGATGTAGGAGGAAAGGAGCTCGCTGAGCCCCACACTCATTTCCCTTTGGCAAGAAGGAGATGTGATTTCATGGCAACATAATGGATTCACGGTTCTGTGGCAGCGTCCCCAGCTGTCCCAGTGTGTTGCCCGAGGAGACCTCCCTGCTCGCTGAGCCTCTGTCTCCCTGGGCTGCGCATGGACCGGACTGAGGGATAGGAGGAGGAGAGGCAGCTGGGGACATGTGTCAGCTTTCTAGTTTGATTAAAGAGTTGATTACACTCACTATTTGGCTGCTTTGGAGGGAACCCATGCCAGCACTTACCCAGGGAGGGATACGTTCCTGGATTTTTGTTTGGGGAACTGATGTGACTTTTAATTTCTCCATCAAGCTGCAGCTCATGCACTTGGAAGCATCTGCTGGTTTGTCTTAATCGTCATTTTCTTCCTGCCGGTTCTTACCAAGAGCACTGTCCTTTCAAATGAGGACATGAACTTCTGCCAGGCCATCTTCAATGTCAAGAGGCTTCGCACACAGCCTAGCTCTATGGTCTCCTTTCTCATTAACTGTTTTCACTGCTGCCGAACATTCTTATGCAACCAAAAGTCACCTGAGTTGAGGGTTTTTTTTTCTTCCCAGCAGAGGCCAAGGGGAATGTTGGTATTCCACAGTGACACTAGGAATTTAATGAGATGACAATGTGAATAAGAGAGTCTCAGTGTGCAGAACAGAGAAGGAAATTAACTTTATTCTCCATTATTGGAGGGACTAGAGTCTCATTCCACTTATGTGAGTGGGAGCAAAGTGCTAAAAATACTTTCTTCAGTGCTTAGGTGTCCCCTCCCACTTTGTTCTCTGTTTTTTGCTCTGCCCTGCTCTTCTTCCTTCACTCCCTTTGTACCCTGCCAATATCCCCTGGGAGCAGCAGGTCAGGTGGAACAGGTATATCAAACAGAAGGCATGAGGAGAGAGAGAAAGGAGACACTGCAGAGCCCTTCACAGCACAGGGTCGGAGCCAGTGCCTACGTTTCTCTTAGGAACTGCAGATTTTTCCATGGGTGCAGGGTGTGCAGACACATCTCCTGGATTCTGCTTTTGGCTCCATGAGACCGCTTTGAGTAAGTTTCTACATCTCTGAAAGCCTTGGTTCCCCTCTGGGCAAGTGAGGGGTGACTGTCCCTAGGTAACAGTGCTGGCATCAGACGCCATCATCCTATCATTGTCATCCCTTCTACTATTTGCTGTTGAGCATCAACTGGGAACTCTCGCTCATTGAGGTTCTATGGAGGACAGTACCTGAGATCTCCTTGATCACAAGCAGGTCACAGTCTAACAGGAGTGGCAAAGCGCAGAGCCAGTTAAGTATTAGATAGCAGTGAAAACATGTTCTAAAAAATGGAGCAATAAATACAAGATGGACTTGGCTGCAGTGTGTGCCAGGAGGACTTGACAAGCCTGCAGAGGTGGCCCAATAATTTCCTGGAGGAGAAATAAGGGACTGTGTAAGGCATGGGGTGGGGTTGACTGAGCAGATGGGGGGAGTTGGCAGCTACCTTCGAGGCAGAGGATCAGCAGAATCAGAGATCAGCAGCCCAACTCTGGGTAATGGAGGACGTGGGATGAGCTGTCTTTGTTTTTTCCAGCAAATGACCACACATTCGGATTTATCTTTGAAGAAGAGACTGTCATTTTCAGCATAGAATAAACAGCAATTCTTACTTCTCCCAAAATCTGAGATAAGGAGCTCTCTGCAGTTCTACCAGAAACTTCTTCCTCAGGACAGCGAGCTCTGTAGGGTGTAGTGGAATCCACGGGAGTACAGGATTAGATTTTGATGTTATAAGCCAAAAAGAAAAGTCAAGTATAATCAGACAATTCAAAGTTATTTATGATACAAGAACTTTACAAAAAGAAAGGCAGGGACATGTATAGGAAGGTGCTTGGCATTATTTAGGCCCTCCATTATGTTAGTAGTTCTCACTGAAAAAGAAATTCAGTAACAGTTAACAAATGTTGAGAGCTTGCTGGAACAGTCCAACTGCATCCTGGGCCCCTGCCCTTCTGGAAACCACAGCCAAGGGAGAAAGACAGATGTTTTTAAAGTGTATTTGGAAGAATGTATCTTATCATGAAGAAGACAAGATTTCATAGACATATAAAATGAGGAGATTTTAACATAATGTTGCAAGTAGGGGGAAGTCTTCTCAGAGGAAGTGATCTTGAGACTGGAAGGCCCAGGTGGGGTAAGTCAGGCAGAGGGGGTAAGGGGAGTGTTCCCTGGAGTGTGCAAGGCCATGGGCAAGTCTGCTCTCTGAGGAAAAGTTTGCAAAGTCCAGCAAAGTCAGAGGGTAGGGGCCAAGGGGGCCTCCCTGGTGGTATAAGGAGTTAAGCATCAGCACTATGAAGGTATCTGCAGCCACTGCAGCACGAATTCAATCACCGGGCAGGGCGGTGACCCACAAAGCACAGCAGACCTCTCCTGTCTTGCCTGCTGCTCTCAACAGTGTATTTCAATAGATCTACCTGTTCTGCTCCCCACTCTGTCTCTGGTGAATCCTCGCATCACCACCCCTAGATCTCTGGCCTACACCCCAGTTTTTGTATGCATAAATAAATACATCTTTAAAAAAAAAAAGAAGAAGGTAGGGGCCAAGGGGCAGAGAGCTAGACTTGAAAAGAGAGAGGCTACACTTACAAGAGTTAATAGTTATCACCTGCTCACTCCATATGAGTGACTGTTTGAATTTCTTTATGTATGTTAAGTCAATTCTTGATAACTTTCACTACTATACTCGTTTTACATATGAGATACTGACAGAAAGTATGTTCCCCCAAGATTAATTAGCAAGTCAAATGGCAGAAGTGAAATCCCATCCTGGATCATTTAACTGTAACATCTGTATTTTGCTTTTTTTTTTTTTAAGAATGCCTTTGTTGAAATATATTTCACACATATCGCACAAGCCACCAATTTAAAGTGTGCAGTCTAGTATAAAGAGCCTGTGCTTTTCACATCCATCATGGACACGTAGCTACAAATATATATACACATATCTGTAGTCTCCGTGTCAGGTATGGTGTATGTATGTTATGCATGTCACAGACTGGGTCTGAGTGTGGTTTACATATGTGCACTTCATCTGCCCTATACATCCATAATTATTCCATGTGTGTGGATCATGATATGGATGTGTGTCTCTCTTATAAAACTGTGACATTATTGAGGATAGTGTGTCATATTGAGGGATCTAGACTTCAGTGCATTGGGAAGACATTGAAGGGCTTTGACTAGGGTATGATAGGATCTGATTTCTGATTACAGATGCATTGAGTATAGCACACACCTGAGGGGTATCCAGGGACCCCAAACAGTTAAGAGGTCCAGCCATCTGCACTCACAATGGCAAAGGAAGCAGACTTAGTGTGAAAGATTTTTTTATAGAATTGATGTGCATAGAGAAGAAAGGATTTCTTTTTCTTTTTAAAGATTTATTTATTTATACAAGAACTGGGGTTCAGTCAGAGGCACGGGAGGGTGAGAGAATTCACCAGAACAGACTGGAGAACAGAACAGGCAGATGGACCAAAGACACTGGTGAGGGGAGCAGCGGGCTAGCAGGAGAGGTCTGCCGCACCATGTGGGTATCTCCCTGGCCAGGAATCGAACTGGTGCTGCAGAGGCTGTGGACAGCTTCACAGCACTGTGCTCAACCTGCTGCGCCACTGGGGAGGCCCAGGATTTCAAATCATAGTTTCCCACTAAAACTCCAAAAATTATTCATCCTCTTGTTGGTAAATACCCAGCCAGACAGCCTTAGCCTGAAGTGGGGTCACTGAGACCCAAAAGCTGACCACAATTCTAAGATACCTTCTGGCAGGGAGCCCCAAAAAAGGGGTTAGGCGGGTCTCAGAGAGCTAGCACCAAAGGAGAGACTCAAAATAAACCACATATTCCATCATGAGGTCAACCTAACGGCTGCCGTTGTCTCTGCCAAGAACCAGGAGCAACCTCCCATGTGTCTCTCCCTTTTCTTCCACCACCAGTTGTATATCACCTTGCTCCTTCCCAGCTGCCCCGCCACACCCCTGCCCCTTCAGAAAGTCTGCGTCTTGGCCTCCTCGGAGCTCTAGTCCAAGGTGCCTGCATGTAAGTGGGGACAGGGAAAAGTGTTCATTCTCCCCTTCATGGAGCTGTATCTGAGGAGGATCGGCAGGGTTGGGATGAACAGATCCACTAACCAACATGTTCATGAGTCTATACTTGGCACTTTAATTCAGAAAGACATTCCCAATTACTACTCAGCTAGAAAAAAAATAAGGTATTGGGGCCTCCCTGGTGGCGCAGGCAGTTAAGCACAGCGCTGTCAAGCAGTCCATAGCCTCTGCAGTGCCAGTTCGATTCCCGGCCAGCCAGGGAGAATCCCACATGGCAAGGCAGACCTCTCCTGTCTCTCCTGCTGCTCCCCTCAGCAGTGTATTTCATCAGTCTGCTCTGTGTCTGGTAAATCCTCTCACCTTCCCGCGCATCTGGCCTGTGCCCCGGTTCTTGTACAAATAAATAATAAATCTTAAAAAAAAATAAGGTATTCTACCTGCCATTTGCTATAACATAGGTCGCTTTTGAGAGGATGATGCTATGGGAAACAATTCACATGAAGAAAGACAAACATGATCTCACTCATCTGTAGAGTAAGAAACAAAGGAAAACACAAAAACAAGCTCTTCAATCTGGAGACCAGATAGGTAGTGACCAGAAGGGATGGAAAAGTGGGCTGATAGATCAAATGAAGGGGGTCCATTAAAGGGTGGTGGATGGAAAGTCGACTTTGAGCGTAGAACATAATGTATATATACAGATGATGATTTAGATGTCTGTATGCCCAAGACCTATATAATGCCATAAACCAATGTGATATCAATAAAAATTTAAGAAATCAGACATTCATAAAAGAAACTGGTACAGCCTGCTTTAAAAAACATGCCTGCTCACAAACAACCAAATTGCTGGTTCACATCTCAGCTCAAAGGCAATGGAGCTTAGGAGGAAGGTGAGCAGAGCCCCAGTATAGCCCCTGAGCTCAAAAACAGTGCCTTGTTCTGTTCTCAGAGTCCTTTGATGGAAACTGATGAGAGGTTTCGGCTCAGTTAAAGTGTTTGTACTGCATCTTAGGCTTAGATGAGATTTCATTTAGCCAAACAAAGGAGAGTGGGTATGAAATCAGCATGCAGGATGCCTATGAGTAGAGAGGAAGGGAATGTGCTTTCCTGTGGTGTTAAATGCAGCTCAGCTGCCAAGGAAAATGCATCTCCCTCCCGACTTCTGCCTTTCTGCCCAACTGGCTCCTGGAATGTGCAGGCTCCAGTACTTCTCAGCGTGGGCATTGAGGGTGTCCTTGATGGAGCCCTAAACAAGTTTGTTTGGCCTAATTCTTCTCCCAGGACTCCAAAAAGATGGCCTTCTTTAGTCAGCTCCGATCAAAGATTTCTGGGGGAACAAAAAAGAATGCTGGGGTCTTGGGTCTCTAAGGTGTGGTATCTACCTGCTGCTGGGAACTTACACGTCAGCGTGTGAAGTGAGAAACATGTCAAAGAAGCTCATGTGCAAGGCTGTGCACCCTAAAAGTGATCCAGAACATTGGGGTGCCCGGAATTCCAAGGAGAGTTAGTTCTTCACTGAGAAGTAGAAACTTGAGTTCGCCTTCAAAGGCCAAAGATCTCATTGGCTGGGGCTGGGCAAAACTGTCCCCTTGGAAGGACTTAACCTAGAAAACCATTCTTGTTTTGTGGTCCAGCCTGGGAACTGAACTTTAGTGAAAGAACTTTGTCCTCATGCCTGAATAAATGAGGGGTGAAAATGAAGATGTTTCTGGCTTCTTTCTTCTGCAAGCATCCCTTCCAAAAATAAAATTTGAAAGAACTGAATTACCCTGTAGGAGTTGGGTTGAGTGGTTTTTAAGATGCTCCTTTCCCATTGTTCGCCCCATCTTCTCCCTGCCTGCTTTCTCCCATGATGCTCAGACAGAACAATTGTACCAGCACAGGAGGCTACTTGGGGGGAATGTCTGTGCTGCCACCAGTCACACATGGGCCAACACACAGAACAAATGAAACCCGAATGTTCTCTATCAAGTTAGGCTCGAATGCTTGGATGGTACTTTTTGCTATTGGCTTTATTTTTTAATAGAATTGTATTGTCTTGCCATTGATTTATAAAATGATATAAATTTGGGGTACCAAATTTGCTCAACACCAAAGTTCTAGGGCCCTTCCTGCTCTCAGATTGATTTATGTGATTGTTAAAACCATCTTCAAATTACTCAGGGTAGAAAAGAGAGAGAGAGAGAGAGAGAGAGAGAGAGAGAGAGAGAGAGAGAGAGAGAGAGAGAAATCTGCAAATGTCTGCCTTAAAAGGAAGAGACTCAAGTGGTGAAGGTAGAATGCCCCCCACCCCCACTTTGAGCTGAGTTGCTCTGCTCGCACCTCATACCTGTCATTGAGAGGGGTGAGGCTGCTGTTGGAGGGGGTTTGATCCTCCCCAATAGGCAGAAAGTTCTGAGGGTAACTGTGACCTCTGAACCCTTGCCCAGTGCACACATCTCCATAGAGGGAGAGACATCTAGGGGCAGCTATTTCTATCGTCTCCAAGTGATATATACATAGGGAAATATATTTTTCTATATGCCATTATACAAATTGCACAAGATTACAAACACCAAGCAGAAAAGAACTAGTGGCTTCAGCATATAAAAAACATTTCTGTGATGTGACACATGCCTTGGTTATACCCTTCCAGAAAACATCTTGTCGAAGGCCTGATAATTACCATCGCTTCAAAGTAGCGATCAGTGTAAATGGTATTTTGAGATGGGTGCAATAACATTACTCTGAAATGAAATAATCTGTGATTTCTGTTGGTGACACAGTGATAATTACTATAGATCGTGGTCTACATTCCTATCATAGGAAATGCTAGATTTCACATCAAGATTAGTGAACATCAGGAGGGCAAAGTTCATGGGCCTAATGAATTCTGCCCATAAATCCCCATGTCTGTCATACCTAGATGGGGTCCCCTGTCCACTGTCAGTGCCCAGGGAGCACTTGTCGTGTGCTCTATTCTGTCTCTATGCGGAGCTGGGTGTGCGACTAGCACATGCCAAGAATAGAACAGGATCACAAACTGTGAGATCTGTCTATATCATTTCCTGTTTATCACCATGGACAGATGCCTGGGTAGGCTGTTTCATCATAAAATTCTGAGTGGGGTTAGCCAGAGGTGGGAAATGTTATCACCAGCTGATGTTTCTCTAGAGTGGTGATGTTACCCCTAGTCCCCAGTGGATGCTTGGCATTGTCCAGGGACACCTCTGACTATCCCACCTGGGTGAAGCAGTGCTACTGGCACCTAATAGGTAGACTCCAGGGATGCTACTCACAATGCACAAGGTATCCTCCACAACAAAGATGTTAATCACACTGAGTTTGAGAAGCCCCAGGTCAAGGGTCAGGTGAACATAACACCAGTAAAGTTCCACTGAGAATAAACTGGCATCTCTGTTCTGTGCCCTCCATCCCTGGGGAGTCTGTCTGTCCTTCCTGCTCTCTGGTTTCTCCTGGTTGCTGATGCTATCCTTCCCCCTTCCTGATCCAAGTGTTCACACAGCTGGTGCACAGTTAATGTGCACAGTTAATGGCCTCCCCAGCTAGCTGGGCATGTGGCTCCAGTGGAATGGCAGAAACAAGCTCGAGATGGCGGCTCTTTGGAGTGGGGCTACCAGAAGTGACAGGAGTTGGGGTTTGAATCTCAGCCTCCCGTTGAGCAGTGTGTTCTCGCTTTTGTGGGATAAGGAATACAGCTGCCCAGGTGAGGCATTCCTAGCAGGAGGTTCTGTTTCTTCTTGCGACGGCACAACTTACACCTGGCCTACAGCGTGAATCCTTTATTTTATAGTCTTTTAGCTGAAATAGATCTCAAAGGCATTTATGACATGGCTGACCTTTTCTAGGCACTGAGAATGGGTTTTTCACATTGCTTTCTGTCCTTTACATTAGTATACAGCTTGTTTTGATGTGTCCCAGAGGCCCTTCTCCATTGAGAACCAATGTTATGTCTTTGGTTACAAAATCTACCCTTATTTGTACAATGAAAGGCTGCACCCATTGCCTGGGCATTGAAAATGGCATATGCTCTGCATGTGTTTGGTGAAGCACATGTCTTGCAAACTTCAGTAGTAGTGCAGGGCAAGCTCCATGTGGGTGTGTTTCTATAAAATTCTGAGGTGCACCAAAATCAGTGGTGCTTCCTCCTTCTATAAGGTAGATTTGGCCCAGTCCTGAAGTGATTCTTCAAATTCTGATCCATTTCCTGGTGAGTGGATGACTTCTGTGGGTCCCAGGGCCTCTGAAAGTCCTTTGCTCTGAAGGATTGGGGGGTGGGGAGCGGTGTGCTTCATCCATTTAGCGAGCCTTCTCCTTGAGCTGTTTCCATTTGTCATGAAAATCTGGACAGAGATTTTACATTACCTGAGTAGGAAGATTCAGAAAAGTGAGACTAAGTTTACTGATTCATTAGTGTCTGGTGTTCCAAAATTGGGGTGGGAATTTGAAGGACTATAAAAGTACAGAAAGTTGAATAGACCTGGATGAAAATGTTGTCTTTCATTTTAAAATTCATCTTAACTTGATCATATTTAGCTTACATGCCTCACTTGCAGGGGACTGTTTATAAAAAGGGCAGTTTTAAAAGATCTCAAGGAAGGCTGTATTTCATCCTGAGGGTATTCTCTGGGGTTGCATTTGTCCTAACACTGGTATTTGCTGTGCAGGCTGAAAGCTTCTTGTTCCCTTCTTATTGGGTCCTCATGGATTGGGTGAGCCATACATGGACAGTGGATTTTACCCACTTTATAGATGCAGAAACTAAATCTAAAACAGCTTAAAGCCTTCTGGTCTTACAGTAAATTTAGTAAAGATGCCAAGTCAGGAGCCCCAGTAATCAAACATATTAATAATACCTGTGCTACAGTACATACTAGGAAAAACAGTAAGCCATAGGTGAAAATACCTAGATTTACTCTATAAATGAATGCTGTGATTTGCAATTTTTGTCTTTTCTCTTGACATTTTGTTTAGTTTCTCTATATTCCACATATAAGTGAAACCATCCAATATTTATCTTTTTTCCTTTTGACTTATTTCACTGAGCATCCAGAACAGGAGGGAAAAGCAGAGAAGTCAAAACAGGGGAGGGCAGAGCACAAGGGACTATGGTGGTGGTAGGGTGGTGGGAGAACTACAGGGACTATACCTGAGGGAAGAAATCAAATACTGTCCAAAAATGAACAATGATATAATATAATGATATAAGCTAAAAGGTAATGAATAAATACAGGAAAAAAAGTTATGTCAATTAAAAAATAAATAAATAAATGTTGTAACACTGCTTAGTAAAATGTAGACCCAAAATTTGCAATAGGGGGCCTCCCTGGTGGCGCAAGAGTTAAGACATAACCTATGAAGCTATGCACAGCCACTGCAGTATGAGTTTGATTCCCGGGAAGCCAGGGAGCTACCCACATGGCACAGCAGACCTCTCCTGACCCACCCGCTGCTCCCTTCAGCAATGTACTTCAGTCAATCTGCCTGTTCTGTTCCCCACTCTGTCTCTGGTGAATGCTCTCACCCCCCACGCCGCTGGCCTGTACCCCAGCTCTTGTATGCATAAATAAATAAATCTTTAAAAAAATGCAATAGGGAAAAGCTAATTCATCACCTACAAATATGAAGCAACCAGAGAGTCAAGAGTGACTTGGATCAGTCTCTCAAAATGTAGGACATGAAATACCTTGGGAGTTTAAGATGTAAAGGGCTATCTTTTGGGACTATCTCCAGTCAACCTCAATGACCCATTGATGAGATCTCCTTTAGAAAATATATTTCTTAATGTACAAGAGTTTCAGTATTTATTTTTCATTATTGATGAGAACTTGGACCAGTTTCATTTTTAAAATAAAAGAGTGTAAAGAACTAATTGAGAGAAGGCAGCCTTGAGAGTTAAAAGCTGGTTCACTTCTGAGCAGAAGGCATAACAGCTTTGGTTTTTCCTTCTAATTAGCAAACCCCAGAAAGGTAATACCCAGAATAGTTTAAAGTCATTTATTCAGTGAGGGTGCTGGGAGGAAGAAAGAGGATTAGGTGTCCGTGTGAATGAACCACAGCATGGGCTTCATTCAAAAGGGTGTCCAGAGAACATGCCTACCTGATCTCAAGCAGGTTTCACAATGGATTCCTGGGGCTCCAGCCATGTACCTGAGATGGCATTGTAAGCTGGTCGGCAACCTCTCTGAATCTTTGGTGTACAATGGAGCCGGGGCTGGGGTGGGGGAATAGGGGGAATTAAGGGGCAAGTGGAAGGGGCTTCATTTCTACTTACTTAGTCACTATGGGACTAAACTAAGACAGCCCTTGTGAAGCCACCCACAGTTCCTCAGATCTATAAAGTTCTCAACAAATAAATTATTATTTTTTATCATTTAAAAAGTTAAAATTAATTTCCTCTCTCAAAACCTGAGTTTCCTTATCTACAGTTTCCTTATCTATCTAACTCTTGGGTTTTTACAGCAATTGACTAGCATAATGCAAGCAAAGTGCCCAGATTAAGGTTAGGGCCTACCATTGTTCTGGTTAGCATATTGAACATTTTTCAGAAGCCATCAGTTAAGTGAACAGTTTAAATGGACATGAAAAAATATTTTTTTTTAATAAAGAAATGTCTAAAGACCAGTAGCACAGGCTTGACAGCCTGTGCTGGTAAGACAAAATTGTACTGGTAAGAATTTTGGAAAGAAATACAGAATGTCATTCTGTGGCCAGAAGTCACATCATGGGAAAAGACTGGGCAGTGCATGAAATTGTAAAGGATCCAAGGAATTGCTGAGAAATTTGGACCTTTATAAAGAGACAATGAATAGGAAGAAAGGTAGGACCACAGAACCATAAGTTCACACTTTGGAACAATATCTTCACAAGACCTTCCATTCACAATAGAAAGAATTTCCCTGTGACAGCTAAATCCTAAAGTACACTTCTGCATTTATGCATGTAGATATAACCAAGTCGATGGCCTCCATACCGGCAAATTGTCACCTTTTGCTTCTTAAATTCTAACAAGTATTGGAAAACTGAAGAAGGGGTCAGGAAAAAAAAAGCCAAAGCTAGAGGCAAACTGTAAATCTGAGACATAGGAGGGGAAGGGAAAGGGATCAGAACGGGGGGGGGGGGGGAGAAGCACAAGAAGCTATGGTGACAGTTCATGGGTGATGTGGTGGTGGGGATTGTATGGAGATTACACCTGAGGGGAGAAATCAAACATTGTACAAAAATGAATAGCAATGGAAGGAAGGAAGGAAGGAAGGAAGGAAGGAAGGAAGGAAGGAAGGAAGGAAGGAAGGAAGGAAGGAAGGAAGGAAGGAAGGAAGGAAGGAAGGAAGGAAGGAAGGAAGGAAGGAAGGAAGGAAATAAGGAAGGAAGGAAATAAGGAAGGAAGGAAGGAAGGAAGGAAGGAAGGAAGGAAGGAAGGAAGGAAGGAAGGAAGGAAGGAAGGAAGGAAGGAAGGAAGGAAGGAAATAAGGAAGGAAGGAATTTCTAAGTATTCTAATGTAGAACAGATAAGAGAATGAATGCAATGATGTAAAAAGTCAGGGCTCTTTTTTTTTTCTGTAAAGGATCAGATAGTAAATATTTTAGGTGTGTGGCCCTCAGGATCTCTGGCTCAAGACTCACCTGTGCCACCGTAATGGGAAAGCTGCCACAGACAATATGGATTCAGTTTGTGTGACTAGGTTTTAAGGAAATTTTATTTACAAATACAGGTAGTGGGATAGATTCAGTGCATGGATTGACGATCCTTGATCTAGGGTAGGGTTATGTTGATTTGTCACCCTTCAGTCTGTGAAATACAAATATGAATTCCAGAAGCTAATAATATTATCCCTAGTCTGTGGGAGGTCTGACAGCATTGACTTGTTTGATACTGAATCTTTAGCATCTTTTCGTGCCTGGCACATAATGAATGATGGATGGGTGGGTGAGTGGGTGGATGCATGTGTAGGTGGATGGGTGAATGTGTGGTTGGATGGATCGATGGATCGATGGATGGATGGATGGGTAGGTGGCTCAATATATGGATCAACACACAAATGAACAAATTGATAGTGGTATGTCTGTTTATAAACAAGACATCCTCATCATGATTGCCATTTAGTTCATTCATAATGTGTGCTGGGCACTATTTTTGGTGCTTCCCCCAAGTTCTGTCATCAAGGCTTGATGCCAACCTATATGGTAAATGTTACCATAGACCCACCGGTATTAGTAATGGGGCATAGTTCTAGACTTGCTAGATGTTTAAGCTTAAATAAATCATTTATGCTTGTCTCCCCTCTCCCACCATATAGGTGTTAATGAGTATTTTAAAATGTATATGAAATGCCCCATGGACTATAAATTGATATTGAAAGATTAGCTCACATTTGCTTCACCCATTTCTGGTGTGCATGAATGGGCTGAAATGGTGCATGTGTTGCTCCGGGCTATGGACAAATTGGAAAATTTTAGGGTGAATTGTGGCGTATGCAGGTGCTATTGCTATTGCTCACTATTATATCTTTAATACCTAAGACAGTGCCTCACAATAGTGGGCACTAAATATATATTGACTAAAGAGAGAAATGGAGGTATAAACTAAGAGAGGAAAAATTAAATGAAAAATTCACCTACCCATCTCCAGAAGGGCACTATGTCTGTAGATGTTCTGAGTGTTAACTTAATAGGTCCCTCCAGACACTGGGATAGAGATCACAATATAAAATAATGGGGTATGCCTGATCTACTTACTACTGCTTGGAAGGCCGAAACATTTTCGTAATGGATCGGAAAGGCATTTTTCAGCACAACTTGGTAATTCATCTTTATTTCCTTGTATACACAGTGCATCCCATTTAAAATGAGATGCTAATGCATTTACGTTACAGCATGTGGATTTACAGCCTGGCATGAAATATATTCATAGATAGTATACCTTAATCCTATTTAGGGAAGAAGAAGAATCAACTGGCATCAGATTAGTATTGATTAACTGTCACTTGGATTGACAAAGCAGCACACAATACACTTAGCAAATACCCAAGTCAAGCTCTAAAACTCGGCAGATTTGGGTTTTGACACTTGCTGTTTTTTTCTTTAAAAGGTAATCGGTTTAACATCTAAGAACATAGTATTTGGCACTGAATAATTCAGACTTCATAGACAATATTTTGTTGCTTTTTTTTTGTTTTTTTCTTACTGTGTGACATTGGGACTGTTTAAAGGAAGAGGGAAAAACTCTAAAAAGTTCACAAAATGGGCTTTCCTTATATGGCTGAACAGAGAGAGATGCTAAATGCTTCCAATGGTGTGTTACATCAATTCAGACTGGAAGGACACTCGAGTGTACTTACCTGCACACTCTTGTCTGGTTGTGAAATGGGCTGGCTGATGCTGTCTTGTGAATTTCCATTGTTTTGTGATTTGGCAGCTGAGTCTTGGGGAAGTAATGATCTCTCTCAAAACACAGACATGTTGGTGGTCTCTAGAGAACCGTTCTTGTTTCACTGATGCTGGGGACAGATGTCATGACATCAACTCCACCCCATAAAGAAAGAATGCATTATGCAAAGTGCTTCCAATTCTAAGTGACAGAAAGCAAAATTCATCTGGCTTACAAAAAGTCTTACAAGAAGAGGGAGTGAGCTCACTGGAGTAAGTGAGATTTCTAGACATGGAAGGCTTGTACTTTTGCAACCTTTCTCCTCCTCCCCAAATTTCCTTCACGCAGCTGCTTAGTGGAGAGGCTCTCAGATGCAGAGCAGCAGGAAAGCCCATGTCCAGGCAGCCATGGGAAGCCCTGCTTGGCCCTGCTTGATCTAGGAGCGAACACAGTTTCTGAGGAATCAGATATTCTGATTGGCCAATCTGGGCCACATTCCTATTCTTAATGTGTGACATGGGGGAAGGGTGATTGTCAGGCTCCTTAAATTTTCCCCAGAGCAAGCAATTATAGTATCAAAAGACTGAGGGAATGGCAAGCAGACAAAAGTTTCCTCACAGTTCAAGCTTCTTCCCTTGTCCCCTAGGCACATCTCATTTTGAAGTCCTCTCTTCAGACTTTAATTCTGGCTCAGTCTTGAAGATTTGCAGTGATGAAGGACAGAGTTGAAAATGAAAGGTCCCAGTGCCGGGTCTTTGCTCCAAGGCTCTATTCCCCAACCCAGGTTGACTACCTGGACAGGGTCTGGCACCTGTTATAAAACAATGAACAGCGGGGAATGGTACCCAAGACATTCAGTTGCTATGGCTCCGGCTCAAGGTGAACTGAGGACCCTCTGACTCCATTTGCTGCAGAACTCCTGCTGCTGTTGCTTTCTCTTCAGAGAGTCTGATTTGACTTAAGTTTGCTCATCTACATTCAAGCATTGTGAGAACTACAGCCAAGAGCCATCCAGAATGCAGACACATGACCTCTTTCTCTGTTCTGCTCTTTCACAGTTTTTCATGAGATGCCACTTCCTGCCCACCTCTCAACATGGCTGCCTGCAAATCTATTTTTGCAGGTTGAAAATGCAAACTCAGAGAGCAGTGTGTCTGTTCTTTTTTTCTGCACCAACCTCTCTTTTACCCCTTTGATTTTGTCTCCCTTGCTGCCTCTTAACCTCAGAAGCCTCCCTTCATTTGTTAGTGTCTGCTAGTTTTTATATGTGTTTTTGCTTTGTGTAAACATCAAATATTTGTATTTGCCATTCTGACTTGCTTTGCTACACATGGTTCCCTCAAGCATCTTCCCTGTTGCTGTAAATGCAGTATTTCTTCTTTCCTATGGAGGAGTAGTAATAGTATTCCATTGTGTTTTTAGGCCTCACATTTCATCCCCCGTCAAAAGTGTATTGATTTGCCATTCATTTAAAAAATATACAGGGCGCCTCCCTGATGGTGCAAGGGGTTAAGCACAGCACTGTGAAGCTGTGTACAGCCTCTGCAGCACAAGTTCCATCCCTGGCCAGGGAACTACCCACATGGCGCAGCAGATCTTTCCTGTCTCACCTGCTGCTCCCCTCAGCAGTATATTTCAGTCACTCTGCCTGTTCTGCACCCCACTCTGTCTCTGGTCAATCCTCTCACCCCCCTGCATCTCTGGCCTGTACTGCAGTTCTTGTATGCATAAATAAAATCTTTTTAAAAATAAAAAAAAATATATGTTTGGGAGTATAGCTTCATATCTCAACATGCAGACATTCTTCGTTGACCTCTACCAAAGCTCTAGCATCACTACACCATCACCTCACACCCTCTGTGACCACCTCCTCCTTCCCCTCGGCCCCTGCCCCTCCTGGTAACCAACATTATTTTCACAGAATCTAAGTTATTTTTGCTATGCTTTACAAGTCTTTCTTTGGCTATTTATATTCTACAAATGAGCGATTCCTTCCACTAATTGTCTTTCTCTGATTTATTTTGCTTAGTATAATCACCTTAAGGTATATCCACAATGTCCCACAAGTCACTAACTTGTCTTTTTTAATAGCTGAGTAGTGTTCCTTTCAGAATATATATCACAAATTCTTTATCCAGTCATCTGTTCATGGGCATTGAGATTGATTATTGTGACTAATGCTGCTATGAACATAGGGGTACATAAATTGCTTTGTATTAATGTTTTCATGTTCTTGGGATAAATATCAAGCAGTGCTGTGCTGTTGCTGAATCATATGATATTTCTACTTTTAGATTTTTAAGAACTCTCCATACTGTTTACCACAGAGGTTACACCAGTTTACATTTCCACCAACAGTAGAAATTCCTTTTTCTCCACTCCTCACCAACACTTATTTTTTCTAATCTTTTGGGTATATGCCATTCTTACTGGCATAAGGTATATCTCATAATGGCTTTGATTTGCATTTCCTTTATAATTAATGATATTAAGCATTTTTTCATGTGCCTTTGGGACATTTTTACATCTTCTTTGAAGAAAGTCTGTTTAGGTCTTTTGCCCATTTTTTGATTGGGTTGTTAACTTTTTTTGTTGTTGATTACAGGATTTCTTTATATTTTTTAGAAATCAACCCCTTGTCATATATGGGATGTGCAAATATCTTCTCATAGTTTATAGGTTGCCTTTTTTGTTATGATTTATTTTGCTATACAAAGGCATTTAGTTTAACATAGTGTCATTTGTTTATTTTTGCTTTCGCTTTCTTTGTTGTTCAAGATGAATCTCCAAATGCATTTCTGAGCTTGCTGTCCAGGAGCACATCCCATATATTTTCTTCTATGCATTTTATTGTTTCAGGTCTTATATCCAAGTCTTTGATCCACTTTGAATTAATTTTTGCATAAGAATTTAAACAATGACCTAGTTTCATTTTTTCACAGGTGGTCATCCAAGTTCCCAGCACCTTTTGTTGAAGAGACCTTCCTTTGTCCATTATGTAGTCTTTGCTTCTTTGAGACTTAACTGACTATGTTTGCATGGCTTTATTTATGGGCTCTCTATTCCATTAATCTGTGTTTCTGTTTTGACTATGATGGCTTTATAGCATAGTTTGAATTCAGTTTATCTTTTCTTTCAAGATTGCTTTGATTCTTCAGGATCTTTTGTGGTACCATACAAATTTTAGAATTATTTTTTTCTATTTCCTTAAAGAATGTTATTAAAATTGTCATAGGCATTGTCTTGAATCTATAAATTGCTTTATATAATATGACCATCTTATCAATGTTTGTTCTTTCAGTCCATCAACATGGGGCATTTTGTCATTTCTTTATATTGTCTTTTCTTCATTTTGACAGTGTCTTATAGTTTTCATTGTATAAGCCCTTTACCTCCTTTGTTCAGTTTACTCCAAGGCATTTCATCCTTTGTAGTGTGACTTTAAATGGGATTATTTCTTTAATTTCTCTTTCCTTTAATTAATTATTTGCATATACAAGTGCAACAGATATTTGTAAATTTTGTATCCTGCCAGTACTAGTGTTTTTTTGGTGGAGTCTTTTGGATTTTATAGGTATATTATAATAACATCTGCAAATAGTGATAGTTTTTTCTCTTCTTTTCCAATTTGGATTCTTTTTATGTCTTTTTCTTTCCTAGTTGCTCTGGCTAGGACTTCCAATACTGTGTTAAACAATAGAGTTAGAGTGAACCTCCTCGTCTTGTTCTTGACCTTAGGGGAAAACATTTTCAGTTTTTCACAATTGAATATGATGTTCATTGTGTCACATCTTCGTGATCCAATCCTCTATCAGTGGGCACTTAAGTTGCTTCCATGTCCTAGCTTTTATAAATAATACTGCAATAAACATTGTGGAACATTTTTTTTTGAGTTGAATGTTACTCTTAGATGCCTAAGAGTAGGATTGTAGATCAAATGATATTTCTTCTTTCAGTATTTTGAGGTAAATCTAGATCCTTTTCAAAATGGCTGTGAGATGGTATCTCATTATAGTATTAACCTGCCACCTCCCTTATTAAAAACAATGTTGAATATTTTCCCACAAATCTATCGGCCTTCTGGATATCTTCTTTGGTGAATTGTCTATTCAGATCTGCTACACATTTATTAAATGATTTGATTGGTATTTTGTTATTATGTTGAATAAATTTTTTGCATCTTGTGAATATTATTCCTAGTTTGCTGGGTTACTTTCCCAGCTCTGTTACTATCTAGCTTTGTGACAGTGGATCTTATTTTACTCAACCTGTTTAAGCCTCATATTTCTCAAACATAGGGCTGTCATCTAGATAAAAGGGATGATATCTATAAAAGGGCTTTGCAAGATTCCCTGTGTTGTTAGTCCCCATCAGTCACTGGCACTGTCCTCTGTGCTGCTTAACTTCGGTTTTCAAGCTAGATTCTGACTGGTCAGGTTTAGACAGGTAGGAATTCAAATAAGATCACCTAGGCAACCTTTTTTGCAGAGAAGCAACTAAGAGCAGGATGTGTATAACTGCCAGTCACTATCTCATGCTGGTCTTTTCCTGGATGAGGAGATTTTGAAAGTATGACCCACACATCTCAAATTCAAGATGAAAGAAGTAATATAATCAGCAGGGAGTTCAGAACATCGTCTCTGCAGCTAGTTTGGTCTGAGTTCAGCTCCTGGCTCCCACACTCACTCTTTATGAAATTTCTACACTTTAGTTTTGTCACCTGAAAATAGGGGGATAATAATATCCTGCACCTACTAGAGATAGGGTGAGAATTCAATAAGATAATCCCAGTGAAGTACTTAGAGAAAGCATCTGACAAATAATAAACACGTAATACATGTGAACCATTAGTAAGACTTCAGTTCCCTAATTGTGACTTTCCACTCCCATAGTAGGCTGGTGGGAATGCCATCTCCACATTACAGCGTTACTCAAAAATCAAAGAAGTAAGTATGGCACAAAGAAAATAACAGGCAAACCTTCCTATCCTTGATCCATTAAGATCATCTCTGATACCTCTGTGTCCCTGACTTGTGTGGTCATTTAAGTGGGTTGCCTTTCATCTTTTATGTCATAGAAGGCACCCAGGAATCTTTTTTTAAAGATTTATTTATTTATGCATACAAGAACTGGGGTAAAGGCCAGAGGTGTGGGGGGTGAGAGGATTCACCAGAGACAGAGTGGGGAACAGAACAGGCAGACTGACTGAACTACACTGCTGAGGGGAGCAGTGGGTGAGTCAGGAGAGGTCTGCTGCACCATGTGGCGGCTCCCTGGCAGGGGACTGAACTCGTGCCACAGTGACTGCAAGACAGCCTCATATGTTGTGTCTTAACCACTTGTGCCACCAGGGAGGCCCAGTAATCTTTGATGGATTCCTCAGCCAACAGTCCTGACACACTGTGCCCTCAGAGTAATTCTGGCCCTAAAAAGATCTCAAATCTCTTAATTCTTCTAAAGCAGGAGCAAAATCTGTCTCTCTCACTGGCTTCCATCCAAGGCACTCCTCTCAATGCTTCACCCAGAGGATAGCCCACACCACTCTCATTAAGGTTAGACCTCTACAAAAGCAGGTAATAGCTATTGATTTCAGGCCATTCTGCTTTTGATCCACTGAAAATCTTCCATAGTGAAATAGATTAATTTTGCTAAATACAAGAAACTAAACCCAAATCTCTTCACTGAGTGAATCTGTTTATATAACATTTTAGACAAGGCAATATTCAAGAGCCTGAGGACAGTGGGAGACAGGAATTAAGACTTGAGGTGAAACTGACAGAAAATTGTGGCACAAAGTAATTTTCAGAGTGATAAAATTGTGCTGTTTGCTTATGGTGATAGATTCATGATTCTTACATTTGACAAAATTCATAGAACTATATACCACAAAGTACACATTTTACTTCATGAAAAATAAGCAAAAAGTATCAGGGAGATGCAAAGGGCCTGTCTGTCTGCCTGAAATAGAAAGGTGAGATAAATAGGGGAGGGATACATATAAATCAATAAAGATGTGGGTGAAGCTAAAGATATGGGTGAAGCTAAAGATGTGTGTGAAGTTTTATCATGTCACATTAAACAGTTGGACTTTCTACTGTAAGAATCACAAACTCATCAAAGGCTGTAAACCATATGGGCTGTGGGACATTACATTGACCACACAAAATTGGAATGGTCACAGAGAAAGCTGTTTGGACTCATAAGTACTGTTGGGAGACTGCTCCAGTGACGTCTAGTGGATGCACAACCTTAACCAGTCCCTGTCCTGGACTGAAAATGGTAAGGCCATCACAGTACTATCACTGACACTGATAAGCTCAGCCTCCCATCGCCCCAGAAGCTTATTTTGCATTCTGCAGCTTTTTCCTCTTAAGTGAATTGAATTTAAAACATCTAAGTTGATGTTCCTTGTCTAGAAAAGCCAAAAAACCCCCATGACACAGTCCTTGACTTTGTCATAATCTTTGTGGTGAAGGTAAAGCACACTCAGTGACTCATCTGCCAAGATGGAAGAGACAAATGTGCATCCAAGATATCAGCTTGATATTCTAGAAGCACAAAACTAAGAACAATCATTGCTAACAGAGAAGACCAGGCAAAGCTTCTTTATGAAGGTGGTATTTTGAATTTAACCTTATAGAATTTGGTGATTGAGAGGGAAAGAGAAGAATTCATGAGCAGAGGCAAGGGAGTGGGGAAAGCTAGCTGCAGTCAGCAATCAGTGAAGAGATACTTGAATAGAGTGTGAAGGTAAAGTAAGAGTGATTTTCAACCTTGGTTCTTTGACTTATGGCAGAAAGGTCTAGGTGAAGCGTGTTACACTCTTAAAGGGTCAGTTTGCTTCTCTCTCCTTGGTCTTGGTGGAATCACATTGGACCTAAAGAAGAATTGAGTAAGAATTCTCATAAGGTGGCTCAGATGAATACTAAGGACCTGGTCTTTTCCCATAAGAAGTCCAGTGGTAGACAGTTGCTGGTGGCTTACTGGTATCTAGGAACATTCCCAAATCCTCTTGACCTTTGTCTCTGAGTCAAAAGATGGCTCTTATCCATCTAGGGGTTTGTGTTAATATCCACATAGAAAGACAAATGGAACCAGCCCCCTTGTAATTACAAAAACACCTTATTTGTACCTTATAATTATGACAAGAGAAGTTTCCCCATTACCCTCCCCAGTAGACTCCAGCTTACATCTCATTAGACCATGTTATGTAATATGGCCACCCCTAGCTTCAAGGGTAACTGGGACAGTGGTAAGTTAACTGGGTATTTTCCTCCCATGAATAACACTTGTATTTTCTTGGCAGGGAAAATGGACGTTGATAAGTAACATGTTAGTTGTCCTAGGGATAAAGTCAGTGAATAAAGTAAAAAATCATAGAATCAAAATAACACTTTAAGTCACCTGTAAAGTCTGCCCATCCTGAGGTTGCCTTAAATCACAAGATAATATTCTGAAATTAAATTATTTGACTTTTTGAATACTTAAACCCTCAGCACATTTATTAAGAGTTTGACTTGCTTTCTCGTTTTCTAGTCCTCATCATCTTTGTCTCCTGTAAATGACTTTTATAAGTTTCTCCAATTATTTTTTGGACAGTGTTTCTCAGTGTTCCTCAATTAATGTTTCAATTTTCTTCTCCTCAGGAAGGCCTTGCCCCCCACTTGCTTGGCTATGGGAACAAAGCATTCCCTTTTCAATGACCAGAAGCCCTTAAAATCATGCACATGTTGTTCTTGTCGGTCTCACCTGGACCCATTGACTGTTTGAGTCTAATCACTTCCTCCCTGAGAGGGAAACTTGAGAACAGAGATCTCAAGTGGGGAACAAGATCTTTTGAGTGGGAAAGTGTATTCATGGCTCCATCTTAGCCTTTCTTCTTGCTAGGCAGGCAGGCAGACCTATGCTCTCTCTTTACTTGGTCTCACTGTTTGTATCCTTTCTCTCCCCACACCGGTGGCCTTATCCTGACTGCCCAGCCTGCAGAGACCTGGAAGAGTCTATGGGTGGGGGACCACATACATCTCATTCCTGGGACCCACCATGCATCTCTTGCAGACCCAAGCTGTCAGCTTGCTGTCTGGTCAAGCAATCATCCTGCCTTGGTGCTGACACCCGCTGCTCATGGACAGTCCTAAGTAAAGGCTGCCTTGTTGCATTGCTCCATCATTGTCACGCACAAACCATGAGTCAACATTATTTGTTTTATAGTGTGGTTTTATTTACTATCAAAAATGATGGAGTCATAAGAAGCTGAAGTGAGCTTGCTTGCAGCTCAGATGGTTCCTTGTCTTTTCTCCAGTTTGGGCTTAATGACACACCAAGCCTGACTCCTACTCTATTGTTTCTAGAGTGGAGTTTGTTTAATTAAACTACTTGTCTCTTCACATCTTGCCAAATTGCTTTTATACATGAATTGTAATTGGCCCTGTGATTTCACGTTCTGCACACATGTTTAAAATAAGTACCTTGAGGGTATGGACAGTTAAATTGCTGCAGTATTTGAAAAGAAATATGTCTATTTTATTCTTCTCCAGTGCTAATATTGAAATGATTTTATACTATTATCATTCTGGTCTTCTTTGTTGTCATTTATTTCATTATATTAAATAGCAATATCTATCATTTATTGAGTACTTTGTACAAGGCACACATAGTACTGTACATGTGCATGCAGATATATATATTATATATATATAAGTGGATGTGGATAATACATATACACACATGCACACATGCATCCACACAAATACATGCATATGCATATACATATACACATACATACATAGGTAAAATCTCTGTCATATTAGTTTTATGAGAGAGGTACTATTAATATCCCTTATCACAAAACTGGAAACTGATGTTAGAAGAAAGAACTTGCCCAGTATCTATTCCTCTTCCTAGTCTTTCTGTATACTCTGCACTTGTTATACTGTCCTTTGAATGTACTTTCCAGGGGGACTTACCCCTGACCTAGATGACTTCCAATAGCCATATTAGCATGCCTCATCCAGGCAGCTGACAGATGTGTCTCTACTCAGCCTGTGCCATACAGTAGACTGGTGGCCCCAAAAAGGTGTGGGCACCCATGGTGACTGGGTCCTCAGTATCTGATATGCAGTAGCCAGTACCTACTGCATTTCTCCTATCAAAAAGTGGAAATTCTTGCTATAGTCATTCATTTCCCACTTCTCTGCCTATAAGGATCTGCCTCTAGATCTTCATTGTAGGGCTCTTAGGACATGAATGACCTCCAAGTAGCTAAATTCTATGGATATTTTAATTTTTAATTTGTCTTCTTACCTCTAAGCACCATTTGACATAGGTAGTTCCTTCCGCCTTCTTAAAGTACTCTTTGTTGTTGTTTTCATATTATTTTTTGTAATTTTTAAATATAGTACTTTTTCTTACGTGGTTCTTAATTTTTGGACAATATATGACTTCTCCCCTTAGGTGTCAGTACCACAGATCTCTCTAGTCATATCTTTTCAGTTTAACTTTTTCTTTTAAGATTTATTTATTTATTTATACAAGTACTGGGTATAGTCAGAAGAACGGGAGGGTGAGAGAATTCAACAGATCCAGAGCGGGGAGCAGAACAGGCAGACTGACGAAGTACACTTCTGAGGGGAGCAGCGGGCACGTCAGGAGAGGTCTGCATGCCATATGGGATCCTCGCCAGTGGCCGGGGATCGAACTGGAGCTGCAGAGGCTGCAGGCAGCTTAGCAGCCCAGCACTCAACCGCTGCACCACCAGGGAGGCCCCTTTTCAGTTTAACTTTGATAGCTCATCTTCCTGTCACTCAAACTCTAAATGTTGGAATCCCCTAAAATCCTGACCTTGACCCATTCTCTGGATTCCCATGATCAATCTATATTAAAATGATTCTTAATTCTTCTTAACCAATGGTTTAAAACTCCACCTTTCCTCCACCAGTTGCTTACATAAATATCTTCATCTGGAAACTTCTCAGATACCCTAAACCACCAGAACTATGTGGGCCTCCTACCAACACCTGGGCATCTCTTACTCCCTTACCCCTCCTATCATATTTATTACTAAGTTCTCTCCCCCCACCTCCTCAAGAGCTCTCACATTCACCTTTCCATTGTTTTCACTTAGAACATCATTACTTCTCACCTACTGAAATACTCATTTCCATGCAGTTGCTCTTGACCCCCAGTAACACCTTCTACAGAAGGTAGCAGGTCTTGTGATTATCAGAACTACATTTGATTTTAAATAATAGACAACCCAACAATGTCATAAACAAGTCAGGCATTAATTTTTATCATATAGTAATAGATTGGGATGTGGATTGTTCAGGGATGATGCAGCAAATCAGCAACTTCATAAGGAGGACAGATTCTGTAAACCTCCCTCTGTTAGATCCTCAGTAAAGCGACTTGTTCTCATGCTCACCAGGGGGCTACATGCTCACCAGTGGGCTACTATACCGCAAAGCATTGCATTTGCATTTCAGAAGGGAAAATGCAGGGAGCACAAAATCTTCTTTATTAGGCTTTGCTTTTTATTTTTTTTTGGGAATCTCCCCGGACATTTCTACCCATATCTCACTGGCCAAAATGGTGCCACGCAGTCCCCTATATCTGCAAGGGAGTCTGAGAAACTTAGTGTTTTAGAGTTTTGGCCTCTGGTAGTAAGAGGTCATGGAGAGTGCCCTGTGCTTAAAGTGTGAGTGACTAATTCATAGTATCTGACACCACAGTATTAAAATAAATAGGTAGGTACCACACCTCCTTCCTTGAAACTATCTCTTTGCCTAGTCCTCCTCCTCCTTCAGACCTCAGTTTAATGTCACTTCCCCAGAAAAGCCATTGCAGATCCTCCCATGTTGCTATAAGTCACTGCTCACTGTCCCAGCAGCCCCATCTCCTCCTTCATAGCATTTACAAGGGTGTTTCTCAATGTTTTTTCTAATTTTGCTCTTCTGAGAAAACATTTTAGGCTTTTCTCTTAATGACTCCTATTCAATGAAGTTTTAGTATCACAGATACACTGTGCATCATTGTACTTTATGCATATCTGTGCTTTATACACAAGTAGAGTAAGATTCCTTTTGTCCCCCTGCCCCAAGAACTAATTTTGTACCCTAGGGGACTATATCACCTTCCCCTCCCCTGCCCATTGAGAATGCATATTGTGTAATAATGGTTATTGAGATAATCATTTAAAGGCAGTCTCTGTTTACTGCCTGTGGAGATCAGATCTTCAACCTGCATGTTGCCTTAGCTCTGTGTAGTGCACAGGGTAGACAATGTTAAATATTTATAAATAATGAATGTTACAACACTTGGAATCGTTATCAATTTTATATAGTTTGTGGATTATTTTTATTAATTTGCTATCCCTTAAAGAGGAAAATCAAAAACTGTTTTCTCCATGAAACCATTTTGGAGTAGGCTCTCAATAAATATTTGTTGAGTGAGTTAATTATCTGTAATTTTAATTTGGGAGAATCAGACCTAATTCCTAAAAAAAAACAGGGAGGATATATATTGTAGAAATGACTTGTGATGACGACACAGGTTTGGCACCAGTAGTTTATTAAAAGCCATCAGCAGCCCAGGGAGACACACTGCAATAAATTACCCCGGGCCTCCCCTGGTGGCGCAGTGGTTAAGCGCTGGGCTGCGAAGCTGCCTGCAGCCTCTGCAGTGCCGGCTCAATCCCAGGCCACCAGTGAGGGTCCCACATGGCTCGCAGACCTCTCCTGCAGTGCCTGCTGCTCCCCTCAGCAGTGTATTTTGTCGGTCTGCCTGTTCTGTTCCCTGCTCTGGCTCTGGTGAATCCTCTCACCCTTCTGCACTTCTGACTATACCCAGTGCTTCTCTAAATAAATAAATAAATCTTTAAAAAAATAAAAAATAACTAACTAAATAAATAAATTACCCCAAGTGGCTTTTTACACCCAAAGGTACAGTCTCCCATCTGTCTGTTGGTTGTGTCTGGGAAGGTTTTCAGAAGCTACTTTTCAAATACTTAATCCTGAAATTTCTGGAAACTCTGCAACCTCCCTGATAATTCAGTCTGTTTTTATTAAACATAACCCAAATTGCTTCCTTAAAAAGAAATTTTCTCTGCATATTACTAATTGAAGGAGGCCACATATTTATATTAGAAGCTAAATATACAGCCACTGTGACTGAGGAATCTCCTGTGATTACTTCTCTTACCATCTACTCTCTTCCTGCTCTGAATTACACTCTGTGGATTGGCTTCAGAGGAAATAAGCCTCAGACATAAAGAATATATAATCTGAAAAGGTATGAACCTATTCCCTTAAATCATATACAATATGGTAAGCCAGTGTTTCGTAAATCAGTCAGTCAGTCAATCAATCAATCAAATAGTGCCATGCTCACTAGCCTGGACCTACAGAGTCACAAGCCACATCTCACATATTTTAGAAAGGTTTCAAACTATGGGAGAGATTTGAATGTGCGTTTACCTAAAACTTTGGAGTAACCATGAAAGTATTTTGTACTAAAGATGATTCATTATTTAAGGATTTATTACCTTTTTATAGTTTCTTTAAAAAAAATGTATCACTTGTGAATACGATAGGAGATTTGATTTAAATTTTCTTTGTTGTTGCCTGTACCTTTAGAAAAATATAGTTGGATTCAGAGTAACTTCTTGAATGAAGTAAAAAGCAATTTCACTTTCAATTCAAATATCAAATCTCAAAAAAGCTAAATTTTATTGGAGAAGGTTAAGGTTGCCATGGGCACAACGGGCTTAGAGTATTATCACTTGGCTGTAATGTCAGTTTCAGCCCTGTGCTTCTCCCTCCTTCTCCCCCATTACCTGGCACCTCACCAGATCACATTGAATTTCCTTTTTGACTATCTCCTAAGACCATCCGCTCTTCTCCACCCTCTTTGCCAATCCTCTAGTCTAACCTTCCACGTGCTTCCTGTATCACCTCTTTTGCCCTTGCCCTTGAGGATCTTTTCCACAATCTATACCTCTGTCAGAATGTTATAGACTAAGTGGCATAAAAAAACAGAAATTCCTCACCCTTCTGGAGACTGGGAAGTCTGAGATCGAGGTGTCAGTATAGAAGCTTCAGGGGCACAAACATGCAGACCATAATATGCAGCCAGGCGACCTTGGAGAAATGCCAGTTTTTTTTTTTTTTTTTTTATAGAGACATAAACTTTATTATTTCAAACTTTATATCCATGTAATAAATTTGAGTTGAAACTTGGGTTTCCTATTCAAACTGTACTTGCTGTAATTTTATTTTTTTTTATTTTTTTTTAATAAATTTTATTGTTATATTCCCCATACAATTGCAGCCCCCCATTCTGACCCCAATCCCTCCCCTCCCGCCCCCGACCCCTAAAAGTGTCTCTGGTTCATAGTTTTTTGTTGATTTTGATTTTCACTTTCTTATAGTTATTCATTTTCCTGGTCCCTTATTTAAGTTTTCTAGATTCCTGCTATGAGTGAGACCATCCGGTATTTTTCTTTTTCTTTTTGGCTTATTTCGCTGAGCATGATCCCTTCCAGCGCCATCCATGTTGCAGCAAATTGCATGTGTTTATCTTTTTTGAATGCTGAGTAATATTCCATGGTATATATGTACCACATCTTCTTGATCCAGTCATCTATTTTTGGGCATTTGGGTTGTTTCCAAAGCTTAGCTATTGTAAACAGTGCTGCTATAAACATAGGGGTGCAGGTGTTCTTTGGAATTGATGTTTCTGTGTCCTTTGGGTAAATACCTAGGAGTGGAATTGCTGGATCATATGGAAGCTCTATGTTTAGTAGGTCCAGAAATCTCCACACAGCTTTCCACAGTGGTTGGACCAGTTTGCACTCCCACCAACAGTGCAGAAGAGTTCCTTTTTCTCCACACCCTCGCCAACATTTGTTGTTGCTAGTTTTTTTAATATGTGCCATTCTCACTGGTGTAAGATGGTATCTCATGGTAGTTTTGATTTGCATTTCCCTGATGACAAGTGATGTTGAACATTTTTTCATATGCCTGTTGGCCATTTGCATTTCCTCTTCAGAGAAGTTTCTTTTAAGCTCTTCTGCCCATTTTTGGACTGGATTATTTTCTTTGTTGTTGTTGAGTCTCCAGTTTAACTCAGATCTCTGCTTACAACTATCCCCTGCTTTACAAGACTCTGCATGAGTTAGGCCAACCTACGGTGACATCCATGCTCCCCACCCTTGCTAAATATGTACCCGATTCATCATAAACATGTTAATTATGTCAATATGATCTGGCTACTCTGCTCTTATTATTAGCATCAGCTTCTCAATCCCAATACCTGTGCATGATTTTTCCTACCTCCCCTCTTAATTAGTTCCAAATAATATTTAAAATATAAAACTTCACTTTTTCAGGGAAACTTACCAGATAACCAAGTTATGATCCCCAGCTGTATACTTGCAGAGGAACACATTTGACTTCCCCTTCAAGTCATCACTATTTATTACTGTTGCATATTTTCATTCGTGGGATTACTTAATCACTAATCTTTTAATCTCCCATGTACCCACTGGAATATACTACTACACTCTATGGACTGTGAAGTCCATGTCTACCTGAACTCTCAAATGGGGACTTGCCATAGGCCACATAAAGAAAAGGAAGCAAGCCCTTAGTGTGATAGATCTTTATTCTTTAGTGTGATAGAATTATTGTGCATTGAGAGAGAAGAAGGGATAATAGTTTCCTAGTAAATTACCTAAGGTTACCCATCCCCTGGTTGGCAAAGGCCCAACTAAACAGGGTTCGCCAGAAGCAGGGCCTCTAAAGCCCAAAAGCTTGCCACAAGTCTAAAATACCTTCTGACTAAGAGCCAGAAGAAGGGACCCAAAGGGGCTAGGCAAGTCTGGAAGGAAAAGAGCAAAATTAAAGTACAAATCAAGATAATGGCTGCCATTTCAGGCCTCCCCACGTGTTTCTACTTGTCTCTCCTCTATATGTCTCCTTCCATGCATCCTTCCCAGCAGCACTTGGGTGCAAGCCAGCACACAGAAATGAGAGAAAGAAACTCGTGGCTGGCAAGTGTTCCTTATATACCAAGCATAGCTGCTTGACCCCGCCTCTCGTTCCCCTGCTCAGGAAATCTGGTTTAGACACCCTGGCACCTGCGATTTGTGGTCCAAAGTGGCCTCATGTAAGTGGGTGTGGAGAGCATGGACTCCCCTTAACAGAATGCGGCCATGATTGGGGGTGTCTTTTAGCTTATATCTACATGAGCAACAAGAATCATTTTGATGTCAAGCATCAGTTATCAGATACACTAACTCTGTATTTTGGACCTTTGAAAATTTGGCCAACAGTTTAAACCCACAGATGATTTTCTAACCCATAACCATGAATACAAAGGCATTAATCATATTTATACCACTACTAATGAAAGCACATCAAGAAAATTTACCAGAGTGAATTCCGCTAAACTAGTTGAATTTCTTAAGTTTTGTAAATACTACATGTAAACCATTTCTAACCTTTTAAAAATTGTTTTCATGAAATTATTGACTTTTATGGCCAGTTCTTCTCCATGCACAAAAAAGATGTGATCATATATTTTTCTACCTCAAATTTTACTGATTATAATAACATTATAGTAATTTTTCTTTTGTATCCTTCCTAAGGAAATACTACACAATACTACATGAAAAACTCAAATTCAATTTCCCTGTGTCAAATTAGGCAGATCTAAATTTTTCTATCAGTATGTAGCCCAATATTTTTCAGTACATTAGTATTTATTTTATGAGTTGAATTTTCCTAGGTCAATTTTTGGAATTTTATAGAGTTACAAGCAAGATTTTTTCTACTTTTAGGTAGTTTCATCTATAGTAAATTTTGTTCTCTGCCATTTCATCTCTGATAAGATTTATTTTTCTGTGCTTATTTCAACCAGTCAAATGCAGTTGCAACTGGATAAAAGTCCATTTACTTATGTTTGTGTCTTCCTTAAACACAGACAGCATTTTTAGCCATTCCCTTTGATATTCTAGATTTGTTTTATTTTTCTGGTAGGAAATGGAAGTGGTTGAAGATAACCACCCGTTTAGATTAGATTGCCACCTTGTAAAATTTCCAATTTAGGGGAAAACACTTCAGCTCTGATAGTTCTTATCTCATCCCTCATTTAACAATCAAGGAAATGGTGGGTCAGCAAGGTTATCTGATTTGTCTGGGTACAGACCGAGGTCTGGATTTCAAGTCTCTTGGAATCCAGAACACTCTGAGGGCCAGCGGTGTTCACACTGAACTCTAAACCTGAGCCAACTTCCAGAGAGGAAAAACTGGCTTTTTTGTTACTCTGGCAATGAACTGCATTTGAGGGTTTTTTTTTTTTTGTTTTTGTTTTTTTTGGACAAGCTTACCCCCTATTTTGCTCTTAGTAAAAAAGAACCATTGAACTGATCTTTATGGTGATTCAAAACATTTCAGATAGATCCTGTCACATGCTTTATAAGTTCCTGATTGATTGTGCGGAATTAAGTTATTGGGCAGAGAACCAGCTAATGGAAACACATTGATGAAATCATTTTTGAGGGACATTAAATGGAACCTAAAAGAAAGCTGAAATGGCTTTATGGATTTTTCACTCAAACTGTTTATGAACATTTATTGCCAGTAAATTATATTGTGTCAAAAGAAGGAATCAGTAGGTATGACTTTAATAGAAACCTTTTAGAAATAATAAAATTGAGAATAATTTATTATCCAAGAGTGGATTGAGGGTGGGATGTGGGAATTCATCCTGATGGATGGTTGCCTGCGCTACAGCTTCTGGGAAAGTGAAAAATGGTCTGAGCACCAGAATAGGACTTGGAAAGAAATGGTCTTTCTGAAAAGTATTAATATCCCATGGAACATGTGAATTGCTTCTAGAAGGGAGGGAGGCAAATGGGAGATTTAGCAAGTGTTACTTGAGGGTGTCAGCACTGTATTTGTTCATAGCTCATAAAAAGATGAGCAAGTAGAGCATAACTTAATCTGTACAAAGATAGTGTAGAGCAGTGGTCAGGGGCTCAGCTCTATGGCTGAAAGATCAGGGTTCAAATCTTAGTTCCCCCTCTGCACTGTGTGACCACAGGAGAATTCCCTGACTTCTCTGAGTCTCAAATTCTACACCCTTTCTAACAGATGCTGATAGTGCCTACAAGTTAGAATTATTCTGATGATCAAATAAAAAGTTTCAACAATTTCTGGTTCGTAGTAAGTATTTTAAAGTAGTATTTTAAAGTAGTATTTTCTAGAGTTATGGGGAGTTGGATATGAGGAGAAAAGAATAGAATTCATAAACATGTTAGTGCTAATAGTTGTATCTTATTTACTACATCTCTGATTACTATGTTTTTAGAGATTTCATTAAATAGCCTAGAATCCTTCAGTGATGAAGTTACTGTCAATATCCCTACTCGTCACTGAAGGAAACTGAGCATCAGAAAGATTGGGTTTCATGCCCAAGATTGCTTGACTAATGAAAGATGCTGATACCTTCCCCTGAAAAATGGTACCCGTGAATCTGCCCTCTACGATGGATGAGACAGTTGTGGTCAAATTTCAGCAAAAGTAAAATCAAAGGGCATCTGGCTGGAAAGTGAGAGTGAAGGAGCAGGAGTGTCTCATTCTCCACTTTCATCCTTCATCCACTGGCTGTAAATCAGCCATCTCCTCTACCTGTCAGGGCCCAGCCGCTGGCTGGCCATTTTGCAAGTGCACACTGCCCTACCATTGAGCAACAAGGTTCCGGGGCACAGTGACAGCAAGTGGGCTCTGGTGTCAGACCCCTGGATGAGAATCTGCTCTCACACTCACTGGCCATGTGACCGTGAGCCCCCTGTGCTCACAGCCCCTGTCCTCTGTCCTGTGGAATACGCAAATTCCTGGGTCAGGGGAAGCAAGCACAGGTTTTTTTATCTCATTTTCCTTTAAAGAGTATTTGCATTTTGGACCTCCCTGGTGGCACAAGGGGTTAAGATGCAACCTATGAAGCTGTCCACAGCCACTGCAGCACGAGTTTGATCCCCAGCCAGGGAGCTGCCCACATGGTGCAGCAGACCTCTCCTGACTCGCCTGCTGCTCCCCTCAGCAGTGTATTTTGGTCAACCTGCCTATTCTGTTCCCTACTCTGTCTCTGGTGAATATTCTCATCCCCCACATCCCTGGCCTGTACCCCAGTTCTTGTATGAATAAATAAATCTTTTTTGAAAAAAAAAGTGTATTTGTATTTAGCCCAAGTGGTATTCCTTCATTAGTACAACTCTTATATTTCAAGGTGTAGCTAAATGTGTTGGATTGTGATTTTTTCATTAAAACTGCAATGCTTGAGGAGTTTTGTAACAATAAATTAGTACTCCCATGTAAGTGGCAGGACCATTGGAAATGAGTCCAGTAGAAGCCTTAGGAACCTAGAGTCAAATCTAGCTGCATTTGCTAGATACCATTGTTCCTACCCATTCAGAGCTTAAGATCTGGTTGGAGGAATGAGATGAATACCTGCAAGGTCAAGGAAAAACCAACTGGCAACCAGTGAGTGTGGTGTCATTTCACACCAGTGCCCACACTGTGCTAAGCAAGAGATCCCCAGAGGACAAGACAAGACACACCCTAGCCAGGAGCACAGCTGAGCCAGCTAAGCACCCAAACTCAGGTTCAGAGCAGACCGTGTTCTTTCTACAAACAACTAGTGAGTACTTGTAATGTGCCAGAATACTCCATTAGAACACTTTCCCCCCCCCTTGGAATTGCCTAGAAGGATGGCAGAGTTCAGGACCACCATTTCTAGCAGAGTGATTCCTTCTTGAGCCCCAATCAGTTAGAAGTAAGTAAAGTGCCACAAGAGGTTCACCTCTGACAAATGAAGAAACAGGCTTAGCACAAAATGTGGCTGGAATAACAAAAATGACTCACAGATATGGTGGCTTGTTTTACACAAGAAATTGTCACTTCTCATTTTGGGATCATGGATCCGAATAAACTTATTATCTGTCCCACTGTGTGCACATGTTTTGCAGGTCAAAACTTGCAAAATGATGTTGTCCGAACTTCAGAGGCCTTAGAAAGTGATGATTAGAAATAGGTGAATCATGATGTTCCACAGCACTGTCCTAAACTCCAAATCATGAAGATTGGTCATGGATAATTGTGGCAGACTTGAAAAGAGATGATGCTCTTACTATTCCAACTTTCATAGATTGAGCTGGGCTATAGAGTGTAAATAATGTAAACAAACAGAAATAGCTGCCCCTGCCTTATTGAGATATGTAGTTTCTCATTTTCATCATTTTTTTAAATAGGGTTCAAGTGGCTAAAATCTAAGCATCCCTAAGGACGTCCCAGGGAAGTCCCTCTCAGTTGCATGTGGTTGTTAAGATGAGAGGTGGATTCCTTCAGTAGCACATTGATTTAGTGCTGAGAGGCGGCTGAGGGCATGCAGTTGGGTCTCAGACAGTGTAGAACCATCTCCCTGTGGGCACCCATGGGAATTCTGCAGGCCAATTTCATCCATGTGGCCTCATCAGTGCCTTTGGCCCTTTGCACTGCAAAAGCCCAAGAGAAGGAATGTGTACCCTGCAAAACCAAGTTAAAATGTTTAATAAAAAACACATTATAACCATCATCATGTCCAATTTTATTCTATTCTTGTATTAGTCAGGATTCTCTAGAGAAACAGAACCCCCAGGATCTATATATAGGAAGAGACTTGATACAGGAAATTGACTCACACCATTATGGAGGCTGAGAAATCCCACCATCTGCTGTATGCAAGATGGCATGCTAGGAAGGCTGCTGGCGTAATTCAGTTTGAATCTGAAAGCCTAAGAACCAGAGGTGCTGAGAGCAAGAGAAAACTGATGTTACAGTTGTTCAAGCCATCAGGCAGAAGGGCCCAGTTTTTCCTTCCTTTACCTTTTGTTCTGTTGAGGACCTCAGTGGGTTGTCCATTCACAACAGGGGAGAGCAAACTGCTTTACAGAGTCCACCAATTCAAATACTAATATCATCTGTGCTAGACATACCCAGAAATAATATTTAGCCAATCAAGTTGACAAATAGAGTGAACCATCACAATTATAAAGAATTCGATAAAAATACCCACAAGATCTGTATAGATGATATATGTATCATAAAACTATAAACATTCTTAGGAAATTTAAATAAAAATATTCAGTGGGAAGTATGGGTGCACTTTAATATATTTGAAATGATTTGGGGTCTTGAAAAGTAAAAGTGTCTGTGGTTAGAGAAAGATCTTACATATCCCCACACTTAGTATCTCTATGCCTACTGCAACTGTCAATTTTACGGGATTCTTACCAGGAATAAATGAGCTAGTATACATGAAATATATATATGATGGTATCTAGCATGTCACTCAAAATGTTAGCTTGGAATACCAGTAGTTATTCACCAGCGTATTATTTTAATGTCTATATATAATGTTAAATCAAGGCATTATTTCCCAATTTAACTTGCAATAGTTTTTTACTCATATCAAAAAGATTAAATGTTCCTATAGTTGCTCCAAAAAAAGAAACTAATTCATTTTCCAGACTCATCAGTATGCCAGAATAAATCTGGATTTGGAATAACAGTGGTAAATGGAAGATTTCTAGACATTTTAATAATGTAATAGGATTCTAGAAATTCAAACATGAATGTGAGCTATCTCATGCCTCTTTCTACAACATCACAGGACTACACCAAATATATAAAAATAAACACCTTTACTTCAAAGTACAGGATGTTGCCTGGCTAAGTTTAATTGAAAAGCTAATATCCAGTGCAATTGTCTGTGATAAACTGAGACTTAATTGATTTGAAAACACTTTAGGAGCAGACAAATCAGATTATCACAATCTTTATGGCTGGAAAGGTTCAGCTGGTGTTGACAAGTTGTAAAGATAAAAGCTTAGAGCAAAGTCAAGAGCTAAATGTCTAGATTGGGCTGGGGATCAATGTTAATATTCAAAGTGTAAAAACACTGAACTTCAGATGATCTCTCATTGCCTTCTGTGGTGTCGAACTTTTCAAGATAATGGTGTGGAATTTGATTTGCTGAAAAACTCTTGCTTAAATGTCATGGGTGAATACCTTACATCTTCACAGGGTTCTTTACCATCAAAACTACTTCTTCAATAATGGTGGGTGGGTCGTGTGATTTGCACCCTGCCCTGTAATCAGAGGGTTCAGCTTCTTTTTTCAAAATATTTCTAGTTGGGTGACATCAACAGGGGATAAGAGACCAGAGTCACCTGATGCCATTTCTGGGCATCTTTATTTTTTGAATCCAACATTGAATCTGCCTCCTGGTCTCAGCAAGAACCCTTCCCAAATAAGTGCCTGTTCTTTCAAAGGCTGTTTGCAAGAGTTGATTCCATGCTATCCTCTCACCCAGTTAAAGCCAGTGGCAAAATGCGTGCATATTGGGCTGTGTAAGAGATTCCCTGCATTCAGCTCCCCCACTGCTGCTTGTGCCCCCAGGTGACACGTCCAATGTCTCCAACCTCTGTTTGCTTTTGTCTTTTGTTTACAGGAGCAGAGGGCACAGTGTTCCCCAAATCTATAGAGACACCTAATATCAGGGCAGACCCCTTCAAGGAACTAAGGTAAATTTCTGACTGTGCTTGGGGTTGATTAGTGAGTGATGATTTCCTTTGTCTTTGTAACCAACTGATGATTCATTTTGAATATTTATTATAGCAGTATCATAACATGAATCCATAAACAGTGAGAGAGTAGAAAGAATGTGGACATAAGCTGCCTCTGAGAGAGAACGTTGGAAGGTGGAGGGTTTGGAGGAGGAGGTTGTCAGCCTGGTGATTGTGAGGCTTGGGATTCATTCATTTGCATTGTTTGCTCACTGCTGTGCTTGATGGTACCAAAAACCTGTCCAGTTACAGAACTAGTCAATTACTGGTCCTAATCAACCCCAAAGAATTGTGCTCCCTAAAAGAAACTGAATTTTACATACAATACAGATTTTTTTTTCCTAATGAGTTCTCCATTACTTGGAGTGATAGGGTGCAAGAACCAATTTTCTGTGGGTATTCTTTGTACTGGTGTTAATTTTCACACACGTGTGTGTGCTGCCTTTAGCACAAAAGGACTCTGAGAGAGTAGAGATGGCAACTATATAAACAGCTATAGAAAAGTTAAGAATAAGATATACACATAGACAGACAGATATATGACCTAAAATCCATTTCAGCCACAAAAGGACTATCCCCAGCCCTCAAAAAGAAACACATAAAGATGGTATGTTCAAACAAATATAACTGTAATTTTTACTGTATACTTACAGCTATGAAAAATTCAGTGAATGCTGGCTTCCTTTATTTATTGTAGTTCTTTTCACTACACCCAGCCATAAGTCATTATCAATAGTATTGAATAACTGTCTCATAGTAAACATCCCCCGAAAGCAAATGTATTTGTGTTACACAGTCATATCTGCTCTCTCACAATGCCATCCCAACATCCATGTTCTGCTAAAACAGCAACAGCTGTGTTGGGGTTTGTATCTCCCCAAACAGCAACACATTCTCAGTAAGTGAAGAATATACCACCTCATTACCAAACCCACAGCTTTCTCGCAAAGCCTGTAAGTCCTTGTGAATATAGGAAAATAAATTGGGCCAAAGGAAGAGAATGATTGATGGAGAATGAGAACTCCTCCTTAGCAGAGTCTCATAGACAGTGAGCTATAATTTTAAGATTATGCATCTCTCTGCAAGATTTTATATTTTACTAGGTAACTGTTTTCAGCGAGGCTTCCTCATGCCAGGGACTACGTGATTGTGTCAACTAGATCCACTGTTTCATCTTAGATATGAAAGCTGGAATTTTGTAAGCACATTCTCCCTAGGAGTTCTGTATCTAGGACTCCCTGCGAGAGCTGATCCTCAGAGGGTGTGATGAATCCTTAGGTGTGTGATGTGAGGGCTCTTTTGAGACACAATCATGGGTGGCCTGGTTGGGAGACCTGGGCCTTTCTCTCTATAGTCTTCTTTAGGGGCAGGGTTTTTATTTTACAGAACTCGACAGTTATTAGCCCTGAAGAGTCCAAAGGTAAATGTTGTCTCAAAGAGGCTGAGCTCTAAAAGCAATATGAGTTCTTTTTCCTGTGGAACTAGGTCTATATCACTTGGAAAACTGGGGGTATATTTGAGTAAAGGATTGAGAATAACTTAGGTTTAAGCAAAAAAATAACTTCTATAGTTATTTAAAAATAAAAAAAATACCAAACAACAAAATGACTACATAGTCAGCCCACTTTATAGACCCAGATCCTGGAGACCATTTGCTGAGATAATTGGCAACACACAGTCCTCTGTACAAAACCATGGGAAACCCCAAAACTTACAAATAGAATCTCTGATATTCAGATGTAAATCTCCTGAGTCTAGTGCAATGAAATAGACTCCAGGTAATAGCTGCATTTTCATCATTACTTATTCTAAGAAATAAAATATTCTCATAGGAACTATACAGAGATCTTAGTAAGTGATTCTAAAACTAGTCTTTTGTTTACATATGTTGAAAATGTGTGGATGGTTGGTGACCTCAGCTGAGTAAGGGATCTAGAATGTGATCATTTTGTCCCTCTGTTCTAGATTTTGCTGTCCTCACAGCATTCATTTTCTGCTTAAAAAAATTGAATCAAGGTAACACTGGTTTTCAATATTGTATAAGTCTTCAAGTATACATCACTATACATGATCCCCCCCCCACAGTCTAGTCCCCATCCACCCAGTATCAGTGACCTTCATTTCCCATTTCACTGTTTTGTTTTGCTTGTGCATTGGTTTTATTTTAGCTTCCACATGAGTAAAATCATACATTGTCTTTCTCCATCTTAGAATTTTCATTTATCATTTTCCCCTCTAGTTCCGTCCATGTTGTTGCAAATGGAAAGAGTTCATTCTTTTTTATGGCTAAGTAGGTTTCCATGGTGTACATAGACCACATCTTCTTAATCTACCCACCTGCCAGTGGGCACCCAGATTGTTGCCAGTTCTTGGCTATTGTGAATAATGCTCAATAAATATAGGGGTGCCAATATCTTTACAAATTAGTGTTTTCATATTCTTCAGATATTCAGGATTGAGATAGCTGGTTCGTACAGCATTTCTATTCATAATTTTTGAGGAATCTTCATGCTGTTTGGAGTATTTTTTATTGGTTCTTCTGCAACTCTCTAACCAGTTGGAGAATTTCAAATGTGATTGATAGTGCTGACACACACATACACACACACATACATTTTATAAAGGAATTTCACAGAAAAGTTATTTGTTGAAACATGAGATAATGGATCTGTGAAAGTCCCACTGCAGTTAAGTCAAAGTATTTTTAATGATGATTTGTCTTTTTTTAATAATTTTCTGTACCCAGGTTTTGGGGATCTTGTTAAGGGGAAACAAACTGAGTTCAAAAACCACAGTTTATTTATACAGAGACTGTCTCCCAAAATAAACATGCAAAGCTTAAATATGCATTGAATCCCTCACTTACCCAAACAAACTGGGGAAAAAAGCATCAGTTGCTGAGAGCATCTGAGGCTCTGCCTTGACTGCTGGTGATTTGTGTTTGTTCTAATGTGTTCTGGTTGTTGACGTGTTGCTGACAAGCAGATTTTAGGCTCTGTCACTTCTTCCTAGAAGATCTTGGGTCTCAGTCAGTGCAGCTTCCTCTCTGTTCCAGGTTTGCTTCACTGCTATTTTTCACAGTAACTATAGATACTGTATTTGTGGAGTTGGTCTTAAATGTTGGCAAATAAGCCAAAGTTAAGCTCAGAATCACAAAAGAGAGTTGCTTCTGGAGACAAATCATGAGTGTTAGCAAGATTTGCACCCAACACTCAGCTCAGGGTTGTTGTTGAATTTGCCCCTGAAGACATTTCTGAAATGACCTGTTGCTCTAGATCCAAGATTATACTTTAACATATACCAGGCAGTATTCCCAGCCCTTGAAATAAGAAAAAGTAACTTTGACTAGAAACTGGATTTTTGTAAATTCACAATCTAAAATTGGGAATATAGTAGATATTCACTTGTTGACTTTTTTTTTTCTTAGAGTCTATATAAAGACAAATGAAAAAAAGCCTGATCTCAGGCTGTGCATGATCTGAGACAGGAAATAGGCCATCCCTTTTGCATACCTTTGAATGCCTTCCTTGCTCTCAAGATTCTTTCCAACTGTGATGTTTCCTTGTAGAATTCTGATTCCAAGAACAGGTAATAGGCTGTGAAATTTTATTTCTTAGACATTTGCCATGACCAATGAAAAAAATGGCAAAAGGTTATATAGACCATTTATATATAGAGCCAACTTTGTTTCCCTAAATATCACCAAAAGCTTGCAAGAAGGCAAAGGTCTCCATAAAAGAATCCTTTATCAGCCAATGTGCTAATGTGCTCCCTTCTCCATATAACCCTGGTGAGGCTGGAGAACTGATTTCCCATTCCTTGCTGTACACCAGGAACTATTGTACCAACTTATTATTATTATTTTTTTTTGCACACGTTAGGAGTCAAATCATGTGCTAAATATTTGGAATTGAGAAATGTATGAGTATTCAAATAATGTATAGTTAAAGAGCATGAGACATAAGCATAACTCTGAATTACAAGATAGTATGATCAAAGCTTAGAAGGTGTGTAAACTTTGTCAGAGGAAACAGAATATCAGAGTCCACCTGACGGACTTAGCTAAGATTGCCCGAAGAAGGGACATCTTAGCTGCAAGAAGAAAGAGAAAGCCTAATACATAGCCTCAGAATTCAAAAGTGCAGTTGTCTGGGCCACTGAACATAGGAGCGGATAGTACAACACATTTCTGCAGCTGCTAAGAATGTCACTCTGTCATCTAAAACCATGAGTGGGGGCCTTCTTAGTGGCATAGGGGTTAAGTCTCAGCACTATCACTCCGACAGCCTGAGTTCAGTCCCTGGCCAGGGAGTTGACCCACATGCACAGCAGACCTCTCCTGTCTCTCTTGCATGCTGCTCCCCTCAGCAGAGTATTTCAGTTGATCAGCCTGTTCTGTTCCCCACTCTGTCTGGTGAATCCTCTCACCCTAGCACCTCTGGCCTATACCCTAGTTCTTCTATGCATAAATAAATAAATGAATTAAAAAAAAATAACTTGTGTGAAGGCAACTTCAAACATGATCATGAAAGACTTTAAAGATTGTTAGAAGTTTCAAACATTAGCCTGTAACATAATTCAGGACTGGAAAATTCACTGATATCAAATCTATTCTACAGTCCTAAATAAATAGAGAATGACTCTGTGGCTGTTCATTTTTCTGCATGGTGGGACCAAAGTTTTAATGATAAAGCAGAAAATTTCTAAGCTGTATCCACTGCTCCCCACATGCACTTGAACATTCTCTAGGTTTTTGGTTTTTGGCTTTTTTAATGGGTAGGTATGGAATCTGAACTCCACTGGGAATGGGTGAGATTTATAGTCTGTATATCTCATAGGGACATAAAGATCAGACAAGGCTCCCTTAAGTTGCCAAAAATGAAGCAATTTCTTTCTTTAACTTTATTTTCAAATGTCTGTAGTCAACTGAGTATTTATTGGCTTTCCGTGATTTATAAATTTAAGCTTCCAGAACTTTCTATGGAAGCTTCAGGATCCAGTTAATTGAAGTCTGGGTAATACACTTACCTTCAAACTTTCTGTACTTTCTGCTCAATCTTGCCATGAACTAAAAAGTACTCTAAAAACCAAAACTGATTCAAAAAGGAAAACAAATTCTCATCCCTTCCCTATCCTTTCCAAAAGTTAAAATACCAAAAATATTAGCTAGGCAGACTGTTTTCTTAATTAAATAGTAATTATATAGTGTATATATTATGAATTATATTTTATTATGTATCAATATCTTATGAATTATATGTATATATTATAAATTATGCAATTACATGTTATATATTATGAATTATATTTATAATTAAAATTAGATTATGATTAAATTGTAATTTTAAATTAAAAAATGATTTAATTAATTTAATATAATTACATATATTAGTTATATAGTATATATTCACACACTCATATCTATATCGAAATGGAGAAAGAGAAACAGACACAAAGAGGCTGTATACTAAACTCCTTAGCAGTAATATATAGGACAATCCCATTTTGCAAGAAATCTTTACATTTTCTCCCTTTCATGCAGTTTGCAGACTTGTTCTTCTTCTTTCCACTCTCCCCTCCAACTCCATGTACTAGTTTTTAGACTGAGTTTTTAGTTTTCTTTTGCATGTAGGGGACTCAGAATTATTTGACCCTCTAGCAGGAATATTGAAGTAATTCAAAGGAGAAATGAGGTAGTGGGCCAAATCATGGCTCTCTCACTTCAGGGACTCACAAGGTTGAAGGATCCCAGAGTGATGTCCATGGTGGTCAGGCCTGTGCTTTGAAGGTATCCTGTCCTGGGGCCTGGGTGTGAACTTAGCCTCCACACCTAACTGCTTATGACTTTGGGCAGGACTCCTAGGTTCTCCTAGCCCTGGTGCCCAAGGCAGAGGGAAAGCTCCTGAGTATTAAATTCAGCACATGGTAGCTTTTTGGAGGTGGGCCGTGCTGCTCTCTCTCATGGGTCCTCAAGAACTCAAACAGGGCATTCCCAGGGCATCAAATCTCATCAGCCAGGAGCATGTGTCCTTCAATTCACAGTGACCAACAGTTCATTTTCAATTAAGCACTAACACAAAACTCTATTGTGTACTTGCAGCTACAGTTAACAATATTGTCTATTAAAGAAAGGATCTTTCAACCACCTGAGTAGAGGAGACAGAATCTGACAATAGAAGACAGTCCATTCAATTGGATGCACTGAACTATTAACATGTCATTATGTCTGTGTCACCTCCATCTTCACTTCACACATCCTGTCGTGCCTGCCCAGAAAATATGAAGTTCTGAAAGCTACAAGCCAGGGCTTAACAAGGTCCACAGTTTTTAAGGTTGTCCAGTGTAGAACTCTGGAGCTGTTACATCTCGCCCCTCATTTGTGAGCCATCAGTCCGTGATTTCCCTCTACTTCCCTGCCCTCCCGTGTCCTGTAGCTGCCCCATTGGTAGCAGTATGTTGTTTGAAGTGGGCCCACATATTTCTTTTGTTTCCTTGCCCTGATCTTTCTCTGGGTTTCCTCCTTACCCTGGTTTTCCTAGCATATAGAAGGAGAAACAAAGTGGAGAAGGGAGATGCTTCAGCATTGGAGGAACTTCCGTCTTTCTTTTTACCTTACATCAAAAGCTCTTAGTCAAATTGTATGAGATGCTGGTGACAGGCATTTTACAAACATGAAAGAGGTTCCATTTAAAGACATCAGGCCTGTGTGGTCTAGATGTGTCTCCTCTGTGCATAGGGATTCTCCATTGCAAGGGGAAAATGAGGCAAGGAGATGGGAGGTTGCATTCAGACAGGAAGAGCAAGCTGAGAGCCTGCCTCTCTGATTTCTGAGTCTCTCTCTGATCCTCTGGTGAGTTGTGGGAAAAAGAAGACAGGAGATCTATGGAAATAAGCAATGAGATACATGGTGATCACCTTTCTCCTCTGGGTCATGGACAGACAGCACTAGTTATGGTCACACAGCCCCTAATGACAGGGATACATTTGCTCTGAGACATGGCAGTGTTGTGGCCACTCAAACTCAGTGTAGGCAGTGGATTTTGCACACTTAGCAGCCATGCTGAACAAAATAACTAGCAATTAACTCCAGCACAGGGAACATAATGGGAGACGCAATAGTGAACTTGAGATATACAAGGCTGTTGATGGTGAAGACAGCACTAGACAGTAAGAATTTGGAGACCACACTCCTATATGGAGTCTGTCACTGACCAAAACATAATGCACGCTGGCCTGTGCATGACTGGACAGGTCAAAAGCGGAGGTCATTTTGCATTTTGTAGGAAGAAGATGACTTGCAGGGTGGACTCAGCCCCCTGCCCTGCACAGTGCTCTGGCCTAGGTCAGCATTCTCCTTCAGTCCCAGGAGGAGAAGGGGAGGGGTCCACTTGGTGTCCTGTTGAGGAATGAGGTGGGCGGCTGATAGTGCTGACTGGTGGCCTTCTGGGAGCTTCCCTGCTGTGGGACTGAGGGCTCCAAAGACATACCCAGACCTCAGGGTGTACAGATACCATCTGTCCCTGACCCCATGATTCCTCAGGGCATACAGAGAGAATAAACCAGAATTCACTCAGCCAGGACTCTAGCAAAGCTGCTAGCTGGAGACCAATCAGAACATCTCCCAGAGTCTGAACTTTCTTCCTCCTTGTCACTGTAAGACCACATAACCCCCTCCGTACTCCAAATATTCCATATAATATCCTAAAGAGAGGGGAAAAATTGAAAGATGAATCATTTATCCTAATGAGCAAGTTGACATTTTCTCATGATAGAGAAGATGCCAAAATAGATTAATTTTTCTCAACAATCCAGAAGGATAAAAAGTTGGAGAGGAAAGTTAAGTCAGGTAAGAATAATTAAGCATTGCCACTGGCTTTCATGCATAAGCATGGCTTATAAATCAGGTACTTACATGCCTGTCACAAGCATCTCATACAACTTGACTAAGCATCCAGGTCCTGAGTCTGCCCCTCTGTGCCTGGTAGGGACCCCTGGGCATGATCCAAAGGAAAGAATGCTTTGAGACTCCATCTCCAGCGATCTTCCTTTCTCTGTCAGCCTTGAAGCAGCACTGATTGAGTCTGCAGTCCTGACCTGACCCACTAAGCATACTCCCCAGAGTGGTCTGGACTTTTAGTCTTTAAACCAGCATGCTACTGGAGGAAGTACCCTTTTTATTATTGAAGTAGCGTTGCATTATAAGACCATGTAGATTTCAGACTTGCACCTTTGGGCCTCTACTATTTTGGGGTCACCTGTGTAGGTCCAAGTCTGTCCACCACACCACTGCCTGGACTTACCAGCCCCTTCTGGGGAAGCACTTTAATACCAAGACACTTCACCCATGGTACTGGACTGTCCACGAAAGCTGGAGCCATCAGTCATGGGCTGTGACATCCCTGATTGTCTCCTCATTGTCATCTGCATTGAGAGAGATAATGACATATTATGTTTCTCTGAGATAAGTGGTTTTTCAAAACTTAAAATATATCTTTTAGATACATTTTTTAATATAGGGTTTAAAATCTGATTTAAAAGTCATTCAACAGATGACTCCATCATGGGATAGGGTATACTATTGCACTTCTGTCCATATTGCCTAGGCCAGCACTGGTTATGAGAGTCCCCTCCCAGCCTCAAGGCAGTGAGCATGTAGGTATTTGCCCAAATTCCTGAGGGGGACTACCTTCCGCATCAAAATGAAATACTTTGATTTTATTATTGTTTTTACCTTGATTAAAATGTCAGCAGCTGCCATTTATTATGTAAAGTGTGGGGGGTAGATTGTTCTATTATTCTTGAAAAACACACAATGACTTTCGAATCTCCATTTTCTTCCCCTTAGTCAGATGGCCCTGCTGGGTTACATAGACAGAAAATCTTGCTTAATTATACCCTTCATGGCCCTGGTTCAAAGCCAGCCTAGTTTTATTCCAATTATAACCTTTTCAAAATAAAGAGTAATGGCAGTTTAGAGGAACAAACTGACAACAGTTTTTTCAACCTGAAATAAGTTGAGAACTAGAAGTGAATTTTAAAACAATTAGACAGTAGATAATCATTTTTTTTCCTTGATCCAGAATGTTCCATGGTTTGTTAGGCTATCATGTAAATGAGAGTGAATCCATCAGATCTCCAGAAAAACCGGATTACTTTGCCTGATTTCCTGCATGCATGAGAGCTCAGGTTGGACCAGACATTTCTCCTTTATTTGCTGTCCTCAGTGACGCCTACTGACCTGAAGAAAAAACTTCAAAAATTAAAAACACCACTGGGCCCCAACCTTCAGGTGTTAGAGTTGCCCTGGGTGCTGGTCTGCCTCTCCTCTCCCACCACCCTTTACTCCTTCCAGTCCTTTCTTACTTTTTCTTCTCCCTCTGCTCTCTGGTCTCTGTTCCTTCCATTACTCTTATTTCCTGCTCTCATTTTTCCACTTCCAGACATTCTTTTTCCACGGTGGTTATCTCCAGCACCCTGCATTAATTGTAGATACAATCTTCTCTTTACTTTTGGGCTTTATTAATGATGTTTTCACATTTCTTCTGTTCTCCATTTTTTTTTTTTTCTTTAAATTCAGGTCTCTGGTTTTTTGACTGGGACTTTTTTTTTTAACACTTGGTGATTCTTGGATTTTATTTGTTATTAAGACCAGAGCACTAAGAATCTGTTGGGAAGTTATGTGAGTGTGAAGAGGGTGAGTTGAATGGTTTACGTGGAAGGTGGGGTGATCTAGCTGGAGTTTAGGTGGATGACCTCAGATGTCAGATTCTGAAGACCTTTTCTCTTGGGCTGGTCAGCTTCTCCATAGAGGGGGACTAATCCCTTACTTGCAGTGGTTGTTATGTTCAGCTGAGGTCTAGCAGTCTCCATATTCATTTTCACTTAACTCTATATCTTCCCTATAGCACTGCCACTCTCCGCTGCCCTGGTATGATAGGGCCCAGAGTTCAAGGCTTCCATTTGTGGGGTCTTCTAAGCAGCATATCAGAGATGGTGTGGTTTATGAAGAGCAGAAATTTATTTCTCATCATTGTGGAGGCTGGAATTCAAGATCAAGCTTCCAGGAGATTCAGTTTGAGGAGGGTCCTCTTTCTGGTGCATAGACAACCATCAGCCATCTTTCATTGGGTCCTCACATGGCAGAATGGACAAGGGAACACTAATCCCACTCCTGGGGGCTCCACCAACATGACCTAATCACCCCCAAAGCTCCTCATGCCATCACATTTGGGATCAGGCTTTTAACATATGAATTTCAGGAGTCACACACATTTAGTATGTAACCATGAAGTGACGTGGTCACCTGGGTAAACAGAGTGGAGCAACAGTCTAGGGGTCTGACATTTCCCATGGAGACCAATCAGCCCTTTTGCTCTCGGCTCCAGCCAGACACTCCCAACCACTAGAAGTCCTGCTGGCTCCCATCCCCACATCTGGCCAGATTCTGCAGCTGGAATCACCTTGTGGCTTGTTCTTCTCCAAACTCACAATCTCTTAGCTTTCAGCTGTCTATTACCTGTTAATGAAGTCACTATTTGTCCCTTTCTTTTCTTTCCACTTCCAAAATCTTGTCAACACATTCTTGTTGCGTCTCTTTTTCTTTATCTTTCTGTCTATATTTTTTTATTCATTAACAGTCACTGCATTACCAGTTCAGGAAGGAGCAGATTTAGACACAGCTGTTGAATCAGAAGTCCTCTCTGCACAACTTACACCCTTCCACCACTCCGCCTTGCTAGAATACCTGTGAGCATTGCTGCTCTCTTTTCTTGAAACAGTTACCCCTCTTCTCTTTCTGGATAATCCGGTTCATCATTCAGCTCTCAGTTTAAATTCACTTCCTAAGGAAACTAAGGAAATCCTATTGCAAGCACACATACCACCTACATGTCTTTACTTTCGTATTCACTGACTGAGCTGCCTTCCCCATTTGCCATTGCCCACACAGGAGTTTAGCTTAGATCGATCATTACAAATTCATCCCACTCACCCCCCAGAGTGCATCCAATCAGCAAAAGAGGTGATTCACTGCCCCTCACACTGGTTTGTAAAGGTTTGAAAGGCTCCTACTGTCTCTAGTTCATCCAGACACATATTGATCCCCATGACTTCCTTCCTTTTATTCATCCCAAGTCATTCCCAGCAGATAATAATTATTTCTCTTTCTTTCACAAACAGTTCAAAAACTTCAGGGCTGTTCTGTCTGAGGGTCCCTCATTAGTCACTCTCCAGCTGACCTGCCTCAGGGGTGCAACAGGTCTGCACTTCCTATACATTTCCCCAGTCACTGTCATCATAATTCATAGAGAAATGCAAGTCCCCTCCCACCCAGTTAAACATTTCCTTGTCACTTCCTAGTCACTGGGGAAGATGAGTTTCCAGTCCTTTCAATTCTTTTCAAAAACACAACCTGACTTGTTAATGATAATTTTCCTTGCCTGGCGCCTGAGCTCAGGCACAAACACTCTGGAATAACAAAGCCCAGAGAGGTTTGAAGCCTTTGACAATCCAAGAGCCCGGCCCCTAACCTTGAATAGAAAATAGATGCTAATAAATTCAGGGTCTTATAAATGTGAATTACAATCATTTCACACTTCGTGGCAGCTTCATGCTGAAGAAATAGCTTAACACTTAATTACAATGCTTGTCCCTTCATTAAAGGCAGATGACATTCCTCAGATAGAGTTTGCAATGACATCTGAGGAAAGGAGTTCAGAAATCCATTAGTTATTCATGATGGAGAATATTGACTGTGTACAGATTAAAGGAGAGTGTTGACATCCTTCTTAACATGATGCATCTGTCTATTAGTGTGAGGTTCTCCCTGTGATCCTCATGGAAAGCTCTTTGGTAAATGAAGAAAATGCCCTTCAGCCTTTGAATGCAGAAATATAATGAAAATGTGTGTGCTGAGTGGGGTTATATTGGAGAGCAGTTGGCTTGGGACTTCTGGTCACCCACTCCGCATATGACTGTCCTGGGGTTTGAGGACCATTTTTGAGACAACTATAATGGATTAGACATGCCATTCCCTTCCTCCACAGCCCCTGCCCCTGTTGCAACAGTTCAGTTCTTCCATGTCTCGCTCAAAAACTAGAAGTCGTTTCCTAGTGAACAAAGTCTGGAGGGTCTTTCCTCCTGGCATATATAATAATCCCAGAGCTTGAACTTTGCAGTGACTAAGGGAACAGGCAAAGGCTCAGTTCCCCCTATCTGTGCAAGCTTGATATTCTTACAGAATTGTGCTCTTCGTTCCAAACCTAGAATGACTCAGGAGTGAGGGCAGAGGAACAAAAAGTGAGATAAATGAACATCAGAAAGCAATTTCTAATTGTCTCAAGTGCTGATTCCTGTTCCTTAGAGATTCTGAGCTTCCCATCACTGGGAAACTCAAGGGATAGGACAATTGCAGGGATGGGCAAGAGTCAGAGGAGGGAGACTGTAATGAAATGGCCTCTCAGCTCTATTGTAATGTGAACACACGGGCTTCAAGGTACAGATGCCCCGACTCATGATGGCTCAGTTTAGGATTATTTGATTGTATGACTTTATTTATTTATTTGACTTTAGGATTACTTGACTTCACAATGTTACAAAAGTGATACCCATTCAGTGAAAACCATACTTGGAATTTAGATCTTTTCCCAGGCTTGTGAGATGTGATAGGGTCATCTCCCACTCAGCCACGTGATCACAAGGGGAAACTGCTATTTGGTGTTTCATTCTGCAGACAATATTTAATAAGTTCTCCAAGATAGTCAACATTTTTAACTTTTTTATAAAATAGTCTTTGTGTGAGATGTTTTTCCCCAGCTCTCAGCTCATGGAGGTGCTCTGAGCACATTTTAGACAGTTTGGGTGAGGATGTGATGTGCAGTAGGTAAACCAATGCATTTTCAATTTATGGTATTTTCAACTTATGTTGGGTTTGCTTGTAACCCCACTGTAAGTTGAGGGAGACGTGTACTGCTCAAAACTTTACTGGATCTCTTCAATTCCTTTTAAAAATTCTGTTCACTGAGTAGTAGAAGGACATAATCTGTGACTATCATTGATGGATTTCTTTTCATTTTTCACTTATATCATGGGTAGTCATAGAATAATTCACACTATTACAGTGTTTTATAAATTTCAAAGTATTTTCAAAAATACTCCCTCAGAAACCACTTAAAGCATCCATGGTACAGAATGAGGAGCCTTGGGGTCAACTTTCAACCCCCTCTGTTTGGCACAATGGAGAGTCTCTCCTCAGTAAGACCCCAAGGTTTCAGCATGTAGGACAGGGTGCCTGACAGAATTGCAGCATAAAGTACAGGGTGAGAGTGGAATAATCTGGACAGATCACCAGACCTGGATTCTAGCATTACTGCCTGCTCGGTTGAGACTCTGGGCAAGGTTTAAAACCCAATTCCTTCATTATGAACAGGTGAGTAACAGCAGCACCAAACTCAGAAGGATTTGTGAGAATTGAGTGGCATGGCATATATAAATAGCTTCAAAATTACTGGACTTTAGGGCTCAAATATTGGTTTTGGGTGCTTTGTCATTGAAACAACCAATTATTAATCATTCTTGGTGATGGCCAAGGAATCTGCCCCAGTGACTGGGTAGTTCTGCTGTCATGTGCTGTCTAAATAATGGTCAGCAACCAGGAAAGAGCTTATTTTGTACAAGTCAGTATCATAAAGACAACAGCACAAGTGTGAGCTGGTGAGTTGACCCAATATTAAAAATGAATTGGAATTTTCTCATAGCAAAGGCATTTGCTGTCTGTGTTAAGGCTTGACCTTGACCTCAAGAAAGGAAAAATGAGAGAGACTTAATCACCACCCAGAGAAGATGACATGAAAATCTTGAGTACTTTTTAATACTGATACCACAAAGAACCGTTTCTGAAGTGAGTTGCAGTGTGGTGAGGGCTAACCGTAAAACTACATGTAGCAACCAAAAAACTCACCTCCCTGGCTCCTTTGACCATTTGTAGGAAGAAAAAAATACTCTATTTCCTCCTTCTTTGATTATTTACAGTTGTACTGAGGTTGAGAGCAGCTTTGCAGAGGGATGATTCCAAGCAGAAATTCCCAGAAACAAGACACTTTATATGGGTACCTTTTATCTCCATTGCCACCAGGCAATGGATGAAAACCTGACATCAGTGGTTCTCATCACACTAGCAGGAAAATGAAATTACATATTTAACTCTACTGAGGTTTTTTTTTCTTTTCATTTTTCACATTGATAACTTTGCATCATCCTAGAGACTGTCCATTTATGTTTACATACATTCATAAATTGTTTGATCTTCCATTAAATTGTAACCATATAAGTTATGCTGTTTTCTTCCCCCTGGAGGGCATGAATGGGTACCAATTTTTCATGTGGCTTGGATTTTTATCTCACATCCACAGGTTTTTTTAATCTCACATCCACCACTGAACCCTTGCTTCCTACCTGCCACCTGTTGCTGGATCAGATTAACCTGCAAGATAACGTGGCTGCTGTGGTTTTTCTAATAAAGTGAATTATCCTTGAAAATAGTTAGACACCCATTAAAACCAACCCCCAGCAGTTATTTTCAAAGAGCTTAAGTCTCTTACCAGACACTACTAATGAGGTCCAGAACATCACAAAGACCACAATATGCACCTGTTTCTGTGGAAGCAGTTGCAACCTGGGACCTCAATACAGGCTACGCAGTGCTGACCCTTTGACCACCAAGACCTCTAAGACTTTTTCGTGTTGAACCCAAAGTCTTAGCAATATCTGGGATGCCGCCTGTAGAGCAGGACCTTGGAGAGCAGCCTCAGCGAGCAGCCTCAGCATGTCTTGTCACAAATTGAATTCATCCAAAAGTCTTTGACATGACATTTGCTGCCAGAAATGTACATTTCAGCTTGAAATTGACTTGAACTCTAGCTAGACTGACCAGGCTAGACACATAACTATAACTCAAATGCATCCATTCCTTCCACAAATATTTGAAGAGTGATGACAAAGTTGATATGCATGCTTGGGAGTCAGAGATGAACAGGACAGATGTGCCCTCATGGAGTTTGTCTCCTATCAGAGGAAACCTTGAGTAACTCAGGCAAAGTGACCTGTCTCTAGAGAGCACATTCCTGCGGCTTGTAACAGTCTGGTTCCTTTGTGTGTCTTATCTCCTTTAACCCTTACATCAGAAGAAGCAAGCCTGTAATAATTCCCATTTTATAGATGAGGGACAAGCGACTCTTGATGGTTCAGGGTCTTACTCAAAGGTATTACAGGAACCAGGAAAAGAAATCTGATGCCTTATTTTACTTTCTACTCCTCCAGCTCAACCATACCACCACATAAAAGAAATCTGTTCTCAACTAGAAGGTGAAAGGCACTTCGCTGTCTGTACTGCAAGTCTTATGCCTTATGTCTTATATCCTACTGCATTTATTTACAAAGGCTTTCAGACTTTCTGATGAGTAAAAGTAACTGGAGGACATTAGCAAAAAAAGCCCAAAGTTCAGCTATCAGGCCACTGCCACAGGAGAAATGGCTGTCATTAAGAACACATCCACTCCATGGGGAAAATGCAGCTCAACAAAATTTATTTTTCAGTCACAGCCTACTGACCCTGGGGCTTTCTCTCAAGGTGGAGATTAGTTAGAGCTAAGCAGAAAGCATGAAGCCCCTGTCTTCACAGCCTTTTGTATCATGTCATTATTATCCATCCATTCCCTTGTTTATTGTTCATCTTCCTGGCTGGTTGCAAATGCTAAGCCAGTGAGTTTCAACTGCTGCTTCATAGAGAACCACATGAGGTGCTTAAGAATAATCCTGATTTCCAGCCCCCATTTTAGACAATTTAATAAGAATCTGGAGGTGTAAATATTATTCAGAGCTTGCCTGGTGACTGCAGGGTATATAGTTAAGGTTGGAACCAGGTCTCAGGAGGACAGGTAGCAAAACTGCCCTCCTTACCGCACACACACACTAAGTATTGTAAATTCTGAAACAGTGCTTCACCTGTGCTTCGACACTCAGTGTAAGCTTGTTGAGTAAGTGAATGAATGGAGAGATGAAAGGAGGGGTGAGTGAGCAAATGAATGAAGAAACCGATGATTGATCATGACAGTGAATGGAATGGAGTAAGTTCTTAAACTAGAATGGCAGTTATTAGAGAATTATTTACAGTTGACTATATGGTGGTTCAGATTCTGTGGACTATTGCACCAGAAAAAAAAAAAGAGACCATTAGAGGTTTTAGATAAGTGTATGAAAAAATAAATAGCAAACTGTGGGGTGTTCACATCTAAAAGTAGCATTTTCTTTGCCTGCCTTAATACCACATTAGTACCCAGTCCTGGAACACTCCTATCTCTGGTCAGGCAGGTGCAACATCAAAGGTAATGGTTTATTATTATTTCATCAGTGAACCATGTTTGTTTGAAGGAAGCAAAGATAACAAAGAGGAAATTATAGTTTGTGTGGAGTCATCGGATTGCCTATAAACAAGCAATAAAAGGGAAGTGTCCGCAAGCAATTGAGAATTCCATGTTCATCCTCCAAATGCAGAGACATGCAAGGCAATCAGTTCATGCCCATTCACATTTTAATTGGGAGTGGGAGGAAGATAATACCAAACCTTGCACACCTGGGCAACCCACAATTTCCTTGTTATGACATTACTGCATCCCTGGATAATTCTGCACATGCTGATTTTTCTCCCCACATTTATTCACATAAAATTTCGAGTCGCAGGGACCAGTGGAAAGACCAGTGGAGAAAGGAGCATTTGTATGGATTTTTGTTGATGTGCCTAGTGATGCTTTGTCTGTATGTCACTTGCTTGTCAGCTGAGATGGCTCTGTCCCCTACTGCCCACCTGGCAGAGTGAGCCAAGTGGTATATCCCTCCTGAGCCCTTCCTTTCAGTGTCTGGTCATGTCTGATTTGACCTTCTGCAAAGGTACCAGGTTAAGAATAAACCCCACCACTAGACCTATCACTTCTGTGCAAAGTAGAAAAAGACCACCCTTCCCCACAGGTCTCTTAACTTCTATCTACCAGAAAATTGTCATAATATAGTGATCATTTTTTTAGAGCAAGACAGGTATTGCCATGTCATGGAAATTATAAGTGTACAAATCTATGATGCCTATATTTGAATTGCCCCTCCGTGTTCACAGTTGCATCCCCCTTGCACAGTGCGCAACCCACCCACCATACATGGCATCCCTGCGAGAGCCGCTCACCATTCTGTGCTGATTATAACATAATAACACTTGGGCTGGAATTTGGACCTTAGTACTTTTTTTTTTTTAATTGCCACCACAAAGACCACTCTCACAAGAGTCTGGTGTACACAGATTATTTATTTATTTATACAAGAACTGGGGTACAGGCCAGAGGTGTGGGGGTGAGAGGACTCACCAAAGACAGTGGGGAACAGAACAGGTGGATTAACTGAAGTACACTGCTGAGGGGAGCAGCGGGCAAGTCAGGAGACATCTGCTGTGCCATGTGGGTTGCTCCCTGGCCAGCCATGGATCGGACTCATGCTATAGTGGCTGCAGATAGCTTCATAGGTTGTATACACACAAGATTTTACTAGAGATTTGAGAAAGCAAAACAAGCTAATATTCAACAGTAAATATTCTTGTTCCCTTAAGTCCCCAGTCCCTATTACTTAGTCCCCCCATTTTCTTTTTCTTTCTTCTCTCTGCACTTGCTACTCCCAAGTAGCCAGATATCTGGATTCTTTTTTATGTGTATCAGTTTAGTCATCTTCCAGATAACTCAGGCTCCTGTGTCCCATAGGGTCTTATCTTCCTTTATCTGCATATCAAGGTATTTAACCATTTAACCAAACAAAAAGAATTCCTTCTCTGAGATAAGTTCTGCCATAAGCAAGGAGGCTTTTTCTTTAACTATCACTAATGCTTGAATTGGAATTAGGCATTTCCAGGATGGCTGATGGTTTCCATCTAGTAAACATTCTGTAGGCTACATGGAGGAAGGCACCACTAAGGCAAGAGAATTCATAAGAATGGAAGATGCCAACAGCTCTTGGAATTACCTGGAACAATGATGCCATGTTATATGGAGGGAAATCTAGATCCAGTAGGAGAGAGACCTGCCTCTAGCCCAATACCACAGCCGGTGGGCAGCATTGGTAATGATCTCCTGATTCCCAGCCCACTGTATTATTTTTTGAAAGATTTCTTTATTTATGCATACAAGAACTAGGGTACAGGCCAGAGGTTCAGGGTGCGGGGGTGGGGGGGGTGATGGGAGAATTCACCAGAGACAGAGTGGGAAACAGAACAGGCAGACTGACTGAAATACACTGCTGAGGGGAACAACGGGCAAGGCAAGAAAGGTCTGCTGTGCCATGTGGGTAGCTCCCTGGCTGGCTGGGGATCAAACTCATGCTGCAGAGGCTGCAGATAGCTTCACAGTGCTGTGCTTAACTCCTAGCACCACTAGGGAGGATGGTCACTAGTTTAATTTACTACTAAACCACCTCTCATAACATTGAATCCATGTTTTCCTTTCTGCTCATGTATCCTCCTGGTATCCTGACTAGTTTAAATGTCGGCATTAGAATCAGACAGCCCTAACTCTGCCACTGGTTTCCAGGACTCAACCCCTTGAGTTTCTGTTTCTCCATTTGCAAAATGATAGTGCTGATACCATTCAGTAAGAAAATCCAGATCGAAATGCACTCTTAGTTTCAGAAGGCTTTTCAGTGTTTCAGAGTCAGGTATTCTACCCACTCGGCTGGCAAGCATATCTTAGGGATGCTTAGCTAGCTGGAATGCAAAGATGAATAAATCATAGTCCCTCCCTCAATGACTACATCTCCTAGTAAACATGAAAGTCATTTTTAGAGCAGGCCCACGTAAAAGGTACTGAGACAACACAGATGAAAAGACATATGTGCTGGGGCTCAAAGATGAGTAGAAACTCACTGGAAAAAGAAGACAGAGAGAGCAAGCCAGTAAGCAGAAAGGAGCGTGGGTATGGCATGAAGCATGAAGGTACCTGCCTGATGAGCTGTAGGTGGATGCAATGTCCATAGGGTGACAGAGGTGATGTTGGAGGCCACCCTAGTCCTGGATGAGGAAGAGAATCGAATGTCGTGCTCATGAATTTGGCTGTTAACCTATAGATGATGAGGGAGAACAAGCAAACATAATCATAAAAAATAAAGTGCTACCATATTAGTCATGATAGTGATTCCTAAACTGTCTCCCTGTTATCCGTGTTCTGGATTTATTTCCAATTTCCCATTTATTCCCAAATTCCCACTTGGGATTCCTGAGGCAAAGTACTGAAATACACTGTCAGCTGAAAATGATTCACTTCCAGTGCAGTTGCCAAAGCAAAGGCAGTCACCAAGGTGAAAATATAATCGCATAAAGCTTTTGTTTAATTGAGGACTTGCGTAATGAAGGAGTTTACTTGCTGTAGCTAAAATGACATGCTCCCTGCCACTGGACTTAATGAAAACCTACTGAAAGTGCATGTAGGAAGAATAAAGAGTAGATATGTGATCTCCTGGAATGTTTCCCCACCGTAGTTCCTGAGGAGTCAGCATGGCATAACTTGCAGACTGACTCAAGGATGTGTAATTTTCAAATGGGAAAAGATAATGTAGAAGGTTAGTTTAATTGAAAAAGAGAGAGAGACCCGGTGCCCATAGTAATCACAGCGTAGAACATGGGACCTGCCAGTCCCTAGACCCCTCCTGCCAAGAAAAAAAAAAATCCTATATTTTCTTATGGGATGTAACTGGGGCCTGAAATTTTCTAAAATAAAATTGTGGCAGGTACCAGCAGAAGTGTGTATGTTGGCTAGCTACTAATGTGGTCAGGAGGCAAGGAAGGAATTGTTTAGAAAACAGTCAAGTAGGAATAGTGTAAAACAAACAACAAAATTGTTGACTCTTGCTTTACCACTATTCTCCCAAATCAGACTGCATCAATGCAGTCATCTTTACAGCCTCTGCCAGAAAGGCAGTCTCCTCAGGCTATCCAGTCACTGCTTTAGAGTTTTACACAGTGACCAGGAGGAGAATGTGGCATGGCCGGGGGCATTGCAGTACTAGGCAAAGCTAATTGGAAATGTAGCGAGAAACTAGCATGTCCAGCTGTGAGGAGAGGCAGAGGCTATCATCAGACCAGCAGGGGCTGTGCTCTCTGTGGCGTTGAGGTATTAGGGGTCAAGGATTGGAGGGAGCTTAATGTTACACTTGGGAGCACTTAATAATTACTCTGGGTGAGGTATCAGCTCTGAAGTCTCTGTGGCCTGGGGACAGAAGGTCCACATGCACACAGTGGATTCATGAGGGTTGGCGAAGCTGATGCCGGTGTCTCCCTTCCTGTGTGCCTCCCCGCTCCCAGTGCACAGTCACAAGGGGCATTTAACTTCATGTCCCCGAGAAGGCAGAGTTATTAAAGCATGGATGCATTTCAGTGTAGGACATGAGCACCAAATCCTGTGATAAATATGGAGGGGAAAGTTCTGACTCCATCATTGTCTGATGGCAGGGAGTGGAGAACCCAAGTGTTAGCACAAAACAAGTCTTATAGGAACGGACACCCAGCATGTAGAGATGCTGAGTTTGGTCAAGAGAACCACACTGGACTGTCAAGCAAAGGTGGCATGGTTGTTCTGTAAGGCTGTATTGAATTGACAGGCTCTGTCAGCTCCTGAAGCAGACACACACACACACACTTTCCCAGAAAGGATTCCATAGAGTCCCTCCTTCTCGCTTCATCATATCCTACCCCAGGCCTACACCCCACTTCTTCAAGCTCCACCCTGTGCCTTGAGCTCTGACAGTCCCCACATTTCCCCTCCAGAGCTCCTCCACTTCTATTTTCTATTACACATTGACTTTCAGATTTTTTTTTTTTTCACGTTCATATCCCTGATGAGTCAGAAGCATACAGAGGCGGGGCAACTGGCCTTTTCCTTTATCCCCAGTGTCTAACACACAGTACTTATTCAGTACATATTTATTGGATGAGAGAGAAACAAATGAGAGCAAATCAGAGTCAGCTGTCTGGTGAACTCTAAGGGAAGAGATGGGTAATCCCGCAGATACAATTTTATTTGCTGAGCTGTTGAACCTCACACTCTTCCTTGTACTGACTTAGGTCTAAATGTCTTTATTCAACCAAAACACCCAACCTACTGGGATTTTAATTAACAAGGACAGCAAAGCCAGCACTTGCAAAGCACCCAAACACCTACCCAGGACCCTGAGCTATGGAGGCACATGGACCTGACTGGAGACTCTGATTCTGCCATTTAGCAGTCATGTGACCTTCAACAATTCAGATGACCTCTTAGAGGCTCTGTGAAAAATATCATGTTTGACTAACTTCATAATACCTCCGTGAGGTCTGGTGAAAATCCACAATGCCAACACATTGAGACATTTAATATGAAAGAACTATCCTAATTCAAGTGAGACTATGGAGAGTTTAAGATTGATTCAGTGAAGCCACACAAAAGATGAGACCAAATTGCAGAAATGACAGTTCAACAAATTGTAATTTATTTGTTTACTAGTTGATTGTCTGATGCACAAAACTGTAAGATTCATAACCCAGGGAAAAATGTGATGTGTTTCTACCCATGGACTACCAGTACAGACCTGGCACACACAGTAGGTCATTAATAAACATCGGTGGGAGGGAAAGACAGATGGATAAACAGACAGATGGATGGATGGACTGATGGATGGATGGATAAATAAATAAATGCATAGATACCCAAGCAAGACATTATGAATTATCGAACTGTATTAATTTGAGTACTTCATAGTCTACACTAGAGTATTAAAGTACTAGGTCAAGCCTTTAGTAGTCTGTACTGGAGTTCAGACCATCAAGGGTAATATGGAAATATCTGAATGTGATTGTTAATTCTGTAAGAAATTGTTGCGTTCACACCTGTATTGCTCAGGAAGTGGTGATTGAATTCTTGGAGGAAAGATGGGAGGATAGGGAAGTACAAGTGCCAAGAGGAAAGAAATAGAACACTGTAGACTCTTGGTCATGGCCATGGGCACATCTGATGGGAAATAAAAAGCCTTTCATGCCCCGACCCCATTTGTTCCTCTTGCACTGTGGTCTCCAGATATAAAGAATCATTTCCCAATTCTGAAATTCTTCCATTTCATTTAGTCTTTGAATAGTCCTCTTCCTGAAACCCTTTCTATCCACTTCTATTTTCTGTAACTACTCCTCACTTTTTGGGTCTGAGTTTAGACATTATTTCCTCCTGGAAGGCATCTCTTTATCCCCAAACTGGTTTCAATCTTTAACACAATCAGAGCAATTGCTCCCGGTATTGTGTCTCCTTGCTGACATGTGCCTTTCCCCTTTGAATTTTGGAGGAAAATGGAGACAGGCCATGTCCGTTTACCTTTACCAACTTCTAACATGTAGTCTTTAGTGGCTATCAAATGAATCACATCATCCTAAGATCCAAAGCCTCAAGGAGCCATAAGGATGTTTTAGAAAAATGGGAAGATTGTAGAGATGGCTTAAAGCAATATACTTCCTGTCTGGCAATTAATTGCTGTAACAAAAAGCCAGGTGAATAAAATCACCTGGCAGGCAAAAGAGGAAGGCAGGGCTGCAGAGGGAGGCCCCCCAAAGAAACGAGGAGAACAAAATGAAAAAGCATCCATACATGTAGGACCAGAAGGAAGAATAGAAAAAAGGAGTTGAGTAAGGATAGCGAGAAGGAAAAATACAACATTTCTCAAGGGTAGACATGCCCAACTCTGCAATTTAAGCAAAGAGAAGTTGCTGCAAGAAGATGGCAGGTGGTGTGGAGACCACAGCGCTGGCCCTCTAGCAGGGAAAGGTTGGCTGGAGAAGAACTCAAAGAAACCATTTGTCCAGACCAGTTAGTCTCAGGCTGTGAAGGCAATGTAAATGGAGAGATGGAAGATGGTAGAGAAATAACTGAGGAGTGACTAAGAACAAGGAGGACATGTAGTCTTCCACTTTATCTCTGATCCTCTTTGGCCTCACAGGGTCCAGAAGTACCCTCTAGAATGCTTTAGTGCTTTCCAGACCTGTGAGGGGCCCTGCCGAGTGGCTGGATTGGAATGTAAGGGGCATCCGCACCATCATGAGTGTCCTTTGCTTTGCTTTGTAGCTCCTAGAAATTTCTGTATTTGCTTTGCTTTGTAGCTCCTAGAAATTTCTGTATTTCCACAAGCACAGAACATCCAGCTTGCTTAGCCACTGCCTGAGCTGTCTTCAGGCATGCTGCCTCATGGAGAAGGTTACAGTGCAGCCAGGGAGACCACAGGGATGTTGTCATTGGCATGAGCGCCCTGGTGGTTTCCAGGATCTGCAGTGTCTCCAGTAATGACTTAATGAATGTTTATGGACATGAGGTCAAGCTGGGCTGATGTTCACAGGTGGGAAGACTTGAACCTGGAGTTTAGTTGATTTCTCCAAAGTTATAGTCACAGTGCTTGTAAAGGAGAGTCAGACCTGAATTGTTTTCTCCCCAATTCTACTCTGTTTCCTTAATCCCATTGTCATATGACATGTTCATTTAGTCCTCAAAATGAGTCATTAAATGCAATGTACTGGGCCTCCCTGGTGACACAAGGGGTTAAGCACAGCACTGTGAAGCTATCGACAGCCACTGCAGCATGAGTTCGATCCCTGGCCGGGGAGCTTCCCACAAGGCTCAGCAGACCTCTCCTGACTCACCTGCTCTTCCCCTCAGCAGTGTATTTCAATCAAACTCCTCTTTTGCTCCCCACTTTCTCTTTGGTGAATCCTCTCACCCCCTGCACCTATGGCCTGTACCCCAGTTCTTATATGCATAAATAAATACATCTTTTAAAAAAATAAATGCAATGTACTATCCTCTATTGGACACTTAGAAAAAGACATGGGGGGAAGCCAATGATGTGGAACTGAAGCCTCTAGTGCAGTTAATGCTGTGCTGTGCTTATGTCTTGTACATGGTTTTGTAAGATGTTGATATTAGGGGAAGCTGAGTAGAGGGTGTACAAGAACTATATGCACTCTTACAACATTCCTCTAAATTAAAATAATTGCCAGTATAAAATGTTTAAATTGTAAGGCGGAGAGTGTTCCTCAGGTTTCTTTAGGATACAGTGACACACGTGTTTGAATAGCTTTTGAGAGGCAAGGAACACCCATAAGTCTTAAAATCTCAGCCTTTGTACCAGAGGGTGAGGTTGTCTAGAAAGGCCAGAAAAAGGTTTGGGGAACTGGCCACATTCAGAGAATTTAGAAGAGACAAGGACATTTGGGGGCAGAGTTCTGGGAAAACTGATATTTGAGTTGATTGAGAAGGTTGATGGAATTTGGATTTCTAAGGAGAAGGAATTTGGAAGCAGAAGCCTGGAGCCCAGCGAGGAAAAGGGGCCCAGGTGGGTGAAGGGGTCAAGCACAATGGAAGATTCATCACCCGGACCAGGCCCTGGGGCTTTCCTCCCTCTTGTTAGCAGCTGCGGGGGAGGGGCTCATCACAGCTATTTTTTTTTCTTTTTTTTTTTTAAGATTTATTTATTTATTTATACAAGCACTGCACACAGTCAGAAGTGTGGGAGGGTGAAAGAATTCACCAGAGCCAGAGCAGGGAACAGAACAGGCAGACCGACAAAACACACTGCTGAGGGGAGCAGCGGGTGTGGCAGGAGGGGTCTGTCACACCATGTGGGACCCTCGCCGACCGGCCGGGGATCAAACCGGCACTGCAGAGGCCATGGGCAGCTCTGCAGCCCAGCACTCAACCAATGTGCCACCAGGGGAGGCCCACCCCAGCTATTTTTGGAAAGGGGTACATTGCCTTTATTGGTAGGAGAGCGGCTGAGAGGAGTAGGAGGCAGGAAATACGGTGGGAAGATGATTCTGAACTTGTCTTAAGCACTGGAAACTGTCTTAAGCACTGGACATATTCGCCAAAGTATGTGTTTCTCTCAAAAGCTTGAACTATCTGATAGAGACTCCAAATCCTCACTATGGTGACCTGGAGGAGCAAATGGACATGGGCTTTGGCTCATTACTTGTGGTTTTCTGTGATGTCTTGATAAAAATTAGTAAAAGGTCTTAAGCACTGGACATATTCGCCAAAGTATGTGTTTCTCTCAAAAGCTTGAACTATCTGATAGAGACTCCAAATCCTCACTATGGTGACCTGGAGGAGCAAATGGACATGGGCTTTGGCTCATTACTTGTGGTTTTCTGTGATGTCTTGATAAAAATTAGTAAAAGGTGATCATCCTTTTCATGATAGGAAACAGGTATCATTTTCAAAACATAATTTTCATGTTCAAAAAAAGCACATTTCTATTTAAATACACACTTAAGACTTACTCTCTGCCAGGCACTGTCCTTGATGTTTGGCAAATGTCAGTTTACTTAATTCTTCTATTGTGCACTCCTACGTGAGGTCAACACTGTACTATCCTTTCCTATAGGAACAGAGAGTAACTCACGTCTGTTCCTACAGGAACAGAGGGTAACTCACCCAAGGGCACACAGCCAATAAACAGTAGAGTTAAGACTCAAACCCAGTCAGCCAGGCGTGGGCCCTTACTCTTGATCAACACACTGTTTTGTTTGGCTTTATTACTTAAAATTTATCATTAAAACAGAACAGATGATGCTAAAACAGCAGTGAGAATAGAGAAGAGGGATGAAAGAGAAATTTGCATGAAGAGAAAATAGAGAACAACCTCTTCTTGGATATGGTTGGGGACAGAGGGAAATCTCAAAAGTGATCCCAAGCATATGAGCCTTGCAACTAGAAGTTTTTCTGGAAAATTAAAGAGAGAAGAGATTGCTCGGGGGGATAGGAAAGGGGATAGGAAAGATGACCTTGAGCCTGCCCGTCTGGTGAATTGTTTAAACCCAGATGAACAACCAGCAGCCGGCCGGGTGGGAAAACTGCTCAGATATGAAGGCCATCTGCTTAGACGTGACAGTTGGTGCCACCAGAGTAAAAGTTACTGTCAGAAAAAAACAATTATAAATAGAAGGCATGGCCAAGTCATTAGTAAATGCCTACTTTTAAGAGGAAGAAGAAGAGCCTGTAATTCATCGAGACAGGAAGAAATTTCAGAAGCACAGGAAGGAGAGCGTAATGGTTTTAAAGTGGAAGAAATGCCAAGGTAAATGTATAGCAAACATTGTGTTCTGTACTTCATGACTTGAAGCTTGGTTACATGCGGGGAATGGGACACATGGTCAGAAGGTCAAGGAGATGGCAGGATACTGTAGTCTTTGAAGGTAGAAAAAGACCAAAATTAACATGACAGACCCATAAAAACTGTACTCTTCACTAAGGGCATGTGGGTATTTAACTAAAATTAAAAATCTACTTCTAAAAATTTAGTTCCCACAGCCACATGTACAGAGCTCATAACTGCATGTGGCTTTTCTTTGCATGACCATCCTGCAGAACATCCTGCTGCACAGCCTGCTACTAACCTGAGGGTCAGAAACTTCCTCTGTGAAGGGACAAAGAGTGAATACCTGTGAGTCTGGGGGCCATAAGCTTTATTGCAAAGACTCAGCTCTGCTATTGGAACTTGAAAAGAGCTGGGGCAAATATAGGAACACATAGGTGCAGTTATGTTCCAGTGAAGCTTTAATTTTAGACAGTGGTTTCTGAATTCCATGTAATTTTCTTGCCACAGAGTATTCCTCTTTTGATTTCACTTTAACCATTGGGAAATGTACAACCCCGTCTTCACTGCACACTATTCAAACACAGATATCAGGTCAGAATGGGCTAATGAGCACAGTTTACTGACCCTTGAGACTAGAATATCGTGGGTAAAGCAACAGAAGCAGTATGTGCCAAGTATTTGTGTATGCCAGACTGACTGGGAAGGAATAAAGTCCAAAATGAGTACAGGTCAGCGCTGAGCTTCATCTGCCCTTCATCTTCCCAATAGATCATTCAAATCAGATAAAAATAACACCTCAGAATTACATGACCCATGTTGGAATGTAAGAAGGATCTGAATATATAGTGAATATATGTGAATATATAGTGAGGAAAAGGAGGTGTTGATGTGTGGAATTGGTATTACCACCCTAGTCTCTCAACTTATAACTAGATAACTAGGTTTGTTGCCACATAAAAATCATTAGATGTTTGTTATTGAGAAAGTTCCCATACTCAGCCCAATTTGCTAAAATATTAATATTTGCAGTCCTTTAACATGAATCATCTCAAGACTGTACAAGGTCATCAAAGTAAATGCAGCTAATAATGACCTTCCTTGCATGTAAGACAATGGCAATAGAGCTTGCTCAGCTACCACACCTACCAATCCACAGCAGCTGCCTACAACCCTGAGATGAGGAGGATCTGATTGATTATTAATGTCTGCCCTCGTTGAGGGTGTGGGGACATAGGAGAGGAGTGCTTGGATCTGCCATCCCTGTCAAAGCATGTGCAAGAGTGGAGGCAGAGAGGAATGTCAGATATTGAGCCAGTTGAAGATCTGACTCTGCTATACATGAGGTTTTTTTTTTTTTAAAGATTTGTTTATTTATACAAGCTTGGTAGGTACAGGCTAGAGGTGTGGGAGAGTGAGAGAATTCACCAGAGATAGAGCAGGGATCAGAACAGGCAGACAGACCAAAGACACTGCTGAGGGGAGCAGTGGGCAAGACAGAAGAGGTCTGTCATGCCATGTGGGGATCTCCCTGGCCTGTCAGGAATTGAACCCGCGCTGCAGAGGCTGCGGACAGCTTCACAACACTGTGCTCAACCCACTGCGCCACAAGAGAGGCCCCTCCATGAGTTTTTAAAAAAACTTTTTATTGTAGAAAATTTCAAACATATGCAGAAGAGTGATAAAAATGAGCCCCTGTGTACCTATATCCCACCTTCAGCATTATCAGTCATAACCAACCTTAAGACTGCTTTCACATCCCATATTATTTAAAAGCAAATCACAGACATCATAGCATTCACAAGCTTTTCTTTGACCAGTTCTGACCCTATCTGGCATGCCTCTGTTATTATGCAAGCAATACCTTTATATTGTTCAGTGTTTTTCAGTGTCTAATAGTAAGGTAATATCAGACTGAGCTAATTTTGAAAGGGTCTAAAAATAGTTGATTATGAAATGTTTTTTATTGACTTAAGCTTGCATTATCATATTATATAATTTTCAAGTATTCATCATTGAGAATCAACATATGCATATACTACATTAAGGTCACTGCTAAAAGTCCAAACCTATCCTTCACCATTTGTTGTCCTCTTTTCTTAATTTTACCAGAAAAGAAGGGAGTTTGGGTAAAATAATAGTTGATTTAAAAAAACAAACTTTAGTAAGCTGTGCTGGCATCCAGTAAGCCTGTGGGTCTTGTAGGTATGAGTTGGAAGATGTAATATATGGTGGCTGCACTTTCACATGTGCTGTACCCTCGGGTGGGCCATGACCATGTGCCAGCTGTGCTCCAGCTAGCACATATGTTACCATATTCATCATAACCCCTTCATTTCTCCCAGAGTCCTGTACATCATTGTTACTGCAGGGCCCACTGAGGCACTTGTGCTCAGTGATGGGCCTAAGGGCAGTTGGTGAGAAGTCATTTTCTCTTCTGACAAAGTCTACATTCCAGTGCCTCCTCTCCCTTAATCAACACAATTCTGCTGTTCCCTTTAAAGGATTTTATTTTTTTAAGTTTCTTTGAAATCTCTCCTCAAGTTGTCTTTGAAATCTGAGTCTAGTAGCTACATGAAATTTGTATATGTCTGACAAAAACCATAAGAGAGACCTGGAGGGGAACTAGGGGATTTAGTGCTTATATTTATGACCATGGAAATAAGGAAGGCAAGAAATCTTATTATATGCTCTGACTACCTGGACCAGAGCATCCTGTCTCCACAGAATTTGGAGAAGAAGCACGTGATCTGCCCTCAGGACTGTCTTCAGGGTCTTCCACAACAGTTCAGTGTCTACCTCGAGAAATGGGTGGGAAGATGGAAATGAGTGTGAAAAAATGTGCCTGACTTCAGATTATTAAGAGGTGGTTGAACCTAGATGTTGGATAATCCAAATGCTGGCACATCTGCACGCTCACCAGCAGAGGGGATGAAGAAGAAATGGTTCAGAGCTGGGGGGAGCTAACTGCTAACTGGATGGCCACCCTGCCCACTACCTCCTCTCTGGACTTGTTTGCTCACCAGTAAATCAGGACAGGCTACCAGAAATTTCAGTGGGCAGCCTGTAAATGTTTAATTGAGCATGTGGATGGTGCTTTGTTTTCTGTTATTGTTGTTTTCATGGAATCCACTGTCAGTACAGGCATGGCTCAGAGATACTATGAGCTTGCATCCAGACCATTGCTGGAATATCACAGTAAAGTGAGCATGTGGTTTTTGTTGTTGTTGTTTGTTTCCTATAGTAATCTAAAAGTAACATTTTCATTCTAATATAGCCTACAGCATTGCTCCTAATGCAATAGCCTAATGTAAAAAAAACTACATACCTTAATTTTAAAATAATTGATTGCTTTTAAATATGCTAAGCATCCTTTGAGCCTTCAGAGAGAGTGGTGTTCCTTTTGCTTGTGGAGAGTCTCATAAAAAAAAATGCAGTATCTGTGAAATAAAATAAAGTGAAGCTCAATAAAAGAAGGCATGCCTGTATTTAAAACTTGGGAGATTTCACATCTTTCCTGCACCCCTTTCCAAATAGAGCTACTGCCTTCAGAAAAGATTGGTGTGTCTCATTCTCCCTAGACCCCACCACTCCTTATCATCTCCCTGACAAGACAGAGAGCCAGTTGCCATTTATCACCCTACTGCAGTGACTTCTGACATATCTTATTCCTGTCTAACCTGTCTACCCTATCCATGGAGACTTGCAATTACTATCTGGATGTTATGACCTCTGAGGTCTCAGAGATTCTGTGGTTGTCTGGTAAAATACCACATCCCAACTTGCTGTGGTTGCCATTTGTTGTCTAATTAAAATTTCCCAGCAATGGAAGCTTTGGAGTCCAAACTGCAAGACTAACCTTTTTACTCAGGCCACTGTGATTTTCAGAGGAAATGCTGACTCCTGGGCCTGAGGTGAGCATGTGGAACCACTCATTCTGTTTTATTATATCTCCCCTGCTTGGCCTAGTTTGGAGTCCAGCCCATCACCTTCTTGGGTACCAATATTCAATCTGAACTGTGCCCACTAGGATGTTCTGGCCTCTGCTTTGTCATCTGCTATTTGTATAGACTTTAAAAAAGTTTCGCAATTTTTTCCTAAATATTATGGGTTTTTCATGCCGGCCCTGTGAGAGAGAGGGGGCATCATTGTAATTCCCCTTTTACAAAGGTGAGGAAAAAATAGGATGTTATGAGCAAAGGTTTTTACATTCTAGCCTTTCTCCTTAAAATGAGATCCTGGTCCTTTGTTTTGAAAGCTGTTTCCTAAATATGAAAATAAAAACGTGTTTATTTAATTAAAACATCATTCTCCCAGGCCTAAAGACTTCCAGACTGTATTATTCTCCCTCCCCACTGAGACATAATTGAAGATTGATATGATACATTTTATTAATTAGGCCCGTCTGGTTTTCCCACAGAGCAAAAAGGAATGTGCCATCTTTTATGCCAGCTGATTTAAATAAAAATCCACTTGGATTTAGCCTTTTCCTGCTGGTGCTGTACCAAAATGACCAGGATGTGAAATGTGAAATATTTATTTTTAATGCATTCTCTGGGACAAGTGTGAATTGTTGCAGCAATTGTTGTAGCTTTTTCAAAGCACTGAGGAACTGAATATCAGGCAGAACTTGTGAATCTCCCCTAGTCTGTGTGTGTGCATCTGTGAAAGAGATTGTGTATTGTGTACATGTGAGGCTATGTGTTTTCATATGTGGAGGATCATGTGTGCACATGTGTGAGAAACTGTACATATGTGATAGGTCACATGTGTGTACTTGCATGTGAGAGAGTGTGTGTACAAAGGTGAGATCATGCATCTGCATATGTGAGATTGTGTTGTGTATGCATGTGCAAGGAGAGTATTTGTGCATGTGAGGGAAGGGGTGTGTGTGTGTGTGTTATACTCTGAAAGAAGACTCTATAGCAGGAGTTGGCAAACATGGTCTATAAGAAGCACGAGAGTACAGATGGGCACAGGTGTCATAGTACATATTACAGCCTCTGATGTCTGTTGCAATTCTTTAGCTCTGCTGTAGCTCAAAAGTCACTACAGACCCTGTGGAACAAATGGGCACAGCAATGTTATGGTAAAGCTTTATTTACACAATTAGGTGGCGGGCCGGTTAGGTGATCCTTTGCAGACGCCAACTCTCCACCCCAGTGTGTTCTGTAGTCCTTGCAACATGTGCAGGTGTAGATGAAACAGAGAGCATTTGCATTACACCTGAGTGCTTTGTGGCATGTGATACATACACATTTCAACCACAGGATAAATAGACAAGAGGTGGAATCCTTAGTTTCTGTAGAAGCTTACTATATCATTTGCTCCCATTCCACCACTGGAACAGAAGGTAAATTGCCAGGTGAGACCCCCAGAATAATTTTATCTGGGTTATATTGTACACAAGAGCACATCCATGTGACCATCACCGTCTTGTGTCCCACAGCTCCCCAGTGTGGTGTCCAGGCGCTTTCCAGTAACAGGATCAGGTGGATCTCTTAAGCTTCTCCTTCTTTGCTTTCCTTTTCTCTGGCCTCAGCCCCATGGAGCTGGATGTCAGAACTGTCCAGTGCCTAATTGTCACCCTGTCCCGAATTCTCCCCAAGTACTCTTTTCTGGTCCAGGACTGAAGAGACCACACTTGCTGTCATGTCTTGAGTTATGACCAATCCCCTTGTCAGCTGAGCTTTTCCAACCCCAAAGGCACCCAGAGACTCCTGTTTTCTCTGCTTTTCTTCATGGAGTCTCTCCGCTGAGACAGTGAGCAAAGTGTGTCTGGCTCTTGGCTGGGAGAAATGGCCAAAGTGAGAAAGAAAACCCCCAGGTACCACACTGGTAAATCGTGGCTAGTGCAGTCCTGTCCCATTCAGTCCTCGTAATAGCTAGAGTGAAGCGAGCTCCTGGATCTGCTTTATAGAACTTGGAACTGGGTTTTAGAGAAACTGAACCATTTGCCCAAAGGTAGCCCCAAGCATCCCATGAAGGGTATTGTGACTCCACCGCCAGAATCTTGAAACCCCAGTGGGCCCTCTTAAGCCGCTGCTTACACAGGAGGGTGTGCTGCAGGCAAGGAGTACAGCCTGTAGGGCCTGACAACTAACTTGTGAGTCAAGAGCGAAAGAAGCTAAGCAATGCAGAGGGGGCTCTCTGGGTGCGTAACATGTGGTCCAGATAAGGGTTGCAATGTCAGACAGCAGAGATCACTGTGGGCTAGGGGGAGGCTTTCAGAAGAGGTGGTGGGTGGTTAAGTCCAGTCGTCAGGGATTACTATGACTCAGTGAGTGAGTGACTCAGGGACATGCCATTGATGCGGACAACTCCGTACCTTCGGTCTTGGGGGAACCATCTGGTCCAGGCTGTCAGTTCCTGTCCAGTCCCTGACAGGAGCCCTGGGCATAGACAGCAATGCCCAGTTGCAGAGACATGAAACCCTTGAATTTTCTTCACTCCATCCCTTGGACTTTTACCTTCATGGGATAAAAATGGATGAGAGCTACAGGAAGATGGTCTTCCCTTTTGATTCAGGAGAAAGGGAAAGGTGAGGCTTGGGCACTTGTTTTTTTCAGAATCTTAATGCTTTTTTGAGGGCTGTGTCATGAAGACTTTCTCTGGGGAGAGGGGCTAGTCCACATTTGCTATGATAATTGACTAGCTCTGCTGCCCGCTGTGCTCCCTGCTTGTTTATAAATTAGTGAACATCTTTCAGCTTGGTGGGGGGCTATATTCAACCCGAGGCGCAGTACCATGGTGGTGTGTGCAGGATTTAGAGACACCGTTGCAGCTCACAGAGGATGCTCCGAGCTTTCTTTCAAGGCATGAAATCACTCACCAGGATGGGACTAAACAGCATGAGAGCTTAGTTTCAGGACTGACCATTTCCCTGCAGTTAGGAGGGGGATAACATGTTGAAAAAATGAGAACTTCTCTGGGTGACAACTGTTTCTTTTCATCTGTTCCCTCCCTGAGGGTTCCCACAGTAGTTGAAAGTAGCCACCAACTCAGTACCCCAACCCAGCTTTAAAGTAAAAGAAGGTGTCCCCAAGACCATTTGCTCCAACCTGCTACCTCATGCAGGAATCCCTTCCACAGATTCTGCACAGGAGGAAGTTTTCTTTTCTTTTTTTTTTTAAATAATAAATTTTATTTTTATATTCCCCATACCGCAAGATCTATAACCTAGTTCACAAAGGATAAGTAAGCACCAGGACTCGTTTTTGTTTTTTGTTTGTTTGTTTGTTTGTTTGTTTGTTTGTTGAGGTGGTTGTGAGCTGCGGGAGCAGAGCTATTAAGAAATATTCAAGAGTCCTGAGGAGGTCAGCCAGCACCACTGGCACTGACCCAGATTTCAGACAGTGACCTACCATGTAAGGCCCCGCCATGTGGGAGGGCTGAATGTAAGGTCATGGTGAACCAGGCTTCTCACTAACCAAGAGTGAGACTTAAGGTTTCTTGTAGGGTCCTACTTGCTGCTTGTCTACTTTCCTCTGGCTATACCAGCTCTACCACAAACCCCTGGAGTCTGGATGGAGACCTCTTCCAGCTCGGGAAGAATGTGAAGGCTTTTTTGTGAAGAAAATAACTTTAAGGAAATCCAGGTTTCTTTGTTTTGTTAAATTAAGCCAGAACCAACCTGAGAGCCATGGAAATGACTCGTTTTATTTCTCCTAAAGCCCATACTTTTGAACTCATTATCGCCTCCCTGGCATACCTGTAATCGCACCCCTGGTTCTCCTTATCAGGATATTTCCTACTGACTTTGAAATATCACGCATCCCTGGACTTACCAGCATCTCAGCTTCTTCATCTTTGCACGTAGCCCGCACTGTGGTCTTGTCATTTACCTACTTGCCCACCGGTCCCCAGGAACAATGCGAACCCTACCTGGGTACCCTCAAGTTCACGACACATAGTAACTTCCCAGTAATGTTTTTGTTGAGTAGCAGTGATAGAAAGCTAACTACCTTAATCAAGGTGTTTATTTTTTTTTCATGCAATACATTTATTGCATTATTATATTTATTTTTTTAAGATTTATTTATTTATACAAGCACTGGGTACAGTCAGAAGCGCAGGAGGGTGAGAGAATTCACCAGAGCCAGAGTGGGGAGCCCAGCAGGCAGAAGGACCGAAGTACACTGCTGAGGGGACCAGTGGGCGGCAGGAGAGGTCTGCGAGCCATGCGGGACCCTCGCCCAGTGGCCAGGGATCAAAGCAGCGCTGCAGAGGCTGCGGGCAGCTTTGCAATCCAGCGCTCAAACGCTGTGCCACTGGGGAGGCACCCTGCATTATTATATTTAAAAGACAATAAATTACAAAGGGAATGAGGGAAGAAATTATAATTTAAAAATATATTTGGAATTTCTAAATTGTACTGATAGTCCAGGGCTTTATATGTTCAACCCTGTGCAATAATTCCAGTGCACTCTTAGATCTGATGGCACTGAGTTAAAGGAAAAAACAACCAGTTTTGTATCTGCATGGTCAAACCTCCAGGGTGTGGGTGTAATGTCCCAACTGTCCTACAGGTGGCGCTTAATATTAAGTCTCACTACATACGTAGATATTTAAGAATCAAAGGAGGTAATAATTATAAAACACATAGCCTAGCTCCTAGCACCTTGTGCATGCTCGATAAACGTGGGCTCAGTTTAAGACTAAGTCTGACTTGATTGGAACCATATACACACGTATCTCTGAAAGTTACTGTGAAGTTCACATCTGACCTTTGGGTTTTTGTGTGTGGCTGCCTGGCAGGGCTGCCTCTGTGAAGTCCTGGGCATCCTTTTGGAGCCATAGTGCTTTGTTCTGATAACACGTTTGCGTGATCTGCACTTATCCTGTGATTGCTCTGCCACACTTGCTTGGTTATTCCCTGTGCCAGCCACAGAGGCAAGATGGGAGGGGCTCAGACATGCCCTTGGCCTTGAGAAGCCTGAAATATGTTCGTATGGTCAGTCACACATGAAGGACATAGATTGAATGAATAATGACCATCAATTATGGAAGAGGAAATTCTGAGGCTAAGAAGCCTCACATTCTCACATTCCCCTCTGAGAGTCACGAATGACTTCCCTGAGTTTGTGGCATTTAACATGAGCAGTAATTAGCTAAGTGAGCTATGGGGACAGCATTTTGAGAACTAGAGAAAGATTCATAAAGGAGAGAACATGAGGAAATGGAAGAAGTGCAGTCTGGTTGGCTTTTAGAGGGTGGCTTTAACCACTGCATCCCCCACCCTGTCACGTGTGCCAAACTAAATCCCACCCTTGGTTAATCGAATCCTCTGTCTACCTTGTGTCTTCACCAAGGCAGCAAGCAATGAGCAGAGAATATGCAGTGATATAAACAGGTCTCTCTTAGGCGAAGTGGGTTTTCAGTACAGCCCAGAAGTCCACCAACATGTCTTCATCTGTTCCCTGTCACACTCCCCTAGAGAGTGACCTCATACTTTTCCTTTTCCCTTGAAACCTCAACAACCCTGGCTGTCACTCCTTCTGATGGTTTTGTTTTTCATGAAAAAAAAATAGATGCAATCAAAAGAGAACTTCCATATGTTCTAAACATGTTATCTACCTGGGACCTAAAGGAAGACATTCACCCAACAGTGGAACACCATCCCCTCACCCATAACTTCTGCTTTTCCCACTGGATCTTTCCCATCAGGGGTGAAATATACTCTCATCTCCTATCCAAGAAAAGAAAAAGAAGGGAAGTCGCCTTCCCTTAACCTCCATATTATTCCTGGCTTCCAGCACATTTCTTTCCCTCCTTATAAGAAAACTGGAAAGGTTGTCTGTAGTCTCTGTCTTCATTTCCTTCCCTTCTGTTTTTTTTGTCTGGATCCACCATCCAGGGGACACTTGCACATGCTCAGTGGCCTCCAGCAGAAGAGGTTGACATTCGTGTGCTCCATTACACAAGCTTTTCTAGGCCCTATACTGAATTTATATTCTCTCACTTAAAGAGAGTCCTCAAATGATAGAAGCTTTGGACCCACAAAACTGGAACTGCTCCTGACTTCCTTATTGCTGTGCCCAGTGAGTGGTCAGTGGTTTTAGCCCTTTTCTTACTAAATCTATCAGGAGCATCTGATACTATAGACCAACCTCATTCTGAAAAGTTTCCTCACTTCAGATCCTCTTTCTCTAGATTTCCACACCTGTTCAACCAGCCTCTCCTGCTCAATGTCTTTGGCTGTTTCCCCCCATCTTCCTGCCATCTAATCATTGTCATGGACCAGGACTTAACTGTGGAGCTCATTTTCTCCCATCCCAGTTGATTTCATCCAGTTTTCATGCTTTTAAATCCTTCTCTATGTTGATGACTCTCAGTGATTTACCTCTCACCTAGGACAATTTCCCTGAACTCCGGTGTGTGTGTCTAAATACTTACTTTCCCTGTTGGATATCCAGCAGATATCTCAAATGCTAACCTTGAACTCCTGATTTTCTCCCACAAGTCTGGATTCCTATAGTGTTTTCATTTCAGTAAGTAGAAATTCCATCCATCCAGTTACTCAGGCAAAAACAAAGATCTCTTTCTTTCATGCTTTACATCCACTTTGCTGGAAAACCCAGTTACTCCCACCTTATAGATACCCTCCAGCATCTGAGCACCTCTCACCATTGTCACCCTGCATTCCCACCCCCACAGTCATTACCTCCTGCCTCGGTTATTGACGTGTTTGATAAATCATTTACTGCTTCCACAATTGACGCTTTATCTTCTCTCTCTTTCCATCCAAGTCAGATCATATCACTTCTTTGTTCAAAATCATCTCACTGCAGGAAGAGTAGGAGATGGTGACACCAAGAGAAGACTAAGTGGTCAAGAGCTCAGAGGTACTTTGGGCAGTTAGAGAATCACCTGCAGTGACGTGGAAAGCCTCTGGACACATTGAAAGGGGACTGACTTAGATTAGCCTTTTGAAATAATGTCTTGATGAAACACTCATACAGTCCTTGAAGAACAGAGTCCCAGGATTTCTAGTAACCTCCAGAATTTGAAAATTGGAGATGTGCTCTAACAGGTATTGTTCATGTTTACAAAGAAAGTGAAAAATAACAGCATCTGCATGCATTGACTATGTTTGTTCTTTAAATAAGGTATGAATTCACTCTCCCATTTCTTTGTACTTTCATGAAAAATAAGTAAATAAAAAATTCAGATAGGTACATAGAAAATCCAGAGAACCCATTCAGCTGTGTTTTAGGGAGATTATTTTAAGGTTGCTCCTATGCTTGGCATCTCAGAGACATAAATGATCCTGCTGCCTGTGTTTGCCTTATTTATGAGCGAGGCGTATGCAGGAAATATTCTCCTCACTTAGAAGGAAAAATTCCTGCTCTGTCTCTGGCTTTAGCATTTGCGTGGGGTGTTTCAGAGAATGTTGCGAGTACTAAGATGTTCACTTAGGCCTCCAGCTCTCACCTCGGTGTCTCAGGCTGGGTGACTACAGGTCACCTTTTTGATACCAGTTCATCCTCTGCTTGGGGTCTGTTTTCCACACCTCACGGCACAGAACTGAATTTCCAGTCCCCTTACCAACTCAGTTCTCAGCTCCACATTATTTTCTCCATGCACTCTTTTATCCTGTTATCATCAGTTCTACCTGGACATCAAACTAATGGCCCAGCAAAAATGTGGGTATTTTCCTCCCTAAGTCATCCCCCAGCAGTCTCAGAGAGAAATGTATTGAAACTCAACCTAGTGAAACCAAAACCAGAAGAATCTAACTGTCTTTGTTTTTTGTTTTTTTTTAAAGGTGAGGAGATATTTATTTATTTATTTATTTAAGATCTATTTATTTATTTATACAAGCACTGGGTACAGTCAGAAGCGCGGGAGGGTGAGAGAATTCACCAGAGCCAGAGCGGGGAGCAGAGCAGGCAGAAGGACCGAAGTATACTGCTGAGGGGAGCAGCGGGCGGCAGGAGAGGTCTGCGCGCCATGCGGGACCCTCCTGCGGTGGCCGGGGAGCAGCCGGGGATCGAACCAGTGCTGCAGAGGCTGCGGGCAGCTTCACAACCCAGTGCTCAACCGCTGTGCCACCGGGGAGGCCCTCTAACTTTCTTTGGAAAGTGATTTTCAGTAACAATTTTTTAAAAAGCAGTATTCTTTGAACTTTTTTATTATTATTATTCTTAAGGAGCTCCAGAGTCAAATTGGCTTTATACAGTTTCTCATTCTGATGTGTTAGGAGCACAGTTTGAAGGGAAATTAAATACTCAGACTTAATGAACTCAGACTTTAATATTTTAGTTTAGGTTTCCTGTTACTTCTGGGGGTGAGGGACAATTCTTAGGGGTCTCATAAGGTGGTGTATGACTTGTGAGCCAGGCACTAGCTGCCTGTTATCCCAAACTTTCCTCCCAAGGGTGTTTATATAATGAACAGTGTTAGGAAGTACACAGTGTCTCTCTCCAGAGCAGAGAACAGCCATGCTTACTCCCCAATAAAATAGCAATAACATTTCCCACCAAAACTAAGGAGAGGCAAGTTCCTGCCCATCATGAAAGATTTGAGTTCTCTTTCTGCAGAATGCCTCTCCTACAACACATGTCATCCACTGACAGACACAGGGATACATGTATAAGCCTCCATCTGGGCCCATGTATGCTGCCCCCAGCCGAACCCATGTGGCTTCAGCGACAGAGAAATTGACATGGCATGATGATGCTTTTGCCTCTTACTGTACTATGAGCAATAAGCCACCTTATATCATCTGCCAGCATCTTGAAACTGGCAAGCTGTCCTGCTAGCTTGCTGGTAGAGTGAAATCTCAGCCCCATCACAGTTACTGAAAACTATGAAAAAGACACTCTTAAATAATTTTTTAAAAAGGAAAAATAAAGTGTTCTCTAAAATCCACAGTGAATAATTCTGGAATGAAAGATATGCCTCGGAGTTTGCCCTTACTTTAATCTTATTTGATATTACTCACATTATTCCTTCTGCCTGGAATTTCTGTCCTTTCACATATTTATCTGAGTCATTCAACAGCTGGCATTTAGTAAGTTTTCTGAACAGTACTACTTTTTAATATGTGTTTAAGAAATCAATGGTTCATGTCACAAAAAGTGATTGAAATAAAAAGGACTTGACTTTAATCATATTTTGTAGTACACTCGGCAACAATTTTAATAAGGAGTATTCATCCATTCCCATGTTCAACCATCTATTATGTACCAATTTGTGCCAGATACCTTGTTGATCTTGAGGAGACAGTAGGGAACTCTCAGTATAATGAAGTGCAGGATTAAATGGATGTAAAATAAGGAGATAAAGATGAGGTAAAATTCATGCCAGTATGGATTTGCTGTCATTTTACAGTAAATTTTGAAGTCAGGTAATATGATATTGCCATTTCTCTCCTTTTTATCTTAATATTGCTTTAGCAATTCAATGAAGGCCTTATGTGGTTCCATATAAATTTCAATATATTTTTGCTTATTTTCTTTGAAAATTATTGCTGATCTTTTTATGGAGATTGCACTAAATTTGTATTTTTAGGCAGGACAGTCATTTTGATTAGATGAATTCTCCCATCAGTGAGCTTGGGATGTTCTTCTATCTCCTCATGTCACTACCTAGGCCCTTTAATAACATCTTTTAGTTCTTGTTGTATAGTATAGATTGTATTATTCCCCCACCATTAATGTCTTATAGAGAGCAAGGTTCCCACAACCCTGGCTTTCTGTTGCTTTTGAAATTCCTGTGGAATGATAGGGTATGTTTATGGTGACCCACCATGCCTTCCAGGGTGATTGTCATGCACTACTAAGAGAAGGATGCTGGGCCACCATATGATCAAGTGTCTTTGTAAGAATGTTGGTGGCAAGTGAAAGAACACCTAATTTAAGTGGATTTTTCAACAGTAGAGGGAGGGTAGTGGTTGGCTCATATCTCTGAAGAAATCCGGGGGTATTATGCCTCAGACATTTCTGAGTCCAGACACCCAACTAATGCAACCAAGACTCTACTCTCTATACCTCTGAGATCTCTTTTCCTTTGTGTGGGTACCATTTTTAGGAAGACTTTCCCATAGTTCTGTTGGGGTGCCTCCCAGATTTCCATCCCATCTTTTCATTTACCCCAAAAGAAAGAAAATAACATCTCTTTTCAGTAATTCCAGTGAAACTCCAGGCATTAAAAAGTCAGGAACCTGACTTGAATCCAAGCTTGTTCTTAAATCAGGAATGGGCACCCAAGGGAGTGTTAGTGCTCAGATTGGCCAAGGTTGGGTCTTGTATCTCTTTTTTTTTTTAAAAGATTTATTTATTTTATTTATACAAGCACTGGGTACAGTCAGAAGCGCGGGAGGGTGAGAGAATTCACCAGAGCCAGAGCGGGGAGCAGAGCAGGCAGAAGGACCAAAGTACACTGCTGAGGGGAGCAGCGGGTGGCAGGAGAGGTCTGCGCGCCATGTGGGACCTTCCTCCCATGGCTGGGGAGCAGCCGGGGATCGAACCGGCACTGCAGAGGTTGCGGGCAGCTTCACAACCCAGCACTCAACCGCTGCGCCACCGTGGAGGCCCATGGGTCTTGTATCTCTTCCTGCAGTTGGCAGTAGAGCCACACAAATAGCTTATATGGGGGAGGGGAGGCAGGATCCCCAAAGAAGTTCTAGTTACTCTAACTAGATAAATGAGGGGCACAAAAAAGCAATCCATTGTCTACTAAGAGGGTTTTTTTTTAATTTATTTAAAATGTAATAATATAGAAGCTCTGTATAAACCTTTGTTGAAATTACTAAGTACTTACAGTAATAGAAATGTAGGTTACTGAAGTCTGTTAGTAAAGCAGGTATCAGTAAAATAATGATTGACAAGATACAGCACAGTATCTCCCTGTTCATCTCGCATAAAATGTTCAAAATTATGTAACATTGTTGTAATGTAGCAAAATGTGATTAATTGCATTTTCCCACTTTTTTTTTAATGCAACAGACAATATTGTAGGAGACTATGTAATCACTCTGAAGTGACCACTGTCCACCTGATGGTCTTTTATGGGGTCTTAAAATAACTTGAAACCTCAAAAACATACCAGCTATTTTCTCCTTGTTAACATCAATCCAAGGGACCAAATATGTAAAAGTTTAGGATAGATTGGAAGGAGAGAAATTATACTTTAGCTCTTCTTTGAAGTCTTTAATTTATGATAATCCATGCATAATAAAGATTCAGCAAACTTTGATTAAAAATTTCTAGATAGCAACATTGGTATAGCCATCCTCAGTATGGCTTAATTAAAGTGGATGCTTCTTTTCTCACAAGTCAAAATTCACTTTATAAATTGAGCAATCTTAGTGTAATAATTGCATAGGCAGATCGCTAAAGAAATCCACTGTGATGATTAAGAATATGTATCATATTTTTTTAAAGATTTATTTATTTATGCATACAAGAACTGGGGGTACAAGCCAGAGGTGGGGGGGGGTGAGAGGATTCACCAGAGAGAGTGGGGAGAAGAACGGGTGAATTGACTGATACACTGCTGAGGGGAGCAGCAGGTGAGATAGGAGAGGTCTGCTGTGCCATGTGGGTAGCTCCCTGGCCATCCGGGAATTGAACTCGTGCTGCATTAAGGAGGCCCTGTATCATATATTGTTTTACTGTGAATGACATTTGCTACCCTCCCCTGGACATTTGCTACATTGCCCTGCCCAATCCAGGGATCACATGATTTACTCTGATGTGTAAAGTAGGGGTAGCAGTGACGTATGTACAACCACGGAGCAGAAACGTTACTAGTTATTGCTTGTTCTGCTATTTTCTCTCTTCCCTCTGTCATGATATTAGCAAATTGTTTTTCTGAGGCAATTGAATTCTGAGTCCTTGTTATATGAGCAAACAGTCTGTACTGACTGATACCATACAAAGATTTAAAAGCATTTTGTTTCAACTCACCTTTGATCTAGATTACCCCTTTGATCTAGAAATAGAAAGCCTTGTTAGTGCCTCCTAGCTGGAGGTCAGAGCCAGCCTGGACTAACTAGAAAGAACTCAATATTTTGAGACTAGGTGATGAGCTGTGTGTGGCCTGCCTGCATGGATTCTGCTGCCACTTTGCATCTCTCTAAGATGAGGAGACTCTATGTCATGCCTTGGTAGTCACAGGTATTGAATAGTCCCTTAGAATTGGCTTTAAAAAACTCTAACATTTGATTTTGTGTCTCGGGCTGTCTTTTAGCAGTGAGGTGCCCTAGGACTTGCCCTTCAGCACTATTTCATAGTGTCATGTTTTTATTCATTACAAGTTCAGAAATGTTTACTAAAACATGCCCATCAACTGGAGCAATTATATTGTTTTGTCAGAAATTCTATGGGGGGCCTCCCCTGGTGGTGCAGGCGGTTGAGCGCCGTGCTGTGAAGCTGTCTGCAGCCTCTGCAGCGCTGGTTTGATCCCGGCCAGCCGGTGAGGGTCCCAAATGGCGTGGCAGACCTCATTGTCATGCCCGCTGCTCCCCTCAGCAGTGTATTTCAGTCAGTCTGCCTGTTCTGTTCCCCGCTCTGTCTCTGGTGAATCCTCTCACCTTCCCGCGCATCTGGCCTGTACCCCGGATCTTGTATAAATAAATAAATCTTAAAAAAAAATTCTATGGGAATAGTTATTTGAAGGACATATTTAGATCCTGATTTTTCCCTCCCACCTTGGTGAAGGAGACAATAACAATGGCATCCTGCCCACCTTCTGACATGTAATCTCAAATGGTATGTATCATTCCCAACCTGAAATAAAAACAAATGGATTTTTTTTTTTTCATTTATAGAGCACACCTATTCTTTGGGAAGGCATGGATAGGTTCTCATTTAATTCAGGACATCACTGCCCTACCTTCTTCGCCTCGGGCTGTATGTCTGTATTATCATAAGAGTACTTCACCTGACGGAGGCTTCTGGGGAGCAACTACTGAATGCTTGTCACTCTCCACATGCATTGACATCTGCCATGATGCCTTTATGTCTCCTGATCCTTGGTCACAGGTAGTGCCAGCATTGCACCACATCCCCCTAACTTAAAGAAAAGGCCCTGTATCCCTCCCGTTCTTATACCATATGCCTGCTGCCCTTTGGTGGCAGAAGCATCTTGCTCCTCCCTGTGCTATGCCAGCAGGCATCATGAAATGTCTGTCTCATAGATCTCCATTTTTTCTTGGATTCTTGAGACTTTGCTAGACTTTCCCAAGAGGTACATGTTTTGTGTGTTCTCAGGTTGCCCTTACATCCTGCAGGTTTCAGTGGTCTGCCCCTCACACAGAATTTTCAGAGCTACAAAATACAGGAAGGCCCATTCTTAGAAATTCCTCATTGTCTAAGCTTTCTTCTCTTGTGACTTACCTTTCTTCCCTTATTCAGAGATTGCTGGTTCAATCTGGCAATGAGTTACTTTGATGGTTCAGGTGATCATTGGTTTATATTCTGATGGAGCCCTTTTACTGAAGGACTGAAGGACTGACTTGCTGCCTGCCCTTCCTTTCTCAATGGGCTCTGGTAGAGTGTGATGCCTGTTACCTGAACAGAAAAAAGGGCTCTAGAATAACAGGGAGTAGCACATGTTCCCAAAAAGGCACAGATGTTATTCTACCCCAGATATGTACATAAAAATATGCATGTAGTCATAAATTAAACAATACACAAATTTTGGGCTCTGGTACAGCCTCTTTGATCAGAGACCAGACATTTTGTATGAAAATTAGTATCTGTTTTCATTGGCCTTTGCATCTATTCCTGTCTGAAAACTAGAATGGTAAAGAAAATCTTATAGGGCCTCCCTGGTGGCGCAGTGGTTGAGTGCTGGGTTGCGAAGCTGCCCACAGCCTCTGCAGCACTGGTTCGATTCCCAGCTGCTCCCTGGCCACCAGAGGAGGGTCCCACATGGCGCGCAGACTTCTCCTGCCCCCGCTGCTCCCCTCAGCAGTGTACTTCGGTCCCTCTGCCTGCTCTGCTCCCCGCTCTGACTCTGGTGAATTCTCTCACCCTCCCGCACTTCTGACTGTACCCAGTACAGTACAGCTTGTATTGTAAACAAATAAATAAATCTTAAAAAAAAATAAAAAAAAGAAAATCTTATAAATCTCTGACAGCCATCAGGTCATGGAACACATTATCTTGTTTCATGCCTATTCTATTCAATGAAATTGTTTCTTTGGACTCCCATCCTCATGTGTTGTGATTATCACTCTCAGTAAAGAGTGCTTGAATGTACTCAACTTTCAGATATTTTAGCACACTACCACATCTTACAAGGCCCCATCTTTTCTCTTTTAGCAGAAAGCTTCACGATTATTCTAGATAATAAGCTCTTGAGTTTTAACAGAAAAGAACAAACCAAAAGTAACATAATCAAATTGCTAGCAAGCAGAATAAGGGGCACCTGGGAGACCCCCAAACCTTCCTGCTCTAAATGGGTTCTGCCATCCAGCCCATATAGACAACACACACTCTTAGTGTGTAAGACCTTCAGTAGAACGACATTTAATGCAATTAATGTGCAGTAGAGAGGAAAGAAAGAAAATAACTAAGATGTTTCCCCATGAAACACCCAAAGTTACTCATTCCCTGCTGGGTAAATGGCTAAATAGTGTTGGCCCAAAGTGGGGTTACTGAGGCCCGAGAGCTTGCCACAGTCTAAGGCACCTTCTGGTGGGAAGCCATAGGAAAAAAGAGTATGTTTTCTCTTTATGCAGCAAATGGCAGAATCCACTTAGAGCAGGCAGGTTTGGGGGTCCAGGGATATCCCTCAATCTGCCTACTAATAAAATCATGGTTCCAAAAGAATCCAACCAAACAAGTAGGAAATATGTGCACCTCACATGTGACTATTACTTTATATTTATCTCCTATAATAAACAATGAATGATTCCTGTCCTTTTAGAATTTTTCTTACCATTAGAAGAATTCTGAGCTAGGTTACTGGAGAAACCATTACTACTGATATTGACTGAATCAATAATGGTAAACAGTTATGACAGGGAAACTAAAAAATAACCTTTATTTTTTTATAATAAATTTTATTTTTATATTCCCCATACAATTGCAACCCCCCCCATTCTGACCCCAATCCCTCCCCTCCCACCCCCCAAAAAGTGTCTCTGGTTCATAGTTTTTTGTTGATTTTGATTTTCACTTTCTTATAGTTATTCATTTTCCTAGTCCCTTATTTAAGTTTTCTAGATTCCTGCTATGAGTGAGACCATCCGGTATTTTTCTTTTTCTTTTTGGCTTATTTCACTGAGCATGATCCCTTCCAGTGCCATCCATGTTGCTGCAAATTGCATGTGTTTATCTTAAAAAAATAACCTTTAAATGGCATTTTCTTTTTTTCCAAATGAGAATCATGGAGTACTTGAAAAAGCATTTACCTTTGGATCAGAAAGGGGTTCTAAGCTGGACTGTGTTGTCATAGGCACGTGGCTTCTTGTCCCTGAGCCACATTTCTTCAGCAGTAGAAGGAGGTCATGGAGAAGCTTGTGGCCTAGGTCAATGTTCCCCACTGTGCAGACAGGGCTCCCCTGGAGTCAGTGAGATCATCTCAGGTGGGGTCAAATCCAGGGCGACATCCTGGATAAGCTGACACTGAAGGCTTGTTGGTGGCAGCTTTGCTGTTACTTAGTGTCATGCTGGTATTACTGTCACAGGGGCCCAACCTCAAGGAGTGGGTCCTTCACCCTCTAAGAAGGAATTCACATAGAACACTGGGTGTAGTTGAACTAGACAAGGCTTTATTAGAGACTCATGCACAAAGGAACCAGTGCTGGAAAGATTTTAGCCTGGTTCCTTGAAGGGAGTTAGGAGATCTATCGAGGGCAAGTCCCTGAGGCAGGAAGGAGGAGAGCAGCCTCATTGCCTGTTCCAGGTTGGGCTACACCTGGGCACATGCAGGTGCGTTACATTCCATCTGTGTGAGGGGTATCAGCTTCTCCCTCCAGGAAATGGTGAGACAATCATTAGAAAGGATCTAATGCTTTTTATCCTGTGTGGTGCCTCCTGGTCAGTGTGGTGGCCAAATAGTTTCAGATAGGACTAGCTAGCCCATGAGTAAGTCCATCCTGTCAAACAGGACTTGGGGCAGTCCATCCTACCGGCTCACAATTTCCTTTTCTTAGGCTGTCTCATTACTTCTGTTAACGTGAGACCACAAGGCACCCAGGGCACCCCCAAACTTGCATACTCCAAAACATGGTCCTGCCAACTGCCACATCAAAACAAAGGAAGTGGTCTCTTAGTGTGAAAGATCTTCAGTAGAAGTGGTATACATTGAGAAAACAGAGGATATTACTAGTAGTTTCCTAACAAAACACCCCAAATTACCATCCCCTCATAGACATCTCCCCGCCAAACTGGCTCACCCTAAAGCAGCATCGCTGAGGCCCAAAGCTTCCCACAAGTCCAAGGCATCTTCTGATGAGGAACCAGAGTGACGGGGTTCCAAACCAGGACCCAGAAAGCTGGGGCAAAGCTCCTCCTTTCCCAGCTGCCATTGTCAGCCTCCCATGAGTCTCTCAGGTGCCTCTTCCAAGTGTCTCTACAGAGCTCTCTTCCACATGTTGCCTGTGTCTCCTTCCCAGTAGTACCTGGGCTGCAGAAGCAAGGGCTCTCTTCCTCTTTTTAGAGCCCACCTCCTTTCCGCCTTACATAGCTTCACCTGCTATTCAGCTCTGCCCCTCACTCCCAGCAACACCCTGGGACCTGACCCACACACCTGACCCAAGGTGTGTCAGTGGGATCGGGACCCATGATACCTGCCCTAATGCTTGTACTTTTTATTTATGTTTTTAAAGATTTATTTATTTTTATAGAAGAGCTGGGGTACAGGCCAGAGGTGCGGGAGGGTGAGAGGGTTCACCAGAGACAGAGAAGGGAGCAGAGCAGGCAGACAACAGAAATACACTGCTGAGGGGAGCAGCGGGTGAGACAGGAGAGATCAGCTGAGCCATGTGGGATTCTCACAGAGGCTGCGGACAGCTTCACAGCATGGTGCTCAACCCACTGCACCACTGGGGAGGTCCACTTGTACTTTTTAAATAATGAAAGGCTAGAACTTAAATTCAGAGTTTTGGGGATATGTAATAATTTCTAGATAAAATATGTCTCCATTGTATTTATTCCTTGGTTATTTTCATTGGGACAGGGACTCTGATTTCCCATGTATGGTAGTAGGACAGAGCTATCTTTTAAAATTTAAGAAAAGTGTTTATTAAAAATAATTGGTAAATGATAGTGTAGGCAGAATGAAAAGACTTAATTGTTGGCGCTGCAAGATAGGTGATCAATGTTAAAGGTCTTTCAAAGTGACTTCAGAGCATTGTTTCTTCCTTAAACCTGGTTTGGGTCAGGGTGAAAGATGGCATGATGTGAGCTGATTTTCACCTTCCCATACCTGAAACAGTGATAAAGTATGTAAAAAGGTAAAAATCGGCTTCAGAAGATAAACAGGACATCATCTATCATGGAAAGTCAGCTTTACTTGAAAAAACTGCCACAGTTGGATACACACTTTAAAAAAAAAAGTACTTATTTATTCATACAAGAACTGGGGTACAGGCCAGAGGTGTGGAGGATGAGAGGATTCACCAGAGACAAAGTGGGGAACAGAACAGGCAGATAGACTGAAATACACTGCTGAGGGGAGCAGCAGGGAATACAGGAGACATCTGCTGAGCCTTGAAGGTAGCCCCCTAGCCGGGGATCAAACTCATGCTGCAGAGACTGCGGATAGCTTCACAGTGCTATGCTGAACCCCTTGTGCCACCAGGGAGGCCCAATACACATATACTTAATGAACATATGAATAGATGCATCCAAGAGTGGGTACCAGCTCTGCATGAATTTACACTGGCCTTAAAATATTGTTGCTAGTTTATGAACAGGCAGAAGTGAGCAAATGGGAAAGTTGTCAGCCGAGGCTAGTAGGTAGAGAACTTAGGATATCCCTCAATTCCGTGAATGGGCCACCAAGACTTGGCAAATGGCTTCGTGTCTGCACTGTGGGCACAGAAATGAACCATCCACCCAGTTGCTCTGGAATTTAACCAACAGGAGCAGATTTCAAGTAGGTTCAGTTGTTCCTACTGCCCCCCATTCACCTGGTAATGAACATGCTCTCCATGCAGCAATAGTATAGGGAAGAATCTGCACATGCGTTTGAAGAACATAGCAGTTGGAGAAACTCTGAAGCCAGTCATTTCTACCTTGGGAGAAAATCTGAAAAGGGGCAGGGGGACACGTTTGCACTGAGGATTGAGAAGATTGAGATCTTTGAGAAAGAATTCAGTCCTATGAAAATGATCCAGTGTATTGGAGAGAGAATGCTTGGGAAACTAGCCACCAATTGGAAAAACAATGAATGCTATTCTTGCTCACCTGTTGTTTCTCTCTCTCTCTTTTTTATTTATTTACACAAGAACGGGGGGTACAGGCCAGATTCATGGAAGGGTGAGAGGACTCACCAGAGACAGAGTGGGGAACAGAACAGGCAGACTGACTGAAATACACTGCGGAGGAGAGCAGCGGACGAGACAGGAGAGGTGTGCCATGCCATGTGGGACCCTCGCCAGCCGGCCGGGATCGAACTGGTGCTGCAGAGGCTGTGGGCAGCCTCACAGCACTGCGCTCAACTGTCTGTGCCACCAGGGGAGGCCCTTGTTTCTCTTCTTTTTCCCCATCAGCAACACTGGGTTTGCCTAGCAGGAAACAAAGGTTTGCCAAAAACAAACATTCATTCTTTTGGTGATCTGTGTTATGGAGCAATTGAAATTTATTGCTGCTTGTAGCACTCACAGTAGTTGGGAATGGAATCAACTGAAAAGCAGAATTCTTCTCTAAATTCCAACTCCACAGCCTCTGGCCATCAGGGACTTTTGGTAAAAGAATTCAAGAAGCACAGAAAAAGCCTTCAGGCTTTGCCATCTTAAAGCCCTGGGGTAGCCTGGAAGCTGTGGGGAAGTTTCTTTGCTTCATAAAGCCCATTTCCTTATCAGTCCTGTCTTCCTAGGATGACAGGTGTAATCTAGACCTGGTGAATAGGAAGCACCTAGAGTATGGGGTTACTTTTCTCCCCTGCCCTCCATTTCTCATCAGTTTCAAGAGTAGCAGTAGGCAAAGGCAGGTTAATTTTTTTTCAAAAGATACACGTTTCTCTATAAACAAGACTTGATGGAAAATCTGTGCTCCGTGAATGCTCAGTAAATGCTTGCCTGCTGTTGCTGTGTGCAACAACCTTAGAAAACCAAGTCAAAGATGCCTCTGAGGAAACAAAATATTGGTGCCTTCGGGGCAATAGCACGTGTACAGAGTCCCTTCACTTTCCAAACCCAGCTTGGCAGTGTTTGCCCTACAGAAGTGGAGTTCTAGAATGCTTCACTTTAGTAAACATCGCCAAGGTGATATGGTTGGCTTCCCACCAAGTTCACATTAAGTTCCTACAACTGTATCTTTCCATATCTCCCTCACAGTGCAGGCAGATAAGAGGGAAAATAAACTTGGGGAAAACAACTTTTTGATACAAACAACCCCAGCAGCCCTCAGCGTGGACATGAGCACTTTTTAATCCCTGGTATCTTGCCAGAGCATGACCTTTGGTGTTAGAAGTGGTAATTGCTCTGCTTTCCTTCTTGCTGTGACTTCAGGGAGAGGTTGTCCCCAGGCCCTGACCTGGCTTTGCATGAGAGAGATCACCCAGAGCTACTATTTTAGCTTTAATCCGGTACATGGATTTTTTTTTATCAGGTTTTATATTTTAATGACTTCCTGAAACTCCCAGAAGCAAAATACATCATAAATATGTATCACAGCAGAGGGGTGAGAGTCTAATAGTCTAGCCAGTGACTGCAGGAGGGTAACGCTCAGGCTTGGCTGAGCTTTAAGATGAGCTGTTGGGATGGAGTGTTAGGGGAGCTAGATAAGAGACTCATGATTTTATCAACTCATATATGATCAGTTAAAGTTTATGTTCCCAGCCAGGGTAATAGCCCCACTTACCTATTCCATTCAACTTTCCTATTAGGTAGAAAGCATGGGCAGCAAGTATTAGAAACTACACAGATGCAGGTTTAGAAAAAGAATATTTGACATTTTCTGGTTTTCTCGCAGAACCCAAGGATCAACACCCAGTTTCCCAAATAATGGGAAATAATCTTGTTTACTTGTTTATTCTTTAACCCCCTCTTCCAGACTAGAATGTCAGCATCACATGTATACCCCATCATCTAGACAAAGCCCCCACACAGCGGTTACCCAAGCAATGTTGTGAATGAAGCTAGAAAGGGGCTCAGCTGTAGGAACTCACTGCTGTCATGTAGGGTCACCAGACAGTTAGAAGGAACCCTCAGGAGCTAGGAGAGACCCCTCAAAGTGTCCATCCCTGCTTGGATACCTCGGCCAATGTCTCATTTTCTCAACCAGGCATAGGATAAGATACCACACTGGCCCTGCCTTTCAGTGTTTGAGCCTGATATCTTCACCAACACAACACCAGCTCAAGTGGTCAAATAAATAACTGCACCAGGCACAGCTGGGGCTCAGGAGGCCGTCCTGAGTCATGGCCAGTGTCTCTCTATTCATCTCTATTGAATAGAGTGTCTCTATTCATCAGCATAGGTGAGAGATCAGGGTTCAAATCTGCAGGAGGGTAATGCTCAGGCATGGCTGAGCCTTAAGAAGCAGTGAGGAAGCATTGGATCTCGTTCTTGTGAATACTCACTAAACTTATTTGTAACCCAAAAGCAATACTTGTTAATTTCATCGTCATTTCACAGATAGGCATAAACTTGAGTTACTCAGGATATGTGTCTCTCACTGAGGCTAAACAAGGTGCTTCAGCCCTCCTCCTCTTTTTTGTGTACTATTTACTGCCACTTTAAAAAAAAATCTTGCAGTTTATAATCCCCACCCCTCAAGCCTGGTGCTGAAGTGTGGCCTAATATCCCTAAGCTGAAGTTATGTGATGTGATTTAAGGAGAGTATCAGCTTCACTCTACATGAGTAATGATGCTCCTTGGGCTCACTGTTGATGAACCAATAGCATAGACTCAGTAAGGCATGTACTTTATATGCAGCTGACCAGTTAACAACAATTTTCTGACTTCAGGCTTGCAGGATCCCCAATCAGTATTTTTCTAGGTGCCAAGGGCCAGCCCTTATGATTTTGGTGTTCCCAGGGACTTTGTAATCAATCCAGTGAGGCTGACTTCAACTTACTTTCTGTTTTAGACACCTATTTTTATTGACTAACAAGGAGACCTTCCAGATGTTTGCTGGAAGCATATCCTTATTTTTTCTAAAACAAGCCATTCTGAACACAACTCTGATAATGAATGAGCATCCTTTTTGGAAATCCTATCTGCTGGGCCCTGGCCTCAGTTCATCTCAGACCATTAGTGGTAGGATTTTAAAAAGCAAGTACACATCAGTGAATAGTTGGGACATCCATGCTCTCCTTCTGCTGAATGGAGAAGAGACTCTATTTCTCTCAGTGGCTCATTATCAGGCACAAGAACAGGCTCACAGGACTGCAAACGTGAGCATTTGTGCCATCGCTCACCCAGTGATGATGCTGCATGAAGCTATATTCCATTTTTCAATCATCTTACTGTCACTTGTCTTGGACCTAAAATTAATTAAGAAGCAAGGATGGGAAGGGAATGTTTGGAATAAATTAGATGAATAATTAAGATTCAGTTCAACGGAATCATTAGATGGACAGACTCAGAGTAAATGGAAAGGACAGGAGATGATAGCCTTCAGGGCTGGTAGAAGTCCATCCGTGAAGGGCTATTTGGGTGGTGAAGTCCAACTTTAAATTGAATGAGGAACTGTATAGGTGACAACAAAACAGAGAGGTAGATACCTGTCCACAGAGGACTCACCAATCATCTCCTTCACAGGCCAGACTTGACTTGCTCTGCACAGCCTGAGCCACTCACCCATGTTCTCACCTCCTCTCACAACCAACATTAATCCTCTCACTCAGCAGACATTTACCCGCAGCACCTGTGCACGCCAGGCCGACCAGACCAGGGGGCGCTGCAAGTTTGAATCTGAGCATGTAGGTCTGGATGACTAACCATGTGGTCTTGGGCCTGTAGTTAACCTGCTGGAGCCTCCCTTCCATGTCTGTAATGCCTGACATCACAGCCCCACTCATCAGGCTGTTTGTGAGGATTTCACAACAGTAATTAACCTGCCCATCGGGGCTAAGCACAGGGTTTGGCATAGAGTGGTCCTTGTCTGAGGAACAGAGGGGCTGATGTGTCAGGACATCCTTGCAAGGAAAGTGTACTCCAAGGTGAGCAGGCAAGCCAGGTTTTGCAGGGCCACCGAGGTAGCTAGGTCGGGATTGTGGCAGAATGAGTGCAATGAGGAAATCTTCGCATGGATGTAAGTAGGGCACACGGTTTGTTTTAAATATAATTTCTGCCTTAGCCTGACTCTCTTTACCTGGAAATGTTTGCAGCATGACTTAACTCTTTATTTCCCTTAGCTTGATGGTCTCCTGAGCCCCCCATGGTGCTCCCCTCTACCCTGGGGTGGGGATTCTTCCAGACCCACTCACCTTGTCCACTGATGACAAGAACATGGGGACTAGAACTACTCCCAGCTGTTTACAGGGCAAACCCAGATATAAAACAGGTTGCCTGACTGTGGGTCCTCACCCGTGCATGCACTTAAAGGGAACTTACTAATGCTAAACTGCAGACACACAAAAAAGGTTGATTAAAGGTTTATTTACAAGGGAAGGGGAAATGGGAAATGAATAACTCAGGAGAAAAATAGGGAGATAAGTTCATAAATGCATCCTACCCATTCTGCTGACCTGGAATCCCAGTGACCCGCCGAGCTGGTGAAAACCTAGCACACCTCGTGGCCAAGACAGCAACCCCACAGCCCCGACCCTCCACCCCCGGCCACATGGCCAGTTAAAATACTCAAAACGAGAGCCTAGTTGCTTTAATTCTGCCCGCAGGTCCTCCCAACCTTCCCTTTGGTGATCATGGGATTTGTATTCCCAGTGTCGTGCGGGTGGAGTCCACAAAGCCTATGTGGAGTTTGCTGAGGACATCCTTTCCCTCTCACACAACCATTGATAGCCCTGGTGTCTTACTGTTATAGGACAGGGAGAGGGGCAGCCCACACCCCGCAAACCTGCCTATTCTAAATGGGTTCTGCCATCCGCCGCATCAACACAAAACACATGAGACTTTAATGGGAAGGAACTTTAATAAAACTAGGAAACAATACAGGTAAGGCAAAGAGTCTAGTTTCTAAATGAAGCACCCAAAGTTACCCGTCCCCTCGTGGGTAAAACTCCATCCATATGGGATCGGCCCAGAACAAGGCCCCAAAGCCTGCTACAAGTCTAAAGCATCTTCCAGTGGGGACCCCCAGAAAAGGGTCACAAACAACCGGACAAGCCCGGAAGGAAAAGAGCAAAATCAACATCAAGATAAAAGCTGCCATGGTCACCTCCCCACAGGTCTCACCCACATCTGTGTCACCCAGTCCACAACCAAAAGACAAGCGCAGTTTCTTTACGTGTCTCTAGGCTCCATGCGCCTCCTCCAGGTCTCCTTCTGGCTCCATCCAGCTTCCTTCCTCAGTCTCTTTTTCAGCTTTTCCTCTTCCTGCTCAGCTCCACCCTCCCTTGGGTGGGGCAGGGAACCTCCCCCTTTCCTGGGGACCACCCTGTTACATTACTGCCTCAGGTGCCCTTGCACAGCTTTGTCTATTGTAGTGGCAGGATGGGCACAGAGCCGGATCTCTATGACCCGCAAATGGGTGAAGCAGGAGTCCTGGAGCCCTCGTGGCTTTTTCAGGCTTTATTTGGGATTTTACCAGGTACATGGCAGGCAGGGGTGCTGGGGGGCTGGCAGGCTTCCCGGGCCCCCAGCGAATCTTCACTCTTTCTGGGCTCCGGCTTTCTCTCGTGGCCTCTGCTTCTCTGCTGGTGCTGCTCTCATTCTGATGGCTCCGTTCCTTGTGACACCCCCCCTTATAAGCCCATCTCAGCCCAGGTGTACCCACCTATGCAGGCCCACACCCTACTCCAGGTGTCCACCATCAGGCATGCTTCTAGGACCCCAGGGATTCATCATCAATCCTAATGGCGGGAGGGCAGAAAAGCCTGACAAATATTTACCCTACATCTATCCTCACAGCTCCCTTCCCTCCGCTTAGTGTCCTGTTTTTATAGGTGAGAAGCTGAGGCTCAATGTTTCATTGGGAGAGGCCATTACAGGTTTTTGGCTCCAGGGCTGCCCTGGCATCTCAGCAGTTTCCAGTAGGAATTTCACTGTAATCCAGGACAGCCCTGAAGTCAGAAAATGCCTTGACACTGTCATGCAGTGCTGTGCCTCCATTTCCCTAATTGTAACCTGGGGCTATCACTAGCTACATCCCAGCAGTATTCATGCAAAATACTGAGATAGAATGAGACCCTGGGTGTGTTCATGGTTCTTACTTTTTTCACTCTGTTACCCTTCTGCCAGGGTTCTCTGCACCCAGCACATCCAAGCAGATGTCGTAAGGTGTTTTCGTGAATGGCTGCTACTTACCATTCACCAGCCCTGGCTGTCTCCCATGTCCTCCCCTCGACTGTGTCACAGCTTCCATGGAGGGGCATGGCATTGCTGTGCCCACACATACAAGAAAATAAGCCCCGAATCCTTCTAAACTAGTTTTCTCCAAATTATGCTTTTTAATTAAACTGTTCAAGGTTTACTTAGGAAACAACATGAGTCATGTTGTTTCTGAAAATGTATTTGTGGTTTGGTTAATTTTGTGGTAAGATTTAATATGATCGTTCCCCATGTATACAATTAACACATAGAATATCTAAGAAAAAAAAGGGAAGCATTTACTTGGTTGGCAGGTGTGAGCAATACACAGTTCAAAGTCATCCTGGCTTCAAGCTGTAGGAGGAGAAGCAGCTGGGTTTTGTGGGTGACTTTGTATGGGATCCCTCAAAGGCATATTGTCTCCAAACCAATCTCGAATCCCTAAGCTTTGAAGGCTGCCCTGTTGCTTAGGAGGAAATCCTAGTTTCTCATCAAGGTAATGTACTCCAGTTCCGACTCTTACCCTGTCCTATGCATAGCATTCTCTAGGGACGTCCTGTTCTGTCATCCCCAAGCCACCTGTTCCTCCCTGCCTCTGTGGCTCTCTATATAGGGTGTGTCCCTCTTCGCAGGGCCTCATCCATCTCTTCTTCATTAATTCAGCTGTCATTTTGTCCTGTGCACTGGCCTTGTGGGAGGGACTGTCCCTCCCGGAGTCGACCAGTTCTCAGAGGTGGCACACCACCCTCCTGCCTGCACACACACTTTCCACATGCAAACTAGCCAATGCAGCAGTCATGCTTCCACCATTGCCTTTATCAAATTCTCAGGTTCTGGACCCACATTCCATTGCCTTCATCTCTCCAGCCCTGCTACCCCCGCAACTGGAGTCACCTTCTGTAGCCCAGAACCCACCGAAATTATCCAAATAGCCATGCCTATCCTGTCCCGCCCATCCCTTCCTATGGGAATCACAGGAGAAGCTCTTGCCCATATTTTTCTCCCTCCCTCTGCCTCCTGATCATTCCTAGTGCTTCTCTGTGTGGCCCTGCATGGCATGTGATGCCTTCTATTTCGAGAGATCTGTGAGTAGAGCCAAGGCCTGCCTCATGACAGCTGTTCTCTGTGTCTTACTATACTTGAAAAAAAGCAGATCCCAGGTACAACTAAGACAGCGTATTTCTCAGAACACAAAGTCACCTTCTCTGTGTGCACAGCCTCACATATTGCCACCTTATCTTCCATCTCTTCACGCTGACAACCACTTGCTCCATCCACACTTGCATTTTCAAAGTGCCTCTGCACAAACAGCACCCCACTGGGTGGTCTACTTTCCTGCACCCGCCTTTATCAGTTTTTCTATGAGTTGCATCAAATGTATGTCAAGTCCCCTTCTAGTTTGTTTGAAGACAAAACAGCAGCAAAGACAAGTTCTGGCCAGAAGGCAGCAGGACAGAGAAGAGAATCTGCAGCAAGGCCAAGTTCATTTGGGGGCAGACGTGGGAGGGAAATCTGTGAACGCTCACACCTTAATCACTTTTGTCTTGTCACAGCTCTAACCAAAGGCCTGATGACAGCGTTGTCATAAAATCTCTAAAGCCACTACTTGAGCTTATTCTGTTTCCTGGGCTACAGGCTCAGAACTCTTCACAATAAATTCTTCAGAAGCTTGTGACCCCCCCCCCTTAGCCTCCCCTGTTTTACTTTCCCTTCCTAAGCTTAAAAGGCAAAACATGCTTTATACCAAATATGGGCTCCCTGTGAAGGAAGCTCGGGGGTCATCTTGTCCCACACTTGATGCAGTTCTGAAATTGTTCTCATAACTTCCCTGACAACTAGCCATTCAGATGTAATAAACAAGCTCAGCTGTAGGCTGTAGCCCATCCATTTATGGAATGTTTTACATGCCAACTAGCTAGATCTGTCCCTTACACTTCTAACAACAGAACAAACACATCCTTGCCCACTTTTTGTGAGGACCCAGCTTTCTCCTTTGTCCTATCTTGCCCGTACATGGCCGGTCAGCCTCTGAATCAAAAGTATGCCTACATGCAGAGACCAGGCTTTTTGCATCATCTTTACCTGCTAGTTAACATTGAAGAAAACGAACACCTGCTTAAAATGGAATCCAACCAGCCCTTTGTCTAGAGAGGATTAAAAGGTCCTTGAGTGCCAGCACCTGCTGAAATGCTCAATTAGCTCTCTTTCCGCACTACTAAGGCATGAAGGGAAATCCTGAGGGTTTTTTTTTTTTAAGATTTATTTATTCATGCATGCAAGAACCAGGATACAAGCCAGATGCGTGGGAGGGTGAGAGGATTCATCAGAGACAGAGCAGGGAGCAGAACAGGCAGATCTACTGAAGTACATTGCTGAGGGGAGCAGGAGAAGTCTGCCATGCCATGTGGGATTCTCACCGGCCGGCCAGGATCCATCCCATGCTGCAGAGGCTGTGGACAGATTCACAACGCTGCACTCAATCGCCTGCGCCACCAGGGGAGGCCCAGCATCCCCCTTTATCCCACTAAACTGTTATCTCCATCCTGTTCTTTGACATCTTTCTTTCACCACTCTTGTTGCAACGTAGAGACAGGATTATTGGAGAGGACATGGTGAAGCTGGAGTTAGGAGACTTTCACGGTGGTCCCAAGGAGGATTTGGAGCAGGATGCAGCAGGGGAGATAGGAACAAGATGATAGCTCGGCAAGAGTTCTGGGAATTGAAACCAATGGGTATCATGGTGATTTGAACTTGTGAAGCAAACTAGAGGAAGATAATATAGCACTCCCAGGCCAGACCTGCCCTACTCGCCACCTGCAGGTCAGCAGACATGAGAATCTAGCGGGCATGTGCAGGGACTGGGCTGCTTCTCTGTTTAGAAGTTACATCACTGCAGCATAGGGAAATGTCCTGAATAGATGCTAATCTGGGCAGTGTCATTTTCTGAAGGCATTTTCAAGAAATATATGTTAATTATGGGCCATTTTTGGTTAAGTCCCATTTAGGGCAAACTGGTAGGACTTTGTCCTGGACAGACAGGATCACTACAAAACACAGCCATCCTTAGAGAAAACTGGAAGATACTTGAAAAATCTTTTTGTTGAATTATCCTCTAGCTTTTGAGATCTCTTAGATTTATCCTATTTACTACACCTTTCATATATGCTCTGTTGTGGTACTTGGTACTGGGACAAATCATGGTGGTGACTAAGATAATGGTATCATTCACTGGAATAATGAGTAGTAAGTGGGAGGAAATAGCATGGTTAAATTGGGAACATGTTGAGTTTGGATGTCTAAGATGGAAACAGGATAATGGTGGAGTCAGGATAATGGTGTGAGTCTAGAGTTAAAAGTGATTTTCTACAGTGGTAACACCAAGTGTGATGTCTGCTATCTGAGTGGGATGTCAATCAAGGGGCATTTAGAAGCATTGTCCTACAGAACCACATACCCAAGGGACACTTATCTAGATACATTCACAGAAGAGGGTAAGACCTTCCTCTACAACCCACAAATGAAAATCTCCCACGTGGGTTGTTGTAAAGGCTTTAAAGAGAATGAGATGGTGCTGTAGGCTGGTCACTGGCTAGATGGAGTTGAGCTAGGAAGTATATCCCAGGACTATGGCAAGCAGGAGATGGGTGACATACTTAAAGGCTTTAATCAGAGTCTGGGATGACAGGCAGCACTACATGGAATGATGATTAGTGGCACTGCTGCTTCTTCATCATCATCACCATCACTCCTGGCAGTGCTTTGCTGGCCTGACCTCAGGTGACATCCTGAGTTCTAGGCTAAGCTTGCACAGGCTTCCCCCACTATCTGAAAGTGGAATGTTACCATCTGATACAATTTGATAGGTGAATTTCCTCTATCAATTAATGATATGGTGTTCCCAGATCCAGAAGATAACCTACCAATTCATACCAAATAGGAAGATTCTACTTTCAGGATGCCCAGAAAAACTGTATTTGAATCATGTTTTCTTAAAACCACTTTGGTGTCTGATGAAAACTGTCTTAGTCCAGGATCAATGGGCTGTCAATAAACTTGATTATTTCAACAGTTTATAAAAATGTATCAAAAAAAAACAAAACAAAACAAAACAGGAACCCATCAGTTGGGCCTGATGGGTTCTATAAGTCAGGCCATCACCCCTTTCTCCATCAACCATTTTTCAGTGCTTCTGTCGTAGGTGGAACAAAAGACCACCCATTTCCCAGGGATAGTGGTCAACAGAGACGAGCTAGTCTCACAATCAACTCTAACTTCCCAGGAGAAAGCATTCTACTGACCCATCTTGGGACAGTTTCCCTCCTTCCACAGGCCAAACAGAATAGTCCAGAAGTCTTCACAGAGCCTCCTGCCCCCCCCTGCAGAGCTGTAGAAACAGACTTTCTGAGAAAGGAATTGGCATGTTTGAGCAATCAAAGTGTCTGCAACACAGTAGAACTAATGGTCTTCCCACCTTTGAAAAGAAAAAGAGCTTTCTGCTTCACAATCCAGTCTTCATGATCATGCTGGTTATTAATTAGCATATCTAGATTTTTATTTGGCTAATTAGTCATCTTAGGTTTTGTGTCACTTTCCTGGCATCTTATGAAGGTCCAGGACTGGATTGTGATATTTTTTGCAAATTTTTCTCCAATACCCCAAGAATCTCATATTTCTTAACAAATATGCCTGTTTGTTCTTGCTTGGAGTCCAAGTAGTTATCTTAATGTTCTCCATTTTGAATATGACATGCTTAAAATCTCTGAAATATTATTAAACATATCTGCATCCTGGTTTCTCTCCCATCTTCTCGTGGGAGTGTGAGATACAGCCCCTAATACAACTAGCCACTGAGATGTTCCTCTTGCCTGATGGGCCACTGTCATCCCCTTCCCAGCTCCTCCTGCTATCCCCTGTGCTGTTGTTACTGCTCTGGTGTCAGATGGTCTCTGCATAAGGTCCTATGGTGTTACTCCTTATTTAGCACCTCCAGGGGATGGATTCCTCACTCCCTTCCATGGCCAACAAGGTCCTGGTGACTCATTCTTACCTTTTCAGCCTTTCCTTCACACCTCTACGGTGCCCACCTCCTTACTGCTCTCCCCTTTCCTGCCTGGAGAGACCACTCCCTGCTCTTCAGATATTTGTTCTTTGGAAACCTGTCCTCAGCACTCCCTCCCTGATTCTGAGTTAGCCCCCAGCCCAGATCCCCACCTCATTTCACCTCTAATATGTGTTTTCTGCTACATTCTAGTTGTCAGCCCACAGGTCTGTCTGCTCCTCCTGGAGAGGCAGTGTAATGAGTATTAACTTTGTAACTGAATGCTTAGGTGCAAATCCATGTTCTGCTCTTCCCTGACTGTGTAAATGTGAGCAAGAGACTTCACCTCTCTGAGTAACTCAGTCATATGCACAACAGGGATAGTAAGAGATTCTCTTAAATGGTACCTTGCTATACTGTCAGAACTTGTGCATTGCCTAGTTATCCAGATCTCAAATATCTGTAGAATAGACAATGTTCAATATTTGATTACTACAGGTATCAGCAGATGTGATAGAAAACAGATGAAGAATTGACGAGAAGTTAGCATTGGCTTAAGGCATAAAGAATTCAAAAACACTCAAGTTCTTGGATTGATTCAAAATGTTGGTGAGCAGAAGTTGACAGAAGAATGTCAGAATGTCAGGTATTTCCAGGTAAAGGCTAGAAATTAATAATCTTAATCACACTGGAGAGAATCCAAACAATGAAGTTAGATTTGGGTTTAAATGTTATCTCTGCTGCTTACCAATGGGCCATAAGGTAAATCCCACTTTCCCTTTTGTCTCAGTTTCTTCATATATAAAACAAGAATTATAATAAGATTACACATTATGTTCTGAACTAAATTAGAGTATATACACCAATTATCTATCACAGTGACAAATTGACCAGTGTGTTGACCTTGATAAAACACCCTCTGTCTTTCATGTGAGGTAACTTGCAGAGATAAGAACAGGTAAAAGTTTTCTCTTTCTCTCCCAAATATTAAATAGGTGGACTCCTGTCCATCCACAATTGCTACCATCCATGAACTGTCAAGTGGGCCTACACTGTCCCTAAGTAGCTTCTGTTTAGTATCTCATTTAGTCTTTCCCAACATCTTGGAAGGTTTGTTCTAGCATTATCACCCTATAGCGGGGGTAAACCAAGGCTTAGAGAAAATTTTAAAGACTAAAGATAATCAGAAACAAGGAAGAATGACTCCATGGCAAATACCCAAGGCCACAGTGACATGGCATCAGGGAAGGAAGCAGTCAAAACACCAAGGTCCATAGATTTTCTTTTGCTCAGAATGTGGGCTTCTTATGGGAATGGTACGTTCTGTCTCTCCTCCCAATTTCTTGCTAATACTATTTCCCACTCTTAGGACAAAGTTATTCCAAAGGTGAAGCCGCATTTGTCTGAGCACTGGTGGAAGTCTCATTGTTCTTCATCAGCAGCCCCCAGATAATTGTTTGACATTTTTCTAGGGGAGTCATTCATTCCTCAACCATCTAGAGCCTTAAGAGCCTTATTTTTTCAACTTCAGTGTGCATGATAGCTCTTGACTTCTCCCCTTAACCTGAGCGTCATCCACATTAAAAAACACACCCCTAAACCAGTTGGCTTGCAGGAACATCCCTTTTGTAACAGATTTGCACCATAACTGTTGGAAATTACCTGATGATTAATGTCACTTAACCCAGAAAATATATTGCAACAAGATTCAGGATTTATCGATAAATGTGATAATAATCCTCTATCTTTGTTTACATCAGTAATTAATGTAGTTCAGGAGCAAGCCCTTGAAACCTTGAATAAGCAAGATTTATCCTCATTGGGATAGATTGCAGCCATATGTCACCATTCCAAAGGTAATTGGTACATTTCATTAGAAAGTAATTGAAAAAAGATATATTTTAATGCCCTGTGATAAATAATCTTGATAAACACTATTGTTAGCGGGGATATCTGCAGTGTGTAAAGCATTTGCTTTACATCACAATATGGTAGACACTGCATATCATGCTAAACACTGGATTTTTTTGGAGAAGCTTTTATTTATTTTGTTGTGACTCCGGGTCAAGAACAGCACATTATACTATGGTCTTTTCTTTGAGATCAAGACCTTTTTCTATATTCACAAATGAAAATCTCCCACGTGGGCGGGAGCAAGAGCCTTCAAAAGAGTGAGAAGGTGCAGTGGGCCAGTCACTGTGGCTAGATGGTGTTGCCAGGGCTGTGGCGAGCAGGAGATGGGGTGATACACAGACGGCTTTAAGCAGCGTCTGGGTGACAGGCAGCACTGCATGGAGTGATGATTAGTGCTACCATTACTTTCTTGTTCTCTTCCTCCTCCTCCCTCCTTCTTCATCATCATCATCATCATCATCACCCCTGACCTCTTCTAGAGACATTTTAAGTTCTAGACTGAGCTTGCACAGGCCTCCTCCACCATCTGAAAATATAATGTTTCCATCTGGTACAATTTGGTGAATTTCCTCTATCAATTAATGATATTAGTGTCCCCAGATCCAAAAGGAAACCTACCAATTCACATCAAATAGGAAGATTCTGCTCTCAGGGTGTCAGGGTTGCAATGAGGGGGAGGGGGGAACCTGTATTTAAATCATACTGTAAAAGCAGGGGAGGTACGTGCAAGGAAGTCTCCATCCATTTCACATCGAATGCCACAGGCCTGAGCAAAGCTGTTGTTTAGCATGCATTTCTACATGTAAGGTTACTTAGGAGCAGCAACACCTTTATTTTATAAATAGGTGAGCTGAGGAAGAGAAGGCGAACTCTTGTCCAACATCACCAGGTAACTGAAAAGAACTTCCACCCTCAGCATCTATGCTCACTCCCTCTGCTTTACTGCAGTGTGTTTCTGGAGTAAGAAGCTGGGCAAACATGTCTTCCTGGACAATGTTTCACCCAAAGATTGTAACAGAGATCTCAAATAATTTAACCACTGATATTATTCCATTAAATAGGGGTATTTTATACTGCTAATACTAAATCACAGATACTTGGTAATTCCAAGGAAAGGTGGTGATTGCCTGGGAAGTTGGAGAAAGCTGCTCTGAAGCCACAGGGTCCTGGGGACTGAGTCCATGTGTGTGAGTCACTGCCTGGATGAACTAACTTCCCTGCGTGACCCTCATGTGTTCAATAGGGATGATACACATGCTGTGTCTGCGGCCTGAGGATGCCCCCCCCCCCGCCCACCAATGAAAGGCCAGAAGTACACTGGGGTGGGGGGGGGTGCTCAATACAGTCACCACTAATAGGCAGCAGTCACAAATCAGTCCCAGAGACATCCGGCTTGTTGATCCGCCTGCTAGCCAGGCTGAGCCCTGGCAGCACCGATGAATGGCCTCTCTCTCTCTCTCTCTCTCTCTCTCTCTCTCTCTCTCTCTCTCTCTCTCTCTCTTTCTCTCTCTCTCTCTTTAGGTGCTAAAATGGGGGTGAGGATCCTGAAGTGATTTAGGGTAGCTTTTTAAAGTTTTGGGTCCTAACAGAGAGCTGTGGTGGAACATTCCCTCTACTGCCAGCCGCAAGCCCCACACACTCTATTTGTAAATTAAGGGTCATTATATGTTAATGAGTATAATGGCTTCTAGAAATGTTTTACTTAGCACAATACTGAGTACATGGAAACGATGCAAGAATATTTAGCTATAATTATTCTATAGTAAATAGTATTTACAGAATGAGGCAGGGATGAAGTACACTTTCTTACTACAACCCACGGTTCGGCCTTGTCATACTATGAACCACTAATTTGAAGTGAGGTTTATTTAAGGCTTGGGAGTGTCTCCTCCCAGGGCAGCAGCATTGAGAGCTGCACAGGATGGAGGAAAGACAACTCAAAGTCCAAGGAGAGAGAGAGAGAGAGATCGTGAGAGCGCCAGACAGAGACAGACCTAGAGGGGCTCACACCTCAGAGAGTGCAGCACCTTTTTCCAGAGAAGTCTCCCATTTATTGGAAATCAGGTTCGGGGAAAATGGGCAAGTGTGTGGAGGAATGTGGGTGGTGGGGATGTGTGTTGGGGATGCAGAATAGTCTGGCACAAGCTAGGGGCAGAGGCTCCATGGTTGCTGCTGATCAAAGCATCCTATCTCTAGCTCCGTTCTCACTTAGCTTTCTGTCAAGGTGGTCTAGCTGGTGTTGCTACTCTGGCCATAAAATCTGTTGGCTGTTTTCAGCAGATAGTGATTTTTCTAGTATGTTCCTAATACCAAGACTTTTGTCCTGGTGATAGGCGCTCTGCCAGACTCTACGTTTAGCTTGACCAGCAGGAACTTTGGGCACCAAGACAACATCCCAAGAACAAGGGGGGCTGGGGAAGCCAAATGCGAGGGCCACGGAGAGTGTATCCACCGTGGCTGGGTTTGGCCCTGGGTGGATCTGACCACTGATGTGCTGAGACAGAGATAATGGTAAAGGATGAGCCTAAAAGCATCTGTGAATTACTGAATTTTTATTTTAATGAAAGGGGAGATGTGATCCATATTAAGCATTGTTAAGAGTATTAGCTACGCTTCAGTAAAGGCATTTTTACAGGCAGCATGGCCTGTGGTTTGTGGGCCCTCCCCCACCCCTTTCCCTCCTTCCCACCTCTGCCTTTCCATTCCCCACCCTTTGCTCACTTCATTCTCCCCTGCCTCCAACACACACTTCATCCCCACCCCATCATCTCTCTGCACCCCCCACCTACCACCCGATGTCCCCTCTGCTTGTCCCTTCCTCAACCCTTCCCAGCCATCTACCCCTTCCCTCCCTTATCACCCCATACCACTAGGCCTCCCAATCCCACCCCACCCCCTCCCTTCCCCACCCCATCCACCCTGCCCACACCATCCCTGCCCACCCTAACCCTCCATTCCCCACCCCATCCCCCTCCCTTCCACAACCCATCCCCTCCCTGCCCACACTATCCCTCAGTCCCCCATGCCATCCCCTACCCCATTCTATCCCTCCCTACAGCATCCCTCCCATCCACACCTCATGCCTCCCTCCCCACCCCATTCCCTCCTCTCCACACGCCATCCCCTCCCTACCCCACCAGGCTCCTCCACCCACCCTCCCCTCCCTACCCCAATCATCCCCTCCCTACCCCACACCACTCTCTACCCCACCCATCCTTCCATATCTCACCCATCCCCTCCTACACATCCCCTCCCACCCACCCCCTCCCTACCCCACCCATTCCCTCCCACTCATCCCCTTCCACCCATCCCCTCCCCCACCCATTCCGCCCCAACAATCCCCTCCCTATCCCACCCATCCCCTTGCACCTATCCCCTCCCATCTCCTCCTTACCCTAACCCTCCCCTCCCACCCATCCATCCCTATCCCACCCATCCCCTCCCACACATCCCCTCCCTACCCCACCCATTCCACCCCACCCATCGCCTCCCAACCATCCCCTCCCCACCTATCCCCTCCCACCCATTCCCTCCCTATCCCATCAATCCCCCCATCCCACCCATCCCCTCCCACCCCCTCCCTAACCCACCCATCCCCTCCCTCTCCCAGCCCTCCCTATACCACCCATCCCCTCCCTACCATCACCTCACTACCCCACTCATACCATCCCACCCATCCCATCACTATCCCACCCATCCCCCTCCCACCCATCCCCTCCCTACCCCACCCATCTCCTCCCTACCCATCTCCTCCCTACCACACCCATCCACTCCCACCCATCACCTCCCTACCCTACCCAGCCTCTCCCACCCATCCCCTCCCACCAATCACCTCCCTACCCAACCCCTCCCACCCATCCCCTCCCACGCATCCTTTCCCTACCCAACCCATCCTCTCCCACCCATCCCTTCCCTACCCCACCCATCCCCTCCCTACCCCACTCCTCCCCTACCACACATCCCCTCTCTATCCCACCCACCCTTTCCCCACCCATCCCGTACCACCCATCCCCTACCCCTCCCCGCTCATCCCACCCAATCCCTCCCTACCCCACCCATCCCCACCCATCCCCTCCCTATCCCACCCATCCCTCCCTATCCCACCCATCCCCACCCTACCCTTCCCACTCCCTCCCAAACCCTTCCTACCCCACCCATCCCCTCCCTGTCCCACCCTATCCCCTCCCACCCAATCCCTACCTACCCCACCTATCCCCTCCCCATCCCCTATCACCCATCCCCTCCCCTCCCACCCATTCCCTCCCCACCCTAACCCATCTCCTAACACCCATCCCCTCCCACTCCCACCCATCCCCTCCCTACCCCACCCATCCCCTACCACCCATCCCCTCCCTATCCCACCCACCCTGTCCCCACCCATCCCCTACCCCACCCCACTCATCCCACCCAAACCCTCCCTACCCCACCTATGCCCTCTCCTACCACCCATCCCCACCTCACCCACCCATCCCCTCCCACCCATCCCCTCCCTACCCATCTTCTCCCACCAGCCCTCCCCTACCACACCCATCCCCTCCCTATCCCACTCCTCCCCTCCCTATCCCACTCCTCCCACCCCTCTTTTCCCTACCCCACCCACTCCCACACATCCTCTCCCTGTCCCACCCTATCCCCTACCACTCATCCCCTCCCTATCCCACTCCTGCCCTCCCACCCATCCCTACCCATCCCCTCCCTACCCCACCCATCCCCTCCCTATCCCACTCCTCCCCTCCCACTCATCCCCTCCCCACCCAGCCCAACCCCTACCACCCTCCCCTCCCTACCCCACCCAACCCCTACCCACCCTCTACCCACCCCACCCCTCCCTACTCCGCCCATCCCGTGTACCCCTCCCATCCCCTCCCACCTCTCCCCTCCCACACATCCCCGCCCTATCCCACCTATCCCCTACCACCCATATTCAACCTACCCCACCCATCCCCTCCCCGGTACACCCCATCCCTCCCCCACCCATCCACTCCATGTATCCCTTCCCCACCCATCCCATCCCCTCCCCACCCTTCCCCTCCCCACCCCATTCCTTCCCTAGCCCACCCCATCTCTCCCTCCCCCACCTGCGCCTCCCTACCCAGCCCTATCCCTCCCTGTCCTAACAGATCCCCTTCCTACCCTATTCCTACCACTCCCCTCCCTCCCTATCCTATATCCACCCCATCTCCCCCTCCCCTCCCCACATCCCTGCCCCACCTTCCCCTACCATCCCACTCCTAACCCTTCCCCATCCCTCCCTCCCCACCCCCTCACCTCCCTGGCCTTCCCTTCCCTATCCCTTCCAGCCCTTCCCAACCCATCCCTCCTGCCCCGTCCCCCAGTCATTCCCTCCCTTCCACACCCAACCCCTCCCCACTGAATCTCCTCCTCACCTTCTCTTCCCCACCCCATAGCCAGCCCTTCCCTGCCCCTCCTCACCCCTCCTCATGCACTCTTCCCCATGGGATACCCTCCCTGCCTTTCCTTATCCCCTCCCAACCCATCCTCCAGGCCCCACCCCCTTCACCATCCCCTCCCCCTCACTTCCTTCCCTCCCAACCCCATCCCAACCTTCCCTCTTCACCCCTTCCCTGCTCCACCCATCCCCCCACCCCTCTCTTCCCCACCCTTTCCCTACCCATTCCTCTGGACCCCACCCCACCCCTTTGTCATCCCCTCCCCTCCACCACCAGCCCTCCCATTGCTCCCTTCCCGCCCCATCCCAACCTTCCCCACTCCTTCCCCTCGCTTCCCTCCTCATCCCTCCTTCCTACCCCATCCCCTGCCCCTTCACCATCTCCTCCCCCTCCCTCCACCTCTCTCTTCCCCACCCCACTCCCTACCCCATGCACATCCTGTCCCTTCCCCACATCCCCTCCTCAGCCCTGCCCTGCCTTTCCCTTCCACACCCCATCCCCTCCCTGCCCCACCTGGCTCCTGCCCCACCTTCACCAGACCCCTCCCTCCCCCTGCCCTTCCTCCCCTTCCCATTCTCCCCTTCTTTCCTCCTTTCCCTCCCTCCCCCTTTCCCATGTTCTGCCTGCTCCACCTCCCCTGACCCTGCTCTTCCCCCTTCTCCACTCATCCCCCTTCCCCACCCTTCACCTCCCCATGCTCTTTCTCCACCCCTCCCCCCATGTGCCTCCTTCCCCTCCCCCCCCATGCCCACTTCCGCCTTATCCCCACCCCTCCCCCCAGGAAGACACACAGTCAGTCCATCTTTATTATAAAGAGACGCTCAAAACACTGAGCAGGTGTCGCCAGGCCCAGCCGGCAGGCCCCGGAGAGGTCCAGTTGCTCCAACACAGCTTCATAGCAGCCCTGGAATGAAGACATTATTATCATTATTGAACACAAATGGTTGCAGAATGAGATGGCTACCAAATATGTACATGTCCTTCTCAACCATGGGAAATTGTAAAGCCTGATGGCTAAGAAGCAAGGGCCTGGGTTGGATGGGCAGCTGGACAGGCACATGGTCTGGGCCATGACTGGCCTCTCACTGAGAGGCTGGCAGCAAACACAGTGACACGAGGCACCTGAAGGCACCCCACCCACATATGCGGTATACACGCTACATCTGCTTACCTGGTATGAACTGAAGTCCCTGCAGTTTGACAATAGACTTTTAGTAGATGCCTTTGAGCCACACTATGTAAAATCCTAACCTAGAAATGCTGGGGAAGAGATATTTCGAAGAACTCAAAGGGGGGACTCATGGATGTTCAAGCCAAATGCTGAATGGAGAACAGTGCTCCCCAGGATAGTAGCCACTGCCGGGTCCTGAAAGTCCTCCAGCAGAGACCCTCACTCACCATGACTTTGCATGGCCCGTCCCATCAATGCTGGAGCATGTTTATCAAACAGCACACATGTAACACGGTAATAATTTTAAAGCACTCTTCCTGAAATAGGGATCCAACTTTGAGCTAACGAATTGCAGATCCATGATGAAATTGTGTGAGATACAACTTTAAAAGTTGCCACAAAGAACGCTGCCCTCTTAGATACACACACTCTTGAGTTAGTGCTCCCACTGATGGCAGCTCTCCTATTCACCTGTGACTCAGCAGATGCCTCTCTTTTTCTTTCTCCTTTTCCTAATAAACTGTTCTTTTGAAGTGTTAAAAAAAAAAGAGAATCTCCCCGATTTGCTGGTGCTATCCACATATACACAGATATCATTAGAGCCACAGCACAGAAATTCAATTGGCCCAGGTAATCACTGGACACGCAGGGTCAGTGCCCTGAGTCTTTCTTCACAAAGACTTACATTCTGTGATCATTACTTAAGTTTTTCCCCAGAACTGGCATTGCAACCATTCTGCCACATCAGAGGAATGCAGGGACCCTATTTAAGTTTCTGCACCTGGTTTTCAGCCATCCCCATGTACAGACATCCTACATAGACATCCTGGCATCAGCGGATTCAGTGTGTGATGTGACCTCAGTGTTGGAAGCACTTTGTGTGATTCTAACCAAATTGACATTTTCCCAGTCATGAGCCTTAGCCAATCTATGAAATCCTTAAATGTAGTTACTTAAGTTTACCAAAGCACCAACAACCTCTCAAGTAGCCATCCTAGCCGTGGAGGTGTGGGTACCTCTGTTCCCGTCCAGCAGAGGCTATCACGCACCCTCTTCCTAGCACAGATCCCACAGATGTCACTCTGTTTTTATGATGTTTTGAAGGTCACTCCCCAATGTAACAGACGCCATTGTCTCCATTCTCTGAGGATGGGAGCAAAATGTGATCTAAAAGCATGTCTGGGTTTGCAAGTGATTTATGTAGATTCTTATGATGAAGGAAATGAAAACAAAAAATCTGGATAAGTAATCACTGTTTCAACAAAAACAATTTCCACAAAAAATGAGCTTCAAATGGAGAGAACAAACTAATAATGCCAACAGAAAATAAATTATTCTCTCAGTTTTCAAAACAGACCTTGTGATAGCATTTCAAGTTTCAGAGGGCTTTTGATTCATGATACTTTGTGTGTGGCTGAGGAAGGGGCATGTGTACATACGTGTGGATGTGGGTGTATGTATGTAGTATTAGGGTTCTCCTCATCTAAATGGAACCAAAAGGATATATGAAATAGACAGATACATAAATAATTCCCTAAGGAATTGATTTGTGTGATATGGAAGCTAAGAAGTCTCAAGAGCAGTAGCCACAAGCTAGAGGCCCAGGAGGGCTGATGGCTTAAAATTGTAACCAATGTCCTATCTTGAACAACCAGGCAGCCAGAGTTCCCTCTTTCTCAGCCTTTCTTTGTTCTATTCAGATCTTCCATAGATGGGGTGTGGCCCAACTACATTAGAGAGGGCAAGCAGCTGAATCCACTGATCCCCATCTTAATCTAATCCACACACATCCGAATAATCTGTCTAAACATCTGGGCACCCCAGGGCTCAGTCACCTTGACTGAGGACATGAATCATCACAGGAAGCTTTGTGTGGTGGCATCAGCCCTTGCTCTCTATTCTCTGCTACCTCCCAGGCTATCCCTCCATTTAAACAAACATTGTTTAAAAATGAGCAATGAGGGCCTCCCCTGGAGGCGCAGCTGTTGAGCGCTGGGCTGCAAAGCTGTCCGCAGCCTCTGTAGTGCCGGTTTGATCCCCGGCCACCAGTGAGGGTCCCACATGGCGCGCACACCTCTCCTGACACCTCTCCTGCTGCGCCTGCTGCTCCCCTCAGCAGTGTACTTCATCAGTCTGCCTGTTCTGTTTCCCGCTCTGGCTCTGGTGAATTCTCTCACCCTCCCATGCTTCTGACTGTACCTAGTGCTTATATAAATAAATAAATAAATCTTAAGAAAGCGAGAGAATTAAAAAAAAGAGCAATGATGTAATATATATATAAATTAAAATAATAATAATAAATCCCTTTGTTAACCTCAGCATTGTCTGCAAGGCCCTGCTTGACATACCTCTTCCCTCTTTTTACTACATTCTGTATCAACCTTCCAATCTCCTGTGGTCCACATGATTATTTTCCTCCCAGAAGCCCCCATGTGTGTTGTTCCCTCTGCTCAGAATACCCATTCTCCACCAGGATGACCCCTTCTCGTCTTCACCCTGACACCCACATGTCAACACATGAGCTTTCTGAGAGCCCAGCTCTTCCCAGAGGACACCCTGGGTTATAAGTTCCTAGAATCCCTTGCACTTCTCCATCCAGGAGTCCTTTCCATTATAAACAAATAACTACTTCAGGCACCTCATCCTCAATAGCCCCCCAACTCTCCAGACCAAGGACTCAGTCTAGCTTGTTTACAATGCTAACCCCACCCAGCATTTTGCTATATAGATTTTTTTTGCTAGGAATTCAGTAAATGTCTGTTGGCCAAACAAATTAGTTGGTTCCTAATAGACCTCCAAAACCCACCTAGATTCTATCACTTCTTTGTGTCCCCTCAGGCCTCGTGTAATAAATATTTCTTAAATAAATCTGCAAGCTCCACAATGGGAGAGACGGATTAGTTCAAAGTACTGCTTGGTGAGAGTCTGGTTGCCTTTCATAAAAGCAAACCTCAGAAAGATTTCACTCTAGAAAACAATATTTTCTGAGAGAAATGCCCTTCAAATGAGAATATCCAACAATTTCTTAAGTCTTTAGAACACAAACCTAGAATATTCCGCCTAGAGTTTTCAAATCAAGAAATAAAGACAGATGTCTAGAAGCTCAGTAGTCTCCTTCATAAAAATTTAAATACAAAATGAAGGGCTTGAATTTCAAAGCCTTGCTTGACTTTAAAGGATATGTTATGTAGTTAAACAAGCCCAAGTTTTTTCTTACATACTGCAGGTGCTTTTTTAAATTTCAACCTGTTACTGTATTAAACTTGGTGCCACTGAGTATAGTGTGTTCACTTACATCAGGATGACATGGCAGGGTCTGTATCTTACCAGCACAGCCGGACCTGTGGTTGCTGGAATCCCACCAACCCCATCAGTGTGGTGGCCCAGGGACCAGATGGCAGCAGTGAACAGCAGCCATGTTCCTGTCACACTGGGCACATGTGTGCTGGAATCACCTGCCACTCACCATGGTCATGCGGGGCAGCTGTGGGTCTTCAGCTCCTCTCCAGCTCCTGGGTGAGATTCTCTTCCAGCTTTTCCCTCAGGGAATGGAGGCTTGGTAGTGTAGGTGGCTCCTGGGTTCCAGTTCGTCCTCACACTCCCCACTGCACACCCATCATTTCTTCCTGGCTGTCTCTCCTGCTGGCTTCTGGCTCCTGCATCAGATAAAAGGACCACAGCCTAACACAGGCTGCTGAACTACCTCCCATACTCCATGAGGCTAAATGCCCACAGTGTGGTCTGAGTGTGTGCATGTGTGTGTGCATGTGTGTGTGAGCATGTGCCTGTACACATCATTCATAGAGGTTTGCTTTCTGTGACCAAGCTCTGACTGAATTTCTACAGCACTTTCCAGCAAACCAGCAAATTTTGGCTCTCAGGAAAATGGCCTATCCAGTGTTTCAGTAGAGAGGGAGGGAGGGGAAATCTGTAATAGTTTCTAACCTTTGAAGATGGGGTGATTTCACTACACAATTTCACTATCTTTTTTTCTTTTATATTGTTGAGGTAACATTGCTTTCCAACAGTGTATGTGATTTAGGGGAATAGGCCCTCAGAGAAAAGCAAACTAAAGATTTATCCCAGTAAAACCCTCACTGAAAGAAAGTAACAAGGATTTTCATAATGATCAAGTAAAAAGGAAGATTTAAGATGAATGGAAGTAGAAGGTATATGGATATGTATAAATAAGCACTGATAAGCAATAATCTTGCTGAATTAAAGACCAGAGACCCAAATTATATAACAACAATGGTACATAATCATTAATAGTATACTTGGGCCGTTATATTCAAATATAAAATCTGAAATCTATTAGGTATGCAGTATCATTAAGATAGCAACTCTCCCCAGAATTGTTCTATGCATTCAACAAAATCCCAGTCAAAATCCCTACAGGTTTTTAAGAATTTGTGGAAGAAAAGATTTAGAATAGCTAAACCAAACTATTTTCCTTTTGAGAAAGTTCAAATATTCACTCTCACTGATTTTAAGATATAAAGTTATGATGATCAAGATGATGTGGTACTTGGGTGAGACCAGACAAATAGATAAAAAGAACAGAATAGTGAGTTTAGAAATAGAGCTACACATATAGGGTTATTTTTCTCCAATAAATGCTATTGCAATAATGGGGATAAAATGAACCTCAACTCTAGTCTTAAAACCAATTCAAGATGGATCATAAATCTGAATGTAAAAGCTAAAACTATAAGGAGAAGAAAACATGGGAGACTATTATGTGACTCTAAAGGAGGCAATGGCTCATTAGAGAAGGCACCAGTAAAGGCACCAGGTAAACAGTGTGTGATTTCTGATAAATAATCATCAAAAGTTTTAAAATTGTTAAAAATAAGGCAAGTCACAGATTGGGAACAAATTGTGTGTGTGTGTGTGTTTTGTGCATGTGTGCATTTGAAAAAAAAAAAAATGCTGCCCAGAAAATACAGTCATCAATAGCAGTACAAGCAACCCAACTGTAAAATAAAGTTGAGCAAAAGATTTAAACAAATCCTCCCCAAAGAACGTCTTTGAATAGCCAACAAGCACATGAAAAGCTGTTCAACATTAGTCATCAGGGAAATGAAAACCTAGTGAAGAGTCATTTTATAGCCACTAGAATAGCTTTAATTACAGCAATATTCGTGATAAGAATGTAAAATTGGGCAATGATCTTGGAAAACAGTCTGGCAGTTTCATATTGTGTTACTCAAAGTCTGTGTAATATATTATCCTAAAGCTTAGCAGCTTAAAACTACAGATATTTATTATCGCATACATGCTGGGGGGCAGAAATCTGGGTGCAATTTAGATTCTGACATGGATCAGTTGAGCTGTTGGCTGGACCTGTGGTGTTTTCAAATGATTCATCTGGGACAGATCCATTTCTAAAGGCACTCTGTGGTGGCTGGCAAGACTCAGTTCCCTGTTGGACTGGGGCTTTCCTCTTCAGTTAGCAGGCTCCCATGGCAGGTGGCGGCCCTCTGAGTGAGGGTCCAAGAGTACAAACCCAAGCCAGAAGCCATGTCTTTCTATGACCTAATCTCTTAAGTGACAAACCATCACCTTTGCTGTATTTTACTGGTGTAGAAGCAGAGTCCCCGTGTGGCCCACAGCAAGGAGAGAGCCACTCACGGCCATAGGTACCAGGAACCCAGGGTCATTGGGGACCATCTGAAGTGCTACCCCGCCACACCTGCTAAATACACACCTATCTGAGGCATGGTGATCACACTCATAGTTACTTCAGAGAAATGGAAACTGTCCTTAAATAAGTCCTATACCAAAATTCTCATAATACTTCCCGAAAAATAATTCCAAACTGGAAACCACCAAGTATCTAATAACAGGGGGACTAGATAAAGGATACAAACTTTCAGTTATGAGAGGAATGAATGAATGAATAAGTTTTGGGGACGCAAAGTTTAGCATGACACTCTAGTTTGTAACAAAGTATCTTATATCCCAACTGAGCTTAGACAGCATATCTTAAGTATTCTTGGGGCCATGGTGGAAAGAGGTAAGCATGTGAGGTGATAAATAGGTTACTTGGGTGGAGTCATTTCACTGTATATATTCAGAACGTCACAGTATACACCTAAAATATATATAATGTTTCTCAACAAAATGTTCTGCATAGCTCACTGTATATAAATATTACCTCAATCAAATATCATCTTTACATGAGAGACACATCTACAGTGCAGCCATACAAAACAGTCAATATTTAAAATTATGGAAAAATGTGTCCACAGAACATGATGACAGAAACTAAGTGAGAATGACTACACTCATAAGCAAAATTGATTGTAAGGCAAAAAAAATCACAAGAAAGAAAGAGGCTCACTATGCATTGATAAGGTACAGAGGATAAAATCAATCTAAGCTGGTATTCATTTAATTAGATCAAACTGAACCATTAAGTATCTGGAGTTAATAGAACTATAGATTATAGTACCAACAACTGCATAAAAACTTTTTTTCCAGGCATGTATGAGTATCCATAAAAATTAATGCATATTGGGCCAAAAAGCTACTCTTTTTAAAGATTTGATTTCATACCTAAAACATTCAGTGACTTACGAGATGATTAATCCACCTGAATCCACACGTACAGAGAATGGAGGACTGGTGTTGAGAGGCAAAGGAGGACGGTGGAGGTTATGAGTGGAGGTGGTCAAAAGGTGGGCACTTCCAGGTATAAGGAAAAAAGCCCCAGACACAGCATGGCAACTATAGTTGTGTATTTTAGAGTTGCCAAGAGAGTAGATCTTAAATGTTCTCTGCACAGGAAAAAAAAATTAACTGTGGGAGGTGATAGATGTTAACTTAGCTACATACATGTGCCCTATACCTTAAACCAACACGATGTTGTATACCAAAAGATTTCCTACATATTTAGAAATTAAGGAACACCCTCCTACAAAACTCATAGACCTCAGCAGAAACCATACTAATATTGGGAAATATTTCAAGCTATGTTATAAATATTCCTTTGGGATCTGCCAAAGAACAATGCATACCCCTAAATGCACATATCAGGAATCAGGAAACAAAAAATTCAGTAGGAACAAAGGACACTTTAGAAGAACTGTAGAATTAACCTAACTTATCTACAACAAAAAGACTGGAGAAATTTAATACTAGAAATAAATGTAAAACAGATACGATCGATGAAACCAGAAGTTTGCTCTTTCAAAAGACTTAATAACTTTTGCCCTCAGGGGCAAAAAAAAAAGCACAAATAAAAATCTCTGCAGTAGAACATAATGGCATAACTACACATGCAGGGAGTATATAGAAAATGAAGATACTGAGAAATTAGGATATTAGAGACATGAGAGAATATTAAGAAAAAAGAATTTACCAAAATGAACTGCAGAAAAAACCAAACAAGTATTATCTTATTAATCCTATTAAAAATGGAAATAAGATGTTTTTCCATGCCTGGAGGGATTGTTAATGAATTAAGCATACAGGGACATGTAATTATATTATTTTGTGAAAATTCCCAAATACAGGAAAATGCTAAAACATGACAAACTTACTATAAAAAAAAGAATAATTACAGGTTAAACTTATGAAATGGGTATAAAACCCTTAAAAATTAATGGTTCTACAAATGTATAGAAAAGATGATGCATAATGAATTTTTGGAAATGAAAAAATAGGAGTGATGGGAAAATTCACCACATTAATATATTAAGGAAATATTTCACAAGTACAAAACAGTACTTGACAAAATTTGAATTAATGTGTGATAGAAACTTAGCAAAAGTAGAAGGGAACTCCCCTATCTTTACAAAAAGTATTTTAAAAGAACCCTTGATTATTAGAAATTTTCCCTTTTAGGTCAACAAAAAGTATGAATATCATTTCTTCACTTCTAGTCCACCCTGTACAATGGTGCTAGACAATACAGCAAAAAAGGAAAACAAAGAGATATAAAACTGTCCAATTAAAATAATTAGTAACCACAAAGAAAACTTAAAACAACCTGTGTGCAAACTATTAAAAATAAGAAATTTACCAAGGTATTTACAAAAGGATCAACATACCAATCAGATTATCAATCTAATAGAAAAAAAAAACAGGGGTAAGAGAAATACATTTTTACAGGGGTAAAAAACCCCACATTTTCAATAGCTACAAAAGCTGTGTTGATCCCACCTGACAAAATTGTCAAACTTTAGTGAAAAGCATCAAAAACATCATAACTGCCTAGGGACACATGTCATGTTCTTAGAGTAACATAAATAAATCTAACCAAAACTACAATAGGACTTCTTGTAAAATTTAAGTTGATGCTGAAATTTATGTGAAAGAACAAGAGAAAATCTCAGCTATTTTTAAAAAACAAGGCAGGGAGATTTAGGAAAGATAGAAAATTTAAGGATGATAATAAGTGAGCTTAAATGTTTAATTATTTCCACAGGGCTGGACACATGGCATAATGAAATAGACTAGAAAGTCCAGAGAGAAACCCTTGGGTAGCTGGCAACATCATTTGGGACAGAGTTAGAGGGTTTCTCAGTAGGTGATGTTGATGGCTATGCACCTCAACCTCAAAATAATAGAAAAAAGTAGGGGCCTCCCTGGTGGTGCAAGGGGTTAAGCACCACACTATGAAGCAATTCACAGCCTCTGAAGCACTAGTTTGGTCCCCGGCTAGCCAGGGAGCAGCAACCCACATGGCACAGCAGACCTCTCCTGTCTCGCCCGCTGCTCCCCTCAGCAGTGTATTTCAGTCAGTCTGCCTGTTCTGCTCCCCACTCTGTCTCTGGTGAATCCTCTCACCCCTGGTATCTCTGGCCTGTACCCCGGCTCTTGTATGCATAAATAAATAAATCTTTAAAAACAAATAATAGAAAAAAGTAGTTCTTGGTGAATTAGACTTCACACAAATAACAAAGCATCCAAGTCTTAAAAACAATATAGAACTTTATGAACTCAGTATAGGAAAGGATGGCTCAAATGAGACACAGAAATCACAGACCTTATAGGACAAGGTCATAAATGTGTTAACATTAAAATAGAAAACGTCATTAATCCCAAGGTGCTCAGCAGAGTGAAGACACAAGCCACAGACTCCAGGAAGAAACTGCTAATACACATACACACACAAGAGACAAAAGATATTTCATTGAGGAAGAATTCCAAGTGATTTACAAACAAATGAAAAGATACTTAAGTCCAATATAAATTTGGGAAATGCAAATTTAAAAGACAATCACAGCCCCTTTCACACTCATTTTGTAACAGGACTGGGCTGCCCCTCTCCCAGTCCTATAACAATTTCATGCTAAACATTCTCAAATACTAGCAAGAATGAGGAACAACCAGAACTCAACCAGAAGTCTAGACAGGTAGAGCAGGAAAGCATCTCATGTCTTCAGACCCCCATATTCTCAAATGGCAACTCCCCATCATAGATGCGTCCTAAGGAAGATGGACATGTATGCGCCAGCAGCCACGCAGGAACGGATAGAAGCACTATGTGCAGCAGCACCTTCTTCAGGATCATTGTCTCTCTCCCATCCAGTTTCTGAGACTGTAAGCCTGGCTTTGCAGCAGTGGTTCTCAAAGTGGTCACAAGGGCAAGTTCATGCCCCACCCTAGGCCTCTGTATGAGCAACTCTGAGGTGGGACCCAGCAGTCTGTTCAGCAAGCCTCCAGGGCATGCTCCCTTTGGAGAAACATTGTGCTTGAGGAAGTGACTCAGCTCCCCACCTCCCCTGCTGGCCATTCTTTCCTGCCAAGGCTCTTCTAGCTTCCCAGAGAGAGTGGCACTTCCTCTCACTGGAGAAAGTTCACTTCCAGGGGCCAGTAAGAGTCTCCTTTCAGGGATCCCTGCTCAACTCCACTGCAGTGGCTGTGCAGTGGGTGTGGATCTGCGGTAAGGATCGGACTAGATCCCTTCACTGTGCTTTCTCTGTTCTGTGCCAGCTGCATGAGCTCTGGTAGAGTGTTTTGGGCAAAATCAACATGGGAACATATTCTTAAGGGGGCCTACACACCAGGGGACTTTCAGATGGACTCTGAAACAGAAAGCCACTCACCTTTTAGTCTCTGCTGCCAGGAGATTTTCATTTCTCCCTCTTTGCAGATTGAGTCCCTGTTTCAGCAGCCTGGCTGAAAGGGGGACAGGCAGCAGGCATTTCTGAGTCCATGTCTCTGGGTCTGGAGAATCTCCTCCTCATCTCCAAGCTCACTGGAGGTGAGCAAGAGCAAAACAAATTCAAAGTCCAGCCTGGTACATCTCTCCAAGCTGCATCCATTGTTTTCTATTTCATTCTAACCCTCCACCCTCGCCCTGCATCACTTTTTGTGTGAATCATTCACTTTGAAAGCTACCTACCTGACAAGAACACGTGCACCACAGCCTGAGGCTTGATGGCTCCACATGGAGCATTTTGGGGAGTAAGGAGAAAGACTGTATCCTGGCACATTGTATCATCCACCACGTGGGGCACAAGCACCTGACCCTTATATACAGACTCTGCTTCTGAAAAAGCAAGTGCCAAATCCTTGTGGAAAGAGGTGTATCAATTACAAAACAGTGTGCTCTGTGATGGAAGGGAAGCAGCTGGTGTTTCTGAAGTGAGATGGTGTAGGGACGATACACTGGCTTTGGTGTCTACTGAATTTGGGTTTGGGTCTCAGTTCTGCCTTCATTCTGGATGTGTGACCCCCAAGCTAGTCACTGAAGCTTAGTGTTCATTCTTGCTGGACCATCAGGGCTGAAGGAACACCCAAGGAGGGTTTCTGTGCAGAGTAAATGAGCTAACACAGAGAGAGCTCTTTGCATAGTACATGCTCAATAAAACATTGCTATGCTGGTGGCAAGAACTGACACTAACCTAAAGGGTCAGACCGGATTCTCAATGGCTGAATAAGTGCAGGAGTTCAGGCCCTTCCTAAGGAACATGTGCAGGTTTTGATGAGGAAAGCTACCAGTCAAAATTTACTTCAGGAGGATGTCTTGGTGTGAAGGACCCTGGAAAAAGGGAAATTAGGGATGAAACTTATGACTTGCTCAGACTGCTCCTAGGGAACTAGCATGGAACCGGGAGCAATGGTAGATTAAAAACTGACAACCTGATGAAATAAGAAGTGGGGGAGGAGGTAGAGGAGAAGCTGTCATGGGAATGTTTCCTGGGGAGGGCGGGCAAGCTGAGCGAGCAGGCTGTGTACCAGAAGAGAGCGCGTGCTCTAGGGAAGGGCTTCAGCCTCAGTGAGACCAGAAGATTTTAGAGAATACAGCAAAGACTGGGCCTCCCTGGTGGCACAGCAGGTTGAGCGCAGCACTGTGAAGCTATCCGCAGCCTCCCCAGTGCCGGTTCCATTCCTGGCAGTCCAGGGGGAATCCCACATGGCACGGCAGACCCCTCCTGTCTCGTCCGCTGCTCCCCTCAGCAGTGTATTTAGGTCATTCTGCCTGTTCTGCTCCCCGCTCTGTCTCTGGTGAATCCTCTCACCCTCCTGTGCCTCTGGCCTGTACCCCAGCTCTTGTATAAATAAAAAAAATTAAATCTTTTAAAAAAAATACAGCAAAGACTAAGTCAACCCCATCCTACAGGAGCAAAACCAAGAAAATGAAGTAAAATAATCTGCATATTTATAGCAGAAGAGGAACCTGGGTGGACGGGATGAGGGTCTCAGGGAGGCTGGTGGCACAGAGCTCCTCCCTGGGACTCAGGTATCAAGACCCTCCTCCAGGTACTGGCCAGGGTATGAGAAAAAACACCAAGTACAAATGAGTCAGCCTTAATCAGAGGTGGAACCACACCTGGCTCAGCCCCCATTGAGGAAGTTTGGGGAAAAAAGGACTGGCATCTGGGGGTCTTTGCTGTCCATGAGGGGTTCAAATCCACAAGGATAGAATGCACTTAAGCCAGCCCTCCCAAGAGCACTAGCTCATGGTTCCACTTGAGCATGCTCTTTGAGTCACTGGAGAGGAAATTTAAACATCTATAGACAGGGCTGCTGCCCCGCACGGATCCTCAAGAACCCAGATTGGGAAACAGCACCTGAGCACAGTGTGATGGGCTGAGCCGGGGGAGGTGTCCTCACAGGTCACTTTGCTCTGCCTGCCACTTATTGATGCCCAGTGTCGGAGGCTACCAGAGGGAGTGGGGGAGGGGGGGAAGCAGAACAGGGAGGCAGGTTGGAGAGGGTGACATTTCTTTCTAAGTCTGTCAGTACCGAAAGGTAGGAACATGAAACTAAAACAATGTAAATCAGAGTGGGTGGGGAGCGATTGCTATAGGCCATGTTCCCAAAGCAGGGACACTTTCCAGGTAACTGACAGGGCAATTTCCATTCATTTGTATTTCGTAATTATGTGAAAATTGAGACTATTGAGGGGATAAATGAGTTTCAGTCAATATATATATATTTTTTTTGGCATTGAGTTATACCAAAATCTTCCTTATGAAGATTTGACATAATAAGCATATAGGGCAGCTCTCAAAGCACTTCTTAATTTACATACAGTACAACCCACTTTTGGGAGAAGCTGTCCCTTCACTGGCATGCCACCTGCCCTCTCTAATCCCATCAGCAGCTGATGGGTTCCAGGTCCTCTTTTAACAGCTGCATGTGCTAGAAGGACTGAGGTTTCCTCATGATTTTCTGGCATACTAAAAATAGTAGCAACACAGTCATAGTTAAGAAATATGATGTACCTGCAACATGCAAACACTGTTTGCAGCCCTTTACAGATGAGGAAACTAAGGCTTGGTGAAATTTGGTAAAGGAGAGGAAGGGAAAAAGACAGAATTCTGCCAGATTATACAGTGGCAGCCTCCTGGCTCTAGCCCAGCATATCTGACTCCTAGGTGTTTTCTTAGCCTCTCTCTGATTCTGCCTCCACGGGAGACACAGAAAGCAGGGCACAGTAGAGGAATGCCTGCCAGTTTCAGGAAGATCAATTTAGACCTTGGATTGCCTTACTCTAAAAAATGAACAACACTTATGTAAGAGTTTGGCTACCTATACCAATAAAACAATGTGTAGAAAATAAAATAAAGCAGGATTCTAGAACCTTCCTTTAAGCTTTAAGATATGCCACAAAGATGAAGCCCAGATGTCACATTCTCCCTCATAAACATGAGGTTTTGTGATAGAAAGCTAGCTAGGTTTCCTGATCAGATACTGAAATGCTGCTCCAATACTCTGAATGTCAACTTCCTCTTAAATTTACCAAAAAGATGCAATGCGATGTTTGATCATAAGTCTTGTATTTCAGGCTGGAGTCCCCAACCCGGTCTCTGGTGATGGAGGCCCCGAAAGGAGTAGAAATAAATGCAGAAGCTGGCAATATGGAGGCCACCTGCAGAACGGAGCTGCGACTGGAGTCCAAAGATGGGGAGGTAGGGATGAGGAGCATGAACAAGCCAACAAAGTCCCCCCAACCCTGAACTTGGTCCTACACTATGGCAACGAAAGGAACCAACCAGAAGGCTTTGTTTCTGGAACGCATGTGTTCAACAACAATTATCAGTCAAACCCACAACATGGAAAAGTTTTCCATCATTATTTGTAAAGTCTCTGGCAGGTGTAGAATTCTACGTACAACTGTAAAATGCAAGGCTAGTTCTAAATTCTCTCTTGTGACACCTTAAAATAAGACTTAGGGGACAGCATAAGTAAGCTGTATGGCACACACGTCTGACTACAGATGAACTTAATTTACTTGTAGTGATTTTAAAAGTTTATGTTTCAGGTTTCTATTTTCATTGAGAATAGAGTGTCAGATTCAGCTGCTATTGCAAATGTGAAAAAGCCACAGCTTAAATTGGGGAAAGCTAGGCAGCAAGACGATAAAAGATCACGGATATATTTGTGTTCTTACCCCAATATAATCTCACTTGGGTCTACATAATAGCTGCTTGTGTTTTTACGACCCTTGTAAGTCAAGTCCCCAAAGAAAATAAGATTCAACTGCAAACATTTTTCAATGCCTTCATCCTGTGTGTCAGCAAACTTTCCTATTTAAGATTTTTTTAAAGAGGAAAAATGGGTTTCTGTTCCATCTTTCTTATCTATAGAGAGGTCATCCTTCTGCACCTGCCAGAGGCCGCTTCAGGTTTGGCATCTGCTCTATTTTTTATTTACAGGGCAAATCAGAGCACGGAGTGATGAGAACTGTCTCCTCCAACAGCCATGTACTCCCTACCACACCCATTTAGAAATGGGTGGTTCCATCATCATTGCAATTTATACCTATCAGACCCCACTCTGGAGGAATGGATGATAATCAGAACCGTCATTTAAGATCAGAACATGACACCTAGGGCTCCCTGGTGATGCAAGGGGTTAAGCACCGCACTGTGAAGCTATCAACAGCCTCTGCAGCATGAGTTTGAGCACCAGCCAGGGAGCTACCCACATGGTGCAGCAGACCACTTCTGTCTCACCTGTTACCCCCCTCAGCAGTGTATTTCAGTCAGTCTGCCTGTTCTGCATCCCACTCTGTCTCTGGTGAATCCTCTCACCCCTGCACCTCTAGTCTACCCCAGTTCTTGTATGCATAAATAATCTTTAGGGAAGAAAAAAAAGAACATGACACCTGTTCTGGAAAACTTGCCTTACACAGACATATCTGTAGTACAAGTCCCATACTCAAGATAATGAACCTAGCATTTCTAGAGTGATTTCTAGGACTCTACTCATATCCATATGGTCTAGCTTTGGTCAACACTAATCTAGACAGTACAGAACATAAGCCTCTGCAGGGGTGGGGACTTCATCTGTCCCATCTGCCCCCATCTCCCAGGGCCAAGCATGATGAACACACTGTGGGTGCTCTCACAATTTAAGTTCATTGTTCAGCTAGTGTTTGGGAATGTCAGGAAAGTGAGTATCAGCCTCTAACTGGCCCTTTCCTTTCTGTTCACGCTCTCCAGATTAAGTTAGATGCTGCGAGAATCAAACTACCTAGGCTGCCTCACGGATCCTACACACCTGCAGGGAACAGGCAGAAGGTCTTCGAGATCTGCGTCTGCGCCAACGGGAGGCTGTTCCTGTCCCAGGCAGGAACCGGTTCCACTTGTCAGATAAACACAAGCGTCTGCCTTTGAAAGACTATCCATGGGGGACACGGACAGCAACATAAAAGCCTTTTTTTTTGGCTTCAGACACTGGCTGCCAGCTATTTTTACTAGAAACACAGAAGGCCTCTCAAAGACCTTGTGTGTGTGTGTGCGCGCGCGTGTGTGTGCTTGTGTGTGTACATGTGCGTGTGCTTGCGTGGCTGGGTGGATATAAATATATATAAATATATATAAATAAATATATATATATCCTCTGTATAAAATGAGGTTTCAGTACAAAAGGAACCACGGGTGACCCTGTGATATCCTCCCTCATCTCCATCCCACCCCACCATGCACATGATCAACACTATCTCCACACGATTCTCCCCAATACCCCGCTGGCCCTTCAGAACCCCTCAGTGCTCCAGACACTTTGGACTGTTCCCCCACAGGGCTGAGTAATGGCCCATCTTCCCCTCCACTGCCATCACAGGTCGTGATGGCGGGAATCTCCAAGCCCTCCCTCAGGTGTGGGGACCTAGGCCATCAAAACAGAACTTTGGGTTCTTTTTTAGCTTGAGTGAGGCAACCCACTTGTCCCTCTTCCAGTGAGGGCTGGGACAAAGCAGTAGAAATCACTCAGAGGAACTCAAAACGGCTCTGGTACCTTTGCAGCCAAATGTACAGAGGCTTCTAAGTTGGGTGAATGTCGAGGGTTGATTTTAGCCAAGTTGGAATGGCTCGTCCAACTCCTGCTTCCTTGCTTCCTTCAAACTCACAAATTATCCCTCAGTCCAAATAGGAGTTGTAAATCAGCACAAAATAGTGCAACAGCTGCTCCTCGGTTAGCTGGAAGTGGCTCGGCAGCCTGTCAGGCAAACGTAAATGGGTGGTATGTCTCTGTTTAAAGGGAAAAATGGCTCAAAATCCGTTGTGTCCTCATTTCTGACTTTATCTAAGAGATTCCAGCCCAAAATGATTGGTCCATCAAAATCTCTCAGAGCGCCACCCCATCCTCAGAGAAGCCCTAGGCAATGGTGTTAAGAGGAGCAGAGGGGACTAAATCTGTTTATGTTACTTGGAGTGGGTTGGTAATTTAGAGACATGCCTTTTGCTTTTAAAGGCAAAGGCTGGGTCTTCAATATCATCTCTTTTTTTCAGTGTTGGGATATTCACCTTCCTAAATCCATCCCCCTTTATGAATAGGGAGTCAACTGCATTAATTTAAAGTCCGGCATGCTCCCAGAAATGCTAGCTGAGAATTAATAGAAATGGAGTCAAATTAATCAGATCCCCATGTCCTATGGGACCAGCAGCACCCGCACCCCCAGAGAGGAGAGCCGCTTCGCATTCCCGCCATCACAACCTCTCACCACACCACCTTCATCATCACCTCCAGGGTCACCCTGGCCAGCTCTTGTGCTGGGACGGGGGATTACACCATCTCTGTTCAAAGAGGGGGAACCGTGCCTATGCCTTAAGTCAATGCACTCAGCAAGGAGAAGCACATCCTATTTATCTTGGTGTTACCTGTAGTTTATTTTGGGTGATTGCAGGGGAATGGGTTAGTAACGTCCGGCATGTCTGCAAAGCCTATCGAAAACCATGTGACTGACGAGGTGGCCTCTGCAGAGCCCAGACTGGACACAACACTGGCTTGGATGCCATTTGGGATGGGTGGCCCCATGATCCTAATTGAAGTAGTGTGTGTAGGCCTGAATGGCATTTGTTTTTTCCTCCAGGTTCTCATTTTTGTTATTCCCAAGCAGGGGGAAAATGGCCATGGGAGATGAGTAAGAGCTGCCAGATGATTGTCACCCACGCAACGGGCCAAGGTTTGCACACCAGGGATGGAGAAGCAAGTTTTGTGTTGCTTATTCAAGTGACTCAGAAGGAGTGAGGGGTGGTGTCTAGCCTGGCCAGTGGCCCTGCTGGCTTCCGGAACCCAGACTCTTTCCAGTCACTAGTGTTCCATGACCTATATAGAAAAACTGGGTGTTTCAAGGGCAAGATCAATCTGCTGGCCATGCTAGAGTCTAATGAGAATAATCAAAGATATCAAGTCACACTGGATTGGCATCATTTATATCCTGTAGGATCTTGCTGGCAGAAGTGCATGGACCACACAACAGGTTCTGTCAATCCAAGAATATCCCTTGGCTCCTGGGAGGGTCTGCCCATAATCAGCCAGAGGAACAGGAGTAACTGTGATCTACTGTGGCAAAGTTTTTATAAGCAGACAGATCATTTTTGCATTTTACCATCTCAATACACAGCATGTAGGTGATAAGACAAGGAAAGGTTCCCTGAACCTCTTCTTCTGATTTTGTTCTAATTGTTACATGAAAGGCTGAGATCAGCACCTTGGGAATTTTATGTCAATGAGAAGGACTGGTGGAATCCCACTCGTAAAAGTTATTTCTAAAGATAATTGGATCACCATTAAAAAGAAAAGAATACCCACCACCAAGAATAGAAAGCAAGCACCCAAGGGAACAGACACTCTGATTTTTATTAGTGTGATTATGTCAGGTAATATGCAGGAATTTCAGCATGGATCAAATTATGTATTTCAGTTCAGATTTTAAAATTCAGTAAAATTTATTCTAAATTCTTCAATGTACATTTTTTCCCTCCCAACTTCCTCCAACTAGAATATTTGTCCATGGTCATGAAAGTTTTACATGAATTCTGGAAAATATATATATATCTTTTGCATTAAAATCTGATAACCTTTAATTTTAAAAATCAAGATTCCTTCTACTCTTTATATGTAATATCTTCTAGACAGCCACACCTTTCAGAACATTAAGCAGCTGTGATGTAACAAAGCACTCCAATGAATCTCCTGTGTTCTAGAAGTTCTAGGGTGTTACTATTCAGCAGATTTTTATAAATTAAAATGTGATCTTCAAATATATGTTTAGAACTGAGTTCTATTTGTGATCTGCTCAATAAGTCATAGAAGTTCTAACTTGGGAATGTACTGGAGTTGGACATGGTTCTTCAAAAACTGGTCCCGGTGGCATGTATGTAGGTGAAACTAGATAATATGAGGCTTTTAGATTGCTATATTACAAAGGGAAAGACCTTACAAATTTGTATTGCCTTTGAACTCCCTGGGAGTCAGTTCTCCTTTGGATGATTTTCATTGTCTACACAGCAACCATAGACCAAAGATGGCTCAAGGTTTAACTCTAGAGCAGGGGTCAGCAGACTCTGGTCCCTATACCTAATCTGGCTCCTCACCTGTCTTTGTCACTGATGTTTCCCAGTCACACGGCCACCCCCTCTTGCTTCATGGTGTCTGTGGCTGACCACGCCCTCTAACAGAAGGGTTGAGTAGTTATGCCAGACACCTGCAAAGCATGAAAACCTTATTATTTGGCCCTATTGCAGAAAAAGTTTGCCAGACCCTGATGTTGAGTTGAGGCATGGGATATGCCAGATGCAGTGCAAAGGAAGCAAGCCTCACACAGCATGACGTAAGCCACAGTCCCATGTGTGCTTGTGAATTGAGATACTCGATTACAGAAAAGAAAGGCAAGCAGGTGTGTTAAAGGCATTGACTTGTCTGAGAAACATAGGCCTGAGGGATTCTTGGAGATAGACTAGTGGAAGGCTTAGTGGAAAAGGAAAGTTGTGATCCTCCAGGAGTTTTTCCAAAAGATCCTGACTTCTTAAGTGGTTCCCATAGTCAGTATCACATTTAACAGTCCTAAGTTTTCAATCTAGAATCTCTTTGCTCAAGAGACCATTTCTGCAAGCCTAGAGAGTTCCACCCCACCTTCACCTAGTCCAGAAAGATGCCTAAACCACAGACCTCCTGAGAATGCATCGGACTCAACAGTCTGTCTGGTGCTCATCACCCCAGTTATTGGCATTTCCACTGGACTTTATCATCCCAAGACCACAACAGGAGTGAAGGGCTGGTAGGACCAATAAATAATTAGAAATATTGGATGAAGCATCTTAAAGTATGTAGGGAGGAAAAATATATTAAGGTTCATGAAGCTGTTACTGGAAAGAATAAGATTAACATCCATTTAATTTTATTTCCAAGGATCTGGATCTTTGATCTTTGGTGTAAAGGGAACACACAAAAAGCTCTTGTTTGAATTCTGCCATCTGCCTCTGTATGGTAAGATCCATTGCTACCCGGCTCTTGTCACTTCAGTAGACATCCCTCTCTTAATCCAGGGCTTGACACTCATATTCAGTATCATTAAAATGGTATCAGTTGTGAGTGAGTCTTTGTAAGGATGAGTATTCACATTAGGAAGGAGAAGTTGGTTTGTTTTGTTTTTGTTTTGAGATTTTTTATGAAATCAGTCACCTTAATCAATCACCTTAAATCAATCACCTTATGAAATCAGCATCCCTTAAAAGCATCCTTCAACATTTATCTGCAATCAACCCAAGAGGAATTAGTGGGCAATGCGAACTCACCCTAGAATATTTGAGAATACCTGATCATTTATTTTAGGCAAAGGTAGCATGACATTGGGACCAAAGAGGTAAACAGATCCCTGGAGGCAACTGATCCTTGTTTTTCACCATGAAAAGTGAAATCTCATTTAAGTTAGGCATAAACAAGGTCCATTTTCCCTGAACCGGGAAGTCTTAGACACAAAAAGGGCTAGCAAAGCAGCTCCTGAAAGGACACAGGTGTGTGGCACCCCAGTAGCAGGTAGGCAAAAAGTTGCCCTGAAAGATCCAACCTTACAGAACAGGCCTATTATCTTAAAGGTAAACTGTCTCTCTTTTGGTCTTTCCTAACTTTCTCCTCCACTGTGAGAAGCTCCCCCAGTTCCAGCCCATTTCCACTACAAGAGTGAAAAGGGCCGCCCTCAGAGACATCTCTTTCTTTGTGGTCATCAGAATTCAAAATCATACAGTTGCCTTTGTAGGTCTTCACAAAACTACCCCACTGATAAGGAGACACCCTCTGAGGCCCACTGCTTCATTAGCACAGCACACCACACACATTAGCACTTCCAAAAGCAAGTGACTTGTAGGGGTCTCAAAGACTTGCTTCCTAATGGGGTTTTTGAAATTTCTCAAGGCAGGTTTAAAGGGGAAATAATTACTATTGGATGAGCCCTGTTGTGAGTACTGTTAATGCACAAATTTAAATGAAAATACCCCATTTGGGGAGAAGTCTAACATATGCCATTCTGTTTGGTTTGACATTCCCTTCCCCCTTCCTTTGCCATATCTTGACAGAGAGGAAATTAGCATCTTCCTTGGGAAAAGAGAACAATTCAAGAATGTGTAAGCCCTGCACGCAACAGAAGTGGGGTATCATCACAACATTGATATTTTCAAATCCATCAATAAACAGTCTCCAACATCCAACAGCAAAGCTAACTGCTACTCAACTTCTGCCCAGCAAGTAGTGATATCAGTGCCACTTCGAAATGATTTTCAATGGAAATAGAAAAAAACGGAAAAGCTGGTTCAGGCAAGAAGCACATGTAGAGTCCAAGTTCACCTGTCCTCAGAGGAAGCCTGAGCAGAACCCAAAATGCCTCCCTAGGCACACAGGTACCCTCACTAGGGGACAAGGGGATTTTATTTCATGGATGAGCTTTAGCTAAGATCAGATCAATAAAGTAAACAGAAGACAGAAGGAAGCATCTGTTTCCCCTAAAATCCACTCTACACTCCTGGGGTTGTCTAGTAGTTCCTGCTTATCCAAAGTCTTCACAGTATATTTCTACATTTGGGTTATTTTTGTGAAATCAGAGATAACTCAGATTCCTTAAATGAGAAATTCCAAGCTGATCAATGGGTTACTGAGAAGCAGAACAACAAAGGATTTTCTGATGGCAAGAAGATGATCTTTCTCAACAAGGAAGATGCTGATATTTCTTTATCCCCATATTCATTTAATACATGAAGTTATAACACTTAGAGGGAGGGTCATAGGCTCTTTGAAAGTGAGAAAATTTCTGAAACTTCTCTCTAAAAAGAATCACAACCACAAAATCCCATATAAAATCAAGTAAATTTTCTTGAACCAACGCCCTAAGACATGGCAAGAGTTGGAATCTGTTCTCCAATTATAACTTTTTACTAACTAGCTAATTAAGCACTTACTATGTGCTAAACACTGAAGTAAGTGTTTTCCATGCATTCACTTATTTCATCTTCAAAACAATTCTTTGAATTCAGTCCTATTATAGTTCTAAGTTACTCATGTAGAAAGTGAGACCTGGAGAGGTTAAGACACTTGCTCAAAGTTACCAGTTAGAAAATGACAGAGGTGACATGTGGATCTAAATGCAGAACTCCATGCTATCAAGTCACCAACACATAAACTATTTTTCAGGTTGTTGAGAAGTGTCTCCTACCAGCTGAGAAGGGGCTCCCTTTTGAGTGGGCAAGGCTGTACCTGTCTCCCTTCTTTCTGGAATCTCTCATCCATGTCAGCATCCAGTACCAAGGTAGAGATCCCTGGGTGGAAATATACAAGGTCCGTTGAATAGTGGAATCTGGAAACAAAAATGTCATTTTTCTCTGTGAGATTTTAAGTCAGGTTTCTTGTCTTTACGCATTGGAAGACACCTGGGTTGCCAGCCTTATGTTTAAGAGAAAACTTTAATATTCAGCGACCCTAATATTAACAAATTAACACCTCTGCACACCTAGATCTCCTTCCCTTATTCCTCACTTCAAAAGTCAGCTGTCTTATTTTAAGTGAAGTGCATGACACCATTTAGTTATCATACCTTTACTTGTGGCAAAACTCAAGAATCAAATAGCAGGAAACGCACACTCCATCACTGTCTCTGCCTCCCTGCAAGAACAGAGGAGTAGAAGGATGTGCTTTAGGCATTCATTACCCAAGCTGGCCTCATAGGCCCTCAACGCTTGAGACCCACAAGTTTACATGTCAGTCATCACTGAGAGAGCATGCCCTTCCCCACAGGCACAATTCTCACCAAAGCACCCAGGCTGGCACTACAGTTGAAAATGAGACCCATTTGCCAATTGTTGTTGAAGCAGTGGTATACTTTAACCTTGAGCCTGTTCATTTATATTGGTGTCCTAGATTCAGAAATCAGCTTGGTGGCATCTCAACTAGGAAAGGAGAGATGAGTGCATCTGAAGTTCCTTACAACTTGGTGTCTTTGGAGCACTTTCATCTTCTAGCAAAGGGATCAGTGTTTGATGTCTAAGAGTTAAAGGGCCTAAAATGGTTTTGAAGAATTGATTCAGCCAGTGACCATGTATGGCCGTGTTAAGGTCCTACTGTCAATCTGCCCCCAGCCTGAGCTGAGAGACCACAGCAGCAGAGTTTGGGGGGCATCCTTCTTATCTGTTCTTCTTCAACAGCAAGTATCTGATACACTGGGGGGTTGTGAACTGAGCTCACCAGCTCACCAATCCCAACAGGTTGAGCCCTGGGGCCATCCAGAGTCCTGTGTGCTCATTTCAACCTTCACACAAAACCTTAGTAAAGGAATAAGTTAAAAAATGTCAAAGACCCTGACTTACAGTAAGTCATTCATAGATTTTCTTCTAATGATCTATTTATCCCAATAAGGAATGGGTGCCTTTCAAGGACCTTCCATAACTAATATGACCAGATTCAGAAGTCAGATTTCCTGGTAGAGAAAGGAAATCTTTCTGGCAAATAGAAAAGAATTGCCAAATCTGAACTTGGAGTGAACACACAATTGACATAATTTGCATCCAGTGTCTTGGTGATGGGGGGGAATAGAGTTTTCCATTTTGTTAACCACTTCCCAAGTCAAGTTTTTCCCCTTTGAGGCCATGAAGCAACAGAAACATGGCCCTGAAGGAGGCCATGTGCTAGTAGGGAGAGCATATCCATCATGTGTTGGCTAGATGCACTGCTGGAGAAGTCAGAATCTGGGGCTTGGAACAAAAAAAGATGAGGTCGTAGAAGCCCCACTTGTTTGGGGATGTTGAAAAAAAGGAATCCCATTCCCATAAAGTAATTGAGTTCAGCCTTTGGGTTATTTTTGGTTTGGTTTAGTTTTTCTCCAAGTTTGGTATGATATGAGAAGAATTTTTAGTTTTGTTTCATTTTGAATAACATCAATCCTTGCACACTCTATGCAAAAATTTTGTAAGCATTGCAATAATGCTATGAATTACAAGGAACTATTTTAACTTTATTACACTTTCTGTATAAAAAAATTTGTATTTAATATTATTTCGACTGCAGTCTTGTAAAATATATTAATAAAAATAATGATTGGTAAGAAGGAAAGTGCCCTCGTCCACTTCTTTAGGGAATTGCTCCTTCACAATTGATAAGTCACTCACGCCCATGGACTGTACTTCAGAAACAGATTTTCTGATGGCCTAATATGTTGGGCTCTCAGGAAGAGATTCACATAGGCTGCCTTATTAAAAAAGAGCTTATTTTAAAGTAATACAGGACCTGGAATTGGGGAGTCCCAAGGATTGAGAGGTCAAGGGAACAGCCATCCTTTGTGGTTCTCTAATGACCTATACAAGCTCCTTCTATCATATTAATCTACCATTCACCATTAAGTTAAGAATCAGCCAATCTGGCTCCTATTAAGTACAACCTTTTCACTCAGGCTGCTTAGCATTCCTGGGCAGTCAATGCAGAAGCACCTTTAAGCAAGGGGCCTATCCCAGGTTCAGTCCCTTTTTATCCTTTTCTAAATAATAGCCTAGCCCTGCTCCCCTCAACGGGGCCACCATTGCAATCATTCATGGGAGAAGACACCCTAAGAGAGCACTCAGGTCCACCCACTGCAACCAGGCCTCCACTTCCAGCATCTCGCCTCCTGTTCTTCCACAGTGCCAAGGTTTTGCAATCCTGTTCCATCCCTGAGAATGCCCTTCCATCTGGTAGCTCCCCACCCAGGGAATCACCCACTAAGACCCAAATATGCTTATATTCATATTTAAAGTTTACAATAGAGTAGTAACTTATCCAAATTGAAACTCATAATATGTTGTATGGGAGATAGGGCATGACCTCACCTAGAAAACCTAAGACAAATTTTTCATACCTAATAAATGACAGAACCAGGGTCTATTCCCAAATGTGTATTCATTACAGGCTATACCTCATCCAATTTAGTTGCTCACTACAAATGACACTGTAGCAATATGACTCCTCAAGGTAAAAACATTATTCTCAGACAGGGTCAATTTGTCTGCAAAGATGTGGCAATTTCATCACCTGGTTCCTTTGGCAGGAAGGGGGGAATTTACCCCCCAAAATATCTAAATTGGAGAGAAACCACCAATCAAAAGACCTCTTCCATTGGTGGGGAAAATGTGGATGTGCAGCTAAAATGATAAACACTAATGAGAGGGAGAGCCTGTCACTGACATGTCAAACTAATCCACACCAGTATTGATAAAAGATTAGAGAACAGACGAAATACTAGGAGGCTGAGAAGAGCACTATGCTTTTTCTTCCAATGAAGGAAAGCTGTTTTAAGGGGGAAATAGGTATAAATTAACAACCTCTACATTTCTTCTTATCTTGACTCCTTTTGAGTATAAGATTACACAGCCCACATAATAATCGGCCCCACTTTACCTGGGAAAAGAACTCAAGATACAGAGGTGGGGAATATAGAGAGAGCAGAGAAACAGTATTTCAGAGACACTTGTGAGTAACATGTATGAATTAGCTTCTCAAGCTAAGTCTAGTGACTTCAGTTTGAAAATGCCAAATTTTAATCATCCTCCACAAAATCAAATATTTGCAGCTGAAGGTCAACTTACTGCCCCCAGAGAAAATCCACATAAGTAGCCAGGAACTGACAGCCAGCCCGAGTCCAGCAAAGGTGACGACACATGATTTCAGCATACCTGGGAGGTGACCCAGGGGATCGCTCATTAGAGTTGAAAATGGGCACAACAGTGTGAGAGTAGACTCTTCCAGATTAGAGTTTAATAGGTACCAAGCATTTTGAAATGGCAGGGTTTAAGATAATAGATATTAAATTGAAAGCAGAAATTATAACACTAAATCAACTGCTTTCATCTACCAAAATAGCAAGTCAAGATTTGTGTTTAACATGTTGGGCAAAAACTAGGTCATGAAACTTGGGAAAAAAGGAAAAACAGTATTTTAATGTGGACCTTTTGGTACAAACATTAGGAGAGATACAGATTAGCCAAAAGTCCCTGTCTTATTGATTCCCCATGATTGATCCACTGTACCAAGAAGGCAAGTAACATAAACCAAAAATTCAAAACTTCGGAATAGAAGAATAAGCAGAAAATTGACAAATATAATTGCAGTGGGAAATTTTTAACCACTCTACATTAATAACTCAGAAATTAGCAAATCATAAAAAAAATGCACCCACAACCCACTGCACATGATATCCATGAAAGAAATTTTTAGACTCACTATATGCATAAAAATGAAATAAGATCTCAAAGTAGAAAAGTGAATTTTTTTTTCCTTTCACGCTATAATCTCCAGAAACTGATGGTAATTTTTTGTCAACATAAAATCCCAGGATAGTCACAATTGAAAAACACTTCCCTCAAACTAATGTCCCCTCAATAACAAATCAATTTTTAAAAAATGAAATGCATTTCTCTCATTAATTGATGATGAGAGAATAGAACTTGGCCTATTTAAAGAAGAGTAATTAAAGATGAAGGAACAAATATATATATATATATAATAAACATTTTTAAAAGAATAAACACTGTACAAATTATGCAGTGTGACCGAAGTCATCTTCTGACACAAAAGCATTTAAACTTGTCAACAGAAAAGTGGATAAACAAAGCAATTAAGGTAAGAGTCCTGAATGTTTAATAAAAGAGCAAAACTTAACAATAAAAATAAGATGGCATAAATAAGTCTAAATTTACATCTTAAAAGTTCAAAACCAAAATGTAAAACAAATTGCTGTTAATATCGAGTAACACAAAAATAAGTTTAAAAGACAACTTTCCAACTTTTAAAATGAACAGTGCATTACAGAATGTTATTTCTTTTTTTTAAGATTTATTTATTTTTATACAAGAACTGGGGTTCAAGATAGAGGCATGGGAGGGTGAGAGTATTCACCAGAGACAGAGCGGGGAACAGAATAGGCAGATGGACCGGACCGAAGTACAATGCTGAGGGGAGCAGCTGGTGAGACAGGTCTGTCCCACCATGTGGGTTTCTCCCTGGCCAGCCAGGAATCAAACCGGCACTGAAGAGGCTGTAGACAGCTTCACAGAGCTGTGCTCAACCTGCTGCGCCACTGGGGAGGCCCAGAAATGTTAGTTCGTTATGATAATAAAAATAGAAAACCTCAAGAAAAAATGCAATTTAAAATATTCACCAAAATTAACAGTAAAATGTAGTATTTGTCTCTTAAGCAAAATAGTTTACAACATTCTTTCCAAGATATAACTCTTCTAAAATTATTACATCTATTTTCTAAATAATATACATGCAAACATATCCACAAATTTATGAATGTCATAAGATATGTGTTATAGCCTATACTAAGTAAAAAAAAAAAAGACAGATAAATATAAACTGAAGAAACCAACTCTAAGCTATACAGACTAAAAAACCTAAATTAATAAAAAGAAATATCAGTTTTCCTTCAACTTAATTTGTACATTTAGCAAAATTTCAATCAAAACTATAAAAGAAACTTTCTGGGAAGTAAACAGAACAATTCTAAAATTTACCAGGCAAAATAAAATAGGAGGGAGGGCCTCCCCTGGTGAGCACAGGTGGTTGAATGCTGCTCTGTGAAGCTGTCCGCAGCCTCTGCAGCACCAGTTCGATCCCAGCCGGCCAGGGAGCGTCCTACAGAACGTGGCAGACCTCTCCTGTCGCACCCGCTGCTCCCCTGAGCAGTGTGTTTTGTCAGTCTGCCTGTTCTGTTCCCAGCTCTATCTCTGGTGAATCCTCTCACCCTCCCACGCATCTGGCCTGTACCTGGTTCTTGTATAAAATAAATATATAAATCTTTAAAAAAAATAAAATAAAATAGGAGGGAAAATCAAGGTAAGGGAAAGTCTCTACAAAATGGCACTAAAATGATATAAACCTAATGAACTATTTAAAAGCACAAAATAGCAATAATGAAGATAATAAAAAGAGAGAGAGAAATATGGAGCAACTGAATTCCTATTATTGCCTTGCCAGGAAAACACCCTTCCCCTTTCCGTGTCTGACAAACTCCTGCACACCCAGTAAGATTGGCTCATATGTCTCCCTTCCAGGAAGGTTTCTCCGACTTCCTCTCCTGATGGCTTACAAAAACCATCTCTGAAAACTCAGGTAATCCTGGACATACCTCTATCATGGCTTAAGTTGCTCTGAAGCACCATTAATTCTTTTGCTTTCCCTACTAGAACATGAGATCAAGAACAGAAGAGTTTCTTCCTTGTTTCACCACTCAAGCCCTGTAGAGAGACAGGCACCTAAATAGAAACGGTTAAACAGACCAGAAAACCCAGAAATGGACTCAAGTGATCTTAATAATGTGTCTTGTATCAATGTACCAATTCAATCTACTGCCTATTCTTAAGCACCCCAAACAGAAAGCAAGAACAAGATGGTGGTCTCTGGACTCATTCCACTCACAAATGGGCAATCTAGACAAGAAAACAAACAGCCACAGGGATGAAAGGACAATGAGGTGTACATGCTACCAGGGAAGCAGCTGGCTAGAATACTATGGCAAATCCGTGGGGATCATTTCACTGTTAATAGGAAGACTCATCAACCTATACATACACATACATACATATACATACACACACACACCCCTAAATATATGGGTACCTATATATTTAGGGGTGTGTGTGTATGTGTGTGTATAGGTAAGGGGAGAGAGAGAGCACCTGCATCCACCCTCATATTCCATCCAATAGACCAGAGTTCCAAACATTTGTTCACCCAGTATCTGCTGAATACTTATTTTCTTATAAAAATAGATAGCAGACACTCCTTGCCCTGTAATCTCTCAGAGTCCAGTGAGGTGACAAAGATCTAAAATAGTCAGTGACTATATAGGATAGAAAGGCTGTGAAAAGATAAGAAAATAACAGGAAATTGAATAACCACCGATCTATGATTTGAGGAAGAATGACAAAAGATATTCCAAAGGACAAAGACTGACATGTTCAAGCTTATGCAATTCACAAGTTCTTGCTTCCTCCACATACAGAGAACATTTTTTTTTAATTATAACAGTAAATAGGAGCAATAGTTTAAAATATGTGCTTCTAGAAGTTCATGCAAATTAATAAGAAAACCATCAAGACATCACTGAATAAATGAACCAAAGAGACAATAAGCATGTAATTCACACAGCAAAAATAGACTTTCTCTTTTCCTTTCTATGCACTGGAAGATGTAACAAAGAATTAATAACCATGTCTCAAGGAAAACATAAGGCTGCTACCACATTAAATGTTTACCTTGATTTCAAGATGCAATCTCATTTCAGAAATGTTAAAATGCACAACTTACAATCTACTACATAAAATGTGGTTAAATCTAGCAAATAAATGTGGTTAAATGTTTATACCCTAGCAAAGAAAATTGAATTAAATCACTGAGATTTTTTAAACCTATCATATTGCTTTAATAAATAATGACTGTGCTAAGAACTATTATACCAAAACTGGTATCTTATACTTTATGTTTAATACTGAAAAGAACCATTTTAAGTAGGTATTATAATCCCCATTTTACAGAAACAATATCCAAAGAAAGTAAGGAATTTGGCTTGGGTAATTTTACAAGTAAATAGAAGTGAATTAACTTCAAGAATAATTCTTTCCAATATATGCAGTTACCACATTTCCTGTCAAAAGAACTCAATCAAATGTGTATCTATACAGCTGTAGTAGATTTATATATTCTATCAGAAAATAAACGGTCAATATTTTTAAGGTAATCTGAATCTTCATACCCTTTGACCCTATGATCCCATTTTCATGATTCAATCAGGGAACAATATTTATATAGGAAAAGTTGTCAGCAACAGTAATGTGTAATATAGAATTTAAAAATGGGGAGGGTGTCCCCATTGGTGCAGAGGTTGAGCGCTGGGTTGCAAAGCTGTCTGTGGCCACTGCAGTGCCGGTTCAATCCCCGGCCCCTGGGGGAGGGTCCCACGTGGCGCGCAGACCTGTCCTGCCGCCTGCTGCTCCCCTCAGCAGTGTACTTTGTCAGTCTGCCTGTTCTGCTCTCCCCTCTGGCTCTGGTGAATTCTCTCACCCTCCCGCACTTCTGACTGTACCCAGTGCTTGTATAAATAAATAAATAAATAAATACATAAATAAATCTTTAAAAAAATAAAAAATAAAAATGAGGAAAATTAGTAACACCACATACCCAGATAAAAGGGAAGGCTACTTAGATGATGGTTGTATTAACATTATGGAATATCATGCTGCTTTGAAAAAGGTCCAAGAGAATTTGATGTTAGTACAGCAGAATATATAATATTAAATGTGTAAAGGTGATGTATCTATATGAATCAAGACTTCTAGGCAAAATGAAAAATAGAGTAAGCTGGTCTATTTGATTAGTAGCACTATATGTATATTTTCTTATCATTCTTGTGTTTATAATATTTGTATAATAAACTTTTTCAAAAAAGACCCATATCTTCTTTTCCTATAAAACAGAATTAGTGGCATATACTTTGATCCCACAAATAATCTACTCAAAATTGTTTGCTGCACTATTTATAGTAAAAATAAGTCTGGAATTTGTTTTTCCCCCAACAATAAGGGCAATGGGCAGATAAATTGTGGCACATCCAATCAATGGAATATTGTACCAATTAAAATAATTTTAAAAACCATAGAACAATGTCCATATTTAAAGTAACTCAAAAAGACCTAGAATTACATAAAATCTAATTGCAGTTATATGAGTGAAAGATGTGTTGTGGAGAACAAAAAGGAACCACTGATTATTTTAAGTTATGGTGTTAAGGAAATATAAATGTGACTGTTAAATTTGTTTTCCTGAAGTTTCTTATGCCTAGTTACTTTAAAACTATTGATTTTGTACATGGATTGAGCAAAAAATCATTTTTAACCTTAGACCCCCCCAAAGTTAATTTTCAATGTTCATTTCATTCATTGAAGTCTGCTAACAGGTTAAATTGGATAAACCTCTGAACACAGAGACTGCCTGGGGATTTAAGGTGGCCTCTCCCTCCCTTTCACAGAAGAATGAAACTTTGAAAATGTCCTTCTGGTCCCTGTGATACTAACAAAGCTCTACCACAGATTTCACATCAAAGAACAGACCACACAGCTAAGCTCTATTTGGGCACCGAGGCTGCAGGAAATTGCTCCCCTATAAGATTTCAAACAAGAACCAGGTGAGGAAGGCCCCAACCCTTCCCTGGTTTTAGACACATGAAGGGCAAAGAAAACTTTTACCACAACTTAAAATGGATGGCCATCTTATATTTTGACAGTAATCACAGATTCTGCCATTCTTGGAGAATCTTTCTGGCCATTGCTACCTTCATTCATGTTCATCCCTTCAACCCCACAAGTCTCTCAACATTCTAGGTTTGTTTTGTCAAGTTAGACTGAGATTCTCTCATTACCAATGATGTCATTCACATCTGGTCCATCTTGAATACATATATCCCTTCCAGGATTTCTAGGCTTCATGACCCATCTCCCCAAACTCCCAAATGGTGTGATCCAGGATACCCCTCCATCATCTAAGTCTTGTCCTCTCTATCAAAACCTCTAGAACTTAGTCCACCAAGGTCCCAGAACCCAACAATAAGCCCTCTCCTACTCTATATAGTGACTCAAGGGCCCTTTGCTGTTCTTTAGAAGCTAGAGATCCAAGATACTTTAATTTGACCCAACTAGTTTATCTCCTTTAATGCACACCCTCCAAGCAAATGGTACTAGACAACAAAATGATGGTTCTTAGCATGGATTTGTGTAACAGGGGCTAAACACAGATCGAGGGATGCAGACACTAAGGAAGGCATTTCTTCAGGTGTTAGCTGTACCTGTGTCTAGGCCAGTCCAATGTTGGTTCCCTCATAAAGAATGTGGGTAAGGTCTCCAGACCTGGCCCAGGAAGAGGCACTATCATGGCAGTAGCATCAGCCACAATAAGGACTGAAAGACCCCACTGGAGGAGCCAAAGAGCCAGAACATCTACCTAAGGTTGCTGGGCAAGCATGGGTCTCTCACCAGAAGGACCAACTCCACCTTCAACCAACTAGGGTTAAGGAGGTTGTTCATGAGTCCAACCAACCAGCCACTTCTATGCCTCTCTGGAATGATCCAGAGATGAAGTGCCCAGGCTGTGAAGGCAAGACAGCTGAGGCTGTAGGAGTTCATGCACCACGTGGCTGCTGAAGGGGCATGCACTGTGGGGGAGCAGCTGCGCCCACAGCCGCATCCTCAAGGCTGGGATCAAACTCCTCCAGGTGCCAGCGTCCTGCTTTCTGGTCCTCAACAGGGCCAAGAGGCACACAGGCATTTCAGCAAAGCCCTGGGCACGAGCATGGCCACACAAGCCCTACCTGCGCTCCAAGGGCTACAAATTTGAGTGCAACAGATGACCATTGGCCATCCATGGCTATAAAAACAAACCCCAGATACCCGAATCCTACCTTCTCATTATAAAGATCTTAGATGCTGGGGGAAATAAAAAAAAAAAAGGAATGCCAGAATGTTCTCATTGCACCCTTCTGTATTCCTGACACCTTTAAGCATCCCTGCTCTGTTCTTTTCTTTAGTCTTCCTTAGAACTGTGTTTGCTCTTTTCCTTAAAAATATTCCTGCTCTTGAGCCTCCTCTAGTTTTTTCCTGCAAGATTGTGCCATATATTTATCTATCAATCTACTAGTCAAACCCCCTCTGTAACACATACAGTCCCAAAAGAATTATCCAGACCTGCCCACCTCAAGAAAACTCACCATCCGATTCTTGAGCAGTCTATACTCACTTCGTCAGTTTTCACAATTATCCTTCACTTCATTTTCATTCCTAACCTCTAAGGAAATAGACTTTCTAGAAAGGTCACTACTTACCTCTTCATGGTCAAATCAGATGTTTGTTTATTTTCCCAGTGGCTATTTGTCCATCTTGACACAATCTAGTCCTGAGTCCACTGTCCAGAAGACACTCAGCATCCATATAACTATCCTGCTCTCTTTCTGAACCCCATCTGGTTGAGACCACTCCCAGGACATCTGTCTGACTCAGGAAAACCTAAAATGTAACCAACACACATACATTAAAACAAAAATCCTTGCTTTTTTTTTTCCATTTTGCTGAAACTTTGGTGACTTCATGGTATTCCAGAAAGATCTCTGTCATAGGTTTCAAAATGTGCACTGCTGCTTTCATTGCTCTGATAGCTCTATGGTGATTTTGATAGTACCAAAAAAACCTCCCAGTGAACCAGAAAAGTGTGTACTCTCCAACTCCTGCCAGGAGTGTAGGTTTGTAATACCCCTTCTCCTTGCCTGTTGAGACTTCCTTTAGATCTTGCATGTCCTCCCTTGGCTCTTTGTCATCAATCATTGTCTATACAATAAGTACAATGAGCACCAGGGGAGTAACTCCCTTGTGCTTCCACTTTTCCTGCTTCTGCAAAGAGGTTTTTCACAGGAATTGCCATATAATCCCTTAAAATTATCCCACTTAATTGTCATAGTAACCCTCATGATGATAGAGGCAGAAATTCTTAGCAAAATATGTGTAATTCTATGGCACCATAATGATAATGAACAAAGAAAAAAATTAGGTAAATTCAACTGCATCAAAATTTAAAATATTTATGTAAAGGACACCATCAATAAAGTGATTAACAAAATCAAAAAAAGGGGAAACTATAACTATAGCATGTGTGTGTGTGTGTGTGTGTGTGTGTGTGTCTTTTAAGGGCTCAATATCTAGAATACATAAAGAATACTTACAGCTGAAAATCAGCAAGCCAACAATCCATTTTAAAATAGGTAGACACTTGAAAAGACATTTCTTCAAATAAAATAGTCAAATGGCTGATAAGTATGTGAAAAAATGTTCATTATCAGAGTAATTAAATATAGGCCAATAAAATCTGGAATGAGTTATCACTTCAAGGCCATTAAAATGGATATGCCCAAAGAAATAAAAATAACAGGTACTGTAAGGATATGGAGAAACTGTTTTCCTTATCCACTGCTCATGGGGATGCAAAATGGTACAGTTAATATACCATACTTTAAATGTAATACTTTATATTTACTTTCTATATACTTATATATACTTTATATTTATAATACTAAAAACAATACTTTAAATATACAATTACTATATGATCAACCAATTCCACTCCTAGGTATTTGCCCAAAAGAAATGAAAGCAGGTATTCAAATAAAATGTGTACACAAAAATTCATAGCAGTACTATTCACAAGAGTCAAAAGAGAGAAACAACCTGCCCATCAACTAATGATGGAGAAGCAGAATGTAGTATATGATTGTGGTGGAATATTATGCAGCCATAAAATGTACTGATACATGTCTCAACATGGATGAACCTTGAAAACAATATGGCAAGTAAAATATGCCTAACATGAAAGGCAACCTATCATATGGTTCCATTTAATTAAAATGTCCCAATCAATAAATCCCTAGAGACAGAAAGTGGGAATGGAAGGGACTAATTACTGGGAACAGTGTTTCCTTTTGGTGTGAGGAAAATGTTCTGATACTAGGTAGTGATGATGGTTGCACAACACTGGACACACTGAATGTCACTGAATTATACACTTTAAAATGACTAACATGAGGCTTAGAAGCATAAATTGTGCCAAATTAAAAAAAATGTGCTAGCTGATTCTAGTGATATACAAAAAGGCAACTATATCAGGATCAAATGAGTTTATTCTGGCTATGTCCAAATATTTGAACCTTTAAATAGACATAAATGCAACTCATCACATTAACTAAAATAAAAAGAAAAAACAATTGATCATCTGATAGATTCAGAAAATTGATTTTAAGGTAATTTCTACATTCTGTGCCCCTTTGTGATAATGTGAGAGTTCAGCAGATTTCCTGGATGCATGATTACCAAATGAAAATGAAGTGTGTTCTATACATTAGCAAAAGACAATGAAAAACTAGCGTAGGATGAACTATCCCCTTTAACCTAGTAACAAGGTCTGTGAAGTATTTAAATATAAATCTAACCAAAGGTTCATTAGTTCTGTCTGGGGGAAAAAGCCAAATACTATTGTAGGACACGAGCATCTTGAATAAATGGACAGTTCATGTTTATACATGGAAAAATTCAATATCATAAAATGTCCTTCCTAAAGTAATCTATTCATTCTCAGTGCATTTTCAATTAAAAATTGTAGAATTTCTCATGGAACTTAACAAGCCAATAGTAAAATTTATAGAAGATTAATAGGCCAAGAATAATAAAACAATTTTGAAGGCAGGAGAACTCTTCCCACCAGATTGCAAGAGATACTATGAAACAGTCTTTATAGAAGCTAAGATGGGATAATTGACCAGTAGAACAAAATAGAGTTCCTGGAAGCAAATCTACACCATATGGGAAACTGTAGCAGGAGAGAAGTATATCAAAATAGTCAGGGGAGATAGTGTGGCTGGTACAGTAGACAGGGAATTATTTTCTGTATGGAAAAATGAAATCAAACAAAATTTATACCTCAGAATTTTTACTAAAATATATTTTAAATGGATAAAAATCTAAATGGGAACAGCAAACCTTAAAACATTTAGCAGAAACTACAGGAATATATTCTTCTTTAAACAGGATAAAAAATTTTCTTAGATAATGTCTACAAGAGGGAAAAAACTTACAAATTTGATTGGCTAAAAATTAAAACTTTTACAACAAAGAAATCAATTTTATTTTTACATGTCATGGTACTTCCAATAAAAAAAAAATATTTTAAAAAAAGACCCAAAAAGTAATTCTATGAATGCAGTAAAAAGCCACAGACTGAAAAGAGATTTTTAAAATTAATTTCCTCAACAAAGGACTGGGGTGGGATCAAGAATCTAAGAACAGCATTTATAAATCAGTAACAGTAAAAGACAAGCCAACAGAGAGAAAAAATGGAAGTGAGAAAGTAATTCACCAAGGAGAGTATAATTATGAGTAAAAAAGGATAAGATGCCCCAACACACCAGGAATGAAGGAAATGCAAACTCAATCCCCAAATAAAGAGCACTGCATGTGCCTCAGATTGGCGGGAAATAGGAAATCTGCTAAGAACAAGTGTGAAGGAGGCAGAGGGAAATCACAGTCCTCTACAGGGTGGGAGGTGGTGGCAGGACAAGATCACTAGGAAAAGCCATTAGGCAGGATCTAAGAGCAAGATGTCTGGACCTTCTGAAGTGGCTCTACTTCAAGGGAAAGGTGCGCACATCAAATGCTAATACACAGCAAGACTGGGTAAACCGATGCTTCTTTTTTTTAATTAATGTTTTATTTTATATAATTCTTACATCATTTTTCATTTTTGCTCAATGCATGCATTTCCATCTTGGTTATATTAACCTGCAAACAAAAGAGGAACAATCTATCCATCGGTAAGACAATGGGTAAATAAATGGGCATCTTTTTAATGCAAGAACATCACAAGACAGACTGACAGTCCCTTAGTTAAACATTCCCAGCGAGCCATCCTCAGCACATATGTTCAGTGCAGTTTGGAGTGGGGGGCAGCTACCACCCAACCATGCTGAAATGAGCATGTAAGTACAGAAAGTATAGGATTTGTCACCGAGGAATTCCTGCCTATGTGAACGGAGTGGAATGGGGGGCAGAGGGGAGGTAAGCTAGAGGAAAGGAAGGATTCTCCCCACTTTATGATGGTGGATACTTCCCAGGAGGAGTAACAAGTAAACTCAAATGTATTGGCTTGGCTTGGTTTCTTAAGTAGCAAACAGACCAAATAGCTAAAGCAAATGTAACAAAATATTCAGATTTTGTAAATTTGGGTGGGGGACTTGTTTCACAAGCCTCTGACCTTTAGAGAAACAGCAGAAATGCTTCATAAAATGGGGGGGTTGAAATTGTATGGGGAATATAAAAATAAAATTTATTATTAAAAAAATGTGGGTGTTTAATTTTTTAAAAAGAATTTGTTTTTTTTTTTGTTTTTTGCCTAGAAGAACTGGGGTGTAGGCCAGAGGTGCAGGGGGTAAGAGAATTCACCAGAGAGAGAGTGTGGAGCAGAATGGGAGGATTTACTGAAATATACTGCTGAGAGGAGCAGCAGGGGACAGAGAAGGGGTCTATTGTGCCATGTGGCTCAGCTCCCTGGCTGGGATGGAAAGCAGGCTGTAGAAGCAGGTCATAGTGCTGAGGCTTACCCTAGGCCACCAGAGAAGCCCAGGTGTTTATTTTTAAATTCAGTGTCCAGAAGGTCTTGATATTCAAGATCCCCCATTTCTTTATTTTTATAGGTTTTTTTGAAAGATTTATTTATTTATACAAGTACTAGGGTATAAGCCAAAGGGGCGGGAGGGTGAGAGAATTCACCAGAGACAGAGTGGGGAGCAGAATAGGCAGAATGACCGAAATACACTGCTGGGGGGAGCAGCGGGCCAGACAGGGGAGGTCTGCTGTGCCATGTGGAAATCTCCCTGGCCGGCCGAGAATCGGACCGGCACTGTAGAGGCTGCGGACAGCTTCACAGCGCTGCGCTCAACCGGCTGCGCCACCGGGGAGACACAGACCCCCATTTCTGTGGATGCTAGAAGGAGCGAGTTAGAACTGAGTCGGAATTGATGTAACACTTTTGTAATATTCCTTACCCAAATGCATTCTAATCTTCATGGCTGCTCTATATACATACTATGGAAGTGGGATAGAACCAAAGGAACTGGCAAACAAAATGTACCAGTTTGGGACACCAAACTGGACACCAAAATGTACCTCTTTGGGACACCAAAGATGCTGCTGGCAGCTTATCACAGAGAAAAAACTACAAACTACGTAAGAAGAATAATTTATTTTCATGGTATAATCGACTGGGATGTTCCACACAATAATTAAAAATCATGTTTCCAAGAATGTGAGTGATGTGGCAAAGAAGCAAACCTTACAGCTTTAAATATAAAATTAACTGAAAAAAACAAAGCCTAAAAGGCAGCAGCATATTTTGAAACACAGGTAAAAATGTGAACAGAGAGAGAAATGTGTGCAAAGATCCCTGAAGCTCTCAAGTGGTTTCTCTTAATTCAATGTTGTATACTTTCCCCAACTTTTCCTAAGGTGCATTTATTCCCTTCATATTTAGAAATACATCCATTAAAGACACATTAAGATGGAGAACAGCAATCTACCTCTTCTCAAACATAAAAAGAAATTATAGTTTACCAAAGGCACTTTTCTCTCTGAGACATTAACTGGTATTTTCTCTTCTATTTTGACACATGCTGCTCCTGCTCCATGTTTTAATCTTGATAAGAAAATATGATATTCTGCTTATTTATCTAGATGTTAGAAAGCAAGCCTGTGGCAGAAGAACTGTTCTGGTAACGAGAATCATTCTCTGCCCGGATCTTCATAGAATCCCTCACAGAGCTTCCCGGGCAGGCTGGCCTAGGAGGTGGGTACCTCAGTACCTCGTGCTGCTAACCAGGGAGGGAGTGGGGAGCACAGCATAGGGGAGGGAGGTGATAGGACTTTGGCACTGTAGAGCTGGAGGTGGGCAGGGCCAGTGAGGTGCGCTCACGTGAGTGTGAGTGTGTGTGTGTGTGTGTGTGTGTGTGTGTGTGTGTGTAGGGGTAAATTTGTACCTCCAAAATTATATTCTTCATAGATTATAGTTCTGGAAAATCAATAAAACTTAAAACAGAAATTGAACACTACGAGTTCAAATTTCTTCTTCACCATAGACTCCTGGCAGTTTAAGTTCATGTCACACACACAGGCCATTCTCAATGATGAACAGCTGAAACTTACATTCTACTGCAATGTGACATCAATAAAAATGCCAACAATCGTTCTTCTTTTAGAAGAAAAAGTGAACTGAAGAATCTCATTAACTAAGAGTTGTGTTTCCGCTGCTCAGTTGTTCTCTTAGGAATATATAGGAAAAGAAAAAGAAGAGAAAGGGGGTGGAAGAAGGGAGAGGAAAGGAAGGATGAGGGAGAACAGAGACCCTATCAGTCAGCACTGATCAAATGCTCCCCCAAATCTCTCGCCACATTTGTAATAGAGGCTGCAGCAGACACTTCATTTGAAATTAATCGCAGAAGGAAGACATCATACAGAGATGAAGAAATTGGTTTGAAGTCAGTTCAGCCTGGGGTGGTTGTGACAGGAGACTCATTTGAGATCTTGGGTCTCGGTTTCCTCACATGCAGAATGGAGCTAGAATCATCACAACACAAATACCAGGTGTCTGCTCTGCCAGCGTGGCACTTTGGGGAACCCAACTCCGGGTTCTGGAAGGGTGTACAGCCACAGGCTTCTGCACGAGAAGGAAGCTCTGAGCCTGTGGGCACCCACTCCCCTGCCCACGCCACTGATCCAGGCGTAGACACAATTGCCAGGCTGATCAACCTAAGCCCTTCATGGATTATTTGATTTATAGATGCAGGAAAAGAGCCTTGTCATTGGGCCATGTGTCTGGAGATAAGGGGCCACCTTCCCGGCTGCAGAAGGAAAGTGAGGACAATACACTTACAGAAGGGAAGGGGTAAAAAGGGAGGGAGGGCAGGAGAGGCAGGGCTGGGGCAGCCATCTCAGGGAGCAAAACATCACACAGCAGTGGGGTAAGTAGGAGTAAGATGAAGAGAAGCAGCTGGAAGTTGGAACAAGAGGAAACTATGGAGAGAGATGAGTGGGGGGAGGAATGGAGGGATTCAAGGAGAGAGGGACAGAAAGGTAGGCGGGGGAGGGGTGAGGAGGGTGAGAGAGTAGAATGTAGACTCAAATATCTCCCATGAAAGCAAAGAGGGAAGGGCCGCAGTGGAATGTGGTTATGGTGGAAAACTGTGGAGCCTTGTTGGAGGGTGTGGTATGCTCACATTCTTCTGAAGGCGTGTGGTTCTATGCTTCTGAATCTTTTTTTTTTTAAGATTGATTTATTTATTTATACAAGCACTTGGGTACAGTCAGAAGCGCAGGAGGGTGAGAGAATTCACCAGAGCCAGAGCGGGGAGCAGAGCAGGCAGAAGAACCGAAGTACACTACTGAGGGGAGCAGCGGGCGGCAGGAGAGGTCTGCGTGCCATGTGGGACCATCCTGCGGTGGCCGGGGAGCAGCTGGGGATCGAACCAGTGCTGCAGAGGCTGCGGGCAGCTTTGCAACCCAGTGCTCAACCACTGTGCCACCAGGGAGGCCTGCCTCTGAATCTTAGACAGGGCTATCACCCAATGTTACCATAGAGAAAAACCAAAAACCTCCCATGTGCTCATTGCATGCAGAGTAAAATCCAGAACTTTGTGTTGGCATTGCTTGTAATGCCTTGACTTGTAGCCTGTGTTCCAGCCTCACTTCTCACTGTCCACTCAGCCCAGGTGACTACTTGAATGTTTGCCACTTCTTTGCCCTTGACTGTGCCCTTTCCTCAATCCAGGATGCTCTCCAAACTCCTGTTCCCTTTGACACCTTAGCCTTGTTTCAGTGAAAAATTCAAATACATCACTTCCAAATAGCCTTCTGACATATCCTAGATAATTTCTTCTCTAAAAAAAAACTTGATGCTATTACTTGATTGTGTGTCATTTGCCTTGACTTGTGAGGATTCAGAGGAATAGATGGGTCTTATTTATCTTTTGAGCTTCTTCATTGAAGTTCTAAGCACTTTCCACACAGAAGTTTCCAATATCTGTTAGTTGTATTCCCCTGAACTTACATGTAGAACTGAGTAGCTGCTGATATTGTCAAATATCCCCCAGACAACCCCATAAGTTTCTTACTGTGGGAAGGGAGAGAAATGCTATGAAATAGTTGCCATATGCTCACAAATGAAGAAAGGAAAAACTGGGAAAATTAGGGGATTTGCGGGCTATTTTTAAGAAGGTCTGTCAATGCAGGGAGGATTTAGTAAGAGTAATAATAAAGTAATCAGGGTTGGCAGACATAGTATGGTAAGAATTTCAAAGACCATTTGTCCAGTGGGTCTTAGAGTGTAAGCCTCTTTGATGTTTTTCTGTTGGAGAGTGGGTGAGTCTTCAAAATGCACAATGGAATCATTTGCAATATTTACCTGGAAGAGTAAAGTTGTATTGATGAATGCAGTATAACAGTACAGTGATGTTGATGTGGACAGTAAGTTGTATGGGGAGTAGAAGGTTTCATATCAATAAGAATCTTACCCACAGTAACAGCATTTTAACCATAGATTTTAGAAGAAAACTAAAAGACCACAAAATGTCTTTATGTTTTCATTATCCCAAGCCTTTTTCATTAGTCATTTATCTCATTTGAAATGAGACAAAAACATCTAGAGCAGTATCCTGGGTTTCCAATATATAAATCTTACTCAGAAATTTAAATTCACTATTTTTAGAACTTCCAAGATGCCACTAAGACTCTGAGTTTGGAGAAAAACATGAGATAAGTTGGAGGAGAAGCAAGAATGTTGCAGAGGAGAGAAGAATGGAGGCGCCAGGGATGAAAGCTTATTCTACACACCAACATCTAGCTCCCAGAAGCCTCTTTATAAAAATTCTGAGGCCACCTCTAGGCTTAGCAGAAATAGCAGTACAATTGATTATCGATGCCTGCCAGAAGCACAGGAAGGACAGTGGTGGTACTTACTCTCAGTGGTTGCCATGGTTGGGCTATTGCACCGAGGAAAGACTATGCCTAACACTTCACCCCATTCACACTCCTTGTTTGGCTTTGCTTAGATTTTTGTTTCCCACTCTTCCTGGTAGAGACACATCAATCCCAATTAGTCACCATGTCTTTCTTACCAAAATTTTTTGAAGGAAGGCTCTAAAGTGTTCCATAAGAACACAAGTATTCTCTTGGAGGCATGCATAGGAAAGTATCATTTTTAAGTGACAGCAAAGTAGACTCAGATGACCAGAGTTTTGAGGAAACTGAGGTAAATACCAAGAATATTCTGATAAGGGTGTAAAATTAAAAATAGCATCTTCTCCCTGACCACTGATTGGGCAACGGTGGGGAATGTGACCCATTGTGCAACAGGATCCAGCCCTAGGAGTTTGTAATCTGATGCTAGAATAGGAAACTGTACCTCTTATTTCCAGGGTTCCTACCTGGGTAGATTTAAACCTGTAACTGTCACAGTGATGCCCTTGTCACATACTCTTGCACTACATGTGGTACCTTCAAGAATCCAATTGAAAAGAAGAAAAAGTTGGGTTAGTTGAGATAGAGAAATATGACACAGAAAGCAGAAGTTGTTGAGACTAGATGACACTAAGTCTTACAGACTGCCCTACTCCCAGACTTTTCAATTATGTGAGCCAATAAATTTCCCTTGGCTTATGAAAAGGTTTTTCCATGCCTATGTACATAGCAGCACTGTCTATAATTGCCAAGTCATACAGTCCACCTATGTGCCCTTCCACAGAGAAATGGATAAAGAAATTGTGGAATCTATACCTGATGGAATACTAGATTGGTGAAAAAGATGAACTCATGGCATTTGGGACAAAATGTCAGACCTTGGTGATTGCATTAAGTGAAATAAGTAAAAAAAAAAAAAAAAAAAGTGAAAGACAGTTATTGGGTGGTTTTGGAATTAACCCAAAAACTTACACAAGCAAAATACAGTAGGAATAAATACTGAATTTAGTAGATATATATAAATGCTTACCAGAGGGAATAGGGGGCAGGAAGGAGAGGTTGGGGGAGGAGACAGATGGGGTATTGGCACAGTAGTTTGAAGAGTGAGTGGAACATGTGCATATCTGCAAGAGCAAAATTGTAACCACAAAAATTAAAATTCTTAAAATTGAAAAAAATACAAAGAATATATTTTGGATTAAAAATTTCCTTTGACTTAAGCCACAGATTGAGTTTGAGTCATTTCAAACTCAAAAAATCCTGACTAGGAATAATTATGCCCACATCTAATGGTCGGTCAGCCTTAATCTCCAGATATATACATAATTTTGTGGTTCTTCATGGTCCATCTTTCTATAGTGCCCTGTTCATATCATAGATTTCATAACCTGACACAAAGCTTTCCATTTCATTTTGTAAACAGTGATTTTACGCTAGTTAGCTATGTCTTTTGTACTACATGGAACCCAGATTAAAACTGACAGAAATTCACAAGAAACCAGAAATCACCTTTAGTGATGCCTGCATATGAGTGCACAGAAAAAGGGAGAAATCACCCTGAGCCATTTGAGGAAATGAGAAAATAGAAAAATGTTTACATGATCCTCAGTGATCTCTTTCAGACTTTGCAAATATTCTGAAGCTACATGATAATGGAAATGACAAAATTCAAAAGCTATCAAATCTTTCTGAAAAAAAATTAATTTTGCAAAAAGAAAGACTACAGGAATCAAGCTTCCCCCCAGTGACAGTGTCACTTCCATTGTTCCGTAGGGATCATGTCTGACCAATGCAGTCCTCTTCTGTTGGTGTAAATGTCTTGGTGGCTTCCTTAGACTTGTTTTGGCAACACCATTTCCTGAAACCCATGAGGTTCCAGTGAGATGTGGCAGGAATTTCATCAGAATGAAGGGAAGAACAAGAGGATAGGACTTTGGGTCACCATCTTGTATCACCCCAACATCTTTTTTAAGTTATCGTTTATATGCTGGGCTCCCAAGTATTGGGTACTTAGGGGGTCTCAGGTAGTTAGGTTTTATGCAACAGAGGTACCAATGATAGAACATAGATGGAAGTAATTTCTGACACTAAAAGTTACATGCAACATATTGATATAAAAGGGCTACCCTCTTCTACCAAATCTTTAATTAGAAAATAAATTTCTGTTGCTCTTACTCTCCAGAGCATACACCAGCTTCATGAGTTAGAAGCTGAAAGAAGATTGAGGTCACAGTCTTCAGGTGATATTCCTTCACTTGAGATCATCAGCTCAGCATGCGGATAAACCTCTACTGTCCTGACACAGAGATTCCCACACATAAGTAACATTTCTTTGAGGCATCCCCTTTTCATGTAATCATTAATGCAAAAAATGTCTGTTCTAGCCTTCTTTGGTACAAAAGGGAGACAGAGACTATTAGTAAGCAGTGATATAAGAAACATATAGATGTGCTATGATTTATAGAACAATTTCCCAACACATCAGAAATTAAAGTTACTGTGACCTTGTTAATTTTACAATTTTGTCCTTTTCTATATAGCCAGAAAAGGGCCTTAAAAGAGAGAGAAAAACCTCTAGTTCTTTATCCTGCTTTCCATCTTCAAAGCCGGCTTTCTTTTCTCCCTGGCATTTTGAATTCATTCTTCTGCTTAAGGTAGTAAGTTTAGGGAATTTTCAAAGAGACGAAAGCAATTCAAAAGAATATAAATGTCAAACACATGTAAATTTCCTCTGTTTCATTTTTCCCCAAGTCAGGAATGTCCTTTGTTTTCTCCTGGTATGTTTCAGCTGACTGACATCCTTAGTTGAGGAGCAATCATTCAGGCAGCCTCCTTGCAATGTAATGACAATCAGTTACCGAAAATGTGCAGGCACTGATAATAGGATTCAGAAGGGTCAGAAATGAATGGAAGGAAATGGGCATTTCAAACAAGTGCACAGCAACTGCTGACAACCCTGGCTTGAGATGGCATCCAACGTACTTATTAATGTCCTGTTGAAAAATAGAAGGCAACCAAGTGAAATCTTGAAAGAGGATCATTCTGGAAAAGAAGAAGACTTTACTGTTTAGATGGTATTCCTGCAGTAAGATTACATTATCTCCGGAACTTCTCTCCTCCCCTTTGTGTCAGCTCAGCCAAGATCAAGGAGATACTATAGAGGGTGAAAAATCTATCTTCAGAGAGTAATGTGATAGTTTTTATGGAAATGGACAGGTAAATCAAGTACATGTAAATAACAGATTCACTAAAGATTTCAAAAAAAATCTTTTTTTAAAAAAAATGGAGAATTTATGCCCCTTCCAAAAAAAAATGGATAATTTATCCCAAATACATGCCCTCCAGAGGGGAGAGCAAGTGTACAAAAATGAGAACACATGCAGAGGCTCTTTCATTGACTGTTTGCTGTAATCCAGATTTTCTTTCATTCAAAATGACTCTGAACTAGATAATATCCTCTACCTTACAGGTGAAAAGCCAAGGACTTTAATACATTAAATTGCTCATGGTCAAGGAATCAATAGGAGACAGATCTAGGATTTAAAGTAAACCCTTTAAACTCTAAAACAAGGAATCTTAATCTTTATGCTCTCCATTCAAAAAATAAAATATAAATTGAGAAACTGAAAAGGTAAATGTGGTAAGGCGTCTGGAGATCATATCACATGAACAGAATTTTAGGTGTTTAATACAGAGAAAAGACATATAAGGACTTTATAAGAGCTGTAGAAAAACTCTGAAAGGTAACCATACAGATGAAGAGAATCTTCTTTTTAATTCTTAAGTTTTACTAAAAACAAGCAAGAACTTGCAGATAGATTCTACTGCTAGCCATGACATAGTAGTTTGATTCAGACTAATAATACTATAAAAGCTAGATAATGTAATATATTTATATTAATCAGTGAGCAAATAAGGCAGCCAGATCCTGAAGAGAAGGAAATATATTGAGAAAATCCTTATATTTGTCATTTTTCCCTCCACATCATTGCAATTTTTAGAAAAACAGAGAGGTGCAGATCAGAATGTGACAACCTTTCTATTAATCTTACTGGTTCATGAAGATCAGACAAAATTATCTCTGAGCTACCTAAGAAGACAAGATATAAAGGAAAATAAAAATGTTTCTAGATCATGCTCCCCCAAATTAGGTAATTTATTTCTGACACAGTGGTAGCAATGAAATACCAAAGGAAATTTTTTCCGCAAGGGGAAAATTATCCCTGGATCACATTAATACAGAAACAAAGGAAGAACATCAGAAAGGATAAATGTATGGATAAATCTGAATATCAACATTAAATAAAACTCATATTGTGGGAATAAATTTTATATATAAACACATAATTGAATATATTTAGACATAATTTTAATTGTGACAATAACAACACAAAAACTTGGTGATAAATAAGTTAAGCTTTATTAGCTTTGATTTGCCCTAGAATTGGAGTAAAAGTAAAATTAAGTTAGAATAAAGATTCTTTCTTGCAATCTTTAGGATAAAATCTAAAATGAAATAAAAGTGTGTAGTTCAATATTTTGTTAATTCAAAAGGCAGGAAAAATAGCAGAATAAATGAATTGGTGGGATGAAAACATGTAAAATATATATTTAAATAAATATATTTAAACACAAATGTATCAGCAACTACATTAAATGTAAGTGGACAAACATTCTATAGAAACATAAACTTGGACAATAAAAAAATAAAATATGTTGCTTCCAGGAAACACACTTACAAAATGAGAAGAAGGATAAGTAAAAACAAAAGGCTATGTATTTTATGAATTCAATCAAAATAAAGTTGGTACAGGCATATTAACATAAAACTAAGATTTCAAGGCAAGTAGTATTAGTGATGAAGAAGCAGTTTGTAACAATAAAAGATATATTTGATTGGAATATGAATGTGTAAAGTCCTAATAACATAGATTCAAAATATAAATCACAAACTGACCAAATTGAAAGGAGAAATAAAAATACATATTCATAGTTTGAGAAATCATATCTCTTAGTAATTGTAGAATAAACAGAAAAATAAGATATTTTTAAACAAAACTAATTTGACCTATTGGTATAAATGTACAACACTTCATGAAACTGCAAAAGTTCTTCTTTTGAATGTATGTGGTACATTTTAACAGTGTTAAATATTTTTTCATTTCTCTGCGTCCTTTTATATCTCAGTGATGTCTGGCAGTTTTCTTTGCACAGGTCCTTCACCGCCTTTGTTAACTTTACTCCCTGGTATAAAATTCTTTTTGATGCAATTGTAAATAGGATTATTTCTTGATTTCTTCCTTTTCTACATTGTTGTTTGCATATAGGAACACAACCGATTTTTTAAGTTGCTTTAGTAACCTGCCCATTTACTATACTGATATATTGTTTCAATTGATTTTTTGTGATCTTTAGGGGTTTATGATATTTTATCATGTCATTTGCAAAATTTAGATTACTTTTATATCTTTCTCTTGTCTAATTTCTCTAGCTAAGACTTCCAGCACTATGTTGCTTAATAGTGGTAAAATTGAACATCCTTGTTGTGTTTCAGAGCTTAAAGGAAATGCTATTAGTTTTTCACCAGTGAAATTAATGTTAGCTGTTAGTTTGTCCTATGTGGCATTTATAATGTTTGGGTATGTTGCATTCCATCTACCCCTATTTTTGAGGATTTTTGTCATAAATGGATGGTGAATCTTATCAAATGTTTTCTCTGAATATAGGAGAATATGATTTTTATCTTCTTTGTGTTGATGTGGTGAATACTTTGATTTTTCAGGTGTTGAGCATGCTTGCACCCCTGGAGTAAATTCCTCTTGGTCATGGGGTATGATCTTTTTAATGCATTGTTGAGTTTGGTTTGCTAAGATTTTGTTGAGTATTTTCACATCTCTGTTCATCAGGGAAATTGGTCTGTAGGTTTTTTTTTTTTTTTTTCTTAATTTTGCCATGTCTTTGTCTGGTTTTGGTATCAGGGTAATGCTGGCCTCAAAAATGTGTTGGAGGCATTTCTTCTTTTTCAGCTTTTTGGAAGAGTTTGATAAGAATAGGTTTAGTTAATGTTTGAAGTTTTGGTAAAACTCACTAGTGAATCCATCTGGTCCTGGAGTTTTGTTTTTTGGGATACTTTTGATTTTTTTGTTTAACATCCTTGCTTGTACTTGGTCTGTTCAGGTGTTCTGTTTCTTGTTGATTCGGCCTTGGATGGTTGCATATTCGTAAAAAAATTGTCTATTTATTTTGGGTTATTAAACTTACTAAGTATTCATAGTAATCTCTTATCATCCTCTGTGTTTTTGAGATGTCTGCTGTAACTTTTCCTCTTTTGTTATTTGAGCTTTCTCCATTGTTTTCTGAGTGATCCTACCTAGAGGTTTGTCTATTTGGTTTCTGTTTTTCAAAGAACATCTTTTAGATTTCATTTATCATTCAGGCTGTCTTTTTTTATTTCTATTTCATTTGTTTCTGCTCCAAGTTTTATTATTTCCTTCCTTCTATTGACTTGTTATGTTTGTTGATCCTTTTCTAGTTTCTGGTTAACTAGTTTCTAGTTTAGGCTATTTATTAGAGTTCTTTCTTGTTTCTTGATGTGGGCCTGTACTGCTATACACTTCCCTCTTAGTGCCACTTTTGCTGTGTCCCATAATTTCTGATAGTGTTGTCCTCATTTTCATTTGTCTCAAGGTATTTTTTAATTTCTTCCTTGATTTCCTCATTAATCCAATAGCTATTCAGTAGTATTTTGTTTACTCAACAAATTAGAGGTTTTTCTTGCTTTCTTTTTGTAGTTGATTTCTAGTCTGAAACCAGTGTAATCAGAGAAGATGCTTGATATGATTTCAATTTTCTTGAATTCATTGATACTTGTATTGTGACCCTATATATAGTCTTTCCTGTAGAATGGTCCATGTGCATTCAGTTTCTAATGAGTTTATTCCATTCATTCCAGCTCACAGTTTTTGCAGTCTTTTCTGTATTCTAACACAGTTCCAGCATGAGTGATAAATGCAGTTTTCCACTAGCCTCTAGGCAGAATCTGGAGACAAAAACTTGATCACTGACATCTGCTAACCTGGACAGACCTGAAGCTCCTCTGTAACTGAATCTCTTTTTTTTTTTTTTTTTTAAAGATACACTCTTTTTTTTCCAATTTTTTTTTTTAAGATTTATTTATTTATTTATTCAAACAAGCACTGGGTACAGTCAGAAGCGCGGGAGGGTGAGAGAATTCACCAGAGTCAGAGCAGGATGCAGAACAGGCAGAAGGACCGAAGTACACTGCTGAGGGGAGCAGCGGGCGGCAGGAGAGGTCTGCGCACCATGTGGGACCCTCCTCTGGTGGCCAGGGAGCAGCCGGGGATCGAACCAGTGCTGCAGAGGCTGCGGGCAGCTTCGCAACCCAGCGCTCAACCGCTGCGCCACCGGGGAGGCCCTGTAACTGAATCTCTTTAGTTCACTTTGTAACTATGATTTTCCAGTATGAGTTTCATTTCTCATATTTGCTGTCAGTGCAGCCAATGTGGAAATTTCAATGACTTTCTTCAAAGAAACAGAACAAACATTGCTGAATTCATATGGAACCACAAGAGACCCCCTAATCATCAAAGTAATCTTATAATAATTGTGGCATCACACTATCAGACTTCAAAATATACTACAAAACTATATTAGTCAAGACACTATGAAGCAAAAACCAATGGAATAGAATTCCAATCCCAGAAATAAACCCACACTTATATCAACAGTTAATCTATGACGAAGAAGTCAAGAGTATACATTGGAGAAAGAAAAGTTTCTTCAATAACTGATGAGGCAACTGGATAGTAACATGAAAAAGAATGAAACTACATCACTATCTCACACCACACACAAAAATCAACTTAAAATGGACTGAAGACCTATATGTGAAAACTGAAACCACAAAATGCAGAGAAGAAAGTATAGGCAAACCCTCCACCACATTGGCTTTAGTAATGTCTTTATATATTCATCTCCAACAGCAAGAGAAACAAAAGAGACTATAAATAATCAGATCTACAAAAAACTAAAAAACTTCTGCACAGCAGAATAAACTATCACTCAAACAAAAAGACACCTTATAAAATGGGACAACATATTTGCACATCATACATTGGTCAAAGAACTGGTATCCAGCTTCTACAAAGAATTCATAAAATAAAAGGAAAATAACTCAATTAAAATGATCTGCAAAAGAGCTACAAAGACACTTCTCCAAGAAGACATATGAATGGCCAACAGCACATAAGTGTGCTCATCATCACTTATTATCAAGGAAATGCAAATCAAAACCACTGTGAGACACAATCTCCCACCTGTGAGAATGGCCCATATCAAAAAATAACTGAAACAAGAAGTGTTGGGGCAAATGTACAGAAAAAGGAACTTCTGTACACTGTTGGTAGAAATGTATACTGATGCCGCCATTACAGAAAACAGTACAGACTTTTTTCAGAATATTAAAAATAGATCTGCCATATGATCCAGAAATGCCACTCATACTCCCAGAGTATTTAAAATCACTACTTTGGAAGGAGAAATGCATTCCCATGTTCATTGCAGCACTATTTACAATAATCAATTTATGGAAATAACCTAAGAGCCCAAGGACAGATCAATTGGGAAAATGGGGGGGGGAGGGTATATGTAATGGAATACTACTCAGCTATAAAAAAAGAGATGCACTTGCAATTTGTGACAACATGGGTAGAACTGGAGGGAATAATACTAAGCAATGTAAGTCAGAAGAAGAAAGACAAATATCAGGTGGCTTCTCTTATATGTGGAATCTGAACAAACAAGTCACAGGATCAGATAAAACTAAGTCAATAACCAACCCTAGAAATCTGACCATAGAATTGAAGTTTCCAATAGGAGAGTGGGAAAGAGGAGAGCAAAGTGGGAAGAGGAAACAATGGATTATTGTAGAGGATTATCTGCCCTGGTGGTGGGTGTGGTGTGGTAACATACCTCTGAAGGGGCTGTGTCCTATACCTCTAAATTATGTACAGTGTTGCAAACCAATATTGCAACCACAATATAATAACACAACAACAATAATAAAGAGGTACTTAGCATGGAAAAAAAATTGATAAGAAAGAGAAAAGAAGTGGAATGCAGAGAACTTCTTTTACTTGCCTGCCAACTTGCCCCATGGAACTTTTCTGAGTATGGGGGTGTGGTATGAAAGCTGAACTGGAAATCAGAGAGAATATTCTACAGCCTTACAGTTAATAGATCTCATAGTCCTTTGGGTGGCTTGTAACATATATAGAACAGACCAAGTTCTAAAGACATTTGAATATAGGTGGAGTGAACCTAAATAATGTGACAAACCATAGGATGAATAATGAATAATGTCACCTAAATAATGTGACAAACCTAAATAATGTGACAAACCATAGGATGAATACAACTGACCCTCCTCCCAAACTTACTGGCAGGGGACAGGTCATGTTCCCCTTGGAGATGACACTATTTACCTCAGGGACTACAGTTTTCCATTATACCATTTCTGACATGAAATTAAATGTTGTGATTTCTCACTAAGAGAAAAACTATCAGTAGAAGCAGACTCATAAAAGACTCAGATATTGGAGTCTGCAAAGACTTTAGAGAAAAAGATAGACAAAATGGAAAAAAGAGGTAAATAAAATCTCTAAAAACAGACAGACAGCTATAAATCAGAGACACTCTAAAGGAGAGGAGGAGGGAGAGGGGTCAAGAAAGGAGCTGGAGGAGCACAAGGGACTATGGTGAGAGTGCACAGGTGAATTGGTGGTGGAAATTCTATGGGGACTACACCTGAGAAAAGAAAGCAAACATACAAAAATGAACAATGACGTAAAATATATATAAATAATTAAAAATACAATTATTAATTAAAAAAAGTAAATTCTAATGCTGAAAAAGTAAAACATATGAAATTAGACAGAGTAAACCTGTATTGCTCTAGGTCATATATGTGGTACACAAATGTTACCTCAGTAAAATATATATTTTTTTAAATCATTAACTGAAATACATATACTTCATGTGTACATATATGTGTGTGTGGGGTGTGTGTGTGTGTGTGTATGAAATTAAATATTTATTTGATGGACCTAAAGCAGAATGGAAAATACATCGCTTATCTTAGCCAGGTGAATAGTATTAGTTATTTTATCCAGGTCATCATAATCAAAATGATTAAAAACCAAAGATAAGATATAACATTTTAAACAAGACATAAAATAAATTCTTACAGGCAGGGAAAAAAGAATGGATCTTATATGCTGGAAAACAAAAAATATGACAGCAGACTTTTCATCAGAAAACAATGGGAGATTAAAAGAGACAATGAAATTGGGCCTCCCTGGTCACACAGCGGTTGAGCGCCGTGCTGCGAAGCTGTCCGCAGCCTCTGCAGTGCCAGTTCAATTCCCCACCAGCCAGGGAGAACCACATGGCACAGCAGAATTCTCCTGCCTCACCTGCTGCTCCCTTCAGCAGTGTCTTCACTCCATCTGCCTATTCTCCCTGCTCTGGTGAATTCTCTCACCCTCCCATGCTTCTGACCTGTACCCCAGCTCTTGTATAAAAAATAAATAAATATAAAAAAAAGATTAAAAAAGACAATGAAATTGACATCTTTAAAGTGCTAAAAGAAAAAAATTTAGAGTTTGAAAAAAGCAGCCTGCATAGAGATATTTTTAGCAAACCAAAGCTGAGATAACATCAAAAGCTTTTCAGACAGAAAAGCATCCATGATGGCAGCACAGATCTGCAGGGAGGAATTAAGAACACCGAAAAGGTATGAAAGGTGCATAAATACAAAAGAATATTTAAAAAGTCAAAAGAAAATGGACTCAACTATAAGAACAATGCAGTGGGGGTGAGAGGTCATAATACATATGGAAATAAAATAGAAGGCATTGATAATGAACTAGAGGAAGAATAAATGAAATTATCCTCTGATCAGGGTTTTGCATTGCTCATGAAATGGTAAAAGCTACTTCAATTATCTTAGTAAGTCAGGGTAATACATTAAGGCTGCATGTATTAATCACAAGAGCATTGTTTTTCCACCTGTGGTCTTTCCCCTCACCAAAGGGATGTGAGTCACTTTTGGTTCTCAACTGGGATGCTGGGTAGGAGGTTGCTACTGTCTTCTGATGGGAAGAGTTAAGGTTGCAGCTAAACATCCTATAATGCATAGGACAAAAAGGAATTATATGACCCCAAATGTCAAAAGTGCTAGGGGTGAAAAAAATCTATACTATCAAAATAACCATTCAAAGATAACCAACAAAAACAAGCACAGCTTAACCCGGATGATTTTAAAACACACAGTTAATCCAAAACATGGCAAGAGAAAAATAAAAATAAAGAAGATGGGACAAATTTTAAAAGGGGGGAGAGAGGCACTGGGCATCAGATTATCTGACTTTTTATGAGTAAATACTCCATCTATTTACATGAAGATAAATTGCCAATCTTGCTGACAAATTTTCCAGGCTGAAAATAATTAATAAATCAACCATATTTTGTTTACAAGAGACTATTTTTTTAAAGATGTATTTATTTATTTATACAAGCACTGGTTACAGTGAGAAGTGTGGGAGGGTGAGAGAATTCACCAGAGCCAGAGTGGGGAACAGAACAGGCAGACTGACAAAATACACTGTTGAGGGGAGCAGCGGGTGGCAGGAGAGGTCTGTGCACCTACAAGAGACACTTTAAATATAAGTTCACAGATAGGTTGAAAACAAAAGTTTTGAAAAAATATACTATATTCTCTAACCATAAGACAGCCTGTGTGGCTGGTGTTATCAAAGTAGACTTTAAGACATGGAGTACTAAGAAACATCAAACAGGTTTTCATGATAATAGAATTATTGGTTCATCAAGAAGAAAACATTCCAAATGTTTGTGACTAATAGCATAGCTTCAAAATATGTGAAGTCAGATTTGAAAGACCTAAAATGATGAGACAAATCCCGAGTCATTCTTAGAGGTATTAGTGCAGCTTTCTCAGTAATTGGAATAAACAGTAATCAATAAAACAGAATTATTCAGTAATATTCACTAGAGGCAACAAAGATTTTGAACAGTACTATTAATTTGCATTAAATCTGCACTAAATGTGACAAACAAGAAGGGAATATGCATTCTTTTCAAGTATCCGTAGAACAATCTTCACAATATCACATATGCAGGTCTGTAAAAGCAGTTCTCAAAAGCTTAACAGCAATGAAACCACAAAGGAAATGGTTTCCCCAGAGAAGAGAGAGAAACCAAAAATCAACAATCATGACAACTAGAAAATCTCCAAGTGTTGAAACATTAAATAATATATTTTAAGAAATCACTGGTTAAAGAAGAAATACTACTTGAAAGTTGAAAATAATTTGAGGGAGAAAAATATTGAAAATTCAGCAGGTCAAAATTTGTGGCATGGAACTAAAGCAGAATTTAGAGAAAATTTTATAGCTTCAAATGTATATATTGGAAACATGTTTTAAAACATTTAAGCTTCTCAATGTAAACAAATTGGGGTACGACGAAAATAGAAAGCAGAAGGGTGTGAAGGTCCTGCAAGCCATCTGGGGAGCAGCAAAGTGAATACGTGAACAGAGAGATGGGGTGTTCCTAGGGGGGCCCATCCACCTGCCTGGCAGGTGGGTAATAAAGTAGAAACTGCCATGCCCCCTGTTGCATGGCAAGTCCCCTCCAGCCATTGCCACCCTGTGGTGACTGCTGCAGCAGCTCAGCAAAAAAAAAGATGAAGCATTTCTAACCAACAAGAGGCCAAGTTAACTGGTTCAAGGTCATGGCTGGTAAAGCCCAGATGTGAGACAGGGCGCCCAATGATAGTCCTAGAGCAGCCTGAACAGCTAAATAATGAAATCGTACACTTTTTAAAAGCAGAGAACAAACCTGCAAGAAGAATAATTGAAAATGATACCTGGGACTTGCTGTATGATTTGTGTTAATCATGAACAATTTTTCAGGGGAGAAGGTTCTAACTTTTCTTATATATAAAAGACCCCTAATTTAGGTACACTTAGGAGCGTATCATCTATGAAAAATTACTGCATCAATCAATAAGCAATTACTGAGCACTTTTCTGCAGGAAATGACACTCAGCAATATAGAAAAGCCTGCACGGAGCTTAGGTTCTAAATGGAAAGACCAGAGACATCAACCAAGCCATGACTCCTGCCCGTTGGGCATCTGTGGTGATACAATGGTGGGGATCCCAGAGAACACAGGAGCCCTACCTGCGGGTGGCCAAGAAGGAAGGAGGAGCTGAAGCATTAGGACTCTGAAGGACCCTTGCAAGGTGCTGCCAATGCCAGTTGCTCACAGCATGGTCCCCATATGACCTAGTGGCATGATCAGGAACTTAATTAGAGTGGTGGGCTCTCGGGCCTCATCCCTCAACCTCCTGCATCAGCGCTTATTCTAATAAGCTCCCAGGACTTTCATGAACTGTGAAGCTTGAAACCACTCTCCAGGCCATTCTTCCAAGAACCAGAGTTTGCCCTGTTTCCATGCACTATCTGCTAAACAAGAAGCACCTCTTCCTCCTCCAGGGGTTCACATCCAGATTCTCCAACCATCTCAGGTGCTAACTCCAAGATGTGCATTTCACATTTTCCCCAGAGCTCCCTGCAAGATTAAGTTTAGTCACCGCAGTAGGGGAGCAAAACTCTGCCAAATATGTCTTTTTTGGCAAACAGCTGATTTAATGGGAGGGGCTTTAAAGGCAAGGTGGAGGTTGCTTTTGAAAAAGAATATTTGCATGTAAATTGCTGGGGCGTACTGTTCCAGAAAGACCAATCTCCTAACCTCTTTTCTATGGAGAAGGCAGAACTTAAAATCTGCCCACTTTCCTCTGCTGTGCTTCCTCTAGTAAACACCCCACTGACCTTCCCTTTCTCAAAATCCTTCTGTTTGAGCTAAGCTACTTCAGATGGCATGTGAAGCCACATGGTGAGTCAGTCAGGCTGGGTCTCTCGTGTACACAGGATGCAGGCATCTTATCAGTACACTTTTATTTTTTTTTAAAATTTATTTATTTATACAAGCACTGGGTACAGTCAGAAGCGTGGGAGGGTGAGAGAATTCACCAAAGCCAGAGCGGGGAGCAGAGCAGGCAGAAGGACCGAAGTACACTGCTGAGGGGAGCAGCGGGCGGCAGGAGAGGTCTGCGCGCCATGTGGGACCCTCCTCTGGTGGCCGGGGAGCAGCCGGGGATCTAACTGGCGCTGCAGAGGCTGCGGGCAGCTTCGCAACCCAGCGCTCAACGGCTGCGCCACCAGGGAGGCCCATTTATCACTAAACTTTTCTTTGGCTTTTTGTCTTGTTGATCTGTCTGATGTTTGTTTATTTGCCAGCCTAGAAGAACCCAGAGGGGTACTGGATGATTTCCTTTGCACCTCAACACCCCCATGGTGCCTCTTAGCTGCCCCCCATCCCCATCTTTCCTCATTTCCCTGCCCCTGTACCTTCCCCCAAACCGACCTAGCTCCAGGTGCAGTGAGACAGAAGGCCTATCAGTGAGCAGAGCACGAGGGGTGACAAGGAACTACCTCTGCCAGCAGAGGCAAAAGTTAATGAGAAGACCAGGGCCTGGGGGCACTCAGGGAAGAGAACTGAGGCCAGTGTGGTGTTGAGCATCCTGGGAAGCCACATGAAAGAAGGATCAGGATGCCCAGGAGGAGAAGGGTGGACACCCATCACACTGATGAGAGAAAGAGAGATAAGCAGGGCAGTGGAAAGGTCAGAGAGAACAAGGAAATTCTGGAGCTCATTTCAAAGTCTGGACTGAAGATATCCATACACAGTTGATAATACTTGCGCCCCCAACTTTTAACTAATGCCACCAAACTAAGTAATCTCACCTGCCCAAATTTGACTGCAAAATAAAAGCAAATGACCCCATTAAAAAATTGCCTGGTCCTTCTATGAAAATGACCCTTACAGCAGCTGGAATAGATGAAGTACTCAGTAACATTTCCTTCCCTAAAAATCAAGTCAATGTTCACAGAGAAACATGAAAATTAATATAATCACTAAACTCTTTATATAATGGGAATGCAGACCAAAACTGCAGTAAGATATCACCCTCTGTGAGAATGATCTATATAAAAAATAGAATCAACAAATGTTGGTAAGGATGTGAAGAAAAAGGAATTCTCACCATTGCTGATGGGAGTGGAAGTTGGTGCAGTCTCTTTGGAAGAAACAATATGGATATTTATTAGGAAAATAAAAATGTGAAAACTTTTACATACAAAGTTTCTCCAGACCTATATACAGAGCAACACTGCCTACAATTGCCAAGTTATGGAACCAACCTAAGTGCCCTTCCACAGGGAAGTGGATAAAGAAATTGTGGAATATATAATCAATGGAATACTACATAACTGTGAAAAAGGATGAAATAGTGGCAGGGGTAGGGGGTGGTTGGACCTGAGGAGATGATGTTAAGTGAAATAAGTCAGAAAGTGAAAGATATTGTATGGTGTCACTATCTGTGGAAAATAAGTAACAATCAATCAAACCACAGACAAATTACAGCAGTAATAAATCTTGAATTCAGTGAAAAAAACAATGATCACAAGATGGAATGGGGGAAGGGAAGAGAGGGGCATTAGCTTGAGCAGTTTGGGGGAGGGTAAGTGGAACATGTGTACATATGGAAGAGCAAAAATATAACCCCAAAATTGAAATAAAAAATAAAAATTTAAAGAAGGATAATCACCAATGAACTCATTGGCTCTCCTTCTTGGATTTGGGTCGACTTTTGTTTACTGAGAAATGTGCATTATCGTCGTCTATTGGCTGGGACCATCCTCGGCTCTGGGGGCCCTGAAATGGGTGGAGGAGATCACAGAGGGAAGCAGCCCAGATATTTGAATTGTACATGACAAGGGTGATCAACTCACTTTGGATTGTGGTTAGATAGTGAAAGGATATCTAACCCTTTTATGGGAGTGAGGGAAAGCTTTAGTAAAGAAGTAAAATAAACAACTTCATACATGGGTTGGGCTTAAAGAATAAGTAAAAAATTAACAGGTGAGGCAAAGAGGAACAAAAGCAGCATTTATTTGAGGGAAGATTCAGCTGGGCTGGAGTATAATCTGCACATAAGGATGGGAGGAAGGAGGGACTCTCAGGAAGATTTCCTTGGGTAGACTGTGAAGGCTTTCTTAGCTGCAGAACTTCTCAATGCCTTTACTATGTGCCTGGCAATTCTTCACTCACACAAAAAGGCAAAATACATAGCACTTCCTAATTATATTGGATCACAGATAGTTTTTATTTTTTTAATTTTATATACTTTACATCATTTTTCATTTTTTGCACAATATATGCATTTTCATCTTTGTCATAGTCCCCATACAATTTCTAGACCCCCCTTGTTTTGATCCTACTCCCTCCTCCCCTCGGCCCCATATTGTGTCTCTGGTTTATAGTTGCTTGTTGATTTTGATTTTTACTCTATTATAATTAGTCTTTTTCCTGGTCCCTTATTTAGGTTTTCTAAATTTCTGCTATGAGTGAGACCATCTGGTATTTTTCATTTCCTTTCTGGCTTATTTCGCTGAGCATGATCCTTTCAGCTCGACTGATGTTGCTGCAAATTGAATGAGTTTATCTTTTTTGATTGTTGAGTATTATTCCATTGTGTATATGTACCACATCTTCTTGATCCAGTCATCTATTTTGGGGCATTTGGGTTGTTTCCATAGCTCAGCTATTATAAATAGTGCTTCTATAAACATAGGGGTGTAGGTGCTCTTTGGAATTAATGTTTCTGTGTCCTTTGGGTAAATACCTAGGAGTGGAATTGCTGGATCATATGAAAGCTCTATGTTTAGTAGTTCAAGAAATCTCCACTCAGCTCTCCATAGTGGTTGGACCAGTTTGCACTCCCACCAACAGTGCAGGAATGTTCCTTTTTCTCCACAACCTCACCAACATTTGTTGTTGCTAGTTCTTTTAATAATGTGCCATTCTCACTGGTGTAAGATGGTATCTCATTATAGTTTTGATTTGTGTTTCCCTAATTACAAGTGATGTTGAACATTTTTCATATGCCTGTTGGCCATTTGCATTTCCTCTTTGGAGAAGTTTCTTTTTAGCTTTAATGGGCAGATAGTGTTTTTTAAATTTGTTTAAAAATGTAAATTACCTGCATGTACAATAAAATGATCATAGATTACACTACAGAGTGACTGTGTGCCAAGCCTAAGTAGTGAGAATAAATGAGTACAGTAAGTCTTTAAGAAAGAACTAGCAATTCTTTGTAGATTTTTGTGATCAGTCCTTTATCGTTAGTGTTGGGTGCAAAAATTTTCTCCCAGTCAGTGGGGTTTTTCTTTGTTTTGGTTACTGAATCTTTTGTATTGTCTCAGAAGCTCTTTAATTTGATGTAGTCCCAACTGTTTATCTTTGCCTTCATTATCACTGCTTTGGGTGATGCATGTGTAAAGAAGTCTTTGAGTTTCATGTCATGTAGTGTTTCACCTTTATTTCCTTCTATATATTTTATGGTTTCAGGTCTTATGTCTAGTTCTTTAATCCATGAGACTCAATAAAAACAAGGAAAATAATCCAGTCAAAAAATGGGCAGAAGAGCTAAAAAGAAACTTCTCCAAAGAGGAAATACAAATGGCCATCACACATATGAAAAAATGTTCAACGTCACTTGCAATCAGGGAAATGCAAATCAAAACTACAATGAGATACCATCTCACACCAGTGAGAATGGCACATATTAAAAAAACTAGCAACAACAAATGTTGGTGAGGATGTGGAGAGAAAGGAACTCTCCTGCACTGCTGGTGGGAGTGCAAACTGGTCCAACCACTATGGAAAGCTGTCTGGAGATTCCTCAAACTACTAAAGATAGAGCTTCCATATGATCCAGCAATTCCACTCCTAGGTATTTACCCAAAGGACACAGAAACATTAATTCCAAAGAGCACCTGCACCCCTATGTTTATAACAGCACTGTTTACAGTAGCTAAGCTTTGGAAACAACCCAAATGCCCAAAAATAGATGACTGGATCAAAAAGATGTGGTACATATACACAATGGAATAATACTCAGCATTCAAAAAAGATAAACACATGCAATTTGCAGCAACATGGATGGCGCTGGAAGGGATCATGCTCAGCGAAATAAGCCAGAAAGAAAAAGAAAAATACCAGATGGTCTCACTCTAGATGGTCTCACCCTTCTAGATTACAGGAATCTAGAAAACCTAAATAAGGGACCAGGAAAAAGAATAACTATAAGAAAGGAAAAAATCAAAATCAGCAAACAAGTATGAACCAGAGACACACTTTGGTGGGGGCAGAGAAAGGAGGGATTGGGGTCAAAATCAGGGGGTTGCAATTGTATGGGGAATATAAAAATAAAAAAATAAATTAAAAAAAAGAAAGAAAGAACTAGCAATATGATCACAATGGGAAAGCTAATTCTGAGCCCTTATTTGTACCAGAGACTGAGCTATGATAGACCCCATAATCTCTGCCAAAACCACAGCTGAGTCTCACAAAACCCTTCCTGTCAAGAAGTTCGAGCATCTGACTTAAGTCCTTGCTGAGGGTTAAGTCCTGCATAATCCCTGCATCCTCCTTAAAATTAATGCTATTTTGCCAGATTGTTAAAATGACAGTCTTTTTCTCCTGTGCTGACTTTAGCAGAACGCTCAATAAATAATAATATGCCAGAGAAATGCAGGTGGTGAACACCAAGGATCAGTTGACTTCCAAATTCTAACATTTTTAAAATAGTGAACAATTCAGCTGCCTGTGTATTTTCCCAGGGTCGATTCCTTTCTGAGTCTAAGTGCTCTCTCTACATATAAATAGACTCTTTCTTCCAGAGCTTTTTCTTCCTTCCCAGGACTGTTCTATTCTGCCTCCTGAGCACACCTGTCCATGAATATTTGCACAGAATAGGCTGTGATGTCTGATGGCTGAGCTGCACGATCTTCCTCACCAGCTCCCAGTGAGAATCCCATAAAAGATTGAGGAGAGTGGAAATTAGGAGACCTCTGCAACCAACTGTGTGACCCACCTAGGGCATTGCCACTTTCTAGTGTGTGAAATGAAGTTGTCCAGCGTGTGCCACCTCTGAAGGCTGTACTACCTCTGAGTCTGAGAAATGCTATCTCATCTTTCCTACAGCACTGCTATCTATAAAAGAAGCAAATTCTCAGGGCAGGAGTGACTTCTAGATGCTTTCCCTCTCTCAGCTCCTGCTCTAGCACATTCAGAACAGAAACTTCCCCGACACTTTAGTGGTAGTAATCAACATTCTCAAGATGAGGTCAAATGAGGTCAAAGCTGAGCATTTATCCTTTCAAAATGGCTGAGAATATCTCCTCAAACAGCTGCACAGAACAGTTTTTCCTTTGAGTAAAAAAGTGATATGGTCCCAAAAGACGAGTAAACATCTCTCTCCCAAGGGCCCTTCACTCATCATGCTGCAACCAATCAATTCACCTAGACTGGAAAAGGCAGCAGCAGAGCAAAGAGGAAATCCAAGAACAAAGAGCAAACACTTCAGCTGTACTGCAGAAGATAAAACCAGTGGTCTTAGAAGTCCCACATCTTGGGGGCTTGGGGTAGCTTGTGCAAACAAGAATGCCCATAGGGCTTCCCCAGTGGCGCAGCATTTGAGCGCTGGGTTGTGAAGCTGCCCACAGCCTCTGCAGTGCCGGTTCAACACCCGGCTGCTCCCTGGCCACCAGAGGAGGGTCCCACATGGTGCGCAGACCTCTCCTGCCACCCGCTGCTCCCCTCAGCAGTGTACTTTGTCCGTCTGCCTGCTCTGCTCCCCGCTCTGGCTCTGGTGAATTCTCTCACCCTCCCACGCTTCTGACTGTACTCAGTGCTTGTATAAATAAATAAAAATAAATCTTAAATTAAAAAAAAAATGAATGCCCATAAAATCCTTATTTCCCATTGCTCTTAAACATTTTCAAGATCCATCTATGTATGGAACCTGTCACTTCACTGGCATGTACAAACCTGGCTCCTTTCTATACTCCCCATTGCTTTCCAAACATGTGGTTGGGGCCTAATCACACTTTTGTAATCTTATTAACCAAAATGGGGCACTTAGGGGACTGACCAAGACAAGGGGGAAGAAGAGAGTGTGTCTTCTTGCCTAGATACACATGAGCCCACTTGACTGTACAGGCATTTAGGGTTGAGACACCTTGGGGAACTTGGGGTGAGACAACCTGGGGTGGGGGAAGCCATCTTGAATAGCAGCCAGCTGCTCCTCCATGACTCAGTCTCCCCATCCGTAAAGTGAGCTGGTTGGACTAGAGGGCCCCTCTTGCATTGGGCAGAGTCTAAGACCCTGTATTCCAACAAAGCTGAAAAACCTCCAATGGATTAAGACAACCCAACTCAGATCCTCACCCTGCCAGGGTAAGACAAGGCAATACTGACACCCAGTGGTCCATGAGGCAGCTCCCACTAGGTACCTGGAGTCCTGAGGATCTCTTAGTACTCAGGCTGAGCCAGAACCTTCACTAGGTGCTGGAGACAGGAAACAAAGAGAACCAAACCCAATGCCAGGAAAACACAAAGAAGCGTAGACAGGTTGGTTTTCTAAACCGTCTGATGGGAATCTGGCTAAGCCTTGGTTAGGTTTAAACAGAGCCAACGTATCACAAGCATTCGTATTCCACAATGTTTTTCTCTTCCATAATGGAAACAAATATGCATTTGGAAATGCAAGACTTATTTCCCAAGAGGCAATGCCCCCAAACCCTGAACAGTTCTATAATTATTTCTTTGACTTATTAATTAGTCGTCCCAGCCCTGAAAAATAAATAATAATATTCCACAAGTGTAAGGACAGGGGCTCTGTTTGCCTGGATTTACGAGCCTCCCAGCAAAGCTCAAATCCTTCAGTTTGGAAATAATAATGAGGTGACCACAGGTGGAATAGCTGAGGCAGGAGAAACATTTGGAGAGCTTTTGTGATTCGGTGGGCTAATAATTACCAGAGTTTAAAATCAGCAAGATCTAAAATATAACCTTTGATGACATTTAAGCCTGACTGTTGAATAAAACAAAATAAGTAGAAAATTTATTTAAAAATTATGATTTCACATCTAAATTCTTAGATTTTGCATGAAGGGACAGCGACCTGGCCGCTGGTAAACTAACGTCTCGATGCAATATGCCATATCCGACTTCAGAATAACAACATCGGGGAGAATGTGGGTGGACTGAGTGCTAGTTACTAAAATATCTGTGGTGCTTGCCCTTGGATTAGTGGAAAAGATACCAGTAGACACTGTGGCATTGCTGAAAGACACAACACACACACACACACACACACACGCATGTAGAGTGCTCTCTCTCTCTTCTCATAAACAACAAAATCAAGGAAAAAAGCAGTACCAAACACAAAAATCAGCCACAGAAAAACAAGAAAGCCGAATGCCATCCTCTCCAGAAGACAGAGGCAAGGGTTGGGTCTCCCTGGTGGCACAAGGGGTTAAGACGCAACTGATGAAGCTGTCTGCAGCCTCTGCAGCACAAGTTCAATCCCCAGCTAGGGAGCTACCCACATGGTGCAGCAGACCTCTCCTGTCTCACCTGCTGCCCCCCTCAGCAGTGTAGTTCAGTCAGTCTGCCTGTTCTGCTCCCCACTCTGTCTCTGGTGAATCCTCTCACACCCCACACCTCTGGCCTGTACCCCAGTTCGTGTATGCATAAATAAATAAATGTTTAAAAATATAGAGAGAGAGGCAAGGAGATACTGGCTCTGACCCTACCCCTGGAGGTACTAGAAATACTCAGAATGTCTCTCAATACTTCAAAGTTGGAAATAAATTGGGGAATTGCTTGTTTTTTTGTCCTCTGGACAGTCCTTTGAAAAGACATGGGGAGGTGGGGCCAGGCGGGGAGGGGGAAATGAAAAGGGAATGGGGCAAACTGACCAGTAAGGAAGCAGAGGATACTGGATTCCTAGCCAAACAAGGGAACCATCTACAAGAGATCACCTGTGTTGGTACACAAAGGAAATAACCCTGAAAACCCCTGGGTTCTTCTAGGCTGGCAAGTTATCAAACAGGCATCAGACAGGTTGATAAGAGAAAAAGCCCCCCCCCCAAAAAAAAAAAAAGTTTAATGATAACTTATATACCTCCTGTATACATGGGAGAGGACCAGCCTGACTGAGTAGCTCCCCCATCGTCAGCAGCGAGGTTGGGGAGGTTGGAGGATAGAGTGGGAGAGAGAAAGTTAGTTAGGAAGGTTCAAGGGAAGGCAAATAGACACAGGTATGCAGATCTGCCTTCTCCTTTGAAGAGACAAGGAGTTTGTCTTCTAAAGAGAGGCCTTTACAGAAGCTTTTAGGTAACTATCAAAAGCAACTTCCACCAGGCCCTTAGTGCCCCTCCCATGAAATCAAGCTCTTTCCTTAAAAGGGCAACAAATTTGGGGGATAGCAAATTTTTGCTCCCCTACACCTATGCTTCTTTAGTGAAACAAGCCCAGGTTCAGGACAGAAAACAACACTTTTTAAAAGGACAAAAATAGAACCTATTTTCTCCAAGAAAGATTGCATCCAACCCTTGCTGAATCTTCCACTGCCACCACCCTGCCATGCTCACAGGCGAGGGAAGGGGTGGAACAGGACACAGGAACCTTCCCACTGCAGCTGGAGAGAGTGGAAAGGAGATGGGGAAAGTCAAATTTCTGAGAAGGAGGAAGGTAGTCTACAAGCAGCTGTCTTCAGCAGGAGTAAGGTAATAACTGGAAACATCTAAGAAAATGCAGCACGAAAAAGATTTAAAAACACAAAATCTTTGTTTTAAAGAAAACATATCCAGAAATCATTCCCAAGTGCTTTGGGAATAAAATACATTAATGAGAGTGACATTCTTTCAAATCACAAGGCTTACACTTATTTAGTTACTGCAGATGTGGTGTGGAGCATTTTCTACAGAACAAAGGTTTTTAAAAATAATTACTTTTGCTATATAGCTTATAGACTCCTCAGATATACTGATATACTTGTTCTTTCTACTCCTGTAATAAGAACAAATGTAAACTTTACCAAGCTGCTATGGACTAATACTTTGCTTGCCAAAGTCCTTTTTTTTTTTTTCCCACATCTATACATGACAGTTTCTAGAAATTTGTTATGAAATCATTTGGAAAACTTTTAAGTCATCTACTTGCTTTAAAAGTCTAATGTCCTTTTTATTTTAAAGTTTTATAAATCATGCTCTTAACTTTCAATGTCTTCTTTGTTAGTTGATTTGATTTGTTATTGATGATCTCATTTAGAAACACTAAATGCTGCCCTTTATTTCTTTTCATTCAAATGTGTTTTTTCTCTTGTGTATTATAAAATATATTATTAAAATATATCTTGTGTGTGTTATAAAAATAGCTCCTAGCCAATTAATTATAAATAAATAAATTAACAAAAGGTAACACCTCTCAAATTCTAGCCAAAAAAACCCAACAGAATTAAATAGAGAGAGATAAGGAGACCTAAGGAAACAAATTAAATTCCAACTAAAATAATACGATTTTAGAACCAACAAATAAATTAGAAACATCAAGAAAGGGATTCACAATCATTGAAAGTTAAATTCAGGACATAGAAGAAAGACTTAAGATAATTATAGTATATATGGAAAAGAAAATGAAGCTAATGAACTTTCAATAGCTATAAGAAGAAGTTGTTATTGCATTCTGAAGAAAGAAAATCGTTGAAATAGTGTTATGTATTGAACTGGGTCCCCCAAAAAAGATATGCCAAACTCCTCATCCTGAGCCCATGTGAATGTGAGCTTATTTGTAAATAAGGTCTTTGCAGATGTCATCAAGTTAAAATGTGGCAAACTCATGCACAGACCCTAGTCCAATATGACTAGCATCCTCAGAAGAGAAATCAGACACTAAGAAGCGAACACCAAGTGAAAGTCACTGAGACATGGATGGGAAGACCAAGTGAATGGGAAGTAGAGATGGAATGTTGCAGATATAAACCAGGGTACACAAAGACTGCCAGCTGTCCCCAGAAGCTGGGACAGGGGCACAGAACAGATTCTCCCACAAACCCTCAAGAAGAATTGGCACCACTGACAATCTGATTCCAAACCAGCAGCTTTCAGAACAGAGGAGAATAAATTTCTATTTTTAAGTCACTTCATTTGTGTTATTTTGTTATGACTGCCTTAGAAAACTAAAATTAGCAGCAAATCCTAAAAAAGAATAAATCACTTAAGTACTATTGTATGTCAATTAGTATGTACTAATGTATGTCACCTCACCACACACACTACCAAAATACCCATAGTTCTCCAACATCGTCTATTGGGGTCCCTTCCCCTGACCCTCTGACAGTCACAATTTTACTGTCAAATTTCTAGGGGGGTTTTATGGATACTGTTTCATCTAGCCCTTTATATTATTTCTCTAAATTCCACATATAAGTGAAAATGTTCAGCATTTGCCTTTTTTCCCTATGACTTAGTTCAGTTGGCATAATCCTCTCTAGTTCCATCCACATTGTTGTAAAGATTTCATCTTTTTAAAAGCTGTATAGCATTCCATTGGGTGGCTATACCATATCTGCCTAATCCACTCAACTGCCTAGCAAAAACTTGCTGCCCCAAAAATGTGTTGCCCTTTTTAGCAAGAAGTTGATATCACTTAGTTTCCAGAACTAAGCTAATGTTAAAAGTGTTTAGCAGGAATTTTCTAATGTAATAAAAGAAGCAATATAACCCCAGCTTTTACCATGTTCTAGGGAACTTTGAAATTGCTGACTCCAAAATCTACCATGGTTAAACCAACAAACTTCAAGAATAAAAGATGTTCAAGCTTGGAAAGAGAAAAAAATGTCCAGAAACTCTGTTCATCTGAAACGCCTTTAAAAAGAAGAAAAAAAATATTTTTTGATAAAATGATAAAATCCAGCCACAAATCAAAATAATGACTTCAGCAATGCAGTAGCTCAGAGGAAGAAAGTTGGAGGGAGTATTTAATTAATTTAAATACAGTGGACTATAGAGGATGTGGGTACCATGGTGATGGGTGTGGAGACAGGCATCTGAGGAGACATGATTCTAAGCCTCTTAATCACATATTGTTGTAAACCAATGTCACATCAATAGTGAAAATGTTGTAAAAATGCAGTGCTAATAAAAATAATTCTATTAATTAGCAATGGAAATAGAATTGAAATATTCTAAATCTTTAAAAAAACCTTAAAAATAGAAATCTTGAGAGGAATATTTTAAATATAAACTATTTTTAAAAGCAGCATTTTGAAAGAGGGAGAAACTTCAATAAATATTGGATATAATTTAAATTTTAGGTGTAAAAATTGATGAATTCAGTGTATTCAATGTTTTATATTGTTTTTCTTAATATTTAACATTTTACTTCTTAATAGTTTAACATTTTTAACAAATAGTGATAAAAATCTACATGGAAACCATTAGGACATTGGGGTGTCAATATGAGTCACATGTGGCTCCTGCTTTCCAAAATTCATAATATTTTGACAAAATTAACAAATTTGATATTTGAGTATTATTCAATTTTTAAATTATCATCACAGGCAGCTCATCTCACCTAGTATGATAGTGCTTCCTACCTGTACCATGAAGCCCATGCAACAGAGCTACAAGAAAGGTACATTATTATCTTCATTATATATTTTACAAGGATGAAATTTCTCTAAAGGTTATCATCTTCACCTTCATGCCCATATTTTTTCATCTGCTAAGTTCAAATAAAATTCACTTTTACAGATTTGTGAAAGAAGAAAAAGAGGAAGGGAGGGCAGGAAAAATAAAAGCCATTTTCAGTCCAATTGTTAATTAGTTGTGTGTGGTAGTTCATTAAATGTGTCAACTTGCCTAAGCTAAGCTAAGGGAAGCCCAGAAAGCTGGTGAAATATTTCTAGGCATACCCAGAGGGTGTCTCCAGAAGATAATAGTATGTGAATCACACACTGTAAAGACCAGTAGCCTCACCATACAGGCAGGCATCTCCAATCCGCTGAAGACCCGAACAGAACAAAAAGGCAAATTTGTTCTCTGCTTGAGCTGAGACGGCTTATCTTGTCCTTAACATCTGGGTTCCTGGATCTTGAGCTTTTGGACTCAGCTCAGTTTTTACATCATAAGCTCCCCAGTTGCCAGATTTTTTTTTTTACTGAACTACACCACTTGGTCTCCTGGTACTCCATTTAACAGAGGGAAACACTTGGCACATCTCAGCCTCTATAACCAATTTTTATCACAAATCTCATAGATACACAGACCCAGGCAGACACACAGCTATAGATAGCACCTCCCAAAGCCTCTGCCCACCTCTGGTCCCTGCTGAGATGATGAACACAATGCTTGGCACTTTCTCCAGCATGAAGGTGGGACTCTATTCTCTGGAGACAGGAGCAGAAAGCTGGAGGAAGCATGGGTTTCAGATTCTTATGGAGTCACCACGTCAGCTCTGGCTGCCCTGTATGTGGACTTAACAAACAGCTCTCTTAGTGCATTCAGTTACAGCTGACCCAGTCTTCATAGATGCCAGTGACTTGCTTTTGTATTTCTTAAGGTAGCAGAAATTCTCTAGCCATGTTAAAGCAGCCACAACATAACTCTGGTTGAAGCAGCTACTGGGGACAAAGCCACTTTATCCCACTGCATAAGGTGACATTCAGAACAGAGGAGTGACTTACTAGCAAAGAGCAAAGCTCAGCTCCATACCAGGACCATTCTAGCATCTGCAAGTATTGGCTGGCAAAACAAAGTCCTTGACAAAGCTCTCACTGTGGCAATGCTTCCCTGGGGAAACCACACACCCTCCCCCATAGTTTCCCTCAGCACAAGAAGAATAAAAGCAATCATAGCCCTCACCCAGTGTGGAGAAATGCCAAAACACTTTAATTGTGCACAAAGGAAAAAACCAAAGAGATCATGGACGTCTCTTTCAAAAGCTGACGGAAACTCCTGACCAACAGAGAAAGGAGTGACGAAGGGGAGAAGTCAGAGAAGCAATTTTGAGATCTTCGGATTGCCACCCAAGCCCTTGCCTCCAGCTCTTCTCTCCCCAGCTCCGAGGGGCTGCAGGGAACTCAGAAGCACCCATTCAACAAGTGATCATAAAGATGGATATCAGAACCACAATGTGGGTGCCAGCAAGACATGGTCCCTGCCCTCCACGAGCTTGCTGTTTTCTGACAAAAATAATAGCTGCAGGGGCCTCCCCGGTGGCGCAGCGGTTGAGCGCTGGGTTGCGAAACTGTGCGCGGCCTCTGCGGCGCCGGTTCGATCCCCTGCTGCTCCCCAGCCACCGGAGGAGGGTCCCACATGGCGTGCAGACCTCTCCTGCCGCCCGCTGCTCCCCTCAGCAGTGTACTTCGGTCCTTCTGCCTGCTCTGCTCCCCCCTCTGGCTCTGGTGAATTCTCTCACCCTCCCGCGCTTCTGACTGTACCCAGTGCATGTATAAACAAAACAAACAAACAAACCAGCAAACAAACAAATAAAGCATGCCTCTATTAAAAATAATAATAATAATAATAATAGCTGCAATATCTGAACACTCTGAAGTCTTAAATTCACAATATCCCAGTAGCTCACATCCTCAGATGAAAAAGGCATTCTTCAAGAGGACTTGCATGCACAGATATACAACAAGTGTCCATTATGAGCCTCAGTACACAGAGAGGGGGTGAGGCACACAGAGTCAAGTGATTCACCCAACATTCTACAGCCAAGGGCACCTGCTATCTCAGATAAGACTCACTACGGCGCAGGTGATGGCTACCTGCCGAATATCTGAAGGCTCACACCCATCGTTGGCAAAGAGGTGGGGTAATGGCAACACAGACAACTGTGGAGAGTGTCACCTGACAGGCCTGCTGTGGGCAAAATACAAAACAAGATTTAGAGAAAGGAAAGGACTTGCTGAAAACCTCACTGGCTTTCAGACTCAACTACAAATCTAGGGAAACTAACTCCAAATGAAACTGAAGCCTTGAAGCCAGGTACAGGGATCCGCTCAACAGAGGACCGACCGTGTGGACAGCAACCCCTTGGATGGACAGCTGGGTATGGGATGGGGGAGGGGGCTTGGGTGAAATGCTTCTCAATGAAAGGAGACACCCAAGCTGAGCCCAAAGGCTGATTAGGTCCAGGGTAGTGGGAGGTTTTCCTGTTGGGAGAGCTGAAAGCAGAGCCCAACAGACAGATCACTCACCTCCTCTAGGCAAGTACAAGCCCCACATTGATTGGAGGCTGTAATGGGAGGGGTTCAGCAGAGGGGATGTGGCCATAAATGACACCTGTGTTTGCTGGTATCTTATTCTCCGAGAGTCCCCAGCTACAGCCAATCTTTCTCTAAAAATTCACACAATCCTCATGCCCTTGGCTTCTTGAACTTGGTTACTGTCTTTCAAATGCAGGTTCTCAGTCTTAAAAATCACTTCTGACCTGTCTCTCTTCTAAACCTTTGAATTCAAAGTCTTACCACTTCCTGTGAGGAAGTTACTAATAGGCTTTTTCTGATTCCCATCACCATGTCTCAATTCAAGTCAGGCCAGAACACCACTGATAACCCACCAGCCTATGATTATCAGGACACCTGTTAAAAATCCACGTCTCACACGATTATGGAGTCTCTGGGAACAGGGCAAAAAATTGGCATTTGACTCCCACTCAGAAATATCCAATTCAAATAGCACAATATATATGGGAAGAGGCTCAGTGTGACTAGCCACCAAAATCAGTACAGAAAACTGCCAAGAGTTTCTCTTGAGCCTTGAAAGTCCAGGTTTCTGTAGAATACTCTCCGACATGCCTGCCTCATGTTCGATAACAAATCTCAAGGAATGGTGTCCATGACGGAAGTTTGATAACTAAAATCTTCAGCAGAGATAATACTCAAAGAGAAACATTCAAACCATGGGTCTCCTTTAATGTACCTTTGTTAGAGTAAGAAGGCAGTTTGAAAAGGCTACATACTGTAGGATTTGAATCATACGATCTTCTAGAAAAGGCAACCATCCAGAGACAGTAAAAAGATCAGTTGTTAGTACAACTAGATTATATTTTTTAAATGATTAAACTAGTAGGTTTTATGGCATTTTTATTTTACCATAATTTTTTAGATAGCAAAAAAAAAATAATGCTTGTCAGAGGTTTGGTGTCAGAGAGATGAGGAGGGATGAACTGGTGAAACACAGAGGAATTTAGGGCAGTGAAAGGATTCTGAGACTGCAGCGGTGGACACCTGTCAGTACACATTTGTCAAAACTCATAAAATGTACAACATCAAGAGTGAATCCCAATATAAACAATGGATGCAATAATGATGTGTCACATTGTTTCATCACTTGTTAAAACTGTCCCTGCTAACTCAAGATGTTACTAACAAAGGAAACTATGGAGAGAGGGTGAGGATGTAAAGGGATGCAGGGAAGTTCTCTTTACTTTATGCCCAGTTTTCTATAATTCTAAAACCATTTGGGAAAATTTTCTTAAAATCCTTTTCTGCTCATCAGTGTCTATGCAAACAGAAGTTCAAGAAAATTCTTTAGTGGAAAATTATAGATTTAGGTTGACATTATTGCCCCAGTTCATTGCTCCTATGATTACTGTATGAGTTTTCTGTTTCATAAGTGTTCTTAACATCAAACAACTCATCTGGGCAGATGTTTGTTAAACACTCTTTAGAAGACAGTGATAGGCAATCACAGTTTAATTTTTTTTTTTAAGATTTATTTTTTTATGCATACAAGAAGTGTGGCCAGAAGTCTGGGGGGTAAGAGGATTCACCAGAGACAAGCGGGAGCAGAACAGGCAGCTCTACTGAAATATACTGCTGAGGAAAGCAGCAGGTGAGTCAGGAGAGGTTTGCTATGCCATGTGGGTCAGCTCCTTGGCCAGGGATAGAAGTCGTGCTGCAGTGACTGCGTATAGCTTCATAGTGCTGTTGCTTAACCCCTGTGCCACCATGGAGGTCCCTCACATATTTTTAAATAAATAAGCCACATATTTATTCAAAATCACCCTGGGGGATGGACAAGAAAGACTTCCATGGGAATGTCTCAAAAGTTTTTTTGGGGGGTACACAGGTCATCCCAACAATCTTAGACAAACTGGAATGGTGTCTCCTGATCATTTGCGCATTTCTATGGATTCCTCAGCTCCTCTCAACAGAAAGAAGATAATTTCTCAGTGCAAATGGCCACATTGATATTCATGGGATAAACGGTTTGTAACTGAACAGCAACACCCGCTAATGTAAATTTCATACACAGCTTCCGAAAGGTTAAACAATGCCGCTGAGCCAGGCTGTGCCCAGAAAGCAGATGACAGGCGCAGCCTCCGCCTGGGTGCAGGCTGAGACCTTCTGCAGAGATTTCTCTAAGTGACCAGGTCCAGCTCTGCTCTCCCCCCGGGTGGTGCTCACCACTGTTTCACCGGCAGAGCGCTGGAAACTAGGACTCAGCACACATACAAAGCAGCCCCACCCAACTTCCTCCACTCAAGAACGAAGGACCCCAGGTCACAGATGGAGGAAAGTATAGATGGAATGATTATCCAGTCTGCTTTATGAATATGCATTTTTAAACAATTTCCCTACATATGCTTGTTGAATATCATACTACCCACCCTCCCACTGCAGACCCTTACCTCCACACTCGGACCCCTGCCTCCCTCCACCAGGCAATATTTATGGAGTGGCTGCTGGATGTCAAGCACAGTTTTCTGCTGGGAGAGCAATGATGAGGAATTCAGACTAGGTTTTCCTCCCTCAGGAGGTTTTAGTCTGGAAAAAGGAAGAGAATATACAAGTTAATTTCAGAATGTGTTCAATGGTATGGAGAAAAAGAAAATGGGGTGACAAGGAGATGTTGGTAGATAAATAAGACCCCCAGCAAGAGGTGGTGTTTAGGCTAAGAAGAGGAGGCTGAGAAGGAACCACCCATCTACAGGTGTGTACAGGAGACCAGGCAGGGATAACCATGCATTTTCAAGACCAGGAAGGAAGGCCTTCCCTGGTGGCACAGGCAGTTGAGCGCAGGGCTGTGAAGCTGTCCTCAGCCTCTGCAGCACCAGTTTGATGCTGGCCGGCGAGGGTCCTTCATGGTGCGGCAGACCTCTCCTGTCTTACCCACTGCTCCCCTCAGCAGTGTGTTTCATCAGTCTGCCTGTTCTGTTCCCCACTCTGTCTCTGGTGAATCCTCTCACCCTCCTGCACATCTGGCCTGTACCCCGGTTCTTGTATAAATAAATCTTTAAAAAAAAAAAAAAAGACCAGGAAGGAATCCAGTGGGTCCCCAACAGAGTGAGTGCAGAAAGTATGGTCAGGAGCTGGGTGGTAGAGGGTCTTGTAACCACTCAAGGATGTATGCTACATTATGGAAAAGGATGAAGATGACCAGATGAGAGGGGCTGAGGCTTGGACCCTGTGCATGCTGCATGATCTCAACCACAGATGTGTCTAGAGGACACACAGGTACCCCAATCTCCCCCTACTCAGCTTGCCAAGCCTTGTGACCCAGCTTGGCCAAGGACTGGGTCAGGGAAAGTGGAGTCTTTGGCCATCTGTCCTCCAAGGAACACCTTTGTCCCCACACATGAAGTTGACTTATCAGGTCATGGAGCCCCTTGTACCAGGATAGCGCAGCCTGAGGGACAGGAGACCCTCCTTCAGGGAAATACATAATGACCTGAATAGGACTTGTTGATGAAGGCATCTATTTGATCAAAGGAGGGTAGACCAAGAAGAATTCAAGGTGATACCTAGATTTCAAGGTGACCCCTAGGTTGAGCAACTCCTGAGTGATCCCACTTCCTGAGATGGGAAGAAAGTAGAGGATCTTTGGAGAGCTAGAAAACCAAAAGTTTGGTTTCAAACATCCAAACTGAACTATTGCGCATTAGAGAAGCAGGAAGATAGAGGAGAGTTTGGAAAGAGGAGGGGACTGGACCTTGTTGGAGGGTGGAAACAATTATGGGTGAGACAGGGGAAAAAGAGTCAGCAAATTCCAGGCTTGTGTCCTGTAGCCACTGCAGCTCACTCATGTAGTAAAACAGGACAGGAAGACCGTGTGTGCCAGAAGCAGCTGCCTGATGGTGGAGGCCAGGAGGTGCTTAATCAACGTGTTTGCAGCTCATTCTCAATCCAGGGCTCCCATATGAATCCAGAGAGTATATCACCTACACATTTAATTAACTGTATTTGTGCAGGATCTCAATTTGACCATAAAAGTTAACGCTTAATATAGTTTAAGGTTCATGGTCTTTCTTTTGCAAAGAAGGCATGAAATGGCCACAGATTAATTTTTCCAGTCATCCTCAACATATCAGAGGTAGGAAGACAACTGAAGAGTGGATGTTGCAAGTACAAATTTGAATATTGGAGAACATATAGGACATAACTACTTTCTACCTAACTCCCCTTAAACACAAAATCTTCTAGTGAACTAATTGCTTGCTCATTGTAACATCAAACCAGTGCCCCCATTGCTGCCTGAGCTTAGTTGGAAATGAGGTTCCATGTTGCTAACAACAACAGATTATTTTCAAGCAATTCTTGGCTTCTGAGAGTTGACAAACTGCTTTGCCAAATTCTGACAGTGGACTCTTTGGGTGCTGGAATGTCTAAATATTCATATCTCAGACAGGTCTCAGTTCTACAACTCACCTGTTCCCCTCAGCTTCTTTTTGTCTCTTGCCAGCCCACTTCTCTCCTAGCCCTAGAACTCCATGACAGCCCACCAGCCATCCCTCTGATTTGCAGGGAAATCCTCTGATTCACTGCTGAAGTCCTTGTTTTCAAACTTAGGGTACCAGCTTGTTGCTTGTTAACTTGCTGCTTAAACAAGAGATTCTCTCTCTCATGTGGTGGTCAGGGTGAGGAGTCCAGGGCTAATGTGGCAGCGGCAGGGCCTGGGAACGTTCCTCCTGTCTTGTCCTGCTGACAGGCATCCACAAGCCCAGATGGAGCTCTGGATTCCTAAGTGAGATGGTGAGAGTGGCCTCAGGAAGAAGCTCTTTGTCCGCATCGCATCCTTATGATTAAATTTTAAACTCTGTCACCAGCCTTCTGCCCACCTGCAACGATGCAGGTGTTTCTCTTCTCAAATTTGTCCCTTTCACGGGAAGTTTTCCTACCCGCTTGTGTCTGTGAAAGTGTCCTTTATTCTTCTTTCCCTTTTTATAGTAAATCTGCCCATTTGGAGGTAAATGAAAAAAAAAATTAACTCTGAGGTCAGAAACTGTGAGATAAGCATCTGTATAATCTGCGTGATGCCCAAAAGCATGCAAATTCTGATGAGTAGCAGCTCAACACTGATTCACTATAAGAAGGCAAGATTCTAAGTAGAAAATCAAACTGACATTGAGCTCATCAATCAACTTTGTGTATGTTTTAGTTGACTTTTTAGACATTTCTGTGAGGTCAAGATGACAATTTTATAGAACAGTGTGCAATATAGGGACAAAGACACCAATGATAGGGTCTAGATTTTTGGGTGAGAATCTAAGGGAATGGATGTAGACATAGAGGCTGAGGATGTGAGAATAGGGTCTTGGGGTACATCAATATTTAGAAATTGAGGCAATAGGGCAAATTTGACAAATGAGACTGAGAAGTCTCTCTTGAGGGAGGTGGAGATGTGATACAAAGGAAGGGCTTCAGGAAGGTGGTTGGTGATGATCAATTGTGTCAAACACTGCTCTCGATAGAAAATAGGTAAATGAATATTCCATTGAGCAAGGAGAAGTCATCCATCATTGCTCACTAGTTGAGCAGAATGTTAAACAAAAAACTGAATGGAAGAAACTTAAGAATGAATAGGAAAATGCAAGACAGCAAGGACAGAGAATTCTCCCACAGAATTTGCACAAAAATGGAGAGTAGCTAACAAAAAAGTAAGGGGAGAAGGGTCAAGAAAACATGTTGAATAAATGGAGGTACAAGAGATTATGCTCAGTGAAATAAGTCAGAGGAAAAATAAAGGATCAGGAAAAAAATTAAAAAACACAACAAAAATAAACAGATAACTATAAATCAGAGACCTTCTGCAAGGGAAGGGGAAGGAGAGGGATCGAGACAGGAGTAGAATGAGCACATGGGACTATGGTGATGGTGCACGGGTGAACTGGTGGTGGAAATTCTATGGGGACTACACCTGAGAAAAGAAAGCAAACACTGTAAAAAAAATGAACAATCAACAATGATGTAAAATACCTATAAATTAAAAAAAGAAAACTTGTTAAAATATAAGAAATAACAGCCTGTCCCTTTGCTAAAAAGAGTAGCTGTTAGATAAAATCCAATGATGGAGATGAGAGAAAACAATTGTAGCAACCTACTTGATTCAAGTAGGGACTGTTCATCCTTGGCCATAGTTTAGAAGGCATCATATATGGAGATTAACACTGGCAAGTAAATGTGATGGAAGAATGAGTGGAAAGTCTTTGCTCTTCCATTTTTTCCCAGTGGAACAGGAACAAGATCATTGAGAATGAGGGTGCAAAAAGAAGCAGTATTAGTTTTGAAAAAAGAAATTAAGTAATAAAGTGATTATCCAGAAATGGGAGAGTAAACAAAGATTGTGTAATATGCTTGCCTGGGGGCACCAGGAATCCCCTTTAGGCATGTGTGGTCATAAATTTAAGGTGAAGCCCAATCACCTATCATGTTTTATTCCTACTACATTGAGCTGGCACAACACTGAAAAATGAGTCAGCCAAGGGTCTATGAAAGATAATGAATATAATGACTGATCTTGGAACTTAGGAAATAAAGTGAGGCCATTGTGATGAAAAGGCAGTAAAATTAATAAATTGAATGTCCAAGCAGGCTTGAGGACTAGTAGAATGGAGAGACGAAGGTATTGAGTACAAAGATGGAGGTAGTGGTCAGAGACTAGTTCACAGGAAAATATGAATATGGAACATCTGACAAACATAAAATAGAAGTCTGATGACTAGAAACACCACCACACCTGTCCTATATCTTCTTCCCCCATCAAGTCTTTTCCACAACTCAATCATCAAAGTCACTCAAAAGACTGTTCTTTCTCCAAGAGAGGTTAATAAGGAAACCTTATTAACATGAGGATTAAGAGTCTCATAGCCCCTCACCACTTACTACTAGGGTTAAGAGAGAGGCCCAAGCTCTACAATGCACAGTCTTCCCAAAGTTATATTTTGAGATCACCAAGTTGGATCTCACCATACTACTGGACCATCCCTACACACAGCCCAGCTCACACCTCATCGTCTATCTTCTCATGACTCTGCATATCCCACCTTTGCCCTCAATGTTCCATTTACCTTACCCCTCTACACATTAGGAATGGCTCGCCCCTAAGGACACAGATTCTTTTACAGCCCTCTCAAATGGTGCCTCATGTTTCTCCCATACCTCATGACTATTGGGCATGGATGTCAGATAGGTTTCTCTGCTTTTCTTTATGACTTCCAGATGGTTTCCCTTTCCTAATCTGTTTAAAATGCAGAAGAACAAATGAGTTTTGAACTCATCCCATCATATTATTTTTTTTAAAAATATTTATTTATGCATACAAGAACTGGGGTATCAGCCAGAGGGATGGGGGTGAGAGGATTCATCAGAGACAGAGTGGGGAGCAAACAGGGAGATCTACTGGAATACACTGCTGAGGGGAGCAGTGGGTGAGACAGAAAAGATCTGCTGCACCATGTGGGTAGCTCCCTGGTGGGCATGGGGTTCGAACTTGCCGCAGAGACTGGGGATAGCTTCACAGTACTGTGCTTAACCCCTTGCGCCACCAGGGAGGCCCTCCCATCATATTCTATCCTCGATGATACCATCAGAGACACCTGTGTCACTCCCTACATTCCCTAACCCTCTCTCTCTCTGGCCTGCTATCATATTTTTCCACTGCTATCCCTATCTTAGTTCTTACAATTTGAATATAAATATGAATGAATTATCCAGTATCTGCCTCCCTAGTTCTATGGTCCACTCTATCTTATTTCTTGTATTCATCCCCCTATTAGCTACTCACTGCCATGAGTATACCTAGATCTGGTCGTTGCCTCTGTTAGACAAGAAAAGTATGAAGCTCTTCATCTATATACTAGGCTGCCTTCCCCTTGACATTCATAGGACCTAGGTAAATTTGACCCTAGTTCTAAGTTACGCTTCACTGCTTTCTTGCTGTCTGACCACAAGTAAGACAGCAAGAACTTTGCTTTGATGTCTTCATTGGAAAAAGGAAGGTTGTGCCTTCTACTTCACAGTGGGGTTGAAAGATTACATGGAATTATGTATGGTCACGCATAGTTTCATACCTGATATGTAAAATGTAGACCCCTTATAAAACTTTTTTTTTTTTGGCTAACTTCTTTACTAAAGCAACAATATGATGTACTGGTTAAGAATATGGGTTCTATAAGTTGACTACCAGGTTTCAAATCCCAGGCCACGACTTTAGTCACATGACACTAAGCAAATTACTTAGCTGTTGTCTTCCCTAGTACTCACATCGGCAAAATGGGAATAAGAACTGTACCTGCCTTGTTCAGTTGTTGTGAAAGTAAAATAATAGTTGCCAGGGATTGGCAATCAACCCCCTACAGGCTAAATGGCCTCTTGCCTGCTTTTATAAATAAAGTTTTATTGGAAAATAGTCACATCCATTTGTTTAACCATTGTCTATTACTTTCCTATTACAATTACAGATTTGAGTACATGTGACACATATCACAAGGAATGCCAACCCTAAAATATTATCTGACCTTTCCAGTAAAATTTGTAGACCCCAAAGTACGTGTTTAAAACAGTCTATTACAGTGGAGTTCTCAATGAGCAATAATGTATACATTCTTTAAAAAAATCTACTTTGATTTGTATAACGAATTATACAAAAACCTGGTTGTAGGAGGGCAAATGGAGACAAGTCACTTGCACTGTGAAGTCCACTAGTAAAATTCTACGCACAAAGCCTGACACAGGAGCTCAGGTTTCCCGGGGCCGTAGCAGCCTTTTGACATGGCAAAGGACAGAGTTCTTATGGGGTGTTCATGTCATGGCTGATGCTGCCACCATTAGAATGCCTAATGCCAGCACAAAATGCACTCCCTGGATGATCGCCTGCAGAACACATGTAACAAAACTCAAGGGTCTCAGTGAGGCTGGGAGAACAAACCCAGCAACACTAAAAGTTCTCACAGAATACAACCTTCAAAACTAGAGTTTGATGTGGTTATTCATCCCTAGTGGCTTTAGAGACTTAAGTGCCATGGATTGGGAGAGTGACAAAGGATATCTGAAAGTCACGGTTGCCTTATCCTTTGCAGGTGAGATGGGAACTAAAAGCCTTTGGTCACCAGATGAGGTAAATAGGAAGTAAAAGCACTTCATTACAATGTGCTTATGGAATTCAGGTAACCAGAGGAGAGTGGGGGAGCCACAGGTGAAGGACCCAAAGGACTCCAGTGGAGGTTTTTTGGGCCTTTGGTGGTGGGTGTGGTGTGACAACATCCATCTGTGGAAATATGAACTTCTACCCCTAAGTCATACATGGTGTTATGATACACCGTAACCTCAGTAAGCATAATTTTTAAAAATACAATGTGTTCATGTAGCACACATTGAAACACTACACACACACACACACACACACACACACACACCTTAACAGTCCTCTATTTGTGTCAGTGCTTCCATGCCAGCATTGGACATAGCATGTGGTAAAACTAGCACTGAAGCAACATGTGTGTCCTTATTCGATGTGCTAATGATGGCAAAGTTCTAAGAAGTTTGTAAGGACTAAAATTGGGAAACAGGAAGGCTGTGTTAGGTGCAGAAATAAGGTGGAGGGGTCCCCAACTAGGCTCAGCAGAACAGCTCAGAACTGAGTGCTGGGCCTGGTCACCTACTGCCCAGAGAGGTATGAACATTATGTTGACATGTTCACCATCAATGAGGCGAATGCTTTAAAGCACTCAGTACAGTACCTGATACCTAGTGTGCTGTCAGATATAGCTAGCAAGAGGAGTTGTCACTGCCATCATAGTGTACAAAATCGCAAACTGCAGAATTATAGGCTCAGTGGTGGATGACTTCATCTCTACTAGGTGAGCATTCTAAAATCCAGAGCCAGTATTGTTTCATAAACTGGAAAATGAGGCAGTTGACACCTACTAGGTCTTGCCATTCCTGAAAAGTGGATTTACCTTCCAGTTTGGGTGTTTTGTGTTTATCTTACAAAAGAGTTTTCATTCTGTTTAAAAAGAAAAATGCTACCCTTTCCAAAAACCTCCATAAAAATTTTAGTTATTGTTTCACTGGAATATTGTCTTTCTTTGGTGTTATCCATCAAAGGGCACTAGATGTTCTTCAAATGAACTTCATATAGAACACATCAGGGGTGCAACTTGCAAAATAATAACAGAAAGATCTCACTTAAAATACCTTAACTGGACGCTCAGCACCCAACTGCTGGACAGGAACTTCTGGGTGTCCCAACAGGCTCAGTGTCAGCCCCCACAGCTACAGCAGTAGGTGAGTCTGCGGCAGAGGCAGCAGCTCTGAGAGCAGGAGGATACCTGGAAAAGGCCCAGAGCAACATCTGACTAGACACACAGTTTCAGATGCTCCTCGTGGCCATGCCCTATGATGGTGTTCGAAAGGAGCCTGAGAACCAGGTAAACCTGGCAGAGCTGCTAAAAGGCAGGAAGTGGGTGTTGTTTGAAATCATTTGTGCCTGAATCTCTGGCTGTTCCGACACCTACCTGCCAGATTTTTGGCACAGGCTGGGGCTCTGAAGTCAAAGGGGATGCAGGGGGCTGTGTGTCCGAGTGTTAGTGATGTCTCTGTGACTTAAGAACAGGTGTGAGTCCACAGCACAGACAACAAGGTGCGGCTCCCGTGATGATCCCACTGGAGGCTTTGGGAAGGAGAGAGACTTGTTACTAGATGATTCACTGGCACCTCTCACTGGGAATCAGCGGCACAGATGTTCTTATTGAGAATGACATAATGAAGTCCTCTAACATGGAGTTTGGTGGCACCTGCAGCCTCACCTGCAGCCTGGCCACCAACATTACCTTCCAACTCTGAATCCCGGGGCCCTGACGTGCTCCTGCTACCTACTCCTATTTCGCCTACCCAGCCCTGGGCACAGGTCCCCAGTGCAACCTCGGCCTGGGCCACCCAGGCCTCTGAAAAAAAAAAAAAAAAGAAAGAAAGAAATACTTTATCTGAGCTTAAGAATTTATTTTGGGTTTTTGGGCTATAATGCACAGAACACTTAGCCTCATTTCGTACAGTCCCATGGGTTTTGGTACATACCTCATCTGTGCAACCTTCCCCACTATGGAACTCCAGAATGTTTTTATTGCTTCATAAAGAAAGTCCATACTCATGAGCAATCAATCCCAGTGCCCCATACCCCAGCCCCAGCCTCTGGTGTTCTGTTTTGAGGTTTGTAATAGTATTGTGGCTATTTTCTAAGAGTCCTTACATTTTGTGATAGATCCTAAAATAGTTAAAGATGGCCCCATGAGGTATCTGGGAACTGGGAAAATATAGCCCAGGGTGGGGTTACATTTAAAGCCAAACCAGTAATTCTAAATCAAGGCCATTATAATATTTCTATTTCTGAATTTGTTTGAAAATCTCCCTCACATAGAATCTGAAATAGGACATATGAAATTTCAGAGAAAATATTTGAATCAAGTCTAAGACAAACCTGTCTGATATAAACTTTTAACCCTAAAAACCAGTCATTAAGGAAAAGTAGAACTGTTAATGACTACAAAAGATGGAACAGAAATTTTACATTTCTGCCTATCATACCAACATGGAACCTTGTATCTTTCTCCAAATTTTGCTCAATCTCTGGGATCCCTTAGGTTAAATGCATTTTCTTTTTAAAGAAGCATATAATTACATTTTATTTCCTACCCAGAAAACTTTTGACTTAGAATAGTCTATCATTTGCAGTTACTTACTGGTAGTTGGGATTTAAAGAGTTTTCCCATTTGTTTTATGCTACAGTTTTCCCTTTAATGTCTTCTTTTGAATGAAATATATTTTTGTAATTCTATTTTCTTGTCTGCAAGTTTATTACTTTCATCATTCTTTACCTCTTTCTTACCCTAAAGATTATAGTGGGTGCCACTAAATTGGAGACACTAATATAAAGTCATTTTACTCTTCTCAGACAAGACAGAATCTGGAATGCTCTATCTCCATTCCCTCCCACATTTTGTGCTAATGGTGACATGTCCTTTATTTCACTTACTCTTCAAACCCTAGAAGACATTGTCATTGTTGTTTTGTATCACTCATATTTACCATTTCTGTGGCTTTTAATGTTTCCCTCTATTTCTATATTTCTGTCTAAAGATCATAGTCCAAGTTCCTGAAGTTTTTCTAATGTGTCTTTTATTCTGAGTTCCCTAGGGGTAAATTCTCTCATTTTCTTTTAATTTGAAATGATTTTACAGTTTGATCTCATATTTGAAGTGTATCACTAATAGCTCTTGTTAATTTTTAGCATGTTAAATATGTCATTTTATGGTCTTTTGGCTTCCATTGTGTCTTCTTTTAGTTTCTGGATGATTTTGTGACTTTTTCTGTGTCTTTGTCTTTTTGCAGTTTTAATATGTGTCTCAACTGGTTTTCTTTATATTTGTCCTGATTGTTCTTGAATCTGCAGCTTACTATCTTTCATCAGTTTGGGGAAATGTTCAATCAACATTTCTTCAACTATTGCTTCTGTCCTTTTGTCGCTCTTTATGGGACCAAGATCACATACCTGTTAAACCTTTTCATAGTGTCCTGTATGTCGGACATTTTCTCTATTTTCTATCCCTTTTCCTCTCTATACCTGAATGCGGATATATTTTCCTGACCTGTCTTCCAAATTACCTACGACTTATCTAGTATCTAACCTATCAGTTTTGTTCTTAATTTCAATTATAATAATTGTCGAACCTAGAATTTATAGGTAATATAAAAATAAACTTCTAGTCTCCTGGGAAGTTTTCCATTATTTTGAAGTCTTTACTTAATAATGCCACTATCGGTATTACCAGTAAGTCTGTTTCTGTTGTATTTTCACTTAAACTTCAGATAATGTTTTAATTCTCCAACAGATTTTTCTTCAGTTTCTAGAAGGCAGTTAAAGCAGAAGCTGCTCACCTTTTAAATTTTTTAATTGCAGTAACTTCACATTCTACCAGTATACAAGTTACTAGTGTGCATCATTGAGAATCAACATGTATATAGAAGAACTAATAAAAACAGGGCTGATTTTTTTTTTGCAAAGCCTGATATATGCCTGCCTTACCTTTATTCCTACAGGGTGTCCTTTAGGGTCTTGATTGAAGATATCGAGTGTTTGACGAGGTGCCTCTACCTTGACAGGCCCTGAACTATATTTCTTGCTCTGCAAGATAAAGAGAACATGCTAACAATTGCTCTGTAGTTTCTTTGCAAGTGCATGTTGCAAACTACAAAATGCTTCAAGAAAAGTAATGCAAAAACTGTGATTTTCATGGTAAGTTTCCCATTTCCTAAGATCTTGACCTCTCTAGTCCTAGCTGACTTAATAGCCTCAAACTTCAATTTTGTCCCCCAGACTTATAAGATTACTAAAAGTTCCACTGAATTTTTCAGCCTCTGCAACCGTGCCAACTATGATCCTCAAATGCCTTGAGGAATAAAACAGCATATAAAGTCTAACCCCACTCCATCGATCATCCTTCTGTTTTGGATTTTGGTCCCTCAGTTTCTGGGTGACTTGTTAATTCTTTTACACATTCATGGAGGTGAATTTTCCTGCTACTTCTAGGCATTATAAATGGTCTGCTACAAGGCAGTACATGCAGTCTAGAGATAGGCTTATATGTCCAGATATAGTAATAGAGTGACTAACATTTTTACTTTCTTAATTGCTAAGGGTTTTTGTTGAGGTAAGTTAGATCTATTAACATATTAGAAATTAAAACTATAATTCTAAATATTTTATTTAAATATTTTAAATATTTGCTAATTTTAAATAGTAATAACAAACCTCCTACAGATTAACAAATATTTTTATGAATAAAACCTATTTTCCATAACAAAAAGTTGGTAGAAAAGTGACATTGATTTACATTTTTGCAAATCTCTTTGATGTATAGCTAAATAGAAAAGAATAGGAGCCTGTTATCTGATTCTACATTCAAATTGTTGATAGTGCTTGGGTTAAAGTATACAAAGAAAACTAACCTCATGGAATTAGGTAGGTGAAAAATGAGAGAGTATTTTGCAGTCTTTTCAGCTAATTATAGATTTTCTTGTTTGATTCTAAACATACACTTGAGGAGTTTCTTAAAGGTTAGTTCCAATGTGAAATTGAATATCAATGAACTTCTATTTCTTTTACATTAATTCCAGTGGTCTACCTGGCACTCAGCAATCAAAAAAGATAAGACTAATACCAGTTTTAAATAAATGGATTATTTACCCAAGAGAGATTTAAAACATCGTGCACTGGTCAATTGGGAGACACCAGCAGGTTAAATTATCTAGATCCATTAAATGTTGAAATATTTAATTCTATAAAATCAAACACATTTGTTCATATCACCACTATTCTCATCCCAAATGTCTAAGTATTGAGAAGCTACCAACGTCAGAGGTAGAAATATTGGCAAAACTTGAATCTTACTAATGATAGCAAATACTGCCATTGTTTTTCTTGAGTAATAGGTTCACCTTTTTTTTATTATTTTCAAGACAATGTCTGTCAAATAATCCACACTAAAAAACAATATCCATACGGTACTCTTTCAAGTAAGAATGGTGTCTCAATGGAATACTACTCAACAATCAAAAAGACAGAACCCATGCCATTTGCAGCAACATGGATGGAATTGGAAGAGGTAAAAAAGAAGGAAAAAGACAAATACTGGATGTTGTCACTTATATGTGGAATGTAGGGAAACCAGACAAAGGGTCAGATAAAGTCAAACTTAAAAACTAGACCTTGAAATCAGGCTGCCAAACCGAGACATTCAGAGGGAGAGGAGGAGGGGCAAGCTTAAAGTGAGGAGGGAGCACAATGACCTGTGGTGGTAACTATGGGTATTTTCATGGTGGGAGAGCTATGGTGACAGCTATAGGAAAAGGGGGGATCCTATACTTCCAAAATACAATATGGGCCTTCCTGGTGGCACGTGGGATTAAGACACAACCTACGAAACTATCCGCAGCCACTGCAGCACGAGTTCATTTCCTGGCCATAGAGCTACCCACACGGCGCAGTAGACCTCTCCTGTCTTCCTGCTGCTCCCCTCAGCTGTATATTTCAGTTGATCCACCTGTTCTGTTTCCCGCTCTGTCTCTGGTGAATGCTCTCACGCCCCACACCCTGGACTGTACCCCAGTTCTTGCATGCATGAATTAATAAATCTTTAAAAAAATACAAACAATGTGAAACATATTACCTCAATTTAAAAAAATGGTGTGCCATGAAATCAGCAACCAGCTTGAGCCTATTCAAAAATGTGTTTTACCATCCAGAAGAACTGCTTGATCCATAGCTCCCACATGGTCCCAGATTATTATAGATAAAAATATTTAAAATCTTTTAAATATTATATATTTATATGTTATATAAAATATTGTTATATTTTATACATAAAAAGATATGCCCAAAGATCAAAACTTAATTGCTTCATCAAAGACATTCTTTAGTAATATCATCATCCATGCATATATATGTAGACAACCATCCCTCACTATCCACAGATTCTTAGTTTTAATCTGCCTTGTTGAAACCTATTCCTAACTCCCAAACCAATACTCACGATGTGACGAGGTCATCCACTCACATGGTGAGGGAGCTCAAAAATCCGAGCCTCCCTAACGGCACACTCCCAGATGGGGTGGACTAGGTGGCTCTGGGCCCTTTGGTTTCAGCTGCCACAATGCAAGGAAGTGTCCTTCTCAGTCTACTCAGTGCCAGATTTTTGCAGTTTTGTGCTTTTTGTTGATTTTATTGCTTAAAATGGCCCTAAGTCCAGGGTTGAAGTGCTGTCTAGTGTTTCTAAGCTCAAAGGGTGTAATAGGCTTTCTGGAAAAAGTGTTTTAGACAAGCTCCTTTTGGCCATGAGTTATAACACAGTTGTCCCAGAGTTCTGTCAGTGAATCAACAATATGCATTAGAGCAGGTATCTTTAAACAGAAGGCCCAGAAAACAAAGTTACTTTTTGATGGATTGATGAAAAGATGGTCACCAGGGCCTCACAGGAAGCTAACCCTGTATTTTCCTTGGGAGCCATGCTTCAGGATTTGCTAATTCTGTGTTTGTAGAGGTTTTATAGAACATAACTACAATAATGAGCATCAACTGTACATACGCATATATGTGTATATGCATACATATTTATACACACACAATATGTGACAAATAATAAACATAAATAATACCCTTTATATATACATAATGTTTACATGTTACATACACATGAACATATTTATGTGTGTATGCATATATATGTGTATAAATGTGTGTGTACATGTGTAAAGAATTGGATGATTAGTAATAAAATGTGATCTGTTCTAATGCACTGGCAGTTTTACACCATTACTTTTGCACCATCAGTACAAATGTCAAACACTGTAAAAAATAGCATCTTAGCATTATTATGAAAAGACTAAGATGTCCCCGGGGATTAACATTTTTTTCACTATCAGATTTATTTACAGTATTAATTTCTGCCTCAAAATACATCTGCATTTCCCTAGAACTGTACATATAAATGCCACCTTTGTTACTTTTTATACATTCATCGAGATAGTGTTTCCAAATGTTTTCAAGATTGCAAGTTCCTCAGGACTGTAGTCATCCTGACAACAAATATTTTAACAGAAGGAAAACTGAAGATTTTTGTTTTCTTAATTTGCTTACTATAATTAACTCCTATGGATGTCTAACTGACACTACTGAGATAGGTATTAAATTGCTTGTAGATTACTCACTTACACATTTTAAGGCAGAAGATTATAGCCAGGGCATGATGTTAGGCAGTTATAAATGGAAAAGATAAGTTTGGTTTGAGGTGATGGCAAAATAAAATTGTTAAAGGGAGGAGAGACATTTTTTTTTATTTTTAAATTACAGGTATTATAGCCCAAAGAGAGAAATAGACAAATAGATCACTTCTACTGCCTTCAAGTAGAAAATGCAATTTGATAGGAGGAAAAGAATAAGGAACTTGATGTAAAATAAAAAGGCAGAATGGAAGAAAATGTGTGGATAAAAGAGTCACTGGAAATAGGACTCAAAGCAAACAGTAAGGAATTGTTCATAACAGCATAGCTAAGAAGTCATTTCTATTGGCAACCAACTCTCAAGGACCCCTGTTCTTCCAGCCTGATGGCCCTTTTCTCTAAGCCCCTTTTTCGGGTACCAGCGATGTGACGGGTGATTAAAGGTGAGCTGTGAATCGTCCATGAGGTGAGGCGGCTGAGGCTGGGTAGCTCTGGCCCTCCTAGGGCCCATGGGGTACTCTCTAAGACTGAATAACCCAGAATCCTGGACAGGCACTTAACAATTTGGGAGGGGAGCATTGCTCGCTCTGCCAGTTATCCTGTAAAATGCTAATGATCGGGTAAGAAAGAAAGGGAATTCTTTTCTCTTCAGAGAAAAATGGGAGAAGAAAAGAAATGAACAGTGGGATATCATTTTAGTGCTGACTCAGAAGCACAATGTTACAGAGTTTTTAATCATGGGGAACCAGCTGGTTCTGGACTCTTGGAGCTGAGCCCAGAAAGAGGCAACAAGCCATGATGGTTGATGCTAAGTCCATGCTATTATTACTGCAATCTTTTCCAAGTCCCTTTAACTACTGCTGCACATTGAGTGAAAACTGGCCTCAGTGGTACTGGGGGAGTCAGGAGGGTCTAAACCAGAAAAGCCACCATCCCTCAGGTGAACTGAGCAGTGACGGTGGCAGCCATCCTGGGGAGGTAAGTGGACCCTGTGGCAGAGTGATGGGCAAGGGTACCTGCAACAGGGCTAATAATGCTGGAGTTAGAAGAGGCCAGCAAGGCAGAACCCGAAGATGAGTTCCTGAGCAAATACAGAACAATCTAGAAGTCCCCCTGAGAGGGAATATACTCTCGACAGGGAGGCAAATAGGGGAGCCTGTCACATTCAAGCTATTCACATGCTTATAAGAATGAGGGTCAGCATGTTAACAGACTAACTTGGGCTAAGTTTTAATGTTTGTATTTATTAAAATTATCCTTGAATTTGGGTTTCTGAGGTTGTCCTCTGGAATCAGGAAATGATGCAAGAAAGTCAAGTCTTTCATTGGTTATGAAAATGTCTCCCTGGCTTGGCTCACTGGCCACCCTCAGCAGGGCTTGCCTCTGGTAGCCCCCCTTTCACCTCAGGGCTTTGTCCTTCTGCTGCTGGCTCTTTGTGAAAAGCAGGATCAGTGTCGCCCAGCAGGACAACATACAGCCTGGTGTGTCAGGGCGACTTTATTTCCCCAACTTTGAAACTGGTTACCAGGTCCTTATGAGCAAATAAAAGCCTCCTACAGTGGACAAGTAAAGTGATTGAGAAACCCATAAAAAGTCAGAGAAAGCAAACTGGGTGAAGTGAAAGCAAATTTCAGATCTAGGTCTCCATTGATCTCCACCAGTAAATATAAAAAGCTAGCATGTTTATTGGCCTTCTTTTGAATCTAAGTCATTATTACTGCACTTTTTTCACATCAACTCGTACCTTCCTGCTTCGAACATTCTAGTAAAACACTGAAAATTGGCATTTGGAAAAGATAAAGAGGTGCAACTATTCAGATTCTCAACTCGAAAATTTGTGGGGTTACCTGAGCTGGCTTAGTATGATACCCCACATACATAAACAGAGGCATGAAGCTCAAACTTAAGTTTGAGAAAATATGTACTTCAATTTTGTTCAATAAAGAAAATAAGCATCTCTAAATTAAGAAAGGAAAACTATATGGAATTCCTTTTCTAGAGATAATAGTCTGGTTAAATGTAAGTGCAACTGTGAAATCACCAAAGATTCATTCCTATAATGTGATCATGTATTAAACACTGTTTCTATACCTAGCAGTGATGAAAAGTGTGATGTAAATATGATAACTTATTATGAAAAAAGTGAATACTTGTGATCATGAGTTTAAGTATCCAATGTTATAAAATCAATTGCTAGGAAAAAAAGAGTTTACTCTTATTTTATGTAATCCCAAAAGTCCAAATTCAGGTACTACCAGAAAACACTGCAGGGACAAATTATTGCATGAGAACATTATTACTGAAAAAGGATCCAGTTTTAGCATGGGCTATTACAAGAGTTAGTGAACTCCCTGCCTTTGAAGGTATTCAAACACAAACCATTGATGACTCATTGGTCCCTTAAACACGACTTACTGGAACACCTTCTTAAAAATAAGTTTTGATTTCTGGGTTTCTCTAAAAATAATGGTAACTGCAGAAATCAGAATCTTTCCACCTCCAAAAACCATTCCAATAAACAATGTACCAATATAAATCCATAGTTTTTTTTTTACTAGGAAACAGATAATGCTTCAAAAAACAAGTTATGGGTATGTAGGCAGCAAAAATTCTCTAGCCAGCAGTGCCAAGTGGGGACCCACAGACTCTGGAAAATGAGCATGCATGGGGGATTCTAACAATCGTAAAACACAGACAAATCACCTTTGTAGCAAGAGGAACATAACCTCAGTACAAAATTCTTACAACAGGCTGAAACCCACAGATAAAAGCACTAGCCACTAGGGATGAAAGGAGGATCAGAAAATGCCCCAAGACCACAGAATGAGAGAGATCTGGAAGTGGTGTGTGTGTGTGTGTGTTTGTGTCTGTCTGTCTGTGTGTGTGTGTGTCTGTGTCTGTGTGTGTGTGTGTCTGTGTGTGACACGGTGAGGAAAAACAAAAATAAAAAATGAAATAGGAATAAAAAATATCAATGAGATAAAGTGATAGGAATAAAACAAAACAAAGCCAAAAATATAAGTAGAGTTTCTAAAAATAAATGACAAATAATTATGGGTTTTAAATATAATATAGAGATAATATCAAAAGTTGTAAGATTAAAAAAAAAAAAAAAACAACTTCCCAGATATTAGCCTGGACCTGAATCTACACATTAAAGGGGCCCATTCTATGTATAGGGAGACTGGAAAAGAATGACTTCATGACATCGCCTAGTAAAATGTCTATTTTATAAAATAAAGAAGGAATTCACCTGATCTTAAGTCAGTCTCAGTTGGCATCAAAAGTCTCAGCAGCAATATACAGAGCAGGAAACAGTGGAACATTTTCAAGAAACAGTTCTAAGTAGACAATGTGAGCAAAGATTTTGTGCCTACTTCTACTGACCTTCAAGCATCAAGGCTATAGAAAAGATATTTAAACAGGTAAGACAGGGAGAACAGTAAACTCAAAAACTCTTCCTGAGGCATTCTAGAATCTTACTACTCAAAATGTGGTCTACAGCCGCCAGTGGTAGCTGTTTCCCCTAGGAAATTTTAGAAATGCATCATTTCAGGTCTTACCTTAGAACACGTGAATGAGAATCTACATATTCACAAACCCCCAAGAAACCATATGCACATGAAAAGCATAAAGCAGAAGGAACTGGAAAAAAAAAGATAAATGAATAATTTAATGAAGTTTAAAATGGAAGAAGAGTAGCATCAAAATGATGCTTTACTGAAAATTATCTACAAAATAGATAAACCAGTCTACTAATAGACAAAGCAGAGAGGGAAAGGAGAAACAAAGTAACAAAGCAGAGATTACAAAGTTGGGGTATGGGAATGAGCCCTGAAACAGAAGAAATTTTGAAAAGATCTTCAGAAGTTACTTTGCACAATTTGACATGAATAAAACTAAAAATGTATACAAAATGCATAAATTCCAGAAAAATATAACAACAAAATTGGATCAACAAAGTTGAAAGCACTCAGGTTTTCATAAAAAAAGAGGGAAAATTATCAAAATACAGCCCCTCAAAAGCACTTGGCTCAGTTGTTTTCAAAAGGGAATTCTATCAAAAGTCCTTCAACCAGATAATCTCAATCATGGAAGTAATTCCAAATGGAAAAAAATGAAAATTTCAACCTTTTTTTATAGCGCAAGTATAATATTTATTAGATTTAAGTATCAATATCATTAAAACAGACTATAAATACTACAGTTTTATCTCTTTTATGTAAAAAACAAAGTTTTAGCAAAGAGAATCCAATAAACTTTAAAAATAATGCAGGAATGAAGAATTATTGTAGTATTAGTTTACCCACCATATTAATGAGCTAACAAGGAAAATAATCTGAGTTTTAACAGAATTTATTATCCACAAAGTAACATACATCAGAGCATGTGCATATACAGATATGAACACACATTTACACCTCCACCCGATACCACTGAATTACTTAATAGAAAATATTAAAGGCATTACTAGTAAGAGCAGGGAGTAGCGCAGCAGTGCCCTATATCTCCACAACTATCAATTTAAGTGAAAATCAACAGAGCAAAGGAAAAAAGCAATTGAAAGCATAAGAATTGGAAAAGAAGATAATTATTTTTCATTCATAGGTGATGTGATAGCAAAATAGGAAAAACAAAAAAACTGATAAAATTAATACAAGCAATAATTCAGTTAGTTAGGATAGAAAACTGCCATAGAAAACTGCCAAGATCAATACTTTCATATTTACCAGCAATGTTCAATAAGAAGAAATAAGGAAAGGGTAGCTATCAACATAGAAAGCTCCAGGAATCTCTCTCCACTTAGACAATAATGCTTCTGGCACAATCAGTTGGAACTCCAGAGTCTAATGAAGGTTTGTAACTTTTAGGGGAAAGCTTGAATTGCACATTACTGCCAATTTCAATCAATTCTATGTTCTACCACATAATTAAATCCAAATATCCAGTTTTCAAAAAAAATACAAATATACAAAGCAATAAAGAACTACAGTCTATATAATGGGGAAAAATAAATCAACCCAAAGTCTCTGAAAAAGACATGATGGAAAATATACCAGTTATAAAGACTGTAAGACAAATGAAAGATGTGCCAATAGCTAAAGGCAGATGTAGGGAGAGTCAACAAAATGTGTGAACAATATGGAAATATATAATAAATGAAGAGATAGAAAAGCTAAAAGAAACACAAAAAGAAATTCCATAATTGAAAAGTAGAATAAACAAAAGTAAAAATTCACAAGAGAAGTTCAAAGGCAGATTTGAGCTGGGAAAAGAATCAATAAACTTGTAGAATAAAGGAAATTAGCAAGGCTGAGAAACAGATAGAAAACCAACACAAAGCAAACAGAACACATGGACACTGAGTGACACCATCAGGAGGACCAACATACCATCAGTGGCCACTCCAGAAGAAGAGAGAGAGGAATGGCTGAGAGAATATTTTAAGAGATGTGGCTGAAAAATCCTCCGTATTTAATGACAGATATAAATATTTGAGAATCTCAATAAACTGTACAATTAAAATCCAAGAGACACATTCTAAGATGCACTTTGCCTTGAAAGACAAGTAGACAATCTGGAAAGCAGCAAAGAGAAATGACTCTTCACATAGAAGAGATGCTCTGAGAATATCAGATGTCTCACTGGAAACAGAGGCTAGAAGGCAGTGGGCCAATAGAAAGCCTTTTAACACTAACTATATTGTCAACCCCAAAAACTGTCAACCTCAATTCCTAAGAAAACAGTCTTCAAAAATGAGGAAAAAATTAAATTCCCAGATAACAAAACAACAGCAATGGGACTTTCATTACCTCTAGACATACCCTGGAAGAAATGCTCAAAGAAGCCACACAGGGTGGGGTGAAAGGACAAGAAGGTAACAGAAATTTGCAGGAAGTAATACAGATCTCAAGAAAGGCAAGTAGAAAGGCAAGAGTAAAAGTTAGCATGGTTAGAACAATGGTGTGTAATTCTAGCTTTTGTTTTCTTTTTTTTTTTCTTTTTTTTTTTTTTCTGGACCCAGGTCAAATTACCTTGCAAAACAAGCTAAATGAAAGTTTGAATGACTAAACTTTGGGAATTTTCTGTTCTGGGAATTTTCAAGTCCGGTCTCTGGTTTTTTTTTTTTTGTTTTTTTTTTTAAATAATAAATTTTATTTTTATATTCCCCCATACAATTGCAAACGCCCCATTCTAACCCCAATCCTTCCCCTCCCGCCCCCCACCCCCCAAAAAGTGTCTCTGGTTCATAGTTTTTTGTTGATTTTGATTTTCAATTTCTTATATTCATTTTCCTGGTCCCTTATTTAAGTTTTCTAGATTCCTGCTATGAGTGAGACCACCCAGTATTTTTCTTTTTCTTTTTGGCTTATTTTGCTGAGCATGATCCCTTCCATTGCCATCCATGTTGCTGCAAATTGCATGTGTTTATCTTTTTTGAATGCTGAGTAATATTCCATGGTATATATGTACCACATCTTCTTGATCCAGTCATCTATTTTTGGGCATTTGGGTTGTTTCCAAAGCTTAGCTATTGTAAACAGTGCTGCTATAAACATAGGGGTGCAGGTGCTCTTTGGAATTGATGTTTCTGTGTCCTTTGGGTAGATACCTAGGAGTGGAATTGCTGGATCATATGGGAGCTCTATGTTTAGTATGTCCAGAAATCTCCACACAGCTCTCCATAGTGGTTGGACCAGTTTGCACTCCCACCAACAGTGCAGAAGAGTTCCTTTTTTTCCACACCCTCGCCAACATTTGTTGTTGCTAGTTTTTTTAATATGTGCCATTCTCACAGGTGTGAGATGGTATCTCATGGTAGTTTTGATTTGCATTTCCCTGATTACAAGTGATGTTGAACATTTTTCATATGTCTGTTGGCCATTTGCATTTCCTCTTCAGAGAAGTTTCTTTTTAGCTCTTCTGCCCATTTTTTGACTGGATTATTTTCTTTGTTGTTGCTGAGTCTCATCAGCTCTTTGCAGATTTTTGTGATCAGTCCTTTATCATTAGTGTTGGGTGCAAAAATGTTCTCCCAGTTGGTGGGGTTTCTCTTTGTTTTTGTTATTGTCTCTTTTGCTGTGCAGAAGCTCTTTAATTTGATGTAGTCCCAGCTGTTTATCTTTGTCTTCACTATCACTGCTTTGGGTGATGTGTCTGTAAAGATGTCTTTGATGTGCAAATCCCATAGTGTTTCGCCTATATTTCCTTCTATGTATTTTATGGTTTCAGGTCTTATGTCTAGTTCTTTAATCCATTTTGAGTTGATTTTTGTGTATGGTGTGAGGTAGTGGTCAAGCTTCATTCTTTTGCATGTAGCGACCCAGTTTTCCCAGCACCATTTATTGAACAAACTTTCTTTGCTCCAATGCCTAGTCTTTGCCCCTTTGTCAAAGATTAGTTGACCATAAATCTGTGGGTTTATTTCTGGATTTTCTATTCGATTCCATTGGTCTGTATGTCTGTTCTTGTTCCAATACCATGCAGTTTTGATGATTATGGCTTTGTAGTATAGTTTGAAGTCTGGGAGGGTGATGCCTCCATTCCCTTCTTTTTTTTCAGTAGAGCTTTGGCTATTCGGGGTTTTTGGTGATTCCATATGAATTTCATCAATAATTGTTCTATTTCTTTGAAGAATGCCATTGAGATTTTGATTGGAATAGCATTGAATCTGTATATTGGTTTTGGTAGGATGGCCATTTTAATAATGTTTATTCTTCCAATCCATGAGCAGGGGATGTCTTTCCATTTCTTTGTGTCTTCTTCTATTTCTTTTAACAGTGTTTTATAGTTTTCTTTGTATAGGTCCTTTACCTCTTTTGTTAGATTTATTCCCAAATATTTGATTTTTTTTTTGTTTCGATAATAAAAGGGATGGTTTTTTTGATTTCTTCTTCTTCAGATTTATTGTTTGTGTATAGGAAGGCTACTGACTTTTGCGTGTTGATTTTGTATCCTGCCACTTTACTGAATTGATTGATGAGTTGAATTAGTTTTTCTGTGGAGATTTTGGGGTTCTCTATGTATATTATCATATCATCTGCAAATAGTGATAGTTTGACTTCTTTTCCTATTTGGATTCCTTGGATGTCTTTCTCTTGTCTTATTGCTCTGGCTAGGACTTCCAGTATTATATTGAAAAGCAGTGGTGAGAGTGGACATCCTTGTCTTGTTCCAGATCTTAATGGAATTGCTTTCAGCTTTTCACCATTGAGAATGATACTGGCTGTTGGCTTGTCATAGATGGCCTTTATGATGTTGAGGTATGTTCCTTGTATCCCAAGAATTTCAAGGGCTTTTATCATGAATGGGTGTTGCACTTTGTCAAAAGCTTTCTCAGCATCTATTGATATTATCATATGGTTTTTACATTTCTTTTTGTTGATGTGTTGGATAACGTCGATTGATTTTCGGATGTTAAACCATCCTTGTGCCCCTGGAATAAATCCTACTTGGTCGTGGTGAATTATCTTATGGATACATTGTTGGATTCTGATAGCTAAAATTTTATTGAGGATTTTTGCATCAGTGTTCATTAGGGAGATTGGCCTATAGTTTTCCTTTTTTTGTGTTGTCCTTATTCGGTTTTGGTATTAGTGTAATATTGGCTTCATAGAACGTGTTTGTTATTGTCCCTTCCTTCTCAATTTTTTGGAAGAGTTTGTGAAGGATAGGCACTAATTCATCTCTGAATGTTTGGTAGAATTCATTTGTAAATCCATCAGGTCCTGGGCTTTTGTTTTTGGGGAGGTTTTTGATTACCATTTCAATTTCACTGCTTGTAATTGGTCTGTTTAGGTGTTCTATTTCTTCTTTATATAGCTTTGGGTGATTGTAGAGTTGTAGGAATTTGTCCATCTCCTCTAGATTGTTGAACTTGTTTCCATATAACTGTTCATAGTAGTTACTGATTGTTCTTTTGATTTCTGCTGCGTCCGTTGTGATTTCTCCTCTTTCATTTATGATCCTGTGTATTTGTGCTTTCTCCCTTTTTTCCTTTGTGAGCCTGGCTAGGGGTTTGTCTATTTTATTTATTTTTTCAAAGAACCAGCTCTTGGTTTCATTGATCTTTTGGATTGTTTTTTTAGTTTCAATTTCATTTATTTCTGCTTTGGTTTTTATTATTTCTTTTCTTCTACTGGTTTTGGGGTTTTTTTGTTGTTCTTTTTCTAGATCTTTGAGCTTCGAGATTAGGTTGTTTCTTTGAGTTCTTTCTTGTTTTTTGATGTGAGCTTCTATTGCTATATATTTTCCTCTTATTACTGCTTTTGCTGCATCCCATACATTTAGGATATTGGTGTCCTCCTTGTCATTCAATTCAAAGAATTTTTTAATTTCTTCTTTGATCTCCTCATTAGTCCAGTGGTCTTCCAGTAGTGTGGCTTTTAATCTCCATGAGGTAGGATAGTTCCTTGCCTTCTTTTTATGATTTATTTCTAGTTTGATGCCTTCGTGGTCAGAAAAGATGGTTGGTATGATTTCAATCTTGGTGTATCTGTTGATGTTTGTCTTGTGCCCCAGTATGTGATCGATCCTGGAGAATGATCCGTGTGCGCTTGAGAAAAATGTGTACTCCGGTTTTTTGGGGTTTAGTGTTCTATAGATGTCTGTTAAGCCCAAATGCTCTAGGTCCTTATTTAGAGCTTTAGTTTCTTTACTTATTTTTTGTCTTGTTGATCTATCCATTGTTGATAGTGGTGTGTTGAAGTCTCCCACTACGTATGTGTTTTCTCTGATGTCTGTTTTCAGAGAGGACAACAGTTGTCTGATATATTTTGGTGCTCTTTCGTTTGGTGAGTATATGTTAATGAGTGTTATTTCTTCTTGAAGTATTGTCCCCTTAATCATAATGTAGTGACCATTGGGGTCTCTTTTTATTTTTTTGAGTTTGAAGTCTGTTTTATCTGATATAAGTCTGTTTTAGCTGTTCCTGCTTTCTTTTTTGGCCCATTTGCTTGTAGGATTGTTTTCCATCCTTTGACTTTGAGCCTATTTTTATCTTTTGTAGCTAAATGTGTTTCCTGGAGACAGCAAAAGGTTGGGTTTTGTTTCTTAAACCAGGATGCAACTCTGTGTCTTTTTATTGAAGAGTTTAGTCCATTTACATTTAGAGTTAATATTGATATGTTAGCATCTGTATTTGCCATGTTTGTCTTTCCTTTGATTTTATTTATTTATTCTTTTAATAACTTTTTTTTTTTTGGTCTTCTTTCGTTGTTATTCGTCCCTCTGAGGTTCTGGCTTTAGGATTCCTTGTAGTATTTTTTGGAGTGGGGGTTTAGTCGTAATGAAATTCTGGAGTTTCTCTTTGTCTGGGAAGGTCCATATTCTTTCTTCATGGAGGAAAGAGAGCTTTGCGGGATAGAGTATTCTTGGTTGGCATCTGTTTTCTTGGAGTCTGTTGACTATGTCCCTCCACTCTCTCCTTGCCCGTAGTGTTTCTTCAGAGAAGTCTGATGTCAGCCTGATTGGTTTTCCTTTGAATGTTATCTGTTTCTTCCCTCTTGTCAGCTTCATTATTTTTTCCTTGTCCTGGATTCTTGGGAGCTTTACTATTATGTGTCTTGCTGTGTTTTTCCTTTTGTCGTGGAAGTTTGGTGTTCTTCTTGCTTCTTGTATATCAATTTTCAGCTCCTTCTTCGCATTTGGGAAGTTCTCTTCAATTATATCCATGAATATTTTCTCTGTTCCTACATTTCTCTCCTCTCCTTCTGGAATTCCTATAACTCTTATATTTCCTTTCCTCATGGAGTCAGATAGTTCCCGAAGTCTTTCTTCATTCTTTTTCCTTCGTACTTCTCTTTCCTTTTCTGTTTTGGTTCTTTTTATTTCTGTGTCTTCAAGAGTACTTATTCGCTCTTCCATTTCACCTATTCTGCTTTCATTGCTTTTCCCAGAGTTCTTTAGTTCCTCCATTAATTCTTTGATCTCCTGCATTTCTTTTACTTCCCTCTTTAGGGACTCAATTTCCTTCTTCTGATCTATCACTTTTTTAATCATGGCAATTTTAAATTCTCTTTCTGGAAGGCTCAGAAGTTCTTCCAAGTTGCTGTCGTTGCAATCTGGGGAGTGGTTTTCTTTTTGTGGTGTGCTTCTTTCCTGAGGAGTTGTTAGGTTGCGTGTGGTTCTTCTGCTCCCTACTGTCTGTTTTCTAATTTGTCGTATGCGTTGGGACACTGTGTTGCTCGGACTGACTGGCATCTTGGGTGAACTTCTCCGCTCCCCTCTGGCTCTTCCAGGAGCCATCTCTGTCTTCTGGGGGAGCTTTCTGCTGGTTTTAGGCAGTTTTTACTGAAGAAATGTCCCTGTTCCCAAATGGCGAAGCGGGATGCAGTCCCTGCGCCTCCGGTTTCAGGCACACTCTTCTGCGCACCCGGTCTGCCCCGGATGTGGGTGCCTGCTCCCTCTGTGGGCTCAGACTGCTCGTCGGAAGGGGCCTGGCGTGGGCTAACTTCCCGGCTGGCCACTGGGTCCTCCAGAAGCCTTCTGCCCTTTTCAAGCAGTCTTAAGAAATTTCCTGTTCTATGGGGTGTTAGTGACTTTTTTTTCCTGGTCGCTAGGTGGCGCCAGAGATCTCTCCTATTGTCCTTGGGGGGGCTGTTTTTCGCCTCCCCCCACCCCGTGGGACAGGGAACAGAGCGGGAATGGTAGGGTACACCTCAACAGCTTTGGGGTGCTGTGTCCGCCTTGTGCCCCACCGTCGTGGAGAACCCACGCCCCGAATTTTCGTGCCCCGGGTCTCAGTTCAAAGCCCTCAGTTCCAGGACGCAGCCTGTAGCCCAGTTCAGTGGCGTGGGAATGGCGCCTTTTGCACCGCTCCCGTGCCTGGGCGCCTGGTTCCTGCTTACTCAGGGAGGGACCTTCACCTCAGTGAGGACCTCCGCGTGTCTCCCCGCAAGCCTAGGTCACAGGCGCGGGTACCTGGGCAGCCGCGATCCAGGTCTGCACTTGCTTTTCAAGCGCGCCAAGCGCACCGCTTTTCCGTGCAAGCTTACCGGCAGCCCGGGCTGTGTGCGCGTCTCCCGGGGTCTTTGTTCTTCTCTAATGGCGCCCGAGCCGTTCGTTCACTGCCGCGGCGAATCCTGCAGGGTTCGCCTCAGCTCCCGTTCACGGGGTGTGGTGGCTGCAATAGTTCCTTTCCACTCACAGTCCCACTTGCTGCCTCGGTCGTTTGTTCTTGTTGGCCGTTTTGGTTTGTTGTTTTCCTCCTCTCTGCCGGTCGGAGAGTGCCACCTCTGTGGGCGGGGGAGGGGAGCAGGGTTCTGCGCTTCCCTCCCTTCTAGTCCTCTTTTATGGCCACTTTCTTCTTCGGGTAGTTTGCTGGCGTCACCCGTTTATCTTCCGTGTCCCAGTTCTCACTAGGACCTGCTGCTTTTCCTCCCTATTAACTTTTTTTAATGGGAGATCTTACTCGCAGCATCTCCTCGCCGCCATGTTGCTCCGCCCCCTTTCTAGCTTTTGTTTTCTATGTGACTTGAGACTAGTCATTCTATGTGACTAGTCATTCACATTTTCTATGTGACTAGTCATTCAAACAAGTTTTCCTCTAAAAGCTATTATTATTATTATAATGCTTGTTTCTAACTGAAAAAGTATCTTCTACATCATTTAAGAGATTGAGGCATCTTCAAGGAATTACTAAGTTTTTTTTTTTTTAATTAAAAATACAAGAATTATTAGTTTATGTTTGGGGTCATATGGTATATAAAGAGGTAATTTTTTTAACGTCAGTCATTGAAAGGGGCAGTGATGGAGAAGAATACTTTTGGTTTATTGAAGTTGAGCTGCTATAAATTCAAATTAGAGTGTTATAACTTGTGATGTTAAATGCAATCCCCATGGTGACAATGAAGAAAACAGCTATATAATACACAGGGGAAATGAGAAAGGAATTTAAACATTTCACTACCAAAAAAAAAAAAACCACAAAAGATGAAGATAATGCAATGCAGAAGGGACAAAAAAGCTACAGGAATTATAGAAAACTAGTAGCAAAATGATAGAAGGATGCTCTCCCTATCAGTAATTACTTCAAATGTAGACAGATTAAACTGCCCAAGCAAAGACAGACTTTGATAGCATGTAAAAAAAATACAAAACGCATGATCCATAGAGATGCTGGCTATAAAAGACTAACTTTAGATTCAAAGACACAAACAGTCTGAAAATGAAAGGATGGAAAAAACTACTCCAACCAAAAATTAACCCATGCTAACTACACAAGTATCAGACAAAAGAGAGCTTAAAAGCAAAGTGGGTCACAAGAGACAAAATGAGATATTAAATATTAATTAACTGTGGATTGCAGCAAGAAGGTACAATAAATATAAAAATTTCTGCACCGAATAACAAACCAAAAAATTATGAAGAAAAAACTGGAAGAACTGGAGGGGAAAAATGAACAATTCTAATCATCAGAGACATCAATACCCCACCAGTAAAGACTGGAACAGAGAACTGTTGAGGAAGCAGTCACCAAGAAGAATCTCACTTTTCCACCCTCCTCCCTTCAAAGATCAATGATAGAACAAAAATGAGCAATGATGAACAAACATAGTCCTAGGAAAGAGCTCAGGAGTCCACTTAGGAAGATTTAGCAACCCCCATGGAACAAAAACTGAATCAATGACGTAATAAGAGAAGAAAGACAATTTCATTTTACCTATATCCTCCCATTCAAGCCAGCTTTCTTCAGCACCAAGAACTTTCTGGATAGACTGAGTTCCCTCACCAGTAAAGGAGGAGAGGAGTAAGGACCAGTTCCTCCAGGCTTGTGGGGCAATGCCCAAAGGTCCCACTTTGGTTTCAGCTCACCCAAAGTATCAAAGTTGAGAATTACTGAGCAACCTGGGAACAAGGAGGAAAAGTAGAGGCAATCACTCACAGTCCCTGCAGGAGTGATGTGGTTTACATGGTTCACGGGATCACATATTTCACCTCTGATGAAGTCAACAACCATGGACCTGACAGATCTTGCCACAGGTATTTGCATTTACTAACACCAACCACCTGAGTTACTCTCCAATGACCTGAACCACCACTATACTCCTGGAACCCAGACATAAACCGGTAGGTAGCCCAGGCACTATGCTTGCAGTCAGATGGGGCTTCCCCAGCTGCATGAGTCCAAGACATCAGTCTAGACCTTCTGCTGACCTTCACCACCCTGCCTTGTTCAGGCCACCCCCTCCAGCACTGCACTTTCACCCCACTAGCCCCATCCTCAGAACAGTTTTCACTGGACTGTGCAAACATGGGCAGAAGTATACAGCCATGGGGAGAAAATGGAAAGCAAGGGCTACTGCAGCTGCCAGTGAGCCCATAGGTGACCCCGAATTTGACCTGCAACAGTGTCTGCAAATGGTCTTTACCACTATGTAGGCACCTGAAGCTATTCCCACAACTGAATGTGTGCACAGCACAGCTCCAGGTAGCACCACTGCCAGCCCTGGTCCCTAGCTACAAACCTTAGAACCCACAGACAACCCCTTCCCTAGCATATCCACCCACCACAGTGCTTGGCAAGGACCTCACAGTGGTCAATGCTATGGGATCCAGAGAGTAACAAACATCACATCAGAAATACATGAAAAGCACACCAGAAAAACAATAGGAGGCAGTTTTGCAAAAAGATAAAATGTTGACAAATCTTTTCCAAGACTAATTCAGGAAACCAGAGAGTGCTCATATAGAATCAGTAATAAAAGAGGAGACATTACAACTGATAGCACAGAAATGCAAAGAATCTTAAGAGACTACTAGGAATAATTACATGCCAACAAACTGGAGAACCTACATGAAAAGGACAAGACCTATCAAGAAAAATTTACAAAGAAATATAAAATGTGAAGAGAAATAACTAATAAGGAGAGTGAAAACATCATCGAAAATCACTTGGGAGAAAAGCGCTGGGCCTGATAATTTCTCTGTTGAATGCTACCAAATATTTAAAGTATTAACTCCAAACCTACTCAAGCTTTCCCAAAAAAAATTCAAGAGAAGGGAACATTATTTAACATACTCTATGAGACCAGCATTATCCCAATACCCAAGTCAGCAGACCCTACAAGAAAACTATGGGCCAATATCACTTACGAACATCAATGCAAAAGTCCTCAACAGAATACTTAACAAACCACATTCAATAGCTTATTAAAAGCATGATTCACCATCATCAAGAGGGGATTATTCCTGGAATGCAAAGATGATTAAGAATTTGAAATCAGTCAATGCAATATACCACATTAGTAGAGGGAGAGGAACCACAGGGTCATCTCAAGAGATACAGGAAAAAAAATTAACAAAATTCAACATCCTTTCCTGATTAAAATACTTAAAAAATAGAAATACAAGGAAAGTACCTCAACAAAATAAAATCCATATGTAAAAAAAACACACAGCAAATGTCATATTCCATGGGAAAAATAATGAAAGTTTTCCTTCAAAGATCAGAAGCAAACAAGACAGGCAAACCCATTTTTGCCACTGACATTGAAGCATTAGACAAAGTAATTAGGTAACAAAAGGTATAAAAGATATCCAAAGTGGGAAGGAGGTAGTAAAATTATCTCTGCTCCCAAATGATACAATCTTCTGTGTAGAACCTCCTAAATATTCCACATGAAAAAGCTGTTATAGCTAATAATTGAACTCAGAAAAGTAGAAGGATACCAAGTAAATACAAAGTATATACTATTTATACACTAACAATGAACAATCTAAAAAGGAAAGTAGGACACAACTCCATTTACAACAGCATTGGAAATGAAATAAAGTACTTAGGAATTAAAAAGCAGAGTTACTACTATGGAAATTGCATAACATTGCTGAAAATAATAAGCAATGGCATTAATAAGTGGAAACATACCCTTGTGCATGAAACATACAGCTGGAAAAAAAGGAAACAATCTAAATGTCCAGCAACATGAAAATGGTTGTGATTCATCTCTATAAAGCCATGCATAGCTTTTTAAAATTGCAAAATATATATATATATGTATAGTACATACATACCCTATGACCTAACAATTCCAATTTTAGATATTTTTACAGGAAAAATGAAGTCTACCTTCAAAAAGACCTACCCAGATAAGTTGCACAGCAGCTTTACTCATGATTGCCTAAATTTAGTAATAATGCAGGTGGCTAGTGATAGGACAGTGGATAAAGTAGCATTTTCATACAATGCGACACTATGCAGAGATGAAAAGGAACATATACCTGCTGTCTTCAACAGGAACACCTCTCCCGGACACCACCCTCAGTGAAGGAGGCCTTACACAGAAGAGTGCATGCTTTCATAGGGTTGTGATAGTTTTCTTTTTCTCGACAGGGATTTAACTTATGCAGATGAATATATTTATTGAAACTCAGAAAACATTATGCTTAAGATTTATGAATTTCACTGCATGCAAAATGTATTCCCCAAGGGAAAAAACAGTTAAATCATTGAACTCTAGTTAATGTTATTGTAGGGGAACACAAAATCTACACCCTTTGGCAGAGGGTTGATTTCATGGGATAGACTCTGAAGTCTTGCTGGAGGTTGCCCTTTTGTGAAAGGCATGTACAGATATGAGGAGAAACTTTATCCCCTATGGGCCTCTCTCTCACTGTACCAGGAAGACCCCTTAACTCATCCCTAGAGAGAAAACAGAATTCAAATCTGCATAATGGGCTTATCTTTGCTTTCCCATAACCTCCCTGACTGAGCTTCCTTTTCTCCCCTCTCTGAAGTCCCTCAGTCTAAACTCAGCTATTCAAGATGCAGCTGAAGGCACGTAGGCAAGTCACTCAGCCAGGCTGGGCTGCTCCATGCATACATCTGTTAATAAACTTCCTTTTGACTTTTTCTTTTATCAATCTGCCTGATGCTTGTTTGATGACTTGCCAGCCCAGAAGAACACAGAGGGCTACAGGATGATTTCCTTTGTGCCCTGACAATATTTATAGGAAGCATTTTAAAGGGAAGGGTATCAGTATCTGCAACTCATTCCAAAAATAAGATGGATTGGGGAATGGCTGGAGACACAGATAATAATACGAGCTTTGTGAAATGTGACTGGCCGGAACCACATAATGGGTAAAATTTCTTTACCTTTTCTGTTTTCTCATATTGAACAGTTAGGGAAAAAATAATCAACACATATGTAGACATGGCAGGTCAGGAGCAGTATTACCATGTGGAGAAAAGAAAGTTGAATACACTCACATAGACACATCCTTGATATCTGATCTGAGGTCGGATGCTATTGCATCTAAGGAAAAAGAAATGATGCTGGTAACACAGCTGGGGAGATTTTCCAAAGAAAAAAAATTCTAAAATAGCAATACAGTCAAAACCAAAATTACACAAGCAAAGGAAACGACCAGAACAGCCAACGGTGAGCTCGAACTGGCGCAGAGACGTGTGTTGGAAGGTGAAAGGAGTAGGTATGTCCACTCTGCTTTTTACAGTCCAAACATATTAAACTCTCCCTCTGACTTTGTGATACTATGGGGTCTACTTATATGATACTGAGAAAAAAAAAATCCACATTCTCCTAGGTGCTGGCATATAATAATAAAAACAATTTAGTCTCTTTCCTAATAATACTCCTGAAAAAGTGAATTTCATGAGCCTAGTTAATTAGGATGTTTTCCAGTATTTCTTATAATGGAGCGCTTTGGAGATGCTCACTCCATATCTGGGAGTCTCTCACAGGGGTGTCATTCACGTTTCTCTGTCTTCCACTTGACCCCGTACCTCCAGCCACAGTTAACTGGACTATAATAAACACCTGAACCCAAGATGATCTGCTCAGATTCCTCCTTCTGTGAATTCCAGTTAGCAAAAACCCATTCATTAACACCACTCATGCTAGCCCTGGGCAAACTTGGAAACTACGGGGATGCTATTTCCCACCTGGGCAACTGAGAAACAGAGGAAGCTATTCTGCCAAAAGAGAGGACATGAAGGTGTGCAGAGCAAAGGAAAGACTCCAGATAGGCAGAAAGAAAGGCTGTCTGTCTTCTATGCATGCTCCTGCCCTTGTCCTGATCCCCTGCAGAGTGTAATCACGGGTCAAGACCCCCAGGGCCATGAGATGACCCCTGAAGCTGCCAATAATGTTGTTTACTTAAAGGATGAGAAGAATTTCTCTTACAACCTAAGGCACCAAAAGTCAGTAATCACAGAGGAACTCAAAGAGTGTAATCAGGAGGCCAGATACCACCTGAGATTTCGAAAGTCCCCCCCACTCCCTGCCCCCTGAGACCCATGCTACAGTCCCTCCATCATCCCTCCCAGCTGGAGGTCCAGGGGCTGAGTAGGATTTGGAAATGCTGAAATCTTTATCAACTATCAATCCTAAATTAACTGTCAATCTTGCTTGGCAAACACAGCCTAAAGATAATCTCCTAACCACCAGTTAAAAGAATTTTTTATCCCAAATCCTTCCTGCATAGAAGTTTCCATGACAGCAGAGGTGTTGGGTCATCAAAAAGCAGGTTCGAAGTATTGGCCATGAAACTTGTTCTTTGTTTCTCACCTTCCTTCCTCTATCATACCAATGGACAAATAACCAATGGTAGTAGGTTCAGAAAAGCAGAAACTTAGGGGCTTGTGCAGTAGTTTCCTTGCACTGTAAGAAAATGGGCACATGTATGCACTATTTCGGACATGTGTAAAGACAGAGCTGGTTGTGATTAGCTAGATTCCAGTTCCCGGTAGAGGTCAGAGCATTCTAGTCGAGCACTGCTACTGTTCTGGAAACATTATCTTGCAGATAGATACAAACATCCACCAGAGCAGAGTTAATCTCAGGGTTCTGGGACTGGGTTATTCTTTCCTGGGGCAGAGGAAATCAAAAACAGGTAATCCCATATTTTAGTTTGAAATGAAGGAATTTCAAACCTCCTTCCCTTTTAGTTGCTCATATATGATCACCAGTCAAGAAAAAGAGATGTTAATGGGTATTTATTCATGTACTGTCAATAAGTTCACTGTGCACTTATTCAGTGTCTCTGTCTAAGCTCACATAGCACATGGGGAGGTCAGAATAAATACAGGCATGTGCTCACTAATGACCAGGACACATTCTGAGAAATCTGTCTCTAGGCTGCTTTGCCATGGCGGGAACATCAGAGTGTCAGAACACAGCCTCGATGAGAGAGCCCATAACACACAGGGCTGTGGGTACAGCCTATGGGGCAACCATCATAGAGGTGGTCCCTCCTTGACCCAAGCAAGGCAGGACTGCATATGCTGGGAAGCAATGTGCTCTTTGAAGAAAAAGAACATGAGGAAAGAGTACATTTTAGGGAGGTTGGCCAAGAAAGTCAAAGATAGGGTGTATCTGGGCAGAAGCAGTAGAACATGAGGGATCAGCTACCTACAAAACAACATTCCAGGGAGAGGTAAACCCTGCCAACCAAACAGGGTGTGAGAAGATAAAGTCCCCGTCAGAGGAAACACCCGGATGATGAAGGACTGCCTGGGGTCCTTGCTATTGTACCCGTCTTCATAAATTCCTTTGCTTGCTGTGTGTCCTATCATTTTTCATCTAAGCTCCAAGGTAATTTATTATTAGAAAGTAGGTAATGGTTACTTGGAAGTAAGATGTTTTTCCCTCCCACCCCCCATTTTACCCAACTCTGTTTCATCTCCCAGGTCAAACATTAATTCTGTCATGAAAGGCCATCAGTTACTGATGTGAGGACCAGAGGCTAGCCCCAAACGATAAAATAAAGCAGCCTCGATGTCTTTCATTAGATTCCAACTATCAAGAAAATTTAAAGTGTAAACCTGAGATCAAGATTTACCAGTAAATGTTCAAACTGGCTTTTGCAGGAAAAGACAGACAGATCAATGGAACAGAACTCAAAATCCAAGTCATCCTACCTCTAACCTCCCCAACACAAAGACTTTCTTATGTGATGAAAGGGAACAGTGAAAAGCAGTGGGCCCCTGTAGGTTGTTACATAAATGGCAATGGGACAAGTGGCCAGGCATGGGGAGAAAGTACAGCAGGATCATTACGATTTACACCAAAATCGATGGCAATGCATCAAAAGGTTTAAAAAAAGATGTCAAAGTCATCAAAGAAAGCATTGCAATTTTAAAAAATAATACTGGAGTGGAGAAAGCTAAAACATGAGATATAAACCAAAAGCCTCAAAAACCTCAAAGGACAAGACAGATAACTGACTACATAAAAATTTCAAAACAATACAACAATCAAAAGACAAACAGAGCAGGAAAATGCAGTGTGAAACAACAGTAAATTCCTCAATCCATCAAAAGTTCTGACAAATCAATACCCGAAGAACAAATTTTTTCATTCCCCCAAAACACAAAGAGTATGAATAGAGACCTGGAGGAAAAGAAAATGCAAATAGATTTTAAACATATGTGTACAGTCAAAATTAAAGAAATTTAAAACCATGAAATAATATTTTATCATATTGACAAATTTGAAAACAAAAATGACAACAGGGTATAGGTGAGCATGTAAGAGACAGGCTTTCCTGTGCTATTGTGGGTGAAGTATAAAATGGTACACTCATTCTGGTGGACAATTTGGCTGTATCCATAACAACTGAAAATTCATGTGCCCTTTACGTAGCAAGTCCACTGCTAATTTATGCCAATTTATGCCAATAGAGATATTGGGTTGTCAGAAAAGTCATGACGCATTTTTGCTTGAGAAACAGAAAAAATACATCATGACCTTCTGACAACCCAATAGATTCTCATATATGTGTAAAGGACTATCTGAGGTTGCAACATGATTTCTAACAGCAAAGTTTTAGAAGCATTTACTGATGAGGAGTCTGTTAAATAAAGGACAACACAATCATAGATTATATATGGGAAGCCATTACAAAGAATGAGGTCAACTTATATAGACAGATAAGAAACAACTGCCAAGATATAAGGGTAAGTAATAAAGCAGGTAGGACAAAGGTATTACAAATTTATATGTGTGTGTACACACACACACACACACAGAGAAACTAGCAAGGACTAACCCTGGCAGATATCCATCATACCCAATGTACCAAATATACCAATATACCAAAGTTCATTGGCTCGATTAGCCCACATTCACACTGCTGGGAATAGTAATCAAGGACTCAAACCAAATCTGTAATCACAGATAACACTTTACTCTGTTAATCATGAGTATCCGGGTTTATTTGCTGATGCTAAAAGTACTATAGTAGCAAGAACAGAAATGCCGAGACACTTCCTACTTCCCAAACCTTCAGGTATGAAAAAGAACAGACCAATAAAAAGGAAATAATGGAATTTTACAAAAGAAAGTCACATTCATCCTTAGAAATTTGATCCAATGGGGTAATATTCAGCTCTCTTTCCCTTTACCAGGCTAATCCACAAAGCCAACCGTTCTTGGTCAACATTAAGAATCTTATTACTGTGATGAGCTTCTGATGCCAAGCCCATTGGCTGAAATTCTTATCTTCTAACCATCCATGAGACTTGGTGTGTTCCATACTGAATTTAACTAATTTTCTCCCAGTTTAAAAATTGAATAAACCCATCTAGAGCCAGCTAGCCAAAACTCCTTTAGATACTGTCAACGTGCTGGGAACAAGTGAGAATTCCCAGTGAGATCTGAAATCAGAGACTCCAGAAATCAGCAGAACAACTCCCTAGTCCTTGTGTTAAGTGTTGTGTTAAGTGTTTCTATGCCAAAACCAATGATAATAGCTGCCTGTCCTCAAGAATTCCCTTTTTGGGGGGAACTAAACCTAATCCCCAGGGGTAGTCAAACTCTAAATGCTGCCTCTGCTTCCTGATCCTGCAACTCACCAAGCCCAAGTGAGCAGGGAAAGCAGGAACCTCAGCTGAGCTATTGTCCCCACCCCAGGAATCTGCAGTCGGGAACAGAGGCACTGGGAGTTTGCTTTATTAGAGCAGCCCTGGCCTCCTTCTTCAAACTCCAACTGGTCACTTCTATTCTGTGAGTCACCTCAGTGCCTTCTCTCCTCAGGTTGCTCATCAGTTTCTATTGTTTTCACCTGCTTGTCCCCTGGCCAAACTCCTACCTCATTTCCCTTTCTAAAATAACCTGACTTGTTTTGGTGAAACAATATGTCTGGTTAAATACTGAATCTCCCATCCTCCCTTGCAGCTAAAAGCAGTCTTGTGACCCAGTGCTGGCTGAGAAAACAAGTGAAATCACCGGTGGAGCTTCCTAGGACCTCCTTAAAAGTGACTGGATGCTGGTCATGTTCATCTATTGCCTTCTGCTCACTGTACTAGTTGGAATGTGGATACAATGGCTGGAGTTGAAGCTGCCTTCTTATAATCCTGAGGTTGAGAGAATGGCAGAGCAGAAAGAGAGGAGGAGCCTATGGTCTTGAAGACACTATTGAATAGCTGCACTGGCCCATCTCCTCATTTGTGTGAGGAAAAAAGCTCTCCCCTGGGCTTCCCTGGTGGCACAGGTGGTTGAATGCAGCCTTGTGAAGTGTCCGCAGCCTCTGCAGTGCTGGTTCGATCCCCTCTGACCTCGGAGCAACCCACATGGCAAGCAGACCTCTCCTGTCTCGCCCGCTGCTCCCCTCAGCAGTGTATTTTGTCAGTCTGCCTGTTCTGTTCCCCACTCTGTCTCTGGTGAATTCTCTCACCCTCCCGTGCATCTAGCCTGTACCCCAGCTCTTGTATAAATAAATCTTAAAAAAAAGAAAAGAAAAAAGCTCCCCCCTTCCATTTGAGCAGTTTGGACAGGTGTTTGAAGCAAATAGCCAAACTCAATCTCAAGGGATCTGCCACAAGTCCTCTGGGGTTGCTGGTATGAATTCCATTCAGTCAACTGTTAGGAGAGAATCTATTAGTACAAGGAGAGGCAGGAAAGAAAATAGCACCAAGTAAGGACAGGTTCCCCCCATTGCCTACGTGGGCATTAAGCATAGAAATAGAAAACCCATCATATTAAAAGACACAAATAAGGGATGAACAGAAGGGCAGAACCCTGCTGAGGGCAAAGACAAAATATGGCTGAGAGGTGAGGGAAAGTTTAATAGCAGAAATAGCAAGTGAAGAATCAGTAGGAATGTGACAGGCCAAGGGCCTCCCCCCAGGGACAGAGCAGGAATGGGGGACCTGCAGGGCACCAGACATCTCCCACCACACTCACCAAGACAGCTACATTTTACTCAGCTCTTGTCCTGTACCAGCCCTTTTATGTGCATCTGCTCAGTTAACCCTCACTACAAGGCATAAAAGGGTATTATTTGTATCATGAGCTTATAGATGAAGGAACGGAAGCAGCATGGATTGCATGGATTTCTCCAGAATGAGAGATAATATGTGTCATAAAGGGGACAGTGGTGTGAATCGCCCTGGCTCCTGAGTTCAACAGCTTGTGTCTGTTGAACAAATGTTTGACAATCTCCTGAAGGATGAGAATGGCCATAGTCACATAGAATTAAATGGACTCCAACAACTAAGAAGACTGTTAAGTGTTTAACAGTGTTGTGCTGTCAAGAGTCTGGAATCAAAGTAACTGACTGTTCAAGACTTAAAATGCCACTGGGGTCCCCCAAGTCCCCAAATCATTGGGCTAATAAAGTATGTAACAACTGTGCCCACTATATACTCCAGTCAGGGAGAACAACACAAACAGAAGAACATCCCAAAAGACTGAGTCAGGGGCTGGGAAGAACTACAATGGAAATATGCCTCATAAAGGAGCATCTTCCAGAATAAGCCAGAAACTCCTCAGAATGTGAGGCTTTCCGTGTCGCTCACCACCAGGAGCTACCATATATCTCCCATCTCCCCACTCTAAATGTGAATGATCATTAAAACTATAGTGACCCTAATTCTTACAACAATGTATATTATGGAGTGAGACTTAAAAAAAAATTAAGTCATCAAAATGGAATTGTAGGGGAGCAAAAAGTCAGCTACTCCGAATTTATCTTTTTGGCAATAGGTCAATTTCATGGGAGGGACTCTGAAGGCTGGGTGGAGGTAGCTTTTGAAAAAAAGACATTTACATGCAAACTTCTGTGTATAAGAGCCTCTCCCAGTGTGGGTCTGCTGATCTAAGTGGCCTGTTTGGCCACTATTTTTTGTTACCTGCAGTTCTGCTTTCCTGTACAAGGTCAGAACTGCCTGAGCCCAACCTTACAAGGTTCCTTTCAAATCAATCAAGAGCTTAAAGCTTGATCATCCTGGGAAGGCTATGCATCACAAGACCAGGAACTTGGGGTGGGGGGTGGGGTGGCGGAGGTGACTGATACATAACCTTACTACCGACTTACACATCATGAGGTATGACCAGGGTGGCTGGGGTGGGGGTGGGGGAGTGCCCAGGACCAATGTATGACAAGGGACCCCCAGAAGCTGATCATTGGAAAATCTTGTTGATAAGATTGAAACCATGGCTGGGGAGCTAGGGCTTGATCTCAATTACAATAGCAAGTCATCAAGCAGATGAGAAGTGCCTGGAGGGCAGACTCACAACCCCAGTACTATAGATGACAGAGCACATTTTCTACTTTCACCCCTCCTTTTTCTTTCTGTCCTCCTTCCCCTCACAACTGATGCTGTATGATTATTCGACCAATAAAAAGGCCAGGATCTTGCTCTCCCCCAGCATCCTGCATCTGACAGCTTGTTCCATGATTCCCAATTCCCGTTTGTCAGTGAGGTGGTGTCAACACAACATCCAAACAATATCTAATCTCCTTATCACTTTTCAAAGGAGAAGGCAGAATTTAAATCTGCACAACTTTGTAACTTTGTTCACTTCTTTGGTAGACTTCCTAACTGACCTTTCTTTTCATTCTTCAGCCTCCCGTCTTATTTCAGTTATTTAAAATGGTGTCTAAATCCACGGCTGTGAGTTCTCAGTCATGCTGGTTCTCTCGGCATAGACAGGAGGTATACATGCTATTATTTTTTTTTAATTAATAAATTTTATTTTTATATTCCCCATACAATTGCAATCCCCCCATTCTGACCTCAATCCCTCCCCTCCCGCCCCCCACCCCCCAAAAAGTGTCTCTGGTTCATAGTTTTTGTTGATTCTGATTTTCACTTTCTTATAGTTATTCATTTTCCTGGTCCCTTATTTAAGTTTTCTAGATTCCTGCTATGAGTGAGACCATCCGGTATTTTTCTTTTTCTTTTTGGCTTATTTCACTGAGCATGATCCCTTCCAGCGTCATCCATGTTGCTGCAAATTGCATGTGTTTATCTTTTTTGAATGCTGAGTAATATTCCATGGTATATATGTACCACATCTTCTTGATCCAGTCATCTATTTTTGGGCATTTGGGCTGTTTCCAAAGCTTAGCTATTGTAAACAGTGCTGCTATAAACATAGGGGTGCAGGTGTTCTTTGGAATTGATGTTTCTGTGTTCTTCGGGTAAATACCTAGGAGTGGAATTGCTGGATCCTGTGGAAGCTCTATGTTTAGTAGGTCCAGAAATCTCCACACAGCTCTCCATAGTGGTTGGACCAGTTTGCACTCCCACCAACAGTGCAGAAGAGTTCCTTTTTCTCCACAACCTCGCCAACATTTGTTGTTGCTAGTTTTTTTAATATGTGCCATTCTCACTGGTGTAAGATGGTATCTCATGGTAGTTTTGATTTGCATTTCCCTGATTGCTAGTGATGTTGAACATTTTTTCATATGCCTGTTGGCCATTCGCATTATTAAACTTCTCTTTGGCTTTTTGTCTTGTCAATCTGTCTGATGCTTGTTTGATTTCTTGCCAGCCTAGAAGAACCAGAGGGGTATAGGGTAATTTCTTTTGTGTCCCAAGATAATCAAGAATTATAATCTTCTATTTCCAGTAACATTGTGACTTGCTTGCAAAGTGCCTGTCCCATCAAAACAATTAAGCCACACATAAGGTATAGTTTTAATATTATTACTGGATTATTACTGGACTCATAGGAAGCAAGATCAATCCACAAAGAGGAGGTAACAAACATGAAAATGTTACAGGGCAACCCCAATATGACTAGGGGTCCTCACCCGCACTTAAAAGGGACTTATAAGAGACTCATCTGCTGGGTGTCCCTGGTGGCACAAGGGGTTAAGAAGCAACCTGTGAAGCCTTCTGCAGCCACTGCAGCACAAGTTCGATCCCCGGCTAGGGAGCCACCCACATGGCGCAGCAGACCTCCCCGCACTTGCCCGCAGCACCCCTCAGCAGTGTATTTCAGTCAGTCTGCCTGTTCTGCTCCCCACTCTGTCTCTGGGGAATCCTCTCACCCCCCACACTGCTGGCCTGTATCCCAGTTCTTGTATGCATAAATATATCTTAAAAAAAGAGACTCAACTGCCATTACACACAAAAAGGGTAATAAAGGGTTTATTTACCAAAAAAAATGGAAATGAAGAAATGAATAACTCAGGGAGAAAGAGATAAATTGGTGAATACATCCTACTGGTTCCACTGAGCTGAAAACCCAATATCACACTGAAAGCTGGTGAAAAAGCAAGGACCCCCAAGGTCCATATGTCTGGCCATGTACCAAGCCTGGCTGCCTAACTCCACCCTTAGTTCTTAGCAATCCTCCCTTTGGTGGTGATGACAAATGGGCCTTGTAGTCCTTAGTGTCTTGGATCTCTTTGGTCTGTGGTGAGGGTGGGATCCATAAAACCTATTTGTGGAGTTTGTTTAGGACATCCTTTCCCCCAACATAACCTCCACCAAAAAAAAAAAAAATTAATTTATACTGGATGGGCAGCAAGAAAACAGGAATGGTGTAGTTACACCTGACACAATGAGTGATTTGAATGTAAGAATAGACATTAGTCAATCTTAAGTTGGGGTGGAGACAAGATACAAATTAAGTGTCTGAATAAGTGAGTGTCTGGAATGACAAAAGTGGTCCCTATTTGGTCACAGTCTCTGCTTCATCTCCTAAGCAAAACAGTTGCAAGCCCTCTGGTGAGAAAAAGACATTTTGATGTTATTCTATAAACACTTCTCAACATTAAAAAATAAGTAATCCATCTGAAGAAACTCAGAAGTCCTACTTAGACATGATCATATTTGATCCTTTCTTTGTATTGATTGGGACCAGTTGAAAAACTCACATTTATTGGTTTTCTAGAACTGCCAGATATTGTAGCAAGTATACCATCATGTTCAATCATCACGTCCCTTCCCTTTGAAGTCTTGGTGATTCTCATTCCAGAAATATAAAACCACTCAGCCTAGAGAGGAAAAGTGACACATGTAGAGATACCTGTTGAATAAGGGGTAGAGTGGGAACTGTACCCTGATCTCTAGACAAATACCCCATTCTTTATCACAAACCTATATTCTCTACTATTGACTACAGAAGGGGGATCATTTGAGATATAGATTCACATGCCAAGAAGAATTGGCATATATTTACCTAGAAAGGTATTTTCTTCTATGTAAACAGTAGAAGAAGAAATGGAAAATTTCAGAATTCTCAGGACCCACAAGCAGATGCTGCATTTGTATGTGAAGGTGGATTCCTTCATGGGAAATAACTCAAACCAGCTTTAAAAATTCCCAGGAAGGGCCTCCCTGGTGGCGCAGCGGTTGAACGCTGGGTTGCGAAGCTGCCCGCAGCCTCTGCAGCACCGGTTCTATCCCCGGCTGCTCCCCGGCCACCGGAGAAGGGTCCCAGATGGTGCACAGACCTCTCCTGCCACCCGCTGCTCCCCTCAGCAGTGTACTTCATCCATCTGCCTGCTCTGCTCCCTGCTCTGGTGAATTCTCTTACCCTCCCACGCTTCTGACTGTACCCAGTGCTTGTATAAATAAATAAATCTTTAAAAAAAAATTCCCAGGAAACACAGAAGATCCATGTATTTCTTCTTCATTCTCACACTATTGCCACACTCACATTTCTGACACCAAATGTACAGATTTTCCACATATCAAGCAATTCTTGGTGACACTAGTGGGTGTCCTATGATTCAATTCAATTCTGGCACTAACCAGAATGAGCACAGACCCCAGTCCCACAAGACTGCCTTTCCCCCCAAATCAGATGCCAATTTCAGGTAGAGAGTCCCATTTATGCACAACTTCTGCCTGATTTGGGTACAAGGCAGAGACTCCCATGATTACCTCTTCAGTCCCATTAGTTGCTAGAACAGTTCGCAAAATTCAGGGAAGTACTTATATTTACCGTTTTATAAAAGAACATGATAAATGACAGATGAACAACCTGATGCAGAGAAACTTTGAGTGGAGTCCAAAAGGGTTCCATGTGCAGGAGCTTCTTTCCCCATTGAGTTGGGGTATACCACTCTCCTGCATATAAAGGGGTCGCCAACCTAGACACTGAATCCCTCACAATTGGCATTTGTATGGAGTCATCCTCACATAAGCAAGCTCAGTCATAAACCCCATTTCCAGCCCCTCTCTTTCTCTAGAAATGAAGGGTGGGGTTGAAGTTTCCAAGTTTCTGATAGCTTGTTTTTCTGGTTATCCCCCCAACCCATCCAGAGAGGCTCACTCAGAACCTCCTCATTAGAATAAAATACACTGCCCTGCTGTCACCCTGGAAATTCCAAGGGTTTTAGGAGTTCTGTATTGGAAGTGGGCAAATGTTAAACTCAATGTTAGAACAACAGATTCTTACAGCACCCTCTTTGCATGGATTTGGAAGGTCTGTGTTAGAAAGTGGGGAATGAGACCAATGTATACATTTCTTATGTGTACATAAGACCTGCATTCCCACGTCCATGAATGCTGGCACACCCAGGTTTTGTAGAGTGTGTGCTTCAGGGATGTCATTACCGGAGGTGACTTAGACTCAGACAATTAAGGGAAGAGCAGCAGTGTGAAAGGATAAGATGTTTCCCGGCCAGTCAGATGGAAATAATGCAGCGCTTCAGAGAATCACCTGCTAGTAGTGTGGTGTGATGGATGGACTCCTCCAAGGCTGCTGGTGATTGAAGCCAGTTTGTCAAAAACAGGCAGTAAACCAGGAGAAAGAAGCAGGGAGTTGGATGGTGCTGTCAGCTTGCCAGGGAGATGCAGCAAAGAGTAGTGGACCGGCATGAAGAGTGAGCAGGAGAGGAGAGGAAGTAGATGACAGCCTCCAGCAACACTGGGGAGTAATCTAAGGCATCAAAGTCGGAACAAGAGTGAGTTTGCAAACAGGTAATCTCATTCCCTTCCAAGAAATGAGGTTCTGTGTTGGCACTGGCAGGGCCCAAGGGGAAGTCCCTATCCCATTGGGTTCTTCTTGGACCGAACAAGTCATCAAAACAAAAGTCAAATGGGTTAAAAAAGGAAAAAAATCAATTTGATGACATATTTATAGATAATGAACATGGTTGTTATACTAAAGTAAAATGGGGTAAATGTGGGATATCTATCCTGTGTTTAAAGACCTGGGTGTCAAGGATAGAGAAGGTGTGACTTCATATGGCAAGGAGAGCATGAGCTCATCCTTTTACTCAGAGAAAGTGATGACATAGAGAGGACATGGTCTTTAACCACCCTACCCCTGGATGATATCCCCCCCAAATTAGATTCTACTAGGTCATAAAAGGTGGGGTGGGGTTAGGGGGCAGTGATTGCTTCTTTCATAAGGAAATAGATCAAAGGACTGAGACAAAGACAAAAGTTCTTCTCAACCTGTAGGGCCTTCACTACTCTTAACTTGAAATAGTTTCATTCTCTGAGCCATGGTGACAGACTTTTGGGGGTCCATGGGGCTTCAGTTAATATTTGTGGTCCATACCAAGTTGACACTTATTGGAAGAGGCCTACTCTGGGCATATTGAGAAAAGCCTGACTGACCCTCTTTGGGAGACCAATCTCACAGCACCAAGTCAAGCTGAGGGGAGCCAGCAGAAGGTCCCCCACATTTTAGTAAACCTCAGGGACCCAAACAGTGCTCTGGAAGACTAGCTATCGCTTTAGGGGCATTGGCAGCCTGCTGACCCCTTCCACTCTGGAAGGGAGGCACTCAGGGATGTTAGGAAGGTGTGCCACCTTCTGTTTTGGAGCCACAAGGTTAACTCCTGAGACCATATCAGCTGCTTCATGAATGTCATCTCAAAATGTAATGTAGAAGGACATGCCTGTCAACTGCAGCAAACCAAGGAATCCGCAAACCCCAGTGAGGGTCTAGCAAGTCTAGTGTGTTCTGAATCCCTGAATATCTGTGAAGACATCTCTAAGACACACCCAGCAGACAGCAGGGAGAAACAGCAGACGATTCCCCAGGGCAGCCAGCCCTCCGCAGGTGTCAACTTCAAGAGAATAAGTATTGAGGACTTATAGTATGTCAGGCACCAGGCCAAGCTTGCTTTATGGGTCCTCTCACATAGTTCTCACAATGACTGAGAACTGTTCCCATGATGCAGTCAGGAAACCAAAGCACAGAGAGGCTACATAACTTGTCTGGAGCCACACAGCTGGTCATGGACAGTGATGAGCTTAAAACCCAGCTTTCTGGCACTGTTCTTTCTTGGGGATCTCTGGCAGATAACCTGTGATCAAAGTGTCTCCTACCACAGGGGAGAGGGTATCTCCTCAGCAGCAGTGACAGTCCAGGGCTTATCAAAGTCTCTGAAGGCAGCTCCAGGACAGTCGTTATTCAGTTTACTCCACTGGCTGCTAAAACAAGGAGAATATTAAATATTGACCTCCAGTGGTTCAGGCAGGCTTTGTGAGTTTTAAGTATTTAATGTCCAAAAATCACCTCCTATAGTTGACAAGAACCTCCCGCAGGCATCACTCATTCTTTCTGACTCTCAGAGCTGAGGAAGGAGCAGAGTCTGAGGGCTTTATCCAGGCCACTGCATGAAGGGCACTTCCAGCAAGAAAATGGGAGGAAGATGGAGAAAAGCCAAATAAACAGTGGGGCTGGAAAGATGAATGTTGTCTTTTATATTAAAGAAGAAACAGTTTGTCTCCTAGGAAACTGCTATTTGTTTTTATGAGACCAAGAAAGAGAGCCCTGTTTTTTCTACCTTGCCTGTAAGACTCAGTTAAATTTTATGCTCCATTCTAGTCAATTTCCTTAGCTTCCAGTGTTGGCAACCAGTGTCTCCCTCACAATAAAACTGAAAACTATCCAGCATGAGGTGGTAGTGCCTCCTTATGGTCTGGCTTCATATTCTTTGGGGAAAATGGGCAGAAGACAATTAATAAATTACAATCCTAGGCTGGTTCAGAAAACATGCACTTAAAAACATCCTCAGGCAGGATGTTCTTAGAAATGATTTTCACTCCAGGAAACAAAAGTCTGGAAAAAAGAATAAATTGCTTATAAAAATTTTTGCATTAAATTTATAAATGTTGAATTTTTTAAATTAATGGAAAATGTTGATGTTATAGAAAGAACCTCAAATAAACAGAAATATTAACACATCGCAGTTTTCTCTCGGCTTTTAAAATATATGATACTTTGGAAAATAAACCCCAATTACTAAGCTAGAAGACCAGCTGGCTTGAGAATTATAAGCCCTGGACAGACTGATTTCTGTGATATAAACAACTTGTGCTTTTTATCTCAAATCAGGTGAGATTAAAGTAAGGAACAGAACTCTTCAGCTCCAGTCTTGTGATTGTTTAATTATTCCAAGACTCTTACAGAGTTCTACCCAGTACCTGGTACTTTTCCAGGACTTAAGGACATAAAGGTGAACAGAATATTTTCCCATTTTCTTGGACCTTCCATCCTCGTGCAAGGAATAGATAAAAAGCAAAAAGATAGTGAATAATTATAAACTGTGATAAGTGCTGTGAGAAATAGCAGACAGCACTGAGAAAGAACGCAGTGGCAAGTGACTCTGCCCAGCTCAGACAGAGGAGCACGGATGGCCTCTGTGGGGCAGTTCTATCTAGTTAAGGAGCTGAGGAAAAGGAATGAGGAAAGAACAACTACAGTGAGGTCACTGGGTACTCATGTGCCCTAAATAATAAATAACTGTGTAAGCCCCTGGGACAAGAAGTATCCAGAGTGGCTCTAGGACATCATTAAGAAGCTAACCTGAGGTTCAAGAAACAGGCAGATCCAAACAAGGCATCACTTCAGACATACGGGAAATGGTTGACCTTTAATCCGAAACAAATATAGCAGCCACTACACGTCTTAGTTGCAAAGGAGTAACATGTTCTGAATGTACCCTGATGAAAATCAATCACTTTGGCTGCAGTATAAAGAAATAACTTGGATAGTGCTTAGAGTGGAGACAAGAAGATGAGCAAGAACAGGGATCAGCTGTCTTCTGCTAGCAAATCCAGGCACTTCTTGGATTTGTAAATAAAGCTTTATTGAAACACTGACTGCACACCTCTTTTTGTGTGGTGTGTGCCTGCTCTCACATTACAGTGACAGAGTTCACTGAGACTGAGTTCATGGAGATATGACCCCCAAATCCTAAAATATGTGCCAGATCCCAAGCTAGAAGATGATGTGATAGTGACTAATCATCAATAGCAAGAATTATTGAGGACCTTCTGTGTGCTGAAACGGTAGCCCCATCTACAAACTGACCCTTACAAAATCCTGCTCCATTAATGTCTCAACCCTTGCTTTTGAAATCTACAAGTCAGCTTCCAATGCAGCCACACAAAGTTTCCCTGACTTACTCATCCCTCACTCCTATTTTTTTTTAAGATTTATTTATTTATGCATACAAGAACTGGGGTACAGGCCAGAGGTGTGTGGGGGGGGGGTGAGAGGATTCACCAGAGACCGTGGGGAGCATAACAGGCAGATCGGTTGAAATACACTGCTGAGGGGAGCAGTGGGTCGAGTCAGGTGAGGTCTGCTGTGCCATGTGGATCACCTCCCTGGCCGGGGATCGAACTCAAGCTACGATGGCTGTGGATAGCTTCATAGTGCTGTGTCTTAACCCCTTGTGCCACTAGGGAGGCACCTCACTCCTATTTTGAATGGTTACATTTCCAATGTTAGATACTTTGGCCTTGATAACATTGTGCTTCTTTATTATTTTGGGTGACCAAGATATTGTCTCCCATCATTATAAAAATGTGAAGCATCCCTACTTTGTCCCTACCCTCAGAGGCACCATGCAAGCCTCTTGCCTAATGAGAGAACCCTAGTTCCAAAGCAACAGGAGTTGGTTGAGGGATAGTTCCTGACTAAGAGAACCATCCCCTCAGAGGCACCTGCTGGAGGCAGTGAAGTGCCAGGATTGTGCTGCCTTTGCTGACATGGAGCTTGGAAAAGAAGGTTCCAGGGCATATTGGAGTCTCCAATGTGCTCACTGAGAAAACCCCAGCCCACCTAAGAAAGCTGAGGTAGTTTAGGGGAAAAATAAGCTGTCAGTTGATGAGATGTTAGTTGCCTGCTTGAACAAAGGAAATTGGATCACTGGCAAAGTTGCCTTCCTCCTGTTTGAGCAAAGGAATTGGACCACTGACTAGGTCACACAACCCCTGATTAAACAGGGAAATGAACCTTGGGCTAAGATCCCCAAAACTCCTATATTAACAGTAGACTGGCCAGTCCTACTGTCACATACTACCCAAATAAATGGACCAACAAACTAGCCCAAGGCACATACTAGAACAAAAAGCATCTAATCCTGATGAGTAATTCCCCTTCAGTTTTCTAGAGGGGGAAGGCCAAGAGCCAGGACACAGTTCTGCTCAGAACAGATTGTCACTACTGCCCTGCTCCCCACACCTGACCTTGTCCCTTTAAGACTTTCCTTTAACCCCCCTTCAGAAGCCAGGCCAAAACTCCTTCCTAGCACTGGTTTCCCTTCTGCAGGAGCTTTTTATAAAAAAAACCTTTGCTAGTTCACTTGAAACTCTCAGGTGAATTCTCCCTCCTAGAGTGTCCACATATTTTAGGGTCTGGGAGGGAACTAAAGAGAAGCAATGAAAAGGGAGCCGGAGGTCCTGCATTTCACTGCTATGTCCTTTCTTTCCAAATCAGAGGTGAATCAGCTGTTTATGCTGATTTGAGTTTCTGTCATTTGCAACAGGAATCCTCATATAGGAGCTTTCATCAACAAGGCAACTATCTCCACCAAAACATAGCCCTTCCCCTGGGGTGAGGGGTCTAATCTAAACCCACCATTGGCTCTATGGGTGGCATGGCCACCAACAAGCTGTATGATCTCAGCTCTGCCTTCCCCAAATCCAGTCTAGTGAGGGCACTGGCCTTTCTGACAGCCTCCCCCATCCTCCTATTCCAGATCTTAGGTCTGTCCAAGTCCTGAGCATTTCTAGCCCAGCCCTGATCTTGGGACCTGCTCACATGCACCAGGAGGGTGCTTCCTATGGGCATGAGATGTGGACACCATGAAATATTTCAAGCACATCTTGTAAAACCAAGGAAATCTAAAAATATTTACAAATGTCTTGGAAGCCAGGATGACCTCTAAGGCATTCCAAAGCTGGTTGAAAAGATTTTCTTCTTTCCTATAAAAAAAAAAGAACAGATCAAGAAGTTCTGGGCCTCCCCTGGTGGCACAGGTGGTTGAGTGCCACGCTGTGAAGCTGTCCGCAGCCTCTGCAGTGCAGGTTTGATCCTGGCCAGCCGGCGAGGGTCCCACATGGCGCAGCAGACCTCTCCTGGCTCACCCACTGCTCCTCTCAGCAGTGTATTTCGTCAGTCTGCCTGTTCTGTTCCCTGCACTGTCTCTGGTGAATTCTCTCACCCTTCTGCACATCTGGCCTGTACCCCGTTTCTTATATCAATCAATCTTTAAAAAAAAAAAAAGTTCTGTGGTAATGCCTTCTTGTTTCCAACACTTAGTCCCATTTCTCAGCTCTGTTATTCATGAATATCCATCCCCCACCCCCAGCTATGGGTCAAAATCATAGTTTCCCACAGGGGCATTATTAGCATTTGAAATGAGATTATTTTTCTTGGTGCTTTAGTATCTCCTGAACTGCAAGACATTTACCATTCCACCTAAGGCCTGCAATGTAGACACACCCCCATAGCCATTACAGGCAGGGTGAGGGGCACCCCAGGATCCCTAAAACTGTTTGCTCTAATTAGGTTCTGCCATCTGCCACATCATGACAAAACATACCCTAGTGCATAAGGTCTTCAATAGAAAAGAACTTTAACACAATTATTGTGCAATAAAGAGAAGAGAAAGAATATAGTTAAAATAGTTTTCACAAGAAACACCCAAAGTTACCCCTCCCCTCGTGGGTAAATGCCCAGCCAAATAGGGTTGGCAAAAAGCAGGACTGCTGAGGCCCAAAAGCTTGCCACAAATCTAAGTCACCTTCAAGTGGGGACCCACAGCAAAGGGGGAGAGGAGGCCAGACAAGTCTGGAAGAAAAAGAGCAAAATAAAATCAAGATAAAGACTACCATTGTCATCTTCCCCAGGGGTCTCTTACCCACGTCTCTATTTCTTTCAATGTCTGCTTCTATGTCCCCCAAGTTCCTGGTGCAAGCCCAAGACTGAAAAGCAAACATGGCTTCTTCACATGTCTCTGTGTTCTATGTGCCTCCTCCAGGTCTTAATTCCCTTCCTTCCTTCTCCCAGTCTTCCCTAACTTCTTCTCCCTTCCTTGTTGGGGTTAGGAAATCTGGAACCTCCTCTTTCCCTAGGGATTACCCTGTTATATAATCCCTTGATTCCCAATATCCCAAGGGAGATGGTTCCTACTGCCTAAGAAACTCATTTAACAAATGGCTCCACTGAGGTCCAGAGGTGTGTCATGATTTCCCAAGATCACACAAGTAAAACAAGGCTAAGGGACAGAGATAAAGCCAAGTGCTTGATATCTAGTCCCAGTAATATTTATATCTACCTTAACCTACCTCTCATAGCTGTGGGTTTCAATTCTACTGCTGATGCTCTTATAAAACCCAGAACCAAGTTATTAGCATTAATACCAACACCAGCCATTCCCTACCAAACTTTGATTGCACTTGATACCTCTTATACTTTAATTCAGCAAGTTATTTCATATTTGTGAGGGTTTTCATTGCCTTCAGGAGCTCATCATACTTGCAATTTTTTCCATTATCCTCCCTTATAACCTTATAACTGTTTCCTCCTCCCTTCCTCCCAAACACCTCATAACCCCTACATCTCTTACTGGAAGCAATGATGAACATTTTTTCATCTATCTATTGGTCTTATGGATATTCTTCTTCATGAATTTTCTGTTCAGATCTGCTGCCCTTTTATTAATCTGTTTAGTTTTTTTAAATACCCTTTTCTATTAACCTCCACATTTGCATTTGTTAGCTGGCAAGGGTAGTTTCTCAGAATTCAAAGGCAGCCTTCTAGCTCCTGCTCATAGCTTCCAAGAGAGGTCAATGGGTGAGTGGAAGAAAGCAGATATCAAGGACACTCAGCAACTCAGGAAGTGACTCTGCCCAGAGAAGCCAAACATTGCCAATGTCAGGAGAACACTGTGACATTCTCGTGAGTTGCTCAAATCGGCTGACTCTACCAGCAGTCTCAATACTTAGAAAGGGGTGGGGCTAAGGTTTTAGCAGGCTAAAATATTGTGGCTACCTCTGTTCATCCCCTGCCTGTGGGAGCTCCCCACTACTTACCCCACTCATGAGTTCTAGAGAAGGTAAACAGATAAGAAAACAATGACGTGACATTGATTAGGTCAGAGGCATCTGATTGTGCTTCTAGCTAGAGCTAATGGCAAGGGGACAGAAAACTCTACCTGCACATCATCTCTCCCAATTTCTCCTTGGGCTCATGCACACCCATCCATCAACACTGCAGAAAGGTGAAAAAGGACAGAGCCTCCAGAACTCTGTGTTCTCATGGTGTTTTCAGAGCAAGCCATGAGCTCTTTGAATGCAGTTGCCTTCTCCGCGATGTGCTTCAGACAAGCCACATGATCAATGAGCACAGGCCAGCCACTTTAGCCCAAGTTTTGGTAGATCAACGGGTCTGGAGAGGCATTTTAATAGCAACCCTCTCTACAGTCTCCTTTGTCATGCACAAGGATTTTGAAGGCAGAGAAAATAGATGGCTCCAAAAAGCCAGCTCAATGTGAAAAAAATACAGTTAAGGTTTCAAGTCTGGATACTTTGTAGTCACAAACACTTAAAGCAATAAATATAATTTTATGAGGATGCCAATTTATAGCTAATAACCACCGGAGGGGAAATATAGATATTTATACACATATATGAACACTCAAAAGAAAAATGTGGTAATGACATAGCATTTGCTTTTTTTTATATTTTTAGCAGTGTTATTAGGAACTCATTAGGAGTCAATTAGCATGTAATTGCTTTAAAGTTTCCAATGATGGTCTTACCATCCAGAGATATAATTTTTCCATTTTTTTTTTCATGTGATATTTGTCCCTTAAAGGAAAACTAAAATTTGGTCCTTTTGCCCTACCCAAAGAAGGTCAATTGTGACTCTGAGTCCCCAAAGCTGCTTTTCTGTTTTTGACAATAATCTTCCAGGGAGAACCAGATACTAGCCCAAGTCCTATAAGTGCTGGCAGCTAAGCACCAAGATTGAGTCTCCCCTCCCTCAGTAAAGCTGTAGGCAAAGCTTCTATCTAAATTCATTCCTCAACAATTACTTGTGCCAAGGAAAAATCTTACAGAAATTTACTGTTAGCAAGGAGAGCAAAAAAATCAACCATTCCTGACAGGGTTGGGGTGGGGGAGAGGCAAAAGGGATGGAGAACAGACCCTAAAAAGTGCAATTATCTGGCATGCCTTAAAGCTAGCCATAACTATTTCAAATTACCATGCATATAAATACCAGTTATCCCAATGGGAAAATGGAAAGTTCAAATAGAATGTCTAGAAAGGATTGAGTTCTAAATCTGGCGGCTCAAGAGGGTAGGGTAGCCCCTCTTCAGTTCTCTCCCCTATAGCATATTGGCAAAGTGAAACTTTCCAGGAGAGAAAAAACAACTTGGAAGCAAATCAAAATAACTGCATCAGACAAGAATCAATACGACTGGTCTTCGACTCAATTATTTCCCCTCTGAGAAAGCAGCGCTCTTGGGACATGGGGTCTGTAAATATTCTGCTTGGTGTCTATCTGAGTGGCTTAAACAGAGTCACCCCTCAGTCCAGGGAGCTATGTACTACCCTCCCCCAAGAGCACCCCCTGCTCCCCAGGATGCCATCACCAGGATATTATCAGGGAGAAGGGGCTGCCTGCCTATAAACTAGAGAGAGGAAAGGGATCCAGGATCTTATTTTTGAAAAGCCTGTCAGAATGTGGCTAAAGCCATTTTCAAGGTTTAAGTGAATAAACTTCCATCAGTTTAGCATCCATATTCTGCTCATCAAAGAGAATGACAAGGCCTGACACCAAATAATCAAAACCCTCAAGCAGTAGAATCCTTTTTTTCCCCCCTTGAGACCAACTTAGTGTGTTCCCAGCACAAGGCAAAGCATGCTGTGCAACCAAATATTTTTCCCTACAAGTGGGATTGTCATTTAAATAAATCTCAAGGCCAAGCAAAAGACAGTCAAGAAGAGAGCCATGAGAAATGAAAAGGCAAGAAGTGAACGGATTCTTTCCTTAACCAAACTGGAGTCAGACTCCTTTAAGAGCTTTCAAACAGCCTCATCCTATGCCCTTGTTTTCAAAAGCAAGAACTTTGCTAGTCAGTACCTGGAGAATTCCCTCCCTCAGAGCCTTGGGGTCTAGCCCCAGCCTCACATCCTCCCCCACTCAGGTGCTATCTTATCAGGTGGTCTGCCTGCAACAGGCATCAGTAAAGCTTGTAGTTGAAAGTGTCAAGGAGAATGAAAAACAGTGCCATCAACGGGTAAGGCCTTGAGGAAGATCTGGATTCTAGGCTCTACTCTGGTAATTTTGGCAGTCAAGGGCATGATGTCAAATGGTCAGAGCTACTCCTGGAAGGTTGGTGGGGGGAGTGTGAGAGGTTGCAAGGGAGAGGGGTGCACATACATTTCTCGGAGGGATGATGAGATGTTCTTTGGAACACTTGCTCTCCCATGAATAGATGGGGAGCAAAGTTATTTGGAGCAGCAAGATATGAGGTGGAAAATAGGGAACTTCAGAACCAAAGCATCAGAAACAGCTGCAGCGCACTGAGTCTCTTCCAGGTTCCAGGCCCCATTAATATGGAGGAGGTGTTGAAACACAGCAAATTCATCTCCATAGCCAAACAGAGGCAGCCAGCTGCCAACACAGTAACAACTGGTGCAGAGGGTTCTAGGCATGTCCTCGCCCCTTGACAGCCCCTTCTCAGGTAAACTGCACCTCTGGGCTTCCTAGAGAACCTTCTGGCCTCTGGCACCAGGGAAGGTGCGTCAGCTCAAGAAGGTCACCCTTTTAGTTGTGTCTAAGACTTTGAAGCATGCGCAAGCACAAGCACACACACACCCCACTTCACCCCCAATGTGGGGTCTTTGTCTAAGTAAGGATTTTCAGAATCCCATGGACACCAAAATTCAGGACCTCCTATTATTCATCTAGCTGTCGGGAACCAAACACTTCCTTCCCCTTCTCTTGCTCTGCTTCCTCAAACCTCAAGTTCAAGTGTGAGCCTCTTTTGAGTCTAACAGACCCCAGTGTGTCTCTAAGCTGCCATATTGAGATTTCTAGGTGAAAATTAAATAGCCTGACCGAGCCATTTAGTGAACATGAGAAAGGGGAGAGCTGGCAATTCCAGAAGACACCCCACTGTTGCAAGACTACTTCACAGGAAACAGGATGACCTGGATATGAGTCCTCACCTGTGTGCTTAAGAATTTGAGACAAATCCAAAAGCAGACATGTAGGAAGAAATAAAGGGGAAAATAAGAAAAGATTTGTTTAGAAAAGTAGCTAGAGGCAAAAAGGACTAAGTTAATTGCCAACATGTGCTCAAATACCATCAGTCCTGCTAACAAGTGGTAACAGGATGCCAGTCAGGTCCCTCAAAAGCAAGAAGAGACCTGGGTTTGGCAAAGATTCTGTTATATACCAAGCATGGCTGTTTGGTCTGCCCCAGACCCCTGTTCAGAAAACAGGGGCTACACATTCAGGGAATTGTGGTGGAAGGCAACAGCAAGTTTACCAACATCTGCTACCTGGAGGCACTCTGTGCCCACTGATCATGGACAAATAGGCTGAAGACCCAACCCCAAAGATTCACCACAAAGAACCCAAGGTCAGGTCACATCCCTGCTTGACCCTTTAAAACTCCCCTCTGTGGGGCCTCCCTGGTGACGCAGGGATTAAAGGCACCGTGCTGTCATGCTGTCGCCAGCCACTGTAGCAGGAGTTCGATCTCTGGCAGACTAGGGAGCAACCCAAATGGCACAGCAGACCTCTCCTGCCTTGTCCACTGCTCCCCTCAGCAGTATATTTCATTAGATCTGCCTGTTCTGTTCTCCACTCTGTCTCTGCTGAATACTTTTACGACCCCCCCCACCTCTGGCATATACCCCAGTTCTTGTATGCATAAATAAATAAATCTTAATAAATAAAACTTCCCTCTACCCTGACTGGATGCCAAGAGTGGGTGTGTGGCAGGATTCCCTACATTTTGCAACAAAAACGGCCTTACACTAAAAATTAGGACTAAGTGGAGTCAAATGCTAACCAGGCTTTGTTCTCTCTTCCCCCTCCCCCTTCCTCAAGATTAACCATTAACTGATGCCACCTGCGTCCTGGGGATTTAGAAAATTGTGATCCCTAAGAGAATTCTCTGTGCCTTTCTGGAGTTGATGGTGGCATCATACACAAAGCATCTGCTGATTGCTGAGAAAACACCCCACTGGGAAGTCAAAAGCCCTGACTCCTGTCCAGCAGCATGCCCACAATCCTCTGGCCTGGAGATGTGAGGTCCTGCTCTCCCTCACATTCCCTTGCCCCTTAAAAAATCCTAGCTCTCCTGCCATTTAGGAAACCAGCTTTTAAGGGGTGCCTATCCTAGCAACTCTGAATGCCACCTTGTACAAACTCTCCGTGTAAAGACATTTCCTCTGGTTCACAATTTGGCTTTCTGAGCACAAACTGAAGACCTGCTTGGTCATTTACAGCTGTGCTCTGAATCATAGCTCTTGAAGAAGTGCCTTCCTGATTATAAAAACTCGATTATCTCTCAGTCAGCAAAAGACACAGGAGACAGTGGAAATGCCCACTGATGTGCCCTGGTTAAACATTTGTGGATTCTCCACACTGTCGACAGCATTCAACAACTCAAAAATCAGTGAAGCTTATGTGTGTGTGCTTCATTTAACACTCCTAGTTAAATGAAGATGAATGCAAAACAGCTATCACGCACCACCACTATTTGAGCCAGGAAAGGGGCTGCAGATGCCACATCGGCATCAAACCACACTGATTCAATGCTGTTTGAAATTCAAGTGGTCAGTCTCAGGCCACAGAGAGTCAGAACAAACCAAACTTACAATGGAAGTACTGTCCTCACTGCTTGACTTCTATTCTATGGAAATTGATAACTACTTTTCTGCTAGTGTCATTTTACCAGGATACCATTTTTTCCAATTACTCACAAAGAGCAGAAATTATTAACCCTGAGATTGTATTCCCATGGGACTTCAAAATTGTCCTGCCTTCCATCTACAGGTTAAATAATGATTTATAAAAGGCATAATGATAATGAAATTTGCAGAATGAACTTCTGTAAGCTCCAAATAGGTTTTCAAGGTAGGGTGGAGGGGAGCAGAGGAAGGGCGGTATTGTTTGAATGTTTGATTTGATTCCACAGAGCAATGAGGAAGCCTGCCAAGACTCCATTTGAAAATTTATCCTAATTCCATCAACAAATGTGGCTGAGACCCAGTACCCTGGGGATTTTAGAATCAAATGCAGTAGAAATGTGACCTTACCTGGAGCGTTCTTGAACTTTCCTAGGCACAGGAAATGTTGGCAACTCCCCGCTGGACAACTCTAGGCAGAAAGGGACTCAAATTCAGACTGGCCACCCACCTCCTTCTCCCTATAAAGAGTACTGAGTCGTGGGGACCCTGGGGCCTGAGCCAGCTGGGTCCACCAGGTGCAGGTCATTAAAAGGCAGCAGTAGGACAGCCAGTCCCAGGGTGAGCACTGAGCTGGGCTCCCAGGCTGGCAGAGCCCTGGCACACACCCTGGACGCCCAGTGTAGGGGCTACTGGGGGCAGAAAAGAAAGGTTGCATCAAGCCACGCCCCCAGGCCTAAGGAGGGAATTGCTATATGCCTCTCAGCAAGACCCTGCGGCTAGGCCTGAGCACATGTGATTTGAACAGCACTAACACTAATGAGCAATACCTGCTGCTTTGGCTACAAAGAACCCCTCTAAAGAACCCTAAAGAACCCCTCTCTTTTCAGCCAAACCTTGCAAAATGTTCAAAACCTAGTATTTTTTTATTTTTTTTTTTATTTTAGATTTATTTATTTATTTATACATATAAGCACTGGGTACAGTCAGAAGTGCAGGAGAGTGAGAGAATTCACCAGAGCCAGAGCAGGGAGCAGAGCAGGCAGAAGGACCGAAGTACACTGCTGAGGGGAGCAGCGGGCGGCAGGAGAGGTCTGCGCGCCATGCGGGACCCTCCTCCCGTGGCCGGGGAGCAGCCGAGGATGGAACCGGCACTGCAGAGGCTGCGGGCAGCTTCGCAACCCAGCGCTCAACTGTTGCGCCACCAGGGAGACCCTCAAAACCTAGTATTTTCTCAAATCTGGAGATGCCACTGATGCTCTTTGGGAAGACTCCTGTGGAGAGGCTGGCACCTCAGTTCACCTGCGCCCGGGAAGGCTCTGTTCCAGTTCGAATCACTGTCAGTCCACTGGAGGCCCATTCTCTTACCTTTCTTGATCTTGTTTTCTCCTCATGTAACTTTAGAACCAGAGGGACTTCTCGCCGGCCTGCTGGGCAGTGCACTCTATGCTTCCATCCATGAGAGGACAACCACCACCAGGAGTCTCGGATCATAAATGAAGATGCCCTCCAATTTCCCCCCTTCCTGACCCCTGGATTAGACCAGATCCGCTTGCCTTCGATCTTTATGGCTTCTGGCTGGTGCTTAGCAGACCATCACTCTGCCTGAAGACCTCACATTTCCAGGAGGCCACGTGTCTGCCTCTCCTGGAATCTGGCTTCAGGGAGTCTCGGTAACCCTAAACACAGATGTCTGGAAGTCTAAGTTTTCATGAGGATAGCGGGTTCATTCCCAGAGCAAGAGAGCAAAAATCTGCTATCCCAAAATATACACCCCAAATATCAAATGCTCTTTTTGATAACAGGTTGATTTCATGGCAGGGGCTCTGAAGGCTCGGTGAAGGTTGCTTTTGAAAAAGATAAACTCCACGAGGGAAGACCTAATCTTCATATCCCCTGCAAGGGATTTAAAAACAGAATTGAAATCTGCCTATCTTTGCCTAATTCATCTTTCCTGGAACCTTCCTAACTGACCTTCCCACATCCCAAGTCCTTTTATCCTTGCTATTTTAGATGGTGACTGAAGCTACCTAGGCCAGTTACTCAGTCCCGCTGGGTCTCCCATGTATACAGGAGGTATGCATGTTAGTATTAGATTTCTTTCTGACTTTTTCTGTTGTCAATCTGTCTGATGCTTGTTTATTTGCCAGCCTAGAGAAACCCAGGGGAGTACAGTGATTTCCTTTGTGCCCAACACCAGAAAGAAGCAACGCACACACGCACATGCACACACAAACACACAGTCTACAAAGATGAGTGGCTTAGCTTCTTTGGTATTTGGCATGCAGTTAATAACTTTCTCAGTTTCCTACAAACCCAGTGGTTATAAGCACCAATGAGTACTCTTATTTTCTGTAGGGTAAGTGATTATCAGGTTTCTCTGCCCTCCCACCATTAGCACTAATGATGGATCCCTGGGATCCTGAATGCAAGTCTGATGGTGGGCACCTGGAGTGGGATGTGGGTATATGTAGGTGGGTACACCTGGGCTGAGACTGGGTTTATAAGGGCGGCACCACGGGGAAAACCATGTGAATGAAATAGCAGCAGAGAGAGAGAACAAGACCATGAGGAAGAGGGAAGATTCATGGGGGGCTGGGAGGCCTGCCATTCTCCCAGCATCCCTGCCCGCCTTGTACCTGGTAAAATCCCAATTAAAGTCTGAAAAAGAAATTGAGGGCTCCAGGACTCTCCTTTACCTGTCTGTTCAGATCATAGATAACCTGCTCTGTGCCCTTCCTGCTGCTACATTTTCTTTTTAAATTCCCTCCACCAAATCCCATGCCCATACCTCATCTGCCTCTATGCCCCATTCCCTCTACTCTTTCCCCATCCCCTCTGCAAACCATTATAATTTTTATTTACTGAGTTCAAATTTGTTTCTTCTGATGTTTACATGTTGTTTTTTAGGTACTTATATTCTACATATTACTAAATTATCTGATGGCTTTTTTTTTGGCTGATTTCACTCAGCATAATCAGCTCAAGTTTCATCCATTTTGTCCCAAATGCCCTTTTTGCAGCTGTGTATTATTCCATTGACTTTATGCTCCAGTTTCTTTAGCATTTCATGTGTCAAGTGGCACTTGGATTAGTTCCATGATTTGGCGATTACAAACAGTGCTCCTATATAATGGATTTTTTTGTGTTATCTGGGTAAATATCTAATTAGCAGTATTTCTAGGTCAAATGGAATTTCCTTCATTTTCTCGAGAAACCTCCATACTGTCTTCCACAGGGACTAGACCAACTTGCATTCCCACCAATAGTGGATAAGAGTTGCTTTTCACTACAACTTCACCAGCCTTTGTTAATTCTGTTCATTTTTATATGACTTATTCTCACAGCCCAGAAGTACAGCTGATTACTTAAAAAAAAAAAAACTTATTTTTGCACACAAGAACTTGGGTATAGGCCAGAGGTGCAGGGTAGGGGGTGAGAGGATTCACCAGAGACAAAACGGGGAACAGAACAGGCAGACTGACCTAAACACACTGCTGAGGGGAGCAGCTGGAGACTAGAGGTCTGCTGTGCCATATGGGTAACTCCCTGTCTGGCTGGAGATCGAACTCATGCTGCAGAGGCTGTGGATGGCTTCACAGTTCTGTGCTCAACCCCTTGCTCCACCAGCAAGGCCCAAGCTGATTACTCTTAACATAGAATCTGAGGCTAAAAAGATTCAAGTATCCCAAATTATATGTTTCCCCTTTATAACACCCTACCCATTTTCTTTCAGTCCCTGAATCTCACCATTATGAGAAGAACCATTTCACCTACTCACTGGAAAGTCCCCCAGTCCTGCCTTCCAGTCACTTCTACCTACTGGAACTGGTTTTCCTTTTAAAGCCACACAGACACCACTCCCTTTCTTTAGGGTAGACTTTCAGCTCTTATCCTATCATTAAACACCCCAGCTCTTCCTCAGGCACTGTTCAAACTTTCCTTAATAGGTTCCCATCCCTTTTATGGAGCAGTCACTCTGCTTGAACCCTCCTTTGGGTAGACAGGAGAGAGCTGGACTCAATCACGGATGCTTTGCAGCTTCTCTGAGAAGTGAAAGGAAAGCAGTCTGTGGCAGGATGATTGCCTGAGTTATTATTTTACCTTGTTCTTCCTGTGCATCTCACCAGCTCGGGTAAGGGGACTTCTACCCATACTTCTGGGGAGCTGTGTTTTCAAAGTTAAAAGGGCAGAAGTTGTCCCTAGAACATCTTTGATTTTTGTTCTCCAGGATCGGTACTCCTTGGCAAACTTAGGGCATGACAGGAAGAGCAGAGAAGGGAAAGCCTTAGAAGCAGTAGAAAATAATGAGCAGATGACCCAGAATGGGAAGGAGTTACAGGTCTTCCCAAAACAGTGAAGAAGGAACCAAGTCCTGGGCAGGATCTGCGGACTAGGGAAGCTGGTCCCTAGTTTTGGGGGGTTCACCTAGGTAAGTAAATATCCCTGCACCCAAGCTTGACAACAAGGAAACAGACATTTGTCTTTAAGAGACATGGCCCTCCCCCACTCAAACGTGGTAATGGAGATTCTGTGGAGTGCCTGATGGATTAAAAACCCATGAATCTTTCTCCCAATTTTTTGTAACAACGCTTATCTCCAAGCCTTGGATGTGACCTTGAGAGGTGGGGGAGCATCTAAAAATGACTGGAAGATACTTTCCGTATAGCCCACCTCATTATAGGTTTAGAGTCCGATTTAGAGAAAATAAAATACCGATTTTTTTTGATACTTGCATTTACTAGCTCTATCTCCTTTTGATTATAGATGTATAAAGTTTTGTGGAAGGACTCAAAAGATAGATTTCTTGTCTCAATGAAAGTGTTACTGAATCTGGAGATCACACTTTGATTTCTCATGTGATGGAAGGATGCAGCCCAACAGAAAGCAATGTGACCCCATGTCAGGTGACTCATCTGCCTTGCTTTCCTCCTCTGAGAAATGGAAATAATAATACCACGCCTTTTCAAAGATGACTAGCAGAAGTCTAGATTCCCATTGTTGACCTCAAACAAAAGCAGTCACTCAAACAATAAAATGGGGTTATTCAGAACCAAGAGAAGGCAGGTTGGAGACAGCATTCATGGTGAGAACCACACACATGTACATCCTCAAATCCAAGGCTTACAACCCCTGTGTGCCCTTTGAGGGACCCTTTCCCCAAGTTTCAGAAGGAGCTCTCTCATGGGAGATGCAAGGCATGTCGGATCCTACCTTTGCTGATCTTGTGTGGGCATTCTCTCTCTAGATTCCTGACCTAACTTAAATAGGGTTTCTTAATATTATTTTCACACCATGCATGTGGCCACATGACATTTTCCATAACAATAGGTTCTGTAGAAGTGCTTAGGATATGGGTACAAAGCTCAGAGTCCAGGGTCAGAGTACCTGGATTGAAACCCTCCCAGGTTTTCATCTATAATTTGGGATAACATATAGTAATTAGGTGATAAGGAGTGGAGAGAATTAAATAATATAATCCATGCAATGTTCTTAGAAAAGTGCTTGCTACATGCTAAGTGCTAAGTAAGTGGTATACATTGAGGAAATTGAGATGAAAACATTTGACAAAATTAAACACATTGTACGAAGGAAATGTCATCATTATTAAGTACTTGGTATTTCAGTTGATTTGGAAAGAAATTTCCTCATCTTTAAAAATAAATTAAACATCTGGACCTAAAATATGTATCATTATAACAACAAAGGAGAGAAACTGTTTCCATCCACAGATGGGGATATTGCTAATTTGGGTCTAAAAATAAGCCAATACTGTGATATAACTCAGCTCCAGTTTCCATACATATTCATGGGATGATTAAATGAAGGAGAATTAAAGTATATGACTCCAAACTTCTCTTGTGCATATATGTGTGAACATGACCATCTTCAAAATTGAACAGTTTTCTTTCATCTTCCAGGCATATGATACAAAGGTCTAATCAATAACTCATCCTCACAAAGAAACTCATCACTCAGCCAAGGTTGACGAAAATGCTGTCGGGAAGTCTTGTTTTTGCTAAACTATAAAACTTCATTTAGTGCAAAGTGAATGATCCAACTCTATAAATCTTTCATTTTGGGATTAAACACTATGGATTTCTCCATTAAATATGCATCCTAAGCCTTGACATGTATTAACTTCTATATCACAAGACCCAGATGGATGACCAGCCCAGGGTTCTTGGATTCTCTTTGAAGCTACCAAATGCACTGGGCAGAACTTAAGCAAAACAAATGAGAGTTTGAGAAAAGAATTTTAGAGTCAGAAGACCTCCAAGCCAAACTTTCACATAATCTGGACCTCCCTCCATATTCACTCTGAAGGCTGCTTATCCTCTTGTGTGAATATTATTGCATGTGGAGTTTAATATCCATTTTAGGTAAAATTCTTTCCATTCTAAATGGCAGAAAACTCAGCCCAAAGTAAATTAAGCAAAATGAAAACTTTATTTCTTCATATCATAGAGCATGAATAATTGGACATCATAATCTCTGTCTTGGCATAATCAAGTCTCAACCAGTGTCACTAGGCTTGATTTTTATTCCCATATCTAAGCTCCAATTCCCCTCCAAGAGATTCTTCTTGTGGATGAACAATGGCAGCTACAGCTCTTATTCTCTCCTTCAGGGCCATCGAGAAAAGATCAACCTCCTATGTATGAATACCTATGTTCATTGTAGTCTTATTTACAATATCTAAGTTATGGAATCAGCTTAGGTATCCAAAGACATACAAGCTAGCTAGCTAGATATAGAGATATACACATACACACATACAATGGAAGACTACTCAGCTATAAAAAAAAAAAAATGAACTCTTACCATTTGCAACAACATGGCTGGAAGTGGAGGGGATGATGCCAAGTGAAATAAGTCAAAAGGAAAAAGACATACCAGATGGTTTCACTAATATGTGGACTATAGAGAAACAAAACAAGGATCAGACAAAACCAAACCCATAACAAACCCTAGAAATCTGATTGTGGAATTGAGGCTATCAGAGGGGGGATGAGCAAAGTGGGGAGGTGAATCATGGCCATTGGTGAAGGGCTGAGGGTGGTGGTGGACACATTATGGTACCAGGCATATGAGGAGGTGTAATCCTAAGCCACTGAATCATATACAGAAGTGTTATAAACAAATGATACCTCAGTAAAGAAAAACATTAGCATCCTAGAAAACTCAGTCAAAAGTCTTAGGCTCTAATTGGCCTAACTTCTTATGTGATGCATAATGAGTATGCATCCCTCATCTATTCATTATTATAGGGGGTGGACAGGGTTATGATTACCCAGGCTCGGGGTACTCGTTGTGGTTGATCGGGGATGATTCAGTTGCAAGGGACCTATAATAATGAAAGGGAAGAAACCAGTCCAAGGGAAAAGCAGAACACATGAATGCTGGGAGACCAAAATCCTACTCTCTGTACTGTTCATTGCCCACTGATAATTATTTTAAGTTATTCTAGTAAATCATTCCTTTGGCTAGATATAAATGATTTCTTGGAATTTCAGTCCTACAGTTGCCTTCTGGAATCACATAAAACAAGACTACTTCCCAACGGCAGCCTTTGAGTATTTGCAGATCTCACCCTTGGTCTACTTTCCTCTAGGCTAAATATATCAACATACCAGGCAGTAGACCTTTTGGATTGGGAATAAATAAAGTCATGCTATTAAGTAAATACTAGAATTGTATTGTAGAACTAAGTATAACTTTTGGTTCTATTCATCTTTGTTTCAAAGAAAATGTTTTTATCAATACATGCAATAATAACTAGCACTAACAAGGCTATTGCAGAAATAAACATTTTCAAGGACAATCAGTTTGGTAATGTTGATTACATCATTGAGTCCATCTTCCTATTGAAGAGACAAAAAAGCTATACAAAGTATTTAAAATAATTGTTAAACTACCGAAGAGCAAAAAAGTAATGAAACAGCACTAGGCTTAAAACAAAAGAATATGCTAAACCAGAGAATGAAGTCTAGTACTCGATATTGCTTTTGCCTTAGAAGAATTTCCAACATGGAAAGGGACATAGGCAAAACTGAATTGTGATGTTGGCTATCTGATGACATTAGATGGTAAGTGTCAAGGTCTAAAATTGATCTAAGGCAAAAATTTTGATAAACCCCCACTGAGGGTAAGTTAAGATAAAAAGGACCACTTGAGCTGGTCATTTAAGTAATCCATGGAACTCCAAGCACCGGGTTTGAATTATTTGGCTTTTCACATACAAAGAAGCCTGGCAGGAGCAAATTGAAGTCCTCTGTCCACCACTTTATGCTGGGACAAAAATTATGCCTACAAATAACTCTCTAATGCAATCACTGCCATACAATCTAGATACCCAGGCACATAAGAAATTAAGACACAACGAATAAGAATCTGCAGAGACAAAAGACAGTGAAATAGAGCCCAAAGATCTCAGATGATGGAATTATCAGAGAAGCATGCTTTATATTTTCAAAGAAATAAAGCTAAGCTTGAGTTCCAAGTGATTTGGTGTAAGAAAGAATTATTTCTTAACAGTTGGTGCAGGGACAGATGGATTTCTACATGCAAAACAATGAAGTTTTAGACTTTCCTACCTCACATCATATGCAAAAATAAGCTCAAATGGGTCAGTGACTGAAAGACAAAACACTCTTAGAAAAAAACAGAAGGCTAGTCATCACTTTGGATTTAGAATTGGATTCTTAGATATGACACCAAGATAATAAGCAACAAAGGAGAAAACGGAGTTAACAAAATTAAAAACTTCTGTGAGAAGGACATTATCAATTAAGTGAAACTACAACCCACATAATGGAAGATAATATTTTCAAAGTATATGTCTTATTACCAATTAATAACCAGAATATATAAAGAGTGCCTATAGTTCAACAACAAAAAGACAAAGAAATAAACTATAAAATGGGCAAAGGACTTGAACAGACATTTCTGATAACAGGCATTTCTCTCAAGAGTTTCTGTCCCAAATTTGGTTTCACAGATGGGACAGAAACTTTTTTTTAAAGATTTATTTATTTATGCTTACAAGAGCTGGGGTATAGGCCAGAGATGCGGGGTGTGAGAGTATTCACCAGAGACAGAGAGGGGAACAGAACAGACAGATTGACTGAAGTGCACTGCTGAGGGGAGCAGTGGGTGAGTCAGGAGAGGTCTGCTTTGCCATGTGGGTTGCTCCCTGGCCGGCAGGGGATCGAACTCATGCTGCAGAGTTCGGCTTCATAGTGCGTGCTTAACTCCTTGTGCCACTAGGGAGGCCCTGGGACAGAAACTCTTAGGCAGAATTCTTGAATTTATATAGGACAGGTTGGTATTCCCAATTGGAGAATTCCAAAAACTTCTTGGAATTTTAAGGGGAATTAACCTTATGTGTTATGAAGATATGGGCTAGAGACAGTGTTATTTGGGAATAATTCTATTAACACTGTCCTACATTGTATCCCAGGCTGATAAGATCTGCAGAAGTTTTATAACAAATGAAGGTAAAGAAATATCATTACAATGGGTTGATGCTAACTTAAAGTGGATAGTAAACTTGTGTTCATTATACCTTGAACAAAAATATATTTGTTCAGAGGGGTGCAGAGGAGTAAAAAGATATACAAAAGACCAAAAAGTGCATGAAAAGATGTTAATCATCATTAGCCAGTAGTGAAATGTAAATCAAACCAGGAGCTACCATCCCACACTTACTAGGATGAAGAAACTTTGGAATCCTCATAAATTCCTGGTAGAATGCAAAATGGTACAGCCACGGTGGAAAACTGCATGGTGGTTTCCCTTACAAAGCTAAACATAGAATTACCATAAGACCCAGCAATTCTACTCATAAGCCTCCAGAGTCCCTCCCATGCAATCAACCTGTTGCCAAAATGATAGATTTTGGGGTGGAAAGTTTTACTCCCCTACACACCTAAACTTGCTGGGGCTGCAGTGTGAACTCACAACAGTATGATTTAGTCATGAAGCCTCTTCTCTGTACCAAGTACAGTGCCAGTTGCTTATCTGGCATTGCTACATGTTATGCTTATGTAGAGGAGGGGCCTGTTGTTATCCCCAATTTATAGTTATGAAATTGACACTAAGAAACCCAGCAACTTGTCCTGGGTGAGACCAGAGTCAGTTTCTGGGTCTTGGTAAGTCCAGAGTCAGTTTCTAGGTCAGTTTGACCCCAAGACCAGTGCTTTTTCCCTAGACCAATGTGTTTCCAAGATATTCAAAGTTTTTTGTTTGGGTTTTTTTTTTTTTTGGATTTTTTTCTTATAAAGGGGCAGGGGAAATTTGTAGCAGTCATTGTTGACATTGAGTCTTTGATTAATTAAATTCTCACCACAGCATATCCAGGGAACCATGGTGAGTGCACAGTCCTTTCTCATTATCTTATCCTGAGGCAGAAGGACCAGCATCTCTGGGGCTGGCCCAGGTATTTGCATTTTAACCATTGTCAGGTTGTGTAATCTCAAAGAAGAAGGGTCTGAGATTAAGTATGGGGAGAGATTGAAAACCAAAGCTCAGAGGAACAGATTAAAATGATGCAGAGGCATCCTGAATCCGGAAGGAAAAATGATAGGACTTTGTTGATGGAGCTGCTGAGCAGAGATAAGATGTCCACTGCATCTCAGAGAGCGGAGGCTGGAGGAAGGAGGGAGGAAACAGAAGAGAGAGAACAGAGATAGCCCAGCAGGAGGACAGAGATAAGAGGCTGAATATGGCCAGCCGGGCCAGGGAGGAGGAGGGCAGGCCCAGGACTCTGCAGGAGTCAGACCCAAGCCCTTTCCTTTCTCTTTCTCTCAAAGTCTCTCAGGGCATATTTTAAAGCAGGAAGGAGGTAAAATGTGTAGTATATTTTAAATGCTAGATCCTGATCATTTAATCTCTGTACCTGAATAAATAGCCTCATTTGGAAGAAAATTTAAACTTGAGTCTCTTCAAGAATATGAGGCCCAGGCTCAAAGACCCTCTGGCTCATACCCCAACAATAACCTACAAATCGTACCAAATAGAAATGTTCTGCTTTCAGATATCAAGGGAAACCTATAGCCCTGTCTATATTACACAGAAGTATGATCATTGCGAGATCACTAAAGTATACATTGTAATCTCAGAGAGCCTGATGCACTGGGGTTAAGGTTTTGGGGCAGCTCAAGATTTTTAATCCCAGCTGAACTGTACACTAACTGCTTTATGGATATAAGCTTCAATTTCCTCATCTGTCAAAAAGGTCTACAACTGGCAACTTCCTCAGGAGGTGTGAGTGTAAGAGAAACAATGTATGCAAAGTGTTGCAAGTAGTGCCTGGTGTTAAGTCCTCAAATAATAGGAGTGCTGAACACCAGCCCTATTCTTAGGGGAGTCCCATTCCCATCACCCTCCCCCCTTCCTACTTGGGATGCTTTTGTGTGAAGGATTATTAGAGCTGTGGCAGCCGTTTTGTAACCATGAGGAAAATAAAAAACAAGACAATCGCAGGGGTATATCATATGCAGTCCATTAGCTTGAGGAATAATCTAGCTAATGATATTGATCCACTAGCTTGAGGAATAATCCTAACACTAAATCTCTGGGCTTCCTTTTTCCCTCTCTACACAATGGTGATATGCCTGTCCTCTGATACAGAATCACATGAAAAGGCTTTAAAAGGTATGAAACAGCACAGACACAAAGAAGTGGTGACTCCATTACTGTGACATTGCACTTTCACCAAGCTGACTACCCTCTGCCAAGTTTATAAGGTTCCACCGCAGCTAGGAATTTCTGCAGCAAGTTACCTTCACTTCCTAGGGCTGGGCTCCCTCTTTATCCCTCCACTAACATCTAACATTTCCATCAAAAGTAAAGTTCCACAGCTTCAAGAAGGTGTGCAGGCAGAAGGTCTAAAACTGTTACCCTTTTTCTATCCTTCATTCTTTTCACCTCTCAAATATATTGGAAATGACCTAAATATTTGCAATCACAAAATGTATCAGAGAAATGGCTTTGTAGACTCTACATTTTCCTGTGAACAGGGACCAGGCCTGTTGCCCATCATTCTACCCCATATCCACAGAGCACTTTGACACAAGGAGAAACCCTCCAATTTTTTTACTGATACAATGTTTATTATCACTACCTACATAATAAACAATATTTATTTTAACTATCTACATGTGATTTCCTTTTTCCCCTTCTCTTTCCTTTCTTCATTTTCTGTCCTGCCATTTTACCCCTTCCTCTGGCTTCAGACACCCTTTAGCTTTATAGCCAAATGAGTGAATGTGATAGGAGTCAAAGTTGTCTCACCACCAGCCATTCCCAGTTTCTCCTCTGCTAATAGATCCTGCGTGTTGGTGACTGACAATGCGCACAATCTGGAGGTTGAGTGATGATAGGTATAAATTAGTTCCCCTTTGCCAAAGAGCAGGCATGTGGCACAGTGAAATAAGTGGCCAGTGAACTCTATGGGGGAAATCTTCTCGTAACTTCTATGAAAAATTTCCCTTTTGATAAGAGTCCTGTTAGGAGAAAAGTCCCATTTCTATCTACCTCCCACCTTGTTCCTTGAGATGTTTTTGTTTGAAGGAATATTGGAGCTATGGCAGCCACTTTGCAATCCTGAGCAAGAATACAGAAAATCACAGACATTCTAAGATCTCATCTTAGTGAAGCTGCTGAGCCAACCTAGAATCCCCTAAACCCAGAATTCTAGTAATGTAAAATAAATGAACATCTTTACCTCACTGCTTTTTAATATCTCTTCCTTGCGGTTGAATAACGATTGCGCCCTGTGAAGGTATTCCCTTGTATCTGTGAACAGGAGGGCAGATGGTGGTTTTTCACCTAGTTCCGGGTCCTGCAGCACACATATGCGCTTTAACTTCCACATTTTCCTCTGATCTTAGATTCATCCCTGTGCTGACTGAACACACCGATAGCTCTGGATATTCCTTCTGTTTATATTTTTTGCAGCCTCATTATCATTTCCCCCAAACTAAATACTGTATCTTGGTTTTTCATTACCCTAATGGGCCTTGTCCTTAGTAATTGGGACATTAAGGTCATTATCCTGTCTCCTCAGATCTTCTGGAGCAATTTTATTGATCATTTCTTTGAGCAAAATCATGCAGGGGTACTAGACCCTCATGAACTTGCAACTTAGGCCCAGAGTTATTCTGGTTAATTAGCAACATTACTTTCTGGAGCAGATTTGGCCTCCCTTTGGAACAGTGGCTGGTAAACAGACCTGTAGCATCACCACAGAGCCTAAAAGATCTCCTGACACCCCGGTCGCCCCCATGCCATTTAAATCAGTAACTTAAGGGGAGTCAAGTATCAGTATTTTTTAAGTTCCCCACATAATTCCAATGAGCAGCCAAATTTGGATGATGATTCTCAATCTCAAATGTGCACATGAACCATGGTGAGCTTGTTAAGATGCAGGCTCTGATTCTGCAGGTCCAACATCCCACCCTTCTAACCAGCTCCCAGGTGATGAACATTCAGCTGGCTGAATCTCATGTGTTAAACAACCAAGTTCTGAAATCCAGAGCATGCCCTCTATTCTAGCACCAGATCTGAACAAATTAAATTCCACTTGGGTCCTCAGCAAAGTCACAGAAAAAAGGATGCCCATGATGGAAATGCAAATCAAAACCCCAATGAGATGCCACCTCACTCCCCTGAAAATGGCCCACATCAAAAAGGCCAGAAACAAGTGTCAGCAAGGGTGTGGGAAAAGGAGAATCCTTGCCCAGCCCCTGTGGGAAATGTGCGGAGGTTTCTCAAAATATTAAAAAATAGACTTTCCACGTGATCCAGCTATTATAATTCTATTCCTCAGCATCTTGCAGACCATAAAACCACTAATTGTAAGGGAAATCTACACCCCTATGTTCACCGCAGCACTATTACAGTACCCAAGCTATGGGAACAACCCAAGTGCCCAACAACACAAGAGTGGATTAAGAAAATGTGGTTTGTACTTGCAATGGAATACTTCTCAGTTATGAAAAAGAGGAAATCTTGCCATGTAAGACACCATGGATGGAACTAGAAGTGATTAGGCCATGCTAAGTCAGAAGGAGAGAAACAGGTATCAGATGCTTCCACTCTAAGAAACAGAAACAGGAACAGACAAAACTAAACCAGAACAAACGGAAGAAATATGCCTGGATAACCAAGGCTCCCGTTGGGGGAGTGGTGGCGGGTATGGAGCAAAACAGGGAGGGGGTGTTGGGCACAATGAATTTTGGTGGAAGACTCTGGGGCTTTGGTGGTAGGTGTGGTGTGGAAACATGTACCTGAAGAGGGATGAACCTGTTCCCCTAAATCATACACAGTGTTGTTAAACCATTGTTACCTAAATAACAAATTACACAATTTTTGAAAAAAGAAGTACCAACCAGAAAAAAAAAAGTGATCTGCTGTGAGAAAATCAAGAGTGGGGGCTGCAGATGAAAGAACACAGAGGGGAGATGTACTGTCTAGTTTAGATAGATTCAGGTCAACCCACTAGTCTAGTTTCCCAGGGACTGAGGGGGTTCTTCTATGCAAGACTCTGAATTTTAAAACTGGGACAAAATGGTCACTGTAGTTGGGTGGTGTTCTTACGACAGCAACAAAACAGCCAAGGTTTGCAACCCTATCCCACCCTTCTTTGTGGGAACCTGTAAGGCAACCCATCCAGACTAGGTAGGTTCTTTACCGGATCACACTCTCCACTGTTGGTCGTAGCCATACTCCGTCGTGCTCTGCCATTCTCCACCTCACTCCTCAGACCACGCCACTGCACTCCTCCATCCTCGGCACCGCACCACCACCCTGCACGCTGCTGCACCACCCTTATAAGCCCAATCTCTCAGCCCAGGTGTACCCACTTGTGCATGCCCACACCCTACTCCAGGTGCCCGCCATCAGGCATGCATTCAGGACCTCAAGGATCTTTCATTAATCCTAATGGCGGGAGAGCAGAAAAGCCTGATACCTTTTACCTTACCCTACGGAGCCCCAGTTCATTAGGGGTCAGAGACCTGCTGAAGGACTGAGTTGCAGGCAAGACCCAGGGGGCTCATGTCCCCTGTCAGGACCTCAGTTTTATTCACTGCAAAATAGAAATTAAATAGAAGGAAGTGTAAGCTGTTCCTCTCCCTTCCCCCAATACGGCACCAACACCAGCAAAGCATGTGAGCTCAGGACGGCAGCTTGGCAACCCAAGCAGAACGCTGGTACCCACCTTCTGACTGTGAGCCACACTCTCCAGGGTACCCCCAAGTTCTTCCACAGTGGCATTAGTTTTCCCTTTCCTGGGGAACCCTTCATTTGAAGCTCAGAGAACTGAGGGCTTTCTGGGTTTTGGTTTTTGTTTTTTAAGACAGTAACATGTTTACAAATCTAACTGAAACACCATTTGCAGTTCTAGTCTTTTGGCTACAGGGGTTTTCTCCGTCTGCTCTTGTCTCCACCCAAGGAGCCCACTTCTCAACTTTTTGTTTTCTTTAGAGAGACAGGCGTCTCCCCAGGCAGCCATTGCTGGGTTCCTGTGAACCTTTCATCAAGCCTGCTGACAGCTGCTTTTGGCTCCCTGTGCATTACATCAACACATTCCCGTTTCAGAGTGTCCCACCTGGCTTCATTACGGTTCCTGCCAGGTTCTCTACTTGCAGCTTCCTTTGCAAACGCAAATAAGAATCTGAGAAATAATGTGTGGAAGATTGAGCTATAAAAGGGTTGGGGACTATGTAACCATCAAAACACCGACTTGCCGTGGATCCCAGTAAACTGAAATGCATCTGGGTTCGAGGCTGGTCATTGCCACAGTTCCCCACCCAGGGAGTTTTATTAGGGTTGTAGGGGAGCAGAGAGCTGCCATCCCTAAATATGTCTTTTTGGCAAAAGGCTTATTTGGTGGGAGGGGCTCTGAAGGCCGAGTGGAGGTTGCTTTTTGAGCTTTACCTCCGTAAACTTACCTCTGCAAGGCCCTCTCCCAGGAAGATCTGATCTTATTTCTTCGAAAGGGTGAAGGCGGTGCTTAACTGTGCATGACTTTGTCTACCAGGCCATCCCCTGTAGCCTCCCTAACTGGGTTTCCCTTTCTCCCTTCATAGTCCCTCAGCTATTTAAGATGGTTCCTGAAACCACATAGGTGTTGCGGTCAGGCTGGGTGCCTCCCATGTAGTCAGGAGGTAGACATCTTATTAAATTTGGAGCTTTTTTTTTTTTTCTCTTCTGGATCTCTTGGGTCTGATGCTTGTTGTAGGGTATAGAAAATGTCAGGTTTTTCTGCCCTTCCGCCATCAGGATAGATGATGGATCCTTGTCCTGAATGCATGCCTGATGGCGGGCACCTGGAATAGGGTGTGGGCATAGGTAGATGGGATTCAGCTGAGCTAAGACTGTGCTTTTTTAAGGGCGGCGTCACGGGGGGACGCCAGCAGCAGCAGAAGCAGCAGCAATAATAGAAGCCGAGAAAGCAGAAGCAGAGGCCAAAGAGAAGCCGAGATCACCAGAGAGCCCAGATAGAGTGAGGATTTGCTGGGGGCTGGGAGGCCTGCCAGCCTCACGGCCCCCCAGCACCCTTGCCTGCCATATGGTGAACCCCAAATAAAAAACCTGCAAAACTACTGAGGACTCTGACTCCTCCTTTACCCGGTCTGCATGGGATCAGAAAACCTGCATCGTGTCCAGGTTCCTGCCCTTTACACTTGTCTATACCAGCTTGGTAGGACTCAGAAGGGTCCAGGTGAATTCCTTCACACTGACAGGGCCTGACCAGGAAGTTTGGTGTGGTGTTAAGTGTGACAACTTTCTTCTGTCTCTGCTTCTGTTTTCTAAGCTCCAAAAGTAAAATCAACACACCTGTTTCATTGGAATCCTATGGAGAGTCAGGTAAGTGCTTTGAAACACCAAGTAGAAGGCTGCAGGTCGTCAAATGTCGTTTCATTATAACAGTTTTCTCATGAGAAAAAAATCTCAGCCCACATTGACCAAAACACATAAATCAAGGACCTTCCATTAGACATCTTTTTGCTTAAAGTCAGGGTTGCCACGAACCTAGTGATGACATTGAATGAGGACTTAACTGCACCCAGACATTGCAAAGGCTCCCTAAGGTTGGGTGTTACCTACTTCACTTAGCCTAGGAAGGCCAAGGTCAAGTTTGCAGAATTAGGTTGCTGGGAACCCTCAAGGCTAGACAGTCATGCCATGTAAACACAGCCGTGGGATGTTCTTCTGTATCAAAATCCCTCCTTGTGGAAATGGATAAATAGCCCTGATTATACTCTTGCATTTTCATGTGTCTTGCCTAGATTTCTATGCTCCATAAGGCAAGTGATTCTCTCAAGACCCCACATACGAGACTCCAGAGAGTGGCTTGTAGACAGCCACCAATTCATCCTGATTGCACAAAGAGGGAAAGAGGTGGACAATTACATAAGCATATTCTGGTCAAGGAGCTTTAAGAGAACTGTGTATTAATTCATCATTCTGTAAATCCCACCCACCCCAGGCCTTGGAGTCTCAACCTGCCTGCCAAGTTCAAGCCAGTGGCTGCCTATGACTTGCCCAGGACGTCATTTGAACTAACTCTGCATGTTAATGCCTTTAAGTGGACACATTTTCTACCAGGTGCCTGGCCATGCTTCCCACTGCCTCACTGATCACTGGTCTGTGTGCTTCTCCTAGCCCCAAGAGGAAGAGTCAGAAAACACCCACCTCACATCTGTGAAGGTGCCCTAATCAGAACACTCCAAGATTCCCATAACTGGTCTCAAGATGTCCTGCTCTGGCATGCAGAGTATTTTGAGCCAAGGGCAATGAAATCCCTGAAGCCACCCATTCCCTCTCCTAGGCCCCTCAGGCCCTTTGACATCTGTCCATATCCCTTTCTTCCTGAAATGATGGCACCTGCATAATCATGGCAGTTCCCCCAGGCCTTTTATTATTTTTAAAACATCCTTGTTTATTTTTTCATAATATAGGATTTCTCCCCTCAGGTGAAGTAACCATAGTTTTCCCACTACTAAAGTGCATGTTATTAAATTGCTTGTTCATCCTTAGTTACCCCCACTGCTTCTGTTTTGATGACTCATCCAACCAAGAAGAACCCAGAAATGTGGGGAATTCTCACCTCACATCTGCACTGACAAGAATCCTCTGCCACAGCAAGGAGAGCAAATTGAAGAGGGAAAAATTGAAGAGGGTGAGGACAGCCAGTTGAACTTTGCAATTCTGGTAGAAAGAATGGAACTTAAACCAGGTCTCTGCAACTTCCGTCTGGACCCCTGGCAGAACACGAAAGCGAGAGCCACTCACCTCCCCTCACCACAGAGCCAGGAGACTACACTCTGAGCCTCCACCCACAGGCATGATTTGGCAGCCCACCTCCTCAGCCGTGAGCAGGCACCCGAATCATCTGGAAGGCTTATTAACACACATCCCCAGGCTCCATCCCCAGAGTGTGAGTAGGTGTGAGGCAGGACAAGAATTTGGACGTCTAACAGGTTCTCGGTGACCATTTGAGAATGCCTGCAGTGGAGTTCTCAGCCCTGGCTGCATATTACAATCTCTTGGGGCACTTTTTAAAATCCATTTGCCCAAGCCACAGTTCAGACAATTATAAAAGAATCTTTTATAGGGTAGGAATTGGGAATTGGCATTTTTCAAAATTCCTAGTTCACTGTGTAGGGGCAGGAAGGGATGGAGCAGTATCTCTATGATTCGAGCCAATGGGATAATGAGGAGAGTCTGGAGCCCTCGGTGGCTTTACAGGCTTTTGTTGAGTTTACCAGGTTCATGGCAGGCGGGGTGCCGGGGTGCCAGGAGGCTGGCAGGCCTCCCAGCCCCCAGCAAGTCTTCATTCTTGCTGGGCTCTCTGGTGTTCTCTCGTGGCCTCTGCTTCTCTGCTCCTTTCACTCTCCTGGCATCCCCGAGACACTGCCCTTATAAGCCCCATCTTAGCCCAGGTGTATCCCACCTCAGCATGCCCACACCCTACTCCAGTTGTCCGCCATCAGCCATGCATTTAATCTAATGGCAGGGGGCGGAAAACCCTGATACTTTTTACTTACCCTACAATTGCAATGTTTAGTTAAGGTTCAGAGGTCCTAGGCTAGAGATTCCTGGAAGCCACGGCTGGTGCTAAAATAGCACAATTGTTCATTTCACTGCTGCTTAGTCTGAACAAGGACTTTCAGAAATATACTTGGGAAAAGGTTGATGATGCCTTTTGAAAACAGAAGTACATTCATTGAGCTGACCTGTTAGAGAGGGATGCATGACTCCCCTGTCTATGGGGCATTGGGCCCATTCCATTTTCCCAGTGGGAAAACTGAGGCTCTGAAATGGACTCTAAATTCCTTTTTCCTATCAGTTTCAGAATTTGAGTTTAGCAACTTGTCAGGTAATTTCTAGAAGCTGAAGCTAAAGCAGAGGCTCAAGTCCAATGCAAACAAGAAGCCCCCCATGTGTGACTGGCTATTTCCATCAATTCAGCCAAACCTGCCCCCTGTTCAATGCTAATGGAGTGAGCCAGAGGCAAGCTGTTCTGAGCACATGTTCTCCAGGTGCTCAGGTGAGGGGGGGGGCATTTTTTTTTTTTATTAACTGCCAGGTCTGTGTGGACCATGTACGAGGAATTTATATCCTGGCCAGGCAGATCAAGAGAATGAATGTGTCCTGCCTTAAAAGGAACGTCAAGAGAGTAGAAATACAAAAGGCAGTACCTTGAAAGACTGGGAGCTTATTTCATTCAAGCTGCTAATTGCCCTGAACATGCCAGGAAGTACTTCAGGGAACATTCTTGCAGGTCTGGTACCTTCTGCATTCCTACCATCTCCCATTCACATGCACGTTGCTTTCCTTCATCCCTACGACAACTGTTTGCAGTTATCATGCTCCAAGGCTTTCTTGTACTATAACCCATTAAAGTTTTGAATAAACCTGCATTTGCTGAGGAGCAAAGTTCCATGACTTATATTTAAAGAAACTTATCTAGAATGCCTCACTGTTACATTCATGCACTGGCCCTGGAAGAGTGTCCACATCACTCAGTGCATTTGGCTCCAATGGACATTAAATTCCCCAGCAAGAATTAAGATGTGGCCCTGCTTGGTGGCTCAAGGGGTTAAGACACAACCTATGGGGCCTCCCCGGTGGCACAGTGGTTGAGCACTGGGTTGTGAAGCTGCCCGCAGCTTCTGCAACGCCAGTTCTATCACCGGCCACCGGGCGAGGGTCCCACATGACGCGCAAACCTCTACTGACGCCCACTGCTCCCCTCAGCAGTGTACTTTGTCAGTCTGCCTGCTCTGCTCTTCTCTCTGCTCTGCCTCTGGTGAATTCTCTCGCCCTCCCACACTTCTGACTGTACCCAGTGCTTGTATACATAAATAAAATAAAATCTTAAAAAAAAAAAAGACACAACCTATGAAGCTATCTGTAGCCACTGCAGCACAAATTTGAAACCCAGCCAGGGAGCTACCCACATGGCACAGTAGACCTTCCTGTCTCACCCACTGCTCCCCTCAGCATTGTATTTCAGTCAATCTGCCTGTTCTTTTCCCCACTTTGTCTCTGGTGAATCCTCTCACACACTCCCCCCACACACCTCTGGCCTGTACCCCAGTTCTTGTTTGCATAAATAAATAGATCTTTAAAAAAAAAGAATTAAGATGTGACACCATGATCACAAGAATTTTAGTAGCCGGTTGAAGTTAGAATATGATTCCAATTCCAGGTCCAGGGTTGCCTGTGCAAGACCCAGAGAGGGTCCTGAGCTCTGAGCAAAAAAGGAGAAGCAAACACACATACAGTGATAAGGCAATGGGAACAGAGAAAGGACCAGAACTTGTGTCCCAGGCACAAGGCAATTTGGAGAAAGATGAGCTTCTCCTTCCAGTATGTGGAGTGCTACCAGGGAGAAGAGGGAGCAGACATGTTCTGTGTGAGTACAGTACATACAACAGCACCAGCAGGCAGGTGCTCTCTCAAGACACTTTGTTTTAAATATCTCCAAGTCTTGGAAGCATCCTAGGATTGTAAGAACAGCCTTGGTGTAGTAGTGAGTTCACCATCAAAGAAGGTATTCAAGCATAGGAAGGAAAACAGCTTAACAGTGATGTTGCAGAGGAGATTCAATTGCAGGGCAGCAAAGCTATGGTCTCTAAAGTGCCTTTCAATTGTAAAACTAAAGCCACATTAGATTGATGACACCAATGAAATAAGTGGAACTTTTTTTTTTTTTTTTTGTGGGACCCTCGCCGGCAGCTGGGGAACAAATCGGTGCTGCAGAGGCTGCGGGCAGCCTCGCAGCCCAGGCTCAACTGCTGCGCCACCAGGGGAGGCCCAATAAGTGGAACTTTTTAAAACAAAACACATGAAGACTTATTTTGACAATTCACAAATATGTCCCCATCCTCCAGTCTACAAAAAAGTAGCATGTTATAGTGTGAAAAGACCATCTTCATCTTCTCTTCTGTGCAGCATATCATTGAGGACATTTTTACTTTTTCCAGGGTCTTCCAGCCTGTAAAGAGAAAAGAGAGACTCATAACGTGAAACAAAGACCAGAAATAAATGAATGCTGCTGCATTACACAGCAGCTACCCAAGGCTGTTAGCATTCAAAGGGCCCCATGCAAGCTCTCATTTTACAGAAGGGAAACTGAGACCATGACAGAATGGAGGACTTTTTGTTAATCTATTATAATAAGGAAGTTTAAAGTTTTATCTTAGTAAAATATACAGATGTGATTTAAATGTGCTTATTTACTAAAAGTATCTCCAAGTATGACCTTGGGAGTCACCTTCCTGAGCCTCTTCATACCTCCTGATAAATATTTGCTAGTAGATATTGTCATGTTGATGCAGTGATAAGCTATAGATCAGGACAGATATATAAAGTTCCTTCCAGGAAGTCTTCAAATTATTTTAAGGCAAAAAAAAAAACCTGCTCTGATGGTCTAACTGGGTAGAAAAACCAGATCCCAGAAGTGATAGCTACATGTTTTTTTCATTTTCCTGACTGCCAATTCTCCTCCCAATGAACTTGAGTTTAACATTGCCCTTTTGAAGGAAGTCACCAGAGTTGAACAAAAATGGGTGGAGTGACAATATATCACCTTCTTTATTTTGCATGCATTACTTCTCTTAATTCAACCTGCCTTTGTATTCGTATTTGCCTTTGTAAATATGTTTGCATTTTGGACAGACCTGACAAAATGTTAGCCAAGGCAGAACTAACTCCCCCCTTCTCTTTTGCCTCTATTGTCACCTTTCTCCAACACCATTTTTGATCAGAACACACACATCATTAAACCACTGAGTGGATCTAATCACTGGTAACACCTTGCACAATCACTACAACATCAGTCATACCAGATGAATTACCTCGTGTGTTTCCTGAAACAACCGGTTTTCAAGATTTTCCCTGAAAAGATAAGACACATGAGAAGCAGAGTAAATGTGCCAGAAGGTGTGAAACACCCACCCCATATGACCTTAGGAAGAGTCAAAGTAGCCCATGGTGAAAACTTAGGGACTGGCATTGGCAGAGAGTCTCTCTGTCCCCCAAGTCAAATAGCTGCTCTGTAGACCCCTAGGCAGTGCCCAGTGATCTAAAATTTGTTCCATTATTGAGGGCAATGATTATAAGCTGCTTGATCTTTGAGTCATTTGCCTATAAAGTGGGATTGTTTTTATTTTCTTCAATTATATTTATTGAGGTAAAATTAGTTTACATCACTGTACTTGTTTTACAGGTTGTAAGTTCAAACCTCTTCAGTTATATGTTTTCACACATGTCCCCCACCAAAGCCCCAATAATCCTCCACCTTGTGCTCCATTGCACCCCCTCCTTCCCTATCATTCTCCCCTTCTGGTTCCCTCAGTTTTGCAGTCAGAGGTCAAGGGCTTACTATTAGTTTGGTTTAGTCTGACCCTGTGTTTTTTGAAATAACCCAGTATTTGTCTTTATATTTCTGCTTTATTTCAGTGAGCCTCATCCCCTCTGATTCTATGCATGTTGTTGTAAATGGCAAGAGTTCATCTTTTTAACAGCTAAGTAGTGTTTCATTGCATGTGTGTGTGTGTGTGCATGTCTGTGTAACATTTTTCTGATCTCCTCTGTCCTGGGATATTTAGGTTGTTTCTTTAATTTGGTTATTTGAAGGAATATATGGGCTCCTATATTCATTACAGCCCTATTCACAATAGCCAACTTATAGGCTTTCAAAAACTTCCCTTTAAGGTCTACCCAGAACTTTCTAAAACTGTAACATGCCTTTGGTGCCTGATAGCAGTTTTCCACCACCTTCCAAATTTCCTTATGTTCCTAGTGTTCACCAGGATAGGTGTTGAAATATGCAAGCCTCACTATTGCTGCTCAACCAGATGTAAGGGGTTATTTACTCCTCACTACCTTGAATCAGCTTCTGTCCATGACCATACAACAATTCTTTCCTCCCGATTTTACAAGACAACCAGGCACCCATGCTATACTTTGCATGAGAACTAGAAAAGAGGTGTCACTGACTCACTTTGGCAGCATCTGGAACATTTTTTGGAGGGGGACAGAGGAGCAAGGTCATGGACCAGCTGGAGAATCTAATGAAATCTTATAGACCTTGCACCTGAAAAAGGCAGATATGAACACACAAGTATCTGCATACTTGCAAAGGGTTCACCTTTCCCATGCATCTGACTGTGGACCCTAGCTTAAGAAAGGCTGCTTTAAGGGGATGGAGGACTTTTGTGGTTTTCTTCCTGGGGCAACTGTTGCCAAAGAAAGAGGCTGCTGTCAGGGTTTTCTCCACCGCAGGTAATAATGACAGAAATTTCCATTTACAGCAGAAATAAGGATAAGGATGGATGGGCACAAAGCAAGTGAGCAAGAAACAAAGATCCTCCATTTGCTTTTTCCTGTTCTTCTTTTTCAAATTTATACACTAGCAGGGGTATGATCTGCAAAGCCTTTAGAATGAGCTTGCCTGCTACCTCTTGACTGGGATAGGGAAAATGCCAGACAAAACTAGGACTTCTGGGGGGGGGGGATTGTAAGAGACTGGAAGCAGAATCCACTAATTTCCTGGTCTCCTGAGCTCTCCCTGGCTCTGAAGGGCTCATCCCACCTCGTCCTACCCTCCTTACCTCGAAGGAAAAACCCCACAAGTAATGCCAGCAGCACAAATCCCAGGGAGGTGATGATGATCATCATCAGGTCTGAGTTGTCAGCCATGTTTATCTGGGGAGACACAGGAAGGTGACTGAGCACTGTGTTTCTGGACATCCTCCTCACTTGAGTTTCTAACCCCAGGCAGACTTTCCAGAAACCAGCAGCCTCATGACATCTCATTGCCTTTTGCCCAATGTGTCTCAAAATCAAAACAAAGCAAGCTTTACTTATCAGAATTAACAAAATAAAAATCAGAAAACCTGACACCTTTCACCCAGGTGTCTTAAATGTCTGAGACAGCAGCAACATGGGCTGTGGGGCAGCGGATTCTGGAGATAAATACTCACTGTCTTGAGCTGTGTTCTTTCTTACCCAGTCTCCTTCCCAGCCACGCTTACAGCCTTGGGGTACTGCCAACCCAGTGCACCCCACAGGCCTTACTAGACTTCCAGAGGAAGCCAGGCTAAAGAGAAAATGGAACTCAATCTCAAATGTTCTACTGCAGTGGTTCTCAAAGAACAGTCAGGAGACCCATAAGATCAACATTTTTTATATGAGTCATTATTTGTCATTTTCACTGTCATTCTGTCCCAGGGTGTGCAGGGGCTCCCACTGCTAATGGGCATGTTATGATGTCATTGCTCTGAGGACAGAATGTGCAAAGCAGATCCAGCCTAGCAAGACCTAGGAAGCCAGAAATCCATGAGATTTGCAGAAATGTAAACCCCACCACTTTTCTTACCCTGTTTTTGCTTTGAGGAGAAGATATTTTCGTGTCATGTAGGCTAGGTTAACATCTAAAGTGTTTGTTAGTCTTGCTTTTCAATGAATAAATATTGGTTTGAACTTCTATTTTCACTTTTATAAATATGGAAGGTTCCTGGCACCAAACAGATTAAGAAGCATTACCCAGAGGGCAGCTTTGTCCCGGGACACATGCCTCCCTCCCTGCACCCAGGCCAGGTGACCTCTCTGTTCCTTCTCCAGCAGCAGCAGGACAGATCAGCACTCTCTGAGGTTAAGGACGGGGAAGAGGAGCAACAAGGGGCTAGGAACTGCTCCTTTCCTTCACAGGCATCTAGACTACTGGAGTTTTTACATAAAGTGACTTGAATCCCCTGTGTAATGATGCAGGTGCCAGGCGCCTACTCTTGGGACAGAGGGGACAACTGGGAAGGGGCAGGTGTCGACTCTGCAGCATGTCACTCAGCCGAGGCCACACAAAGGAGTGTACTACGATTCCCCACGTGTCTGTGGTTTTTCTCTTTTGGCTTTTCAAAGCATCTGCACATATAGAGTGATGGCACCATTATTTCTGCTAAGGGCGCAAGTCTACAGATTCCTTAGCTGTTTTATCATCCGTGTGATGCCTTCTGCCACTTAGGTGTATCTGCCCTCCTTAGTCCGTTTCTGCAAAACTCAGCTGTGGATTTTTACAATCAAAGTCATACACTTCAAATACTTCATCAAAAAATGTTACCTGGGGCCTCCCCGGTGGCGCAGCAGTTGAGCACTGGGTTGCGAAGCCCGCAGCCTCTGCAACGCCGGTTCGATCCCCGGCTGCTCCCCGGCCACCAGAGGAGGGTCCCACATGGCGCGCAGACCTCTCCTGCTGCCCGCTGCTCCCCTCAGCAGTGTACTTCGGTCCTTCTGCCTGCTCTGCTCCCTGCCCTGGCTCTGATGAATTCTCTCACCCTCCCACGCTTCTGACTGTACCCAATGCTTGTATAAATAAATAAATAAATAAATAAATAAATAAATAAATAAATAAATAAATCTTTAAAAAAAAAAAGTTACCTGTTTTGATTCACCTTCATTCTTTATAAGAGTGACTGTCTCAGATTCTGGGAAAGGAAAAGAGAAGAAAATGTTTATATTTCCAGTGGGAAAAGAAAATGCCACCTCCTGAAATTGTTATTTCCAAGCTCGTGTGGAATTGCCATGGATGTTTCATCTTTCAATCTCATCTTTCCTCTTTTGTATAATTTGTTTGAGGACTTTTATTTTGATATGGTTTTATCAAAAGCTCAGCTGTCTTCTTACTGGAACATCCTTATTTTGTAGATGGACAGAGAAGGCATTAGACACAGTCAATTGGGTCTCAAATTTCCTTGGACCCAGCAATGCATCCAGCAAGAAAATGCATTGGTCTGTCAGTTAACAAATATTTATTGAGCACTTATTATAGACCAGGCACTATGCTAGGTATAGCAAAGACCTGGTGGAATTTATAGCATAGTGCAGAAAACCAAATTTAAACAAATAGTGTGAATAGCTAAAATAACAATTAATTACAATTGTGCAAAAAGTTGGGAAGAAATGTTCTAAGAGGCCATAGGGGCATATCCTGGGATAACTTCTACTACAAGGTCAAGGACAGCATCCTTGATGATGTGAAGTTGAAGCTGAGTCATACTTGGCTATTGGGTCCTGCAAGCATAACACATTAAGAATTTGCCAAATTCCGGGCACTGTTATAGGCACAGGAAGGCTGAGAAGAGCAAGGCATGGCTCCACCCTCCCTGAAATTACAGTACATCAGGGAAGGGAGAGGCCCGTCTAATAGGCCCAGGTAATGAGGGGATATGGGAGGTGCCAGGAGGCACACAGAGGGAGAAGCCTCCAGTCCAACCCTATCCCCTTTGGTAAGAGCTACAAGAATTAAGCTCACTGCCTACTGAACCCCAACACTGCCTGGCAAGTATTTGGTGCTCAATAGAAGTTGCTTGAATGAATAACACCTGAGCTTTGTTTAGGTTGCTTAAGAATTCGCAAAGAAAGATGATAAAGATATTGTAGGTAGAACAGCATCCACAGAGCTGGGGGGAGGAAAGAGTGGGAACTTCCACGTCAACCAGCAAGATCTGTGAGGGTGGGAAATGATGGGTGGGAGGGAATGAGGGGAGAGGCGGCTGGATGGCTGGGACCTGTCACAGAAGTTCATTGTTTCCTGCTTTGAATTCTGTAAGCATTGAGAAACCTTTCATCTATGGTCCAGCTGGGAGGGTAAGTGAACAGTCAAGAGGAGATTAGCACCTGATTACAGGTGTGAAATTCAGAGCTGGTAGAAAGGAAGGGACAGACACAGATGCCTGAAATACTGAGGAGGGAAATCAACAGGATGTGGACTTTGGGTGTGGAAGTGAGAAAGTGACAAGAGTAAGTTCCTACAGGGGCCTCTGGGCCGCTGCTGGAACTGAGGACAGCAAAAGCACAGAAGGGCAAGGCAGGGGAGAAAGCAGACAGGCTCAAATTTAGTCACTGCATCTGCGGGGAGATAGAAGCTGAATCAAACTCTGGCAATGGCTGGAGTTGAAGAAGCTAATCTGGGAGTGGTCGTTATCTATAAGGAGAAAATCCCAGCACTGAAAAGGTGAGGTAAAGAAGTGAAGAAGAAAGAAGCTGGAGCAAGGGACAGAGAGAACAGAACATGAGAGCTGTGTCCTAGGAGCCAGGGTTTGGGGTTGTGGGGAGAGGGGAATGTCAGAGGAGATGCAAAATTCTATGTGCAATAAAACCTCCCAATAGAAATGGAGCAGAGCCACACGCAGACAAGCCTGCATAATTCTTGGCTAATTATTATGGAAATTGATCATTGTTTTCCCAAAGCTTCCTCACACTCAAGGCAAAAGGAGAAATGATATAGGTTTTGTAAGGCTCATAATTTGGTACAAGAAAGCTTATTTTTTCATCAGGGAAAGTGTCTTGTTGAATGCCTAGGAGCATAAAAATCCAAGGGGGAAATTCAGCATGTTTTCATATCCTACAACTAAGTTATTGTTGTTTTTCCTCTCTGTTATTATCCCCTAGAGCTGGAAATTGCAGGTACAAATTCAAAACTCTCTGTTTGGTCAAAATCCTGTCATATTACAATCATTTGTGATGGATAAGTGAAATTGAAACCATCCAAAGAAAAACCCAGTCTGGGTCAGTTTTGTTGTTTTTAATCCGTATTTTAAGCTGGAATTGCCTAATGGGAGAGTCTTTTGCAGACACAACACTGTTGAGTGACATCAAACAGCACTTTCTCCTCTTCTTTGGAAAATACCCAGTCTCAGTGGATGCATTCCAAGGGCTACAATGTTATACAAGAAATAGCAATAAGAAACACAAATTGATGATGAATTTTCTTCCTTGAGAAAGCAGTGATGCTAATAGCTAGGGTTGGGGTTTGGACTGGTCAAGACTGTTGGTTTCCATGTCTTCTGTGCTGGCCTGTCCCTACATTCTCAAGGTCTTGAACTCTGACATGTCATATGTGTTGATCTTGTGATGACCCTTACTGATGGAGAGGTGGGGGTGATCGGGGAAGAGCAAGTTATCAACAGTAAGGCAAACACTTGTTTAGGAAGACACTGATAAACAGACATGTAGATGGTCAGGGCTGATAAACACCTGGCTGTGATAGGAGGCCCCACCTAAATAAAAATTAACAAGGATTCCTGATACTAAGTCTCTGAAAAGTGGTATAAATATAGGTAATGAATTTAAATCAATTTGAGAGACTAATGAACTCCACACCTATTGCTCTGAAACCTGCTCCAGATTGGGACACCAGGGCTCTTCTGCTCTGGGAAGTGGCCTCCCTCCCTGTGGGTGAACAGCTGCCAGGAACTCTTCAGACCAAGCTCTGCCTACTACATGTTGCCAGACTCCTGAGCCTTGCCATATACACCCCCCCCAACACACATTTTACTGCCAATTGAATTGTACGCTTATATTGTTGTGATATGGATTTCCCCAATAAATTCATATTGTGGTTATGTGAATGAGGCTTGAGTAAATAGAACTTTTCCATTCTGGTAGAAGTTAGAAAGTTTGAAATCCAAACCTAATATAAGCCACATGTACATTTAGACAAAGTCAGGAACCCCCCAGAATTTGCAAGAAAAATCAATTCCATGAGAGAATTGTGGTGCATTGAAAAGTAACCTTCCCTCTCCCAAATCATGTCTACCTAAAATCTCAGGCTCTGGGGACTCCCTGGTGGTACAAAGGGTTAGGCACAACACTGTGAAGCTATCCGCAGCCTCTGCAGCATGAATTCAATCCCTGGCCAACCAGAGAGCTACCCACATGGCACAGCAGACCTCTCCTGTCTCATCTGCTGCTCCCCTCAGCAATGTATTTCAGTGGATCTGCTTGTTCTGCTCCCCACTCTGTCTCTGATGAATCCTCTCACACACCACCCATACCCTGGTCTGTACCCAGTTCTTGTATGCATAAGTCAATAAAATTTAAAAAAAATAAAATCTCAGGCTCTGACCTTATAAAATCTGACCTTATTTAGACATAGGGTCTTTTCAGATGTAATTGTTTAAGAATCTTGAAATGAAATTATCCTAGACATGGGATAGACCCTGAATCCAATGGCTGGTGTCCTCAGAAGAGAAGAGGACAAAGAGAGACATACACAGACATGACAGTGAGAGACAGAGGTAGAGATGGCAGGGATGTGCCATGAACCCAGGAGTTCTGGGCAGAAGACTGGAAGGACGAGGGAAGCTTCACCTGAGAGCCTTCATAGGGAGGATGGCCCTGCTGACAGGCACCTTGATTTTGGACTTCTAACCTCCAGAACTGTGAGAGAATAAATGCCCATTGTTTGAAGCCACTTGGTTTACAGTCCTTTGAAACTACCATCCTAGAAAACCAACCCATAAGTTAAAGGAAATCAACATACAATGAGAGAGGCCTTCAGGGTATAACCAACCTAGAGAGGGTCAGGAAATGGATGCTGAGAAGAGAAGACTAAATCCAACTGAGGGCCTCACATTGGATGCACTGAATGCAAGAGTGTTCATCTAATTCATATTATTTCTAACATCCCATTGAACATTTCATCCTTGGGGCAACCGTTAGATACTACCCAGATTGCCAATGAAAAACCTGAGGTTCAGAGGGTTGAGTACTCTGGTCAATGTGGGGTAGGAGACAGGTGGTGGAGCTGGGATTTGAACCTCTCTGAATGACATTGACACTTACATTCCCACCACTTTATCATCCTGGATCTGAAACTCCACTGGAGCATGTACTTGGATGTCCCAATGATATAAGAAGGAAGGTTCAGGACAGAGACTGACCTTGTGTCTAGACCACAAATGATTCAGAGCAGTGGTCTCCACAATGGTTCCAGGTTCACTGTATATGGGGGAAATGAGAGATTCTCTTTACATTTATTTAAATTTCATCCTTTAGGGGCCTCCCTGGTAGTGGAGGAGCTAAAGACAGCGCTATCATGCTATCACCAGCCACTGCAGCATGAGTTCGATTCCCAACCTCCCAGGGAGCAACCCACATGGCGCAGCAGACCTCTCCTGTCTCACCCACTGCTCCCCTTGAGACATAGGGCAAGTTAGGGTAATTAGGCAGTTTTAGGGACATTGCAGGCACTGGCAGCCTGTTTTTCTTCAATAGCTGATGTTTAACTTTCTCTTCCCTAAAATGCAGGGGTGCTCATCTGGGAGACTGGGTCATAAAGATAAAGCTATCAAACAAGGGGGAAGATGCAACAAATGGGGAGAGACAAACCTGTTAGATAAGGAATGTAAAGATCCCCCGCTCAGTAGCAGATTGAGACAGCTGAGAACTAACCAATCACAAAGAGACTGGTAGAGCTTAAAATAATGAGGGAAAGAAAGTATGTATTCCCTGAGACACGACTCCACTTTGGCTTCCTTGCCCCTCCCTGGCCTGGTTTCATGGCCTGGGAGTCCCACTTTATTTCTGTTCTTTTTCTTCTCAATAAACTTTTTCTTTCTCTAAACAAACCTGCCCTTCTCGCTTGCTTGCCTGAGAGTCTGCGAAGTTCCCACTGCGGCTTCATGAGACACCATCCTGTGGTGGTCTAGTGGCCGGGATTCAGCGCTGCCCCTGCAGCCTGGGATCTGTTCCTGGCTTGGAGACTAGGCCTGACAATTCCGGTATCACCCTCAGCAGTGTATTTCAGCCCATCTGCCTGTTCTGTTCCCCACTCTGTCTCTGGTGAATCCTCTCACCACCCCCTCCCTGTACCTCTGGCTTACACCCCAGTTCTTTTATGTATAGATAGATAAATCTTTAAAAAATATATAAATCTCATCCCTTAAACATTTTTGACCTGAGAGAATTATCATTACATTGTAATTTTTAAGGGAATTAATTTCCCAATCCTTAAAAATATATATACAGTCATGTATCTATTTCTTCTTCCCTAAAGAAAACTCAAACAAAAATGCTAAAGGACTAAATGCATCTGACTTTGAGTAGAAATATCAAAGGCAATTAATATTTTCATTAGTACTTTGGTATCATTTCTAAATTTTCTCAAATGTGAAAACTTTAACTGTAACCTATTTTATGTATCTTGTACCAATCACTGGAAACTCTCCAAGGTGCCTGAGTCAAGAGCAAACTCCTGGGATGTTGTGTCATTTCTCTGAAGCCAGGACATGTGACCTTCTAAGTGAAGCTTTGATGATAGCTGTTAGAAACCCATCAACCCACTGAGGAGGGTGGGTCGGCACCCAATCAACAAGTACTGACATGCAAAGATGTTCAGGAAATGTGTGCATGTGTATACATATATATATGTGTGTGTGTGTGTTGTTTTTATGGGTTGAAAATGGTTTGCTTTTAAATAATGAGTGCACATAAAAATAGGTGGAATCCAAAAAGAGTTTGTAGACTAGTGAATCATATCATCTCAATGTCAGTTCCTGCTTTGAAAGTATAGTTATGTAAGAGTTTACCACTGTGGGAAGCTGGAGGAATAGATAGTCCTTGCTGCAATACTTCTGCAAATTTGTGTGAATCTAAACTTATTTCAAAATAAAAGCTTTTTTAATGGTTTAAATATCAGTCAATGCATACGGTTCGACCTAAACTTTGCATGGTTCATAGTGGTTGAGCAGTATGCATTTGCTGGAAAGATTTGTTAAATAAATTTTAAAGCAATTTTGAAAGAATATAGAGAGAATGATTTTGTTAAAATTTGAAAGACTTTGCAAAAAGAAAATGATTATTGAGAAAAAAAATGATCTTTGAGGATAGCCCAAAGTGTTACAGTATTTCTTCAACCTAGTCATTTGGGGTTGGGGGACAGATTTGGAACTCACAGTGTTATAACATTTTCTTTTACACGAGCTTGTATTTATTTTTAACTTGAAACAGATGTGCATCTGTCCCTTCTAAGAAACCTGTCCTGTGTGTAGATGGTATATGTCAGGGTTGACCAGCCGCCCTTTGTTAGAAAAAGGGAATCATCCTGTTATCCCCTGAGTTCTTCTAGGCTGGCAAATAATTAAACAAACATCAGAGAGTTTGATGAAAAGAAAAAAAGGCATCAGATGATGAATGCAACTGTTCAACTTCTGAGTGGAACAGCTATGAACTCAAATGTCATTCTGATTACGCAGGAGGTAGCTAAAAGCATGTTTTAATTAATAAAGTATACTTTTATCCTTAATCTTTTATTTGGTATTTTATCTGTGGGAATGACTGAACTTTTACTTGTGCTTTGAGGGCATGTAAAGCTGAAGAGCAGGCAAATCCATCTAGTCTGACCCTGATCGTGACCCTAAGGTAAATTGCTTGAAGAAATTGGATGCCAGTGATTGTAGGTGGAAATCTGTGAAGTGTCATCAGTATGTCTGTGTTCACACAGAGATCAAGAAGCCCAACAAAAAGCATTATTACAGGCTGACAAATATGACAACTGGATTAAGCAAAAGTTCTTGTTAAAGAAATATTTTGAAGATTATGATTCAAACTTTGGAGGAGCTAAAGTGGTGGCTATTGGAAGGAATCACGACGTATAAAATTCGTCAGTCTGCCTGCTCTGCTCCCTGCTCTGGCTCTGGTGAATTCTCTCACCCTCCTTCGCTTCTGATTGTACCCAGTGCTTGTATAAATAAATAAATAAATCTTTAAAAAAAAAAAAGAGTAAAAAGAAGTTTATACAATAATAATAACAATAACAACAACAACAACAACAAATCTGCCTCCTGTCTGCTTGGGAGAGACCCAGCTGGATTGAGCAACATACCCAGGTGCCCTCAGATACCACCTAAATAGCTTAGCTAAGACAGAAGGACTTTGGGGACAGGGGAAGGGAAGCTCTGTTAGGGAGTTTACCAGAAAAGGCAAAGTAGAAAAAGTTCTGCCTTCTCCATGGAAAAGAGTCAGGAGATTAGGATTTCCTCACATCCCACTACAGAAGTCTACATGTAAATATCTTATTCAAAAGCAACCTCCATATAGCCTTCAGAGGCCCTCTCATGAAATCAATCTTTTCTCAAAAGGACATATTTTGGGGCCTCCCTTGGTAGCACAGGTGGTTGAGCACAGCGCTGTGAGAAGCTGTCCGCAGCTGCGGCAGTGCTGGTTCGATCCCGGCCGGCTGGCGAGGGTCCCACATAGCACAGCAGACCTCTTCCGTCGCCCCCCATGCTCCCCTCAGCAGTGTATTTCGTCAGTCTGCCTGTTCTGTTCCCCGCTCTGTCTTTGGTGAATCCTCTCACCCTCCCAGGCATCTGGCCTGTACCCCGGCTCTTGTATAAATAAATAAATATATATTTTTTTTTAAAGGACATATTTTGGCGTGATGGACTTCTTTCTCCTCTAAAGGGCCAAATACAGTCTGCTCCCTGTTTATGTACAGCCTGAGAGCTAAGAATTGTTTTTATATTTTTGAATGGTTGAGGGGGTGGGGGAAAGGATAATAACTCATAACATGTATAAACTACAGGCAAGTCAAGTTTCAGTGCCCTTCAATAAAGGTTCTGGAAGCCAGAACACTGTCTGCTTAGGGTGTATCTGCTGCTTTTTCAGGACAGTGGCAGAGTTGAAAAATTTCAACGGAGATGGTTGGGACTGTAAGGTGCAGAGCATGTATTAGCTGGCCCTCTAGAGAAAAAAAAGTGTGCTGACCCCTGACTAGTTATTCTACATGTCCAAAACAACACCAAGGAGTCAGGGAATTAAATATGTTATGTTCAAGTACAATCTAATCTTAAAACCTCAAGACATTATTTTGCAGGAGATGAAACTCCCCCTTCAAGATGGCTATGCCAACACTAGAACCTTCACTCTGACTCACTCAAAACTATGCACTGTACAATCATATGGAATAGCAGTGAATTTTTTAATGGTTTTTACTAAAGGAACATTGCATTATAATATTGTATGAGTTTCAGATGTAACTTGAATTTTTAGACTAACCAATCTTTTAAGAAATCACTTTGAGGGAATATTGATTAGTCCAATCCCTATGGAAATCTTGGAGAGTCCTCAAAATATTAAAAATAGATCTACTATATGATCCAGAAATTCCACTCCTAAGTAGCTATCTGAAGAATGCAAAAACAGTAATTGAAAGGGATAAATTCACTCCTATGTTCATTGCATGCTACTAACAATCACCAGCTTATGGAAACACCCCAAGTACCCAATGATAGATATGGGTAAAGAAGATGCAGTATCTATACACAGTGGAATACTATTCAGCTATCAAAAAGATAAAATCTTGCCATTTGTGACAACATGGAGAGAATGACGTAAGTAAAATAAGTCAGAAGAAGAAAGGCAAATATCAGATGATTTCACTCATTGGTGGAAAATAGAAAAACAAAACAAAGGAAAAGATAAAACAAAACCAAACAAACTCTAGAAATCTGACCTTAGAAGTAAAGCTGCCAGAGCAGGGAGGTAAGGTGGAAGGCAAAGGGACCTAGTGGACTGTGGTAGAGGATTACGGTGTTTGGGTGGTGGGTGTGGGTGGTAGCATACATCTGAGAGGTGTGAACCTATACCCCTAAGCCATGTACAATATCATAAACCAATTTTACCTCAATTTTAAAAAAGTATAAAAGAAAAGAACCCATTTTGATTATCACCCTTGTTCCCATCCTATTAGGGGAAATGTACTTCAACGTTCTTAGAAACAGGGTGGGGCAAAAAAAAAAAAAAAGTTAGGAGAAACTCCCCAGAATCAAGGAATCAAGGTATGGGAGCAATCCCTCTGCCTGGCCTGGGAATAAGCTCTTCATGTAAATGATCTCAAGTAAAGCTTACACACCCATCTCACCAAGGAGTAAATGAGACTGAAGCCGGGTAATCACTCACCCCAGGTAACACAGACAATGAAAGGAAATTTGGACCCAACTCAAATCATGATTGCAACCACTCAGAGAGAAAAGAAAAAGAGCACATTAAAATCCTATTTGAAAACGCAAACTCCCTAAGCAGTGGGCTTCACGCCAGGCAGGAATGAAGAGGAAACAACCACGCTTTTCTGTGGGTACATTTTAAAACTCATATTACATAGGATGACTCATCATTAAATTCAGAAATACTAGGACTCATCCTCTCTACTCTTAAAACAAATTTAGTTCTGAAATAAGACAATTCAATGATACACTCTTAATGCAATCCTAGAATGTTAAAAGTGACAAATTCAAGCCTTCAGAAAAGGTTCTTTCCTGGCTCAGATAGCTGCTGGCTTATACTGCCCTCTTGTGGGCTGAGGGTGGAATAGTCTTTAAAAATCCAAGGGACAGCAATAGGACTCAAGAATCTCAAACTCAGTACTTTAGATTTGAGAGAAATTCAGAATTACTGAAGACTCTTGACCCCTCATTTCTGACCTGGCCGGCACCACTGAGTAAGGCTGAATCTCAGAATACACTGAGGAGGAGCACACATCTGATTCAGTGTTTCCATTGAATTTGGGAGATCTCTGCATGCGTGATCAAAAAGAGCCTTATACACTGCAGTACAGCAACAGGGGACGACTTACATGAATCAAGGCCAGAGCCAGGTGAGGTCCATTTTTAATTTTGAAAGGGAACAGAGCATAAGTATGTTGGCAGCCAACATGGCTCATACGAGATGTGGGGATGATGGCTTTTCATGTCACTTGGATGAGGTAACAGAGGACACCAGAGCCTCTAGAACACCACATGTTCAAGAGTCATCCCAGTTCCCAGAGGGGGACATGCCTAGTGAGTTAAGTCAGGAGGAAGAAAGTAAAACCAAAACAAAACTAAACCAAAACAACCCACAGAAATCTAACTTGAGTGGAGGCTATAGAGGAGTGGTAGAGGGTAGGGAAGAAAGGGTGGCAAGTGGATTATGATGGAGGATTGTGGTTGCCTCAATGATGGATCTGATGTGGTAAACTTAAATCATATGCAGTGTTATAAACCAACATAACCTCAATAAGTGTATTAATAAAAAAAAATTACCCTAGTTCTTAACACTGCCTCAACCATCCACTGCCCTAAGGACACCCAACAGCAAACACCTCATCTTCCTTATAAGAGCTCAGAGTTGTCACCCCAGACCAACATCTGAAGGTCTCAGAGATTGGACTCCGTCCAAATCCTTCCCTCACTCTGCTCTAAGGGGCAAGCCTGGCAGTGCCCATACCAACTCATCCATAAATCTTTACTGGGGAGGGGGAGAGGTACACATTTTACCAAGAACTCTTAGAATTATTGACAACACTGACAATAATAAATGATACTATAGGATCAGTCTCCCCAAAAATTGTTCAGACAGGCTTTTCTCCAAATGTCCAGAATAGGCCTTTTCCAGTATGTGTCACCTTGGATGTGGAACTAAGGTCAACTGAGGCTCCACAGACCTCATGACAAATTGTTACCAAACTTCAATGGATGCAGATTCCCTAGATTTAGGAATATCTCCAGAAACAACCTTTTTATCAGAGAAATCTATTTTAAGGCAGAGCAAACAACTGGAGGAAAAGTCTTGCCCAATGAATTCATCCCTTTCTCACCATGTGAGAACCCCCTCCTCTCTGATATCCCAGGTCCCTATTCCATTCCTTAGTTCACATAGAAATACCTCCCACCTCCAGTTTGACCCATTAACCTTAGAATTTATAATATGTAAATTCTCCACACATATGTAATTAGATCTGGACTTTTCCTCCTGCTAATCTGTCTAATGTTCATTTCTTTGCCTGTCTGGTCCAAGAAGAACCCAGAAGGATAGGGGATATTCCCCTGTGCCCTAGCAATACCATAAACTGAGCACTTACTATTTTCTAAGCACACAGCAACGTATTTTCCATGTTTGGTCTCTGAATAAGCTCTGCAGTGGGCACCATGATCATCATGGCCTTATAGAGTGTGACCTATGGCCTGGGGATGGCAGGCAACTACTTGAGTCACATGGCTCAGAGGAAAGGGAAAACCCCAGAGTCAGAATTTTCCAAGTGCTATGGCCTCTCCTCCAGGCTCTATGGCCTCTGGTTGATGCACTAAGGCCTCTGCCAAGAACAGGCTGGAGAGAAGATGGCACGCATTTCATGGCACCCTGGAGGAGATGATTCTGGAATAGAACCCTGACCGTCCACTGCCCAGGTGGCACAATGTGTGGAAAAAATCCTAATAATTATTACTGATGGTGTATTTATAAGCACAATGTAAGCAGTTTAAAGGGACACAAAGATCTTTTCACATCTATTATTTGAAGTTATTTGAACTTCAAAATGAATCCATAAAGGTCAGTAAACTTGAGCAGAATCATTAAAAAGGAAGGAACCTAAAACTCAGAGAGTTCCCGTATCTTCTCCCAGGCTGCACAGCCACTGGTATTAGATAGAATGACACTGTCCCACTATCCCTTTCCAGGCCCCATTCCTGTTCCCTGCTGCTATGCACGTGCAAGTTGGCCCTTGCACAAGTGCATCAGTATCTTGATTTTGATTCTCCCTCTGTTCACTGTGGGTTGACAAGACACCTCATCACAGAACTCGCTGTGGTTTGCCCATTGCCCCCCCCCCCCCCCGTGGAGCTGGAGGTTTCTCCAGTGCCTGGCTTAGTATCAGAGGGACGTTTTGGTCTGCAGGGTCATGACCCAGCTCTCTGGGTTCAGCGCCAGTGAGGACCCACCTGAGGGTGGGCTCCAAAGTCAAATTCAATGACTTGCCCTTATTCCCTTTCGAGTCTCTGCTGTCACACTGACCTGCCTCTCTTCAAGCTGGGCAACTCTGTTTGGTCTTACGGTCTTACTTGGGTGACCTTTCTGAAGGTGAGCTGGTTAGATGCTAGAAGTAAGTGGGATCAATTCCAACTTAATGGGGAAAAAAATTACGTGACTGGTGGTAGAATATAGTGCTGTTATGAGAAGAATCATGAGAATTCACTTTTTGTCTCTTTCCTTTATCCCCCAGATTGCCAGGTGGCAGCTAACATGAGCCTCTTAACTGCACCGGACTCAGAGATAAAACCAATGTGCTAAAGCCTCATAAAAGAGGGGGACTTTGAAATTCACTTAAACCAATTCTTTCCTGATAACAATGGCATTTGTGAGTGCAGATGAGCTTCACCGACTCATCTTCTCTGATCTTCCTTCCGCTGACTTGTCCTGAGGTCAGCAGAAGGAAGAAGTCCCTATTATAGCTCTTGTCCTTCATCCACAGTGTCACGTTCTGACAGGACTCAGTTTCAACTTTGATGAAATAGGGCAGCCTCGGGTAAGGGCTCTGATTTAGATCCAGAAGGGAAGCCTAATTCCCATTCCTCATTGAGTTTTTTAAATTGTAACTGTGCCTCAGTTTCCTTCCATGTACAGTAAGGAGTTTGGCTTATACCAGCAATTCCTGAACATTTTCTTGGTGCCAGGATTGAGTGAACTTCTAGAGAAACTCCTGGAAGTTTGTTAAATACACAAAGGTTCTAATTCTGCAAATCCTGGGCAGAATAGGGCAAGGAGGACAAACCACACTTCTACAAAGCTTCCTGTGAATTTAGTCTGTGGTCGAATCTAATATTCATGGGATGGATGACCTCGAAATTCAAGGCCGAGTATCTCCTGCCTCATGCCTTCTATTATTCCACTGTTCTCCCTTCTCTCTTACCTCCATTTCTGAATCAAATCAGCTTCCCCTTTCTTGACCACATCTTCTTTTCCTGCCCCAGGACAGACTCTTGCTCCATTCACTGTCTCCCTTCTCCCCCTAAATATTCACTCTCAAGCTTCTGGTAAGAACATCTAACATTCCTTCTCTACAAAGCGCTCATCTTTGGATTCCAGCACATCCACACACAGAGCTGACATGTTCACTTGCTGATCACCCTGCCCAAGTTCACAGCCACCTTTCTAAATGCCTTGTCCTGCCTCAGCAGCATCCAGAATTCCCTAATACTTAACTACACCCTCCCTAATCTTTGCAGCTCAGCTCTCTTTGCCCTGTGTTCTCCTGGACCCCTCCCTGCTTTTGGAGTCTCTCTGTCTGCCTCCCCACTTGCTTTTCCTGCTTCCACCATACTCCCTCCCAATAGTTGTTCCTTTGCGGTGTGGGGAGGCGTGCTTCCCTCTGCACCGCTTAAGTCTTCCCTTCATCTCCCACAATGCCAGTAGGTCAGCCCCGTTCCCCCTCTGCTAAAGAGGCCACAGTAAAAAAAAAAAGAGCTTAAGTGTTTCCTTTCAAGATCTAAGAGACTCGGAGTTCAAACTCTGGCAAGTTTCTTAACTTCTCCAAATCTCCGTCTCTTCTCCTTCACAATGTTTGTGAGAAGAGACTTCCTCACTAAGCCCAGTGGCGCCCAGTGGCGCCCAGTGGCACCTCAGCATGAGACAGCACTGGAAGCACCAAGCCCAGTCCCAGGCTGCATATAACACTTGATCAGTATCATTTCTTAGCAATAACCCCCAATCCTATCGATAGCCCTAAAATATCCCTCATATGACCCTGGGCCGGTCACCCCAATCTCTGAACTCCTTTTTGAGCAGCCATAGAGTGGTAGTGAGGAATTGCCCATCTGGGTCAAACTATTTTTAGGAAACAGTAAATATCTCGGACCCAAAAGTTACCTGAAGAAATGAGGAGGGAATGTGGATATTAGCCAGGGAAAGGAGGTATGCAAGCCCTCTAAAGTGGGATGAGAGCACTTCCACATGAACGAGAGAATGAAATAGTAGTCTGACCCAGTACGGGGCTCCAGAAGGGAGGGAAGGTTGGGGAACTGCATCGCACAGGGCTAGAAGCATCAGAACTGCACAGACTTGGAAGAAACACTGGTGCAAAGTTCACCAGATGAGCTACATGACCTTCAGGAAGCCTTTGATGAGGGCAGAGTGTGTCTATCAGAGAGGACTTTGTGAAAGTCAAATGAGGTAATGCATCGTTAAAACAAAGAAAGATATGTAGGTATCATTTTCTGTAGCACACTTGCTGACCCTGTTTCTTTATTTGTAAAGTGGAAATATATGTACCCAACTAGAAGTCACAGTGATATTTAAATAAGAGAGTATACTTTCAAAACCCTTCGTTCAGCACTTAATGCATAGTTAAGTCCTCAGGAGATGTTAGGCATACTCTTTACTATGGATGTTTCTTTATAAAAACCAATGGGAGAAGTGAATGGTAAATGAAAAGATATTTTATTTCAGACGGAAGGTAAAGCAAAATAAAATAATATCTAAAAGCATGGAATCAGAGCAAAGCTTCCTGAATCTAGCACCAGAGAGCTGTATGGTCTTAGGAAGGTATATTGAAAAGGATTGAATGAAGTGGCCCATGAGAAGAGTCTGGCACTGAGCCAGCACATAATATGTGCTCAGTAAGCCTTGGTGCTTCCTTTGTTAGTAGATGTTACAGGGGACTCTGTTGTAACATGCTCCTCCTCCATGGAGCAGCCTATGGATTTCAGGCAGTGCTTTCTCTCACCCAGGATGGATCCAGGAGGAGTGAAATGAAAATGATCACAGATATTACAGAAGAGGATAGAGTACCAGGTGACTCCCTTGCCTTCAGTATAAAATGGTGCAGGATATAAGTGGAATGAATGAAAAGATTTTGAAAATTCCTAGCCCACCCTCCATCATTTTTTAGTTGCTATCTTCTCTTTGGCCAGAAAACAGTCCCCCAACTTTCTCCCTGTCCCATAGACCAAGATGGTTGGACCTCTATATGGAGTTTCCCTCAAATTATCAACAACTTGCCCAGCTTCCTGTCTCCACACGGCATGAGTTAGTACACTCCAGTGCTCGCCCTCCTAGATCTCCCTGGCATGTCATGCTGATTTATAGTCTTCCTTCAAATCCGATCCCCCCTCCACTCACTCATCTGTCCCCTCCAGTTCTAGCTTCTGAGCTTTTGTGAGTGATGGCACATGCCCTCCTTTGTGGAGCTAGAAGATTGTTGTTTTCTGGCTAATAAACTTGTAGAGAGATGTGCAACTGCTCTCTTCATCAGAATAGAGGAATAAGATGCTATTTTCTTCATGGCAGGTTGAAAACAATTAAACAAATGGTCATCTCATGTGTAGTGAGGAGACACTCTGTGGAGGAGGGGGATGAACTGGCACAATTTTGTAAGAGCTATTAAATGGAAGAGGTCACCAACTCCTTCAGGCTAGCATCTTTCCCCCGTAGGTAAAGGTGTGCAGAAAAGGTGGGAGGTGGGCCTCCATGGTGGCGCAAGGGGTTAAGCACAGCACTATGAAGCAATCCTCAGCTACTGCAGCATGAGTTCAATCCCTGCTGGCCAGGCAGCAACACACATGGCACAGCAGACCTCTCCTGTCTCGCCCCCTGCTCCCTCAGCAGTGTTTTTCAGTAGATCTGACTGTTCTGTTCCCCGCTCTATCTCTAGTGAATCCTCTAATCCCCTGCATCTCTGGCCTGTACCCCAGCACTTGTATGTATAAATAAACCTTTAAAAAAAAATGAAAGAAAGGGCCTCCCCTGGTGGTGCAGCAGTTGAGCACTGGGCTGTGAAGCTGCCCGCAGCCTCTGCAGCACCGGTTCGATCTCCGGCTGCCGGCGAGGGTCCCACATGGTGCGACAGACCTCTCCTGCCATGCCCGCTACTCCCCTCAGCAGTGTATTTCGTCATTCTGCCTGTTCTGTTCCCCACTCTGGCTCTGGTGAATTCTCTCACCCTCCCACGCTTCTGACTATACCCAGTGCTTGTATAAATAAATAAATCTTTAAAAAAAAAAAAAAAGAAAGAAAGAGGGCATCCCTGGTGGCGCAGCGGTTGAGCGCTGGGTTGCGAAGCTGCCCGCAGCCTCTGCATCGCCGGTTCGATCCCCGGCTGCTCCCCGGCCACCAGAGGAGGGTCCCACATGGCGCGCAGACCTCTCCTGCCGCCCACTGCTCCCCTCAGCAGTATACTTCGGTCCTTCTGCCTGCTCTGCTCCCCGCTCTGGCTCTGGTGAATTCTCTCACCCTCCCACGCTTCTGATTGTACCCCGTGCTTGTATAAATAAATAAATAAATAAGATTAAATAAATAAATCTTAAAAAAAAAAAAAGAAAGAAAGAAAAGGAGGGAGGAAGACTCACACAATCACTGTAGCACCATATATAACAATGAAACATCACAACAGCCCAACAGCCTGGGTGCTCCGCCCCTCCACAGTGTCCCTCAAACAGAGTTCTAGAATACAGCTTAAGAGTGTCATGCAGCTCTGCATGGACTGAAGGAGAAACTGGCCCCAAAAGGAATGTTAGGTGAATAAAGCAAAACACAGAGGTCTGAACACAGCGGATGGCCTGTAGAACACGCACACCCACACCAAATGTATGTTTCTATACCCCCACAAGCCCAGGAGGGAGTGGAAACAGATCTAGAGTGATCATTTCATTTAATAGCAGTGATTATCTCCAGGGAGGGGCTGGGATTGAAGACAAAGAGAATTTGTTTCTCTTTTTTTATAGTTTAGGGTAATATTTGTGTAAGCTGAAATAGACTAGTATTATCTTAAAGAATGTTTAGGCGAGCTCCCCACTGCATTCTCAGAGGAGAGAAGAAGTCAGCCCTAAGGGTTTCGCTTGTTTCACTTTCATCCAGGCTTGTGGCAGGACAGAGAACATGACCATAGCAGACCCAAAATAGCTGAGCCCCCAAACAAGCAGACAGATGACAGATTGTTCCCACGACCAGACAAAACCACACGGTCCCCTACCTCTCGTCTCAGGGAAAGTCAGTGAGTTCCTTGTTGACTTGAGGACCCAAGGTCTGGATGCTGGGGAGAAAAAGAAAAAAAGAAAACAGATTTAGGTAAATGCCCGCCTTCCTAGCCCACTCTGCTGGCTTCTATCCTGTAAACAGAAGAGGTATCCTTTAGTGAGCATTCAGTCTGTGCCAGTGCACCAGAGTAACAGAAATCTCCATGAAAGGGGAGGTGTCAGGTTTCCCACCCTGCCTAATAAGGGACAGAGCTGAGTGGCCAGGGGAAGCTAGAGAAGATTTGGAGAGACACCAGGAGCAGAGACAAGAGAAGAAGGGGGAGCATACTTTTCGCATTTGGACTTGCACCAGGGACTTGGAGAACACGGGAGAGACACATGGTGACGGACATTTGCAGAAGCTGACAAGGCAGCCATTACTTTTTTTTTTTTTGCCCCGAAGTAATTTAGTAATTTTTTTCATTTATAGATGCAATATTTATTTTTTATTTTAATAATTTTATTTATTTTAATATATTTTTACATAATTTTCATTTTTTTGTTACAGTGTATGCTTTCTCATCTCAGTTATAGTCCCTGTGAAATTCCTACCCCCAAGTCACCTGTGTACCATCACCATAGTCCCTTGTGCTCTTCCCACCTGTTTGATCCTACTCCCTTCTCCCCCCGCCGCAGAATGTTTCTGGTTTAGAGTTGTCTGTTGATTTTGATTTTCACTTTATCATAATAACTTTCTTTCCCTGATCCTTTATTTGGATACTCTACATTCCTCCCAGCAATTTCACTCCTAGGTGAAAGGACACAAAAACATTAATTCAAAAGGACACCTGCAATCCTGTGTTTATAGCAGCACTGTTTACAATAGCTAAGCTATGGAAACAACCCAAATGCCCAAAAATAGATGACTGGATCAAGATGTGGTACATATATACAATGGAATATTACTCAGCAATCAAAAAAGATAAACTCACGCTATTCACAGCAACATGGATGGAGCTGGAAGGGATCATGCTCAGTGAAATAAGCCAGAAAGAAAAAGAAAAATACCAGATAGTTTCACTTATAATCAGCCATTACTTTGATTTGTACTTTGATTTTGCTCCTTTCATCCCAGACTTGTCTGACCCCTTCTGACCCTGTCGTGTGGGTCCCCACCAGAAGCTACCTTAGACTTGTGGCAGGCTTTCAGGCCTTATCAGCCCTGCTTTGGGCCAACCCTGTTTAGCTGGGCATTTACCCACAAGGGAGATGGGTAATTTGGGGTGTTTCTTTGGGAACGTATATCCATTCTCTTCTTACCTCTTTATGCATGATCATTCACAATCTTTCACACTAAGAGTATGCTTTGTGTTTATTTGGAGGCTGGCAGAACCCTTTTAGAGTGTGCAAGTTTGGGGGCCTCGGGGTACCCCTCAGTCCACCTGCCAATACCAGGGATATTAATGAATTCTCTCATTTACTCCTCAGAAAGAGCCACAGGAGAGTTATTATGCTTCTCTTCTTACTAATGAGGCCCAGAAAGATTGAGCAACTTTGCCAAAGTCACACAACAGCTGAGCTGAGGGATTTATACCCAGGAAGTGTGACATTGGAGCACAGTGAACCTCCTAAGTCACTACCTATATGTTGGACTCACAAGCATGGACTGACTTCTTCCATAGAGGCCTGTCTTCCTCTGCCCATTTGCAATGCCTGCGAAGGTCTCAGCTACCACTAAGTGCTTGCTAAGGTGCCAGTTACTCACCCATGGTCTTCACATGTACAGACTCATACAACCCTCCAAAGGACTTGGAAATTACTAAGGCCAGAGACCCCCTGCAAAAAGCGGTGTGGGGGCAATTAAGCTTTAGCACCCCCGGGGGTGTGGATTGGGTCTTACTTTAGGGTATTCTTTGCTTCTGGATGGTAGTGAGTGCCTAGGGAAGGAGCACTGGCTGGATGAAAAGACACATGACTGCAAGAATTCTTCCTCCCACTGCAAAAAGTATTTGAGTCAAGTAAGTATACACCTTGGCAGCTTCAACAAAGAAGAACCATTACTTGGAATTAGCAAAGGACAGTGCAGCACTGCCTGGCTCCAGTGTAGACAAGTATCCTCGCCTGAGACAGAGCCACCATGGAGAGTCTAGCAGATGAATTAAAGCCCTGTGCACCACTCTCTCTATCTCTGTCTCTGTCTCAGGCCTCTCTCTGTCTCTGTCTGTCTCAGACAAGAATAAGCCACAAATGTCATGAATTTGTCACTGGGGGCTTCCTGGCATTCAGGATCCAAAGTCATCTCTACTTGCTGATTCAGCAACAGCTGATTCTCCTCTATCCTGGGAGTGAGGAAAGACAAAGAGTGAGCTTTGCTCACACACGTTCAGATATGTGTGAGGTAGTGTTTCCAGAAGCCACATGGGTGCTAGTCTGGGGCTGGGGGGGAAGATAGAAAATGCCTGATTCTGAAAGAGAAACAAGTTTGCTAATTTTAGCACCATGTTAGAGTTGATAATACAAGTTAGAACAGAAGGGTTCATGCTGAGTGGGGGGTTTGGCACCATTTTATAGCTGTCTGTGATTTTCTATAAAGTTCAGGTTTTCAAGGTTTACAAGTTATTTTTAGGATCAAGGAAAAAAAACTGCAAATGTTCTATTTTAAGATGATTATTTTAAGAACCAAGGAACTTAAAAATATATACAAAAATCATTTGGTTTAATGTTCATGGTCTTCAGGTGACAAATCAGAATATAATGGGATTCTTTAGCCAGTATTATAAAGATATTTAAATTAGCCACCCTTCCTGAGGCAGTCAAAATGCCCAAGAGGACCTTCAAGTGCTCTCAATATACTTGTTCTCACCTCAGCCTCAGAGGTTGAAAGTGTGGCAATTCTGATAAGTTTCACAAGTACTGGAGCTGTGACCCAGTAGAGGAACAAGATACAGGGTCAAGAAAAAAAGCAGGGGCCTCCCTGGTGGCCTATGGGTTAAGTCTCAGCACTATCACCACCGTGGCCTGAGTTCAATCCCCAGCCAGGGAGCTACCCACATGGCGCAGCAGACCTCTCATGTCTCACCCACTGCTCCCCCTATCAGAGTATTTCAGTCAATCCTGCCTGTTCTGCTCCCCACTTTGTCTCTGATGAATCCTTTCACCACCACCCCCCATGCCTCTGGCCTAGACCCCAGTTATTCTACACAAAAATAAATAAAAAGAAATCTAAAAAAGAAAGAAAGACAGAAAAGAAAGAAAGAAAGAAAGAAAGAAAGAAAGAAAGAAAGAAAGAAAGAAAGAAAGAAAGAAAGAAAGAAAGAAAGAAAGAAAGAAAGAAAGAAAGAAGCAGATAGAATAAAAGGATAAAGACTCAAACCAGATCGCCATCAAGGATGATTTTAAGGCTTCCAGAGGCCCTTCCTCAACCAGAGACTTACCCCTGCAGGATGAAACCAGGGTCTGACTAGGGAGACCCGCACTCTACTCCCTGGCTCATCCATAGCATCTATAGGACTCCCTGGAGGCCAACTGAAGAACAAAACACACTGACCTTTCAAAAGCATGAAGGGAAGAAAATAACCAAAATTAAGGAAACATGAAACAAAGAGAAGGAACAGTGTAGTGAAACCACACACACACACACACACACACACACACACACACACACACAAGTCCTGGGCTTTCCCACACAGGAGGAGAACCCTGTTCCCAGGGGCTGCCTGAGACACATCTGACCTGCAGAAGGGAAAGGGTGACAACAGCTTCATGTACCTCTAGTGAGCATGGGTCCTTCGGGGGAAGGCTGGGTGGGCAGAAGAGCTGAGGTCTCCCTCGGGGGGGCACTTGGTGCTGTGGAAGGGCACATGGTGGCTGCTGTCAGGGCAGCTGTGGTTGTCTGAAGAGGGACCTGAGTTGTGAGGTCTGGGGTGGTGATGAACATGGTTGGAAGTGCCCTTGTTGCTGCTGGGGTCCCAGCAGGGGTGGTCCCGGCAGGGGTGGTCCTGATAGTGGTCCTCGTAGTGGTGGTCCTGGTAGTCGTGGTCCTGGCAGTTGTGGCCCTAACGGTGGTGGTGGTTGGGCGGCGGGTAGAGGGTGGGGCTGCAAAGGAGAGAGGACACAGATGGTTCCACGTGGAGATGGAGGAAAGGTGCAGAACATGGGTAGAGTGAGGTCTGACCATTGCTCCCCCTTCTGCTCCCTACCTGGCCACTGAGCACCCATGGAAATCAAATCTCTTGCTTCTCCTCCTGGCCTTTCCAATCTGTCCTCCACACATTAGCTAGAGTGATCTTTTAAAATCTAATTATATCAGTCCCCAACTCCAAACTTTTTACTGGGCCCTCCTTTAGCTTAAGCTAGAGAACTCAAGCCCTATCTTTGGCCTGCAAGGCCCCTCCTGACCTGCCCCCATCTCCCTTCCCATTTCCTGTCTCCCCTGTGCTGTGCTCGCTTTGTCCCATCCCACTGGCCTTTCTTGAGCTCTTGGAACATACGAGAGATCTGCTGGCTGAGTCAGGGCCTGCTGTTCCCTAGTCTCTCTTCATTTGGTGACTCCTACTGAGCCGTCCTGTCTCAGCTAAAAGGACCTTCATTGAGGAGGTCCTCAATATTCTGCAATGACAGTTAGGCCTCTGGTTATGTGCTCTCATACTTGACCATCACCGCACTGACGATGTTTCATGGCGATATACTTATTTGATGATTATTGCCTAGTGTGCTTCCCCACTGGACTGTGAGCTGCAGGAGGGGAAATGTGGCATTTGTGCTATTTGAGGCTGCAGCTCTAACACCTATTACTACATCAGGCACATAGTAGGTGTTCCAAATGCATTGTCAGTGAACAAATGAGCAATTGCCTCAAATGTGAGCCCAAACATAAAACCTCAGTCAAGCAGGACAAATAAACTCTAGAGAACAGTTGTACAAATTTCTAGCCATAATAACAATAGTATATTGGACCACCTGAAAATTTGTTGAGAGGGCAGAGCTCACATCAAGTGTTTTTTCTACAATAAAATAAAACTAAAATCTGAAAAATAAAAAGTGAGCCAAAGCATGCAACCGAGGGTGAGAATGTAATCTCTTTCAGATATTCAAGACTGGTTCATTCAACACAATTCACCCCCAAACACTTGAACTTGGGTTCATTATCCACCGTGATCCTATAGATACCACCGTCTCCTAAATATGCCAAGTTTCCATTAACTCTAATGGACCAGAAAGACACCATTAGTTGTGAGTGAACTTAGAAATGACCCCATTGCATATTGAGGGCAACAAGTATACCGGGAAATTATAGCTGGTTACACCAGGCTTGAAGAGAAGCCTTGGATGGGCATCATTTAACTTTAACAGACCTCATTTTCCTCTTCTGCAAAATCAGAATTTGAGAACTTCCCTCTCAAAGTTGTGGAGAGAAAAACATACTAACGAGCATAAAAGTTCTCTCATTAGGAACATCAGTCGCAGCTGTTGGAGAATCTTTGTGTGTCTCCACCATCTGAGAAGACTATTAAACATATGGAGACCAGACCCTGTCTTACAAGATGCCGATCGGATAGGCACACACTCGAGAGCCCTCCACCCCTGGCACGGAAGACTAGGAGGCACTTTGAGAGGCTCCATATTCTTGATGAGCAGGGGAGGTGGCTGTCAGCATCATGTAGCCAGAGGCCACCCTCCTGCAGTTCAGATCTTTAGATGCGCCTTCATATTCCAAAGGTCACCCAAAACAAATGAACACAGCAGAAGGAAAGAATGCTGAGCACTACCCTGTCTCCAAATACCACATCCCTTCCCCTCTTTCAGATATGGCACCCTTTGGGCAGCAAACTGAAGCTAACCTGCAGGCAGATGTTATTGTATGATTGTCACGCAGTATTTTTTTAAAATTCTGGTCTCTGCCAACATGCAAAATTCAGTATTGTTCATATAAAACTTGGGAACTCGGAAAACACTGGTTGCAAATTTCTGCAAGATGACAGTCCCCTAGGTAAGAAGCAACCCGACCCTTCGGATGGATCCTGTGGGTCCCTGCTCCCTTCATAACCTCTACCCCCACCCTCTGACCACTCCTGTCTGTGACTTTCTTGGCCCCCGCATGCATTTGCTCCTCCAATCACAGGATCCCATTTCAGACTGAATCCACCCACTCACAGCTTGGCTGCCCACTCAGTCCCTCACCTTGGAGCCCGATCTCCCCTTCCACAGACATAGGCTCCGGGTGGCTCACCTCCCAATAGCTGCAGGTGAATGTTGTTCTTCACATCATTGAACCATCCTGGCACCTCGATGCGACAACAGTACACGCCACTATCACTGGCACTGACGTCCGTGATGGTCAAGGACAAACTGCCTGTCCGGATATTCCCCCAAAGCGCATATTTAGATGACTTCTTGGAGACCACTGATGCCCCATCGGTGTGGATAAGCTCCTCGTTGCATTTGGATTTGGGGCACTGGCCTCTGCCCCAGCACATGCTGTTTCTGCTCTGGGACCAGGATGGGTACGTGCAGGGCAAAGTCACCGTCTGCCCCCAGTATGCCCTCACCACTGTCTCCGACACAACTGGAGCTGCAGGAAAGATAAGAAAAGATGAGAGAAGGATGAGGGGTGGCACTGAGTCCCCCAATATGCCACATGAGGAGCAGATGGATGCTTCTGGAAGATGGAGAGAGTTCTAGAGCTTAGTTTCTGATGTGCCCTTGACTGTTGTTGAGTTCCTAACTCAACATGCAGTTAAGTCTCCAGTGATGAGTCCTGAGCCTTTAACCACTGACTCCTGTTGAGAGTCCAGACATAGCACCCTGTCCACTGCCTCTCAATGACAGAGATCACAGGCCATCAACATGAAATCCTCAAACCAGCCACCCTTGGACTTCAACCAGTGAGTCTGAGGCAGGAAGACAGGTTGCTGAATTCTATCCCATTGTCTTTTTCTCCTCTCAGCGCTGGAAAGCATAATGCAGTGCTCTGAATTCTTTGCTTGGTGTTAGATAATGTGAATTGGACCAGTTTGTGATCTTTTTTTTAAACGTTATAACTGAAAGGGACTGCAGGAATTATCTAGAATGCAAGCAGTGGTGTACAAATGTGTTGGGGGTTAGATTTACCAGGTGAGCTGTGTGAGCTGGAAGGATCACCATTTCTGAAAGGGAGCACCTGAGGGTCCCATCTCCGGCTGCTCCCCAGCTGACCTGGGAGTTTGTTCCAAATACATATTTAATTGCCCAACCCTGAGATGTTGCTAGCATAAGTTATAAGGAGAAAGACAAATACAAATATGACCTCACTCCTCTGTGGAATATAAAGAAGAAAAGCAAAGGAACAGACAAAACTAAACCAAACAGACCCTAGACATTTGACTGCAGCACTGAGGCTGCAAGGGGAGGGAGGTAGGAGGGAGAGATCAAAGGGTGGGGGGAAGCTCCATGGATGGAGATGGAGGACTGCAGGGGCTTTGATGGTGGGCATGGTTTGGTGACACACTTCTGAAGAAGTGTGAACCTGTACCCCTAAATCATATATAGTGCGGTAAACCAACATCAACTCAATTTTAAGAAATACAATTAAAAAACAGTTGTTCTTCCCTGAGTCAACCTCCAAGGCCCAGGAAAGGCACCTAACCAAGTTCTCCAGGTCATTCTGATGTTGGCCAAGCACCCAGGGTTTGCGCGTCCTGGCAAAACCCTTCTAAGATTCTACCCACCTCTAGAAAATGGGAAACATTTCCACTCTGCAAATATAAAGACTGTTGTTTCATTGAATATGAGCAATTGTTCTAAACCAAAAAAGCAAACCAAAAAGGGGGATAGAAGTGAGAGCACTCAGCAGGCAGCGGCTCCGGGTCATGAGGACCACATCCTCCTCCCTCCTGGGGACCAGGGTCCCTGCCCATTGCCTCCTCCAAGGAAGCTCCCCAGGAGATGATTCATTCTCCAGTTCTGTGGGCCCAGTGAGTCAGTTTCTAAGGCACGGGCAGCGGCGGCCCCTTCCTCCTGACGCAGGTGTGGGAATGTCCCATAACCTCCTGAAGACCTTGAGCATAAGCCCTATAGGAAGGCCAGCGTGGACTTCCTGGGATTTTCACAGCTGGCATTGGTGATCAAGCCCATTCCCCATAACCGGCAACCATCCCTGAACTCAGTGTCCTCCCTGTGTCTCGGCAGAAGTGTTTCACAGACTAAATAAATGCCATGGAAGTCCATTTTGCTCACCATCAAAACTGGGAAAAAATAAGACATTCCCCACTGATGTAGAAGGTTGTAGCCTTGAAAGCTACATAATGTTACAACCCCTTGTTACTTCAATAAAAACATATCAGTTCACTGTTATTCCCCTCAGCTGTGTTAGCCATACAGAACACATGGACCTAAAACCCATAACTTCTGAAGAGGGAGCTTGCTTCTATGAATATCTGGTAATTTAGTTTTTAAAAAGATGTGCAAGAGAGGGATCAGAGGGAGGGAGGGAGGAGCACAGGGGACTGAGGTGATGATGCGCAGGTGCATTGGTGAAGGAAACTCTGTGGGGACTACACCTGAGGGGGTGGGGAAAGCAAATATTGTTTACAAATGAACAATAATGCAAAAAGTAAAAAAAAATTAAAAACTGAAAAAAAAAGCTGTGCAAGAATTATTTCTGCTAGAGAAATGATGGTTATTTCCACAGTTTGTTTTCCCCGGTATTGTAGTCGATAAGGAGGCTTCCAACTACTCCATAAGAGAAGACCTGAGAGAAAAACTGCCAAGAGACAAAATCAGCAATTCAGATGAGGAAATAGAAGCGGCCAGTCCATTTCGCCTAGCAGAATAGCAAAAAAGTAGAATTTGGAAGACATCAGGGCTGGCCACCCAAGGACCTAGGAGCTGATTTAGCTGACTGAAGGTGAATGGGGTACAAATTGACACAGCCACATGTGGGGTGCAATTTCTGTTAACATGCAACATGGCTGTGCCCTAGCTGTGCAAACTCATGTTGTGATCTACTTGGGAAAGTGCATGTGCAAAAGGAAATGGGTATACTCATCCCAAGGAACCATAAAGAGAAAAATAACAGAATCAGGTGGATCTACTGGCATGGAAACACCAAGCCTTTTTAATACATGAAATGGGCAAATTAATTAAAAAAACATTTTATAAAGTAAATAACACTTCCACTTTCTTTGTGGGCACAGACATGCAAGGGTAAATGCATGAACTGGTGTCCATGGGGCATCATCCCACCTCGTGGGTCTATCACCTGCGTCATCCAAGGAGGGGCTGGAGCTGAGGCTGGTTGTCAAAGAGATTTTCACTTTGTAGTCCTTTAGTTTCATCACCAAGTATATTCATCAGATTAAAAATGAAAGCTACAAAAAGGGATGTGGGCAATTTGGGGTGGCAGAAAAACAACCATTGGCCTTTCACTGCCAGGCTCATTCTGTCAGTTACTGATTCTGAGTTCCTGTAGGAAAGCCCCAATAATCATGACCTCATTATCATAAAGCAAAGGGGATATAGATAATACTAGCCTCAGAAAGAGTTCGAAGGTTCACATGAGATGAACCATCAAATGTCAGAGGAACTTCATAAAGATTAGTACCAGTGAGCCAGACACCAGCATTTAGAAATAGGGCAAGAAATGGCCCCTCCCAACAGCAGAAGTATCTGGAACCAAGGAATCATTGGTGTCAAATCAATTCCTTTTTCCAGAATTACCCAGGGTGGGGAGGGCAGCCTAGGGCCCCCTCCCACCTGGGCTACAGTCTCACCACCTGCAGAGGGAAGAGTGTGCTCAGCATCTCTGCTTTACTCTAAATTGATCATTTGAGAAAAGGCACATGAAAAAAATGTTCCTCCTCTGTTATCAGGAGAGAAATGCAAGTCAAAATCACAGTGAGATACCTCCTACCTCACACCAGTGATTATGACTGATATCCAAAAGACAAGAAAATATAGGGCCTCCCTGGTGGCGCAAGGGGTTAAGACACAACCCATGATGCAATTCCCAGCCACTGCAGCAAGAGTTCGATCCCAGGCCAGCCAGGGAGCTACTCACATGGCGCGGCAGACCTCTCCTGATTCGCCCGCTGCTTCCCTCAGCAGTGTGTTTCGGTCAGTCTGCCTGTTCTGTTCCCCGCTCTATCTCTGGTGAATCCTCTCAACCCCCACACCTTTGGCCACCCAAAATAAATATGCATAAATAAATAAATCTTTAAAAAAAAAGACAAGAAAACAGTGATGGAGAGGATGTGAACAGAAGGGAAGATTTGTGCTCTGTGGGTGGAGATGTAAATATGGAAAGGAAAGCAGTATGGAGTTTCCTCAAAAAAATAAAAAATAGAACTACCATATGATCTACTCATCCCACAAAACCACTAACTAGAAGATATGTGTATATATCCACATGTTTATTGCAGCACTGTTTACAATAGCCAAGAACTAGAAACAACCTACGTGCCCATCAATTGACAAAGAGATAAAGAAGATATATATAAACCTACACACTGGAATACTACTCAGCTTTTAAAAAGATGAAACCCTGTCTTTTGGAGCAACATGGATGGGGTTGTTATGTTTAGTGAAATAAATATGATTTCACTCATATGTGGTAAGCAGAGAAAGCAAACAGATGAACTAAATTAAACAAAAATGAACTTTTGGACTATTAAAAAAAGATACAAAAGGCATGCATGAAAAACAAACAGTTCTCCAAGCACTGCCTGCTTCAAGCAGGGTTGGGAGAACTCATGCAGTGTCCACCCAGCAGCGGGAAACATGGGTGTAGATCCTGGCAGCTTTCAGCATAACAACCCCTCCTCCCAACACACACACGCGCATACACACACACACCTCAAATTCCTGGGGCCAAATGAAGATGAGGGAATGACACTGACAAAGAAAGTGACAGGAATGACTTTCATTCTGTTGACTGTGCCCTAGTGCCCAAAAGGGCAGCTAAGCCCGCCATCTCTGCGGGACAGGTGCTCAGAAGGAGTATGCAGGAAGGACAGGGGCGCAGAGCTGGACACACCGCACAGAGGCTGTGGATGGTAAGGAAAGACTGTCTCAGATAGGGACCAAAGGCTGCACAGAGCTAGAGGGGGAGAAAGGCAGGAAACACATGACAGAGGCTGTAAGGGCGAGGGAGTATTTTTTTTTTCTTTGAAATAAAGCTGCTTTCTCTTGTAGCACATTTGAAAGATTCATGTGTAAATAAACGGGCAGCCAGAACAGACATTGCCTAATCCCAGAAGCCTGGATTGCTAAAGCCAGTCTTATCCAGACCCCTCATTTCATATATGGATGAGAGAGGGCAATTTAGATGTGTCTCCAACATCAACATCAGTGACCCAAACAAGCCCAGAACATCTTGCTGTACTGCGCTGGGCTGCAAAGTGCCAAAGCACAGACCCAGTGTGTACATCTGCATCATCCAAAACCTGGAACAGCACGCAGAGAAGAAACCGTACCTTGAAGCCTTAGCCCCAGCAAAGCAAAAAGCAACAAAAACTAAAAAGAAAGAGAACAGAACTATAATAAGCATTCTTACTGAAGCGTATGCCCCGACTAACTGCTGAACACCCTGCAGAGGACATCTGTCCTCCTGCTTTATTTGACTTCTTTCTGTCTCTCTTCTTCTTGCAGCTGCCATTTCTGACATGAAAACATGTTACCCCCACCCTAAAGCTCCCCAAAGAGTCTCAGGATAAAACCCTGTGTCAGAAGGAAAGGGAGAGACCCTCCCAAGAAAATCTGGGGTATGCAGGAATGAAATGAGCTTCTGCTTTCCTGGGAACCAACAGATAGGGAGCTCCGGGACAAGGCCTGGCTCCACGGACAATGCTAGGGGGTTTCCAAAAACTTACTCAGATAAAGCCGCCCAAGCTCAATCACCAGCCAGAGGATGAGGGGCCCTTTAGACATTTTGACTGTTAGCAGAGCCCGGAGTCTGTTTCTCTATTCAAAGTCCATTTCTTATACCTCAGTTAATGCTGACAGGGCAGGACCTTCAAGTTTCATATCTCTTTTTGCCTCCTAATCTTCCCTTTCCCCCCTCCTGAGTGACCTCCCTCTATCTGGGATACATGAGAAAATGTGCTGAGCCACCGGGTGTGTGTACAAGTGTGTGGGGTGAAGAGATAGGCAAACAAGAACTCCCTTGCAGGGCACAGGGGGGTTTCCTACATGTACATGAGCATCCACGGTGTGCCTGTGCACAGGCGTGCCCATGTGCGTCTGTGTATGCAGGTTCATGCAGATCTATGTGTGTGTGTGCCCGTGCGTGCATGCATGCATAAGTCGTACAAAAACTATGGTCCTTCTGGCTATTGGGAAACTTGTAATATAATAAAATTAACACTCCCCCTCATGCCCCATTGTGGATTCCTCATGGGGGCCAAAGGAAGGATAGAGTGAAATTTAACTCTGCACTCTGGGTTCTCCCTCAACCCAGACTCTTAGTCCCCCTGACTAATAATGGACAGAAGGGAAGAGTCAACCATCTCACAAGCCAAAAACACCACTAGAGTCTGTAGGGCTTCCTAGAGGAGCCATAATGTGATGGTCACAAGATGGGCTCAGGTAACAAGGCCAAGGTCTGCACAGGATTCCATCACTTGCTAGTGAACCTCTATATGGGAAGAACACAAAACAGAATTCATGAACATGGTCACAGAGCTTGAACCAGAGAATATTTATGACCCTTCTGGATGTTCCAGATTCAGTGATGTGGCCATAGAACATATTAGAGGAGACTAAATCAATGCTTACCAATGAGATATGTTTTCTAAACTAAACGTATATACCATGTTCATTAGTCACTGAATACTAAATTATATGCCAGGCACTCAGATAAGTGAGACTGATGTAAAGTAAGAACTAGATGATATTATTACTCCTATTTCACAGATGAGGAAATGGAAAGCCTTATAAGCCTTAAGAGAGTTAAGTGACATTCACAACTTCAAAGTTGTAAAAACAGCACTCAAGCCCAAGCCTTGAATCCAAGCTGGCCTTATAGCTTGTTTTTTGATCAACAGAATGTGGTGGAAATGATACTAAATAACCTCTAAGGCTAGGTTATCCATGTGAAGATTGTTCTTGAGTCCAAGGACTGATCCCCAAATCCACACTCTAAATTACTAAATGTTCCTTTAAGCTGGGACCCTTAGGGTAATGCAGCCATAAAAAACAAGCATACAAGCCCCAGAGAGGAAATGTTCCATAAGGATGCACAAATGTTCCAGATTTTAAAAAAAAAAAATCTATTTGACTGTAACTAGTCAGACCAACACCGAGCATTCAACATTGCTCACATTAAATGGAGTAGTGGAAATACAAATATTGAGTGAGACTCTGAACTTGGAGAAGATAGAAAATAGGGAGAAGGAACGAAAGAGATTCAGAGACATCTTCCCACTGAACGCCCACTGAACCATGGGATCATTTACCCATGAAATGGGGATTTAATGCACGGGCAACTGAATGGGCCTAATAAAATGCTTAGAAATATTGGTATTTGCGTGTCCCCAACAATACCTAGCCCTCTTCAATAAGGTCACCAGGGCATGAATAGCAGCCTTGCAAGACTTCCTAATTAGTTTCTAGTGTATCACTTTAAAGATAATAAACAACCAAGGATCACCTGACTTTTGGGAAAGTCTTCAACCTGAAAAAGCTACAAAGACAACCTCCAAGATACCTTTTCTTCCCCCCATGTCTAACAATTTGATAAAAAGACTAGAACAGCTAGGGGCTGGACAGAACTCTCTCCACATAGTATCCTGGGCTCCTTACAGTAAGGCAGTCTTGAAGCAGGTGGCTTTGTTACATAGTATCTGGCTTCCTCAAAACAAGCATTCCAACAGCCCCCAGATTCTTGCAGGAAGAGCCTGCAAAGGTTATGTATGACCCAGCCTTAGGTGTCACTTAATATTCTTTCCATAGCAATCTATTGGTCAAAAGGTACATCACAAGGGCATCCCACATTCACATAAAAGGAACAAGATGTAAATAATCAGAAAGTTTATTAAAGGTGAAGGGGGACCATCTTTTTATATCAGTTACTATAATAATCAGCCAACAGAAGAACACGATTAAGTTTGGAGTGGTGGTAGTGAGTATAATTAATAATTATCTCGTGTATTTAAGGATTTGGAAAACATATTAGGTCTTTGCCAGATAGGTTGGGGCATTTGGGATAAATATTGATGGATACTTAGGAAATTAAGAAAAAGGGAATTAAAAAGGGAAAGAGCGTTCCCTGGTGGTGCAGTCGGTTGAGCGCAGCGCTATGAAGCTTTCGGCAGACTCTGCCGATCATTCTGTCTATTCTGCTCCCTGCTCCGTCTCTGGTGAATCCTCTCACCCTCCTGCACCTCTGGCCTATACCCCAGCTCTTGTATAAAAATAAATAAATCTTAAAAAAAAATTTAAAAAAGGGAAAGAAAAAATGTAGCAATTATTATAACCAGAAAATGTTGCACAGGCGAGAAAGCAATGATAGTATATTTGGTCCATGTGAAAGACAGTCATCTGGTCACTGACATAAATGCTGGCTACTGGTTTTACACAAAAATTGTTATAACTACATCTCAAAAGGGCAGAGAGGAATGGGATGGAAATGAAAGAAAGCAAATCTTGCTCACCCTTTCTGATCAGGTCAATAGATAATGTCCCAATGGATCAATCAAAATAGCTGCAAGAGCAGCTATTTGTAATTAGCAATTCAGAAATTAAAGTGGAAAATACTCCACGAGTTTGAATTTTATGGGAAGGAATATGAAAGAAATTCACTATATTTTTAATAATAAGTTTCTTAAAATAACTAAAGTATTCTAAATAATTTAGAATAATTTTGTTATTGGGAATATCTTTTTATTTTGATGTACATATTGATCTATATAGTGCACCCAGATCTTGGTTGCTGTTTTTTTTTAATTGAGATAATATTGGCTTACATTATTGTTAGTATTTTGGAAATATAGGATCCCAACTAAGGTGCAGCCACCATTGTGCACCTGCCACCAATTACCCAGTCATCCACCCTATAGTCCACTGTGCTCCCTTCCCCTCTTGTCCTCACTCCACCCTCCCCCTCTGGATGCTTCAGTTAGATCTCGGTTTCTAATCCACTTTTCAGCACAAGGAAGCAGAAGTGTTAGGGGGCGGGGAACCCACACAATGATTGGATTATGTTAAGGGACACAGAGACTACTAGAAGAACTCCCAATGGTCGAAGCTAGAACAATCTGAGTAACAGAATGAATAGTACTGGGTTATAACCCAAAGTATCAAATACACATTTATGAGTCCACACTGATTCAAATATAGGGTTGAATCTACAAATAAGTGGGGCAGAAGAGACAAATCTGTCCAAAAGCATTGCAAATAATCTGTGTAGATACTCCCTTCTCAAGGGAGCTCTCACTCCTTAAGTGTGAGCTAGACACAGTGCCTTCCTTTCAAAGACTCCAGTACAGAGAAGGGAGTGGAGGGACTTTACGTTATAGAGACCTGTCAAACACTCCTCAGGCAGGTGGCCAAGGTCAACACCAGAAAGTAAGTCAGGTTGATAGAATATGACTTGAGGTCAGTGACACTGCACCTCTGTCTTTTTCCTCCCAGGAATTCATCATCCCAGTATAATCATGCAAAAAACATCAAACACAACCAAATTGAAGAACATTCTACAAAATATGTGATAAGCACATCTCAAAACTGTCAAGATCACAAAATCAAGGAAAGTCTGAAAAACTGTCACAGCCAAGATGAGTCTAAGATAAAACAATTAAATGTGACGTGAGGCCTTAGATAGGATCCTGAAAAAGAAAAAGACCATTAGGTAAAAATTAAAGAAATCTTCAGATTTTAGGGCCTCCCCGGTGGCGCAGTGGTTGAGCGCTGGGTTGCGAAGCTGCCCGCAGCCTCTGCAGCGCCGGTTCGATCCCTGGCTGCTCCCCGGCCACCGGAAGGAGGGTCCCACGTGGCGCGCAGACCTCTTCTGCCGCCCGCTGCTCCCCTCAGCAGTGTACTTTGGTCCCTCTGCCTGCTCTGCTCCCCGCTCTGACTCTGGTGAATTCTCTCACCCTCCCACGCCTCTGACTGTACCCAGTGCTTGTATAAATAAATAGATGAATCTTTAAAAAAAAAAGAAATCTTCAGATTTTAGTTAATGAAAATGTATCAGTATCGGTTTGCTAATGGCAAGAAATAAACCCCATTAAATATAGAGAAAACTAGGTGTATGTATGGGAACTTCCTGTACTAGCGTCATAGTTTTTCTATAAATTTAATCTATTCTAAACTAAATTTTAATTTTAATGCACATATTCTTTTATTTTACAAATGCAGTATTAGTAATTTGGTATCTGGAAGAGGTCACATACTGGAGATAAAGAATAAGCTTAGTTTTTTCTCTTCCTAAGTCAGCATCATGGACAGGCTTCAGGAAATTCATAAACAACCTAATATTGAATGCTCGATTTGTATTACCAGAATAAAGCATATTATTCTCAAGAGAGGGCCCACGGTGTCCTACATATTCCCTGCCTTCGTCACTTTCTTTTCCTGTATATAGAGTTTGCTTCTGGATAGGCTGCCCTCTCTCATTCTTATTCAGGTGGAGTTACTTTCATTCATAGCCAGTGGGGATTGGGCAAGTTACCCACACAAAAGCAACAATACAAAATCTTGGCACAATTACTGCAATTTTTCATAGAGTGGCTACTCCCTATCTTCCAAAGGTCTTTGAGCTGGGATGACATAAGCCTGAATCTAATATTAGCCACCACGCACCCAGCAGGTGACGCCTTCCTGGTAAAAGACCTGATCAGACAGAAGGCAAGTGGGGAAAATAGAGAAGCCTTGACCCAGGGCATGGTTTGAGACTCTGAGACAAAGCACATTGATATGCTGATAAATTCCTTTGGGGCTGAAGCCAATCTGTGTTAAGCTTCAGTCATGGAATCAAAGGCCCCCAAGTTCTTAAATCTAAAAGGGCCTCTACATAGTGGTAATTTGGTTGGATGACTGACATTTTTCCAATCTTAAGAGGTTACACTATCATCTAGTACAAGCACCTGCTTCACCAAGCAGCTGCTTCATTCACCAAGTGCTTGTCAACCTAGAACTCTCTCAGCAAGTGGGAATTCTGCTTGGCACTGGGAATAAAAATAAATAAGGTGTAGACTCTATCATTAAGAATCCAACAGTTTTAAGTTTTTAAGCAGGAGGGGCCTCCCTGATGATGCAAGGGGCTAAGATACAGCACTGTGAAGCTGTCCCCAGCCACTGCAGCACAAGTTCACTCCCTGGCCAGGGAGCACATGGCACAGCAGACCTCTCCTGTCTCTCCCGTTGCTCCCCTCAGCAGTGTGTTTCAGTTGATCTGTCTGTTCCATTCCCCACTCTGTCTCTGGTGAATCCTCCCACCACCCACACCTCTGGCCTATACCCCACTTCTTGAATGCATAAATAAATAAATCTTAGAAAAAATTAAAAACCTTTTAAGCAGGGGAGATATTACCAGACACCATTTTATAGACAAGACCACCAGAGACCAGAGAGGATAACAGACTGTTAAATAATAGGAAGAAAATAGAACACAGATTTTCTGTCAAATCACTCTTTGTGGTAATGAATACTTCCTTTCTGGTGAATGGGGTTAAATGCAATCTCCACTCATTCATTTTTACTCTTTCATTTCTACATCAGTGACAGCAAGGGTCAGCCACCTAGCCATGCTCAAGTCCAGCCCACCACCTACCTTTGTAAACAAAGTTCATTTGACACACAGCCACAACCGTGTCTATGGTTGCTTCTGCTCTGCAATCAGAGTCGAGGAAATGCAACAGATACTGCATGGTCTATAAAGTCAAAAAGATACACTTGCTGGTCTTAACAGAAAAAAGTCAACCAAGTCCTGGACTACCCCTGAGTACCTACTGTGTGCCGGCCTCTGTGTGAGGCTCTGAGCCAGAAATGACAGAACAGCCACTGCTGTGCTCAGTAGGCGCCCAGGCTGGTGCCTCCTCGTGGAGACAAACAAGTCAGCAGACAGCACAGCACAGGGGAAAGCACTCCCCGCTGTGTGTTACCCAATCTGGAAATGGAAGAGGAGAGTCAGGGTCTCTTTCGAAGTCCAGTCCTAAAAGATGCAAGAGAGGGTTAGGGTAGACCGGAAAGCACTTCGGGCAGAGTGAGCAGTATGTAAAAGTTCAGTGGTGATCACAAAGAGGCACGTCAGACTAACACAAAAAATTCAGTTTTACAGGTGTTTTTTTTTTTACTTAAAAGCCAATGAAGACAGAAATAGAATAAAATAGAGCTACGTGTAGACCAACCATAAGACCGTGCAGGTATGCAAGGATGATGAGTGAGGTGTGTGCATGTTTGTAGGTATTCATATGTGTGTATGTGTTGTCTTTATGTGTTAGTGTGTCTGTATATGTCTCTGTTGTGTGTATGTGTATGTGTGTGTGTGTGCATATAAAATTTGTCCTCACTAATCTTTAGTTACCAAGAGAATTCAATGTGCCATGTGAGGAAGCTAGAGCAGAGGCAGGGTCAGATCACTCAGGGCCTGATAAGCCACAGAAAGGAGGAGAGACACTGTCCTGAGGCAATGAGGAGCCCACCTTTATGATGATTACTGAGTGTGAGAGTAAAACCTGTAAAAGAAAGAATTCCACAATAGGAAGCATTTTCATTAAAAAGTTGGCCAGAACGGGGCCTCCTCTGTTGGTGCAGCGGTTGAGCACTGGGCTGTGAAGCTGCCCGCAGCCTCTGCAGCAAAGGTTCGATTCCCAGCCGCCGGCGAGGGTCCCACATGGCTGTGACAGACCTCTCCTGCCGCCCGCTGCTCCCCTTAGCAGTGTATTTCTTCGTCACTCTGCCTGTTCTGTTCCCCTCTCTGGCTCTGGTGGATTCTCTCACCCTCCTGTGCTTAAATAGTTTTTAATATTTTAGGATTTAAATAAATAAATCCTAAAAAAAAAAGGTGGTCAGAACTAACTCATTGTAAGATCTCTAAGTCTCCCCTGTGTATTCTCTTGAGGTCAGGTATAGGAAAGAAAAGCAGGGGAAGGATCACCCACTCACTGTCCACCTCAAGCAGGATGCATGTGGCCAAGCCACCACTTGCCGGCTTTCTTCCGAGCAGTTCATGTGACCTCCACCCTACCCGGTTGTTAGAGAAATGGAAAAGAATTCATATTCACTAACCTATACAGAGGTACTTCTTTTTGAACTAGGTATTCAAGGAAAGAGAAATTGGAAGATGTTAAAAACTCAACTCCAAATATAGCTTTATTTTACTTTACTGTCTAGCATATGCGCTAGAGGTTATCTGAGGACAGGACAGACATTCATTTCGATGGCCCCAGGGGACAGACAAGGGCCCTAGTGGTCAGGAACCCTCAAGGCATTACCTGCTCTGCTCTGCTCTGTTCTCGGGCAACTCTATCTGCCTCTCTTTCTGAGCCTTTCCCCTGACCAGCTCCCTCACAATTGCAGCTCATGGATATGACACACCCACCCCCAGATCTGATCTGGGCTGTCAACCCACCTCTGTGAGCTCACTGACTTATTCTCTCCATTTTAAATCCCAGATTCCTGAAACCAAACTTCAGTCCTTCCAGCTCACATTTCCCAGCTGGACCTCAGTGTAGTTCACTGCAGATCTGTGGTTGACTATCCCAAGATCAACCATCCCCTGGGGAGAAGACCCCACTAGGAAGAAACCAACTGTTCCATTTCCTATTTGCCTGCAGTTGCTGTGGAGGAGGTAGAGTCCCTCAGAAGTGCCTGGAGCAGGCAGGCAATGACTAAAAACTCTAATAAAATAAGAATGTGTTTAGGAGTCTGTGGCCAGAACAGTCCGTGGATCACTTAGGAATCTATTCAACTGTAAGTAACCCAAATTCCATTCATAGAAACTAAACATTTAAAAAGTTTGTTTTTCCTCTCTTAATAATAAATCTGAACATAGTTAAACCAGTAACTCAAAAACATCATCAAAGCCTGAGTCTTCTCTTTCTGCTATGCCATGTTTCTCATCACAGCTTGGTGACTGGGCAGCTGGTGTATGACGAGCCATCAAGTTCATCTTTGGAAAGGAGAAAGGCGCATTACAAGGGCTTTGATATTATCCCTTGACCTTTACTTGAAAAAGAAAGCCTGGCTCAAGTGGTTAAGCATAGCACTATGAAGCTATCCCCAGCCTCTGCAGCATGAGTTCAATCCCCAGCCAGCCAGGAAGTATCTACATGGTGCAGCAGACCTCTCCTGTCTTGCTCGCTGCTCCCCTCAGCAGTGTATTTCAGTTCTGCCTGTTCTGTTCCCCACTCTGTCTCTGGTGAATCCTCTCACCCCCCACACCTCTGGCCTGTACCCCAGTTCTCGTATGCAAAAATAAATAAATCTTTAAAAAAAAAATAAACCAGGACAGGTTTAGACCATCCTGTGAACACAGAGAACTGAGAAATCTAGCTGTCGTGAGATCAAGGACAATGTTCTTGTTTCCTGAACAAACTCCGATTTACAAGGAGAAAGAAAGTCTGTTGGTGAGCCACAAACCACATCTTTTTTTAAGAAGCCATCCTCCAAAATGAGGGACCTTGTAGATAGAGTCCCCTGATGCTGGTCCAATGTCAGGTTTTTTAAAAGTTCTAGTTGAGTGAGCAAATGAAAGAATATTTTGGCTCCTTAAAAGAAGAAAATTATACAAAGTAGAAGACAGTGGTAGCTGTCAGGAGTTGCAAATATTTGAGAAATTTTTTGAGCCCTTGTCTCATGTCTCTGAACCTCAGTTTCTTAATCCATAATATAGGATTGAACCAGAATGTTGATTTGGGGATTAGGAGAGACTCCTTAAGGGTAAGTTCTTTGAAATCCTATAGAATTAGGAAAACAATGTTGTGATTTATAAACATGAGAAACAAAGATAAGAGGAAGCTGGAGGGTGTCAACGCCTTGGAATCATCCCCTCAATGGACTTCCACAAACAGAAAAGGAGAAATGGAGCTAGGGTGGGGACATGTTCTGATTGGTTCAATAAATCATCTTTATATACATTTACCCTCTGACGATGAAAGAGAGCTTCTATTTGAGTAAAATGGAAAGTGCTGAAATCTTGGAAATCCAACTTTTATTCTTCCTGCAAGGCCAGAACTTGGGTTAGGAAATTGAAAGTAGAAGAATTAGATGTAAGAACAAAAAAAGTACAACATTGAGTTCTGCAAGAGAGCACTGGACCCACAAACAATAACATCACTACACTCAAGTCACATTTCATTGTGGAAACTCAGACGGACATATCCAGCTGCCTTTGGCCCTTGAGTTCACTTTGCTTTCTGATTGTTCTTGTTACATGTATTCCAGTGACAAGGCAACTGGCCCCAAACAGTGAATGCCTCACAAACCTGGGTTCCTCAGTGAGAAGGCCACCCATGAGGAACCCAATAACCCTCAATGGAAGCAAGCAAAACCCAAACCAAAAATAACATACCCTAATACCATCTCAGTCATGTGGAAACTGCCATGAGGAGTGGATGAGAATGTTCTTTGGAGTGTGACAGTCCAGGATGGAAGGCACATACCAGCCATGTGGCCTGCACCATTCCACACCCCGAATTCTTGCTCTAGCACCTCTGCAGGTTTGGGGCTGTGGTTCTCAGATTGGGATGCACTTAACTTCACAGAGGAACTTCTGAAAAACATGTCTACTTCTACCCCCAGGCAATATGATTTCATTGGTCTGGGTTGGGGCTACAGCACTAATGTTTTAGTAAGCTCAAATGTGCAACTAGGCTTGACAGTCCATCGTCTAGTTTTCCTTATTCTTATTTGACTTGTTCATCGTTTAATACTCAGACTGAATATGCTCTAAAAACTGTCTCTCAACCCAAAGTTCATTGTTGAGCTCCAGGAGAAACTTGGGCATGCCTTACCTCTGGAATTACAACATCATATTAAGATTGTCCATGTTCCCCTTGCCTTTCTAACCAAAGTATGACTCCTGGAACATGCAGGGACTGTGCTAACATCTTCTCACAGCCCCAGCACCTAGCTTGGGTCCTGACATCACTCCTATATAGCAAGATAATAAAAGCAACCTAATAAATGCTTCTTTATCCAAACAGAGAAAAGACTGGTTGATATTGTGCAAGAAATGAATAATGATGTAAAAAATATGTAAAATTAAAAAATAAAATAAAATAAAATAAAATGGAAAATAGTTGGATGACCTTTGAGAAAATGGGTTTTAAAAGAAAGGTAGAAGAAAGGACAATCATTCTAGATGGAGAATTGAATATATGTAAGTCAGGTTGGTTATGTTTGAAGACATTTTCTTAACACAAGAAACTGAAAGTCAGAGGATGATAATTAAGAGAATGTTTGGGTTTTTTTTTTTTAAGGATAGGAAGAAAGCAAGTTTGGTAGCACAGGTTTGACAGCATTCCAAAGGGAAAGTGTGTTGCAGCAGAAAAGAATAATCTTTGTTACTCAACAATTCAGTAGGAGGAGGAGGCAGAGAGAAGAGCACAGGTGTATCATATATCCAAAGTGGGATTCTAAGAGCTGGGCTTTGGGTGATGTGGGGTTCCTCTCCCCCAACTTCCAGCTATGGCTCTGTGACTGTTGAATGACTAAATGTTCTTAGTGTGAGTGAACGCATTTCTTCACAGATGCAGAGTTGCTCTCATCACACAGTTAAAGCACAACATCACCACAGGTCTATTGAGTCCCCTCATATTTCTCAATATAGCTCCATACCTACCTCCATTTTTCCCAAAAATATTGAGTAGAGGTCACTGAGTATAAGGACTGTCGTTGAAAGACACGTAGGACTGCTTTGTATATTATGTTTTACATACATGTGTAAAACATAATACATATACAAAGTACATACTTTACATAGCATGTTCACAAAACATTTTGTGAAATGTTTTGCTACAATTTCATTCTGCTTCCTTTTTGACCCAAGCCCATGAGGATCTGTGTCACCTTGTGTACCTCATGGGTCTTATAATTTCCAGTCACTGCATAATATGTCAATGTAAACAAATCCCCTTTTATTTTTTTTTTAAAGATTTATTTATTTATAGAAGAACCAGGGTACAGGCCGGAGGTGCGGGAGGGTGAGAGGATTCACCAGAGACAGAGCAGGTAACAACAGGAAGACTGACGAAATACACTGCTGACAGGAGCAGCAGGCAAGACAGGAGAGGTCTGCTGAGCCAGGTGGGTAGTTCCCCAGCCAGCCGGGCTCAAACCAGCACTGCAGAGGCTGCAGACAGCTTCACAGTGTGGCACTCAACTGCCTGCGCCACCAGGGAGGCCCAACAAATCTCCTTTTATACCCATCATTTTCTTTTGTTGCTGAACTTTTTAAAATTAACCTATAAACTACTGACAGGTATTAATATTTCCTCTCCCTGTCACCATCGCCTGTGTGCCCTGTCCATTTCCATGCCCCCCCACCTCAGTCTTAGAGTCCTCAGAATGTTTGTTATGTCCAGTAGCTTTTGAAAGTGTTTTATGTTGTTGATTTGTCCATTATATGAATGTCCAATATTTGTTTTTGTTTTATATCATTCTGACTTGTTTTGTTGCATATCATTTTTACAAATTGTCTCTATTTTGTTGTTGAAAATGGCCACATATCATCTTTTCTGGTGACTGCATAATATTCCATGGAATGTATGAACCACATCTTTTAGATCCATTCAGCCATTGAAGAAGATTTAGGCTGATTCCATGTCCTCGCTATTGTAAATGATGCTGCTATAAATATTGTAGAACAGATGGGGTTTTTGGTTGTTGTTGAACTCATATTCTCTTAAAGATAAACACCTAATTTGCTTCCAAATCACACTAAAAAATATTTCAATGGGGACCTCCCAGGTGGTGCAAGGGGTTAAGACGCAACCTATGAAGCTGTCCGCAACCTATGAAGCTGTCCGTAACCTCTGCAGCACGAGTTCTAGCCCCAGCCAGGGAGCAGCCCAAATGGTGCAGCAGACCTCTCCTGTCTTGCCCGCTGCTCCCCTCAGCAGTGTGTTTCAGTCAATCTGCCTGTCCTGTTCTTCACTGTCTCTGGTGACTCTTCTTACCGCCCCCCCTCCCACCCCCCACACACACCTCTGGCCTCTACCCCAGTTCTTGTGTGCATGAATAAATAAATCTTTAAAAAAATATATTTCAATGAGCAGCCTCATACATGACCCTCTACTTGGAGCTGAGAAGGAATTTCTTGGGGGTAACAAAAGGGAGTGTGTCCCAGACAAGTCACACACTAGATTTCAACAAGCACTACTGAAATTCTCCTCAGAACAATGAACTTTATGTATTAGGTAAGGAAGTCCTGGGGATGCCATGTCCAGCACAGTGACTATATTTAACAATAGTGCATTGTATACTTGAAAGTTGCTAAGAGAATAGATCTTTGGAAAAGAGTTATATACCTATCAACTGAGTATAAGAGATGTTTCCTTATACCTTTGCTAACAATATTGTCCCTCTTAAAACCTTTTGCCAAGTTATGTTATTTTGTTCTCCTTTAATTTCTTTGATTACTGATGAGTTTGATCATCTCTTCACATACCTGTTAGCTGTTTATTTTTCCCCTTCAGGGAACTGACTTTGCTCAATCTTTGCCCATTTTTCTGTTGGTGCTCTCTCTCTTCAACATTAAAAGTAATTTCTTCTACTCCATCATCTCTCTGCAAACTTTGTCCATGAAATGAAAATTTCACTGAACTTAAATCCTTGATAGTGATATATCAAAGTCCATCAAGCTTATTCTTTTGGTTTCTACTTTGGGATCTAGTTCAAGAGTTCATTTCATATCCCACAATCACTATAATATTTGCCTATTTTTTTTCTTGTTTTGTTATTTGTTTTTGTTGTTCAGCTATGACTTCAGATAGGCCCCAAAGAGGAGTTTTATAATTTCTTTTCTGGGTTTTATGGAGACTTAACTTTACCCTTCTGTGTTAGCCTCTTAAAGCACTGAATCAACCTTGAAAGGGCACAGAAAAGGGCATTGTCTATGCTTTTTCTATAACTCTATGGTTTTATTGTTGCAGTTAGTCTTAACCCCTGTGCAGCTCACTATTATATATGGTATGAGGTAGGTATCCAACTTTATTCTTTTCTATTTAATAAGCTAGTTTTCTCACTAGTTCCCACAAAATTCTATGCTTTCTTCATCATTTGCGATGCATATCTCTATTATATGTTATGTGCATTATCAGATAGGATACACAAATATATGTGAATGTGTGTGTCCTATGCTGTTTGTTCTACTGCATTGGCGGTGGGGGGGGGGGGTTCTTCTCTCTCATTCTCTCGCCAATGTTTTAATATTAAGAATGGTGAGTCTAAACTCTCCTCCTGCCTGTGGTTTTTTCAACAATAACAAAAATGTTTTAACTATTATATACTTTATATTTCTATGAGTCAGTTGTTGAGTACTAAAAGGTCCTGTTAGGAGGATGGGGGGGTGGGAAAAATAGGTAAAGTGAATCAAAAGATAAAAAACCCCAGCTACAATATATATAATATCCAGGGATGTCATGTCCAGCATGGAGACTATAGTTTACAATATTTTGTGGAATATTTGGAAGTTGCTAAAATAGTATATCTTCAAAGTTTTTATCACAAAAATATGTTACTATGTGGGTCTCCCCGGTGGCACAGCGGTTGAGCGCTGGGTTCGAAGCTGCCCACAGCCTCTGCAGTGCTGGTTCGATCCCTGGCCTCTGGAGAGGGTCCCACATGGCGCGCAGACCTCTCCTGCCGCCCGCTGCTCCCCTCAGCAGTGTGCTTTTTTGGTTTGCCTGCTCTGTTCCCCACTCTGACTCTGGTGAATTCTCTCACCCTCCCGCACTTCTGACTGTACCTAGTGCTTGTATAAATAAATAAATAAATCTTAAAAAAAATAAAAAAATAAAAAATAAATAAATATGTAACTATGTGAAGTGTGGTGATTAAGTAAGTATATTATGGTAATCATATCTACGTATCTATCTATACATACACACACATACTAAATCATCATGGTGTACACCTAAAACTAATCCAATGTCAATCATATCTCAAAAAAACTTGAGAGTGGGGAGGAAGCATGTCAATTTTTTATTTGAATTGGCTTGAATGGCCTGGTTGATTGAAGAGAATTAATATCTTCATAAATGTTATTTCATTTAGTCCATGAATTTGGTATGTGGTTTTCTTATGTTGTATAGTAGCGTGTTTAACTTTCTTCATAAAAATCCTTGATTGGGTTAATTACTACATAAATTATGCTCTTTATTGCTAATATGATTTATAACTTATTTTTATGTTTTCTAGACAATTATTTCTGAGAGGAAGATTGCTGTAGACATCTTAGCGCTTTTTGTTTTGTATCCAATTAACATAGATTACTTTTACCAAAACATTTAATAAAACAAAAGTGAGGGAAAGACCCATGAAAAGCTTGCCTTTGCAGGAACAAGGCTATTTCTTCCTCAGACACAGGAAGGACGGAAACAAGCAAGGTGACGTATACAGAAAAAAAAAAAAAAAGTGGAATAAGTGATGTAAGCAGAATAGCTCATTCCTCAAATTCAAACAGCACTGAGGGGGTTAACTCTCCTTCCGTTAAAGAAAAAAATACTTTTCTGCTAGAAAATCCTGGCCAGTCATGGTGAATCAAGGAGTTACTAAGGAAATAACCCTTTTCAAAAAGAGTTATGTAAGCCAAGAATTGCAAAGCTAAACCTTTAGAGCAAAAAGAAAACAAAGATCAGAATGAACTCTAAACAATGATTCTCCAACTACTTCCTTACCTATAAAATGAGGAGAGTCTGCTAAATGATATCTAAACTTCCTTCTGCCTCAATTTTCTGAAAATATTTATTTCAGAAAATGAAGAAATGGGAGTGGAAAAAGAATTTTAAGTGAAAATGAGTGCCCTGCTTGGACTTCCCTGTATAGTGTTTTCCCTGGCAAAGACTTTAAGACTAGCTATTCTTTAGGGGAACTCAAGAGGAAGAAGTTTAGTCCATAAAAATGCACAGAGACAATTTGGGAGTCAACACTTTTGGAGAGGAACTGGATTGCTTTTACCAGGGTCAGTTTTGTGGGCACCAAATTGGTTCTTTCCCTGCCATTGTCTCCACCCATACTCAGATATTGAAGTTATTTTCAAGGGAGTCCATGTGCTCTCAGTTTTCTGGTTTGGGAAGAGAAGAGGAGAAATGAAGAAGTGAAACTTCTGGAGTTGCAGAGCTAAAGGAAGCTTGTTTTTTCAGACCCTTTGCTGCCAATATTTTAGTCTAAGTTCCTCTTTTTTTGGGGGGGGTTTCCATACTCAATTTAAAAAAAAATCTAGTCATAGAGGATAATAGCTCATCAGTGGGCATAAGACATAGGATTCTAGGTAGTGCTTTCAAGTATTAAGAGTCAGAAATATCTCGATGTCACACCTTGAGTTATGAGTACAGCTGGGTTTAGAATTGTATTGAATTTGTTTATTAATTTTCAATATTTGTGAAAAAATACTTGCCGCAAGACATAACTTTATGGAGAAAAGTCAGTTCAACATTTGCTATATTGTCTTTAAACCAGAGGGAAAATCAATTAATATTTAAAAGAAATAAATAGTAAATTGGGGGTTATTATTAAAAATATTATTCATGTTCTTTCTTATACCTAAAATAAACACAGTTATGCTATTCTTAAAATATATGTATTTGAGACAAAGTACAAAGTATTTCTTCACTTACATGAAGCCATTTCTCCATTCCTTCAAATATACAACAGGTCCAATCTCCTCAGCAACTTCTCTAGTGTAACTCAGAAAGAAAACAAAGTCATGCCTTTGAAAAACAACAAATCTTAAATCAAATGACTCTCTCAAAATGTAAAGTTATGGTTAAGAAATAGATGGAGTAATTTCTTAATAGTGAACAAGTAATTTCTTAATAGTGAATACAAGATTAACACTAATAATAATACACAATTGAAAATAACCTGAGTCATATGCCATCAATATGAAGAGCCATACTCAATTATTGATATAATGATTCAACAACCAATATGAACCAATTGATTAAAATGATGTACTTGAATTATAATGTTGTACACCCGAAAGTTACCACAATGGTATAAAGCAATGTTACCTTAATTTAAAAAAAAAATAATAATAAGACAGTCTCCCTGGTGGTGCAGGGTTTAAAGACAGTGCTATCAAGCTACTGCCAGCCACTACAGCACAAGTTTGATCCCCAGCCAGGGAACAACCCACATGGAGCAGCAGTCCTCTTCTGTCTCGCCTGCTGCTCCCCTCAGCAGTGTATTTCAGTAGATCTGCCTGTTCTGCTCCCCATTCTGTGTCTGGTGAATCTCCCACCACCTTCACCTCTGCCTTATACCCCAGTTCTTAAAGTATGCATAAATAAATAAATCTTTAAAAATAAAAAATAAGGGGCCTCCCCGGTGACGCAGCAGTTGAGCGCTGGGTTGCGAAGCTGCCCGCAGTCTCTGTAGTGCCGGTTCGATCCCCGGCCACCAGGTGAGGGTCCCACATGGCGCGCAGACCTCTCCTGCTGCCCACTTGCTCCCCTCAGCAGTGTACTTCATCATTCTGCTTTTTCTGTTCCCCGCTCTGGCTCTGGTGAATTCTCTCACCCTCCCGTGCTTCTGACTGTACCCAGTGCTTGTATAAATAACTAAATATATCTTTAAAAAAATAATAAAATAAATAAATAATAAGAACTGAAAGGAAGGAATCAGTGTATATTTATTGCTATAAAAAGATCTCCAGGGTAGTGAGGAAGATGACCCTCATAATTTTATGTGACTATGAAGTCACAGAAGATCATGTACAACCTCATCCATTTTGTAAGAAAAAACTCACAGATACACAAACATAAACCAGAAATGATATTTTTAAATATTAACAATGGTGTCTTCTAAGCAGAAGAAATACTAAAAGATCTTTTTTCCTTTATATGCCTTTTATTTTTAATTTTTTGAAACAATTATATTCTTATAGTAAGACAAAAATTTTTTAAAGAAAGAAAATATAAAACAACCCAAAAGGCAAGTTTCTAGTCTTACCAAGTCCATCATTTATAGAAGAAAATTCTGAGTAAATCACCAAACTCCTCAAGCCTCAGTTTCCTTAGCTATAAAGAAGACAGAGAGGCTTCCTCTGGCATGGAATATTTGTGATGAGTCAAAACATCCTTGCACAAAGAATTAGCAGCAAACTAAACATGTTTCCAGGAATTCCAGCAATTCCACTCCTTGATATTTACCCAAAAGGGATGAAAACACTTCTACACAGTCTTGTACAGAAATGCCCACAGCATTACCCTCAGGAACCAAAACACAGAATGTCACAGAGCAAAATGCTAGTCAGCAGTAGAAAAAAAAATTCAAGTACTCACAGAAAAATGGGTGAATCTCAGATCTTTGAGGTCTGGTGAGAAATTGAGACACAGAAGACTACATGCCATATTGTTCAATTTATATGCAATTCTAAAAAAAAAAAAAGCAAACTTTAGTGACAGAAAGCAGATCTGTACTCGCTGGAAGTTGGAGGGGTGTGTTACCTCCCAAGAGGGGCCTGGGAAATTGGTGAAGAAAATGCACCTTGAACATAGACATGGCTGTGAGCATTTACCAAAGTGATGTGCTCTTAATCTGGGTGAATTTTATTGTATGTAAATGATACCTCAAAACAGCTGTTTTTAAAAGCCCGCAGCAGAACTTAAAGGGAAAAAAATCACCATCCCACAAAGTGTATGAAAATCTATTGTCAAATGTAAAAAAACTGTAGAAATGTAAGGAATTTTTCTTAAGAGCATTTCTTTTAAACCAAACAAAGTAACAAGGGACAGCCTTGGAAGAGTCAGCTAATGATGATTTCCTTTTGTAAATGAGGGAGTGGGTGTAAGCAGAGAGAAAAAAGCACAATTGTTATCTGTTCCTTTGATTTCTTTTAGCTGTGTATAGTTTTACATAATGGTTTAGGGGAAACTATATACCCTCTGAATTAGAAAAGTAGAGAAAAAAACTTTCCAATCTTCATCCCCAATTCCTGCTCTTGGGAATCTAGCAAAACAGCCACCGGATGATAAATAATTGGAAAAACTTCAAGTCCACATTCTGACACTTTGGAGAAACTGAGTCTGAAGGTCGTTGATTACTTCCCTGATCATGGATGTTAGTAACTAGTAGAGCCGTACTAATCCATCCGCTAAGAGCGTGACCACCCCACTCCACTGCACCCCACCCCAAGAGAACTCCTGGCAGCTAAAATACATGGTAAGAACCAGTGAGGGGGTGGGGCAGCATTCTGGGAGGAGGAAGTCTTTGGAAATCAGAAGTGGGAAAGGTGGGGTGGCCACACAGGAGAAGGAGCTGAAAGGGGAAATGGTGAGGGTCCTGAAGTCAGGACACCCTTTCACAGCTGTGGTTGATTGGCCTCTGGTGCCCCTGGCCATGGGGGTAGGGGTGCTGCACATGACAGCTGAGATGGTGCCTGGGTGACTGCTCACTGTGTCTCAGTCAGGGGTGGGGCACCGGTTTGCTGAGGGCTCCCTAAAGCTCTGCGTGGAAAGGAGCTGTAAGAGCATGGCTGTAGAGCGCAGTACATGGACAACTTACATAGCTCTATCTTGTCTGCCCCATTTCCTAGGCTGCTGGGCTCCTAAGACAAGAGAGTGTCACTCTTTACAGAGGTGACAGGAGGGAGTTGAGAGACATGCAGGAAGCTACCTCTTCACACCACTTCATTTTGGAGGGTGCATTTTTTTTTATGGTATCAGGTTTTTTACTAAATTGTTTTTTAGTGGAGCTATATTGGTGTACAATACTGTTTATGATTTAGGGGTGTAGGCTCACATATCTTCCGGTGCTTGTAACCACATCAAAGTCCCAACAGTTCACCTTAGTCCATTTGGATTCCTCCCTCCTCCCCCCGACTCCCACACTCTCCCCTGTTAGCCTCAGAGTAGGGGTTCTTTATACAGATAACTTCCATTGGCTTTTTTTAAGATTTATTTTTATTTATTTATGCATAGAAAAACTGGGGTACAGGCCAGAGGTGCAGGGATGGGGTGAAAGGATTTACCAGAGACTGAGTGGGGAGTGGAACAGGCAGACTGACTGAAACACACTGCTGAGGGGAACAGTGGGTGGGACAGGAGAGGTCTGCTGCACCATGTGGGTAGCTCCCTGGCCAGGGATCAACTCAGGCCACAGTTGTGATAGTGCTGAGATTTAACCCCTATGCCACCAGGGAGGTCCCAACTTCCATTGGCTTTATAGTAGAAGACCATGCATTTTTAGAAAATATGCACCATCATTACATATCTCTCTTTAAGTTATTAAAGATCAGTGGTATTGGGAGGTAGATCCTGCCTCTCCTAATTGCACAAGGGAATTAAATCTATGCTTAGTGACCAGTTTTTGTCATTTTCTGCATCACACACCTGTTTCATATCCTTTATCTTTTTAAAAAAAGATTGGTTTATTTATGCATACAAGAACTGGGGTACAGGCCAGAGGTATGGCGGCTGGGGGGTAGGGTGAGAGGATCAACCAGAGACAGAGTAGGGAACAGAACAGGCAGGTCCACTGACACACACTGCTGAGGGGAGCAGTGGGTGAGACAGTGCCGTACCATGTAGGTAGCTCCCTGGCTAACTGGGGATTGCACTCATGCTGCAGTAGCTGCCGATAGCTTCACAGTGCTGTGCTTAACCCTTTGCTCCACCAGGGAGGCCCCCATATTCTCTATCTTAACTCAAACCCTCTTCCACTACATTTTTTTTTTTGTCTTTAGAATCAGCTGCATATGGTATAGGATATGTCCTAATGTACTTCAATAAGTCCCCTTTACTATTTAGGTTCACACACACCCCAATATTTTACTCTTAGAGATAGCACTTTAATAACATTGCTCATGAAGTAAATTTTAGGGGAAAAACTTGAAATTAGATCTAATTAAGCACTGAACTCTTACTTCCTGCTTACAGGAAATGAAACTCTGAAAAGTCATACTATGGGACATTTATACAGAACAACTCATTCATTTTTCAGGAAGGGAATAGCATGACAAAGGCGGAGGGGGGTTATTACTGCAGATGAGAAGAAATGTAAAAGATGCAACAACCAAATGCAATCTATGGGTCTAGTATGGATACTGATATGGATGAATCAATAATAAAAAAGCATTGAGAGAAAATTCAAATAAGGACTGGTATTAAAGAGTTACCACTAGGTTTCAAAAATGTAATAACGGTGATTATTCATAAATTTTATATTTCAGAGATGCAGCTGAAATACTTAAATAAGTAAATGACCATCACTTAAAGAAGAATCTTCCTCCCTAAAAATGTCTAGGACTATGAACAAAGAAAGAGTTCTAAAAATGAAGCAAACAGAAAGCGTAGAGGTAAAGAATACAATAAAATAGATATAAAAGACAAACATATACATTTGAGAAGCTGAGAAAATCTCAAACCAGCAAAATCAAAACTAATGCCACCCCACAAAAGATGATAGTCAAATTGCTGAACACTACAGACAAAAGAACAAAAGTGGTGAGAGAATAATGATAACTTATTTATGGGGAAATATCAATTTGAGTAACAGTGGATTTTCCATCTGACACCAAGAAGGACAAAGGAAGTGGCACAACATTTTCAATAAAAAAAGAAAAAAACAGTGAACTATCAATTCTTTATCTGATAAAAGCACCTTCAGGACCAAAGGGGAAAATGCAGACATTCTCAGATGAAAGAAAACCAAGAATTTGTTGCCAGCAGATCTATCATAAAGGGACAACTTAGGGAAGTTGTCTAAACCAAGTGGGAATAGTAAATGAAGAAATCGCAGAATATTAGAAAGGACAGAAAAACATAAAGAGGGAAAATATTGCTAAATTCAGCAGTTCCCCTTATCTACTGTTTTGCTTTCTGTGGTTTTAGTTACCTGTGCTCAGCTATGGTCCAAAAACATTACCTGTAAATGGATAGGGAGAGAGCTAAATAGCTCTCTTGTAATAAATAACTTTTATTACAGCATGTAGGCCTGTATTCTATTTTATTATTGTTGTTGCTGCTAATCTCTTACTGTGCCTATTTCATAAATCGAACTTTACCAACATGTGTATGTATAGGAAAAAAGCAGTCTACACAGGATTCAGTACAATCCATGATCTCAGCACCTACTGGGGATGTGGTAACACATTCCCCATGTATAAGGGGAGCTGCCTTACAATAAATTATAGATCTTCTCTTCAGTTTTCTTAATCTTTTCTTGAATTTTATGATTGAAGCAAAATTGTAACACTGTCTGATGTAGTTCTCAATGAATGTAGCAGAAATATTTAAGTCAATTAGCTTATAAGTGGGGGCAAGTAAAGGGATATTATGTTTTATAATTCGCTTAAATTGGTATAAATAAATAAATAAATAAATAAATAAATAAATAAATAAAGGTGGGAATATCTCCAAACACCTGTAAACTATCCAAGCCACTCTAAATACTTGATGAATTTAAAAGGAGATCTCCAAGAAATTAAAAAAAAAAAACAAAAAACAAACATTGATCTGAATGAAAATCATGTAGGAGTTTGTAGGACACAGCTAAAGCAATGTGGAGAAGTGTTTAAAGTGGTTTGTGCATATATTACAGAAGAAATGTCTCATATCTGTAATTTAAGCTCCTACTTCAAGGACCTAGAAGTTGAACAAAGGAAAGCCAAATTGAGCAAAAGACATCTAAGTCGGAGCTTCCATGGTGGTGCAAGTGGTTAAGCATCAGCACTATGAAGCAATCCACAGCTACTGCAGCACGTGTGTGCAGCTACTGCAGCACGAGTTTGATCCCAAACCAGGGAGGTGACCCACATGGTGCAGCGGACCTCTTCTGTCTTGCCCACTGCTCCCCTCAGCAGTGTACTTCAGTCAGTCACCTGTTCTGCTCCCCACTATGTCTCTGGTGACTCCTCTAACCCCCCCATCTCTGGCCTGTACCCCAGTTCTTATATGCATAAATAAATAAAATTTATTTAAAAAAATAAATCTAAGTCAAAGGAATAAAAAATGAGCAGAAGTCAATAATATTAAAAACAGCCGCTACAGCACGAGTTCAATACCAGGCCAAGGAATTGATCCACATATGGCAAAGCAGACCTCTCCTGTCTCACCTGCTGCTCCCCTCAGCAGTCTATTTCAGTACATCAGCCTGCTCTGCTCCCCACTCTGTCTCTGGTGAATGTTCTCACCCCCACACCTCTGGCCTGCACCCCAGTTTTTGTATGCATAAATAAATCTTTAAAAAAATCAATCCATGTGATCCACCATATGAATAAGCTGAAGAAAAAAATCACATGATCACATAAATTGATACAGAAAAAGCACTTGATAAAATTCAACACCAACTTATGAGTAAAAAATTAAGAAGAGAACATCTCTATTAATAAATAGCCTATTCCAAAAACATAGCAAGCAATCTACATTGTATCATACTAAAAAGTAAAAAATCAAATGCTTTCTCCCAAGATTGGCAAGTATATCTGTATTCAGGATCCTTATTTAACACAGATTTTAAACACAAGGAAAGAAAATGAAAGGCAAACATACCAGTAAGGAAGAACAAAAAATGTGGAAAAATGCAAGAAATCTACAGAAAAAAAAAATCCTAGAATAGGTGAGTTCATAATATGCAAGTTACAAAATAATCATACAAAATTCAGTTGTCTTTCTATGTACTAGCAATGAACATATAAAGACCAAAAATTTAAATATAATCATTTTTAAATTGCTCCACTAAAAGGGAAAAAACTTAAGCATAAATCCAACCAAAATACATAGAAGATTTATATTCTGGAAACTACAAAATGCTGAGGAAAGCAATCAAAGAAGAGCTAAATAAATAGAGAGACAGAGACAGAAGTCCCATTCATGGAATGGGAGACTCAACACAGTAAACATGTCCATTCTCCTTCCCCAAATTGACATACTGATTTAAAGTAATTTCCATATAAACCCCAGCAAGATTTTTGTAAATTTAGACAAGATTATCTTTAAAATTTTAGAGGAAGATTTCCATTCCTAGAGGAGTAGAAACATTTGCAAAAGTAGATTAGTGGGAGGAATCAATTAACCCAATCTCAAGACAGATGACATAGCTACAGTGACCCAGACTGAGGTGCCAAGCAGAGGGGTAGACACCCTGGTCATCAACACCCAGGAGACAATCTAGAAAAGGACCCACACAAATATGCCCAATGGATTTTTGACAAAGGTGCAGTGCAATTCAGTGTGGGAAAGACAGCTTTTTCAATAAATGGTACTGAAGCCATTCGACTCCACAGACAACCTCGACCAAAAATGAATATTCAAAATGGTTCATGAACTTCAGCATAAAGCATAAACTATAAAATGTCTAGGGACAAGACTTAGGAAAAACTTTTCTGACTCTAAAGCTAAGTGAAATGTCCTCAGACTGGACACTAATAGCACAAACCATAAAAGGAAAAAATTGACAAACTGCATTCTATCAAACTTCAAAGCTTTTTCTTTGTAAAAGACCCTTTGAGGAAGAAGAAAAGATAAGCTACAGACTGGGAGAAAATATTTGCAAACTATTTATCCAACAAAGGGCTAGCATCTAGACTACATATAAAGAATCAAAGTTCAACAGCTTTTGCCTGTCAAAAGACAAGCAAACAAACCAAAAATTCCAATCAGAGGATGAACAAAAGACATGATAGAAAAGGCACTGCAGAAGCTATGTGAGTGCAAATAAGCCCATGACAAAATGTGGTTTTAGTTACCGTTAGAGAAATACAGAGTAAAATCACAATGAGGTACCATAGCTCAACTATGAGATCAGTGAAAATTAAGAGAAACAAAGAAAAAAAAAAACAGGTTGGCTAAAATTAAAAATAGTGACAACACCAAATGTTGAGAAGCCTCTGGGGCAATCCTGCATTAGCCATCATTTGGCTGGGGGGAGTGGGGGGTTGGAAATGGTACAGTTACTCCACAAAATAGTTTGCCAATTTCTTAAACTGGCAGGGATGTGGGTCCAAGCCTATTGTCAAGTAACAAAGTACAATACATGTAATTCATTCCATTTTAAAAACCACAACACAAAACAAAATTTGCAATGTGTGAGTATTTGTATTTGCTTAGACAATGTTTTGTGAGGGCATGCAGGTGGTGAGACTAAGCAGAGAGATGGAGGGAAGTGCTTTGCCCAAATGTGCTGAGAAGCAATCTCTGGAGCAGGTGGTGTGGTAGAACATTCTGTAAGACTGGAAATGTCCAGTACTGGCTGCCCTACAGGGCATGGCCATATCTAACTGTGGAGTACTTTAAATGTAGTGACGGAGAAATGGAATTTTAAATTTTATTTAATTGTAATTAACTTAAATTTTTCAAAAGCCATATGCACAAATAATGAGCGCTTGCTCTATAAATCTCCGGAGTGTAATTAGAATAGAATAGTGACAAATTGGGCCTCCCTGGTGATGCAAGGGGTTAAGACGCAACCTATGAAGCTATCTGCAGCCTCTGCAACATGAGTTTGATCCCTGGCCGGGGAGCTATCCACATGGCACAGCAGACCTCTCCTGGCTCACCCACTGTTCCCCTCAGCAGTGTATTTCAGTCGATCTTCCTGTTCTGTTCCCCACTCTGTCTCTGGTGAATCCTCTCACCTTCACACCTCTGGCCTGTACCCCAGTTCTTGTGTGCATAAATAATTAAATCGTTTAAAAAAAAAGAATGAAAAAAAAAGAATGGTGACAAGTTGACTTCCCTGGATAACATCTGGAAAGCCATACCTCATATAAAGAATAGAATAGAATTAGAATAGAATAGAATAGAACAGAACAGAACAGAACAGAACAGAACAGAACAGAACAGAACAGAACAGAATAGAATAGAATAGAATAGAATAGAATAGAATAGAATAGAATAGAATAGAATTTCTTTTTCACTAGAAATCAACTGTATTCTTTTATTGCAGAGAGAAGAATTACGTTTTGCCTTCACTCAGGGGAAAAATACATCTGAAAAATCCCAGGATTTCTTAGAGCAATTACAGTTTCTTGCTATAAACACAACAGAACTTTCTTCAAAGCACCATGGCAAAAAAATAAATAGATAAAATAAAATAACCATATATGGCACAAAACAACTTTGGAATTCAAATGGATGAAATCACATGTTTCCACCACTTTCTCATCTCATAAGCATGGTTATGCTTCTAAAGTCCACTTCTGTATGTGTGAAATGACATTTCCTATCTTTCGTTACTGTGTAAACTGCTCTCCAGGGCACTCCAACAGGGGCTGATCATGCGGTTATTGCACCTTTAATCTGTCATGTATTGTTAGAGTATTTCACAATAAACATGCATTTCTAGCATGATTTTCATAAAATCTATTTTTTGAAAGCTAAGTCTTCGCTCACTTCGAGTGTTTTCTCCATGGAGAGAAAAATTCCATTTTGAGGTTTACTTTCCTCTCAGCCAAATTACTAGTTAAAGTTGATATTAAATTGGCAGGTTTGGGGCCTCCCTGGTGGCCTAGGGGTTAAGTCTCAGTGCTTTAACCACTGCGACCTGAGTTTGATCCCCAGCCAGGGAGCTACCCACATGGCACAGCAGACCTCTCTCCTGTCTTGCAGCTGCTCCCCTCAGCAGTGTATTTCAGTCAATCTGCCTGTTCTGTTCCCCACTCTGTCTCTGGTGAATCCTCTCACCCCCACATCTCTGGACTACACCCCAGTTCTTCTATGCAAAAATAAATTTAAAAATAAATAAATAATAAATGGGCAGGGTCTACAGTCAGAAATGGCTGACCTGGGGTTTCTGGGAAGGCCAGAAGGCCTGACTTCCGGTCACACTTTGCAGTTTATCGCTTGGACACCTTCAGAAAGTCGGTCCTGAGGCATGAGGATGGCACGTGCCTGGGGCCTCCTCAGACTCCTCTGCCCTTGGAGTCCTTTCCTCCTCCTCCAAGTTCTAGAACAACCACAGACAACTGCTTCAGGGAGCTCAGAGGAGTGAAGGAGAGCAAACAAATCAATTAAATTTGTGGAAAATGCTATGAATAAAATAAACAATGGAACAGATTTAATTGTTTAATGTATTTCTCCTTTCCCCCTTTATTGAGCTAAGGCTGGTTTACAGCCCTGATATGATTTAGGGGAACAGGGTCACACATCTTGAGACTGATGTATGTTACTAGCCCCCCTCCACACAAGCACCAGAGTCCTTTACCCTAGACCACTGGGCCCCCTCTCCCTTTGCACCCACCCCATTCTCCCTCCCCAGACCCCCAATCCTGCTGTCAGATTTCCAGGGTTAGTTTTGTCAGTTCCTTGATTGTGTTCCTCTGTATTCCACATATGGGTGAAATCATCCTGCATTTGTCTTTCTCCTGACTTATTTCACTTAGCATTGCTCTCCAGCCCCTCCATGTTGTCTCAAATGGTGAGAGTTCATCTTTTTATTTCTTATAGCTGAGCAGTATCTATGTGTGCATGAACCACATCTTTATCCCCAGCTCTGTCAATGGGCATTTAGGTTGTTCCACAACTTGGTGACAGTAATCAGTGCTGCAGCAGTGAACATAGGAGTGCATCTGTCCCATTGGATTAGTGATTTTATATTCTCCAGGTAGAATTGCTGCATTCTATGGTGGATCCATTTCTAATATTTTGATGAACCACCACACTGATTTTCATACGAGCTGATTTTAAAGGGTCATTAAAATTTGATCAGGAAAGACCTTTCTGGGGAAGTGCCACTTAAGGTAAGAGCAAAAAGAGAGTCACCCATGAAGCAGGCTGGCAGCATGGCCCTGCAGAAGGAGGAAATAATCTTGTGCAAAGGTACTAAGTCTGAAACTTGGAATGTTCTAGAAATAGAAGGAAGGCCAGTGTGACCAGAGAAGAGTGGGTGAGGGGAAAGGGGTGACTCAAAACAGAAGAGAAGTGCCAGATGGTAAGGCAGAGGGAGGAGGGGAGGTTAGAATAAGGACTGTGTCTCCGTGGGTTACAGTGACATGATTTATATCTGAAGTTGACTTTGTCAGAAGTGGGAGAAAATGGCCCTGTACTCCATTAAGCCCTGCTCTTGTCAGCCACTACTGTGGGTGGCACACAAGATGTTTTCACTTTAAGCAGTCCCCGTCACCTATTCAGCAGGAGGACCAAGGCAGGCCAGAGTGACCTAAAACTTCAGTTTATTATTTGCTCTCATGTCTCTAGAGATAGACTGGCTGACTGGGACAGTGTCATGGGGGGGCCCTCATGGGGTGGGCAGACATGGCTGCAACACTCAGGTTTGGGTGCACTGTGCACCCATGTCAGCTCCTCTCACAGCAGTGGACCCTGGGGCTGGCTGAGAACACAGCAGGGCAGGCTAACCCACCCGTCAGCCTCTCCTTTTGCCTTGGGCTGCCCTTATCATGGCAGCTGGGGTCTGGGTTGGTTCTCCAGGGGAAAGCATCTCAAGAAAAAGTGATCCAAGAGGCTCAGGAGGATGCTGCCAAGCTTCTTAGAGGACCCCAGTCTCAGAAGTCCCAGGACCTCAACCTGGGCTGCCATGTCTTGACCAAACATCACAAAGACCCACCCAGACCCCAGTGGGAGGCACCTCGCGAGGAAGGGTGACCATTCACTCATGTCCTCTCTGACATGTGCCTGTCATGACCCACATCCACCCTCTCAGTTCCTCCAGGCTGGGAATCCCGGCACAGCTGAGCTGGTTCCTCTACTTCATGGTCCCCCACAGGCCAGCCACCAGCTGCTGGCAAGGCTGGAGTGTCACTGGAGGTGTCCTGGGACTTGCTGCTCACACAGAGTCTAGGAGAAGGACTGGGCCTCACCTCCTGGCAGGCTGACTGTGGGGCCTTGTCATGTGGCCCTGGCTTCATGGAAGCTAGAGAGAGGGTGTCCATGGAGAGGCTGCTAGCAAAACAGGCTGCATTTGCCTCATCTGTTGTGAGCAACAAGTCCTTAGGCAGGCCCACACTCAAGAGTAGGGGGTCTCCCGGGGGTGGGAACACACCCCCATGGGTCACTAAGAATCATCTTAGAGCCCACCACACGTGTAAGAACCCAGGGCCACCTTTCATCCACCAGGGTGGGGAGCAGGGGGCAGAGGGGTAGGGGGAAGGGCCTCAAAACACTAAATGGGAACTGATAAATATTCACAGATCAGCAGTATTTACCAAGTGCCAACTCTGTGCCCTCTGGGCCTCAGGGGAGGAACAAGACTGGCTCTGCCTCAAATCACAGGCTGATAGCAGAGCGATTCCTTTAAAGAAATTAGTTTGATAAACATGGGAATAAAAACTTACACAAAGTACAGAATGGCAGGAGGATGGGCCAGAGAAGACAATGAACTGATGAGTTCAGTGAGGTCCTGCTAAGCAGTGGAAGCTCTTGTGCAAAGGAGTAGAGGTGAGAAACAGCCTCATTTAGGGAATGAAGGACAGATACCTCAGGAAGGAGGTGGCCAAGGTGAGGGGAGTGGGGCCATGTTTAGAAAAGCTATGCAGGAGGGCGTGCAACAAGTCCTGCATAATAAGCCCTTGTGGCAGTGGCTGGACCCTTGTTGCAGTGGCTGGAGGAGAACAAACAGGGGAAGGCACCAAGGAGGAGGCCCTGCCATCAATCAACTGTGGTTGCCCTAGGCCTGCAAGGGGGAGCAGCTGTGGGAACAAAGGGGAGGTGATGGATAACAGAGAGAGTCACGGGCATAATTAATAGACTAGACTCAGCCTAGAGGTTGGAGCAAGAGCTTTGGGCAAGAATGTAGCAGGAGGGAAGAATCTAGGAGGTGCTTGATTGGTCTGGGGGGTAACAGATGCTACGTCAGACACAGGCAGTCAGGGTGCGAGATATCCCAGTCCGGAATGTCTGGTAGGCAGCTCACAACTGGGACTGAGCATCAGAGAGAGATCCAGGGCTATAGAGATTTGGGGGTTCCAGTAGACTGAGTGTTAAGAAAGAAGTAGGTGGATGAGTCCCAGGGGCCATGAACAGAAAGGAACTAGAGAAAGAGGAGGCAGTCACATGGCTAAGAACACAGGCAGGAGGTAAGAAGGGAGCCCGAACAAAAAGCACCGATCCTAAAAGCAGAAGAAAGAGGGAGTTAAAGAAGGATGGTTTGGCCAGTGGGATCAAATGCTAGAAAAAGGTCAAGTATGATAAGGATTGAGAAACATCCCCTGCACTTAAAGTGAACCTTGGCATGAGGCTGCATAGGAGTGGAGTGGAGCCAGAAGTCAGCCTGCTGGAGCTCAGAGAATAGATGGATCAGAGATGGAGATTTGGAACAGAGAAGTTTGGCTCAGGCAAGAGAAAAGGGAGTTGCTAGAGGCCCTCAATTGTCAAGAAAAAGTGGAAGGACTTTCGTTTGTACTGCTCCCAGGCAGGTGGAAAGAGTACAATAGATCGATGGAATGGAAGTAGCGTATATGACACCTTACAAAGCTCTCAGAGTTCCTGTCTGTGTCCAAAGCACAGATGCCCCTCAATCTAAGTCCTTTGCCTTTGACTGAATCCATGGAAAAACTTCCTCCTTCCACAGCTACCAATTCACACACATCCTTCTATTAATCAATATACATCCTTCTCCTACTCTTAATTTTGTTTTAATATCAGTATAATGCACACACCAGAAAAATAAGAAAATGAATAACTCAATTAAAAACTGACCAGAAGATCTGTGGAGAGACCTCACTAAAGAAGATGTTTAGCACGGTCAGCATGACCCTGAGTTGTCAGGGGATGGAAATGCAAACAGCCAGGTAATACCATTCATGGTATTCGTGTGGCTGAAACCCAGCTCCAAATCTGGTGAGCAACTGGGGCAACAGAAACTTCTACTCAACAGGAACTTCTACTGATGGGGATGCAAATGGTACAACCACATTAGAAGTGGTTGCTAGTTTCTTACGAAGTCACACTTTCCCTTAACATATAGTCCACACATCATGCCCCTTAACCTGCACACATTTATAGAAACTTTATTCATAAATGCAAACACTGGAAAGCTACCAAGATATCCTTCAAGAGGTAAATGAATAAGCTGTGATACATCCATACAGTGAAATATTAGTCAGCACTAAAAAGGATGAGCTATGAAGACATTGCAAAGGAAGAGAACAAAGAATGAGAGGAGACTTATATGCATGTTGCTAAATAAACAAATCCAATCTGGGCCTCCCTGGTCACACAAGGGGTTAAGACGCAGCTTATGAAGCTATCCGCAGCCACTGAAACACGAGTTCGATCCCTAGCCAGGGAAGTGACCCACATGGTACAGCAGACCTCTCCTGACTCTCCTGCTGCTCCCCTCAGCAGTGTATTTCAGTCACTCTGCCTGTTCTGTTCCCCACTGTGTCTCTGAATCCTCTCACCCCCCACACCTCTGGCCTGTACCCCAGTTCTTGTATGCATAAATAAAATCTTTTAAAAAATAAAAAATAAACAAATAAACAAAGCCAATCTGAAAAGGCTGCATCCTGTGTGATTCTAACTCTATGACAATCTTGGAAAGGGAAAACTATGCCAACAGTTACAAGGACAGTGGTTGACACAAGTTTGGGGAAGGAGTAAAAAGAACAGAGGGATTTTCAAGGCAGTAAAGCTATTTTGTAAGTTACTATCAAGATTGATGGATGTCATATATTTGTCAAAATCCATAGAAAGCACAATGGAAAGTGTGCCCCCCAAGGTAAACTGCATGCAACTGTACCAAATGTTGCACATTTGGGAGAGACATAGACGGTGGAGGAGACTATGTGTTTTGGGGAGAGTAGGGTGGTTGGTTACATGGCAACTTTCAGTACTCCGTGTGCAAGTTTGCTGTGCACCTAAAATACTCTAAAAATTTAAGTCTATTTAGAAATGTGTGAGTCTATCACCATCCAAAGTGTTCTTTATTTTTTTTGCAGGGACTGCCAGACAGAGCAAAGTCCATCTCAGCAGTCCACAGCACAAAACAGGGGTTACCTTCGAGCATTTTCTCACAGGGAAAAGGGACTTTCTTCTTTGCTTATTTTTGTAGCTAATGGAGAAAAAAAATCTCACTCTTGGGAGGCCCGGGGACAGTCTGCTGGACAGCTGCAGGCTGGGGTTTCTGAGAAATTTTGCAAAAGTATAGCAGACTCCAGACTTTTTGCTCCCGAGGCTGCCACTCATACTATGCCATCACCATTGTTACCAGACACAGGGCTGATCTGCTGTCACCTGGTGTCAATGCCCTTTTCTCTGCTTGGTTGTCCATCTGCCCCAGTCCAACATTGATGTTTTCCTGTCTAGTGTTACACGTTTTATGTTTTTCAGAGTGTTTGTCCCGCAACAAGAAAACATGTTGTCGACCTCATTCCTCCAGCCCTCCAGGTCAGTGCTTCTCAACCTGAGCCACACACTAAAATCAACAGGATGATTGAAAAAAATGAACACTGTCCAGCCTACCTCCTGAGATTCTGATTCAATTGTAGGATTCTGGCCATGGGTAGTTGACCAAGCTTCCAATTTTCAACAATTGGTTCCCAAGATAGTAAGGCTGCAAATGACTGGTCTCAGATCCCTGAAGTTCACTCAGGCCCCACACGCCAATCCGGCATATAAAGAGAAAGGTATTGCAGTCCCATGAAAAGGGTTTTAAGGACTTTCTTTCTTGACCCCACCCCAACACACACAGGAAGGCTCTAGCAGGCACTCTTTCAGCCAATTGATTCATAAATTTTCAGGCTGTGCATTGAGCATCTACTGTATGCAATCTAGGTGGTGAGAAAGGACAGGATCTTTCCTCAAAAACCTTATCAGCTGAACATCTCTGATAGAAAGAACTGTTATGGGGTTGCCATTTATGGTTGTAGTTTGTACAGCACAAGTACCTCAGCTCAGATCCCATTTGACAAGACTCTGTGCCCTGGTTCAGGGCTGCATCCATCAGAAGGAAGAAGGGGCCTCCTTGCTCTTGACCCAAAGTCACCACATAAGCTACGAGTGGCCCTGACTGCATGCTGAATGACTAGAGCCAAGCACTGGTACTCTGCCTGCATGTGGAGGCACTCCATAAAATTAGACAAGACACCAAAAAACACTGTTCAGAAGTGCCCATCAAGAGGATTAAATCCATCTAGGGGGATGAGGTCCAGGAGTTATTAAGAGGTGAGCTGCATCTTGAGGAGTGCAGGCCCTATGCAGACACAGGAGACGAGTCTCTGTGTCCACTGGAACAGCTATGCAGTGTGTGCGATAGAACAGGGCCTCTGATTGGGAGCAGATGAAGATTGCAGTTAACCTGTAACTCAATCAGATATTGGGTTTTTTCATTCTATCAGCGGCCATGAGGAAGGTGGTCTCTGGATAGACACAGGAAAGGCACTGCTGGCTACTAATACCAAGTCACAGTTGGCAAAACCCTAGAATCCTTGAGAATGCCCAAAGGACTGGTACAATTCCCAGAAGTTCTAAGTATTATTAGACTTTGTCTTGTACCCCAATACCCCAATACCCTATGCTCACATCTGACATCAAGGCCATGACAGACACCTCTTTAACTTTGTTGACTATCATTACCTTTGCAGTGGGTGGACCGATGATTGGGATTTCCTCATCAAACTGTTATAGGACAGCCCCAATATTGAATGGGTTCCTGGCTGTGGGTCCTCACCCAAGCGCTTAAAAGGGACTTACTAATACTCTACTACAGGCACACACAAAAGGTTAATAAAAGGTTTATTTACAAGGGAAAAGGAAATAAGGAAAATGTACAACTCAGGGAGAAAATAGGGAAATAAAGTCTTTAATGCGTCCTACCTGATCCGCCGACCTGGAAAACCCAAAGTCACTCTCAGAGCTGGCCAAACGCAGCTAGCTGGTGGAGAGCCAAAATGGGGGACTCCCCAAAGCCCACGTGTCTGCCTTTATACCAACCTGGCTGCTTAAACCCACCCTCAGGTCCCAGCCACCTTCCCTTGGGTGGTGATGGGATTTGGAGTTCCCAGTGTCTTTGGCTTTGGCCTGGGGTGGGGGTGGAGTCCACAAAGCCTGTATGGAATTAGCTTTAGGACATCCTTTTCCCCCTAACAAAACCTGGTATGATCAAGAGTTAAAGAAGCAGCAGAGTCTGAGGAGAATGTGTCCCCGATATTTCCAAAGCTGTCCATGGTCAACTGAGGAAAGAAGACTGTAATCAGACAGAGAATAAAAGACAAGTGATTGTTCTTATTCCAGAGAGCACTGTGGATCTAGAAGAATCATTTCTGCACAAAGTATGCCATGAAACTAGAGTGTTTCGTAAGGCTTCCTTATATCTGGGAGATTCAGTGAGAATTTCATTTAGCCTCAAAACTAATACTGCAATACCCACATAGGCGAAAGCTTTCAAGTTAATATGCTGAGATTTGCTTCTGGAATAAAGGATTATTACATGTTCTTATTTCTACATAGTCTTTCATGAAGTCTGAGTGTTTGGGTTGAAACGTATAATAATTTACAGTAGCTTGACTCCTGTAATTTAAACAAATAAACAAAAAATACATGGTTAGGACCCCCCATCTCACTGAATCAGATCCTCTAGCAGCAGGGCCCAGGAACATGCTCTCACATCTCAGCAGATCTACCGAGGGCCCCTCCAACCTCAGGCACGCACGGCATTGGTCACGCTCAGCTCCCTCTTTTGCTCTTACTTGTTTTAGGATCATGAACATTAAAATTAGTCAGTATTCATTCAATCATGGCTTAGATGCATTGTTTTCTAAAAATATATGTCAAAACATAGGACAATTTAACAAATAGATCGTGACCTAGCTGAAGGCAGCTCCTCCCCATCACCCCAGGCTGCAAGTCTGGAAAGAGTAGGTTCAGCCAGGCTTGGTGCCCTCACAGCCAAGTTTGGCACCCCGCCCCTCTTCTTCCAAGACCCCTCTCCGCAGGCCCAGGTCTCTCACATAGCCCCATGGAAAGCCCCTCAATCATGATGTGCCCCTACACTTTCTCCTTCCCCTGGGGCTCCTCACCAGTCACCCCAACCAAACCGACCTTTCTTATCTAGACTTAGATCAGTGGCAGAGAAGCTCATGAATGATTAAAATATAATTTGGTAAAATGTGAAATTAAAGTGTTATTTTAAGCAAAAAAAAAAAAATTGGTGATAGTCGGTTAACACGCTTTCTTTACTAAGTCTGGGGCTCTTTGCAAACCTATGTGTTCACGGAACCAGTGTCAGCCACAATCAGGTGAGATCTGAGACCCATCTCGAGCAGCCCTTCTTCCTACTCTTCCTCGCAGGCTTGTGGAAGCCACCCTCTTCCAGTCCTTGGAACACACATTCCCTTAAGACACAAAGTTGGGATCTTGCCGGGACATTGTCTATGTCAAATATTGTCAAGACATTGTCACAGTTAGTATTACTCTCTTTAACTCAAGCTTCTTCCTGCCCCAGGGCCTTTGCATTTGGGGGACCCTTTCAAGTGGCTGTGGCTACAAATTTGTTTGGTTTCAACTCAAATGTCGCTTCTTTCCCAGAGGCAGCCCCTGATGAACCCAACAAAAGCTGCACTACTCCCCACATCCTCCATACCCCCCACCCAGCACCCCACCCCAGCCCACTCCACCCAGGCACCCTTGATGCAGCAGTGCTGGAGCAGGGGTAATGTTGCCTCTTAGGAGTCCTTGGGTTTTGTGAATATTTGCAGCTGTCACAGCTAAAGGGGCACAAACCGTCCTCTGGCTGGAGAAACGAAGTTTGCTGCCAGACCCTGCAGCGTGCCCAGGATGACCCCATGGCAAAGTCATCTGGCCCCAGGTGCCTGGGTGGAGAATCCCAGCACCGACACTGTAGTGCAGCTTCTTCAGTGTTCGTCTGTGCAACAGGGGGAGGTTTCAGAGTTTCTCCTCCTAAACTAGAGCTCCTCGGGCACTGGAGATGAGACTGGTGTTTATTGCACCCCCAGCACCCAGAGGAGGGGCAGGCACACTTGCTGGTCAAATTACATCCCATCTGCCCTTGTCCTGGGAAAGCTGTAGATACCTGACCCAGACCAGCCAAAGAGCCTGTGGAAGAAAAGTTGGTTGTCGAAACGAAACCAAAAAATCTTTTTTATTAGTGAGTGTTTGTACAAAAAGACTGAATCCCACATACATTCACATGCTCAGAAAACAATCTTCACCCATGAAGGATTGGTTCTGCCACTTTCTAAACAGATACAAAAATATCCTAATTCTAAACAGACCATCTCAATTACATGGGTGTCCTGAAGACTCAAGAGGAATTGTGCAGAGCAGAATCGCAGTCATCTCAAAGGATGTGTTTATGGTAAAGAATTTAATATTAGCTAAATGCCTCTCCTTGCTTTCCTCTATTCCCACTCTACCTCCCAGCTATTGACAAATGTTTCCTATAGTGTAAAATGATAGCCAAATTACCCAATATCAACTTTTCCAAAGAGGAATGTTATTTAAAAAAAAAAAAAGTACATAAAGTAAGAGATTTAGGAATGCCACACCATTGAAGTGATTTACTGAGACCTGATACTAGATCAGCTATTGCTACAAATGCTACAAAGGAAAAACAACAAATTTGCATTTCTCTAGTGTTTTTCACTTTTCAGATTTCTCCCAAGTATCAATAATTCAAATAACCACTCTACATGAGTGTAGGTACAGAATATTCTCTCCAACAGAGAGATGATTTGCCCTAATGTTATCCAGTGTTACTGATAAGAGTAGGATTAGAACTCAGATTTTATTCATGATTCTGTGTATCACCTACATTTCATCATGTCCCTGTATACTGTATCTCCAAATGCCCTGGGAGTGTCAGTTGTCAAAGCACATTAACATCTCCAGGAAGGAGATGGAAAACAGAGCGAGCGTCATAAATCCAAAGTCCCCAAGTCACAAAGCAGCTAACACAGTGAGCAAGCAAAGAAGGACTAGGGGGCAGAGGAAATATGACCCCTTTAACAGAGCCCTGGTTTCATATAACGCAGCTCTCTCTAGAGAAGTCACAGATCTGGTTTGCACATAAAATCTTCACATTTATGCAAGTTGCCTCAAATTTAAGAGCAAATGTCATAGTTGCCACAAAAAAATTAAGACCAAATTATGGGGTTCAATTTGAGAACCTGCATATTTCATGCTCGTATTTGCCCACAGAACCTTTTTGTAGAGGTGCCATTAATTTCCTGGAACTCTCTGAACAGTGTCAGAAATGTTACTATAGAACACAGGCGGCCTGCCCTACAGACCACTACAGTGCAAGTAACTCTAAGCCCCCAGCAAGAGTTATTTCAGGATTTACTCAAATTGAAACTAGTACCCAGCTGTGTTAACATTTCCTTATAGAAAGGTTTCTGGTGACTAAAAATATCCTTTACATTTAGCCTTTGTTAAACTCTCTTGGCAAAATCAAAAATTAAATTGTGAATAGTATTAATATTGATTCAATATGAAAAGCTCTTGATCTTTCAAAAAAAAATCCTATGTTTTTGTGTTTAGAGAATTTGGATGCACAGTAACACTATCAGACATTATTTCAATAGCAAAACAAGTCTTCTAAGACAGAAAACCTTTTGTATCTACTCCTGCCCTTTCTTTTATTCTTTTTGAATAAAAGAATATTTTGCCTCATTCTAAAAATTAGTTCAGACAGCCTGACTGTTGTGTACATAAGTGTGGGGAACTGGAGCACAGATGTAGCAGAAAGAGCATAAATGTGTTAAATCACATGGCAACTGATTTTCTCCCACTGGTGTCTACTTGGTCAACTGACTACTTGAGTTTCTTCCAACTGCTAACATACCCCTCCTGGTCCCAGGGAAAGCACCTAATGCCTTGTATTCTCAGAGCCATGAGTAAGCCATATCCACCTATTATGGTAAAACCACATTCACTTCTATTTCTCCATAGGGAAGCAAAAACCTCTACACTTTCATTTGGCAGGACCTAAGAAATATAGCATCTGGAGTTACAAGATAAAAAAAAAAAAAAAAACAGGAGATAACAATGAAATACTTCCAAGTGAAGTTAAGTCCCAAATCAGATGTGCTGATTTTAAGTCCTATCTGTAGTTCTTAAGAGTTGTGATAACTGGTTAGAAGTTCTTTTCCCATCTTCCCGGTGTCTATTCTTGATGGGTCCAGGATTCTGGGGTCTAAAAAAAATTAAATTCGAGTGTTCTTTTCAGGTTTGGGAGAAGTTCAGCAACCAGAAAGATTGATCCAGCATTAGTATAAAAAGTTAGGCTCTGTTACCAGTGAGGTGCAGCTCCCTGATGAGCTCAGCCTACTCAAGATGGTATGTTGATGGTATGTTGATTCCAGCCATGTTGACACACCATTGGAAACTGACACAGAAAAATGGCTCTGAACTTTAAAAGGAGTCTGACATGGTGATCTCTGCTTGTAGTCTTCTGCACTTAAGGCCATGAAGTCTGAGAACCACTGAGTCTTAATCCACGACATAAGGATTGTCCTCAACAATGTAGATATTGTCTGCTGCTCGGTTACGCATTTCAGCTGCATTTTGCAAAGCTCCAATTGGAGGGCGATTCACAAAAACCATGCTGCAGAGAGAATGACTCAAGTTAGGGAAACAGACCACATCCAGTTTTAGCAGAGCATTTGTTCTCAGGTAGGGCAGAGAATTTACAACACCTAGAGTCACTCAATTTATGAAATGAATTGAAGCTTCCAGAGTGGCAAATATTATGTTGCAGGAAAGCTGTTTAATAAGCAGAAAACTGGGCCTCCCTGGTGGTACAAGGGATTAAGAAGCAACCTATGAAGCTATCCACAGCCACTGCAGCACAAGTTCGATTCCTGCCCAGGGAGCTACCCACATGGCACAGCAGACCTTTCCTGTCTTGCCCGCTGCTCCCCTCAGCAATGTATTTCAGTCAATCCTCCTGTTCTGTTCCCCACTCTGTCTCTGGTGAATCCTCTCACCTCCCACGCCTCTGGTCTGTACCCCAGTTATTGTATGCATAAATACATAAATCTTAAAAAAAAAAAAAAGCAGAAATTCCAAGCTGTATTCAAAAAACTCAGACTAGTCTCCTGCAAAAGACTCATGTCATAGAAGACAAAAGGTGAAAATCTAAGGCAGATGTTAAGCATCCAACAAAGGAACTAAAACAAGTTTTGTTTCTATAACTAAAACAACATGCATATCCTCAAAGGTGGCTAAGAGAGGTACTTGGCTATGTTTTCCCAACTGTCAGGGAAGGTTATTAAATCTATTTAGTGGTCCACATCCTGTGTTTAAGATAAGCATAGAATGCAAAATAATTAAAGCATACTGGACATAGTAAAATAGTAGTGTTTCACATAAGTATGTATTGGATAATGGTGTTAGAAATCTTACTGTGTCTTAATGTCCAAATGCAAAAGCCAGGATTTAGGTGATTTTTCTAATCTGCACACTCACGTAAAGTGTGCAGAAAGGTCATGAGGGTTTTGATACAGCTACTGTTTTATCATTTGTATATGGTGACTGTTTAGATTACCTAAGTCTGCCAAGAAATGACGTAGGTCATACTGAGTCATTATTCATCTCTGGTCTTGAAATGAACCAATCATACATGTGTGAAAATAGTTTAAATGTCAAATAACTCAAAATGTGTCAGGTTTCATAAAGCTGCCCGCAAAGTGATGTCAGATGGAATGCTCGTTTGTATTATGTCTTCTTCTGCTCTTTTATTCTTTTATAACATTTTCTACAATAAGTATTTTCCTGTATAATTGGGTGATAAGAAGTAGATCTTTTAGAAAGCTAGCAATGAAAGGACAGAAAGCAACTAAAAGGAGAATGACTATATTTCATGTCTTTCTGCTATGAGGAGTAATTTTTTCTCCCATTCTGGGAACCACATCATCAAAAACTTGTATAAACATGGGTTTGGGAATCTGAAAGTCCTAAGATTGAGACTTTTACCTGTGGAGTGGTATAAACTTGGATGTAACTTAACATTTCCAAGCCTGTTTTCTGACCTGTAGCTGAGAGTAACAATAGTGCCCATCTGTGGGATTAATGCTGTGAAGGGAGTGACTGCGATCACAGAAACCCATGCTTGGCTATTGTTCTCTGCACATGCTGTGGTTGGCTCATGGGCCTGATCAGACACAAGGAAGACTATGTGTGTGCAAACAACAAATGGCAGAGAACTAGAATCATGGATGGCAGGATGGATCTTGAATCAGAAAGACCTTGCTTAATGCCCCATCCATTCCTAATGGAGAAGGCTACTGGGATTTGGAAGGAAGGAGTGGTCTCCTATCATGTGTGTAAGTGGAGACCACAGTGCCAGGACACAAGTAAAGGGAATTTAGGTTTAAGTTGGGTAGTAGGGTGGATTTATAAAAACTATAAATTTGGGGGCCTCCCCTGGTGGCATAGGCGGTTGAGTGCCACGCTGTGAAGCTGTCCACAGCCTCTGCAGCACAAATTCGATCCTGGATGGCCGGGGAGATACCCACATGGCGCAGCAGACCTCTCCTGTCTCCACCACTGCTCCCTTCAGCAGTCAGTCTGCCTGTTCTGCTCCCCACTCTGCCTCTGGTGAATCCTCTCACCCTCCCGCACATATGACCTGTACCCCAGTTCTTTATGCATGAATAATTAATCTTTAAATATATATAAATAAACAATAAAATAAAATAAAAACCATAAATTCAAATTCCTATGAGGCCAAATGACTAAAGTAAAGAGCAGAATGGGCTGGGATTGGAATAGGGGATAATGGAGGCTGTTGGAGAACTGGAGGCACTTGTCTCACTTCAGGCTGTCTTCAACCTGGAGTTGTCTTCATGAAACTTTGCAGAGCTCCTTCAACTCCTTCTGGCTCAAACATCCTGCTACTCTGGTCTATATTTCCCCCTGTTATTTATCTGGAAACACTAAAAGAAACTTGCTGATTTGCTTATGAATGTTTGGTCTGGGGCCTCCCTGGTGGCACAAGGGTTTAAGTAAGGAGCAGCACTATGAAGCTATCTGCAGCCACTGCAGCACAAGTTCAATCCTCTGCCCACCAGGGTGGTGACCCACATGGTACTGCAGATCTCTCTTGTCTCACCCACTGCTCCCAACAGCAGTGTATTTTAGTCAATCCGCCTGTTCTGCTCCCCAGTCTGTCTCTGGTGAATCCTGTTACCCCCTCCACTCCCACACCACTGGCCTTTACCCCAGGGCTTGCATGCACAAACAAATAAATATTAAAAAAAAAAATCTGTCTGTATTGTTTTATCTCTTTGGACTATATTAGGCATTCAATAAACATTCAATATACAAAGCACTGAATGAAATCAAAGAAAAACCAAGCATCTTATTCAAAGGTTCCAACAAACAAGAAGCTGATTTAGTTCTCCTCCACTAGGATTGAACTGGTCCCTCAGTAGTGGCTATGGTATAATATCTGGGAATTACAAATAACTAAGGATTTCACTAGAAGGTGAGGTCAGCAAGAGATGTGCTCTTTATATGAGGGATTTCAAGCAGATCTGAAGAGATAATTCTCCAAAGAAGACACACAAATGGCCAACAGGCTCATGAAAAATGCCTATCGCCACTTATCATGAGGAAAATATAAATGAAAACCACAAAAAGGTAACATCTCACCATGTCTGAAAGAATAGAAACAACAAATGTTGGTGAGGTTGTGAAGAAAAAGGAACCCTCCCACACTGTAGGGAGGAAGTAGACTGGTTCAGGCCCTGGGGAAAACAGGAAAGTTTCTCAAAATATTAAAAATGGATCTACCATATGATCCAGCAATACCACTCTTAGGTATCTATCTAGAGAACACAAAAAACACTAATTTGAGAAGATATATGCACTCCTATGTTCAGTGCAGCACTATTTACAACAGCCAAGATTTGGAAACAACCTAAGTGCCCAAAAACTGATAAGCTGACAAAGAAGATACAGTCTTTATTACATAATGGAATAATACATAGCTATAAAAAAGATGAAATCTTACCACTTTTGACAACATGGATGGAATTAGAAATAAGTCAAGGGAGAAAGATAAATACCTGATGAGTTCATTCATATGTGGACTACAGAGGAAACAAAAAAATGACCAGACAAAACCAAAACAAAACAAAATCTAGGAATTGACTGCAGAGCTGAGGTCAAGGGGTAGAGATGAGCGAAGTGGAAGAAAATCAAGGAGGGTTATTGATATTTGAAGATCTGTGAACCTGAACTCCTAAAACTTAAAAAGTGATGTAAACCAATATTACCTCAATCAAAAATTTTGTTTTAATTTAAAAATTTGTATAGATATATTCTAGATTTTTCAGGATTCAGAGCTAAAGATGGAAAGTTCAGGGGGAAAAGAAAAAAGGGACAGCGAATTTTTTTTTTTTACTAGAGTAGAAGCATCCAAAGGCATTGACACAAGCCTTCTGACCTACCTGAGTTGCTGCAGCTTATTCCTCAGGCATAAATACTCTAAAGTGGGGAGGAGGTGAAGAGAAAATAAACATGTCAGCCAAAGAGTTCATGAGATATTTGTTCAAACGAGAATGTTATTTCTGCTATTATTGTAACATGAACAAAACCTATACAGAGGTCAGAGGCTGAAAAATAAATTAAGAAAGACATTAAAAAAAAAGAAAAAGTAAGGGATCCATGCCTGGTTAAGTCCTTTGGAATCTGTAGGACCTATGCATGCCCCTTGCAGTTAAGTGTCTCCTGTTCATTCATGGTTTAGGATGTCCACCCAAGCACTCTGGCTTGCTTTAATGAACTGCTAACCCATTCTGTTTAATTTTAAAATAGGAGGCTGTGGTTCTTTCATAGGTGGCAGCTTACACATACACCACACACATCACACCACATACACACCCCACACAACGCCAGACACACCACACTACACCCACACATACCCACACAGCATACACACCAAAGACACCACATTATCCACACAAAAACACACACACTACACCCACACCATACCATATACACCACACTAAACCCATGCACACACACTATACATACCAAATGCACCATACCACACAACACACACAGTACACCCACACCACGCATGCTCACCATACTACACACACACACTTACAAAGCACTTTGTTCAGTCCTAGCCCTTTGCCTCTTCTGTTAAGGGGGTGTTAATCTCACATAACCCCTCATGGGGCTGGAAAGGGGACAAGAAAAGTCTTCCTCATTACAACAATGTGTTGTCTTCCAAATCCAAACTCTACCTGATAAACTATTACTTAGGATTCAGTTTCTCCTATGGAGAGTTTAAATTTCATTTGTATTGTGACAAGTCAATGATTTTAAGGGAAAAAGAATAAAGTTAAGAGCCAGGGAAGTTACACAAAACCCAATTCACAAGCTGTATGAGCTACTTGAATGCAGGCAGCTGGTCCTGACCCTTGCCTGTCCCCAGGGGCACAGTCCTGAAATGACTTACTTTTGGCAATCTTGACAAACAAAAGGATGAGCAATACCGCGATGATTATACTGACAATGATGGTGATCAACTTAGAGGTGATGGTCCAGGAATTCTTTGCTGGCAACACACGCTGAGGAAAGATCAGAGGATCAAAAAAGCATCTTGTTAGTTATGGGGAAGAAATGCTTCCCAAAGAGCACATCCACACGTGTTTGTCTTGCCTGGCCCTTGGCTGCTCCTGGATCCTGAGGGTAAGTAGGTGGCGAAGGATGTAACCAGAGGGTAGAGTCCCAAGACAATTCAAAATACAAGATGTGCTTTGGGCTGGTGAAAATGCTTTCAGATCTTGCTTGGGTGGTGTTTGCATACATGTATAGGCTTGTCAGACCTCAAATTGAACACTTCAAGTGGGCACACTGTATTACATACAAATTATACATATTTTCAGAAGTCTATAAGCGACTTCCTTAAATAGACCCTTTTATGATATGAAAAAAGAAAAAAAAATTTTGTTCATCTGTAAGTTGGCTTGGTGATGTTGTCTGATGTTTTCCAATATGCATCCAATCATTGAATTTGGGACTTGAATACAGACCTTATTTTCACTATAATACAAGATTCTAAACTCTGATTATATAAATGGACCTGAAAGTGGCCACTCACAGACATGACCCTGAATAACAATTAACTTAAATGCTGTGCAACTGAGTAAAAATGAGACTTTTATTTAATCTCCTAGGGCAGTACATAAAGCACCACTGCCTCCTGGAATAAGCTCGAAATATGCCAGGCATCATGCTTGAACACTTTCCATGACTTAGGTCTAACCCCCAAGCATTCCCACAGGGTAGGGACAGTGGAAGATCAGAGAGCGGGTCAAGGCTGTCCTCATGTAGAAGATTAATCTCTGGAGTTAGAAACACAACTCTTCTACTTAGTAGTTACTGTGTGACCTGGACAAGTTATTTAACCTCTCTGAATCTCTGCTTCTGTGCCTGTCCTCTGCAGCTTAAATCAGGTTCTTGGGAAAGGCCAAGTCTATTAACATTAGGAGGAAAAGGAAGAGGCTAATTTAGCATTTGAATCATCCTAGTTTAAGGGCAGAATGGCAGGGGTCTGGGAGGAAAAACTATCGCAATCCCCCTATCTACTGGGGTAAAATGGCTAGAAGGAACACATGTTGAGGAAGCCGACCTTGCTTTCACTTTTTAAAACATTCTGTTACATGAAAACTGCATGTTCATTTTGGAACGTGCAGTTCAGTGTAAAGATAGAAAAACAAAAATGAATCTTGACCCTAACATCCAAAAATAACCACTATTACTGTTTTTCCTTATACATTCTTCCAAAATGTTTTCCTTCTGCTGTTTTTCTTAATATATTAATATATTCAGAAGCTTGACTACTACCTCACATCATGCACAAAAACCAACTCAAAATGGATTAAAGAACTAGACATAAGACCTGAAACCATAAAATATATAGAAGGAAATATAGGCGAAACACTACATGACATGCACTTCAAAGACGTCTTTACAGACGCATCACCCAAAGCAGTGATAGTGAAGGCAAAGATCAACATCTGGGACTACATCAAATTAAAGAGCTTCTGCACAGCAAAAAAGACAATAGCCAAAACTAAGTGAAACCCCACCAACTGGGAGAAAATTTTTGCACCCAACACTAATGATAAAGGACTGATCACAAAAATCTACAAAGAGCTGATGAGACTCAACAAAAACAAACAAAATAATCCAATCAAAAAAATGGGCAGAAGAGCTAAAAAGAAACTTCTCTGAAGAGGAAATACAAATGGCCACCAGGCATATGAAAAAATGTTCAACATCACTTGTCACTTGCAATCAGGTAAATGCAAATCAAAACTACAATGAGATGCCTTCTCACACCAGTGAGAATGGCACATGTTAAAAAAAACTAGCAACAACAAATGTTGGCGAGGATGTGGAGAGAAAGGAACTCTCCTACACTGCTGGTGGGAGTGCAAACTGGTCCAACCACTATGGAGAGCTGTGTGGAGATTCCTCAAACTATTAAAGATAGAGCTTCCATATGATCCAGCAATTCCACTCCTAGGTTATTTACCCAAAGGACACAGAAACATTAATTCCAAAGGGCACCTGCATCCCTGTGTTTATAGCAGCACAATTTACAATAGCTAAGCTTTGGAAACAACCCAAATACCCAAAAATAGATGACTGGATCAAGCAGATGTGGTACATATACACCATGGAATATTACTCAGCTATCAAAAATGATAAACACATGCAACATGGATGGAGCTGGAAGGGATCATGCTCAGCAAAATAAGCCAGAAAGAAAAAGAAAAATACCAGATGGTCTCATTCGTAACAGGAATCTAGCAAACCTAAATATGGACCAGGAAAAGAATAACTATAAGAAAGAAAAAAATCAAAATCAACAAATAACTATGAAGCAGAGACACTCTTTGGGAGGGTGGGGAAAGGAGGGATTGGGGTCAAAAATCGGGGTTGCAATTGTATGGGGAATACAAAAATAAAAAAAAGTAAAAGAAAAAAGTACAAAAAAATAAATAAATAAATCTTTTAAAAATATATACTAATATATTCAAAATAGATTAACAGAATATATACTATTTTAAAAGTTTTTTCCATATAACGTTAACAGTCACTGTCTTCCCAAGTCAGTAAGTGTACTGCAGTAACTACATTCTATGCAATCTACGGGCCTGCTTTGCAGGCTAATGATTCCCTGATTCTTGTTGGTAACATTTCAAAATTACTAATGGCAGCAATGAATATTCTTTTTTATACAACTTCATGTCTTTTTTCAACATTCTCCTTAAGACAGAGTCCAGAAAATTGACCTACTAGGTTGAAATACAAGCCAGTGTTTTTCAAGAATCCTGGAGGCATCTTGAAGTGCTCAGTTAAGGCACAAAAAGCCAATGACTTCCCCCTGCCTGTCCTGGACTTGCTTCTAAATTGCTTCTACTTGCTGCTAACACCTATCTGCAGGTAACTGAGGTCAAAAACACCCTCACTTTCTGAATGGTTGGTGATTTTCATACGCAATGTAAAAGTCACACTACACAGTGACATGGCCCTTGCATTGTGGCAGCCTGGATACTCAGTAGGCAACTGCAAATCCAGCCCACAGCCATCAGAGCCACCAGTGCCCATGCTAGACAAGGGCTTGCTGCCACTCCTCCAGCTTGGCCTTCTCACTGTCAATAAGGCCTTTTGCCCCCACTCTCAATAATCCCACCAGGCCTGAACGGATGCCCCCTTACTATGGCACCTTCTCACATCTCACTGGTTGTGATCAGAAGGATTATCTCATACTTCAAACTGCTTTTGCTTCCAAGAGTTATTTACATATCATTAACAAACAAACAAAAAATGGAGTTTCTCCTAAGGGAGCCAAAAGAAAATGTCCTATTGAAAAATTGGCCCAACTTATTCATCAGGAGGAAACTTTGAGAAGCATCATGAAATGAGGGCCCCTTAGATTTTTCTCAAGCTTACTGGGAAAATGTGAGAACATCTTACAGAATCACAAAGTGGTGTAACAGCTGGATACCTTAACAAGTCATTGCATAGGGAGTGCCCTCAAAATCTCCATATAGGATGACATATGGCTTCTAAAAAGATATTAGGGGCATACAGGCACCCTTTCACTGATGTATTTTTGTTGCAATGGCCTCCACTTTACAGCAATTCAAAGCATGTCATTTCCTTAAAGACAATTGAAGTTTTCCTTGGTGGGCTATATTAACTCATTCTCCTTAAATTAGTTCATTTTTTTTTTTTTGCAATGTTTGGCCAGGAGAAACCTATAGTATGGTGTGTGTGTGTGTGTGTGTGTGTGCACGCACGCATGTGTGTGTAAAGTAAAATATAAGTAATCAAGCATCTGATTAGTTGAATCTGGTCCACTTAGGGAACCCTCGTACACTGTTGGCAGTATAGACTGGTCCGGCCCCTATGGAAAACAGTATGAACATTTCTCAAATATTAAAAACAGATCTACCATGTGATCCAGCAAGTCCACTCCTAGGTATCTACACAAAGAATGCAAAAACACTACTCAAAGGGATATAGGCCCTCCTATGTTCATTGCAGCCCTATTCACAACAGTCAAGTTATGGAAACAACCTACATACCGAAGGACAGAGGAGTGGATTAGAAAGTTGTAGTGCATAAATATACACATACACACACATATACATACATACATAATATACATCATATATATATATATATATATGTGATGGAATACTACTCAGCTATGAAAAAAAAGATAAAATCTTGCCATTTGCAATGACATGGAGGGAACTGGAGATTATACTAAGAGAAATAATCCAAAGGAGAAAGACAAATACCAGAGGGTTCCACTGATATGTGGAATATAAGGAAGTAAAACAAAGGGTCAGACAAAACCAAAGCAGTAATAAACCCCAGAAATATGACAGTAGAAATGAGACAACCAGAGGGGAAAGGGAGTAGAGAGCAAAGTGGGGTGGAGGCACAGTGGACTATAGTGGAGGACTTTGGATGCCTTCGTGTTTGGTATGGTGTGGTAACTTGTATCCAAAAGGTGTGATCCTATATCTTGGGATAATATACATATTGTTACCTCAATAAAGAAATTGATTCGCCTATGAATTAATTAATTAAAGCCTCCCTACTTAACAGTCAAATTCTTTTCTTTCTCTTGTTTGTGTTTTTTGAGACTAGATCAATATGTGGGTTGGTTTTGCAGAAGTAATCTCTAAATGTAACTTGCATCCAAGGAGATATAGAAGAGAATCTGGCTAATAAAATAGGAAGGAATATGCTTACAGTTTGATTGGTATGCCAAGGGCCATCTGAAGACTGTGTCACAGTGCCATTCCCATCTGCTCAACAAGAAGGAAAATTAATTAAAATTACAAAAAATATTGAATTTCCACTGCAGACACTAAATATATTCACATTGCCTTCTGGCAATGAATGAAAAGTTGAATAATAATGTGACCAAATGCTGCGGGCATAGCAAGAGCCCTATCAGGTGGCCAGCGGTTATTCATTTATCCTTCGTGTTGTGCTTCTTAACCATTTTTCATGGACCCTTCATAAACAGCCCCTCTTTTCTTCTTTATGGAAACACGTGCATGCACACAAAGTATTCAGGGAAGTCACACAAGCCTGGAGTGGGAACTTTTAAAAATGTCACCTAAAGGTAGGGAATCATGGCAGCTGTGAATGTATCCATCAGTGCCCAGAGGCCATACACACCCAGAAACCAGAACCCCCTCATACAGAATGGACACTTCATTGGTGTTACAATCAGAACATGAGTAAAATATAAACGACTGGTTCCTACAACTCCTATTTTCTATGCCGTGTGTCTAGAAGAGGAACTCTAGAAGGTATCTGTTGTAGCAACCTCAAAACCGACAGGCATTATACCACCTCAATCCCATAAAGGATATGACGCCTTTCTATCTTGAATGTTCCCATCGCAAGGGTGTTTTTGAAAACCCTATGTGTAACACAGGACATTTGAGTTGACCTTCTTAGGCAACCACAGGTCAAATACAGAATTCTCTTTTTACAGAGACTCTCCCCTCTACTAAGCTTTTGACAGCTCACAGCAACTTCTCCCAGACCATTCTCATAAATGAGGAAACAGCTGAATGGGAAAACAAAGTGCCCATTCCAGGACAAGAAGCTCTGCTCAGGACTGCCACATGCTGCAGTCCCATGAAATGAAAACTCTGTAGGTCTACAAGATATCCCACCAGGCAAGGCTACAGAACCTCATGGTGATGAAAGTGGACTGTTCATCGTCCCCTCCCCAAATCTTTACATTTTCTCTGTTTACCTTTTACTTAGTTTGAGACTACTTCTCAGCCAAAGGTAATATTAACCTAGGTTTAGGCAATAACTACAGTGTAGGTTGTGAGTGGCTAGTGCTATGACCGTCAGTAAGTCCTCCAGGTCTGGAACCGCAAGAACTTGAGTCAGCTAAAATTTGAGTTCAAATACTGACAATGCCCTTAAGCCATGTGACCTTGATTGGAGTGTGTGTATGTATGTGTGCATGTGTGTGCATATATGTGTGTATATGTAAAAATAAATGCATGCAATATGTGTTTATTTCTAGGTGGGGTAACCTTGAGATCCAAACAATTAACAGTACCCATCTCATAAAGTTGCTAAATTTGATAGTGCACATAAAGGACTTATTATGTGAGGGAAACACCACCTATTCTGAATTACTATGACATGATAAGGAGAGAAGCCCCAAGGTAGAACACCTCCTTGGGAAGTACAATGCACTTTGCAAACCTCTTTTCCTTCAGTCATCACAAACTTCTGGTGGGAAAAGGAACAATTTCCCCACACGCACACAGCTAGTGAGTGGAAGTTGAATTGGAGACTGTCAGTCTCCAAAGCAGAACCGTGGGGTCTCCCTTATGTGGCAACGGCAAGAAGTAAGAATTGAATTTATGTATTGAAAGAATTAAATTTAATGGCCCACGTGATCATGTCCTGGGCCCTGCATGTGTCCGTGGGTGGGAACCGTGTGACAGCCCTTTCAGTCCCGCATTGTTGGCTTCCAGGAGGCACCTACTCCCTAGAGACTGACTCGGGAACAGTGAGGATTTGGCTTCAGCATCTTAGACACTCCGCCAAGAAGACGGCAGTCACCAGAACCAGGGACACAGATGCTCTAGTGTCTGTTCCACTCTGGAAAGCTCTACCTTGACCAGGTTTCAGTGACATGGTATTTCAGAGAATGAGTCCACCACGCCTACTGCCTTGCTCCTCACTCCCTCAGGGTGTGGGGTGCAGCTGAGCCGGCTGCTTTTCCCTTGTGTTTTTATCTATTTTCACTTGTTTTTGTGCCCAGAAACAGTCCACAAAAAGGATTCCATGTTCAAAACCAAATGTCACCATGATCTCATCCCAGCCCTCTGTGAATCTCACAGCAGGGCCACTTTAAATTAACCAGTTCCCAGGAATGCTTGGCCAAAGGGAGGCCATGCAGGGGACCCCCACAGACTGTCCAGCCCTGAGGACAATGAGTCAGACAAGACACAGGAGGAGTCTTGCCCAGCCTGACCTTGTCTGGATTCAGCAGAGGTACAGGGACCCACAAAGGAGCTTTGCATTACAAAGGGGTTCAGCATGGCACTCCCCAAACTTAGGGCTATGGGGCAGAGTTCTCTGGGAAAGATGACAGAATTCAGCATTGCCTTTCTCCACCACAGGAAAGACAAGTAAATCCTACATTTCAAAAGAGTAGGGATTATATGGGGCCTGCCCAGAATGGAGACAATGGGGAGGGGGACAGGTGGAATCTGGGGAGGGGGAAGCAGGGCCTCATTGGGACACACCTCTGCATGCTGGGGTGGATGGCTTCAGCCAGTCTCAGAGTGGTGTGCACCAGCCTCACAAGGCAATGAGCTTCCTGGCTGTGTTCAGGGTATGAAGCTTAGCTAAAGAATAAATATAGGTGACCACGTTGGTCTGGATACTAGAGGGCTGGATTTAACTATTTTAAGGTCCTAAACATCAGGGAGCAAGTCCAGTACTAACTTTGTCCTCAGAACTAGCTTATTTGTTTTAGAAAAATGGGGATACACATGCAGACATTCCCAAATCCTCAAGCTACCTAGTCCAGGCACACGAATTCTGGATACTCGAAGAGTTAGAGCTACAAGTGTATCTATCACTTACTGCCTTTTAACTATGTCTTAATTCTTCACCTCATTTCATCCTCACAAGCATTCTACAAGATTGCTGGTATGCCAGCCATTTTACAAATGACAAAAACAAATTCAGAGAGTGTAAGTCATTTGTTCAAGTCACACCGCTGACTAGACTCCAGGATTGACACTCAAGTCAGATCTGTCTTATTCTAGATTATGGGCGCTCAACAATATGTCAATGGTTATCAAAAATGGAATGCTTCCAGGTGTTGAGGAAAGGAGATGAAGTTACCTGTCTGGCAAGAGCACAGTGTGGAGCTGGTAGACTGTGAGGTGCTGGTTTCCAGCGGCGTGGTTGACTGGGTTTCTGTTGGTATCGGAGAAGGTGAACTAGCTACAGGAATGAAAAGAATGGAAGAATTGTGTTCTATTGTGGAGAAGGACAAGATTTTTTTAAAACCAAAGTGACAAATTATCATCAACTTGCCATCCTGACTCCACCCAGTTCCCTTGAAGGCACCCTCTTATCTACCCACTTCCTGTTGCTAAAATCCCCTATTACAAATTTACTGGAAGGGGGCCCTGAAGTGTCTTGTAATCATCATTATAGGTATTTCATTATCATGAAGAAATCTCATCCAGATAATGATCTGGATAGTTTATCAATATATTGGACCTTAACCCCCTAGCTCCTTCTGACCAGAGACTCATCTTCCAGTTCTCACCAAAAAGTGGGTGAGAAATCACCCACTTTTTGAAATCACTTTCTTTCTTGAAATCACTCCTTTAACTGCTCTCAGGCATCTCACCTTCCCTTCCCTGAAGAGGAGATCACTAGCTGCTTCACTGGCTCTGTTTTCCTTCCTCTGAGAGCATGACTGAAGTGTAGAGCAAGTTGGAGGTGCTGGAAGGACAAGTGCTCCCAAGCTTCCCTAGCTTCTCATCAGTGTCTCAGATTCCCCTTCTCTGCCGTGGTCTTTACATTTCAACATCACCTTTTCTCATTTCTGAACTGTTTCCCTGTTTTTCTCTAAGCCTGAACATCCAACCAGGAGGTGATTCTCTTTAAGAACTAAAAACAGGATAGCTGGGCCCCCACCCTGGTGGCCTAAGGGTTAAAGTCTCAGCACTATCAAGTTCTCACCACAATGCCTGAGTTTGAACCCTGGCCAGAGAACTAACCCACACATGGCACAGCAGACTGCTCCTGTCTTGCCCACTGCTCCCCTCAGCAGTGTATTTCAGTAGATCCACCTGTTCTGTTCTCCACTCTGTCGTTAGTGAATCCTCTCACCTCCCCACACTTCTGGCCTATACCCCAGTTCTTCTATGCAAAAATTAAAATAAATTAATTAAAGAAAAAAATAAAGAACAGGACAGTTCAAAAAAGCATGTGACCAGGGTCTTTACTCAACTTAGATCTGTGCCAAAGACCATTTGAGCTTAGCTTCTTTCCCAAGTTTGGGTCTTTGTGGGCATCTATCTTGTTTTTTCTCTGCTCCTTCAAACTTACATCCAACATCATGTGGATGTTTGTGGCAAGTAGTAGGTACTAGAGGCCCCATAAAGAAGGATCAGATGTAAAGATAAATGCCCCTGCACTGGATTGGCTCCATTGTTCTCCCTGTTCAACAATAGCCTCAAAAGTTTTAGGAAAACTTTCAGGATAAGGCTCCATTAATACCGTCTCACAGGAGGTCACATGCATCTATAAAGCAAGACTCTTCTGAATCTCTGCTTTAAACTAAGTCAATCACTTACGCATGTTCGCCCAGCCTCCTGCGCTAATCCGCGAATCCATCCACCTTCCCAGGCACAAACTATGTTTTAAGAAGCTGAATCAACATGGAGAAAGTCAATAGATTCTCCAGTGTGCTCATCTGCCTGGAACAAAGCATTTTTCTTACAAACTTTTACTGCTTTAAAACCCCAGTTTTAACCCAAAGCCCTTTCTCCAAACTCAGCTCTGAGCCTAGTGCTTCAGGTCCCTGCTGGCTAAATATACACACGGTTGAATGGGCGCCGAGGGAAATCAATGTGTTCCATTCAATTGTTCTGGTGAAGGGGTAGTGACATTTCTGTTATTCCTTGGAATCCAGTCACTTCAAGGGGTCAAAGGGCTTGGGAGGCTTTGAGAAACTCCCCAAAGTTCTCTTTTTTTCATCTTAGAAATAGGTTTAAATCTAAATGTGTCCTCCGAATGACAAACTATTATATCCTCCACAAAAACATCCAATTATTCTCCGTTTTTTGTGTTAAATCTGAATTCTTGTCTGTCAGTAACTGGCCGTATGAGCCATGTGGCCTGGACTGAAAAAATGGACATGTATGTTATAAATCCCTGAATCCCTTCAATCCGATGTTTACTTTTCATCCGTATAAATACCACCTTTTGCAACTTCTAGGCTACATAAATAAGTGAAAGCAGGTTAAAGTGAAACTGTGCAAGTCATTGATTGCTCTGAAAAGATGGAGTGATTCTATTGATAAAAAGGCATTGTCAGCGAGGATGGCAGATCAAGACAAACATCTCAACATAAGCTCAGGGTCTGTGAAAACAGCACAACCCAGTAGTTAAAGCACAGGCCCCAAATTCAAGTTAATGGAGGCTGAATGCCCACTTGACCACTTGTTATGCGGATGAGCTGCAACACTGAACTTAGATCCAGGGCCTGGGTTTCCAAGGTGACAACTTAGGGCTGATCCACACCCCCCAAGCACAGGGCTGTCGGAAGAATTAAATGACAATACTGGTAAAGCCCTAAGCGTGGTCCCTGGCACACAGGAAACAGAGTTACTGAAATCTCATTTTCAAGTGGAGGGTCCCCTTCACACTGGAGTAAGTGACTCCTACTCAGAACTCCTGGGAAGCACAGGATGGTCCTCGTCTGAGCCCAGGTCTCTGGCACTCCCTATTGTTTCCTAATAAACTTGGGGTCCACGGAACCAAATCCACATCTTCACTACATGTCCAAGAGCAGTGGCCTGACCTTGTATTTTCTAGGGGGCTAATAATGAATCCCGTTGATAACTGGACAAGAAGCTATGGTCACGCTCACTCTAAAAATGTACAAAGTGCAGATATTTTGGGTAGGGGGCTCACAGACCTGTGAAGCCCATGATGGGAGCCCAGATAAGAAACCTGACCTGGATTGTCCCTCTGCCTTAACACAATGCCCTCAGTGGTCTACATTGCCTCACTGGAAGACCTCTGGGCACAGAAACACAGTGCTTTACCTGGCTTGAGGTTCTGCGTGGGTGTTGGCGTTGGAGGAGCAAAGGTGGAGACCCTAGGTGACGTTGGAAGGCTGGTGGTTCCAGCTGGAGTCAGAAATCAATATGAAGTAAGGATTAGTCTGATAGCAGGAAATAGTCCAAGAGCACCCCAGAGAGACTCTCCCAGGCAGGACTGGGCCTTTCTGTCCCAGGAACTCAGAGTTCCTCTCCTAGGTCATCAGACACCATGACTCTGAAGGTATATAGACAGGCCCACAAAAAGGAAACAGCTGTATTGAAATGCATATGTTTGAGGTTGAGAATTGGAAAATGATACCTGGGATTTGCATTGAAGCTCTTTGCAAAAACTAGCCATGCATATCAGACTTCTGTATCTTCATAAACATCTGTGCAGGAGGGGAACTGGCTACCACCTGGAACTGTCTTTGTCCTACCCTCAGTGGTGAATGACGAAGAGTTAGACCTTAGCTCTCAGGCCCAAGAGTTTACCAAATAATAGTATTTGGTGCAGTCGTCTGCTGGCCAAGGGGAGGAACAGAAGGTTCCTGCATTTGGCTAGAAGGGACCATAGGTGATAACTTCAACTCATGTCAGTCGGAAGTGGCAAAGGACCCCAAACCACCTACTAAAGCTCTCAGAGCTCCCCAGAGAGAAAGCTGAAATTATAATTAAGTTCAACACTGTATCTGATACACAAGCAGAGTCAATGAAGGACCGAATCTAGATTACTTTTTTTTCTCACCAGACACATTTTTTCCCTGCAAAAAGTTTCTTAAATCTCAACACTACTAGCTATAAAAGAAGACCTCAGGTCCCAGCATAGGGGATAATTGTTTTGAAGACACTTACCAAGCATGCAATTTCATTTGAAATCTACTCAAGTTTTGCCTTTAAGAGGAAAAAATTTTTTTTCCAATAAATTTTGTTTCTATCCCATACACAGCATTAGTCTGAAGCAGAGGTTAGTAAAGCTTCTGTAAAGGACAGAGAGTAAATGTTCCAGATTCTGGGGTCCTGTGGTCTCTTGTAATCACACAACTCTAGGTGGGAAACAGCCTTAGACAATATAGATACCAATGAAACTTTATTTATAAAACAGTTGGTGAGTCTCTTTTGTTATCTAATACAGCCCAGGTGACAGTTTGCTGACCTTGTTTTATTTTATTTTATTTTTTAAAGATTTATTTATTTATTTATACAAGCACTGGGTACAGTCAGAAGCGCGGGAGGGTGAGAGAATTCACCAGAGCCAGAGCAGGGAGCAGAACAGGCAGACTGATGAAATACACTGCTGAGGGGAGCAGCGGGCGGCAGGAGAGGTCTGCACACCATGTGGGACCCTCCTCAGGTGGCCGGGGAGCAGCCGGGGATCGAACCGGCACTGCAGAGGCTGCAGGCAGCTTCGCAACCCAGTGCTCAACCGCTGCACCATTGGGGAGGCCCTTGCTGACCTTGTTTTAATGTGTAGTCAGAGGCTTTTAAGAATCCTATCCAATCCCCTCCCTCCAGTTTAAAATCCAGGCAAGGATCAAGAAGATGTGGTACATATACACCATGGAATATTACTCAGCATTCAAAAAAGATAAACACATGCAATTTGCAGCAACATGGATGGCGCTGGAAGGGATCATGCCCAGCAAAATAAGCCAGAAAGAAAAAGAAAAATACCGGATGGTCTCACTCATAGCAGGAATCTAGAAAACTTAAATAAGGGACCAGGAAAATGAATAACTATAAGAAATTGAAAATCAAAATCAACAAAAAACTATGAACCAGAGACACTCTATGGGGGTAGGGGGCAGGAGGGGAGGGTTGGGGTCAAAATAAGGGGGTTACAATTGTATGGGGAATATAAAAATAAAATTTATGATAAAAAAAAGAAAAAATGAGTACAGAAGAATTATACCTTAGTATAATAAAGGCCCCATATAATAAATTCATAACCAACATCATACTTAATGGTGAAAAGTGGAAAACTTTTCTAAAATCTGGAGCAAAACAAGGATGTCCACTATCTCTACTATTATTGACCATAATACCAGAAGGCATAGATAGAGCAATTAGATAAGAAAAAAAAGGCATCTATTTTGGTGTATTTTTCTCTTTTCTTTTTGAACAAAGAAACTTTATTAGAGGGTCATTTTATTTTACACCTCAGTTTGCTTAAAGTGAGTTTCCAAGAATCTATGGAAGATGTGAGAATTTACTGTGCTCTACTTTAAGGTGGCCAATGATACGAGGGTAACAACAGTTATCAATCGCAACAATAGTGATAAAATAATGCAACAAATGTTAAATAATAGGAAGATTTTTCAGCAAAGGTGGAATGTTCTGGAATTTATAAAATGTATGGAATTTCATCAGGTAGGTAGAGAGAAGAAACAAAAGAGTATAAACAGCAATGATGGACAAGTTCTCTGTTATGCCTCTCAAGAGTCAACATAGTTCCTATTGTGCTTTTTAGCTTTGTGGGTACCCTGAATGGTCAACTCAAAAATTAAACTTGCAAACTTTAAAAAAATAAATAAATAAAATAAAATCCAGGCAAAGGATTGATACTGACGCCAGCCTCAGTTTCCCTCAGTCAATAAATGGAAACAGAGTTTGAGGAAAAGCAAAGTGGTTTAATTTGTCGACAAATGAGGAGGGTAGCAGACTAACATCTGAAAGACAACCGTCCTCTCCTTTGGCAGAGTGCAGGGATATTTATTCAAAGGGGAAAAAGGGAAGGTGGGCTAGGGTCTGCAAAGGGAAGGGGGAAGGAGTCAGCATGGAGACAGGTGGGCACCAGCTTGCTTTTTTCCAACCACTGCTGTTTAACTCCTTTTCTTTGGATTGCAAGAAGACAAACCTGTCAAACAAGAGGGAAATTGCAAGAAATATGGGAAAGACAAACTTGTTAATGCTTATCTAAGAGGCTGGTCATAAAGAAGGCAAACTTGTCAAATGGGGAAACATTGCAAGAGAGGGGAGAAGACAAACTTGTTCATTCTTATCTGCAAGACCAGCCATTTGTAACTGCATCAGGATGAGGGACAAAAGCAAGCATGAAAACAGTCTGCCCCAGGAATGATGATAGAAACAATAATCTGGAGGAACCTGCTCTCCCTGCCAGTGGGTGAGACCTCCCTGCTGGCCAGCATGTCCCCTGGAAGAAGTGGGGAAACTACATAGAGAAGCCGTGAGGAAGCAGAAGCAAAGGGTGGGCGAGTGGAGGGATGGTCCCACTTCGCACAGGACCACTCAGGGACTTTGTAAACACCTGCTTCGAAGCACTAGAAAATTCTCCTGTGAGTTTCTTTCTATGTCATTTTCTTCGACTCAGCCACACCAACAATATAATGTCGCATCTCCAAATCAGTCATAACGAATCTCTCCTCAATTTCTCCTCTGTCTAGAGTGCACAGTATGGCTGGTTTCTCTGGGCTTCTCTAAACTGCCTCCCAGACAGAGTTTCCCTACAGTCAGCTGTTTTCTATGCCAGAATTAACCTTATCTAACTATTCTTCAGAAGGGAAACAAGCCAAGTCCAAAAGTTAGGAAATTACAAAGTCAAGTTCCCCTTAATTTAAAAGGAGAGACTTGGCTTATTAAAAGTACAGGTATTGGGCCTCCCTGGTGGTGCAAGGGGTTAAGATGCAACTTATGACGCCGTCTGCAGCCACTGCAGCACAAGTTCCATCCCCGGCCAGGGAGCAACCCACATGGTGCAGCAGACCTCTCCTGACTCACCCACTGCTCCCCTCAGCAGTGTATTTCAGTCAATCTGCCTGTTCTGCTCCCCACTGTCTCTGGTGAATCCTCTCACCCCCCACATCTCTGGCCTGAAACCCAGAGTTTGTATGCATAAATAAATTAATCTTTAAAAAAAAGGTACAGGTATTAAGTCCTATACTCCACATCAGAGTCTCGGGAAGAGCGCCAGGGACCAGGAAATCCTCAAGAACTGCTCCTTTTACCCAATGGCAAGGAAAACTAGGTTGTCCAATCAACAGGGAAAAATGTAAACTTTCCAGATGTGGAGGTTTCATGAAGTTCTTAAAAGCAATTGGGGAACAATTATAGGCATGCACGTTTTCATGTTGCAATATGATCACCTTAATTTTTCAACAAGTAATGTCTGTGATGTGATGTGAAATATGCATGAGGGAACCCCCAGTGGTGTGTGTGTGTGTGTGTGTGTGTGTGTGTTGGAGAGGAGGACCTGAACTATTGCTGATGACCTGATGGCGCCCACAAGCTTCAAGCTCAGAGATGCATCTAAGCCACAGGGCCTCAATGGGCTGATACCTATATTATCCATTTGCAAGTCTCTTCTCCAAAATTGCTTTAAAATGTTAACAAAGGACATTCTAACATCCTTCTAAGACAGTTTCAGTGGGGGAGGGGAGGGTGGGGAGGCAGTTCTTTAAGTTGAATAAATTCAGCTTGATATGGTAATGCCCTTTTGTCTTGTTTTTGTAGTTCAACTATATTCTTTCTTACATTCTTTTTGAAACTCATTTGAAAAAACATTCATGATATTTCACTAGGTGATAGTGGCTGCTCTTTCATGCCCCAGTAGCATCTTTGAAGCTCTGCTTTGGGAAGATTTTGGGCTGCCTGGAAAGAGCCTCCAGCCTCAGGTCTTAACTCCAGGTTGGTCTTAACACTTCATGCTCCACAAGTAAAAGCAATTCTATTTCCCAAGAGTTATTGGAGAACACGATTGTCGAAACCTTCCTTTTTAACCGCAGAAGACAAAATAACTACCAAACAGAAAACTCTATGTCCGCTAACCCAGGGGAAGGCCAAAGGGAGAAGCAGACATCTCACCTGGTTTGATCTCCAATGACAAGGTGAGCTTCATGTCATTAAACCAGCCCGGGTGCTCCACTCGGCAGCAGTAACGACCACTGTCAGCCTGCACTGCTTTCTCTATGGTCAAAGATACATTCCCGTGTCTGATATTCCCTTTCAGATCATAACGCATGTTCCTGCGATGACTGACACGGGATCCATCCGTGGAGACGATCTCCTCTGTGCACCAGGAGGAGGGACAGGCCCCTCGGCCCCAGCACATGGTGGTGACTCCAGATCTGGTGGAGTAGGTGCAGGGGAGGGTGACCGGCTGCCCCTCCACCCCCCTCACTGTTGAAGAAGAAACAACAGCACCTGCAAATAGAGAGAAAACAGGTGGGAGAACTATGGGGACTACACCTGAGGGGGAAAATCAAATACTGTCCAAAAATAAATGACAATGTAAGAAAATTTTAAAAAATTATAATTATATTTAAAAAGACCTCCATCTTTTCATTTTAAATATACAGTTGCTTTATTTTCTTACATGGTTGAAACGCTTGAGGAGCACATGACTTTAAGTCTTGACTCTTAAAATTTTACTATAAGCATTTTTTGTTATATTGCCCCCCCAAAAAGCAAAAAGCAAAAAGATGTTTAGTCTTTATTGTCACCATTTTGTTTGATAGAGTTGTAGATAAAATGTAATTTAAACTTTTCTGTCATTAGGGTTCCTTCCTAATTCCTAAGACAGAAATCAACAGGTGAGAGGGAAGCAATATTTTCAGACTCGATGACTGGGACTGAATTTCTTTCCAAAAGATTTGAACCAAATGACAGTCTGGTCAGCAGCACACTCCTTACCCCGTGTACCATCTCCATGAAATATGTTTTAAAATTTCTGTTGCATTTAAGGTTTCGATTCTCAATTCTTTTTGCAACATTAAAGACTGCTCTTACTAGGCAAGTCACCTCACAACGCCTCTCAAAAAAAAAAAAAAACAGCTAATCTCTTGTTTGAGGTATTGTTGCATTGTTGGCTTGAAGGCAAAAGCCTAGTAAACACTTCAGAAAACAAATTTTAGACAATGGGTTTCTAAAACCTCCTGGAGTAGCTGAGGTTTATCATGGGCTTGAGGGTCAGTTCAAAAAAATCCAAGTAACAATCCTTTCTCCTAACCTGTGACAGCCCACACTGAACAAGGTCCACTTACCCAGGAGAGCCAACAGAAAGGAAGAACATCCACGAGTACTAAGTTATGCCTCTTAGAATATGATCCAGCAGCTCCTCTCGTAGGTATCACCCCCAAAAAGCAAAAGCACTAACTTAAAGGAATATAGGCACCCTCTTTCACTGCAGCAGTATTCACAATAGCCAAGGGATGGAAACAACTTAAGTGTCCAAGGACAGAGGAGCAGATTTAAGATAACGTGGCACATACACACAATGGTAGCCTCAGCTACAAAAAAAAAAAAAAAGGGAAATCTTGCCCTGGAGGTGATGATGCTAAGTGAAATAACTCAGAAAGAGAAAGACAAATACCAATGATTTCACTTATATGTGGAGTCTAGAAAAACAAGGGGTCAGATGAAAACAAAACAATAACACTTGATATCTGACTAGATATCTGACTATAGAACTGAAGCAAAGGGGGAGCATGGCAAGTGAAGGGGAGGGGGTCCAATGGACGATGGTGTAGGAGTGTGGGTGCCTCGTTGGTGGGTGTAGTAGCAGACATAGGAAGAGGCGCCATCCTAGACTTCTGCATCACAGACACTGTTATAAACAATGCTGCCTCCATTAAACACAAAAAAGTTTTCAAATAAAAACTACTCTTCTCTGGGTGAAGGTTCTAAAAATATGTTGTCAAGTGTGGAAAAGATAGCACTTAACAGAAATCTGAGATTTCTCTTAACTAACAAACTACTCATACTTGAATGCAGCTATAAGTTTGGGAGATGTTCTGGGAATAAAATGCCTTGTTACATAAAATAGAAATAAACTTTTTCGGGCCTCCCCGGTGGTACAGCGGTTGAGCACTTGGTTGAGAAGCTGCCCGCAGCCTCTGCAGCGCCTGTTCAATCCCCAGCTGCTCCCCGGCCACCGGAGGAGGGTCCCGCATGGCGCGCAAACCTCTCCTGCCGCCCGCTGCTCCCCTCAGCAGTGTACTTTGGTCCTTCTGCCTGCTCTGCTCCCCGCTCTGGCTCTGGTGGATTCTCTCACTCTCCTGCGCTTCTGATTGTACCCAGTGCTTGTATAAATAAAATAAATAAATCTCAAAAAAAAAAAAAAACTAACCAATCATTTAAAAAAAAAAAAGAAAGAAATAAACTTTTTCTAAAAAAAAAATGCCCTGTGTTTGGCAATTGGAGAATCTAGTTTTAAACAACTCATGTATCAAATTAAGTAGTAGAAATGATAAATACTTAAGAACGGACACTTAATTCAAATGCTGCATTTCAAAGTTTGTGAAATGCAGATAACTCAGTCTTTACACACTAAATTTTAGTTCTAAATGTACATATTAATAAAGAAAAAAGAATGAAAAATCATCAACAAATAGGTATTTAAGCAACAAGGAAATAATAAAAACAACCACAAGCTATGAACTGAGAGGAAATGACAGCAAACCATAGAGCTGACAAAGAACTTGCGTTTGTATTTGAAAAAGAGTTAGCAAGGGCCAGCATAAAGAACTCTTACAGTTCATTAATGAAAAGAAAGCTCAGTGTAAGGTTTTTTTTAATTAAAACAAAACATTTTTTCCACTGAAATCCTTTTGTTCATGATGTTTCTTCCTAATCTTTATTTTTAAACTGAAGTACAATTGGTTTCCAACAACTTTGTTAGCATTTTGGACATATAGGATCCCCCTTCTTAGTTGTAGTCACCCACCATCCCCACAAAGCACCCAGAGTCCTCCCATATGGTCCATTGTGCTCCTCCTACCTTCCCATCCCCCCCCCCCGGATGCCTCAGATCTATGGTCACCTTCAAGGGTTGGCTTCAAACTTTGTCTTTGTCTCACCCTTTGCTTGATTTCTCTCTTTTATTTCATTCCACCTAATACCATTTTTAGATTACCAATATAATTTATGCTAGTTGTAAAAATCAACTTGTAGAGTATAATAAAAAATCAATTCCCCTCCATAATCCCATGTCCAGAAATTTTAAATAAAGAATAAAGAATTTAAATTTTAAATAAAGAATAAGTTCTTTATAAATTTTGGAACAAGTCAATGCCTACATTCTCTTCCCTGCACCCATATCATAAAATGTTTTGAATTAAAATACATCTTTTTAAAAAGAAATATTTGTACATGAATAAAAATCAATCCATCAAAACGCACAAAATGATCCAAGCAAACCCTTTTTGCCTGACCATTTCTCATCCCCACTCCCACCCTTTGCTGACAACTGTTTCTATCTCTGAGACTTGCTTGCACAATATCCACCACCCCTTTTCTTTGGAAACACAATGGTAGCAGGAGACACGGCTCCATGTCAGGCCTCCTTCACTTGCCCTGGATTTTGTGACTCAGTGTTGAAGCAAATTCTTTGGGGTAAGACTTCATTTTCTTTACTCATGCACTGAACTTCTAGCCAAGTCCCAGCAGACCCCAGCCCCGCCCTCCCCCCAGCCTTCCCCCCACATCCCTGGGGCTTCTAGCCCCAGCCTACCTATTCACTTACCTGTCAGCAGGAGTAGAAGGCTGGCAATGATTACCTGCAGATGCATGACGGCACTGACCTAAGCAAAGAGAAAGCAGATGGGTCTGTGTGGTCCGGGCAGAAGGTAAGGAGCCGGCCCTGTTCTCAGATTGCCACTTCTCCTTTCAGCCTGAGTGGGGGAATCACATGGGCCTGCTCTCTGGGGAGGAGACTATGCACATGGCTTCGGGCCCCTTTTGACTCCCGTGGCCCCAGCCACAGACAGGCAGGCCATCCTGGCAGGCAGCACTCTATCCCCAGATAAGTCCTGGAGCTGATGCAGGGAGCTAACAGCCAGGAAACCAGGGGCAGGCTCAGAGGGGGCTACTCCAGCAAAGACCCACTTCCAGGGCCTCCCCTGGTGGCACAACGGTGGAGCGCTGGCCTGCGATGCTGCCCGCAGCCCCTGCAGCACCGGTTCGATGCCCAGCCACCGGAGAGGGTCCCACATGGCTTGACAGACCTCTACTGCCACGCCCCCCGCTGTTCCCCTCAGCAGTGTATTTCATCAGTCTGCCTGTCCTGTTCCCCGCTCTGGCTCTGGTGAATTCTCTCACCCTCCCGTGCTTCTGACTGTACCCAGTGCTTGGATAAATAAATAAATAAATCTTAAAAAAAAAAGAGAGAGAGAGAGACCCACCTCCAGGGGCAGAGTTACCCGGGGCCTCTGAGATGGCAACCAGCTGACCTGTATTGGGGTCAGCTAGTTCCTGCTTGGTGGCCCCAATGGCCAATCCCCCACTTCCATCATAGAGCCAAGCTTACTATTAGCAAAAATGCAGCAAGAGTGTGAGTGTGAGTGTGAGTGAATCATTGTTTTCTGATCTGCTACAGGAAGCAGTGACTAAGACCCTGGCTTCCCCAGTGACATCAGAAGATGTGTTCAGGGCCTCGCTGGTGGCGCAAGCTGTTAAGCACAGCACTGTGAAGCTACCTGCAGCCTCTGGAACACAAATTCGATCCCCAGCAGGCCAGGGAGCTACCCATATGGCACGGCAGACCTCTCCTGTCTTGTCCGCTGCTCCCCTCAGCAGTGTATTTCAGTCATTCCGCCTGTTTTGCTCCCCACTCTGCCTCTGATGAATCCTCTCACCCTCTGGCTTCTCTGGCCTGTACCACAGTTCTTGTATGCATAAATAAATAAATCTTTAAAAAAAAAAAAAAGGAGATGGGTTCACGTCGCAGCTCTGCTACATTTGTAGCTGGGTATTCCTGGGACTTACACATGCCTCTAAGCTTTGATGTCCCCATTTGTAAAATGTCACTAAAAATATTCACTGTCTCTCTCCCAGATCATTATAACAAGCAAACGGGCTGTGGAGACATTCACAAAGGGAACTTAAATATGCATCACAAATCCTCTCCCAGTGTGGGGGAATTGACGACATAGCTGACTTGGTACCAAGAACCCACATGGTTTAGTCCTCACAGAACCTGGGTCAGCACTGTCAGTACCCCTTCAGGGAGGAAGAAGTTGAGCTTGAGGGGTGAAGTGAGCTTAGACTCCAAACCAGTTCTTCTGACTTCTGCTCTTAATCATTAAGCCACAAGCTGTGGAAGCCTGTCAGGTGCATCATTAACTACCCTCTCCAAAACTCAGTCACTTCCTCCCGGGCAGTGGTGGGGGTGGGGGAAAGGTCTATCTGTAGCCTTTTGTAGCCCCATGACAAGTGTATGGGGGGTGGTGGCCTGGGCATGCTATGGTGAGGGCTCGGCACACACCCCAAAATGCAAACCCCCTATGCCAGCTGCCTCTGCATTCAGAAAAGGCCCACAAATCCTGATGCTTCAAATTGGTGTCCCCACCACACCCACAATTTCAGATTTCTCCTTTTAATTCTGATCCATGCTGACAGGCCATCTTCTCAGATAGTCTTCCTGTCCTAGCTGAACCATCCCACCAGTCACTCTTTCTGTGTCATTGGATTCCAGTTCTCTACACAGCTTTTTTTTTAAGATCTATTTATTTATTTATACAAGCACTGGGTACAGTCAGAAGTGCGGGAGGGTGAGAGAATTCACCAGAGTCAGAGCGGAGAGCAGAACAGGAAGACTGATGAAGTACACTGCTGAGGGGAGCAGCGGGTGTGGCAGGAGAGGTCTGTTGCGCCATATGGGACCCTCTCTGGCAGCCGGGGATTGAACCAGAGCTGCAGAGGCTGCGGGCAGCTTTGCAGCCCAGCACTCAACCGCTGCGCCACCAGGGGAGGCCCTACACAGCTTTTATTACCCCTGTGTGTATACATACATAAATTTGCGTGTGTTTGTGCATGTGTGCATATATCTGTGGCATGGTGTCCATCTCTTTCCTCTTGCACAGTACTACCTGCTAGAATGGTCTGTGATTGCAGTTTTTCTACAAGGGTGTGTTATGTGGGTCCTTGAAATGCAGCTAGGATGACTGAAGAATTTTATTTTTTTCACTTACTTTGCTTTAATTTAAATATAAATGGGGGGCCTCCCTGATGGTGCAAGGCTTAAAGACACAGCACTATCAAGCTATTGCTAGCCACTGTGACAGGAGTTCAATCCCCGGGCAGGGAGCTACCCACATGACACAGCAAACTTCTCCTGTCTTGCCCACTGCTCCCCTCAGCAGTGGATTTCAGTCATTCTGCCTGTTCTGTTCCCCGCTCTGTCTCTGGCGAATCCTCTCACCCCCTGCACCTTTGGCTGCACCCCAGTTCTTGTATGCATAAATACATAAATTTAAAAAAAAATATTTAAATGGTCACACAAGCTACTGTCTTGGACCAGGCTAGAGCATAACCTCTTTGAGGCTGAGCTCCATGCTTTCATTCTCTGCTCTGCCCCTGAATCATTGACAGAGACCCAGTGGTGGTGATTAAATAAACTCAGAGCACAAAGGCATGGGAGAAACTATTATTTGACTAAAAGGGTGGGAGGGAATTAGAGGAAATCCATAAAAAATTGACATGGGAAGTTCACAGCTAGAGGAAGAGAGTAAAGGCATGAAGTAATGAACAAGAGCCAAGGCAGGGACAGAGACCACTATGTCCACTAATTGCATGTTCCATTGGATGGAATCTTCTTACGGTCCTTGATCATCCATGAGAGACCCCACTGTGCCCTCCAAGATCCCAAACAGCACAGATGTTTTTAAATTTGAGCTGCACAACCTCCATGAACCATTTCTTTTTAGAGTCAACTTTGTTATCCCTTAAAGGATGCAGTCCAGTTAAAGGACAAGGCTTAAAAGGCACCAAATGTGAATTTCCAGTCACTTTCTCCCCATGAAAATTGTACCCCTGCACATTCATAAGGGTAACAGGGTGAGGCACACTTTTGAGAAGGGACACTGTGGCTGCTAGGTTGACAAGCAAGCAGATCTGCAGGGAGACAGCTGCCGTATTTCAGGAGAGTAGGGCAGAGGAGTAGCAGTGGAGGTACTCAATCACCACCCAGAGCTCCAGCTTCAGCTGCTTAGAAAGAAGAGCAAACAGGGTTTCCTGAAGCTTTTGAGGAGGAGGAGACTAAAGATGACTCCATCTAAGTCAACCGGAAGAGCTGAAGGTGCCAACAATGAGATGGGTTTGGGATGAGACACTCCGGATGTTGCCCAAGTTGAGTTTGCGATGTCTCTACCAGGTGGAGACTGGTGGAGTCAGAAGAGAGGTCTGGGGTAAGAAGGTATATTTGGGTATAGAGGTGGTATTTTTAAGTCTTGTACCTGGAAGAGATGCTCAAGAGACACCTGTGGCTAAAGATTAGGCCGGGGGAAGCCACAAAAGGCTGAGGTTGAAGAGGCACCAACGCGCAAATAGAAGCAGACTGAGGAGGTAGGAGAAAAAGCAAAAAGGAAATGGCACCTTGAAAGCCAAGTGAAGCATCAGTGAGGAGACATCAGAGTAGAAGCAACAACCATGCAGCAAACATTGCAAAGGCAGGAGATCCAGTTTGTCTGCAGGACTGAGCAACCTGGCGGTCATCCGTGACCTCAGCAAACGCCACATCGGTCAAAAGTGTTGGGGCAATTTCTCATTTCCCTTGTGTAGGTTACAACCCAGGGAAGAATTCACAAGGAAGAGGAAAATCAAGAGAAACTTGAAAAGAGGAAAATTGTTTAAGGAGTTTTAGGGAATAATAAAAGGGAAGGAGTTAGGGTATAGGGTCAAATAATTTTTAAGATAATTTTTTTTTAAAAAGTAGCATGAGTGCATGATCTGGAGATGATGGAGAGGAGGGAAAAATTTAATTTGGGAAAGGGAAAATATGTGGCGCAATGGAGGAACAGAATTCAGTGCTCAATTAGGAGATTCCACTAAGACACAAGCCGGGGAAAGGACTAGGGCCTCCCTGGTGACCTTCTAGTGACTTGAAGATTTCCCTGTAGGTCATGGTCATGAATGTGAGTGAGATCCACAGACTGATGTTCTTGAGCTACTGCAGCTGCAGCTGTGGGGGAGGAGGAGGACAATCCACATCTGAGGAAAGCTATTTTTATTTTACCTTTCTCAGGTATTTTTTTAATGAGCTAATCAGATATTGATCCCACCTCAAAAAGCACTCTGGCTTCCCAATGCCAAAGTCCAAGCTGGCGGGCTTCCCCACTGGCCACACCCTTCAATCCCAAGCCTCACAAAACTCCAACCAAGCCAAACCAAACTGCTCCTCCCTGTTAATCTTTGCAAGCACAATGGTTTCTAACACCGAAGAGATTACTAGTATCAAACCCACGGAAGTCTGATGCCAATACTGGCCCTTTATGGAATATTTCACAGTAGAGGACCAGTTGCTGTTCACAATTTATAGATCATTTCACTTGACAAGTCACACAAGTCCATGAGCAAAACTATAAATAGAGCTATGCTCTAGACAAACATATTCCTGTTTCTAAATGTCATATAATACTTGCTATAAGAAGAGACTCGGCCGAGATACGTGCTGACTCTGACACCATACAACACCCAGGCCAACCTCAACAAACAGTGCATCCCACAGGCTCTGGACCAGGCTGCTATGCTTTGGCTTCCCCCATATCCTTCCTGCTGACATTGCCCAGGAGAAGCTAAACAACTCAGACATAAAAACCCATGACTGTTAATTTTTCCCAACCGAGTTTTCCATGTGTTCATTACCAATGAGAACTAAGATTTTAGAATTTACTTCCAAAACTAAGGTGAAGGTAAACTTCCAAAGCTAAAGAAAGGTAAACCCACTCTCTAAAGCTTACTTCCATCATGAACCTACTCACCAAGTTCCCATCAGGACTGAACATTAATCCAAGGTAACAAAGGGAAAATGCCATTTCTTGTTTGTGTCTTTCCAGCTCAGGGGGTAATCTAGGGGGCACACAGCACTTCTCTAGGCACTGTCCATAACAATAGCCCTTTTTAGGATACTGACCTATCTCAAGCAGCCAGATTTAAGCTACCTATGAAATATAAACCACGGATCCTGTATTCTAAACACATGCATTCAAAACTACCATTTTAAAATAAATTGCAAGGGAGAGAAACAAAAAGAGATACATTCTGGGCCTCCCTGGTGGTGCAGCGGTTAAATAAAGCGCTGTTGCCAGCCACCGCAGCAGGAGTTCAATCCCCAGCCAGGGAGCTGACCTCTCCTGCCTTGCCTGCTGCTCCCCTCAGCAGTGTATTTCAGTACATCTGCCTGTTCTGTTCCCTACTCTCTCTGGTGAGTCCTCTCACAACTGCACCTCTGGCTTACACCCCAATTCTTGTATGCATAAATAAATAAATCTTTTTATTATAATTTTATTTTTATATTCCCCATAAAATTGCAGCCCCCTTATTTGACTCCAACCCACCTTTCCCCGACCCCCCCGCCCCCATAGCGTGTCTCTGGTTCGTAGTTGTTCGTTGATTTTGTTTTTTTTCTTTCTTATAGTTATTCTTTTTCCTGGTCCCTTATTTAGGTTTTCTAGATTCCTGCTGTGAGTGAGACCATACGGTATTTTTCTTTTTCTTTCTGGCTTATTTTGCTGAGCATGATCGTTAAAAAGAAGTCAGGAATATAGATTTTACCAAAGAAACTACAATAATCTTCCCGCTACTACTACAAACAGGTTGGTCCGCAGCAACAACAATGGTAACTTGCTTAGGTTGGGAGTGGGGGTCAACAAACCTAGTCATCCCAAAACAAGCCTACACAATAAAATCCACCAAAAGCAATATACTAGAGTGTGTAGCAACAATATCTTTCTATGCAAATTGTTTCATACTTTACATAAAAGCAAGGCCACTATGTCACTAATGAGAGTACAGGAAGGAAAAAATCCACACTGAAAGTCAAACAGTCTTCAGTCTTGGTTTCACCTGTCTCTTCTAGTAGGAATCTAATATCAGATACATCATTTTTGGATTGTGAGACTAACAAGTCATGTTTTACCAATGGTCAGAAGCAGCTGAAGAAACAACTGTTGGAACAAACTAAATGCTGTTACATGAGGCATTGGACTTCCAAGACTGCGTGTGGCTACAATGACCGGTGACCACCTAACTGGGTAAAAGGAAGGCTATCCATTATCCAAACAGACCCACCTCCTCCTGCCTCTAGTTATAATAGCCAAAGAAACAAACAAAAAAAGGGCTTTTTTGATTCTTCAAAGCCAACTGTGAAAGAGGTCAGCAATATATTAACAGCCACAATGGACAAGGGAAAGCAAAACAGTGTTTGAAAAAATCTTGCCACCAGAAAGCTTTGTATATCAAAAGAAACAATCACAAAAACAAAAAAAGCAAACTGTAGAATGAAAAAAAAAATTTGTACATCATACGTCTCCAAAATTTACAAAGTTCTTATACAATCCAACAACAAAAATAAACAACCCAATCCAAAAAAAATGGGAAAAGTGCCTAAAAGAAGACACTTTTCTAAAGATGACACTCAGATGGCCTACAGATACATAAAAAATTGTTCAGTATCACTTATAACAGAAATACTAATCAAAACCACTTTGAGAACCTCCCTGGTAGTGTAAGGGGTTAAGCACTGCACTATGAAGCAATCTGCAGCCTCTGCAGCATGAGTTCGATCCCTGGCCCAGTTCAATCCCCGGCCAGCCAGGGAGAAACCCACATGGCGAGGCAGATCTCTCCTGCTTCGCCCGCGGCTCCCCTCAGCAGCGGATTTCAGTCAGCCCGCCTACTCTGTTCCCCACTCTGTCTCTGGTGAGTCCTCTCACCCCCCACACCTCTGGCTTGTACCCCATAAATTAATAAATCTTTAAAAAAAAAAAAACACTTTGAGACACCACCTCATCCATGTGAGAATAGTCCAAATAAAAAAAGAATGGAATCAACAATGTTGGTGAGATTATGGCAAAAAGGACCCTCATCCACTTTTGGTGAGACTATAAGTTGGTGCAGCCTCTGTGAAAAACAGTATGGTGATTTCTTATTAAACAAAAATGAAAACCTGTATGCTTCAGCAATACCTCTATTAGGTATTTATCCTAATAATATGAAAATGTTAGTACAAAAATATTTATCCCCACCCATGTACATAGCAGCACTGTCCACAATTGCCAAGTCATGGAACTGACCTAAGTGCCTTTCAGCAGAGGAATAAAGTGTGGAATATATATTCAGTGGAATATTACACAACTGTGAAAAAAAGATGAAAGAGTGGCGTTTGAGACAAAATGGTTGGACCTCAAGATGATTATCTTAAGTGAAATACCTAAAAAAGTGAAAGGCAGATATCAAATGGTTTCATCTTTAGACTGTAAATAACAAAAAAAATACACAGGCAAAATACAGTAGAACTAAATCTTGCACTCAGCGAAAGAATATAATGGTTACCAGAGGGAATGGGGAAGGAAGGAGGGGATGGCATGTGGGTTATTAGTACAGGTGAATGGAATATGTGCACATATGGAAGAGAAAAATGTAATACCAAAAATTAAAATAAAAATTGAAGGGCCTCCCCGGTGGCGCAGTGGTTGAGCGCTGGTTTGCGAAGCTGCCTGTGGCCTCTGTGGCGCCGGTTCGATCCCTGGCTGCTCCCCGGCCACCAGAGGAGGGTCCCACATGGCGCGCAGACCTCTCCTGCCACCCGCTGCTCCCCTCAGCAGTGTACTTGGGTCCTTCTGCCTGCTCTGCTCCCCGCTCTGGCTCTGGTGAATTCTCTCACCCTCTCGCGCTTCTGACTGTACCCCGTGCTTGTATAAACCAAACAAACAAACAAACAAATAAATAAATAAGACATGCCTCTAGAAAATTAAATAAATAAATAAATAAATAAAATAAAAATTGAAAAAAGAAAAGAATCTTGCTAAACATTTGTTCATCTTTTTCTGTATTAGCCAGAATATTTTAACTGGTTTATTTGGAAACTTCAGATTTATATGCCTCATCTCCTCAGATGCCTCACAGATTAGAAAACAGTCTACCTGGGGCTCTATAGCCATGGAAGAACGCTTTCTCTATCTACCCTGGTGGCAGGCAAAACTGGCTCCACGTCACCAAGCATGTCTAAACTCAAAGCTTCCTACAGACTAGGCATCAAATCCTCTCCTCCAGTGTTCCAAGGTCCATGTCTATCTCAGGATTGGCTTCAGGGTAGTCTGGAAAACAATTCTGTCTTGAGGGAGGGTGCTTGGTTGATTGTATCCGCACTGTTTAACAAGCCACTTGGGCTTCAAGGGACGCTCTAGCTGTGTGTGCTCAGCCCACTGTCCAAGCTTTCATCACTAGAGTAGTAGGTTCTGAAGCAGGTTGGACCTACTGGTCATCATCGTTGCTCTCAAGAGCTCCTGAGACAACCCAGAAACTGATATTGGATTTTGCATCTGACCACCCTGCTCCAGTGTTGATGGTAAGAGCTCACTACTGACATTTTGGAGAATTTGCTGTGTCGGGATTGCTATTCTGTGTTGCTTTAGTTTTAGTCTCTTTCTCCATCTGTAGCTGCTTCAGCCACACCTACAGCTGCTTGTTGGAGCTAATGCCACCCATCACACCTCCCTGTGGGCTGGGGGTGGGGTGGGGTGTGTGGAACAACTGCTTCATGGGAGGGCTCTGGCTGATTCTCTGGTTCATAGCAAAACAAGGGTCAAGTCTTCGGTCTAGTAAACAGGTGGTCTCATTCTTACAGTTCACATAGTCAATATTTCCATCCTTAGTCATGGCGTATGCCCTTCAGGATAGAGACATCAGTAAGACCTGTTGCCAAGTTCATTATATTCTGCTGTACTGGGGGTCTGGTTGGGGGTGAGATATTCATCTGGGTCCTGCCATGTGTTACCTGATGGGTATGATTTAATAAGCATCTCTGACCAAATGTCTCTGCCACCTCCCAGCTTGACCAGCAGAAGTACCTCATCAGATACCTCAAAACAAGACTGATGGAGGTGCTGAGTGGTGCGTGCAGCTGCTGGGACAGAGACCACTCTGGTGGAGGTCTGGGTCGCGGGAGACAAGGTGCCCACCTGCAGGAAGCTGGAGAGTAAAGCACTGGCATGGACTTGCTGCAGAGTCAGGGCTCCTGCAGTGTCTGAGCCAGTCCTGGCCTGTCCATGGAGGGTCTTGGTCTACACGTTTGAGAAGGAGTCCAGTAGCTTCTGCAGTGGCATGGGCACCCTCTGAAGCATGCATGCTGGTGACCTTGGGGGTTGGGCCAGTATTGAACGGCAACGCCAGATCCTGCCTCTCAGGCCCTAGACATGCAGGGTCTGGAGGGAAGGGTGGGTAGGTGGCCCACAGCGCTGCCTGGGAGCCGAAGTGCAGTGGTCCTGGACCCCGGAAGGAGGGCCCTGACCCTGGGGGCAGCGTCAGGGGCAGGGCTCCTGTGCCCTGGGTGGCTGGCTAAGACAGTGGCTGCTGCCAGGCACCCACGGTTTCCACCCACCCCGGCGGAAGTGCACCCGAGCAGTGTCAGCGCAGGCGACAGGGGCCTCCTGTCTGGAGGGAGTGGCTCTCTCCTTGCAGTCAGGGGTGGCAGGAAGGTGGTGAGTTGCTGCTGTAGCCAGCATCGCATCCTGCCCTTGCTTCAAGTCCTGTCTGCTTTGCGGTATCCCATCGCATCCCGCTCTGCATCTAACTGAGCATCCACTTGGTGTCCACAGCCGCCCCGCGCAATCCCGGCAGAGTCGCCAGCCTTGTCCCAAGCCCCGATCCGGTGTCTGATGGCTGAGACTTCGGGCCCTCGGACTCAGGAAAACGTTCTGGCCTGTGCCCTTTGCCAGCTGCCTCTCTCCTCTCCCTCTGACTTTTTCCTCTCCATAGTCCATTTTAATGACAATCTATCTTCTAAGAAATCCTTAAGAACTCTGTTAATTTCCCCAACTTCTATAGGCTCAATCATTGTCCTATTACCCCATATAATATTGAGAAAACCCAGAGAGCAAAGGGATGGCATTCCCCTCTGTGCAAGACCCCAGAGGACAGTACTCACCAATGACTTAGGAGGCAGTTTTCCAGGACCTTGCTGCCTACAGGATTCTTCTCCCAGAAGTTTTTATGGCCAGACAACTCTCCCAGAATTCTATTCTTTTATCTTGTTGCCATGCCTTGACACAGGAACTATCTTTCAAAGTCAAACTTCTGTCTGCCAATCTTTGCACTGAGCTTTAATCCATTTACTAACTGAGTGGATTATTGGGAGAGCCTAGTGGGCTGGAAACCTGCTTGTTCTCTGGGGAGGCTGCTGGTGGAAGGTTTGGCACAGAACTTGCATTTAGATGAGACTCTAAGTCTGAAGTTATAGACTCTGAGACTGAAGGCCCCGCACCTGCTTAGAACACCACCCACCACCCCTTCTCCCCGTCCATGTTAGATGAACAATTTGCACACCAAAAAGAGGAAGAATGCAAGATCCACAGAACATACTCAGGGTGGATGCAGAAGTGAAAGCCAGGTTTTCCGACTTCACTGTTGTCCCTCAACCAACATGGTTCCACCAGATATTTCCTATCCTTATGCTAAGCAGTGGGCCATCCTAAGCCAAGAAAATAAGCCTACAGTCTCTGCCCTTGGAAGTTTAGGAAAACAACACATCACTTTGAATTACATGGAAGGAAAGCCACACTGAGCTCAATAGAGTCTATAAACTTCTTTCAGAGGTTGACAACAAGCCTGCTGACCCACTGATCAGGTACAGAAGTGGTGTGGACTAAGATGGCAGAAGAGGGTGTGAGCTGATCTCTCAGCCCCACCTCCAGAGGGCGCCATGGAGGAATTTTCCCCCTAGGCCCACAAACACTGCTGGCTACTTAAAACCATTCACAGCATCACAGATGTGGTTTTGAATTAAAACCTTCACTTTGAGCCAGCATGCATTACCACACGGTTGTAAAACACTTTTCATGTCTGCTTTAAGGAAGATGGGTGTGTTCAAGAGACTTAACAGCACTGAGCTCTTTCAAGTGAAAGTCGAGACAGTTTACTCAGGAACTCAGTTATCTCCCAAATCAAGGCCATTGTAGGATCAGGCTGAACTTCCTGTGCTAGTCCAAGTATACAAAAAAATGCTGAGCTCTGATGAAGCCCTGTGCAAGCACTGTGGTGGGTGGGTGGGCTTTGGCACTTCAAACCCTGACCAAAAAAAAAAAAAAAAAACCTGCTTGTGAGGACATACATGACAGAGGACACAGACACACCTCTTATGGGGACACTCACATGAAAGTGTTTCTAAGAAATATTAGGAGAAAAAAATCATGAGATAATTAATTTTATAGGAGCCCCTTTTTGTGAAAGCAGTAAGACAAAATGCAACCTCTGTATACATGCAGGCAACGCTATAGAAATGTGGAGGGAATGGGGTGCAGAGATACTTACCCAACAGAATCTGGGCTCTCTCATTTAGGGGAGCAGGATGAAGTCAGACTCTCAGTCTAAGGCTATTTATGTATTGTCAGAACAATTCACAGTGAACCAATGCACACTGACTATGTACTGTACACAAAACAAATTTTAAAAAGCAAGTCCCAAAAAGACAGGGTCTTACAAAAGCAGGAATTTACATTCACATATTGTATTTTTCAGTCTAATCACAACTACACTTTTCTTTATCTCAGACAGAGAAGGCCAACTGATTTGCTTAACACTAGATTCAAACATCGCCAGGCACCTAGAGAGATGTGTAGTCTATGCAGCAATGCTTGCACAAATACACAAGCACTTATACTGTCAAGCACTTGTTTTCCCACAAAGTAGAAATTATATCCAGCACTATATATTTATTGGGATCTGCTGTTAGAATCTGTTACCCTGGTCAATTCATGACTTCACCCAATTAACAGTTATTGAGTGCCTGCTGTGTACCAGGCTATTTGGATTCTATGAGAGTCACTTGGGATTTATAAAGTAAGTAGTAAAGAAAAGGATATTGTACCAGGGGAAAAAAATTAAAGACATCACCAAAAAATGCATTTCTGTATCACTCAGGATTGAGTACACAGGTGTGCTAATGCTGCCTCTTATTAGAATCACATGCTTGGGTATCAGGCTGCCTTGCTGGATTCTGACTTCCTTGAAGGGAGAACATGAATCTTTTTGTCTGTGGAACTGGGCTGGGGCTTGAGTTTTTGATATAGTAGCCATAGATTCATCCATCCAATCAGTCTACAAATACTTGTTTAGCACCCATGAAGGGTTAAGCATTACATTTGGCCCCTGGGAGAGGAGATGAAAGATGCTGGGCCTCCCTGGTGGCGCAGGTGGTTAAGCGCAGCACTGTACAGCTGTCCGAAGCCTCTGCAGTGCCAGTTCGATCCCCGCTAGCCACGGAGATACCCACATGGCAGGGCAGACCTCTCCTGTCCCACCTGCTGCTCCCCTCAGCAGTGTATTTCAGTCAGTCTGCCTGTTCTGTTCACTGCTCTGTCTCTGGTGAATCCTCTCACCCTCCCACACATCTGACCTGTACCCTGGCTCTTGTATAAATAAATAAATCTTAAAAAAAAAAAAGGAGATGAACGATGCTTACTAGCTAATTGAGGGGGTGGGGGTGAGAGCAAGCCACAAGGTGTAAACAAGGGAGAATTTCAGATTTGAATAGACTATGAAAGAAATACAGGAAATTAACAATTTGAGACAAGCAGATTTGTACTTTCAAGGGAGTGGTTAGAGAGAACCCTTAGATGACACCGCAGGGGAGACTGCAGACAGGAGGAGAAAAAATGTTGCAAATAGGGGGAAACTGCTCCATTGAAAAGATGCTGGATTCAGAAAGAACTTGGTTTGTTCTAGAAGCAGAGAGGAAACCAATGTGGCTGAAATGAGAATAAGGAGAGGTTGGTGAGGTCAACAGAAATCCCTTCAGGTAAGAAGTTGTTGAAAGGTCTTAAATAACAGAGCACTTGAATCTGACTGATTATTTAAAAAGACAAAAAGAAAATACTTATGATGCTGTGTGAATAGAATGGACTATCAGAGAGCAAAAGAGGAATAGGAGATGCCAGTTAGGACGGACAGACAGACAGACAGATGGATGGTTTGGATAGTTAAATGGATACAAGGATGGATAGTTGAATGGATGGAGGGAGGAATAAGTGGGTGGGTGGGTGGAATGGGTGGATGGGTAAATGGTAGATGGATGGAAGGTATAGTGAGAGGAAAAAAAGGAATATGTGAGTAAATAACTGATTATGAAAGAACAAGCCCTATGAGAGTCATTGGGCTGATATATTTTAGTTAAAATTGGTTAAGTCAAATTTCAAAAGACAAAAACAAATTCTTTTCAGTGCCAGAATAATTGTCTAAAAGACTGCCTTGAGAAATATGATATATAGTTAATAATATATTTACAGGCAGATTTGTTTAAAAACATTGTTCTAGTCATTATATTTCAAACATAATCATGTCCTCTGTCATAGCAATTCCACCCCTAGAGTTCTACAAAAATGCATAGATTTTTGTATAAAGAATAAGTTATCTATGTATTGGAAAGGGACTTAACAAATTATGCACATTTGTTCTAACAGAGTACACATAGCTATCAAAATATAGGCTGTTGTTGTATATATTCTGACATGGACCAATGACCACTTGTAAGTGGTGGTGGGAAAGGCAAGTTACTGTGTGTGTGTGTGTGTGTGTGTGTGTTCTGAGAGAGTAGAGAACTTTAAACCACAGCCTCTGCTTTTTGGTGGTTGATATTGTAGCCACTAGCCACCCACGGCTATTGACCACCTAATTAAAAAGGGGACTTACTCAGAATAGAGATTTGATCTAAATGTAAAATACTCACTGGATTTTAGATATTTACAATGACCAAAAAAAAAAAAAACAGTAAACTGATTAATGAGATTTACATTCATGCTACATGACAATAATACTTTTAACGTTTCATATCGAGTTAAAATTGCACGGCTGAAGTTAATTTTCCCTGTTTCCTTTTACTATTATGCATGTGACTAGTAGAAAATTTAAAATGGCCTTTGCAGCTGGACAGTGCTCTCTACTGGTCAGTGCCCCGCTAGCAGGGGAAAGCAGAGAGCCTGACTGCTCTGGAGAGTCGGACTGGGCAGAAGGTGTGATGGGGACAGGGAATAGGGACTTAGAGCTTCAACCTAAACTATATTATAGTCTTCCAAAAGCATTTAATTTTTAAATGCACATTAGGAAATCCAGGCAACATCTGTAGTTTATTTACTAGCATTGTGCTAATGTTCATTTGTTGGTTTTGACAAATGCCCTGGGGTTCTGACAGCTGTTTGCATTGGAGGAAATATGAATACAGGACCTCTCTGTAATGTTGTTACTTTTCTGTAAAGCTCAAAATTACATCAAAATCAGAAGTACAAAGAAAACAAGAAGGGAAACAATTTAAGAAGAAACATCCCCTACACCTTCATCTCAGCACACTAAGGTGACTGGCTCCAGACTGGCTTGTCCCACTCAGAGTCCCCATAAACACGTTTGCTGGAAACAAGCAGCTAGGATTGTTCACTGTGCATTTTCTTAGTTATTACCTGAAGTACCAGCAATTCAGATCACTCTCTCCTTCCAGGATGATAAGAAGTTGTCTGGCTGGGTTTATTAAGAATGTTTGTTAAAATGGGAATGTGAGGGCCTCCCCTGGTGGCGCTGCAGTTGAACGCTGGGCTGCAAAGCTGCCTGCAGCCTCTGCAGCGCAGGTTCCATCCCCGGCCAAAGGTGAGGGTCCCACATGGCGCCACAGACCTCTCCTGCCAAGCCCGCTGCTCCCCTGAGCAGTGTATTTCGTCAGTCTGCCTGTTCTGTTCCCTGCTCTGGCTCTGGTGAATTCTCTCACCCTCCTGTGCTTCTGACTGTACCCAGTGCTTGTATAAATAAATAAATAAATCTTAAAAAAAAAAAAAGGGAAAGTGGCTGGTGAGAATGAGGAAAAATACCAATTCTCTGAGAATTTTGCAACTGGAGATCAGAAAGCCCCATCTCCGTGGATTCCTTACTTCAGCTCTTAGATTTAGCAAATACTAAGGTCAAGAGATGTTTGCTAAGATCTTGTGGTGAACCTTGGGATAAAGAAATATATCATGGCTTCCCTAGTAGCGCAAGGGGTTAAGCTTCAGCACTACAAAGCAATCCGCTGCTTCTACAGCACAAATTTAACCCCTGGTCAGCCAGGCGCAGCAGACCTCTCCTGTCTCGCCCACTACTCCCCTCAGCAGTGTACATCGGTCAGTCTGCCTATTCTGTTCCCCACTCTGTCTCTTGTGGATCCTCTCATCCCCCAACACTTCTGGCCTGTACCCCAGTTCTTGTATGGATAAATAAATAAAACTTTTAAAAAAAGGAAATCAAGCAATCTATGTTATTAGCATAACAAATGTATGATGCCTACATTTATACAGTGGTTCAACACATGTGTTTGGATCAAGAAGAAAATTCAGTGTACTGAGTCATAATGGCAAGTTAAAATATGAGATAAAATTAAAACAGATTAGATGTAGCTATATAGAGATTTCAGAGCTGATCAAAGATACACACTGCATTGGAATGTAAAATATTTCTGCATCACAGGAACAAAGTTTAAGATGAATGAAAAAGTACAAAATGTAGACCTGACAAAGGATAGCGAATTTATCTTAAAATAATGTGCATATTTAAACAGATGTCCCACCACAACCATCACACAGGAATAGCTTAAATAACCATTTTTTTAATCTTATTACTTTCTCTAGAAAAAGAGTGTCATACCCTAAGCAGAGGAATTCAAACAGAAATCACAGGAAAAAAGTCATGGCTATGAGTGAGTGACTTAGAATGAATGACCTTTAAATTGCCACCAACATGACTGAGAAAAAGCTATGGAGGCTGGACAAGCCTGAAACTTACATTTCAGAGCCCTCCCAAAACGGGGGAAGCTTCCAGCAATGGTCCCACCTGCCCTGAATCTCCCCTCTCCCCATTTGAGTCCCAGGAAAGAATAACAGAAAATCTTAAAATTTTCAGCTTTAGGGCCTCTCCATTTATCTCCAGAAGGATCCAGACTTTCTCCATAGACATCTGGATATAACACTAACATTTTTTTTTTTTTAATTTAAAGTTAAATGAGGGCCTCCCTGGTGGCGCAAGGGATTAAGCACTGCACTATGAAGCAATCCCCAGCCTCTGAGGCACGAGTTCGATCCCCGGCTACCCAGGGAGCATCCCACATGAGGAAGCAGACCTCTCTTGTGTCACCAGCTGCTCCCCTCCACAGTGTATTTTGGGCGATCTGCCTGTTCTGTTTCCCACTCTGTCTCTGGTGGATCCCATCACCCCCCGCATCTCTGGCCTGTACCCCAGATTTGTATGCATAAATAAATCTTTTTTTAAAATAAAGTTAAATGAGAACCAAATTTAAAGGGGAATGGGCCTGAGAGGACACCTCAATATCCATGAATAAAAGTTTAAATGCTTGGAATTTCTAAATTTAAGAGTGACTGATAGATATAACATGGTAACAACTTACTTTTCCAATCTAAAAAGATCAGGAATCACTCCCCCCATTTTTTTCAGTCTATGGGTCTCTTACTGCTTGTCATTTCCTGGACTCTTTGCAGTAACTTTTCAGCTTTTTTTGTCTGTGCCACTGTCCCCATTTTAAACAATGTGGAGTGTGCCCCAGAGTGAAAACTGGGTCCAGTTCCAATTTGGTACCTGTACGTTTGAGCTTTCACCTTGAACTTAACCCCTCCAAGTCTTCATATCTTCCTCTGATGAGGAGGGCAGGCTGGAAACATAACTGCAATGCGGAAGCTAATGTTTTTATTATTAAAAAAGAGAGATAGTAATCTAAACAATTAGAGAATCACATAAAAGGAACAAGTGACAGGCTGGCCCGGGACCATTTGCCCCATGGAGTAGCCATATTCACTTGGGAACATTCTTCCAAGACTGTATAAAGTGGGGGAAAAAAATAGCATCAACTATATTATACTATTCTGAATTTTTTTTCTTCTGAGTGAGCAATAAATTATTCTTTTCTGACATATAAGGCAAGTTCTATGAGGCTAGGGATCTTCTCCTTCGTCTAATGTATTTCTAGGAGGTAGGACAGTGTCAGAGCTCAAATTAAATGCCAGTAACTATTCATTGAAGGAAGGTCCTTCCTGTCAGATCCAGTGCCAGTTCTGTGGGGTCAGAAGTGTATTTGTTTGGTCTCTTTCTATGGTCTCAACACCAGAGCATGCCTGGCATATAATAAGCATAATAAATATTTGTTGAACTGGTAAAGCAACTCCAGGAAGAAAGCACCAAACTCTTTTTAACTGCACTCGTGTGCCAATGTACCACCGTAACCACTTCTTCCAACTACCAATGGGAAAAGCCTTACCAAATCACTACTTTCACCGCACCCGTATACACACCCTCGTTTAAAGAGATTTGTAGAATATCTTTTTAGGGGAGAATTGGGGGAAACCACTAACCTGGTCCAAATATGTTCTGAAGTCCCTTCCCTTTAGAAATTCTTAACTTTAAAATACTTATGATTAATTTTACAGCTTGCCTGAGAGCACTGCCTATAATTTTGCAAAATAATCTCCCTTACATACCTCAGTGTTTCCCCAAACTGTCTAGATGATGCCAAACACCATAATACACACAACAAGACTGCAGGAAAGACCCAGAAACAAGCAGACTGCCAGCATCCTGGGTGACCAGCATCTTTTACTTGCAGCATCGAGTTCAGCCATCACCTGGGGAGCACTGGAGTTTCAGGCAGCAACAAGACCATATTGTGTATCATTCTTTATGTGCTGAAGAGGGAGACAGACAAGAGTAACAACTCCCCAGGGCTGTGCTGAGAGAGGATGCTGAGAACACAAAGCCTGGAGCAGAGCAGATGGGAGCTGGGGGGATTTGTGAGTTTTCCAAGAAGCAAGGCTATACAGCCAGGATCTGTCAGAACCCAACGTAGAAAAGTCCCTCCAGAAAGTACATTTCTGATGATTTAATTTTTTCACTCTAAAGATACTTAGTGAATTTCTATTATGTCTGAAAGCCGGGCCAGGCCCTGGAGAGGTAGCAACAGCTGACTACTGTCTTCCCATCAAGGATCTGATGCTGATAGGAACAGATCTCTGAATTGCTGCTTTCCACAAGGAAACAGAATCCACATCCGAGTCACTGCTTCTCTTCTATGGAAAATCCAGCTCATGAATGGAGAAGTTGGTCAGAGACATTTCCCTTTCAAAGCACCCCAAGCAGAACCTGGCCACACAAACTGAACATACTTCCCTTTTTCCAGCGCCTCCTACACACAGTAGTCTCTCACGTGGTCTCCCCATAACTGAGGCAAAGGAGTGCAGGGGCACTCACTGCAGGAAAGCCAACATTCAAAGAAGAATAAACCTGGATATTCAGAGGGAACTTTCTAGAACCTTCTAGTCCTACTCCAGTAGTTGCTTGACCTTTCATGGATCACAGATCTCTTTGAAAATCTGTGACTTCTTTGGCCTTTCTGTACCAAAAAGAGACATAGCCATGTATTGGCACATCATTTCCCTCTATTTTCAGGAGCTTCAGGGTCACCAAGGACTGGTTTTCCAGCCATTCCAGAGACCCCCATATTAGAATTCCTACCCATATGAGCACCCTGACAATATCTGAGATGAATAGTTCTGTCCACTGGGATCTGGAGGTACCATTGTACCTAAGTCAGTGGGTTCCAGTTCAATACACTGTGAGCTAACTAGCATCAGAAAATGGGCCATTCAGGCTTGGTAGTTATGGGACAGATCTTCCAGGAACAGCCAGCAGACACTTCATGGCTTTCAAAGGAGACAGCACCAAGCTCAAAAAAGAAGCCTCTGGAGTCGAGGGTGATGAAAGGTCAGGATGGCTGCTCAGGGATGACAGAGCAGTAATATGCATAGGGATCCTCCATTTCGTATGCGTTCTCCTCGATGACGTAGTTCTCCTCGATGACGTAGATGTTCTCCTCCGAGCGACATCCCTGTGCTGCCATGTTGGCTAACCCTGAGGGGGCTATGTTGACTGAAGTAACCAGGCTGTGGGAACAGAAGATTGCCCTTGAGTTAAGCAATTCCAGGACAAGGCAGGGTTAGGGGAACAGGCTTGTTGAAGACTAGGGAAAAACATAAAACAGCAATATGATAATTTGGGGAACAACACAGTGGAAAATTTATCTTAATTTTCTTTTTTTTTTAAGATTTATTTATTTATATAAGAACTGGGGTACAGGCCAGAGGCACGGGGTGGGGGGGGTGAGAAGATTCAGAACAGGCAGACTGATGAAATACACTGCTGAGGGAGCAGCGGGTGAGACAGGAGAGGTCTGCTTCACCATGTGGGATTCTCGCCCGCCGGCCGGGATCGAACTCACACTGCAGAAGTTGCGGACAGCCTCACAGTGTGACACTCAAACCCCTGCACCACCAGGGAAGGCCCAGTCTTAATTTTCTTATGGAAAAAAAATGGCATTGTGTTATAGGGAGGCATGAACCAAAGTGCTTAGGTGATGTGTGCAGATGTCTGAAATGTGCTTACAAATGGTGCAGACAAGATATGGGGCCTATAAATACAGAAACATAAGGTAAATGTGTCAAAATGTGAAATGAATTGTTCAGATGAAGGCTCTGTGGTCCCTGTACCATTATTGCAACACTGAAGTGGTTTGAACAATTTCCAAAAGAAAAAGGAAGGAATGTGTTATGGATCCAATCAGAATTGTCTCCATTGCTTACCAGGCTTATGACCTTGGGTAAGACGAGCTTTGTGTTTTTCATTCATTCATTCAAGCAATATTAATGTGTTCTACTCTGGTCTATGCAGCAGGAGCTACAGCCATGTACAAGACAACACTCCATGCAGGGTACATGTGAATACACTTTGTGACTCCAGCTTCTCCTCTGTAAAATGGGATTTAAAGTGCTCTAGCTCACAGGTTACTGTTAGGAACATTTATTCAATCATCAAATATTTATTTAGTGCCTGCAAAGCATCAGGCACAGGGTTCAGGCATATAGTTGTTAATGTGGTAGACAAGTTCCTAGCTTTCTCTAGAGCTTACCTTTATAGGAAGAGATGAAATTAATCAAATAATTTCACAAATAATGTATTAATGTATGTAAATACATACCTATGAAAACAATCACAATTTCTCTTTATTTTCTCTTGAATCTTATTTTTTAAACTTTATTTATTGTTATTGAAGTACCACTGTTAGTGTCAAAATCTTCTTAGTGTTCGGCCTCCCCGGTGGCGCAGTGGGTTGAGTGCAGCGCTGTGAAGCTGTCCGCAGCCTCTGCAGTGCCGGTTCAATTCCTAGCTGGCCAGGGAGATTCCCACATGGTGTGGCAGACCTCTCCTGCCTCACCCGCTGCTCCCTTCATCAGTGTCTTTGGTCTGTCTGCCTGTTCTGTTCCCCACTCTGTCTCTGGTGAATTCTCTCACCCTCCTGAACCTCTGACTGTGCCCCAGTTCTTGTGTAAATAAATAAATCTTTAAAAAAAAATCTTGTTAGTGTTTAGGATTTCTCCCCTAAGGTATGGTCACCATAGCTTTCCTACCATCAAAGCACCCATAGTCCTCTACCATAGTCCATTGTCTCTTCCGCCCTCCAATTTCTCCTCTACACCTTCCCCTCCTCCTATGAATGCCTCAGTTCTATGGTCAGCTTTCAAGAATTGGTTGTAACGTTTGTCTTTGACCCTTATGTTTGGTTTCTCTATATGTCCACATATAAGTGACAGCATCCTATATTCATCATTCTCCTTCTGACTTACTCTATTTAGCATAATCCCTTCTGGCTCCATCAATGTTGCTGCGAGTAGCATGAATTTATCTTTTTAGATGGCTGAGTAATATTCCATTATGTATATCTACCACATATTGAGACAAAGATCACATTTCAAGTGTTAGGCCTAAAAAGGAATACTGGTCTAGATGTACTAATACAATATTCTATTTGACCTTATTAGACTTTTTTACTACAGATGCTTGTCTTCATAATTATACTGGCTATACTTAGTCTAAAATTATTATTTGCTTAGATCATACTCAATGCACAGAGTCATTTTTTCTTGATGCATATTGCATTTTACCCATATGCCAAATATCACTAAAATCTAGTAAAAATTATATAAACTTTGTCTATATGGAGGAGGTGCGTGTGTGCTTGTGTAGTTAGGAATGAAAGCAAAGACTGAGACAGAGTAAAACAGTGGTACTCAAGCCTGTTTGTATATTAGTATCTCCTGGAAAACTTTGGGGAAAATGCCTTCACTTAGGCCTCATCCCCTAAGATTCTGACCGATTTGCTCTGGGGCTGGCAACAATCTAAGTGTCCTAGATGATTCTACCAATCAAAGATAAGGCTCTGAGTTTCTTGTTCACTTCTGTGACCCCATTTCCAGGCCATAGTCTAGAGATAGTAGGTGCTCAATTAGTGAAAGAATCAGCTTTCTGAAAACAAAAAATCCATTCCTCTAGAAATGAATAAGCATTTCCTATCAATGGGAAGACAAACTGTATACCTTCACTTTAGGAGGACAGATGCTAAAGAGATAAACTGAGCTTCAAGTGGAATTTTCGTTTGCTAAATCTAGGCCTAAAGCAAAAGAAGTACAAGGTTAAATCCCAAAGTCCCAGGGCAGGCTGCCTTAGAGCCAGGACACAGTAGAGTAGAGACCTCCTAGAGTCCCACGTTCCCCTCCCTGCCCATTATTCTTACCTTGAATTCTGTAACTTCTCTTTCCTATGAGAATAACCTAGGCAAAAGGTAGAAGAAAAGTCAATTTAAAACCGTTTACATAAAATAAATAAGAAATAAAATGGACTCACTGGAGGCAAGGATGATTTAGGGCATTCTGATATCCCCTTTGGTTGAATTAATTCAAACTACTGACATGTATGTAAGTTTTTTACAGGAACTATACTAGACAGTAATAAAGGTACATTTCTTCATATTTAACAAACACACAGAGCATCTCCTGTGTGTCTGGAGTGAGCTAATCCTTGGAATGCAAAGGGAAATTATGAGTCCTGGTTTCAGAAAGCGGTGTTATAGTAAGGAGGGTATTTAAAAACTAATAAACTAATAAATAGGAAAAAATAATCATTTCAAATTGTGATTGATATAAAGGAACCCAACAATGAACTGGAAAAGATAACAGAGAAGTTAGTCAGGCAAAAACTCAGTTCTGAAAGGAAAGAATGAGTCAGCCAAGTGAGGAGCCGGGGAGGATCCACTTCAAAGAACTTCTGGGTAACAATTGTGGGAAGCATCTGAAACTGACAACAGGGCCAGAATAATAAAGTGATCAAGACAAGGTCTGAGCCTTAGGCTGGAGTGGGATCCCACAGACACTTCTAAGTCACATCATTAAGAGTTTGATCTATAAACGTCATAGAAGGACAGAAAGCTGACCTGATTGAGGTTTAAGACCACTCTAGCTATGTGGAGAATCGATTCAAAGCAGGTATAAAAACTAAGGAGTAGAGATGATGATATCTCAGAGTAAGGTTACCACCTTACTGAAAGAAATGCTGATTAATTGATAGATTCTAGATATATTTTGGAGACAGGCTTTGCAGGGACTGAAGTTGGACTGGGTGTGAAGGGAAGAAAGCAGATGCAAAGATTAAGTAATCAGATGGATGTGGTAAAGACCATGGAGGGGACTGGGATAATTGTTAGGGGAAAAAGGATGTCCTAAAGCTAATTCCATACAGGTTTCGTGGACTCCACCCCCACCCCAGGCCAAAGCCAAAGACACTGGGAACTCCAAATCCCATCACCACCAAAGGGAAGGTGGCTGGGACCTGAGGGTGGGGTTAAGCAGCCAGGTTGGTATAAAGGCAGACACATGGGCTTTAGAGGTTCCCCCATTTTGGCTCTCCGCCAGCTCGCAGCCTTCGGCCAGCTCTGAGAGTGACTTTGGGTTTCCAGGTTGGCGGATCAGGTAGGACGCATTAAAGACTTTATTTCCCTATTTCCTCCCTGAGTTGTACATTTTCCTTATTTCCTTCTCCCTTGTAAATAAACCTTTTATTAACCTTTTGTGTGTGCCTGTAGTGGAGTATTAATAAGTCCCTTTTAAGCGTGCTGGTGAGGACCCACAGCCAGGAACCCGTTCAATATCGGGGCTGTCCTATATCATTCTGAGAATGGAATATTCAACCCAGAGCTCCATCTTGAACATGTTAAATGGGGAGATGTTTACATGGAGATCACCATTAGACAGCTCAACAATCAGCCCCAATAGTCCTAAAGCTAGGGAGAAATCAGAGATGACATTTAAGTCTATGGGAATATAGGTCACACCTAGAGGTTGCAGAGAGGTGGGGAGGGCCTGCCCGAGGAACCTCAGTATCTAAAAGTAGGCAGAAGAAGGAATAACAAAAGTGACAGAAAAGGAATAGCCAAATGAAGAGGGAGAGTGATGCTTCAGAAGCCAAGACAAGGAACGTGTTCTAGAATAAGTGAGAATCAACTTGGTTGAGTATTGCTGAAAGACTGAAGCCAGGGCTGAACTTCCAGTTCAGGTGCTCAATTCTTTTTTTTTTTTTTCCCTTAAGACCGCTTATTTATGGTGCTCAATTCTCAGCCTCCACTGCAATCTCTTGGTAACCCAGGTAAGTGTGGGTGGGTTTTTTTCTTTCTGGGAAGAGGTCATTTACTGATAATGACAGGATAACATTATGGTGACAGGCAAGGCAGCCCTGGCTTCAAACCCTGTGGGCAGATGAGTTAAGCCGTCCTTGTGGAAGTAGTTATGAAGATTTAGTGCATAGAAACCACATGGCTGCTTCAAGCCACATGGCTAGTGTGACTCATCCAGCCCAGTTTTCCCTGGACAGTCACTCTGTTTTTTGCACTGGAATGCTCATGTTTTAGGAGCCCTGTTCAATCCTGGGCAAACCTGGGGTGGGTAGTCCCCTGATGCACATTAGTGAGAAAAGTGCTAGGTACTGGGAATTAGCTTCTGCCCTCAAGAGAAGAGATGACAACTATAAAGGCATGTGAGCTTTGGGGTAATGGGGAGTTTCGCCTAGATAGTGCTGATGGTTTCCAGGTGTAATTAGCTATCAAGTTAAACACACTTCAAAGAACCAGTTATTGAGCATTAATCACACTTTAATTATTTTTTTTAAAAATAAAGGTAAGTAACAGGGAAAGAAGTGTATGGTGAGTGTCTCAGAGCAATACAAAGGTTGCAATCCGCCCATCTTGTGGGCCCTCCCTCGGGTGTTAGCCTGAGAAACAAATCAGATAGAAAAAATGCCCAGAAGGAACTGAGTTTCTTCTTTGTGTTTCCTTATAGACCTGGGCATATTCCGGAATTAAATAGTTTTGTTTTCTTAATGAAGAGAACAGAAACTGGAATCAGCTTGCCTGGATCTGAATTCCAGCTTTGCCACTTGTTATTGGGAAACCTTGGAAGTGGTTTCTCAGAATGCGTCTGTCTCTCCCTCGCTGTCCGGTGGGGATCTCACCACAGACATGCACCTGCCCACCTTAGAAATCACCAGTGCCTGCCTGTCACATGGGAAGCACCAAATAAAAGTCATTGTAAAGTATTTAGTCTAATTACTCTTAGGGATAATGGATTTTTATCTGCTATCAAAAGCTTTTTGCCTGATATCAACAGTTCTATCTGATGTGGTTCCTACATGAATAGTTCCTTATCAGAAAGGAAAGAGAGAGCAACATCAACCTACTTACATTTGAAAATCGTAACACCAAAGATAAGGAGCAGAAGCAGCCCAGCAGAGACCCCTGTTCCCACATAGATGACGCTCATCCTGGAGCCAGTGGGGCCGACCTCAGCAGTCAGTGAATAATTTTGCTGTGGAAACAAAAAGAGATTTGAGTAAGAGGCCAGAGCCACTCTGGGCTCAGCCATCCTGGCCACTGGCATGGGGGACCATCCTCCTTAGAATCACAGGAGGTAGGACTTTGTAACCACACACCATTGCTCCCTACTTGAAGAGCCTCAACCACCTAAAGGTAGTGGTACACTTGCACTGTGGTGTAATAACTGATAGGGGTACCCAATATTACCTCAGTTAAAAATAAATAGAGATGGAATTTTAAAAAAGAAGGGGATGAGCTTAATCTCTGCAGTCAGGGGCCTCCCTGGTGGCGCAAAGGGTTAAGACACAGCACTATGAAGCGTCCTCAGCCACTGCAGCACAAGTTTGATCCCCAGGCAGGAAGGTGATCCACATGGCGCAGCAGACCTCTCCTGTCTTGCCCGCTGCTCCCTCAAGCAGTGTATTTCAGTACATCTGCCTGTTCTGGTCCCCACTCTATCTCTAGTGAATGCTCTCACCCCCGCATCTCTGGCCTGCTCCCCAGCTCTTTTATGCATAAATAAATAAATCTTTTAAAAAAAAAATCTGCAGTCAACTGGAGAGGGAAAATTGCCCTCCGTGCTGGGTCAAGAAGACACTGCTCTTAGGCAACCCCCCCCAAACAAAAATGGACTGTAGAGGGGAGGCTTACTTATTATTCAAGATCCCCTGGGGGTCCAGGTAGTTTCATAGGGGTCTAAATTCAGCATCTGGCAATGAAACCTGGATTTTCATAGAAAATTTCAGATTTCAGAGCCAGGATGCTGCTGGCAGACAGTCCTGTGTTCAGATCCCAGCTCCATCCCCAAGAGCTGTGTCCTATTATAGAATTATCAGGAAAACTAAAGGACAAAAATATAGAGAGTGCCTAGTACCGGGGCTGGTACATGACAACTGCTCCTGGCAGCTACCACTGCTGTGCTTCTAATTAGAAGGATTTTCTAATCACTGAGAGTCACACAGAAAATCCTTCTGCTTCTATAATTTCCATCCATGTTCCCCCTTGAAAAACAATAAACAATTTGGAAACTAAGACAGACTATAGAGAAAGAAAAGCAAAGGAACAGTCAAACTGAACCAAAACAAACCCTTAAAAAGTGATGTTAGAATTGAGGCTGGGGGCAGGGGAAGGTGGAAGCAAAGCAGGGAGGGGGCTCAATGCTGGAGGACTGGTGGGCGCGGAGGGGCAGACTTTGGTGGTAGGTGTGGTATGACAACGTGCATCTACCCAAGGAGGGGTGAACCTATACAACGTTGTAAACCACTGTTAACCTCAATGAAAAAAAAAAAATTTTTAAATAGAACTAAAATATCAAGGAAATTAAATTTTCATTTCTTCATCCACCATTTACTTCAGGTGCCATATACAGGCATGTTAATGTGCAGCCAGTATTGGGGCACAGGGGCACTGCCAGGGCACTCACTAATCACAAAGACGGAAGCGACAGACCCAAAATGTGAAGATGCAGACAGGAGCCTCAATGGCTGAGGATGCCGTAGAGAAGGCTGAAGGCAGAGCTGTCAGCTTGCTTCCCAGGGTGCTTCCCTTCTCTGCTGAGAAGGTGGAGGACACTAACATCATGCTTAGTGGGACTAGTGCTTCATTTATATCTAGATATATAAATTCATGGCTCAGAATATCCCCAGTGAGTATCTTCACACACATCAATAAACTTAATCAAAACACTCTCATCAGGGTGACAAAGAAAAGAAGACACATACTCTGGGGAGGTGGAGGGGTGTTGAAGCCTCCCCAAGGGATGAGGTGGTGATCTCTGAGGAGAGAGGCAAATGCTTATGGCTTCCTGTCAGTTTCCTGCACTGGTGATGCACCAGGGGCTGGTGCACCAGGCTGCGCACTACAGGCAACAAGGTGGCACTGTCACGCTAAGTGGCACTGAAGCTATGGGAGGAGAAGGCATTTTCCCCAGGGAAGAGCCAGCAAGGAGGAAGATGAAAGCCTTGCTCCACTCTGATCTAAACACAATGTTGGGGCCTCCCCTAGTGGCGCAGCAGTTGAGTGCTGGGCTGCGAAGCTGCCTGCAGCCTCTGCAGTGCCGGTTCAATCCCCAGCCTCTGGGCGAGGGTCCCACATGGCGCACAGACCTCTCCCGCCGCCCGCTGCTCCCCTCAGCAGTGTATTTCATCGGTCTGCCTGTTCTGTTCCCCGCTCTGGCTCTGGTGAAATCTCTCATCCTCCTGCGCTTCTGACTGTACCCAGTGCTTGTATAAATAAATAAATAAAGCTTTTAAAAAATAATAAAAAAAATAAACACAATGTTGGCTGGATACTTACTGTTACTGTTTGATTTTCATCATAAAGGGTCGCCTGGGTCTGGTTCTGGGTTTCTGCTACAAAGAGGAAAAATAGCCAACAGAATGGTTAAATATGTTTTATCTGAGTTAAAAAAAAAAAACTCAAAACCCAAACAAACCCTTGAAATCTGATTGGAGAACTGAGGCTGCAGAAGTGGAAGGAGGAGGATGGGGAGCACCGAGGAGAAGGTAGAGGAGGCTAAGGTGGAAGATTATGGTGCCTTAGTGTTAGGTATGGTGTGGTAGCATGCACAGAGGTGTGAGCCTGTGCCCCTAAGTCATGCACAGTGTTATAAATCAATGTTAACTCAATAAAAATAATACAATTAAAAAATAAGTATTGATTAATATGGTTACAAGAAAGATTTTCAATGGAATTTGGAGCACTGTATGCCTGATTTCCTATCTGTTGGGCAGTGAAATACCAAGTCTAGATCTAGATGTAATTTTAGCATGGCCATAAATTCAATTCTATACCTGAAAAGTAAAATATGAAAGATGCCCATAAACCTAGTTGAATTTAATTCTACTCTAATCTCTTCACAATCATTAACAGGGAGACCAGCAAAATGAGCCCAACAAGCCAACCTTAAAAAGACCACATTTTCGGGGGCGTCCCGTAGTGCAAGGGGTTAAGACGCAGCACTATGAAGCTGTCCGCAGCCACTGCAGCACGAGTTCAAACCCCAGCCAGGGAGCGACCCACATGGCACAGCAGACCTCTCCTGTCTCTCCTGCTGCTCCCCTCAGCAGTGTATTTCAGTAAATCCACCTGTTCTGCGCCCCACTCTGTCTCTGATGAATCCTCTCAACTACCAAATCTCTGGCCTGCACCCCAGCTCTTGTATGCATAAGTAAATAAATCTTAAAAAATAAATTAAATGAGCACATTTTTTTCAATGAAAAATAATGAACCAAACTACTTTTGTTTTATGAAATGGAGACTTGTGCCGAATATATGTGTTTTGCTATATCCACAGGATTTTCCAGAATTCTAACAATGTAGCACTCAGGTAGACATTCCATTGTAATTAAACTTGCAGAGATAACAAAAGTTCATTTTCTTGAATGAGTTTAACATTTACTCAATAAGAGGGAGATGGAGTTTGACTGCCTAAAAATGAAAATGATAATAACAATATCTACAATTCATCAGGAGCAGGCACAGTGCTAACTCTTTAAGTACTTTAAGTTCAGTGTGCAAAATAACTGCCCTAAAGGAGTTATTTTAGTTGATCACACAGATGAAAAGGCTGAGTGTTAAGAAGTGTATTGACGTTCCGCGGGTCACACAGTTTAGTGCATCATGACCTTTCAATTACGACCTTCCAAGTCCTGTGGCTTCAAGCAGACTCTTTACCAGCTACCTTCAACAATCTTCGGGCCAGCCTTGTCTCTGCCCAGCTGCTAATTGTTTCCTTTTCACTCACTTGCTTATTTTCTCAGGGCCCAATTCAGTGGATGAACATATCACATTCTTTATTCCAGGCAAGGGACCAAGCAGTGAGCAAGATGGGTACAGGCCCTGACCTCAGTGACAACACATTCTAAACTGCAACAGACTGTGAGCTTTGGGGGAACTGAACATGCCTACTCATTCTTCTGGCTGAGTCAGAGGTGCTGGTGTTTCTTCTCTGTCAAGTCACTTTCCGGAAGCCCCCAACGCCTGAACCTTTTAACACTGGTTTAACAGACTATGATTTTAATGTTATAAAAACAGCCTGGAATTTTTTTTTTTAAGGAAAGAAAACTTATCTTCCACTTCCCTTTGTTCCTCATCTCCCAAAAGGAAGTTGAAGTATAAAAACATTGGTGGAAATGGTGGAACATGAAGCTCAATCACACACAAGATCTTTGAATGTAAGTCCAGTTTCTGCTTCCAAGGAGTTATTTTTCTTGGTGTAAATGGTAAGATTGATGACTTTTTTTTAATTCATTATCCAATGAAAATGAACAATAAAATGGAACACTAAAAGGTTATTATTTTCAGAGACAGCCATCAGGAGGATGTGTGTGTGAGGGGCAGGGTGTGAGGACAGCTGGAGGAAGTTGCAGTGTTTTTTCCTAGAAAACCCAAGACTTAGCTGGGGCAGGGGGGTAGATGTGATGGTCTTAAAAGTGTACAAATTCAATAGTTACCACCTAGTCCACATTATGTGCCAGACATGGTATTTAGCACTTAACATGTACAATCTTTTAATTTTCACTACAATAATTAGGGAATATTATTTTCCCATTTTTCAGACAAAGAAACAGAGTCTCAGAAAGGTACTTTTTTTTATTTTTTTTTAATAGAGGCATGTTTTTATTTATTTATTTGTTTGTTTGTTTTGTTTATACATGCACTGGGTACAGTCAGAAGCGCGGGAGGGTGAAAGAATTCACCAGAGCCAGAGTAGGGAGCAGAGCAGGCAGAAGGACTGAAGTACACTGCTGAGGGGAGCAGTGGGCGGCAGGAGAGGTCTGCGCGCCATGTGGGACCCTCCTCCGGTGGCCGGGGAGCAGCCGGGGATCGAACCGGCGCCACAGAGGCCGTGGGCAGCTTCGCAACCCAGCGCTCTACCGCTGCACCACCTGGGAGGCCCTCAGAAAGGTACTTTTAACCCAAGATCACACAGCTCTTAATTTGCAAACCTGAGATTCGCATCAACTCTACCTCTAAAACTGAGGGATCACAGGGACCCAATCCTTAAACTTTAATTTGTTGAGACTCCAGTGTACTTTTACTAACAGGTTAAATCTAACCACCTTCCACTTTAAAAGACACATGTTGGGCCTCCCTGGTGGTGCAAGGGGTTAAGCACCGCACTATGAAGCAATCCGCAGCCTCTGCAGCCTGAGTTCGATTCCCAACCAGCCAGAGAGAAACCCCCATGGCACAGCAGACCTCTCCTGTCTTGCCCACTGCTCCCCTCAGCAGTGTATTTTAATCAGTCTGCCTGTTCTGTTCCCCACTCTGTCTCTGGTGAATCCTCTCAACCCCTGCATGCCTGGCCTGTACCCCAGCTCTTGTATGCATAAATAAATAAATCTTTTAAAAAAATAAAATAAAAATAAAATACATATGTACATAACTACCTATGACTTGGCTTACATGTAACTGATCAACATTAGATATTGTAGAAATAGTATAAATATCAGTAATTTAAATTTCTCATTTCATTTTTATATCTTGGATACTATGTCTCCTTACTTGCCTATTTGCTTGGGCTTTTGAAAAGCTCAGATTGTAGGTTCTGTGCCTATATTCAAGAGATGGTCCCATGCTTGTTGTCCTAGAGGAAAGGAACTAAGAAGTAAAATTCAAAGGGGAGGAGACAGCTGGTCTGGGTAGAAAAAGCTCTAAGGCAGTGCCCAGCTCACAAGGAAGCAAGCTACCCAGACAAGGAGATGTGTGCATGAGGGATTTCCATCCGCAGGTAATCTTGTTGTCAGGAGACATGGAGCACAAGACAGGCTTGTGGACTCAGTCACTCCTGGAGCCCTTCCTAGGTGTAGGTTGTAGGATTCTCTAAATGGAATTATGGCATCCAACAGATAATCTGGGATGACTTGATTTGCCCACAATGTGGGTGGGTGATCATCTCTTCCCATCATATTGAGTTTCCTCACTAACCGCATAATTGGTTGGTAACCAATCACACAACAATATCCAACCAGTTCACAACTACAGTGACGATTCAGTTTAGTGCTTTCTGTGGAGCAGGTGCTGAGCTGGGCAATTGCAAACACTATCCCATTCTCTCTTTACCACCAGCTCAAGATGTAGATTCTGGCATCACCTCATTAAAGAGGAGAGAAATGGAATGTCCCTAACCCTGGGCAACTTTACTAAGACCGCAACGCCAATGTGAAAGCTTCCCGGAGAACCCAGTCTTCTTGTCTCTGAGATTCTAAACAACAATCTTATTCAACCTCCAAATCTTACTGATAAAATTAATGACAATAGTGAACACGTTTGGAGTAGCTACTATAGTCAGACACTGAGTTAACACCATAGGCAATCTTGCCCAATAAAATCCCATCAGGTGGGAATGATGAGATTCATGATATCAGGCTCTGGGACTTAGCTATTACTAACCTCATTTTAGAGAACTAAAGACTAAGCTCTGGACAGTTCAGAAAGGAGAAAGGAGACCAGGATTCTGTGAGGAAATGTTTAAGGTTAATCTCCTTGATCAATCTGACCCAGGGTCCGCTCTTTCAACCCTATCTTCTCTTCACGAGCAGCATGGAAAAGTCCTTGCTGAATTACAGGAAGAATCTGCCTGCTCAGACATCGGAATCTGAGAAAGCTGAGGGGTTGGATTCCAGTTAGAAGGTGTAGGGTAAATGGAAGTGATCAAGTTTCTCTGCCCTCCCCACAATCAGCGTCAGTGATCGACACCCCTGGTCTTACACACGTGCCTGGAGTATGGTGTGGGCGTTTGTGAGTGGGCACAGCTGAGCTGAGAGACCCCAGCATGACACCAGAGGACCGTGCAGCAGAGAGCAGCAGAGAGCAGTAGAGACCAGGAGAGAATTCAAATGCCAGAGAGCCCAGGAAGAGTAAAGATTAGCCAGGGATTAGGAGGGCTGCCAGCCTCCTGGCCCCCAGTCTCCCTGCCTGCCTGGTGGTCTCACTACAAATGGTGTAGAAAGATCATTAAAAGCCTGAAAAAGCCACTGAGGGCTCCAGGACTCTCCTTTACCCATCTGCCCGGATACATCGAGAACCTGCTCTGTGCCTTGCTGGCACTACAAAGGGATTCCAGACATCACATATGCCCACACCAAAAGGGGCAATTCTTAACAAAAATATCACCAGTCTTCAAGTAAATCATAAAATAATGACAATGAGGTAGTTTTCATTAGATTAAGTCTACTTAAAAGACTGTCCTTTTTATTTTTTTTAAAGATTTATTTATTTATTTATACAAGCACTGGGTACAGTCAGAAGTGCGGGAGGGTGAGAGAATTCACCAGAGCCAGAGCAGGGAGCAGAGCAGGCAGACTGATGAAGTACACTGCTGAGGGGAGCAGCGGGCAGCAGGAGAGGTCTGGGCGCCATGTGGAACCCTCGCCCAGTGGCCAGGGATTGAAATGGTGCTGCAGAGGTTGCGAGCAGCTTCGCAACCCAGCGCTCAACCGCTGTGCCACCAGGGAGGCCCAAAGACTGTCTTTTTTTTTTAAAGAGGCATGTATTTATTAATTAATTTGTTTGTTTCTTTATACATGCACTGGGTATAGTCAGAAGCGCAGGAGGGTGAGAGAATTCATCAGAACCAGAGCGGGGAGCAGAGCAGGCAGAAGGACCCAAGTACACTGCTGAGGGGAGCAGCGGGTGCGGCAGGAGAGGTCTGCGCACCATGTGGGACCTTCCTCAGGTGGCCGGGGAGCAGCCGGGGATTGAACCAGCGCTGCAGAGGCTGCGGGCAGCTTCGCAACCCAGCGCTCAACCGCTGCGCCACCAGGGAGGCCCCCCAAAGACTGTCTTTTTAAAGCAATGATGGCAATAATAGGTAGGGATTTTCTTTTCCTTTTTGGAAAAATATGTATTTGTCAAAAATATTTTAGGGGGAGCATCAGGAATTTTTCTGGGTCATAAAGTCCAAAAATATCTAAGCCCTCCATTGGACAGAAGAGGAAGTCAGTGGAGGGGAGATGCAGAGAAGTGAAAGGCCAGGCCCAGGCCATCGTTGACTCATCCAGGATCCCCCCAGGGAAAGCCCCTTTTTCCCAGTATAGGTTTGTCTTCACCCCCTCCCTTACCTCAGACACCATCTCAGGAATTCAAACAGTCATGCCTCCACCCCAAAACTGTGTTTCTCATCTTTTTCCTATGCTCGAAATCCTCTGAACTCAGAAACGGGCTCCTGGCACCCCCCTCCCTGCCTCTCCCCCACATGTCCTTACCTGAGTGGCATCCTCGGGTGGTGGGCATCCCCAGTAAGGTTGGTGTCGGGGCAGGGGTCACCTTGGCTAAAGTCATAAGTCAATAGAGTATGAGTGTCTCTCAGAGCGGAGAGCCCGCCAATCCTAGCTTCAGCAGCTAAAACACCAACTCAACACACGGAAGAGAAACACTTCCTCTACTTCCCAACCCACCTGGGCACCTCCTAGAGAGGCTACCCTCACTGACAATGTCTGGCTTAGAACCTACAGCCACATGAAGGGCCACCTTCAGGGCTTTGCATAAGATAGCTCAGAAAGTTCTTCCAGCAGCCTAGTGGTAGGTGGTATTATATTTTCTTAAGAGGTCATCAAGTTAAATAACCTGCCTGAGGTTACCAACCAGTAAGAGGCACAGTTGGATTTGAACTGAGTTCCATCAGCCACAAAGAATATGCTCTATGGTCTTCAAACATGCAAGGACACGCGCCACCCCCCACACACACACACACAAATGGTCACACACACACTATCCACTGGTTCTCAAGCCTGTACCTGCCTGCAACTGGGGGAGAATCACCTGGAGGAGACTTTATCAAATCCAGGGTTCAGATGCTCTCTCCCAAGCATCTGCAGGTGGAAAAGCTCCCCAGGAGATTCTCATGAGCACAATACAAGGCCTTCCCGCCCACCCTATAGATCCAATCAACGAGTTTTAAAGTAGAAGGAGGGGATTCAAATGGCTGGCCATTGCTGAAGCTGCCTGTTTAACTCTAGGTCCTGGTTCCATCCAACCCGCAGCACTGTAATTGGGGTGGTCAGAGGGGAGACAGCTCAGTATATTTAATATGATGCAGGTGATTCTTGCTCCTGACGAGAACTAAGTGGGAGGCCCAGGTCCACTCACCTTTTTTGATGACCAAATCCAAGTTAATTTTTTTATCATTCATTGGGCCTGGGAACTGAATCCGGCAGCAGTAGGTCCCTCCATCAGCCTGAGTCACTTTCTCTATGGTCAAGGACACATCTCCACGCTGAAGATTCCCTTTCAGCTGGTATCTGCTAGATGTTTGATAGTTTATGCCTGTTCCATCCGTGCTGAGCACCCGACTTTGACACTGGGTCAAGGGACAAGCTCCCTTGCCCCAGCACATAGGGACCTGGCCCCCGTAGGAAGAATAGTCACAGGGCAGGGAAGCATCCTTCCCCTCCTCCACAATGATCTGCAGCCCTTCCAGAGCACCTGCATGAAGAAGGAAGGAGAGCAATACCTGGTCATGGGGGCTGTAGGGGAGGATGCATCCCTGGGAAATGCAAGCCAGGCCTTGAGAGGGAGGAGGAGACACCTGCCAAGCGCTGAGGGGTGGGGAGTGGGGGAGGAATCCCAAGGGCAATGGTTCCCAGGTGTGAGGACTCAGGATCACAGGTAGCCTGCTTCAGATGCAGGGACTGGGCTCCCAGGCCTGGGGGCCCTGATTCAGCAGGTCTGGGGTGGAACCTAAGAATTATTCTTGCTAACAAGTTCCCAGGATTTGTGGGTATGGCTGATCTCAGAACTGCACTTTGAAAACCAGTGCCAGGAGAGAATGGCAGGCCCTGGGAGCCCAGGAGAGGTGGCTGATGGAGCCGACAACCAGAAAACATTGCTCCATCCGGGTTACTTGTCTGTGGGTCCACCGAGGACACTTGCCATTCTCGTACAGTCTCGCTTTCTCTTTGAAAGCCAGAGGCACAGCTGAATAAGCAGCTGGTATATTGACATCACTCCCAGCCATTCCGAGGCATGGAATGAATTGCCTTTGCAAAGGGATATGTGCCTGGTAGAACTCTGATCAAGGGAAAAGGGAAAATGGAGGTCTCCTCCCCGTCTTGGCTCTTTCCCATGGTCCAGGCCCCTCGCCAGGGCACTGGCATCCCACACCCCTCCCCGCCAAACCCCTTCCACCACCACCCCCACACACACACTCACACACAGGTGAGTGTGTACATTTCTCTTCTCCTTGCAGTTTACATGTGCATTCTGGACAGGTCACGAGTTATTTACCCATGACATTAGGTGGCTTGGAAACCTTTACTGTTACATCACTGTCCTCATGTCTTTTTCTCACACTCTCCACTCACACAGATTCAAGTTTGTACTTACTTGTAAGTAGTAGCAGCAACAGCGGGCCACACTCCCAGTTGAGGTGTGAGCACATGGGTCAGGAGGGAGAAGTATCAGAAGACCGGCTGTGAAGAGATACCCTGTTAATCCTCCAGTTGAATTGAGTGCTGCCTGGGCTGGTGCCTCCACTGCACAATCCCTGAAGGAATGCCCCACGCCCCGAGTTCCCAGCCTGATGCCTGACGACCAGTGATGCCTCCACCTAAGCCGCCAGGTTTACAGTCATATGAAGGAAATCCTAGTTCTCAGTCATGCTACACCACACACATCCTGTGAGAGTTCTGCTATTTTTCCTGCTAGCATAGACAAAGAGGAAGCAGCGCTTCAGAGGAAGAAGGTGCTGCTTCGTGAGAGAAGTAGAGAGAGCCCATGGCAGCTCCAGAGAGAAGGGTGCAGGGCCAGCCGCCAGCAGGAAGGAACGCGTCCTCCACGCATCCCTGAAGTGAAGTCTGTCAATGGGTCCTTCACTTGACCAGTGTTCATGAAGCGCCCACTATGTGCTGGGCACTGGCTGTGGGGCTGGAGCACAGCCCCAGGAGCGTTCCGTGTAGGTCTTTTCTCCGATCATGAGCTTAAATTTTTGCTCCACTCAGGCTGGGTCTGTGGGTCAGCTGGCTGGACCTCAGCTTCTCACTTACACAATTTACAAAGTGAGGAGACTGTGCCAGGGGGTATAGCACTGTTTGCTACTGCCCTAATATTCAGACTCTCATCAGAACTGTCACCAACTGCTTGGAAAAGACACACTGGGAGGCTTCGCTCCCCTAAGAGATGGAGTCAGGGGCTCCCCATTTGGATTCACCTCAGTCACCAGTTGCCCCTGCTTTCTCACCCCAGGGGCTTCAGATATGAATTGTGAGAAAGTCTGGAGTTCTAGTCATATTTGGTCACCAACGAAACAGCTCAGACTCACAGCCCTGGGACAGTGATGTTCTCTGGAACTCCAGAAATCTTAAGAACCAAGGTTTCTTATAAAAAGGAAGTGAGCTTGAGGCCGCATGGTTTCTGAAACCCTTGGAGCTTCCTCCATCATTTCTTCCTTAATGTGCTTGTCACCCACCTTTATGCCATTAAATGCATTTAATTCAGACACACAGCTTGTCCAAAGGGAGCAGTTCTGAGCCTCATTTCATAGGTGGGGAAACTGAGTCCTGTGCAGATTAAAATCTCAAATGTGAGTCCCCCTTAATGCCAGATTCTTTCCACTGCAAACTGTATCTTGAATGTCATGTTTGCTCTTAAGGTATCTGACACATAACTAATAACAACCATCAAGTAGCCATAGTCAAGCTCCAGGGGTGGAGCCTGGGGTTAAAGGCCATATTTACTGGGCCTCCCCAGTGGCGCAGCAGTTGAGTGCTGGGTTGTGAAGCTGCCCTCAGCCTCTGCAGCGCCGGTTCGATCCCCGGCTGCTCCCCGGCCACCGGAGGAGGGTCCGGCATGGTGCGCAGACCTCTCCTGCCGCCCGCTGCTCCCCTCAGCAGTGTACTTCGGTCCTTCTGCCTGCTCTGCTCCCCGCTCTGGCTCTGGTGAATTCTCTCACCCTCCCGCGCTTCTGACTGTACCCAGTGCTTGTATAAATAAATAAATAAATCTTAAAAAAAAAAAAAGGCCAAAAAAAAAGGCCATATTTACTAACAGCAGGCACACTGAAATGCTCTTGAAACTTTCATATTTTGTGCTTTGGGTTTTTTTTTTCTGTTTCTGTTTTTATTTCTTTGTTATTATTCTGTGTTCCATCCATCTCTGGAATGGTTACTGGGACCATCACTAACAGATTCATTCATTGAACACTAGATGTGAGCCTTCAGGAGCCTGGAAGTCTTCTCTAATTGCTTTCTTTTCTTTTGTGTGCAGGGGACTGTTTCTGAACATTTCTTTTTTTTCCACTTTTATATCCTTTTATTTTAAAAAAAGGTAATGTTTTCAGGTGGATAAAATTTAAAGCCTTATAAACAGTTACGATTAAGAAGTATGGCCCCCATCCCTCCTACGGGTTCTGTTTTGTAGGTCTTTAATGTATACTAGCAAGACAAACCCAGATCCAGTACACATTCTTATGCCTTCATTTCTTAGACAAAATAGCATAAAAACTTTTTATACCTTGCATTTTTCCCCCAAGTGTGGCACAAGGCAATTGATGGTCCCTCCTATTATATTACTATTTCATATAAAAATTTTCCAACATCCACAAAAGCAGACAAAATAGTATAAGTTCCCAATACACAGATTCTAAATTATCAAACTGTTATTTTAAAACAAGTCCCAGGCATCATGTTATTTCACCATGACAGACTACAACATGCTCTTCTTATTTTTAAGAAATGGACATTCTGCTACATAACCATAACACACTGATCACATGTGAGAAGTTCACAATGATGAGCAGCACTTCATCCTCCTGTCCACAAACTCCCCCTGAGGACCTCAAAAGTGTCCTTTTACAACAGCTCTGTATAAACCCAGACCCACAGCTGGTCTAGACATTGTGTCTGGTGGACCTGTCTCTTATGTTGGGGTAGCATTACTACACTTGAAAACTAAGCCCCACTCCTTGCCCAGCAGGTTTGGGAGGCTTGAATGGATAAAGGGAGTGGACAGGACTGCCCTGGGAACTGATGCAATAGCCCATCTGGATCAGAGTCAGGACACACCGAAGACCAGCCACCCTAACCAATCAATGATGCCTGGAGTATGAATAGCGCCTCGGGACCCTCACTCTCTGCAGAGGGAGCGGGAGCAGACTCCCCTCTCTCTGCTGCTTCTCTCAGCAGTGTATTTCAATAAATTTCCTGATTTCCTTTTCCCGTCCTCCACTCTGTCTTCGGTGAATTCTTTCACACCCAAGCCTCCAGCCTACACCCCAGTTCTTCCCTACAACATCTTAGCTTCTCACCCCTACTCCTCCCCGTAGCCCAGTGTCTGGTGGCCCAATCCTTTTTCCGTTGAATGTTCTACATTCTTGGTTTTTCTGTTTCCCTTTTTTGTCTGTGATCTCAGTGATTCTGCAATTTTTTTTTTTGTTTTTCCTGGAACAGAAATTTAGCTCTGGAGGTTTGGTTAGGTTCAGGTTTGACTTTTGGGCAAGAATCCATCACAGCTGGTGCACCCTCCTCTACCACAATCATCTGGGTGCTAACAGCCAGAAGCGCTAAGATGGATCAGCTCGCACTTCCCTCTTTCAGCAACATCATAGCTACAGATGCCCCTGTTTCCAGGGTGTCCTCATGTTTTATCATAGCTACATACAGACCCCTCTGGGTGGAGCCATCAGGCGGAAATTAACAAGTTCAATTATTGTCTGGTTGAAATGGGCATTTCCTGTCTCAGTTTCTTTATTTGTAAAGGTAACACATCACAGAGACCCTTCAAGGTCCACGCCTCCTTAATTCTTTGCGATGGAAGTTCTACTTTTAACTTATGTATTGTGGAACAGCCAATTTTAGAAATTGCTTCATTTCTTGCATATGAAGTATTCCTCGACATCCCTGGCCTGAGACTCCCTGCCACCGTCGAAACTACCACACAGCTGCAACCAACCACTGTGGAGGGAGAGGGATGTTCCCCTCTCTGCCAGTTTGACAGAGGCCCATCTAGTTTCTTGTCAGCATCAACCTAATTAAGTTGATTTGCTGTTCAGGTCAAAGGGCTCCCACCAACTAAATACCAGGCTCCTCAAGGCGGCTGCTAACACACGAAGTTGGGGTTGGTGCAGCCGGAGGCTTGGGCAGCTTCCAGGACACCATGTGTCATGTGTCTGCCATTAGCACCTCCAGTAGCAGTGGGTCAGGGTGGAATCCCATCTTGAACACCCTGGCCTCCACATGTATGACTCAGTAGCTACTGGGAAAAGGGTGTAAATTGACTTTTTATTGCAGTTTTAGTAAAGAAGTCTGTGTGTTCTCATTAATTAGTTTCCAAGTTGTGTTTAGAATGTCATGCCATGATTTTTCTTGAAGGGCAGTCACAAGCGTTGGCTCTAAGTATGCAGAGGCACACGGCAGGAAACTGCTATGTAGATTCCACAGCAGAGGCTGAGTTCCTGGCTGGCTTCCTCCCTGGTCTGCAAAAGAAGCAGCAGAAGATCTGACCCCTTAAAGGGAGCCTCTAAGCCCCAAACGTGTAATTAGAATTACACAAGAGCAGATAACCAAAAGTTACTTGATAAAATTCATAACATCGGGCCTCCCTGGTGGCACAAGGGCTTAAGCACTGCACTATGAAGCAATTTACAGCCCCTGCAGCACAAGTTCTATCTCCGATCAGCCAGGGAGCTACCCACATGGCGCAGCAGACCTCTCCTGACTCGCCCGCTGCTCCCCTCAGCCGTGTACTTCGGTCAATCTGCCTGTTCTGTTCCCCACTGTCTCTGGTGAATCCTCTCACCCCCTGCATCTCTGGCCTGTACCCCAGCTCTTGTAATGCACAAATAAATAAATCTTAAAAAAATAAAATAAAATTCATAACATGGACATGAGGGAACTTTACCCAAGTCAGTTATAGGGCTCTGGAACTGGTTCTGGTTTGTTTATTGAGTTAACCTGGTGCTTGTTTGTTAGCTCCCCTTGCAGTTATGGAGTTAACCTGGTAAAACCCGTGCCAGTCAATTCCCCCACCCTTCCGTTACCCCACCCTGATTACCAACCCCATAAACCAGAATCTCCCCCAACCCCATAAAGTCAAGACCCTATCCCATAAAACCAGGACCTCCCCACCCCATAAAGCCAGGACCCCACCACCCCTCTTTCAGGACAAGAGTGTGGCTCAGAGCAGTTGCCACCCCCTCCTACTATGATCCACAACAAATGTTCTATCCAATCCTTAATTAGGTTTCTCTCTAAATTCCTTTCTTTATATCAATAAAGCCAAACAGGAACTCCCCATGATTGGAGGCAAGGAGGTATAGCAGCAAAACTCAGCCCATCCAGTTGGATCCTGCCCTATTCAGTGGGATGGGTGCCTGGAGTGGATACAACATGGGGTCATCTATGTAGATGATTCAAATCAACAATTCTCTTAAATAAACTTCAGTGAGGTTCCATGAGCCATCAGTCCCAATATTTTGCAAAGGGACATAATAAGTTTGGATCTGAAGATTAAGAAGTTATGCAATTTTGAGCTAGATCTTCTGACTTCCAGGTTGCAACTAGTCCTGTGACTTCCCTTGGTGTCTGTGCATTTAATTTGCCACCCCTTTTTTAACTGTTATATAACCATATTCACTGAAAATTCTGAAAATAAATAAACTAATTAGAGGTAATGATCCCAGTACCACGGCACACCCCATCAATAGAACGGGTATTTTAGAAATATTTCTGTGCATCTCTCTCTGGACAAGTCAGTGCTTTCCAGAAAGCAGGCCTCACTCATGAAGGAGGAGCACAGACCCCCAGGGCCCACAAGGGGTGCAAAACACCTGTGCTTCCTAGCCTCCACCTCAGCCACAGGTACCTTCCTCTTCAGGGTCTGTGTCCTCCTCCTTGACAAGTCACTGGCACAATTCTCCCCACCAGGTCCAGCAGGCAGGGCTGCTGCAGCCCTCACAGAGAACATGCGCCGAGCTGGGGGGCTCCCAGCCCTCCCGGGCCTTCAGAGTGACACACTTAGCACACGGGTGAATTTTCCTGGCTGCCAGACCAGCTCGCAGGGCGTGGTCTCCACGTGTTCCTATGCCCACACACTCTCCTCTCCCCCGAAGACACTGCAGGTCACAGTCATGCCCAAGCCAGAGCAGCTTTAATGCTGATGGGAGCAAATCGACTGACACTGAAAATTCCAGCTTCGTGCAAGACTTGACTGAGTGGCCCCAGGCCCCCCTTTCCATGGACCCCTGGGTGGGCTGTCTTTGCATTCAGGAGGTGCCTCTCTCGGTACCCGCAGAGCACATATCTGCTCCGCCAGGACACCTCCTGGCTGCTCCCCAAAGGAACAAGGACCCACATTCTCTCGATGCCCACAGACTGACCCCTAAGGCATCTTCCTCAAGGACAAACAGGGCCATTGGGTCAGACCTGGGTCATGTTCCCAAATCTCATGTTCTGAAAATGAAAGTGTTTCCCCCAAGCAAAAATGGCATCAAACATTTCAGGAGGAGAAATGGAAACACAGATGGCCAGTAGGGGCCCCTCCCAGAAATGGGCAGGGCAGGGAGGTGGGGAGAAAAAACCTACCCCTTCAAAGATGCGAAAAGTGAGGTGAGGGAGGTTTCCTAACAAAAAGCGGCATTTTGTAAATCCAGTACTTTTTAGCATCCAAGGACACTCTCCTTGCAGCTCTGAGATGATAAAGACAGAGCTCTTCTACTTAGTCACTTTGGGTGACTATCAGAAGGGTGAAGCTTGGGGTGACATTCAGCTTAGGGCCCTCGGAGAGGTCTGGGCACACAGCAGTCAAGGCCAAGTCAGCATTCTGAGCTCTCACTATATTTATGGGGGCAACTCACTTCTTTAAAAAAAAAAAAAAGTGACATGAGAATAAATGGAACTTATGTAAACATCACAAAAGCCACGCATGACAAACCCACAGCCAACATCACACTCAATGGTGAAAAGCTGAAAGCCTTTCCACTAAGATGAGGAACAAGACAGGGACATCCACTCTCACATCACTATTCAACACGGTTTTGAAAGGCCCAGTCACAGCAATGAGGTAAGAAAAAGACATACCAGGAATCCAAGCTGGAAGAGAAGAGAAGTTGTCACTGTGCAGATGACATGTTAATATACTTAGAGAACACGAAAGATTCTACCAAAAAAAAAAAAAAAAAAAAAAACCCCAACTAGAAGTAGTACATGAATACAGTGACCTGGCAGAGCAATCAAAACCAAGAGCAAAACTCAGGTACATTTCCATACGCAAACAATGTATCAGAAGAAAGGAATACAATCCTACTTACAAAACAAAAGAATGAGATACCTGGGAGCAAACTTTCCGAAGGAGGTGAAGGACCTAGCAGACTCTGTTAGAAGAAGTAAGACTGGAAGAAATAAAGAGAAATCCTGTGTTCATGGGTTGGAAAAATTAACATCATTCAAATGACCATATTACCCCAAACAATGTACAGATTCAATACATATCTATGGAAATAACAGTAACTTTTTTCAAGAAGATACAATAAGCACTTATAAAATGTATATGGAACCAAAAAAGGCCCCCCAATAGCTAAAGCTATCCTGAGGAGAAAGCAGAAAAATGGAGGCACCATACATCCTGACTTAAACGTCATTACACAGCAACAGGGAGCAACTCACGACTTCCAGAAGTTCATGCTGGTCCCACCTCACACACATATTCAGACTCTCCAGGTAGCGGGCCTGAGGATAGATGCGAAGTCATGGACCTTTAACAACCAGCGAGCTCCCGGTGATGAAACCCAGAAGGGAGCAAAGGGTCTACCCACAGAACATTCTGTGGGGTGGTGAGTCACAGTGGTAAACCTGGGCTGCCGGCCAATCTTGCAAGCACGGGTCCCTCCACCTCTGAGAGACCAGGCTCTGGGGGAGCCCCCGAGGCCCCCCGTTTTGGGTGATTGCAAATCTAATGGCGGCTGGTTGCAAATCTTACTCCAGGTTCAGAGAGCGAGGTTGCTCCCGTTCCCCCCTCCTAGGAGGCTGCACTCCATCTACCCCAGTGAGGTCTTGCTTTGCCCTATTATGGCTTCTGACTGCAGCCTGCCCCTCATTCCCAACCAGAGTAAGAACCTTTTTTTCTGTTTAGGGACCGTTTGGATTTGGAGGGAAGCAGCCAAAGCTGGTTCAAGTCCTTCACTCATTTTTCTGTGGGTTTCTCTGTGTTTCATATTAATTCTTAGGAATGATTTCTATGTTCTGGAGACTAGTCCTGTGCTGGTTTAATCGGTTGTAAATATTTCCTCCCACATTATAGCTTTTTATTTGTTTATGGTGTGTTTATTTCAGCACAATTGATCTTGAAGCATTCCTGCAGGCACCGATCTGCTCTCAGCTTTCTCTTCCACTGTGAGGTGTCCCCCTCTCCTCCCCACATGCTACATTGTTCTAACTGAACAGCCTGCTGCGGAGATGGCAGTGCAAACCCTTTCCTCAAGGGCATCCCGGGTGGCTGGGTGCTTGCTGCCTCCTGTATTTGAGAGTCGCCTTATTAAACTAAAATTAAGACCTGGTAGAAATTTGACTGCCTTCCACTGAATCCACGCATCGATGTGAATTTAATCTCTTTACAACTGAGTGTGAACCCATAAATGTTTTGTCTTTTTTTTTTTTTAGATTTCCTTTAAGGCCTCCTAATAAAAATTTTAAAATTTCTCCATAGAGGTCTTTAATTTAGTTCCTGATTTATTCTTAGGCACTGAATATTGTTGATGCTCTTTTACATGGTATCTTTTTTAAAAAATTATTCTCATTTTGTTGCTGGTATTCAGAAATGCACCTTATTTTTGTTTTTTTTTTAATATATATAATTTTTTTTATTTTTATATTCCCCATACAATTGCGACCCCCTTATTTTGACCCCAATCCTTCCCCTCCCCACCCTCGACCCACCACAGAGTGTCTCTGGTTCATAGTTGTTTGTTGATTTTGATTTTTACTTTCTTATAGTTATTCATTTTCCTGGTCCCTTATTTAAGTTTTCTAGATTCCTGCTATGAGTGAGACCATCCGGTATTTTTCTTTTTCTTTCTGGCTTATTTCGCTGAGCATGATCCCTTCCAGCGCCATCCATGTTGCAGCAAATTGCATGTGTTTTTCTTTTTTGAATGCTGAGTAATATTCCATGGTATATATGTACCACATCTTCTTGATCCAGTCATCTATTTTTGGGCATTTGGGTTGTTTCCAAAGCTTAGCTACCGTAAACAGTGCTGCTATAAACATAGGGGTGCAAGGCACCTTATTTTTGAATGTTGATTTTTTTCTTTCAACAACCAGTAAACTCTCCTAATCATCAATTATCTGTAGGCTCTCTTGAGTTTTATATCTAGACAATCTCATTTGCTGTAAATAATGACTGCTTACATTCTTCCTTTTCAGTCCTACCTTTTTATTTTTCTTCTTACCATGGTGGTTAGGAAATCCAGTGCATGTTGAATATAAGTTTGGAGAGCAGGCTTCCTGGTTTTTAAAGGAGATACTTCAGCCTTGCACAATGGCTACAATACATGCTATGACTTTGGTGGAACTGCCGTTTATTAGATGAAGAAATTTCTCTTTTATTCCTGATGTTCTAAGAGGTTTCTTTTTCTTCTTTATGAATAGATGCTAAATTTTATGAAATACCTCCAGAGCATCCATTGGGATAATTCAGTGATTTTTTGACTTTTACTGTAAGAAGAGGACATATATTTCTATTTTACATTCTTAAAATAATCACAGATTAGCTATAACTCATTCCCTTTTACTTTTACACATAATTGGGTTCAGTGATATTTTGTTTATTTGCCTCATAATCACAGTTTGAGAAGGGTCCTATCTTTTCTATTCTCTGAAGGATTTGATTTTTTTTTTTTCTGGGCAAGGTTTGAAAGAATTTGCCAGTAAAGTTTTCTGAACTTGATGTTTTCTTTAGGAGAAGATTTTTTTTTTAAGATTTATTTATCCGTGCATACAAAAACTGGGGTGTAAGCCAGAGGTGGGGGTGGTGGTGAGAGGATTCACCAGAGACAGTGGGAACAGAACAGGCAGATCTACTGAAATACACTGCTGAGGGAAGCAGAGGGCGAGGCAGAAGAGGCCTGCCCACCACATGGGAAGCTCCCTGGCAGGCCAGGAATCGAAATCCTGCCGCAGTGGCTGGCGATAGCTTGAGAGCGCTGTCTTCAACACTGTGCCCCCAGGGAGGCCCTATGAGAAGATTTTGACTACCATTTTTTTTATATATATTTTTTACATTTGACTACCATTTTTTAATTGTTACAGAACTCTTCAAGCTTCCTATTCTCAAATTAGTAATGGAAACTTTCTAAACATCTGTGCATTTGTCTAAATTTTCAAATATATTAGAATAAAGTATTCATATTATTGTCTTCTTATTTTTAACTGTGCATAATATCTAGAGTAGTTCCTTATTAGATTTTTGCTGGTGATTTTGTCTTCCTCATTTTTTTTTTCTTTATGGATCTCCTCTGTCAACAGCAGTGACCCAAAGCCCCAGGGTCAAGTAGCTCTTAAGCCTTTCAGGCAGCTTTTAAGCCTGTAAGCTCTAAGCCTGGCAGATCAGACAGCACTTCACCAATGACATCCAGCCTGGACCTAACTGTGTGGCTTGCAGACAATGAGTTTCTGAATATAGTACCTACCCCCATATATATTAACCACAGTTAAGGAAATTGAGTTTCTTGGAGGTTAAAAAAACAAACCATGACTCCACTGCTAATATGTAGTAGAGTCCAAATTCTACCATGCCTTAATCTTTTTCTTTCTTGTTTCTCTATTTTCTTTTAAGCCTGACTTCTAATCTGCCATTCACCAGCTGACCTACCTGCAGTGTGTGGCAAACCATGTTCTTGAGTCTACTTTTAAACTGATAAAATAAAATAGCTTTTATATACTTTTCCAATTTGGCTCTAGATACATGGACAGATAGGCAGACAGGCAAGACAAAGACAAACACAAATAGATTACACCCAACACTTGCTCTTCCACATCTACCCTAATATCCAGGTCAGTACCCCCATTCACACCTGCACATTGGCACAAAGTCTCTGCAAGCCCCCTTTGATGCCCCCTTTGATGCCCCCTTTGATAACCAACTCCTGACCTTTCAATGTCTCCCTTTACCCAAAACCTGGGAGTGAGGGGACATGCCTATTCCTGCAACTTGGTCTCTGCATAAGCATGTGATGGCATCTTCCTGTCACTGTCCCCTCTTAATCTCTAGTGTCTGAGGTCTTCCCAGGGCTATTCAAGGCAACCCTTCAAGAAATGCACTAATGAAAAAGTCCCTCAATTCAAGACACTAATGATTTTGAAAAACAAAAACCCCAGGCTGTCCTTTCCATGACAAAGACAGTGCTGTGCTGCCCACAGACAGGCACAGGCTGCAAGCCTCATTTGTTCAATCACCAGCAGCAACTCTGGGCTACTCCATCTCAGTCCCTCCTCTGCCCAGGCTGCAGCTCCCAAACCAGTGCTCATGGCGCCACCTGCTGGCAGAATTGTGACAATGAGAGTTAAGCTTTCTTAAATCCTGGAGTCTGGTTTTTTCTTTTCTCTTTTTAAATCGAAGCAATAGTGCTTCATAACATCATATAACCTTCAGATGTGCTTTACTAAGAATCAACAAGTTTATACTACATTAAGTTTATGACAAAAGTCCAAATCTACCCTTTCCCATACTATTGTCCCTTTGACTTGCTTTATCAACCCTATTACCCCTGCCCTCTGGTGATAACTGATTGGCTTTACAATCCAACAGTTTAGTTTCCTTATATTCGGTTCCTCTGATTGTTTGTTTTCTCTGTGAACCACATCTAACTGAAGTCATATGCTGTTTCTCTTTCTCTGAATTATCTCTAAACATAATATTCTTTAAATCTATCTACACGTTTGTGATTGGCAGGATTTCACCTCTTTCATGGTTGTATAGTACTCCATTGTTGTTTTTACCACATATTCTCCATTCACTCGTCTCTAGATGGACACTGAAGTTGTATCCAGCATTTGACTATCGTAAATAGTGCTACAATAAGCATCAGAGTGCAGATGTCCTTTCAAAATGACAAATGCCAAAAAATTATCAGCAAGGATAGTAGGCAATCTTTGATAACTTACCAAATACCAGAAATTATGCTAAGAGCCCTCTGCCCTGATCTCATTTGTGACTAACAAAAATCCTAAATATATTTATCATGTATGGAAACACTCCAGAGTTTAGAATTAAACCACCCAGATCATAATCTACTAGTCAAATACAGTCAACAATCTGTTCTGTAAGACTTCAGTAATTATTTGTGTTGTTTAACTGGTTAGAGAAAAATCAAAAGTATCTCACGACATGGGGAAATTATTTAAATACAAATATCATGGTTCCAGGTCCAAGGCGACGTGCCCAGGTGGAAACAGGCTGAATGATGAATGACTGCAACATGACATAGACCCAAAAGTCCCTTTCACAGTCGTGACACTGCATCCCGGCAGCCTCCCTTCCCACTGATCACACTTTCAGTGTCTATTTTTACTCCCCGGCAATGTGGGGGAGATCCCACACGTCATGGAACTTGGTCTGTGCAACCGGCAGATGCAACCGGCATCTTCCTGTCATTGCCCCCTCTTAACCACAGCACCTGAGGTTACCCGGGTACTGGCCCAGGCAGCCCTGCCAGAAAGGCTCTGATCAAAGATTCCTATTCACCACATAACACTGATTATATAGGGAAGCAAAAAAAAAAAAAAAACCCAACCCACAGCTTGTCTTCCCCATGTCTGTGGCTGCAAGACTCACTTGTTGAATCACCAGTAGCTCCTCTGGGCTTCTCCACCTCAGTTCTTTCTTCGGCTCCAAGCAGGTGCTCCCAAGGAGGGGAGATGGTGCCACCTGCTGGCAGCATTGTGACACTGCCAGGTGAGAGGCGTTGTTAATTCTTGGATTTTTTTCTATTCCTTTTATATTAAATATTCCCACATAACATCATATATGTTCACTGAGAATCGACAACGGAATATAATATATCAACTTCAACACTAAAACCCCAATTCTACCCTTCCCCATAACACTTTCCCTATACCCTGTTTTAAGGACTTCCTTCCAACTTAAATTGTGGTGGTAATTAAAAGGTTTTAGAGCGCAAAAGTTTTATTTTACACATCATCTGTTTGTTGTCCCTATGTGAAAGTCGCCTTTCTTCCATTTCTGACACCATGCGTGCTGGCAGCCACCTTTCCCCACCCGAGGCCCATCCTTTCAACTTCTCACATCAAAGATCGGAGTGGGAGTCGGGGAGGGGAGCCTGCGCTTCAGAAACCCTGGTCTATGTGACAAGCAGAGGTGACAGGCATGTCCATTCACTGTTTGCTCTTAACCACAGCCCCTGCAGTCTCCCCGGGGCTGGTCCAGGCAGCCCTGTAAGAAAGACACCTACTCACTGCATGTCACTGATTATATTGAAAAAACCCACAGCCTGCCCTCTCCAGACTAAAGACAGCGCTGGCCCCAGACAGGCGCAGGCGGCCAGCCTCACTTGTTGAATCACCAGCAGCAATTCTGGGCACCTCCATCTCAGCCCCTCTCTGCTCCAGGCTGCTGCTCCCAAACCACAGCTAATGGTGCCGCCTGCTGGCAACATCATGACACTGCAACATAAAGGAGTGCTTAAACCTTTTTTTTTAATTTTTATTTATTTTATTTATTTATTTATTTTTATAGAGGCATGTTTTATTTATTTGTTTGTTTGTTTGTTTTGTTTATACAAGCACTGGGTACAGTCAGAAGCGTGGGAGGGTGAGAGAATTCACCAGAGCCAGAGCAGGGAGCAGAGCAGGCAGAAGGACCGAAGTACACTGCTGAGGGGAGCAGCGGGCGGCAGGAGAGGTCTGCGCGCCATGCGGGACCCTCCTCTGGTGGCCGGGGAGCAGCCGGGATCGAACCGGCGCCGCAGAGGTCACGGGCAGCCTCGCAACCCAGCGCTCAACCGCTGCGCCACCGGGGAGGCCCAGTGCTTAAATCTTGATGCTGGGGTTTTTCTTTTCTTTTTAATGAATATTGCTTTGTGACATCATATATGTCAGCCATGAATCACTGAGAATATACTACACTAAGTGTATACTTAATGCACATGTATTCAGTATATGTATGTATGTACTACATTATGTTCACCACTGAAAGTCCAAGTGTGTCCTTCCCCACACCATACATTTTTCTTGCTTATCCACTTTCTTATTCTTGTCCTTCTGGTGATAACTACTTGCCCTACACCCAAAAGTTTAGTTTGGGTTTATTTAGCCAACTGTATGTTTTCCCTATACACTACACTGTTTTCTTTCTTGGAATTATTTGGAATTATTTGTAATGGAAGGATCATGTTTTATAGCAACATCGTAGTCCATTGTCTATATACATCACCTCTTCTCTATCCATTGGACTCTAGGAGAACTTAGGAATGGCCCAGCTCTTGGCTATTGTAAATAATGCTGCAATAAACTTGGGGTGCCTACATCTCTTCAAATTGCCAAATGCATTAAACAGAAAATTGAATAGGATCCTAGCTGACCTCTGACTGCTTACTAAACACCAGAAGGTGTGCTAAGAGTTCTCTACTCATGTTCTCATAGACTAGAAACAGTCTGTCATTTTAATTTCTCTGACTTTATTCATTTTGCAATAACACTCCAGCCACCCAGATCATGACCTGAGGGTTAATCCAGTCAACTATTGTTTTCGATAGAAATCAAAGGACTTATTTGACACATATAAAAGTTGATGAAAAGTTAGGAATATTTTATTACATGTGATAATTACATTTGAATTATATTCAAGTTTCACATCCATAAATAAAGTGGTATTTGCACACAGTCATGCTCATTTTTTTACACATCATCTAAGGCTGTTTTGTGCTCTGTAGTTGACTAGTTGTGACACAGAACTTGGTCTCCAATGCCTGAAGCATTTAGAAACTGGCTCTTTTCAGAAAAAGCTTGTGGGCCCCTGGGTTATTTCTAATCCAGAAACACCACGAGGGCAAACACAAGTTGAACCTGTTTATTAAAATGGGTTCATTGCCTACAGAGAGCATTTTAGGAAGCTCACAGGTACAGCACAACATCGCCCTGAGATGCCTTGTGTCTGCAGATCTAAGCTAAGACATTAATACTGTGCCATGGCAGAGGGAGCTCAGTGTGTCCACCTATGGACATGACCCTTCTCATCCAAAGTCATGGAGTGTCTCAAAGTGTGGACTTTAGAGTCGAGATCCTGGAATATTGGCATCAGTATTGGTTCCAATACTGATGACCAGTGACTTCTGACACTGTGAGAAGTGGCAAAGGATGGAGGCTGATGCTTAGAGTGGAAGCTGGAGAAGTTTCCATCCTGACTCCGTCACTCGCTAGCTGGTCACCTGGGGAAAATTACTTACCTCCATGAGTCTCTGCTTCCTCATCTGCAGTAAGGTGGAAAAAGAATCCTGATTTCACTGGATTTGGTGAGGCTGAAATGACTTGAGGTACATAAGGTAATTGAAACAGGGCCAGCATAGCCTGTGTGTTTGCTCTTGATTTCCCCTCAGTGAGGACAAAACTAAAGTTCTTCCCTTGTCTTCTGAATCCTGTCCCTGCCTGTGTCTGCATCTCCAGCTCCACACTCCTCCTCACTTCATAGAGGCAATTGTAGCTTCTCTTTGCCAAAGGGCAAGCTTCCTCATACCAAAACATGCCAAGCGTTTATATTCTCATAAGACACTTGCACTTGCTCTTTCCAGTCACCATGGGGGCCTAAACAGGACTTTTCTCAGAAATACAGCACAGCTGATGTCGCTTCCAAACCTTGAGAGATGTAAACAGAGAAAATGTGGATGAGAGGATTGGAGCAGGGAAATTCATTGGAAGCAAGATAGCTCTGCGAGTGTTGAAATGTATGGAAAGTTAAAGCAGGAAATCACCACCTTCGCCTTGAAGGCCAAAGACCCCGACTGATAGGTCCCTAAACAGGCTGAATGAATGCATCCTTGCATGATCCTTCCTCACATGACCTGACGACAGTCTTTTAATGTCTACTTTTACTGTAAACCAGGAAGGAGAGGGCACCGAACATCACTGAACTTAGTCTCTGTGTTAAGAAGACACAAAAGGCAGCACCTTTCACTGTCCCCTCTTAACCACAGTGCCTGAGATCTCCCTAGGGCTGCTCGAGGCAGCCTTGCAAGAAAGGCTCTGATCAAAGGTTCTTATTCACTACATAAGCTTGACCTCCACATGTCTGCAGCTGCAAGCCTCACTTGGTGAATAACCAGCCCCAGCTCTGGTCTTCTCCATCTCAGTGCCTCCCCTGCTCCAGGCTGCTGCTCCCAGGAGAGGCGCTCTTAATTCTTGGATTTTTTTTCTCCTCCTTTTGTATTAAATATTGATACATAATATCATGTACGTTCACTGAGCGGCAACAAGAATACATACTACATCATCTTCAACACTAAAAGCCAGTTCTACCTTTCCCTATACCATTTTCCCTTTGCCCTGTTTTATGGACCTCCTTCCAACTTAAATTCTGGTAACAATTAAACGGTTTTAGAGCTCAAAAGTTTTATTTTACACTTCATTGTTTGTTGTCTCTATGTTAAAGTCGCCTTTCTTCCATTTCTGACACCATGCATCCTGGTAGCCACCTTTCCCCATCTTTTCCACATCTCACACCAAATCTGGGGGGTGCAGCACTTCAGGAAACTTGGTCTGTGCGACAAGCAGATGACAGACATCCCCTGTCACTGCCCCGTCTTAACCACAGCGTCAGAGGTCTCCCCAGCACTGGTCCAGGCAGCCCTGCAAGAAAGATTCTGACAAAGACTCCTATTCACTATATAACACTGACTTTTTTTTAAAACCCACAGCCTGTCCTCCCCATGACAAAGACGGTGCTGGCCACAGATGGGCGCAAGCTGCAAGGCTCACTTGCTGACTCACCAGCAGCACCTCGGGGCTCCTGCATCTCAGTCCCTCTGCCCGAGGCTGCTGCTCCCAAACCAGGGCTCATGGCGCCACCTGCTGGCAGCATCGTGATACTGCGAGTTGAAAACGGTTCTTCAATCTTGGGTTCTAAGTAGTCTATTTACACTCTACTTACATAAAATTTATGTAAATAAATTTTACATATTTTATGTAAATAGAATATATTTCCTAAGATCAAATAATGCAAAAAATATGGGGGCTTCCGGTGTGCAACACTGAGAATCAATATGAGTATATACTACATAAGGTGACCGCTAGAACTCCACATTAACCTTCTCCAAACCACTGGCCCTTTGTTCAACTCTACCCAACTGTTTCCCCAGCCCTTTTTGTAATAAACTAATTGAGCTTAGAGTTCAAAAGTTAGTTTTTACATATTTGGTTCGCCTGTATGTATTTTTTGTCTATATACCACATCTGAGTGAAATCATACACTGTCTTCTCTTTCTCTGAATTATTTCACTAAATATAATAAATACACTTTAGATCTACGCATGATGTCTGTCAATGACAGGATTTCATCTCTTTCACCTCTGTATAGTACTCCACTGCATATATTACCACATATTCTCTACTCGCTTGTCTCTGGAGGGGCACTGAGGTTTTCTCCCATCTTCACTGTTGTAAATGGTGCTGCAAAAACATGGGAGTGAATATGTCCTTTGAAACGTCCAATGCAATAGAGAAAAGATTAATCAGGAAGGATAGTGGGTAACCTTTGAGAATTTACTAAATACTCCAAATTGTCCCTAGAACCCTCTACCCATATCACATTTAGGACTAACAGGAATGCTACATGTATATTTTTTGTTTTATTAGATTTTTCAGAATCACTCCAGGTTTGGAATCCAACTAACAAGACCATATCCACCTGGCCATTCCAGTCAAGAATCAAAACTAGTATTTCAAAATACATGGCAATTATTGAAATTCAAACATCACTGACCCAGACCTCAGCCTATTGGTCCACTTTAAACACACTGAATGATAACCATGGAAAATGATAAAGAACTGAAAGACAACTTTTCTTGCAGTTCTGACACATGCAGCCTGGCAGCCTCCCCTCCCCACTGCCTGCCATCCTTTCAATGTCCCCTTTACCCTAAACCTGGAGAGGGAGGACACGCACACCACGGGACATGGCCAATGTGATGAGCAGATTCTAAAGGCATCCTCCTGTCACTGCTCCTCTGAGCCTCAGCTCCTGAGGTCTCCCCAGCTCTGGTCCAGGCAGCCCTGCCAGAAAAATTCGTACAGAAGACTATGCACTACACAGAACTGATTTTTTTTTTTTTAAACCCTCAGGCTGCGTTCCCATGAGAAAAGACTGTGTAGCCACACAGGCTGCTGCTCCCAAACCACAGCTAATGGTGCTGCCTGCTGGCAGCATCGTGCCACTGCAACATGAAAGGCGTGCTTAAATCTTGATACTGGGGTTTTTTCTTTTCTTTTCTTTTTTTTACAGATTTATTTATTTATTTATACAAGCACTGGGTACAGTCAGAAGCGCAGGAGGGTGAGAGAGAATTCACCAGTGCGAGAGCGGGGAACAGAACAGGCAGACTGATGAAATACACTGCTGAGGGGAGCAACGGGCGGCAGGAGAGGTCTGCTGCACCATGTGGGGATCCTCGCTGGTGGCCGGGGATCAAACAGGCACTGCAGAGGCTGCGGGCAGTTTTGCAGCCCAGCGATCAACCGCTGCGCCACCAGGGGAGGCCCATTTTTTTCTTTTCTTTTTAATGAATATTGCTTCCTGACATCATATGTATCAGGCATGCATCACTGAGAATATACTACATCAAGTATATACTTAATGTACATGTATTCAGTATACATACGTATGTACAAGATTATGTTCACCGCTGAAAGTCCAAGCCTATCCTCCAAGTCTATCCTCCACTCCATTCCCCCTTTGTCTTGCTTGTCCACTTCCTTTTCCTGCCCTTTTGGTGATAACTACATGGCCTACATCCAAAGGTTTAGTTTGGGTTATTTAGTTCAACTGTAAGTTTTCTCTATAAACTACCTACGAGTAAAAATCGCACGCTGTTTCTTTTTCTCTGAATTATTTTACTAAGATCCATCCATATCCTTGCAGGGACAGGATTTCATCTTTTATAGCTGTAGAGTATTCCGTTGTTTACATATTCCACATCTTCTCTAGCCATTGGATTGTTGAGGGACTTAGATTCCAGCTCCTGGCTATTGTAAATAGTGCTGCAATAAACATGTATCTCTTCAAACTGACAAATGCATTAGACAGAAGATTAGTATGAAAGGATAGTAGCTAACATTTGATAACTAACAAAATATCAAAACTGGGCTAAGAGCTCTCTACTCATACTCTCATTTAGGTAAGAACAATCCTATTTTTTTCCTTGTGATACTATTAGATTTGTGACAACGCTCCTAGATTAGAATCCAATCGCCTGTATCCACACCTACTGGCCCAGTCCAGTCAACAGCCTGTTTGTGTATGATCCACAAGAAATCATTCACCTGTTTAATGGGCCTCCCCGGTGGCGCAGCGGTTGGCACTGGGTTGCGAAGCTGCCCGCAGCCTCTGCGGCGCCGGTTCGATGCCTGGCTGCTCCCCGGCCACCTGAGGAGGGTCCCACATGGCGCGCAGACCTCTCCTGCCGCCCGCTGCTCCCCTCAGCAGTGTACTTCGGTCCTTCTGCCTGCTCTGCTTCCCGCTCTGGCGAATTCTCCCACTCTGGTGAATTCTCTCGCCCTCCCATGCTTCTGGCTGTACCCAGTGCATGTGTAGACAGAACAGACAGGCAAATAAATGAATGAATAAAACATGCCTCTATAAAAAATAAAAAAATAAAAATAAAAATAAAAAAATAATTCACCTGTTTAAACAGATAGAAAAATCGATAATATTTTATAATATTTTTACAACATGTAAAAGTTATTTAAATTCAAATTTCACATCCATAAAGTTGTACTGGCACATAGCCATGCTCATCTGTTCACACTTCAGCTATGGCTGTTTTGTGCTATATAGTTGATCTGTTGTGACACAGAACTTGGTCACCAATGGCAGAAAAAGCTTTTGGACTCATGGCTTAGTTCTTGTTTTGTATTTTTCATGATCAGACATGGGGTTTAATGAATTTATTGTCTAAGATGAAGCCAAAGTAGGAGACATGGTACCATAAAATCCTTTCTACACAGCCTGCATTTGTTACAGGTATAGCCTGGCTGTCTGACATGGAAAAAGTCAGGAGGGCTTCTGAAGTCCATTGTCCTTTGGGGACCACTCTCTGGGGTGATGAGATCCAGGGCACTGTCCCACAAGCCACCTGCTGCACCTCCTTTGTGCCACGGCAAGGTGAGATGGCAGAGGGCACTGTGGCTATAGCTCCTTTATGTGACAGAGGGTTTTTTTAAACAGGAGAAACAGCTGTCATTGTTCTTTTGTCCATGGTCAATCTCCTTTTAAGCATTCAAAGTTCTTTGTATAAAAGAGGAATGTGTGTTGGCGACACTTTTTTTTAATGTGCCCCTTGCTTTTTTTTTTTAATTACTGTTTATTTTCTTACATCGTTCTTCACTTTTGTACAGTAATTGGTTTCTCCCCTTAGGTATAGCCCTCATAGTTCTCCCCCCACATCACCCATAAACCATCATGAAATTCCCTTGTGCTCTTCCCTCCCCTGGTTTGACCCTTCTACCTCCCCCTTCCCTGCTCTTTACCTGAGATCTATAGTCAGCTTACATGTTGGTCTTTCTCTTGACCTTTGTTTGGTTCCTCTATATTACACATGTAAGTGAAACCATCCAATATTGATCTTTTTCCTTTTGACTTATTTCACTTACCATAATCCCTTCCAGTGCAATCCATGTTGATGGAATGGCTTGAATTTTTCTTTTTTCATCACTGAGTAATATTCCACTGTGTATATATGTCACAACTTTTTCATCTATTCATATGTTCTGGGGTATTTTGGTTGTCTCCATATCATGGCTTTTGTAAATAGTGCTGCAGTAAATATAGGGGTGCAGGTTTCCTTTAGAATTGGTGTTTTGTGTCCTTTGGGTAGGTTCCTAAGAGTGGAATCACTGGATTATATCATAGGCCCACTTTTAATATTTTGAGGAAACTCCACACAACTTTCCTTAGTGGCTGGACCAGTTTGTATTCCCACCAGCAGTGTAAGAGAGTTCCTTTTTGTCCATACCCTCATCAGCATTTAGTTTCCAGTATTTTTTTATGGGTCATTCTCACTGGTGTGAGGTGGTATCTCATTGTGATTTTGATTGCATTTCCCTGATAATTAGTGATGTTAAATATTTTTTCACATGCCTATTGTCCTGGTCTAGATTCTAATCCAGAGATACCACGAGGGTGAAGTTGAACCTCAATTTATTAAAGTGGGTTCACTGTGTACAGAGAGTACTTTAGGAAGATCACAGCTACAGCACAGCATCACCCTGAGATGCTGTGTGTCAGCAGATCTAAGCTAAGACATAAATACTATGCCATGTGCAGAGGGAGTTCAGCATGTCCACCTATGGACCTGGCCCTCCTCATCCAAAGTCATGGAGTGTCTCAAAGTGTGCACTTTAGAGTCAAGATCCTGGAATATTGGCATCAGTATTGGTGCCAATACTGATGACCAGTGACTTCTGACACTATGTAGAATGAGAGGTGTCAAAGGATGGAGGCTGATGCTTAGAGTGGAAGCTGGAGAAGTTTCCATCCTGACTTTGCCACCGCTAGCTGGTCACCTAGGGAAAATTACTTAACCTCCAAGAGTTTGTGCTTCCTCATCTGCAGTAAGGTGGAAAAATAATCTTGATTTCACTGGGTCTAGTGAGGATGAAATGACGATGTATGTAAGGTAACTAAAATAGTGCCAGAGAAGCCCTTTGTTTGCTCTTGATTTCCCCTCAGGGTCAGGACAAAACCAAAGCCCTTTCCTTGGCTTCTAAATCCTGTACCAGCCTTGCCTCTGCATCTCCAGCTCCAGATTCTTTTTACTATTGGTGGTCATAGTAGCCTCTCTCATGCCAACATGCCATCTTCCTTAGGCTAAATCATGCCAACTTTTCATTTTCCCATGAGACGCTCACACTTGCTGTTTTCAGGACACAGCAGGGACTTGACTCAGGTACAGCACAGTTGAGGCTCCCTTCCAAAGCCCTTGACAGATGTAAGCATGAAAGAGAAGACAATTTGAATGAGGCATTTTGAGCAGGTGACAGGAATTCACAGGAAGCAAGGTCCTTCTGAGATTGCTGAAATGTATGAATGGTTAAGGCTGGAACTCACCACCTTCTAAACTAACTGACTTTTTGTTTTATCTTCTTCCATTTTCCTCCCACTACCCATGCACAGCACAAGTGAGAGGGCTCAATACCCATTAAATGAACACAATGAATGAATGAATGAATACATGTGAGTGGGGACCACTGTCAAAAGTGAGACTATGAAGAGGTCCCACCTATTTATTTTGCTATTTTTACAACAGTGGACAGGTGCTTAGTTTGAGTGGCTCTATTTGTCAGCTCAGCGCCTCTTTTTCCTCTGAGAGACGCTTCCCCTCTTCCCACACTGCTATCTTACAGGATCCAGACCCCTGGATGATTGGCCCAGTTGGAACAGTCCAAATGAATGACAGTGGAAAACAGTAAAGACTCAAGAGGCATCTTTTCCTGCAGTTTTGACACAGTGCATCCTGGCAGCCACCCCTCCCCATCAGACTCCCATCCTTTCAGTGTTTCCCTTTTCCCTACACCTAAAGGTATTGGGGGGATGGTCACATCACTGAAATTGGTCTATCTGATAAGCAAATGTGACAAGCATCTTCCTGTCACCTTCTCCTCTTAACTAGTGCCTGAGGTCTCCCCAGCGCTGGTACAGGCAGCCCTGCAAGAAAGGCTCTGATTAAACACTCCTATTCACTACATAACACTGGTTATCTCGAAAAAACCCACAGCCTGTCCTCCCCACGTCTGCTCACAGACAGGCGCAGGCTGCAAGCCTCACTTGTTGAATCACTAGCAGCCCCTCCTCTGCTTCAGGCTGCTGCTCCCAAATCAGAGATGGCGCCATCTGCTGGCAGCATCTGACACTACAAGAAAGTTCTTAATATTTGGATTTGTTTTTGTTTCTTTTCTTTCTAAATTAAATATTGCTATATAGAACCCTACACATCAGAGATGCACCACTGAAAATCAACATGAGTATATACATCAATTTCAACACTGAAAGTCCAGTTCTACCTTTCCCCATACCACTGTCCCTTTGTCTTGCTTTATTTACCTCTTTCCAACTTATCTTCTGGTAACAATTAAATGGCTTTACAGCCCCAAATTTTTAATTTATACTTCATCTATTTGTTGTCTCAATATAAAACACATCTTTTCTTCCATTTCTGACACACCATGCATCCTTGCAGCCACCTTTCCCCACCCGAGCCCCATCATTTCAACATCTCATGCCAAATCTGGGGGTTGCTGCACTTCAGAAAACTTAGTCTATGTGACAAGCAGATGTGACAGGCATCCCCTATCACTGTCCCGTCTTAACCATAGCACCAGAGGACTCCCCAGCACTGGTCCAGGTAGCCCTGCAATAGATTCTAATCAAAGGCGCCTATTCACTGATTATATAACACTGATTATTTTTTAAAAACCCACAGCCTGTCCTCCCCATGACAAAGATGGTGCTGGCCACAGACAGGTACAGGCTGCAAGGCTCACTTGTTGAATCACTAGCAGCATCTCTGGGAGCCTCCATCTCAGTGCCTCTTCTGCAAGCTGCAGCTCCCAGCTGGAATGATGGCGCCATCTGCTGGCAGCAACATGACACTGCAAATGTTAATTCTTGCATTCTAGGTTTTTTTTTTTTCCTTTTTAAATTGAATAATATCGCTTCATAACTTTCAGGTGTGCATCATAGGGAATGTGTGAGTATATAATACATAGATCACTAAAAGTCAAATCTATCCTTCTCTATGCCAATGTCTGGATAAACCACCCCCTCAATCAGACCCTTCTGGTAATAATTGGCTGTAGAGTCCAAAATTTTAATTTTGTATTTCATCTGTGTCCTCTATATACTATATATGAGTATAATCATGGCCTTTCTCTTTCTCTGACTTATTTTACTGAGCATAATGCACTTCAGATTCATCCATCTACTTGTAAGACAAGATCATGTTTTATAGCTGTATAGTATTCCATTGTTTACATAAACCACCTCTCATCATTGGACTGTAGGGGCACTTAGGTAGTATCCACCTCTTGGCTATTGTAAATGTTGCAATAAACTTGGGGTGCCTACATCTCTTCAAACTGCCAAATGCAATAACCAAAACATTGAGGATACAGCTAACTTCTGACAGCTTACTGAACACCAGAAGTTGTGCTAAGAGTTCTCTACCCATGCTCTCATAGACTAGGAACAGTCCTATCATTTTTCTTATTTCATCACTTTTCCAAAAACATTCCAGGTTTAGAACTGTCAACTACATTTTTTGATTGACGTGTAAATAGTTGAGAAAGAATTAGTATTTCATTAACATGTGATTATATTCAAATTTCAAGTCCATAGATAAAGTTGTATTGGCATATAGCCACGCTCATTTGCTTACGTGTCTCCTATGGCTGTTCTGTGCTCTATAATTTACTAGTTGTGACACAGAACTTGGCCTCTAATGCCTGAAACATTTAGAAACTGGCTTCAGAAAAAGCTTTTGGACTCCTAGCCTAGATTCTCATCCATGTACACCACCAGGGAAGCACACACTGAAGCTCACTTCTATAAAATGGGTATAATACCTCACGAGAGGAATTTTTCGGAAGATTACGCCTACATGCATAGACTCGCCTTCAGATACTGCACAGAGGGAGCTCTACGAACTTACCCCTTCCTCAGTCCAGAATCATGGAGTGTCTTGGAGTGTGGACTTCAGGGCAAAGATCTTGGATTCCATCCTTGGTGCCAATACTGATGACCAATGACTACTGATACTATGATGCAGTGAGAGGTGGCAAAGGATGGAGGCTGATGCTTAGACTGGAAGCCAGAGAAATTTCCATCCTGCCTCTCCAATTCACTAACTGGTCACTTGGGGAAAATTACTTAACCTCTTAGTTTCTGCTTCCAAATCTGCAATATGGTTGGAAAAGAATGCCGATTTCACTGGGTTGTGGTGAGGATGAAATGACTTGATAGATATAAGGCGATTTTAGAGCAATGTCAACTAAGCCCTGTGTGTTTGCTCTTGATTTCCCCTCATTGAGGACAAACGCTTCTGAACTTTATCTGCCCTATGTCAGCATCCCCAGCTCCAAACACAGCCCTCACTACACAGTGGCCATAACAGCCTTTCTCCTTCAAATCGTGCCAACTTTTTATTTTCTCATGAGGCATCTGTAGTCTTACCAGTGAATTCAGGGCCCAGCACAGGACTTTTTTCTGAAATACAGCACAACACATGATATCATCTTCCAAAACCTTTGACAAATGTATACATGACTTGAAAAGATAGATAATGCGGATGAGGCATTTGAGCAGGCAATGGGAAAGTAACTGGGCCCAAGATGCTTCTGAGCGTTATGATGTATGAATGGCTAAGGCATGAAGTAACCACCTTCAGTAACTCACTTTCTCTTTACCTTTTCTTTTACTTTTATCCCCACTTCCTGTGCCACTATCTAGACAAGTGTTAGGCCTGAAAGGACAGTATTAAATGTATGCAGTGAAAGAACAAATGAATGGTAAAGCAGAACTCAGGCAGGTGTGGGGAAGATGAAGTAGTACCTGTTATTTTGCTCTTGTATCAGAAGTACAGGTACTTAGTTTTGAGTAGCTGCTTGTGTCTATTTGGTGCCTCCCCTTTCCCAAAGGCGCACCCCCTCCTCCGGACACACTGCCATCTTACAGGACCAGGCTCCAGCTGATTGGCTCAGCTGAAATCAGGTATGTCACCCCTACTTCCCCCACTGCGGACTGGTAAATTCCACCTCTTCTGTTAATCTGTACTGAAAGATAAATCCCAGATAATGGTGCTGAAAGTTTACACTTGGGAACTCAGAGTAGCCTTTTTTTCCATCCACACTGTGAAGGAAGTTGATTTATTAAGAGAATGAAGCCAAAAGTGAGAAGCCAGACAGGAGAGAGGGTCTGGATGGAGCCCGAGTCCCAGTTGGCCTGGACACCCACCCAGCCCCCTTCAGCATTAGCTGTTCCTTTATATTTTCGTCACGCAACATCACGCAGTATCCTTTCAATGAAGCCAACTATGACTATGCTAACTCAGGTAGGGCCTGCCTACGCAATCCTCCTCCTGCAATCCTCCTGTAAACCAGCTACAGATTTCTTAAAAGCAGTGCCAGGGTCCCACTCCAAAACCATGAAATTGTTCTCTGTGGTGTGGGTTTGGACACTGGAAATGCAAAGAGGCATCCAGGTTATTCTTCCAGATATTTCATTTCATTCAAACTCTCAGGAATATTCATTATGACAGGGGGTCCAGAGATGTACCTGAATCCTCACAGGACTGATTTCATAGTTATGTTTTCAAACGTGTAGCATTTGAGCAGCTATTTGGGTCTGTCTGGTGTCTCTCCTTCCTGAGAGGAGCACCGCTCCCCCACACCTGGACACGCTGCCATCTTCCAGGACAAGGCCCACTGGTCCTGCAGAGATGAAGCAAATTTTAACTGAAATAAATCTAAAGGTTTCAATTTCACATCTACATATTGATATCCTTTATTTATCTATCATTCTTTAAGCAAATTACAAATCTACTTTTCAAGGAGGAAAGCTTGCCATTACTGAGGATATCTTCACCACTTTACTGCAACTCGCAAAACAGGCATGTTCCACAAGACAGCAACACACACTTTGCTTTTTAAGGTGATTTCTCTAGTAATGCTGGCACACTCCTCTGCCCACGCTTGTGTAAGGTGAAATCACTGCCTCACATCTCATAACAGATAAAGATGGGGAGTCAAGGCATTCACACGACTTCTGGTCATTTGCTTTAAGACTGTCCAGGCACAAATTAACTAACATACGATGTTATTTAATGAAAGGAAAGAAAGAAAAGCACAAAGAAAAAGAAACGCCCTTCATGGTCTCTCATTCATCTCGTCAATGAGCACACATAAGGCAGCGTCTTTCTCTATAATCTGGTCTCTCCTGTGACCTGAGCTTTCTCTCTGTTGTTCATTCTGTCCAGTACAATTGTTGTGATCCTCAGCATCCATCGGTTCAGTCTTTACTCTCATGCCTGCTTCTGAGTGGGGCAAATCATCAGGCAAAGAAGCCAAGCAATTCTGAATCATCTCAATGACTCTTTCCAGATGCTTCTGAAACCTCTCGGCTGTTTCGAGGCGCTGTCGTTTCTGCACCTCCATCATGACTCTCAAAGTCTCTCTGGCTTGGTGGGGTCGGTATTCATTTATGAGATGATGCACATGGACAAAAAGCAACTTCAGATCTTCTAACTTCTCTTCCCGCTTTATACTTCCCGGGCTCCGTATCAAGATATCTAAAAGGTCTAGGAAATTAATGAGGATGGACATGTTGAGTTTTCTCAGTTCTTTCTTGTGATCAAACTGCATAGGATGAAGCCGTTCGATGCCCTGACTTTCTAAAGGGCGGATGATAAGATCATCACATTGGAACTGGTTGCCAAACATCATATAACTGTCTTTTATCGGAGGCGGGGGCTTGGGGGCGAGGCCTTCCTGAATATTCTCGTCTGTATACTCCTTGATGTACTGCATCGGAGGTGGTGGAAGGGCACTCACTTGCTGTGGCTCACCCATTGCGGAAGATGGAGAACCTACAAAGAGAAACAGAACAAAGATTGGAGTGGAGCTGCAAGACCAACTTGTCACAATGGGTCACTAAAGACAAATTTACTTATTTTTCTGAAGCTCGGGGCCCAGGACAAAATGATCTCCTCAGCTTTCAATAGAGAAAGGCTGCCATTCTTTTCTAATTAGGTGGTATACCCTCATCCATCCGAGTATTTTTCCTTACCTATTTAACTCTTTCAGCTACTCAATAGTATCCTTCATCTATGAAGAAAATTTCCTGGACACACACCCCTCACTGGTTAACCCCATTTTCTACTTCCCTATCTAGTCAAGCTACACATTTCCTGTCTCCCCATCCCAACGCCACAAGCACAAGCACAAGATGATGCCTTATATTATAGATTGATTTCCAAAGGCAAACACTTACTTAAAACTCTAATAAATATGACAAAATTAACCTTGCTATCTTCCAGACAGCTAATAACATGAGTTTTGAAACCAGGAAATGATGACCCAAATCCACAACCCCCCCCCCTCTTTTTTTCCTGTAACATACTCTACGTTTTCTTATGAACACATAACACATCTACTGCAGGATTTTCAAACCCACTTTAAGCTTAGCTGTATCATGAAATGAGAAGATTCCAAGTGGTCATCTGGACCGACCTTGTCAAGTTTTCAAGATGTAACACCTTCTTACACCAGAATTTGTGAGGTCTAAGAGCAGCTGTGAGGCACAGGCTGCTGATGAGAATCTAGTGAGGCAGTCACCATGAGCACCCCGTTCCCATGATGATGGCTATATTCCACAGTTCACAATTTTAACTAGTCTTCTGCTTATTCCTTTTTGTTATTACCCTTTCTGGCCTCAAACTTCTACCTCCACAAAAACTGCTCATCCAGGTCATCAACCATCGTCACACAACCAGCTCTTTTTCTGTGGTCATCTTAACCTCACTGCAGCATCAGCAGCATTTTCTTCCTTTCCACACACTTTCCCTTCTCCCTCAGCTTCTGGAACCTGTACATCTATGTTTTCTTACTACCTCATTGGCCACTTGGTTTCCTTTACTGCCTTCTTCTTTATCCAAATTTTAATGATATGTGCCTCAGAGAGCTGTCCTGGGTCCTCCTCTTTCTAAATTAGGGAGCCACAAACTCAAACACCAAAGGGAAAAGGCAGGCACCTTAAAGATGAAAACCCTCTAAGTCAAGGATTAAAGCACATGCATGCAGACTTCAACGCCTCCAGGCAAAGGCACTGATGTGAGAATACAGGTTCACAGTTGCTCAGTTTCTTGATTTTTTGAGAGCAAATACAGATTTTTAATGTGAATCTTTCAATTTTAAATATTGGTTAATGAAATTCAGAAACTGACAAGCAGTGTGTGGTCAACAATAATTTACCTACAACAATCAGTTCTAGACCTCTGATTTATATTTTCTCCCGTGGGTGACCTTAATTCTTTCCTAATGTCATTTCTATGTGATTCTCAAACAGGGGTAATTTTTCCCAGCAGGAAGCATACATCATAGCAGAGGGAGGGGATGCTACTGGAATCTAAGGAATAGAGGCTGGGGATGCTGGTAAACATTTTTACAAAGCAAAGGACAGTGTGCCCCCACTCCCGACTAAGAATTATCCAGCCTGAAATGTCAGTAATCTGTGCCAAGGTGGAGAAATGCTGGTTTGCATTTCTGACTTTATCTCCAGTCCTAAGATCCTGCTGAATGTTCACAGGGCATTCACACTTAAATATCATTTTTTTATTCTATGATTTCATCCACTACACACACATACACACACACACACAACCCCTTTCAGCAAAATGATCCCATTTCCCAATGAGTGTTTCAAGCCATAAAGCTCAAGAAAGACTTAATCCTCCCTTTTCATCAATCTCCCCTCGATACCATATCTTCCAGATCTCAAAATCATCAGTTCTGACCAAGCCACTATTCCCTCTTACCTGGAATACTCTGCTTTCAGTGTCAATCTTCTACATAATAAACACTTTGCCTTTCTTCCTATTTCCTACCAACATTGTCTTCCATCCATACTCACAAGTCCTTAATGCTACCAATCGCCTTTGGATCTTTCCATATGCTTTTCTTTCTGCTTCACGTACTAGCTTAAAACGTCATCCTTAAATTATTAACTTCTTTAATTACGCAGCTAAAGCAGATCCTGCTTCTCTCCCCCCTCTCCCTCTCTCTCCTTTAAACCAGTACCTAATTTGTCTCCTTTGGTTAGTCTATCAGCTCCATGAGGGAAAGGCTGTGCTGATCATAGCTCTTACTATGCTCAAAGCTTTGCACACAGGTGCTCCACAAACATTGTTGAGCAGCTCCACTCATTTCAACAGGGCTCCAAATCAATGGGAATTTGGAAATAGGTGCACACATCCTTAATTAATGCTCACTCCTTCAGCTTGCCCTGTACAACAATTACTACCCAGGGAGGTTGGTTATGATGACAGGTAATGCCTGAGGACACCTTATAAGCTAGGCACTGTTTTAAATATTTTCATGGTTGGGAGAAAAAGCCACTTTTTACACTTTAGAGCTCAGACAACTGTGGCTCATAATGGTTGAATCAGTTGAGTAAAGTCACAAAGTAAGTAGCAAAGGAAGAGATCCAGAGCCTAACCTCCCCACACCACACTACAGGCTCTCTCAAGGATAAACAAGAAACACTGCCTCCACTCTAGTGTTGCTCTATCAAGGGAAACTACAAAAGATAACCAACTACAAGCTATTACCAAAAATAAATCTAAAAATTTCGTACAGGAAGCTCTAGCATAAACAAAATTAAGACAATCTCGTTTTTCTTTTTTTATTTTAACATGTAAGTTTCAGGAGTCCATCATTAAAAGCTGACTTCTGTATAGATTACATTAAGTTTACCACTAAAAATCCAATTCTATACTTCATCATACAATTGACTCCTTTTACCCCAGTTACTCAAACCCCTTTCCCTTCCAATAACCACGAATAGGTGTTACAGCCCAAAAGTTCATAGATTTTTGTTTATTTATTTCATCTCTTCCTCTCGGTATTGAGTGAAATCACACGATGTTTATCTTTCTCTGGCTTATTTCACTAAACATAATTCCCTCTAGGTCCATCTATTATTGAGAGCAGCAGGATTCCATCTTTTGATAGCTGCAGAGTGTTCCAGTGTTAGGACACATACATAGATACACTACTCTTTATCCATTTGTCTGTTGATGAGCACATAGGTTGTTTCCAGCTCCGGGTTATTTTAAGTAAAGCTGCAATAAATATGGGGGTGCATATATCCCTTCAAATTAAATGTTTTGAAGGCATTTTTTTTGGTAAATACTTAGAAGTGACCAATCCTATTTTTCAATAGAAAAATATCTGCAAGATAACAAAGGGCAAATATCATGAATGTTGTTTATTTGATTTGTTAAAAATGCACCTCAGGGCCTCCCTGCCTCCCTTGGTGGCGCAAGGGTTAAGACGCAACCTATGAAGCTATCTGCAGCCACTGCAGCACGAGTTCGATTCTCGGCCCGCCAGGGAGCAGCCCACATGGCACAGCAGATGTCTCCTGGCTCACTGCTCCCCTCAGCAGTGTACTCCTCTCCGCTCTTCCCTCAGCAGTGTACTTTGGTCAGTCTGCCTTTTCTGTTCCCCACTCTGTCTCTGGTGAATCCTCTCAACCCCCATGCCTCTAGCCTGTACCCCAGCTCTTGTATGCATAAATAAATCTTTTTTAAAAAATGTACCTCAAACAATGATTAGGAAGCTTTATCCTTAATAAAGACTTACTGATTTTTTAAAAAACTCATATTAATAGAGAAAGGAAAAATAGGCAAGATGATGAAAATGCAGATGCTGAATAAAGGTGGGAAAACTGATTCAGACCAAAATACTTTCATCAGCAAATTTTTCAAAGGGACATTTTTATTCTAACAGACAACCAAGATTTCAAACAGTCCATCATTCAACATATACTATAATACCTTCTTTGTGGCAGATTCTAGATTCCAGCAGAGGCAATTCTCCTCCCTCTCAGTTTCTTCAGCGAGGTCATCCCAATTTTAGAAGTGGTCTCTTAGCTATTCTGGCCCTACAGGAAGACGTTCTGGAGTGAAGCCCCTACTCACCTCAGCTCCCACCAACGTGATCAGTGCATAACACTTTTAAGTGGCAGGACAGCACCACCCAAGAGATTACAGAGAATTCTCATATACAATGGATAGGAAAACAAATAAATATATATTTTGAATTTAATTTGGCAGTACCAAAATTCTATTTTATTTTTACACCTCTGCTTATACCCTTTTTTAAAATTAGATAATCAATACAGATTCACATCTCTTCAGATGATGTTAACACACCACATCCACTACCAAAGTACTAACAATCCTTCACTATAGTCCACAGGTACCCCTCTACCTTTTGCTCTTAGCCTCCTTTCCCAGTATCAAAATTTTAAATACTGATATTCTTTGAATCTAAAATTCTATTTCTTTGAAATTTATCCTACAAAAATACCAATGCAGTTACACATAAATGTATATAAAGATGTTTAACGCAGCAATATTTGAAAAGAGTTGGGAAAGTTGGAAATAAACCATGATAAAATATGGCTGGAAAAAATGTCTACAGAGTACAATACAGCTATGAAAGTAAAGGAGGCGAAAGTGTGTGGGGACTGTTTCGATTATGTACCAAACAATTATGATAGTTACAAATACAGTCAATAGAAATCACACATCTGGATCTTACTGGGATAACAACATGTGGTGCTGACTCTCTGGTCAAGCTGGGCAGTGACGAAGCTCCCAAACAGCCCTGGAGATCACAAGGATAAACAACACACTCTACAGACTGTTTTTCACTTTCAGTGCCACAGTAAATAAAAAGCATGAGATCATCAACACGACTGTAAAATCCACTTTGTGTTAGACCGGTTTGTCCAACTACAGACTAATGCAAGTGTTCTGAGCAGTTAAGGTAGGCCTCCTTAAGCTATGATGTTCTTTAGGCTGGGCATATTAAATGCTTTTTTGACTTGTAATATTTTCAACTTATGACAGTATTATCAAAAGGAACCCAAATATAAGCTGAGGAAGACCTGTAGCTATTACCAACTTTCACTTTTTAAAATTTTAACATAGGGCCTCCCCTGGTGGCGCAGCGGTTGAGCACTGGGCTGCAAAGCTGCCTGCAGCCTCTGCAGCGCCAGTTCGATCCCCGGCTGCTGGCGAGGGTCCCACATGGCGCGCAGACCTCTCCTGCCATGCCCGCTGCTCCCCTCAGCAGTGTATTTCATCACTCTGCCTGTTCTGCTCCCCACTCTGGCTCTGGTGAATTCTCTCATCCTCCCGCGCTTCTGACTGTACCCCAGTGCTTGTATAAATAAATAAACAAATAAATAAATAATAAATCTTTAAAAAATAAAATAAAATAAAATAAAATTTTAACATAAATTCAGACTTAGGAGTTTCATGAACAGTACAAAAAGCACTATACTCTTTGCCCGGACTCTCCAAATGTTAACATTTGTCCTCATTTGCCTTACTGGTGGCTCATTCCTAGACCCCCAAATCCTTCCCTGCTGTAGCTATGTCTGCTTATAACTACATCATAATTAGCAAAATCAGAGAACTGTCCTTAACCTGGTTCTTCAAGATGAAACTTTTAAATACACCCCCCCCCCCCAAGTCTCAGTGCACTCAAGTCTTTTGAGGTGGGGAGCCCAGTTTTGTGCTTTCAAGGTGCACCTGCACTCCTTTATTTGTAATTTTTCCGAAGCCAACTGCCCTCTCTTAGTATTCATGACAAGTCTACGAGCTAATAAGCACACGATCGATTTCACTTGAAGAGATGAGTATCCCAAGTTGAGATCCTGGCAAGTGTTCGCGTCAGATCAAGAAATGAACCAGTGGCCCAGAAGAAAGAATCCTAACCCTACATCCCAGGTCCTTTTAGCTGCTCCGTGCAAACTCTTGCAAATCTGCAGCTTAGGAAACTTAATTGTACGAAGGGGACTTGACATATGACGAAAAATTATGTTTATCTCTCTCAACTCTCCAGTGGCACTTCAGAGTCGGTCCTGCCTCACCTTCTACCTTCTGGGTCCGCCCCAGCAGGCGGGCTTCGGCCAGGCCCCCCCACCCCACCCCCCGGGAGGGACCACTGTGTCTCCAGAGAGCAGGCTCCCTGCAGATGACTCCGACGACGCGACTCAGGACCCCTCTCCGCCCCTGTCAGCAGATTTCACCACTGGCCTGAGGAAGACGCGCAGGACGAGGCCGCGAGCCGAGCCGAGCCGAGGGCACCCAGCTCTGACGACCCGCGGCCGCCGGTCTCCCTCGCCCGGGTACCCCCGACCACCGGGCCCGGAGCGGCGGGGGAAGGCGGCGAGAGCACAAGGCGCCGGCTCCTCCGACCCCACTGAGTCGCTCCCCAAGGAGAAACGCTCCCCGGCGGGGAACTGAGCCGTAGCCGCCCACTCACCTCAGCTCTCGGTTTACAGTAGCTCCCGCCTTGGCGACCGCAGCCAAATCCGACTTCCGGCCTCCTCCTCTTCCAGGAAGAGGCGCCTGATGCCGGCTCTGAATTGGCTGAAAGAGCTGTCCGTTAAGGGGCTCTAGTCCCGCCTCTGGACGACGGCTCGATATTACGCCTGCGCAGACTTCCCGCCCGCCTCTGGGCGCTGTGGTAGTGGGCGGGGCTTGTGCGTGGGGGCGGGCCTCTGTGTACTTTGCAGCAGTCAACTCGGAGGGTGCTGTCTCCTGGCTTTTTTTACTTTTTTAGAAATGAAATATGGCATCCATATGCGCTACATCAAAGTTGGAAAATATACATAAGGAGTTTCTTTTTTAATTATGTAGACTCTAACCTCAATGCCAAAAATAACAGAATAAATAAGGTGGTTCATTTAACGGAGTTAGTTAATAAAAGAGCAAGTTGTTTCCTACTGTTATCATCTTACTTGTCAGTCATTTATATACAATATTTGAGTAGCTGTTATATCCGCACTTCTATCAAGGACGGTGAATGATACACGCCCAATAATGATAATGCTGTTTATCAAATATTCTTCATGTGGGAGAGACTTAGTCCATTCCAGGGTCCCAGACATTATCCTTTTGATTTGAATGTCACTTGCCCTGGTTTACAGATAAGAAAACTAGACACAAATCAATTATGTATGTCTCTCAAGTAGCACAATTCATCCAAAGCAGTCACATTTAAAGCCAAATATGCCTGATTCCAAGATCTTACTCTTACATCATAGGCTGTGCTAAACTAATACTTAACACTAATCCCCCACAGGTAATAGAATTTTCTTTTGGTAAATGTAAAAGAATTTTTTGAGAACAAGACTTTTTAAAAAATACGTATTATGATAAAGTAAAATGAACTTTAGATGTCTTTTAAATATTTTTTCATCTGGAAATATTTGTGAATGTGATCGAGAATAAGTAACATGTTTCAATTTCTGTTTCTTCACCATTCACTTGTTTTTATTTTCAACTAGGAATTCTGAGATGTCTATTATGTTTCCAGGCAACAGATTACCAATTTTTTAAAATTCAAATTTAAAGGTTTCTTTTGGAGGTTATTTCCATAGGATGTGTCACAAATTCTTATGGGGAACTTACAGGATTTTTAAAAATAAAATCAAAGAATTGTAATTGGAAAATGCCAGTTGAATACAGACAGAAATTGAATCTATAATGAACAATTTATTGTTGGAAAGCAAGCAATCTGAGAGAACAGGGGTATTTTAACTTAAAAGCCCCTTCTAACATCTCATTTCAAGTTAGCTTTTTTCTTGTGAACTAAACAAACACAGTTAATCACAAACATCCTCCCACCATAACAGCTCATTACAGTTGGTGCCTGATCTTCACCATGTCCCCAGAATTTGTTGCCTCCTTGGTCATCTTGACCCAGGTACACCCTATTTTCCTGGGCCTAGGAAAACATCTCTGTTCTCCCAATGATGTCAATGTCCAACACTTCTTTAGTTGTCTCTGGGGCAGAATTCTCAGTTCAAAATAAGAGTTCCAGTTCAAAGAAAACAGATTATTAATCATATGATATTTGCATGTAACCTATGCCATGTGTGTATGTGCAGATTCCTATATTAAGTATGCCCTTCCCTCCCCCCCAGCCTCTCTCAGAATCTTATTTTAAAGAGGTAAATTGGAAAACATTTCTCACAATCACCTTATTTTTTACATGTAAAATGTTCTTGCGGACACTTACAAACCCAGCATCAACAATTAGACACCCATAGGCATCATCACTTCATCTTTAAATATTTCCACAAAAATTCATTTGTAAATGATTATGATCTTTTTCCCAGTTAATAAATGTTCATTGAATACCTGCCATTGTCAGGCACTCTCCTAAGGACTAAGAATGCAGCAGTGAGTGAAACAAAACTCTACGCTCAGGAAGTTTGAATGGAAAGAAAAATAAACAAATGCATGTATTAACATGTTACCTAGCAATTATTTTGTCTGTCTTACTACCCCATTGGTAGGTTTATAAACAATAATCTCTGAACTCTTATTAGTCAATGACACTGTGTCTCTGCTTGTCGATCAGTCCAGGCAGGAGAAATGGAAACTAGAAATTAAATATTTCATATCCAGTCCCTATTTCTTCCTATGAAATGATTTTTATCAGCTCATTCATCTAGTTCAAACAAGGCAGTTGGATGAGAGTTACTATTAATGCCTGTTCCCTGCAGTCTGCTTTAGAATTGTAACTCCTCCTCATCATTTTCACTGTTGTTGACTCATGGTACAAATGAGCTTATCACTAATAATCCCAACAACATAGACATGTGCGCAGCAGGCTGGGAACCCTTCTGTTTTGCCTGCTACACCTTTCCACAGCAGTAGGGGGCAGCAGTAACCATAGTATTCCGAACTCCACCCCCCCCCCGCCCCCCCCCCCAGAAAGTCTGGGACACCAGACTTTCTGGAGGTTCCATTGAGGGACAATGCAGCTTATCTCTTGCAGGTTGAATAACTTTAAAAGCTTTTAGAATGCTACCCAAAAAAGACAGGTAAGCCATTTTGAATTATTGTGGTAGCTGTTTTTGTAGGTAAGTCTACATTTACACTATTATGTGAAATTTCTCCAAAGAAAAAGTAACCATGCCGTTACCATATCTGTCTTTAAATTATCATAAAATCTGCCCATGTTACTAGTTGGTTGATTTCTTACACACTTCCAATGGAATCTGGAAATATTTTGAATGACCTTTTTAGGGCTCAGTCTTGCCTTTTAAAGAGTGGCAGGTAATTGTAATCACATAGCATGTAGCCTCCTCAGACTGGTGAATTTCTCTTAGTTATATGTATTTAACTTTCCTCCATTTTTTTTTTATGCTTTCTTTTTCTTATTTCTTTCCGTGACTGAATAATATTCTGTTGTCTGGATAAGCCACATCTTACTAACCCACTTACCTACATCTTAAGGACATCTTGGTTGCTTTCAAGACTTGGCAGTTATGAATAAAGTTGCTACAAGCACCCATAGACAGGTTTGTGGGAATGTAAGTTTTCAACTTCTTGGGATAAATACCAAGGAATACAATCGCTGAATCATGGGATAATGATAGGTTAGTTTTATAAGAAATCACCAAACTGTCTTCCAAAGTAGATTTATGGTTTTACATTCCAATCAGCAATGAATGAACGTGAACCTGTAATTCTACAACTTGTCAGCACTTGGGGATGTCAACATTTTGGATTTTAGCCACTTGAACAGGTGTGTAGTACTGGCTTCCAGAAGTAGATTTTTGTGGGAAGATGTTGGTGGAGGAGTTCCCTCAAGACTAGTACTGTGGATGGGAAGGGATGCCCAGGAGAAGGCCAAGCTGCAATTCAGCCCCACAGGGAGGTCTTGGAGTAGAAGGGAACTTCAGAGTTGGCAGGTGTTGGGCTGAGAGGACAAGGCCTTCACACCCCACATCAATCAGCCCTTATCTGGTGCTCTAGGAAGAGCGTTACCCTGGGCAAGGGAGCTCTCTGAGGTCAAGGCAACTTCCAAACTCACTGCCAGCTGAAGGCAGCAACACCAGCTGGGGCCACACCTCTTCCGTTGAAAGAATATCCACCCCAGGTGGATATTTCAAAGGAAAGATGTCTTTCAAAATATCCTCTCCATGATAATGCTAAGTGAAATAAGTCAGAGGTAGAAAGGCCCCATTTATATGTGGAATATAGAGAAACATAACAATGGGTCAGTCAGAACGAAACCAATAATAAACTCAACATCTCACTGCAAAACTGAGGTCTGGCAGCAGTGGGATTCAGGAAGGGAGGTGACCAATGGAGCAGAGTGAAGGGTTGTTGGGGCCCTGGTGGTGGGCAGGGCATGAAAGTGTACATTTGTAGAGGTTTGAACCTATAAGCCCCAGAGCATATAACCTATAACCTACTTCACCTCAATAAAAAAATTTCAGAAAGAAAAAAAAATCCTCTCCAACCTCTTCCTTTTGTAGATCCTGTGGCAAAAGACAGAAGTAATGTAATAGTTCTCTTCACAGCAGCTAAAGGGCCCAATACAAATGGGATTTGATCAAGTCCTCTTCCCTACATAAACCTTTCAATGACCTCCCATTACTCAAAGGTCAGAAGTCCAAATCTTATACATGAACTTTAAAACCTCTTCCAGCCTGCCCCCTCGCTCCATCCCCAGCACCCCTCTTCTCACCCTGCCCTACCACCCATGGCAGTCTGCTGTCAGTGTTTCCAGGCACCTTACTGCTTCTCCCAGTGCCACTCTCTCCTCTGTCTGAAAGAGCTCGCAAGATCACAGCCATATATGACCCTGTTTCCCAGCTGGCAAGCACTCTCTCTCATTTTGTGTATGTGTGTGTGTCCACCAGACCCTAACTAGTAACCCACCATTCAGGGCCTGATTGCACTCACAACAGCAGAATTGTTGCTGTGGTGATGAATGTTGCTATCAAAAATATTGGCCTTCATCTGATAGGTTATATGGAGTTGATGCTCCAATTGATAGCTCCCTCAGAGGAAGAGGCCTGCTGCTTTGAAATCCTTGGGTATTCATGCATGCCTCACCTGATGAACTGTCAAGATAGATAAGAAAATGCAGATAGAGTGCCTGGAAGAGCAAATCATGGGGGAAGGGCAGTCTGCACTTACTTCAGTGGTATTCTGGCAGTTGTGAGTCTGCTCAGCTAACACCCTAGTGGACTGGGTTCCCGTTAAAGAAGTCCTTTGGGGTGTTGGGTGGGAGTGCGTAAAACCAAGAACAAAACAAAGGTAAAGTAATGACTGTCTGCAGAACCCATGAGATGAGAGATAATTCAGCCTGTGGTATACTGTAAATTTGGGGTTTGAAGGCCAAAGTTTTGGGAAGAATTCCACTTTATGTCTTTCCTGTACCTCAAAACCTCTCACACTCCCATGAGGCTTCCACATAGGCCCTGTCAGATCTTTGAAAATCTGCCCCTTCCTCGCCTTCTACCTGTATCCACTGCTTCAGAAGCCTACTCCAATGATCCCTGGTGTCTGGTGGTTTGTATATCAGAAACCACCTGATAGGATTCTCCAGAGCCCCTGAGAAGGGCTTCTCTTGCTCTCAAACCACCCTCCTCCCAGAGAACCTCATTTCTCACCTCCTCCTCCTCCTCATATGTTCTACAGAGAAAGTCCCTTAAGTTTTACTGGCAACTTCTGTCCTAGTAGATAGTGTCACAGAGGAGAGGCTGAGATGACCCCCAACCCCAAAGACACACACCCACATGCACAGACCACAGTTCTCAGACCCATTTTTCTCAAATTCAGTTTTTATCATTTGTTATTAAACATTTAATGATTTCACAGACTTATATAATATACTTACAACTTTTTTTTAATTGATCAGGCAGCATAAGTTCCTTTTTCACAATTTTTAAAATTAACATTCCCACATCTAATGTGCTTTTGGAGTTGCTTTCCATAGGCATTCATAATTTACAAAGTTCTTCAGTACGTAGCACTTTAAATTGTTATTTCTTAACAATAAAGCTAGACATTTTCCATGTTCCCATATTCTGAATATTTTTGTCACTTAAAATTTTTATTTTGTAATTATTGGAAGATGCTTTTCAGGTTTACCTATTTTGTCCTTGTTCTCTCAATGCACGTATGAAAAAGTAAAACATAAGTGAAATAAATTGGTTAAGGAGTTTCTTAACCACTGCCTGGATGATAGAAATTCATAACCATCCTGATTTGAAATGCTAAAAAAAAAAGACAAAAGAATGAATTATGAAAGACACCCCTTGCTGAGAAGAACCATTGCCATTTCTGTTATTAAGACTCCTTCTTGTATCTCCCAGCCCACCCTCCCTCCTAGCCCCAGTATATAGTCACTATCCTGAATATGTATTTTAGCTAATTCATACCCCTAGACATACTGTTTGATGGTAATTTTGAACTGTTCTATAGAAGACTTGCTTTTATTAATCAACATTGTGTGAATTTTATTAATCAACATTGTGTGAGATTTACCCGTGGTAACTTGGATGGCTTCAATTCATTTAACTGCAAGCATTCATACACCACAATCTGTCAGTTCTGTTTGATGGACGTTTGCCCTATTTCCAGGGTTTCATTATTACCCATTGTTTTACGGTCAACATTCTCCCAAGTGTCGCCTGGCAAGCATGAGGGTGTCTCGGTGTGTATATCCAAGAGGACGGAGAATAGGTAAAATTAGTCAGGGATGGGTACGCTCTTCCTGCAAAGGGTCAGATAGTAAATGTTTTACTTTTTTTTTTTTATTTTTTTAAGATCTATTTATTTCTGCATACAAGAACTGGGGTACAGGCCAGAGGATTCACCAGAGACAGGGTAGGGAGCAGAACAGGCAGATTGACTGAAATACACTGCTGAGGGGAGCAGCAGGTGAGACAGGAGAGGTCTGCTGTGCCATGTGTGTAGCTCCCTGGCTGAGGATCGAGCTTGTGCTGCAGTGGCTGCGGCTAGCTCCATAGGCCACATCTTAACCTCTTGCGCCACCAAGGATGCCCAAGACAGTTAAATGTTTTAGACTACAGACTATACCATCTCTGTGGCAACTACTCAAATCTCTCATTTTAATGCAAAAACAGCCAAAGACCACATATAAATGAATAACTATGACTATGTCCCAATAAAACTTTATTTACAAAACTAGGCAGCCAGAAAAATGTGGCCCTCAGGCTGCCGATTCCTGACTAGATGATAAACCTCACTGTTCTGGTAGCCTACAAATGCTTTTGCATCCTTTCTTTCCTCCTGATTGTCCCAAGGGGACATGAGTCCTGTCTTTGCTTAGTCTGTGGACTGGACTGAATGTCCCTGTGTAGAATCCACCAGGGAAAAGAGGAAAAGGAGCACAGGGACATGATGGTGGTGATGCCCACAGTGGAAACCAAAGGCAGAAAGGGGTTGTACAGGTCATGCATACTGGATGTGCAGCGCATGGATAAGAGGTGGGGGTGCTGCCTGGGGTGTCATGCTGCAGCATAAGTCACATCATACTAGCCACTGTGAGGTCATTACCAATGGATTTAGAAACAAACAGAAGACAGCCTTTCCTTTGACAATGGTTGCTTCTTTTATTAAAGAAAGTTGGAATTTACTCTGTAGGGATACTTCCCTGAGGCTGGATCTCCACTGCAGCTTCCTGCCCTGGCTTGGTTTAAGTGGATTTGGCTTCTATGAATATGGCCTCCATCACCTCAGTTGTCACAGTCCCACTGATCTCCACGTCTGAGCGATCGGGGCATTTCTCCAACTTAGCTTCTATGTTGTGCTTCTCCACGGTCGCAGTCACGATGTCCACCCCTCTTTCCTGTGAGGTGAGTAGAGCTTTGGAGCCAGGAATGACTTTGAAACTCCGGAAGAAAGAGCTGATCTTGCTGGATTTCTTGCTTAGAGCGGCTGAGTTGGGAGCCGACCGGCTCTTGGCCGCCTTGGGCGCTGTCCTGGCCTCCTTCTTGCCGGTGGAGCTGTGGCTGGAGCTTTTGTGGGAGCTGCGGCCTCGGCCCCGGCTGCTCTGCCCTTTGTCCTTCTTGTTGTCCTTCGAGCTCCCGTGGCCCGACACGGAGCGGTGAGAGGATGATTTGCGAGTGGACTTGTCGGCCCGGTGGTGACCTTCCCCGGCCCGGTGGTGACCTTCCCCGGCCCGGTGGTGGCGGGAAGTCTTCCTGGAAGAGGTTCTGTCTTTCTTTTCTCTTCTTTCCTTCCTGTCTTTGCGGCTTTTGGCGCCGGGCTGGCTGACCTTCTGGCTGACCTTCTGGCTGCCGTCACGCTCGCTCATGTAGCCTTCGCTCTTCAGGGTGGACACCAGGGGCGCGGGGCACGCGGCTTGCTCGGCGGCGGGCAGGGGCGCTGTGATGGTGCCCGCGAACACCACGCTCAGACTGCTGCGCTGGGACGTGCTGCGGCTCGCCGTGCCGGAGGACTCGCACACCGAGGGCGTGCTGGCCGCGCCGGCCAGGGCCGCGCTGGTGCTCTCGGTGGAGATGTTGGCAGCAGCTGCGATCATCTTGCCAGAGACGCTTTCCCTGGAGACCTTGGTGGCAGCTCCGGCCAGGGCCGCGCTGCTGGGGCTCGAACTCGGGCCCTCAATCTTAGTGGCGGCGAGGCTCGCAGCGCCCCCGGCCGGGCTCGAGCGGGTCCCAGCGACCGCGAGACCCGCGGCTGGGCTGGAGCGGGTCCCGGCGACAGCCACGCCCCCGGCCCCAGCCGGGCTCGAACCGGTTCCGGAGACAGCCAGACCCCCAGCCGGGCTCGAACGGGTCCCAGCGACAGCCACGCCCCCGGCCGGGCTCGAACCAGTTCCAGCCACTGCCAGGCCCCCAGCTGGGCTCGAGCGGGTCCCGGTGGCAGCCAAGGCCTTGTCAGGGCTTGTACCGGTTCCAGCGACGGCCAGGCCCCCGGCTAAAGTGGTCCCGGGCAAGGACACTCCTGCTGGTTTGCGTGCATTCGTGGGGGGTTTCGGGCCTATGGATGTCCCGCCACGGGGGGCATACTGGATTCCCTCTCCCCCAGCATAAGCAGAAGAGGAGATTCCAGACACGTCCTGAAGTTTGTAAAGGCCAGTCTCAATCCTTTCTCCGGGGGACTCTGGGGTCTGGGTCAAGGGAGGAGAAATAGGTGAGACAGAAATGACAAAGTGAGGCCCCACTGACTGCTCTTCTCTCATCCATCCAGGAACTGAGCAATTCATGGGGTATAAGACTAAAAGTACCTTTGAAATTAACATAAGCTCCTATTAGGTGGGTATCCCTTCCTACAGCACTAGGTAATCCTGTGGGGGGAAGCAGTACTAATAGGATTAGTACTAATAGCAGTACTAATAGGAGTACTAATAGGATTCCCCATCCTCATACACTTTTATTTAACACACTTGTGCGTGTATCCTGCAGAACAGATTCTTAGAAGTGAGGCTGGTGGATCAAAGGATCCACATATTTGCCATTGGGTGGGAGGGACCTATCAAAACAAATTGTGCATGTGCAGACACTGGGAGCTTGTGCTGCCTTTAATCAGCACAGGGTAGTCACTGGGACAAAGAAGGAAAGATTCCTAATTGTTGACAATGTTCTACAACCGATGAGGCTCCCTGGGTTGGGGGAGAATTCCAGAAGAGACTGGACCAACAGGATACTATAAAAGGGATTATAACCTTGGGGAATCAGCCCAGGCACCTTAGGTGCCTCTGAAGGTCTCTGAAACTTGGACCTGGTGGGACAATTTGGAGAAGCACTCAGAACTTCCCTGAAGTGATGTCCCAACGTGTTGCCTCATCTGGCCCTGAGACTTAAAATGGAATGCATTTCCCGAGGGAGCCTCAGAGAACACTGAAGTCTTAGTAGGACCTGCTCTGAGCTGCTCTCCTCAAGCCCTCTGCCCCCTTGTGTTGCATCTCTATGGATGCTTACCGCCAAACTTTTGTCATCCTCTGTGGCCGTATCCCCAGTTTGGAGTGTCGGGCTACTGCTGCAGCTCTCCATTGGTGGTCTCAGGAGATAGACAAGTTTTTCCCAATAGCAAAAGAGGTCTTCTCGGGCGTCAGAAGAGGGACACAGTTGCAGGTAAAATGTGCGACCAGTGGCTAGCTTCAGGCGCAGCTGTTGTTTCTCACGATCGTGGATGGAGATCTTGACAAACTTCAAGGGGAGTAGCCTGGTGAGTTCGAGGGTCTTGGTGGACCTGCGCCCTTTCCCCCTGGAGGACCGGGCAAGTCTGGCATGATGCTCGTCACAGACTTTAGTTGGGCGGGCCAGCAGCATGACATCAGGCAGCGGGAGGATGGGGCTGGTGGAGGCAATGCCCACGGTTACCATGCGCACGCGGTTGTGCACGTCGATCACCTCTCCTTTCTTGCTGATCTGGATAAAGTCGCTTTCAAACATGGGTGCATACTTAAAAATATCATACTCTCCTCCCTTGTACAGCTGTCGTTGCAGGTCTCCCATGGAGGTATTGAACACACCCATGGAACGGTAGCTGTGGGCTGTGTAATAAGGTAACAAACACTCACCGCTCATGGTTCTCTTCATTCAAGACAACTTTGCCAGCCACCAACCAAGTCCCCGAGAGAGAGAGGGAGTGAAGGCAACTGCCCATCTCCCTGCAGGGCTCTGCTCAAATCTCCTGGTGCCTCTGCACTTATCCTGCATTGTCCTTTGTGACCTGTCACCATCACACAACCCTTTGTCCCAGCCTCTAAGCAGCCACCCCTGAACAAGCCAGGTCAGCCACCCCTGTAAGGCCAGGTCAGCAGCCTCTCCCTGAACAAGCCAGCACCTCCTCCCAGACCAGCTGACAGTGCCGGGGTGTAGGTGTTGGTAGGCTGTTGGGATGCCTCATTTATGAAAGCATTCTGCTCTGTAAATATTTGGGTCATTTCCAGCTTTTTTGATGATGTCATTACAGATCTCTCTGTGATGACCCTCTTCCTGCAGATACACTTTTGCTTCTGCCAAAGTTGTTCCTGGGGATAAAACTGTGGAAGTAAGTGTGTGTGTGTGTGTGTGTGTGTGTATGCACGCACACACATTCACTAAAGGTAGAGATCCAGTTAGGATTTTTGTTCTTCACCCCACACACAGTACAGTTCTTGTTAAAAGAATGACTACCCTCAGGCCTCCCTGGTGGCGCAGGCGGTTGAGCGCCACACTGTGGAGCTGTCGGCAGCCTCTGCAGTGCGGGTTCTATCTCAGCCAGCCAGAGAGCAACCCACCTGACGAGGCAGACCTCTCCTGTCTCGCCCACTGCTCCTCTCAGCAGTGTATTTCGTTCAGGCTGCCTGTTCTGTTCCCGGCTCTGTCTCTGGTGGATCCCCTCACCCTCCCGCACATCTGGCCTGTACCCCAGTTCTTGTATAAATAAATAAATATTAAAAAAAAAAATGACTCCCCTCTTCAAACCAGAGTTCCATTTGTACAGTGGCTTCCAGAGGATGGATGGTGGATGTTCTCATGTGAAGAAGACTCACTTTAATTATCTACTTGCCAGGACTAATAGATTTTTTTATTATTTTACTATTTTATTAAGGAAAATAAAACAAATCAGAAATATAGATTTTATAAAATGCCCTCTTGAGAGGTCTAGCCTATCACTATTTCAACTGTGACATTTTCCTTATAAATAAGTTTTTTAGTTTAATCCAAGTCACCTGCCTCTGACAAAGACAGCAGTGAAAATGGAGAAAAATTGCTCAGCTGTTCTCTTCTAGATATACTTCATATACTTGGAGATGGGGCCTCCCTGGTGGCACAGGGGTTAAAGACAGCACTTTTAAGCTACTGCCAGGCACTACAGCACAAATTCGATCCTCACAGACCAAGGAGCTGACCCACATAGCGAAGCAGGCCTCTCCTGTCTTGCCCACTGCTCCCCTCAGCAGTGTATTTCGTAGATTTGCCCATTCGGCTCCCCACTCTGTCTCTGGTGAATCCTCTCACCCCACATACCTCAGGCTTATACCGAGTTCTTGTATGCATAAATAAATCAATCTTTTTAAAAATATACTTGGAGATGGTTATTAAATCTTCCTTCTGCCTTTTGATGCCAAAGGAAGCTAATTTTCAAACACATAATTTTATGGCAAGGAACAGAGGTTTAGAATTATCTTGCTAGGGTCTAAATGCAGAGCCGGATTCTCTCCCAGGCCTTATGACTCAGATCAGGCCAGGACTTTTCCTCGGCGGCATGCTCTCATTATACTCTCATTCTTCACCAAATATGGAATTGCTTGTGGTTAGCAAGCTGTGTGGGACTCACTGGAAGCCACAGGAATTCATAGGGGTCTTGAATCAACATAGGATTTCCCACTGGTTTGCTTGCTGCTTTACTCTTGATGTCTTAACTGATAAACCGTAGATGTTTTGTTTCTTTGAAAAGTTCTTCAGAGAAATTATGGCAAATATATTTTTTGGAGGTTTTTTTTTTTACTTTGCACAAGGTGAGGAATCCAAATTCCCCCTCCCCCAGTTAGAAGACTACATCTGAGATAAAATACAACCCCCAAACTCAACAGTTATGTGCAATTCTTGAAATCAACTTCAACCACAACTTTTTTTTTTAACTATCCCTAGTGCCTACCGAAGTACCTGGCACATGGCAGCTTCTCAGGAAATAGGAACTTACTTGTGCACATTGAGATTTGTTCTTCCATCTGTTTATTCAACTGAATTTATTGAGCAAGTAATGCATTTAAGACTAGCTGGAAAATGTAAATACGAAGGTAGAGGTCTCTACATCTGTACATGTTTTTTTCTTAAAGATGTTCAATGACAAAAAAGAACAAAGTGGCTTATATTTTATTCTAATGAGATAATCACTGAAAGCTAACATGATTAGATTTAAAAATAAGAAGTGAGATTTTTCTGTATTTGACTCAACAGTAGCGCCCTCTCATAAGTTCATTTCTGATGAGTGATTAATAATAGAAATCATAATCATATTACTGAGTACTTGTTATACATTGACACTAACCAATTTGCATTCTTTTTGAAAACATTCATTCATACAACAACCCTATAAATGTACATAAAACTATTTACTATTCTTGTATTGTAGGGGAGGAAATCAAAAATTGTAGTTAAGCAAATTTATTGAGATCCCAAAAGACTGAAAGCATATGGAAGCCCCCAAATGTGGCAGTGATTAAATTACACGTATCTGGGTCATACAAATAGCATACAAATGTACAAGCACTGTACAGCACTAATTTATTCATTTAGTTAAGGAGGTTAGATGCCAACTTTGTGCGGGGCCATGTCAAAGCTGCTAGGCCTAGAGCAGTGGAGAAAACAGATACATTCTCACTCTTGTGGTGCTTACAGTCAGTCAGTCAGTCAGTCAGTCAGTCAAATATATTGTATGTCTAACGTCAATAAGTGCTATGGAGAAAGACAAAGTGGGCAAGTGGAACGACAGTGTGGGGAGGGGGTGCAGAGCTGGAGGTGGAAGTCAAGGAAAACTGAATGAGATGTGACATTTGAGAAAAGGAGATGGGGAGGGAGGCTTGCAGATGTTTGGGGGAACCACCTTTCAGTCCAGGGGACTAGTATTGGCCAGGACCCCGAGCTGGGAGCATGCCTGGTGTGTCTGAAGAATAAGGATGAGGGAGGTACAGACAAGAGAGGAACGAGGAAGAAAGGTTAGAAATGAAACAGAGAGGCAACCATCATGGTCCTGAGGATACAGATGATGTGGGTGAGTCTTACAAGACAGCATGAGGGTTCTGGATTTGCTCTAAATAGGGGATGATCTGTCTGCCATGTTGAAAGTGGTCAGTGATTAGACAGATTTTGATTGAAGCAGCTATTATGTATACTGACAATGAACACTTTTCATTAAATGTTAGTAAGTTTGAAAAAGGGAAGTTGCAAAATAGCATAAATACATGTGCAAAGTGGCATTTATTTTTAATAAAAAATTCTAAGTGTGTATGTGTGTTTGTATGTGTGTGAAAATGCGAAAAAACTGGTACTAGTTGTCTGAGGGAAGTATCGAGATAAGACTTAGCTTTTCAGGGCATTCTATTTTATACCTTTCGGACTTTCTTCCATTTCACTTATGACTTACACAAAACAAATTATTTTAAATTTATAGATTTAAAAAAATTACATATATAAAAATGTAAAATTATATTCTTCAAATATGCATCAATTCAAGTCGTGATAGAGAAAAGAAAATAAATAGCTTCATTCAAATTTAACTCTCCCTGGCACAAAATTCCAGAATTTGAGAACCAAAATATAAAACATCATTCAAAATTCATCTTCTGATTTTTCTGTAAGACCTTTCGAAAATTTATTCTTTCCTTGGCACGTTTATAACTCTGACAGTACCCTTCACAAAAGGACGGAGCAGTAAGTCTAGATATGTTTGCTGATTGCCTACTGTATACCCATCACTATCTAAGAGATTTCAGGTTGTCAACAGTACATTTAAAAACATGGTAGTCACAAACTGGCAGCCCGAGAGAGAGTATAAAACAGAACCCTCATTCAGGCGCAGACCGCATCTCCCATCTTATCCCCTGCCTCTTTGGAGGGTTCTCAATAAATCTGCCATTTTCTGTTCTCAAAAAAATAAATAAATAAACATTTTCAACATAATTTTTAAAATACAGGATGCATACATATCAAATATTTAATGAATTACCAGTGAGGGAGTCAGGAGGATGGTAAAGGTGATAGGGTGAATTAAGGGAAGTGGCTTCAACCCTGGTGAAAGAATGTTGGAAACACTGCCAGACAGAATAAAACTTATACAGTGTCTATAAGCCAATAAAAATAAATAATGAACTAAACAGAAATCATTTTTCCCTCTTCAAAAAAAAAAATCTGTAACTTATTTCAGACCTTTGCAGTCTGAGAATTTAATCAATACTAGACTGCCTTCTTAAGGGGTTGAGAATGTTCTAAAATTTTGTGGTGATAGTCACATGCTCCATAAATGTACTAAACACCAATGAACCACACACTTTCAAACTGGTGAGTTTTATAGTAGGTGAAATGTGTCTCAATAAAGCTGTTAAAAATAGGAGATAGCAATACTTCAATGTTCGTTTATTAATCCAATCCCCTTGTATGACTTCATTACCTTAGATAATTAAATAATCCTCAGTCAGGCAGACTAAACAATGCTTTGACATGGCACTGAAATACTTGTTGACTGACTGCTTTATGATTTCTTTTTTTTTAATTTACCAGTTTGGGGTAGTTTTTCTAAACAAGGAATATAGGGAAGTCTGGATATACCATGATCCTAAAATTTAGAAAACTTACAATTCAGCAGCAGAGCACATGCTAAAGAGAACAAAACAGGAAGGCAATGAAATACACAATCAAGTCATAGCGAATGAGTTGAATGAATGCTGGACCTACACCACCTCTCACAATATTTAATAGCAACAATATTTTATAAGAAGAAAAAACTGTCAAAACTACCATTTTAGGGATATATCCCCATACCTTCTCAAGAAGGACGAAGAATGACAATACAAAACACTATATATGATTACTAGTCTATGTGGACTTGCAAGGTTAGAGATGGTTGACATCTACCTGTTTATAAAGGGGAGAGGTTTCTTTTGTTCCCCATCTATTATTTTTAAAAGGAAGGCAAACAGCTATATATAGTCTGTGAATGGGTATGCTACCCCAGAGGGCAATATGAGCTAGGCAGGATGTGAGGGTGGGGAGATTTCCATACTGTACACAGTCTGTCTCTGGTGGGTAAATCCCCTGGCCTAAAATACAAAAGTATTTTTATGTCACTACTGCTAAGCCAAGGTGGCGTGGGATGAGCTGTGGTTAGCCTTTGGCACCCAGGACTTCAGGAAGCCAATCTGATTTCTGTCCTACCTTCTGGCTGTAAGAAAAGACCACAGGCACCTCCACACTCCCCTGGAGGGTCAGTATGCAAATCAGCTTACTTCTGCCCTGGATTTCAAAATAAAATAAGCTGCACGCATATAGTCAAGCAGGTGGTCTAAAGAATTTTATTTCTCAGCATTATCACCCAACCGGACGTCACTCCTCCTACCCCCTTTTTGCTTCCGGCCTGCTTGTGTCCCGCTCAGCCACATTTCACCCAGTCCCTACTCATCAGTCTTTTTGTTGCTCTCTCTCAGCCTCCAATTTTGCTGTATAGATAAGTTACCTCATTTTTTTAATGGTTATTTCTTTGATGTAATGCTGAGGAAGTTTGCAATTAGACAAATGATAATACAGTTAAAACAATGAAGATAAAAATAAAGGTAGGAAATTGTCTAGAGGTAGAAGTAACTGACAAGGTAACTGAACTAAGAGCTGGGATCATGGGATTATTGCAACTAAATATAAAATTTAACTCTGAAAAAATACTCGAAGAATGATAAATATTGATATTGATTATAATACTCTGAGGGGTGAAGCCAGAAGTGATTTTTATCTTTGTCTATTTACTGGTCTGCTTTTCCCAGCAAGAATATATTTCACTTTTGTAATATATAGATAAATGTATAGATATTGCAAAAGTTAGCAGTGTGTTTCCTGGTCATTTTTAGTTATCTCTTAATAATCAAACCAATGACTTCTGACTAAGGACATATCTTTCTCTTATTTTAATTGGAAAGTAGAAAATTCTGCCACTATATCATTTTTAGTCATAAGAATTTAAAGATGAAACATCTGTCTACCCTTCCAGTTCTCTTGCCCAGAAGTTTGATAGGTAAACTTCCTAACATTGCTTTGTGGTATATAGCACAAAATGCTTTTATTTAAAAACAGAATTATGTCATATACATTGTTGTACACTTTTTCTATCTTAACAATATATCTGTACTTTTTAAGGTGACACATTATAGAAACACTTTATTCATTTCATGGTCTTACAGTATTCCATAGAGTGGATAGGAGTTGAAATAGCCTATTCTATAGGTTATTAAGCCATTCTCTTACTGATGTACATGTAGGTCATTTCCATTACAAACAATACTGCAGTGAACATCACGTACATATATCTCTATGTGCTCATGCTATTTTTTCTTGCATTTTTAGTTCTAGAAGGAGTAAGGAAGGCAGTTATGTTAACCACTATACCACCAATGCTCCTGCTAGAAGGAATAAGGATTTTGTTCCTTTTTCAGAAAAAGATTTTTTAAGTATCAAAATATTCTGGGTATCCCTCTTAAACAGACATAAATAAACCTAATCAAATTTGGAAAAGGCCTACAGGCAAATAAGGTTATATCCTAAGAGGACAGTTGAAGGTTCTCTTTGACCTGGACACAGAAGATCTCTGGATTTATGTAAGAAGCATATATATATATATATATATATATATATATATATACACACACACACACTAATATAAGAAGCATATATATATATACTTATATATATACTTACCGAAGAAGCATATATACATATTTTTATATAAAAACTCTTTACTTATCTAAATGGCTATTCCCTGGAGAAGAGAAAAGGATTGAATTTGAAGACCTCAAATTGTAAAATAACAAATATAGACTTTAGATCAGTGTAAGGGTGCGATTATTTATTGATAAACTTCACCTGTTACACTTCTAGTGGAGACATTGGTTTGTATTCCTTGGGAAACCATCTCTCCCTACTCCTATCCATGTAGTGGGTTGGGCTGACTGAATCACACTTCCAAAGCCAGGAGGGTGGCGATGTAGGAAGAGAATATTCCATTGCCTTGGCTGTAATGGTTGAGGTCCATGTAAACATGTTGCCCAAGCCAAGACAATGATTCACAGACAGACCTGAAGCTTTTGCTAGAACTATCAGAAAAAAGAAAGAACCAGTTCCACCAGCAGTATGTCAGTGGACAAATTCTGGCAGCCATCTTGCCACATGGAGGAACACTCACCTGAGTGTGAAACCCACACAGAACTGAGAAATGAAAAACAAAATTTTTGATATCATTGCTCAAGTACCTGAATCCAGTAGTGTCAGGTTGAATGTTTTTTTTCTTTGTTATAGAATGTTAAATGAGGTTTTTCCAACTCAGTTTCAGCCCACAAAGGCCTACAATAATATAATTACAAGGAATTAAGTACCTTCTACCTTAAAATAGAGTATCATATCATCCATACTTGACACAAAAGAAGCAAAACAGGTTCTGCCAGTAAGAGGTTCGCCCACCTCCAGCCTTTCAAAAACAAGGGTTTGAAAGATGAAGAGGTTTGGTGCACTCATTTCCTCTCATAACCCACCCATGGGGAAGCGAGAGGGGTGCCTGAATCCCCCCAGCAGCTGAATGTCAACACTCTCAGGAACTACTCATTGGACTTTTCAAGAGGCTCATAGAGTTTGAGAGACAAAGGCCAGTGTCTGATTCCCATTTGGAGAGCTGTGATGCTTAAAGCTTGTAGAAAAGCTACTTATTTTGGTGTCAGGGTGAGCAGGTGCTGCATTTGTGATGTGTGTGGCAAGGATACCTGAATCTTCTGGGAGAGGCATGGGAGGGAATAAATAGCTCACAGTTTCTTTTCAAAGAAAATTCACTCGGGAGGGCGACCCAGATGAGCAAAATGATCCCAACAGAAACAGGATGAGCAGGAGGCACTCAGTAGGTAGATTGGCAGGAGTTCAAGGGCTGAAGGTGGGGTTCACTAACCAGTCAGTGACATCTCCTACATCAAGACAACCTCTGCTATAGTCCCCTGAAAATAATAACTATACACATGACAAAAATTTCCCATGAAATGGAAGTTATAATAGTGTGTCCACCACATCCACTGGACATGGAGCCCAGACTGCAGCTGCAGCCATGTTGAAGGTTGTGCCTTTCCTCTTCACGCTCAGCCTGAGCCTGGAAGAAGGGAGCGGGGGCCAGCATGTGTGTAAGGAAGGAGGAGGAGCTAGGACATCATGAAAAATGCAACATGCTCTGAAGCCTGAAGCAGACCCATGCTAAGCTTAAGAAAAGTATCTAAATTAAATATACGTTTGCGATTTTCATCATGATACTAACCTGGACCAGCCTTTCTTTTTCTTATTTTGACTTTTTATTATGGAAATTTTCAAATATTTACCAAAGGAAGGAGAACAGAAGAGTGAACCCCCATCTATCTGCCCACCAGCTTTAGCAGTGCTCAACTAACAGACCAACATTTTTCAACTCTTCTACTTACTTTTGTTCCTCCACTGGATTATAATGAAATCAGTCTCAGATGCTTCATTGTTTTATCAATAATTATTTCAGGGCCCTCCCTGGTGGCTAGGGGTTAAGTCTCAGCACTACCACCAAGAAGGCCCACACTGATGGCCCGAGTTAGATCCCTGGCCAGGGAGATACCCACAGGGCACAGCAGGCCTCTTTTGTCTCACCTGTTGCTCCCCTCAGCAGTGTATTTCAGTAGATCTGCCTGTTCTGCTCCCTACTTTGTCTCTGGTGAATCCTCTCAACCTTCCTCTCCCTCCCACCTCTGGCCTACACTCCAGCTCTTCTACACAAAATTAAATAAAATCTTAAAAAAAAAATTCAGTATGTTTTGTGCAAAATAGCACTCTTTTTTTTTTTCTGTTTATGTTTCATTGCCTGGCTATACCACATATCATTTACCCATTGACATCTCGATTACACCCAAGTTCTAGCAATTATGAATGAAGCTGCTGTAAACATTCATGGTCACATTTTGTATAGACACAAATTTTCAACTCATCTGTATAAATACCAAGCAATGGAATTATTAGGTTGCCACAAAATAACTTGCTGAGATTTTGATTGACTCTATAAATCAAGTGAGAAAAAACTGGTACCTTAACAAATATTCCTGTCAATAAACATGGAATATCTTTCCAATTATTGCTGTTTCCTTTGATATATTTTCTTTCAGTGAATGAGATGTTTTAAGCCATCTTTGTATGCTAGATATAGAAATAATTCTTATGTATTAAAAAGAAGTGGTATTGTCTTTTTTCTTTGCCTTTTCATGTGATTTTTTTTTTCACGCAAGTCTCCCCATTTTAAGTTCAAAATGCACTTTTACAACCTCAATTAAATGTAACACATTTAAATTATAATATTGTTTACATTGACAACAGTGAATATTTTTTGGTTATAGTTCTCCTTACCATTACATTTTTAAATCTCTGGATTAGAATTACCAATAAATGAGATTACATTTACAGAATTGTAATGAGAAACTCACAGTTTAGTAAATATTCTTGATTTCCAACAAAATGTCAAGATGGCCTTTTCTCTCCCTCCAACTACCCCTTTTATCATCTTTTGACATAATAATTGTGCCATTATCATATCTTTAAAAGTCAATAATAATTCTCATATAATCATGTGCAATCAATGCTCAGATTCTCCAATCATCTCAAAAGGTTTTTATACATTTGATTTGCTTGAATCAAAGTCCAAACAAAATTATCACATACTTTAGAGGTCTCTTAAAGTCTCTTTTAATCCAGAGGGTATTAAAAACACAGGGCCACTTGTTTTTAGTGCTTTGCATATTCTGGATTGACCCAGGTGCATCTCCATAGTGTCATTTGTCATGTTCCTTCATCTCCTATATTTTTTGCAAACTTGAATTTAGATGTAGAGGTCTGGCAGGTTTGTGGTTTGGTTTTTTTTTTCTTGCAAGATTTTGATGTGTACTTTCTACTACCTCATATCCTGAGATGTAAATGTCTGGTTCCCTCTTGCTTTGTGATCTTAAGATTGATCCTTGTGCTATAATGTTGTCAGTCTATCACATAAATGATGTATTTTTATTGTTTTTTTACATCATGATTTTAGCAGCCACTGATAATCATTGCCTGGGTCCACTATGTTAGGTGTGCAAAGTGATGATATTCTTTCACTCTTTCATTTATTAGTGGGAGTTCTTCTCTAAAGGATTTTCCTTCATGAAATATTTGATTACTGAACAGAAAATAGATTTTCAGGAGCATGAGGAAATATGTTTTATTTTCCTTTGCCTTCCAGTTTTCAGAATAACAAATTGGCTCTCCACATCCTCCAAAAGAGAGAATGGATCAGGGTGATTTTTTTTTTCCCAAGTACCCATGAATTCATGACTTAAAATTTGAGGCTGTTCTTCCATTGATTGCAGTATTTATTTTTCTGATGTTCACATCGTGACATCTTTGACAAATGGTAGCTTCTTAAGTTTGGCTCCCGTGAATTGAACTTTTTAAAACCAAAGTAAAGGGCTATTTAATTTTGTGAATGTTTTCCTGAAAGTAACGGGGAAATATTAGGCTTCTTAAGACCACATTAAGGTGAGGGCAAACACCAAGGTGAGTGGGTTTGAAAGGCAAAATGCATGATGAGAGAGAGAGATTAAAATTACTTATGATTGCACTCCATGATGGGGAGGGGGTTAGCAAATGAAACGTTTTGGTTACAACAGCTACTGTTTAGATCTTCCTTCTCAGAACACTCTGCAATGTCTGTATATCTTTCAGTCTGAACCAACAAGGTATAAATTGACCCTTCTCAAAGGGCTATACAGTCTAATTTGGAACACAGTACTGATTGGTTAGGAGTAGATTTGCTGCTGGTGACAGAACTTCAAAATAACAGGGGTTTAGAAAATATGATATTTTGGTCTTTATATATTAAAAAAAAAAGGTGATCTTAGGCAGGTAAAGAGGAACAAGGTCATGAGGACCCTGAATATTTCTATCTCACCCTCTATTGTCCTCAACTTGCAATTTCTACCTAATGACATAAGATGGCTTTTCCAGCCCCAACCATCATATCCACATCCTAGTCAGTAGGAAGGAGGAAAAAAATATGATGACTGCCAATATGGACATTTCCTGGAAGTTGTACTCATCACTGTGTCCTATTGGTTAGAAAAGAGTCACATGATTATTCTGGCTGCTTACCATCAGGGAGTCAATCACTCAGAAAGAAGAGGAGAGGAAATTTTTTGGAGAAATAAATTTTTTGAGACAGGGATTCCTGTCTCAAACTCATATTTAGGAGAAGAAAAAAATACAGTATCTTTGGAGAAGTGTGTTTCCACAGATGCCTCTTAAAACTTCAGCATGTGGGATGGGGAATCACCTGAAGAATCCACCTCCCACAATCCTGAGAGTCTAATTCATGCCGGGAAATCCAATATATGAAAAGAAATTAAATTGTAGGTTAGTAATTTTCATTAAAAGTAAATTTTAGATAATTGTACTTTCACATAAAGAATTAATGATTGTTTCATTTCATTTATTTATCCCTGACCATCATATGCCATCTCTGCTCACATGAGTTTTCTTGGTACTTATTTCATGCTGGAGGTAGGATTCACATACTTCAGCTATGCACTATCCTACATGAATCACACATATCACTTACTGAGTTTATGGATCCAGCCCTCCAAGGGACTATCACCAGGAAACTAAGGATCAGAGAAGGCAAGTGACTTACTCAAAGAGAAACAGCATGGTAAGTGACAAGGCAGGGATTCCAACACAAGTTTGCCTGTCTTCAGAGCTCATAGCTGCTATATTTATTATACCATTCTAAAGAATTCATTAATTGTCTGTTCCTCCACTAAGTTTTAGGATATCAAAGTTATTTATCTGTAGCATAGAGAAAATTCTATGGGCTTCCATTAAATATTTTTAAAATACAAACTTGAATATATTTCTCTTAAACATTTTTGCTCATTATCTCTTTTAGCTGTCTAATCCAGTCTGGTGAATATTTGTTCAATATATTTTTCGTAACCCCCCTTTTTTGCGTGCTGGACACTGCCACATGGCTGAATTTATAGTAAAGGACAAAATCATACATAGTTATTACTACCACAGTTTTTCTCAACTAGTGGAGAAGAAAAATATTAGTTCAAGAAGTCAAATGCAGTTTTGTAAGTAACATAAAGCCTGTGAATGAAAAGTATAAAGTACCATGCTTATACTGGGTATAATTTATGCATTTAACTTAGGAAAGCCAGGAAGCCTTCCATGAGGAAGTGATAAGTATCCCGAGACTTCAGTATCATTTAGCCAGCAAAGCAGTGGAGAGAAGATGTCAGAACCTCATACGGAGCGTGTGTTCAAGCTGGAGTGAGAAGGCATGAAGGAGGTGTGAGATGAGACTCCCAAGGATGCAGAAGGTCACCTACGGGTATCCAGTGTGGTGATCCTTGAATGGGAGAACAGGCTAGAACTGTTGCATATGTTACCTGCAGTCTCACAGCAAGCTAGGTGGTGGAGCTAGAATTCACATTGGCAGGTAGAGTAATGGGATCCCCTAGAGTTGCCCATGATCCAAACCCTGGCACCTGTGACTTTGTTAGATGACACAGTAAGGGAGAATTAATGTAAGAGATGGAATTGAGGTGGATAAGAAGCTGACCTTAAAATAGGGGATTATTTTGGATCATCTGATGACATTCCATATCATGGAAAGAGGGAAACAGAAGTTAAGGGGGATGCTCAGGAGACAAGAGGACTTGACCAGTGAGTGTTGGCTTTGAAGCTGCCATGATCCAGGCTTCTCAGCTGGTCCTAGAAGCAGAAAAGAGCAAGAAAGAAGATTCTCCAGCAAGAAGAGCCTCCAGAAAGGACCATAACCCTGCTAACAGCTGCAATTTAGCCCAGAAAGACCCATTTGAGCTCATTGAGACCATTCTGAGATCATTTTGGACATTTGTACTATAGAATTGTGAGATGCATTTGTGAGCCACTAAGTTTGTGATCATTTGTTACAATAGCAACAGGAAACAAACACACCAATTGGGCCACTGAGAGTAGAACCCATTCCTGTTTGCTCTGCTCCATCCTTTCGCTTCGGGGTGGGCTAAGCCAGGAACCATAAAGATTAAACTAACTCTTCACATCATTTTGAGTCTCAGGTTCTTTCAGAGATTATTTCCAAACTGTACAGCAAAGGGTCTCTTATGCCTCTTCGTTTTGTGAAATTCGAAAGGATGTGGTTATGACCTCTGACATCAGAGGAGAAGCTCCGCAATGTTGACTGAACTTGATAGAAAGATAACGCCGGAGGCAAGTTCGCTTTGAACAAGTCTCTGAGACTAACTGCCTCCCGTTTGCATTCCTGGCCTTGAAGCTGTTTCCTCTGCTGGTTCTGAGGCTCAATGTCCAAGGAGCCTCGTGCGTCGAGAACTGGAACATGAACAACTCCATCCTGCTGGAAGAACAGCTCATCAAGAAATCCCAACAAAAAAGAAGAACATCTCCCTCCAACTTTAAAGTCCGCTTCTTTGTTTTAACCAAAACCAGCCTGGCATACTTTGAGGACCGCCATGGGGTATGTGAGCACTTGGTTTTGCCTTTTTTAAAAAAGTTATTTTTTATTTAGATTGGATGAATATGAGCATATATAGGAATTAAAAGGGGACACAGGAAAGCTTCTTAGAACAACCTAAAAAGTATAATAAGAGTAAACGAAAGAGAATGTGGAGCAAAGTCAGTTGATGGGGTCGCATTAGGTGATTTCAGTCCTAACAACTATAAAAGAACAAGTTGAATGTTGATTTATTTTATCCCCTCTAAGTTTAAGTTTAATTTTAAAATTATAATATTTTGCATGGTGTATGTTATGATAGGTTAAAATGTGCATTTCATTTGAAAACTATTATATTTTATGGTGCATAGGTTGAAAAAATATTCAGTGGGACCAAAGGCATAAACTAGTCCAGTTTCCTTCATTTAGTTTTTTAAATATATTTTAGGTGTGTAACATTAGTTCATAGCATTATTGAAGTTTCAGGAGGACAGTATTATATTTGACCTCTATTGGTGCTATATCACGATGACCTCCTAAAGTATAGTTTCCTTCATTTATGTGAGAGGACAGTGATTAAGTAACGGGTCTAGTGTCAACATTTTTTATGAATTCACCTTTGTCTGTCCCAATCGTCACCCCTCACTGACATCTTGGAATAATACTCTCTGGGCATTTCACTGTCTGAAATTTGCAAGGCACAGTGGAGAACCTCTTCACCCCTTTGAAAGCTTCCTAGGAAACTGGGGATATCCCCCAAAACTGTTTTGCGGCACAGCCCAGAAAATTACAGCAGCTTAGCTAAGTCTTTTTTTTGAATACATTCCATAACATCAAGAATAAGAAAAGCAGCCTGAATCATCTCACAGCAGAGTCAGGTACTAAAAGCACTGGGTGAGGGTCAGGAGGCCCAGCTTCCTTCTCGGTAGGTGAGTAGCTTGGGTCCTGGTCTTTACCTTCTGTGTCAGCTTCCTTCTGAAATGAAAGGTCTAGAAGTACCACCTACGATACTCCTTTCTTCTTTCAAGAGCCTCTGTTTCTGTGAAGGAGCCTTGGTGGAGCCCTTCTCAGCAATTTTTCAAAGCCTGTTTGATTTTTTTACTATAGCTTGATGTTATTTGTCCATCATTGGGGAAGGAGAGCAGGGATTTAGTGCATTTTACTAAAGGGGAAATGATTTCAGGGGCCTGGTAGCCCAGCTCCTCTAGTTGGGGTCGATTTTGTAAGTGTGGACATGAGCCATCAGTGAGGTGGCTGCAAGCGGGCCAGCCTGGGCAGGAAGAGTCTGGATGGCTGGCCTTCTCAAGTTGCAGGGGAAATAATACTGCTTCCTCTTACTGATAACAGCAAACCCATCGGTCAGAAAGCACATGGAATTACTCTTCCATAGACCCTCCATCTGTATTGACAAAAATAAGACTACAGCAGTCAAATTTTCAATGTGGAGGATTGACCTGAAAATCACAAGGTATTGGTCAATGGATTTCTTTGTATGAGCAGGCTGTGAGCAGTTCTTGTTTCACACTGAAAGAACATCCTTTCATTGGTTTTTCAAAGTCCATTTTTCAGTTTTCCCCATTTGTTTTCCTGAGTCATCATAACATCCATCGTCTCATTTAGTTTGTGCTGGCTATTTTTAAGCAATCGTGCTGTTTGTGAACTATTTGTTGGGCTGTGAATTCAGTACAATAATATGTGCATTTCGGCACACAACCAAATGGCTTTGAATCAGAATTTTCTTGGCTGATAACCAGCATGCAGACAAGATTTTCAAATCACTTTATTTCCTCATCTGAGCATTATAAAATGTTCCAGGAGATTTCATTCATTCTGGGATGCCCTGAGCTGTCATTTCTAACATTTCCATATGGGATGTTTGATGGGAAAACATCACACTTCTTGTTTTCTAATGCCTGTGGTTTATATCCCTAATAACATTTGTAAAAAGCATTTCTTTAAATATTATAGAAATTTATTGATTAGAAATGTATCCAAGATCACCAAACGAGATAAGAAATATAAGTTGTTATTATTCCTGCTTCATGTATGTCCACTGTTTTGGCTCATCACTTTGCACACGAGAATGCATTGTGTTGCATTCACAAGTAAGAACAGCATTATTCTGTCAGAAGAAACTTTACTTTTAAGTTACAGCTGCAATCTTCCTCTCCGTAAAATGGGTGTGATAATGCCACTCTCTTTATGGGAAGATGGTAAAGATTAACAGAGAGAATGTGTTTAGACTGAACTATTTGTAATTACTATTTAATATGTCAATAAAGGTCATATATTGACAATTTCAGAGTGCAACATAATACATCAAACTCCTAGCTTAAATCCTGTCACCAAATAAGCTCCTGGAAAAATTTAGCTATCATGTCTCATCATCCTATCTTTGAAGGAGCCAACAGGGTAGCACAACATAGTCATTTCCAAACAAAGGGAACAATTAAAGGATCCTCCAGGCCAGTTTAACAGGAGGGTCCTGGATTCCTTCTCTTCTGTGACTTAATGCAAGTTTATAGGGAAAGACATCAGGAGATGTGTGATGCTGGGTCCACCATTGCCACTTTCATGCATGGTCTCAGTTTCTTTTTCTTTTCTCATTTGTAAAATTATATTCATCTCTGCTTTAAAATTCTGTGGATTAAAAAAAAATCTATGGATTTATGGCATCAGATGAAAAACAATCCTTCTACATATTCAGGAACACTTCCTGTAGTTCTGCAAATTAAGTAGGCTTTTCTAACTTTAACTGTCTATACCAATAGTCCTTCTAATGCTCATCGAGGCTGTTCTTCGAACAAGATCTTGCTTCTGGTGACTGATGCCAGTTTCCCTTACTGAGATGCACCAGTGTCTTCTGTGGCATGGGTCCTGCTGGAGCAGTGGGCCCAAAGGAAACAGCTGGCCAGTGGTGGCTCACTGTCATGACTTTACACTCTTCACTATGCCTTCCATGTTGTCTTGGCAACGTGGTCCCTGATGCCTGACACTCTAACAGATGACAAAGAGGCGAGGGCCCATGGGTGTTACTAATATATGTTGAATAATCTTGGGATAGTATGATAATGGAGAGTACTAGAGAGCACTGATTTTAGAGTTGGATGATTCCTCTGGTGTAAATACTCTGGTCAGTTTCAAAGTACCAATTAATGTCTACTGGCTGACAAAATTCCTGAAAACTCAACTATTGGGGCCAACTCCAGCACAGCACTGCAGCTAACACCAATAATCTTAAAGAGAGGTAGCTACTGGCCAGCAACACACTTGTTGACACTGGTATCAGAACCTGTTGAGGGGTGACAGAGAAAACCGAGGGATCTCAGGCATGATGAGTAAGCATGGGATGGAAGGGCTGGCATACATGGAGGTGAGCATCACAAGTTGATGAGACCAGTATGGATGCTAGGGCTGGACACAAATGCTACCTCTGTCCATTTCTACAAGTGGGGACTCAGGCAAGACTGTGAATCTCTCCAAATCTCTGCTATTTGTAAAGTAAGGACCCTAATACTACCTGCCTCAGTAATGTTGAGTACTTCATGAGAAGATTATGTTTATAAGCTTGTACCATCTTGATCTTCAGAAAAGCCCTCTGGAGAGTGGGAAAGGTTCATCTAGGTTCCAGACTCTGCTCCTTAGGAGTCAAATTTGCTGTGCTCACCAAGGTCTAAGATCCATCACAATTTTCATAGGACAGGATAAACCATCAAGTTCCTCCTTCTAGTTGGTGTCTGGATAGGGGTCACCACTCCCATGGACTCATCCCTTTACCCTGTAATCTGATATAGACACAAAACAATTTCTTGTCATCTGTATTCTCCCTAAATTTAAGATGACACCTGGGGTGATAGCCCCTTTTCTTTGCTTTTGGAAGCATTATGTGTAGCAGTCAAAAACTCAGTGTCTGGTGTCAGAAATTGAGGTCAAAAACCAGTCTCACACTTTAGAGATGTGTGGCTTTGTAGGTAACTTAATGTTGTGTGGCCCCTCTAAAGGTATTTCCATAGTTCAACATTCCTCCTCAATCTTGCTGCTTTTTCATGAGATGGAGTCACCATTGTTTGAATAGCCATAGGAACTCATTTTGACAGAGCACTTACTCTGTGTCAGCCATTGTGTTAACTGGGGATTATTCCATCTAACCTTACAGCCATCCTGTAAATTAGAGTAATTTTTTTCAAAGATTTATTTCATTTATACAAGAACCAGGGTACAGGCCAGATATGCGGGAGGGTGAGAGGATTCACCAGAGACAGAGTAGGGAACAGAACAGGCAGACTGATGAAATACACTGCTGAGGGGAGCAGCAAGTGAGCCAGGAGAGGTCTGCTCGCCATGTGGGTTGTTTTGAGGCCAGTGGGGATTGAACCGGCACTGCAGAGGCTGTGGACCTCTTCACAGCACTGCGCTCAACAGCCTACGCCACCAGAGAGGCCCAAAATTAGAGCAATTATTGTCCCAAGTTACAGAGCAGGAAACTGAGGCAAAGAGAATTTAAATAATTTGCACTGGGAGTTTTTAAATAACTCCCTTAAGTATCCAGAGCCAGGACAGTCCCCCTGATGAATGGAGGGTCTTACTCTTAGTCATTACTTCTAGTTTGGTAACAGGAATCTGTGGGTTACTACAAATTGTGCCATGCCATGTTGTTCTAAAGTCCTTTCTGTAAAGGGCAGTCCTGGGCATCAACTCTCCAGGCCACACTGGTCTTCTGCATGAAGTATGTAGGGAACATTGTCCTTTCCACACACATGCTCTGGGACAAATATGTCTTCATTCACTTCCTGGAGCCCTACTATGTGTCCAAAAAAAAAAAGATGGGAGACTTGCAAGCTCTGCCTCCTATTGTTTCTCTAGACTACGTCCTCCTCTCTCCACTTTAATACACTTACCTTGAGGAAGCTGGCAGTTGACTATTACTACTCCTGAGGATCTCCTGGATCCTTCTGGAGGATCCCACAGTACCCTGGTGCCCACTTAGCAACCAGCACCAGGTTTCCATGTGGTAACAGTGATCATGTCCAGATGGCCCTCATCAAAGACTGACATGCCCAGGACGTGGCTGTCCCTCGGTCCTAGAGTGTACACCAGAATCTATCACAGTCCCTCTGTCTAATGCATGTTCCCTTTTACTCCCATCTCTCTGGATGCCAGCCATGCTAGATTTTCTTCTTCAACATTGAGGGTTCCATCTTGAATGTCCATCTGCATGGGGAAGCCTTCCTGGATTCCCTGGGTTAGGTACGGTCGTCTTGGTTTCCTCTCCCATAATAGCAGGCACCCTCTCTTCAGAGCACATGCCCAAGCTGCAATCACCCCAGTTATTCATGTGCCTTCTGTATGAATGCCACACCCTCTAGTAGGTCATGCTAAAGATGGCATTACCAGCGTCTACAGCAGTGCCTGATAATACTATCCACCATTTATTGTTTGTGGGAGGAGGGGAAATAGAAAAGGGAGATGGGAGAGAGGAAGGACATGAGGTATAAGTAGAGTTTATAAGTAGGTATAAGTAGAGGTATAAGTAAGTATAAGTAGGTATAAGTAGAATTACACAGTTCAGAATTACACAGAGGAACCCCTAAGAGAACCAGACTCAAGGCCTAAACATAGAGAGCAAAGCAAGTGATGTAGGACTTCAAATTGGGCAATCCTGTGTGTTGGAGTTAGTAAATAAGAGAGAGTAATCCATAGCTAGCCTTGAATGAAGAAGAGGAGGATGGGGGCCTCCCTGGTGGTGCAAGGGGTTAAGACGCAACCTATGAAGCTGTCCGCAACCACTGCAGCACAAATTCGATGCCTGGTCAGCCAGGGAGCAACTCACATGGCGCAGCAGACCTCTCCTGACTTGTCCGCTGCTCCCCTCAGGAGTGTACTTTGGTCACTCTGCCTGTTCTGTTCCCCACTCTGTCTCTGGTGAATCCTCTCAACCCCTGTACCTCTGTCCTGTACCCCAGCTCTTGTATGCATAAATAAATAAAATCTTAAAAAAAAAAAGATAGGAGGATGCAAGTTGAAAATTTAAGAGTTGGGTGAGAGAGACACATGTAGGAACAGCAGGTGAGCCAATACCCCCCTACACACCCCCCCACCACACACACACACACACACACACACACCCCACAATTCTTGCTAAGAGAACCAAGCAACTTGTAATCTTTCCTTACCCTTCTTTCCTTTCCTTTTACTGGTTAACCCACAGTGGGAGGTATTCTTAAAGCCACCTGAGCATTATTACTTGAGCCTTCATTGATCACATTCTTGCTCCATTTTATTCCTACACGAGCCAGTTACCTACTAGCTGTTCCGCTGACACACAGGGCTCCATACACTGTTATCCACACAACCCTAGAGTGATACATTTAAAGTGATAGATCAGATATATTACCCTGACTTTATTTCATTTTTATTTTTTTTTTTTTAGTAGAATAGCACTCTGGGAGTGTAGACCAGAGGTGCGGGGGGAGGGAGAAGAGGCGACAGTGTTCACCAGAGACAGAGCTGGGAGCAGAACAGACAGATTTGCTGAAATACACTGCTAAGGGGAATAGCGGGCGAGACGGGAGAGGTGTGCTGCGCCATATGTGGGTTAGCTCCCTGTCCGGGAATTAAACTCAGGCCATGGTGGTGATAGCTCTGAAACTTAACCCCTAGACCACCAGGGAAGCTCTATTACCCGGACTTTAAAGCCCTCTGCAGCTGGGCACAGAATAGGTGATCCAAAAACATCTAATAAATGATAAGTCAAATTGAATTTAGAAGAGCATCTGGGAGTTTAAAATGTGGCCTTTGTCTACAAGGCAAACTGGGCATTTAAAACGTGACCTTTTTCTACAAGGCAAAGAAATGTAAGCTCTCAGGCAATTCAGGCTACTCAAAGCCCAAAGAGTGCAGTCAGGTGTCCACCTTCATGGAGCTTCTCTGTGAACTCATATTTGCCTGTGTGATGTGAGGTGCGTGGGCTATGGAGTCACAGGGTAGAGAATTTCAGTTCTCAGAGGCAAATTCTCCCACATTGAGATCAGGTTTGGTTCCTCTTGCTCAGAAACTGGAACATCTGTTGATCCATTTCTGCAGTAAAAAACAGGCCACAGAGCAAAACTATAGATGTCTGTAAGGAAGTTGAGCTGGAAAGCCCAAGGGCTCAGATTTTTAAACTCTCAAATTCCTGTAAAATATGGCATCTCTATAGCAAACTCAGAAATGCACCTCACAGAAAATTGGTTGGAAACTATCAAGTTTTCCTGACCCAAACAGTAAATTTTCATGCCCCATTTCCTTAACCAACTAGCCAGAAAGTCTCCCTCTGGCCAGTGAGTGTTTAGCCCTAATGGGGAAAACAGGGTGCCCAAGACCCAGTTTTCATCCAGAAGTCAGTTTGATTTAACCTTTATGACCCTCGGGGTCTCACTGAAAGTGATCCATGGGGCAAACAGAAGCTCTGACATGGTTTCCAACACATAGAGAAGGCCTCTTTAAATCACATGTCTACTCAGTTCCTTGCAATGCAGTAAAAGTTTTACTGATCCAAAGTAAAATATCAGGAACCTGATCCAAAGTTTTAGGTGCCATCTGACTCCCACCAAACTACAGTTATGTATCAGCAGGCTTCTTATTATAGTTTCTCTTTTTAGCTATCTCAAAAGTCACAGAAATTATATTCATTTGTTACAGAAAAACTCAAATATATGATTTTCCCTCCAAATTGCATATATTGTACCAAAGCCTACTTATTTATTTACCTGACATTGTATCAGGAAATGTTTTTGTCTAGGCATATTTATTTTATTTTTATTTATTTTTTAAGGTTTTTTTTTTTAAATTTATTTGTGCATACAAGAACTGGATTGTAGGCCAGAAGTGCAGGTGGGGAGAGGAGTCACCAGAGGCAGAGTGGGGAGCAGAACAGACAGATCTACTGAAACACACTGCTGAGGGGAGCAGCAAGCAAGACAGGAGAGATTTGCTGGACCATGTGCGTCAGCTTCCTGGCCAGGGATCAAACTCATGCCACAGTGGCTGGCTATCGCTTGATAGCACAGAGACTTTAACCCTTGCACCACCAGGGAGGCCCAGTCTGGCCATATTTAGATTTTGTTGTTTGTTCAACAAACATTCCTTGAGCACCTACTGTGTGCTGGGCACTGTGCTCAATGCTAGGTCTACCATGGTAAATAGCAGAGATGATGTGCCTGCCTTCAGAAGTTTACAAGCCAGTGGAAGAGCCAGATAAGGGCAAAATGCAAATTCAGAATACAGAAAGAGGTAGGTTTACGGGAAGGCTTGGCAATAATAGGGGCTGAACTGAGTGTGAGGGTGCTTAAAAAATGAATTTCTGTCCATGCTGAGCTTGAAGGATGAGGAAGAGCCAGGCAAGGGAATAAATGGAGAAGGGAACAACTGGGAACAAATTGCAGGCAGAGGGAATTGAAAGTGTAGAGACTCACCTGTGAGAGAACAGGACTTGAATAAAGGAGTTCAGGAGGGGGACCGCAAAATGGGGGGCAGGCATGGGGCCAAAGCCAAGATATGGATCATAGCTAGGAGTTTGGATTTTAATGCAACTACATTAAGAAGTTACAAAATTGGGAGAGGCTGCATCCATCTACATTTAGAAATAATTGATCTGCCCTCTGTGGGGAGAGTGGGGTCTGCAAGGGGCAGAAGGAGGCGCCAGGAAGCCGGGAAGAGGCTACGCTGTGGTCAAGATTGAATTCCCTCTTCTGATCTACTCTGTAGGGCGTGATGAGCAACTCCAAGTTGCTCCTCAGTTATTTTATGTTTTAACTTTCATAATTACAGCGTCCCTCTCCCTGGGGGTACTCTGTTCAGCATCCTGTTATCCCATGTTTTGGTGGAAAATGCTTGGTGTATAATCTGCCACAGGCCCAACCCTAAGCTCAAGTAGCGAAGATAAAAACAATTGGAATCAGGCTAAATCCCGTTGGTTAATCTCAAGAAACAGAGCAGCAAGCCTTCACATATCCCTACTGTTAGAAAGTTTAATGGGGTAATCACACCCAAAATGTTCTCTGTAACTTCTTTGCCTAAAGACATCAATTTACTGTCTCAGGATGCTCTTTCCTCTCATGCAGACACTAGTTTCACAGTTCTAATCATTGTGCAGAATAATTTTACATTCTACCTTTCCATTTATTCTTTTGTAGATGCATTTCCCTTTATCTACTTGATCTCATTTTTCTCATCTACGTGGTCTTTTTAATAATCAAGTTGGTTCATTTCAGAGATATGCTTATCTATTTTACATAGCTGTAAAAGTGATGAATTTTATCATCTCTTATTCCACATTCAGGTTGGAATAAGGTATAGTGAAGGCACTGAAAAATAATGGTCTACTAACATAAGATTGTCTCCTTTTGAAAACCAGATCCTTGAGACACAATGCCACACGTGTGCGAAGTGTGCCATAGAATAAAAGCAACTCATGGCCACTGTCACTAGTTGTCACAGCATATTTCAATGCATAGGGTCACCCAAAGTGACCATCAGAGCCATCAGAAAAGATTGTGTCTCTAGAAGGAACTAATAAAAACAAATGAATTCAGTTATGGGGAATTTCAAGCACACTATTTTTATGGGCTTTGAATGTTATAAGAGAGAGGAAAAATATATTTTATACATGGGTACGATGACTTCAAGTGATACATGTATATCTCATTTCACACACACACATACACACACACACACACTCACACACACACACACACACACTCCAACCACCTACATAACTGAAATTAAGAAGTGCCATAAAACCTCTCATTCTGTAAAATATCAACCTCCCTAATCGATCATCACAGGGAGTCTGAGAAGTTCTTGAAAATGGCTTTTTGGCTTGATTGTCAAATGTCTTGTCATGAAGCAAATGAGATGCAGGGAGGTATCACATAAGCCATTTTTGAATACTTTGTAGAGGTCAGATCTAACTTCAGATAGGGTTAAAGAGACTGAAAGTCTCAGGCACGTTGTAATTCTGTGATTCTAGAAAAGTGGGATGAGGTGAGGAAGTAAACACAGGTAACTTAATAGAATGTAGACCTGCTACTAATTGACCTAGGTGGCCTTCGTCAGTTCCTTATTCTATTGACATCTGAGCTTTGTTTCTCTTATCCAGAATATCAAGGGGTTAGCGGTTTTCAAACTTTCTGAAGCATGGAACTCTATTTTAGCACAGCATTATATATGTCATGTCCAGCTCCATATATGAAACCATAGAAGCAGAAGTACTCTGGTGGTAGGGAGAACATGGAAACTGCCAGAACCGTGCTCCCTTGGTCTGCCCCTTGACCTGCAGTGATCACCAAGGTGCCTTCCAATTCTACAATTTCACTCTAGAAATGAGTACTAGAAATGAAAAGATAAGAGTCAATTTAGAAAGTCACTTCACTTTGAGGTCTCATCTCTACCATAAAAAAATTTGGATGGAGTAATTTACAAAGGTCAGGCTCAAAAAGGTGGAAATTATGTTATTATATATAATCACTGTGTATAGTACTCCAATGGTTTTCCACATATACTTATATGTATGGAATATATATCTATAGCATAATATACATAGTTCCATATAGAGAGAGGACATAATTAAATATATAATGTCATTTGATGGAAATAGTTATGGTGGAAATTTAGCATGGGACAGCAATATGAATCAATTATTCATGAGGATTTCCTTTTTAATAGTGCAGAGAGTGGACTACAATAACACCTGTGTGTTATCTTATATTCTATAATATAGAAATACTGAGTCCATCCACACAGGCCAGTGCTTGTGGTGAGGTAAGCAGAGATGGGTAAAGGGAATTTTTTCAGGTTCCACCCTTCAACTAAACCAGGCACTCAGGTGGAGCCTGATGCCACAAACCACCAGACCCCAAATTTTCACTGAATTCCAGAAAAAGCTGTCATAATTCTTTAAAGGCCCATTAAAAATCTCAGCTGCATTAGGTTACTGCCATTTTTCTGGCTTTCAATTGACTTGCAAATGGATATGATTGGATCATGAAACAGAATTAACTGTTGCTGGGATAAACTCTTGTTCTCTTGCCTTTGTGCCTGTTAGACTTAGCTTCTTTTATTACCATTTTTATTTCATGTTCTTCTGCAAAACATAGACTAATTTCTTTAAATTCTTGATTAGAATGCATTCACTTATCATAGGGAAATGCAAGTCAAATCACAATGAGATACCATCACACACTTGTGAGAACTGCCCATATCAAAAAAGAATGTAATGAACAAATAATTGTTGGTGAGGATGTGGAGTACAAGGAACCCTTGTTTACTGTTGGTGGGAATACAGACTGATCCAGCTCCCATGGAAAATAGTGTGAAGTTTTCCCAAGATATTAAAAATAGATCTACCATATGATCCAGCAATTCTACTCCTAGGTGTCTATCCAAAGGCGCAAAAACATTAATTCAAAGGGACACATGTACTCTTATGTTCATTGCAGCACTATTTATAATAACCAAGATATAGAAACAACCTAAGCCCAAAGACAGATGAGTAGATTAAGAAACCATGCCATATATACTGCTATAAAATAATATGAAATTTTGCCATTCATGACAACATGGATGGAATTAAGCAAATTAAGTCAGAATGAGAAAAACAGATCACAGATGATCTCACTGATATGAGAATACAAAAAAGTAAAGGAAGGGGGGCCTCCCTGGTGGCGCAAGAGGTTAAGACACAACCTATGAAGCTATCTGCAGCCATGCAGCCCGAGTTCGGTCCCTGGCCAGGGAACAATCCACATGGCACAGCAGACCTCTCCTGACTTGCCCGCTGCTCCCCTCAGCAATGTACTTCAGTCAATCTTCCTCTTCTTTTCCCTGCTCTGTCTCTGGTGGGTCTTCTCACCCCCAACACTTCTGGCCTCTACTCCAACTCTTGTATGTATAAATAAATAAATCTTTAAAAAAAAGAAATAAAAGAAAGGGACAAAACTAAACCAAATCAAATCCTAGAAATCTGACTGCAGATCTGAGGCTAACAGAGGGTGAGGTAGGGGTGGAGAGAAAAGGGGGAGACACCCCAAAGGACTATGGTGGAGGGTTATTGGTGCCTGGGTAGTGAGTATCATGTGGTTAACATACATCTGAAGAGGTGTGAACCTGTACTCTAAAACATGCAGTGTTGTTAACCAATTTTTTTTTTAAGATTTATTTATTTATGCACACAAGAACAGGGGAACAGGCCAGAGGTGCATGAGGGTGAGAAGACTCACCAGAGACAGAGCTAGGAGCAGAACAGGCAGACTGACTGAAAACACTGCTGAGGGGAGCAGCAGGCGAGACAGGAGAGGTCTGCCGAGCCATGTGGGTATCTCCCTTGCGAGCCAGGATTGAACCGGCACTGCAGAGGCTGCAGACAGCTTCATAGCGCTGCACTCAAACTGCTGTGCCACCAAGGAGGCCCAATCCATGTTATACATAACTAAATTTTAAAAATAAAATAAAATGCAATCTCCATAGAAAAACAACAACAAACCAAACACATCTTGAAGATGGAGTCATTCTGATTTTACAAGATACAATTCTTTTTCTATAGTTGCACCATATTTCATTGCATGAATAAAAGTATGTCTTAATATTGGACATTTAGTCTGTTTCCATTTTGGAATTTTTTTTTCTTTGTCATTACAAGTGATGAGGAATGAATAACCCTTGGAATACCACCTTCGGGTATACATGAATAGGAAACAGTGGTTCTCAATCAGGACCATTTTGCCCAACAGGGGAGATTGACAAAGTCTGCAGACATTTTTTGTGGTCATAATTTGGGACACGGGGTGCAAATGGTACTCATGGGTAGAGCTGGGATGCTGCTAATTAGCCTACAATGCAAAGGACAAACCACCCGAAAGAAATATCCAACCCCAAACATCAAGTGCCAAGAGTGAGAAACCCTGGTCTAGAGGAAACATTTCTATGAGTGGAACTGCTGTGTCAGAGGATATTTGCATGCTATTTTGTAGAACATGACCAAGTTATTCTCCACAGAAGTTGCACCAATGAACAGTCCCCAGTACCACATGTGAAATGCTTGTTTTCTCACCAACACCATTATCATATGTTTTCATCTCTGTGAGGCTGATCGGTTTTAAAATGGTGCCTCACGATAACTTACTTGCATTTTTAATTCTTATGATGAGTTGGAGCAGCTTTACATATGTTTAAGAGGAATTTTTATTCTCTTTTGCCCATTTTCCTGTAATGTTGGTTGTATTTCCCTTAATATTATGTAGGGGCTCTTGATCCATTAGCTTTAGCAGACTGGTTTTAACCAATCTTTTGATTGTCAAGAGATTTTTACCCACCTGGAAATTTCCTGTCATTCTGGAAATCATGTTCAAATCCTTTCACTTAAGATGTTTGTCATAAGCCCACAAATATCACTTTTTGCTGTGCACTTGGTTTTCCCTGCTGTTCCCTCAATCGACCAAATAAGAATATTAACTGAATATTAACTCCACACAAGGAGTTATTTTCTGAATTGCAATTAACTTTTTTAATTTACATATTTTGCTACTGACTCTTTGTTGCTTGAAAGGTAAATATAAAAATAGACTCAAATGTTTTAAATGTCTCGTATTCCCTCTTCCAGAAAGAACAGGGGCTTGAATGAGCACTCAGACCAAACACACTATATGCAGGGCCCCTTAGAGATCCAGCTCAGATAAAACACTCAGTTCTTGCTCTGAATTTCCACCTAAGTGATTTTTCTCTACCCGTTTTGGTGAACAAATCTAAACAAACATTTTTTTTTTTTTCAAATTAGGATCTCTTGTATCTTTATCTAGCATGAACGAGGCTTGGAAATTATTCCTGAATTACTGCTTCACTTCTAAGATAAATATACCCAGCTAAAAACACACAGAATTGTCTTGTTGGAATCTATAAAGAAAAGATTATCCCTTAAGTGCATGAAACGGCATAAACTTGAACCTCCATGGATGCAGACGAGCAGGTGGCAGGTGCTGCTGGCTGCTTCCTGTTAATGGGGTCATGGGATGATGGGAGATAGGGTGGCATCAGTTAGCACACCAGCAGCACTTGTGGGCTCTTTAGCCCTCTCCCACGATCATCTGGCAACGTTGTATTACATATAATGTGGTGGTCTATAGTCTCCCCACCGCGTTAAAATGTTATTTTCCTTTTTCTGCTTAGTAAATTGACATGGTCATCATAAAAACATCAACTATTACAGAGATTTATAAGTTCCACTGGGGGAATCTGCCACTGGGAGAGGCATCCATAAGAGAGACCAGAAAAGTGTTCCCTTCGGTGTTATGTTGTTGAGTAACGCATACACTAATATACATTTTATTATCTTTTTGACCCGAAATGAGATGGTATTCTATCTGTTGCTTTAATCCTATTTTTTTACATTTAATATACTTTTGTCCTTTCATGTAGATTAACTTTGTTAATGGCTGTAGAGTGGTACCAGCGTGAAAGAACCATAACTAACTTAACCCTTTGTCTCTTGGTGGCTATGTTGGCTCTTACTGGTTGTTTTTTATTGGTGGTGGTGGTGGTTTTTTTTTTTTTAAGATTTATTTATTTTTATACAAGAACCGGGGTACAGGAGGGTGAGGAGATTCACCAGAGACAGCGGGTAACAGAACAGGCAGAATGACTGGAATACACTGCTGAGGGGAGCAGCAGGCGAGACAGGAGAGGTCTGCTGTGCCATGTGGGACCCTCACGGGCCGGCCGGGATCAAGCCCATGCCGCAGAGGCTGCGGACAGCTTCACAGTGCAGCGCTCAACCGCCTGCGCCACCAGGGAGGCCCTGGTTGTTGTATTTTTTTTCCCAGTATAGCTGAGGTTGCCTCTATGAACATCCCTTTTCCTGTATCTTTATATAGTTTGTTTTTTTTAATCTTTATATATTTTGAACAAATGTTTTTATTGGATATAATCCTATAAGGGAAATGTATTTATTTATCTTACTCGACTGTTTTAAATACAATAAAAGAAATATATTTTTATGTGAAGTAGTCAAACAGTATGGAAGGATGTGAAATGAACAGAAGAGCTTTCTTCCTGCTTCCGATTCACACACTCCAGGACCACTCCCATAAATAATGTAATGTATTGTTTCTTGTGAGAAAGTACACTCGTAATTTTAATAGAGGGTCTTCTCTCTTTCAAAATATATTATTGGACCTCTCTGGTGGTACAGAGGTTAAAGTGAGCACTATCAAGCTATCGCCAGCCACTGCAGCATGAGGTCTATCCAGGGCCCGGGAGCTAACCCACATTAGGCACAGCAGACCTCTCCTGTCTTGCCCGCTGCTCCCCTCAGCAGTGTATTTCAGTAAATCTGCCTGTTTTGCTCCCCACTCTGTCTCTGGTGAATCCTCTCAACACCTCCCCACTACTCCTCTGGCCTCTATCCCAGTTCTTGTATGCATAAATAAACAAACAAGGGCCTCCCTAGTGGCGGCGCAGCCATTGAGTGCTGGACTGCGAAGCTACCTGCAGCCTCTGCAGCACCGGTTGGATCCCTGGCAGCCGGTGAGCGTCCCACCTGGCACGCAGACCTCTCCTGCCTTGCCCACTGCTCCCCTCAGCAGTGTACTTCGTCCGTCTGCCTGTTCTGCTCCCTGCTCTGGCTCTGGTGAATCCTCTCACCCTCCCGAACTTCTGACTGTACCTAGTACTTGTATAAATAAATAAATAAATCTTTAAAAAACAAACAAATAAATAAATGTAAGTGCTCTTGATCCATTAGCTTTAGCAGACTAGCTTTAACCAATATTTTTTTTTAAAAAAAAAATTATTTATTTATTTATACAAGCACTGGGTACAATCAGAAGCGCGGGAGGGTGAGAGGATTCACCAGAGTCAGAGCGGAGAGCAGAGTAGGCAGACTGGCGAAGTACACTGCAGAGGGGAGCAGTGGGCATGGCAGGAGAGGTCTGTGTGCCATATAGGACCCTCACCCTGTGGCTGGGGATGGAACCGGCACTGCAGAGGCTGCGGGCAGCTTCGCAACTCAGTGCTCAACCGCTGCGCCACCAGGGAGGACCAACCAATCTTTTGATTGTCAAGAGAATTTTACCCACCTGCCAATCATTCTGGAAATCATATTCAAATCCTTTTGCTTAAGAGCTTTGCCATAAACCCATAAACAAATAAATAAATAAATAAATAAATAAATAAATAAATAAATAAATATTAATATTACATATTTCTTATCACTGCCTTCATTTTGGGAATTCAGTGAATAAGAGATATAAGGAATCTACCTCTGGGGAATTTATGTTCTTTTGTTTTTCTCCACCACCCTCACATCCTTTCCCTCCCCCTCCCTCTTAACCTCAGACCCCTTGCAGTGTTTGTTGACATCTAGTAGTTTTTGAAAGTGTTTCATGCCGTTGAATTGTCTGCTATGTAAATGTCCAGTATTTGGTTTTTATCCTCTGACTTGCATTACTACACATAACCTCTCAAACTCTCTTCATTTTGCTGTAAATGGCTGGGTTTCATCTTTCTTTATGGCTGAATAGTATTCCATAGTGTGGATAGACCACATCGTCCCAATCTTATTATCTGCTGATGTACATTTAAGCTGCTTTCATGTCCTAGCCACTGTAAATAAGGCTGTCATTGTAGATAAGGCTGTTATTTTTATCAGCAATGAGGAAATTTTTGTATGTGTGTTATGGTTTCATCATCTGTGGGACTGCTGGGACATATGGTATTTTCTTTCTTCATTTTTAAGGTAAATCCACATTGTCTTTTTTTCTTCCTTTTTGTAAATTCCTCACTCTTCCTTCAATTAGTCAGGTGCTACTCTTGGCAAGATGGTGGACTTTAAGGGAAACTAGATGTTTTTCCCACAGCGCACTCAGCCTCATCAGAGCCACAGTGTGAAAATGGTGAGGGGAGGAAAGCCCGTTGACTGACTCTGACTAAAGGTTTTGTGGAAAAGAGGAAAGAAAAGAAGGCAGGTGTGATATGAGTCATGGTTTCCTGGCTTTAAGTGGGTTCAGAACGCCTCCAATCTGCTACCTTAGCCATAGGAGCGCCAAGAACCTGCGGGGTTAGTGGACTTAAATCAGGTAAAGAGGAGCGGAGGAACCAGCCACACCTGATGACATTGCCCTGGTGTTGCAGGACATTTCTCCTTTTCCCATGGAGACAGAGGTGATCACATGTCTTTTGGGTACCAACCATGTGATAGGTACCACCTTGTAGTTCAGGTCACATGACCCTGAGAGGCAGCTGTCCATGTCCTCGTTAGCACTGAAGAATTACGAGAAGAGGTAAGAGAACTAAGCTCAGAAATCAGACAACTTGAACAATGTTGTCTGGGTTTCAGGGTAACATCAGGGTTACCAGGGTTTCAAAGTCCAGTTCCAAGTCCCTGCAGCAGAAGGGAGACAAAGAGGCTAAGGAGAATGGGAAGGATTCTGGGTCACCTCTGACATGTTTTGCAGAACAAATGAAACAAGAACTCAGGAAAGACCACTTCAACTGATATGGGAACTGGTGGTCTTCGTTCTGCTGGGTGTTGGGGAGCTATCTTCAAACCATTCTGCTTTGGTGTCATCTCTTATGACTTAAGCTTTAATTTCAGTTGTGTCACTGTGCTTTTGCAGATTGGCACAATAGCTGTGCAGAGGCCAAGAGCAAAATATTTGCAATGCCTGGTCAAAATCTTCACCAGAAAGACATTCTTTGCTGAAGGTAGCTTAGGACTTCTTGCACAGAACTGTCCTGGAGTCTTAAATGCATCACTTTCTCTGCCAAGGGGGTTCCTTTTGAAAATTCTCTCTCACCTAACACCTACAATTCCATGATCAAAGTTCCCTCTTGGATCAAGTCTCTAATGTCTATCCTGATCCTAACTCTTCTGACAAAAGCTTTAGGGGAGGTTTTAGTTGTTTTTTTCTTTCCTTCAAATTCTATTGACTCGCCAATTATTTACATAGCTATATGATTTTAGGAGCACAACTTCACCCCGCCATATGTGCACAAGCGTCACTTACCTCCACAAAACCTTCAGTGCCCACACCCTACTACCTTCCTCAACAATCCTTCCTCCCTGCCACCCATCCCCTCTGGTAACTTGTATATTTTCCACAAGTTTAAGAATAATTTTTGTTGTGTTTTTCTAGTTGGTTTTCTTTGGCTGTTTAGATTCTGCAGGTGAGTGAAACCATCCAGAAACCGTCTTTCACTTTCTGATTTATTTCACTTGCAAATTCACATCATGTTTCTTCCATTTTGTGTCCAAAGGCATGATTTCATCCTTTTTAATAGCTGAGTAGTGTTCCATTGAGTACGTAGTTCACAATTTCTTTATCCAGTCATCTCTCAATGAGATTTTAGGTTGGTTGCATGTCTTGGTCATTGTGAACAATGCTGCTATCAACAAAGAGGTCTGTAAATCTCTCTGTATTAGTGTTTTTGCATTCTTTGCATAAATACCCAGCAGCAGTATTGCTAAATCAGATGGTGTTACTTTTTGTGTGTGTGGAGTCTCCAGATGTTTTCCATAGAGGTTGAACCAACTTGCCTTCCCACCAACATTTGTTATCTCCTGTCTTTTTGACATGGGCATTCTCACAGGGGTGGTGTCTCATTGTGGTTCTGATTTGCATTTGCCTTATAATAAGTGATATTGAGCATTTTTTTTCATATGCCAGTAAGTCCTCTGAATGTCTTCTTTGGAAAAGGGTTTGACAAGAGGGAGGGAGGGAAGCAGAAAGCTGAAAGTGCTCACATTTACTGAAGTGACAGGAAACAGGACATCATCAAAAGTGCCCAAGTAGAAGAAATACCCCCAAATGTTGTCTTTTATTTGTTTTCTGTCTCTCTCTCTGAGATCCACAAAACAAAACTCCACTTCATGCACCACAGAACCTAAGAAGCAAGGGGATCTGGGCCTCCCCTGGTGGCGCAGGTGGTTGAGCGCAGTGTTGTGAGGCTGTCCGCAGCCTCTGCAGTGCTGGTTCGATCCCAGCCGGCCGGCGAGGGTCCCACATGGCGCGGCAGACCTCTCTTGTCGCACCCGCTGCTTTCCTCAGCAGTGTATTTCATCAGTCTGCCTGTTCTGTTCCCCGATCTGTCTCTGGTGAATCCTCTCATCCTCCCACGAATTTGGCTTGCACCCCTGTTCTTGTATAAATAAATAAATAAATCTTAAAAAAAAAGCAAGGAGACCTGAAAGTCACATGCCAAAGTCTGCCTTTGAGCTGGTATGTAGGGAGCAGCACCCCATTGGGTTGCATCCAATGTCAGGGTAAATTTCAGGAAGCTGAGAACAGTTTGAATATGGCCAAGAAAAGAGACAAGGCCGAGTGAGGTCATGTGGCTCCCACCCCAAGCAATGCAGACAGAATATTCTGTCAATGCAGACAGAATAACAAGGAAGACGCAGGGCTGGTCGCCCTTGCTGTCTCTGCTTCTCGGGCAGCTTTTGTGTGGTCTTCCTGGAAGGCTACACCCTGGCATTTTTCGGAAATAGCTAAGTTGTTTGGGATGATGACAGGCAATCAGGAAGGGGCAACAGAAAGGGAGCTGTGTTTAGGTGGCTAACTGGCTACTCCTCAGAGCCAGGCTGGGGGACCCACCATTGTTTTACCATGTGACAGATCTGAGATCCTAGGAGAACCTGTTTGGGATTTCGAGCTTTGAGGTTATCTTGCTTTTCGTCCTCTATTGGATGATTTCCTGAGTCCTGTAAATAGTGAGAACATAGGGCAGTAGGGAGAGGATGACCTGGCAGGATGGATCCTGAGAGAGACCTCAGTACTCATTAGGGAATAAGAATGAGGGTTTTTTTTTAAGATTTATTTATGCATACAAGGGCTGGGTGTACACCAGATGTGCAGGGGGTGAGATGATTCACCAGACACAGAGTGGGGAGCATAAGAGGCAGAATGACTGAAATACACTGCTGAGGGGAGCAGCAGGCGAGTCAGGAGAGGTCTGCTGTGCCCTGTAGGTAGCTCCCTAGCCGGGGATTGAACTCGTGCTGCAGTGGCTGCTGATAGCTTCATAGTGATGAGACTTAACCCCTTGCACCACCAGGGAGGCCCATAAGAATGAGTTTTAATGGGCCTCCCTGGTGGGGCAGGCAGTTGAGCTTAGCGCTGTGAAGCTGTCCGCAGCCTCTACAGTGTCAGTTTCGATCCCCGCCTGCCGCGAAGCAACCCACATGGCATGGCAGACCTCTCCTGTCGCCCCGGCTGCTCCCCTCAGCAGTGTATTTCGTCAGTCTGCCTGTTCTGTTCCCCGCTCTGTTTCTGGTGAATCCTTTCACCCTCCTGCACATCTTGCCTGTACCTGGTTCTTGTATAAATAAATTTTAAAAAAAATCTTAAAAAAAAACAGAATGAGTTTTAATGCTAGAACTTGAAACCCATTCCAATGCAAGAGGACACCTGAGAGAAGATCCTCTGGAGATGGTGAGAGCACAAATGTCTCTTAAAACCCATGTTGGAACCTAACCATTATTAAAAAATCTAAGCACACCCTCTGAGTCTGGGGAGAAATCCTCCCTGGATATCTTGCAGTTACACTGTTATGTGTCATATGTGGCCACTAAGCACTTCAAGGATGGAGGATCCAAACTGAGATACATTGTAAAAACCATGTCAAAGACTTAATTAGATAAAAGAACAAAATTTTTCATCAATTTTTTATGTTGACTCCATGTGCAAAAGATCATATTTTAGACATATCCAGTTAAACAAAATGTATTCTTAAATTCAGTTCTGCTGGTTTCTTGCTGGGTTTTTTTGTTTGTTTGTTTGTTTTGTTTTTGTCTTAGTGTAGCTATCAAAAACAAAAAATAGGGCCTCTCCGGTGGCACAGCTGGCTGAGCACCCCACTGTGAAGCTGTCCGTAGCCTCCACAGTGCGGGTTTGATTCCCAGCTGGCCAGGTAGATTCCCACATGGTGGGGCAGACCTCTCCTGTCTCGCCCACTGCTCCCCTCAGCAGTGTCTTCGCTCTGTCTCCTGTTCTGCTCCCCGCTGTCTCTGGTGAATTCTCTCACCTTCCCGTGCCTTTGACTGTACCTCAGTTCTTATATAAATAAATAAATCTTAAAAAAAAAAAAAGAACTTTAAAAAAAAACAAAAAATACAAATTTGCATGGATGGCTCACCTGTTTGACAGTATTGCTTTAGAAGTAAATTTGTGGAAGTAAATTTGTACTCCAAACTCCAGTGAATATTTACCTCCACATACTGCCTGGTGACGATGATCCAGGTTACTGATGATCTACTTAACCAGCATGTTTCCAACAAGGGCTGTGCTCTTGCTGTTCATCAGTCCCAGCTTGCTCACTCTCCAGACCTTCTCAGGTCTGATTTCTGTTTATCTTCCTGATCTTGTCTCCAATGCCCTCTCTTTGGAGACACCTGCCGGGACCACACATTTATCACATCGACTCGTTCTTTACTCTTTATAAATTTCTTAATATTTTCTGCTTTCCCAACTGGACTGTGAGCTCCATGAAAAAATCTGCCCTGTACCTCTCTCTATTTACTGTACTCAGAACAGCACTTAGCTTCTCGCTGGCCCTCAGTCAACATCTCTTGACTGGCTACATGCATTAGCCTTAAACCTGAGATGGTTTGACCTGTGTTCTGTTACACCCTCCTAGCTGAGCACTGCATGCTCAGCTGAGCACTGAGGCTGTGGGGGTAGGAGACGGATGTCCTGGTCTTTCCTCTCAGGGAGGACAGGACTTATAGTTTCCAAGGACAAAAAGCACCTGCAGCTGCAAGTGTCACATTACCTTTGGTTGCATTTCACTGTGTACAGAAGAAGGAAATAACTCATCAGAGGTCGAAACCAAGATAACCTCAAGGCTCAGACTCCCTGTTCCCCTGTAGCTGTAGATGGTGATTAAACACGTAGCTCCCTTGTGCTCTTTGTGTTTGAAAACGGATTAACCATCCCAAATGTTATGGTTATGGACAGGATCAGGGCAGGCATTTCTTCTAGCTTTGCAAGTCTCTAAATAAAAAGATAACATGCATCCAAAGGACACATGTTTTGAGAGGCTTTGGGGAAAGACTGACTTCTTAATACCTCTGTAGATTACAGAAGCAAGTTGTGGGCCACCACGTGGAGTAGACACTGGTTTCGTTTGCCTCTGTCCTGTCAATGTGTGTATGAAAGACAAACGTCTTCCAGGTGGTTAACCTCAGCTACCTCGAGCTTGTGGAGAAGGGTAGGATAACAGGACACTGTAAACTTTTTCTTCACATATCTTCATGTTTTTTTTACCTGTGACAATGAACATGGACCAATTTTATCTTTCAAAAAGTGAATAAAGTCATGTTTTGAGGATAAATTTTAAAAAGAAATCCTGGAGAGCTTCCCTGTATTTGATCGAAGGTTCTTCTCAGATCTTGACTTCTTTTCCTTTGTCTCAGCTCTGTCCCTCTGCTGTCAAAGCAAAGACTGGGACTCAGAAGCCACGGAGAAAGGCTAAGCTCCCTCTGGAGAATTCCATGACCTGGGTCCTCAATATCAACTGAATGCTTGCGTCTATCATAACTCCTTCACCACAGTGAGCGCATCCTCTACTCTTTAATGGAGAGGTTACCCTTTACGGGGGGCATTTACTTTAATGTTTACATAGTTACATTTATGTCATTTGTTTAGATATTCTATTTTATTTTCCAATCAACCTCGAAAAGTTAAACATTATTATCCTCACTTATCAGATGTAGAAATCGAAGTTCACTGGGGTTAGAAGAATTGCCATGATCTCAGGGCTAATTAGAATTGCCCAAGTTCACAGGGTGACTTAGGGGCAGAGTCCAACTTTGAACCTAACCCTTTCCAACCTTGAGGCCAAATTCACCACAATTTGCTTCCTCTTTCCAAAGGATAATAAATATTAAAGTATTTTGCAGCTCACCCCATGGATGAATTAAACCCTATTCTCATAGCTTAATGCTATGCACCTGTGGGGGACTTCCACTTCCCAAAAGCATTTCCCTAATCTTCCTCGGAGCCTGTTAGTCAACCAATAGAACCTGTCTCAATGGGAAAGATCTCCTGGGGTCCACTCTCCAAGGACAAAGACCCAGGTTCTTCTGAGATGCGGTTCCTTGATATCAGATTCACATGTGTAATCATTGCACGTCACAAAGACATTATGTGAATTCACGATCAAGGAACCACATCTAAGCAGCCTCCCCGAGAATGAGATGTGGAGTCAGTAAGATTTGATGAGAGTGTGGAGAAGGGATCATTATAGAGCAATCAGGAATGTGCTACAGGAGTGTCACGATAGGACCTTGGGTAACCGAAAGGGGCAAGGAGAAGCCAGATGTAGAAGGTGTAAGTCCCCTCTAGGTTAGGCCTGAGCTCGGTTTCTGTGCTACTAAGGCCATGGCAGGCACACAGCAGAGCAAGCTCACGATGTCGTTGGTTCCATGGACTGTACTGCTCATTCCAGTGACAAGTTCTGCAAGGGCTGCTCTTTGTCACAGGTCACTGGGACATTAGACACAGCGGCTCAATGAGAGGAAATAGTCACCCCATCCAGAAGGTGACTCACAAGGCATGTCCTCCCAGGATTCTGCTCAGAGCATCTTTCTTGGGCACTGAGGTCCAAGACATGGCTTCTGGATATTTGGGGGGTTGGTTCACATGGCTAATGGATCTCACCTACTAGTGAATTTCCAGAAGTAACCTGGAGGAAAAAAAATTGTTTTCTCTCTTCTTTAAGGGAGTTGTGCTTTCTCTCCTCACAGAAAAAACGCACCCTTAAGGGCTCCATTGAACTCTCCAGAATCAAATGCGTGGAGATTGTGAAAACTGACATCAGCATCCCTTGTCACTATAAATACCCCTTCCAGGTAAGTCCACAGGGCCTGAGGGGACCAGTACCCCATTCCCCGGAGGAAGCTTGAAATCCTCAGTCATTGGAAGAGAAGGTGGGAAGGGGATGTCTGTGGTTTAGGGTTAGAACTTAAACCCAACCCATGAGGAAGCTGCTGCACTCCTTGCAATTGATACACATTCATTTACTCATTCCTTCATTCAGCAAAGAGTAAGCATAAATCCTGAAAAACTCATCATCCCTCATTCACTTTTTCTCATGTCTTCTTTATCTCAAGAAGGATCCTAGTTTCTCTGCTCCTGGAGGCAGGGAAAAAACTATCAAGGACCCCAAAAGTAATGTCCCCTAAGTGTCATCTACTCATAATTTTGGGGCAACAGATTGCAACTTCTTGGTTTTAAATTGCTTGAAGGTTCTGGAATAACTGAGAGAGTATAATTCTGGAAAATTTGAGATCTAAAGTCCACAGTCCAATATAACAGCTAGACACATGTGGATGTCTCAAGTTAAATATAAATTAATTTGAAGAAAGGAACACTAGGAATTCAGGTGCTCTGAGCCATGTTGGATGAGTGCGCATTTCAGATGTTTGAGAGTCACTGTGGCCTGTGGCTTTCAACATTGGACAACAGAGATTACAGAATATTTCCAGTCCTGCAGAAAGTCCTATTTGACAGAGCTGGCAGAGGGATCTTTAGGTCATGACCTTGTCTAAATCTTGTTACCAATTTTAGCATCTGTGGCTCTCAGTGATGGAACTCCTTTATATCCTAGGGTAGCATGCTCGTTGACCAATCTGAGGGGTAAATATCCCATTTTTAATGTGGCAGATAAAAGGGTTTTTTTTCCTACTATAAAGGTGACCTTCTTGAGTTGGAAATTTTAGGAGTGCACATAAAAGGAATTATGTATATTTTCTGTCATTAAAATTCCAACACCAATGAGTGCATGAAAAATAAAAACTGATGTAATCTAAAGAAGATCTGTAGTCTAGTGAACTGTATCAAACCAACATCAGTTTCCTGGCTTTGAAAATATGTCTTATATAACATGTCCTCATCATAGAAAGGTGTGTGAAAGCACCAGGAAATGTGTTCTATTTTTGGAACTCCTTGGGCATCTTACATTATTTTAATATAGGAAAATTTTAAAATCCTAGTTATACATTTGTCATCAAATATCTTACACTTTTACACGCATGAAAGTTTTTTTGTTTTTGTTACCTCTGAGAAATAAATACGGTTCCTAGTTAAGCAGAGGACTCGCTCTATAAATGCTTTAATTTATTTGTGGTTTGCTGGTGACATGGAAACAGACAGGTAGCCCTGGCCTGGAGTCCCAGTGTTTCTGCCCAGTAGCCAGATATATGGTTAAAAAGACACAGGTCCCAAGTCATCCTGACCGCCCCCCCCCCCCCGACCCAACCCCGGTACTGCTGTCAGTCACCATGCCAGCACAGTGCTCACCTTGGACTCCATGTCTCCAGGTTGTACACGACAACTACCTCCTGTATGTGTTCGCTCCAGACCGTGAAAGCCGGCAGCGCTGGGTGTTGACCCTTAAAGAAGGTAACTGTACTCCTCCATCGCACCTTTGAGTCTTCTTGATCCTCTAGTAGGCTTGAGACCCTTGAAAGAATAAGGAGCAGCTGCTGGCCATACATTTTCCCTTTTGGCCCCAGAGGAGGGACCCAAGTTTTCACTCTGGGCCCAAGAAGGAAACAGCCCCCCATGCAGTCTGTCAAACCTGGCCTCTCTCTTGTCTTGTGAAGTGCCAGACTTAGGATGGGCTTTATATGTATTCATGGGTCTATTTTATTTTATTATTTTTAAAGATTTATTTATGCATACAAGAACTGGGGTACAGGCCAGAGGTGTGGGGGTAAGAGGACTCACCAGAGACAGAGTGGGGAACAGAACAGGCAGGTGTACTGAAATACACTGCTGAGGGGAGCAGCGGGCGAGTCCAGAGAGGTCTGCTGCACCATATGGGTATTTCCCTGGCCAGGGATTAAACTCGTGCTGCAGTGACTGTGGACAGCTTCATAGGTTGTGTCTTAACCCTTTGCACCACTAGGGAGGCCCTCATGGGTCTATTTTAAGTGGTTGTAAAAGGTACCTAGATAAGATATCAGCCTTGCCTGCTGGGGAGAAAAAGCTAAAATATTTACCTCTTAAGAAATATCTACCTCTTAAGAAAAGTTTGCCCACTCCTGGTATTTCCAGGTATCCTGGGGGAAGGGAGAAGGTGGGTCCTTGAGTTAGATGTCCTGGGTTTGAGTCCTGTGTGCTTGAGTAATGTCCTTAACCACTCTGTGCTTCAGTTTCCCCATCTATTAAAAAGGGGGAGGAAGAGGAAATAATAATGGCAGCAGCAGCAGTAACACTAGAAGTAATAGTAATAGCAGCAGCATAATAGTAATATTATGCTAATATTACAAGTAGTAATATTAGTAGCAGCAGCATAATAGCAGGAGGAGTGGTGTAGCAGCATCAGCAAGAATCAGAGTAGTAGTAGTAGTAGTAATAGCAGGAGTAGCAATCACAGCAACAGTAGCAGCCCCAGGGGGTGCTCTAGAATTGGCTGCATAAATCTTGGGAAGCAGCCTGGCCCACAGTCTGCACCCACCAGGCATCAGAGGCTATGCAGGTGTTCAGGTCACCATCAGGCCATTCTTAATGCTCACCTTCCCGAAAGCATCACCAGAACAAGTACATGTTTCGGTTCCTGGGAGTAGAACCAGGTGGCAAAGGTGAAAGTCCCAGCCCTGCCAATGATGACTGCATGGCCTTGGGCAAATATGCCCCTCCACTTCCTTGGCTGTAGAATCTGAGCAATGACAGTTGTTAGGCGAGAATTTACAAGTTAGGACAAGAGGGCTGCCGCTTGGACAATGCCCACCCAAGGCACACGCTCAGCATCATGATCATTGCTGTTTAGCCTGGATTTGCGGGAGAGCTGGGGGCCAATATTAATCTGTCTCTAAGGAGCAGTGGAGACTAAGGGTGAGCAAGCTATTGAAATCTTGGGAGCCACGATGCCTTTCCCTGAGAAATGAGAATATCCAAGTCATCTTCTTCCAAGGTGTTTGAGGGCCTTTAGGAGATAGGAATAGGCAGGTGCTGGGGGAACTGGACAGAGTGCACAATATATGACTGTCATGGGCACAGGACAGGAAAATACAAGTCACTGCCAAGCCCCAGGGACATCACTGGCCGGTGTCCCTCTGTGGAGGGCTTGTGCTCACGGGTGTGGAGCTGGAGGAACAGTAGAGATCCTCTGTCCAGGGCTCCAGTCTTTGTAGTTTTGTTTTTTCAGCAGGAGAGCCTCTTTTCTTCCCTCCCCAAATATTACATCAGAGCCACAAATCTAGAAGGAATAAGAACAAGCTACTGTGGTTGAAGGCGGGAGAGATGGAGGGACAGAAATCCCATCTGCTCAGTCTTCCCATCACCTTACGGCCCTTAGGTGAAACCCTCTGATGCAACCTAATCACCTCATTGCACAGTGGAGAAACAGGCCCAGGGAGTGTTTTACTCAACCAAAGGATACACAGCAAATCCAGACAAGAGCCTAGATGTACTGACACCTAAATCTAATGATACCACCCCAAGATGTGCATTTTGGGGGGGTACGGGGAGGGGTCAGTTTCTGAGTACTGCATATACTATTCACCCCCCAGCTCACACAGGAGGGCCCCTTCTCAAGGAGTTATATAGTTGGTGGCCCTTGATACGATGTGAAAATAACTCTCCTGCTGGTCCCAACCCCTCCCAGAAACTAGGAATAACAACAGCCTGGCACCCAAGTACCACCCTAATTTCTGGCTGGATGGGAGATGGAGATGCTGTGCACAGCTGGAGAAGCTGGCAGTTGGCTGTACCCAGTATGACCCGTCCAAAAATGGTAAGAGATTGGGCTCGCTCTTCTTTCTCTCTGCCATGGGGAGGGAAGGCTTGGCTCCAGTGCCAGGGCCTTCAGGGATGCCTACATCTACTGCCTCTATGTCACTGACCGTGAATGCTCTTTCAAGTCAAAGCTGATGTGTTTAGAGTTCCTGCATGCTCACGGTGTGGCTCCTGGCCAGCCATCTCAGCACCACCTGCGAGCTAGTTAAAATGTAAATTCTCTAGCCCTACCCCAGAATCTACAGTTTAACAAGGAGATGTGGGTTCACAGAAAGATTTGAGAACTGCCATTACCTTCAAGTTGGGAAGACAGCTTTAAAGTGTACCTAATGTGATTGATTTACTACGTGGCATCACATCACCCATGGTTTAATCACACTTGTTCAACTAACACACTCAAAAGGGGAGGAATGTAAAACCCCAAAATTGCGTATTTCACTCTGCGGCTTCCTCCCGCGCCCTCTCCAAACTAGCCTTTGACCTTCACCATCTCAAAGAAAAGGAATCTGCAGTCAAAATAGGCAAAGTGAAAGCAAAAGATATTGTTTCTTGGACTTTGAGGTCAAATACCCAGATCCTGGGATTTGGGGGACTACTCAATTTAGCCTCATGGGCAGATTTTGGGAGCAAATGGAAACCCCAGAAGCACGGGATCACCCAAGGGCACTTTTCTGGGTGTTATGTGCTCTCTCCCCTCACAACCACCTGGGGAGGACAGTGTGATGTTAAAGACACAGACCCTGAGCCGCTTGGTGAGCGCCCTGTCACACAGCTCAGAGGCGCTCTGCAGGCCCTGGTTAGAGAGTAATGGAGGATGGTGCTGAACCATGTGGATTGCGTTCTTTTATCCCCTTCTCTCTTACCCTCTTCTTTTTTCTCATCTGCCTCTCTCTCTCTCTCTCTCTCTCTCTCTCTCTCTCTCTCTCTCTCTCTCTCTCTCGTTCTCGCTCTCGCTCTAACACCTAATGCCTTGCATTGGTGACCCAAGGCGGATATGCTCAAACTAAGACTTGGGTGGGTTTCCGTGGTTTCCTGAGTTCCAACCTGTCTCAGTCTCACTTAAGAAACCACCACTTGTCACCTTCCAGCTTCGGAGAGAAAGTTCAATGTTACCAACTGGGCCCTTGGCCCAGAAGATTAACTCAGTTTTAGAAGTCAATGATACTCTGCATTCCTATTGACTCTATTCATGAAGGTGGTGTTTGATAACAAATGGATAGTTGGTGTTTTACAGGTGGAATCCACCCAATAGCAGGCTTGACCTGTAAGTGAATGTCCTTTCCAAAGCTAGGGTCTGGTCTCTGAATTCCGCTAGCACTTTGGCATGGGTCCTTGGGGGTCCCTTGGCCACCCATGGACTAAGTGTCCCCATCTCTAAAGTGCTGGGGACTAAGACGGCAGGACCTCTAAGCCTCTGTGTCTCCACTTTGCAGTTTTGCCACGTCTTGTGCCATGCATACAAAGCTGTTCCCCTGCAGGGTGCACCGTGTTCCTTCCCACTGTGAGTAGGTGCTAGACTGTGGCAAGAGGAGCATTTGAGCAAGTCACCAGCATAGCACTTGGGGAGCTGAGCACTCACTCATTGCATCGTCATCCTAAGAACAGTCCTGCTTCTGTGTAGTAACTCCCTATTGACACCCCATCTAAGCCTGTCCTCCTTTTCCACTCTTTTGACTTAATCCACTGTTTTGTCAAACTTGAGAGCAGAATTTTCTAGAACCCAACTGCCCGGTGGTCATAGCACATGATCATCTGGATCTATGGCTCCCAGTGTTGGGCACATGCACAGTCAGGGTCAGAGAGCATGGGACATTGGGTTAAAAAAACAGCTGGGGTGAACCTCCACCCCATCACTTCCTGGATGTATGATAGCCTAGATATTACTTAACCTCTCTGCATCTGTGAGCTAGTGTCCTCAGGTGTCAAAGGGGGACAATGACAATAAATAGCAACTTAGCAGTGTGGTTGTGAGACTCGGTGGGGTTGTGGACAGCTCTTAGAACAACTGTGGCACCGAATGAGAGCTCCATAGATGACTCTGGGGTCTACTAATCTTTGCTATTTGTGAACAGAAGAATCAGAGGCCAAGATACAGCAGTAGGTATGGATATGTATGGGAAACAGCAGGGCTGGTTGAGGAAAAATGAACCCTGCCAGACCGAACCCACAGCAACAGAGCTGGACCAGGTGCCACCATATATCAACTTCACACAGAGGGAGAGGGAGGAAGGGAAGAGCAAGGCCAGTGGAAGAAGAATGACCCCCTTCTTTAGTCATGGAAGGTTCCTGCTGGCAAGGCCCAGGGCCACACAGCTGCACCTGGTGGCTCTGGGTTCGAGCACTGTCTCCTGGTGCAGGCTGAGTGTCCCATAGGGCCTGCACTTCCCATTATGTTCATTTCCCTTCTTCTCTGTTAATGACTTGTCTAAGTCAACACCCACCCCCACCCTTGTTTGAGGAGTTGCCTGGAGGCTGGGTCCTGTGTCCATGCATCATAATCTGCTCTTCCCACATCCCCGACATGGACTGTCCAGGTTCCAAGAGCCAGATGCACAGGCGAGAGCCTCCTCGGGCAGCCTGCTCCCTCCTTGCTCTAACTGCTAAGATTCTTTGCCCCCCCCACCCCAGACAACACAGCTGTGGTCCAATGACTCCAGGCCTCAGAGGAGAAATACAGAGAGACAGAGATAGAGAGATGGAAGGAAAGAGAAGGAAAGAAGAAAGAAGGGATGGACGTCAGGGAGATATGGAGACACAGAGCTAGAGAGATTAACCTGGAGGTAATGATAGAGAATGATGGAGATATAGGCACAGAGAGATAAAAACACAGAGATAGAGACTGAGAGATAAAAATGGAGACAGAGCTAGAAATACAGAGCTAAAGATGGAGCTATAGAGGGAATGAGACAGAGATAAAAGTAGAAATAAAGATGAGCCAGAGACTGTGACAGAGATAAAGACAGAGACAGTAAAAAGACAGAGATAGAAAAACAGAAAGAGAGGAAGAGGGAAAGAGGCAGAGGGAGAGATAGATAAATATGGAGAGAGATAGAGACACAGAGATAGTGATGCAGAGAGAGAGAGAATGAGAGACACAGAGAGAGAGAGAAGAGAGACAGGCGTTGGGGGTTTACTTGGGGGAGGCAGCAAGAACACACATCTAGAGGCCTAAAGTCCAGTGGGTTTGGCCTCTCTGGGAGCAGCCTGCTGAGACCCCCCAGCCCCTCCTCAAGCCCAAATAGCATCAGAGCCAGTGAGTCACTGCTGCCCTGAGTCACCAGTTCGCATTCCCACCCATGAGCTGAGCAGGTGGCACTTCGTGGAAGTCTCCGTGCCTTCGTGGAAGGACACAAGCCTGGCCCCTCCACCAGCCCCCTCAGATAAGGCTCTTCCTGGGAATACAGGCTAGAAGAGCCCAGAATATTGGCTTCTGGAAGTTTCTGGCATCTTCTGGTAGATACAATCTGAGTGCAGCAGCTGGGAAGACACAACACCAGGTTCTGACCAGGCCAGTTTTTGTTTCTGTGTTTCATCCTTTCCTTCTGCCCCCATCTTTTGCTCTTCATGGGGCCCCTTTTCTCTGAAAAGCCCCCCGGCCTCACACCTCCGGTTGGGCACATTCAGTTTCAGGCTCACTTTCTTTGTCTTGTTTTTCTCTTTTTCAGCTTCAAAGAAGCCTCTTCCTCCTACTCCTGAAGACAACAGGGTAAGTGAGGCTCTGGTCTTGGGCGGGGTAGGGCTGTGCCTCTGCCCCAATTTCTCAAACTCTGGGCAAATGTGGCAGACTGGTAGGAGCTCAACACACAAGGTTTCTGGACCTGAACTACCTTGTGAGCTTGTCCACACAAGAGGGCCACTCGACCGCTGATGGCCACCTCAATTATTCACTCAACAAACTTTCATTGACATGGCATGGAGTGTTCAGCCACCTATTGCTTTGGAATATAATAATACCTCACATCAATAAGCCATGGGATGTTTATCTTACACCTTTATATACAATCATTTCAGAGACACACATTAGATAAGGCTCCTTTTTTTTTTTTTTAAACACATCCACACATGAAATTCGCTCCTTCAGAAGGTGGTTGCGTTATTCTCATGTGAAAGTGTGGTCACTCTAGCCCTAAGGGAGGTTTTGAGTCTTTCCCAAGGTCTTGCTGCAACTAGGTAGCCAAGGCCATACAATGTGGAGTTGTACGGGAGGGCAGAGGTTCCTGAAGGGGGTGTCTCTGAACCAGCAGCATCAGCCTTACCTGGAGTTCATTAGAAACACACGTTCCGGGACTTCTCTTGTGGCGCAGTGGTTGAACGCTGGGCTGCGAAGCTGCCCGCAGCCTCTGCAGTGCGGGTTCGATCCCGGGCCACTGGCGAGGGTCCCACATGGTGCACAGACCTTTCCTGCTATGCCCGCTGCTCCCCTCAGCAGTGTATTTCGTCAGTCTGCCTGCTCTGCTCTCCCCTCTGGCTCTGGTGAATTCTCTCACCTTCCCATGCTTCTGACTGTACCCAGTGCTTGTATAAATAAATAAATAAATCTTAAAAAAAAAAACAAACACGTTTCCCACCCCACCACCCCAACACTACAGCCAGGGTCTGCTAGCTGTGTTTTAATGAAACCTCAGGTGTTTCTGAGGTCAAAAACCAGAGGTTTAAGTATACAGACTTACACGCTTAGGCCATATAGACCCAATTCTGGAAAAGCTGTTCTGTCTAAAAAACCGACCCAAAAAACAGGGGACGAGAGAGAAGTCCGCACTGAGTCTTACTAAGAGCAATCTCCACATTAGAGTCTTGCCTTTTATTCCAGGGCCTAAATTCTTCCCCTTCATCATCTTCCTGTGGGGTGAGCTCTGCCTCCCCCCCTCTTCTAGCCACTATGGTGACATTTCAAAAACTGGCAGCTTCCCCACAAGAGAAATGCTAAATGGCTCAGGAGCTTGGGCTTGTTTCTAGAATTGTCAGCAGTCTAGTCCCACACAGTAAGAAAGGAATGTATTTAACGAGAGTGGAAAATGGCCCTCTCCCCTCAGCTTTCCTCCATCTTCTAAAGAATGTCTCTCCCTTGAAGACACAGGTGAATGGGTTTCCATGTCCTGCTTTGCAGAAGGTGCCTCCCACTCCAGTCCCACCCTCTGCACTGGACTCAAGTCTGGTCTTGGCTAATTTTTACTTTCAGTGAAGGTGAAAAGCAGAAAACATGTCTGTCCCTCCCTCCCTGGGAGCCACCACGTGGCTTTCAGACCTCCCAAAAGCCTGCTTGATGCTGTGCCAGCTCTCAGACCATAGGCTTTGGGAATCATTACTCTAAATCCACAGCAAGGCTTCTCTTCCTTGGACCCACTGACTTCACTTCTCCCTCCACCCCATGCTCTGTCCCTTCCCAGAGGACGAGGTCTTGAGTCACAGCTCCATTGAATGCCTGGCATTGGGTGGGAAGGGCCTAGGTCAGACTTCAGGGGGTTAGGAGACCACCCATGATGAGCATCGCCAACAATCCCAGGCCTCTGTCTTACACCTGTGGGTGTAAACAAGATCATTAGCACTTGGAAACCCAGATTTCAGCTGCTCTCGGCCCTCTGCCTATTCCTTCCTTCACCCCTTCTCCATCAGCCCCACAGGGATGCCTGAGGGGTCACTCAGGAATATGTCAGCTGGAGTCCTTTCTCCCTGGCCTCCTGCTAAGGCACCCTATTCCTGACACTGCTGTCTGGGCCCTCCGGGAGGGCCCACTCATCCAGGTGGAGCTCTCCCCACGGGGCCAGGGGAGGTCCTAGGAGCCTGTTACAGAGTAACTTGGAGACTGGGCCACTCATCCACTCAATGACTTCATTTATTGCCCCTAAACAGCCTTTCTGGGGCCCAGAGTCTCAGTTCTTTCAACTGCCATCACTTTACTTTCCCATTCTTTTTTTTTTTTTTTTAAGATTTATTTATTTATTTATGCATACAAGAGCTGGTGTGCAGGCCAGAGATGTGGGGGGTGAGAGGATTCACCAGAGACAGAGTGGGGAGCAGAACAGGCAGATGTACTAAAATACACTGCTGAAGGGAGCAGCGGGGAGACAGGAGAGGTCTGCTGCGCCATGTGGGTTGCTCCCTGGCTGGGGATTGAACTCATGCTGCAGTAGCTGCGGATAGCTCCATAGTGCTGCCTCTTAAACCCCTGCGCCACCAGGGAGCCCTCACTTTCACATTCTAATCTAGTGGTTCTCAATCCCTCCCCCATCCAAGATTCCCTTCTTATGACAAATATTTTTTAAAGCCCTTTTTATTGTCCTAAAAAGTTACTCATAGGTCATACCACTTACAAACACACACTCCTTTCTAAGAGAATCAATAACTGCTATAACTATAATGATTTCAAAAGAAAAAACAATAATTGGAAAATGTTAATATGTTTCTACGTATAAGTATAGGTGTGACTAGCTTGGAAGACATAGCAACACAGTCCATTACCCATACCTCGACCAACCATGTCAAATAGTCATCTGAAATCCATTGCCACTTTTGTATAAAAACACTGAGGCAAGAAATCATCTGCCTTAGCCAGAGCTAAGCAAGGATTTACTTTCTCCTTTCTGTCAGGTGTGCAACTAATGAAACTAATGGATTTACTCATATCCTATTTTTTTCTTGATTATCAGGGAGCCCAGAGTGAAATATAAAACTCCACTATGCCTAAAATCTTCATCTCATATTTTTCTTTTTCTTCATCCTCATTTTCTGTTTACATATCATTTTATGACTATGAAAAAGAAATAGTCTATTGCTTAAAACCAGTAGGTCAAAACCAATTTGGATTTGGCCTCTCAAATGCAACTGATGTAAGAATGTGGTATCAGGGACTCAAATCCAGTGTTCACATCTATGATTCTCCAGAATGGATACCAGCTCTTGGTAAGCCCCAAACTCAACAAAGTTGGTGGGAGGCCAAGCACTTGGTGTACCAGAGAGGCAGGCCCAGATAGTATTATATGTGTTATAAGCAGGTTTCTCACCACATGCACATCTGACAGGATATTCAAAAGCAGTGCAGGATGTGGGATCCTGCAGTGTGTTTTGTGCTCTCCCATTAAGCACTAAGAGCACCCACAATCTTCATGACATTTGAGAACGCCCCCCCCCCAATGCCCAAATGTCCAAAATGCCCCCTGTGGGCAGGCAAGTATATCAAGGTTTGAGAACCTGCTCTGACCTTTTCCTTCATAGAGATTAATCTGCTGGCCCAATTAATCCCTTGGGGATGCCACATTCCTCCTTATATCTTCAGGTGCTCTTGAACATCGTTCCTTCCTCCATCGACTCAGGCACATCACTCTTACCTGTAGTACGCAGTGCACCACCACACCCACTCACTAATATCCATTGCAATCTGGACTCAGGTGGGATGATATGCGATGTCAGTAAGAGCAGCCTTCTTTTTTTTTTTAACTCAATATTTTTAGGCCACCAAATGCTCAGTGTGCTCAGAGAAGCTTTGATTAACCAACCAAAGCTCATTCCAGCCAATTTCTCCATCTCTTTCCATAGTAACTCTTTTGCAGAATCTGCTAATCTCTAGCAGGTATGCCCACCCTAGCCTCAGGTGATTGTTTGCTTTACAAGTTCTTCTGCTTGCCCTCAACACTCATCCTATGAAAGTCTTGGAAAGTAGAGACACTTGCAAGAAGGTCCATTAGAGGATGAAGGGAACACATGTGCTACAGTAGAGAGCTTTAAGACTAATTCAAGTGCAAAACTGGGCTACCCCCATTTTCGCAGCTGGGTCTCAGTGTCCCCTTTATAAACAAAAGAGTGGATTAACTGACCTCTCAGAGTCATTCCAGTACTGTCAGTCTATGAGTCTATGCATCTGGACAAACCCGCAAGGCAAATCAGAAGGCAGGGATTGATCTTGCATTGACTGCATCAACTTCACCTAGAATGTGATGCTTCTGGTAGAGAGGTTACAGCATGTGACATAGCGATAGTAAAGAAGCCAGCAGACTCTTGTGACAAGCACATGACAGCCTAGAATTCACCTTGGTGCTGCTCTACCTGGTAGAATGAGAGGGGCAATGAATTTCAGGTACTGAATGTCTCCATACCAGAGTCAGCACTGTGAACTTAACTCCTAAGAAAAAGTCAACAAGAGGAACACGATCTCAGCGAACAACCCAGAGGGTTGTAAAAACCCATGTTTGACCCAGTATGGAGCCAAGAGCAAGTTACAGCTCCTGGCCTAATTCTGGTCTTGTCCTTCTTTCTCTGATTTGCTTTGATTTTGTTCTTTCTCTCCTCCAGCGATTGCTTCGGGAAGCTGAGGAAACCCTGGTCATTGCCTTATATGACTACCAAAGCAACGATCCCCAGGAGCTCACGCTACGGCGGAATGAGGAATACTACCTGCTGGACAGCTCCGAGATCCACTGGTGGAGAGTTCAGGACAAGAACGGGTAAGGCATCAGGTGGCTGCTGACCCAGCGTTTGTGATGAGATGGGAGCAGAGAAAAGCCTGGGCTGTTTGTCCTGCCTCTTTCAGCATGACCACTGCAGAGGAGAGCAGAGGTAGAAGGAAGAAGGAGTAGGTTGAGGGAGTCTCGGCACTTCTCAGAGGAGCCTGGGACACAGTCAATTGCTATTGCTATGCTGGCTCCTGGCACCCCAAACTCAGTTGGGAGACTGGCAACTTATTCCACAAAGCACTATTGTTCTTGAGTATTTAAGTGAGACTGGATTCCGTTGTGATGTGCTTATTTTGGGTGGAAAGAAAAGGCATGAAGAGATAGTGCCAATGGGTGGTCACTTTGGGAAGCATCAGAAAGGAAATACTGAAGACTTAGTTACAAGCCCATTCTTTGAACTAGCCATTCAACTGGTTCATGGAGTAGACAAAGTGGTACAAATAACCCTTGTCCATAATGGAATTCTTTTTTTTTTTTAAGATTTATTTATGTATGCATACAAGAGCTGGGGTGTAGGCCAGAAGTACAGGGGGTGAGAGTACTCACAGAAACAGAGTGGGGAGCAGAACAGGCAGATTGACAAAAATACACTATTGAGGAGAGCAGCGGGTGAGTCAGGAGAGGTCTGCTGCACCATGGTAGTTAGCTCCCTGGCTAGGGATTGAACTCGTGCTTCAGTGGCTGCCAACAGCTTATAGTACAGACACTTACCTCCTTGCGCCACCAGGGAGGCCCCATAATGGAACTTTTGAATGAAAAAAAAAATTGTGACCCCCTTTTCTAATCTGAAATGTAACAAAAAAAAATGGCAAATTTCAGAATAAGGTGGCTCCCAGCCATTGGCACTGACTTCCTAGAGCACAGGTTAAGAGTGTTTCTGAGGCTGCATTTCCAACATTCCAAAGGAGGCCCTGTGCAATACATTACATACTCCCCATTAAACATAATCCCTAGATTGACAAATGGCCTTGTTATATAAAAATTAAAACACTTTATGGAAGAAAGAGCAAGAAATGATCCCCATCTTATTACAGTTAGGCAGTATCTGAGGGTGCTTAGGGATTTTAGGATTCTGGGACCACTGTTGTCCCTCATTTGACAGATTTGGAGCTAGAAATCCAGACATGCCCTCACCTTGTGCTACTAAATGTGATTATGTCTGTGAAGTGCTATGAAATCTACAAACTTGCACACACGTATTCTGATGTTCTTATTAGTCTTTTATTGGTGTGTCTTAGTTTCTGCACAATTACTTATTCCTGCTCAAAAGTAATTTCCACCCCCAAATCCAGCATGACCTTTATATCATCTATCTATGTTTATATCATCTGTGACTGAAGGAGCTTAATGAGCAAAAAATATTGGGGAGGCCTTGAATTAAAAGTTGGCAGTCCCAACAGGCAATATCTTTTGGGACCTGTGGTTGGAAAGTAATCTCTTATATTTTAATTATTTTGGTTTCCTGACTATAAAATTGTAGCACTACAGTGGAAAAAAATACTGATTATCACCCAAAATAATGTTTCCTTATAGAAAATGGAGATTAAACATTCATTTTTTTCCAGTAGAGGAAATTTCATAATAAAGAGAGCAGCAAACAGAGCTTTTTGAGTAAAATAACCACTTCTTATTTATTAGGGTGCAGTTTAGTAGAGAAATTTAGTGTCTTTGACATAGCAAATTGTTGCCATTTTTTAGCCATTTTTTAATCCAAAACTTTAGTCTTTTCCAGAATGTCAAAAAATGTGAGACTCACCAATCTTTGAAATGTCTTTCAGTGGATTCCACCCAGCAGATGGAGAAAGACATTAGCCTCGAGTTGGTCTAAACATTTATTTCCCTTTTAACAGGCATGAAGGCTATGTACCGAGCAGTTACCTGGTAGAAAAATCTGCAAACAGTCTGGAAACCTTTGAGTAAGAGACTTTATTTCTTTCCTAAAAATATGATATGAACAAGTCCTTCTGAGGTAGGAGCTGGTTATGAAAGTACCAGGCATTCCTCTTCCAAACCCACTGTCCCCTCTCCTGTACTCAGAGCCCTAAATTAGTAGGAGAGGAACCCCTTAAGTAGGAGAAGGGGTGGGCATTGTAGTGTGGTTGCTCCTGGGCTTTTGGGCAGCTGGGTGAGGAGATATATGAATATGGTGAGCACATTGTATACTGCAGCTGGATTTCATTTAACATTGAATACTTCACCCCACCCCCACCTCTCTTCAAAGAGATGCATCTCAGGTGCCCAAGCAGATAGTGGCAACAGGAAGAGGTTCTCCAGGGAAGCACAGGAATTGGTCTATAGAGATGGAAAAAACACTGGCCCAGACACCAACTGATTTAAAATATGATTTAATGCAGAACTTCCAACACCCAAACAGCAGACTAACAAGTCGACAGTAAATATCTGCTTAGCTGATGTTGTCTGGTGCCAGCTGTCATTGAGAAGAAGAGGCCACATGGATATAATTTTAATGGAACTATTTAATGTTTAATGAAATCCAACTGCAGTGTACAATGTGCTCACCATACTCATATATCTCCTCGCTCAGCTGCGAAAAGCCCAGGAGCACCGTCACTGCAATAGCACTGTGTTCCTGGATCTTAGTTTCTAAACAGCACTTCCCACTCAAAAGAACCAGGGTTTCTTGGAGAAACAGCTTGGGGATTCAGAGGTGGGCCAGGAAAAGAATAAGATAAAGTGAAAACAACTTGTTGCACCAACAAGTAAGTGAGTATTCCCCCCACCTCATTTTTATTTTTTTATTTTTATTTTTTTAAGATTTTATTTATTTATTTATTTATACATACAAGCACTGGGTACAGTCAGAAGCATGGGAGGGCGAGAGAATTCACCAGAGCCAGAGCTGGGAACAGAACAGGCAGAAGGACCAAAGTACACTGCTGAGGGGAGCAGCGGGCGGCAGGAGAGGTCTGCGCGCCATGTAGGACCCTCTCCCGAGGGCCGGGGATCGAACCGGCACTGCAGAAGCTGCTGCGGGCAGCTTTGCAACCCAGCACTCAACCGCTGCGCCACTGGGGAGGCCCCTCATTTTTATTTTTTTAAATGAGCACAGAAGTCAGATTAAAATTGTCCCTTCTGACCAAATCTGGGACCATTTAGTCATGAGGAAATCATAGACAGATCAAACGGAGGGAATATTCCAAAAACTAACTGGTCTGTGTTCTCCAGAGAATATTACTTTGAGAAGCAAAGGTCTGAGAAATTGTTCTACATTGAGGGAGCCGACAGAGATGCCATAACTAAATGCACCTGTAATCCCGGGGTGGATCTTGAGCGGTTACCAAAAAAGTTATAAAACCCTTCATTAGGACTCATTATTGGAATACAACTGGGGTAAAGTCTATATTTAGTTAATAGTATATCAACATTAAATTTCCTGATAACTGTTGTTGTATAGGTGCATATTCTATTTCTCAGAAAAACATGCTGAGGTACTTATGAGTAAAAGTCTGATCTCAGCTGGTTCAGGAAAAATATATCTGTGTAGAAGAAATGGCAAAGTTAAATGCCAGTAATTGGTTCACCTGAGTAAAAGGCATATAGGGATTTTTCTTCTAATATTTTACAATTTAGGGGTAAATTAAAATTATTTTAAAAGGGTAATTTTTTTAGCATTCACCAATTATAAGCTTCCAGAATTAAAGAATGCTAGCTAATGAAGCTTTGAACTTATGAGTAGTTCAAAGGTGGTTTTTGCTAGTGAAATTCTCATGGATTTTATAGTGAAGAGCCATTATTTTTTGAAGAGTGTCTCAACCTGAGGCTGATTGTGATCAAGTTAACAGAGTGGCCCCTCCCTTAGTAAGCAGAAGAGTCATCAATTCCAAAATTACTTGAGCTGCAATGAAACATGTCTGAATGGTGTGTAAATAAAATTGCTATTTTTCGAATAGACAATGCCTTTAGAAAAAAAGTATTTCAAGTGATCTGGGAAAATTTGTTTGCTTTTGCTTTTCATCAGAGTTTCTTCATTTTTGATAGAAGGGCAAATTTAAAATTCCAAAGACTATAAAGTAATAGAGAATGGAGGAGACTGTGGCAAAAAAGAAAGCCCAAGTATCATCCCTTACTGAAGTCATTTTTAAATTAAAAAACTGCACCATGCAAACAGAGCAGTCTGTGAGTCCAATTGATTCCATTAGTTTGTATTTTTCAGGTATAGAATTGCAGCTAGAGAATAAAATGACTAAAGCGAGCACTCAGATGTTTGGTATACATCAGGATATAAAATAGACCAAGTATTTTTGGTTGTTTTATTCATTTTTCTAAAGGCATTATTAACATCTTGCTGTTGTTGACAGGGTCTTTAACAAAAGATAACATCCTCTATTTAAAAAAAAAATAGACTAAATACAATGAATTTTTATTCTTGATCTGAATGTTGTCTAATTTCAGGTGGTATCTGTATAGGGACTCAAAAATGTATCACCTGGGACATAGCCGTGGGTTGGTGAATTGATTGCCTGAGGTCTCTTGCCTTGTCTAAGGCATGATCTTGGTGGGCAGGGGTGGAGGGGGAGGTTCCTTACCAGGTTGTATCTTTGATCCCTTTTCCTTAAAATGAAGGGTCAGGGGAGATGAAGGAAGCACATCATAGCTCTTGTTGGCATCCCCTTCCTGTGTCAGAACTCGGGGTAGACTCTTAGATATGACACTCTTCACACTGACCCCAAACTGGTCTCAATATTTCCGATACACAATCCATTACTAATTGACCAGAGTTTGCACATGAGATGAGCATGTTTTCCAGTCCTCAACTAGGCAAAAGTTCACTGAGGTGTAGAGGACATTCAATTGTATGATGTTCCAAAGTTCAGATGATGGCACCAATTCCCTTATCCATGGCTACTCTCAAAGAGATAGGTCAACTTGATAAGTGGCATCCCTTCCCACCCAGAGCCTCTCTCCTCCTGTGTTTATGAATTCCCAAAACTGATTATTAATTGATGATTGTTTTATCATCTCTTACCTAGTAAGTGGCCATAGAGACCAGGATGTGGATCAAGTTTTAACAATATTCAAAAGTTTCAACCTAAAACTCACCCATATTCTACTTTCCTACTTTTTAGTTATTTTTTTAACAGACACCAAAATTATGAAAAGTATGTCTTTGCAGAAGATCTTGAAAACTCATCTTAGAGTGGAAAATACTTTACTTGTTTTAAAATAGAATATTAAGTATATTTTCAAATGTGTAATAAATTCTTATAGCTGTTTATACCATCATCCTACTTATAACCAATCATTGACTAATGAAATGGAGAGGAAGATAAATATTTTCTAAAAGTTGATTAAGGAAAACTCCCAATATGCACAAAAATAGAATAAGACAATGGACCTCCATGTACCCCAAACCTAGTTTCAGTAAATATCAATATTTTGTCAATTCTGATTATTGTTCCTGCCCAAGTAAACAGCATACCTGGAAATGATTCATGCTTTTGCTTTAAGTTGGGAAACCCTGGTAACAACAGAAAATGACCAACGCATTTCTAATATAAATTGTATTTTATACATAATGAAATTTTGGAAAAAAAAAAACATTGATTTTTCTCCTGCCTTCAGGTGGTATAATAAGAGTATCAGCCGAGACAAAGCTGAAAAACTTCTTTTGGACACAGTAAGTCTCTTTAACCTGTCTTTTGAGTTTAAGTGAATTGTGCCTGGTTTTCAGTCGTGTGATGGTTTATGTCAAAGCAGTGGGTGATATGCTGGATTAACAATGACTTTCAAGTCTAATAAAAAATTGTTCTGGGATTTATAGGACTAGCAAACAGCAGGATGAGAAAGATGGGTGTGGTTGAAGACCTTGGTATTGACATGCACCCCACGGCGGTGGTCTTTCCAACTCCTGCTGAACCCCAGGAGCCCTGGAGCTGGTCTTGCCTGTTTCTCAGATGAGTTCAGGACTGGCTGTGACTCTGATTCTGCCTGGTTAGGCTGTGGGTTCTGAGGAAGTACATGGCTTTTTAAAATTACTTTGCATACAACCGTTCTCCAGAGTCATGCAGTGTCAGCAGCAGGACTGGTTTGTCCAGGGATGTCAAGATTAAGGGAGAGAAGGTTGAGAAGGGAGAGCATGGTATGGAGGGAAGAGTATTGGGTCCTGGTCTTTGCTCTGTCCCCAACTCAGGGTGTGATTTGGGGGTGATCTCGTTTTCCCTCTGGTCCTCTATTCCTCAATGAGTGCAAGATAAGCATTGGACTGTGTCAAGGAGATAACTCCCAGCACTCACACTGCCCCACTCTGCCCTGGTCCTGTGGATGACAGAGTCCACCTCACACATCCCTCTCCCCACAGTGCTTCAGGCAGCTATCCTCATGGACTGGATCAAGGCAAACCTTCTCTTCCTGGACCAGGAGATCACTTATTATTCTAGGGCAGGGCCTCTAGAACATGTTTGGGGGTTTGTTTTAATTTCCCATTTGTCACAAACTACTATTTTGTAAAACACAATAGGGTAATACTAGAAAAAAACTTTAAGAAGCCAAAATATAAGATGCAAAATATAAATTCAAGTTTTTATTATTAGATCTATTAGACATACATTTACTCTCTGATTGCTTTAAGAAGTTTCTCGTTGCTTATGCTTATTTCTCCTTAAGTCTGAGGGTGGAACAGTAACAGGCATTTTGTCAACTCATACCCATCTGCAACCCACACTTTGGGTTGTGAAACTGAAAACTGCACCATTGTGGCTCTTGTAGAGAAAGCAAATCCACAGAGGCAATGAGAGAAAGCCTTACCCAGAGTCATCAGTGTATTTATCAGCACATGTGCCTGGACCAGAAGGTTTCAATCCTGTCTGCACATCAGCATCACCTGGAAAACACTAAAAATACCAATGCTGAGGTCCACTCTAGATGAATTAATCCGCTCTTTAGTTGGTAGTAAGAATTCATAATATAGAGAAAAATTTCTCCATGCAAAGCAATTATTTAGATGATGCTAATGGCATATTCCAACCCTGGTCTGGCCAGTGACACCACTAAACAGTAAGTGTGAGTTGAGGGAGACGTTAGTCTCCCTACCCCAGACATTAAGCCTATATCACTACTTCACAAAATACCATTTTCCAGTTCTGCTTTGAAGGTATTTCCTATTTTTAAGATGTCTCTCCTGGATGGAATGAAGCTGGAGTGGCCAATTCATGCTGGCTTGCCTGAGGATGTCTAGCTTTAAACCAGAGAGCCCGACATCCCAGGAGTCCCCCATTCCACCCATCCCACCCAGTCCTGGGCAAACCAGGATAACTGGTCACCAATCCCAGCAACCATTATTTTGGACAGTAGTTAGGGATAAGCCTTAGAGAAGGGATCCAGGAAGATAAGAAAGGGGGGTAAAGCCTGGGAAGAGAAGGTAGAGGAGCAATGAATATTGTCGGAGAATTTAAATGATTCAGAGGCATAGAGTTAATTATTCATGTACTCCTTACTTTTGTAGAAGGGAAACTAATCATAGATTGATTCGCCCTATCGCTGGCAAAAATATCATTTCTAAAAGAGGAAAAAGAGAGGGAGAAGGAAAACTCACAGTCTTACTTGGGAGCAGGGAACTTGCTGCTTAGCAGGCAGCTAGGGGAGAGGAAAGGGGAGAAATTTACCCCTGGGGCAGCACATTCTCACCACAGAGCACAAAGCTAATGGTTTAAGGATGTTTCCGAAGACAGTGGCCTTTACCAGTGACATTGTCACAGGCAGCAATATTTCCATGATTGAGGTCGCACTCACCCCAGTTTCGGCATATTCACACCACTTCCTTTATTAGGATTTCTCCATATAAACTCATGTACTTTACCATTTTGCTCAGCACAATTTTAAATGGAGAGTCCTATGTACCAGGAGTGTACCCTCCTGCCCGACTCCGCTCTAGGAAAACCTGGACATAAGGTTGCCCACTGTCAACAGCTGGGGCTTGAGGCAGGACCTGAGTTCAGTAGACTTTAAACTCTATTGGGAAACAAGACAAATTTTGAGGAGTTCAAGGATCATCATCAAAGTGGTGAGCCCACCGTCGGGCTCCTAGTGTTGGAGCTCAGAGACAGGAGGACTCGGAAGGACTCCACTGAGGAGGAGGGGGAGTTGAGCTGAGTCATTACCAGACTGTGGTTTCTCCTGGGATCCACATCAACTCTCGCTTCACCATTTCCTTGGGGTCCCAATAGACCAAACACCGGAATCGCTGAAAAACTTTTTAAGATGCAGCTTCCCAGGTCCCCCAGACCTCCCCAATCAGAATCTGCAGAGTTAATGCCTGGGAATCTCAATATTTTTTTAAGATTTATTTATTTATGCATACAAGAGCTGGGGTACAAGCCAGAGGTGTGGGGGTGAGAGGATTCACCAGAGACAGAGTGGGGAACAGAACAGGCAGATTTACCAAAGTACACTGCTGAGGGGAGCAGCGGGCGAGTCAGGAGAGGTCTGCCGCACCATGTGGGTAGCTCCCTGGCCAGCCGGGGATCGAACTTGTGCTGCAGAGGCTGTGGACAGCTTCATAGGTTGTGTTTTAACCCCTTCCACCATCAGGGAGGCCCCGGGATCTGAATTTTTTTTAAGTTTTTTTTTTTTTAAGATTCATTTATTTTATTTATACAAGCACTGGGTACAGTAAGAAGCGTGGGAGGGTGAGAGAATTCACCAGAGCCAGAGTGGGGAGCAGAACAAGCAGACCAACAAAATACACTGCTGAGGGGAGCAGCAGGTGGCAGGAGAGGTCTGCGCGCCATGTGGGATCCTCACCCGGCGGCCAGGGATCGAACCAGTGCTGCAGAGGCTGTGGGCAGCTTCACAGCCCAGCGCTCAACCACTGCACCACCAGGGGAGACCTAGAATCTGAATATTTTGAGTCAAACTTGTGAAGCCCCTGGAGCTAGCTCAAGCACCTAGTCCCCGAACCCACTACTGGATAACAGTAAAGTGTGGCTGATGTGAACTGATAGAGAGTAGTAGAAAATTAATGAACAACCTACAGCATTCTGAGTTGACACAGGGCCGTTTTGTTCCTTCCCTCACACATGGGTTAGTGAAGTGTTACCTACAGAACACTTCAGCAGCCCAAGGTGATACGGACTAAAGAGGACTCCTGTTTTACAGCAGGTTTGTTTTTGTTTTTGTTTTGTGGCACTTAAATACATTCTGTTTGCTTCGCTGATATTCAGAACAACTTTCTCCAATCCTCTTTCCCCCTTTGAGTACCACAAGGGTCAACGTTCAGAGTCCAGACTCTGGATAGGGAGAGCTGGAATTGAATGACTATTTTTGCTTTTCTTACATGCTGTTTGAAATAACAGCTCAATTATTTCATGGGCGTATTTAGTGTTCCCCTAGCCAACAAGTACAGGGAACTAAAAGATGTATTGATTCATTTTTATTAAGTAAAAATTAATTTATTTCATTTCTAGTAATGAAAACTCCCAAAGTACTGCCCATACCAATTCCTCCCTTCGAGGAGAACTTTTATCTTGTTCCCACTGTATCTAGAAACACAAAACTGCATCTAAGACAAATTAGCTGCTCAGTATGTGTAGATATGTATGTGTACATATGTATCAAATAAGTGAATATATCAAATGCTTAGCAAACCATTTACATTTACAACTGGCCAAATGCAACATCAAGGAGCCTCTTAAAAGCACAAATTTAGCTCCAGTGCTCACCAACCAGAACCTCTGACAGTGGCACCCAGGTGATTCTGAGAACCACAGAAAATCATCTTCCATGGTGTCCTATGGAAGTTCTTTAGATAACACCTCAGTGAAGCTTCTCATCCATTCTTCCCCCCCAGCCATGGTTTCCCCACCCATGAGCCCTTGTGATGCGATGCTATTACCCCTCCAGGGGCACTGTGCTGGGGAGCCCAGCAGTTTCTGTCTTATCCTATAGAACCATAGGACACATCCCTATATTACCTCATGCTTTGCACACTGAGAAATCAGAATCTCAGTCAGGAGTTTTGTCTAAGGCATTGGCCTATCATTTTTCATGATTCTAAGATGTCACACATTAAAGACTTGACAATGGGTTTGTTTCAAGAGAAGAAATGAACCACCTCTAGAATGAAGAGCAACTAAGTGTCTCTAATCACATAAGTGGTCCTCTTAGAGTACAATGAAACATGCCAAGTCTATGAATTCTCAGCCCATCTTTTCCCCAATAATCTGCCCTGTGTAGCAACATTAGCTACCCTAAGATCACCTTCAAATCTTGAACAGTCAGGGAAAACCATACTCCTAACATGGTCTACACATCTCAAATGAAGGCAGACAATGGAATGGATCCTTCCATCAGGTATTGTCCATGGCATGTGCTAATAATGGTTAATGGCAATACTATAGTCTTCGTTCTGGTATTAAATTCCAGGAAATATTCTATTCACTTTAATTCTCCTGATAATCTTGCAGAGTTAATTTTACAGATGAGGAAACTGAAGCTCATACATTTAATAAAGAAACATCTGGAGTTTCCCTCCAAGGGATGGAGGGTCCCCCTCTCTTGAGTGGCTACCTCACTCAAGTCATGTGCCCTTTGCATGATGGGAATGTGAGCACACATGCTGCAAGCTGCCATGTTCTGGGTGGTTGTGACTGCCTCTGCGCCCCCTGCAGGAAGTTGGTGGTAAGGCATGTGCTGGAGCCTCTTTCCTCAGAACTCCAGGAGCCTCAACCCCAAACCTGTTTCAGGTCCCTCATCCCTGAAGGCTGACCTGATCAACTAGACCAGGAAGTGCTCTGAGCCTCCCACACTTACTCCCAGAGCTGAATGCAACCCTACCTCTCCCCACCAAATGGTGGGGACACAGCCCAGTGTCCTTCCACTGGCAAATGGATGAATAAAGGCAGTGTAGCCCTTTATCCATGCAATGGAATATTATTCAGTCACAAAAAAAGGAATGAATTACTACACAGTATGAATTAATTATGTCCCACAACTTGGAGGAATCTTAAAAACACTATGCTACGTAAAGGAGGCCAGTCATAAAAAGACCATGTGCTATATGATTTCATTTCTATGAAATGTCTAGAATAGGTGAATTGATAGAGACAAAAATCACATTAGCATGGCAGCATGCAAATGAGACAGGTGTCCTTTTCAAGTGATGAAATGTTTTTAAATGGGACTGTGGTAATGGTTATACAACTCTGTAATTTACTAAAAGTCTCTGAATTGTCCACTTAAAAGCAGGAGAATTTCATGATATAGAAGTTATGCTTCAAAAAATGATTATAAAAAAATTGATGAATGAATTTTGGATTTTTAATACCACATAAAGACATTTGCTTTGGAAAGAATATTAGCTACTAACTCAAAAGGGAGAATAAGTCTAATTTTTGAAATATCAAAAAATTTTATAGAATGATTTCTTAGAAAAAATTTAAAGGGTCTCTGGATAAACAGTTTATATTCATATCTGAGGAAAAGGAAGTAAGAATCTGGATGGCTCCCCTCCATCCTTACCACATCCAAGCTTCTATATAGAGAACCCTGGGTCAACGTGGGCACAGACACTATTTTGGAGAGATTTAGAACTCATTTTCTCTAATTAAATAAATTCATGAAATATGAAAATACTAAAATGAGCTCTGTGTGTACAAGGAAGACTGAGATAGTTTCAGAATTTCCTAGTTTTCTGCATTTTTCTTTATTGCCACCCCTTTCAAACAGAAGCATGGGCAACCCAGATCACTGCCTTGGACAAGGACATTACTATCCAGCTAACAGAGACCCAAGATTCAGATTTCAGTTTCAAATGTCTTCCTTTCTTCTCCTCATCCTTGATATTATTGGCATATAACCTTGTAAGGTATATAACATAGTGATCTGATGTATGTATAAAATTCACAATAAGTCTAGTGAACATCTATCACCTCACATGGATAGTTTTTTTCTCATGATGAGAAATTTGAAGATCTACTCTCTTAGCATCTTTCATATGTACAGTTCCAGTATTAACTACAGTCACCATGCTGGACGCTATATGCTCAGAACTTATATCTGGAAGCTTGTACTTTTGGATTTCCTTCACCCATGTCCCTCACCCCCACCAGAATATGCTTCTGAAACTCCCTTCAGAGATAGGAAGAATGGGATGGGTATCCAACATCTATCACCTTTTTAGTATACAGACACAAAGTTTATGTGTAAAACTAGGGGTTTAGCAAGAATACACAATGATGTGAGTGGCAATTATCCCTCATACCCCATCACACACATCCCCCACACACCCCCACAGGTGTAGAGCCAAGTTAGAGGAAACCAATTATGTCTCTGGCAGAGATGAGCTCTCTGACCATCAGTGCTGTCTCAGAGGCAGAGACCCCACATCAGGTCTACTGAAATGCCTGGTCAGTGGGGTCTGTGGGACCAAACCCAAATGTCTGTAAGCATCACAAGGCAAGTTTTTAAAACATCCAGGTGCCAGGGGTCTGAGTGTATAGCTCGGGGGTGGGCATGGCCGGCTGTTCATTGCCATTGTTTTGTGTGTTCATCAGCAAAGATGAGGTGGTTAGGCCATGATCATTGGTTCTCAATCAAGAGTAATTCTGCCCCTGGAGAATATTTGACAATGTCTGGCATCCACTGGGTAGAGCCCAGAGGTGGTTCTCAATGCCCTGGAATGCACAGCAGAGCCCCCACAACGAAGGATCCCTGGGTCTGAGTGTCAGCAGGGCAGAGGTTCGGATCGCCCTGGGCTAGAAAGCTTTGCTAAGGCCCTTACTGACTTGGTGTTCATCTAGCTCTTAGCTTGGCCATCTCTGGGAGATGTTTTTAGGTGTGGTCTGGGATGGTAGGGCTAATACTCCTCTAAACGGAATTCCTTTGGCCCCTGCATGCCCACTACAACAGCCTCTGTCTCTCTCCACCCTTCACATGTGGCCCTCACTCAGTCTAAGTCAGGTTGATCATACCAATGGGTTTCGCAAATGTTACCAGCACAGACTGAACAGCCAGCTCGGAGCAGAGCCTTATATGCGCAGTAGCAAAATGGTGAAGACTGTAAGGTTGCTACCAGGAAGGAATAAACTGGTCTAAACCAGTACTCACTTGCTTGTACTTATTCATCAGCATGGGTAAAACTGTCAGGAGGTGAAGGGTGCATTCTCAGGCACTCCCTTCTCCCCACTTGCCTCATGCAACCAGGAACTTAACATTCTCTCTCCTTTGCCCTGCAGCACAGTCAGCATCCAGGAAAAAATATATCCTGAAATATGCTGATGAAGAAACTGGTGAAGGTTTCAGGACAGAAAGTTCAGGACAAAAAGAGGGCACTGGAGAAGTGGGTCCTAACTCTGTTGAAAGGAGGCATCATGAAGCAGTAGAACTAGCAGGGACATTGCTTGCCTGCCACATTCCAGATTCAAATTCCAGGTCTGTCACTGACTGGCTGCAGGTGGTGAGAACATCACTTCAGTTCAGGAGCACCTGGTGTGCTCATCAGGAAATTGAGGATAAATCATAGTTTACACAGTTGGGGTGAGGGTCAGTGTCCATCCTGAGTCAGGTCTGTGGTGAGCTCCAGGAAGGCAGAGCCTGGATCTCTCTCAACCCCAGGACTATCTCCACCCACAATAGGAATCCAAGAAATACCTGCTGAGGGTTGCCAGTGAGAACATGAAGAAAATGCTCATCATCACTTATCATCAGGGAAATGCAAATCAAAATCATAGAAAATGACCCATGGCAAAAAATACCAGATACAAGTGTTGGTGACAATGTAGAAAAAAAAGGAGCACTTGCACACTGTGGGTAGGGATATAGACTGGCCCTGTCTCTATGGAGAACAGTATAGAGGTTGTTTAAAATACTAAAAATAGATCTTCTGGGGGCCTCCCTGATGGCACAAGGGGTTAAGACACAACCTATGAAGCTATTAGCAACCACTGCAGCATGAGTTTGATCCCTGGCCAGGGAGAGCACACATGGCGCAGCAGACCTCTCCCATCACACCTGTTGCTCCCCTCAGCAATGTATTTCAGTACATGCAACTGTTCTGGTCCCCACTCTGTCTCTGGTGAATCCTCTCACCACCACCCCACCTCTGGCCTGCACCCCAGCTCTTGTATGCATAAATAAATAAATAAATAAATAAATAAATAAATAAATAATAGATCTGCTATATGATCTAGCAATTTTACTCCTAGGTATCTACCTGAAGAATACCAAAACAGTAATTCAAATGGATATATGCACTTCTATGTTCATTGCAGCATTATTTGCAATAGCCAAGTTATGGAAACAATCTAAGTGTTCAAAGACAGAGGAGTGGCTTAAGATGTGGTCTGTCTTCACATTGGAATACTACTCAGCTATTAAAAAAAATGAAATCTTTTCATTTGAAACAATATGGATGGAGCTGCAGGGGATGATGCTAAATGAAATACACCAGCAGGAGAAAAACAAATACCAGATGATTTCACTCATATGTGGAATATAGATAAATAAAACAAAGGAACAGACAAAACCAAATAAAACACTAGAAATCTGACTATGAGACTGAGGCTACCAAGAGGGGAAAGGTGGGAATGAGGAGCATAGGATAAAGGGGTCCAGTGGACTCTAGTAAAGGACTATGGGTGCTTTGGTGGTGGGTATGATCTGGCATCTTACTCCTAATCATGGAGTTCTATCCAGATTGTCTCAAATGACAAGATTTTATCTTTTGAAAAGCTGAGTAATTGTAAATCAATGCTAACTCAACCAAAAACAAATAAAAGGACAATATGTTGAATGAGAAAATTAAATGGTAGCCATTGTTGATGAAAATAGGCCTACAATATTCCCTCTTTTTAAAGCAAGAAAGTAGAGTTGGTTCCCTGGCATCACTAACCTTCCATTCTTTCTAATCACTCCAGGGCAAAGAAGGAGCCTTTATGGTGCGAAATTCCAGGACTCCAGGAACATACACGGTGTCTGTGTTTACCAAGGCCATTGTGGGGTACGGCTCTGGGGAGACACGGCCCTGAGGACGGCTGGCCAAGGGGCTGGAGGGTGCCTGGAAATGGTGTCTACCCTGATCCCCGAGGAAACCAAGGCTGGGAGAGGAAGGACAGAACTGGAGTGACGGGTAGAAAGGGCCAGAGCTGGGACTGGGTGACAGACTCTCCTCCCACTTAGCATGCCTGAATGCAGGGCACATAGGAAATAAATCCCCTGGGCCCTGGGTTTGGTGGGTTTATGACTTAATACCTAGAATAATGGAAAAGATATTTCCTGGCAAGCCCATCCTGGCCTTAAATTCTCTTTTAATTAGAAGATTGGTAAGAACTAAGTCATTTAATAATGACTTAGTCCTATTAAGAACTAAAAGAAAAGAGAAAAATAATTATTAAAGTGGGTCAGGGAATGCTTCTTGGAGACAAAGGACAGGAGTGAGATCTGGAGCAAAAGCTGGGGTGACACAGATGACAGAGAGGTGGGCCTGGTCAGGGGTGGGACATTCCTGGAATGTACATCACAGGGGGCCTGTCTCTACCATGGCAGGGGGTGGACAGTGGGACTGCTCTGCAATTCTATGAGGTGTGCAGAAAAAGAATGAGAAGTAAAGTCTGTAGGGGTGGGAGGGCGTTGCCAGTTTTGGTGATTCCCAGGACTCAGCCTGGAGTTCAGGCCTAAGACCTATCACAGTGAAAGGATGCAAAACTAAATCAGACAAAGAGAAAGACATACAGGGCAAAAAGTCTCTGAAACCTCACCCTCTGGAGGAGACAGGGTGAGCTGTGTTGCTCCAGCCAGAGCTGCAAGCACAGGGATGAAATGATGTCTCTAGGGAAGCTCCTGGGGAATTCAGTATCCAGGGCTGTCAGGGGGCTTCTGGTGTAGGTGCCTCCGTCTAGCACAGAGCAAAATTCCAGCCTCCCCTAAGAAAAGCAGGCATCAACCACATTGTTGATGCAAACAATATGGGGAGGCACAGGGAGTTTCCCTTATGAGTTAGAGACCCCTGCTGAAACCCAAGTTCTCAGGTTCCTACCAAGGACCCTGCCTTGCAGAAAGTGCTTCTAAGCTTTTCTAAGCACTTCTAAGCAGTTGTTGGAGCTGCTCTGTTAGCATCATAAAGTAAATTAAGTGTGTGTTTCCTTAACACATGCAGAGTCTGAGTTAATTCTTTAGAGCAAGAAGGCAAGCATTTAACAGAGACAAGACCTCTCCCCATTTTGTGTCTGTAGAAGTAGCATCACCAGCCCTGGGATTCTGATGGGGACCAAGTGTAAATGCAGAGTCCTTAACTCAACATTCAGGACCAACCTGTCAAAACTGACACACAGTTGAAATATATCTGCCATCCTTGTGAGGGGGTTAAGGCGAAGCAAGTAGAATCTGAGACCAGCAGGCCTGTGTGTGTTTCAACATCACTTCTTAGTAATTGCTGCATTTATGTTTCATGTTAAGTGAGAACAACCCCTGCATCAAGCACTATCACATCAAGGAAACCAACGACAACCCCAAGCGGTACTATGTGGCTGAGAAGTATGTGTTCGATACCATTCCTCTCCTCATCAATTATCACCAACACAATGGAGGAGGTGAGTTCTTGGTGACGAAACTAGAGAGGGAACCCCTTCTTCCCCAATAACTCCCAGTGCAGCTTGGAGAAAAGGGACAAATGCCCAGTGGGGTGTTTTCATGTCAGGGAAACTGACCTTCAATATGCACAAGTAGACAAGGGTCCCAAATGCTCAGTTCTCTCGCCTGTTTTCATTAGCCAATTCTGCTTCTGGAATGGTGGCATTTCACCACCTGCTCACTTGCCTGTGCTGGGGCTCTTCTGAGGGAGGGTATAACACCAGTGATTGGGCTTTGGGCTTTGTTTTCCAGAATGAAAGTAGCTTTGGCATTGGATTCTATTTTTTCCTGGTGATTTAGCTTGGATGGCAGCTACTAAGTTAATCTAACTCCTGCCTTTCTCTTTCCTACTGTTCCAGGTCTGGTCACCCGGCTCCGGCATCCGGTTTGCTCCTGGGGGCAGAAGGCCCCGGTCACAGCAGGGCTGCGATACGGTGAGCAGGAGGGTGGGGAAGCCACATTTGCCCTGATTCTCAGTCACGTCCCTAAGGGTTGGGGCAAATACTGAATGGGCTTTCCAGCAACCTAACTCCTCACCCAGACTTCAAATGGCCTTTAAAACAGACTACTGTATATCTGAGGTTGGTGTGAACAGTGCACATTTACAGTGTGTGTGAGCGAGAAAGGTGCACAGATGAGCACCTTCATCCAGGCCAAGGCAACATCTATTGGTTTTAGATACGAGTTCATTAATGAAGTGTTTATTGAGCACATACTCTGTCCACAGCATTCTAGATGGTATTTGAAAAATATTTAAAAAAACCCTCTGTGTTCTACCTCTCTTCTAAGAATGTCTGTGTCATGTAGCTTGTTGGGTAGGGTCTATGCCAAGGCTATGAGCTGGCAGCCAAGCACAGTGTTAAACATTTTTGTATGCCTTGAAGCAGTATAGGACGGGCCTCCAGTATGTTGTTGGGTTCCTGGGCCCAATTTCACAGTGATGTGGGTGCTGAGGCTTCCCCACACCAATTCTCAGAGTCCAGCAGGGTGTGAGGCTTCCCCACACCAATTCTCAGAATCCAGCAGGGTGTCTGGCAATTAGACTCCAGTCCCAAGGTTAAAGGCTCAGTCTTTTAAGATTGCCCTCCACGTCAGATGCTGAACAAAGGCCCCAGGCAAGCCTGTTCTTCCAACCAACTGGCTGTAAATCAGAGGTTCCCAGGACTCCTGCCTCAGGCTCAGCTAATTTGCTAGAGCATCTCACAAAACTAGCAAAACCTGTCCATTCACCCATTTATGATAAAGGATACTACAGGATACGAATCAACAGCAAGGCTGAAGAGACGCTTAGAACGAGGTTGGGGGCAAAGGCACAGAGCTCCATGCCTTCTCCAGGTGTTCTCTTTTCCCCCTGGAAGCTGTTGTAAACAGTCCAAGGTAATCCTGACACAGGTGCCTAGAGGTATAGTTTCAGAAACGTTGTCTTGGGCTCTCCAGCCCTAACCAGCACCTTCTCTGGTACACAGTAGGTACTCAATACTGTTTTCTGTTGAGTCTCTACTTTAGGGAGATAGAAATCTAGCTAAATATCTAGAAGGGATAGCACCTGTTAAATCTTGTTATGAAAGGAAGAGGCTCTCATAACCCTAGAATCCTGGTGTGGTCTTACAGATGACCTTATGAACCCACACACACACATGCATGAGAAAATCAGTCATTTCCTTTTTCACTTGTGTGTCGATCATGTGCTGAGAGTCTATCACATGTCAGATGCTGTGCTGGCTTGTACCCCTTGGCCAGTGCTCCTAGAACCCACCTCATCCCCCACCTGGGAGGCTTCACAGGGTGCTGCGTGCAGAGCAGGCACTCTTGGCATATGAGTGAGTGAATGATTGAATGACCAACTTCAGTGACATCTTCTTTCTGCAAAAAATGACAATAAAAAAATGTGCACTTGGATCTAGAAAAGGGTTAGGGCCTTTTGAGAATCCTTCCATTCACGTTCTTGAATATGTTGATGAATGTCGTGCTCCCTTCTCTTGCAGTGTCATCTCTCCACACACTTTTTTATGGTTTTAAATGCATACTGTATGTTATTATTTGGGAGCAAAGGATAACTGTATCTTATCTGTGATAGTTCTAAGACAAAGGTCACATTTGGGTTATAGTATCATGTGCCACATTTGGGTTACAGTAGAGACCGGCTAAAACTCTTCATAGAGAACACATGGTTTCCTTTCCCTCCTGTCTGTTGCTTGCTTCTAACTTGGAAACCCTCTCTCTCTTCCAGGAAAGTGGGAGATCCATCCTTCTGAGCTCACTTTTGTGCAGGAGATTGGCAGCGGACAGTTCGGCTTGGTGCACCTTGGTTACTGGCTAAACAAAGATAAGGTGGCCATCAAAACCATTCAGGAAGGGGCTATGTCAGAAGATGACTTTGTTGAGGAGGCTGAAGTCATGATGTGAGTGGCCAAAAAACAGGCTACAAAGATGCCCTGAAAGATGTTCTGGACCATGTTCTTTAAATTCCATTCTGATGCTACTTTGTGCCAGCTCCCAGCTTAAGTCCAGTCAAGGCTTTCTGTAGCATGGAGATAAACTCAAACTTCCTGCTATGGTCTGTAAGAACCACGTGGTCTATAAGAAACACGTGGGCCTGCTTACTCTCCAGTCCCATCTCCTACCCTTCTCTCCTCTGGTCCATGACCTTGGCCGCACTGGTCTCTGTTCATTCTTGGATATACCAGTTGACTTCCTGCCATCCTTTGGGTCTCAACTCAAGAGACCTGTTTGTATTTGGGGGAGGGAGTGCATTTTGGGGGAACTGAGTCTGGACTATTTTTTTGCCTTTTGTCCTCCAGGAAACTCTCTCACCCCAAACTGGTCCAACTGTATGGGGTGTGCCTGGAGCAGGCCCCTATCTGCCTAGTGTTTGAGTTCATGGAGCACGGCTGTCTGTCAGATTACCTGCGCAACCAGCGGGGGCTGTTTGCGGCCGAGACACTGCTGGGCATGTGCCTGGATGTGTGCGAGGGCATGGCCTACCTGGAGGAGGCCTGTGTCATCCACAGAGACCTGGTGAGTGGGTGTAGGAGGCCCCTACACCAGGATGGCCCCTGGTGTTTGGGGCTCTCAGGACTGGGGTGCCTTATTAGTAACAGCCACAGACATCTCCCTTGTCTTCTCAAGGGCTTCCCTCCCTCGCTCACTCCAGGAGGGCCAGGTGGGAAAGTGCTTCTCACAAACTCAGACCTGAGCTCTGCGGCCATCTCCACCTCTGACTTTCACTCTCTGGGCTAAGGGTCTCTCCTTAATCTCCCTCTGCCTGTTTCCCCCTTTAAAATGAGGCAAATGGACACATGTGGGTTTTCTCAAGTATTGTTCTAAGATCTCCTAGAATCACATTGGGGTAATCTTCAATCCACCCTCAGGATCTCTCGGGGGAGTGATATTCAGGTATGTTCATATGTATCTACCTATCCCCCAATGTGAGTTCATGGAGCATGGCTGTCAGTCAGATTGCTTGCGCAACCAGCAGGGGCTGGTTTGAGACTCCCTGGAGTCTGCTGTGGCTAAGGGCTCTTCCAGTGCAAGATTCTGTGATAGGAATCAGGGACCACAACTCTCCTGATGGAGGAGTGACTTTAAGAGAATTAGCAAACTCGAAACATTCTTATTTTAGTCCGATGGGCGACCATTTATTCAGATCACCCAACATTATCATTACCATGGATTTTTCTTCTAATAAGGATCTCAGGAATGAAGATGAAAGCCCAGAATTTCTCATCCTGATAAAGTATCTTAGTGTTCACCTTTCTGGCTATCTGCAGGCAAGCCCTTGTGAAACTTAGGGAACACTAGCAAATCTCACTGCCCTGCACAAAGCACACAGGAAGGCAAGAGTTGGGGACCTTAGGAGATGCCCTAATCACTGATTATCTACCAACACTTCCCTCCCCCTTCTGTTTCCCTTTCCCCTCTCCAGGCTGCCCGAAATTGTTTAGTCGGAGAAAACCAGGTCATCAAGGTGTCCGATTTCGGGATGACAAGGTACAAAGGGGAATGTGGCGCCAACTGTGTCTCAGGAATGGGTCTCAGGCCCCCAGGACTTTCTGACCTTCTCTCTCCACCCTTCCCAGGTTCGTCTTGGATGATCAGTACACCAGTTCCACGGGCACCAAATTCCCGGTGAAGTGGGCCTCCCCCGAAGTCTTTTCTTTCAGTCGCTACAGCAGCAAGTCGGATGTGTGGTCCTTTGGTGAGTGGCATTCTGAGCCCACACCCTTGTGACCTGGGATGAGGGTCCCTGTCTTCCTTGCCAAATCCAGGTCACCCCCCTGCCCAGAAGCCAAGACAGTGAGGCCTGTGTGTGATAACAGCACTGGGAAGTGGGGAGGCCCCTATTACAGCATCGGTTCTCGGAGGTCTTAGACATGGTGGTTATGAGGGAGACTAGAAAATTAGAACTAGTGTCAGCTTCTGCAAGATCAAAAACTGGAGGATTCAGGAGAGTTCCTCAAGAACCATATTTTGTCCAACATAATAGTCCCACACTTGACCCTCAATAAGCACTCTACCCAACAACTCTGCAGCAATTTATTGAGCATGTACTGTATTCCAGAGTCAAGCAAGGTCTCATACAGTATTGCATAGGACAGGAAGGAATCTATACTCTTGGAGCTAAATTTTAGGAAGAAAATAATATACAGTGTGTTAAACCATGTTACCGCAATACAAATATTACATTACAAAAAAAGAGAAAACAACACAAATATGTCTGTCCAGACCCATACAAAATATCAGTTTGGACAAAGGAAAAAATCAGAACATTAATTCCAGAAAAAAGTGTGTTTATGTGCTTTAAAAATTTTGAAATCAATTTATTCTACAAAGGTTTGAAACACAAAGATTTTAATAGAATTACAATAAAGATCCAGTTTTGCTTCTCTGTATCTAGAAAGATAGTAATTAAGTATGGTGCCATAAAAAAAAACTGTAGTATATGCCTTAATTTTGTTTCATTTTAGATATTTTTCTTATCTTGTCTATCTGTTCAAATATAGCATGAAAGTAAAGAAATTTAATTATTAAAGAGGTAAGATAAGTATTTTGCTTCAAATGACAAACTATAAATATAAACAAATTTTAGGGAAGACAAATAATCATATAAAGAAGTCAGAGGTGAGAAGTAAGTGCTCTGAATGAAACAATAGTATTGGGATGGGAAGTGACTGGCATGGAGGGAAGCTCATTTGGGAAGGTCTCTGTGAGGACCTGACTCTTGAGCAGAGACCTGGGTGTGAGAAGGAACCTCCCCCATTTGAAGACCAGAGAGCAGTGTTCCCAACAGAGAAACAAGCAAGTGTAAAAACCTGCTGCGTCCAACAAAAAGGGGGCTCTGTCTTAGTGAGAGAACAGTTGGTAATGATATTGGCAAGCCATGATGAGGAATTAGAATTTTTAGTAAGTACACATGGACACAAATGAAAGAGTGGCAAAAGGCACAAAATATTCTTGCTGGATTTGTCATGTCATCCTCAACTACAGTTGGTGCATGCTAATGTATGCCCCAAAGTGTACTGGACAACCTCTTGAGTTTGATTGCAAGAAATTGTCTGGACAGGATCAGATTAGGGTTAAATTTTGCCATTCCCTCTGGTGGGGATGCTTGCCAAAGACATTGAGAGCAGAAAACAAGGACAAAGCTGACTATTCCTATTTTGGGGGGAGAACAACTCGTTTTAAAGCATTGTGGAAGATGCATGTCCAACAACCAGGAGGTTTACTCCTTAGGGTTCCTGCATTGTTCCTGGAAACAGTTTCCCTAGTCTATAGGCCTAGCTATAACTTTGCCAGCCAGATTTAAGTTACAGCATGAAGATAGAAGAATTAAAAATGGCCCTAGAGCAATTTGGGAAGATTCTTCTTTACCCAATGTGTAAAACTAGGAGGTATCTGGCTGATTGGTTATCTCTGTCTGTGGATGAACAAGCTGGGCATGGTGCATCAAGTTGGAGGTCCTATGGTTGGAGGTTTCCAACTATGTCCACTTTGTCACATTCACCTCAGAACCTGAATGGGGTGATCCCCTGTGTGACTGTTTGTGGATTCTCATAATTAGAAGGCTTAGCTAAAGTCTATCCCTGCCTAGAATATTTCATTTAATGTGTACAAAGATGAGATGAACTGATGGACGCCTAGCAGAAAGCTTTCCATGAAGAGATGCTGAGAATACCAGGATGACAAGCCTGAGAAACAGAAGTCTGGAGCCACCAAGGGCTTGATGCTGCATTTTGAGATTTTTGCCCTAATTAGCTGTGCTATTTTAAGCAAGTCAAATAATCTCTCTGAGCCTTACTCTGTTCCCCATCGGGGATGCATTATAAGATTTGCATAGGAAACAATTGTTTTCAAACCAGCTGTGACCAGCAGATCCCCATTTTCCAAAGAAATATTCACTAGATATCCTGACATCTTATGGTTGCTAAGTCCACATTTTCCAAATTCCTAAGCACCCCTAAGTCTCCCTGAGAAATTCTGATCCAGTAACCTGGGTTGGGGGCCCAGGACCTGCCATTCGAACGAACTTCTGAGGTTACTTTTATTCAAATGCTTTGGGAATCATACTTTGGGAATCTCTGCCCTCAAAGCTTTTTGGAATAAGCTTTGAAAACCACTGGGTTAGGTGCTAAACTCTTCCCACTCAGACATCCTATGAATATATATAAAGTGGCTGAGATAGACTGAAGGCAGAAGAGGAGAAGGGTTAACATCAGAGGCCAAATGTGGGCACTCCACAGATGTGTTTTGATAGATCATAAAATCAAGTTTATATTTTAGAACGCTCAATGTCTCTCCTTTCTAAAATCAGAAAATATAGTAATCCTGAACTAAATCACAGCTGTCCTCTCAAGACAGAACTTTGACCTCCAGTTTTCCACAGTCCATACTAGTCTCTATTACACACCCCATCCACTCCATTCATAGACATCTTGTATAGATATTTGTGTTTCTGCCCCCGTCTACTTTTAGTAGTAGCCTTGTCAGTAGATATAGCAAAGAGTTGAATTTGAAAGTTCTCAACCACTTGGAAGGCTAAGAAATCTCCATTCTTTACAAATAAGACAGGTGTAATAAGCCTGAGCTATCTAGAGAAGGTACTTCCTAGAGGTGGGGACTACAATCCTAATATCACAATCTGTGATTTCTAGACAGTGACCAATTGCTGTTTGTGAAGTGTGTCCTCAGCTTTACTGCCCTCACCATTCCTGTAGGTGTGCTGATGTGGGAAGTCTTCAGTGAAGGCAAAATCCCATATGAAAACCGAAGTAACTCGGAGGTGGTGGAAGACATCAGTACTGGATTTCGGTTATACAAGCCCCGGCTGGCCTCCCCACATATCTACCAGGTCATGAATCATTGTTGGAAAGAGGTCAGTAGAGGAAGTGGTTTCCATCTGCAACTTCAGCATTTGGCTCCTTCCCGAGAGAAAGGGGTGCTCTTCGAGGAAGAGGTTGCAGCGATGTCTAGGACAGATTAGCAAGAAAGTGACTTTGAGCATCTAGACTCTTTTAGAGAGGTTCCCTATCCTATGAAGAGCTGCCAGTGACCTTCAATATTACTTGATCTGCTATATAATGTCACAGCCATCAGTATATGCTCAGAGAAGAGGGAGTCAGGCTTTTGTCAATATATCCATTTTTGGGGGAGTATAGCACCATAAAACCTTCATGAAGTTAGTTCTGTAAATTGGTGGACTTGTGTTGTGAAAATATTAAAATGACTTAGTTAAAGATATTTTATTCATTTGGCAATTCAGAATGGGAAGCCTGCTCCTGCCAGATATCTCAGTTAGCCCATGCATGGATTGCAGGCTGTGGCTTGAGTCACATCAGTGTGGTTCTTTTATTTTTTAATTTTATATATTTTTTACGTCATTTTTCATTTTTGCACAATGTATGCATTTTCATCTTGGTTATAGTCCCTATACAATCCCCACCCCCCCTTGTTTTGATCCTACTCCCTTCTCCCCCACCCCCTCATGGTGTATGTCTGGTTTATGATTGTTTGTTGATTTCAGTGTGGTTCTTAAACATCCTTTGGTATGTTATGAAACTGTACATTTCAACCACAGTTGAAAGAGACTAACATAAAGAGTTAACATAGTTCAGATCATTGAGGGTAATAAGATGGAATTGAAAAAGTATAGGATTATTGGTTTTTGTCCCAGCTTTTCTGTCCCTTCATCATTAATCTTGAACAATTCTTTGAACCTCTTATCTGCTGATAAGAGAATTCAGTGGTGCTTGATCTGTAAGTTCATAGAGTTTCTGTGATCAAAGAAACAAACAATAAAGACATAAACAAGGACATAAAACAAATCCAGTGCACTTCAAAAGAATGAAATATTATATAAAAATTATAACTGATTTTTATTTAGCATGGTTTTCTTCTTAAACTATCTTTTATTGATTTTAAAATTAATAGAATTTTTTAGAAGTTTTAGATTTACAGAACATTTGAGCAAATACTATAGAGTCCCCATATACCTTCTTCCCCTATTAATAATAGTTTGCACAATTGTGGCACATACATTGCAATTGTTATTAACCACGATCAGTTCCTTAGTATTAACTGAAACCCATAGTTTACATTAAGGTTCACTCTTTGAGTTTTGCAGTTCTTTGAGTTTTGATACATGTATAACATCATGTATCTGCCATTACAGCATCATACAGAATAGTTTCACCACCCTAAAGTCCGCTGGATCTACCTCTTTATCCCTTCCTCCTTCCTCCCAAATCCCTTGCAACTATTGATCTTTCTATTGTTCAGTTTGGCCTTTTGCAGAGTGTCATATAGTTGGAATCATATACATTTAGTCTTTTCAGATTGGCCCCTTTCACTTAATAATATGCACGTAAGGTTTTTCTGTGTCTTCACGTTTTCATAGATAGCTCTTTTCTTTTTAGCACCCCAAACCACTGGTTTGGGGCAATTATAAATAAAATGCTATTAACATTGTGTGCAGATTTTTGTACGGATGTAATTGTTCAGTTCAATTGGGTAAATACCTAGGAATGTGGTTGGTGGATCCTATGGACATTATTTTGTAAGAAACTGCCTGACTGATTCCCAAAACAATGGCACCAGTGAGCATCCCCACCAGCAATAAGAGTTCCTGCAAGAACAACAGAAACTTGCTCTTCCTTGCAACTCTTTGCTCTCATTTGGTGTTGCTGGCATTCTGGATTTTAGCCAATGTAATAGGTTTGCAGTGGTATCTTATTGTTTTAATTTGCAATTCCCTGATAATATATGATGTTGAGCATCATCTGCTTATTTGCCCTCTTAGAATTCTTTCATTATCACTTATTTTAAGATGCATTTTTATTCATGGTTCTACTTCTCACAACAATCTCATGAGATTGATACTATTATTATCCTTTTACTGATGATAAAACTGAAATTCTATAACTTGCTCAGGGTCATGCAGCTAATGAGAAGGAAAGCTAAGATTTCAGAAGCAGGATCACATGGGTCCAGAATACCTGCTGATAACCGCTAGGACCTAATGGCCTCACATGCAATATGTACGCATGCCTATTTAAACATCAGCTGAAGGTGTTGCTGCTGAACTCTGGCTTGCTTTGGAATTCTCGAGGATGTGCAAGGACAGAGAACTCACAAAATTCTGTTTTTCCCTCTCTAGAAACCAGAAGACCGGCCACCTTTCTCCAGACTCTTGATCCAGTTGGCCGAAATGGCAGAGTCGGGACTTTAGCAGACACTCAGTGCCAGCACAGATGCAGATCCTGACAGGGCAGGAAGCCCTCTTTCTCTAGAGCATTAAAAGCTGCCCCCAACCCAGATCCCCCAAAGGCAGCTGGCCTGTGTATCTGTCACCCGGCTACTACGGAGGCAGGGGTCAGCCACCTGGGGGACCCCTGGGGCCCAGCACGGCAGCATGTCTCCCCACCTCCAGCCTCATGTCACACGCTCAGCCTTCCATCTGACAGCGATCTTTCTTGCATTTCTTCTTAGAGAAAGAAAGAGACGGGCAGTATAGGGCCCTGGAGTGTTACTCTTATTATTATTTGAAACATGGATCTGAAGTTTGTGGGCAAGGGACTTTTATTTGACCCACGACACAGAATCCCAGGCTAGGGGACAAGGAGAAGGAGGTGTGACTCTTTGGAGAGGAGAACTGGTGAATTTCTTTAAGTCAGAAATAGTGGGCTAGACCTCTGTCAGAGATGCCCTGAGCCACAACTTCCTGCCAAAGAGGATGGAGCGGTTGCTCACGTAGTGGCTAGATATCCTGACAAGCAGCTTTAGGAGGTTTCATTACTCAGAGCTGTGCCACCTCTCTCCTTGCTGGATTGGGGTGCGCAATCACATTGCACAATTGGAGCACTGGGACTCTGGTGTCTGGGCAAAAAGGAGGCCTCTGAGGGGGAACCAATGGTACAAAGAAGGATCTTAGCGTGTTAGTACTGAGCACCCAGACAAGAGGCCACTCTGCTTCCCCTTCTGCACAGAATGTTTGCACAGGCCCCTGAGGCAGGAATGATTGCCTCTGGACAGACTTTGAAGGCGAAACCTACCCTGGTGTTGTCCAGCCTTGGGGAATCTGCATTATTCCTCCTTCATCTGCAGGGCGATGGCAGGGTGTTGGTCAGAGGGCCTTGCAGAGAAATTGGGGTTTGTTTGGGCTCTGCAGTTTTGTAACTTGAAGGCTGAGGTTCAAAACTCTCCAAATTCTAAGAGAGGAACAAGGGGTCTGTTCTTGTTCAAACCATCTGGATGGAAAGTGGGTCAGGCACTGAGTGGGGTGCTCCCAAGATGCACGTGGTTGCCTACTGCTGGTGGAGCATTTAGATATGTGAAATGAATCCTTCTGGGCCATCACCCTCCCCTGCAGCATCTCAGTGCGCCCTGAGTTCACACCAACCCATGAGATAATATTCCCAATTCACAGATAATAGAATTGAGGCTTTAAAAAGCTAGGGCAGCTGCCCCAGGTGACAGTGGTAGGAAGTATAGTCAGGATTCTAGCCCACATCCATCTCACGCCAATGCAGTCTCTTTATACCTATTCAACACTGCCTCCTACGGAGAATGAAAGGGATCTCAGAGGAGATAAACAGCAGAGGGAGGAAGCAGGGAGTCAATGAAGAGTCAGCATAACACCACCAGGAACTAATCATGCTCCTGCATGGATCCCTGTGGAGCAGTGTGGTCCTCCAACTTGGAATCCAGCCTCTCTCTCCTCCTCTCCATCCTCACCTTAGTCAGAGTTCATACCTTTGGGGTGACTCAGCTAATTAACACTTTGATTCTGTCCACCCACAGGAGTCATGTTGCATGAAGCCATTTATAGATGAGCTTCAAAGCAGCTTTTAAAAATTCTCCTGCAGAAGTTGAAATGCTTCCTTTCATTATCCCTCCAACTTTATGTTGGCTGCAGCCTGCTAGAACTCCTTGTGGGGAAGGGTATTCCCTGATATAAGAGAGATTTAATTTTCCTACAGTGTTCAGACCAATTTCTTAGATCATTGGGTGGTGTGGTAATCAGCTCTTTCTGAATCATGTGATATTTTGACTGGTGGGAGATTCAGATGTGTAACTTTGTTATAATAATGGTGGAACGGGGAACTTGAAGATAAAACTATCAATTCAGAAGGTGATTTTATTCAATTTATCAGAAATCATCCCTGTTTACTTTCTAGCATTTTGTACCTGCTCCTTTTGAATCCTTAACATCCTGCCTAAAAGGAAAATGTCAAAACCGACTGTCTTCTGTGGACAGGTTTAGAAAATTCCCCCTTACATGGTATTATCTTGGTCACATTCAGATTTGCTGGGGACTCAGCTGAACACGTGTTAGTAGTTCACCTCCCTATGTCCTACCTAAAAAATAGGCTTGCTTTCTTTTGCTCACATTTTGAAATTGGTGCCATGTATTTTTTAAGGAATTCCCTCATGCAAGGTTCTGGTTCTAGTTGCATTTTATGGATTTTGCATTTTGTACCCTTTGAGACTATGTATTTATATTTGAATGGACTGAATATTTATTAGTGTACAGTCAAGGCCTGTGTTCACTATAAAAATGTTACATATATCTCTGATCTATTGTAAAGCACATAAAGTTAAAGGTTGAATGTAGAAAATAAAGCTGTATGTCTTAGTAAATATGCTATGTATGGCCTGGGTTCTATATCCAAATATCAAGCAATCAAATTTTTTCCTTAAGTTAAAATGGTTACGTGGCTTCATGTTTCACAGATAAGTAAAGTCTACATATCCTTCAACAATATTTGTTCAACAAGTGGTAAGAATCCAGTGCTCTCTGTGGTCCTTCCGTGCACTTTGCTGGGTGCTGAGAAACAAAGATGAAAAGATGATCTTTATTTTCAGGAAATTCCCGGCATGCATGGGAAGGCAGAAACACACTGAGTGAAACCATAATGCAGCAATGAGAGCAGCAACTGGATTGTGCTCAAACAAGAGCAGAGCACAGAAAAGGTGGCGGACTCTACCAGGCCACAGGGGACTTTCTAGCAGGCACAGCTTGTGAGAAATGCAAATTTTCCAGCTTCACCCTGAGTGAGCCTGGCCATTTTAAAGTGATATGCACTTTAATAGTTGGGAAGTACTGTGATATCTGACTCTGAAGATGAATTATGGGGATTTTGTAGGCAAGTGAGTGAGCAGAAATCAAAGACATACTTTCCAGTGAGAGTGCTAGAGGCGACAGAATGTACTGGGAAGCTATTATCAGCGTACCTTTGCTGGATCAGGGGTGTGTGTGTGTGTGTGTGTGTGTGTGTGTGTGTGTCCTTGGAAGGGTGAGGATGGCAGAAGGAGTAGGCAAGTGGAAACAAAGGTGATTAATGTAGACAAGGATCATATTATAAAAGAACAAGAGTCGGAGCTTTTCTCTCTAGACAGAAAGGTGGCAGTGAGCAAGGTGAGAAGGTCAGATTTGCGTTTAGTTGTATTTTCTGCAGCAGTGTGGTGAGTACATTGGAGGGAGCCCCAGGTGGTGAAGAAACCTGTGAGTTGCTCCGGCCACAGGCTACTGCTCAAGCTCACCCGTTCACTCACTGCTGGACAGCAGTGAGACGCAGTTCCCCTCCCTCTTGAAGTCCCTGTGAAATAGAGATACAGGTACAGTAGTCTAGGGGTGGGTGTCCTTCTGTATTCTAGTTCACTGAGCTCCCAGGCCACTGCAGGAGCCGGTCACGCCCCAGAAGACCAGCAGACCGCTAGACACTGTGAGAAAGCCTGGGGCTCTACCCTGTCCTCTGTGGGACTCACCCCTGAGCTCATCTTTCATCAGCAAATGACCTAGAGAGGAAACTCTGAAAGTGAGACAGTGAACAGATCTTCCCCTTGAGAACTTCTGCTGCAGCCTGTCTGCCCCTGCTCCCCCTGCTCCCCAGCCCCACCCCGCCCCAGCCTCTCCCAGCACCCAGATCCAGCTCTCTGAGGCGAGGGGGGGTGGGGGTGGGGTGGGTGACCGAATCACCAAGATGCTACTGGAAGTGTTTATGACCATTTACTTCATAAACAGTTGCCATTCTCTGTTAGTACCTGGTGCTGTGCCAGGTACATAAGATAGAGTCGTATCAGTTAAGGATCAAACTGGTCATACTCAAATTAGGAGGCACCAAGGGAACTTGTTACAAAAGGACTCTTTAAACCACCGCAGGTCAGCTTTCAAGAGCCACAGGAAGTGGTACAGAGAAAAATAACTGTCTAGAAGCCATTCCACCCCCAGGCCTCAGCGAGGAGGAGGGCACTGAATGTGGAAGCAGAGATCACCTGGGAAGCTTTATTTGAACTAAGAGGACTCTGGTGAGGGACAGAGGGAGCCCATGACAGCAATAGGGAAGGAAGCCAGAAGTTCAAATGCCCTGCGCTCTCTCCTCTCTCCTTCCATGAATGGTTGGGCCTCCTTGTTGGTCAACCCCAACGGGAAACCAGAGGCCAAGGAAACCTTTGCAGGCAGTGCGTAGAGGCCAGGCTCTGGGGGAGAAGGCAGCAAGAGCAGAGTGAAGCATATCTGAGGGAGTAGAGAGAAGGTTCCAGGACACACACCAGCCCTCCTATGAGAACCTCCCGGGCGAGCATAAAGTTCAACACAGAAACAAATCTCAATCTTCACTGCAGATTCTATATGTGTGAATTCGCCACTCACTTAAATGTATCTGTGATCCCCAAATCGACACCTGCAACACTTTCTCAGACATCCATGACATGCTGAGGCCCCAAGTGGTGAGAATCTGGCACCCTACCTCCTGGTGAGGTCCAGGGAGGTGCCGCCCTCGCTTCCTGTTCCAGCTCATACTACAAAGGAGCCTCCTTCCCGTGATCTGTTTGATAGCATGTTTTTGCATTTGTGTACTTTCTGTTGGTCATTTTGCTGTTAAACCTGGCCTCCTAGCATAGAGCTGAAGAGCTGTCTGGCATCACTAAGCACAAGGAGGCTGCCATGTGCCTCACAAGGAAGATGTGTGTTAGATCAGCGGCATTTAGGCATGAGTTACAATGTAGTGGGCTGTGAGCTCAGTTAGTAACTCAGTGACATGTATTAAAAAAGGTGTTTTTTGGAGAGGAAGGTACATAAAAGGGGTCATGTAAAGGTCAGTTGATGAAAATGTTATTACTAGGGGCCCACAGGACCAACAGTTCAGGATTCACTACATCAATGTTCATAGTCACTTTATAAAACATCTATATCTACTGAATAATGAGAACTGACTGTGATTGCAGAGGATGTTGTTGGTTCTCTGGTGGAGCAGAGATCACAATATACAAAAAAGTGAAAACCCCTCAGGGACCAGGAAGGTCTTGCTTGACAAACTGATGTTTGTCCTGTGTCTCCAAGGTGAAATGGGAGTGATCAAGGACAGGAGGGTTTGGAAGGACATTCCAGGCAGAGACACCAGTGCACATAAAACCGACCTTATTCTGACTTCCTCATTCTATTTTGGGGCTGGGTACCAGGAGGTCCCCAAAGCACAGGTGCTGGCGACAGTCACAGGAGAAACTGTGGACGGTGCTGAGTGGACTCTCATTGTTCCTGTAGCAGTCCACCTCTTCCCACCCACCTTATACCGTTTCCTTTTCATTTTCTCAGTCTGACCTGGAGTTTAAGTGTGTAAGAGCTGAGACAAAGTATACAAACACTTTTTTTTTTGGGGGGGGACCCTCGCCGGTGGCCGGGGAATGAACTGGCGCTGCAGAGGCTGCTGGCAGCCTCACAGCCCAGCGCTCAACCGCTGCGCCACCAGGGGAGGCCCTGTACAAACACTCTTCCATGCTTGTTTTGTCTGTCTCAAAGTATGTTTCCCCGGTTTAATTTCTAAAACTCCTTTGAGATCAGGGGGTGTCATCACCTGAGAGAAAAAAGAAACACTCCAGAAAGCTTGCCTGAGCTTGCAAAGCTGCTTAATACATTTGGCTTTTACTCCAAACCCTGTATTCTCCCTAGAGATCACACTGGACTTTAAACCTTGCTTATAAGATAATAATTATGATTAATACATTTGATAGATTATGTGATTTGTTATATGTTACATACAATAACATTATATATTATTGTCATTATTAGTGTGTGACAGATTCTGCTTAGTGGGTTACAGTTATTATTTACTTCATCTTTCCAGGAACTCAAGGGACAGGTACAATGCTGATCATCTCGATTTCACAGATGAGAAGTAGAATGTTCAATATATTAGTGAACTCCTTCCAGGCCCCCCATTAATAAGTGGTAGGATGGTGGCTTGAGGCCAAACCCCAGATTGTTCCCCAGTTCCTCATTCCCAACCATTTGTGGGGCTGAGTGAAGGCTCTCTGCTGGCCTCTGCTATTCGGCAGCACCCACCCCAGAGCTTGGCTCTTCGCTGTGCCTCCCCAAACCAGTTCGGAAGATGCTCAGACTCTCCTTGTGGGTTCTCCAAAATCACTGTAAAGATGAAATGTTCCTGACCATCCAGTGATGTGTAAAAGGTCTGACGTTCTGACGTTCAGTGGAGGCCAGTTCTGCAGAAGTTGCTGCAAATGAAAAAAGGGACAGACTGACAGCTTGAGGGAGGGGATCATGTTCAGATGTTCCCTGGTAGAGCAGCCATGTCTCCAGCGCAGAAGCACCCTCAAAAATTCACCCAGACTAGAGGGCTGCTTCTCAGGGCAGTGTCAGGGTGAAGCCAAGTTCCAGCAGCATGCCAATGTACAAATAGATATTTTTTTAAAGATTTATTTATTTATTTATTTATACAAGCACTGGGTACAGTCAGAAGCGCGGGAGGGTGAGAGAATTCACCAGAGCCAGAGCGGGGAGCAGAGCAGGCAGGAGGACCGAAGTACACTGCTGAGGGGAGCAGCGGGCGGCAGGAGAGGTCTGCGCGCCATGTGGGACCCTCCTCTGCTGGCCGGGGAGCAGCTGGGGATCGAACCAACGCTGCAGAGGCTGCGGGTAGCTTCGCAACCCAGCGCTCAACCTCTGCACCAAGAGGGAGGCCCCTACAGATAGATTTTTTAGGTGAAAAATAATTCACATTTTCTCTCCATCTCATTCCCTTTTCCTTCTTCCTTTTTAAAAAAATTATTACTGATTTAAAAAGTTAATGTCATGTATCTCCCTCCCTTGCATTCAGAGTACTACCTTGGAATAAGATGATATATTAATGAATACAAGAATTCAGTTTGGGGGGAGGAGATGAGATTATGTGCAATTTTGGTTAAAAATGTGAATTTTGGTTTTACTCTCTTGGGAAAGATATTTTACCTACCAGCATTTCCTCAATTATAAAATAGGGTAAATTCTCTATTTTACTTGTAAGATAGTTGTGTCCACTAAATGAGGTAATACACTTAGGAAATGTCTGCCGATGCTTTTTCCTTGGTGACCTAGATGTCCCGAGTGATTTGAGGCTCTCCTAAACATGAGGCAGCGTTGCCACTCCCAGGCCACATTGAGTGGGCCGCAGTTAGCTAGCGGCAACACAGTTCTTGAAATTCTTGCCTGGTAGCTGGGGTCTTGCCTCGCTGGCATGGCAGCCTGGTTTGGATATGGAGGTTCTCAGCAGCCAGTGAGCAGATGGCTGCAGACGTTAAGATTTCACTTCTGATTATTCATTTAACCCTTTTTTTCCCCCTGAATGCCTATTATGTACAGACTCTGAGGGTACCACAGAGAGCAAGGCAGCTCCATCTCTGTTCTCTTAGAGTTTATGCCCTCATGGTGGGAGGCCAGCATTTTGTCAACAGTTAAAACCCAACATAACAAGCAGAAGATGGTGGTAGCCCAGCAAGGTGCAGACAACCCACCCTAACCCAGGTGTGGACCTTGGAGAAAGTGACATGGATGTGGATAGCAGGAGGTGACTACAAATGAGGCAGGCATTGGGGGAAAGTAAGGAGCGGGTGGGAAAGGAGATAGCCCAGTTCCAGTAAAAAGCCCAGCTTGGGTAAAGGTCAATGCAAAAGAGAACCAGCAAGCCTGGGGAAGTAGAAGGTTCCTTTTAGCCAAAGCATAGCGTGCCTGTCCATAGCAGAAAAGACTGCAGAAGTGGACACCAGATCATGAAGACCCTTGTGGACCACAGGAAGGGGTTGGTTCAGGTTCCACCTTAGAACAGTGGGAGACAGGGGAGAGCTTTAGGCATGGTGGGGGCAAGTCCTTTGATTTAGCTTATAGGACTTTGCACAGGCAGCGGGACTCTGGGATGTAACCAAGCCACTGCACTGTGGAGATGAGGAAATGCAAAGTCAAAGTCAAATGACTTGCCTAAGGTCATTTAGTTGCAAAAGTAGGAGCAGAAAGAAGGCAAGCCTCTGGATTTCTCACACAGTGATTTCAACCAGTCTTTTGAGCAAAAAGGGCAGGGAATTATTCTTGCCTAAGTTCTACCCAAGAATATATGAGGGAGTCTTTGTATTAAAACAACTTATTCCCGAAAGGTGAAAAGAAAGGGAAGGATCCACAAGGAGAAAGATATCGCGCAGCAATCTACAACATCCAAAATCATATGCCCTTTAGAATAAAAATTCAGGCTCTCATTCTCATTGTTATATGCTTGTAATAACTGACACTTGAAATTTTAAGGATCACAGTGTAAAATAAGAGGAACATTTTTAAAAGGGAGAGAGAGAAGAAAGAAATGAAGGGTGGAAGGAAAAAAGGACGGAAGAGGGAGGGAGAGTGAAAGGAAGAGAGGGAGAGAGAGAAGGAGGAGACTGAGAGCTACCTCAGCTCAGATTTTAAAGCTATCCTCCACAAACACCCCCACAGCTTTCTCACATGGCATCAGGGACAGAAACATGTATATATAAAGTCATCCTTCTTGGAATAGCAATTTAAATTAGAATGAGTGATATAACAAACAACAAACCACAGAGGGCTGTGGATCCTGAGTGCTTGGGAAATAGTGTGACATCCCTTAGGGGGAAAGAAAGGACTTACAAGAAGTCCCTTGCTGAGATTTGAGTCATGAAACCCCTCTATAACAGGCCGCTGATAGGAATAACTGGATGAGCAAGTGTTAAGTTTGTGGGTCCAGGCAAACATTTCATGAAGGTTCCCTTGTAACAGGACTTTACCCTTTCTGTTGATGTGCAGGTTAACTTGTCCCCCTGTCCCCACTGCTTCTAGTACTTACCTTGTGAGGGAGGAAGGGGCTCAGCCTACAGTTATAACCTTGAGAGCAGCTAGGGAGGAGTGGTGAAGTGGCTTGCCTAGGGGTCTCAGGTTAGAAGAGGGGGTGGTATCTGACTTCAGCTTGCAATTCCATGAGTCCCGTTTCTTGGGAGAGTCCTGAAGGACAGGTTAGCCTTGGAGAGAAAAGTGCCTGTCCTCAGCGCCTTCCTGGGCTAGGCTTCAGGGATGCCACTGCAAAGAATGGAAAGCGGGAGCGACAAAGTGTTTCTGAGCCACAGGGGCTATTGGGCACCAGACTCAGGGGTGAATGGAGGGCCTCTCCCCACCGCCAGGTTTACTTTCTCTCCCCCCTTCTTTCCTTCACAGAGCTTCTCCTGGCTGTAGCTGGACATTTGCTAGGTTAAGTTGTGCCCTATCTCTCAAAGGACAAGGCCCCTGTTTTGTGCACAGAGCACACCCAACTCCTGGCACGTGCCTGGAGTAAAATAGGGACTCTAACAGTCAGTAGATAAACGAGCATTTAGCAATGACTTGAGATCAGCGAGATCCCATGGAGCCCAAAGCCTCTCTTCTCCTCCTGCTGCAGGTGCGGTTCCAGCTGGCCTGGGGGGAGCCTGGGACAGGTCCTCCCTCCCTTCTTCATCGCCAGCGCCAGGATGCTGGCAGTCCTGGGAGGGGACCCGGGGAGCCGGCCGGGGATGCTCGGGCTGCACTGAGGGGTGCACGGGGAGCCCCTGGCCGCAGCCATTTCCTCTTTGTGTGACAGCGGCAGTGGCGGGGGCGGGGCCGGGCCCGGGGCGGGGGCGGGGCGAGCCGGGGGGCGGGGCGGGGGCGGGGCGCAGGGCCCGGCGGCGGGGGCCGCGCGGAGCTGACTGGCAGAGCATCCTGCGCCCGGGCGCGGGGCCTGCGACGCCTCGGGCGGCTCCCCGGACCTGCCGCAGACCCAGGTAAGCGGCGCCCTCCGGTCCGGGGCCACCGGGAACTGGGGTGCTGCGGGGGGCGCGCAGGGCCGTGAGGATGCGGAGGGGCGGGCGCCCCTTTTAGCTCGCCGGGGGCGCCCTGGTCAGCGCGGCCCCCGGAAGCCGGGGAAGGCTGAGCGCCAGGCCCGCCCAGGCCCGGACCCCAGCTGGGGGACCCCGACGCGCGGCGGGGCGGGGGCGCAGCGGCCGCTGCAGCAGGTGCGCGGCCTGGGCCGTAGCCTCCCAGCCCGGAGGAGGCGGCGAGAATCTGAGTCTGAGACACCTGCAGCGGCCGCGGCCGGGCGGCAACAACCTCTTGGCGCAGAGAATGCAGCGCCGCGGCCACCATCACCCCCCCGTGCCGGCTGCAGCCGCCCCTGCCCACCCCGCGGCGCCTCGGACTCCCCGCGCCCTACGGCGGTCGGAGATGGGTGGGGCTGGGGCGCCGCGGCGACGTGGGGGCTGCGGGGCTGAAATGGAGAGGTGGCTCGGCTGACCCGCTTTGGAGCCTCTGGCCTACGCCGGCAGCTTTCAGCGCCCGCTGGTTGGGGGCGGGGAGGCGGGCGTGGGGTAGGGGGAAGGGGAAGCGCTGGCTAACTCCCCCGGGAAAAGGTTGGGTGTTCCGGAGCTGTGCGGAACTAGGAAGGTGCCTACCTGTCCGTGGTGCCTTCTGCTCCTCCTCCATGGGCACAGCTTACCCTCCATGGGCACAGTCTGCCTAAGGCTGTCTGTCTGGGGTGTGGGGGTGGGTTGCGTGGCTCCACAGGCCTGTGGGTCTCTGTTGGGAGAAAAGCGATGGGAAGGACACTGGTAGTGCCCTGGGGCCCTCCCCAGCCCCGGGAACCTGATTTGGCCTTTGCTTGCCCAGTTTCCAATAATACCACCCAGGGCTTACTGGCCATCCACTCCCCTTCCAGCCAGGCCAAGTAGGGGCACATTCCTGGATGTGCACTCATGGCCTGGGCAGGAACAGCCAGCAGTCCTGCGGGCATGAGGTGTGATAGAAAGAGGGCTGGTCCTGCAGGCTCCTCCTCTGTCTCCTACTTGTGTTTACATTAGGGCAGTGGGTCCTGTTTTCCTCTTGGGCACCCAGGCCGCGCCTGATGGCTGTGGTAGTCACAGATGTTGGAGGACAGCAGCCCTGAGCAGATGGGAGAGCCTTCAAGGTGGACGCCCCACCTTCCAAATTAAACCTCTTTGAGTTTCTACTTCCATGAAGGGCCTCAGGACTCCCCCAATCTCCCATGTCAAAATCCTTCAGGAAAGGAGCTGGTGATCTTGTTATCCTCAGAGCTAAAAAATTCCTCACTGTCATCCTAGAACAGGTGCCCTAGTCTGTCTGACCTGGAAGTTAACAGGCGAGAATGAATGCATTCTAACGGGAACCAAAGCTTTCTGTTAAAATATTTCCATTGCAAATGGTGGAATTTCAGGCAATTGGCTGTATGTAAGTGGCAAGTTGGTTGGGTAGTGTTTGGGGGAGCAGCTCCCTGAAAGAACTGTCCCTTGCAGCTGTCAGCTGTGCTGTTTGCAGGGGCAGTTTTGGCCTGAAGGGAAGAAAACCAAAGGCGTGTGTGGGGGGGTGGGGGGGTGGGGGGGTTAGGGGCTACTGTCTCTAAAAGGCATCTATGGGGCTCCCAGTGTCCACATGGGGGAGGTGAAACTTTCAGGCAGACATCTGCCAGGGCAGCTCCTCAGCCACAAGAAGAGCCTTGTGCTTACCAGCCAGCGCCTGTGGCTTGTGTGTGCCCTGAGCCTCTGGCTGGGCCATTAGCTCTCTGTTCACTAAGCTGCTTTATTATTTTCCCCAGCCAGTTCTGACCAGTTCTGTGGGCACCCTAGCCTGCCTTGTTCAGGTCCTGCTTGAGATAGAAAAGGACAAACTTGCTGGAGGCATTAGGCCAAGAATAGGGCATCAAGGATCAAATACAGGAGGATGGGAGAGTTACTCAAATCACAGAAGTTGGTCTAGAGAAGGAAGTGGATGTGAACTTAAAAACTAAGAGTGGGCCTCATGGGAGCAATCCATGTCCCCTGTGATAAATCTTGCTCTCTCCTGCATTTGTGGGCCCCCCTGCTGCTGTCACTGACTGGCAAGCCCAAGTAGGGGATGAATAGGCCCCCAGCTAATTAACATTGGGAAGGGCCACTGGAGAACAGAGCCCCTGTCGGAGGGGCCGCCTGTATGCTCACAGAGGGTTCCACCAAGAGTTTCACAAAATGGCCTTTTGTAGCCTCACGTGGCCACCATAACAAAGAGTGTGTTTCTTTCCTGGCAAGTATTAATTATTCACTTGTAGTTGATGAAGCCAGCCATCAGTCATCTCATTGGAGTCTTGGCATCCTGGGGAGCAAAGCCACGTCCAGGGTCCAGGAATGGTCCCTGTGTTAGTCAGGTGGGACCAGGGGCAGTGCTGGGAGCCCAGCGCAGGGGGGACAGCCAGCACATGCTCCATCCATGTTCTTATTAAATGAGGGTGCTGGAAAATGCTAATGACAGTTTCCAGCACATAGTAAGTACGGTTACATTTTTATATGTCTTGTTGTCTTGGATTTTTTGCATAGTCTTTGAGAATGTGGCTCTTCCGTATGGTCATCCCATAGCTCAGACTGACCCCTCTACCTCCAGAGCCTTTCTGGGTTCTGCTTTGCCCAGGAGAGTTGGTCTCTGTGACCAAGAACCCCACTCCCTGTTTACCTGCAAAAAGCTGTCAGAGGAAAAAGTGATGGGCATTGTCCCTGAGGGTGACTGGTGGAGGTGCTTTCGGGTAGGTCCTGAAAGCATGTATGACATGAGCAGGAGAGAGAAGGGAAGGGAAGTGCTGAGCTGGGACACAGAGCAAGTTCTCACATTTCAACATGCAACAGAGGTCAGGTGGAACCTCTTCCTCCTGTGCATTCAGAATTTTGCAACCAACCAAAAACATCGAGGGTGCGCTTTGCTGCCTGAACACCAGAGCGGTGGCCAGACAGGATCCGGGATGCATCCCTGACTGGCCATATCCCTTTAAACCAGCTGCGACCTCTCTAGCTTTCAGCAGTGGGCAGGGAGAGCAGCCTGCCCAGCTGGTTACCTGCCTGCCACCACAGGAGCCCAGATGAGATCATGTCTGAACCTCCCAGTCTCCCGTGGAGATGGAGACAAGAAAGCTCCCGAGCACGTGGCTCCTCTGGGTAGCTACTCCCCATGCCTAAAGGAACCATTTATTCATTATATTTTGGGTGTCCATCTAGGAAGACAAATCTGTGCCCTGTATATACCGTCAAGCCAATAGGGAACTGAAAAGCTCTCTGTGGTCACCAGAGGTGGCCCAGACCTCTCCAGACTTTGTCTATACAAAGACACTGGAATTCACTCAGCATGCGGTGTGGACACTGGCTTCTTGGTCATAGCTGTCAGTTGTGTAATTAGGCCCCAAAGCACCACCCTTCAGGCCTCCCTTCTTGTACTCTGGCAGCAGAGAAGAAAAGGAAATGGGTGCAGAGAGAAATTGTTTAGAGAAGCAGGGCTGGGATTCAGACAGAATTTCTTGCAGGGACCCTTCTGGCTCAGTGTCATTTTGATAGACCGATGGCAACTCAGGAACAGTGCCTGGAGGGAGACAGGTGAACATGACCTAGAGAGATGCCTGGGCAAGCCCAGCGATGACCTCATCCAGAGGCCTTGGGTTTCTTGTCTGCATCATTAGTTTGCCTGAGAGCCCTGAGCTCAGGTTTTCCTCTCCCCATGGAATGGAGGGGTGTTGTGCACAATAAGGAAGAAGATGCTCTAGATAAGGCAGAAGATGACATCTTCTGCAGAAAGGAAAGGTGGCGGGCTGGTTAGGGAAGTTCAGGAGGCTTCCTGAAGCTTGCAGCAGCTGTTTGTGTGGGTGAAATAAGAAATCATCAGGGATGAATGAGAGGATGGTGTCATGTCAGTGAAGGCCCAGCTGACATTGGGGTGAATCCACAAGTGACCCTCTTAGAAAGCACTGGGTAACTCATGGTTAAGTGACAGACATCCAAGAATGAGTCTCAATTTGAGCTCTTAAAATGTGATACCTTGGGACCGATTTTGGCAAGGTATCAGAGGAAAGGTAAGAATTCAAAACTAGAGGTCAGCCACCAACCCCAATGCTATCCCTTCTTAAGGGGCAGAGAAGTGAAGTTCTGCTTTCTATGGCTTGAGGTGGAAACTGGAAGAATTTTCTAAATCAGTCTCCCTAGATTCTGACTTACTTAGGGTACCTTAGAGGACCATGATGTCCTATTTTTTAGCCAGCAGACATGGGTTTTAACTGTTGGTTTATGCATTCAACAAACTATTCCAGAAATATTACTGAGCAAGTAATGTCTGGTAAGTGTCCAACCTCATATGGGTTCTTTGGGTCCAGCCTCCCTTCCCCTCTCCAAAAAAGATGAGTATTCCTGCCTTGTTTGGAGCCCAGAGAATTCATGAGTAACGAAGCATTTAGTAATGGAGTAGGAAACACTGTCTGCAGACCGTGATGCTGTAGGAATCTCGAGAAATGGAGATTGGGATGGGGGTTACCAATCAGACCTGCATGATGGAGGGCCTATCTTGAATGGGGCCTTCACCATGATCAGGCGTCAAGGCTTCAGAAGGGATGAGGACAGTGAATTAGAGTTGGATAGATGATTTGAGCAAAAGTAAGAATGGCCTTGGGCAGAATTTTGGCCTTAGGAACTAATCCATGCTGCCAGTGTGGTATGTAAGGAAGCCTTTGGCTGTCGCATCTAGAGTCACAGTCATTGGCTTGCAAGTTGGAAGGGCCCTCAGGGAGGCTCAAACCCAATGATTCTTCCCACACTCAACACATCACCCCCACAGCAGTGCCCTCCCCAGCACCACCCTATTTTCTCCCATTGGGGTAGAGAGAAGAACAGAACAATGATGTGGTGGGAGGATTGTGAACCTTCCCTCCTTCATAATACAAAGCCCCTCATTTGCAAACCTTCCTGCCTAAAGGTTGTTAGTCTAGGGTGCCTACCACACCTTTCCCCAGGGAGATCTTGACCTTGTGACTGGGAACCAGAAACAGGCCCAGGCCAACCTCCACTTTGCAGACAGGACACCTTGCCCTTTCGGGGTGAGTGACAGCCTGACTTCCAGCCCCAGGCATCCTTCAGACTGAGCCCCACCTCAGTTGCCATTTCCCATGGATGAAGTTGAGGTTCATGTTCCCAGCCTGTAGCCCAGGTGAGGTGTTCTCTCCCTCTACCACAAGGCAGCTGCTTCCTTTTCTGAGTTTTTTCTTTTCCTTTTTTTTTTTAAAGATTTATTTATTTTATTTATACAAGCACTGGGTATAGTCCGAAGCACGGGAGGGTGAGAGAATTCACCAGAGCCAGAGCGGGGAGCAGAGCAGGCAGAAGGACCGAAGTACACTGCTGAGGGGAGCAGCGGGTGGCAGGAGAGGTCCGCACACCATGTGGCCACCCTCACCGGTGGCTGGGGATTGAGCCAGCGCTGCAGAGGCTGAGGGCAGCTTCGCAGCCCAGCACTCAACCACTGAGCACCAGGGAGGCCCCCTTTTCTGAGTTTTAGTGGGGCCTGAGAGGCAGCTGCTCTCTATAGATATAATGACCCTGGTGTGGCAGTGGGGTTGTAACAGGGTGGTCTGGAACCTCCCCTTTTCCTGGGGACCACCCTGTTACAGGCATGACCTTCCCTCTCTGGAGATGGTTGGTTATCTACCAAAGGCACCTCCACCCTGACACAGGAAGCAGCTGAGTAAAACGGCGAGCCCTTCTGTGCTGCACACAGGAGGCGGGCCTTCCCCAGGGACCACGTGCAGGCCCACTTGGACTTTCTTCCCTGACCTCAGGACGTGCTGCAGGTGTCAGATCTCTGATCCCAGAAGACCCCTTGCCGGGGACCTGTATGAGTCAGGCTACCTTACTCTGTGCCCGGGACTGGCCAGAGGCCTGAACTGCCAGCAAGGAGGGCTGTTGTTTAAATTTCAACGTTCTGATCAAAGCCATACAGGAAGGCTTAAAATAATCAAACCGTACTGAAAGACTCCTAACGAACCCCTAACCAACCTCCAGTGCCTCCGCCCCACTGAGGACACGAGTTTGACTTGCTGTCTCTGCCAGGAACTGCCCCCAGATCTCTGGATGATGCGCTACCCTGCTGTTTCTTGATTTATCTGTTCTGTACGTTGTCTGTTTACTTCCTGCTGTGATGGGTGAAGATTTCGTTTTCTTACACCATCCCCCTCCCTCCCCTGCCTCCATTTCCCAATATAGCAAGAGCTGTGTTCAAACCTAAACTGTGTTGAAAGCATCTGCATTATTAAGACGTGTAAATGCTCGTCACAACAGAGAAATAATGTCCTTGGATTGAATTTCCTTTCTCACATGGCTGTTTTACAGCAGAATTAAAATATTCTCTTCGCTTCTCTCTCTCTCTCTCTCTCTCTCTCTCTCTCTCTCTCTGTCTTCCTCTCTCTCTCCCTCCCTCCCTCTCTCCCTCTCTCTTTCTCTGCAGCTCTGCCCCTAACTAGCCCAGGGCCCTTGACCTTGAAGAAGTCACACTCAACCCTCAGCCTCAGTTTCTTCATTGTACAAAGAGAGCTGAGATAGAAGGAGACTGTTCTTGTTCTTCTTCTACACCCTTAAGGCCCTCCCTCCTGCTTGGAGGTCTTGGTCTGAGAGCACCACCCCCTCCTGGGGCAGGCCAGCACCTAGCCGTAGCTGAGCAACAGAAACAGACACAACACGGAGAGGCCTGGTTTGGGCCCCACCCCAAGTTGGCCCAGGTCACCCCACGATCCAGGGGCTGCTTCAAGGGGTGGTGGGTATGTCTCCTGCTGTCTTTTCCTCTCCTTCTGTCTCTTCTGTCAGGGATCATCTTACTCCTCACATTCCCCAAGCTCCCAGGTCTGCTTCAGCTCTGTCTCTCTGTAGCACCCCTGCTTCTGTCATGCCCAAAGTTTCCCCAAAACAGTCATACAAATAGTAGCGCTCTTTGGTGACAGCTTTAGCATAACAGAATGCATAGACTATGCATCCATTTAGGGATACCATTCAGTCGTGTTTAGTATATTCACAGGGGCATGCGCCAGCATCCTCATCAATTTCATAGCCTTCTCATCACCCAAAAGAAGCCTCTGTGCCTCAGCAACACCATCTATTTCCCCTGCTCATCTACTTTATGTCCCCACAGATGTGTCGATTCTGGACATTATTTTAAAAGCACACTATGTTTCCTTCACTTAGCATCATATTTCCAAACTTGATGATCTTTAGCATGTGTGCATACTCCATTCCTTTTTATAGGATGATATTTCCTTGTATGGACACCCCATGTTCTGATGTTTCATTTGCCAGCTGATAGGCTTTTGGGTTTTGGTAATTACAAATAAAGCTACTGTGAACTTCCAAGTCCTCGTGTGGACCTCTATTTTCATTTCTTGTGCGAATATATCCAGTGGAATTGCAGGGTCAGATGGCACTTCGATGTTTAAAAATTTGAGGAACTGCCCAGATGATTTCCAAAGTATGACACCATCTTATATTCCTACCAGCAATTTCACGTCCTCACTAACACTTAATCTGTCTTTTTGATTGTCCCCATTGCAATGGACGTAAAATGGTATAGGATTGTAATTTTGATTTTTATTCCGCTAGTGACTTTATATGTGCTATTGGTCATTGTATTTCTTCCTTGGAGAGATTTTCAACTGCTTTGCCCATTTTAAAAATTGGGTCATTTGATTTTTATTATCGAATGTTTAATTCTAATATATTTGACATACTTAGCAAGTTTATGATTTTCTAATACTTTCTGCTATTATGTGGATTATCTTTTCACTTTCTTGGTGATGTCCTTGGAAGTACAAATGTTTTTAATTTAATTTTGATGTCAAGTTGTTTTTTTTTTTTTTTTAAGATTTGTAAAATTTATTTATGCATACAAGAACTGGGATCTAGGCCAGAGATGCTGGAAGTGAGAAGATTCATCAGAGACAGAGAAGGGAGCAGAACAGACAGATCTACTGAAATATACTGCTGAGGGGAGCAGTGGGCGAGACAGGAGAGGCCTGTTGCGCCATGTGGGTAGCTCCCTGGCTGGGGATCAAGCTCACATTGCAGTGGCTGGCAATAGCTTGATAGTGTTGAGACTTTAACCCCTGTACCACTAGGGAGGCCAGTTGTCAAGTTTGTTTTTTGTTTTGTTGCTTGTGCTATTGGTGTCATTACATGTCCCAAGTTCACAAAGATTTGCTTCTATGTTTTCACCTAAATTTTATAGCTTCAGCTCTTATACACATGTCTGTGATCCATTTTGAGTTAATTCCTTATCTGGTGTGAGATAGAGCTCTAACTGTCTTTCTTTTGAATCCAGTTGTTCCAGCACCATTGGTTGAAAGCATATTCTTTTCCCCACTGAGTTGTCTTGCTGTCCTTGTCCAAAATCAGTTGACCATAACTGTGAGGGTTATTTCTGGATTCTCATTTCTGTTCCATTGATCTCCTTGTCTATCCTCATACACACTGTTTTGATGACTGTAGCCTCGTAAATTGTGAACAGAAAGTAAAAGTTCTCCAACATTGTTCTTTTTCAGAATTAGCTTGGCTTTCCTTGGTGGGTTCCTTAAATTTCTATCTGAATTTTGGAGTCAGCTTGTCAATTTCTGCAAAGAAGTTAGCTGGGATTTTGCTAAAGATTATTGTGTTGACTCTGTAGATCAATTTGGGGGAGTATTGCCATCTAAACTAATATTAAGTCTTCCAATCTGTGACTGTGGGGATAGCTTTTTTTTTAATTTGTTTTTTTTTTTCCCATTTATTTGGGTATTTCATTGGTGTGTTCTTCTACAATAGCATCTTGTAGTTCTCAGAGAATACATTTTGTGCTTTTTTTTTGTTAAATGTATTTCTAAGCATTGTATCCTTTTTGATATTGTAAATAGAATTGTTTTCTTGATTTCAGTTTGATTGTGCGCTGATAATGTATAGTGATATAATTGATTTTTGTATTCTGCTTAACTTGTTTATGCATTCTAATAATTTCTAGTAGATTTTGTTTTAAAGATTCATTTATTTATGCATACAAGAGCTGGGGCACAGGCCTGAGGTGTGGGGGGTGACAGGATTCACCAGAGACAGAGAGGGGATCAGAACAGGCAGATTGATCGAAGTACACTGCTGAGGGGAGCAGCCGGTAAGCCAGGAGAGGTCTGCTGTGCCATGTGAGTTGCTTCCTGGCCAGCTAGGGGATCAAACACGTGCTATGGAGGCTGCGGACAGCTTCATAGGTTGTGTCTTAACCCCTTGCGCCACCAGGGAGGCCTCTAGTAGATTTTTTGGAAGAGTTTATATATACAAGACCATATCATGTACAAATAGAGGTAGTTGTACTTTTTCCTTTCTAATTATTCTAATCTTTCCTTTATTTCTTTTTCTTGCCTGAATATTCTGGCTGGAATCTTCAGTACAATGTTGACTAGACAAGCAAAGAGCAGACCTCTTTGTCTCATTCCTGAACTTACGGGAAAATCAGTCTTTCACCACTAAGCCTGATATTAACTATATATTTTGGGGGTGGAGAGGTAGGACAGGACCTTGTAGCCGCCCTTTATCAGGTTGAGAAATTTCATTCTGTACCTACTTTGTTGATTTTTTTTTTTTAATCACAAAAGGGTGAGTTTTTGTCAGATGTTTTTCTGCATGTATGGTGTGGTTTTTGTCCTTTCCTCTGCTTTCCTCATTGTAGCTTCTCACATCATTAGGTTTTCAGATGTTAATGTTAAACTATGTGACATTCCTGGGATGACTCTCACTTGGCCAGGGTTTTTAATCCTTTTCTAAGTTGCTGGACTATGTTTTGTTGGGTAACTAACTTTGAGCACTTTACATGGATCATTTTGTTTTCAAAGTCTGAGGTGGGAACTAGCTTTATTCCTCCTGTCAAAGACAAGGAAAGTGGTACTGAGACGGTGACATCTTCAGTATCGTGCACAGGATGGTGGGGCCAGGTCAGCATTGTAAAGCTGGAGAACACAGCAGCGGTGGAGGTGAGATGATGTTGGATGCTACCCACACCCCATGTTCTAATGGATCTTTCATTCATCAAACAAACCTTTATTTAGATATAAACATGTGCTCAGCTCTGTGCAAGAGTTGGCGTGAAGTAGACATATTTCCTGCATGTTTGGAGTTTATCATTTAGGGCAGGAGAGAAGACATGGTAAACCGTGTAATGAAGTATCATCGGTGCCATGAAAGATGGGCCATCCTGGGCACACTGAGGACCAAAGGAGAGGGTGGATTCAGTTGGGTGGGGTGGGCAGAAATGCTTCCTAAGGAGGTAACTATTTCTTTAGGTCTTCAGCTCTGGAGCTTTCTGGCAAGTGTTTGTTGGCCCGTATGGTATAGGTGATATTGGGGGAACCGCACAGGAGTGTCCTGTGTCGACGCTCCTCCTCTAGAGCTCTCTTCTATCCAGGTGACATCTGGGGCTCACCGCTCTCAGCTTTCAGGCCCCTTCTCACTTGTGGCTCTAGTTTACCAATTGGTACAAAGAGTTTTCTAACGGTAGCTCCTGGTGGCACTGGTGGGCTTGGATATGTAAAACATTTCTGTAAAACCAGGCCACCTCTTCCCCACCTGCTCAAAATAAGCTACATGCTCCATTTGGGGGCACACGTGACTGTGTCCCTGCTTGGCCCTACCCCTGGGAGATGTGGAAAAAGGACTGTATGGAGCCACAGTCTGTCTCAGCAAACTTCTGTCCCCACACAGCCTCCTAGCATGCCCAGCGAACACCCCTAAGAGAAAGGCGGGGTATCCTCCAAATTCCTTCTCCGGGCCTTGCCTTGTTAGTGAAATGCTGCTAAGAAACCAAATGTGTTTAGGGCCCCCCTGGTGGTGCAGGGGTTAAAGTCTCAGCACTATCAAGCTATAGGCAGCCACTGGGTCATGAGTTTGATCAGGCCAGGGAGCTGACCCACATGGCGCAGACCTCTCTCCTGTCTCGCCCTCTGCTCCCCTCAGCAGTCTATTTCAGTAGATCTTCCTGTCTGCTCCCCGTTCTGTCTCTGGTCAATCCTCTTAGCCCACCCCTACACCTCTGGCATATACCTTAGTTCTTACATGCATAAATAAAATAAAATAATAAATCTTTCAAAAATGTATTTAATGGAGACAGTATCCTTTTAATTTATGTATATATTTATATATACTTATTTGCACATCACATATATTTCTATGTTCATTTACATATTTACTTATAGTATTTCATTTGTATAGATAAATATACAGATAAGTGTATATATATATATATTATGTATATATATATATAAAAAATTAAAAAAAAAATGAGTTGCTGTCTAGCCAAAGACACTCACAGACAGCGACCATATTTCCTGGTCTCTTGACATTCCTGACACCTGAAGGTGACAGTTACCTCATCTTTGTGCTTGGCACAGCCTCCTTCTTCCTGAGGAAGGAAAGGCAGCCAAGTGGAGGAAGAAGAACAAGTCAAGTGCTTGTACCTTTCAAAAGGTACAGAAGTAGGCGTGGTCTAGAGCAAAGGGCACAGAACTGGGGGTCATGGTCTCTGCTTCTCCCTCACTCAACCCCGGCTGGCCATGGGCCCGTGAATGACAGTTTCACTTCTCAGGGACACCACGTCCTCCTCTGAAAAACAGCAAAACTAACTCCCGCCCTCTTGAACTTGCCGGGTTCTTGTGACTGAGCAAATCAATATGGAACATCTAGAGCGTGGAGGAAGGAGGGCATCGGACGAATGCCTTCCTTTTCTGCAGGACTGTGCTATGTTTCATTCACTCTATTAAAAAGAGGCCTCCAGGCTAGCCAACATTTCCAGAATGCTCATTTGCTGCCAGCTGCAGTGCTAAGCATTCCACGTGCCTTGCTGTTATGTAAGCCTCAGGATAGAACACCTAGGGAGGGCTGTTAATTATCAGCCTTTTTGAGATAAGGAAACTGAGGCCAAGGCGCTGGTTCAGTGACATGCTTCTGCTTCAATAGCTAGTCATGGCAGAGGGTGGGTTTGAACCCAAAGCTCATGCTTACCCACTGTACCCAGCCTACTGCCCTTGTCAGGAAAAATATCTTCCTTGTTCATTTTCCTCCTAGGATGTCAAAGGGAAAAAAGGACCATGCCCGTCATTCGTGTGCAGAGAACAGGGTGTGGGTAGTTGACTGCTTCCCTAAAGATTTTGTATCTGTGGGGCCCACCCCCTTTGCTCAGACGCTGCAGTCATCCAGCCAGGGGTCCCTGACACCCTCCCCAAAAGACTATGATGTAAGCCTAGTGTGCTGCTTCTTCTCTCGGAGGAGCCTGGCCACTGAGCATCAGTTTGTCTGATGCTGAGTTTAAATGAATGAGGTTGCTGCCGAGTCTCAAGAACGCTGCTCCCAGAACACTGTTTACTTTTAAATGTTTTATTCATGTCTCTTCCAAAGTGACTAAATGATCACATGGTCATGGATGGAATATAGAGAATTATTATCATTTGGAAGTTTGAGTTACAAGCAGGACACTTGAGCCAGAAACGGGCTTCTTTTCATGTATACCTATTTCCAGAATGTTTTTTTTTTTTCCTCTTTCTTATTGATGTGGACTTGGCAGTGACTTCCTTCACATGAGTTAAAAAAATGTCTGATTTCCCTCTCCCTGAGGCAGTGACTGATCTACAAACACAGAAATCCAATAGAGATGCTGTATTTATTTACAAGGAGAAAAGAAATATTGCATTAACATTCATAAAAACTCCTAATTTACTGGCTTTGTATGTTGTTCGCCTACTGATTCTCTTTAAGGAAGTGCAAGGGTATGATTTGCGCATTATTCTTGTAAATGAGTTGTGGTGTGTCCCCAAGCCCACCAGAAAGCCAGGTGATAGTAAAAGAAGTGACAGAATCGCTTCTCAGCCTTTTGGCTAAGATCAAGTGAAGAAGTGACAAACCTTACAGGTAGGAGTCAGAGTGGGGAAGTGGGGGAGGAAGGGCAGTTCATCATGGCTTACAAAATCATTAACCCCTTTAGCAAAATGGACTGAGTGTAAAAAAGAGGGTGATCTCTTTGGTGGGTTGGTAGAACTGTAGAACTAACTGGTTTGGCTGTAGAACTAACTGGCTGCCACCCTTAGAATTCAGGGGAGAGAGAGAAGAGCAAGCAGAGGTGCAGAGAAGGGCCTGAAACCACCCATCAGGCTGGCGCCTGCGGAGCCCCCTGTGCCCTCGCTACATGTGGTTTCCTGTTGCCATGGTGCACGCGCCACAGGAAGGTGTAAGAACCCCGTGAAGTGAGAGGAGCAGTTCACCACTGGCCCTGATCTGCCCTTCTGAGCTGGGCCCCTCCCCCATCAATGTCACCCTCCCTGGGCGTGGAGGGACAGCCTTCTATTTCCTTTACCTCCTTTGGTGATGAAGGGTTGGCTAATGATGATAATTATTAATCTTCAAACAGTTCTTACATTTTTGTTCACCTAGTCTGCTGTGGTCCTGTTTTGCTTTGCTTTTTGTTTTCATTTACTTCTGCTTTTGTCATCCTCAGTCCCCACATTCTCATTTTTTGGATTGATTTTTAGTCTTTCCATCTTTAAGGGGCAATTCAGTTCCACTTTCTTATTTTCTCCTGTTTATTTAAAATATTTACACAAGCTCTCTTATCGTCCAGTTCTAAATATTTGATCATTTCTCTTTGAAGTCCTCTTTTGCTGGAATAACCTTGAAGAGTGTTTTTATACATTTTCATAGGTGTGGAGGGTTTTTTTTTTTTTTTGAGCTATAATTTGTATTACTGATTTCTAATTCTGCAGCACAATGATCAATGAATGTCACGTCTGGGAACTCATATTGGGGAAGCTTATAGGAGCCTTTGATAGCCTAAACCACAATGATTTTTTATCAACATTTCACATATGCTTGGAAAAGAATGAGTATTCTGTGTGCAGGGTGCTGAGTTCTTAAAATAGCAGTGAACTCGAATTGGATAATCATGCTGTTCAGACCCCTTCAGCTTCACTGCCTGCAAAGTCATCATGGCAACCATGCCCTCCACAGCCCCTGAGACACAAGAGGTCCACTTAGGGCAGATTTTCTTGGTGCAGTTCCCAGCACATACTCAGGCCAAGGAAGATGGTGGCTCTTCCATTGTTGTAAATAAGGTTAATTTTGTGGCACCTGCACTCTTCATCCCAGCTGTATTAACTCATAGAACCTATATTCTGGTGTCATTTTGAAGAGTTTGGCTGTCACAATCATGGACATTGTGCTGTGCTATCATTTAAGAATGGAACTGATGGTGTCCTCATGGAGAACAAATGGCAGGCAGCCAGCCTCGGCCCTTGTCCTGGCATCAGGCACCCTGTGAGGTCCTTTGTCCTGGGTTGCTGTGGTTGCATGGGTGTCCCTACCTTCCCTGAGCCTCAGGGGCAATGCCACCTGCCATGTTGGCCATGCGACTTCTGGTCAGGCTCAGCCCAGAGAGAGCAGATATAAAAGCACTGCACAAATATCAGGTGCAGGCTGAGCCCGGAAGCAAGCAGAGCCAGTGTGGCCTCAGTGCATGTTCATCCCTCCCTTGAGTCTCCAGGAGGAGCCTGGACCTGGTGATATTGAGAGAAAGGCCTGGCAGCTGCAGAACTTCCCTTGTTCTCTCTTTCTGCCCCCAGCGGGAAATAGGAAAGCTCAGCCATGACCACCCACGTCACCCTGGAGGATGCCCTGTCCAACGTGGACCTGCTGGAAGAGCTGCCTCTGCCTGACCAGCAGCCATGCATCGAGCCGCCACCTTCCTCCATCATGTACCAGGTAACTCTTCCGGGGTACTGGGAGCTCTGCCCTGCAGGCAAAGGGGAGGAGAGATCTGCATCCCCCAGGTGAAAGGTCGAGAGCTGATGGAGTCCCAGTGCCCTGGTGGAGCTGAGAGCCAGCAGGATTAGCTAGTCAGCATGCACAGGCTGTGTCCCTTCCCCAGGGAAGGCGTGTTGCTCCATCCTGACCCCAAATACCATCCTGGCTGTTCTTGCTGCAGCACTGACCCAGGTCTTGGCACCCTTGACCTCATGAATTAAATATTGCCATTTAGAAACCCCTAGAGCCTGCCTGGGTAATTACTTTTCCTTCATGTATGTGAGAAGAGCACTTAACACCCCACAGCCGCGGATGGTTCAGGGAGCCAGCCATGCTTGTTTGTTTTTTGCTCGAGAGAAGAGAGACAAGATCCTGAGAAGCAGATTGGATTTCTGTGCACCAGCTCCCACCAGGGTGTCAGAGCCACGGAGTCCACCGTGCAAACACCTCCTGGTCGGGGAAAGCCTGGCAGTGTTGTTTAGTGTGTTTGACCTTTCAAAAGTTCTTGGACTGCTAAGTGAGACTAAAGAGAACTACATAATATATTTTTAATTTTTTAATGATTAGATTATTAAGCATATACCTTGAAGGTTGAACTCATAAACTTGGTTTAGTCACATTTTTTAACCCAGATTCAATTTTTAATGATGTAAATATCTTTTGGCATTGCAAGCAATATAGGAAAGTATAGCACAAAAAAATTTCCCAGTTACTATGTATGTATATGCACATATGTAGAAACACACCCTTTGAATTAATTAATTTATATATATGTATTTGCATATATGCATTTTTCAAAAAGAATTCTATTTAGTGCTCTCAGTGTTTTGGCTTTTTTTAATGCAATATTTGTTATGGATCATTTTCCCTGATGATGCTACAAGGCTACATTTTTATTATGTTTCTACTACCACATAGTCCTTTAAGTCCAGTGTATAGTTATATTATTATTTATTTATCTTTTTTAAAAGATTTATTTATTTTATTTTATACAAGAACTGGGGTACAGGTCAGAAGCGCGGGAGGGTGAGAGAATTCACCAGAGCCAGAGCTTCGAGCAGAACAGGCAGACGGACTGAAGACACTGCTGAGGGGCGCAGCGGGCAAGGCAGGAGAGGTCTTCTCCACCTTGCGGGGTTCTCCCTGGCCAGCGGGGATTCAAACTGGCGCTGCAGAGGCTGCAGACAGCTTCACAGCGTGGCGCTCAACCACTGCACCACTGGGGAGGCCCTATTTATTTATCTTTTAACTGTTAATGGACATTTGGGCAATTTCCATTTTTTTCTAGCATAAAGAACACTGCGGTTATTATCCTTGTATGTGTGTCTCCACCCTCAGGTGAGCGTTTTTGCAGCTGCTGTCAGAAGGCAATGTGCACCCTAATTTTTGACAGCTGTTGTATTTTGGCTGCATTATTTCAGTCTCTGCTCCAAGGTTCCTCTGGGGTCCCCATCAGCTACTACAGGAAACAGACCCCAATGCCAATCCCATTGGGGTCTTGGTGGGAAGATGAGGGGCTGGGATGGAGACAGGTTTCCACAGAGACCTGGAGGCATTTGTAGTTTGCTGGACACTCAGCCACCTTGGACCCATTTCACCAGCAAATGGTCCTGTCCTGTAATTCCCACAGGCGAACTTTGACACCAACTTCGAGGACAGGAATGCCTTTGTCACGGGCATCGCAAGGTACATCGAGCAGGCCACGGTGCACTCCAGCATGGTAAGTTCCTGGGACCCTGCTGGGCTGGAGAGGCTGAGGGCAGCATCCCCCCCCACCCCCTCACCTGCCTGCAAGGACTTGTCCTCAGCTCTTCCAAGAACCTTTGCTGCAGTTGAACCCATCTCCTCAGCCGTCCATGCCTGGCCCTGGCCCTCTCTGTGCCTCGGGGCATGCTATTCCTCTACCTTCCAGCTTTGTAAATCCCACTCACCTTCCAGCCCAGCTTTATCCACACTCCAAGTGTGGATAGTTTTCTGGGTTAGAGCCTGCCCTGTCTTGTCCTTTATCAATGATTAGCTATGAACTTTTGTCTCTTGGGCAAAGCAAAAAGTTTCTCAAAAAAAGGACAAAGCTTTGGAATAACACATTCTCGACTTGAGGGAGCTGATAGCCTAGATCCTTCATAGGTGGGTTCAGTGTCTCTGGGGTCAGGTGTCTGACCATCTGGGAGGGAACATCCCCTTCCTTCACTTTATTCTCACACAAAGCTAACATCTGAACAATCCAGATTCCTCCTTCACAGCCTCTGCCCATGCCTTATTGGGCCTGTCTCCCCTCTGTTATGTTCTAAAAACTGGCTTACGGTACCCAGAGTGTTCATGCTTTGGCACCTGCAGACACTGTGCTGAGCAATGGGCAGGTGTGCCAGGACAAAGAAAGTATCGAGTCTCACTGAGCCATGGGAAATAGACAAGCTGCCCATTTACTGACACTTTGTGTGTAGGTGTTCTGAATGCACTGTCTCTATAAATCCTCACTCCAACCCTGTGAGACAGGCTGTTACAATACCCATTTTACAGATGGGGAAATGAAGCCAGACAACTCACTCAAGAGACCTGCTGCCAAACAGCAATGGATCTAAAGCCAGGTGTCTCTGACTACAAACCTGGACAATACCCTGCAGACAGATGAAAATGCACAAAGTTTAGGGTAAATGTCATAGAAGGTCAAGGTTCAGGGGCCTTGAAAGGGTCAGAGAAAGCTGGATGAAGGAAATGGCATTTGAGAGGCCTCGTTGGAGAGTGACACTGTCATAGATATACTATAAACATAGTGCTTTATAGTGTGTGTGTGTGTGTGTGTGTACCCAGTATAACCACATATATGGTACTTTAAAATATGGAAGGTATTCTCATTCATGATCTCAATGGAACCTTACAATAATAGCCCTGCAACTTATAAATATTATACCCACTTTAGGGATGGAAAAAATGAGATCAGGAGAGGTTCATAGCAAAGTTACTCATGATCCTACCACTGGCAAATCACTGGTAGAGCCTGGAATCTGGGGCTTTTGATTCCCAGTGCTGGTCTCTCTCCACTGTACTTGCTCTTTCACAGAATTAGGATTTGCCTGTCAGTGTTGAGATGGGGAGACAGATCAGCTGGGGAGCCAGCATGAGCAAAGGCATGAATGCAGAAATGTTCAGGGAGCCTATGGGTTTGGACAATAAGGCACACACAGGGAAATTGTCTGTGGATTTATGGAAGATTAGGTAAACCTCCATGCACATGGGGTGTGTGTTAGTTGGCTCAAACTGCCATAACAAAATAACACAGACCAGGTGGCTTAAATAACAAATTTATTTTCTCCCAGCTCAAGAGACTGGGAGTTCAAGATCAAGGTATCAGCAGCTCTGGCGTCTGCTGAGGCCTCTATGTAGCTTGCAGATGTCCTCACATGCTCTTTTCTCTGCATGTTCTCAGTATCTCTGTGGGTCCAGATTTCCTCTTCTTAGAAAACTGCTCCAAGTGGGGGAGGCCCACCTAGAGGCCTTGTTATAACTTAGTCACCTCTTTAAACACCCTCTCTCCAAATGACAGTCACATTCTGAGGGACTGGGAGGGTCAAGGCTTCAACACATGCACATGGGGAAGAGGAAACAATTCAGTTCCAGCAGAGGGCTTTCATTCATTTAATCAAAAAATTGGAAAGAATGGAAAATGTTAAAGCAGGGAAGAGATTTAAACAGAGCTCTGCTTGGGGAATATGTTTCATTTCTCAGTTATGTGTAGAATGAGGTTATGTGCAGAATAAATTGAAACGAGGTGAATGAATAGGGCAAGACCATTAGTTATTTACAGCGGGGGATAAAAAACTGAATGAAGGCTAAATGGGTATGCATACAGGTTTCCTCCACTATCCAAAAGTAGACTGTTCCTATTTGTTATGAACCAGCAGGTTATTTTGGGGTCTGAGAACACTATTATCTTGTATTTAGACATGAGGAGTGCTCCCAGACCCCCAAATTAATCTACCAAATCATACCAAATCGAAAATGTTCTACTTCAGGATATCAGGACAAACTGTATGAGAGAACCTGGAGGTTAATGCCCTGGCTCAGCCATCAGCTTGGGGCTGAAGCAGATGCCACAGAAACTGCACTGACTGTGGGTTCCTGGAACACCAGCTCAGGGACACCCACAGGGGAGTCAGTCGTGGAGCTGGTTTAGAGGGGTGATTGTATTAATTTTCTACTGCTACTGTAAGAGAGGATCATAAATTATTGGCTTAAGATAATACAGAAGTATTTGATTACAGTTCTTTCAATGAGAATCTGACATGGGACTCACAGGGTTAAAACCAAGGTGTTGGCAGGATGCATCCCTCTCTGGGTCTACAGAGAAGAATTGGTTTCCTTGCTTTTCCTGTTTCAAGAGGCTGCCACATTCAGTGGCTCAGATTACCCTTCCAGCCAGCAATCATGTGGCTCCAAGTCTTGCTCCTTCCTAGCATCTCCTTCTGTGAAACTCCTGTCCCCTCTTTCTGGGGACCCTTGTCATCACATTGGACCCACCAGCTAGTGCAGGAATAAGGGTAGTTAGTAGGGTCATTAGGAGCCTCCTCAAGTTAGCTAAGTCCTTTTTGCCGCATAGGCTGTTACATTCACAGGTTCTGGGGATCAGGAGTGGTGTTGGCACAGGAAATGCTGTCCTATTAACATTCAGGGATAAGGTCTCCCAAAGAAAAACAAACTTCATTTCACTCACCATTTCCACCTCGTACCTGACTAAATCTTTTTCTAGAGTCTCTTTGCAACAGCCAAGTGGCATTGTTAGATGTTCAGCTTCATGTGTTTTTCCTGTCCACCCCTTGGACAAGGTGAATCTCCCAAAAGGCAGATGGGCAGAGAAAAGAGGAGGAGAAAATGCAGAAAACAGGCATTTGACTAAGTATGTAGAACAGCCGAGGGCTCTTTGCTAGGGGTGAGACGGAGGCTGAGTTTGCAAAGTTTGCTGAGATACCATCTGTCACTGGCAGCTATGAAATTGAAGCTGGGCTTATGCTGGATTGGAGTCCTAAACTTGCAAAATCTTAGCTCCTAGCTCCGTCCGTGGCTGCACATCAGAATCCCCTGAAGAGCATCCCAACCCACACTGCTTGGGAAGCATTACCCCGGGGAAGGTAATGTTGTTCTGCTAGGGCCCAGCCTAGGGCCTGTGAGTTTTCAAATTTTTCAAATTTCATATGCCTTCAGGGTTGAGGACCATTGATTTAGAACATTGATTTAGAACTTTTGGCCTCCAAACAAGAAACCTGATGTTTTAAGTTAAAAGGTGGCTCCAAAAAGAGCCAGGACCAGAACTCAAATCACCAGGGTTCTTTCCACCACCCCCTCCTGACTGCTCTCTTCCAGGTATTATCAGACACAAACATGGGTGGTGGCCAGCTGGGCTGTCTACACATTTTCTCCTCTGCCCTGTCCCAGCTCCTAGCGCAGAAATCTGCCTACTCAGTAAACCATCACTGATGAGAGGGGCAATACTCACACCTCCTCCGGGACATTCACTGATCAGTATACATGTGTGCTCTGCGCCTCTGTCACTTTTCTTTTTTGACATGTATCCTGAAGCAACTGAGAATGGAGACTCACAGGTTAGCTCTCCAGGGTAGCATTGTCATGATTTCAAAAGTTCTCTAAATTAATAGATACACAATGGAATATTACTCAGCAATCAAAAAAGATAAACTCATGCAATTTGCAGCAACATGAATGGAGCTGGAAGGGATCATGCTCAGCGAAATAAGCCAGAAAGAAAAAGAAAAATACCAGATGATCTCACTCATAGCAGGAATCTAGAAAACCTTAAGAAGGGACCAGGAAAAAGAATAACTATAATAAAGAAAAAATCAAAATCAAAAAGCAACTATAAACCAGAGACACACTATAGGGGGGAGGGGAGAGGAGGGATTGGGGTCAAAATAAGGGGGGTGTAATTTTATGGGGAATATAGAAAAAAATCTTAAAAAAAAAGAAAAAAAATTAAAAAGTTGTATAAATTAAAAGTGGAAAATGTCTTGTCAGTGATCTTTGCTGTTGAAAACAAAACTATAAAAAGTAATAATCTCCAGATTAAATCAGGTCTTGTGTTAGAAAGATATTAGGAAATAGTATGCTTGAAAGTAAAAATCAATCAGCACAGGTTCATTTTTAAATCAATACAAACGTTCACAAGAAGAGATGGTCTATTTATTCTTGTATTTTTTTATGTATGTTTCACATAACATAAATTTTACCATTTAAAGGCTGCAATTCTGGGTTTTGTTAATATATTCACAATGTTATATAATCACCCGATGTCTCACTTTCATCACAAAAATCAACCCCAAATTCATTGGCAGGGATTTCTCAGCAGCACCTCTCTTCCCTTGTCTCCTGGAAAACACTAATCCACCCTCAGTTTCTTCAGATTTCTGTTCTGGACATTTCATCTCAACGGGCCAAGTGACAGGTGGCCTGTTTTTCTGGCTTCTTCTGTTCATCACTGCATTTTCAAGGTCCGTCCACATGGCAGCAGGGCCGGCACGCCATCCCCTTTCTGGAGGAATGCCCTCCCAGCGTGTGCACGGCCACTTCTTTTATCCGTCAGCTCTTGGATATTGGGGCTCTTTCCCCTTTTTGACTCCTACAAATAATGCTGCTATAACTAAGAGCAAGTTTCTGCATGGATTTGTTTTCATTTCTCTCAGGTTTGTATCTAGGAGTGCAGTTGCCGGTAACAGTAATTCTGTGTTAACATTTTCAGAAACTGTCAGGCCACCTTTACCTAGTTATCCTCTTAACTAACTTTATGGGTTACTCAGCATTGTGTGTGTGTGCATGTGTACGTGCATGTGTGTGTGTTTAATTAAATGTTCATAAAATTCTTTGTTGTTACCATCATTGTCATTTGACAGATGTCTGAGTGGAGAATTTTAGGTTAAGTGATTTACTGAAGGACGAGGGGCTACAAAGTGCTGAAAAGGGCTTGGAGCCCAGGTATTTGGCCCCGAGTGGGGGCTCTTTCCACAGCCCACTGAACGGGTGACGTGAGTCATCACCGCACCGTTCGGATCCACGTTCATGTTCATGCTGCTGTGGGCTTTGCCATCTGCTCCATGTTATTTTTAAAAGTTGATCTTAGTCATTTTCATGCTTATGGAATAGTAACATGGGCGTGTGGAAAAATGCAAACATGGTCGATCGGGTTATAAGACAGACAAGGTGAAGCCCCCGGTACCTCCACGGAGACATTGCTGTCCACAGCCAGGTGAGCAGCCCTCCCAGTGCTTTTCAACACACAGTAACATACTTTCATCACCAGTGTGCTTGGTGGGGTTTAGTAGCCTCTCTGCTGTGCACGGTCTTTTACTACTTGCTTATTTTCTTGCCAAGAGTCAATCTGGGACACTTTTTGCTGTGGGAACAAATAGATCTGCCTCCTTTCTAAGGCAGCCATCCTCCTGTTTGAACAGCGTGCCTGTTGGTGGAGCCCTTGGGTGTAAGCTAGTGCTTCTCAGACTTTCGTGCATCTGGGAGTGCAAGTCTCCAGGGGATTTTATTGAAGTGCAGATTCCCATTCCACAGCATAGGAAGGGAGCTAAGATTTTGCACTCTCTTTTCCTCCGCATTCTCCCTCTTTGACTCCTACAAATAATGCTGCTATAACAAAGAGCAAGTTTCTGCATGGATTTGTTTTCATTTCTCTCAGGTTTATATCTAGGAGTGTAATTGCTGGGTCCTACAGTAATTCTGTGTTAACCTTTGGAGAAACTGCCAGGCCACCTTTACCTAGTTATCCACTTAACTCGCTTTATGGGTTACTCAGCATTGTGTGTGTATGCATGTGTGCATGTGTGTGCATGTGTGTGTGTGTGTATTTAATTAAATGTTCATAAAATTCTTTGTTGTTACCATCATTGTCATTTGACAGATGTCTGTGTGTGGAGAATTTCTCCCCCCACCGTAACCTCAGATACCTCACTTTGGTTATCAGTGTCCACTAGTTTGTAATTGCTTCATTTCACCTGTTCATATGCATTTTTAATTCATATATGTGAAATTACCCAAAATTTGTCTTGCTCCTTCCATTTTGCTGTGAATGGCAACATTTCGTCTTTCCCTATGGCTGAATAGCATTCCATGGTGTGGATAGACCACATCTTCTTGATCCAGTCCTGTCAGTGGGCACTTAGGCTGCTTCCATGTCCCAGCTACTGTAAATAACGTGCAAGAAACTATGTTGAGCTTGTAATTTTTTGAGTTGATGGCTTCATGTTCTTCAGATCGATGCCTCAGAGGGAGGTTGCTGGCGCATCTTGTATATCCATTTTTAGTTTTTTAGAGACTCTGCAATTAAGTCCCCCAGGCGATGCTGGAGGCTGCTGGTCCCTGAAGAGTCCTGAGGATTTGGGGGTTTGTTGAGAAAGACTGTTGAGTGTGTTTTGCTTTTCAGAACGAAATGCTGGAGGAAGGACATGAGTACGCGGTCATGCTGTACACCTGGCGCAGCTGTTCCCGAGCCATCCCCCAGGTGAGCCTGTGCTTCCTTCCCCATAATGCCTGTCCTCCAGGGGGCCCTACCACCCTCCACCCCACCCCCACCCAGAGCTAAGCTGCTGCCACAGAGGGGAGTAAAGCAAGACCTCTTATTCAAGGCGGATGCTGAGACATTCAAGAACTTCCTGTAACGCTGACCATGACTTAAAAATTACTGGCACAATTTATGTTATTTCAAAAGGTGCGTGTTAACAGTGTTACTGGAGTCTGGGTTCTTGAGTTCTCTGAGAAATAAAAACAATAACTCTAATCCTGCAGATGCCAAGCAAGAATTTGTTCCAGCCTCTGCAATTCAGCATAAGGGAGTCAGCATCAGGGACACCATAGGCTGCTCCCCGAGAAACAGGGGGAGGCTTTATTTAAGCAGTTTTAACCCAGCATTACTCTAAGGCTGGGTCCCTTCTCTGCTCTTCCTTCCATGAGGTCACTCCATCTCCCAAAGTCATGATCTCCTCATGTCTGTGACCTCTTCATGATGAATCCATGTCATTAGCCTATAGGGTTTTTAACCTAGAGGATTTGTTAGTGGTGAAAACTTTTTTTCATCTATAGTATGTATTGGGTTGGACCCCCCTGGTAGCGCAAGGGGTTAAGCATCAGCACTATGAAGCAATCTGAAGCTACTGCAGCATGAGTTCACCTCCCGGCCAGGGATGTGACCCACATGGCAGCAGGCCTATCTTGTCTCGCCCGCTGCTCCCCTCAGCAGTGTATTTCAGTCAATCCACCTCATCTGCTCCCCACTCTGTCTCTGGTGAATCCTCTTGCCCCCTGCACCCCTGTCCATCAGTTCTTGTATGAATAAATAAATAAACCTTTAAAAAATAAAGTATATATTGGGGAGGAGGTCTCTTCTTAGAGAAAGGGACAGTCTCTATCAAAGCTATCAGCTGGTCTGGCATCTCCAGGGGAGAAAATGCCACTTCTACTTTGTAATGACTTGGCCTCAGCCCAATTTAGTGTCCAGTATCAAGGAATTTCCTGAGCCTCACTCCCCAGTCTCCTGCCTAACACAATAGCACAGCACCCAGACCATCACAGAGAGGTAGAAAATAAAAAAGCAAGACATCACCCCTGAACACCACCACCCCCAAACCTCAACACCACCGCCCCCAAACCCACCTCCTGCCAAAGCCTAACCACCATAGACACTGCTGCTTGCTCTTCGAGATCTTTTTCCTCAAACAATGACCATTATTTGGTAAATTATTATCACTTAACAAAAGTACACCATTTCTTATTTATACTGTTCTACCTCTTGCTTTTTTCCTCTCCGCTTAATTCTTCATTACTGACTTTTTCCTGTTGACACGTACAGATACTATTTTCACCATCATGATCATCAGCATATAATTAATGGGCCCCCTTGTGTAACAGATTCTGCAAGTCACAGGTGTATAAACACAGACTATGCCTCTGCCTGCCTCTGATTAGAGTCCCTGGTGGTAACTGCTAGTAATGGTTTGTTTTGTACCCATGCTTTCTATACCTATATTATAGATGGACACACACACACACACACACACACAGAGTTTCATGGGATGGAACTGCACGTACTACCTTGCAGCTTGGTCAGTTTGCGGCCACCCTGTTCACATCTGCTCACATTGCTCCATCTCACACTTCTAACAGACACGTGCTGATACCGTGTGGCTGCACCACATTTCACAACAGCTCTGTCCGCATGGACCCCAGGGTGTCTAGCTTCTTGCTGCCGCTTTTATGACTCTCTAAACATCAGGGTCAAGAATGTCCTTGTGCTTCCCTTCCTCACCCTTTCCCGGTTGGCCAATCCGGCCAGATGTTCCGATGTTCACACCACTGTGGGGCGGGGGTCAGCTTCTGGCAGGTGCGTCTCACGTTGGCCTGTGTTGGCCCAAGTGAGGCCGGGGCGCTTTGCCTAGACCCCTCCAGAGCAGTGGACAGAGTGTTTTCCTCCACTTAGTGTCTGGAGGGGCCCCACCAGGTACGGGCAGGAAGACTGAAGTAGGGAGACCTTGCTCGAGGGGCGTTGCTACAGTCAGGACACAGAGCAGAGGAAGTGAGGACGTTCTGTTCTGGGGACCCTGCCCTTCCTGGTCAGACCCAGCCAGCACCCCACCTCCTTTCCCTGGGGTCACCACGTCACATCTCGTCCTAGGTGAGGTGCATTGGAGAACGAAACGGGCCGTATTTATGAGAAAGCAGGTATGGGCCAGGACTGCCTGGCAAACCAGGACTCTGAAAGCCCCTCCCTACAGGTCAAGTGCAATGAGCAGCCCAACCGTGTGGAGATCTATGAGAAGACAGTGGAGGTGCTGGAGCCTGAGGTCACCAAGCTCATGAAGTTCATGTACTTCCAGGTGAGGGGCAGGGCTGGTCGGGTCAGGACACTGGAAAAGGCCCCCACTCTTCAGGATGCAGGGGTCAGGATTTCTGGGACAGGTCAAGTGTGTTTTGAGTGTCCACATACCCTGGGTGAGAAGACCGATGGTCCCTCCCTCCAGGTACTTTACACACTGGTGCACCTAGGTGAGTGTTCGGGGCAGGAGAGGGGAGAAAGGCCTTCTGGCCCCTTCACCTCCTCTAAACGTGGAGCTCTGATTCAAATCCCGGGTTGCCCGAACCCTGTCCCCTGGGACCCTCAGGCCTCACCCATCTCTGGCCTGCCCGCAGCGCAAGGCCATCGAGCGCTTCTGCAGCGAGGTGAAGCGACTGTGCCATGCCGAGCGCAGGAAGGACTTTGTGTCCGAGGCCTACCTGCTGACCTTGGGCAAGTTCATCAACATGTTCGCTGTCCTGGACGAGCTGAAGAACATGAAGTGCAGCGTCAAGAATGACCACTCTGCCTACAAGAGGTCAGGCCCTGCCCCAGCTCCCAGCCCACCCTCCTTCCCCAGTGGAGCCCCCCTCTCTATGAGCTACCAACTGACCCCTGCTTCCTTGCACTGGGACTGCCTTCCCCGTGAGCCACCACCCCTCTCCTATCCTGTTACCTCTTTCTCCAGCTGAGCCCCCCATCCAGTCCCTTGTCTTCCTGCGTAAGGGCCCAGTGAGGAAGAAGACATAGATAGCCCTTCTCACAGGCTCCTCCAGAACCAAACCAACCATCCCCAGGTCTAGCTGGGTTGAGGGTTTGAGGAACAGGTACAGGGCTGCATCTTTGGAGATCTGGATCTTTGCAGGGTTTTCTGTCTCATGATGGAAGCAAGTCCTCGTCTCTCATCTCCCCACTGTGGAGTGGCCCGTGTCTGCTGTCTGTGCCTGTAGGACCAGTATGATAAGCTGCAGTGGTCACGTGATCGTCCGCCAGAGAATCAGCCAGTTTAAACTGCTGTAAAAGGAGGAACAGGCTTGGCTCCCTGCACTGACAGGCCTGGGTACATGGGTGCAGGTGCTGGTGATACTGTCAGTAGTAGGGGGGAGTGGCTGGTGCCCTCTGTGACCTCCCCACCTGATTGTTCCCCTCCATTGCACCCCAACTTCCACAGGAGGAGGATGTCCTCCCTGCACCCTCTTTTGCAGACTCCCAGGGAGGTTCGAGCTGCTCTGTGTGGGTGGAATGCCCCTGTCAGTGTCCCTCCAGGGTGGAGTGAGGACTTTGACTGGGCCGTGATCACCGTTAGCATCATGGTGTCAGCTCATGAGAAAGGACAGAGTATAGAGGGGGTCATTTCTTTCCAGAAATTAGGCACAAGTGCCTAAAGGGGGTGCTCAGAGTAGCAATCACCCTATGGTTTTGGCCCAGATGAGCCCACATGTGTGGACAATCTCTTGAGAAGGGGTTTCAAGGTCCTGATGAAGTGGCCCTTCTTGGGCACCTCCTCCTGGGGCTGTCAGTGAGTGGAGAGAACAGAAGACAGATGGGCACTCACACCTTATCCCCAAGTGAATCCATATACCGGGGGTGCCTGTCTCCAGTCTGGAAACTTGCATAGATTGCACACCCTGCTCACAGTATCATGTCTCCTATCCTCCCCAGTGTGGGGGCCCGTCCATCATGGCCCCACACGGCATGCTCAGCAAGCAGGGTCTGGCCTATGGGCCTTCATCCTTCAAGACAAGGCTGCCCGCACCAGCTCAGCTTTGACAAGCCTGTTCTGGGATTTTGTCCTGTTAAGTCCCCATGCCCATGTCCCTTCTTCTGTGGTTCTGTTAGGTGGTAGAGGCTTCGGTTTTCTGTACAGTGTTTTGCTTTGGACACTTGGGGCTTGTCTGTAAGTGAAAAATGCACAACCCAGAGTCCTGCCTGCAGCTCTGCTGTGAGACTCGCTGCTGGTCACTGCAAGACACAGGGTGCCTGTTGCACTGTCGCCACATCTCGCTGTGTAATGGCATGCTGGCCACCTTGACTTTCTGGATTTGAGCTCTAGAAATTGCCAGTATATTCTTGCCTCTTTATTTCATGTGCCCTAATGCAGGTATACTAGCCCCAAACCAAGCAAACCCAGAGCACACCCTCCCTGACATTTGAGTCACTGTGATATCCAGATCACCTGACCTGAGGGCAATATGACTCCAGGTGCAGGGTGGCAGGGCTGCGAGGCATGGTGGGGCTGGCTCACCTGAGTCCCTCTCTCCACAACCCTGTGTTCCAGGGCAGCACAGTTCCTGAGGAAGATGGCGGATCCCCAGTCCATCCAGGAGTCACAGAACCTGTCCATGTTCTTGGCAAACCACAACAGAATCACCCAGGTGAAGGCTCGCGCTGGCCTGGTGCCGGGGCCCGGGGGCAGGGGCTTGAGAGCAGCATCCAGATCTGCTGTTCTTCCCTGCCCCCTGTGTCAGCTTGATGCTGCAAGTGGGTTTCCCCTCCCAGCAGATGACCCCTCACCCTCACCAGCTCCCTCTGCTATACCCTGAGCCTCTCAGCCAGCATTCTTCCCCTTCCTTATAAGTGTAGCATGGGGTCTGGTGGGCACTAGACAGCCTTGTATCTAATCCTACCCACCCACTGTGGCCTGGGCAAAGTTTAAGCCTCAGTTTCTTCATCTGTGAAGTGGGCTGTTATTTTGCAACTGTTGTAAGACTCTGTCTCTTAGACTCTGTGAGAAAGCCATGAGATACTCTGTAACAGGCTTTTATTCTGCAGAGCTGACAGGTGTAAGGGTGTAAGAAGAGTATGCTAGTACCTCTGCTGGGCAGGGTTCCCTGCCTAGCTGTGGCACGCATCTTCTCCCTGACTGCTGTGCTCTGTCCTGCTCAGCTGTCAGCTCAGCCTGAGCAGGCACCAGCTAGAGTGTCAGCAGGGCCCAAGCCAAAATTGAGAGGGGCGATCTTCACGGGATAGAGATCTTCATGGGATTTTCTGGTTCAGCTGTCAGCCTTGCTGCTTTTTGTTGACTAAGGAGGCCACCGGGCACAGAGGTTCTAGGTTCTTCCTCGAGATTCACCTACCATGTCCTACACAGGATGCTGGTTTCCCCACTTTCTACAAGTTAATTTTTCCGCTGTGGTATGATTTGGGAAGTTATCATTTGGGTCTGGAGATGTTCAAAAAATTTATCCGTATAAATTATTGGTAATAGCCTTCTAAGACACCCCCCCCCAAAAAAAATCAAATGATACCAAATAGGAATATTCTACTTTCAGTAGTGGGAGGAACCTTTGTCTCTTCAGAGACAAACTGATGAAGGGAAGTGCTTCTGAATTGCCAGGTGGCACAACTCTCTTCCCTTGGGCTGAGACTCCCTGCCATCACCAAATGTGACTTAGAAATAGATAAATCAACACCCTCCAAACATCGCAAAGAAAACTGCAGGGCTGTTTCTGTGAAGCTGAACTGCTTTTCCGCTCAGCCCAGGAAACCTCTTTCCAATCATCAGAACTGCCAGGAAATGGAATGAGGCCCCCAGAGGACTCAGGCTAACCCTGGGGACCCTGAGAAGAGGATGCAGCCCTCCCTCTATCTGGGGTGACCAGTGGGGTACACACTGTCATCCTGAGCTGTGGGTCTTTTGGGGGTTGTGGGTGGGGGGCTGAGGAGGAGACTCACCAGAGGGGATGCTGTGGTTAGTGTCTCCATCAGCAACTGGAAGTTATCCCCGGCTACGAGGAGCTGCTGGCCGACATCGTCAACATCTGTGTGGATTACTATGAGAACAAGATGTACCTGACCCCCAGTGAGAAGCACATGCTCCTCAAGGTACGCCTCCCCACCAGACACACACCCCAGCAGCCACACGCCTCAGCCACATACTCCAGGCCTGACCTGCACTCTCACCTTCTCATTTAGAATCACTTTAAAAAAAACAATACAGTTGACCCTTGAATAGCAGAGCTTTGAACTGTGTAGGGCCACTTATATGTGGTATTTTTCAACAAGTATATTAGAAATTTTGTTTTTTAACTTTTTGACAATTTGGAAAATCACCGATGAACCATGTAGCCTAGAAATACGGAAAAATGGAGAAAAAGTCCTGCCATGATGTTTAAGATATGTGTAGACCATAGACTATTTGATCATAAAACACACATAAATCTATTATCAAAAAGTGAAAATTTACCCACATTCACAAACACTTGCTCCTATCTGCAAACACTTCTGGCACGATATGCAGTTGAGAGAAATGTCAGCAGGTGCAAAGATGCAGAATTAAATCATAAGCATCAAATTAACCCCAGGTCACTTATGTCAGGGTTTGTAGCCACCTCTGGTCACTAGTCCCTTAGTGCCAGAATTGCCAGTACCCACTTAAAGTGGGTACAATCACCACCCAAGGAGCAGTTTGCCTCTTCAGTGGGGTTGGGGTAGGGATTATACCCTGGCCCCAACTGTATTTATTTTTTTCTTACTTGAACATTGATACATATTTCACTACACTAGCTTATTTTTCTTTCTTGACTAGGTCATATCCACCTTTCCAGTTGTCCTTAGGAGTATTTCTGCAAAGTGATTTTTAATGACTGCTAAGTAGCCCATTGAGTGGGAATGCAGCCATTTCTTTATGTAAAGACATGTGGGTTTTTGTAATAGAAGGTACCACTGCAGGGCTGGTGTATGTGTATATACTTAAGCTCCGACCTACTTTTGTTGTTCTGGGAGAACTTTTCCAATGGACATGACTGGCTTCTGTGCTCCCGGCTTCTCTAGGTCATGGGCTTTGGTCTCTACCTGATGGATGGAAACGTCAGTAACATTTACAAACTGGACGCCAAGAAGAGAATCAACCTCAGCAAAATTGATAAGTTCTTTAAGGTCAGCCCCTGGGGCTGGGAATGGGCAGAGGGCTAAGAGGAAGGAAATGAAATTTGCTAGCCAGACCGAGGGTCTTGTGCCCTGAGTTACGCCTCTGAAGACTCCATGGGAGGAGGGACAGAGCCATGGGGCCTCCACCTGCCGTGGAAGAGGAGCCACTGTTGTAAGCTGTCCCCAGAAGTCAGGCAGCACTGAGACTCACTTTGGGAGGTTGGCTTCATGGTTCTTTGGGTATCCTGCCTCCCCTTCGCCTGAAATCCCCTGCCATCCAAAGAGAGAGAGCGGGGCACTCCATCTTCAGAGAGACTATTTTAATGCTCAGCATACATCAAAGCTCTCATGATTAGGAAGCTTCAAGGCAGGAATTTAAATTGGCTCATATCTACAAACACACAGCCTCCTGCTCCACCCTCAGCCTCAGAGATTGGAGTTTCTAGTACCAAATCTTTAAAAATAAAAGCTGGCGGTTCAGTTAAGCCTTTGAGGTTTCCACAAGAGGGCTTCATCCTTAGGCCTGCATTCCGTGTGGTCAGGGTCTTCTGACATTGACTGGTGTGGAATCCAGAGGTCAGACATGGCAGAGCAGGCTTACCATGAGCAGGGGCCCCTGCAAAGCTTGGCATGGAGAGCACCAGGATGGCCTGGGTGCCACTGACCCCGGGAGGTTAGGACAAGCCATGACTTGTCTTGGCTTCTTTTCAAGACTAGAATCTGCATGTTTCTCTGGTGCTGCCCCAAAGGAAAACAGGGTCCATTTGGGGAGACCCTTGGAGAATCTGCCCCTCTCTTAAGTCAGTGTGAAGGGATGGGGTGGAGCAGAGGGCACAGCCAGTCTCTGGCGGGCTAGGGTGTGAATCAGGCTCTGCACTCAATAGCTGGGTAACTTTCAGAAAAATTACTCACCCTCTCTGAAGCTGAGTTCCCCAGCCTGCAAGTATGCACAGGAAGGATTCCGTGGGGCCAGCTAGGTGAATCAAGGTCTAGAAGTTTCACTTCTAGCTGGTCTGACTCTGAAAAAAAAAATCACTGAAATAAACTAAGCTTCAACTCTTCCTCTATGAAAAGGGAACGATCATAGACTGACCTCACAGGGTTATCATAGGGATTTGGATTCAGCTTTTGTTTTAAGAGATGATTTTGAGAGTAGTTTTAGGTTCATGACAAAACCAAGCAGAATGAAGTTTCCACGTGTCCCCTGCCCCCACTCAGTTCACTACCTCCCCCACTTTCAACACCCCCACCAGAGTGGGGCAGCTGTGGCGATCAATTAGCCTAGTGTACAGTCACCCAAAGAACGTGATTTCCCCTGGGGCTACCTCTTGGCTCTGCATTCTGTTGGTTTGGGATGTCAAATGTCAAGTGATTTGTGTCCACCATCCTCTGGTTCTGAAGTGCCATTACCCCCTTCCTTTGTCCTGGTGTCCAGTGGGGAGTTACAGCCCCCACTCTAGTGGGGAGTCTATTCTTCCCTGGTGGAATTGCTTTGGGTGGCCACACCCCACTGACAGTAGCCAGGCTCGCTCCTGGCCCTGGTTTGGAGGCCGCAAAGACCCTCTAACCAGAGCACAAAGACCTGCCCTGGTAGGTGGGCCAGCTGGTCCTCATCCCTCCTCCCTTCTGTGTGCTCAGTGCCCTTGGACGAGTCACTATGCCTCTCTGGGCTCAGTTGCTGGAACTCAGGATGGGTTGGAGGCAGGGGAGGACCTGGATTCTGGCTGGGGCTCTTTGGGGTCCCAGAGTCCCATCACTGGGAGCAGAAACCGGGGCTCCCCAAGGTCCCCCAGGCCTGCTCTCCTGGCATCTCACATGCTCTGTTTGCTTCTTTTCAGCAGCTGCAGGTGGTACCCCTCTTCGGCGACATGCAGATAGAGCTGGCCAGATACATTAAGACCAGTGCTCACTATGAAGAGAACAAGTCCAAGTGAGTGCCTGCCGTAATGTCTCTTGGCCCCCACCAGGATGCCCGGCCGGGCAGGGGGCTGAGGGGCCACTTCAGCCCCTCCTTCCTCTCCGGAGCCCTGGGCAGTGACCCCCAGTGCTGAGCCCAGCTGGGCTGGCTGAGGGGATACAGGGGCCGCTCTGAGTGCTTTTGTGCCTGCCCTTTGCTGCCTTTGGGGTTCAAAAGCACTCAGAGTGTGGCCGCACCCCCTCTCTGTCCCTGCAGTGACACAGGCCACAGGGGGACAGCAAGAGCCCTTCCCTTGAGAAGGGAGGACTGGCAGCCTGCAGTGGCCAGGTGGAGGGAGATGGGTCCCTGGAGGCTTTGTGCCCCTGCTGTAAGTCATCGGGGTGGGATTGGGACTGTCCAGTGCCCGGTGGGTCCCAGCTTCTCCTAGGCCACTTTGTAAGTTGCCATTCTGGGTCATCTGTGCTGAGTCGTAGGGCGCCAGGTGCTCAGTGACATGGGCACATCTGGCATGACCTTGGCCACCCTTGGATCTCCAGAACTTTTAGGGGGTCTTCTCTCCACACTGAGCAAAAAGGACCTTTACACACAGACCATGCCATGGTCTGAATATATGTGAGCGAGTGTCCTTGAACTCCACTAGCCACAAGTCACCAAGGAAAGCGAGTTAATAAGTCTCTTCTTCGCCTCTTTTCCCTGCTAGGGAAAGTACAGGATGCTGAACCCTCACCTTCCTCACCTTCCTGGTGTGACTCCTCTACCAACCGAAGTATTAGGGAGTAGAGTAGAGGCTGGTGAGGTGATATGGGCTGGTATAGGGATCTGAGTTAGGTGACCCAGACAGCTGCAGGTATCTGAGAGAGGTGACCCAGGCTGGTGTGGGGTCTGAGAGAGGTGACCCAGGCTGGTATGGGGGTCTGAGAGAGGTGACCCAGGCTGGTGTGGGGGGCTGAGAGAGGTGACCCAGACTGGTGTGGGGTTCTGAGAGAAGTGACCTGGGCAGAGCCTAAGGGCCGAGTGAAGTGACCATGGCAGGAGGGCAGGTTTGAGTGACTGTGCTCCCATCCCTACCCAAACAACTCAAAATCAAAATCAGGCCTGAGTGCAGATGGGGAAGTTTGGCTCTGTCCACTTTGAGTGTTGGGATGAGGACCATATCAGGCCTCCTTTTGAAGTACTGAGTTCCTTCCCACACATCGCTCTGCCTTGTTCGGAGTCCATGCCTGAGCACCAAAGGCTGAACAAGACAGAGGGGTGGTCCATTTTTCTCTTGGGGAAGGAGAATGATGATTTCATTTATTTCCTCTGCACCCAGGATAGTTTCCTCAATGCTATCTTTCAAATGAGTTGAGGTCAAAGAAGAAAGGGAGGGGGAGGAAGATGAGGGTGGGAAGAGGGAACCAGCCATGCCTGTCAGGACACCATGGCTCCCTTCTCCATGGCCTGCAAGTCACTGTTGAAAAGAGATTGGGTCCCTTTAGGTGTCCCAAGTTAACCTGTAGACCCCTTGCAGCTTCAACCACAAGGTGTCAGTGCCGTGAGTCAGTACCCAGGTTGAAAGTCACCCACGTGCTTTTCCTTTGCTCAAACTCCAGCCCTCTGTAGCCCTAGCAAGGCTTCAGGTCCCTCCTGGCTCCGGTGACTGGTAAGTATGTAGACACTGGTGTCTGGACCAGCCACGATGAGAGGAGGTCCTTCCATGCCACGTGGGCTCCCCACCGTGGGACACAGCAGGCACTCTTGCCAATGGCTGGACACCGGGAGCATTAGGGAGCGGACCGAGCCTGTCCCACCCCATGTCCAGGCCAGGCCCCACTCCGACCCCTGCCTCTCCACCCAGGTGGACGTGCACGCAGAGTAGCATCAGCCCCCAGTACAACATCTGCGAGCAGATGGTGCAGATCCGGGACGACCACATCCGCTTCATCTCTGAACTAGCACGCTACAGCAACAGTGAGGTGAGTGCTCCTGCCGCTTGGAGCCCCCCAGGGTGGAGGGGGAAGGGTCATCTAGAAACCAAGTGGCCCAACATAGGATGGACAGCAGGAAGGCAGAAGGGTCAGGAGTAGGGATCCTGGAGCCTGGTCCAGCTGGCTGTGATTCTGGTTCTACCACTGACCTGCACGAGTTGTTCAACATCTCTGTGCCTCAGTTTCCTCCTTTGCAATGGGAGAGCTACCTGCTCCTGCGAAGTTCCTTGAGAGGGCTAAAGGAGCCAGGCAGGTAGTCAGGGCCCAGCGGTGGCTTATCTGTACATGATCCCAACCACCTCCTGCTCACAGCAACATCAAAGAATATCAAACTCTACTATGATAAGTGATCATTGTAATGAGTCAGAAAATACACTAAGAGGCAGAAAAGGAGTGTACAGATCTGTCATCCCACTGGTTACATTTTTACTGGCGTTGAATTTTTCTTTTTTTTTTTTTTTTAAATACAGAAACATGATTAACACACAAACCTCAGAAAAACTGATAAGCAAAAGGAGGGGAAATCAGTCACCTGGAATCCCGCCACCCAGAACCTACTACGGTTAATATTTGTGTGTATGTTCTTCTGGCTGGCTTCCCTGGAAGCCCTTCCAAGGGGCGTAGGCAGTGGGTAACAGGTGCAGGTCCTGATCTGATGCCTTCCTGGGAGTACACAGGTGCTCTCTGGCGCCACCATGTGGCCTGCAGCCAGAGTGCTCACACTCTCCCAAGCCAAACTTGTGTCTTTAAGGTATTTACAATAAAGAAGGTCAGACAATGAAAACAGGCAAATGCAGTCGGTGTGGCCATCAAGAGAGTGGTTTGCATTCTTATGTGAGATACAGGAAGGCATGGACCAGGGCTGAGCCCAGACCTTGGACTATCTTAGTCATATGTGCCAACACACTTAGCTACAGCCATGGGATAATTGAAGTGCTGGGGCTGCTTTCATTCCTCGTCAAACTTGGGTGTGATCTGAGAATGAGTTGTGCTCAGAGTTCTTTTCAAATTATACACTTGTACTTGTCTGTACAGATGATTCTCGTTATTCACAGTAGGTGTGGTCTATAAAGTGACCTTGAACACTAAGTGAGTGAATACTGAACCATTGTTCCCAGTGAAATACAGGATCGGCTTAGCGAGCCTTCCCTGTGTCTTCACCAGCTGGTCAGACAGAACTTTGTTTATATGTGTTTCTGTTTAAAGACACCTTCTGGCTGATATGTTAACATTAGCTCATGGCCAGCAGCCCTCTGACTCATGCCTGAAGGGAGTTTATCTAACACACATGGTCCTCCATAAGGCACACACAGGGCATGAGCCAGAGCACCAGCACTAGGCTTTGGGACTGTGTTAATTCATGAGATCACCAACAGAAAAAAGTGGCAGGCGCTAAATAGGCCACAGAAAGGCCCCATGTTTGCAGACAGGAGCTGAAATGGGGACGCAGATGCATCCCCTGTTAGACCTCCTTTGAGAACTAGCCTCAGACTTTTTGCCTCTCCACCACATGTGCAGGGAGCTCAAAAGCACTGTGGGTATTGATTTCCAGGCTACAAATAAATTCTAGTGAGCAGGCAAATTCATAACTACACACTGCACATAATGAGGACTGGCTTGGTATATCTGTGTGTACATATGTATGTATATACACATATACACATTTATCTGTGCTAGTGCACACAGAAGCATACACAAGTGTACACATGTGTGGCCATGTGCATGTACACATGTATGTGTCTATGTGCACATTGCACACAAAATGTGTGCACGCATGAATGCACCTCTGTCTGTGCCTTGTATGCATGTATACACACATGGCCATGCCTGTGCACATGGTGACTGCACATGTGTGCATATGTATGTGTGTATGCATCTGTGTACATGCATTATCTCATCACGGAATAGTAATCTTTGTTTTCACCAGTGCTTTTCAGTCAGTGGATCATTTCAAATTAATGAGTTGTGAAATCTATTTAGTGGTCCATAGTTAGCATTTTTGTAAGCAATAGAAAGTCAGAGGAAATTTCATGAATCGAGAGCAAAAGTGTTCCATGGAAAGTGCTATTTCCTATGTTCTGAGGTGGGACTGTGTTCTGGAGCCTCTGGCTCTAAGGAGAACCTGCTGTAAGTTGCAGCCATGAGTTGGAGCCACAGACCAGGGCAGCTGTGAGTGGGGCTCTGGCTTCTGCTTCTAGAATTGGAAGCCTCAACCATCTACAAGCCATGCGGCCCTGCCTGAGCCTCTGTGTACCTGTCTGGGTATGCTAACAGCACCTCCCGTCGTGTTCTGGGGAAATCAATGGTGTAATTAATGTATACAGTGGCCACACAGAGACAGTAAGAGTGACATAGCCTGTGTCCCTCAGGTGGTGACGGGCTCTGGGCTGGACAGCCAGAAGTCGGATGAGGAGTACCGGGAGCTTTTCGACCTCGCCCTGCGGGGCCTGCAGCTGTTGTCCAAGTGGAGCGCCCACGTCATGGAAGTGGTAGGTAGTCCGGCCCTGGGCCCTCCCTGCTCACTCGGAACCTGGCTGCCTCCACCCTTCCCAGCACTCATTTAAATCTGCCTTGCACCCCGGTTATTGTTCAACAGTGATTCCTTGTCTGTGTAAGTTTCCGTGTTGTGAGCATTGCAGCCAGTGACTGGTTCTTGGGATGGTGGATCCTTTAAAGATGTGTTTTAGCTCCGTGAGCTGATCTGAAACCCTCTTTCCTTTGAACAGCTTTAGTGAGGTATGATTCACGTATTGTAGCCCTCATCTACTTAAATGTAAATACATTCGCTTTTGGTGTATTCACTGAGTTGTGCAACCAAGTTGGATTTAGAATATTTTCATTACCTCACTCCTATTCCCTGTCTCTGGCCCTGAGCCATCTGCTCTGGGTCTCTGGACATTTCCATATTCTGGACATTTCCTTTAAGTGTAAGACCCCATAGTGTGGTCTTTGGTGCCTGCCTGCCTTTTTGGGCTTCCTCTTTGCAAGCTTGGTCCCTGTAGGACAGAGAATCTCTCCTTCATTCCCTGCATGACCCAGCCCCGCCCCACTGCCCGAACTCACCATGTCTTGCTCCTCCATCCACCCATGATGGACATTGGAACTTTTCTCTCCCCAGTACTCCTGGAAGCTGGTGCACCCCACAGACAAGTTCTGTAACAAGGATTGCCCGGGCACAGCTGAGGAGTATGAGAGAGCCACGCGCTACAACTACACCAGTGAGGAAAAGTTCGCCTTTGTGGAGGTGGGTGCCGAACCTTGTGTCTCCTCACCCCAGCCTGCTGCTTGGTGTGGATCTCCACGTTTCAGGCGTGGCGAACCGCGGATACAGTTTCCTGTCCCTCTCTCACCTGCGTTCTGTCAAAAGTTCTCTTTCAGAAAGGATTAGAAAATTACTCTGTTCTTAGACATTAAAGGAGAGTATTCGCTCCATTTGGCAGATGGGTAATAGGAAAGCAAAAAGTCAAAAGAGATAGGAAAAAAGCCCCAACTCTTTCATTTTCTGTAAACTGACCAAAAAGGCAAACCTAGATGTACCCACAGGATATAAAACTGCTTATGAAATGGACAGTTGCAGTCATTTCTCAGTAATTGTATTCTCCCCTTCATTACAGTCAGAACTGCTTGATGTCTAGAATCTGGTGTCCAGGTGCTGGAATGTCTCCTTCCTTGGGGTGGGAATCCCTCTCTCTGAGTTGGCGCCCTCAGCTCTCTCTCTTGTTAGGCTGAGAGATTATCTCCTCCAGTATCTTTCTGAGGAAGGGATTGTGGGAGAAAGAAAATCGAGATCTTGAATGTCTGAAAACATTTGACATCTCACCCCACTTACAGATTGACTAGATATAGAATTATAAATTGTTAAAGAATTTTCCAGAATGTTGAAGGTATTATTCCATTGTCTTCTAGTTTCAGTTGGATTCTATTGTAATCCCCGATTGCTTGTTATTTTTTCCCTTGGTAGAATTTTTTTTAATAGTAGCTTTATTGAGATATAATTCCTATACCCTAAAATGTATCCTTTTAAGTGTCCAGTAATTTTTAGTATATTTAGAGTTGTAAAACCATTAGCACCATCTAATTTTACCACATTTTGCTCCCCTCTCCCCTACAAAAAAACCGTATACCCATTAACAATCATTTCCCATTCCTTCCTTATCCCCCAGCCCCCCCCCCACCCCTACCCCCCGGCCTCTGGCAGCTACTAATCTACTTTCTATCTCCATAGAGTTCCCTATCCTGGAGAGTCTACTTAAATGTACACATATCATATGTAGTGATTGGTGACTGATTTCTTTCACTTAGTGTGATGTTTTCAAGACTCACCATGTTGTAACCTGTGCCCATCCTTCCCACCTTTATGGTTAAATGGTAGTGCATTGCTTGCATATGTCACACTTACTTGTTTATTCATAAATGGGTAACATCTGTGTTATTTATACTTTTTGACTAGTACGAATACTGCCAACATGTACATTCACATACAAGTTTTTGTGTAAAAATGTTTTCATTTCTCTTGGCAACATAGCCAAGGAGTGGAATTGATGGGTCACGTAGTAACTCTTTAAAAAATGTGAGGACCTGTCAAATATTTCCCCAAGTGGCAGAACCATTGTTCAGTTCCACCAGCAAGGTACGAGTTTCTTCATATGCTCGTCGTCTTTATTTTCATCATCCTAGTGGGAGTGAGGGGGTGTGTCCCTGTGGTTTTTGCTCACATAGTTCTGATAACAAACAATATAGAGCATCTGTGCTTGTGCTTATTAACCCTCTACATGTCAGCCTTGGAGAAATGTCTGTTTAAATCCTCTGCTCATTTTTTTCTTAGTTTATTTATCTTTATATTGTTGAGGTGTAAGAGTTTTTGTGTATTCTGCATACAGGGCCCTCATTAGACATATAATTTACAGAATTTTTCTCTGTTTCATGGATTGTCTTTTTATTTCTTAGTATCTTCGAAAGGCAGTTTTCCACTTTAATCAAGTCCCATTTGTTTTTTCTGTGGTTTACTTGTACTTATGGGGTTATATCTGAGAAACCATTGCCTGATCCAAGATTTATTGTGTTGTTTTTAAGAGTTTTACAGTTTGGCTTTTACACTAGACATGAGCCACTTGCAGTTCATTTCTGTATATGATGTGAGGTAGAAGTCCCACTTCATTACTTTGTACATGCATATCCAGTGGCCTCAGCACTAAATGTGAAAAGGTTATTCTTTCTCTGCTCGATGGTCTTGTTACCCTTGTCAAAAATCAATTGTTACTAAGCTAAGGCTTTATTTCAGGACTCTGAGTCTCTCCAATAGGTCCATGTGTCCATCTGTATGCCAGTGCCACAGTTTCACGGGGATCCAGGTTCCTCTTTGGTCCATTGTGCCCTGAAAGCTGCTCTCCTAGTTGTCCCTCTGCACTTAAGTTTCTCTCCAAAAAAACCTTCCTACTGTTGATTCCAAATCCTCATTCCTGAGCTCTGTTCTCACCCTTTCCCCTACCTTGAAGTTTTGTTTTTTTTTCCTTCCTTTAAGGTTTAAAGAAAGAACAAGGCTTACTAGCCCCTAGCTCATTCATTCATTTATTCCTTTTCAACAAAAATATCTTGATAAGCCCCCAGGGGCCCAGGCCCAGGCACTGGGTGTGCACATGTGCCTTGGGGGGTGGGATCCTCATTTATGCAGCAGCAGTATTTAAAACCTGGGCCAGAGAGTGAAGCTGAACCCATCATGATGGGGTGATAACGTGGTGATAAAGATCTGACTGGTGCTTGCTTTCCCCTCTGAATTCATGACCCATCTAGACATTAGAAAATGGGACTGATGGGTTTGTTGCTAGAAAAGGTAGACTGGAGGATGTGGCTTCCCCTGAAGACCAGCACCAGACACCCTATTCCTCCCCTATCCCATGAGACTTCCCCACTGAGAATCAGGCAGACCAGCTACATAAATGCATACCACTGTCCTCAAGATGGGGAGGGGTGATTACTGCAGGAAGGCTGGCACCCAGAGGAGGGGTACACACCCTGCAGACAGATAAGTTAGTTAAGGGGAAAATAGGCGGCAATAGAACAGAGAGGCTTTCCCCTTCCCCCATCCCTTATTCAGCAGCAACTGGACAAAATATTTCAAAAGCAGAGATGGTAGAGCATCCTTTTAAAGTTTTTATAGTAAACAAAAATTTCTCTTTGATACCGGCTACCCATGTGAATTCTGTAGAAGGGCCTCCAGAGGCCAGAGAGCTGCTTGAAATGTGGTCCTTGGACTGGCTGAAGCTCGCTGGTCAGCAGCAAGAGAGCAGTCTCATGCCAGAGTGAACGTCTCCCCTACATCCACTGCTCCTTGGCTCTCAGCTGCTTGGTCAGGACTGGTGAGGGCACTGGCAGGCAGCAGAGCCTGACCTTGCTGTGTGCTGCCATCTAGGTGATTGCCATGATCAAGGGGCTGCAAGTGCTCATGGGCAGGATGGAGAGTGTCTTTAACCAGGCCATCAGGAACACCATCTACGCAGCCCTGCAAGACTTCGCCCAGGCCACTCTGCGTGAGCCCCTGAGGCAGGCAGTGCGAAAGAAGAAGAATGTTCTCATAAGGTGGGTCCTTGGCTGGCTGCATTTAGGGGTGCCTCTGAAACCAGGGTGCTGGGGTCCATAGAACAAGTTCCTGGCTCAGCCAGTTTGGGAAACACATAGGCAGCCCCTTCTGGCAGGTTCTATAGGAGGCCTTCTTAGGAGGTGGGACATTTGAGATGGACCAAGCCTCAGTGTCTGGATATGTCCAGCTGTGTGAACTTGGTCAAGTGATCTGCCTTCTCTCAGCCTCGGTTTCCCTTGTTTGTAGTAATTGGAACTTATTTCCAGGGCTGCTGGTTTGGTGAAGTGAAATAATCTGTAGACTATGCATACAGCAGCAGGGAATAAATATGCAACATATAGAAACTATTATTAAAACTTAAAGCAATGCTTACTTGGGCTAACAAGACTCCTGATCACCAAGAAGAACAGCATCCCTCCTCACTCAGGTTCGCTGTCCCCAGGGAGGCTCAGGACTGAGTGTCAGCTCAGGCAATTGTAAAATGCAGACTCCGGACTGCACCTCAAGTCCGTTAATCCAGCACCTGAGATTGCGGCCCAGTGATATGTTCAAAGCTCACCAACTTCTAAAGCACATGATCCCGAGAGACCTTGACTCCAGACAGATTTGCCACACCCCTTTCAGTGGTAATGCCCTGAGTCTTGGTTCTTCCTTCCCCAGCGTCCTGCAGGCAATACGGAAAACCATCTGTGACTGGGAGGGGGGCCGGGAGCCCCCCAATGACCCGTGTTTGAGAGGGGAGAAGGACCCCAAAGGCGGGTTTGACATCAAGGTGCCCCGGCGTGCCGTGGGACCATCCAGCACACAGGTAAGCTCCAGTGGGCTCCGACTGTCTGTGCTGAGTCAGGCCGCCGGACGTGGGAGGTTGTCCTGGCTGGACCCCTGGGCTGTGGGGCCGCGCATCCTTGGGCAGGAGGGGCAGGTCAGGCAGCTGCCCTAGTCTTGTTCTGCCAACCTGGTTTGCTAGAGGAGGGAGGAGCACTGGCTGAAGTTTCAGGAGACCTGGATTCTAGTCCTAGATACACACCTGTGTGACCTCGGGCATGTTACGCAATCTCTGTGCTTCAGTTGTCTAATCTGGAAAGTGGGGGAATATCAGCATTATTTAGCTGCTAGCCCTGCAAAGTGCAGGCTCCAAATTATAGCAGTTTAATGCAGAGTTAACCTGCACCTGCCCTGTCCCATTGTAACAAACCCCAGCCCTTCCCCTGCAGTGACATCCTAGCTTGGTAATTCACAGGTGCTGCCGCTGACTTGCTGTGTGATCTTGGGCAAGTGCCTTGACCTCTCTGAGCTCTAATTATTGATTATCTGTTAATTGAACACTTTGGATGAGATCATGTTACTGATAAAATGCCCCCTTTGTTATTCCTGACATCCCCCAAAAGCACAAGCATGGAAAGTCCACGACTCCTTAAGAGAAAGCTTAGTAATCAGAGACATTCAGAGTTGCCAACCAGAGCTTCCAAACAAGAGGTTTCCTGGGGCTCATAAGGTTACAGGTAACAAGTCAAGAATCTGGGTAACCTCAATAAATCCCTACCACCTACTTAAGGAGAAATAGTTTCTGGTAGCCTTTTTGAGAGGGCAAGGGAAAAGCCTCTGGATTCACCGTGACTTTTTAAAGTCTTAGCAGCCCCAAACTAGGTCCCACCTCACGGCGGGACCATTAAGCCTCTCTCTACCCTGGAATTCTGGGACCCTGATCCCGTGAGTCATCTGTGTGTGTCTGTGTCCCGGGGGCCGGTGGGGGGGCAGGGTGATCTTGAGATGATCCAGGCAGTGCTATCTAACTTTCTCAGCTTCACGGCCACAGAGCCAGTCTGAACCAGTTTTGCCCGCTGGTTATGGAACATCTTGAGGAAGATTCTACCTACGGTTCTGGGTTGTGTCAAGGACCAGAGACCTTTCCAGCCCAGAATACCCTGGAGAGTTTGAGCAAGGCTGTGGGGTGTTTTTGTGAGTTCTAAGACATGCATGAGGAAGAGACAGCTGAGGCAAAGAGAAGTGGGGGGGGGGAGAGGGGGCACTAGACAGAGACAGGGAGAGGGAGCAGGAAAGAGGGGAGAGATAGATAGAGAGAAAGAGAGGGAGCAAAGGTAGGAGACCTTGTATAGTGTAGGAGGGGATGTCACCCTCCCACCCTATGTAAGTCCCATCACCCTGAGTCATGTCAAGTGGCACTGGTGCATTTAATCGACTCCTAGGTGGTCAGAACTAGAAAAACTTAAGAGATACGCTAGCCCCAGCCCCCTCCCATGCTTCACAGTTAGGGAAACTGAGGTCTGAGAGGGGAAGTGACTTGTTCAAGCCACCAGGTGGGTGTCAGGTGGAGGTGGGGCGAGAAACAGGTCTCCTGATTGCCTCCCAGGCTCTGTGGATGCCGGCATCTAGCATCTCCAGATGTTGGTTGTTCTGGTGAATTCGTTGCTCTGTTCAGCAAAAGCAGGTGGGGAAAGGGTTCCCCCTCTTATAGACCAAATGGATTTCCAGATAGGTAGAATTTCATACCAAGGGTCAGCACCACATGGATTGAAATTGATGAATCCTTTCTTTGAGACTCCAAAAGGCCATCATTTGAACAGTGCTACTTGAGTCTTAGGGATGATCAGGCATATCTCCAATGGGGCTTCAGGGGTGGACTGTCATAAACTAAGGAAGTTCCTGGAACATAGAGGGACACGCCTGGTGGAGATGGCACTCCACTCCTTTCCCAAGCCACGCCACCTCTCAATGCCAGGCGTGGAGGGTCAGGTCCTAGAGGAGAGTCTCAGGCAGCCAGGATGCACATGGTGCCAGAGGGAGGTTGGAGCAGCTCAGAGGTGGAGGCCAGTGGCCCCTTGCAGTCGTGGCGGCATCCCCACTGTATACAATACCTCTCGCTTTTCTCTCTCTCTCTCTTCTCTCTCTCTCTCTCTCCCTTCTCCCTGTCTCTCCTGCCCTCCCACACCCTTCTCCTCTCTCCTATCTATGTCTTAGGCCTGCCAGTGGTCCCCGCGGGCTTTGTTTCACCCCACTGGTGGCACACAGGGCCGAAGAGGCTGCCGATCCCTGGTATAACACCGCCTGCTGGGTTGGTTGGGTAGACTTCTCCAGGAGGCTCGGGAATGGACTAGCCTGGCTCCTCAAGGCCCCTTCCAGCTTTAAGATTCAAATGATGTGGAAAGCTCTAGATTAGCACTTGTGTCCTTTGCGCTTCGGGCTCTCTGTAAGCTGGGGTTAATTGTCTAGTAGGCCTCCCGTGTAAGTACCAATTTGCACCACTTTCTCCTGAGTTTTGGCAGATTGTGCAATGCAGTTGGCGCCACCAGGGGGCACCATCCCTTAGCTGCTGATTCAAGCTTCCACGGGTCAGAAACGAGGTGGGGGCGGGGCATGCTTATTTAGATGCTAGCCCAGGTCACAGATCCTCAGATGTTAAAGCTGAAAGGGATTGGTTTGAAAAAGCTTCTGGGGCAACCCCCTTATGTTAGCAGAGAAGAAAACTGAGGCCCAGAGTGGGGTGTTGCTGCCCAAGGTCACACAGCAAATTGATAGCAGTGGCTGGCCTTGAACTCTTGTCTTTACTCTCAGTTCAGGCTCCATCCCTGGTGCCACCATAGCTGTCCAGTGAACCCAGAGTGACGAGACTAAGGTCTTCCGCTGCCCACGCCTGCAGCCGAACTGAGCAGGCAGGAACCTGAGCCTTGAACTCCCTGGTATTGCCAGGTCCACCCACCCCAGAGGTGTGCGGGCCCCCGGCAGGCTTCCTTCCCAGGCTAGCAGGCTTCCTCTTGAAGGTTGCTACACCCATATTCATTTCTCAACCCTGCACTGCGCTTCCTTAAGTCAGTGCTTTTTAAGAGCAGACATCTGCAGAAATAAAGGAAAACATAAACCACAGCACAAAGCAACCTTTTCCTGGGGATAGAGGGCCCACCCCTGACCTTCTCATCTCACTTCCATTTCAAGCTGTACATGGTACGGACTATGCTGGAATCCCTCATCGCCGATAAGAGCGGTTCCAAGAAGACCCTGAGGAGCAGCCTGGATGGCCCCATCGTCCTGGCCATCGAGGACTTCCACAAGCAGTCCTTCTTCTTCACGCATCTGCTCAATATCAGTGGTGAGCCTCGGCGGCCAGCCATTCAGGGTCCTGGAGCCACTGGGCCGTGGGGCAGAAGTGGCTAAGAGACTTGATCTTGCCCTGAAGGGATACATTTTGCCACCAAGGGGAAAATGCACACTCCCTGGTGACTTTGGGAGCAAGAAAAGGCTCAGTTCGACTCGGCTGAATTTGTCTATTGATTTGTCATAAGGTCGTCAGTGCAGGAGCTCAAACCAGGAATATGTACACAGACATAGACATGCCCATGGTCAGCCTCTGGCTTCCAATAGCCACTCCTTGAGTGATTCCTGCAAGAGGAGGCTCCTGGGCTCGACCCTGACCCTGTGTCCCAATTTCTGTGCTCTAAAAAGCATGTCAGAGGTGATAGGACAGGGCAGATGGAGTGCGATGTCCCAGTGTCATGGTAGGGTGGTGATGCCACTATTGGTGCTGAAAAGAGGAATCTCAACAAGTGATCCAGACATCTCCAGGGTGTGTAGTCTAGGAAGGGCTTCAGGAAATCCAGAAGGACCACCTCCAGGGGTCAAGGAGCTGTAGTCCAGTTAAACACGGGCACTTGGGAGATGCTGTGTATCTGGATACTGTGTGTATATAGCAAGCACATTTTACTCTTCCATTGCGTTTTGGGGGGATGGCTTTGCAAGGGGGATGATGGAAATGATGGGGGTGTCTAAAGTTCCATATTGTCATTTTCACCTAGTCCCATACTCTGGATCTAGATTCTAGGCTGTTCTTCCAGCCCCCAGAGCTCATGCTGCCGATCAGCTGCCATCCACGGGCACTGTTGTGTTCCCAGCACAGCCACAGAACAGCTATTAGAGTAAACAAAAGCAAAACTGTAAGAACAAGTCTCTTGGCACTTGCCCTGTGTGACCCAAGGTTCTTTCCCTCCTGCTTTCAGAAGCCCTGCAGCAGTGTTGTGACCTCTCCCAGCTCTGGTTCCGAGAGTTCTTCCTGGAGTTAACCATGGGCCGGCGGATCCAGTTCCCCATTGAGATGTCCATGCCCTGGATTCTAACAGATCACATCCTGGAAACCAAAGAACCTTCCATGATGGAGTAAGAGGCAGGATTGGATGGCAGGTTCCCAGATGGGGGGTAGTTTGCATATGAGCTCCATTCTTTCCAGAATGTTCCAGATGAGGCTGCATGCCCCCTCAGGGATAGAGTGCACGTCAAGAGTCAGGTCACCCCTGGTTCCTCTTAGCCTTGCAGATGGAATCCAAAGTCCACCAGTCCCACTGACTTTCCTAGATTTTGTCTGTCCCATGCCAGCCAAGCTGGGCAAAGAACTTCATCTCTGGGGATCGGGGAGCTGATTTAGTTTTGCCCCGGTCTAATTTTTTGGATTTATGGAGCATCATGGACTTTCGATTTCCATGCTGACTGTGAGGTCAGGCATTCCTGATAGAGGCAGGAGGACTCTGCCTCCCTGCTCTGTGCTTGCACACCTGCGCACCCACCTCCATGTCCCTGAGGAGGTCATGGTAAGCTGGCATTGCTGCTTTTCCTCTGCAGGTACGTGCTCTACCCTCTGGATCTGTACAACGACAGCGCCTACTATGCCCTGACCAAGTTCAAGAAGCAGTTTCTATACGACGAGATCGAAGCAGAGGCAAGTGACATGCTTGTTATCTGGACTTTTCCAGTCTTTAGCTCTTGACACAAAGTGCGGTGTGTTAGTCTGTTCTGGCTGCTGTCACAAACACCACAAATTGGGAGAGACTGGGACACAAGAGAAATGCTTTGCTCACAGTGCTTGAGGCTGCAGGTCTGAGTCAGGGTGGTCAGGTAAGGATGCTCTGCTGGTCACAGGCCATCTTGGAGTGTCCTCACAGGGTGGAAGAGCCAGAGGAAGCCCTCTGGGGTCTCTTTACTGAGGACTGGCCTCATTTATGAGAACTTCACCCTCATGGCCTTATTACTTCCCCAAAGCCACACCGCTGAATGCCATCACAGGCTTTGGTAGAATCTCAACATATGAATTTGGGGGAGACACATTCAAACCATAACATGGGGGATCAACAGCATGTTCTGGAGAATGACCTTTGTAAACATCATGATCATCAAAAAAGACCTGGAGTGGATTATGGACTTTCTTTTTGAAGTATACTAAGCAGTGGCCAATGATGGGCTAATTAGTTTAAATTAGTTTTCAAATAGGTCCTTTATGGTTAGATTATTCGAGTAATAATAAAACAATAGTAATTCCACCTGCCAATTATTCTGTATTTACCATTTACTGGGCACAGTGCTAAGCACTAGATAGACATTTTAAATAATCTTTACAACTAGAAGAAGAATATGCTACTATCTATTTTACAGATACTAAATCTGAGGGTTACAGTGGTCGGTATCATTACCCCTGAGGTCACAAGGGGACAGTCTCATCCAAGTCCCTTTAGGACTGAAATAGCAGCTTCTTGCCTGTTGGGCTGCTCAGTGAAGAGTCACTGGCTGGCTTTATTTCCATCGTGGACAGGATGAGCCAGGTCATGCTGCAGAAACAAAGACTCCATATTCAGAGTGGCTTGGAAAGCAAAGGTTGATTTCTCCATGGTGGGTTGGCATGAGGCTCTGTTCATCAGGCTCGTCTGGGACCCATTCACTGGTTGCCATGGCACTTTAGGGTGAATCACACTCTCATACTTCAAGTTTCTACCTGGTGCTACACATCATTAGTCAAAGCAAGTCACCTGGCTCCTTTTAAGAGGTGCAGAGAAGTACAATCCTTCATGGGCCCAGAAGCACCGAACACCCATGCCCTCTCGCACTGGTGACTGAAATATTTGTTTTGCCTCCTGGCAATTGGGATGCTAGTCTCTACCCTACTTAATGGCATGGTGCTGTATGAACACAGAACGAAGCCAATTAAGTACAATTGTACAAACATACAGGATTCTTATTTCTAAGGGAGGGATGTGATTACGTTAGGGTAAGCATTAACACCAAATTCTCTAGAAAGTTTGCATTCTTTCAAAGAAAAACCAGTAGAGATGCTGTTTTTCTCTCTGAATCCTCTGATTTCTAGCAGGATTGAAAACCTTGATGTATCCCACTGCCAATCTCTTCTGCCTCCTGAGTGGCACCAGCTTAGGGAATAGGTGCCAGGAGTCCAGCCAGTTGCTTGCATCTTCTCTTTAACAAGATGTCATGTTCTCCAAAAGGTGGAGGACAAAAAGCAAAAATTCACCAGTGACATGTGTCCAAGTGATAGTTTTAAATAAGTCCTATATAACATTCTAGAACAGGGATCAGATGTACCGATTGAGACCCCAGCTGATGGCTGGCCTCTTATCTCTCCCCATCTCCCAATTCTTTTCTGCACTGTGAAATGCCTCACTACTTACATGCGTGAATGCCCACACATATGTGAATGTCCACATTTTGTCTCCTGCCCCTGCCTCAAAAGTAGCTCCTTGGCTGACCCCGAGGCCCAAAGGTGTACACATCTGTAGTGCAGTCCATCCTCAGGATGAACCCTGGCACACAGCCACACACTTGGACTGGGAGGGAGACTCAAGGCTAGTTCTAGAAGAGGAACATGGGTCCAGACTCCTGGACCCTGTGGAGTATTTGTCTGGAGGAGGATGCACTAGGGACCCTGGAAACTCAGCCTCCAAAGCAGTTGCCACAGTTAGATGCCTCAGGTGCATGTGAAGACAGCACTGTGTTTTTGTGTTCAGAATAACAGCTAAGGTAGAAAACAGAGATGGGAAAGCTCTTTGGATAAAGAGTTAACCTTAGAAAGCTGAAAAATTGTAAGACTTGAGGATTAATCACCTAAATACATAGTTTCTTTTGAAGTCACTCTTAGTGCCTGATTCTAAGCACAGCCTGTCTTTTTAGAGCCCCTCCACAACCTTCTCCCCTCCACATCACCCCACCCCCAACCATTCCCTGTTCCTGCCATCCTTGGAGGATCTGGTTTGAGTTTTCTGTTTCTTATTGGGGCACAAAGGAAATCACCTGCACCCCTCTGGGTTCTTCTAGGCTGGCAAATAATCAAACAAGCACCAGAGAGATAGATAGTGAAAAAAAGCCCAAAAGGGGGTTTAATAATAATATGCATACCTCCTATATACCTGGGAGAGACCCAGCAGGACTGAATAACTGGCCCATGTGTCTTCAGACACCATCCTGAATAGCTGAGCTGGGACTTCTCTGGGGGAGAAATGGGAGGTGACCAGAGATGGCACAATAGACAAAGGTATGCAGATTAAGTTCTGTCTTCTCCACTGAAAAGAAAGAAGATTTTCCCAGCACTCACCCTTAAAGAAGTTTGCATGAGAATACCTTTTTCAACAACAATCTCTGCCCTGCCTGCAAATTTTGCCACGCAGACATATTTTGGAGTGGCAGGTTTTGGCTCCCCTACAGTCTGTTGTGAATTTTATTCTCATCTGAGCATCACAGTCTGCCACTAAAGTGATGAAACCTTGAATGGGCAGGATTGTCCCATGTTCTTTTAAAACTAAAGATTTTTAAACAGTTTGTAAAAAGAAATTTTTACATGTCTGATGACCATCCACTTGGTTATTTGCAGAGCAAGGTGAAATGTGGTGCAAGGGAAAAATGGGCAGCCTATCATGAGTGATGATGCTAGGGAGGCTGAGGTCAGGTCTAGCTGTTGCCTTACCCCTGGGCAGCCCCTTAGACAGCTAGGAAGGGCTGTGGGGTAGGCAGCTGTTCAATGTGAATTTGACCGTGTGAATTTGACCTTCTCTACCTCACTGAGCACCTTGAGAGTGAGGGACTGAACTTCCAAAGTTGCTTGGCCATAGAATGTTTTGTTTCATTCTGTGTCCACTCACAATCCCCACTGCTCCTTTGCCTGAGCTTCTGGGAAAGAGCTGAGCAGACGCCACTAATGTGTCCCCCTTCCTCCCCACCAGGTGAACCTGTGTTTTGATCAGTTTGTCTACAAGCTGGCGGACCAGATCTTTGCTTACTACAAGGCCATGGCTGGCAGGTATGAGCGCCCTGGGCCGGGAGTGTCAGACCATCCCAACGCTGGTGCCTGGAGACAGTTTGCTATTGCAAACCCTCCCTTTCTCTTCAGCACCTACAGAAATCTGAACTCAGTCATGGCCTGGACTGGGTGCAGGGATAGAGGAGATAGTAAAGAAGTAGCTATGGTGCTGGAGGTCATGATGCTGACAGTCTAGCAGGGAAGACAGACATCAGTAAGAAGTATTGACTGCACCATGACAAGGCCATCACCTGTGCCCTGTGATTGAATATGGGAATATATGACAGTTGAACCCTATCCAGTATTTGGGGTAGGGACTAGAAAGGCTATATGAGAACATAACATTGAGTTCATATCTGAAGTGGCCAAGGGTTAAGTAAAATTAGGTGAAGGAGGGGACAGGAAGTAGCAGGCAAGAAGAACTACATGTGCAAAGGCCCTGTGGCAGAATAATAAATTATGTATGATATATTTACACAGATGTATATTACTGTTTGTGTATATATGTATATAGCACAAGTATATATAAATTGCATGTGTGTACATACCTATGTAATGATAGCATGTTTGTGCCCTACGGTTGTTGAGAGGGCAGATGTGAATCAGTACATGCAGGCCACACAATAAAGCTGGTGAGACCAGCAGGCCCAGATCGTGCGGCTGGTACAATACTAATGTCCACATGGAATGGTTTCAAAAATAACACAGGGACCTGATTGATTGGGGAGGGTTTTAAGGGAGAAAATGATCTGGGTCAGTCCTGTCCAATTGGAAGATCCTGCTATCATAAGTGTAATCCACAAATACCATTGTAGGGGCAGGACAGCCATAGGACAGGATCTCTACAATCCTACGCAGACAGGTTAAAGGAGGAGTCCTGGAGCCCTCGGTGGCTTTTTCAGGCTTTTATTGGGATTTACCGGGTACACAGCAGGCAGGGGTACCAGGGGGCCAGGAGGCTAGCAGGCTTCCTAGCCCCCAACAAGTCTTCACTCTTTCTGGGCTCTCTGGCATTCTCTCTCTCTTTTGCTCTTCTGGTGCACTATTTTGCTCTTTCATTCTGCTGTTCCTCTGGCATCCCCATGATGCCGCCCTTATAAAAGCCCAGTCTCTCAGCCCAGGTGTACCCGGTTACGTATGCCCACACCCTACTCCAGGTGCCAACCATCAGGCATGCATTCAGGACCACAGGGATCCATCATCAATTTAATGATAGGAGGGCAGAAAAGCCTGATACTTTTTTACCTTACCCTACAACCATTTAAAAATTTTAGTAACTATATTTTAAAAAGGAGAGATTAAACAGGTGAAGTTTATTTTAATAATGCATTTTATATATAATGCATTATTTATATCATCCAATATATCAAAAATATTATAATTTTAATGGGTAATCAAGATAAACATTATTAAAGAGATAGCTGTCATTGTCTTTTCCTAGTGTGTATTTTGTGCATATACACACAACTGGACTTGCACCCCACATTTCAAGTGCTTGGGAGCCCCAGGTGCCTGGTGGCCACCTCAGTGGTTGGCAGTTACATCCAGAAAACATATACCCCCGTATTGGGCTTATGTGGTTCTGTATGATCTGGCCTTAGACTAACCTTATAACTCACCTCTGCCATGGGCTCTGTCCAGCAGGCCTTCAGCTATTACACATTAGCCATCTTTCTGCTGCCAAACACAGCAGTGAGGTTCCTCCACCAGATGTACCAATTTTTAGCTGTTAGGTCTCTGTCCCAAACAACCTCTGCAGAGAGGCCTTTCCTGACTTGTCAGATGATATGTTTAGTCCTTTTCAGAGTACAATCACCTGCAATCCTGATCACAGTGTGAAAGACAATAAGAATACATGAATACATGAACTCACAGGGCGGTGTGAAATTAAAGATGTATATGTGCATGCCTGAGAAATAGTGAAAGTGCAGATGTTCCTGTTGTCTGAAGTTAATTTATTCCTCTGCCTATTTATTCACTATCAGTCTCTGTTCACCAGAATCCCAGCCCCACAGGGACAGAAAGTTGGCACCCCCTATGCCAGGAATTTCCAGGAATAGACCAAGTACTCGATTCATTCTTGGTAATCAAGTGAAAGGAAAGTGCTCAGCCTCTTTGTTCCCGTGTTACAAGCTCTATTTCACATACTGAAATTTGATGGAGAAGGAAAATTTGAAAACCTTGCTCTAGAGCAGGGAAAAAAAAAAATATATATATATATGTATATATATACAATACACAAGATAGCACCTCATGTGGAGAGCCTATGGTCTGAAATAGATGTGGCCGGGCCATTGAGACGCAGTCAGGGTCTTGTTTACTGGCCTCCTTTTACTTTTATACAGTGTGCTATTGGATAAACGTTTTCGAGCTGAATGTAAGAACTACGGGGTCATCATTCCGTACCCGCCATCCAACCGCTATGAAACGCTGTTGAAGCAGAGGCACGTGCAGGTATGGAGAAGGAACACGGAGGAGGGGGTGCCACGGGAGGAGAGGGCGAAGAGAGATCTGCAGTGACACCAGCGGCGGACCTTGCACTGCTGTCTGCCCAGCTCTGACCCGAGTGAACTGCTGAGCAAGGGTGTGCCACAGCTTCGTAATCTTACAAACCAGCCATTGGGCTTCCTTTGCTTCAGGGTCTAGGCGTCTCAGCCCATCAGCTGCTCACCTCTGGCTGCAGCAACCTCCAAAGCCTTTGTCCCCATCACCAGCTCAGTGCACACTGCCTCTGGGCAAAGGGTAAATCTGTCCTGAGCGGGGAGGACCCTAGTGCTGGTCCCGGTGAAGGAGGCCATGGGCCTTCGAATGAACGTTCACTGAACCCAGTGGGGTGGGGAGATCATGACTCACTTTTGGGGAGTTGGTTTCTGTTAACATTTGATGCCCAATGCAGAAGGGATGTTCCTGAGAGCTCAGAAACCTACCCCTGCTTTAAAATGTGTGAGCCCAGCAGGAAAAATAAGATGCGCTGGCAGACTCTGCCCCACGCCCGCGCCCCGCTGTCCATGGAGCAAGGCCATTGATGATATGCCCTTGTGTGGTTCTGCGGCCTCTATGTGCTTGTCAATGTATTTGTGGAGAGCACTGGAGAGGAGGAGCAGGGCCGTAGCTGGGAAGGGGAAAGGGTTGCCCTGGAAACCCTGGATGCACATTGCTCTGAGAATTCCAAGGAGACTGGAGAATCGTAAGAGGACAAAGAACATTTCTACCTCTGCCAACAACAGCAGCTCGCCCTGTTCCTCAGACCTCTCAGAAGTTTGCTCAGTCACGAGGCAGTCAGAATGAGGACATTGAATTGGAGTGCTTTGCGTGTGCACCAAATGGCTGTAGGGGCCCTAATCTGTTGTCTGAAAATTATCCCAAAAGGAAGTGGGGGAAAAAAAAAAAACAACATTAAGAATAATGCTTGGACTCTTCCCCCAGCAAAGAGCAGTGCACACAGCAGGTGCTCAATAAATGTATGTTGCTGTCCACCTGACATCTGCAATAATGCCCACAGTACTCCAGGGGAGGTGTGGGAAGCTTGATTTTCTGTCCTTGCTTTTACTTTTCTCCCAATAAAGGCACACAGTAGGCTCTTGCTGAGGGGACAGCTACTCCCTGGTGACTGAATTGGGCACAGGACAGATGCAGGGAAAACTTCAGAGCTCAATTCTTCTACGGCAGGGGTGAATCATATTCTTCCTTACCTTTGAATAGCTCAAGACTACTGAGTAGTTGAAAGAATAATACAGTGAACACATATATACTGTATAGACAGATTTGTGTTTATTAATGTTTTAGCATCTTTACTTTACCCTGCTTGTTTTTCTTTCATAAATACAGCAAATAAATATAATTATTAAACTATAAATATGCATTTATGGCATATATAAATTATATAGTAAGATGTGTTTCTCTATACATGTAGTTTTAAATGTAGAGTTTTTATTTATTTATTTTTTAAAGTATTTATTTATGCATACAAGAACTGGGGTGCAGGTCAGAGGTACAGGGGGTGAGAGGATTCACCCAAGACAAAGTGGGGAGCAGAACAAGCAGATCTACTGAAATACACTGCTGAGGGGAGCAGCAGGCAAGGCAGGAGAGGTCTGCTGCACCATGTGGATCACCTTCCTGGCCAGGGATTGAACTCCTGCTGCAGTGGCTGCAGATAGTTTCATAGAGCTGACACTTAACCCCTTGTGCCACCAGGGAGGCACCTAAATGTGGAGTTTTTAAATATATACTTTTTCTCTTAGTCATTTGAGATTAAATTACAGACATTATGACCCCTCAGCTTATGTCTTTTAAGAACAAGGACATTCACTTATAAGACAGAATAATCATACTAGGAAATGTAACCGTTTCTAGTAGAGTCCATTTGTCCCAGGAACCCCACATTCTGCGAGTCTGATGGTGTCTGTGTACGCCAACGTTTGGCTGTCAGGCGACGGTGCAAATGTCTCATGACTCTTCTCACTCTCCCATCCAGCTCTTGGGTCGATCGATTGACCTGAACAGACTCATCACCCAGCGCATCTCTGCCGCCATGTACAAGTCCTTGGACCAGGCCATCAGCCGCTTCGAGAGTGAGGACCTGACCTCCATCGTGGTAAGAGATTGGCTGGGAGCACCGTTCTCGGAGTCCTCAGAGTCCAGGCTGGAGGCTGAACTGGGGGCTCCAGTGGGTCTTTCCCATCTGAGTGGGGCAGGAACAAAAAGAGACTAATCTAAACCCTTCCATTGCCTGGAGACTTTATCTTAAAAACTCTAGAGGTGACTAATCCCCGACCCAGCTGCTTCTCCTTTGGGATTCTGCAGATCCCAGGGAGTAGGTTGGTGGGTGGTCCTGAGGAGCTGGGAAAGGTGGCACAGTAGGTGGGCTTTGTGGGTGTTTGCTAGACAGCACCCACAGGGCGCTGAGCTTGGTTTAGTGCTCAGCTGTCACCATCTTGATTTTCTAAATCATTTTTAACAAAAAGTCCCATGTTTCCATTTACCACTGGGACATGCAAATGGTGCACAAGCACCTTTCTCCTCTTCAACTGCAATTTGAATTGCTTTCTGCTAGTTCTCTTTCTCTGAGAGTTAGAATGAACTTGACATGTCAACCTTTAAGTGAACCAAAGGAAAATGTTAATGTTTTTAAATGCAGATGAGTAGAAGTAAGGAGGACAATAGAAAATTGCCACTGGAGCACCTCAGTAACCATTGCTGCAGGCTGCTCCCAGCAACGGGTGGGGAGAACTTTGTTATGACTCCTCTTACTCTGAGGTTCCAGGATTTGATGATTCCCGAAGACAGGAGGTGGCATGGTGCGTCCGAGCCAAGAGGAAGTTAGTGTTTCGTGGGTAACAGGGTCTCAGTTGAGGAAGATTAAGAAATCCTGGAGGTGGGCAGATGATGGTAATGGTGGCATAACTTTGTGAATGTGTCAATGACACAGAACTATACATTTAAAAATGACTAAAATGGTAAATTTTATGTTATGCATATTTTCCCACAGTAACAAAATTACTCTAAAAATCCTTTAAGAAGTAACAGGGTATTTCCATACATTAATATTTGTGGACAGAAAATTTGCAACGTTAATATTTGAAAAGTAAAAGGATCAAAGGACCTCCTAATGATATTTGTTAACTTCCAAGGGAAGAGTAGTAAGCTAGATCAGTGTCACCAGTGACAGGACATCCTCATGTGTGTTCCTGTATGCCATGATTTGTGTATTCTCATACAAAAAAATAAAAGCATGATCTCAATCTACTCACAAGAAATAAGCCCAAATTGAAATGCATTTTAAAAAGTGAACTGTGTTTTTCAAAAGCATCCAGATCATGAAAGACAAAGACTGGAAACTGTCAGAGATTGGGAAAGATGAAGTGCTACAGCCCCCCACCCAAAAGAGTGGGTCCTTTGTCCTCTAGGAAAGAATTCACCAGAGAGCATTGGGTTTAGCTGAATTGGGTAAGGCTTCATTACAGACTCATGCATGAGGGAGTCAGTGCAGGAAATGCTAATAGAGACTGGCTCCTGCAGTAGAGTTGTGAGGAGACATTTAAAGGGTAAGTCCTCTAGAGGGGAGGAGAAAGGCATCATAATTTTTTCTGGGCTGGGTCATACCTGGGCATGTGCGGATCGTTCCATCCCAACTCCCCGTGTGGGCCATCTGCTTTCTCCCTCCAGGAAAGTGAGATAATCATTAGTGATTAGTGAAGATCTAAGGCTCTTTGTCCAGCTTGGCACCTCATGGTCAGTGTGTTGGCCAGATTGTTTGGACAGGCCTCACCAGCCCATGATTTAGCCCCCCTGTTCAAACAGGACTTGAGCAACTTTTATCCTACTGGCTCACAATTTCTTTTACCTGGACTGTCTCAGGAAGAGACATGAGAATTAAATATGATGTGGGTCCTGGATTGAATTCTGGATAAAAGACGGACCTTCATGGAAAAACTGGGAAAATCAGAGTAAAGTCTGTTGTGGAGTTAATGGTGTTGGATCAATAATGTCAGTTTCCTACTTTTGATAATGATGCTCTGGTTATGCAAGTCACGCTGGATGCTCTGGCTATGCAAATCATCCCAGGAAGCCTGGGGTCAGGGCATGCAGGGTGTCTGCTGTTTCTGCAGCTTTTCTCTAAGTGTAAAATTACTTCACTACAAAAAGATGTTGTTGGTTTTGGTTTTTTTTTCTTAAAGTGGAAAAAGTGGGAAAAATACAGTGACTAAGAACCCAGGTTCTAGCATCATCAGACCTAAGATGCCACCCTGGCCCTGCTGCTGACCAGTTGGGAGACCTCAGGCCAATTACTCATCTTCCCCACAACCGTTCCCTCATCTGTGCAAAGGAGGAGCCTTAGAATCCCCCTCAGTGGGTCTTGGAGGACAAAGCGGGGGGTTTACGTGGAAAAAGCTTTGCATACATCACTCTTTGCACTTCTTAAATTAGAGCTTATGGAAAAAAGATAAGAGGGACCTTGAAACTTGGGGCAGCAACGAATTCTCAGTGACGCTCCCTCAGCATTTTCTAATAGGACTTGATGTAGTGGCCCATCAAAGCCCTGGGCCTCTTACTAAAGTTCAGAGACTATAATAAACACAGCACCCGTTCTCCTGGGAAATGTGTCATTAGAAATAGATGTTTCTTTGTTTATGCCAAAATGTTAGCAGTGACTATCTCTAAGTGGGAGGATTTTTGTTTTCTTCTTTTTCCGTTTTGCTGAGTCTTCTAGTTTCCCAGTATTGGGGATTTCTTATGGAAAAGCTGGTTTGGGGGATGCGGGGGTGTCCATGACCTCTTCCCACCCTCAAAAGACACTGGATGTTCTTTTAGCTGGGAACAAAATCAAAACAAGTAATGAAAGTGTGTTTATCAGGTGAGCTCAACCCCAAGAGAGCAGCCTCTTCCTGTGAAGACCTTGAAGAAGAGGCCCCAGGGAGCGCTCTCCTGGGAAGGGGGGCAGCATCAGGAAGCCCCCACTCCTTTCGCCTGAGAAGCTTCTGACTCTTCCAAAAATCACAGCAAGGAATGTGCCCCCCTCACCCTTGCCTCCACCTGAGACAGCTCATCCTCATCCTACCCTGCCCAGCAAACCTGTACCCTAGAGATCCATGCTGAAGCTGAGAACTGGCAGCCTGCAGTGTTTGTTTAGGCTACAGAGCATAGTCAAGATTCTGAGCCAACATTTAACATTTAGGAGAATTCAAGCAAAACTGTAGCAGCTCTGGAAGCCCCAGGCTGGCCTTCCCAGGTGCCAACAATTGCCAGGAAATGACTAGATAGTCCCTTCAGCCCCCACCGGTGCTCCCCACTCATATGTGTGACCTGGGGCCATGCTGCATCCCCAGCTCTTCTGGCCCCAGAACTTGCTGCAGTGTGGCACACTCATGGAATGACCTTCCCACTACTGCACAGAAATGGCCCACTGGGTTATTTTATGTTCTTAGTTCTGCTCCCCTCTGTTGCCCCTCAGTAAACCAGTCCTATAGAAAGCACTCAGGAGGCCTCTGAACCCCACTCCATGGGGTTTCAAACACTGAGCCCCATGTCTGTTTGATGGCCCAACAAAGACACCTCATATTGTTGTGGCAGAAGTGGCCTAGTTCCCAGCAGCCACTCATCAGCAGACACGAGAACGCTGCCTCAGTCTCCCTTGTGAAGGAGACACACATCTGTAAGACTCAATCACGGAAGGTGAGGACAGAAGTTCCCAGCAGGAGTTTTCTCCCCAACACCTCAGTGCCAAGGGATTCAGTGATCTTAGACATCAACTCATTAGTGCTCACTACACTTACTTTTTATTTTCTTGTCCATCCAAATGGTACCAAAGATACAGCCAAGCTGGCCAGGCCCCATAGACCTGCGGAGAGCAGATTCTTATCTTTGCCCTTCCTCTATGGCACAGTCACTGGAAACATGGTCTTCAGTGCACCTCCGGAATTGGAATCCAAGCTTTCAACCTTCTTTTGAGAAATGGCAGGATCTGCCATCACTCCTTGTGCAACGTGGAGTTAGTAGCCACCCTGCATCTAGAGGTCTGGCAGGAGCTGTACCCCTGGCCCAGGGCTCTCCCTTCCTTTGCCAGCTTGTCCGGTGTGCCTGCCTTGTCTGGCCCCTGCAGCCACTTAAATTTGCAAGCTTCAATCAGTTCTGTACCCCAATCTACATCCCCAGAATCCAGGTTTCATAGGTAGAGATCCAAAATGGAAGCCTGGCCTGGGGCCTCCACCAGGTCACAGCCTGGCCTGGTCACAGTGTGCCCCAGGAGCTGATGAGAAAAAGATGAATCCCAAACGTCCCCACCCCCCACCCCAGAATGAGGATGCCTCCCATGACCTACACTGAGGCCAGGTCCCAATCCTCTAAGCTGGCCCTGCTCTGGAGAACCGCCTTGCAAAATTCTTTTAGCTTTTATGTTTTAAAACCAACTTTTCTTTTCCAAAGTTTTCTTAACGATTGCTTCTTTGTTCTGGACAGTGCACCCCAGCAGCCAGACACTCATGCTGGGAGCCAAAAGCACTGAATTCACTTGCTAAGCCCAGGTCCACAGTTCTTGTGTGACCTTACCCCTTGAACCTTAGTTTCTCTCTGTGAGATGGGGCAGACAGCTTAACCAAAGCAATGTGGTGCTGTTCCAGAGCATCACAAAGGCAGTTGTCTCCTCTCTGCACTGGACTGTACCTCTATTCTTATGGATGGCAGTGATTGGGAAGCAGCAGGACAGTAAAGCGAGGCTGAAGGATTTCACTCTCCCTGGCAAACTCCAGGGCCTGCTGGTCCAGATAAGATCACTGTGCTCCCGTGCTGTAGCTTGGGTTCCAATGACCAGGGACAAGGAGGGGGCATTCTGCCCTAGCTGATTTTACACTTCCGAGTTCTAGACATGTGTCATAGGCAGGTGTTACATACATGGTGGGGAAGGATGTGGACTTGGGAGCCCCTGCCTTTGAAGCTGAATTACTCACTGTCTCAAAGCCTGGGTTCCTGTGTTTGTCAAGGAAGGATGGCAGTGATATGGACAATGGGGGACATTAATTTGTATAAAGTGCTCAGGATACTTACTGCCTGGCACATAGTAAGTTGGGTCATACAAAAGCACTAATATTTGATGGTGTGTGCTCCAAAAGACCAGTTTTCTCTGGTCTGACCTCATAGTGAGCATTCCGTTGCCAGCTGCCCTCTGCAGAGCAAACACCACCTCTGGTGACAGCCTTGTGACTCTAAAGGACACACTGGTTCCTCACTGTTTGGACACTGGCAAGCAAGCAGGCCTGCTCTCCACCCTAAGGGGTACGAATGGGGTCTGCACATGGTCTGTGGACATGCAGTATCCTCAGCATCATCTGCCAGTTCCTTCCACTTCTCAGAAGGCCACGTGGTTCCGAGCCATGGGAGAGGGTCCCTGGCCAAGGTGGGGTCTCTGTGGACACTTAGGAGGTGGCTGAGGGGCTGTGGCTTGCAGGAAAAGCCTGGTGGATGAAGCAGTGCCAGGAAACCTCAGCAACACCATCTCTCCCTGGGCAGGAGCTGGAGTGGCTGCTGGAGATCAACCGGCTGACACACCGGCTGCTGTGCAAGCACCTGACCCTGGACAGCTTCGACGCCATGTTCCGTGAGGCCAACCATAATGTGTCTGCCCCCTATGGACGCATCACCCTGCACGTCTTCTGGGAGCTAAACTTCGACTTCCTCCCCAACTACTGCTACAATGGCTCCACCAACCGGTAAGAGGGTCCTCAGACCAGAGCAGCCAGACACTTGCTCTGGGTGGAGGTGGGGGTGCACCTTTGAAGCTCTCCCTTCCTTCCCTTTGGTGCCTCCAGGCCAGAGGAGGAAGAAGGGGGGTCAAACAGTCACAGGACGTGTTACAGGCGGTGGACTGCAGATGGAGGGAAGGCCCAGGACCGGGAGAAAAGGGCACCACCTGATCCAACTTATGGAGCCCAGAGAAGCTCGAGAGAGGCTCTCTCTCCCCTGAGCAAGGATGCTGGAATTGAGATGCAGAGAATGAGCAGCAATAAGATGCAAAGGCTGTAGAAGAGAGCTCCAGGCAGTTTCTAAGGAGTTGGCGGTGGTGGAGAAAATGGGGTGGGGATGGTGGCACAGGAGATAGGCAGGACACAGGAGGGAGCAGACACCTTGTTCAGATGGAGCCCTTGTGAGCCTGCAAGGGTTGGAGGAGGAGGTGTTATGATCAGCTGGTAAGATCTGTATAAGGATGATCACATACATGAACATGTGTGTGCAAACCAGACTGAGCACCCACATGTGCACACAGCCTGGGCAAGAACCCAGGCAGAGACAAGATGAAAGAAAGTCTTATTCCCATGGAGGCTGGAAACCTGCAGGAAGAGCCAAGACGGGTATTTCCAAGTTCAAGCAGGCACTGAGCATGCACATACCTGTGCGTGTTCCCAGGAACTCCCATTGACCTCAGGACCACATTAAATAGGTCCTTGCTGAGTACATGGAAGGCTCTGGGAGGAATCCATATAGATGCGCTCGAACCTACACACTTAGCATGACGACTCCCTACTTACTAAAGATTTGGGGTTGTTACCAGAAACTTCATCAGGGGTGAGCGAGCAGTGGCCCATGAGCAACATCTCATTGCCACTTGCTGTTGTCCAGCCCATAAGCTAAGAATGGTGCTAATACTTCTAAATGGTCAGGGAGAAAAAAATCCAAAGAAGAATCATAATTTGGTGAAAAATGAAACTTATCTGAAACTCATAAGGTTTCACTGGATCTCAGCCATATTCCAGAATTTACTGATGCTTATGGCATTTGCAATGCTGACAGCAGGGCGGAGCGATGGTGACAGAGACCGTCTGGCTGGCAGAGTTGAGGATATTTGCCATCCGAGCCTTTATAGGAAGATCCTGGGGGACCCTGCTCCTGGGAAAGCAAATGAGTGGAAGCCCTGGAGGCCATTTCCGGGCCCAGCTTGCTGCCACAGTCTTGCTGAGTAGCCCCCAGCCCTGCGCTGAGCCTGTGGCTCTGGGTGGTAGTTCCCCCTCTGGGTGGTAGGGGGTAGTTCCCCCTACCAAAGGAGACAGGAGTTGAAAGGGAGTGTCCCAGGAGAGTTTCTAGGCCTCCAGCTAAGAAACCGTGTCATTGCACCTGGTCATGAGGGATCCCCCCCGCCCTGCATCATGTCCCCTGAAGAACAGCATCAGGACCCGGTTAACTCTCACCCCCATCTTTTCTTTTACTAGTTTTGTCCGAACGGCCATTCCTTTCACCCAAGAACCACAAAGAGATAAGCCCGCCAACGTCCAGCCTTATTACCTCTATGGTTCCAAGGTAAGTCACCTGCCCTTGTCCTACTTCTGAGATGCTAGTGAACAAAAGGAAATAGAAAAGTGTCCCCTGATGCAGAAAAGCCAGACAGTGTGAGGATGGAGAGGCAGCAGTGACACCCAGGTGGGAACAGTGAGAGTATATTCGCCTTTATTTGTTGACAGCTAGCAGGGTTGGTGGAACACAGACCTAGGAGGCGGGATCTGTGGGGGGAGGACTCTGCTGAGGAGAGCAGGAGATGGGTATGGGGCTTCTCCCATTTCTTGGTTGATCTATGATGTATCGTCCGTGATTCTGGGCCTTGAGAGACCCCACGCTGAGGGGATGTGCAGGCAGGAAGCAGTTGAGAAGGTGGAGCTTTGAAGGAACTCCCAGACAGTGGTGGTCCAGCTGAGACACAGGTCTGACCCCGTCTCTGTCGCTTTGTCACTCACACATCCAACACTCATAAAACCTTACACATGGTCCCCTATTCCCGACCTTCCTCCCCTCGCCGTTCATTCAACAGACCTGGATTAAGCACCCACTCTAAGCTGGATGCTGATGGGGTCTCCATGCTGGAGATACATCAGACATCTTCTCTGCTGCCTCGCTCTCCATGTCCACAGCCACATAGGGACAGGACTTTCACAGAGTCTCACAAAACCACAATGGAGGCAGATTTGTCTCTCCCCTTGGGGTTTCTGGGAGGACCAAGAAACACCACTGGAAGAAGAAATGTGTCAGCCACACAACATAGCCAAATTTTTTTCTGCATGATGGAATAAAGATGACCCTCATTGACCCCATTTAAAAAGAAGTAATAAGGCGGGGTACAAGGTGGTGTGATTGCCTGAAAGCTGGAGAATACTCAAGAACAAGACCTCCTTCCCCTTTCCAAAACAACCACCTCCTCCCCCAGCACAGGAGGCCAGGCATCTGCTTGGGGTGACAGAGAGCACAATGAGAGCTTATGTTCACCCCGTTTCCTCCAGTTAGTGTGTTTTCTTTTAAGTCATGCCAATTGTACTTTCTAGGCTACACTGGATTCATATTTATTTTCATATTAAAACCAGAATTTTAACTCTGAACAGGGTGCTCTCTGAACTGGGCCATGGTGGGGTGAGGGGAGCTGTTTTCCAGAAGCTTGGTCCTGGGCATTTGTACAGCCTGGGGGAGTCCCCAAAAGCACAGATACCGAGGTGGGAATGGGTGTTCTATAGACACAATTTTACAGGAGACCTACTGTAGGGGACTTTGAGCTCCACGACCAGAGAGAGCTCTTGCCCACTTCTCACTTCACAAAATAAGGCAGTATAGCTAGCTGGTCACCAGCCTGCATCTGCAAGGCGCCCACCGGAAATGCTTCTAGGTTGGCTTCCTGGTCAGCTTCTGCTTCTGCTTCCTCATCTGCATCCCCTCCAGCACTGGAGCACTTGCGAGGCAGTTCTACCAGGGGAAGGCCCTGCTGGTCTTCCTCCCGCTGACCCAGAGCCGGGGCTTCCTCAGGCCATCTCACCAGCCCGTTGGCTTCCTCCATGTGGCCAGCCCGGTAGGACCAGCGGGGCTCATGGCAGCGCACACACCAGAACTGGAGGCAGATGAAGGCCAAGACTGCGGTGAAACATGCCAGCAGAATGGCCATCAGCACCCACAGGGAAATCTGGGGGTCCACCAGGGAGCTCCCCGCTGCCAGCGGACTCTTATCCAGGGTGTGGAACATGGTGCAGTAGTGCGGGTAGGGGAAGGCGGCCTTCTTGCAACTGATGCACAGGAAGTAGAGTGTGGAGGGGGCCAGGTGTTCTAGCACCACGGAGCTGATGGTCCGGGGTACCTTCTCCTCGTGGTGGAAGCTGTAGCGAAGATAGCCAGAGAAGATGCTGTTCCAATTGGGTCTGTACATAATATGGTAATAGTCCTCCAGGCAGGGCTCCGAGGACGACCAGGAAACGATGGCTCCTGTATAGGATACGTTCCCCACCTCGATGTTCATCCTGATACTGGAACCAGAATCAAAGCCAACAGTGACATCCCCACCTTAAGAATGTATTTCCAGCAGTCACTGCCACTGTGCACTGAGCGTCCAGATGGGACCCACCCTACCCCATTCTATAGACAAAGAAGCAGAGCCCAAGAATTGATTGTCCTCAGCCAGGTCTCTCTAAGAAATGGCAGAACAGTTCAAAGCAGGGCTGTCCCAGCCCACAGTTGAGAGTCTAAAGAACTAAAAGAAAATGCACTGCAGTCACCCAGCCTCCTCTACCCTGGCTCAGATCCTTCACTACGACATGGTTCTCAACCCTCCAAAGAAAGAGAAAAAAGGCAAGAAAGGGAGAAATCAGCACGACCTAGAGTTGCCCACATTAGTGTGTTACCTCGGAGTTGGGCAAACGTTTCACCTAAAATCCCTCTGCTTCTACCCCAAATGCTGTGAGCTAGTTATCTAGAACATTCTACCCACTCTTTTTCAGTCCCCCAATTCTGTTGCCCAGGGCAAAAGGAGGTTTACTTTGTTTCTCACTGGCTGCTGATTTCTCCCCAAAACCTCTGCTCAAGTTTTATTTTTTTCAAGTTCAGAGGTACCAGGTCAAGACAGTCAGCTGCCAGTGCAGCCTAGCAGTACTACCTAATGCTGCTGGTGCAGTGAGTGTTAATAACGGTAACAGCCACCAACGGTTAGCCAGTGGTCACTACAGATGCTCAGTTTACGATTATCAGTTCCCTTTATTCTGTGCCCCACCCTTTGAGCTGAATAATCATTTTACAGATGAGCAATCTGAGGTCACTCAGTTCACAATTAGAAGGAAGACTCAAAACCACTTAATTGCTGGATTTCCAAATGCAAGGCTGCTGGGTTTAGCAATAGAACTTTATTTCAGAATGAAGTCTGCTACCAGAATTGGGTTGCTATTTTTCCAGACAAGTTAGTAAGCCCTCTTTAGATAGCCAACTCTCTTGATTTGGTAAGTGAGAGCCAGCCAGCTTCCAGTGTTTTAGTTTTCTCCTTAATTCTACCTCTTAGAGAAAGAGAGAGTTCCCATTCATTGAATTTCACCAGATCTAAAATTCAGGGACAGCCATATTCCTCCTGTATGTGGTCACGTAGATTTCTCCCAGCTTCCTTCTCTGCCCCTCCTGTCTCACGTGAAATACAGCTTTCATTTTAGATTTCAGTGACATAGTGGAAAAAATCGGATTTTAGCAGGAATTGAATATCAAGCTAATCTGATTTCTATTACAATCTGCCTTCTCTCCCCATCTCCCCGACCTTCATTTCATGCCTTACTCTGGAGTGACTGAGCTGCAGGAAGGTGTATGGCATCAAGTAATTTTTCAATCCTGTTTTTCTTCTCTAAGGGTGACAGTGAACTACAATGCTCAGGAAAAGAACTAGCTCCTTCTCACTTGGCTGGAGATTTCTTTCCAGAAAAATGGGTAATAAAAGGAGAGAGACAAGGGTGCTCAGGTCCCTCTAGGAAGGTCACTGCAAAGAAGATGGAATCTTATTCCCCCTGTGTATTCCTTCTGTGGGTCTCCTCATCCACACCTCCCACTGCACCCAGCACCCCACACATCCCTAGAAATACACGTCCAACCTCAATGAAAAGAACTGAATGCATTCCTTTGATAGGCAATGGCCTCTGTAAAACCTTCCATCTGGAGTGAGTGGGATCCCATTTCTTGTTGTGAATTTTCCTCCTACTTGCCTAGAATCTGCCGCTGCCTGCCTTTATAGACTGGGGTCTCCGCAGCAGACATATTTAACAGTTCTCTGCCAACACACGAGCAGCAGCCTCAGTGCATAGGAGCAAATCAGTCTCTCTTATTTATTTTTCTTCCTCTGCTCCTGTTTCTAAATTCCCCCTATTTTTAGCTTGTTCATATCGCCACTGCCTGGCCCTCCTCTGAGCAGAGGGTGAATGGAAAAGCCATTTCCATTAGCAGGAAGAGCCGCTTATGTCCCTTACCTGATACTCGCCGTGGATCCGGTTAGAGGGTTAGCATGCAGCCCTCAGAGGCGGGCTGGACCAGAGCCGAAGAGATGGTGCCTTCTCCCTTCCTCGGATCTGGGCTCTCCTTGATGTCTTTCTCACCACTGTCTGAGTAATCCCACTGTCGCCCCCAATGCTCACATTATTCATTTCTTCAGATCAGCATCATTCACCATGGCAACCACCAGGCATTGTACGCACGGTGCTTTCAGGGACCAGTCTGGAATGGTTTTTGCCTAGTGAAAGAAGCTCTCCTTCCTTTAACCACAAAAAGGCTAACAATCCCTTGCAAACTGATCCTCAGAAGGGAACTCGCTCTTCCAAGGATTCTGAGTTTTCTCTCTGATTGACTAGTTCTTTTTTTTCTCTTTTATACCATCTAGACCCTCTTTGGATAATGATTTGTTACCCCACAGCTAAAACAGTATTTCATCTTCATGCCTCCCCAGCCCACATCCCCCTACCTCACCTCTACCTCCTCTTTGTCTGTTTTTATCTTCTGTGGTATTGCCTAGTTACATGACATGGGTCAGGACTATCATCCCTGGGCTTCCATTCTATCATTGCTAAAGCTGTGGGCTTGAACTAGCTGGGGTGGGAGGAGCAAAACTCGAGTATTACCTCTATCCTGGGTCTTATCACAGCTGTGAGTCACAAGGAGACCTCTGAGAGCTCACTTGGAGACTGACCGAGAACCAAGAAGGAAACAGCCGACTTTCAGTTTGTGTCAGTTATGACACTTTTGTACTAGGTTGGTTTGAGCGCCCGCCCCCAAGGAAAAAACATTCCTCTCTACCCAGAGCCTCAGGATGTGACATTATTTGGAAGTAGAATTTTTGTATATTTAATTAGTTAAGGATCTTGAAATGATCTAATTCTGGATGTAAGGGGACCCTAAATCTAATTATAAGAGAAAGGAGGAAATTTACATACAGACACACAGAGGGAAGAAACCATGTGAAAACGGGCAGAGCTAGGAAGGAAGCTCAGGAAGACCAGATGAGAGATGCAAAAAAGCATTCTCCCATGGAGCCTCTGGAAGGAGCCTGGTCATGCCGGCGCCTTTATTTCAGGCTTTTGTTCCCCAGAATGGTGAGAGAAACCACCACGTGGGTAGTGCAGTCAGGTGTTGCTTATGGTCAATAATGGGCCACATATTATACAGGGGTCCCACTAGGCCAGCCCAACTGCCCAGTGTGGGGTAGGCTTTACCATCCAGGCCTGCGTGTTGACACTCTATGACCGTCACACAGCAGTGAAATCGCCTAATGACACATCTCTCAGCACATACCCATTGTTAAGTCACACCTGATTAATTTATTACAGCAACCCTATGAAACTAGTGCAGCTCTCTTTCCTGCTCAGCTCAGAAACCACCTCCAAGTCCTTCTCAACACAACCATCCCAGAAAACTACTAACTGATCAACTCACTGGAGTTGACACTGGGAATGGAAATAGCTGTTCTTGGACTGGATGGTCCCCAATATTCCTTTCCTTTCAAGAATCCTGGCTTTGCTGCCTTGCCTTTTTTCATTCCTACAAAAATATATATGCCTCTGAGATCCATCCTTTCTGTTTCCCTCAACTTGTAAGACTACATCACTGCAGTTCTACTGGGGCGCTCACAGGACGTGTCTGAAATAGAGAATCAAGTCTGTCATCTTAAGCTACCAAGTTTGTGGTAATTTGTCACAGTGGCCCTAACTCATGAATTTAGACTGCATTATTTTACACACGTTAGATGTTGTTATTGTTTTTTTTTAATGTCAGCTTTTTTTCTTCTTGGTTCTTGGCCAAAAGATCCAGGTTGACCCATGGAAATGTCTTTGGGATTCCCATCAGTGATAATCAAGAAGAGTTGTCTGACCATCACCCACCCCTCCTAGCCAAGGTGTCTGGGAGGCGTGGAGTCTCAGCCTTAGACCCATGGTCGCTGATTAGACACGTGCTCTGTGGCTCTCCCAGGGCACACTCTAGATCCATCTGGACAAATGTGGTCAGCAAAGGTTTTCCCTTAGGAAGTCCCTTGCTCTGGAGTCCAAGTGCCCCTGCCTCAGAGCTCTGTCATTTAGGGTCAGAGAAGACAGTAAATGTTAAAAACCTTTAACAATTTAGTCCAGTAACTGAAATTAGTATATGAATCAAAACTTAAAAATATTTTCTCTAAGTGGATTTGATAGTGCTTATCATACAAGTGACATAGATCATGGATCATGGCACAAATCATTCCTTAAACTCTACCAATAATTTCTAATAAGTTTTTCATCCTTTAGAATTTGTGGGTGTGCTCTGTTGTTTGGCATGGTCATCTCTAGCTAATGATGTCCCTGTCCAAGTCACAATTTGAGCTCAAATTCACCATATTGTATTCATCATCTCTACCCCATAGTCATAGCCCTTACCACCGGGGACCCAGTGTTTGCTGGCAGGCTGGATCCATTTCAGTGGGGTCCACATTGGGGCTTGCACATCCTGACCATAGGGGTCTGCCTCAATCCCACTGATGACACCATCAGCCGCACCCCCCAACTTGCTGCTGTCACCCCAGTGCCCATGTCTGTGTGGCCCCACTCCCAGGTACACAGCATAATTTATCCGCCCAGCCAGGGTAATTTTGTTATTTAGCACTTGGTGCATATGACAGAACATCACCCGATATGTGTCTCCTAAGGCAAGTAACTTTGCTTCTCTGGCCTTTAGCTTCCCCCTCTGCTAAATGGGGAGCTATTCCTGTCTCACCTGGTGCAGTAGCTGATAAGGCTGCAAAGATAGTAGGTTCTATACCTGCAACCTGGAAATGTTACTTGATTTGGAAAAAAGAACATTGCAGACTGGATGAAGTAAAGGATCGTGAGACAGGAGGACCATCCCAGGATCCTGGCTGCCATCTCGAGTTCTTAGGAGAGGGGGATCTCACACATCCAGAGAAGAACACCAGACCTCCACAGAGACCTAAAGTGTGGAACCAAGCAGGATGTGGGCATCTCCCAGCAGCCAGAAGTGGTCAGGGATCGGTTCTCCCCCAGGGCCTCTGGAGGGAGTGTAGCTCTCCTGTGACCTTGGTTTCAGCCCCGTAGTCTTCATTTTGGATGCTGGCCTCCAGAACTACAAGAGAATAAATGTCTGTTTTCAACCACCAGGTTTATGCAATTCATCACAGTAGCCACAGAAAACTAATACACCTGGGCAGCTAGCAAGGCATGGTTGTGTGGAAACATTCATAAACAGAAGCTCTGGACACTTATGTCTCATCGCATGGGGACAGGTTATTTAAAAAGTGATGGTGTTGGTTTCTACCAAAAATGATGGCATCTCTACGTGTGATTGTGTTGACATGATACCTACATATGGGAGGGTTGCTTCCTGCGCTTCTTCTTGCCTTCTCCAAAGGACTTTATGCATAAAACTGAAAAAAAAAAAATAGAGGAACATCATGTCTTCAGGTCACCAAGGCACCTCCCTGGGCCTTTTTGTCTCTGAGTGGAGAAAACTAAGAAGGCACCGAATGTTGGGGACCCAGCCCTCCAGCTTACCAAGCCTCAAGAAAGGACAGATAGACAGGTACATTAGTGATGGATTTGAACCTGCAGCTCAGGATTTTTCAGTCCTGGAAACCATCTTCGCCTGTGATCACTCCCAACAAGGATGGGTTGCTGTTTTCTTCATTTACCTGCAGTGATCGCGCAGAGGGAGAGGAGCCGTAGCTCTGTGACCTGAATCAGAGCTGTTGTCTGTGTTCCTAAGCTGATGATATTCACATTGCTCGAGGAACATTAGAGAAATTGTAACTAAACAGGAAATTAGAAGCCGTTTTAATTCCTCTTGGGGTCTTTGAAAACAGCAATTGTGATTCCAGAAAGCAGAGAGGCAAATTGCTTGCAAATTCAGTTTGCCAAATAAATAGGCCTCATTGTTTAGAGTGACTAGTCATGTTTACCATCTGGTAAAAGAGAGAGAGAGAGAGAGAGGGAGACATCTTATGACTAAAAAGTCCATATACAATACTGAATGTTTAATATAGTAACTCATGTTCTGCACATTTTGTCACAATTTTTCTGAAAAAGTCCTTATACAGATCATATTGCAGTGCCCAGGAACTATCAGCTCTAACTCATTATGTTTTCTCCCTCCTTTAAATACTGTTTTGATTTTTAAAAAAAAACATGCATACATCTGTGTCAGCCAGTGGTAATGCAGCCCTAATTCCTGCATCAGGATTGTTTCTCTTGAGGTCTCCTAAAGTTCGTGCGGTTTGGATTGAAACAAGCTTGACTCTAAATGAGTCATCCTAAACAGGACTCATAATTACAGTTAACCCTTGAACAACCTGGGGTGCCAACGCCTAAGAGGTCAAAATCTGAATTTAACTTTTGACTCCCCCAAATCTTAACTACCAGTAACCTGAAGTTGATTGGAAACTTTACTGATAACATAAACAGTTAGCACCCATTTTGGGTGTTCTATGTATTATATACTGGGTTCTTACAATAAATTAAAATAGAGAAAATAATTGAGACTATCATGCATGAGGGAAAATACACTTATTGTAATGGACCATATTGACCAAACCATAAGCTTATCTGTCTATTTACATGCATGTATGAGTGGACTCACAGGAGTTCACACCCGTGTTGTTCAAGGTCAGCTGTAGACTCTAAGGCAGGCACTGGTTGTAACCAGGGTCAGTTAGCAGGATTGGCTGCTAACAAGTTTTGTAGAGATTTGTAGTGAGTTTCCTAGGTCTCAAGTCATGTTGCATTCCTGTTTTTCTTTGCCAAACTTCAGAAAATGCCCAGGCTCCCATATTCCCACCTTTTCTCAGTAGGGCCCAGCCTCCTATTGAGCCAGCAGGTCAGATGGGTGCCCTCCGGGGATGTGTGTGCATGAACTCCCCAGCATGCGTGTGCGTGTCCTCGTGCATGGGTGTGGTGTATGGGGGGCAGGGGGAGTTTCTTCACTTAGCAGGGGCATTGGATTCTGCTCATTTCCTGCTGGTCTTTCTTGAGCTTGAACCAGCAACCCAGGCCCAGCATCTGGTCAGGACCAGAATCCAAGACAGTGTAGGATGGTCAATAAGAGGCCTCCGGTGTGCACTGCGTGGGTCTGTGAGGGGGGCGGGGATGGGGCCTTTAGGGCCTTGTGTGCGGTGAGGCAATTCCAGAATTATTCTCCTCCTCTACTGGAACTGGGGAGGGCTCCTGGCCAGTTCTACCTGAATAAGTTCCTAGTCGCGCTCTCTGAGAAAGGTCTTGGGGAATTTGGTATGAGAAGCCCCTGAGGAAGGACACAACCATCCCATTACATGCACAATCATATATGATATTGTTTCATACATTTAGTCTCAACAGATGTCAACAGCCCGTCACAGGCCTCCTGCCCCTCAATGGGACACCTGCCTCCCCCACCAGTGGTCAGCTATGCTGTCTGCGGTGTTTGCTGCATACTCCTCACCCCTGGAGAAGGAACAGGATAGTACAGACCAGAATGAGATGTGCCACTAGAGCCAGCACCTCCTGGCATTAGTGCCTGGGGCACCTCACTACTCACCCAACTCCAGCCCCGAGTGATAGTGTGGCCTGTTCCAGAGACACTAAAATGGTTTGTTCCACACATGGACAAGCATAAGGTCTGACCCCATAGTTGCCTAAATCAAACTCCATTCATACACTTTTAGGATTTCCTGAACATCAACTTCTAAATCAATTATAGTTCCCACCCTACCCAAGCCATTGCCACCCCCCACACATAGACATCTCTAGTAACTATTGATATATACATAAGAGACACCCTCCCCCCAGCTCAGGCGGAGTTCACAGTCACAGCACGTCAGCATAGAGAGTGGAGAGCAGAACCTGCCCCTCAGCCCCAGGTCTCCCGTCTGTGGCACAGACTCCCCACACAGCTGTTACTCAACCCGCTGAATGAACGAGTGGGCGTTTGATTCCTCACAAATCCTCGCAGTGAGCAGCACCCTAATTGTGCTCCTCCTGTATCCTTCTAATGAGAGGATGCTAAAATTGCGACACTTATTCAGTGAAGTTTCAAATCATCGTGTATAGGAAAACATACTTAAGGCAAAACATAATTAAATCTTCCCTCCATGGCTCCGAAGGGAGATGAGATTCTTGCAGTCCTCCAGAAGCACCATCGCAGTTCCTGTTCAATTCGTGGAGGATTTCTGTTTAGCTGACCGGTAGAGAATTCCTGCTAATAAAAATATCAGGCATGGTCTCCCCATGTTTGCTTGCTTTGTGTACAAGATTTGCACAGTTCTAGGTAGGAAAATGACACAGAACTAAGTTTGGGAGTGAAACCTTATCTAACACCCTGGGTCTGGTTCCAAAGCCCACCATCTTAAGGAGAAGTAAGGAGCAGAGGCTTCAGAGTGAGACTTAGTGGGGTTCACATCAGCACTCAGTCATCTGCCAGCTATGACCTTGAACAAACTACTTACCAGCCTTGTCTGGGAAACAAGAGCCTCAGAATGTGTATATTACATAGGCGTGGTGTGTGGATTAACAGAGGGCATCAGGAAGCCTGACATGGGGCACCCAATACTGGCAGCCTTATGAGGCAAAGCAGCGATAACTTGCCAGCCTCATCAACTATGCAAGACTGATGAAGAACCCTACATCTTGGTCCTACATTCTCAGGCAGAGATCTTAGAGAGATCCCACTAATTCAGTGATAGCATCTCGTGGGTCCCAGGGGACAATGGAGGTGGCCAGTCAGTGACCAGGCTCTGCCGGTGTCTCCCACACACTCATTGCTATCACCTCTTTCAATGTTACTTGAAAAGGCAGGCATCTGTCATCCCTCTCATCTCATAGATGCTGAGTTGCAAAAATCTTAAAGGACTTTCCATGTGCTCAGCAGAAGCCCCTGACCTGCGGGCCTGTTAGTTCCCCAGACCCCAGGTGGTTACAGATGGGGACAGACTTTGACACCCAGTTGAAGGATGATGACGCTGAATCAGCCATTGGGGTCTTACATGGTTCTTCCAGCCGGTTCTTAGTACCAAAAATGCCTCTGGAAAAAGTGGATTGTCTGTTTTTCCCACCCTGTGGCTCCGTTTGGTAGAGTCTGTGTGTGGACAGTCAGATGGTAGGAGTCTCTATACAAAGACATTGACCAGAAACCTCTGTGTCCTCCACTAGCGAGCTTTGCTCCACACAGTGGGCACTGACCCTGCCTCTCTCCACCACCAGCATCTTGCAAACATTAACGGGAGTCTCCCCAGGTAGAGCCCAGATCATGGCAGGTTTCCATCCCTTCTCCACAAGGAGTTTCTCCTGCAGGACCCAGGCTGGCATCCAAGCCTTTCTTCACCACTAACGTGGCCACAACTGTCTTGCAGCCTCTCAACATCGCCTACAGCCACATCTACAGCTCCTACAGGAACTTCGTGGGGCCCCCTCATTTTAAGACCATCTGCAGACTCCTGGGGTACCAGGGCATTGCCGTGGTAATGGAGGAGCTGCTGAAGATTGTCAAGAGCCTGGTAAGTAAGGACCCGGAGCTTTTCACGTGGCTGGCGGGGTTGATGGGAACAAAATCTCTCTCACCTTTATCTGGCCTGGAAAATCAAGTTGCCATCAATAGGAATCCTTTGCCCTCCAGGGAATCCTTTGTCCTGGTCTCTTGGTTCCTCTGATCTATGGCTGTTACATTTCTGTGCCTCCTCTGACCTGTGACTTTGCCTCTCATTTTCTGATCATTGAATTCAGCATCCAGATTTTAACTAACTTTGGGGCCTCCTAAAGTCTGCTCATACTCCCCCCTCCATGTTATCCAGAGTGAACTTGGCAAATTCATGACCCCTCTCCTGCCCTTGCCTGTCCCCTGCCATCGGCACACATGGCTAACCACACTTCTTCCCCTTGGGATCTCCTGCTAGCTGCTACCACCAGCACTGCACTTGACTCAAGGGAATTCTGTGTCCCTTTACCACCATTCTCCATCTGCCCCAAATACAGTCCTCTTACACTTCACTTAATTCCCTGAGGCACTCGTGAAGCAAGGCAGACATGAGATCTTCCTGAAAATCTGGGATGACAAAAGAGAAATTAAGCAATGTATAACCATATCTGGGATAGCAGGATTCACCTGCTAAGCCCAGTCCTCTGGAGCAGCTGTGTGAGGCCAGAGGTTGTTACAGATGTGAAGCTAAGTTCAAAGTTAAACAGGAGGATGTGGTCATCAGTTAAAGATGTCTGCCTTAGACACACAGGGGACAGTGTGCCATATATTTTCCAGGCTTACGTTAGACAATCTGTCTCAGCCTCCACCACTCCCTGTCCCATTGCGTCTTGCTCTAATCTGGATCTCCTGTAAGCCCCCAAATCCAGGAGGATTCCTGGGCCCTCCCTGAGGCTATAAGCCCAAGGGGGTAAGAAGGGAGCTCCCTTTCCTGCATTAAGAGGGTCAGTTTCGCTTATCAAGGGTGATAGGACAGTCCCAGACTTTAGGGAGAACTTGCAGCTGCTTCTTGGGGAATGATGCCTTACTGACTTTGCTCAGGCAGCCCTGACATATGCACTGAAGACAGGGTGGCTTAGACAGCGGTGTGAATGCCTTAGATTTCTGGAGGCTGGGAGTCATAGGTGAGACCACCCCACCCCCCAACTCCTGGTTCACAGCCTTCTCGCATGTCTTCATATTATCATATGGCTGATTATCTCTGTGGGTCTTTTTCCTAAGGATGCTGATGCCATCTTGAAGGCTCCATCCATCCTTGGGACCTAATCACCTCCCAAAAGCTCTACCTCCAAAACGATACCACATTGGAGCTTAAGTTTCACCCCATGAACCTGAGGGGTAGGGACACAATATTCATGCCACAAGACTTTCCCACAGACCTCAGCACAACCCCCACATATCCTAGCAGCCTGCAGATGCCCCCGATAGTGATGGGTTATTCACTCTCCTTGTTAACTTTTTTTATCAGCTGCAAGGAACCATCCTCCAGTATGTGAAAACTCTGATTGAGGTGATGCCCAAGATATGCCGCTTACCCCGGCACGAGTATGGCTCCCCAGGTTGGTGGTGGGGAACCAGGGACGGGGGTGGTGATAGGAAGTGATCCAAATCCAGTCCCAGGGCAGGGGCTTTGGTTATCTGCCTTGGGGTGGTGGTCCTCTACATGCCAGCAAGCAGGCGGGGTGCGGGTGGGCCTTCTCTGCCCCAGCTAGAGAGCTCTGCACCATCTTTAACCCCTCTGAGCAGTCGTGTCTCCATGAGAGGCAAGGAACCCTGGGCAGAGAAATAGTTCTTTCCTTCCCTGATAAGAGTTGAGCCTGGGGGCCTGGAAAATAGAGAAAGATGGAGATAGTCTGTTTGGCCCCTGGGTTTTTTGTTTCGGGTTTTTATTTCCCTTAAAAAGCAAGATGTCAGATGCTGGGAGGGTATGATTCAGAACAGGAAGAGGTAGCCAAAAGCTTCAGTCCCAGCTATGCTCCTTCCCAGCTGTGTGACTCTGGGCATGCTGCTTCACCTCTCTGAGCCTGTCTGAAGACGGAGTAATGGTGCATTGGTTTTGAATGCTTAATGAGCTATTGCAGATAAAGTGCTTAGCACCACAGCTACCACCTGCAAGTACCTGCTCATTCCTGTCTTTATTAGGAATTCAGGTGACTTCTTGGAGGGACTGGTAGGGCCCAGGGCTCTGTGTATTTGTTTGGTTGCAAGTAAGATTTCACTCAGTCCCCTAAGCTCTCTCTAGGACTAAACCCCGAAAGAGATCTCACCCCAGGACACACCTAGAGGGAGGCGGGCTGTGGGTTTTGCTGCACCAGTCAGAACTTGAGCCCCAGCACTCCCCTAAGGCAATTCACCTTCCCTCACCCCCAGGGATACTGGAGTTCTTCCACCACCAGCTGAAGGACATCATTGAATACGCTGAGCTCAAGACAGATGTGTTCCAGAGCCTGAGGGAAGTAGGCAATGCCATCCTCTTCTGCCTCCTCATCGAGCAAGCTCTGGTAAGGCCTGAGCCCAAGGGATGGGGATGGGCTCACTAATGGTACCAGTAGCCCCTCAAGCATCCTCACAGTCCTGACCAGACAGGGCAGGCCTCAGCCTGCATCTCTGCCCCCAGTTGGGACAGTGTTGATGGTTCTAACACAGGAGGAGGGCCTGGGGGTTAGACCCAGACCTTTCCAGCTCCACCTGCACGTGGCAAGATCTAGCAATCCATTGAGTCTCTTTTGTCCAACTATTAGTAAGCAAAAATCACTCCTGGCTGCATGGTCAGGCACCATGATGGGGTCGGTAGGTGGGGTCAGCAGACCCCGCCCTCATCTTGGTCAGCAGGGGGAGACCCATACAGAACTGCGAGTGTTGACAGTCAGTGTTCCAAGGGAGCAGAACCTGGTGTGGTCTGGGGGTGAGGGAGGCCTTCCTGGAGGAGGTGACCAGGAATCTGTCCAGTAAGAATCTAAGAAGGGCCCAGGCTGAGGAGGCGCATCTGGTGTCAGATTGTTGTGAGGAGACAGCAACTCCACCTGCAGGGTCATTCTATGATACCTGTTAGCCTGGTGGTGAGAACCAAATTGGTGGCAGTAATCCTGATGGACTACGGACCCTCTCCATATTCTACCTCTGGGATCACACAGCACACACCCTCTCCAACCCGACCATTCATCTATACAGCCAGTCAGCAGGTCATATGTTTACAAGAAAAAACAATCCATCCCGATCTGTGTCAAGTGGACATGTTCTCCCCATGTCTGCCTGGGTGTCCCCCACATCCCAAGGCTGTGTATGGGAGGCTCATTGCCATGTCCAATGTCCCCCTTTGAAAGTGTGTGTGTGTGTGTGTGTGTGTGTCTGTGTGAGATACCAGAACTGCCAGTCTTGGTTCCCCGTTGCCAATAAGAAATTTTGAGGAGAAGGAAGGTAGTTTTGTTTATTTGTCAACAAACGAGGAAGCTAGCAGACTAGAGTCTGAAAGACTACCGCCCTGCTCACTAGAAGAATGTCAGGGTGTGTAACTAGGGAGGGTTACAGGAACAGGAAAAAGGGGGTGTGAGTGAAGGTCGACTCACCCGTCCTTGTAACACAAGTGTCTGGTGACTCGGGTGACATCAGTTGTTTTCGTCACCATCTGCTGGCCAGCAATTCTGACGTTGTCTTTGCAGGGTTATGTTCTTGGCTCTGTTCTGAGGTTTCTTTGCAGAAAGCCCTTTATCATTAGAATGCCAGGAGAAAGCAAGATGTTAGCTAAATATATATCAAGGTTTGTTAAACATAGAGGGGGAGGGAGTGCCTCTCCAGGGCAGGAAGAGGCTTGTATTCTGCTACTGTCGCACATGTGTGATGCTTGTGCCATGGGTGGCGTCCTGCCCAGGATGAGCCCCGCCTTGACCCTGAGCTGCTGGGATGGGCTCCCGCCACCCCCACCCCTGAATTGGAATAAGTGGGCAAAAGAATGAATGAATGAATACAAATGACTACTGCATACTAGAGGAGTTTGGGGTCTTTATTTTGAAGTTGGGTGATGGTTTTGTGGCCAAAAATAGGCCTTAGGAAACTCATTTGTATCAACTAGCCTAGGATGAAGTGGTTTCATTTAAAGTCTTTTCACCTAAAGTAGCAGGTTCTGAGAACCTGTCTGTGGCGCGGCCTTCGCCAGCCCTCAGGGCTGGTTCACAAGAGGGCTCTTGCCCCTTCACACTCTCCCAGCTGCCCTGCGTGTCTGCACTGGAGCATCCACGGGTGGGGCAAGTCCAGGGAACAAGGGGTTTGCTCTGGGCTGGATCCCCGGTGCGACGGAAAGACCTTTCTACATCCACCCCTGCGTTCTCCATCCTTCTCCTGTGGACAGGAGGGTCCTGGGAACCCACTCGCTGCCAGGCATGTTCTAGATGGTGGGTAAAAGTCCATGAATAAGGGGGAGAATGTGTGAGTATTGTATTCAGAGAGGGAGACCTGGAGGAGGACTAAACAAGCAGAGCAGAACCTGGAGGCCGGTGCCTGCTAAGGAGGGATAATCAGGCTCGAGGTGAGGGCTGGGTGAGGGAGGGTATGCTATTCTGCGAGAGGATGGAGCTGGACGTCTGTAAGAAATGAAAGTCGTATTCCCCCTCCCTGCCCCCGCACTCCTTCCCCGCCATGAGCGGCCTGGAGAGGTCAGGGGCCAAGGCAGGTGCACTGGAGAAGGCAGGGGTGCAAGCCTGTGACCTTGGTGTGGAGGCCCTTGAGGCTGCAGAAGAAGGTGCATAAGCCAGGAGTCTCCATGCAGCCGTCTCCCCCTCCCCACGCCCAGCACCTTGGAGACAGGGGCTACGCGGAGGGGCAGAGCAAAGGGAGAGTCAGGAAGGAGATGAAACAAAGGTAGAGAACGATGCAGAGGAAGCCATGATAACAAGAGCTCAGGATGGGAGCCCCGAGGGTTCTTAGCTCTGGTGTCTGCGTGGCCCGGCTCAGCCCGTCCTCCCGTCCTGGCAGCCAGCGCTTGGACATCTGTATCTCCAGACACTTGGCACCCATGAGCCTGCAGTGCACGGGGTTGCTCTTCCTGTGGGAGGAGTAACTGCCTCCCTGTCCCCTTTAAAAGGGACTCTACGGTCACAGGCTTTACGTGGTTCACCAGCCCTGGGTTGCTATAGCAACTGCCTTCAGAAGCTGGGCTGAGAGAGTAAAGAAACCACTCCTGCCTATGGAAAACCTGAGCCCAGGAACCCCAGGAGGAGTGGGCTGGGTGAGGGCACTGTATCCTGTTAACACCACCTTTCCTGAGAGTACTAATTATACCTCCCCGGTGCACACCCCAAGAGACACACCATTGATGGGGCTCCAAGGAAACATTTTCCTTGGGACCCCTGCGGAGTCCCTCTCATATGTCACTAAGGGCAGCTGGGCCCCCACCTTGAGAGCTGAGAGAGCCCCCAACAGTGTGGTGGTCCCTATCCCTTCATTCATAAGTGACGAAGTGGGGAATCAGGGAGGGGGATCAGTCACCTGAGGTCACACAGCACACCTGCACCAGAAGTGGGGAAGGCAAGGGTGCCAGAACTGACCCCAGTCCTGGGGGGTGGGGAGCAGGGAGGTGTTGAAAAGGACACAGCCAGGATCAGGGCTCCCACAAAGTGCACTCTGCTCTACTTGCCATCTGAGGGACTCCCCCAGCAGTGAAGGCAGTGCTTTTTCAGATTAGAGTGAGGCAGGAGCTTTCTGGAGCCTCTGAGTTGACAAAGCTGGATTTGAAAAACTAAAGTCATATGGATAGTTCTCTCTAGAGAGAGGGACTAACAGCAAACAAATGAGGGAGGAGGGAGCCCTAGTCACCCCATACAGGAAGGGCTGTTGAGCCTGTGGGATCTCCACATGGAGGACTCTGAAGCAGTTACAACAATGAAGGTGCTGAAGTAACTTTGTACAAGTGAAAAAGAGCGTGGTTACACACAGCAGGGAGGAGGGGATGGAGAGGGCAGGTGATAGGCTTTGGGCCTGGAGCTCTGGTGGAGCGTGAGGGAAAATGTGCCCGTGTTGAGGTGTGAAGCTTTACTCCCAACCTTCTATGGTTCTATAAACCCATGGCAAATCAATACAATTTGACTAGCTAAATAAAAAATATGAATAAAGTGGTTTTGTATGATACCAGCATAGAAAATGATGAAAGACATAATGTTGGATAGAAAAAAGCAGGTCCCAAGACACAACACAGGTTATGACACCAGAAATGTAAGTCAGTAAAAAATACAGCCCACAATGGGCCTCCCCAGTGGCGCAGACAGTTGAGCGCTGTGCTGTGAGGCTGTCCGCAGTCTCTGCAGTGCGGGTTTGATTCCCGACCAGCCAGGGAGAGACCCACATGGTGCGGCAGACCTCTCCTGTCTCTCCCGCTGCTCCCCTCAGCAGTGTCTTCAATCCGTCTGCCTGGTCTGCTCCCCACTCTGTCTCTGGTGAATTCTCTCACCCTCCCGCACCTCTGACCTGTACCTCAATTCTTATATAAATAAATAAATCTTAAAAAAATACAGCCCACAAAATTGCACAGCATTGAAAAAAAAACCTAGGACAAAGTGTTCCAAATTGTTCCATTATCTTCTCTAGGTATTAGGGAGGCAACCAGGATTTCAGGTCCACAGGGGCTTTTGCATTATCTGGAATGTGTGATTTTTTTTTTTTATATATAAGGAAAGCATATTTGTGAATTACTACTGAGCTACAAAGCAATTTAAAGATAGAAGTATATCTTTAAATTATAAAGAAGTATGTTATAAAGAAGTATATCTTTAAAGTATATCTAGTGTCAGTAACTGGAAGGAGATTGAAAAGTACAAACTAGTAAGTCTCTGCATCCTTGTCTCGCATGTCATCAGGTAGATTTGCAGAGTCCGTTCTGGTTGTGGTTCCCTATAGATCTATACGCAGCAAATACCTCCTCTCATGCTGTGTACAGTGGACTCTAGGTACATTGTGGTGGGTGTGCTATGGAGACTGCCTGAAGGGAGAGATCACCTCAAGGGTAGATCCTGTACGCCCAAGATACTAACAACAATGTAAATCAATGGTACTATAATAAAGAATTTTTTTAAATAGGGATTATTAATATATCATTAATTTGTAGTTGAAAGGAAACAAATTTATCACTTGGACAAAGATATATTTTCTTTTTTAAATTGTATGCTTATAAATGTTCCTCAGAATTCAGGGCAGAAACCCATCTGCCTGTGGAATGGGCGGGTTGCTTGGTCTTTAATAAAGGTCTAACATATATACAGTAATATGTGGAATCCACAGCATTCTCACTGTATAGATTGAATAATCCTGCACGCTGGGTGTATATTCAAATTGTTCACAATTGGGTGCTGTTATGGACAAAGATACCATGAACACCCTTGTACATTTCTTTTGGTCGGTATTCACTAATTTTTTTTTAAAGATTTATTTTTTTATTTATACAAGCACTGGGTATAGTCAGAAGCGCGGGAGGGTGAGAGAATTCACCAGAGCCAGAGCGGGGAGCAGAGCAGGCAGACTGACAAAGTATACTGCTGAGGGGAGCAGCGGGTGGCAGGAGAGGTCTGCGCACCATGTGGGAGCCTCGCCTGGCGGTCGGGGATCGAACCGGTGCTGCAGAGGCTGTGAGCAGGCTTCGCAACCCAGCGCTCAATTGCTGCGCCACTGGGGAGGCCCGATGTTCACTGATTTTTATTGTCTATATCCTTGGTAGTGGAGTGACCGGCCCAATGTGAGGACAGATGTGTTGCTTCATTTTTACAAAGTGGTTGTACCAAGTTATGCTCCCTCGAGAGTTCTTGAGACTTTTCATTTCTTCACATTCCCCATAAACTTGGATTTGTCTGTCTTTCCACCAGAGATTTCCTGGTGGAAGTGTAGGGCGGTTTCACTGTGGCTTTGCTTTCCCCAATAAGTAATGATGCCGAGCCTCTTGACATAGGTTGTGGCCACTTGCACGCTTGCACTGCCTGGTTCCTGAAATGTTCTTTAGTATTTCTACCTATTTTCTCATCCAGATATCTTTTTGTTATTGATCTGTTGGCATGATTTATATATTGTGGATATATGTATCGCAGGTGGCATGTCTTTGGAGGACATTGATTAAACTTTCTTTCCTTTTTCCTGTATGGTTGATATCCTGTGGGTTGTTCAAAAAATACACCTCACTTTAAAGTCACAAGATAGGTCCTCTCGTGAAAGTTTTAGAGTTTCTCCTTTCCAGGCATAACAACCGTTAAATCTATGATTCATCTGGATTTGATGTCTGTGAATCAGGTAGTGGCAGGTAGAAGTCTCATTTCACTTCTTTCCAAGTTTTCTCAGAGCCACTGATTACAAAGACCACGTGCTGCTGGGCTGCGGGCTGTCGTTTGTCATAGGTCTGGTGGTGGGTAATTGTTGAGTCTATTCTATTGTTAAGAATCAATTTATAAATCTCATGCTCTTTTAAAGAAAATTCGGCTATCAATGATTAGTATTACCTCCAGTATCTCCTCCCAGGAGAAATCACAAGGTGGTCATTAGGGAGACATTTCCCGGTTGCTGCATTTTTGTTTAGATTTTGTGCGGTTTCAACAGCCCAATGTGTGTTATGTTGACACACACCAGTAGATGGCGCTGTTCTTTCACGTGAGCCCGGACCTGCATCCCAGGATACCACTAAAATTTTGGGGCCAGATCATCTTTTGTTGAGGGGCGGTCCTGTGCACTGTGAGATGCTGAGCAGAATTCCTGGGCTGTACCCACTAGTTACCAACACCTCCCCCCAGCCCCCTGCCCGCGCGCACGCGCACACACATGATACCCACAAAAATCACCAGGTACAGCTTCATCTTTCTTTGCAAAACAGAACCTCCCCACCTATCCAGATGGGAATGCAGAGCGAGGGGCCGGAGATGGGTGTGACGGGTGGGCGTTTGCTTTTCTCTGCATCAGACTGTGGGCCTCTGTTCTGTGAGTGAGCATTTCCTCTTAAGGGAGAAAAGAGCATTTCCTCTTAAGGAGCCAGTAAGGGCTCCTTCTGAGCTGGGGTCCCGATATCAGTAGGATCTGGTACAGAGCTGCACCGCTTTGCAAAGTGCTCTGTAGGACTTTGGTTTTATTTTATATTTCTGTTTTAGTTGCAGCTCCATATCTGACCCCTCTAGTGTCTGCTTCCACTTTAGAGTTCCTTTAATTTTGTTTTCCTTACTGCATAACTGAAATAATTCATTGCTAGAAAACAGAGAGGAGCAGAAAGAAGACAACAGGGACCACATTGCCACTCGAAGATAATGCTGTCCCAAAGCATAACCTTCCAGATTTTTTTATGCTCCAGCATATTAAATCCATTTTTCCCATGTATGTTTTCACTTTGCTTAGTTATAAAATTAATGTTCACTGAGAAAAATGGTGTGTGACGGGCCAGGGACTCTGCACTATTTACTTATGCTCTATATTACCATTTTAATTCAATGTGATAAACCTTTATTGCTTTTTCTCCTTTAAGAGGAAATGCTCACGGAACAGAGGCCCACAGTCTGATGCATGGGAAAAGCAAATGCCCACCCGCCACCACCTATCTCGGGGCCCTCACTCTGCATTCCCATCTGCACTTGATCAGGAACGATGCCTGGGAAAAGACCCTCAGGCTTCCCCTGGAATTTCATGCAGCCCTTGTTCCCAGGTTCTGTCAAGCAGCACCCCTCCGCTCAGATCCAGCACCCCATGGTGATCTTGACAGAAATCAACCAGTCCTTTCAGGAAGGAGGCATCTTGACTCCCAATCATAACTTTCCTGCCCACGGCTTTGCATATTTTAAGTATTTTTGCATCTTTCCAGTCTTAATCTCTTAAACAAACCTGCTAGGTTCATTAGCACCTGGGCTACCTAGAGCGATGGTCTGACAGGTAACAGCCTTGGTTCCTGCAGACCCGGAGTCCCCCATGGGCCAGAGGTGATTGGACATGCTCTCCTCCCTAAATGTCCACTGTCTATGCCCCAGATTTCGATATGGAGGGTTAGTCCTGCAGGGGATAGCAGGTGATCTGAGAGCTTTTAACTGTTTGTTTACTAAAAAAAAAAAAGAAAGAAAGAAATGAAGCCCTGCTGTTTATGAATATTGCATTCAACGGTGAGAACTATCTGGAGACATGTCACTTGAGATGTTGGAGCAAGACATTCTGATAAAAGTGAGTGGTCAAAAAAGTTTATACACTTCCAGATTAGACTCACAAAAAAGGAATGAAAAGTAGCATAAATCAAGAGCTGAGATGTGGATGCAGAGAAGCAGGATAGGAAAAATGTCCCAGGTGAAGGTCATGTCTGTATCCTTGGCATCTAACTCTGGCTCATTAACTATAAATGAATGAGGGAGAGAGACCAGCTCAGTCCTAAAGGGTGGATGCAGGCAGAGCTATTTAACAGCTAGAACCTTGTAGAGACCCCCATTCCACTGGAGACAGGATGCGGTTGCTCACCTTTATCCAAAGACACCTCGATTCTTGAATGTGGCATGCTTATTTTATGAGCCTTGCCAGTATTTGCCCAAAAGCCAGAGCTCTGGTTATTCTGTGCTGATGACTTTTCTCCAAGGAAACCCTAATGGACAGAAAGGCTTGGAGGCTGAGGGCACTGGGTGTTAGTGTGTGGTCTCAGCAGTGGCTGCCTATTAACATCGCTCAGCAACTCCTAAAATAGCCTGTCTGAACTCCAGTCCTCTGCAAGGAAGACAAAATCTGTGCAATTGGGGCCCAGACACTTAGCAGCTCCACACTTGATTCTCGGTATGGCCAAGAAGGAAAATCCTTGTTCTAGAAGGCGTCTTTTGCACTCACTTCTCCAAGGTCAATCATTCTGTGTCCTTGTCACATTTGTTGCTGCATCTGCAGAGCACTGGTTCCGATATTTTATGTAAATTGACTTACTTTTTAACTTAAGCTTGTTTTCAAAGGAAGTTTTATATCACTTCCATTAAAAAATCATCTCTTGTCATCATTAGAAAGCAGCCAGAATCGTAAATTCAATCAAAATAAAGCAAAGCGATATAATTCCAGCTGCTGCCTACAGGCTTCTCTGAGCCTGAGGCCTGCTCCCTGCTCCCTCCCCACACCCATTAAAAGCAGAGATTAGAAAATGTGAGGGAGGCATATAAAGACATGTTGGTTCCAAATGGAAATTTTCTCATTAATGATGTCAGGAGGCTGGTAGGAAACTGAAAAGGAAATCACTTCGTCGACTCACATCTATGAAATACCATTTCCCTGTACTCCAATCCCCACCCTGTAGGAATTGCGAACCTTGGGTGGCATTGGGGTGCACATGGCAGCAGGGAAAATCACTGTCTAGGCCAGTTCTTGACTGGATCTTTCCCATTGACAAGACATGATCCTGATCGAGAAAAGCAAATTCTTCTTCCTCTTCGCAAATGGGGGAGAGGGTGGAGGTAAGCCATGGTAATATACAGCGCAAGTGAAGCCCAATGGGGGGGGCAGAGACCACAGGCAGTCTCACATGCACATGTTCAAGCACATACGCAAATATACACACACATTCACACATGCATATTTGCACACAGGCACAGAAGCAGATCAGCTTAAATTACTGATTTCTTTAGCACATTCACACATGCACACACAGAATCATGTGAGAATAAATTACTGATTTACTTAGCCAGGGCTACAGAGAGCTCCTGGACGTGAGGGACCCTAGAGCAGGAGCAGATGGGGCATATATCAATTGACCATGCTATTGCCCCCGAGTCCAAGGGAGGGCTGGGAGGCACAGAAGGGTCACGGTGCATGCAGGAAGCAACTTCTTGTCTGCAGCACTGGCCCTTAGCCTAGAGCTTACACATCATTACACAGGAAGCCCATCAGCCTCTCTGCACCCATTTAAGGGAATGCTTAGAACACTGGGCTCTGAACGGCCCCCTCCCCACACCATGCTGGAAACCAGGAGGGGGATCCCCCCCGGGTTTCCTGGAACTCCAGTTCCCCAGCTTATTTCCCTGCACCTACTTGACAAAGACCACAGTGATTACATGAGCACTAGTGTTTGTCTTTTTTGCTGACTCTAAAGTCAGAGTGACATGTTAAGAAAATATTGTTTGGAGATTGATTTCATGATTCCCTTTAGGAAATCAGAAACTGCCTAAAGATTCCACCTAAATCTGACAGGCATAGAATCATGTTGGCCCTGTTTTTATAATTCATTAAATATGAACCCTGCGCCTGTGAGGTATCATTTAGCCAAGAGAAATAAATTCCCAGTTAGCTTTGTAGACTAAATGAGTTGGGAACTTAACGCTTTGTAATAATTGGTGGAAGTTCCTCAAGGTCCATCAGTTTTCAAATAAATACAGTAAAAAGGAAAAAAATTTAAGACTGAATGCCATGCAAAATTAAAATACTCACATCTTGAAGAATTTTGACATGGGCTCCTTATGATGCAATAATTTTGCAACCTCACCCCCCTAACCCCTTCACTTTCACTTGCCCTGTTGACAAAGAGCAATTTTGCATTAGGTCTGGTGAATCAGCTAACAACTGCTTCCTATAAACACGCTGTGTTCATGGTTGTCATAAGCAGGGGGAATGATGGGCATTGGTGTGCACTTGGCAAGTACAAAAGTGACTGAATGGCATAGCCGTTCCCCAGCTCCTCCCAGAGAGGGCTCTACACAGGACCAGGAGAGCACAATGCCCCCAAAAGGGTGGCTTTTATGTAAAACAATTGCTGCTGCTTCACAATTTTGAAAACATGATGGCAGATACTGAATTCCCCCCTAAAAAAACCCAGCTATAAACACAAATTTTAAGAAAACTGAGGAAATCTTAGTATGGAGCACATGGCATATGATAGCAAGAAGAAAGCTGAATGGTGATCACCATATGGTGATTACACTGGCCAGTGCACTTGGCTTTTGGAGTAGCGTGAGAGTATTCAAGGCCGAGTAAAGCAGTCTCGTCCACTTCCTTTCAAATGATTCAGTAAAACATGTAGCGATAAAGCAGATATGGTAAAAGATTCTGTGCACCTCTACATCAAGGGTGGAGGGGTGTTATTTCAGAAGTTTTTTTATATTCATCTTTTCAAAACAGAAATCTGAGGGGTGGGGGAAGATGGTCAAGGTACCCGAAAAGTTAAGAAGAAAATGGTCTATGAGCAGACAAGGACACAAGATATAAGAAGGAAGAAAAATTAGGAAGGTTTTTGGTTTTTTTCAGCAACTTCCTCAAGTTGGCAAGATTTATTCTTGCTAACATATACCCTGGAGCTACTTGTGACCTCATTTAAAAAATTTATAGAGGCATCTGCTATGCTGAACTGGGCCATGTTGCTCATGTTGCCCATCTAGTTGATTTAGCAGCAGGAAATATCAGTTCAGGCTCATGGAGGGCGGGTGAAGCTGGGAAGGCTGGCCAGTCCAACTTAGAAAGAGGCCCCTTAGGACTTGGGAACAGCCCATGGAGACCACCCACAGCACCACAGCTGGCTGCCTCCCCCCTGTGCTGTGGCGGGAGACTTTGCTCCTACTACAGGGACTTTCGAATAAGGCCATCCTGCCTCTTCCCCCAACTCCTGCCTCATGTTCAGCTTAAGAGAAATTATCTCAAACCCAGCTTCTTTGTAGGTTATTCTTACTACTCTTCCCATTCTGGTGCTAAGAAGGGGGTTGCCCAAGGAATCATTGGGATAAAAATGGCAGAACTGGCTTTTCCTTGTGGCAGCGAAAGGCTCTTCATTATAAATCAGAACTGCCATCTGATCCATCAAAATGCAAAGGCTGCTGAGAAGAGTTGGGAAAAAGATCAAGCAGCGAGAGCCTGTACTTCGGTAGGTTTCATTTATGGAAAAATTGTGAGGAGTAGGGTGGTCACCCAGGAAAGAGTGGGGGAAACCAAAATACTCCTTCAGGGCCAAAAGCAAAAACACATCAGAGAAAAACTAGAAACTTAAAATAGAAAAACCCTGACTGAAGATGGTAAGATGCAGATAATATATGCTAAGTGATAAAAATAGATTATAGTAGAAAAAGTATCTTGTCTCCCATTCTTATTTTAAAATATAGGCTTCAATGCTATAGGCATGGAAGAACACAGCAAGAGAAACCTCCAGAAGTTATGGGTGGTGATCCCTGGGTGTTGGGATAACATTTTTTTCATTTTTTAAAATCATTTAATTTGCATTTTCAATTTTTTTTTTGTAAAAATGGACATAAATACTTAGGCAACTAAAAGAAAGAAACCAAAAGAGCAAATTTAAAATATACATGTATCATCATATCATATCATCATACCATCTACCTTAAATTTACACAATGTTATGTCAATTACATCTAAATAAAGCTGGGGGTGGGATGGGGTAACCATATCTGCTAAACTACTATTTTTCAAAAAACTAGCCTTTGCCTAGAGGCTGAATGAAGTATTGAGTGCATTTCCAGGAGCAAATGACAAATGTCAAGTTCAGTAATACTTGTAAAATAGATAAAATATTTTTGTTATCAACAATGTTTCTTGGAAATCAAGGATAACAAATGTATAGCTTGGATGCCACTGCCCCTACTGTAGCTCAAGGCAGACATTAATAATCAGTGCTGTTGAGCTCAGACATTGATAATCAATCCTGCTGAGCCTGAGCCATTAGTAGTCAATCTTGCTGAGTGGAGAACAGGGTGTCAGACTCCTCCCCCAAAACAACCACTGCTTCTCAATCAGGATAGTCTCCTAACATCTGAATGAGGCTTACAAGAAAAATCCTTGAACTGCCTCCTGTGCACCCCTCAGACCTCATCTCCTATCACCACCCCCAGCACTGAGAAACACCCCCAGTGCTAAAAGCTGTCAGCCTCTTACCCACCATAGTCCCTTTTGCTTTTGGACCTTTGTAGGTGCTGTTCTCCCTCACCTGTTCAACCCCTGGTGCAGGCCTCAACATTTCCTTCTCCAGAATGCCTTCCCTATCCTCCTGCCTGGAAGTCTGGGTCAGTTGCCCTTGAGTATTCCCATATCCCCATGCATTTCCCAAATACAGCACTTTCGAGAATTGCCCATTTCCTTGTTTCCTCATCCTCTTGTCAAGGACCGTGCATCAGGCACACCTCACTTACTCTGCTGTCTCAAGTTCCTCACAGGACCTATGTGTATTAGACTCTTAATGTCTGTTGAATAAATGAACAATGAATGAATAAATAAATTTCTCCTTAGGCTCTATGCTAGGCAGAATGAAATTGTTCAGAATTTGAGTCCTGCCTGTTTGATCTCTAGATGATATTAAATCCATGATCTGTATCCCTCTCGTTGGCCTCTCATAACAGATAAAATGCAGTCCTGTGGAGAGCTGGTCCCTCCGAGCATGCTCTCTCTCAGTCTGCATTGGCAAGGGATAGGAAACATGGGTCGATCCCCCAAGAGACGCAGATATCAGGAACACACGCTGGCAGATAAGGCAACTCAACCCACGGACAGCAGTGGGGTCCTGAATGAATGGGGGCTTGTCTCAGTTTTTTAAAAAGAAAAACATGGGGCCTCCCTGGTGATGCAGTGGCCAAAGTCTCAGCGCTATCAAGGTACCCACAGCCACTGCAGCCTGAGTTCAATCCTGGGCCAGGGACCTGACCCACATGGCACAGCAGACCTCTCCTGCAGCTGTATTATCACCCACTGCTCCCCTCAGCAGTGTATTTCAGTAGATCCGCCTGTTCTGCTCCCCACTCTATCTCTACTGAATCCTCTCACTGCCTGTACCTCTGGCCTATACCCCAGTTCTTGTATGCATAAATAAATAAAAATAAATCTTTAAAAAGAAAAACACTATAGACTGGAGGGGCTTAGGGACTCATAGAAGGGTAGATGTGATCGGAGCTTTGAGGGATGGTTAGCAAAGTAGAGAACTTTGGTTTGGGAAAGAGGACTTTATAGGGATATATTGACCTCATGAGTGGTCTGGTTGTGTACATTTGATTCACACCAATGGATCTTCAAAAATTAATTGCTTGCAAAGAAATTACTTACATAAATTCAGGATAGAGGTTACTGGGGAAACAAAGCTTTCAGTAATTTTCTGTTTCTTCTGCTAGAAATGGTTCTAGGCTCTTTTCACTCTTTAAACTGCATCTGCCAATTTTTTAAGTTTAAAGAATGTTAGTAGTGGGCCTCCCCGGGGGCGCAGCGGTTGAGCGCTGGGTTGCGAAGCTGCCCACAGCCTCTGCAGCGCCGGTTCAATCCCCTGCTGCTCCCCGGCGACCGGAGGAGGGTCCCACATGGCGCGCAGACCTCTCCTGCCGCCCGCTGCTCCCCTCAGCAGTGTACTTCGGTCCTTCTGCCTGCTCTGCTCCCCGGCTCTGGCTCTGGTGAATTCTCTCACCCTCCCGCGCTTCTGACTGTACCCAGTGCTTGTATAAATAAATAAAAATAAATCTTAAAAAAAAAAAAAAAGAATGTTAGTAGCTATGACCTAAAGAAAGCAACAGCTGATGTGAGCTTATCAGCTATGAGAAAAGCTAAAAAGTTTCACAGGTGGTGAGATTCTAAGTCATTTTCTCCTGTTTCTATTTTTGATAATGTTATGTGTTTTCATAAAGCATCTGTGTAATGAGGTGGGGGGAATGTTTCAAGCTTTCCAAGGCTGTGGCTGCATGGGCTGCTTTGAAAAAGCAACTGGTGTGGAAGTGAGGTGGTCCACATGTAAATGTCGGCCCTTCTGCTCCTTACCTCGGGGTTAACCTGCTTAGGAAGCTTCACCTCTCCAGAACCTTCATGCCCTGTCCTGTAGGAGGGGGACCATAAATTTCCCTTACAGAATGTTCTGAAACCCAAAGCAGACAAGGAGTACAAAGCACCGGTCACATACCTACTGCTCAGCAAGCAAGCAGTCCTTGCCTCTGAAGAGCTAACGATTATGTCACAGACTTGCAATTTTAGAGATGGATCCTTAGGGACCATTAATCCAACCTCCTCATTTTGTTGCATTTATATCACTCTTAATTGCACATGAAAACAAATCAAATAATACAGATGAGTTTATAAGGAATAATGTCATCCTACTTGGGCTGTACCTCTCCCTGCCTGCACCCCAGTTAGATAATAACTCCTAGTTGTTATCTCAACACACTTAATAACATGAGACTCACCTCTGTTACTTAATTAGCAACTTTAGACAATACTCATTGACTCCCTAGTTGGAAAGAGGAGATTTTAGCTTATTTACCTCTCTCCTTTCTCTCCCCTCACCATTTGATTATATTACTTAGTACTTTTACTGTTTTCCCTTGGAATCCAAGATAATTACTTCCACCTCTATTGGTAACATTATGAGTCTCTTGGCTCTTTTCCATGAAAGAGGAAATTAACACTCCTGACTTCTACTCCTGACATGCCCCCTTTTGCCCCCTTCGGCTACTTTTATTTTCATATGGTCACAGCTGTATTATTTGCAATATTTGTATTTGTTCTGCATCTGTGATTTGTCCTTAAGTGTAGCCAAAAAAACAAAAAGCAAATACCATGTACATTATTGTTCTTGCTGGATCAAGGGTAGGATTTCATTTCTTCCCCTCTGATCCAGCATCAAGACCCCCAAAGCTCCTTATTTTTAAGTTGAGAATTAGTTACTTTCAGAATTTTTTGATCAATTTTTTGAAGTAATGTGTTCAACGTAGAAAATTGAGTAAACATGTAGAAGTAGGAAAAGTAAAGAGGAAGGGAAAAGGGGATGATCATTAAAAAAAACACCTAAAAATCCGCCTACAAGGAACATTTGTTTAAAATTCTTCCCATTTTTTCTACAAGGCACTAGGTGTCACCAAAGAGAAAATAGTCCCTTTAGTTATAAGGGAAACATCTAGATCAGAAAACCCAAATAGGGGAGATTCCACCCTAAGTGCTGACTGCCTCACATGCCAAGGACATTCAGATTTTATCCCACATATTTTATTGAGCATTTACTGCCTCCCAGACTCTGTGCTCACACTGGGAGTAGGATACGGTCAAAATGGACATTGTACCCTTAGACATAGGAACAGAATCACAGCTACATCAGCAGCCAAACCTGGTCTCCTGCCTGCCTCCCAGAATACCAGACTCTGAGCCATGAGAACTTTCTACAAAGGAATTTTTCGAGGTAGCCACCAAGGTAGGGCTAGCACCCTAAAAGCTGGATCCCTGAACAGCAGGAGCACAGCAATTATCTAAGGGAGGTGAGGAATGTGAGGAGGTGTGGGAGGTGACAGGAGTGGGGGCTCCACATCTCCAGGTCTGAGGAAGTGCCAGACAGGCCAGGTATTCTAAGTCTCGGTGTTTATATTTCTCAGCAGGGAATGTTTTTTGGGATCCTCATCCCACAACAACCAGAAATGTTTGCTCTTGATGCTGCTGCCAGCCACCAAGGGGCACAGAGAATTCTTGTTAGAGATGTAACACAATCAGTTCCCCAAATTCCTGGGAATACAGTTGGAGATTAATCAAGGAGGGGCAGAGGGAGAGGGAACAAAGGGTGGTTAGAATTTCATCCTGCTTAGTTCTATTTTTCTAACAAAAAGTGTAAGCTACAGGTTGGGGATCATCCAGCTACAGTTACCAGAAGGGGAAGAGGATGGAGGGGGGTAAAAGGGGTCAACTGTATGGTGATAGATGGGAACCAGACTTTTGTGGTGAAGATAATGTAGTCCACACATAGGTGAATTTATAAGGCTGTACATCTGAAGCCTAAAGAATATTAGATGTCAGGCCTCCCTGGTGGCACAGGCAGTTGGAACACAGCGCCGTGAAGCTGTCCACAGCCTCTGCAGCGCGGGTTCGATCCCCGGCTGCTCCCCGGCCACCGGAGGAGGGTCCCACATGACGTGCAGACCTCTCCTGCCGCCCACTGCTCCCCTCAGCAGTGTACTTCCATCCTTCTGCCTGTTCTGCTCTCCGCTCTGGCTCTGGTGAATTCTCTCACCCTCCCGTGCTTCTGACTGTACCCAGTGCTTATATAAATAAATAAATAAACAAACAAATAAATAAATCTTAAAAAAAAAAAAAAGAACTTGGTTCCTTGAGAAGATTAAGGAAGGAACCTGCCCGGCGGGGGCAGTGAGTCATCAGAGAACTCTCTGTGATGCAGGAGATGAGATCTCAAATAAAGAATATATCAAAATCAACAAACAACTATGAACCAGAGACACTCTATGGGGGGTTGGGGGAGGTGAAAGGAGGGATTGGGGTGAAAATAAGGAGGTTGTAATTGTATGGGGAATATAAAAATAAAATTTAAATTAAAAAAAATAGAGAGAGGACTTTACTAAGCTAGGAAACTGGGGAGCATTTCAGCATTCAAACAAGCAGCCGTGTCTGGAGTAGAAATAGATAGGGGATGAGGAGTAGGGGTTCAGAGGAAACCCCCCCCCCCCGCCCCATGGCTTCTCAGACTGTGGCTGCTGTGGTTCCTAGCAGAGTGGAAGGCCAGTGTGGGTCCTTTAAGATAGAGATGAGACAGGGGCCTCCCTGGTGGCTCAGGGGTTAAAGTCTCAGCACTATCAATCATCCACCACTGCAGCATGAGTTTGATCCCCGGCCGGGGAGCTACCCACATGGCGCAGCAGACCTCTCCTGTCTTGCCCACTGCTCCTCTCAGAAGTGTATTTCAGTAGACCCACCTGTTCTGCTCCCCGTTTTGTCTCTGGTGAATTCTTTCATCCCCCACACCTCTGGCCTGCACCCCAGTTCTTATATGCATAAATAAACAAAAAGAAATCTTTTAAAAAAGAAAACAAAGACAGGGATGAGACAGGAGGGAGTGGCGTGTGAGGGTAAGCATCCACAATGGAAGCTGTTCTGTTCTGATCCCTGACACAGGCCTGAGTATGCACTCCCAACTGGGACCTTCATCAGTCAAAATGGCCTCAGCTAATAGATGAAGAAAAGACACTTTCCAGAAAAGGTGCTGCAGAGTAGGTAGCCACCTCATTATGTAAATAGCCACACAGTTGTCCTCTGGTACCTCACAGGCAAATACTTCACCATCTATTAGGAAACCACATCCTTCAGTCACAAATGGCATCATAAGGTGGAGCACATGCAAAAGCATGGCAGCAGGGATTCCCCAAAGAACTTAGTCCTGCAATTTGCAGCTTGGGGGTTACAGAGGGCATAAGGACATCCCCGTCTCCCCTACTCCCCTAGAGGATCCTTTACCAGCAGCTGATCATGTGGGGTGAGTGAAGCAGCAGAGCCTGTTCCCAGCTTTCACCCTTCAGGTGGCTTCCACGATCAACTTTATGCACATTAACAAAATAGAAAGGTGGGCCTCCCCGGTGGCGCAGCGGTTGAGCGCTGGGTTTCGAGGCTGCCCGCAGCCTCTGTGGTGCCGGTTCGATCCCCGGCTGCTCCCCGGCCACTGGAGGAGGGTCCCACATGGCGCGCAGACCTCTCCTGCCGCCCGCTGCTCCCCTCAGCAGTGTACTTCGGTCCTTCTGCCTGCTCTGCTCCCCACTCTGGCTCTGGTGAATTCTCTCACCCTCCCGCGCTTCTGACTGTACCCCGTGCATGTATAAACTAAACAAACAAACAAGCAGACAAATAAATAAATGGAACATGCCTCTATAAAAAAAAAAAAAAATAGAAAGGTGACAGTTTGTGCAATGGGCAACTTTCCTAGTAATGACCTTCCCAGGGGCAACTGAGATTTTTGGAAGCAAGAAAAAATAAGAAAACTTGACAACAGAGTTTCATAAACTAGTCCTCTGTTATATTAAGGAGTTCCCCGTTGCACTTGAAATAAAATCCAAAAATAAATAAAAGCCATACTTCATGCCATGCCAGGGCAACCCCACATGATCCAGTCCTTCCCTATCATTAAGGCTTCCCTGCATGTATATACCCTGAGTCCTGCATGTCTATACCGATTCCCTGCATCACTGTGCCGACCCTCTACCACAGGACCTTTGCACTGGAATGCTCTCTTGCATTCTTCTCTCCAAGGCTGGTTCCCTTACCTCTTTCCATTCTCATTCAAGTATCTCCCTCTCAGAAATTCATGCCTAATACCCTCAGTCATGTAGCCCCTTCTCCACGCCCAGTCTTTCTAGTCTGTATTATGCTGTTGTGTTCTATCACCATCTGAATTTTTCTGATACGTTGACTTGTTTTTATCTGAGTCTGTCAACTAGGTTGTGAATTTCACAAGGGTAAATTATCTAGTCTAACTTGTTCCACATCCTATCTGCAAAGCCTCGACCAGTACATGGTGTACAATGCATAGTTGTTGGGTGAATGGAATAGCATCTTTCTACTTGGAGGTTGTTGCATGGATAAAGAATCTATTTATTCATTTAGGGGAAACATTCATTTAATAACTAAGTATTAAGAAGCTATCATGTCTTAGGCATGATAGAGGTAGAGGTGGTAGAGATTCCCTCTTGTACAACCAGCCCTAGAGATTTCCAGAATGGCCATGTTCCACCCAGCCTGTATAATAAAAGCCCACAATCAAAATTTTCTCAGGTGCTTAGGATCCAAGAGTATCAGAGTAGAATGAAACCTGAATCTTAACTACTTTAAATACCCACATTTTTTTTAATAATAAAAGAGAAAACCACCACCATCCTTTAGACCCCCTCTACCCTTGGTCCCACCCCTACCTCTTCCCCACTGGTAACTTCAGTTGTATTGTTGGAGTCCACTGGTTTATTATTATTTTGTTTTATCTAGTCATTGGTTTTGTTTCCTTATATTCCACATAGAGGTGAGGTCATCTGATATTTATCTTTGTCTTTCTGACTTAGCATATTTCTCTTGAGTTCCTTTCATTTTATTATAAATGTCAAGATTTCATTTTTTATGGTTGAGTAGTGTCCAATAGCACATATATACCATATCTTCTTTACTTACTCATCTGTCAATGGCACTTAGGTTTTTCCACATCTTGGCTACTCTAAGTAATGCTTTAATAAACACAGGGGTCCATATATCTTTTTGAGTTAATGATTTCATATTCTTTGGAGACACACCCAGAAGCTGGATCATACTATATAGTTCTATTTTTTTTTTTTTTGAGGAAATTTCATACTGTTTTCCAAATTGGTTGCACTAATCTACATTTCCACCAACAGTGTGTAAGGGTTCCTTTTTCTCCATACCCTTGCCAACACTTGTTACTAGTCTTTGATGTATGCTATTTTCATAGGTATGAGATGATAGCTCATGTGGTTTTGATTTGCATTTCTCTAGGAATAAGTGATAATGAACATTTTTTATGTGCCTGTTAGCTATCTGTAAGTCTTCTTTGGAGAAATGTCTATTCATATCTGCCCATTTTTTGTTTCTGTGGTTAGTTGTATGAGTTCTTTATATGCCTTGAACATCAACTCCTTGTAAGATGTATGATGCATAAATATCTTCTCCCATTGAGTAGGCTGTATTTTCATTCTGTTATTTCCTTTTGCTGTACAAAAACTTTTTAATTTGATATAGTCCCATTTGTTTATTTATACTTTTGTTTCCCTTGACACTGAGGACAAATCTTAGCATAAGACTGATGTCATTGACCAGCAGGCAACTATAAATCAGCAGGGGAGGGGGAGGGATTAAAACAGGGACAGGAAGAGCAAAAGAGACTAAGGTGATGGTTCATAGGTGACTTGGTAGTGGGAATTTTATAGGATTACACCTGAGAGGAGAAATCAAACATTGTACAAAAATGAACTGTGATGTGTTTTATATATATATCATAAATAATTTTAAAAGTTAAAAAAAAAGACTAATGTCATAGAATGTATAACCTGTGTTTTCTTCTATCTATTTAATGGCTTTGGGTCTTGTGTCCAAATCTTTAATCCATTTTGAATTTATTTAAGGAGAGATCCAGCTTCATTCTTTTGCATATGGCTGTCCACTTTTCCCAGCACCATTTGTTGAAGAGATTTCCCTTTCTTCACTGTATGGCTGTGGCACCATTTTTGCAGATTAACTCTTGACATATATGCAGGTTTATTTCTGGATTCTTCATCTATTCCATTGATCCTTTTATTCCAGTATTGATCTTTTTATTCTAGTACTGTGATTTGTATTTTTATTCTAATACTATACCTTTTAATTACTGATGCTTTGTAGTATACTTTGAAGTTAATTAATGAGAGGCCTCAATTTTTCTTCTTTTTCCCCCTCAAGATTGATTTAGCTATTTGGGGAATTTATTGATTCCATATAAGTTTTAGTTTTGTATGTTCTATTTCTTTATAAATTTTAATAGGGATTGCTTTGTATCTTTATATTGCTGTGGGTAAGATGGCCATTTTAACAAAATTAATTCTCCCCATCCATGAGCACAAAATATCTTTTCATTTCTTTGTGTTTTCTTTTATTTCCTTTAACGATATCTTGTAGTTTTTATAGGTATAGGTCTTTCACCTCCTTTGTTCAATTTATTCCTAGGTAGTTAATCATTTTTGATACAATTGTGAGAAGGATTACTCGCTTGATTCCTTTTATTCTAGCTCATTTTTTTTTGTATATAGGAATACAAGATTTCTCGTCGTTGGTTATATAGATTTCCACATCACTGTACTTATTATTTCTAATCATTTTTATTGAGGTCTTTAGGGTTTTCAATGTATATATTATCATGTCATCCACAAATAGTGACAGTTTTGCTTCCTATTTTCCAATAAAGAGTCCTTTTATTTCTTATTGTTGTCTAATTGATCTGGCTAAGACAGCTAATACCAAATTAATGTGCATGGTGACCATGAACACTCATGGTTTAAAGAAGAGGAACCAACTTCCAATAAAGGATGGCTTCTCTCCGTTCTGAAATCCAGAGGTCATGAACTAATTTCAGTACATTAGACCATATCTTCCCAACCTGTCCTCCCCCATACTTTTCCCTCCCAGTACATGCTTGCTTTTAAGCTTACTTTTATATTTAACAAGTTATCATCAGAACTTACCTGTCATAGATTCTCATCCTTTTTTTCCTCACTACTTGGTGTCTAGTGTACAGAAAAACATCAGACACAGGCCTTACCCAGAATCATCTGGATTTAATGTATTAGAGATTAGTCCAGCCACTCCTTTGAACCTATAGGCCTCACAACCAGCTAAATGTAGTCTGGGGCCCACCATCTTTGCTTGGTCCCTCTGTCATGCATTTGAATTCCTCACAAATCCCTTGTAAAATTTTAATGAAAAAAATGTATTACATATTACCAAAGTGCCAGGGACTACGCTATGAGGCTGTGCATTCTCTCACCCAGTCCTTACAACAGCCCGTTAAAACAGGTTCTACTCTCATTCTTAGTTTGTAGTTAAATAAATAGGCAAAGAAGGTTAAGTAACTTGCCCAAGATACCACAGCTAGTACATAGAAGAGCTAGAATTTGAACCCAAGTCTGGATGACTCCAGGGCTCAAGTTTTAGGAATGAAAATTCTTCCTGGTTTAACATGAAAATTGTTTTCTCCTTCTCTCCCTCCACCTCTGTTTATAGTCTCAGGAGGAAGTCTGTGATTTGCTACATGCTGCGCCCTTCCAAAACATCCTACCTAGAGTTTATATCAAAGGTAAGAAGCCACCCACAACAGCTAATGGCTAACTTGCATTTTGACCTCACATTCACTTAATCCCAACAAACTCAGATCTGCAGTCAGAAGGGGAGAGGGGGAAAGATTTGGTCACAGAATTGCAAAATTGGAAATCACGCTCTGAGCCTTGTGCTTTGATCCTTCTAGACCATTCCTAGTATGTTGTTAGCTAGCCTTGATTTAAATCCTTCAAGTGATAGGGAACTCACTACCCCATGGAGTGATGATTCCATTGTGGGACAGAGATCATTGAACATTTTCCTTTGTGATGGGTTCTGATCACACTTTGCAGAACAGGTCTACATGCTCTTCCACCTGCCCCCAAGCTTTCCTTCTCTGATCTATGCTCTGACCCCCACCACATGCCCAAACCTCATTTTCTGTCTTGCTGCTCCTGTTACAGAGGGGGAGCGCCTGGAAGTACGGATGAAACGTCTGGAAGCCAAGTACGCCCCGCTTCACCTGGTTCCTCTGATCGAGCGGCTCGGGACACCCCAGGTATAAGGAAGTTGAGAACCAAAAGGAATTTCAGAGGGAGAGCATTTGGCCCTTTTAAAGTTGGGGAAATTGGGGCTCAGAGAAAGTAGAGAGTGGCTAACCTCACACAGGCTGTTAGTGGCCAGGTCAGGTCTTGAAATAGATTGCTGACTCGTAGGCCCCATTTATTTCTTCTCCACTCTGGATCATCCATCCTGCCAGGAAAGAAGATGGTCAGACACATGTCTATTAAGTAGCAAACATATGCTTAGTTTTCTTAGAATTAAAACTTCCACCCTGCGAACCAGCTGTTCACTCCTGGACTTTCTTCCTAGGAAAAATGCATACAAGAACTCAAGATGTTTATTGTAGCGTTGTTTGGTAAAGTGAAAAACAGGAAGCAACCCAAATATAAAGCAGCAGAACTAAATAAACTGTGGTGTAGCAGCTCAATGCTGAATAATTACCACAAAATAATGAAAAGGAAGAATTTAATCTAGATGCATCGTATGGTCAGACCTTAAATACAAAGCTAAGTGGAGGAAGCCAAGTTGCATCCTATAGAATGATACCATTGAAAAACAGAAAAGCAACTGTAGAAGTGAAAGTTTTCCTAGAAACAAACACAGACCTGCTTCATACTGGTGGCAACATCTGAAGAGAGATGAGCAAGGCATGGGTGGGGGGCAGGGACAAAGGCCTCCATTTTCTCTGTCATGTTCTCAGATTTTCAGAGGTGAATCAGCTCATGTGTTCATTCTATGATTCTTGCTAATTTTTACAAAGCAGTGAAAATGGAGCTGGATAAGACAGGACCCCCACCTTCAGAAATCTCAGAGACTCTACAGGGGGCATCAGGAAAAGAGGAGAAAATGAGGGGAAAAGAGCAGTGAAGCACCTGTGCTGTCTCCTTCCTTGCAAGTTGATTTTAGGGTCTGCAAGGTTGGAGGTCCAGGGGGAGCAGTCAGCCAGAGGAGATAGGCCATGTGGCAAAAAAAATGAGGTATTCGCCTTGTGGACCAAAGGCTGACTGTTGAAAAGTTTCCAGATTTAGTCAGCTCTGGGCCTTGCCTTCCAGCGTCCTCTCTCCCATGGTCCCAAGTCTGCAGACAAGAAGGGTTCACATCCTGGATGGGGGGCAGAAGTAGCCTCTTCTCTCCAAAAACATGGCAGGTATTTGGTGTGCATTGCAGAATCCATTTGCTGGGTGTTACACTGACAAGCAGCCCTTGTTGGGGCCCTCCCTGCCACCTACCTTCACTGAAAACCCTGACTGCACCCTCTGTGGCATGTGGGTTCTTCACAGACCAGAGGAGAGCTTCTCATTGCCTTTTAGGGAGAAACCCGCCTAGCCGGCACAGAGAGATGTGTCTGCTCCACGAGTGGTGTCATTCTACAAGAATCTGGCCTCTCGCACCCAGACCTTGGCATGTGCTTCCACTTAGCAGCCTGAATTCCTTCCCATCTGCGAGCACATTTCCATGCAACTGATAGAAGTCTCAGGTTGTCAAAGGCTGAGTACTTAACAAACAAAAGCATAGAGGAAATGTCAGTTTTATAAATCGACTAGCCCTCCAGGAATAGTCCTAAACTTAGTACTCCCATAGATCAAAGACAAGTTAACAAAATACTGGCTTCCATGCCAGTGGGGATGTGGGGGACTCACATCACGTCTAGGTCAATGACAGGGAAATGCTGCAGCTATTTAAAATTGGGAGGTTTTAACAGAATTAGAGTGTTTGCTTTTGTTTCTGGGACAAATTGAAAGACTTGATTTGAACACTCTGGCGAGGAGTCAAAGATGGGAGTCCTTGTCCCAGCTTCACCCCTGAATTGTCCCATAATTTAGTGTTAGACACTCCACATCTGTCTACTACGTCTTGCTGATTAGGAAATGAACTTAATAGCTGTTTTGCCTCCTGAAATGAACTGCATTTCATGACAGTTAGGATGAACAAATAAGTTAAAGATCCCCCCAAAACATGAACTATGGGATAAAGGAGGTGGATTGAGATAGCATTTTCCTCCCAGCAACACTAAGTGTAATAGAGAAAAAAATGCATAAAATAACGCAAGTGGAGGGCTTTCTCAGCAAACCATCTTTTTCAGAGCAAAAAGAAAATAATAGACATACCAAAAGAAGATAGGACATGAAAGAAAAGTCATGACATAAAATATGTAAATGCCCACAAACATAGGAATGAGTATTCAGCCTTGCAAACAATGAATGAAACAGGGTGTGAAAGGACAAGGTATGGTTTTACATCTCTCAAGTTGGCAAAGACCTTTCTGCCATGACAGCAGAGAATCAAGGGGACAGGCTTTGCACAGATAGGTCAACTTTTCTCCGTGCTAGTTTGCCACTACATAGCAAAGCCTTGTGAAATATTGGGTTGTCGGAAAAGTCATGACAAATTTTTGCTTGAAAAACATAGAAAAGAGGGCCTTCCTGGTGGCACAAGGGGTTAAGCAACGCACTATGAAACAATCTGCAGCCTCTGCAGCACTAGTTCGATCCCCAGCCGGCCAGAGAGAAACCCACATGGTGCAGCAGACCTCTCCTGACTTGCCTTCTGCTTCCCTCAGAAGTGTCTTTCAGGTAGTCTGCCTGTTCTGTTCCCCGCTCTGTCTCTGGTGAATCCTCTTACCCCCTGCATCTCTGGCCTGTACCCTGCTCTTGTATGCATAAATAAATAAATCTTAAAAACAAAAACATAGAAAGGAGTCATGACTTTTCTGACAACCAAATATTTGGACTCTTCAACCAAACAGTTCTAAGGGTTAATTCTAAAGAAATCATCAGAGAGAAGCTCAAAAAGCACTAAGAACTGTCTGTAATAATGAAAACTCGTAAACCATTTAAGATAATCAACAAGAGTAGAGAAGGGAGTAAAGGAAGGTGTATCAGTGGCCATTTATGTAGCCATAAAAAAATCACATTACTGAAAATATTGAAGGAAATGGTTTGTTTGGATGGCTGATACTGTAAAAGAAAAAAGCGATACAGACAACCCAATCCAACCCCAGTGAAGTATAGATGCACACACACACATCATAAACACAAACACAAATCATACATCAGTATTTTAGGAATGTGCTTCTCTGGGTAATGGATTTATGGGAAATTTTTATTTTCTTATAACTTAAAAAAATTGCTTTCCAGATTTTATGAGGCTATGTTTTATAGCTCACAGGAAGAACTGTAAGATAAACACTATTTTGAGGAAAGGGACAAAGCCTGTACTATTTCAGCGAAGCGGCCTTTGGTTGGCTGTGGTCGGGGGCACCTAAGTTCAAAATCTGAGCAGACTTACAAATCCCATTGTTAATGTTTTAGTTCCCACTCACCCTCCCTTCCCCACAACCATCAGACACTGATTGACTCAGACTTAATGCACCAGGGAGTAACAAGTAATCTCTACTGTCTGCATTAATTTATGAAGAAAAATATTTGTGACTTGAGAACAAATAACGGGTCCTTTATTATAATCTGCACTTCTTCCTTTCCCAAGCACCCTCTCTCTGAAGGTGAGATCAAATCCCAATGTAGAGCTACCAGGTGCTTTATCAGGTCTGATAATCTAGAGCGCTAACTTCCACAGTGGGAAGGTCTCACAACTCAAGCCGAACGCATATGATCACCATTTGTATTTATTGAGAGGGTACCTACATTGCAATAATATAAGCACAGTGTTCAGCTGGCAGCAAAAGAGGTCGGGTATTGAACCTCTTGGCCAAGTTCAGGAGATCAGCTTATAGAGCAGGCAGGACCCGGTCCCCGGGAATTCCTGGCATCCATCCACCTGCAGGGGGGAGGCTGTTTCTTGGGGTGAAGAGACCCCAGGGGCTCTTGCCAAACCTTGGAGCAAATTGGCTCAAAGTTAGTGCCTAATTTATACCACTTCAGAGGTATGTTATGAGACCACCCATTAGTTTCTATTTAGATCAGGCCTCTGCATAGCCAGGTTTTCAACCTGTCCCTGCCTTTGACAGGTCTGTGTCTTTATAAACAAGTCATTGCTTTCTAATTAACAACTTACACTGCTCTAGTTCAACTGCCCCCACCTTTCCATCAGTCAGGGCCATTACCATATCAACATAAAGGACATTAAGTGAGGCCAGAGGCACACACTGGGCCTGATTTTTCAGAAAGAGCTATTTCTTGTTAACTGCCAACCTGAGTGGCCTCTTCTCTGCCCCGGAGCTGTCCTCTCTTTGCCCACTGAACTATGAGTCACTGGGATTCAGCCCCCGTCTCTTCCCTGTTTGAAATACATATTTGTCAAATGCTTCTTCCCCAATTCATGTTTTTGTTCCCTAGATTTCTTTTAGTTTATAGTTGTCATGACAACCACACTCATGGCCCACTTTCCTAACAGGCCTCAGCGTTAGTGTTTGCTGATATATTTCCCTCTATGGACTCATTTAGAAACTGCCCTCTTTCTGGGGGCTCCAGAGAGAAGACTGACAAAGGGAAGTGAGGCCAGCTTCTCCCTACCCCTGTAAAATGAGCTTTCTGCAGAGCCCTTATCTCAGGGAACTGATACCAGAGGTTCCCTGTGGGCCACTTGGTCTCAGAAATCAGCTCCTCTTAGGTCTGTCCCTAGATTTGGAGACTTGACTCTGAACTCAGATTTTCATATCTGTCTGGCTTTGCAGATGGCTCTTAGGACCTCTACAATAGGTATTTGTATTTATAATGCAGGCTCTGATATATTTTGATGTGCTTGTCTAGCTTATAATTGGCGCTGCTGCATCCAGGACACAGATGGGAAGCCAGTTTAAATTATTAATAGAGACCATTTACAATGGCTAGAAGACTTCTAACTGCAGGAAATAGTTCTATAAAATCAGTGGCAAGTTTTAAAAGAGTAACATATGCTCTTTGTAACACATCCAAGTATGCAGAAGTATGCAAAGTGAAAAGCAGAGATTCCACCCACTTCTCCAAGCCCATCCACTCCCACCCACAACTGATGTTCATCCTACAATGTTCTACACACACACACACACACACACACACACACACACAGAGTTTTGTTTGCCTGTGTGTTGTTGATGGTTTTTAGCAGGACTGCAGCATAGCCCTTCTCTTCAACCTGCAATTTGACATAGATCCACACCACCAGGAGTCAAATCCCTGCTTTGCTAACTCACCAGCTACCTCTCTGACACTCGGTTTCCTCATTTGTAAAGTGGGGATTAATATGCACCTAATTCACAGGGTTGCCAGGAGAAATAGGTGGCACCAGTACTTCTCAAATGCTTGGAACAGCAAGCACGCACTCGTGTGTCACACACTGAGTATGAGCTGGTGGTTGCAATGGTCTTGCCATCGCAGAAAGACCAGTAGCCGTGCTACTATCTCAGTCTTTTAGTGGCTCCCTCTCACACCCTTATAGGAGTGGGTGGACATTTGTAAAATTCTTCCTGTATCAGTGGCTCCTAGATTTTACTGACCACAAGTCAGACCTGCCACAGACTCCCCACTGTGGCACTCAGGTGTATCACGCGGGTGCCCTGGGGCTGGGGGCTGTCCAGCCAGAGGACTGCTGGTCCGAGATGCTCAGTGAAGGTTCATGTATTTCCCTTCCCAGCAAATCGCCATCGCCCGGGAGGGCGACCTGCTGACCAAGGAGCGGCTGTGCTGCGGGCTGTCCATGTTCGAGGTCATCCTGACCCGCATTCGGAGCTACCTGCAGGACCCCATCTGGCGGGGGCCACCGCCCACCAATGGCGTCATGCATGTGGACGAGTGTGTGGAGTTCCACCGGCTCTGGAGCGCTATGCAGTTCGTCTATTGCATCCCCGTGGGCACCAATGAGTTCACAGCTGAGTGAGTCCCTCTCCTGGGAAGGCAGAGTCACCCTGACCTGCTTGTCTCCCACTGAAAGTCCCAGGGTCCCCAGAGCTTAGCCAGGAGGAGGGGCCAAGTGGGCTGTCCAGCAAGTGTTTGTTGAGCTCATATGGCCAGAACACATACCACACGCTTCGCAGACAATGGTTGTTTTCGTGACCCGCCACCTGTTGAGAGATCACAACTTATTGAAGGCTCAGACACTGGTTAGCATTGTCTAGCCAATGTTTTTTTAATCAAGGTAGATACATAGTGTTCTTGCATGTTTAATGGATGACACTGTAGTATATACATAACTTTTATAGGTGCTGAGAAACCCAGCATTCTTGTGACTTGCTTTAGTGCCATATTTGCTTTGCTCCTATATTTGCCTCCCTGCAGTAGAAAACCCAGACCTGGTGTCTCCCAGGTGTGCCCTGTTGGTCACCACACTGGGTGCTAGACAGACAGTGATGCAGAGCAGCAGTAGATGGGCCCTGGCCTTCAGGGGAGAGATGAGGTCCATGGAATGAGGATGCTGGCAGCCAGGGCAGGAAGGTGACAGGTGCCTGAGAGGAGAGACAAGGGCTTGTCAAATTCAATTCACAGACTAGAACTGAACCTTGGACTTGCATAGCACTTGGCCCTTAGACAGGGAAAAGGACATTCCAAAAGGCCAAGAACCGGGGGAGGCAGAGATGAGTCTACACAAGGGGCTTCAAGCCCTCAGGCTTAGTCTACCGAGACTGGAGGCCAGACTGAGGGAAGGGGTGGGAGGAAACCTGGAAGGCTCAGCATCAAGACCCTCACTGCACACCTGAACCCCAACACACTCCAGGGTTCAGGAACAGGGGAAAGCTTTCCTCGCAGTGGTCAGGGCCTAACATTATGGCTCCTGAGCCTCCATCCTGACCTCAGGAAAGACAGAAGTAGAGCCTGGTTCTTTCTTCACAAAACCAGTGACATATCTAGAACCCAAGGGGTGAAGAAGGCAGACCAGGCCTGCCCCTAAGGAGTCTAGAACCTTAAGGGAAAAGTACAAGAGGGGAGCAAGCAGGCTCTCCGGGGATTGGGACTGGAGTAGGCAGGCTATTTTCAGAGTTATCGCAGCTGTGGGGAGTAGGAACTGTCTGGTGTAGGTGGGGGCTGCTGCTGGAGGACAAGAAAGACAGCAGAGGTGACTCCACAGCCTCCTAATTTGCCAGATTGCTGATGGGAGCTGAGGCCTGCAGGCTGACTTTTCCAGACCCAAGAGGACTCTCAGACACCACACACACATGCACCACTACTGCGCTTTCACCCATGGCACCCAGTCCCTGCCCTCGAAGTTCACTATAGCCTGGTTTGAAATGGCCCTAAAGTTCCAGATTGTTCCTCTGGCCCGTTTACAAGCCAAGACAGAGTCTCCTTAAGCTGTGACCTCTGTCAGTCTCAAGGGCTGGTTGAATTTTCCTTGCAACCTTGTTGGGCCTCCAAAGCTGTTCTCCTGTCATTAACGGGGTGAGAGACTAAAATCTCTGTGACTGGAAGGTCTCTTCATAAAACCACAGGCCCAGAGCCCATACTCACAACAGCCCTATACCCCATTAGATTAAGACAAGGGGCCTAGGACTGGGCCTGTCACTAGCAGACCTCTGGCCCAGGCCAAGGGCACTCTGCCCCATCTTCTCCCGCTCTCACCTGCTGCCCCCTCTCTGTTCACAGGCAGTGTTTCGGAGACGGCTTGAACTGGGCTGGCTGTTCCATCATCGTCCTGCTGGGTCAGCAGCGGCGCTTTGACCTGTTTGACTTCTGCTACCACCTGCTCAAAGTCCAGAGACAGGACGGGAAGGACGAAATCATCAAGAACGTGGTGAGTGGCCTGGGAGATGGGCCAGTCCTGGCATCAGGACAGAAATGGGGGGGCTGCTTATGGAGGTCATACCCCACACCTCATGGGGGTGCAGACTGTCTATGCTGGACCTTCTGTAGGAGGCCCTGACTCACTGGCTCCCAACCCCAGGGATGAATCAGGTCACCCCACAAGGCAAGGCTGCCTCCCAGCCTGAAATGCACCTGCCATCCACACCAGGCTGCAGAGGTGACTGCTGTGTGCAGGCTCAGAGATGGGGTGAGAAGCCTGCTGTGGGACATCATAAAGGGACATCTAAACCAGGCTGAGGGTGCCTGGAGCAGGGGAGTGGAGAAGGCTTCTGTGGAGAGATGCTTGGCCTAAGTCCATAATGACCAGCAGCAAGTAACCAGGGTGCAAGACAGCAGCTAGAGCAAAGGCACAGAGGTGAAAAGATGTGTGGGTGAAACCATGGATGGGTCTCAGGGACAAGCCAAGAGGGGAGAGAGGCAGGAACCACCTCATGAAGGGTCTTTGTTCATGTGGGAGAATCTACAGAACAGAATTGGCCATTTACCCATTTGTGAGTATGTGGTATTACATTAGGTACACTCACAGTTATGCAACCATCATACCATCCATGGTCAGGAGTTTCTCATCTCCCCCAGAGGAAACTCTGTGTCCCTTCAACATGACGGCCCATTCTCTACTCTGGCTACCTCACAAAGGCGGAAGCCTGCATATTTGTGCTTTGGTGACAGGTGTATTGCCCTTAGAATAACGTGTTCAAGTTTCACCATGACTCTTCCCCACCTTGTGCTTATCCATTCATCCTTCTTGAGTTGCTTCAACCTTTTTCGGCTGTTGTAAATAATGCTGCTACGATCATGAGAGTACAAATATCTGTGCAAGTCTCCACTCCCATTTCTTCGGGGTAAATACATAGACGTGGTATTTTTTGCCAGGTTGTGTGGTCTTCTCGCTTTAATTTTTGAGGAACTGTGATACTATTTTCCATTATGGTTGCAACATCCCTAGCAGCAATGCCCTACGGTCTCCTTTTTCTCCACATCCTTCCCAGAGTGTGTGATTTTCTGGGTTTTTTTTTTTGTTTTGGGGTTATAGCCGTACTAATGGGCATGAAGTGATATTTCATTGTAGTTTCACATCTTTTTATGTGTTTATTGGCTATTTGCTTATCTTCTTTGGAGAAATGTCTATTCATTTTTTTTTCTTGCTGTTTAATATAGTTACTTTTAATGTTGAATTGCAGAGTTCTTTATATATTATGGATATTAATCCCAGATCAGATCTGTGATGTGCAAATATTTTTTCATCCCATGAGTTGCCTTTCTCTGCTCATGTGTCCTTTGATGCAGACAAATTTTTATGTAATCCAGTATTTTTTTCTTTTATTACCTGTGTTTCAGTGTCATATCCAAGAAATTACTGCCAAATTAAATGTCATGAGTCTTTTCCTCTGTGTTTTCTTCTAGGAATTTTTCATTATTTAGCTCTTATGGTTAAGGCTTTAATCCATTTTGAGATAATTTCTTAAAATATGGTTTAAGGATTCAACTTTATTCTTTGATACTCCATTTGTTGAAAATACTGTCCTTTCTCTATTAAATGGCCTTGGTACCACTGTTGAAAATCACTTGACCTATATATGGAAGGGTTATTTCTAGACTCTCTATTCGATTGGTCTATATGGTTCAAGACCCTGAACTCCAACCTCACTGAATTCTTCCATTGCTAGTGCTTTATTTCTCTGCTCCCTCCTTCTGCCCTAACCTGCATGTGTCTGTCCCCTCTACAGCCCCTGAAGAAGATGGCAGACAGGATCAGGAAGTACCAAATCTTGAACAATGAGGTGTTTGCCATCCTGAACAAGTATATGAAGTCCGTGGAGACAGACAGTTCCACAGTGGAGCATGTGCGCTGCTTCCAGCCACCCATCCACCAGTCCCTGGCCACCACCTGCTAGCTGGCAGTGACCGGCTGCAGACCCTCAACCTGGAGCAGAAGAAAAGCAGGAGAGAGAAATCCAAGGCCAGCCTGCAACATGGTCCAAGTGGACAACATGTGGGATGGACCTGAAGCAAACAAGAACGTCCCCAACACATTTACACCACTCCTAAGGGCTGGGCCTGTGCATGCTCTCCATGACATCTCCATGGTGGTTTTTCCATAGTGTAAATGAAAAAAAAAAAAAAAAGAAACAGGGAAGTATGTGCTTTTTCTTTCTTTGTTCACTCTTCTATGGTAAGAACCCTAGCTTTACCCTTTCATCATCTCACAGCCCTACCCTCATCAGAAGTTGCTTCCTGAAACCTCCCCCCAAGAGGGCGACTTCCTACCCAATGCCCATGTGCGACCCCAAGACTGAAATCTCAGAAATCAAGAGAAGAGTGTGGCAGTGCCCTAAAGTGTCATCCTGGCCTGACCGACAAGCCTCTGCTTACTGGCCTCATACCTCCTCTGACTTGCTACCCCCAGTTCCAGATACCAGGGATTCTGCTCCAGATGCCAGGGATTCTACGGCAAGAGTACTCTTGGGCCGGCTACTGAGATCCATAGTAAAAAAAGCACGAGGTTCCTGGTACTGGTGCCTTGGTAGATGGTGTTGACTCTGGCCTTCTCTAGACGCCCCAGATCATATCCTAACACCGCTCTCAGGACACTCCCAGAAAGAACTCAGGAATGTGCTCTCCCCGTGTCCCACTGAGTAGAATCAGGGTGGGAAAGTGGTTGGTATTTATGAACACAGCCAGCAGTTCCAGAGCCCTAAACTGAAAGCTGTCTGATACCTGGGCAGCTGGATGGGGGATGGGTCCTTGATTCATTAAACAGATCTGGAACACCAAGTGCTCAGGGCGTGGACACCGGGGTGCAGCATTGAACAGAGCAGGCACGTGTTGCTCATGGTGTCTGCCAGACACCAAATGAGGAACCCCTTCTTTGTAGACTCATCAAGGAAAACTCCCATGAGAAAGAAATACAAAGAGGTTATTTCAAGAGAAGCCAAAATCATCACAAGGTCGGGGGAGTATAAATAACACTTTTTTCTGATAGCAAAGAAGGGTCCTGGTTTAGTGAATCAGGACACTCGCTGTTGAGGAAGCTAAAAGATTCCAGGGACATTTTATCTGTGGCTCTCAACTCCCTTCATGTCCCTTAGCTGAGAGTTTGAGGTGGGTGTGGACCTCACCAAGACACAGCTACTCATTTGCCAAGCTTGACCATGGAGTCTCCCACAGAGCTAGGGGGGGCTGTGGAGAGGGACAGGAGCCTTTGGGAAGTTGTCGTCTGATTCCTCACCACCTCATCTTCAGGGGGAGTCTGTGATCTTGAACTTGTAAGAACACATAAAGACACTTGCTGTTTCTTCCTCAGACCAGGGAAGAGAGGAGACCAAACTATAATGATTCTCTCCCTTAGGGCAGATGAATAGGAGTGGCTCCCTTAGTTAACTGACCTATTTTAAGCCCATGGAAAGAGCCAAGGAGTGTCCACAGCAAGAGGTCTGGGTGATACACTCACCCTCACCAGGGAGGAGAGGTGTGGCTCGCCAAGTATGGTCCAGGGGCCACCTACGTCAGGCTTCCTGCAATTAGCACCTGTGATGAAGGTTGCTGGACCTCACCCTAAACCCTCTCATCCTGCATCTGGCAGTAGAGTGGAAAAATCTTCACTTTCCACACAGTATCTGAATGATTCAAATGGAGGTCTGAGGACCCCTGCCATAGAGGCCGTCTACACTGCTAACCTTGCCTCTGAGCTCCCTCTGAGCCACAAAAGGAAACCTTTGTTGGGAAGGAAAGTGGGTCAGTGTGGGAACAGGCAGATCCTCCTGTCTGGAGCTGTCTCTTCCTAATCTGATTTCCTGTGTTTTCCTCTTGATTCCCCAGAGGTAAAGAGAGGGGTGATGTGATAGAAGTAACTGGTAACACGCCTTCATAAACCTCACAGTATCTCCAAGCTCCTGAGCCTTCTGAATCTTCAGTTCTGTGCAGGAGCAGTAGCTGGCTTGCTCCTACAGACAAATGACTGGGTATGAAGATGTAGTGCTTATTCCATCTTCCTAACTGTGGCTTTTGTGGAGATTTGGGTCATCCAGTGGATAGCATTGCTCTTTCAACAGCCCACCCTACCCACTCTGCATTTGTATCCCTGAATTGGACCCACTGGGTAGAATCCCACTACTCTCAAGACTCAATCTCAGTAAATTGAGGGCTTCACCTTCAGGATAGACATCTCATTGCCCCGACATGCCAGCAGCATTTATTTATAAACACCAAACAGGTTCCCTATCTTTCCTCCCTGGTCTGACTGTGCCCCCCCTTTTAACTTTTGTGTGTCTAAGAACCAGGAAAAAAAAAACTTAGGTTTTAAAGAGTTTTAAAAAAATTCTGTTTCAGAAACTGTCAAATGTACCATATTTGTATTAAGAGTTGTTGGGGATTTTTGTACAATGAATTTACATTTATTTATGGTGACATATTTACGGTTGTGATCAAATCATGATGTTGAATTCTTAAATCATATTTGCTATGCAGCTGAAGATGAATCATATTTTGCTTTGTATTTTGGGGTACACATTTGAGTTGATACACATTTCCATCTCCATTAAAACTGCTTCTGAACTAGTGAAACCGGCCTCTTGGTCTCCTTTTCTGGTCATATCCCAGCTCTCGGTGATCTGTGGAAGGTTCTGTTAAAGCTGATGCCCCGTGAAGTCTGGGACCCAGGACAGAGTTGTCTAAGGCAGCAGGTGCATTCGGGTTCTGAGGTGGTGGGAGCCTGGAGGTGCTGAACCTGGACTGGAGTACTGCAGTTCTCCACACTCACACATAGTGAGTGCTCCTTGATGAGGTGGGGGATTCCCTCTGGGGTCAATTTCCCCTGCATCTATGACCCCCATAACAGGACTTTGGTTGGGGGACATTTTCTGTTTCCCCAGAATAGACAATTAGGACCCAAAATGAAGAAAAAGAAATGTTAAGCAACCTATACCTTAAAGAATAAGTGGTATCTGATATCCTCCCCAAATATCATGTGAGACTTGAAACAGCACTGCAGCTAGCCAGTCCTGCCTGTGGCCCTTCCCTAGCAACAACCCCCACCCCATGTTGATTCCTAAGCACACAACCTGAAAGAGAATGGAAGGAGATACAGCACTAATGGTTTGTTTTGCCTCTCACTGGGTAAATGCATCTTACAAGCTGACTTGCACTGCCAGTATAGAGAAGAGTTCCTGTCCTTCCAGATCTCTAGTCTAGTCTCCCCCAAGTGTAACCCTACACTCTAGACTGCTGAGTTTTCAAAGGAAGATTGGAACAAAGATTTAATGAGCTGTGGGGCACCATACTAAATGCTGTTTGTCCCTCTTTCTGTTGGCCACAGTCTTAAAGTCTATGGGTTCTGTGCAGTGTGTGTATTGCAGTGTGTGTATCCCAGTGACAGCTGGGATTTGAACCCAGTTCCAAAGCTGGACTTTCATTATCACAATAACTCATCAGCCAGTATAGATGCCAAAACTAGATGTAGGGATGTATGTAGTCACTCGATTTTCTTGGATTTTGGGTGGAGAATTGACTCAGGTAAGGGTCCCGCATGGTGACAGGGCCACACCCTGTATTTTACAAGGTCAGAGTGTTTTTCCAGCTGAAAAAAGTAAGATGAAGAGGGTGAGAGCAAATCAGGAAGGACTTCATCGAAGATGTTCCATTTTTGCCAAAACTTGATAAATGAGACTTTCATGCATGGAGATGAGAACACAGAGAGCTTGAAGAGGATCTACCAATATCATGAGCTGGACAAGAGCCAACCCTGACCTTCATGGCTTAGATTAGATTTCACATGATCCTGCCCCACCTCCACACTTTACCTGAATGTCACAATTACACAGTTATTCCCCAAGACCACGCATCTGTCACTACAAATCTGATGCTCACTGCTAGCTCACCTGTAACACCAAACACCTGCTCTTTGGGTCCCTGTGAAATGTTGTTCCTTATCTCCTGCACACATTCTGGAAACCATACAACCAAAGTTTGTGGGTCATGCCACTGCTGATTCCAGGGAGAACCCCTGCTTGGCAGATTGGTGAAGCTGAGCTGCAGAAGCATGCTGGTAAGAGAAACAAAGGCAAGACTACAATATAGTTCTTTCAGCTGAAAATCTAAGAACTTTTTTTGCACCACATAAAAAACATATGGGCATACCTCGGACACGGTAGGGTTTGGGTCCAGACACCATGATAAAATGAGGATCATAATAAAGTAAACATCACAAATCATTTGATTTCATGGTACATTGAGAAGCCATGTTGACAAGTGACCATAGACTATTAAATGCAATAGCATCATGTTTAGAAAGTATACACACTCCCATTCAGTGTGACACAGAGACACCCACTAAGCACACGCTTTTGGAAAAAACATGTTGAAAAACATGTTCAACACAGGGTGGCCACAAATATTTAATTTGCAAAATACACAGTATCTCTGGAGCCCAGTAAAACAAGGTTTGTCATTTGTTGAGCCATTGGTCACTAGGAAATATGGTTACAATTGTACTTCTAAGGATGTCACTTTTTGGGAGAACAAAAATGTTATGAGCAATATTTTATGGAGCTTTTCCAAAATAGAAATTTTATGAAGCATGTTAGATTGTACATTATAACCACTTTCAGATGCTCTATAAATTATTGACAAAATGCTGTTAAAGTCATTAGATTTAATTTAGGCAAGTATAAGCTGCACTGAAAGGGTTCAGTGAAACCATAGAATAACCTCAAATAAAGAGGGGTTTGGTCTTGGAGGAAAATAAAATTCACTTATTTTTTTTTAATTTATACAATAGCTGGGGTACAGGTCAAAAGCACAGGTGAGAGGATTCACTAGAGACAGAGTGGGGAGCAGAACAGGTAGACGGATCAAAAGCACTGCTGAGGGTAACAGCGGGCGTGACAGGAGAGGTCTGCCGTGCCATGTGGGAATCGAACCCGCGCTGCAGAGGCTGCGGACAGCTTCACAGCACTGCACTCAACCCACTGCGCCACCAGGGAGGCCCTAAAATTCACTTTAAATTTACGCCAACTTATAGTGATTTACTATGAACTGTTGCTTAATATTATGAATACCCCCCAAATAAAAAAAAACCCAAGTCTGTCTAATAGACAAAAATTAAGAGATATTTTTGCAAATTTTAGAGAGATTAGCTTTCTTAAATGAAAATACAAATGAAAGACACAACGAGAATGGTATTTCCATGGACTATAAAGAAATTGAAACAGTGCAAAAAGAATGTTGATGACTAAGAAGAAGAGTCACATCCAGACAATCCCAAGCCAGCTTGTTTACAACATGTTTTTTGACCATCCTAGGTCAAAGTGTTGACCTGACTGAAGGAGATCAGAACAAATGAGCTACGGACTGCTTTGGGGAGGTTTCCCTGGAACACTCCAGAATTGAAAATTTTGAAAGAATATTTCTAGAACTACTATGTGCTCTACATAACTTTAAGAAGCAGTGAAATTGTAATATAAGGGATATTTACATGATACAATGTATGAAATGAAAATATCTTGCAGTAGCTGGATGTACTATATAAAATGTATGGTTCATTTCTCAAGAAGTGTTGCTTTAAAAATTCTGTTGACAATACCCTTATCAGAACAAAATTTCTTCAAATTGAATGCAATTTATATAAAACCTTGATTATAAAGACGATCTTAATTGTTCTCACCCCACCCAAAAAAAATAAAAAGCAACTGTGAGAGGATAGAAGTGTTAAATGTTGATTAACTTGATTCTGGTGGTCATCTCAGAATGCATATGTGTATCAGAACATCCCATTGTTCTGATATACATATATAATTTTTATTAATTTTACCCCAATAAACCTGCGGAAGGAAAAATCTTGATGATATGAACATAACAATGTCAAAATGGAGGCCAGAAAAATGAAATATCTAGAATAAATATAAACACATTTATGAATTACACATGTGTTTATTTTATCCATCCAAACATCACTGCCCCCAAACAGAATGCTTAAAATATGCAGTGATAATTAAATTCAGTCATCTTTGGTATATTTGCCAACGTGCAGGTCTATGGGACCCATCACTATCCACATACATTTTTTGGTTGTACAAGATAGCTCTAGTGGTCAGGGAGATAGCACATGTTATAACAGTTTAATAGTATGATTTAGAACTTTCAATGAATTTTTTCATATTACCCCAGTAACATCAATCAAACTTAATAAGCTGTTTTTCCTCCTACTGGAAAAGAAAAAAAAAAACCTGTAAATAGATATGCTGAACCACGCTGGATCCACAAATTAATCTGCTGTGATTTTGAAAGTCACATCTGCAGGCATTTTTGCAAAGCTGTGGCATATTTGATGGCATTAATAATTTGGTAAATAAGATGCAGATGGTTTAATAACATTAAAGTCACCATACTATAATGTATCAAACTAAATTCGAGGATTTCAGAGCTTTCAATCAAAATTGTAAGGATGCAATTAGAGAGGACTAGGAGGGTAATTCGTAATATAACAGCTCAAGTGGAATTTTTATAACCTTTTGTGTGACTTTTACTGCCTTAGGAAGGCTTTCACATAATTAATGGGTTTGGTATGTTACTATCCTCGGTAGAGCTTTTAGTGATTTAGGGACACAGAATATAATTCTCTTGCCCCAGCCTCTGTCTATGCTGGGAGGGGTTGGTGATTCCTTTGTTGCCTTTGTTGCCTTTGTTCCCTAAAAAGAAATAAAGGTGGGATGGGCACAAAGACACATTTGCTTTTTTTCTGGGCAAACCCCCCACACCAGCCCCTGCTTCCACATCTGGTTTGAATTACTTGGATTTTCTCAGTCTGTGCTCTGTCTAAGCCTCTTCCCGCCTTGATTCCCAGATGCTGAACTGGCTGGGGAGTCCAGAACTTCCGGCAAGACAAAAAAGTGGAGGGTTTCCCTGGGAAAATATGCTGGGAGATGCTATCTGAGCTAAAAATATGCAGCTCGTAAGCTCCACCTTCATTGGTCAGAATGAAACCCAGGATTCTGTCTTCTGGAGTTTCAGAACAGCAGGAAAGGGGGAAATCAAAGAGTCCCCTGTTTGGGGCTTTTCTTAAACACTTCCTGGCAGGGGGCCATCCCAGAGCTGGGGAAAACGCACAGATCCTGGGTGGCAATGGGACTGCCCCCTCCCAAGACAGTACCAGCTCCCCCGCCCCCCACCCCAGCACCTACCCCACCCCCACCCCAGCACCCCCATCTTACACTTGAGGACCCAGACTCAGAAAACAATAGAAGTGAAACAATTATACCAGTGGCCCTTTGCAGTCCAACCTGAGGCCCGAGCTCTCCTTGTCCCCTCAAATGATCGCACCCACCCCTATCTGCCAGGGATGACCCACACCCTCCACCTCACCTCCTGGTCTTCACAGATCAGGCCTTCCCACATCCTTCAGTCTCACAATGCCCCTTCCTCCTGAAAGCCTAGTTCCCAGTTGCTGTTATCTACTCTGCATTCTGTACCTGACCCTCTTGCCAATCATCAAAATTGCAATTCAGCATTAATTTTATGAAACTTCTCATGGAACAGCCCATGAGTGGAGGGACTGCCTCTGTCTCATCACAGTGCCTGTGCCGTTCACAGCAGGTGACACACCCAAGGGCCCCGTCCTCGTCTGCAGAATGGCTCAATGCCTGTATCCTCAAGAATGCCCATGTACTTGGTGTCAACAAACAAGCCTGATTTACAGCGGCAACTGTCTTATAAATGAGACCAAGGTGCTAACTGGCTGCCCCTGTGAGCATTCTGGTTCTACTATGCAGCCACACATTGCTTAACAGCGGGAATCTGAGAAAGGCATCCCTAGATGATTGTGTGGTTGTGCAAAGGTCATGGAGTGTATTTACACAAATCCAGATAACAGAGCCTCCGCCACCTGGGCTGTGTGATACTGCTTATTGGGCCCACCGTCATCTCTGTGGTCTCTTGACTGAAATGGTGCTGCAGGGCTGTGGGAGGACTATGACCTGGGGTTGAGGCAGGAGGACAGGGACCAACAGAGAAAGAATCAAAATAAGGGATGGACAGGAGGCTGGGGAACAGCGTGGAGGCAGAGCCTGCTGGGAACCATTCCGGGCCATGTTCATTCTCTCCCTATGGGACCCTCTTTAAACAAGAATGGGGGCAAAAGAGAGGAACTGGTTTAAAGCTGAGTGGTTGAAAACCCAGTTTTGCCAGGAAGGTCAGAGCATTCTGGGCAGACCAGGCTTTCTGGGAATGCGGGACATGCAGTGGATGCTCACACATATTTATTGGACGGGTCTCAAAACAAGCAACTGCATTTTTCTTTGGAGAGCAACAATGCAAATAATTATCGCCAGTTAATCTTCGGTTCAACTTTAAAAAAAAAAAAAAAGCGAGGCTTTATATTGGCCCAGCTCCTTGGTCTGCAGCCAATCCAATGCCCGAGAGCTGCCACTCCCCCACAACCCTATCCCCATCCCCAGCCCAGCCAACAAGCTTAATCACGGAAGACTGGTTACCCCTGCACATCAGAAGCCATGGAGCAACCTTAACCCACGCTCTGGATTCCTGTGGGGCTCTTCATCCACCCCAACTGGTAAACCAGAATTTCCAGTGTGACCGTGTTAGCAGAAAGTTAATGAGCTGCCCGGAGGCTGGAGTGCCCCAGGGGGCAGGGCCACTGCCTGGTCTTCCTTTTCTTGGCAGAAGAGATGCAGTTCAGGGTGTGGAGGCCAGCAAGGAGCATAACAGCCCCATGGGGTGGGAATCTGGAGACCCAAATATATTTATTACTGCACACACACGGGTGCTTGCTGGGTGTCTACCAGGTCCCGTGCTGTATAAAAGCTTCACTTGAAAGAATGGGCTGTGAGTCAGCCAGCCTAGGTGTGAATGTGACTCTGCCACTTTGTAGCTATGTGGCTCTGGGCCAGTTGCTTGTCCTGTGGTGCTGGGGCTCTCCTCCTCAGCAGTAAGGGCAGATCAGAGATTATGACCCTGGGCTCCAGCATGCCTGCTAAACTCTCCACCCCCGTCCTCTGTTGCTGATGTTTTTTATTTCAGTACAAAACATTTACCTTAAGGTTTATCCTTTTCTGGTGAATTTTCATCATCAATTGACACTTGTGCCACAGGGGTTTAAACTGCAGGGGTGGGGTGCACCCACTTATACTCATTTCTTTTTCAATGGGGGGGTTCCACATTCACAAGGAAGTAGTAGATTGAATTCCTCGTGTGGAACCTGAGTATAGAGAGGACTGACTTATGCTTGGATTTTCAACTTCAGATGAAGGGGGAGTTGGGTGTACCTAACCCCCAGGTCAATTACAGTCACAAAATTGTGCAATAAACACCATATCTAATTCCAGAAAATTCCCATCAGGTCATAAGAAACTCCATACCTATTAGCAGTTGCTCTCCATTCCCCTAAGTCCCTAGCCCCTGAAAGCCATTTGTCTGGGTTTTTTGTCAATACAGGCAAATCTATAGCGATTTCTAATCTGGACCTTAATATAAATGGGATTATACAATATGTGACCTTATGTGGCAGGCCCTTCTTAGCATAAAGTTTTCAAGGCCCCTCATGTTGCAAGGCCCCTCATGTATCAGCACTGCCTTCCTCTTTAATGGCTGTGTATTATTCCTTTGAGTGGGCATTCCACACTTTGTCCATTTGTCAGTTGATGGCTATTTGCAGCATTTCCAATATTTTAGTATTACGAATAATGCTACTTTGAACATTCATATACAAGTTTTTGTGTGGCTATACATTCTCAGTTCTCTTGGGTAGGTACTAGCAGTGAAGATTGGATTGTGTGCCTCTTTCCCTCTCCTCACCGAAACAGCCTTCCTTCCTTCCCTCAAGCAACCCAGGCATGCTCACACCTCAGGGCCTTTGAACATGCTGCTCCATATGTCTGGAAGCTCTCCCACAGATCTTTCCATGGTCCCCTTCTTGTAGATCTGTTTAAATATCAGCATCTGAGTAAGGTTTTTCCCAGACCACTGTATCAGTCATTTGCTGCCCCTTCCCCTGTTTTATTTTCATTATATCTATTAGTATACTCTGATTTATTTTTTCATTTATTTCTTCACTTACTTGTAGCCTATCTACCTTTTCTGGAATGCAAGCTCCATGAGGGCAGGGTCTTGTCTAGAATGATATTAGCTTCTCCCCAGTGCCTGGCAGGAAGAAAGCATTTACTACATGACTTATCAATTGGTACCTCACAGCAAACTTCACAAATACTTTCTAACTCCTATTACCTCTTATGTTGCAAATGAAGAAACTGAGACTTAGAGAAATTACAAACTTGACCCAAATCTTGCAAGCAGAAGGGACCAAAGCCTGCTGGGTTTAATGCCGGGATCACTTGGCTCAGAAGCCAGTGCCTCTCAAAGCTTCCTGATTCCCCAGCTCCCAGTCCTGTCCACACTTGCAGAGTGACCATTCCAGTCAGGATTCCTCTAGCTTGGCCAAGAGACAGGGAGAGAAGGCAGATATGTGGACACCCGCCAGTCTGACAACACCATGAGGCCTGACCCTCCAGGGTCAGGGGAGATTTGGTGGGAGAAAATACTCTCTAATGAGGACCGGCTGGCAGCAGATGCTGAAGTAGCAGACCTCACCTCACCTATAGAACCAAGGTCTCAGGTGAACCTCGTTTCACAGCAACTCCAGCAGGGTCAGTGATCAAAGAACTTCATGCCAGGTGCTGTTTTCATACAGCAACTCAGCGAGTCCCCCAATTCACCCTGATGAGGTATGTGCCATTTGTCCCACCTTAGTGACGAGGAAATCGAGGCTCAGGGAGGTTACAGACTAGGGAGTGGGGGAGGCAGGATACAACTTGGCTTATATCCTGGGTCTGCCATTTGCTAGCTGAAGCTGTGCAAATGTGTGCAAACCAGCTAACCTCGCTGAGCCTCAGTTTCCTCATCCATAAAATGGATGATGCAATACCTCATTCTTTGACCAAAAGATAGATACCTGCAGTCTGCATCTGAGTAGTAGTTGAAGAAAAAGGCTTCATTTACACAGGAACCCACAAGGTAGCCACATGACCTTGGACATCACACATATGCTTCCAGCCCCTAGTTCTCTTATCTGCAACTTATCTGTGTGTTCTTTAGCACAAGTTGTTGGTAGGTATTATGGGGCAGAGGTCAAAATGGGGTTTGAAGACTGAGTTACACCAAATTAAATAATAGTCTTTACAGCAAGACTTCTCAGTGTCTTTAATCCACTCATGTGCGAGAAAGGACCTCTAAGGGGGGTGGGGGAGTGAAGAGATAGCTTTCCTAATCTTTATTGAATGCAGGACAATGTGGAGTGGGGTTTCATGCTACATGGTTTGGAAAATACTTATGAAAGAAGCTTGTTTGCAGGGAAAATAAAAAGGTACTTTTGCCTGAGATCAGACAGAATTCCCTTGCCTTTCTCTGCTTTCATTTGCAGGGAAGAGAGGCTTTGTAGACAAGGTTGTCAGCTCCTTCAGGCCTGTACGAGACTTTGGGGCATCCAGGATGGAGTCAGGAAAGAGAGACAGAGGAGCTCTATGATTGGAGGTAGCTAGTTTTTTCTGATGCCCAGAATAAACCTTTGGGGCAAGATGAATTTATCAAGTCATAGGGTAGCACAGTGGTATCAAGTCATAGGGACCAATGCTGGTTTTGGGGTCAGAAACACAAACAGGGCCTTGTACCTCAGCTCTGCCGTTTGCTAGCTGTAGCTGTGTAAGTGTGTGCAAACCATCTTTGCACACATCTCTGCCTCAGTTTACTCATCTGTAACATGGATGACATAATACCTCCTCCTTAGCTTGTGTAAGGTAATTGGAGTGATCAGGCTTTCTCACACCCTCCCACCATTAGCCTCTGTGGCCTATGAAGAATGCGCTTGGGAGTATGAACTTGGGGCATGCATGCCTGTAACTATGGACACCTGGGCCCAGAAAGCACATGTGTATGTGCATGTGCGTGTGTATGTGTGTGTGTTCACACCTGTGCCTAGAGGAGAGGGATAAAGCCAGAGGATGCAGCACGGCGAGGAGGGCCACTCCGAGAAAAGCCCACAAGACATCACGAGACTGAGAACTCCTGACAGAACACGCAAGAGAGAGGCCAGAGAAGGAACATAAAGATCATCAGGGGTCAGGAGGCCCGGCTGCCTGCCTGCCTGCCTGCTTACATACCAGCCTCCCTGCCTGGTGTGCCTGTGTACCTGGTTCCCTGAGAGAGCATGAAAGGCCCATAAAACCCACTGAGGGCTCCAGACTCTCTTCACCCATCTGCTTGAATTGAGAGTGATCCTGTCTGCCCTGTGCCCATCGGCACTACAGCTATTGTGAGGGTTTGCTGATGTAACACAGGAGAAGCACACACTTATAACCTGTCTTAGTTAGAACTAACTTTATTACCATCAGCAGCACTATCCCTGTTTTACAGATAAGACAATGAAGCCCAGAAAAGGTACGTAGCTTGCCTAAGGCCACACAGCTATGATGTGTGGTCCAGGTGAGAGCCATGCACAACCCAAACCTGTTTGTCCTCCCCAGAAGCCCAGAGAAGCTGAGTTAGTCACAAGTTTGCTAACAAAACACCTCTCCTACCCCTGGGCCCACACTGCCTTCCACTCTAGAGTGGGTGGGCACTTCACCCCGAGACTCAGAGCAAATCACCCACACCGGAGACTTCACACACACTTGACAGCAATGTGCATGTGTCACAGGCCATGGAGAACCGAGAAGGTCCTGAGTTTCCCTTCAAGAGCATGCCCCTTGCAAGACACCCCACCCCCCCCATCCTCCATGAGGTGACATCTTCAGCCATTTTTCTGAACCTCCAACCGGCTCTGTAGGAGCATCCCAGAGGAAGAATTGTTGATGCAGGCATTATATGCCAGAAAACCCCACAGGCCCCTGTTATCAGGCAGGGATGTTTTGAGTCTTAGCACAGGTAGGCAGGTCGCAGTAGCTTCTACAAAGAGGACACCAAGAAGGCCACTTGGAAGCCAAGCAGGCAAGTTTCCAGGCCCCAGTAAAAAATCTCTATGTCCATTGAACTTTCTATTTGGAAAAAGAGGTTCTGCTACCTACTTCCATCCCATCAAAGAAAAAAGCTTTAAAAATCATGAGCCTAGTTCTCCACTTTCAGTGTACATGTTGGGGAAAATGACACCCAGATGGGAAGGAACTGCTTCAGGTCCCCATGGTTTGTGGCAAAACAGGGACTAGCATGCATGTCGCCTGATTCTTTATGCCAACTTCTCAGACACCAGAGTCTAAGATGGTTAAGTTTTTTAAATCCCAACAGGAAAAATACACGTTAAGTTTGTCCTTAACTTCCAACCTGGCTATTCCCAGTTTAGTTTCAGAGCTTAGTTTCAAGCTATATGGCTTCCCTCTGGGCACACAGCTCACTGTATCCCTGTCCTCCCTGTTCTCACAACCCAAATGCTGCAGGTACAAACAGGCTCAGGGGAGCAGCATCTCAGCCCCCAAAACCCACCGACCTGAGGCTGCAGTGGAGCTACAAGAACCTGCTCAACTCCCAGCTCAGCTGCTCGCCATCTGTGTGAACTTGAGCAAGTCACCTGCCTTAGAGTCCCACTGTCTCCACATGTAAAGCTAGGGTAACCACATGTAAAGTTAGGGTAACTCCATGCACCCACTGCCACCACTGTGAGGATTAGAGGTCAATTAGAGGGAACCAGCAACACAAAAGCTGAGCAACAAGTATAGTAGATCCCAGTGTTATTTTGCTATAGCTAGTTCTCCATGGATCTGATGTTCTTCCTATCGGTCAGGGACAATAGGTTCCCTGCACACCAAGACAAGGCCAAGCAACGCTGGTTCCATGTTGATCCTCCGAGTGAGCTCTGGCCCCTGCGACACCGCCAGTCCTCACTAATGTGGTCATAGTTTCTTAGAAACTTCTACTTCAAGTAAAATGACATAGATGGAGATGAGGTCCTACAGTAATGTCAGTTTTGATGGCGGGTTTTTTTTTTTTCCTCTTGAGTTATAATGAAATGTTATTATCTAAGGACCTTGCCATGGTAGGAAATTTCTTCCTCCTACACACAGGTATTCCGATGGGGGCCCGTAAACAGCAATGGGCTGCTTGAGAACTGGCTCTAGCATTTTTCTGCGTGATTTCATATTGGTCCCACTATTTAATTGTAGACAAGTTAAAAAAAAAAAAACCTTCCTGGGGCCTCCCCGGTGGCACAAGGGGTTAAGTTGCAGCACTATGAAGCTATCTGCAGCCACTGCAATACAAGTTCGAACCCCGGCCAGGAAGCTGACCCACATGGCGCAGAAGACCTCTCCTGTCTCACCTGCTGCTCCCCTCAGCAGTGTATTTCAGTCAATCTTCCTGTTCTGCTCCCCACTCTGTCTCTGGTGAATCCTCTCACCCCCTGCACCTCTGGCCTGCACCCCAGTTCTTGTATGCATAAATAAATAAATCTTAAAAAAAAAAAAACCTTCCTGAGTTCGGTTTCTCATCTCTAAAATGAGAATCAGCACACCCCAGGAGTAAATGGGAAAATGTATGTGAACTCAGGGATCACCCTTAAAAGTGGCCAAAAATAACAAGTCTTAGTATATGCCCTAAGGTCAGCCCTTTCTGTTAAGAAAGCAACAGTGATGGATAAAAGCTCTGGATTGGGATTAAAGTGACTTTGAGTGTCATGTTGATTCTGTCACAGATGAGCTGAGTGAACTGGAGCATGAACTCACCCCTCTCTCAGCCTCAGTGTCCCCATATGCAAACACAGGGTCAGGCTAGTGGTAACCTTCCAGCTCTGAGTAGGAAGTTGTGCTGCCTTAGTTTAGAAAGCTGCCCTGAGGATGTACACGTGGAGCATGAAGTTCTGCCTCTATGGCTGTGTAAACTTGGGGATCATGCTGCACCTCTCTGAACCTCAATTTCTATATCCATAAATTGGGACTTAAATAGGAGCCAGAGTAAGGGACTGGAATAATCATTTGAATCAATGCCTGGAAGTGGTTAGGACAGGGACAACTCAGCAGTGGTGGGTGGTTTTAATATCACTATTGATGCCACTTTAGATGGGCCCCATTGCTGGGCATGGTGTTCCTCTAACAGCCACTCTGATGGCACCTGTGTCCATTCCAAGCATTATCACTGATGACAATAAAGCTTCATGATAATAAAGCTTTGAAGGGTGGACAGTCCAGATTCCCATGATTCCAGGTCACCCCGAAGGAGGTGACAGTCATCTGTCCCTTCCCACCCTGCCCAGAAGCCCAGCCCTACAGGACAGCAGCTACATCTTTGTCCAAGTAACCAGGCAGCCTACCAGAAGGAGCAGTGACATTTGGGTATGCACTCAGAAAAGCCAGGTTTCGGCAATTTGGGTCTGGGTAAACTATTTTCCTGTTCATCCCTGAATAACTGGCCAAATTAAATGAGGCTGGTTCATCAGAGCCTGCCTCACTAAGGACAGAGCCTATCTGTCCCTGGCTGGGCAGACCCTTTCAAAGCTACCCACCCTCCCTGGGAGATGAGCCTGGGACAGACAGTGAACTCCGTTCTTTTCTGGGGAGACAATGCTGCAGGCCCTGCTACCTGCCTGACAAGGCTATTGTGACTGATAGAAAAGCGCTTTGTGAGGACAGAAGGAGCCTGCCCTTCAATGAGCTCTTTATGTCTGTGCTCCCAGCATGCTCCTCACCAGCTGTGGGGCGCTCCGCCCCCTCCTAGAACAAATGGGGGGCCTGAGGCCCAGAAAGGGTGTGCAAGGCCCTCCAGTGGATCCCAGCTCTTTCCATCTCAGCCCCATGCCTTAAGATTAAAGCTCACCCAAGTCTGAAAAGCCCTGTCTCAAAGCCCAGAGTGAACTCAATACCGTCCCTGAGCCTGGGCCCTGATCCCATAGCTCACAGACACATACAAAGTCCATGAATTAAGGAACACCTGTGCTTCCGTCTCTGAAATCTGGGCTCAGCTCTGGCACAATGGAACCGTAACCTACACATCCACTCTCTGATTTCAAAAGGCCAGTCCATCCCACAGCTCTTCTCTGAGGTCCTTGGAAGAGAAGCTGAGTCTAGGTAGCAATAGAGTGAGGTTTGTACCCCAGCTGGCCTCCGAGACGGCCACTGGGTCTGACCAGCAGTGGGGTCTCCTCTGTACAAGAAAAGACAACGTAGTTCACACCCTCCCTCTCAGGTAGCACGGACACTGTGTTTTTCTTAAGTCTCATCCAGTAGATTCTGACTTCTCTGGGTTCTAGGACTAGTTCTAGGACTAGTCCGAGAGATACTCCCCTCCATTGAACTCTGGTGCCACATCCATTCAGAGCTAGAGATCCATGACCTTGGCTGTGTGCTGCTGGCAGTACTCCTGAGAAGGGGTCACCCTTGGCAATAGCTGTGGCTTCCCTTTCCTTCTAACCTCTGCCTTGCCCACCTCGCCCAGGATCACAAAGTGGTACACATACATACATACATACACACACACACACACACAGGTGCCCCCCACAAACACAGGCACACCTTCTCACGCACACCCAGGTTGTGTGTCTTATGCGACAGATGAAGAAACTGGTCCCACAGGAGAATGACTTGCTTAAAGGCAACCAGCCAGTGAGAGGAAGCCTCGTGTGGAAACCTCATCCTCCCAGGTCCTGTAAGCTAGAAAGTCCAAAAGGGGAGCCGGAAGGGGGGGCGTGCCTGGAGGACAGGCTGGGGGTAGGGGGCAGCGCAGGCCCCACATTTATTTCCATTCCTTCTGGGACCTTGGGGGCAAGTTCCTGAGTATTTAAAAGATGGCTTTTCTATTCCTATACAAAATGTCCACAGGAGGGAAGCTGGCGACAGGTGTATGGAGCTCTTTGTACTGCAAGTTTTCTAACTTCCATCAATTCTGTAAACTACTTCACATTGGCCAGAAACCTGCCCCCTCTCCCGCGCTGCTGCAGCCCATCACCCTGTCACTGGGGACGGAACTGGTGCTGGTCAACGCCGCGCAGGAGCGGCGCCCGGGACCGCCCCTCGCCTCTTGCCCGGGGCGCAGGCGGTGACTCCCTGGCCAGCCAGCCCGGAGCCTCCGCGCCCGGGGAGGGCGTGCGCCCCTCCGCGGGCAGCGCAGCGCCAGCGCCAGGCCCCCGGCCCCGGAGTTGCCCAAGACGCCGGGTGACTCCTCCCCGGGGACCCTCCCCTCGGGGCGCGTCATTCTCCCCACCCTCGAGTCCCGACCCCGGCGGCCTCTCGCGTGTCGGCCACCTGCTCCGCAGCCTGGAGCCCCAGCGCCGCCAGCCCGCGCGTCGCCGCGCGCGCCCAGGACCCCATGGAGCTGCGGGCCGACAATGCCAGCTGCGAGAACGGTGCGTGCAGCAGGGGGCGGGGGTGTGGGGACCGGGGAACAGTGGGGCGCGGGCAACCCAGGAGGGGGGTGGGATCCCGTGCACGCTCCCCTCCCAGCGGCCTTTCCTGCCAGGAGCCCCCAAAGAGAAGGAGGGAGAGGGTCAGCACCAGTTGTCCCCCACCCTGTTGTGGGACTCCTCCTAGGAAGGGGCCAGCAGAGTTCTGGTGACTTCTCCCATCTTTGGAGGTGTGGTAGCCCGCGGAGAGGGGTGTAAAGGGGACTTTGTGGGGGAGGGTAGTACTGATTGCAGCAGGTCGCCCACCAGCGGGTTTGTTTGTGGTTTTGGTTTCAACCCTGGGGTGGGGGCGGCAGGTGTTGTGAATATCCCAGCCTGGGCTTTGAGTAGGAGTCTCCTGTAGAAGGAGACAGGGTGGTCCGGCCTGGTTCTCCCGCCGCCTCAGGCTCCAGCTGTACTGAGGGCCTCAGGCTTAAGCCAGTAATCCTAGCGCTGCACCCCATCCCTGCAGCTCCCCAACAGTGCACCCTCTGTCCTGGGTGCCAGCTCTGCGCGCCCCCTTATCCAGTGCAGTGCCGGGTCTCGGGAGTTGCGTCCTGGCGCGTGCCCTGCGTTGGCAACCACAGGGGGCTCTGCACAGAGGCAGAGCCTTTTTGATGAACTGTTGCTCCTATGGTGGTCACCGTTTCTTCAGGGTTTTGGCTTTGTGCTCTGCAGGCTAGTTTGCGCCTCCAAGGAGGCGAGCCAGCCAGCACATCACTCCGCCGCCATCTTGCCGGACGCCCCGCACTTTTTTTAAATATAAAGTTGCTTCCCGTGTTAGCATCTTCCCAGGTCTGGCAGCCTCTGCGGGGCGCATGAAAGACAAGGGAGAGGGGCGCAGAGACCCACCGCCCCCAAACCCATACATACTTTTAGAAAAAAGAGAGAACGGACAATGTCAGGAAAAGATAAGGAAAGGCCTTTGGCTGCACAGAGCTCTTACCATGATGCGCGTGATGCGCTTGATGAGGCCTCTCCTCCTGTTAAATCATTTCACCCTTCAGCTAACTCCAGCAGAGGTGGACATGTTGCCTCCGCGTATCCATCCTGGAGATACAGAACGGAGGTTCTGAAGAATCTCATGATTTGCTCGAGGAAATGCAGTGGGGGGATGGGATAGAAAGCGAGGACTCTTGGTTTCTAAAATCTGTGCTGGAAATAAATATAAGGCCCCATTCCTTCCTAGGAGCATCTCCATATACAACCCCCTGTTGGATTTACAGCCTGTGGGGTGTCTCTGTTTCTCTAATTTCTTCTCCCATGAGGCTTCAAAGCCAGCCACTTGGGTGTTGGCTGGCTTTGGCTTCCTGATGAACCAGGCAGCCCATTTTCAGCCTCTCCTTCCCTCACGGAGGAATCTGTTTCCCTGGTGTAGCAATATTCTGAAAGAGAAGCAGGAGGCATCAGGCCTTCTTTCAGCTGAGGATCCTCTTGGGAATTGGAATTCCTTTGACCATTGCTCCTCACTATTTTTCTTTTTACCCCTATGGGAGAACTGGGCTCATGCAAGGTGCTGAGCCCCTTGGGTGCTTTAGGCCTCCAGCAAACAGCCACACCCACACCAGGCCCTTTGCCTCTGCCTGCTGGAGAGGCACAGTGGGAGAGCAGGGGCGGGGCAGGGTGTGGGAACAGACTTGCCCTTCCTCTTGGGAGTAGCCTTCCTTGGCCCACGTCCTCGCAGGCTCTGGCTCATTTCCTGAACCCCGGGAACTCCCCGGATTCAACTCTTGTCCAACCTGGAGAAACAGGAGTGAGCAGTCAGGACAAGTGTGATGAGGAACTGAGCTGGCTTCTTGTCTCATCTCCCGATTGTGACACTGGTATCGGAAAGAGAGCTCCCTACCAAAAAGACACAGGAGTGTTTCTGGTGGGATCCAGACCCAGCTCTGCACCAGGTGTTTGTGTCACTCAAGTAAGTCCTTCCCCTGCCAGCACCTCATTCTCCCTAGCTGAGAGTAAAAGGGTTAGACAGGCTGCTTCCAAGACCTCTCCCAGTGCTGCTCTCTATGCTCCGTGCCAAGAAAGAAAGGTAACATTGCCCTTATTTTGTTTCACCATGGTGCCCCCCTGTATTGCAGATATGCCAAAGCCAGAGCTGCCTGACTTGGGGCTTCAGGGGCCTGCTAGCACTGGAGTTGTGGCTTGTTCCAAGGAAAAGTTGCTGATCCAGGCTTCCAAAGGAGCCTGGGTCTTTGTGACAGACAGTTTGATAAAGTCCTTCTACCAAGCAAGGTCATAGTCTCAACTCTCTGCAGACATCAAGCACATAAAAGTGCCGGGGAGCCAGTAGGAACTCTGGGGGACTGCACAGAGCATGTCCTATGTCACTCAAGGCAGGCAAAACCTCCTCCTCCCCAAAACCTGATTTTTCATGGAAGATATGATTTTTAAATGTGATAGCGAATTCATCTTTTAAATAACCCTCAAAGAGGGCAATTGACCTTCCCCCAACCCCTTGCTGCCTGCTTTAAGGGGCTGGGTGGTGGTTACGGGCATGGGTTGGCATTAGGTAAGCTTGCAGTCCAACATCTGGCTTAAGTGCTTAGCTCCATTGTAGCCTCAGACCAGTTGCTGAACTTCTCAAGGCTCAGGTGTCTCCACCTACAACAGTGGACGTGGTAATTGTGCCCATTTGCTAGAGAAATTGAAATGCCCACAGAAAGCCCCAGAGAGGGAGCCATGTGGGTGCTGGCACTGGAGGCTGATGGCTCTGCTTTGTGCTGTTTCCTTGACTTTGTACAGCTTCACTCTTCATGAGGGTCTGCCTCTCAGGCCCATGTTTATCCTGTTGTCCTTGGTGTTTGTGTCTGTGGCTCTGGGGCATGCTGGCTGATTCAGGCTCTCAGGCAGTCTAGGACTTGGAAAGCAAACTGAAGACAGATCTGTCTGGGATGGTGGGCACATCATCCCCAAAGTCCCCAGCCACACCCCAGAGGTCTAAGAAGTAAGGTTCAATAAATGGGGTGCTCATGTTTAGTCATCTCCATGTCTAGCAAGGCTGTGAACTGTTCAACTCCAAGCACTCATGTTCCCACCAGAAGTCTCCTATTGCGGGGGGAATTAGGGCTATGGAATGAAGAGGACCCTGGAAGGGGAGACTCCTTCATGATCCAGAGCTATTGCAGCCTGGTGCAGAGGCTGGGGGGAGATCCCTGTGCAGGGCAGAAGGCTGGATTTTGTGAGGTGTGAGAGCTTGGGGGGCCCTGCTGGTCCTGTGGGCATGAGTTGAGCTTGGTGGCTTCACACTGGAGATAGGGAGTCAGACAATCCCTGAGTCCTTAGGCAAAGTACCTGACCTTTCATGGGCTCCATTTCCATATCTATGAAGTGGGAAATAAAGGCAAGACTTATTTGGCAGGTAGCTATAAGACTTGGGTCAGTTCACGTACATAAAGCCCCAACCTGTGTCACCGAGCCAAAGGCTTGCACAGAGGCCAACACCAAGATACCCACCAGGTTTTGAGTAAAGAAAGCAGCTTTATTGCAAATCAATTGGCAAGGAGGCCAGAGGTTAGCTCAAATATGCCTCCCCAATTAAGATAAATGAAGTTATACAGGTTTGGGGAACCAAGACTGAAAACAAAGGAGTTAAATTTTATTGGCTAAGGACAGTGTGAACTTGGCTGAAGTTCACTGAGGAGTAACAGGACAATGTGTAGAGGGAGACACTGATGGGGCTTTTCTTCAGATAAGTGCAATTTTGAATTTCTGTCGGTGGGCCCCTCACGTCTGGGTAGCCCTCCTCCTCTGCATTTGTAGCTCCAGCTCTAGCTGACGTTCTGGCACAGCTCAAGGTTAGACATTTCTGCGCATGCTCAGGTTGTATCATTTGCTGGTAAGTTTCCAGGCTCTGCTGTAGCCAAAGCAGGGGTCTGAAACAGTATTTTAAAAGCAAAAGAATGTGCTTAGCCTCCTCTCTCACCACGGCCTTCCCATTCAGGTTCCCTGATCAGCCTCTACTGCTCCTCCCAGCAAGTCTTGTGCCAGATCCTCAGGGACCCCAGCTCTGAGACACCCAGCAATGGCACCGTTCTCAGCTGGCAGGAGAGGTTCTGGAAGAGCTACAGCTTCTACGTTGGCCTGGGCCTGGCCATCCTCTCCAGCTTCCTCATTGGCAGCAGCGTCATCCTCAAGAAGAAGGGCCTTCAACGACTGGTGGCCACAGGGGCCACCCGGGCTGGTAAGCTCTTGGGGGGAGGCTTGGCTGATCCCCTGCACGGGGGCACTGCTGCAGTGTGGGAGCCTGGCCCAGAGGCACAGAAGGCTCTTGGCCAACCCTGTGGGACTCCACACCAGCAGGAGAGCTTCCTTACCGCCCAGTTGCTCCTGGGTACATAATCAGCTACCTGGCATGCAGAGAGGACAGATCCTCAGAGCCAAGAAGCAGAAACTCCAGGTCTGGCCCAGGTTCTGCATCTCACCCACACACCCCAGTGTCATCAAGGAACTGCAACATGGGAACACAGCCCCTGCCCAGACGAAGTCACACACCGGGGTGCCCTCACTTACTATGAAATTGAGCTCTCTACAGGCTGCTAAAGAATCATTAAGTTTCTGTCCACAGGGATTTGCTTGTTTGTCAGATGAGATGTGTATTCACAAAACAGTTCTTGAAACAAGGAATTTTACTTGACAACTGTTTTGTTGATCATCATGCAGGGTGTGCCTGCCTCATGCCGGGACCCTGTTAGACCTGAGGGATGACGAGCCTGACGGCGTGCAGGGGAGAGTAGGGGAGATCAGTAGGCCTTGGGTCCGTGCACGTGAAGCACTGTCATTGGGGAATGCTGTGGGAGAATTTTGGAAGGGCTTGCAAAGCTCAGATTTGGAGGGATGAGGGGAGTTTTCTGTAAGAGGTGGCCCGGAGGCTGAGACCTGAGTGATGAAGAGATATGAGGTAGAGGGACAGTGAGGTTGTGATGTTCTGGCAGAAAGAACAGACAGCACAGAAGCAGGGGGTGAGGGAGCATGAGTATATCAGTGTTCAGGATGGCATGAGCAGAGTTCAGGATGACTTACGCTTGGGGAGTGGTGGCGGTAGGGTCAGGCCCCAAGGAGAAAGTGTCCTGGAACTGGGCTTCAGGTTCTGAGCACAGTTGGAAGAGACAGAAAGGGTTCAGACAGGAGAATCACGCCATCAGATTTATGATGCAAGCAGGATGGTTGCAGGGCAGGACATAGATTAGGGACGAGACTGGGGGGTGGGAGGCCACGGAGGGAAGAGAGAACTGGGACTTGGTAAACAGCTGCGACAGTGGAGGCAAGTGGTGGAGGCCACACCTGGTTTCTGAAGGGAGAACTGACTGGGTTTGGTGTTGCCTGACTCCAAGAGCAGGAGGAGCCCAGGAGCCCAGGGTGACTCAGCTTTCTGATTTGGGCATGCAGTGTGCTCCTGGGGCCATTTCCTGAGATGGAAAATGCAGGAGTTGCCGTTGCTGGGATGGTGATGTGTTCACACGTGAGCATGTTCAGGTCAAGCTTCTGCGGGACTTGGGGTTTGGAAGCAGGCTATCGGGGCTCCAATTCTAGTGCCTTCATTCCCAGTGATATGGTCTTGGGCCAGAGCAGTGGTTTTTCTGTGCCTCAGTTTCCTCACCTGTAAAATGGAGATAAGAATAGTTCCCATCTCCAGGTTGGCTGTGAAGATGTGAAGTGCGTTTGGCAAAATGATTGACCCTGAGTAAGCACTGGTATGGTATCGGGGTTTTCTAAGTGGGAGCACCTGACTGGCAGTTGGATACCCAGGTCTGGAGCCTGAAATAGAGAGCTGGCAGAGCCGCATGATGTCAGCCACAGTGGGTGATGCTGCCCTGCTCATGAGTGTGTTTTTGAGATGCCAAACAATGCCCAAAGTGCCAGGAAAAGCTCTGCTTGCATATATCAAGGTGACGAACAGGACAGTCCCACTGATCATTTGTTGGGTTGTTGGACAAGTCATCACACATTTTTGCTTGAAAAACACAGAAAAAAATATATCATGACTTTTCCGACAATCCAACAGAATGACAGCATCCCTGGAATCCATTTCCCCTCCAGTCTGCTATTTCAGTAACTTCTGAGATTTCAACCCTCAGATAAAATGATCTCAAGGCTCTTCACTTTTATGGCAGTTTCTGACGCTATAGGAACCAATGCAAACCTTTAATGAAAGGACTGTCCCAAACAGCAACACGCAGTGTTTGGGTTTTCAGAAAGCTCCTCATCCTCATCATCATCCTCAGAGCTGATAGCACCGTGTGCTGACTGCTTGCACCAGGGATCAAAGCAGATACAATCCCCAGCTTTGTGGGGCTTCCCCTCTTAGGGGGGCATGGCAGAAAATAAACAGATCCATTTCAAATGACCAGTGATAAGTGCCAAGAAGAACTGGTGTTATGAAAGAGACCCCCAAGGGGATAGAACAGAGAATGAAGGACTCAAGGAGGCATCTCGGGGCAGCCACATTTAAGCAGGGACCTTTAGAGAAAGTATAGATTTAGGCAAATTCCAGTAAGGAGACTTCTGGGCACAGGAAAAAGAATATACAAAGCCCTTTGGGCTGAAAAGAGCTCATCATCCTCTTTAAAGAACTCAAAGCCTGAGCGTAGCTGGTAGTAAAAAGTGGGCAGGGGTGAGCAGCCCTTGGCCCGCTGTAAGGTGGGGGCAACGTCATCTACTTCATTCTTAAATGCCCCCAGTCTGCCCTGAGAGGGGGTAATTAGAAAGGTAGACAGTGGGACAGAGGAACCGTAGGCAGCCAAGAAGCCTCTCCCAGGTCAGCAGGGTGGCACCTGGTGGTGGGGGTGGTGGCAGTGAGGTGGGCACAGTGAGATTCTTTTTTGCAGACAGAATCAGCAGGATGGGCTGGATGCAGAAGGTGGAGGCATAAGAGGTAGCAGGGATGATGCTCTGGTTTCTGGCTTAAGTCACTGGGTATATGGAGGTACCATGGCTAAATTTCACTTGACGGATTGATGATATAAAATTGACAGTTCCCAGACATATAAAAGGGTGAAATCATGACATTTGGGTGAACCTTGAGGTGATGATCCTAAGTGAAATATAATAGAAAGTGAGAGAACTGCCATATGGTTTCTGTAATATGTGGAATATAAATCACCCACAAAAACAAACAAATCACAACAAAAAGAACTCTTACATTGTGCAGAGATGGTGGTTTTCAGTGGGGAGGAGGGGGGAGGGCTGGAGATGGATAGAATACCTGTGATAGGATGCCCTGGAGCTCAGGTGGAGACAAAAAAGTATGTGCACATGTTAAGGTATGATGTTGTCAAACACATGTTTTTGTGTGGCAAATGAGTAAAATTGTAATGGAGAATAAAATAAAATCAAGAGTCCATTTGGGACCGTTTGAGATGTCTTTGAAGAGGCAGGAGATGTCAAGTAAGCTGCTAGCTCTGCATCAGGGCTCAGAGGAAAGGTCAGGAACCACATGTGGGGAGGGACAGCAGCGTATCGATGTGGTGTCAAACTTTGGGAGAGGCTGGATTCCCCCAGGAGAGGCCGGGGCAACAAGCTCCAAGAACTCTCTGAGGACAACATACATTGACTCTTTAGAGACAGGTGGACAAGCAGCTGGGCAGGCACCCGAGAAAGCATGGCCAAGCACTAACTCTCTGTCCCTTCCTCCCGACAGTGGACGGAGGCTATGGCTACCTGAAGGACACGATGTGGTGGGCTGGATTTCTCACCAGTAAGCGGTTCTTTCTACTGACGACAGTGAACTGTGGAGGCAGAGGCCAGGTGATGGGAGGGGGATAGGGCATGACTGTGTCTGTGGTGCAAAGTAGGAATCTGAGGCCCACAGTTCTGGGGGGAACCACCGTCTTTACAGGTGGAACATCTTACCTGGTTCAGGTCACTTTATCCATCTTTTATCGGCAAAGCAGATTTGGACAGAACTGTCAATGAGAAACATGTGATTCTCAACTTCCTTGCAACCGAAGGAGACCTAGCCACCCGGGCATCCCTTTGGACAGCTCCCTGGGAGGGGCTGGGCCCCCTCAGGCCCTTCCCTATTTTTGGCTCACTTAGAATGCACTGGCTGGCCTGCCACTGAAAATTTGCCCAAATTTGTAGTCACACATGCAGCTTTCAAGTCCTAATTCTTTCAGATGAAAAGTTTGCTATAAATCTTTCAGATGGAAAGTTAGCTAATCTTCCATTTATGGTGCTTCAGTCAGATCTGAAGCCCGTCTTAGCCGGCATTACACATTCCAGCTCATGCTTCACCAGCAGAGACAGAAAAAGCACCTGCAGGAGTTTGCACCCTGATAACCCACATGGGGAAAGTATGGACCCTTTGGGACTATCCTGACCGTCAGTCTAGACTTCCCACAGTTCCTCTGAGAAAGTAGTTCCACAGGCCCATTGGTACCTGGAGAACCAATAACTATGTCTATTTCTTTGAGCTTTTTAGAGCTCACCTTGAAGGGACAGACCATGCATTGGCAGTCCATGGAATGTACTTATATGTGCCCATACTAGAGGCCAAGAGGCCTGGAGGGCAAAAAGGTTTCTACTCACAAGTATGTCATGTGGCTTGGTCTCTGGCCTAGCTTCCCTGGGATGTGTGAAACAGGGGAATTGGCTCAAGATAGTCCAGGCCTGTTTCTGATCAGATGCCCTAGGCTGCTAAGGCATGGCAGCCTATTGACGACTGAACACAGACTGGAGATTCTCATGGGCTGGGGATGGTGTGGGGACCGCACAAGCCTCCTCTCTCCCTTTATTCCCCAGTGGCTGCTGGAGAAGTTGCCAACTTCGGGGCCTATGCATTTGCTCCTGCAACGGTCATCACACCCCTGGGAGCGCTGAGTGTCCTCATAAGGTAATTGTCAACCCTCAGACTGTTTTTTTTTGTTGAGGGTTGGAACTGCCAGATGGGTAGGTGGCCATCAGAGACTGGGGTGGAGGGTTCCAGCTCCAGAAGGAGGTGGGTTGCTGTCCACACCTATGGGCCCTTGGATTGCTTACTGCCCATGGCTTCAACATCCCTGGGGCTGGACTGGGCCACAAGGGGTAGGCCAGGCACAGAGCATCAGAAGGGCCTCCACAATTATCTCATGTTTGGCTGTCCTGAGAGGAGGCATGAAGTTACAAGCCTGAGCTGTAGACCAGCACTCCTTGATCTTGAACTTCAGCTCTGTCTTTGTAGTTGTGATACCATGGGCAAGTCACCAAAGCATGCAAGCCTCAGTTTCCCCATCAACTAACTGGGGATGCTGATAATAACTTCCTGGAAGCTTTGTTTCAAGTGCCTTTGAAGGCTCTTCTACCTCTTTTGCTTTGGGATACTTCCAGTTTCTAAAACAAGGAAATCCACATGCATGTTGATTTCTCCAGTGCACCTGAAGTCCTCCATGAATTAAGTCTCTGTTTCATACATTTTGGGGTCTAGAAAAGTATCCACATGTCAGGGGAGGTTGTCCTGGCGTGTTCTCCCAGTGCACTGGCCCAGTCCCATTGTCTGGGACCCTAAGGCCAATGTGGCAGCTCTAACGCCTCACCCCATGTCCACGTGCAGCGCCATCCTCTCCTCCTATTTCCTGGGCGAGGGCCTGAACCTGCTGGGGAAGCTGGGCTGTGTGATCTGTGTGACCGGCAGCACAGTGATGGTGATCCACGCACCTGAAGAGGAGAAGGTCACCACCATCATGGAGATGGCGTCCAAGATGAAAGACACAGGTGAGCCAGCGGGCACTGCAGCCAGAGCGGTGGCAGGTGTACGGGCTCGATGCTGCCTCTGGGGGAGAAGGCAGCTTCCAACAGCTTGGGTTGGTACCAAGGCCAGCTCACAGGTTTCTGGCCTGGTTTCTATGGATGCCATTTTTTAAGCGTTCTATTTTTTTTTTTTAATTCAGGTAAAATTAGTCTACATTGTTGTTGGTATTTTGGTAGTATAAGGTCCCCCTCTCTGGGTGTAGTGATCTTAGCGCTCCTGCCACCAAGGCACCCATCGTCCTCCACCATAGCCCGTTGTGCTCCCCACCTTGTTCTCATCCTTCCCCTTACCACCCCATACACCTCGCTATGTCGTCAGCTTTCAAGGGTTTTAAGTTTTCCTTTATCTGACCCTGTTTGGTTTCTCTATATTCCACGTGTAAGCGTACATCACTTTTAAATGTTCTGAATACTTTGCAAGCATCGTCTCAGCCTGCTTAGGCTGCTGTAACAGTATGCCGTACACTGGGGGGCTGAGAACAGCATGTCTCACAGTTCTGGAGCCTGGAAGTCTGTGACCAGCACCCAGCAGAGAGCCAGTATCTGGTGAGGGCCCATTCCCTGACTCGTGGATGACCTTCCCACTGTGTCCTCGTGTGGCAGAGGGGCTGGGGAGCCCCTGGAGGTCTCCTTTAGAAGATCACACATTCTATGTGTGAGGACTCTGCCCTCACATTGTGGATTAGGTTTCAGTATATGACTTTAGGGGTGACACATTCAGTTGATTGCATGCTTTATCTTATTTGATTCCACAAAAAGCCCAATGAGAATGGACCTCGTATTAGTCCTGTTTTACAAAGGAGAGATCCATGGTGTTGGGGTTCGTTATAATTTGCCCAAGTTATTACCAGGTCAAGAAGCTGGAGTTGGAACCTGTTTTCTGACTCTTGAGCCCAGGTCTTTACTGTGACCTCCTGTTGCCGTGGGGGTCTGGGTGCTCATTACTTGCTCCATCACTCAGGTTCTCTCCCCAACCTGCAGGGTACATCGTGTTCGCCGTGCTTCTGCTAGTACTCTGCCTCATCCTCATCTTCATCGTCGCCCCCCGATATGGGCAAAGGAACATTCTGGTCTACATCATCATCTGCTCAGTGATCGGGGCCTTTTCTGTATCTGCTGTGAAGGGTCTGGGCATCACCATCAAGAACTTCTTCCAGGGGCTGCCAGTGGTGCGGCACCCTCTCCCCTACATCCTGTCCCTCATCCTGGCCCTTTCACTCAGCACTCAGGTCAACTTCCTCAACAGGGCCTTGGACATCTTCAACACCTCACTGGTGTTCCCCATCTACTACGTGTTCTTCACCTCTGTGGTGATGACCTCTACCGTCATCCTCTTCAAGGAGTGGCATAGTATGTCCGCCATGGACATTGTGGGTACCCTCTCTGGCTTTGTCACCATCATCCTGGGTGTGTTCATGCTCCACGCCTTCAAAGACATGGACATCAGCTGGGCTAACTTGCCCCATATGCACAAAAACCCCACACCAGATCCCGCCCCAGAGCCCACGGTTATTCGGCTGGAAGACAAGAATGTCCTGGTGGACAATATAGAACTCTCCAGCACCCCATCACCAGAAGAGAAGCCCAAAGTCTATATAATCCATTCATAAAACTGGAAATACAAGAGCCAGAGGTTGAGCAGGGACAGCCTGACTTCTGAATTCCAGAGCCACCTAATTATTTTCTGCACAGCTGTCCCCAGGGGCTCCTTTTTCTTGAGATGTTCATGTATACCTCATCACTGTTTCCAGGAGAAAAATCCCCTACCCAGTGAGCGGTGGTGCAGAACTTTCTGGAAACACAGCCTCAGCAACCAAATACCCTACTGTACATTGGTGCCAGCGAGTGCCCCTGGGCTTCCCTTCTTGCTTGTTTCCTTGGTGCCATTTCTGTTGTCGGGAAGATACTAGACTTGACCCGTTGAATGTAGCACAGTCGGAGAATGTCCCTGTGGTGTGGGACATCAGGAAACCTCAGCACTGGGCCTCCTGGAACAGACTCACCAATCCTCAGTGCAAGGCTCAAGTGTGACTGGTGTCCCACGGGCCTGAGAGCCATTGGCCAGGCCTCCCCATCTGGAACTGACCGAGACACTACTTGTGTCAAATGTCTCCTTGCTTTTGCCACCTCCTCTTCGGAGCCAGAAGCAAGACCCCAGCTGACCTCCTCACTGTGAAAACCACCTGATGTCTCAGGGAAACAGTCCCCAGGCCTGTGTGTCCCCAGCACCCCTCCTGGAGGTCAGCCTCTCTGATTCCGTGCACCGCCCCTCTTACCCCCACCTATGTACAACTTGCCTCACTCTCCTGGCCCAGGAGTCATTGCTGAGACATGGGCAGTTATTGTGGAAGTCAGAGCAAAACAGGAGAAAATGCTTCACAGCCCAGCCCACTACCTAAATCCACCATTTCAGTTTGCCACACTTGGAAGAAAGCAGCAATAGCGCTGCTCTTAAACGTTGCCTAACTGTCCAGCTAGAATTTGCCAGAATGCACTTCCCTTTTCCTCAAGGAGTAAATATAATATAAATATAATACAAATATAATTTGGGGATCTGGGGAGAGGCATGAGGTGCAGAGCTGGGATTCACTGGGAAGCAGCCACAACCTCTTTGGTGCACTTACTCTCTCGTGTCTAACCAAGAGCCTGGCAGAAAGGACGCTGGGTCATTTCTGGGTTGCAGCCTGCAGGGCTTGGCCAGTGGGATCAGTTTGGAACTTTGGTGACCAAGTAGGGGTAGAAGCCTGGCACCAGGTCCCCAGCTGCCCTGCCAGGCTGTAGCCTTGAAAGCACATGTCATCACTGCTCCTGCATTATCTGGGGGGGGTCTGCCTTTGGTGCCCGCACACCTGGCTGTACAGCCTTACAACCTGGGGGAGGGGGTGGATTTCTCTTCCCTCCTTTCTAGTAGCAAAAAGTGTGGGAACTAGTATAAGGACACAGAGAGGGAAGTAAGGGAGCCTGCATTTATCAGGGGGCTAGCACAGGGCCCCCTCTGTGCTCCCTGGCTCCTGCACTTGGGTTTAATCCCCCAAGCCTGCTGAAAGCACAGACAAGCCCTTGCCAACCTCCTGCTTACCTCTGAGCAGCAAAGGCTGGCAGACATACTGGTTCCCAGAGCCTACAGCCTAAGATCCCCACCATGTGATGAATGTGGATTTCTGCTATAGCTCAAATCAATGCAACATGTTGGATCTGGAGATCAGCAGCGCCCTGAAGGGCTCTGGGCGTGGGGTCCACAGAGTCAAAAATAAAGACTATGAGCATATTTCCTTGGTATTTGTGTTTCTGCCTGCCTTGCACTGGTTCCTCTAGTCCTGGGACGGTCCCTGTCTCTGGGGGCTGTGGCTGCTAGTTGTCCCTGCAGCAGCTTACATCACCAGGCCCTCATCAGAGTAGGAGGCTATTTGGGGAGCGTGATCTGTGGAAGATACTCATGCCTTTTAACCCCTGGGCCCTTGCTACAAGCCAGCCCAGCACTAAAAGCTTCCTGTGAATTTTCCAAATCCTCACAAGCCCCCAAGGTGGATTTTTCCCCCCTTATTTTATATACAAGGACAGGTCTCAGGGAGGGTACGTGATGGCCCAAGTTTACACAGGCAGAGCCAGTGCAGGGTGACATGGGGCTCTGAGCCCTGGCCTTACGGTCTTAATCACCAGGCACACTGTCTCCCCAAAAACTACTTGTCCCAATAGTGTCTGATGTCACTTTGTCATTTTTCCTTTTGTGTCATCTGCACTCCCTGTCTGGATATATTTCTTGAGAATTGTTGTTTATCCTCAGTGCCTAGCACATAGCTGGCATTCATAAAAATTTTTTTGAATATACTTCCAACAAGGCTTTTCTGCCAAACTCTCAGGGGCCAGCTCTCCATCCAGAGCAAATCCTGACAGAACCCCAGTCTGCTAGCGAAGTGAGTTGAAAACAGGAGTGGTCAGGTCACTGCCCAGGCCCCACGGTTTTCACAGTGCTTCACTGATGCTTGGGGCATTTTTGAGGTGGACATTTCTCCCCTCTGTGTGCTTGGGACTCACTCACCCTCAACATCTGGGCAGCACCAGAGGTGGGATTGCAACTCAGGTCTGCTGGCCAGGCCCTGGGTCTCATCCTGCTGGTCCATCTGTGACCTCAGCCCAGACACTGGCCTGAGTGGCCCCAGGGCTGGTTCAGATGGTAGTATTAGCAGCAGGGGTGGTTGGTGGGGCTACTTCCAGGAGTGGGTAGTTAGTAGCTGGGGCATTTGTGTATTCATGCCTTTGATACTCAGGGTGAAAAGTTAGAAAATCTTTTCAGATATGAGGGTTTTGCAGATTGAGTGGGATCAAGTTAAGGTCTGGCATGTATTAAGGACTCAGTAAAAGTCACTTCCTATCCTGGTTGTCATGACTCAGTTCTGAGAACCTCAACACCGAGGTGGAGAGCAAATGAGAGAATGAGGGTAAATTCCTTTTGGGGGCTGGGAGGCTATAATAGATGTGAGCTACGGTGTTGCCCAGGCTCTGGAGTCAGAAGACACACACACCTCCCCCTGGTTCTGCAGCTGCCCACCCAGCCCAAGAGTCATCAGTCTTGTCTCTCCCTCTTTGCATGAACAGAGGTGAACAGAGGGGTCTCAGCAGTCCCCTAATAGCAGTAGTAGAAGGGTGCGTACACCTGCAGCTAATCATAGGATCATTCCTGACTTTAGAAAGCTAATTAACTAGACCAGCTCATGTCCAGGTACAAAACAGGCCCTGGACTGGGCATAGGAAAACTCAGGGTCTTTCTGTAGTTTAGGAGCTTCCATTAGGGCTGCTGGTCTTTGCAGGACTTCCGAGCGGCCCTCATGCTCTGCACCCAAATCCTGCCTGAACATCAGGCATTAAACAAAAGAGCTACTCAGCCAGACAACATTCAAAACAATTTATTTCAATTAAATACAAACAAGGAAAAAAGGCACTATGGCCCATTCAAGTATTTTGCATAGATGTACAAATATTGTAAACAATTAATAGTGGGCAAGAGAGAAGAGGATCAGTTTTCCATGAATAATCTCCCAAACAAAAAGAAAATTCACATTGCCCTGGATCCCAGACACAGATGTACACAGTGGGTGGTGTGAAGATGAGCGGAAGGGTCGTGGGGTGACTTGGGGTGCCTGGCTGGGATTCTGCAGAACCTCACAAGCTTCCCGAGGGATGGAGCACCTTTCCAGTTGGCATTGTCTTTGGCTGTCCTGGGTGTCCAGCAGAGCTGTGACACGTGCACTGAGCACAATCACTGACTTTAGAACTGATCCCCAATTTAGAAGATGAAAGTTTTGCATCCCCTCTGCCAAATAAGAACTAATCTGGACATAGATAAGGGAAGGCTTTATTCAACAGGATGATAGCAAGAGAGGGTGAGGGGCGAGTGCAATGGGAAAAGCGGTCATTGCAAGACTATGAGATCCGTAATGACGCTGCACCAGCTATGCATGCACTTCAGACCCTGAGATCTGCAGATGTCTCTCAGAGCAGGGGCAAAAAAAGGCTTGTCTTCTGGAGGGAGAAGTAAACAAGGCTAAAAAGAACCTCTGGTGAGCAGGTGGAGCCTGGACTGAAACTCCCACTGAGACAGGGAGTGTGTTAGCTCCCTGGAGGCCCCCTGAGGTTCACATTTCAGAGATGGCTCCAAGGCCAGAAAGAACAATTTCCAGGTTGTAAAACTGGCAGGAGGCTAGCTGAGCTTCTAAATAGATTTCCGAACCTCTGCATCTGAACAGAGGCTTGTTAACTCCCTCCTGAGCTTTAGTTCAGCCTCTCTCCTCCCCACCACAGAGCTTTGACCCACCCCAGACTGAGCCAGCACCCAGCACCTCCCTCAAAGGCTGAGGGCCTAGACCTCCCTGAGCTGGTTCTTTTTAGCCATGGTCACTGGGTCCCGTAAAGGAGAAGACCTCTGCTTTCTGGGCTTTGAGCTGCTCCCAGATCTCACAGCACACCCCTATTGCAGCAGCCCAGTCCCACACAGTGCTCTGTCCCATCTCCCAGGGGTCCTTTAGAATAAAATCCTCCCTCCTAAAGTCCTTATTTACGTTTGTCACCACAAAGCAGCACATGGGCACCGGAGGGTGAGGGCTGGTCCCAGACCTCCCTGAACAGAGCTGGGAGGGGAACAGCCGCTCAGACCTGCTGCCAAAAGTCTTTTATAATTTTTTTTTTTCAAAAATTGATCATTTTCCAGTTCACAGTACGATTTCATGGGATGGAGGTGGTATTAAAATAATGGAAAACAAATAAAAACAAAACAAGAAAGCAATGACCCAGTCCTTCCCGGTGTGGTTGCAGAGGGTGGAGTTCAAGTTCCAGGGGCTCAGCAGCCACAGTGGCCACGGCTTCCTCGCCTCAGAGCCTCCATCTCCTGATGTGACAGCTCTGAAGTCTCTAAAATCATGGAACATGTGGGGCATGAGGTGGGGCTTAAGGGTGCTCTTTTTTTTTTTTTTTTTTTTTTTTTTAGGTGTTTCCCTTTATGTTTCTGGGACCCAGCCTTGAGAGTAGCATGGGGCCTTTAGAGTAGCATGCTTGAGTAGAAAGCTGCCCCCCAGCTTGGTCAGGGGCAAGGAAGGTGGAGATGGGCACCCAGGGCCCACACCAGAGAATCAGGGCTGGGTGTCAACAATGTCACGAAGGCCCCAGGGAGAGAACTTCACTTCCTGAGATCTTTCTTGATCCCCCCCATGCCTGTCCTTGGATATATCCCCAAAACTCCTCCTGGTCTACAAACCCAAGAACATCTATTGAGCACCTATTGTGTGCAGAGAACTGTTGGGGTTCCTGGGTGATAGTTGGGGAAAAGAAAGCTCAAGTCTCTTCCCTGCACTGAGGATTCTGGGCGCAAACCACTGCTCCCCACAGAGGGCAGGGAGGCCTGAGGCCCAGCACCATCTGGGGCCAAGAGGCAGCCCCAGAGAACATGAGATGTCTGAGCTAGCAGAGTGTCCTCTCTCTCCTTCCCTGCTGTAGGGAGGCCTGACCCTTTGTAGAGGTGTCCCCATGCTGCTGAGGGTCAGATAAGGGCAGTGAATGACCCAGAAGTGGACACAGGAAGTGCATAATAAAAGTCAGGTTGGTGACAGACCTTCAGGAACATGTCTCTTGCCCTCACTGCACCTGCCACAATCCTGGGCCCCTGACTACTAAGATTTGGGTCAGAGAGTGGGCAAGAGCCTCCCCCTGCTGAGGTCAGAAACACAATGGGAAAGAAAGCGGTGACCCCGTGACCAGGGCTGAGTCTACTCCGGTCACACTTGAGAACCCACACAGGGAAACCAGGGTCCCAACAAGCACCGGGTCCCCAGGAAGGCGGGGCCCTGAGGTTCACACTCCATAGCACCACACATTAGGTGGATTCCGAGGGATTGGAGGAGGGAAGGAAATCCAAACATGGAAACTTGAAAGTGCAGAGGAGTAAAGAAAGAGCAGCAGAGAGTGGAGGTGGGTGGTGGAATCGCAAGCTTTGGCTTTCAGGCTCAGAGGAGGCGGGGCTCCCCCTGCTGTCTACACTGCCTACGAATAGTACCTGTCTGATTCAGAGTGACCATGTAAATAAGGGGGGGGAGGGGACTTGACCTCTTCACATGGGACCATTAGGCAGGAGTGGTGGCCTCCATGGGGCAGGCCTACTCCCAGCAGGGCTGGTTCAAGCCCTCTCCATCTCAAAGTCTCAGAGCTAAGAGGAGTGGTTGATCAGCACCCACCGGTCACGCCTGGAGACTGGAGAAAGACAAACAATAGGAGGGTCTCATGCACACACTCCACTGTGGATGTGGGTGGACGCCTTCCCCGAGTTCAGAACTGGCCTCAGGCCTGCCCAAGACCTCTCCTCATACCTCGTGGCCAGCTCTGCTGGCCCCTCTGAGGTAAGGGGCCAGGTGAGAGAAGGTTGGAAGGTGACGATGCTTCATCCTCCACTCCCCTCCCCCACCCTGGCTGTCTATTGTACCAACAAGATTTGAGACCATTGGATGGCCATCCCTCTGAGCCTCCCAGGAAGCCAAGGCAGCACGAAGTCAAGGAAATTTTTGGAGACGCAGTGGTCCTGGGAGGCAGGGGGAGGCAGGAAGGAGGCTCCTGGACATGCTTCTTCCAGATTCTGTGGCAATGGCGCCTCGGGTGCAGAGTCCTCAGGGAGAGGGCACAGCCCCTTTGGAAGGCTCTAGATTTTTGAGCTGGTCATCCCTCCAGCCCTCTGCCATCTGTATTCAGGAAACTGGGAAGAGAGAAGGAGAGAGTGACATCAGCTAAATGCTGGGCCACAGAATCAATGGATAGCTGACTGTCCTCTTGTTTTCAGGAGGTCAGAGGGAGAGATAGACATCGGTAGGAAAGAATCTGTAGATTCTTCCTATAGAACCTGTTAACAGGTTGCTGGTCCCTTAACCCAACAGTGGGAGGCCTGGTGGGGGCAATGAGCTGACCCAAAGCTGCAGCTCAGCCCGATTTCCTGGGGTCTCGTGACGACACAGGGCAGTGAGCCCGCTGCGGTCCTACCCCATCTTTTCTGCTCCAAGTCCAGGACTGGTAGCCTGAGCACAGGGCCGCCCCAGGAGGAGGGGCATGACGTGTTTGCAGCCCACCATGACCCACTGTTTGTACTCATGAACCGCCCAGACCTTGACCAAAGGGCTGACACTGTTTTTGTATTGCCTCTTTCCGGACAGGACACTGAGGCCCACGAGGGCAACCTGCTCAGGTCCATCCGCTGGGCTGGGTTTGAAGCCATCACCACTTGGGCTTCTAAGCATGTCTTCAAAACCAAAGCACCCTGTCACCCGTCTAAATGACGCTTATTCAGGCACTAGGAACCGCTAAGCTTTTGGTCCTCAGCCTTTGTTCTGGGGAGTTCAGCCCTACAATTTTGTTTCTTTATCCACATGCTTCTCTCCCCACCTCTCCTCCCTGGCCCCAGAGGCCTATGACTCCTCCTGGGGGTTCCTGGGGGCTCACCTTTGGGGCAGGGCCTGCCAGAGGCCGGGTGAGTGAAGGGCCAGGGAGAGTGGGCCGCAGGATGGGGGTGCCACCAGGTCTGGGGAGGCTCTTGCGGCCTGGCACTGGGTTAGCAGGGAGCGCCTTCTGGGGAGGCCGAGGCCTGGAGAAATCCTGGGAAGAAAGCAGCAAGTATCACTCAAAGGGACTTGTTGGAAAGAAAATGTTCCCAGTATACTGCAGGTCAAAATCAGATGAGAAAAAGGATGTGCCACCTGGTGCCACTAAAAAACCAATCATGCAGGTATGTGATAGGAGATAGACTTTTTGGAGAGCAACACGGGGCGCCTGTTATAATTAGAAACGTGCATTCTCTGAGTGTGTTGGTCCACTGCCTATGGCCCACATCTGAGAACTTTTTGCACAGAAGTGAAATTACAAGGATATTCCTTGCTGCACTGCTTATGATGGCCATGAAACCAGGGCTAATCAAAATTTCCATCAAGAAAGAAATTACTGGAATCACCCAGTGGCATATAACACAGCATTTAAGAACAATGAAGTAGAATGAAGTAGGTAGCTGGGTGCTGAAGGGCAGGCTAGAGACCTGCTGAACCACCAGATGTGGAGGAGAGCTCACATCACACCAGCAGCTCCCCCACTCCCCACGCCCCATGTTAATGCGGACCTACAGAAGAGTCATGAAGGACAAGACAGAACTGATAACTGAGATATGGGATGAGACTGGAGGGGAGGGGAAGCCGTCCAGGTGAACATTCCTTTTTTTTTTTTTTTAATAAGAGAATGATATGTACAACCTGTGCAAATAAAAACAAAATCCATAAAGAACCCCATTTTTCACATTGACTATGTGTGCTGGCACAACCCTGGAGCAGGGGGTGTCTTTCCTTGTGCTTCTGTGTTAGTACCTCCATGCTGTCACCTTCTTCACAGGTCCTGGCCCACCAGCTGATTTAAAATGAAGACACCCCCCCACCACCTTGGCTCTCAGCATTCCCCTCCATCTTAATCTATTTTATAAAAATATACTACACAATTTACTTATTTCTTTTTCTGCCCCTCCACTGCTCCCCACTAGAACAGAAGCAGGGCCAGGGGCCTCGTCTATGGGAACTGAAGCTGCAGCTCCAGCTTCCAGAACAGCCTCATATACAGAAAGCACTCAATATGCATTAGTTGAACAAATTTCTGTGCTTGTCAGAATTCTCATAGTAACTATTTCTTCTGTGAGCAAAGAAATAAATAAATAGATAATAATGTTAAGGGGCAGAGAATGGACAGATGGGCCAGTGGCCAGGCACAGATCCCCAAGTTGATGGGGAAGAAGTCAATTTCAGAGGGTCCAGTGCAGGCTGCCCTGATGCACCTCTCCTTGAGAGGGTCAGTGACCAGCACAAAAGTGATCACAAGGCAGGTAGATGGAGAAAACTGTGATTTCCTCCCAGAAGTTTCTCAGTCATCAGGAAACAGCAGAAACTAAATCTCAGAACAGAAAAGCAGTGACTCTGGAGACCAAAAAGCTATCTTCTCCAGTTACCACCCTTCCCTGAAGGATAATGCCACCCCCCTTTCCAACCCTGACAGCTGCCCCACCACAGCGGCTGCTAGAGCCAGGGCAGTGATCCTTGCAGGAAGCGACAGTGGGCACAGGTCAGGATGAGGGGAGAGCTGAGCTCCTGGCTGCTAGTTGTGCTGAATAAGGACAGGGTGGGGGAGGGGTAACCTGGACAGGCACCTTATTGACAGGGACACTGGGCCTCTCAAGCAGCATCCTGCCACCGTCATACCTGCCCAGTGGGGCAAAGCCCCACTGTCTCCCAGTGGCAGAGTCAGAGACACTAGGCCCATTGCTCCCTTCTTCAGGAAGGGGCCCTCCTCAGTCAGGATGGGTAGGACAGACACTGAAGCAGGGTGGTCGCTCTGGCCAACGCCCCTCTGTTTCCAAGTGCTATTTCCCTCTCTACATCTCTCTCATCCACCTCCCTCCATCTCGCCAGGTCCCCTCCCCCAGCTCCCCTGCATGTCAGTTAAACTTCTGAGTAGGCTGTCCATGTACCCGGCCTTACCCCACCTCCATCAGTAACCCACAGTGCGCTACAGGGAGCCTCCTGTTATTAATAACTACTTTTTAAAAACTGAAGTGTAATATACATATCAAAACATGAATCATAAATATACAATCAGATGAATTCTCACAAAGTGAACGCACCTCTGTAATCTCTACCCAGGTCAAAACAGAAGATGGACAGCCCCAGGAGCATGTATGTGCCCCTTCTAGGCACTGAGCCTCCCTCCAAGAGTGATCCTGGTAAATATCAAATCTGATCATGTCCCTGGCAAACCACCACTGCCCCCTTCTCACAGAATGCAGACCAAAGTCCTGACCACAGCCTGGCCCGGCCTGGCCCAGCCTGGCCCCTCTCCAGCCTCCTCTCATAGCTGCGTGGACACAGTCACATGGGCCTGGAAGCCCCTTCCACTTGTGGGGCTCACTCCCTACTAGCAGGTCTCTGGATCAGGACAGCTCTTTCCTCTTATGCAGCTTACAGTTTGCTAATTTCTGCTCCTCCCTCATGTCTCAGCTCATGTCACCTGCACTGGAAGCCATCCCAGATTTCCCAGACGAGGGCAGCTTCCCCTGTAACTCTGAGCATCTGAACCTCTGTGTCGTGGCTCTGATCAACATGTAACCCCACATATCGAAGTCTGTTCCCCAGCAGAATGGGAGCTCTGGCTTCACCACCGCCTCTCCAGGGGGTCCGGTTACTCAGTTAGGAGGGGACTGAGCTGTGATCTGGAGCCTGCGTGTGTCCCACTCTACTCATGACCCCAGGTCAGGTCCTGGTCTGCATGGTGAAGAGGACCCTGGAGTGAGTCCAGGGCTCAAGTCCAGGCTCCTTCCAACCTTGGAAGGAGGTAGGTTGTCCCTTCAACCCTGTGGGACTCAGTCACTGGCCAGAACACCAAGGCAGCACTAACATCTGCTGGACATGGCTCCGAGGAAGGAGGTAGTGGAAGGAATTGAATCCTGCAGCTTGTGCTCACAGCGGCCTGGCACACTGCCTGTCTTGGAGGAAACTTACTGGGCCCTGGGGCCCAGGAGAAGTGAGTTGGCTTCTGTGGGAGCTCCTGGGTGGGCAGCCTTCTACATGCTGGATGCCTGCCAGCACCACTCAGGAGAGCAGGTGACAGGGCAGGCCGAGGAGACTCTGGGGTGCCTCCCTCGGCTGGATTCACTGCCCTGGGAGATGTGGTCTAGCACTAAGACCCTGATGCCCTTTCTCTCCTGCATTACAGGTGGATCTGCCACCAGCCGAGTTCACATGTTGCACCTTAGAATGTGACTGCACTTGGAGATGTGGCCTGGAAAGGGGTAATGAAGTTAAAGAGGACTTAAAGTGGACACCAATTAAATCTGACTGGTGTCCTTGTAAGAAGAGGAAATCCAGACCCACAGAGACATAGGGGCACATGTGCTCGGGGAGGAGACAGGAGGAGCTGTTGTCTGCCAGCCAAAGAGAGAGGCCTTTCAAGAAGCCCAACCTGTTGACACCTTGACCCTGCACGTCCAGCCTCCAGAGCTATGAGGGAATCTCTGTGGTTCAAGCCCCCTGGTCTGTGGTAACTGGTCATCCAAATGACAGCAGCAGCTCCACAATCACAGAGGACCTAAACTGAGGCTCTCAGCTCCGCCAAACAGTGACACCGCCTCATGTTCCAGGGACCGGCCAAGACCTGGGCCAGCTTCACAGTCCCAGAGTCAGCCCAGGCCCCAAGGGAGCCCTCTGGAACAAGCCCAAGAAAAGCAGACCCAGGAGGGAGATAGGTAAGACCCTTGCCCACAGAATCACACCACAACACAGTGGCTGGGTCCAAATGGGTGGCAGCGTGCTCATCACAGCCCCAGAAACTGCGTGAGCCAAGAGGTAGCACCAGCAGCCGTCCAAGCACAGATATGCCAAGGAGCAGGCTGCTGGCGGCTGGCCAGCCTTCCCACCAATGCCAGGGCTGGGGCAAACAGCCCAGACCCAGCTCACACCTCCCCAAGGTTCCTGCCCCTTGAATGAGCAAGGCATCAGGGGCAGGCCTTGAAGATGCCCATGGTCAAGAGCTGGAGGAACACCAAGATGTGACAAGAGAAATAGAGGGCATGGAACTCAAGCTTTGGGGGCAGGAAAGGCTTCTTGTGGTGGTGTATCTCAGGGACCTAAAGATGACTAAAAGCTTGCCCAGCAGAGAGGAGTGTGTCAGGCAGAAGACATGGCAACTGGCAAAGGCCGAGAGATAACGAAAGGAGCTTGCAGTGCTGAATGAAGTTCATTTGGGGGGAAGGCAGATAGTGGATCATCGTGGCCAGGCAGGGAGGAAATGCCCTCACCCACCATGCCCCGAAACTACCAGAATGCAGGAAGAAGAGTCAGCTGCCCTTGCCAGCTCTCCCTTGCCAGCCTGTCATTCCCCATCACTGAGAACCTTAAAAGCAACGCCCCCAGCCCAGGGGTGTAAGAAGTCACATACCTGGGAGAGGATGCAGTTGGGTGCAGGGGGCACTGGCCGGCTTGGGGGAGGCCCCCTGGATGACTCCTTCCTTTCTACTTGGATGCTGGCCCCCGGGGAGTTCCGAGCAGTCGTGCTGAGATGGGAGGGCAATGGCGCAGGTGGGGCCCTGACATGCAGGTAATCTGGAGGGGGCCGGGGAGGAGGCTGGGATGGCTTCCTTGGGATCTCGGGGGTGTTGGCGACCTATGTGCATAATAAGATAAGAGTGTGAGAGACACAGGAATCCCCATGGCACTTAAAATCTCAGGGATGCCTCGTGGGTCTCATTGGGCTGGCCAGTGGCCAAGGGAGGACATGCTGACCTGTGAAATCCCCAGGATCCCAAAGACACCTGCAAGCATTAGTCCTAAGGAGTGTCAGAACCAACTGAACGACTCTCTGGCCAATAAACTGGTGTTTATTACCAATCCCACGAGCCCACAGAATTTCTTAGGGAAATCCAGGAGGATTCTGAGGGATAAAGAAAAAGTAGCAAAGTCCAAAGTGCAAAATGCTTACCTTTCGCTTGCCTTGAGGTGTCTGCAGCTTGAACGTTGGGTTGGCGTGGCCAGTTCCACTGTTCAGAGATGCCCTGAAGGGACAACTAGTAGCGGGACAGAGAGGAGGAGAGTGAGCGCTTTCTCAAGGGTCAGGACCTGAGCACCCACTGACCCAAGCATAGACACTAAGTGGCTAGATCTGCTCCAAGTCTGCTAACTCCAGCTCCTGAGGTACAAGGATGAGTGTTGCCCCTGGTGAATCCCCAGGAGAGGTGGCCTGATACAAAGAACTTTCTCTTGGCAACGTCTTCCCTTCCTTTGCAGACCTTGCACTCTAAGGAGATACGAGGATGTCACCAGCCATTAGCCAACCCCGCAAGTATATATTCAGAGAGATGTGGGACTTAAAATCCCCTCCAGGACAATTAACAAGTGCAATTAATAGGGAACTCAGAGACAACATCCAAAGAGATCAATCACCAACATGAAGTCAGAGTTTGGCTTGTGTTGTTGTCCCACCAGCCCTTTGGTCGACTAGGGGTTGTTATTCCTTCCTGTGGCCGTCTGTTCTTCAAAACAGGAACCAATTCAGTCAGAGAAAGGAGGGCCAATAGATTTCATTTCCTATTCCCATGTGAGTTGGCTGGGGGCATTGAACTGAGAAGGATTTTGAAGCGATGGCAGGATCAGGAGAGTATTTACATAAGATACCCAGTGATGACATCTGCCATGGTCATGGAGCACTTGACCTCCCTGACAGACCCACAACCACCCACCTGTTCCCTGGGCACTGTTCCCTATGCAGAAAACTTGATCATCCCTAGGACCCCAAGTCCTTTCTGGTACCCCGTCATACCTGAACTGTTGCCTCAACTTGGAAGAGAGGACTACGTGCTGGAGTGGGCGCAGCTTGCTGTTCTGCTTACAGCAGTAGTATATCAGCATGAGGACCACCAGCATGAAGATGGCCGTGAGTACTCCCACCACTGTCGAGCCCATGCCTGCCAGAAACAAGCCACAGGAGTCAAAAGCTGACTGGTTATAGCCATGGATTCCAAACTATGTCTGCCTCAGACTTTACCAAATACCTGATATGCATATATTATTTCTTCTAACACAAAAATTATCATAAAAACACACCCATTACCTTGTACTGAGAAACCAATAATATTAGCTTAAACAGCCAGGTCAGGTGGCTGATAAAACTGTTCCGGTCTCTTGTTTCATTAAAGAGAGTCCCTTGTGAGGTGAGGAGTTCAAGCTCTACAATTATTTACCACTGGTTTTCAGCATGAACCAGGATTTTCCTGGACGCAAGGCAACCAATGTAAACACTGAGAGACTGAGACTGACCTAAGACTAGAAGTTTCATGCATATCCACAATGTCACCTTGGGCCTCATCAAAACTGCCTCAAAATCCTCATAAATTAAAGATTTAAATGTGTAAGATAGATGCACACTAGAGAAACACTACTTCTGTCTGTTTCATAGTTTGGGATTGCTTCTTTGAAAGATTTTGTTAAAAGAAACAGTTACTATTTTTTTAAGGGTTGAAAAAGCTGCAAATTTTCTGAGTGTTAGTCTCAGAATCTGAGTCACAATGATGTGCCTCAAATATTTACAAATAACTGTAAACAAATATTCACACTGAATATTTGTAAGTGGCTGAGCAGCTAGATGCCACCCCATGCCACCCCACAAATGGGATTATTCAGTAACCTGTCTTAATCACCCATCTCAGGAGAAGGGACAAAGGAGGAGCAGCCAAGTTGAGCTCAGGCCGGCTACCAACCTCAGACGTTCCTCCCACAAGATCCCACTTTTCCTTGTCCCCAAATTCATAAAATCAGGACCAGAAGCTGACTCAATGCAGACATTCAACAGCCACCTGCCCCGTGTGCCCAGCCCTCCTCACAAAGATGGGTAAGGGTCCAAGCAGGCTGGGCACTCACTCTGGGGGGGCATTGGCCCGCTGTCAATGCTGCCACCATTGCCGGGGGTGTCACAGTAGGGGGGATCCCAGCCTGGGAAGCAGTGGCAGTTCCTGTTGTTGTTGCAGACCTAGAAGGAGGAAGAGGGGGCGGGGGGGGGGGGGGGCGGCGGTCAGAGGCATCAGCACCATGGACAGCACCAGTCTCCCACGGCCCTGACCCCAGGACACCAGGATAGGGGACCCCAGAAGCACACACATACCCCATGGCCATTGCACTTCTTCCCGCAGCCTTCCGTTTCAAAGAAGGAGGTGTTCCTGCACTGACCCTCAAAGCAAATCTGTAGTGAGGAGGAAACCAAACTGTGAGTACAACAGCAAGGATGGGGCATCCGGACGCAGGGTTTGCTCTTAGAACATGTGGGCCTCAGATCAGCCACTTTAGTTAGGCTCTTTATTACAGTTCAAAACTGAAAGCCTAAATAGTCAAGGACAGGACAGAAGCTAACTAAATCCTGCTACTACTTTTGTAATCAGGGAGAGAATAACTATTATATTGTTAAAACATTATATTTAACAATATGAAATTAAAAATGTGTTATTACAATCTATCTCAATGTATGTTAGTTATATATTAATTACTTCATTATATATTAACAAGCAATAATTTTAATATTATACTTAAAATCAGTGATGATGGTGACAGTCATCTAGCCTGGACGAGGTACTGAACTGAGTGCCCAGGGCTAACTCTGACGTACCATTATTTCCCAGGCTTCCTAGTCTAGTCCATCTCTCTCACTTTTTTTATTTTATATATATTTTTTTATTTATACAATAGCCGGGGTACAGGCCAGAGGCACAGGAGGGTGAGAGGACACACCAAAGACAGAGTGGGGGACAGAACAGGCAGACAGACCGAAAGCACTGCTGAGGGGAGCAGCAGGTGAGACAGGAAAGGTCTGCCGTGCCATGTGGGTATCTTCTCAGCTGGCTGAGGATCAAACCCACGCTGTAGAGGCTGTGGACAGCTTCACAGCACTGCGCTCAACCAGCTGTGCCACAGGGGAGGCCCTGGTCCATCTCTTAACCGTGGAAATTAAGGAAGAAGGTGTAAGATTTAGCCAATGATAATGAACAACAGGGATGATAGTTAGCCCATGTAGATGGTTTACAGGCATTGCCCCATTTACTTCTTATACAATTCTATGGAGTGGGAGCTTGTTATGACTAACATATTTATAAAGGAAGATACTCTGGCTCAGAGAGATGGGGGCTGGGATGTGAGCCCACCATGCTCCTCCCAGAACCAGGCTCAGTCACTGCCCTTTGCAACCAGGTCCCAAGTGAAGCTGCAGGAAGGGACTCACATGATTGTAGCCACATTTGGTTCCAGTCATCACTAGGCCTGGGTCCAACATGTCACCCTCCTCCTCGGGACCTCGGTAGACATGGGTGCCCCGGCACTGGATATGCCTCCCATTCACAATGATGGTAGTGTCAATGGGCACTGCATTGGACTCCAGGGGCCGGGCCTCAGAACTCTGACACTGGATCTTCCCACACTTGGCATCTCTGAACCGAGGGGGTAGGGGGGAGAGGGAAGGAGAGAGAATTAGAGGTTGGGAGGAGCTGAGGCAGAGAAGCACTTCAGTTTGTCTTGAGCACGACAGCAGGATGAGGAGGGGGAAGCATAGAGGGGCAATGTGTGTGCTCTAGGGACCCACCAGGAGAGACTTCACATACACTCAGCCCAAGGCCTGAAAACAAGGCCCATGTCCCCGAGCAGATCTAGGCCAGAGAGCTGGCCTTAGAAATCCTCTTTCCTGAAAGGACAGCTGCCCAAATGAGCAACCTGCACCCTGTACACCTTGTACCCATAAGCACCAAGGGGCTCCAATCAAGCCCAGTGCCATTCCAATTCACCATTATCCCTCACTCCTGCATTCACTTTTCAGGCCCTGCCAATGCTCCCTCCTATGTTTATCCTATTTCATGCCACTAGTCTCTCTTACCTAGACACCAGGAAACTCGTCTCTCTGCTTCCAGTCTTCCCCATAGGAGTCTAACTGCTCTCAAGTCAAAATCCAAGCTCTCCAGTGATATATTCAAGGCTTTTCATGATCTGGGACCTGCTTCATTATCCAGGGTCATTTCTCAGAAGATCCCTCTCCAGTGGTCCCCAACATTGTACTTTATATCAAACTATCAGTTCTTCCTACCACCAGTTGTCCTCTACTCATCTCTCTGGGACACTCTTCCACATATCAGCACTAACCCCAACCTGTTCAACTAGATAATTTCTCCAGATCCCAGCTTAGGTATAACTTCCTTTTGGAAAGCAACTTGACCCACTAAGACTGGGTTGGGTAGCTCTCTCTACATTCCCATTATCACACTGTACTATTAATGAAAAGTTCGCTGTCCTCAGCAGAGTAACTGGCATGTGGAAAACCTTCCACAGAAAGTAGATGGGTGATAAATGGTTGGATGGATGGATGTGTGAGTAAATGAGTGATGGGATATTCAGGGAAGGGTATAGGTATAATTAGCACCCTTCAGAAATGACCCAAGAGGAATGACTCCCTGCCCTACTGTAAGATGGTCCCCAAAGGAAATCTGATCAGCTTTCAAGGAACGATGGCCACCCACACCCCCTCTGACCTCTTTAGGGCTGATAGTGCCTTGTCACACAAAGACCTAAAGTGGGTAACTGGCTCCCACTTATTTCAAGGTCCAGCTCCATGCCCGCCATGCTGCTGGGTGGGCAGGGGTGAGGAGGCCTAAGTGTAATTGCTGACAGGCCTCAGCTCCTGGGCTCTGCCCTCTGGTCATCACCTCATGTTGCACTTCTTGTGTTCCCCATTCAGGTCCTTCCCGCAGTTTCCAAAGGCGTCCCCTGCCACATTCACCTTCTCGAAGCAGAGATCAGGAGCAGGCCGAGCCCCTGGATGGGCAAGAGACAGCTATCAGTACACCAGCCAGCCTTAGCAGATGTCAAGAGCTCCCAGAGGGCAAAGCTAGCCCCTGATAACATGAAGAGGTTAAGAAAATTTTGGGGAGGAAATCATCAGCTTCTTCTTGTGCTCTCATCAACACTCCCCCACCCCCACCTACTCAACACTGACTCAGATAGGAAGGTTTTTTTTTATCAGACTAACTGAGGCTTTACATCTGTAGGAGGGTAATATACTAGGCCTTGTCTCTAATGAAGAAGGGCTGCTCTGTTTCAGGAATTTTTTTAAATAGGTAACACATGCACAAAATTTTAAGTAAAGAATGTTTTGGGAATTTTTCCAATAAACTATTCCAATTTCCACTTCTGTACTCTCTGGAGAGTAATCACATGATATCCATGTATCTGGAGATGGCTGTTTCTCTTGTAGGTATAGCTCCTTTGTATCTTCTCGAGAGACCCCACTGAACAGAGAACAGTGGCGTAGTCTAGCCCCTGGTCTTATCTTGAGTTTCACTTCATATGTCGTGGGAGATGATTTTATTCAGCACAGACACAGCTGCCTCCTTTTATTCAGTTGCCTCGTGTTCCACTGGATGAGTGTCTGGATTCATCCAGTGGGCCCCCACAGAAGGCTCTAAAGGCTGTAAGGTATAACTAAAAGCCGCAGGGTATGGCCTTGTGACTATCTTCACACAGGGGCCAGTGGTGTAGGGCACCCTCCTGGGGAGTAGGTGGTAGGGCCAATGATAAGTGCATTCAACTTCTGATATCTCAGGCCTCCCTGGTGGTGCAAGAGGTTAAGATGCAACCTATGAAGCTGTCCACAGCCACTGCAGCACGAGTTCAATCCCCCGGCCAGCCAGGGAGCAACCCACATGGCACAGCAGACCTCTCCTGACTCGCCCACTGCTCCCCTCAGCAGTGTACTTCAGTCAATCTGCCTGTTCTGTTCCCCACTCTGTCCCTGGTGAATCCTCTCACCCCCACACACCTCTGGCCTGCACCCCAGCTCTTGTATGCATAAATAAATAAATCTTAAAAAAAAAAAAAAAACTTCTGATATCTCCAAATCGCTTTCCACAGGAGAAACAGCTCTCTGATTCTCCATACTCTCTGCATGATATTATTTTTGTTCTTATGGTTGTAGTTATAGCATTATCATAATTTCATTACTATAGTAACCTTCCAATCTTTGCCAACCTGATATATGAAAAATCTCATCTCGTCATAGTTACAATTTGCTTTCACTTAACACAAGTGAGGTTAGAGATCTTGGGTTAAGGGCCATTGGCATTTCCTTCTCTGTCTCTAGCCTCAGCCTGTTTTTTTCTGTTGGATTGTTCTTATCTGTTTAGCCACTCCAGGAATCGAACTCATCAGGGAATTGGAAGGACACTGTTCACCGCCCCCTGAAAGTCCACCCCAAGTGCCAAGGGGAGGCAGGCTTAGCAAGGGAGGGGCCTCGTCAGCCTTACCAGGGCCCCACAGCTGCTGACACTGCTCCTGGTAGGTGAGGCACATGCCATTGTAGCAGTAGGCCTGGCCGCCCTCGCAGGGGGTACCGTCCATCTGGTAGAAGTTGGTGGGGCAGTGGGGAGACGTGCCCGTGCAGAACTCCGGGAGGTCGCACTGCCGCGCCTGCTTACGGCACACGGTGCCAGGGGCCAGCAGCTGAGCCCAGAGACAGAAAAAGGAAACAGTCAGTCTCCAGTCAGCCCACAACCCTCTCCCAAAAGGGCTCATGAGCAGTTCTTGGGGGACAGAGTTTCCCATGACTGTACTGCACATGACCCCATCAGCTCAACCCCCAAACTTCTAACAGGAATAGGACCTAGTTTCCTGGGTGTTTGCACACATGCTAACTCAGTGCCTTCTCACGGCCCACTTAAGAAGTTGGCGAGAACTCATATTTACACAACAATTAAGTTTACAAAGTGCATTAGTCATAAAGGCTACTTCTGTGAAGCCTCCACATTTTAAGTGCCCAGGACAAATTCACCTCATTTAGCTTCACGATAGTCCTGTGTGATGTCACATCCCTGCTGTATAGACGCTTGCAATATTAAGCAATGTATCTCAGGGCTCAGGGTTAGTGAGTGGGTGCGGACCCAGGCCCACTTACACGCAGGCACACACGCACACAAGCTCACACACAGAGCTACTAATATAATACAAATACAAACTTGCCCCTGGACATCTCTGTGTGGATTCCGTACGTGCACAGGAAGCATGAACACTATCGCCCCCACCAACTCTCTGAACGCAAACAGCACTTAGCATGCAGCATGCAGCCCCATGACTGAGCCAAGCGCTGGGCCACGGTATACACACTTCTCTCATGTGCCCCTCACAATGTCCATGAGACAGTCACTGCATGTGTCTCCTTCTGTAGCTAAGATGCCCTGGTCAGCACCACAGCTGGGGGACAAGTAAAGAAGGTGTCCACTTGAGTTCCTGGCTCCCCAGGAGTTTGGTTTTACTGACACACTGTTTTACAACTAAGGGACACAGCTCAGATGCCCACATCACACTCCCAGGAGTTGGACCAAGGGTCACAGATCTAGGCTAGTCTCTCCCCACATACTTCTCATCGTATGCCCTCACTCATATGTGAAAGATAAAGCACCAAAGGAAATGAATGAACAAAGCAAAACCGAAGCAAAGTCTTAGATCATGAGAACAAAATGGAGATTACCAGAGGGAAGGGAGATTAGGGTGGGTAAATCAGGTCAATTGTATGGATAGAAACTATACTTTTGGGGGGACCATAGCATAGAATACAGGGATTTACAGTGCTTACACTGTGGAAAAAAAAATGGTATCGTAAACCAATGTTACTATAATTTAAAAAAAAATTGTTTGGAAAACAGACCTCATACAAAATTACGTATGTATATAAAATCACCTATGTATGCACGCACACACACATGCACACACACACACCCCTCATTACACAGGTATACCACATAATCCCCCAGCAAGGCCTAGGATTACATTTTATAATTAAGCACATCAATATTTCTGCAATTAAATATATTCACTTTAAATGTGATTTATAAAATACTATTATTAGTTTCATATCAATTCAGGTCAATTCTGCCACCAAATGAGTGGGGAAAAGTACTTTTTCAGTTTTTGGAATTTCTGGATTCCAGAATCATAGGTGAGGGCGTGGAGTGCTCTAGTAATACTACTTGTGACAGCAACACATAGACTTGAAGACGGGGCTCCAGAGTCAGGAGGCCACTTCAGCCCCTTCTCTGTGTGGGCCTGGGCAAGCCACTTGCACCCTCTGAGCCCATTTCCTCTTCTTTAATTGTGGATAATAATAGACATCTCATGAGGCTCTTGTCAGTATCGGATGAGATAATATGCACAAAACTGACTGCACTGTGCCTGGCATCTAACATGAGGTTCATTAACACTAATCAAAGTTATGGCAATAATTATTTTGAGCTCCAAATAACAGGAAGCCTACTCTGTCTGCACACTTCTTTCTTTCAACTATGTAATCTCCCACTTTCCAGCCTCTGAGGTAGAATGTCATTTGTATAAGGACATCAGCATACTTTGTTCCAGGAGCTTCCAGCTCCATGTTCCTCAAACTTGCTGCCATGGCTTCCCCAAGGGGGATTCCAGATCTCCACCTCAGGGGGCACAGGCTGTGGGGGGACTGGGGGCAGTGAGTGGGCCACCTACCTTGCACCGGTGGCAGCAGGAGCCATGGGCACACTCCGCTCCTTCTCTCAGGGTGCAGTTGGAGGCATTGCAGCAAGCGTTGTCACACTCCTGGGGAGGCAGAGGTGACCATGAGCCTCTGGGCAGCCAGGGTCTTCATGTGCCCCTGGAGCCCATGCTCCATGGGGAGTCTTTACCAAAAAATCACTTTCTGGCTCTCTCGCTAAGGGAGTGTGTATGAACATAGCAAAATGTACAAATGTGTGGTCATTAGTAAGACTCAAGCTACACCTTTGAGACATGCTTCACACAACCACAGTATCCACACTGTTTGACTTGATACAACGTGCACTTTTCTCCTTGGAATAGCATGTTCTTCTGAAATGTGATTTTTAGCATGGTAATTCATTCCACGGACATTCTGAGATTTGTTTTCCTCCCCCCCAGAAAGAATATCAGAGATTTCTTCTACTATTGTCTGCTCCGCCCCAACACTCCCAGACCCATTTTCTCCTACAAAGAGGCCACAAGGAGCAAAGGCATGCCGGCACAACCTCTGAACACCGATTATGTCAACTCTGGGACCTGCTGCCTCAGACTTCTCCTGCCATCTGCTGCTCTTACTCTGTGCTCACTGGCCTGGATCTTTCCAGGACAGAAGGTCTGTAGGGCTTCCCTGCTCTCTGATCCTGCTTCCCGCCACACAGATCCTGATTTCTGACACAGTGTGAGATTGAAAAGATGATGCTACGCCTCAGTGATGCTTGTATCCTCAACACACGCCTGCTACACCCACAGGCCTATCAGGAATCCACCTCTTGACCACTTGCGAGCTCCACGCACAGGTCCCTCAGGACCCTCACAGCCTGAGGTGGGTTCATCATTCATTTCATCCCCATTTCACAGGAGATCCCAGGCTCAGGCAAGTTCTGCCTGGGGCCCATGGGACGTATTAACTGTATCTTAGCCACAGCTGTCTAGGAGTCCTGTGTGTTGGAGAGACACACACCACCCCTGACCACAGATGCCCATCTATCTGTCTCCAATAAGAGGAGGAATAAGACAGCTTCCCCCCACCCATGTCCCGCCATCCTTGGCTCCAGGCAGAAATGTATGCTTTCCCTTTCCCACGTTTTTCACACATGGTTCCTCCTCTACCTAAATGTGCCTCCCCTGCTCCTGCACCTTGCTAACTCCAACCACTGCCTTGGATATGGGTCAGAGGTCACACCGCCATCCAAGCAGGGCCCACAGCACCTGGTCCGGGGGCCCTCCTGGCACTCACCAAGGGTGGTGCTTACCGTTTGCCATTCTTGGGTCACTGTGTATTTCCCTCACTAGACTGCAGGTGCTGCAAGGACAGGGACCATGTCTAATTTTGCCTCCGTCTACCCCTAGCGTGTAATACTGCACCCACATGCAGTAAATAATATTTGTTGAATAAGCAGCTGCTCTGAATATAAAGCAAGTAACAGAGCTCACTTGGAAGGCCGCTTCCCACCCCTGGGCCTCCAGATAGCACAACCCTCCCTCCTGCAGGGTCTAAACTATGGTGGCTGAGTCATTAACTGTTTTTTGTTTTTTTTTTTCATTACAATAGTTGAATGCTGACATTGAAAAAACAAGCAAACTATAGAAAAGATGATCAAGTTTTGCAATCCTTTGCCATGTGTACAGGTCCTTCACCCCACCCCCATTGTAGCAACCCGCCCATTCACCCCCTAAGGGTTGTACACAAATTGACATACATATCTCATACTTCAAAAATAGGGACGAAACTAGCTGGTTCTGCTTTTTTGCAGGACAACAGGCATCTGTTTAAAATGACAGTGCTCAGCCATAGGCTGCCCCTCGTTCTGAAGACCAGAAGGAAGGAAAGCCGCCCCGCCCCCCAATCAACACAATTTTGCTCTTCTTCCCCCCGCAGCCCTTCTCAGACTGACAGCACTTCCTATGTCCGCTTTCCATCATCCCTTCTCCAGGCCAAGCCGCATGGACTTGTTATTTTAAGTATCCTCAGAAGACCCAGGTTCAAGTTCATGTATCCGGCTGCAGAGCCTCCAGAATAAATTTAGCGCAGCTGCAGCACTGGGGAGGCCATCTGGAGCCACACTGGGGAAGAGGCTGTGGTTTCTGGTTCACCAGACACTCACATGAGAATTCGACCCTGATTTGGACACAAACAGTGCCAACCCCAAGCTAGTGGGAAGGTGGGGAGGGCAGGAGAGGCCCATATTTAAGGATTACTCCTCATGTCTTATTTGTGATGGGGTCTCTAATAGCCAGGTGCAGGACATGTTTATGACAAAGAAATTTTCAGTTGTACATTCTTTGACCTTGAGGTTTGAAACCAATGCACATTCTTGCCCGCCCACCAGCCACACCAGGACACCTTACCTCTTCCTCCCCACAGTCACACTCCTCTCCATCCTCCAGGTAGCCGTTTCCACACCTCCGGCCCCCGTACAGCGTGCTGGTGTCCGGCATATTGGACAGACACATTCCCCCACCTGACTGCAGATACCGGTCCAGTTCTTTCCGGTTGCACCCGTTGAACACGCGGGGGAAGGGGTGTCTGGCAGGGGACAAAGTCTGGGTTACCTGAAAATCTGTGTATCAAGCAGCCTGAACAATTGTCAGTCCTGCAGCCATGAGGCTGATTCCACCTGTGTCAGAGCCCCGTGTCCAAAGAACATACCTTCTGCCTCCTCAAGGACATCACCGATACATTAACTCACAATTCTCTCTACCAATTAAGAAATGTCAACCCTCTCGTGATGTTTTCTCCTCACTCTGATGGAGCAGGTATTTGAGCATCAGAGACAGCCATGTCTGCCCTTTGTGTGAAGGAGATGTAATAAATCAAGCTTAGTGAGTGTGATGCTCACTAACAATTAGGTCTCTTGAGCCTCAGAGCTAAATAAAAACACCAGCAACCCAAACTTATCCTGAAGCTGACATTAAATAGAGATTTTCTTGCAATAGAAGAAGAGGCCAAGAAAGATCAAGATCATGGGTTTAATTTCATCCTTGAGCTAGAGGTGGTCCCTGATCTCTGCACCAGCCTTGTACACTCAGCCCTCCTCCCCATCCCGACCTCCCATCCCGACTGGACTCACCCGGTGGCGGCGGCCATGATGCAGCCCCCATCTGCTGCGCTGGCTGAGCAGCAATCTGCAGAATCATGGCTCATGCCAAAGTTGTGGCCCATCTCATGGGCCATGGTGGCAGCCACACCTATGGCGTTCTCAGAGTGGTCCTGCTCAGGGACAGAAGCAGGTCAAGAACACAGACCCTCAGACCGCCCACCCTGCCTTTTCTTTAGCCAAGCTGGCCACTGACACTTGATCACCAGGCATGTGGCTCAGTGAGAAAGCCTGGGCTTTCCTCCACCCACTGTTTTTAGTCCCTACTTTTCTAACATTCCCCACAGTTTTGCTGAAACATAATTGTAAAGGTTTCATGTGTACAACATGACAATTTGATATATGCACGCAATGTGAAGTGATCACAACAGCAAATCTAGTTAACGAGCACTACCTTGATGGAGGCTAAGAGTAGAAAATTTGGGAAGGAGGCATCACAAGATCAGAAACCAGAGGCTGGGGTAGAAATGATTTACATAGTTGTTAAACAAGCTATAGAAAAGTAAAGTATCCAGAAGTGCAGACCGAGGCCCAGACCACAGAGGCCCAGACCAGAGGCAGAAGATATGGATTTGGGGCCACTGTAAAAGTCATTGGTCTTTCAAATCTACCTAGTCACACTAAATATAGAGAAAATGCATAGGCGCCAACCCTAGAAACAATTACTTTAACAGCAGCTAGCCACCCCACAAAGGAATGAGCCCCTCCCAAAGAGAATACCCGTACAATTTCTGCACTGGCAAGATGCCCGCCTGTGACTGTGCAGGCGTCTCTTCTAGCAAATCTATTCCCTTCGGGGGCAGCTCTTTGTGCCTGCTTGTCTATGCAAGCATCCTTTCCTTCACTTTCCTTTTTATAATAAACCTGACATTTTGGATGTAACTGAACATCTCTGCCTCATGGAAAACCAGCCATGTGCCACTGGAAGGGCAGTTCTGATGAAACTTTTCTTGGAGGTAACCCAAGGACCCCACTCTTCGAACCCAACACCTTTCCAAACGACATCAACCTCATAGTTACACAGTTACAGTGTTTTTTTTTAAAGATTCATTCACTTCCCAACTTTTAGATATTCAATACAGTATTGTTAACTATAGTTACCATACCGTACATGACATCCCCAAGACTTACTTATCTAGAAATGGAAATTTGTGTCTTTGACCATCTCTGCTGCGTACCCCCACCTCTGGCAACCAGCAATCTGATCTGATTCTATGAGCTGGGTTTTTTTTTCAAATCCCATATGTAAGAAAGATCATACAGTAGTTGTCTTTCTCTGCCTGAGTTTGAAAAAAAAAAGAGTTGGCTATTTATCCAGTCTGTGCTTCATAAGCGAAGTGTTTAGATGGTACTGAGTACTGTTAAAAAAATGCTAGGCATTGCTTCCACTAGACATCTGAAGAGGTGTGAACCTGTACTCCTAAAGCACACACATGTTACAAACCAACATTACCTCAATAAAAAAAATACAACTAAAAAATGAACAGAACACTCTCAGAGTCCCTGGAAAAAAAATATTTAAAAAGAAAAAGCAAGCCCATGCTTTTGACCACCAAGCTGCATCCCTCATTAAACACAGGATGGACAGGATAGAAGACAAAAGGGTAGTGGGCCTCCTGAACTCTCGTAGGCAGGTCAGAAATGAACAGTCAAACCACTCTTTCACAGAGCAGTAATTCCCCACCCGACCATGAGTGGGCTCTCTGTTCACAATGGCATGTTTACCTAACACCTGACCTGGAACACAAGACCTCTGTTATCTCTGCCCCACTGCCCCCAGCCCCTGGTTTAGAACAATCTAGAGATCTAAATACCTGAAAACATTGCCTCCAGGGTGCCCCAGAGCTGGGAAACCAGAGATAAAGCACAATAATCGGGCATTCACCCCATACCTACATTTTTTAGAATTCAATGACTTCATGTTAAACAACTTCCCTTCTTGATGTCAAAAATGTCACCACCCACCCCTAGCAATGTCAAGTATAAAATTATTTTCACAAGATGCTGCCCTGGGGCCTCCCTGGTAGCGCAAGGGATTAATAAGCACAGCACTGTGAAGTTATCTGCAGCCTCTGCAGCAAGAGTTTGATCCCTGGCCAGGGAGGTGACCCACATGGTGCAGCAGACCTCTCCTGTCTCACCTGCTGCTCCCCTCAGCAGTGTGTTTCAGTCAGTCTGCCTGTTCTGTTCCCTACTCTGTCTCTGGTGAATCCTCTCACCCCCAGCACCTCTGGCCTATACCCCAGTTCTTGTATGCATAAATAAATACATCTTAAAAAAAAAAAAAAAGATGTTGTCCTGTCCTGTAAGGTGGTCTGCCTGCCGCAGCACCTACATGTCAGCTGAGACTCACCATGTTGACTCCGCCGGACTGGTACACAGAGCACATGGCCATGAGGGGGGCCAGGCCGATGGTGGTGCCGTGGAAGGACATGCCCCTGCAGGAGGGAAGAAAAGATGTGACTTGGGAGGGCCCAGAGGGCAGTTCCAAAGTGCCGTGGAAGGACATGCCCCTGCAGGAGGGAAGAAAAGATGTGACTTGGGAGGGCCCAGAGGGCAGTTCCAAAGTGCCAGAAGCAGGTGGCCACCATGGTGTCTCCTGGCCCCACTGACATTCCCAAATCAGTCCCAGGGTCCAGGCCCTGGGACTCTCAGCCAATTGGACAACTTCCAGTACACCACACCTCTGACTTCCGCTCACCTACTCTCTCACCACTTCAGGAAAATGGAAAGAGCAAACATCCCCTTTTTCTCACAGTCTACCAACCACCCCCTCCCTTGGACGGAAATGGGCGGCTTGCAAAGCTGCATCCCATCCCAGATGCAGAGGAAATGGCAGAGGGAGGGGAGCGTGGCACAGGCCCTAATGCTAAAGTGAATCATGCCCACTTCCTCCAGCTGCTGGAGAGCAGGGCACATCTCTGCTCTGCAGTCTGTGCAACAGGGGCTGGGGAAGTGGGGCAGCAGCTGTGGGGGCTGAGGCTTCATCCCCACCTCACTCTGGGGCCAAGGAAACAGATGTGCCACATCATGAGCCTCCCAAAGTGCAGCTGGGAAGCTGCATGCCCAGGCGAGCTGTTTGTCTGTTTTGCAGTTCTGATCCTTATCTACCAAGGGTCAGTTACTAGCCAGTTGAAGACACCCCTCTCTCAGCTGTATTCATTCAGGGAAGGAGCAAATGAAGTGCCAGTTTTCATGCAAGTGACAAAACTATCATTTACTTAAAGGATCTATGTGGAAATTCATTGCAAGTTACTTTTACAGCGCCCCATCTTTCTCCCCATCTACACCATGACATCTTGGAGGCATGAGACTACTATTTATTTTGGGGTTATTTGAATCAGACACATAGTTGGTGCTTAATAAATGTTTGCTGAACTCAAGACAGATGTATCTACAGAGATACAACCTGCAAAAGAATAAGTAAAACAGACACAAATCTATATGAAGTCCTACTGGTGATTTTATGAACTTAGACGTGGCTCTGGGGATGTTCTACTAGAAACCCAGGCCCACACTTCGAGGCTCAGGTCAAAAGTTCTGGCACCATTGTAAAGTAACCATTCATAGCCCAGGTTTGGGGTACAGCTCTTTCCTTTGGTTTCTCTGAAAGAGGGAACCACGGCTTAAATGCTTATTGATTCCTAGAGCTACTTAAAAAAGAGAAGAAAGCTGGTTTTATTGTCCACGTGTCTTTTGTTTAAGTGCCTCCAAATAACTTTGGAAGGCAATACTAATAAATAGCCGTTGGGGGACTGTCACCTACCACCATGACCCCCATCATTGTTAGTTCTGTCCAGGACTGAAGAAACTCCAGTACAAACCTGCTTGCCAACATCTCCATCACACCGACACCAGGCTCCTGCATCAGGGCCCCTCTGACTTTCTCAGGTACTCAGCCCTGATCCCAGCAACCAAGTGAGCGAAAACCTAAGGGACCCCTCCCTGAAGGCTGCCTGTGTGGGACACTGGCTCATGCAGTAGAATAGAGCCCAGATCCAGACGAACTCCTAGAAAGCCTGTCTCCCAGCGGCCCGTGACCAGCGGCCCTTCCCCAAGCACACATGCAGTCATGTCGGATGCTCGCCAGGACAGCCGAGAGTCTGACTGTCTCATCTACTTCGTAGACACTTCTCTGTGTTGTTATGATTCAGACTTTTTCATGTTTCCTAGTGTGTGCTGAGAAATATGTGATTATCTGGCCGGATCGTTAGGACAGCCTAGTACAGCCAGCACATGCCACCAGAAAGAGAAGCAGAGGGATGGTCCGGCACTGCACCCAGGTTGGGGTTGGATGGCCAAGGCCACCAGGTAGAAAGGTCACTTACGTGATTAACTGCGCATTGTCGTGGTTCTTCTGGGCAAGCAGCTTGCGCCTCCAGCTAAGAAACGACCAGAGGGTGGAATAGGGGTTCTCAGAAACTTCACACATGTTCCCATGTGTCCACACTTCCAAGCCCACCAGGGCAATCCGGATGTTCAAGGACCGGTAGAACTGAAAGACACACAGAAAAGGCCCAGAGTCATCCATCACCCCACCTGACACTTCCAAACCCCCTCTGCATCTCAGTGCTCAGAGCCAAAACCAGACTTCCCTTATGAAGGAACAGGTTCCCTAAAGATGGGGCACAGGGGCTCCTAGTTCAACTTTTCAGAGGGGGGGGGGGGTGTCCTGAGAGGGACGCACAGCCTCCTGGGGCAGAGCTGGGAGCCTGGACTAAGAGGAATGAAACCAACATGGGCACAAACTAGCACCCAGATGCAGAAGGGGCGTTTGCATGGAACAAGGTCAAAGGGGTTCCTGTGTCCCAAAGAGTCTAGGTGTTGGGAAGCACTCACTGTGTACCAGGCACTCAGGCAGACAGAGCTAAGCAGCCTGCCCGGCTCAGCAGGAAGACCAAGGCCAGGTGGTCATCCGTGCCCCACACTGCTTAGCACTGGAGGATTGACACATCCAGTCAACTTGCCCCAAGGAATGTGTGGGGAGATGGCTTAAGATTCAGGGATGTCATGGGAAATTCTGATTTTCCTGTTTGGTGCAGGTCAATTTTTACAGAAGTTATGGGGGCTTGGGCCCACATTTGAACTTGCTTCACTAGGGAACTTTGTAAGGAAGGACTTAAACTTGGCATTTTGCACAGTTAAGGAAAAGCACTTTGGATCAGGGTCATGATTCAGCAATTTAGTGCAGTTCATTCCAGTTTTAGTTCAACATCAGTTCAGTTCAAACAGCTGGGTCAGCAAGCCTCCAAAAGTGGGGCTGCCTTCCCTTGCCCCAGCCAAGAGTGACCCACACCAGCCAACACTTTACTACACCGCACCCACGAGCCAGCAGGCGGGGTTCCCCATGAGGACTGGTGTTTGCTGACACCTTTCTTCTTTGGCTTTTCATCAGTACCCTTAGTTTTGGCATCCGGACAGTGGAGGAGGTCACACTGGGAGACCCAGCCAAGCCTTCCACCTCCTGGTTTCCAGAACAATGGCTGTCACGTGGTGAGAGCAAGTCTGCCTCCTGTCCCCTCTACGCCCCCCTCATGGCCTCCCAGAAAAAGAGCTTTTCTTGTTTTCCCAGATGTTGAGTGTTTGGGTTGTAGAATCATTTGGATGTTATTGCTGAGTGAGTGGAGAACATGGAGGGTTGGACTGTGCCCCTGGAGCCCTTCCTTCCTGAAAGTGCCAGTGTTTGACTTTCTCCTGCCACCTGTCCCCAACTGGCATTGCCAAGGCCACCAGGACAGGTCAAAAACATGGGGTGCAGACCCTGACATCTGATGACTGCAGAACATGACCAAATTTACTTGTAAATCCCTAAAAAAAAAAAATGAAGTTCTCTTTATCCCCAATGTTTAGGGGAAAAAAAAAAAAAGATTTGCTCTTTAGACCTAGGATGCAGGACTCCCTAGCAGGACCAGAGTTAAGTTGCAGGAGTTTTTAGTATGCTGAAATTGTACAATAAATGTTATTAGATCCTTAAAAACACTAAAATCTATGTTTTAAGAGAGAAATGGGGAAAGGGAGGAGGGGCCCAATGAGCTGTGGTGGAGGGTTATGGGTGCTCTGGTGCTCAGCATGATGTGGTAACAACATTTAAGGAGGTGTGAACCTGCACCCCTACATCCTATACTGTGTAATAAAAAAAAAGAGAGAGAAAACAAAGACAAACAAAAAAGGATTTAGTCATGTACATTTTCCATATCTATGTAATTAAACTTGGCCTTTCCTCCTATTAAAATAAATAAATCAACAGATAAATAATAAAATCTACTTTTTGAACCAATAAACCACCAGTCAAAAGGCTAAATGCCATGACAAAGAAAAGACAAAGAAGGGGGTGTTATCATTCTGAGCAACCTATTCTACTGCATTCTACCTCTTCTCATATAAACAGAATAGTCCCAAGTCCCTCCACAGCCTATTCAAGTAAAATTCAGGAATTTGGGTGTTTTCTAAGAACATGGTATCAAAGGGCCTGACCCCTATACAGCCTTCCTCAGATGGAGAGGGTACAGGCTGGCCCCAAACCACCTCTCAGCTTTAAAGGCTGTCCTTTTCCGTGGTGCTGCGAAGCTCAGTTCTCCCAGGGCGGAGAGTCCCTGTCTCTATACTTAGAAAGGACTTCTTAAACGGGGCTCCTGCAGGTCTGCCATGGCAGGGATGCAGGAGAGGTAGAAAGACAGCAGCCCGGGTCCCCACCCCTGTGCTTCAGCTTAGTCTGTTTTCATCTGACTTTCAGATCGGATGTTGGCATGAGATTTCCTTTTAAAAATTTATTCCATGAAGAAAATAAAAATAACCAGAAGCCATTGATTTTAGGTCAATCCCACTATTTTGAAAATTTAAAAGCAAAATTGCAACCCAAAGGAGACTTACTTGCCCAAGGTCATAGAGTTTAAGGCTTCGTCATGCCCTTGGAACTGTCATTGCATTGCTGTCACCGCTCAGGATCGGGTTGGGCAGCCAATGCAGACAGAGCAGTTCAGGGACCATGTGTTATCCTTTTCTGCACCCCACAAAGGTGCCTGCACCTTCCCACAAGTACACACCTGGTCTCACCTTATCAACATAATTGGCGATCTCCATGAGCTTGTGTTTGGTGGCATCCTGGTCTCGTCGATTCTTCTGAAACTGAATGGAACAAGCAGACTGAGGTAAGGCCCCGGAGCCCTTCCCTCCTGTCTTCATCACTTTCTATCTTTTAGCAGATCCTGGGTCACACCCATCCCACTACCCCCAATCACTGGCTCCGTGTTGGGCACATGTGGGCATGCCATCATTATGTAGTGCATTGAACTGTCTGCCTCCAGCCTCTCCTCGAATTATAAGGCCTCTCGCAAACTCCCACTGGAGCTCAGAAGAGGGACCTGTCCATCCTGGCCATCACTACAACATGAACCTTCCTCACATGACACCCCTCCATGGATCATTCAACTCTGGGTAATTGTTGCTGAGCCCCTATTGTGTGCAAGGCAGGACACCCAGAAGAGTGAGTTCCTGGTCTGAGCCAGGGGAATGTCAAGAAAAGCAGAGAGAGGACCAGAGTCACAACAGGGGTTGATTCTGATTTGTAAGGCATCTACAACAGAAACAGGCTGAGAACACAGGCGCGGAAATCACAGTGATGGGCAGCCAGGAGGATGCCACAGATGGGGTGCTGGTGACAAGGACCTCCCAGGTGGATAGGCCATTATTCCAGGGAGGAAGGCTGGGGTTTGGGGGAGTCAGCTCATGGGGTTCAGCAGCAGAGTGCTGTGCTTGATTAGCAATGTCTGCCAGGGAACAGGAGAGAGGTCTGTATGGCTGCCTCCATTCAGCTGCAGTGATGGAGGACAGCCTCATCATGCAAAGGTAAAACCTGCCACCACCGCAACTGAAATTCACCAGTGGCGGGGATGCCTGTGCTTGCCATGGTGCCACCAAAGCTGGGTATCTATTTGATTTACCCTGGGCACATAGCACACATGTTACTTCAATTCTAAACCTTTGTGTCTCCCTCTACCCCATCCCATGAGAATATCCAGGTGAAAGATAAAAGGAGCAGCTGTTGGAGTATTTGTTGGGGAGGGGGTGTGTTCAAGCCCTGGCAGAAGGGAAAAACTCACCACTGCCCCATCTTACTGCTTTTGGAATCCCTGGGCTTCCCGGGGCCACCACTCCCCAGATCTTCTCCCTGTCACCACAGCTTTCTACAGTTAGTCAATGCGAGGTGCTGTGACCTTGACCCTCCCCTGGTATAATCCTGAAATGGTTCGTTATACAGTCACCCCTTCTCTAAATAGCCCTCACCACAGAAAGTAGTGCTGTATTTAGTGACTGTTAGAACTTCAGAGTCAGATGCGTGATCTTTCAAATATCTTATTCCCGTCTTCAAAAGACTACTGATAATACCAACACTGTTGAAGGAACGTAGCATGTTATCCTGACAAGTCTGACGCAGGAGCTGTCAAACTTTCTGTACTGCTCAGGCTGTACTATCTCAGGCTCTGTGGCCATATTGGCTCTGTCGCCACCCCAGGGCTCCAAAGCAGTCACGTATAAGACACACACCAGCTGGCATGGATGTGTCTGGTAAAACTTTATTGACAAAACACATGATGGCTGGACTTGGCTGCAAGCTGGGGGGTACAGACCTCTGATGTGAAGCAGTTTCAGCTTTCTACTTTCCAGGCACAGGAAGTATGTGGTGCATCTCCTGGCCTCCCATATCCCACCTGCTGTTGGTATCACAAAAATCCTTTTTTTTTTAAAGATTTATTTATTTATACAAGAACCAGGATACAGGCCAGACGCGCGGGAGGGTGAGAGGATTCACCAGACAGAGCGGGGAACAGAACAGCCAGACTGACAAAATACACTGCTGAAGGGAGCAGCAGGTTGAGACGGGAGAGGTCTGCTGCACCATGTCCGGCGCTGCAGAGGCTGCGGACAGCTTCACAGCACTGAGCTCAACCACCTGCGCCAGCAGGGGAGTCCCTCACGAAAGTCCTTTGCATGCCCCTTCGACAGTTTTCCTGGTCCCTCCTACAACTATCCACCTCGCTGTCCCCCTGGGTCCCAAGGAATAATGAAGCAAAGCCCTGTCACATTTTCTGACAACTCTGCAGACAACACCACCGTCCACATGAGAGCCCAGACGAGCCGTCTGTCCTGTCTCACTCCAGGGTATAAATCAGACAAGGCAGCCTGGCCCTCCCCTCCTGGTCTGCACACCCTCTTAGATTAATTAATTGTCAGGAAGACATTTCTGCCTGCAGAGGATGCAGCCCCTGGAGGACGGGATGGGGAGAAGTGGGGAGGGGCGGGAGCCTGAACCTGGGAGCCCATCCCCCGGGGTTACAAGCCCTCCTTCCCCTCCCAGGAATCATGAATTATTCCCAGCCTTCGGCAGAGCCCCTGAGAAATGAGCATGTTCCCCATCCTCCGTGCTTGTCTGTCCACCCTCCCCACCTGTCTCCCATCCAACGTGGCTGCATAAATCACTCTCCCCCCATAACAGGACCGAGCTTTAGGTGACACTGCAGTCCTTGGAGGCACCTTGTCCTCTAGGGAGCTTGCTGTGACCTTGGGATCAGGAAGCTGAGGAGGCACAATCTCTCTCCCTGCCCCCTCTTCTCCAGTTTCCAGACTCACACCAGTGGGTTTAAATCCAGGCCTCAAAATTCTGCCGGGGGACTGCAAGCCTTAAGGGAGGAGCACCCCAATTTGCATTAGAGTAACCATATTTCTTTTTTTTTTTTTTAAAGATTTATTTATTTATTTCTACAAGCACTGGGTACAGTCAGAAGCGCGGGAGGGTGAGAGAATCCACCAGAGCCAGAGCGGGGAGCAGTACAGAAGGACCGAAGCAGAAGGACCGAAGTACACTGCTGAGGGGAGCAGTGGGCAGTAGGAGAGGTCTGCGCGCCATGTGGGACCCTCGCCAGCCGGGGAGCGAACCGGCGCTGCAGAGGCTGCGGGCAGCTTTGCAGCCCTGCGCTCAACCGCTGCGCCACCGGGGAGGCCCTAGAGTAACCATATTTCTATATACTTAACTAGTGGGGTCCCAGAAGCTTTTGTCTAAACAAAGGAATCTATGGTCGAAAAAAAGAATGACTACAGAACACTGTGTCAGGCGATCAAGAATACAAAGCTTAAAAGGAAAACTGTCCTGGAGTGGGCAGCCCCAGCTTCCTCCCAGTACCCCCTCTTTGGGCAGTACTATTGGGCAGGGGCTGTAATGTTACTTTCTCCCACGGTCCTGGGGACTCAATTTCTAACTCAGCTTGGATTTTGCTCCTAAGATCACTCCCCCACCCTAGACACACCACACACACACACACACACACACACGCACACACACACACCAGTCTTTGGAAAGGAGAACAAAAGAAAAGGGAAAAAAGAAAGGCTGCTGGAAAAACCAATACCGACCTCAATTAAAGAGCAAAACTCTCCTCAAAGTGAACATAACGTTCGTTCCCTCAGCGAGAAGTGCCCTTCACCTCTACTTCTCTGCCCAGTTAACAACTCCTTGTCCTTCAAGACAGCCAGAGGGCCACAGCCGCCTGCAGCTAACACTCAGAGGAATCTCTTCCCGGCTATGGCCTAGAGCTGTCCCCACCACCCTGCACTGCTTTGGGACAGCAGCCGGGGAGAGCAGAGAGCTGTGCTGAATAAGGCCTTTTTAAGGGAGCTGGTGACTGAACCTTCCAGATGACACGTAGCTATGGTGAGTCCTGTCCTAAGGGAGCCCCAGTCCGGCAGGCAGTGTTAGCACATTTGCCGACAGACAGCCCACCTTCACCTTCCATGCGCAAGAAATGTGCTCAGCTGCGTTGCTGAGTCTCTGTGTGAAGTGGAAAGGAAAGGTCAAATATGGCTAATCTGGACAAATATGGGTGAACATCATGGCTCAGAGACACTGTCCCCAATCCTAAAGCCACGTTGCTGTCCCCATTACCAGCCTCCAAGCCCTGGTACATCTGAGCAGTTACCCCACGTGGAACCATGGGGTTTTTGTGCAGTTATTGTCAGCTCTGTGATGTGGTGGGGCTATCTTATTCAGAGCTAAATCTCTTGGTGCCAAGCACGGCACTGGGCACAGTAACAGAAAATCAAGAAATTGTGTGCATGAATAAATGAAATCAAAGAGTGAAAGAGGGGAGTGTTCACCAAATCTTAGAAGCCAAGGCACTCTGAGCCTGTCTGATATGAGAAATATGGAAATAAAGGCTAACCAGCTAGTCCTTTAGTTGGATTGCTCTCAAAACGATCTACATATCAGGAGGCTTGTTAAAATATGGATTGTTGGGCCCCAGTCCCACAGTCTGGGGTTCAGTAGAACCTGGGATATGGCCACAGAATCTGCATTTTCACAGGTTCCTGGGAGCTACTGACACTGTTGCTCTGGAGCCCAGAGTTAGGTAACCAGGGCTTCAGGGCCTCATAAGCATCATGATTATAAACATGGGCAAGAAAATTGCATTCCATCTGATGAGTGAGAAGACACTTGGCTATTTTTTGCAAAGAACTTTTTTAAAAAAAGATTTCTACAGAGAATTCACAGATCCCTGTAAATAAGCACCAAAACTTAAAGGTCCTCAGACCCAGTCTAAGAAATACTAATCCAGATGATCATTTATTGTCCTGATTTTCCATCTGATAATGTATTGAGCTAGAAGAGATTTTTCATTGCCCCACCCCTGCCCACCTACATTTACACAAGCAGAAAAAGGCCCTGCAGGTGTAAGGTCAGAGTCATGTGACGCCTGGTCTGGCGTTTCCCCCAGGAGGCTGGAGGCCTAGGATGGACACCATTAATACTCACTGCCACCCCCTTACCTCTGCGTAGTCAGCCACAAGGTAAAGCTCCACGAACTTCATGGAGTGTAAATCTTCCCTTTTCATCTAAGAAAGAGATAGAGGCAGATCAGAATTATAGAAAGAGTGGACTGGGTCTCATTTAGAAAAGCTGCTAATGGCGCCATATGGTGAGCCGTGGGCTATAGCCCTAGTTCTGTCCCTGAGCCCTGGGCTGGCCAGAGTGGGCACCTCCCACTGTGCTCCTCTGCCCATCATCCTGGTCATCCAGCTCTGGGACTCTGGGTGCAGTCGCTTCTCCAAAATACATGAGCAGGGCTGATGAGCAGAGGCAGAACAGGGGCCAATATGTGAGAAAAACAAGGTCCCCCAAACATTTCCACCACACTCCTCTAATTTTGGGACACAAAGACAAGCATCCCCTTTGTGTAGATAAGTGGGGTTCTAAGAGGGGAGGCATATAGTCTCTCCTCACATTTTAAAAGTTTCTAAAATCAGCATATTTCAGCATATTTTAATATGTAATGTTTCTCCCCAAAGCAATTGCGTTATCAAAGTGAGGTAGTCTCACATTCAGTCATGATTCAGAAGAAAATGGGCTACATCCTCCTGAGCCATGCCCCTGCCACTTGGAAATACTCCTGGATGCAAAGCAAGGGTTCCAGAGGAGTGGAGTGCAGGGGAGGACAGGCCCATCCCCAGGTTTTCTCCTGTACTGAGAAACTCACCCTGCGAGGCTGATGCTTGGTCTGGTTGGCAAACTGAAGGACCCAGTCCCTGGCAGTGGGATTGGGATGCTGGAACCCACAGTTCCCCGGGGGCAGCTGGAGATGTTCAGATCTGTAAATGAGGTGGTAGTCCTCGCTGCCTGGGAGGGGCTCGATGATATAGCTGAGGTTACCGCTCACCATGATCAGCCCTCTGTTGACAGAAGAAACAGAACTCTGGTCAAAGATGATGGTCCTGGAAGAGTCCCTTGTTCAGGCCTCAGCATCCCCCATGGCCAAGAGACACAGCTGGTTTTGATCACTGGTTCTAACCTTACGATGGGGTTGTGTGTCCCTTCGTGAGAAACCAGTGCCGACTCAGACTTCCTCCCCAGAAAAGTGCACAGGCTTAGGAGGCAATGCCCAATTTCAGGGTACCGAAAGCTTAGCACAGACAAGTTCAGCAGTTTTTCTAAATGAGGCCCAGTCCTCTCTGTTCTAAAAACAGCTAGACTATGTATGATACTTAAAGGATGGTGGGATCCTGATTCCAAAAAGCCTCCCAAACCCAAATGTGACATCAGACAAATCACAGGTGGAAACATTTTAGACTCAGAGATGTATATGCTGGGAGAAAGAGCCAGTTTAGGGGTGAGCTTCTGGTCTTGGCTTCTACATTCCATAGTCAAATACACTTTAACAAACCTCTTAAAAACAAATCTGAGCCTCAGTTTCCCCATGTGTAATATAAATGATAATTTACCAACTTAAGATGACTCTTAGACAGTGAAGTGAAAAGGCAGTTCGTCTTTGAACTTGGAATCCAATGCTCAAGGCAGCACGGCAGCACCCCAGCCTCCCCAGTAAGCAAGGCAGCTCTGAGGTGACACCCACAAGCCAGCACCTTGGTGGCTCCTTCCTCTTGGAGAGAGGCCAGCATGGACCTCAGAATAACATTGGGAGTCCGTCCCTTGCTTTCTTTCACTGGCTGGGCCCTCAGCCTATACTAAGTTAGACATAATCCCTGTCCTCACTAGTTCACTGCTTAGCAGCCACAGTCATTTCTCATTTACTCCACAAACATGTCCTGAGCACTTGCTGTTGCCAGGGAATCTTGATGGTCACTGAGGGTAGAGTAGTGAACAAGACAGAAAAGTGCCTGCCCTCATGAAGCTTAGAGTCAGAACCTGGGAATAAAACACTATAGTGTACAACAGAGACAGCAGGAAGGATTCATGGGCCTGACATAGATGCACAACTGTGCCTCCAGGAGTGTCAGGAGGGCTTCCCAAGGCTGAAGCCGGACTCGCCGAGTCCGCTTGTCATCCATCACTGTCACAGTCACCAACGGAAGATGAGAGCAGGCCCGTGGAACAGGCACTGGTCATTCCTCACTCAGAGTGACGAACACAATAGAGAAAGAAGGCCAGCAGTGAGTCCGGAGGCTCCAACAGCACTTTGTGCCTCAAACTTCAGCCTCTCCCCAATTCAGAAAGCTCAAAAGCTAATCTTGGAATCTGATTCAACACTCCAAATTGGCAGGACTTCTGTCTTGGGCCCTTAGCATCCATTCTGGGTCCCAGGCCTTGGGGCGGCAAGCCCAGGTTTCTCCCTTCAGGAGGAGCCTGTGATGTTCCCGGGAGAGCCAGCTCCAGTTCTAATCAGCTGCAGCCCTTCCTGGAATCCACGCCTGGGGCTGATCTCATTCTGGTACCAAGGAGCCTGATAACCTCCCAGCGACCTCACTGCTGACAGTCATCCATGGCCAGTCCCACAGCCAGACACCCAACGTGCTCCCCACATCGCTGGGCTTGGAGTGAGGTAAAGATCAAGGGTCATATCCACCCACAAGTCCAGACAGGAAAGGGCAGGGGCAACACACAGCTGCAGGCATCCTGTTCCCAAGCCACCTCCTCTTCTTGGCTCCAGGGACCCCTCCCCAGCCCACCCTGTCACCTCAGTTTCCCCTAATGGCTATAAACGTTGTAAACACACAGGACTAGACACAAACCAATTGTGGTTTTGTTGCACCAGGCTGTGGTTGCAGTGATAACACCCTGGGGTTGGTAAGTTCCAGAGTAGTTGACCAGACATCACTTGATCAAGCTTGGAGCCAAAGAGGGACAGGGCCCATACCAAAGTCAGGTGTTCGAGGAATCAGTCACCATGTTGACTATAAATGATGGTGATTCTGCTATGGATCAGGCTCTGTGCTAGGCAATTTATTATCCATGCCACCCTCTGCCATCCTCACACATGTTATCTTCATTGCACAGAGGTGAAAACTAAGGCTCAGTGAGGTAAAGTCACTGACCCAGAGCCTCACAGGATGCAAGAGGAAGACCAGGATTGGAATCTATGTAGTCTGGGTCCAGGTCTCATGCTCTCAAGCTGCCTCAGTCCCTGTGGGTCTGTAAAGAATGTCAGGAAGATGCTTCTGGTTTAAAGATGATCAAAAGGAGAGGCACCAATGACTGTGAGGTGGGACTGGCAGTTTCCCTCCAGGCCTGACTGGAGACTCCAGTCTACCAGGAGACAGAACCCAGGAGATACTGAGCCTACTTCTCAATTTTTCTTTAGCCATGTATAGAGCCACTCCCACATTAATACTATAAGGCACACTCCCACATTAACACTATAAGGCACACTCATGGATCCCATTTTATAGGTAAGAAACTGAGCCCCTGAGGGAAGAAACAACAAGCTCTCCTGGGTAATCTGGGGCCTGAGGTGTAAGGTCTGGCCAGCTCTAGACTCCACGCCCTACACCGTTCTGCTTTCTGCCTCCATCAGTAAGGGACAAACCATTAGGTCAGAGCTCTTGTGGGTCAGAGCTCCCAGAGGCATCTACTAGAATATTCAAGAGTATGGTAAAATACAGACACAGACAACTTGGATTCTGTTCCAAGTCAGTTTTGTTAAGACTCAGACTCCACCCTGGGGCCCAGTCTCTGACTTTTCATAAAGCCCCAAGCAATTCTGTTTCAGGGAGCAGGTGGATGGTCATTGGAGAAACACCGACAGTCCTTCCAGCAACTGGATTCTATGGTCCCAGCTGTGACCCTCCCAGAGGAGGGACGGAAGGGAGAGGCACAGTGAACTGTTAGCTTTGACAGTGGGGAGATTCCTGAGAATCTGGTTCTGGCCCTGCTCCATCATCACTTCCACGTCCTGCTAGCTGTCCTCTCTGGAGCACCCTGGATGCTTGTTCCTCAGCTCATCTAATTTGCCAAATGTTAGCACAGGCAGAGCTTAGCCAGGGGCATGGCCGGGCCCCACGTGCCCCTCTCCATTCTGCTCTCCAGCCTATTTTGCATTGTTAAGAGCTTGCTAAAAATGAAACTGTCCAGGGGAGGCCTGGCAGGGCAGACCAGACAGGCAATTAACACTTGCAAGACTGTCAGACACTTGTCCTCCAAGGACCTAAGAAAGAACTAAAAGAAGTCATGTAGACATTCAGAGGGTGAGTCCTGAACGGAGACAGGCCTGGTGGGCATGGACTACATCCCTAAGCTGCCACAGAATTCTCAAAAGGAGTGAGTGGCCCAAAAAAGATCACAAAGCACTCTATTACAAATCTATATTATTATTATTATTATTATTATTACTTAGCTGGGAATAATTCTAAAAGACTACACAAGAAACCAGTAACTAGGCTGGTTCCAGGGAAGAAGGATACTGGGAAACAGGGCGCCACAGAGACCTAGGTTTCATGGCATTCTTTGGCACTGTTTGGATTTATTTTTACCATGACCACGTCATACATTTACAGTTAAAGCAACGCGAAGGACCACTATGGAGAGAAGAGAGAACTCAGTGACCTTCTAGAGACTCATCTGAATTTCCTGTATCTGCATCATTTGTCCAAAGCCCCGGTTAGTATAAATCCTTTTTCATTCCCTAAGCACAGGAGCAAGCAAATACCAGGAGAGAAGCACGATCACTATGGAGATTTTCCATTGCAGCCTGTCTTGATGAGCCTTGCAGAGCAAGTCGAGTGTTACCGGGGTTTGGTGGCTTCTACTCCTGCAGCGGCTCCTTTGAAAATCTGAGCTGAGCCCTCTGCCTGCGTGTCCAGCTCTTAAACGCATCTGGCCCACAGATACCCCCGGTTTCTAAGGTGTATGGTGAGAAAGTTGGGAAGCCAGGTGGACCCTATCCAAGGGACACGTGCAAAACAGAAACACATGGGTGGCTCCCCCGGTTTTCCCCTGTCAGCACGGCTGCGGGAATGATTTACGAGAAGCCGAGCCAAGTTCCCAGTGCTCCAGCTGAGAGGAGGGCGAGGAGACAGAGCAGCAAGTCACACCTGCATGTCCCCTTTCCTCCTTCTTGGGACAGATATTGTTTACTTGCAGGCCGCAGGTGGCCGTGGCCAGGCCTGGAAACACTGCCAGGAGACCAGTTGGCTCAACCAGCCTACTTGAGCAGGGGATTTGGGGCCATGGATGTCGCCTTCCAGCCAAAGCTCATTTCCTGCCTAATTCCCTGCGGCCAACTCACCACGAAGCCTTACAAAGACAAGACCTGATGTATAAACAGACACGTGGACTCAGCAGGAGAGGGGTCTTGAATGTGCATGCGAGGCCGGGTGAGTCCCAGCAAGGCTTCATGGTGTGAGATGATGACAATCCCACATGTTTGCAGAGAGTCAAGGCATTAACACAGCCCCAACAGATCGCTACCATGCCCACCCCGATGCCTGCTGTCCAGATGGGGAAACGGTGGGCTAAGCAGATTACTTCTCAGGGCCTGCCTCCCCCGGGAATACAGATGGTACTACATACTGATTTGCTGAATGAAACAAACATTCAATGAATCAGCCAACTGATAGCAACAGACACACAGAGGAATCACCTCCTGAGAGTCTTGGGGGGCACGCATTCCCAATTCTGCCTTCAGCGATGGGACCGTGGTAGCATGAAACTGGTCTGGAGGATCTTTACCGACATATTGGCTGCAGATCAGGGCTTTTGCTCACAGAGCCAGTCAGTACAGGGTCTAAATGACACACGTGAAGGTAACTAGAACATAAATTTTTCAGATCTTCGACTCTTTTCCAAAGGAAAGAGAATGGGAAGTATCTAAATAAAGCCATAATTTTTATAACAATAACACTTCTATTTCTATTATGATAACAATGATATGATAATAATTGCTATTATTTCCACCAGCATGAAGAGATCCCACCCTATGCAAGGCACTGGTATGACTGCAGGAGAGAATGAGATATTGGAGAAATAATTTACATTCTCAAGGAACATTCTCAGGAACAAACTGTGAGGGGTCCATGAATCACCTGGAGGTCTTGGAAAAGTGCAGATTATGGTGCAATGGGACACAAGCTCCAGGTGATGTCAATGCTATCCCTCCCATGAACTCACCTAGGAAGCAAGGTCCAGAAAGTGCTACAATGTGCCAGCCGGTTCTAACCTAGCTACCTAATAACACATTCAACCCTCAGGAGACTGCCCTAGAATCTTCCTAGTTACATTTTACAAGTGGGCCACTGAGACTGTCACAGTGGTCTCCACTCAGGCAGCCATGCTCAGAGGATGTAGGGACACTTCCTTTGTAATATGCATCCTTTCCAGTTAATTTTCTATCTTGAAAATCATCCTTGCGTCTTTTTCTTCTTGGCTCTCTTTTCGATGGTTGCCCATTTCCTGTCTCCCCACCACCAAGTAGGTTCAGAAACGAGCACAGGGGAAGCAGAATAAATGCTCAGTCTCATCCACTTCCAGCACATAAACCACGTCTGATTTTTGGTATTCTGAGGCTTTGACATTAGGAGCCCTTCTTGCAAAGTGAGCCAATTCCGAGACATGCAAATGACTAGCTGCTGAGCAACCCTTTCACCAGTGGTTCTTGCCCTATGGGCCACTATCTTCCTGCCCTGTTCACCCTGGTACCAGTTACCAGGCAGCTGGGGACAACCCCTATGCCCCAGAGCCCCTGAAATGATTCAAAGCAGCCAATCCTGGGCCTGTCTCTGTCCACATGTTCCTTCCTGCGGAACCCTGTAGAGGGTCTTGCCCATATTCTCTGCTCCCTCATGTGTTGTTCCCCTGCCCCCCGCAAGCCTGGTGTACCCCCCCCTTGGGATTTTGAGTATAACACACTCTTTTTAATGGCAGTTGTCTCCTGACCTGTTGACTTCACCAAACCTAAATAATAACAAAACCTCGAGTTCCCCAGGAAAGAGAAAGTTTTGTCTCAGGAAATTAGTGGGTCATTGAGGATTTCCCTGGCCCTCCCAAGCTCAGCCCGTCTCGGAGCTGTCTCAATGGACAGCTTCCCAAGATCATTGTCCATGGCCAGCACTGCTGGTCCTGAACATGCCATTCCTGGGGAGTGTGCCAGGGCCCCCCAGGACCTCTAGGGCCTCTTACCTCATTCCCCGGCAGGTGCTCAGTGTGACACTGGACTGTGGGGCCTTCCTCACCGTCCCATGGTAAAAGCAGTGATCCTAGCAAGGAGAGAGGAGGAGGTCAGGCCCAAGAACAGGCATGCGCATGCCATGTGTATGCCCCCTTGCAGATCACCTTAACGTCTGCACAGAGCTGTCCACACACCATTTATTTGATCCTCCTAGGAGCCCTGGGAGGTGGGGCAGGCAGATGACATCATCCCCACTGGACAGATGGAGATACTGAGGCTCAAAGGAGCGAAGACACTTGCCGAAGTGCTAGAGATAAAAGGATTTTCGGATGTAGGTCAGATCTCCCTCCATGACATATTGGCCACAGGAAACTAGAGTCAGCTCTGTGATCCACCTGTAGGGTTGAACATTGCCCCCCGCCCCAGTCATGCCTACCCTGATCTCATTTGGAATACAGTCTTTGTACATGTAATTAAATTATGATGAGGCCATGCTGGATTGGTGTTTTTATAAGAAGAGGAGAGGTCACAGAGACACACAGGGAGAAGGCCATTTGGAGACATGGAGACAGAGGCAGTGATTTGAATGATTAGGCTACAACCCAGGAACACTGAGGACGGCCAGGAGCCACCAGAAGCAAGGAGAAGGCAAAGGTCCTTCCCTGACCCTTCAACACCTTGATGTTGGACTTCTAGACTCCTGCACTGTGATGGAATATAGTTTTGTTCTTTTAAACTTCCAGGTTCATGGGGCTGTGTTACAGCAATCCCAGGAAACTGATAGACCGCCCACCCAGAACATGCTAACCGTCTCCCCTGAATCTGGCTGCCTGGAACAGGGTGCATTTGGCTCTTGCGTCCTGGGATACATGGGCTGACACTGCCCTGTGGTCCTCATCTGGCTTTCATGTGATATCAAACAGGCGTGGAGCCCGGGCCTGTGCCAGGTCCTGGAGAAGTCCTGGACAAAGCAGTGAATGACCAACACAGCTCCAGTCTCCCAGATTTAGCCCTAATTGCTGACCTTCACTCACATGCCTTCAAAGGCAGACTTACAAAGAGCAAAGAGCAGCTTGTATCTGAGTTGGAGGTACCAGAAGTGTGTCTGTTAAGCTGGGTGAACAGAGCAGGTAAACAAGACACTGCTGAGGGCTGGAGACAGGGATAGTACCTCTACAAGTGTCTTCCCAGATGTGCCAAGGCACACAACCGGTGAGAAGGGAAAGAAGGCAGAGCTCCAGGGCAGGGTTGGCTCTAAACCAGTCTGAAGGAGGATATGAGCTCAGTGGTAGCAGACATACCTGCTGAGTCTCTTGCCCCCCCACCCCCACCCCCCAGCTTGTGTGGAGCAGGCCAGTTAGATATCTCTGCACTTGACTCCAGGTAATCTGTCACCAGGAGCAGGCTTGCCTCTAGCTGATCTTGGTTCCCCAGCAGGCACCGGCATGATGGGAAACAGCCCCCTCATTCTCTGGCTGCATCCCCACCCAGTTTCAGACACCAGGACCACCTAACTATTGCTTTCCAGTCTCTGGGCACAGTAGGATCAGATCTGAATACACACTTCCAGCCAACCAGCTCTGATGGCCACTCCACACGGGTCTCTGACCTCTGAGTCTTTTCTACCTAACAGCAGCAGTGAGAATACCGTGTCTGGAGCTAGGCAGGGCACCTAGCACATTGTAGCTGGCAGCAAACACTAGTGGTCAGATTATCAGCACTGAATTCTCCTGCATTAAAGGCAAAATGTGGCCTAAGGGCACTGGAAACTCATCAGAAGCTGAATCCTTGGACTCAGCCACATAGGCCTCAGCCTCACAGACTCTGCATCCTCCCAGCTGAGCCACACTGCCAGATCACAGATCACAAGCCAGTGGGCACCCAGCTGCAGTCATTCTCAGGACCCCAGGTGCCCAGTCACTGATGATGGCGTGGCTGCTCTACCCATTCAAGCTCCTACAGGGAGGGAGGGCCGGGCAGGCAGCAGCCCCTCTGTTTACATCAAACTCTCCTGGACCTTAACCAAGTCTGATCCTGACTTGTGGAGCACAACAGAAAGCAGCTACTGGCTGGGACAAAGCTCAGTGGCTGTGAAGGAAGGTGAGGCCAGCACCCCTCTCCTTCCAGGATTCCATCTGTTCAGTGTCAGCCTGCTGCGTGAGTCCCCACTTACCCCTGGGCTGGGCACCTGGCAGCGCATCACCAAGCACTCAAGTTCTGAGCCTGGTCCTTAGAACTCAGTGTGGGGCCATGAGGCCCACAAGCCAGGGCCACTCAAGAGTTTCACTTCTTCGTCAGACAGGAAGAGGGGCCGGGCCTGCAGGGGGTCAAAGGGGCTCCCACAGAGTCAACAAGTTCAGAAATGTGGGTCAGTTAGCTTCCCAAATCCTGGCACCACTACAGAGAGCAGTTGGAGCCAGGGGCAGAGTGACGCATCCCTGGCCCTCGTCCTGCCCTTGGACGCATGCGAACAGAGCTCAGGGACCGGTGCGCTCACTAACAGCCTACCAGGCCTTTGAGACAGACCTTACAGCTACTATGGTAAAAACACAATGGATTGTTGAATGAATGATTTGCATTGTTTAATGCAGTATATCGCTGAGAGCACGTTATCAGGTCAAATAACACTCCAGATTAGATACTGCCTAAGAAAATCTCAAGTATCTAAAATTGGAAAGTTTATATACAAAACAAAATCTAAAAAGGTCTTTCCTAATTTGACAAAACCTCTAACATTTGCATGACATCACCAAGAGATGGTTGCCGAGGTGAAATAAATGTTTCTAATCTATCAGGAACACAAATCAAATTTTAATCAAACATGCTCAGGGAACACTATTATCTTCCTGTTCCTTCTATAGAAAATGCTATTTAAATGTCATTTGAAGAAAAGATACAATGCAACCAAAATTGTAGCAATTATAAAATTGCATCAGAAAGTGGTAAAATAACTGTGTTATTTTTCAGGATTTTGGTGATAATTTGGATATCCAGACGGTTTTAACGTGGGATTTCTAATTATAAATAAATATTTATACTCATGCTTTAAACAAAATTAAAATGGCCCTTCCCATACATTACCACAGGGAGGAATAATACCTGCCTTTTACTGTCATTAGCAATAACAACAAGCATCTTACCCAGCTCCTGATGCTGGATAAGCTACTTACACAGACATTTCCCCTTTAATTCTGCCCATGGCCTCGTGAGGTGGACACTATTACTGTCATTTTTTCAGGGGAAACTGAAAGTTAGAGAGGTTTTGGGTCATGCACAAGGTCACACAGCAGAGGGGAGAGTCCAAATCCAGAACCCTGACTCTAGACCGACACCTGCCTTTAGTAGCATGGGGGCATATGAGGAAATGATGAGGTAATGAGCAGAAGCAGTGCCCACTCAGTGACAGGACTTCTGTTCTTGCACCAGCAGATACACGTGCTTATCAGAGCCTCGCCACTTACTGCTTATGGGAATCTAAGCAGGTCCCCTTTTCTCTCCATTTTCTCATCTATAAAATGTGGCACTGGAAGACAATTTACAAATTCCCATAAAAATCAGTGATTCATCGTGTCGTGCACCCCCGCCCCCAGCCCTGAGAGTCAGATCATAGCATATCCAATTTTCAGATGAAGAAACTCAGCACCAGTGTGGTTGAGAGAGTTGCTTAAGGTCACGCAGCGAGTCAAAGCCAAGACTACAACCCTGGCCTCAGTCCCCAAACTCTGCAACATTCCTACTGGAACAGGTTAAAGACCCATCCCCAGGGGCCTGGCCTAGATCAGGGCTGACACCTGAGGGGCTGCTGGTGAGCTGGAAGAGGGCCCCAGAAAGCCCCAGACCCCAGGCCAAGCATGGTGCTGGACATATGGGCCAAGCCTGGATAAATGGTTTATTCCACCCGCTGTTCCCTTTGAGTTCTTAGCATCCAAATAAGCCAGCTGAGTGGGAGCCCCACGGGGCTGGGAGGAGGCTTTGCTAGCATCCAGCAGCGGGGGGCATATGAGGGAACGATGACTTGTCCCCCACTTCAGCCAGGATGTGCTCTGGTCAAACATGCCCTTCGGGAAGAAGGGAACTAGGGACCGAGGGGCAGTTTTTTCCCCACTCCTCTCTTTCTGAAAGCGCCTTACAACATGCCTGCTAATTCTGAGAGCACAAAGAACAAGTCAATGAACAGCCATGAAGTCATCACATTCCTTCTGGGCTTCTCATCTGAGGGGGCCAGCCCAGGGGGCTTTCAGAGCAGGGAGCATGAGCTCATGGCAACACTTGCCACTGAGACCCATTCTTGAGCCAGTGCCACAGAAGTGCCCGGCCAAACTCAGAGGGGGTGCTTTTGTGAGGTCGCCATGTCCAGGGGCTCTTGAAGCATGCCTGTCCCTCTTCCTTTCCCAGAGGCAGGGAACAGAGGTCTCCAGGAAGGGAGGAGAGGTTTCTACACAGCACTGCAGGTACGTAGCCAAGCTGGACATCTCCTGGGGATGAGGAGACACAGCCGACCCGCACTGCCATCCTCTACCTCCACACACAAAAACCAACATGGCTGCTCAACTGCTTGGCTAATGTGCCCTAGAGCTCTTAGATTAATCATAACTGCCCTCTGCCCTTTTCCCCATTTAAGAGTAATCTGATACTAATCTGTTAGCAGCTGCCACTGATCTTCAGACAGCCACACCCCGGCAGGATATCTACAGAATGGGCCACGTGGGCATGTGGTTCCACTGAAAGCTGCTGGGGAGCACCGAGGCAGAGGGGCTTCCTGCTCGCCACACTTCCCCATCTATAAGGCACAGGGAGCAGGCCAGCACTGCCCTCCGGAGTCCATCTTTCCCCCTTTCATCCCACCTTGCCAGCCCAGAGTGGAAGGCGGATCACTGTAACCCAGAGTTTTTCAGCTCGGGCACTTCTGACTTTTAGGGCTAGATAATTCTCTGCTGGGAAGGCTAATTATCTGCTGGCACATTGCCAGACCTTTAGCCGTATCCTTGGTCTCTACCCACTAAGTGCTAGTAGCATAGAGCTCCTAGCCCAGATGTTGTAAAGGATCCCTGCTTTGGTGGCTAAAACGGGTAAAGAAACAAATAGAATGGGCGAAGGTAACTGCATCTGATTAACATCGGTATAAATCTCTGAGAAGTATATTTTCTTGGTTTTATGTTAGTCATCCACAGATAAATCCATGTAGCAGCTGACACGTCATGTTAATCACTCACATAGTAAAGTACAAGAAATGATCTAAACCAAAAGCATCTCTGATTCTAAGAGGTCCCTCAGTCATGGGAAAAGCTAAGAAACTAAGAAATGTATATGGCTGCTCATCAGTGGGGCTGGGGTGAAGCCAACTAAGATGAATCCATCTGAAGAACCATTTTTTAAGTGACAAAGCTTTGTGCCAACATCTATGGTTAAAAACAACTCTCAGCGGGGGAATATTCAATTCAAGCACGACAGCAAAAGAAGAAAAGCCTCATAATGTAACATTGCATGAAAAGGCAGACCACAAAACCCACCTGCCCGTATGAAAAAGGAACAGCCAATATCCGCCTGGGGGAGCCTGCAGGATTACAGGAAATTGGTTCTTTCATTTAAACTTTTGTTAATAGGTGGGTTAATAACAAAGAAAACCTATGCTCCAGAGTGATTTATACCAATGTTAATCAAATACAATAAATTGAAATATCTTTGACCAATCAGCCATCATGGCTGAGACACTCAAGAGAAAACAAATCTGTACCCCACTTCTCCTGTCAGTTCCCTTGGCCTCAGTCAGGGAAATCATGCCTTCAGAGGAGCATCAGCACCATTGCCTGTCTCCTCAGAGTGGTACTGGGAGAGGGTGGCTGCTTGATAGGTTTGTATAGACCTGAACTTACCTCAGGTTTCAGCGTGGTGGTTTGAGGGGTCCCACTTGGTGTATAATGGGTTTCTGTGTAGGCTGGAGCAAAAAGATGCCTGTAAAGAATGAAAACAGACATGTGTCTCTTGAGTTGATAGACGTCACCCTCCTGAAACCAGCAGCCAGTGATTCTAGCTGACCCAGGCAGGACCACCCCAAGCATCTCTGTGCAGAAGAAACTGGACAGCTGCAAGGGCCCCAAGCACAAAAAAGAAAAGCAGGGAGAGCTTGTTATGGCTTTTTCACTCACTGAGCTTTTTTATCAACATTTGTACACTACCAGAGTCGGCAGAAACAAAGCAGTTGTGAGTTTTGGGGACAAACAGGTGCCGACATACACACAGTTCCCAGGGATTATGGACCTGGATGGGTTTTTTCCATCACTGCATCGACCAACTTTCAGTATCAGCACCCCCCATTTTTCTTTAAGGGAAAACCTCTTCCTTGTTGCAAGTTTTGTTGAGACTGTCAATCAAGGGATCGTCTCTGGCCCTGTTCAAGTGTGGCCTTAATACAAGCTAAGCCAATGGAGTAATGAACTGAATTCTTCAGCAAGAACTGAAGAGACAGGCACAAATCACCCATTCCTCTGTTCCTGCTGCTTGGATTCTGGAGCTGCCTTTCCTGTCGTACCTGAGACCTGGTAGCTCTGTTTGTTACCCTTCCAATACATTCTGTCCCCCCCCCCACTTTTCTAAAATTAGACATTGGTTTCTCTCCTGCCACAGTTCCCCTGAAGCTGAGGTTAAGAACCCCTCATCAAAGGCAAGGCAACTCCAAACGAGGTGCTTAGAATTTCTCTGAAAGTTAAAAGTAAGAGAGCCAAATGGATGCCGCAGCTAGCTCAGCCACATTAAAAGCAGAAAGCATGTGTAGAAGGTCAAGGTCAGGAGACAAAGAGGCTGCTAATGGAAGGGCCATTAGCAGTTGAGTCTAACAGAAAGAATGGCATGGATCTACGTGTGCTGATATTGAAGATGTCGAGAAGGGAGTTGGATACAGACAATTTCAGTAAAGGACGGATTTTGAAAATCCCTTTTAGTGAAAAACCATAAAAGCACATGCAGTGCACACAAGGAAAGCAAATGGAGAAACAAATGTCCAGTTAATGATCTCAGGAGAAGGCAGATGTTTACAGTGTAAGCTGCAGATTTCCAAAAAACAGTTGATTTTTCAAAGTAACTCATATATTTATTTTGAAAACTGAAAATGCAATTTGAAACTGCTTTGAAAAAGATGAAAATTGAGGCTAAGGCCAGCAGAGAAAGCCAAAGGGATGTCTTGCTCTTGGAGGAGGGGACATTTCCCAGCAAGACGAGGTCACTGAGGAGGAAGGGTCTCCAGAGTCCATCTAGAGTCACTCCCAGCTCTCAGCTCTGAGACTCATGACCTCAGATTCCCCCAACCCCTTAGCTTGGAGTCGGAGGCGAACACCACAAGAATCGTCTCAATTACTATGTCAAATCCTGCAGCATCCAGCCTTGGACAAGACAAGAAGAAACCCAAGAGGGAAATGTAAAAACAAAGCCAAGCATAAAACTCAGCTTGTTTGTATAAAGATACACTCATTCACATGGGAGTAGACTAATCTGACTCCCAGCCCCTTCTTTTTTCCTTTAGCATCTACTCAGCCAAGGATCACAGGGAGGAATCTCCCATTTGAAAGGGTTGGGGAGAGGGGTAACTATAAGCCTCATGTGGACAAAGGACAAACTGCTTAGTTCATCAATATGTATCAATGCTTTACATTTATTCCATGAAAGAATGACTTATCTAATCATTGAATGAATGAGTGAGCGAATGAATGAGTGTGTCTACTGACTGGGTGCTGAGAGCACAGTCTGGCATTCAGTTCAGGCTCTGACATTTACTGTCTCTGAGCCAGTGATGTTATCACTATGAACCTCTGTTTCTTTTTCTGTAAAAACATGATAATCCACCTACTTGATAGCCCTATAACTAACATAAAGGACATGATGCATGAAAAAAGCTTAATACCATGCCAAGCAGAAAGGGGAGTTCAGTGAGGTTAGCAATAACCATCAGTATGTTCAACAGGGAGTATAAGGAAAGAAGCCAGAAAAACTGATGGAATTAATATATTTCTTTCTCCAGCTATGAACTCTCCAGGATGTCATCTGAGACAGGTGAACAGCAATTAGCTCATTCTGCAGCCCATGCCTGGGTTGCAACCATAGCCTGTAGAGTAGGTGGCCATTCAGGGGCTCAGAGCTGAAGCATCCAGCAGGGGCCAGTGGGGAGATTGACATCTGCAGAAATGCACTACTTCTGATAAGTACACTGTGGCCCTCTGCTGAGTCTTGGGGGTGAGAGGAGGAAGCCATTTACCCAGTGACATTATGATGCACTAGAGAGAACAATTAAGATTGCCTTCTTAGGCAAACATCCTCAACAGGATAAGTATCTTTCTGCAGCCTCTGATTCTGAGGTTCTGCCCACCAACCTTAGCTGAGCCCCAGTGTTGAAAGGGACCTTAACAATTCTTTAGGTAAACTAACTAGCCCTAAAAGCAGAGCCATAGCTGCCTTTTTCAAATTCCCAACACCTACCAGGCAGGTGGTCAGTGTTATTCTTGTGAGCAAGGGGATGGCGGTATAAATAAACTTACTTTGTGTAAAAATCTGCCAAATGGCCAATGAGCATGGGACATCTCCAGTGACAGGAAACTCTAGAGGCTGCTCTCTCCACATCTGACCACAGATAGCATGGATAGAACTTGTTTTTTGTGCCTCAACGAGACCATGTTTCAGTATGGGGATTATTTTAAAAACTGGAAATGAAAATACTATGTAATGCAGCACTTCTAGGTAATTTACGCAAAGACTATGAAGACACTAATATAAAAAGACTTATGCAAGCCTAAGTTCATAGAAGCAGCAGTTGCCATAGCCAAGACATGTGTACACAGCAACAGGATAAAGAAATGGTGGGATACATACTCAGGGGACTACTACTCAGCTATTAAAGAGGATGAGAGTGTCTTTCGGCATGGTATGGATGGATTTTGACATGACATTGCTAAGTGATGTAAGTCAGAAAGTAAAAGACAATTCCCAGATAATTTCATTCATTTGTGAAAAACAAACAAACTGGCAAAACACAGCACAAAGAATTCATATACCTTGAGCAATATGGAGGTTACCAATGAGGATGGGGGGGGGGTGACATGACCAAGTATTGGCTCAGAAGCTTTAGTGGAGGCTAAGTAAAACATGCACACATATCGAGGTGTGAAGCTGTACTCCCAAACTTTCATAGTGCTGTAAACAAATGGCAAATCAATCAAATTTGATCAGAAAAAAATAAAAGTGTCCCATTCTTTACAAGACTTTCTACCAGCAAAATGATTACAAATTACCAAAGGCTCAGTTGAGGTCTAGCATTTTTAAGCAATAGTACTTTTAATTGAGGTGTGTGCATTGTTTTTACACATGATGCTATTGCATACTCAATAGAGTACAATACGGTGCAAACATGGCTGCTATGCACTGGGAAAACAAAGCATTCGTGTGAATCACTTTATTGTGCTATTCATCCATATTGTTATGATGTGGAACCAAACCTACAATATATCCCAGACCTGACTATGGTTAGAGAAGGTTCTGGCATTGAACCAAAAATGACCTCTCTGTGGCCAGTACCCACTGCTTATCATTCTATCTTCTGAAGCTACACAAACACCTGCTTCCTCTTCTCTTAACTGCTTTTCCAGGATTATGGCAACATTACTTGGGAGCTAGATGCAGCTGTAAGGGCCCCACTCCACCCTCCAAAGCAAACAGAAAAGGTGGGGTGGGGTCCTACCACCTTTTCTAAGAACTTTCTGAGTGGTTCTGGATGCAGGTTCAAGTCTGGAACCACCGCCCTAAAACACAAATTCTCAAAACAACTTTTGAGACAGGAAAATTTCGGAAATACTAAGATCACTTCCCACGCTCACCCACCACCTCCCCCATCAAGCATGCCTCCACCACTTCCTGGATCATTCTGAAAACCCAGAAGAGTAATCAACATGTTTTGAATCACAGGTATTCAAGTGTTAAATCCTGGTGCTGTCTCATTGCACCTTTACAACACATCTGTGTGCTGGCACTAACAGCTCCCCTGTGTTGTAAGGACACTGGAACTGGACATGGATGTTGTCCCACTGCCCAGAGTCAGAGTGGGGTCTCAAAGGCAGGTCTGAGCCTGAGCATACTTTGAAATCCCCCTCTGCTCCATCTCTCTCAGAAAGTGGAAACTGAGCGCTGGGCTGCGAAGCTGCCCACAGCCTCTGCAGCGCCAGTTTGATCCCCAGCCGCTGGTGAGGGTCCCACATGGCACGCAGACCTCTCCTGCCGTGCCCGCTGCTCCCCTCAGCAGTGTGCTTTGTCAGTCTGCCTGTTCTGCTCCCCGCTCTGGCTCTGGTGAATTCTCTCACCCTCCCGTGCTTCTGACTATACCCAGTGCTTGTATAAATAAATAAATAAATCTTAAAAAAAAAAAAAGAAAGTAGAAACTGATAACTAACACACCGCCAGGAACGAGTAGTGCAAAGCCCAATTCAATGATGACAGTGGCCTTGGTGACAGGTGGTGTCACACTCGGGAAACCACTAGCTCTAAGATGTGAATAATACACTCAGATGAACAACAGAGGCAAGCAGAACACAGAGCAGGCGAGGAGGGATATGTAAGAACATAGGGCTGGTTTTTTTGAAATAACAACCCTTCCCCCAAGCGGGGCTGAGGATGTTGACCAGGAAAGGCCTTCCTTCTAGAAGCAAAAGGAAGGGTCATGTTTCATCACCACCATCTGTGCAATTCTACTGAAAGACAACACACTGCTTTTAAGTGTTCCCACTGCCTCGAGCCAGGCCCACCGATGCCCATGTGTCCAGGCAATGCTTTCAGCGGCAAAGTCAAGGCTGTCCCTTCAGAGAGAGGGCCACGCCGCCCCTGAGCAGCCCGGCTCACCCATTAACCAGCCACATCTTGTTCTCATCTCCTCCCTGACAAGGAGCTGGCTCAGCAGATCGGCAGGAAGCCGTCTCTCAGCACTGGAGAGGACAAGGATTTTCAGGAAACAAGTCGTGAATGATGTGCATCCAGGAAGAGCAGACTGTCCAAGAGTTCCCACCCCGCCCCCTCCTTTCACTGGCTTTGATGGAAAGCAGTGTTTGGGGGCTGGGTCGGGCCTCCTGCCCCCAGTCCCACAAGGCACAGGCAGCACGAGCCCAACGCTAAGAGCAGCCAAAACTGGGTGCGTACTTTGGGCTAAACCCAGGTGGCCTGGACCCCAAATTTCCAGTCCAAAACCTGCGTCTTTGGAATCCCACCTGGGAAAATAAGCTGACCCCCAAACACAGGCATAAAACATCAGGCACTCTCCAGGGTGGGTCACTGAAGTTGCTTGACCGTGTACACATGTAACCAGATTCCAGAAGCCCACGACAGTGGGACACAGTCCTGACCACCCACATTCCTAAGGCTCAGAACCTGTAAACCCAGAGCATCCCTTTCAGGACTATTTATCAACACACACATTTCAAGTGCCTCTCTAAGTTTCTCTCTGTGGAGAGGGGAGCACTGGACTCAGACTTGGAAAACACATCTGAACTCGCCCTGCCTCCCTCTGCTCCAAATAAGCAACCAATAAAGACACAGTGATAACAGTTTCTAAATTATCTTGCAGAATAACCTACCCGCACATGCTCAGCATAAGCAACCATTACTTCTACCCACCCCAGGGTCTGTTTGTATACACGTATCTCCTTCCCACCCCCTACTCCAACCTGGGGTCTGGCTCTTTCTAGCTCTGTCCACGCTGACGGCTAGACATCTTATTTTTCCTGGAGTGTCTTCACCTGCCACGCTGTAATCAAGTCAGCCTCTTTTCTTTCTAGCTTCCAGTTTTAAGGCTATCGCCAAGGGACTTAACCCAGTAACCACATAAGACCCGGAAACATTGTGAACAAATAAGACAATCCCAGGCTCCATCCAGTCCTCCAGGGAATTATATTCTCTAGAGAAGGACCAGCAAATCTGTATTTTTAATAGTTTTTCCAGGTGATGCTTTTTCATGGTCTGGGATTTCTCCTATTCCATTCGATCAGTTTTAACATTTTTAATTACTTTTCCAGTTCCAGCATCCTAATCATCTCTCCACTAACAACACCACCCCTCCCCCACAGGAATCTAAAGATGCTCCCAGCAAGTCTAGGACTCAGAAAGCTTTGGTCTGAGTAGCAGCATCGCCACTTCTTAATGAGCTCCCCGCAAACCCTGAGAATGAGACAAGAGATGAGCGGTCCCTTCAATGTCATGCAAGAGTGTGGTCTAGTTGCTGTGTCGAGGCTTAAGGTTTTTTGGGCTCCATGGGAGGAAATATAGCTATGAAGAGATCTTACAATTCATTAGGGCAGGTCCTCTCAAATTTACTGTTAACTTGTAAAAACCTAGTAAGGTACAATAGAGATGCAAGTGATTTCCATCAGGTAGAGATGCTAACTCCAAAGGGGATGGTTGTATTACCCCAGGATGTTAACCAGTTCTGCAGCTACCCCAGCAAGCTTACCTCAGCATCCCTTCTTCCACTGAATCCTTTATCCCATTTTTAGACCTGATTTATCCTCTTTTGGTGCCTCCATTAATTAGGTAGATAGTGTTTGGCATTTTCACTGGGCTACCCATACTCTCTTCCTTTCCTAGACAACAAAACAACCACCATCAGCCCCACTGGGAGGGTGGAGGAGGAAATGAATGCAAGAACACATCTGAAACACACTCCTTTCCTGAGCTGGAGCAAACTTCCTGTGCCTCGGTTTTCTCATCTCTGAAACAGGGGAGGTGACGGAGTCTATTTCACCGGATCACTGTAAAATGTCTGAAGAGCACCTGACTGGGAAAGTTGGTTAAATGAAATGTGTCAATGAGCAGGAACTGTCACTGCAGTATAAAGATGGAGGACCTACCAATAACATTGTGTTCTTTCTCTTTGGGCTCAGTTCTGTGCACTGTAGCAAGCTCTTGATCACCGTTAAATCTAGACAATGGGTATCTGAGAGTTGATTACTATTTTCTTTTGGGTTTGTCCGGAAATTTTTTTTTAAAGATTTATTTATTTATACATACAAGAATTGGGGTACAGGCCAGAGTTGTGGGAGGTGAGAGGATTCACCGGAGACAGCGTGGTGATCAGAACAGGCAGACTGACTGAAATACAATGCTTAGCGGAGCAGTGGGTGAGTCAGGAGAGGTCTGCTGTGCCATGTGGGTAGCTCCCTGGCCGGGGGATCAAACCCATGCTGCAGTGGCTGCGACTAGCTTCATAGGCTGCGTCTTAAACCCTTGCACTACCAGGGAGGCCCTGTCTGGAAATTTTGATGGGAATACTTCATAACTAGCTAGGTGTTTCTCTCAAGTCACAAGCTACTCAATGTCAGTTTCCTTTTCTGTCCACTGGAAATGGCAATGCCAAGAACAGATGGGCACTGGGACGTGTTTTTGAAAAGCAGGAATATTCTAGTATACCAGCCCATGCTCACCCATATTTGGGGTAAAATAAGTAATTCAATAAGTATTCTTCTGTTTTCTTTTTGTTTCCAGAATGGAAGAAAAGGGGCGAAGAGACAGCTCAAGTTGTTTGAGAACCAAGATTTCCAAGCCAGTGCTCATTCCACCTCTGACTCCAAAGGAATGGGAACAAACCAACATGCCAAAGGCAGGGCCCTAAAGCCAAATAAGGGATTGCAAGTCCAGGGGCCCCAGGCAGAGGCATTCCTTTTTGAGGGAAGAGAAAGCAGAGGAAGGAGGATCTTTAAGACTCTAAATGTAAAGAGTAGGGATCTGCTCCTACCTTTAAGACCTACGAACAAGCACATGGAGACCAGAGGACAGTTCCAGAGGGGACACCCAGAAGCAAGATGGCGCTACCCACCAGTTTGGCAAAAAGCCACTACTTAGCATGTCTTCTTCAACTCTCTATTAAGGAAGCTTCCAAACAATGCATTGAATCAACACTCCTTGTCACCCTATGCTCCCCATTATCTTTTCTCCCAGTCCCCCATAAGACCTGGCCCCCCCACACCAGCTCCTGGCCCAGGGTCCTGCTTTACTGCTCTACACCAGGGTGTTTGCATGGCACTATTTACTCCTCTGGCTAGCAGGGTCTTTAATACTCTTCACACCCCCTTTTGGCTGCCTCTATAGATAAGACTAACCTCCCTGGCCACATAGGGTTGACTTGTTGAATCAGTAACTAAACTGGCAGGGATCTGAGGGATCTCCCCTTCCACTGAGAAAGTGCTGTCCCTAAGAGATGGTTATGGGTCTTCACTGAAAGTACAATAGAACATGGGGTTAATATTTTTGGTATTTCTGAGAAAAAATAACAAGTGAAGACACTACCTGTCAACAACCTTTCCATTACCTGGTCTTCAGTAAAATAACCACAGTGTTTGTTTCTCAGATTAGTAGATAACCTGAAAGGAAGCCTGAACAGAGGCACCTTCCTGTAGTAATCAACTCTGTGATAAGCCACAAGGTTGCTCAAGAAAAGCTGCCTCTAAGTTCGCTGGACCTCTGAGAGATGCTCACACAGAGGGGACACATGGGCCAGCCCGTGAAAACAAGAAAAGCGACAAAAAGCAGGTAGGAGAAGCCCACAACCCAACCTGCCCTAGAATCTGGACAAGAATATGGTCCTTTTTTGCCTGGGATGAACTAACCATGGGACATTTATAAGCCTCGCCCCAGAGAACCTGCCACAAGGGAAGTGCAAGTCCAAAAGGTCAGAGCTTGAGCACTCCGCAAACAGGGCAGACATCTGCCCTGCATCCCGGCCACCTCTTGGGATAGTAGTGCCCCAACTTGTATTTGGAGGTACCTTCCCCTCTCACTATGTGCTGACTGGGGACACTTGGAGTCAGTGGTGACAACTAGGACAATCAGCTCTCATGTCTCTAAAGGTCAATATGAGTGAGAGCTGGTGAGAAAGGTCACAGCAGGGACATCCCAGTGGAAGCTCTGGAAAAGACTGTCTTAATTCCTAGATCCGGGCTGTGTTCTTCAGCTGTCACCCCATTCTATGTGTCACCCCACATCCTTTCCATAAAGTAGGATGAGGGCGATAGTGTATAAATGACTATCTACCGCAACAAGAGATCCTTGGACGCCACTCTCAACGCACCACACGCACAAACACACACACACACACTCTCCCTCTCTCTCTCCCCTGCCTTTTACAGATGAACAATTTGGAAAAGAGCAAAAGCAACATACCCATGATCACATAGTTACATTTGCTTCTAAACCCCTCAGAGCTGGGGAAGCAGCTTGCCATGGGATAGGCCACTGGCAGGCTCCAGTTCATCCTGTGCACTGGGCCACTGGCTGAGCTGAGGAACTCCATGGAGCCTCAGGTTCTCGTTTACAAGCCCAGTCCCCCATGTTGACTGAGGCCAGTCGTGTGCCAGTTGCTGTGTTCAGCATGTGAGGAGGCCAGCACAGCGTTCTTCAATAAGTATGCATGGCTCCTGCACACTGTCTCTGTTCCTGCCCCCTACCCGGGACCTGGTGAAACTCAGAGATGGCGGAAGGGTGGCAGAATATGCCACTTTGGCACTTTCAGCTGCAAGAATGAGGAGAAGCAAACACAAGAAATGCTCCCTATTCATCTAAAAACAGGACATCAGTTTTCACAGGTGTCCCTTCTCTGCTAGACCCTGTCAGCACCAGAGGTTCCCACATAATCAACTTTACAAACTAACCTTTAGCCAGCGGTAGTTTCCAATAGATTTACTGCCCCACAGCTCACAGCTCACAGTGGAAACCACCAACTATTTCCTTTTGTTCCTGACATTTCTCTACAGATAATTGCTCTTTGTTGAAGAGGCCAGGGATGCCCCAATTCTAACTGAGTTACCCGCTCTTCCCTGGGTATCTCCCAGGTATGGGTGCTAACAAATTGCTTTCTCTGTCTTTTGTCCCAGGGGTCTCAGTCTAGAACTGAGGAAGGCAGAGGAAAATTATTTTCCGTCCTTTATAAGGCCATCTGTGAAAGTACTTTGTAAACACTAATGAGCTGTGTAAGAAAGTAGGTCCTAATCCCTGGCCCCTAGAAGCCAAGACACTGTTCCATAGTCCATCTGCCTTCTGTTAATATTAGGAAAGATAGGTCCAAAGTGGAGCCATTTAAGTTGGGTCCTCTCCCAGATTTAATACCTAATCTCATTGCAGTTTCAATCTCTCCCCAAAAAATCATCCCAAACCAATCAATCTGGAGCTTGCTAATCAGCACCAGTGAGGTCACCTGTAAAATAACCTCTGGCCTTTCCCTGAGGGAAGGTGGTTTTACCTGAAACTTTTCTTTTGCTAATAACCTTGTCCCACCCTACCAATGCCCTCCATTTTATGTAAGCTCTTACCTTATCTAGACAGGATGCTAAATGCAATTCAATGCACATCAATCATTCTATAATGTCCATGGGATTTCTAAAAAGCAAACTTTGTTTTTTGTCATTCTTCCTTGAATTGCAAATCAGTGGGCCACCAACTTCCAAGCTCACCACAAGCTGCATACACAGCTATGGAGGAGGGGTGTCATGCATGTGCGCCCACATATGTGTGCATGAGTGTAGTGTATGTGTACCTGTGTATGCATTCATGTTGGGGTGGGGTTACGAGCAGGGAAATGGGGGAGTGGGGCCAAGGGAGCTACGGAGCAGAGCCACAGTGCAGGAGCCATACATACATAGAGAAGAAGGGCGGCCTAGGGATCACAAACAAAGGATCTTCACTCAACACTGCTGATCTTCTGCACCACCATATTCCTATTGTTATAGGGCAGCCCCGACACAAAACAGGTTGCCTGGCTCTCACCCTCACGCTTAAAAGGACCTATCAATACTCTACTGCAGGCACACACGAAAGGTTAATAAAAGGTTTATTTACAAGGGAAGGGCAAATGAGGAAATGTACAACTCAGGGAGAAAAGTGGGAGACAAAGTTTTAAATGCGTCCTACCCATCCCAAATGGCACTCTGAGAGCTGGCCACCAGCCAGGAGCCGTGAAGCCAGGAGGCGAGTGACAGAGCGAGACCCCCCAAGGCCCACGTGTCTGGTTTTTATACCAAACCTGGCTGCTCAACTCCACCCTCAGGTCCCAGCCATCTTCCCTTTGGTGGTGATGGGATTTGTCTTTCCTAATGCCTTGATGGCTTTGGTCTGGAGTGGGGGTGGTGTCCACAAAGCCCATATGGAATTAGCTCAGGACATCCTTATCCTTTCCCCCTAACACTATCACTAGCTGAAGCACTGCATGCTTACTCAACCCCAAGCCAAGCATCTTTAGGTCAAGAGATAAAGAGCTCCTAGAATACAAGCAGTCTGACATCTTTGCCAACTCTCGAGCACCTCTTTCTCTAGTGCTTCACCCCCTTTTCAGATGAATCCCTTTCCATGACTTGTCCTTCCTTCCACCGAAAGGGGGGCTTGGAAAAAGAAAGCAGTCCTGACATAATGCAGCCATTATAGCCCCTTGGCCCATCGGGACCTCTCTCCAGGGAGACTGATGCAAGAGGAGAAAATGTGGTAGCTGCCAGTTTTTTGGAAACCCATAACCTCAGGGGTTGGGGTGGGGTTAAGAGCAGGAAAAGGGGGCAGGGGGCCCAAGGGAGCTATGGGAGGGGCTGGAACAGAGCCACAGTGCAGGAGCCATAAAGACCCCATTTCTCCAGGAACTGGCTGAGGGCAGCCTGGCCCAGATCCACCCTCTCAATGATATCATTGTTTTCAACAAAAGCTGGTTTGAGAACCCCCAGAGAAACCTCAGCTGCTATAACAGCGGAGATCTCATCAGTTCCTGGGAGTTGATCAAGTGCTTAGAATTGTAGATAAGGAGGAAAGACTATGTAAGAGCCAAATTGCAGAGATAACCAGAGTGAGGGCAGATTTTCCTTCTGCCAGGACTTTGTAAGGGTCATGGAAAGAGGACAGGACACTACTTTTCATAGATTAGTTGATACCCACCATGGTCCTGCAAAGTTGGCGAGTGGGGCTTTTTACCTGCATCTAGTGAGCAAACTGAAGATCTGAGACCCCACAGCAAAGAACAGAAACCCAAGCCCTGGCAGCACCGTCCCTCAACCTACTCATACCTGTGACCTCAGAATGGCCCTGGAATCCAAATTCTCCCTTTGCCCATCTTCAGCCCCTCTGTCCCAGTACCCATGAGTTCACCCTCAACTATCTCCAGAGCCCAGACCCAGCTCTCTGCATCAGCTACCTCTTTCCTAGAGTAAGTCTCCATAACTTCCCACTCAAATTATAAAGCTTTGAAAGGGTTTTACCATAAATGCTAGGTAGTCTTGCCCCTTCCAGTACTATCCCTACACTTCAGTGGAAGCAGTCCTTTTCAAAGGCATTTTGGTTGGAGTCACCATCTGATTTTTCACATTCTTAATCATCTACCCATTGCCCTTAAGATAAATACCAAACCCCTTTCAGGAGCCTACAAGTCCTTTCAAGGACTCATCGCCTATCATCCCACAACCTCTTCTGCTTTAACCTCTGCTTCCTCCATCACAACATACTCCACATTGTTTGGCAATGGTTTGATGTGCAGTCTCCTCCACTAATCTCTGAATCCCAAAATAGCAGAGGCTATTTTAATCCCAAAATGGAGGCTAACAGTAGAGCATTTGGGAAGGAGGCACCACAACAGCAGAAACTGGAGGTGGGGGAAGAAATGATTAATGTAGTTGTTAAACCAGCTACAGTAAAGTATGAGGCAGACCAAAGTAGGGATATGGAGGTCGCTAACCAAATGCCTGCCGGGTGGTTGCCACTCACAATATTTGTTGAATGAAGGAAGAGAAAGGGAAGAAAGACATGAAGTTAAGACAATCACTGGTCCAGAGCTCAAGCCCAGCACCCTGGAGTTTATACAAGGCTTGTAACTTGCTCCAGGGTATTGCTAAACTTGCCCTCTTAAAGTATTCAAGATGTCAGCCAAAGGACTGCATAATGTCACCCAGTTCTAAATGGAAAAGAGTAAGCTTACTTTTTTAAAATGAAGATACCTCTTGGGTGAAATGAAAATGTGGTTTCATTCTCAAGGCAGAATCAGCACAGAGGCCCCACTATCAGCCTCCTACTGTATCAATGCTACCATATATTTTCCCTGATAGTCATGCTCCCCATTGCCCAAGCACAAAGGTTGGGGAGAAGTCACATCCTCCAGTGTCCAGGGATGAAGAGTCATTGCATACTCTTTTAAGGCAGGGGCAAAATAAGAGGTCTGGAAAGGTGGGACTGAAGGAGGCTAAGAGTAGAAAATTTGGGAGGGAGGCATCACAAGAGCAGAAACTAGAGGTGGGGGTTAACATAGTCATAAAAATGATTAACATAGTCATAAAACAAGCTATAGAAAAGTAAGGTATCTGGAGGTGGGGATTTGGAGATTGAAGGCCATTGTAAAAAAAAGTCACAGGCCCTTTCAAATCTACTAGTCAAATACAGAAAAAAATCCCTAGGTGCTGATGCCGGAATTGTCAGGCCTAGTCTCCCAGCCAGGAACGGATTCCAGGCTGCAGGGCAGCGCTGAGCCCCAGCCGCTAGACCCCCCACGGGTTGGTGTCTCACGAAGCCACAGCAGGAACTTCGCAGACGCTCAGGCAAGCAAGCGAGAAGAGGCAGGGCAGGTTTGTTTAGAAAAAGTTTATTGAGAAGAAAAAGAGCAGAAATAAAGTGGGACTCCCAGGCCAGGGAACCAGGCCTGGGAGGGGCAAGGAAGCCAAAGTGGAGTCGTGTCTCAGGGAATATATACTTTCCTTCCCTGATTATTCTAAAGCTCTACCAGTCTCTTTGTGATTGGTCAGTTTTTGGCTGTCTCACTTAATTTGCTACTGAGTGGGAGATCTTCACATTCCTTATCTAACAGGTCTGTCTTTCCCCATTTGTTATATCTTTATCTTTATGGTCTAGCCCTCCCGGTGAGCATCTTTACACCTTATCTTATCATCTGAAGAAAACCAGGACCATCCTTAACAAGATTATCTGTGGTGCTGGGATGTTTGTTTTTCCCAGTGGAATTGGTTTCATTTCCTTGCTCGTCCTTATCTCTGAAGCCTTCCTGAATTCTTCAAAGGTCCCCTCCTGCACTGTCCTAAAACTGCCTAATAACCCTAGCTTGCCCTGTCTCAGTGCCAACACTAGAAATAATTTAACAGCAGTTAACAATCCCACAAAGGAATGATTTCCCCCCCACCCTGCGCCTGGCCCCACAAGAGAAGAAGTCTATATCAGTGCAATTTCTGCACTGGCAAGATGCAGTTCTCCTGCCCACCTCTGCCTAGGCAGGTGTGTCTCTTCTCCAACCTTCTTGTCAGGGTACAATTGAATAAGGTTAAAAACTAAGGTTAAAAATTAGCCCCCACTCCTGACCCAGCAGGCAGTGTTGTGAGGCTGGAATAGATAAGGAAATGGATAAGGCTGCCTTAGGGACAAGGCCATAAAAGTGTGCACCACCACCAGAAAAACCTCCCAGCTCTAGGAATGCAGAAGCAGAGGCTAGAACATGTTTCTGTGTCAGGGATGGCAGGATGTAACTTAAAGAGAAGACAAAGTCCATTCATCTATATCTATCCATGTGCTCCATGTCAATTCCTTTTGACCCAGTGATTCACATCTAGGAGGTGTACTTCTAATAGCACGTCCCAAAGATTACAAGCTGTTAACTCCAGCACTTTTTGTAAAAATGAAAAAAAAAAAGAGGAAATGAATGCCTATCAGTCATAAAATTAATCATGGCATCTTGATTATTGTCGGATCTGGGTAATGGGGTATATAACAGCTCATTATATTACTCTACTTGTCTGTACATGTGACCATTTGTCATTATAAGAAATTTTAGAAGTTAATTATGGCATATACATGCAAAGCAGTATCACAGAACCATTAAAATGATACAAAAAATTTACATGGAAATACTTCATCCATAATGTACTCTCACTCTGCCATAAAGAATGGCATTTGGGGAGATATCTGTGGAGCAGGAGCTATAGTTTGTCAAAATGTAAAATATTTTAAATGTATACGCTCATAGCAAATCTACTTCTAGGACTCAATCCTATTGAAATAATTGTAAATGTACTTAAAGATCATATGTAAGGCTATTCCTGCAGCATTATCTTAGTAGAAAGAAACTGGAAATCTAAGTGTCCACTAATAGGGAAATTAATATATTTGTATCATCCACTCGATAGAATCCTATGTTGTCATTAAAAAGAATGAAAGGGGTCTATAAATGGGCAAGGTATTGAAGTAAATAATGGAATAGCATAAAGTACAGACTCATTTATTTTAAAACTCTATTTCATCTGTAATATTTTTTTCTAGAATTTTATTATCAGAGTTTTCAAACACATCAAAATGTTCTTGTATAAAATTTTAAAAACAATTTGGTGATTGTCCATGCTGTATTTCCAAGTTAAAAAAAAATGGCTATAAAGCTGAGCATAGATAATGAGCCCATTTGGGTAAATGCACATAGGGTTAAAAAAAATGATGTCAAGGGACCTCCCTGGTGACAAAGGGGTTAATTAAGCCTCAGTGCTATCACCATGACAGCCTGGGTTTGATCCCCAGAGAGGGAGCTAACCCACATGGCTCAGCAGACCTCTCCTGTCTCGCCTGCTGCTCCCCTCAGCAGTGTATTTTCAGTCAGTCTGCCTGTTCTACTCCCCACTCTGTCTCTGGTGAATCCTGTCACTCTCCTCCCCTGTACCTCTGGCCTACACTCCAGTTCTTCTACAAATAAATAAATAAATAAATCTTAAAAAAAAAAAAAAAAAGATGTTAAGCAGCATGTTCAGGGTGAAGGCTGGATGCCAACCCTGGCTGTTATCTCAAAGGATGGATAAGGGACCCTCCAAACCAAGAGAGAACCAGCTCCCGGTTTCCTCCAAGGACACGCTTCCCTCCATTCTGACAAGAGTCCATCTCAGGCTAGCAGGCAGCTGACAGCTTCCTGCCATTCATCTTACCCCCTGCTCCTGCTGAAGGGCCGCCAGGAGAAATAAGCTTGAGACAAAAGAAAACCATGGACATCCTTCCTGGCTGCACAGGCAGCCTGGCTGCGGGCCTCTGGAAGGAGAGATCCGGAACCTGTGAACCAATCCTGACCTCCTTATCAGGCAGCTCAGGGCTGTGCCCAGAGAGGGCCTGGGCACTGACGCTGCCCACCAGAAGAGGTACAGTTTGGCTGACTGGAGAAACCCTGCAAAGCTGTGTCTGTGAGATACAGTAAGGTCAAACTGGGCACAGCTGGAGAGCACAGTGAATTTCCTCCCGGGGCAATGGGTTTTAAGGTCAACTCTGCTTAATAGCATTTGGAAAGCAGCTCCGGGGAATTCCCTCTTACTTCATTCTTAAATGTTTTTTCCGACCCTGCAAAATACAAATAATAGTAACTACTTCTTGCGCTCTCACAGTGCAAGGCCCTTTAACGGTATTACGTTATGGACTTCAACCACCATCCGAAGCGATGCCCGCTGGAAGGGTGAGGAAACCAAGGTACACAAAGGCGAGGCCAGAGCCCAGGGCACCTGCGGGCACAGGGAGCCACGCTCTGGACTCATTCCAGCCTGGAAGTCTGTCTTCTCGTTGTCTGTGATCAAGACTCCTGCCTCCCTCACAAAAATACATTACATACACATGCATAAGTTGTAATCACAAATAAATGTGATTCCATTTAGGGCCCACCCAGGTATTCCCAGATAATCACCCCTCCTAAGAATCCTTAACATAATCACCCTAAAAGACTTTTTGGGGGGTTTTGTTTGTTTGTTTTTTGGCCATAGAAGGTAGCACAGTCTCATGTTGCAGCAAGTAGATTGTGGATGTCGTGGAGAGGTCATTTCTCAGCATGCCACACTCTGAAATTATTTCCTGTGCAGGCAGTAGAGTACGGGAAGAGGCAAAGAAACCTGAGTCTGACTCCCTGGTCTGCCAGACACTCGGCAATTACTTCAACTCTTCATAATTGAGTTCCCTCATTTGTAAAAATGTGAATAAGATCTCCTTTGTCAAAGGGCAGCCAGGAACAACTCAATAGCAAAAAAAAAAACAAAAAAACACACAACAAATAAAAAAACAACAATTTGATAAAAAAAAATGCGTAGAGAATATGAATAGCATTTCTCCAAAGAAGATATACAGGTGGCCAACACACATGAAAAAGTGCTCATCATCATCATTTGGTTTGGGAAATGCAAACCAAATCTTCAGTGAGATGCCACCTCACACCTGTCAGAATGACCATCATCAAGAAGACAAATGATAACAAATAGCAAGGAAGTGGAGAAAAGGGCACCCTTGTGCACTACTGGTAGGAATGTAGAATGGTACAGCCACTAAAAGTAGATCGATGTGATCTTCTAAATCCATTTCTGGGTATTTATCCAAAGGAAACTAAACAATAACTCAAAAGACATCTGTATCCCCATGTGCAGAGCAGCACTATTCACAATAGCCAAACATGAAACCAACTAAGTGTCCATCAGTGGAGGAATGGATAAAGTGGTACACATATACAATGGAATATTATTCAGCCCTCAAAAAGAAGGCAATTCTGCCATCTGTGATAATATGGATGGACCTTGAGAACACAAGGTTAAGTATAATAAGCAGATAGAGAAAGCCAAACACTGTATCATCTTCCTAATATGTAGGATTTTTTAAAAAACAAACCTTAACTATAGATACTTCTCCTTCCCTGGGAGAAGGGGAGATTAAAGGGGGTCAAAAGGCACAAACTTCTGGTTCCAGGATAAGTAATTCCCAGATATATCACGTTCAGCATGGTGACTATACTTAACAGTACTCCACTGGATATTTGAAAGTTGCTAAGAGAGCAGACCTTAAAGTTCTCATCACAAGAATAAAATACTTGTAACTATGTGTGGTGATCACTTCACAGTATGAACATGTATTGAATCACTATAGTGAACATCTGAAACAAATATGAAGTTATATACCTTTTTCTTTTTTTTCTGAGTTGCCACAAGGACCAAATAAGACATGTTAGGTGCTTTTGCTCAGTGGCTAACTCTCAGCAAAGGATTTGTATAATGAATAGAAATGAAGAAATAAAATTTAGAAGTACAAGCAGCTTGCCAAAGACCTCCTACCCAGAAGTATCTGTGCCTGAAACTAAATCTAGTCTCTGGCACCAGAGCCCAAGCTTGTTCTATTCTATAGATGACAGTGTTTCAGGAGCATGTGCTCTTGCTCTGATCATCTGGGTCTGTCATTTCAGTTTTGGATACCCCTTTACTCTCTTTGGGCAACTGTGGCTACATCCCTGTGATCTCCACTCCTAGTTAGACAATGGGCCCTAGGAAAGCAGTATCATGTTTCCAGTGATTTAGAAACAATACACACCCTGCTTACTCAGGGGTGAGATTGAGAATTTGGCTTGTACAAAGACCATATCAGATTGGCTGGCAATCCACTTGGACTGCAACTCCAGGGGTTATGCACAAAATGGAAATTATAAATGAAATGGATTTCAATCCACAAAACTACACTCAGAAACCACATCCCAATCAGAACCATCAGCTCTTTCTGGGTCAGGGTGCCTAGCACAGAACTTGAGATTTAGATCAACACAGGCATTCTCTGACTCAGAGTCAGAGTAGCAGGGTAAATTCAGTTCCTGATACTTTAAAAAAAAAAAAAATTGAAGACATTTCAGACACTCACAGTGCTCATCAAATTCTCGTGTCCCCACCCATCCCTTCAACCACTTCCTCGGCACCGTCTCCTTGGGTTGTACAAGCTCAGCTGCAGGAATAGGGAGCCCAGCTGTGTGCCGGGTTTGGAAAAACATTTTGAATACTTTATATCTTGCCAAATGCTTGGTTAAAAAATGATATCCTCTAATTTCTTAAGCTATGTGTATTTTAAGTGGAATGCAATCCATATGTGTGTGACTCATTTAAATGCAACTCACTGAAGCATGGCTCACCAAAAGCACGGGGATCCAGCTAAGCCTCTCTTAAGCTCCTCTCTGATCCAGGAAATTAAATTTGGCCAAGAACAAATGAACTCCTGACAAGAGAGGGTCAAGGAGAATGGTCCTTTTTCTTAGATAAGATGCTCGAGTTTACTTCTGACCCCAGAAGAAGCTGAGGAGATGAGTGGGGAAAGGGGGTTATGGGGTGTTCCTCGGCACCACCTCCACATGTCTACCAGGCCTCCTTAGAAGAGCAGCAGGAAGAGGTGGTAACTTATCCATCCTGTCTGGTGCTGAAAAACCCCTTTCCTGCCTACTAATCCTCCCCCCTCCAGGTCTGTCAGTGTGATGCAATTCAAACAGAGCTGAATGAAAAAAGAGAAAACTCAGGAGCTTGGCCACACCAAGAACAGAGAATGGCTCTTCATCTCCAGGATGGAGTCTGATTTCCAAGACAACAAAGCAATTTCCTCCCCTGTATATGAAGGCAGAGGAATGGAGGGATTGAGGTCAGAAGGAAGGGTGGGTGCCATTGTGGGAAAGCTGGGAATGCCCAAATACTGCCTGGGCAATACTATTCTCCCGGAGGCCAGGAGGTTGATATAAACAAGAAAAGAACAAAGAGTCATTCTTGGGCATTACCTACATTTGCACAAACAGGCTCCCTCTTTGACTGACAGGGCTGGAGCACAATGAAAGGGTGAGACCCAGGACGTCGCTCCCTTTCCCAAAGTCAAACCTAAATCTTAGGTTCAGCGAGACTCAAGGAAGGCCAGTTCCGAGAAGAGATGAAAGCTCCAGAATGTACTCAAGAGACCAGCAGAAAGGACAGACAGGCCTCACTTAGCATTGTTGATAGGTTCTTGGAAACGGTGACTTTAAAGCAAAATGACATCATAACAAAATCATATCTTCAAACAAGAATATCATTTCATTCAACGTAAGCCAAGATTGTTGGTTTAGTTTTTGTGGTTTTTTTTTTTTTTCAGCAATGTTATAACCAAATGATATTACTCAAGGACTTACTGTATGCAACCACAGGTGCTCCCAGCAAAGTGCCCTAGGAGCTGCTTGTTTGCTTTTGAAGATGACCTTGAATGTAGGGATCCTACCCTGTGAACATCTTGTAGCCTGTTCACTATACAAGTCAGCATGCCCTCCTTCAAGGAGAAGTGGAGAAAGGAGAGAGAATTCCTTCAAATTCAATTCAATTCAGGGCCTACCTTTCCCTGGAGACACTCAACTCTCAGAGACCTACAGCTAAGGACAAGTCCTTTCATTTCAGCAAGAACAGTTTTGGTCAAATATGGTTTCTGGGCTGGGGAAAATCATGGGGAAAATTACATGGAGAAATATATTATGGATTTCTGCCTCAAAATTGTGGGCTGTGAAAATAGCAGCCTGCAATTTCTTCCCTGTAATTTCCCTTCTTGTGTTTGTGTTGCCTAAATGGTGAGTCCAGTACTAGCAGAACATCCTTAACCTCCAGGTCCATGGCTTGGGAGTCACTTGCCATTATTCCACTGCCCCCTCTCTCCAGGGAAGCCAACACAGCTGGAGCGCAAACCCCTGAGGCAAGGACTTCTCTTCCCTCTTTCCACTCACATGGTGTTCTTTAAGGAGGGACAGCAGGAAAAGGTGTGAGACCTTGGCTGGGACAAAAGCCTCAACATACAGATGAGAACACTGAGGCCCAGGAGGCCCAGCGGGCTCACAGCCCAATTGCACATTGCCTGTCTCTGAGCTCAGCACCCAACAGTACCCCTGTGGCAAATGGGCTTCTTCTTACAACAACTATGCCCGATCGACACTGGCCAATGATGTGTGTGTGAGCACATGGAAGATATACCTTGTTAGAGCAGAGTGCAGCCTTTGTGACCTACTGTTGGGTCTAAAACAAAAATACGCAACAATATGTAAATATCACCTCCTTTCTGCTCCCCTCTCCCCAACGAAAGCAGCAGCCTGTGCATGTGCTTCAGAAACTGTGTCTCAGTTCTGTGTGTGTCCTCACAACCACAGGGGAAGTCCCAGGGGGGCCCACCAGACTCTTGCTAGCAGGCTCTCCTTCACTTATTAAACATTGGCATGGCTACGAATTTCACAACAACCTGCACAGTCAACAGTGAGAGGTCAAAGCAGTTGCCACTGATGGGCATGGAAGCCATGCCATGGTGCCTTGCTGGAACCAGCTACACTGGGTCCTGTGCTGGGCTGGTCCTTAAGATACTACAAATGTCACTCACCCTCCCTGGGGCTCTAGGGTATGAGGCGCTCATTATGCTCCAGAGAGGGATACTGAGGCTTAAGGAGAACAGACAGCTAGTAAGTGTCAGAGCCAGGATCTGAACCTAGGACTATCCAACATGACAGCCACATTCAGACAGCACCTGCGATGTCACTTTTTCACCTGCTTAGAGAAAAGGGAGTGTGTCTCCCATGGGAATGATGCCCATTTATCCCGAGCTGCTCCACAGCAGAAAAAGGCTGAGGCTGCCGTGCTGTTGAACGAAGGCACCTCAGGGCGTCCACTGATGCACTGCAGGCCTGTTTGCTGCCCCCTCTTCACTCCTGCCCATCCCCCAAACTCCTCTGTCCTCACCATTCTTGGCCATGTCTCCATGCTCAAATTCCACTAAAGGCCTGCTCGCTGCTATTCTGGGCCCTGCATTAGCACGTGGGCTGTGATTTGATGGGAAGAGGCCAGACACCTCAGGACGATGAAAAATAAATTAGACGTAGCTTTTCCCTCCCCCTCTGCTCCCAGAGGCCCTTGCCCACAGCTACAGGAAGGTTTGAGAATCCAGTGTGGGGGGTGAGGTGGAAGGGGGAGGGGAAACCTTTACAAAGCATTCCGGTCGTGGAACTTGATGGCTCCTTCCCCTTGGAAATGTCATCTGGCTGACCACCATGTGGCTCCTATCCTCAGCTCCTTCGGGGCTCCATTCAGATATCACCCACTACCAAGGCCCTCTCTGACCACCCTTCAGAACTGCACACCCTCACCGGCCCCCTCTCCTTTGCTTCCTCCACAGCTTGTCACCAGATGCACTATTCACTCGCTGCTTGGTTTGCTTACTGCTCCCCCACTAAGAAGCTAAGCTGTGGCTCTACCCCAGGACACTGTGCAGGTACAGGGGGAGGGAAAGAGTGAAGAAATCTGGGGAGAAGGTGTAGAACCAGTGCCTGAGGAGGCCCTGAGCGTGGACCCGGTTCCCCTCAAATATCATGGGATAATGATGATAAGAAGGTGAACACAATGACTTTAAAAAGCCAGGGAAGCAGCAGCTCCCCGAACTCTTTTGAATCTGGGCCGGCGCGCAGCATGAATGGGGAGGCTTTGGGAAATAAACACATTCGGAAGTCGTGTGCAGTTGGAGTTCCGCATGCTGACACGTGTTCAAAAACAAAAAGCCCAATTTAGACGAGAATAGCAGGAAGCCGTCCCCCAGGAATACCTGGTGATGTCATCTTGATGGGCTGTGCTGCTTCCACTTTGTCAAGTCTCCTGCCTCCTGCCAACTCAAGGAGGTCAGGAGCCATATCCTGCCTCCTGCACCTCGCGGGACAGCCAGAGAACTGCTGGGTGCAGCAGACAGACAATGCTGTGTGTCCCGTGTGGGACAATCACACCTCACAAGCAGAACTCTCCACACTGTATTCTTTTTCTTTTTTTTTTTACTTTTTTTGTTTACTTTTTTTTTACTTTTTTTAACCTTTTTTTTTACTTTTTTTTTAAGATTTATGTATTCACGCATATAAGAGCTGGGGTACAGGCAGGGCAGAGATGTGGGGGGGGTGGGGAGGAGTGTGTGTGTTTGTGAGAGGATTTACCAGAGACAGAGCGGAGAACAGAACAGGCAGACTGACTGAAATACACTGCTGAGGGGAGCAGCAGGCGAGTTAGGAGAGGTCTGCTGCACCACGTGGGTTGCTCCCTGGCCGTCCGGAGACTGAACTTGTGCTGCAGAGGCTGTGGACCGCCCCATAATACAGTGCTTAACCCCTTGAGCCACCAGGGAGGGCCTCTCCACCCTGTATTCTGTAAACATTTTGGGCATGTCTACCTCCTCCAGTCCTCACAACCACCCTATGAGGTGGTCAGGAACATCTTCATGGTAAAGGTAAAGACACACATTTCAAAAGAGGAAGTTATTTGCCCCATATCACACAGCTAGTGAGTGGAATCTGGGTTTCTGTGAGTTTGGACCCAAGCCAAGAACACAAATGATCTGTCTCACCTCTCAATCACTTGCTGTGTGACCTCAGAGAAGTGTCTATCCCTCTCTGAGTGTCTGTATCCACACATTAAACCATTGCATTCAGTGTTATTTAAGCAGTCTTCCTGCTCTGACTTTCTATGACCTCTTGCAAAGGTACCAAGACAGGAGGGAAGGATGAGGACTCAAGTCCTGGGTCCCTGCTTGAGCAGTCCAACTCCTAAGCATCTGCCCCATGATACCAGCCCCATCCCCTGGCTGTCTAGAGGAAGTCCAAGGACCAAATGGGCAAAGTAGGACATTTTAGACTCAGGCAGCACAGGGCTGGGCCAAGAGAAAACCAAGCAGGACCCTGAGAGAGGACGAGAATCTCTGTGGGCTTTCCTGCAGGATGGGAGGAAGACTAGGCAAGAAGAAATCCTGGCAGACAGATTCTGCACCCTCCACAGGGGATGCAACCAGCCAGGTGTGTTCTAGGAGAAATGGGACAAAAGGAACACATGCCTGGGCCAGTTTTATTCTCGGAGGAAAGCAGCAAACATGATTGAGCTGCCCCTCTTTCTGGCATCCCCAAGGCCACCACGGACAGGAGGCAGGGAGACAAGTCTGAGGCTCAGCACTGGAATGCTGCTGGAGCTGCACTTTTTCCACACTGCCGACAGCTGCCTTCTTTGCAATGTCCCAAAAGCCCAAATTTGGAATAATTTATATTCTCGCTTTCTACCCAGGCGGATCAGCCATTCCCATCCTCCTCGACATGGGAAGGTCCCTCTCCGTGGCTTTCTTGGCAGTGATGCATTTGATTACTCATCTGCTTCCAGGGGGCTCCAGAGACTGCCAAGAGGAGCCGGCAGCTCTCCAAGCCACGCGGCCTTATCTGCAAGGTCTGTACATGGGATGAAAGTGGGATGATGGCAGGGGAAATACCAGTGGCCTGCAGGGTCCCCCCACCCAGGAAGGGGAGCTCTTCAGCAACCAAGCCCATCAGGGATGGCCGAAGAACAGACAACAGAAGCAGTCAGGCTTTCTATCTGTCCACCTGCCTAACACCATGAATCACCGTTCACACTTGATGGTAAATCAATGTGGAATATTTCTGAACCAGGCCGCCACCCAAGACGAATGAGGTTAGGAAGATGGAAGAGCTGGCCTGAGGCAGCCAGGAGATGCTGGCCATGCCCTTATTGGCAGAACCTCAGACTTAGCTGACCCAGAACAGATGGAGCAGCCAGGGTCTGAGGCGCCAAATCCCAGAATACTCGACCTTGTATCTCCTCTCTGCTGTTTCCTTCTAATCTCCTTCACTTCCTGCCATGCGCTGTGCTAGAGCTGGCTAGACAGCTGCTTGGGAGTATGCAGTCCATCCCTCCCCCTCCCTTTCTCTCTCTCTCTCTCTCTCTCTCTCTCTCTCACAAACACACACACACACACACACACACACACACATACACACACACCCCAGGTTCCTGCAGGGAACTCTAAGAGGCCCCGGAAATACAACAAAGCAAATTCAAGCAAAATGTTAAGCAGTCCAGTAATTTCTCAGCAAATCAAGAGATTGTAGAAACGCCATCTTTGCAAGAAGTTCCTTGTAAAGAGCTGAGGACTGAGAATTCGGGTCCCCTCACTAACTGCTTCCTTTTAAGAAGGCAGCACCTGCGTCCGGGGCTGGAGTGGAAGTGAATTGTTTGGTTCTAGACAAAGAGGGAGTCCACTTACTCATTCTTCTCCAGGTCCAGGATCAGTTCTCGCCCCTCGGCTGTTACCCTGAGCTCAGCTTGGAGTGGATGCTAAAGGCAACAATAAAAGCGAGTTAGTCCCTAAAAGTGGGGGTCAAGCCTCCCAGGAAGGCCACAGGGTCCAGCAAGTGCTCTGACAGAGGAAGGGAATGAGAAAGGGTCAACTACTCTATTTTTCTAGCTCCAACGTGAAAGAATTGCAGTCCCACAGGCCCTACACCCCCCTCTGCCTTCTCCCAAGAGACAAAGGAAAGAAACTCCAGGCTGAAATGCACTGGGAGTGCTTGTGTACACATCTTGAAGGCAGGCATCTCCAGCAGCAAGTTGAGTGTGGGGTCAGATCTGGCTTCCAGTGCTGACTGACCTCTGACACAGGAATGTGGGCATGTCTTGGAGCCTTCCTACAGCTCCCTCCTTCATTATAAAATAGATGTTAATAATCAACCTCATAGGATTAGATAAGGTTGTGAAATGTAAAGAATTTTTCACTGTGCCTGGCACACACAGGGAATCCTCATACATGTTGGTTACTAACCAGAATACCAGAGGAAGCCTCTTCATAGACACATTGTACACGTACGACAAAGTTCGCCAATGGCCAAAGCTGCTTCACATTCAGAATCGGCAAGTTAAGGTATGGCCATAAGCTTGAAAACCATCCCCAAAGTCACTAGTATCTGTCCCTCCACACCCATCCCCAACTTTAAAAAATAAGATACCTTGAAAAATAGCAAAGTGACAAAAATGTTTAGAAGTCAAAAATCACAATGCAGTGGAGCATGCTACAAAATGCTCTCATAATTCCCAAATTACCAAGAAAGTATACATTACAATTATTAAGCACAAAGGCTCAAAATATAATATTTTATATCTCATTTAAATATACTTCAGTAAAGAAAAAAGGTAATAAACCAAAAGGTTACCATAGTTACTTCTTGGCAGTAAGGTTAATTTTACTTTTATTTGTGCATCTTTCCATATTTTTATAATTGTGTTTATATTTTGAGAAGTGGCTTTTTATTTGTTTTTACCTTGCTATATGGAAAACTTCAAAAAAAATGAAAATCCAAAACAAAACCTTCCCTGCTTCAACTTGGGGCAGCTGAAGTTTTATTTTTTGAAGGAAAAAATTACTTATATAAAACAGGATATTTACATATTCAAAACAGGATCATTTTTTTGAGCTGTTGAGGGCTTTGGCTCTGGACCATGGAACTAATAACTCCTGGAGTCTCTGTCCACCTTGCTAGAGCAGAGCCATTTCCAGGTTCCCACAGAGCTTAGGTTGGGCTAATCTGAAAACAGGGCTCATCAGTTTTGCCACCAGGTTGGGCAAAGCTCAAGTTCATTCCTCTTCTTATTTGCTTCAAGCCCCGCTTCCCATCAGGGTCCTGGGCATCCCTGAGACTTAGAGCCACCAAGGTTTCTGATGAAATCTGAACGTTCTGATCCAGGTCTCTTGGGCAACTCTGTCCTTTGCTATCCTTTGCTAATATATCTTATTTACTTCTCTTAAAAAGGGACATTTCAAAATTTGTGGGGAGGATGCTTGCCCAATAACTTTCACTAAGGGATTCACTTCTCTATTTCTGTTGCCCCCGGCCACTTTATCTCTGCCCATGCCTCCTTCTGGTTGCTGGTCCTTAGTCACTTTACTCTGGGGAGTTCCACAGTCAGGGTTCCTGCCCAATCGCATAAATGTTAGGGACTGTGGTCCCATTTGAGAAAAAACAATTCCCTTCTCTGGGGGGGGGGGGGGGGGGCAGGGGCGGGGAATGTGACAGCCCAGGCAAAAAAGGAAAGTTGACACAAATCAAAGCACTTGTCACCTCTTCCCCAAAGAGACACAAGTTGCAACATGAGAGCTAATATATATTTTTAAGTGTGCAATCCAAAAATATTCCTCTCTGCTCTGGAAGATATTCAGACAATGACATTTAAAATATGAGGCCCCTTGTTTCTAGGGGATGTTTCAAGCAAAACAATGAAACAGCATTGCAAGGATGGAGACAGCTTATCAGGTTAACCAGCTCGCTGATCGCTGATCTGCCTTTCTCTTGTTACTGCACCCTGTGCTGGGAAGACATCCCCTCTCCTAGAAGTGCAGGGAGCTAGCATATTGGTTCTATGTCCCCCAAGAAAGCGTACAAATCCCTGTCTATCTAGGGATGGATTAACAGATCTGCTCTATAAGGCACTGGAACTCTGTTTATATATCTGTATCCTCCTTAAGATGCAGGATAATAGCTAGTATACAGTGAGTGTTGAATTAACGTTTGATGAATGAATTAATTACATAAATGAAAATAAGAGACCTGAGTGAGACCCACCTTCCTGTCTCTCCCCATCTTTCTCCCCCTCTCTCTCTCTCTGGCATCCATTCCCTTGTTCATTCAACAAATACTATGGTGCCAGGCACTGTGCTAAGTAATCCCACAAAATACAATGACCCATACGCAGACAATGGCTGGGAACAAAGACAGGATCTGGAGCTCCGTTTGTTTCTGAGGCCCTTCCTGAGGATGCCCGGAATCCCACATCTGGAGGGCACAGAGGGGCCTCTATAAAAAGTATCAGATTCATTCTTTGTGCAATAATGGATAGGTTGGAATATCCAAGATCTCAAATTTTTAAAAATAACCTGCCTGAGGATAGCCATCCATTAATTTGTCTAGACTTTTCCGGAAGCTATTTTCAGCCTTTCCTACTTTTTGATGAAAGGAATTCCATGCATTTATTGTCATTAGAATAATGCTTTCCTTGCTTTCTTTTGTCCTAATATATTTGCTATACATTCCTTACTAAATCCAAATTGGAGAATTTAGGGATATGCCTGTATGTCTCTAACCGGAACGTCAAGAATTTTGGACATTTCCCCTCTCCATTTGTTTCCCAGATGCAAGAACACAAAGTGTGAGCTCTCTCCCGACACAGCTCTCTCCGCTCTCTCCTGCTAGACTCTTGCTCTTGCACATGTGTAATAAATCCCTGACCCACTGAACCCAAAGGGATCTTACTAACTACCCCCCTCCCCAGACTTCTTCCTTCTTATTTCTTCTAAGCCCTGTTGAAATGAGGAAACTCAAGTTTCAGTAACTGTAAGTTCCATAGTTGGTTCTGGGCACACAGCAATTACTCCTTCCTTTTTAGCTTTTTCATGTACCATGAGAGTTGTGAAAACAGAAGCACAAAACCCCCTGAAATGTGAAGTTCTCTGTGTAAGAAGAGGGACATGTTTTCTGTCTTATTCTCAATTCCTCTGAGAAAGCTTGTCCACCTTGTTGGAATCAGTTGGATTTAAAGACATTCCCCAGTAACAGTCCCTACCCTGCCTCTTACCAAATAACAGTTTAGACCATCATTTTTCTCTCCAAGCATATTATCTCATCGATAAAAGGAAGCATGCATTATGCAGAGCAAACACCACAATGACAAATTTTAATAAATTCCGGTAGAGAGTCGGTGGTTTTTGTGACACATGTTCGCACTTAGCTTGTGCCAGCATTAACGTGGATTTTCATTTCCTTAACTAATAACATTTGGGAGCATTCTAAAAATTGTCACACAGTGAAGGGAAGTCCTATGTGGGATTTCCAAGCTTGAAACACAGAGAGGATAGAGTGGGCTAGAAACAGAAGTAATGGTATAACTAGGTTCCCAGCCAAGTGGAATGGGTGGCCCCACACCTCAGGCTGTCTGTCAACTGCTGAGTCTGAAATGGAAAACTTTTGAGTCTTACCTTTTCTCTCTTGGGGTCTTCTGTGGTCTTCCACTGAGGTATTACTAGTTCATGCTGTAGCCAGGGGCTGCCTTCCCCACTTCCTCCTGCCAATACAAGATGCAGTGCATTGGAATCACAGACTTCCACTTCCTAGCTGAGCCATGTACTGCCAGCAGGGAAGAAGCCCATACTGGGCCACTGCTAGCTTCAGGTCTAGGCAGCCATCTAGCCATTGGCAAGACAGTGTTAACGTGACCCACAAGGTCCCCGAAACCCTCCCAAAGTTTCCATCCCAGAAGTAGAAGACAGGAGGACCATGGAGTAAAGAGATACTGAAGAGGGGTGCCTATTTTAGACAGGTTTATGTGCAAAGATGGCAGTTAATTGAGACTTCGGGGGCCAGGAGAAGGCAAACTTGCAAAGATCTGGCTAGAGTAGAAATGGCTAGGGTAGAGGGACGAGCAAGTGCATCCACCCTGCCTGAGCACCAGAAGGGGAGGTGGCCTGTTTTGGAAACAAGCAGAAAGTAGAGGTAGCTAGGGGTCCAGTAAACTGGTATGGGGGGTGGGGATGGGTGGGTAGAGGTTGGTTACTGGTTAGCAACACAGCCATGGGTATCACAGAGGTCAGGGAAAGCGTCTGGGTTTTATTATAAAGAGACTTGAAAGGCACTGGAGAGTTGAGACAGTGATTTTATCTGCATTCAGTTTTAAAATGATTGTGCTGCCTGGGGGTGGGGGGAGGGAGGGAGGAAGGGTGGGTGGCAAGGGGGCCTGAGTGAGGAGAAACGGAAGGCAGTCTAGAGAGTGGCTGGAGATTCCTCCAATGACATCAGAGGAGAGGAATGGAGTGGTGGGGTGCTGGGTACATTCTGGAGGCCTAGTCTACCGGTATTGTTCCCACTGGGCTTTAGTTTTCTCATGTGTGAAATAAAGATAATGATACCTGCCCATCTCACAGCAGCACTGGGGGTTTACTGGGAAATTGCTTCCTAATCCCTAAAGCATCCCTGTTTGCATGTGTGCACTACTTGCTACCTTCCAAACCACTCTCCTCACCCTCCCTCATGCTCACACAGCCCAGGAGATGGGTAGCAGGATCTCTATCCTGCAAGAAAGGTGAACTGAAACTTGAGGAGACTTGTTCTAGGCAGTGCAGACTTCAAACATTGGTTGCAGATTATCTTAATAAAGTGACAATCTCCCAAGACCAAAGCTTCACAAGAGTAAGTCAGATCCACAGGACTCTTAGGGAAGAGGGTAAGGACTCTAAAATCTATTCTTTCTACCAACCACATCAATCTTGTAGAACAGAACGAGTGATGTAAAAGATGGCCATAATTGTTTTGTGCGAGGAGCTGGATTGCCTATGATTCACTTTCCTTTCAGATCTAAGGTATTCACAATTAAAATACATCTTTAAAAAAAAAAAAAGCTCAATAGACTAGCATTACTTAAGTTACCTTTAACATAAAGGTAGAACCTTTTACCTAAAGGTGAAAATCAGAAGCAAAGCATTCACTGATTGATGATGTGTTCTCTGGGTACTTTTATGTGCCAACTACTCTACCAGGAGCTTGGTGATCGTGGGGGACCAAGAGTGCAGGCCCTTTGCAGGGAACCTGGTAAGTCCAGATTCTTTGCAACAAATAGGGATGACGTTATATTTAATGGCATACTTGCAGGAATGAAAAGATCTTTATGACTGCAAAAAATATTGAAAGCAACTCAAGGCCTCCATAACAGAAGAACACAGGACATCTTCAGAAAAAGTGCTCCAAAGTTGGAAATGAGACAGAGCAAGCACGATGGCTTTTCAATGTCACATAGGAGCATTGTTCAACAGGCTCTCTCGACTATGACTTATCTAAGGGATGCAACTTTTCTGACTATTCTTACTTACAAGAATTGAAAGGCTGTACCGTAAGAAGTTAGGTGTTAACTGTAGATTTCTATTTGCGCGCGGTGCTAAGGACATGAGTGAAGTAGATAACTCCGAGTGAGGATGGCTGCTTGGCCCCCAAGGGTGCCCGGCCTTCTGTACCTACCCCAGCGCAGGATTTCCACGCTTTCCCCCGAGCCTCATCGCTCCCTGCCTCTAATGCTTTGAGCCCTCGCCACTCGGCTCACCGCCTCCCTAAACCAATTCAATAAATCTTTGCTGCCTGGGCATCCTCTCTGTGCATGAGTCATGTTTCGAAATTAATGTTTAAAATGTCATTTCTGAGATTTGTGTATGGAATTCATAGTCATTAAAATTATGTGTTCGGAGCATGTAACAGTGTGAGAAATACCGATGAACGGGAAAGTGGACAATGCAAGACAGGAAACTGTTCCAAAGGGATAATGCTTCGGGTTTTATCTCTATGCGTTTCGGAACGCACACACAAAGCCCGGAGGAAACGCAGGGACTGGGAAAGCAGCGGAAAGAGAAGCCAAAATCAGGAGCGAGAGGAGGAGGAGGAGGAAGGGGGTGGAGGGGGAGAGAGAAAGAAATGAGAGAATGAGGAAAGGGAGCGAGGGAGCCAGCTAGCGAGAGGGCGCGCGCGCCAGGCTCTCGCTGATGGATCCGCGTCCCCGAACCTTCACGTCCCCTCCCGACGCACTAGGAGAGAACAAAGCCGGCCTCCCCAGGCTTGGGGGGCGCCGCCCCGCGGAGTGGTGGAAGGCGATCTCAGGTCCCCGAGCCCCCAGGACACCGCCTCCATCCCTCCGCCGCGCGCGCCCCGGCGCCCCGCCACTTACTTCTGGTCCAGCCCGGCAGGGCGAGCGCCAGCAGGCAGAGCCGGGCAGCGCCCACGCCCGCGGGCATGGTGGCAGCGGCCCCTCGCGCTCGGGCTCAGCAGCACGCGGCCATGCCAGCCTCCGGCCGGGAACGCTCTGCTCAGCCTGCGTCTCGCGGCCGCCTTACAGCCATGGGCCGCCACGCCCCGCCCCCGGCTGGAGCAAAGCGGAGGGGAGGGACCGCGGGGGAGGAGCCGGCAGGACCCCTAGCGAGACTGCTACCCAGGTAATGAGGAGCTGGAGAGGATGAGCCAGCCCCATCAGGGAGAGGGGCTCTCGTGAGCGCGGCCTGGGCAGGGTTCGAAGCAAGGACTTGCAGGGGTTAACCTGGACCCCACTGGGCACCACGGCCCAAGTCCCCTGCCCCGTGCTATGCCGGACGTGGTGGTAACAGGCTACTCGCCCAGTCCTGTCCCGGAGGTCGCCTGTCTCAAAACCAGGCTCCGAAAGAGTTAACCGCACCACCAGGCACAAAGAACTAAGTGCTGGGATGGAGTTGTTTTCTTAGCAGGACTCAAATCCAGGAGCCCTTCCTTCTGGCTGGGAGGGGGGGTTGGCTAAGACAGGAATCCAGCGGAGAAGACATCTGAGCTCAGAGAAGGAGAAATACAGCTCCAGTCAGGGAAATCGGCCTAGACAGACTTAAAAGGCCAGAAACCCTTGGGCTGGCTGGGGGGAACCAAGAAGGAGGGCTCTTTAGGGTTTAGGGCTTTGGAGAGAAATGAAGGGAGATAAGACCTGCATTACTGACTAGTAATAAGAACAGTCACTTACTGAGAGTTTATTATCTCAAAGAATCAGAAAACAGTGATGACAAACTGACAAAACACCTTCGAATCAAACACTGTCCTAAACTCTTTACCCAAATTAACTTATTTCATTAATTAATCTAGAAAAAGAACTATCTTTTATTGTCCTTTACTTTGTGCCAGGGACTCTTGCATACATGCTCCCTTTCAATTAGATCATTAAATCAATAGGTAGATATTAATTTATGCAGTATTAGAAATCAGAAAACCAAATCTGAGAAGCCAATTAATTTGCCTGAGGTTGCACAGCTAATGTCAGAGCCTGAAGTCAAGTGCACACTTGTGTGATTCCAGAGCCTATGGCAGCCCACATTGTTTTACAGATTGGTAAATACAGAGAGAGAAATGGCTTGCCTAAGAGCCCCTTAGCTAGTTTTGGCAAAGCCTGGTTCTAGAAACCATGTTCTGTTCTCTGGTTACTTATTCCTTGCCCTGAGCCTCTTTTCTTCAAACCCAGGTTTGCATAATTAAACAAGGCGCTGTGTGCTGGTGAGGAAAAAAGCATCACAGATGCTCAGCAGTTAAATCTGTCAAAACCATGGAGAATCATGGGAGAAAACAAAGATAGGAGCTTGCCAATGATGTGTTTAGGGAGTGCAAGTGTCTGCTCAGGTTGCCATAAACAAATATTACAGGCCAGGAGCTTAAATAGCAGGGATTTATTTCCCCACAGTTCTGGAGGCTGGAAGTTCAAGATCAAGGTGCTAGCTTGGTGGGGTGGTTTCTGGTGAGGACTCTCTAACTGGTTTGTTATTGGTCACTTTCTCCCATGTCTTTACATGGCCTCTTCTCTGCTTGTGTGGAGAGAACCAGCCCTGGTATCCTCCCCTTCTTTCAAGGACACTAACCCCATTGCATCAGAATTCCACCATTTTTCTAAATGTTATTTTATCTTTATTTTTCTTTATGACCATCTCCAAATTCAAATATAGACATATTGAGGGTTTGGGCTTCAGCATGTGAACTGGTAGGAGTGAGGGAAGACACAGTTCAGTCCATAACATGCCATCCTCTGACATGTGAAAGCTCACATGCTTACTGGACGCAAAATGCATTCTCTCCATCCCAACAGCCCAAAAGTCTTAACCCATCCAGCATCAGTCCCAAGTCTAAAGTCTCGTCTGATATCATCTATATCAGAAATCAAGGGTTCAATCTTGAGGCAAAATTCCTCTCTAGCTGTGACCTTGTGAACTAGAGAAGTAACATGCTTCTGAAATACAGCTGTAGAACTGACATTTCCTTTGATTGGGTGAAATCGGAAGGAAGGGGTAGCAGGTCCCAAGCAAATCTAAAACCTAGCAAGACCAGTTCCATTCAATTTTAAGTCTCTAGAATAACCCTTTGGGATTGATGCTCTGCCTTTCAGGCCCACTGGGGTGCTGGCTTGGTGGTACCATCCCATGATCCCAGGTATGGACCATCCCCCTACCCCTCCACTCTGGGTATGGACTGCCTGGCTCCCTGAAACCAAGAGGGGGTCCCACCCTTTGAAACCAAGGAGACTTGCCCTTTGGCCCTGTAAGCTCTAGGCAGAGAGTAGGAATGGCAGCCCTGATGATCTCTGAACCACCTTTGAGGTCATTCTTTTCTTCTCTTAAAAGATAACCAAATAGTTCTACTGTCCAGGAGAATTCCAAAATTCCAAAAGCCTTCCTTTGTTTCATCCTTTCTCTGGTATCTCTGTTCCAAGCTGGTTGGGCCTTGCTGGTCTAATCACATTTCTCTTCCCCTGCTTCTATTTGAGATGGCTGATGAACTGCCTGGGTCATGTCTTCATAGAGGACTTGTCCAGGCACACCCTTGTTGTTCTCTCTGGAATGCATGGTCTCTTTTTATGCAAGATGGAAGGGCTGTGAATTTTCCAACTCTTCAAGTTCTGGTTCTTTTTTGCATTTCTCTCCTTTTGTATTTTATTTTATGCATCCAGGAGAAACCAGGCTACACCTTCAATACTTGACTTGGAAGTCTCAACTAAATATCCAAACTCATCACTTGCAATTTCTATTTTGTACAAAACACTACAACACAGCCAAGTTCTTTGCCACTTAATAACAGGAATTGCCTTGTTTCCAGTTTCTGGTGATACAGTCTCCATGTGCCTCTGAGATCTTACCAGAATCACCTTCAACATTCATATTTCTACCACAATCCATAAATAGTGATGTATGTCTTCCCTAAAGCAATAGCTGTTCTTCCTGATGCTTCACCAGAATTGTCGTTGGCATCATAGTTCTACCAAGAGTCCCTTCAAGGCAGTCTAGCATGCATCTTAAAACTCTATCCATTACCAGTTCTAAAGCCACTACCTCATGTTTAGGGATATACTTACTATAGCAACTTCCCACTTCTTCATGCCAAATTCTGTGTTAGTTTGCTCAGGTTACCACAAAAGAATACAATAGACTGGGGATTAAACAACAAAAATTTATCTTCTCATAGTTCTGGAGGCTAGAATCCAAGATCAAGGTTTGGGCTTAGCTGGTTCCTGGTTAGGCCTCTCTTCCTAGCCTGTAGATGGCCACCTTCTCCTGTGTCCTTTCATGGTCTTTTCTGTGTATGTGTGCAGAGAGAGCTCTGGTCTTACTCTTCTAATAAGGACACTAATCCTAGAGCATCAGGGTTACCTCACATAACCTTAATTACCTCCATATTGGTCCTGTCTCCAAATACAATCACATTGGTACTTAGGGCTTCAGCATACAAATTGGCGGGGATTGAGGGATAGAGGTGACATGATTTAGTCCAAGATCTTTAGCCCTAGAGCCATGAGACAATAATTTGAATCCCAGCTCTCTCCAACCAGCTCCTTTCTGGCCTGAGTTTCTGATGTATGACCTAGGAACGAGAATGGTGCTGCCAACTTATCTGCCCCAGAAAAGGAGAAAAGCTGTCAAGATGCTGCAGTGAAAATGTTCGCAGGTAAACAATGAAGTGCCAAGTCTAACTGATTTTAGGGACAATACACTTGCAAAAGGCATACAAATCCCATGTCTAAAGTTGGCTGACATTTGCTGGCATTTAGTTGGTCAATATTTGACAGGCATGTACCTCTGGAAATTGTGAAGGAATAAAAGAAATAAAAGTCCCCAGTCTTGTCTCCAATTTACCCCACGCACCACCACCACACTTACACAGGAACAAACATACATGAGTTTTGATCCCCTGGTAGTCTTTCCATTTATTTGTAAAGAATATATTTGTTATTATAAAGAAACAACATCTCTACATTGTGTTTAAAATATTCATGACATTTAACCTGGTAATTACATTCCTAGGAAACTACCCACCAAAAGAATGATCTTCAATGCACATAAAGACTTATAGACCAAATGTTCATGGTGGTGTGATTTCTAATAGTGAAAGTATTGGAAATAGTCTAAATATCTGACTATGAACAAGAGTTATAGACCACACACATGGTGGATTAGTATGCAGCAACATAAAATATATTTACAAAATGTTTAAGTTCTGATGTAAAGTAGAAACAAGCAGGGTCCAAAATGACATTTAATCATGATCTTGACTTTGTAAATAAAAGATACTTTAAAATGACAAGTAAAAAATGTGCCAATATGTTAGTGGTGGTTACCACTGGATGGTGGGACCATGGGAGAATGAAGGTTTTTTTGGTTTGGTTTGGTTGGATTTTGTCTTCTTCTGTTTGGTGTGTATGGCAGGGCAGGGAAGATGACCTCTTCTGTTTCTCTGCAATAATTATGTATAACTTTTGTAATAGGGGCGGGTGAATAAAACACAGGAAAGAAACACAAGGGATTATGCTTGATCCTGGTATATTATGTAAAGTTTTGCATGCTTGGCCTCTCAACATATACTTGAACTTTCCCATTGATGTTAGGGAAACTGAGGCAGAGCTGAATTCCAAATTTCCAGTCCAGGTGACCCAGATCACTAATCCTCCCTAGCTACAGTCTACAGGTTAGGAGGTGACCAGACTGTAGGGCTTAAATCCCTTGGCTGTCCTTTATCAGTGGTGCAGCCATAGCAAATAAACTTTCTGCGATTTTGTTGCCTCTTCTCTACAGGATGCAGATAATGACAGTTCCAGCTCAGGGGGAGGCTATGAGGCTTAAAATGGGAGCTTAGAATAGCACTTCTCACGTGGTAAGCAGCCAGTAATGCTAGCTCCCATTGCTAATAAGTACCAAGGTGGTGTGTGAGGAGTCTAATTATATGCTGATAAATAATTATCAAAGATAGTTATCATGTTTTCCTGTAATTGTCTTTTCCTTGCCCCATTTCCAACATTATGAGACACTGTGAATAGGTGTTACACCTTGTTCTTTTCTATCCTCCAAGCATTTGCAAGGCTCAATAAATGCTTAATCAAATAATTTGTAAATTAAATTATTGACAATAATGATTTCACTCTGGCTTTGTAGCTACTTGTAGGAGAATTGTCTTGCTTATCCCTTTCCATGGGAATAATGTTGGCCTAGTGACAACCTAGCTCTGTAACCCATTTTCCCAGAAACTGTTGCTTTTTTCAAAGTCTGAATTCTGCGAGTATAATTTACACACAATCACATTCTCCATTTGTTAGTGTACACAGCTATGAGTCTTGACAAGTGCACACAATCGAATAAATATTTCCTTAATCAATATCATCCCCCAAGCTTCCCTCCTATCTCCTGTGACTCAAATCCTGGCAAATACTGATCTGGCTTATGCACTGAGAGTGTTGCCTTTCCAGAGTGCCCTATAAATGAAACCACATAAGATGCAGCCTTGGAGTCTGGCTTTTCTCACTCGGCATAATATATTTAAGATTCATTCATCTTGTCACATCTATTGGTAATTCCTTCCTTTTCATTGCCCAGGAGCATTCTGTTGCATGGCTCTGCCCCAGTATATCCATTCATCAGCTGAAGGTCCTTTGGCTATTTCCAGTTTTGATGATTGTGAATAAAGTCACTGTAACTATTCAAGTTTTATGTGAATATAACTTATCATTTCCCTAGGATAAATAAGTAGATGTGGACTTGCCTAGCTTTGTGGTTAAGTATATGTTTAAACGTGATGAAAAAAAAAAAAACCCATAGAAAGCATTTTCCAAAGGATTGTACATTTCCACCAGCAAAGTATGGTGATTCCAGTTGCTCTATCTCCTCGCCGGATTCAGTACTGCCTGTTCCTCTGATTTTAGCCATTCTAACTGATGTATTGTTCCCTGGCAACTCCGCTGCTCTTCAAATACTGAGTGAGGGAGCCAGGATTACTGAATCTATTCTGATAGAAGGAATTATAGCCTAAAGAGGGTCTTTTACTCAAGTCTCTTGTCTATGTTCAGATTTTCTTATTAGTTTTGTTTCTTTCCCCTCAATAATCCAGTGAGGACGCAAATCCACGACCCCTGGGAAATCCATAAATCTCTTAGAATTACTCATTCAACAGTATTGATTGAAAACCTATTATGTGTCTAGAATTTACTAGAATCTACAATTATAGAGATTCTGAGACAAGGTCCCCACTATAACATTTAGGGAAGGAAGAAGTGGAGAAAAAGAGAGGGGGGATAGGAACTGATGGGTAAATGAAATGACCAGTTTCAGGAGGTGATCAAATTTCTTGATGCATGATTTGGGTCCCTGTATTTCTCAACACCAGTACTGTTCCCAGGATTGTGGATAACACAAATCATTTTCAAGCATTGAATGCTCAAATGGAGCCAAGCACAGTGCCTATTTTATCCAGTTCAGTAGCCAGAATAGTCCCAAAAGGGCTATTAGATCAACCCATATGGAATATTGACTTTGGAGGTCAGCAAGGATCAAACTTAGAAATGCCAGCTAGTTCAACCTAACAGTAAATTACGATTGATTGCACAAGGCTTACAATGTGTATATTACCTAATTTTATCCTCAGGATAACCTTCTGTGGTAGTTCCAGCTGATATTCCTATTTTATAGATATGTGACTCCATAAAGTAACATCTACAAGGTGATTGCACCTGGAAGAGGCTGCTTCAATGTCCCAAGGGGTCCAGGCTGGGAGCTGCCTGGTTTTACATTAATGACTGTGTGTACCCAGTGAAAGGGCTGAGTCCCTGTAGCTGGCTGAGCTGTAAGTGCCTAGTGGGGAATTGGGCAAATAAGTCAGCAGCCGGTGACCATGCACCTGTTCACACCTGTGCTTGAGTGGCCTGGTGATGGGACTGTGGCCCTACATTGCACCAGTGAGCATCCTCCCCAAGACTGTTGACAGGTCCGTCAAAAAGGGGTTTCCTTTTCTTCTGAGGTTGTGGGCAATATAATTTGGGGGCTGTGATTAGTCCCTTTGCTACCATGTTAGGAAAGGTGTCTAAAAATGAAGTCAAATAGTGGCAAGAGAAAGAGAAAATCGGGGTTCTGATAACATTACTAAACCTGTGTGTCCAGCTACATTCGAATGTAACTACCCCTTGAACTTCTTGACTCCATGAGCCCCCCCCAGCAAGATAGGTTCTGGTTCACTAGTTCTTCCTGATGGCAGGCTTTGTCAGAAGAACTGAACAGGCTTTGTCAGCTTCCTTGCTTGAAGCTGAATGGGATTTTTCTGTGTTGTGGGGACCTGGTGGAGCTCCTCGAGGTAACTCTTATAATACTGTATACGTGCCCCATGACTGGGTTCTCAGAATTTTTAAGTCTTAGAGTTATCCTCCTTGATCCTCAGCAATTAGTCAACTGCAGTTCAGATTTTCCTACCCAAGCCACTTTTGATTCAGTGGGTTTGTGGCAGACACTGATGCTCAGTTCTCTGGTGATGCTGATGCAGTTGTACAGGCTGCACATTTGAGGACCACTGTTCCTCCATGATATTGAAAGGAACTGCAGTCTACTTTTTGCCTCATTTCCAAATTTTGTATGTATTTTCTCATTAAAGTCAGATTTATTCTTTTTTAAAAATCCTGCTCCTGGCTTCTCGTGAAAAGTTAGATGGTTGAGCAATGGTTAGCCTAAATTCTCTCATGGTGACAATTGACCTGAGATCAACTAGCTGCTTCTTTTAGGTGGAACTTTGGTTCATGCTTTCATTCTTCCCTGCCCTAAGCCTCATCACTTATCTCTCTTGTAATCATTATATTTTGCTATTACTGAAAAGGTGGTACAGACACAACACAGAATTTTGATGTGGGGAATGAGCATGGCTGGTTCCTCCTGCCTGAATATTCAGGCACCCAAGCCTAGACCTACTCAGGACTACATTGGACCCCACTCCTAGAAGGGGCCTGTACTTGGCTAAATGTTCTATTTTGAAATTCTTATTAATAATTTTTAGAAAAGGGGACCTGCATTTTCCTTCTGTATGGGGATCTGCAAGTCATATAGCTGGTCCTGCAGTAAACCCAGTCTTAAGGTAACCTATCCAGCACCAGATTTCTGAGGTCAAGGAAAGGCAATTCCAGGATCAGTCTCTGGTGTGTGTGTGGTGGGGGGCACTTTGGAAACCATCTTTTTCTGCAAACAAGGTAATTATTTCATTTTATAACTAGACTGCCAAGGTCCAAAAAGAGGGAACTGACCTCTTCAAGGTCATGGACAAACCCTGGAAAAGGAGCCAAATTGGAAGTCTAAAGTGATGACTCTGCAAGGCAGTGAATACTAAGGTTGCCAGTGAGTTTATGTATCTGATGTACCACTGCATACTAATGATGGAAGTCCTATTTGTCACTTAGCTCAGTCAGCTTCAGGTTGATCTAACTGGAGCAAGAGAAGGAGCTAGATAAAATGGTGTGACCTTCAAAGAACACAAGAAAACTATACAAACAGATCCAATTTTGGACAAAGATTAGGGAGGAGGAAAATGCTGTAAATGAACTCTACTGCTGTGCTTGTTACAAAGGGTAAACCTCCACCTAAACCCCGAATAAAGTGTAAAGGACAAAGGCATTTAGGGGAAATCCACCAATATACTACCTGAATAAAAATGGCAATGAAGGTTCAAGAATGCATTTAATTTCAGCTGGACCCACTTAGCTGGAAAATAGCGCAATTCCTTGGAGGTCTCAGCTGCCTGGTTTTACATTAATGACTGTGTGTATCCAGTGAGAGGGCTGAGTCCCTGTAGCTGGCTGAGCTGTAAGTGCCTAGTGGGGAGTTGGGCAAATAAGTCAGCAGCCGGTGACCATGCACCTGTTCACACCTGTGCTTGAGTGGCCTGGTGATGGGACTGTGGCCCTACATTGCACCAGTGAGCATCCTCCCCAAGACTGTTGACAGGTCCGTCAAAAAGGGGTTTTCTTTTCTTCTGAGGTTGTGGGCAATATGATTTGGGGGCTGTGATTAGTCCCTTTGCTACCATGTTAGGAAAGGTGTCTAAAAATGAAGTCAAATAGTGGCAAGAGAAAGAGAAAATCGGGGTTCTGATAACATTACTAAACCTGTGTGTCCAGCTACATTCGAATGTAACTACCCCTTGAACTTCTTGACTACACGAGCCCCCCAAAAATATCTTTATTGCTTAACCTCATCTGAGTTAGGAGTCTATCCCTGTGGCTGAGACGTCTTACTAACATCTGTATGACTTTCTGCATCCAAGCCACTGTGATTAATGGGGGGATGACAACAGTGAGCAAGACATGCCATTCTTCTCTTCCTGCTTCTCAGAATCCAGTGGGAGGATGGCAACAAGCAAACAAATACACACATAAGTAAAATATAACAATTACATATTAGGATTTGTCACCAAGAGAAACTAAGAATGAGAATAAGAAAAGGGAAATGCGGTGGAAATGCGTGAGTAGAAGGCTAACATTTGACTGTCTTTTTAGAGGAAGACAGTGTGTGTAGAGCAAACAGGAACTGCTCTTAAGTTTGAAAGAGTCTGATTCATTCAGGGAACTGAAAGAAAGACTTCATTTATTGATCCATGCATCTGTTCAACAAATGTGTGTAAGACAGTGGCATGGGGCTAGGTACAGGGAGACAGAGATAGATAAAAGCAGTCCCGGACAAGTTGGCAAGGTCTATTGAAAGCTACATAAATGTGCAAACCATTTGATTCAGCAAGTCTACTTCTAGGAACTTTGTCAAGAGAAAAAAACAAAAACAAAAATAGAGATGGCTGCAAAGATAGGGCTATGGGATGTTTATTGTAGCATTATCTATCCTTCCAATTTGTACTGAAGTGCAACATATTCATGTGTATTGAGTATGAGCTCAACTACTTTCACAACCTGAGCACATCATGTCAAGAAAGAGAACATGAGCAGCACTCTGGCCGCCTTCTGGCCCCCTTCTAGTCAAGCCCCCTTCCCACCTAGGGGAACTACTAGCCTGACTTCTAAACATACAGTTCAATTCTGCCTTGTTTTATACTTTCTATAAATGGAATCACATAGCGTGTGATTCTTAGTAGGATGGGGGGCAGTGGGAAGTCCTGGCTCCTTTTGCTTAAGGTGATATTAACAAGATTCCATTATACTGTTGATGTAGTTATAGATTTCATATTCTGCATAGCATCCCACTATTGCAATGAACCACAATCTACAATCTACAACACAATCATCTGTTCTGCTATGTGTAGACATGAGGGTAGTTTCCAGACTAACATAAATGCTACTGTATGAACATTCTTATAAGGCACAGCAAGGCACAGGTCAGGTTCTTTATGGATCCAGGAAGATGAGTAAAGGAAAGTCCTGAAGCCCTCAGTGGCTTTTTTATGGCTTTTAATGATCTTTCTACACCATTTCTAGTGAAGCACCCAGGTGCAGGGCAGGCAGTGGGGCTGGAGAGACAGGAGGCTGGCAGGCCTCCCAGCCCCTGGCAAGTCTTTACTCTCCCTAGGCTCACTCTGACGTTCTCTCTGCCGCTCTCCCCCACGCTCTGCCACATGGTCCTCTGCCACCCTTATATGCCTGACTTCTTAGGCATAGGTGTGCCCATTTACGCATGCCCACACCATACTCCAGGTATCCGCCATCAAGCATGCATACCCCGAACCCATACTCCCAAGCATCTCTAGCATTCAAGGCCACAGGTGATAGCCACAGAGGCCAATGGTGTCAAAACCTGAACAATCTTCGTTTACCCTACAATTCTCTTGGTTAACATACATCTGAACTTCTTTGGGGTATCCACCTACGAGTCCCACTGCTGGGTCATGGCAAACTACAATCCATGTAAGCAGAGATTGCTGAACAGTTTAGCAAAGTGATTCCACCAAACTGCACCCCACCAACTTTGTTTTGATTTCTTCAAATCCTTGATGACACTTGTTTTGTGCTTTATCCCCACTAGTTTTAGTCATCTGTTGAGTGTTTGTGGCTACAAATTGTGGTGGCAATTTTCATTTCCCTAATAATTAACGAAGGTGGAAATGATCATAGCCATTGGAGATCCTCTTTTGTAGAGTCTGGTAAGTCCATTTCCGCCCCTCCCCCCGTTTTTTTTTTTTAAACTGAGAATTCTGTCCTTTTCTTGTGGTTTTCAGGAATTCCTTAAATACCCTGGCTACAAGCCCTAGGTTAGATATGTGTCTACGCTTATCCTCTTCTACTTCTCAACGTGCTTTTTCACTCACTTTTGATGAAAAGAAATTCTTAATACTAATGTAGGTGAATCTATCAATTTTTAAAAAATGTTTAGTGCTTTTTGAAACCTATTTAAGAAATGATGTCCTTCCGCAGGATCAGAAAAATGTTCTGCTATATTTTCCTTTAAAAACTTTATTGTTTTCATTTTACATGTGGGTCTGCCACCTATTTGAAATATATTTTGTTTGTGGTATGCGGTAGAGGTCAAGAAACTTTTTTCTCTATGGCCATGGTTCTCAAATTGTGCATCAAGTCACTCTTGGGGGCCACAATGGAGTAAAAGGGGACATTCCAAGATGAGGGAAGCCCAGTGACATCTGACAGAAATCACACAAATTGTTAACCTCAAGAAGTTCAGGTTAAACATTATTTCATATTACAGTCCCTTCAATGACATATTTTTTCATAGCTAGGTTTTTATTTCTTGCTGTGATAAAAAGTAAATACTATGCTAAATCAGAAGATGAATGTAATAGTGTTCAATGTGATTCCCAGATCCCTTAAGCTCTGCAGTGCCAACAGGAGCTCAAATCCATTAGTAAATGTTATGATTGCTTCCAAATAAATTTTTATTTATTTATTTGTTTGTTTGTTTGTTTGTTTGTTTATTTATTTATTTATACAAGCACTGGGTACAGTCAGAAGCACGGGAGGGTGAGAGGATTCACCAGAGCCAGAGCAGGGAGGAGAACAGGCAGACCGACCAAATACACTGCTGAGGGGAGCAGCGGGCGCGGCAGGAGAGGTCTGTGCGCCATGTGGGACGCTCACAGGAGGCTGGGGATCAAACGGGCGCTGCAGAGGCTGCAGCCAGCTTCGCAGCCCAGAGCTCAAGCGCTGCGCCACCAGGGGAGGCCCCCAAATAAAATATTTTTCTTTAACTTATGTTTATTATTTTTTTAATTGATTACTATATGTTGATAGGATATGCATATTATTAGGTTGTTTGGGTCTAACTGCTTAATAAACAGAATTGTTCAGTGTGTCTTTTGGCCGACAGATGACATGAGAACAATCACTGAGCATAACAGCACCTTGTATGAGAAAGTTCACAACCCTGCTGAGGCAGAGTCTAGGGCAGTCCCCGTGACTCCCACTCAGGGGCTATGCTCTTATGTGATCCCATTTTCCTGAGTGTCAGTGGGGCAACAACTTGTTTCTAACCAAGAAAATATGGCAAAGGTGACAGGAGATTTTTTTTTTTAAGATTTATTTATTTATACAAGCACTGGGTACAGTCAGAAGCGCAGGAGAGTGAAAGAATTCACCAGAGCCAGAGCGGGGAACAGAGCAGGGAGACTGATGAAGTACACTGCTGAGGGGAGCAACGGGCGGCAGGAGAGGTCTGCGTGCCATGCGGGATCCTCGCCTGGTGGCCGGGGATCAAACCAGTGCTGCAGAGGCTGCGGGCAGCTTCACAACCCAGCGCTCAACCGCTGCGCCACCGGGGAGGCCCAAGGTGACAGGAGATTTTATGTCCATGACTACGGTTCTTAAAATGGTAATACCAGACTGTGGAGGAATCTTGCTACAGCACCCCACCTCTCCTGCTGGTTGGCTTTAAAGAAGCAAGCTGCCACATCAGGAGCTATGCCATGGTCAGAGACATGTAGCATGGAGGAACTAAATTCTGCCAATAGCCACATAAGTTTAATTGCAGATCCTTCCCCAACCGGGTCTCAGATAAGATGGCAACCCTAATCAACATCTTGATTGCAGCTTGTGTGACCCTGAAGCTGAGGGCCTCGGTAAGTCACGCCCAAATGTCTGTCTATGGAAAATTTAGGTTATTATTTTCTAAAGTTGTATTAAAGCACATATTTGTGGTAATACTGTTACATGACAGGTAATATAATTGCCATGTGGATCTCTCACTGATTGGTGTCTCAATGAAAAGGCCATTCTTTGTAATGTCACCACAGGCATAAATAGGACACAGCCTGTTTTACAGTTATGAAAAATAGAATACACCCACCTTTCCCATAGAATTTTGATGAATAGTAATGATACATATTATCCACATAACAGAATAATAGATGGACAATAGAAATCATTGAATAAATAACTAATTTCATGGGAAAGTTTTCACAATACATTAAGTTAAAACGTGAGTAATAAAATCATTTGTTCAATTATATCCTAATTGTGTAAAATGTGAGTATTGTGTGTATCTGCACTGTAAAAAGACTACAAAGATGTCTTAGATATCTGTCTTTCATCATCTTCTATTTACAAGGAAGGATTATAGCTGTTCAACTTTTTTGTGTGTTTTTTAAATTTTCTACAGAGAAATTGTCTACATAGAACATATTCCTTTTATATACACACCAATTCATATACACGCTGAGTTTTTAAATCAAAGAACAGTGTGGCAGAAGGAAACAGCTATACACAAATCAGGATACTACATCAGTTCACAAGCATGGAGAGACACAACTCAAACCATCTTAACAAAAGTATCTGCACTGGCTCTTGGTCTTTGACTGGCCTTGCCTGGGTTGGATGCCATTGCAGGACATATGGCAATAGCCAGAACAGGGGATTAGACCCAGAAGGTGAACCCACCCTTCATTAGCACCACATAGAGAATGAGGTAACAGACCCAGAGGAAAGAAGGTTTCATAATCAGAAGAGAAGGGAGGACGAGAAATATGGCTAGTCAAAGAACAAACAAGGAGCATTCCAGGTGCCTAGAGGAGTAGGGGGCAAAAGCGCAGAGGAAATCACACCTAAGCCCAGTGTTCAAAGGTGATAAGTTGTTTCCAGGAAGCTGGAGTCAAAAGGGTGTCTACAGAAGGAGTGGGGTGTCAGTCAGTAGGGCGTCTACGGAAAGAGTGGGAGTATGAAGTGGTGAAGCAAGTGAGAGACAGAGACCAGCGCATCTGGAAGTGGTTTTAAGGTCAGGTTATGGTGTTAATGGGGTCCCCCAAAGGCTGAAGGCAAGGACAGGTGTGTTGGGTCATCTTACTCCCAGCAGAGTACAGTGCCTACTGATGCTATCACAAGCAGGCGGAGTAAAAGTATTTTCTGTCTCCTGTGCTAGACTCCATGAACCCGCCAGTGGCTATGAGAAGGATGATTTTGAGGGATTTTTTACAAAAGCCTCCTCTACTAAGGCGGTATGTTTCACTAGTTGACCTTCACTCTCAGTAAGAAATACCTTTCATGTAACAATTTGACTAAATTTCATTAAAAAACAAGAAACACTGCTCTACACTGTCAGCACTGTGATGGCCGTGATCACGACTTTGGCACAACCCTAGTCTCATGTTAGACTCACCATCTTACTATTATTGCCAAATACTTATCTACTAAATGAATTAGTAGGTAGATAGGTGGTTGAATAGATGGACAGACTGATAAATGATTCAAAAATCCCTTAAAAACTACAAAAGCTATATAGATGAAAACAGTGAGCGTTAACAACCTACTCAGCTATATTTATGACACTGTATTTTAGATGAATCACCAGAGCAGGCAGTGGGATGTGATGATGAGGGGAGAAGAGCTGGCATTTAAAACCAGCAATGGGGCCTCCCCTGGTGGCGCAGAGGTTGAGCGCTGGGCTGCAAAGCTGCCCACAGCCTCTGCAGCGCAGGTTTGACCCCCAGCCACCGGGCAAGGGTCCCACATGGCGGTGCGCAGACCTCTCCTGCCGCGCCCGCTGCTCCCCTCAGCAGTGTATTTCATCGGTCTGCCTGTTTTGTTCCCCGCTCTGGCTCTGGTGAATTCTCTCACCCGCCCCCCCCAACCCCCCGTGCTTCTGACTGTACACAATGCTTGTATAAATAAATAAATAAATAAATAAATCTTTTTTAAAAAATCATATAAAAAATAAAATAAAATAAAATAAAATCAGGAGTGGAACGTGCTCAGTACACCACAGTGGAATGATTCCTACTGTTTCCTGGGTGACAGGCAGTGAGAAATTTCCGTGGTGCACAGGGACCATGATCCTTATGGGGTCTGGAGATCAGGGATTTCTCATGGTGTACAGATCCCATCTCAAAGAGAGTATAACAAACCCACAAGGTCGTCTGTTTCTGTGAAAGGAACCTGGGTTCTTTAGGCCACTCCTGTAGGTCTCCTGAAAGTGCATTTGGCTCAGGGAGGCTCTCCAGGGACCCTTCAGTGTATCATTTCCTCCCTCCCTTTCAGAGCTCATCGATCAGTATCAGTCACAAGGTCCTTCCCGTGTTTTCTCTGTAACCAACTTTCTCTAAGTAAAAGAGCCAAGCCAAGGAAATCATTTTAAAAGAAGTTTGCCCAAAGGTTAGCAATAAATTGAGGCTGAACAATGACTTCCTCCCAGGATCAATCTTCCTGCAAGGGCTAAGGACTAAGACCCCATATGAAGAAGGACTTGGCAGAAGAAATAATGATTTTCCATCTTTCCAAAGAGCCAGAAACCTTCCTGATAAGCAAAGTCATCAGTAAAGACACTCAGTTCAGGACTGCATTGATAGTTTAATAGGTAGAGATGGCTGCGGCAGATACTGCTAACACCAATCACACAGGATTCACTCACAAGCAAGCCAAGATGTAAGACCATGTTCAAAAGAGGCCTCAGGCCCAGGATTAAGGGACTTTGAGAACAGATAGTTCTGCCTTTTAAAATCACTTTGGTCAAGATAAAGAACTCACCTCCCTGATCCTCAGCTTCCTCAACTATAAAATTTCAAAAATGTTCTGGGGATAAGAAAAATTAAATATAGCAAAAAATTTAGCACTGTACCCAGCATATCATAGGTGTGGACTATATAGTTGTGGTGATGCTGTTGCTGGTAGTGGTCATCCTTTTTGTTTTAGTCTAAAGCTGAATGAGGAGATATAAGATCAGGTTCATATTCAGGATCCAGTCAGGAAGATGAGTTGCATTCCTAAATAACCATAGCATTGGACAGGATTTGAGAATGCCTGGCACATTCCTATCTTCTTGCCTTTATCCAAGCTGCTCTATCTACCAGAAAAGACCTCTCCTACCAGATCTCCTTTCAAACACAGCTGACTTCATTTCAGATGCTGATATCCTCTGTCCCCCTCCCCCGGGTCACTCAAGTCAAGCAAGCTCTCCTGCAAGCTCTCTGTACCCCATCATGTGTTTGGGTGTGTCCCTTTGCAGCCTCTCAAGAAACACTGCTTTCTACTAGAGCTAATTTGAGTGAATTTCCGTTCTCACAACTAAAAGAGCTTTGATTTAGATATGGCTGATGCATATGGTTTTAGCCATATTGAGAGTGACGGTTCTGAAAGTAGAGCAGGACTGAAGCAAGCCGGTCAGAGAATGGGATGTGGGGGGTCACTGGCTGATGACTAAAATTGGTTCAGAATCCACAAGATCTGCAGAAGAAAAGAGAGCACCCAAAAAGACTGGAGACATAACTGATTTCAAGAAGAATGTACATAAGTTCTTGTTCCATTAAATGAAATTACACTACCAGTGGGTACCCAGCATGTGGCCAGGCACTCCTTGGGCACTAGGAGAGAATGTGAACAAGTGTAAACACAGCTCTGCCTTCAGGAAATGACAGACCCATCTACAACTGCCATTGAGTAGAGACCCACTGCAAGCCTGCCATCTTGTTTCTCTTGTGGGTCTTAAAGCCTGAGGTGGGAGAATAGGACAAAATCATACCAGATAATATATTCAAAAGTACTTTGTAAGTGGAAAATGTCCTTGTCCATACAGTTGGTAATTGTGCTCAGATCAGGAACCATAACAGTCCGCAGTTAGGGAGGACCCACTGTGAAAGCAGAGGGGTAAATCTTTACACATATTTCTGCAAGAACAACTGTGAAGAAGAAAAATACTCTGAAGTAGGTATATTGTGATCCCATTTGATGGATAAAAAAAGTGGAGCCTCAGAGAGGCAAAGTCTTTGTCCAAGGTTATGGAGCTAGCAGCAAAACCAAAAATAAATCCACATTTATGTTTAGCAGGTCTTTGTCAGAAGTGCTATGATGATTCAATGGGAAAGGGATGATCTTTTCAATAAATGGTAGGGAAACAACTGGATAGCTCTACCAAAAAAAAAAAAAAGAATCTTTTATCTTATACTATATAGGCACAAAAATTATTCTAAAATAGACTGTAGACATCAAAGCTAAAACCACAAACTTCATAAAAGATGGACAGGTCACAAAAGCACAAACCATAAGAGAAAAAACTGAGAAATTAGATTTTATCAAATTTTTTAAATTTTCTGTACTTTGAAAGACATTGTTAAGAAACTGAAAAGATGAGCCACAATCTAGAAGAAAATGTGCAATTATGAGTCTTGTAACCAGAATATATAAAGAACTCTGAAAATTCAATACAAAAAAATGATAACTCAATTTTCAAAATGGACAGAATATTTGAACAAAGAGGCTCAACTTGATTGGTTTTCAGGGGAATGCAAATGATTTCCTCCCTGAAAATTATGAAATAATACTCTCTACCACTGAGAATGACTAAAAATGAAACTATTGACTATACCAAGAATGGGGAAGGATGTAAAGCAACCGGAACTTTCCAATATGCCACTTCAAGTGCGGAGTGGGAGTGGGAGTGGGGGGAGAGGACTGGCTGGAAGAGGTAGGCAAGAATTTTTGAGGTGATGGAAATGTTCTAAATCTTGATTGTGGTGGTGATGGTTCTAAGGCTGCACACATTTGCCAGAATTTATTGAGCTGTGTGTATACTTAAGATGGGTGCAAATTATTCTATGTAAATTAGACCTCCAAGGAGATTTTAAACAATGAACCTTGAAACATGGTGAACTGCTCCATAGACACTGAGTCAGGGAGAGGACCTACAAGGTGAGCTATGAAAGTAGGCAAGGACAACGCTCCTGGATAAAAATCACTCTACTTTTTCTGGACCTCTTAGAGGTGGGCAGTCCCTCCTTAGATCCCTGAGCTGGAAGTGGGCATTAGCCTGGCAGGAGCCTGGAGAAAGAGGAGAAAAGGACCTGTTCCCTCTGCTCAGCTCTCTGGAATGAGGACAATTAATCCAACTTCATTCTGAGTTCTCATAAAGCCCTCCGGGCCTTTCTCCTCCTGCTCCCCATCCACACCTCACTGCCTGAGACTCTTTCTCTGGTTCTCCCTCAGCTTCGAGGGCTTCATCAGGCCCCTGGGCAGCACAGAGACCGTGAGCCACTCACCTTCTCCTTCAAGGGCACCACAGGACATCCTAGAAGGAACAAATGCAGTCAAGTCATAAGCTTCAGACATTCTCATAAGTACTGTTCTTTTAAAAAGCTGGAAAGTAGGGTTGAGGAGGTTGGGGCTATTATTAGCACCCAACACTATAAAAAGGAAATGCCACTGATAAACTTAGATGGCTGTATTTTTACATGGGATAACTCAAACTTCCTTCTTAGAGTTCCCAGTTATAAGAAATCCTTAATAAAAACACTCCCTTGTGTCGTACCCTCAAACCCAGCTTAACATAGCTCAAACCCACTGGGGCTGTTCAGGTCAGGGCTGACTGGAAGAACCAGGAGGGCATTTTAGCCCATTTGTATGGCTGCTCTTTTTTGAGTTGCTCAGGTCTGTTGTACCAAAGGAAAAAAATTAGCTAACTATATAAACAATTTTTCTTTTTTATTGACTACAGGGAGGCCAAATGGCAAAGGAGACCTACCCAAACTTGGTGCCCAGCCCCTTTGAGCTTTCCCTGCACAGTGATTTGCTGGGAACCTTAGGAGCCAGTGTCTGGTGGCTGGCACTTGGTAAAAAATTTCACTTGTTCATTCATTATGTTTTCAGTCAAGCCTCTCACCATGGGGACTGCAGAAGCATGCTTTTGCCTTTGGGGATTCCACATTCTAACTTGACACTCAATGCCTACAGACAGGAGAATGAAAGAACAACAGAAATGAGAAGATCCTGTGTTGAAGTTGCCAAAGAAATATACACTTTATTCATTCAAACACCGCAGCCGAGGCTTCAAGGTTTATTGGTGAGCAGTTTGCCAGTGTGCGTCAAAGCTTTTAAAATGTGTTTGCCCTTAAGAAAACATTTACACTTGTGAGCAAAGATTTAGCCTACATGTTTCTTAGAGGAGTAAAAGTTTGGTGATCATGTAAACACTGAACAATCGAAGCTCAACTGGTATTTAGAGATTACAAACTTGAGCATTTATTTACACAAAGCAGGTTCCAAAACAAGATGTACAATATGGACCCATTTTGATGTCTGCTTCCACCTGAAGTGGTGTTTTCATTAAGGATTTCTTGCAATTGAGAACTCTAAAAAGAACATTTGATTTACTTCCAGATAAAAATACAGATATATAGGTATGTGTACACACATACATAGAAAGGTCATTGGACCTTGGCTTAACTCATTGGTTTGATGTGTATGTGGGGGGTGCTTTTGAGTGGATTTTTTGGTTTCATTGATTTCTATTTATATAGACATCTACAGATTCATATAAGAAAAAAAAAACAAAAAAAAATATGAAACAAAGTGAGAACAAGCACAGAACAATCATTAAGTGAGAAGTGACCTAGATTTTGATGGACATTTCTAAGAATTCTCGGCCCTTTATATTTAGATTCTCACAAATGCAGTCATACTTTGCTTGGTGACAGGGAGCTGTTCTGAGAAGTGCATTGTTAGGGGATTTCACTGTTGTGGCAACATCAGAGATTATGATCACACAGACCGAGATGTTACTATACACCTAGGCTATCAGGTCCAGCCTACGGGACCACCATCATATATGCTTTCCCTTGTTGACTGAAATGTCGTTGAGTGAGTTGTGACTGGTCACTCATAGGCCTTGTGATTCCAGGCAGGTTCTTACCCTCTTTGGTGCTCAGGCTTCCATCTGTCAAATGCATAAGTAGGGCTAGGTCAGGGGGGCGAATGACTTTATCTTGAGTATCAACTCAGCATCACTGTTAGGAACCTCCTGGACCACCACTGTGAAGAACAGGAATGTCTGAAAGCAGCAACAGCTCTGTGACAATGTCTTTCTTGGACAGGAGTATGACACAGGAGGATCATGATACTTCCATATGTCACCTAGTTAAGTTCAAGTTCTCTTAGAACTCTATGAGTCCTGGGAATCTTCAGCAAAAGCATTCATCTGAATTTGGAGAGTAATAGGGCTTAAGGGACCTAGCTCTGTGTACTCATTGTGGTTAGGTTGTACCAGATGACAAATTTCCCATCTTATTTCACAGAACCCAAGGCATAACTTGGGTTTTGCAGGAGAAAATAATCATGGCATCTGTGTCTCCATTGTATTTATACCCATCACTTCCCATCTCCAGAACAAGGAACAAATCTGCAGCTGTTGCTTCAACTTCTCTCAAACAATCTGAAAAGCACAGCTGCCTGAGGCATAAACCTGATTCCAGCTTTATCCTTGGTCCATGGCTCATGTTTTGTGGAATTCTCTAAAAGTGACCTTCTGTGGTTGAGTCAGAGAAGTTTCTCCTAATTGTCAGCCTCCCAGGAAACAGAAGTGCTGAGGCTCCTTCCCAAGGGGACATTCCTGAATGAAGGCGAGTCCTTCCTGGCTTGAGTAATGCAAGCAAGTCCAAGAGGGAAGCAGACATCACTAAAGTCATGAGTTCAACTACTAGCCAGCTTTGCCCACAAGCAAGCAGACATGAACACTTTGGCAAAAGCAGCATTTGGCCTCCCGCGGCTTAACTACTTGGAGGAAGGAGACTTGTGGAAGGCTTTATGCATCTTAAGTTAACCACGCTAATCTATCCTAGCTTCCACGGAAAACAGCGGGCAGTATTCAGGGATCGCAGCAACAGCTGTGCCTTCCAAACCAAGATGCTGTTCAGTAAGATGATCCGAATGTGGGCTGGGTGTCTCAGCTGGATTTGGTGGGACTTTCCGACTCAAACAGCCCTTTGTGTGCTTCTCAAAGATGGGTATTAACCTCACACGTGGCTAAAGCATGATGGATGGCTTAGAGTTCTCCATTTACATTTGGCTGGTGATCAGGACTCAACTGTCAAAAGGTCTGGGAGTCTGAAGGACAGTGTCTGGCTTGTTCAGACTTGTTTTTGATGGAGTGAGTAGATTCTGGGAGGGTTTGCTCCATTCAGATTTGATAAGCTAAATAGGGCTGGGCTGTTAAACTGATGAACCCAGAGTTCCCTCTGGCCACAGAACTCAGTGCCCAGAATAGGTGGCCTCTGTTATCATCTTCATTTTTAATCAAAATCTTCACCTACTACTGGATCAACTCTTCCCTCTGCACATTTTCTGTGTCCTGCCCAAGACAAGGGTCCATAAGACCCTTTGAAAGTGCAAAGGGCTTCTAGGTTCCTTGGGGCTCTGGACTGTCTTCTTGGACCAAGGGGAGTAAGAAGTTGACCTACTGCACCCCTACTTGCTGTGGGCTTTCAATGCCACGTAACAGTGCACACTCCCAAGTTGGAGCTGGCAGGGTGGTGGGTGTAGGGGTGGAGGAGGTTGACACTCCCTTCTTCCAACCAGAGAAAGTGCTGATTCACCTTCTAGTGAAGAAATGAGGATCTGTGAGGATCTAGAGATTCCAGAATGATTCAGAAGTTGTGGTCCCAGTAGAAGTTCCAGAGAAGACTTAGACTGGCCTGCTGCACTGACCCCTGGATTAGACCTGATGGCAAACATGTTCTCACATGGGGGGAACTGAGGCAATGGCCTGTGGTGTCACAGGAAGTCATGGACCCAGAATCTGGGTGTTTTACACCTAATAAAGGCTCCAAGGAAACGAACCCATGAGGGCTCCTCACATCTGGCTGACACTTCACACCACTTGGGTGCTGAGGCTGGGATTTTTTGGGTAACTCCTCCCCAGAAGGGGTGATAATTGGCTGAGCATGCAGCTGAGAGATGAAGAATGAGGAGCAATGAGGCAGGGGAGTCACAAAGTAAAGACTGCCCAAAGGGACTAGTGTGCCCCCTGGGGCAGAAAGGGACACATGCAGCTTTTTTCCACGCGTCCAGTTCATTATCCTTCATTATATAACCTAAAGTCTATCTAGGAGTCTGCCTGCCCCAGCCTTTCAGTCTCAGATCTTTATGACATCAAAATCCAGCTCATCACTGAAATGATGGCTTCTTAGAGATGCCTCCTTCCTTCCAATCCATAGGAGAGCTCACTCTGCAAATCTTACTGAAGTTTACTAGGTCAGGCTGCTGAAACCAATTTGGAAGAAACAACCATCTTAACCCTTTCATGAGATTAATTCTGGCATATCTATCTGAAACAATGTGATGCAAACATGAAAGGTGATCACTTAGAAAGCTAGTGTAAAAAAATTAGCAAATGAAAAAATACTGAGGAAATGCAAAATTGTGTCTATGCAAAATGGTGCAATGCATGGTGATTAAAATTGTATGGAAGGTCTCCCTGGTGGTACAAGGGGTTAAGACTTAGCACTGTGAAGCTATCTGTGGCCACTGTAGCACGAGTTCGATCCCAGGCCAAGGACCTAGCCCACGTGGCTCAATAGACCTCTCCTGTCTCACCCGCTGCTCCCCTCATCTGTTTATTTCACTCAATCCACCTGTTCTGCTCTCCACTCTGTCTCTGGTGATTCCTCTCACCTTCCCCCCACCACCCACTGCACCTCTGGCCTACACTCCAGTTCTTGTAGAAATAAAAATAAATCTTTAAAATAAATAAATAAAATTGTGTAGAAAATGTGTATATATGGACAAATATTAGAAAGAACATCATGAAATGAAAACCATGATTAAATGTAGTAAACTTCTTTACCTCTCTGAAAATTCCTTTAGTTGTATCGTTCTCATAACAAATAAAATTTGAAAGCTGTGTTACCTTGACCTGCTGTCAAATGCAGGTGTGTTGAAGAATCACCAGAGGAGGGGCCTCCCGGGTGGCGCAGCGGTTGAGCCCTGCGTTGCGAACCTGCCCACAGCCTCCGCGGTGCCGGTTCGATCCCCGGCTGCTCCCCGGCCAGCAGAGGAGGGTCCCACATGGCGCGCAGACCTCTCCTGCGGCCCGCTGCTCCCCTCAGCAGTGTACTTCGGTCCTTCCTCCTGTTCTGCTCCCCGCTCTGGCTCTGGTGAATTCTCTCACCCTCCCACGCTTCTGACTGTACCCAGTGCATGTATAAACAAAACAAACAAACAAATAAATAAATAAATAAACATGCCTCTATAAAAAAATTAAAAAAAAAAAAAAAGAATCACCAGAGGAGCTGGTGAAAAGGCAGGTCTAGGGAAGGGCTGCATTTTTCATAACCACACCAAGTCTATTTTGTGGGAAGTGGTGCACTGACCCTGCTGGAAACACACCACCTTGGTTCATGTGGGAGAAACAGCAACAGAGCCAGTGAGTGCTGGGACATTTTGTGCCAAAGCAGCACCATGCTGTGCTGGGCAAAGATATTGGCCAATCTTTCTCCACCATTGGAGGGGAAACAGAGGAAATGAACAAAGAAGACCACTTATCAACAAAATATCCTCTCCCTGGCTTATGAAGTGACATATCACTAAATTACACCACTTTGATTATTTTTCTTTCTGTCTTGCAAGTGAACTTGAAGTTGATAAAAGCATCCAGGTATTGACCATCACATCACCCCAGGTCTCCTGCTGTCCTGTGTCATCCCTGACTTGCCTATGCCTTTCTAAAGCCACAGCACAAGTTCAGCTGTCATCTGCCCTTTTGGGCATGGTGATTTCAAGCTCTACATCTGGACAGCACAGTCTGCATAAGCCAGCCGCATCTGGGACATTCTATACTTACTTTACTCATCAAATGGATGAGTTTGTCTTGGTTTACCCAGGAAATTTCTAGTTTAGTCACTGAAAATGCCAGTTTCTGGCACTCCCTGCCTCCTCTGTACTGGGCAAACAGGGACAGATGGTCGGTGCCCCCACGCCTTTGCCTAGGAAGTATGTAATAATGTACAGCCAAAAATAAGAGGCATTTTTTTCAGAAGGGTTAGGCCACAGCCTCCACAGACAAAGTCACAGGAAGCAGAGACCAAACAGCTTTTCAAATAACTCGCTTTGTTTTTCTTTAACAGTGCCACTCTGAATTTAGTGTCTCTCTCAGGGATATGCATAAAGCACTGCCTAAGAGCTTGGAAAAGACCATAAAAATATGTGCAAATGACTACTGGAGGGTAGAGATGGGCCAGAAAGAAAGGTCACCAGCATCTTTGAATCTAAAATTAGATTCAGATTTACAAGAACAACAAAGAACAAAGAACAAAAGGTAAACATTTTCATACTTGTTTTATAATCTTGAACAACCTTTCCTTTTACTGAAATATCATTTCAAATATAGATATAACAAAGACAAGCACAGACACATAAAAAAGATCACTGAAAATGCCATTATTTAGAAATAACTTTTTTTTTTTAAAGATTTATTCATTTATTTATACAAGCACTGGGTACAGTCAGAAGCGCGGGAGGGTGAGAGAATTCACCAGAGCCAGAGCGGGGAGCAGAGCAGGCAGAAGGACCGAAGTACACTGCTGAGGGGAGCAGCGGGCCGCAGGAGAGGTCTGCGCACCACGTGGGATCCTCCTCCGGTGGTGGGGGAGCAAAACGCTGCAGAGGCTGCTGGCAGCTTCGCAACCCAGGGCTCACCGCTGCACCACCGGGGAGGCCCCAGAAATAACAACTATTAAAGGTTATTGGCTATCTGCATTTACTTATACATGTACATCATGCAACTATGTATGTGCTATTATATATGCTATTTAATATCTGGTGTCCATATACTGAATATCTTCCTGGTGTTCTTAAAGGAAAAGAATACATGTAAGATGTTACTCCTTCTTTTTAAAAATGAAACATTACCCTGTGATGACTTCAGAGAAGAAGCCAGAGAAGTAAGAGTGTAGCAAACACCCTCCCCTATGTTATTCCATCCCTACTAGCCATCCTCTCTTGATAAAAAGTTTACCAGTATTTGTGTGCAATTCATCAGAAAGCAGACATGCAGGGCCTCCCTGGTGGCACAAGGTGTTAAGCACAGATTAACTGTGAAGCTATCCCCAGCACAAGTTCCATCCCCTGCCCGCCAGAGAATTACCCACATGGTGCAGCAGACCTCTCCTGACTGGCCTGCTGCTCCCCTTATCAGTGTATTTCAGTCAATCTGCCTGTTCTGTTCCCCACTCTGTCTCTGGTGAATCCTCTCACTCCCTGCACCTCTGGCCTACACCCCCATTCTTGCATGCATAAATAAATCTTAAAAAAAAAAAAAAGAGCAGGCATAGTATGGAGGGTAGTTAGAATGCAGAACATAGCAAAAAGGATAAATCTGTCTGGAGGATGAGGACATTTTCATTAAGTTGAATTAGATAGAAAGTAACTCTCCTACACTTTTTTTTTAGAGTAGTTTTGTTGTGAAGTCTTTGGAGTTTTTCTAAAACCCTAAGTTATGAGGTAAGATGATTCAGAATGCTAAAAAAGGATTTGCCTCAGCAGACTCTGTTCTAAAAAGTAGGGCAGATTTTTCGGAAATACCATGCCCACATCAAAATTATGCTACTTTTAAATATTGCAAGTAGTTCACAGAATCCCTAGGTTTTAATTTCAAAATCAGTCCAAACTACAACTTTCAAAAGTAGCTGCTACTTTTGGTTCAAGAATAATACTTCTGACAGCTGGTAAACACTGAGAAATATACTTATATGGGAATTTAGCACATTTGTCTACTTGCATTCTTTAGTGCAATATCAACTTTCACCAAAAAGCCAGAGTACTAGAGAGTAGCAATTTATGACAACTGGAAGTTTTAGTTCCTCATTCCTTTAAGACTATCAGATGCTTAATGCAGAAAAGAGTTTAACCACTACCTTCTTTCCATGTTTAAGGCTGTATGTGAAGTAAGAATTGAAAACAGAAAACGCCAGCTATAGTTGTATTAGCATTTTCCAAAATGGCTTCTGTGAGAGATTAGTAGACATTAGAACAAAAAAAAAGAGACTCTCCATCTAAATGAGTTTGGGGACCACTGAGATAAACAATTCCCCTTGTTTCTGCACTGCAAGACTTGAAAATCTTTACAAAGACAATGGGTATTGACACTCTCCAAGTTGGGAGGGGGGCGGGGTACAGCCTGTCACCCAAACTTACGTGACCAAATATTGTCAGAATATCTAAAATGCTTGGATTCCAATTCATACCCTTAGAGAAACACTACTCTTGCTTTCTAGATAACTCAGCTTCTTGCAAGTCTATTTTTAGTCTATTTGCAGTGAAAACAGTTTTTATTTGCAAATAGCCAGTGCAACTTAATCCAGAGCACAGAACAGTTTGAATGACATTCTAAATATATTGACATTTCAACACACTTTGAAAGGAGGCCATTCTTATTACAAATATCATTACGCCCAAATTATAATCAGAACAAACAAGGCAATGAGACCTACTGCAAAGTGCTTGTGGCTTCGAGGTTAGAGAATTTCACTTTGATGACTTAGAGAGGCAGATGAATTACTGCCAATGGGTGGGGCTTTGTTTAGTCTGTAGATCTCTTGTAAGAGCCAACATTGGTTTGAAGAGTTAGAAATAAGCAGATACTGGCTTTCGTAGCTGGGCATGCCAATCTTCCACAGGGTACTTTCCCACTTAAGAGCTACCCAGCTCTCCTAGCCCAAACAACATAGATCAGCAATAAATAACCTAAACTCCTGACTTCAGACCCCAGTACTGAGGAAGAGGAGGAGGAAGATTAAGAGTTGCCCGGCCTCAACAGTCATAAAGCTTGGGGAAGGAATGGGTGGTGCAGTGCTAGTCTGCGGACAGGTAGTTAGGTCACACTCTACTATGCTCAGTATTGTTCTACTGCCTTATATTGAGAGGCCCCCAACCAGTCTGCCTATGAAAATAGGACCTGTGATAAAATCCCAGTTTAGTGACTAGAAGGGGTATTAAAATGAGATGAGGGAAAATGGGTCAAGTTGTTGCATACTTTTCTCCTTCCTGGTGTAGACTCAACTGGAAAGACAATCAAGGTGCTCTTGTTTCTTGCTCTGTATCAGCTAAGAAATTCAAAATCACCCTTTAACTACTTTGAAATGACATAGCAAATAGTAATAAAGAATATAAAATATGAAAATAAAATTTTTATTGGGAAGAGGAAATTAAGTTACATAAAATTAAGGATAGGGTTGATAAAGTGTTGCATTAACAACCTTTGCTTAAGGGGCAAATACAGGTCTAGAAAAGGAGGAAGCTGGGAGCTTAGAACAAGTTTCCATACACAATTTCCAAACAGTTTTAAGTAACAAGATCTCAATTTGCATAAATTATACAGCTCACTGGAGGAAAAGTGTATTCGCTTGTGGTTATTTCCCATCATCAATTCACTTTGTGACTTACAGATCTCTTTTATCATGATCTCAACTCAGGTTTGATCCTGCTTCAAAAAGGATCTCTCCAGTCATAAGTGGGTACTTACTGAAAGTCACACTAGAAGAAGGATTTTTTTGTTCATTGTGAATGAAACAAGTTTCAGGTACTCATAAATGAACTTCGTGGTTTTTTTTTTAAGATTTATTTATTTATGCATACAAGAGCTGAGGTACAAGCCAAAGTCGCGGGGGTTAGAGGATTCACCAGAGACAGAGTGGGGAGCATAGCAGGCGGACTGTCTGAAATACACTGCTGAGGGCAGTAGGGGGCGAGGAGTGTTTCTGCTTCACCATGTGGGTTGCTCTCTGGCCAGCCAGGCATCAAATTCATGCTGCAGAGGCCATGGATTGCTTCATAGTGCGGTGCTTAACCCCTTGTGCCACCAGGGAGGCCCTGAACGTCATGGTTTTAAAGACCGCTGCTGGAGCCAGTTCTTGAGTTCTTCCATTTGGGTGAGTGTGGAAGTCACGTGTACACACACGTAAAAGTAAGGAAATGGCGCCAGACCATGTGTATGACATCTTTGTTGATACAGTCTTAGTCTCGTGTAAGCTACAGGATCTTGCAATTCTGGAGACTATTAGGTGAAAATAAATATCTGCATGTGGTATGGAAGCCATCCTCATTTGAATGATACTTATTTGGCTTATTCCTATTCCCCAAAGAGAAAACATTCAACAAGAACAATTTTATCTATGTTTATTTAATTATAACAAAAGTAGAACAATGCATACCAAATGGAAAAAGATATCCAAAAATGATGAAAATGTTTAGGAACAGAAACGACTAATTTAGCTGAAGGAATTACCCAGGAGCCATTAAAACACATTTGCAACTTATAATTGGTTATCAGTATAAATCAAATCTAGTAAAGCATTCCCAAATCACTACTAAGTTATCAAAACATTTTAAAAATCTTACATAAAAACTGACAACATCCATAAGTATTATATAAACACCAAACAAAACAATGATATAAGAAAAATAAACAAATATATCCTGAGAAAAAATACAAATCACACTTGTGTCTGATCTATACTCCCTTCCCCCTCACATGTAATTGTGACAATTCCATATTTTGCGTGTTCCAGATAAAGTTACGGTGATATAGGTTGATGCCAATTTCAGCCATAAAAAAAATTACTTTGCATATTAAATATCCTTACGATGAAACATCAGGACTCCAGTCTCACTAATCAAAACTATGAAGACATAAATTGAGTTTGGTTTTGACTCCTCAAATCATGGCTGAAAACTCTCAGCATAGCATTCGAGGCTTTTTTCTCACACCAACTGACCCAGCATATATTTTAAGAAATGTTTATTTTCTGTGTATTTGTTTTAAAATTATAAATTCCTGAGCACTTTTTCTTCTTCCTCTTCATCACTGTCAGTAACATTGACTTGCTGGATGCTAGAGGGAGTTGACGTCGGGGCTGTGAAGACATTCTCCAAGGCTCCAATGTCCAGCTGAGGCATGGGGGTTATGTATTCTTCCCCACTGTGGCTATGACTATTATAGTAAGAGGTCCCATCCATGCTCTCACAACTTCGAGAATCTTCACTGTGTGTTCGTTCATCTGGATAGTCTCTGAAAGGATAGTCTCTATTTAAAGCTGAAAACATAGCCTCATGTTTTTGGTACCTGTCTTCATAATAACCAAGACATTCTGGCATTGAACTTGGAAAATTTCCATAGCCAAAGGGAGGCCGACTATAAGGGCACGTGCTGCAGCAGAAAGACAAAAAAGGAATTAGATCATACCTTGTCCACATGTTGCCTTGCATACAGACTAATGAGCACATTTAACTGCATCCTCTTTGGGGCTTGGAAAGTTCCCAAGATCCTTACTGTGACCAGTCCATATACTCATCTGCTCTTTTCCTACTGCCCAGACCCCACTCAAAATAAATGGCAAAGTAAACTTGCCACTGGAGTACTCACCAACACTAATGTCTATTATCAGCCTCAGGGTTCTTACCTTTTGACAACGTTGATTAAAAAAAAATGCTTATCTGGGCCCTTCTTTCACTATGCCTCATAGCATGTAAGGTGCTGGAAATGCAGGCGTGTGATGTGATGCTAAAAATGGACACTTAGGGGCCTCCCCTGGTGGCGCAGCAGTTGAGCGCTGGGCTGTGAAGCTGCCTGCAGCCTCTGCAGCGCTGGTTTGATCCCGGCCACCGGCGAGGGTCCCACATGGTGGTGTGCAGACCTCTCCTGCCATGCCCACTGCTCCCCTCAGCAATGTATCTTGTCGGTCTGCTTGCTCTGCCCCAGCTCTGGCTCTGGTGAATTCTCTCACCCTCCTGTGCTTCTGACTGTACCCAGTGCTTGCATAAATAAATAAATAAATCTTTTAAAAAAAAATGGACACTTAGTAAGCAATGTAATAATTGTTCTTACTGGTGTTTGAAAGAGAGCTCATGGGAGAGGGTGTATTATTTGGTTAAAATCAAGAGGAGGGCACTAGAACAGAAGATAAAAATATAATTTTTAATTGACATTCAGTAATAAAGTAATTTTTTAAAACTCCCACTATCAGAAAAATTTAGAACTGACATTAAAAACTGTGGTTTAGGGCCTCCCCGGTGGCGCAGCGGTTGAGCGCTGGGTTGCGAAGCTGCCAGCGACCTCTGCGGTGCCGGTTCGATCCCCGGCTGCTCCCCGGCCACCGGAGGAGGGTCCCACATGGCGCGCAGACCTCTCCTGCCGCCCGCTGCTCCCCTCAGCAGTGTACTTCGGTCCTTCTGCCTGCTCTGCTTCCCGCTATGGCTCTGGTGAATTCTCTCACCCTCCCGTGCTTCTGACTGTACCCAGTGCATGTATAAACAAAGAAACAAAGAAACAAACAAATAAATAAATAAAACATGCCTCTATAAAAAAAAAAAAAAACTTAAAAAAAACAAAAAAACAAAAAAACTGTGGTTTAAAAGATCTTTCCCAAAAGAAATTCTGGAAGGCAGGAATGGGAAGAATTAAAAAGATATTTTGTTGTTTTACAAAATGAAATTTTAAAGGCAAATATTAAAAAAAAATCTACTTAAACCCATTCATCAATTTTTTAAGTGTTACTTTCCCCTCGAAAGGCAAAGAACAGGAATCACAGGAAGACGCAGAGAAAAGTTCAACCCAGAGTTCCCTGGACTCACGAACTCCATCTAGTGACAAAAAATATAAACATAAACACCACGCTCATTAGCAAAATCTGTTAAGTGGGGTGGTTCATGGTACACAATTCCAAAGAGGTCAACTGCATTTTTTAATCTTTAAAAACAGCTGTGACTCACAAATAGACCATCATCCCCACCTCTTTGAAAATATGGGGTATCTTCAGTGGTTTAATGTCCCACTCTAAATTTCCAAGTGCTAGGGACCTTTCCCATATCACATTTCACAACACAAGGCAAAGTTTCTACAAATTTTCAGGTTTCCGTTCCTACTGCCACATTCATTCAGGCATCCACATTTAACATTTATGTCCTGAATGCAGTGTATTTCCGGCTCCCCCACTTTTAACCTCTCTTTTTGATCCACAGATCAAATCTATCTGCACAAAGACTTCAATTCAGCTAGAAATAATTCAGCCACTATCTTTCTCAGGACTCTCTGTAGGCAAGATACTATGGAAGGTTTGACAGAGCAATTCTTTAAAAACTCTAAAATCTAGGTATATATAGTAGATATGCCCTGATGACTAGAATATTGGGAATTTTCCCATGAGCTTACTGTTCCTATCTGTATCTTCTATGAAGAAATGCCTATTCAGAATTTCTGTCCACTTTTTAAACTGGATTATTCATCTTTCTATTGTTGAGTTGTGACAGTTGTATATTCTGGATACAAGTCCCTTATTAGATCAATGATTTGCAAATATTTTTCTCTCATTCTATAAGTTACCTTTTCATTTCGTTGATGATGTCGTTTCATGCACAAAAGTTTTCAATTTTTATGAAACCTGTTTTTCCTTGTTCGTTTAGTACAATATCTAAGAACCCAACGTCATAAAGAAGTCCAACGTCATAAAGATTTACCACTGTGAATTCTTCTAAGTGTTACTATGATTTGTATTTAGTGGGTTTTGTCCTTGTATTTAGTGGGTTTTCAATACATTTCAGATAATTTTTATATATAGTGTAAGACAAGAATCCAACTTCATTCTTTCGCATGTGGGTGCCCAGTTGTCAACAGCACTTTTTGTTGAAGAGACTATGGCATCCTTGTCAAAATTCAATTAAACATATTATGATTGGGTTTATTTCTGTGACTCTCAATTCTATTCCATTATCTGCATGTCTATCTTTATGCCAGTAATACCACAATTTAAAAATATGTACTAATTTAAAGTTATTTATTTGTTATTCAAAACAGCTCAGTTTTGATCAAAGCAAAGCTGAACAGAAAGCACATAGTGGTTCCATACACGCTCTCCCCACATACATGTACAGCTGCCCCTTCTAGCACACTGCTCCTTCTAGCACCAAGGTGGTACATTTGTTACAACAAATGAGCTTAAATTGACAATTTGTTATCAATCAGCCAATAGCTTACAGGAGGGCTCATTTTTGGTGTTGTATGTCCATGCCTTTCTATTTATCTAAGTCTTATTTGATTTCTTTCTTTGGTAAAGTTTTAGGGATTTCATTTCTTTACTCTGAAAATCTTCTGTGTTTTGACAATTACCCCCACCCAACTCTCAACAATGTCAGTCATTGTTTTTCTTTTCTTTTTTTTTTTTTTAACTGTTTGATGGTTTTGCCTTTTCCAGGAGTCACATTGTTGGAATCATATAGTAGATAGCCTTTTCAGATTAGCTTCTCTTATTTAGTAATGTGCATATTCGGTTTCTTCATATCTTGTCGTGCCTTGATAGCTCATTTCTTTTTAGTGTTGAGTAATATTCCATTGTTTAGATATACCACTGTTTATCCATTCACCTGTTAAGGATATCATGGTTGCTTCCATGTTTTGATAATTAAGAATAAATCTGCTGGGCCTCCCTGGTGGCACAGGGGTTAAGAACAGCACTGTGAAGCTGTCTGCAGCCTCTGCAGCACGAGTTTGATCCCCCACTGGCCAGAAAGCTACCGACATGGCGCAGCAGACCTCTCCTGTCTCGCCCATTGCTCCCATCAGCAGTGTATTTCAGTCAGTCTGCCTGTTCTGTTCCTCACTCTGTCTCTGGTGAATCCTCTCACATCCTGCACCTCTGGTCTGTACCCCAGTTCTTGTATGCATAAATAAATAAATCTTTAAAAAATTAAATCTGCTATAATATCTATGTGCAGTTTTTTTTCAGATTTATTTATTTATTATTTTTTTATTTATACAAGCACTGGGTACAGTCAGAAGCGTGGGAGGGTGAGAGAATTCACCAGAGCCAAAGTGGGGAACAGAACGGCAGACTGACGAAATACACTGCTGAAGGGAGCAGCGGGTGCCGCAGGAGAGGTCTGTGTGCCATGTGGGACCCTCACGGAAGGCGGGGAATCGGCACTGCAGAAGCTGTGGGCAGCTTCACAGCGCAGCGCTCAACTGCTGCACCACTAGGATAGGCCCTATGTGCAGATTTTTGTGTGGACTTTAGATTTGAACTTCCTAAGGAGTGTGATTGCTAGATCATACGGTAAAAGCATTTTTAATTTTGTTTAAAAAAATCACCAAACTATATTGCAAAATGATTGTACCATTGTGCATTCCCATCAGCAATGAATAAGAACTCACTTTGTTCTACATTATAACCAGGATTTGGTGCTCTCAGTGTTTTGGTTTTTGGCAAAATCTGATGCATCTATAACAGTGTTTCACTGTTTAAATTTATAATTCCCTAATGACATATGATGTGGAGCATCTTTGCATATGCTTAATTGCCATCTGTATATCTTTTTTGTTGAGATGTCTGTTGAAGTCTTTTGTCCATTTTTAGCAGGCAGTTCATTTTCTTATTGTTGCGATTTAAGAGTTCTTTGCATATTACAGATAACAGTGCTTTAACAGATCATATATTTTGCCCATACTTTCTCCCAGTCTTTGTCTTCTCATTTTCTTGATATAACAATGTTTGATGCTGTAGCTATGACAAAGATTGAAATCATGACTTTTGAGTCCTCCAGCTTTGTTCTCCATTTTCAAGATTGTTTTAACTATTCCAGGTCACTTACAATTCCATATAAATTTCTGCCAAAAAAAAAAAAAAAAAAGGCCACTGGGATTTGAGAAGGACTGTATTGATTCTGTAAATTACTTGGTGAAGTATTACCATTTTTCCATTATTATGTCTTCCAATATATGAACAACAATGCCTTTTTATTTACTTAGATCTTCTTTCTTTTTTTAGTAAAATTTCAGTTTTTCATCTCTTTAGATTTTTTTTTTTAATAGAGGCATGCTTTATTTATTTGTTTGCTGGTTTGTTTGTTTTGTTTATACATGCACTGGGTACAGTCAGAAGTGCGGGAGGGAGGGTGAGAGAATTCACCAGAGCCAGAGCGGGGAGCAGAGCAGGCAGAAGGACCGAAGTACACTGCTGAGGGGAGCAGCGGGCGGCAGGAGAGGTCTGCGCGCCATGTGGGACCCTCCTCCGGTGGCCGGGGAGCAGCCGGGGATCGAACCGGCGCCGCAGAGGCCGCGCGCAGTTTCGCAACCCAGCAATCAACCGCTGCGCCACCGGGCAGGCCCACATCTCTTTAGATTTATTTCTAAGTATTTTATTCTTTTAGATGCACAGTAAATGGAATTGTTTTCTCAATTTTATTTTTAGAGTGTTCATTGCTAGTGTATAGAAATACAAGTAACTTTTGCATATTGCTCTAACACCATTCAACTTTGCTGAACTCATTCATTAGCTCTAATAAATTTTTGTGGATTCATTAGGATTTTCCTGATAGATAATATTTTCTATATACACGACCATATGTGAATAGAGATAATTTTACTTCATTTCTACTTTGGTTGTCTGTTGTTTTTTTCCTTAATTAATTGTTCTGGACAGAATTTTACCATAGTGTTGAATAGCCATAATGAAATCAGGTATCCTTTCTTGTTTTCAATCTTAGGAAGAGAGCTTTGGTCTTTCCTCTTTGGGTGGAATTTTCTAATAAATTACCTTTATCAAAATGAGAAAATACCTTATATTTCTAAGTTTTAAAATCACCAACAGTGTCTGAAGGTCCTTTTTCTCCACATCCTCACCAACACTTGCTGTTTCTGGGGTTTATGAAGTGGTGCATGCTCCCAGTGTGAGATGGTATCACTTTGTAGTATTGATTTGCATTTCCCTGATGATAATTATGAGCAGCATTTTTTCATATGCCTGTTGGCCATCAGTATATTTTCAGTAGAGAAGTATCTATTTACCTCATCTGCCCATTTCTTGACTGGGTTTTTGGTTTGTTGTTGTTGAGTTGTATGAGTTCTTCATAGATAATGGATATACAAAAAGTTAGATTTTATCAGATTTTTTTCTGCATAAGTTCAGATGATTGGGAAGTTTTGTTCATTCTATTAATAATGTCTATTATAGACTTTCAGATGTCTAATTTCAGAAGCTGAATTACATTTACTTTCCTGGGATAAATCTATTTGGGCCTAGGATATAGTCCTTTTAATATGCTGCTGGATTCGCTTTGCTAGTATTTTTCTGGTTATATTTTACACCTATACTCATAAGATATATTGGTCTATAATTTTCTTCCTTGTGATATCTTTGTCTGAATTTGATAAGAGTACTGCTGCATTAGAAATTCTATTTCACATTTTTTTAAGATTTTGAGGATTGATTTCTCTTTATTTTTTTTAATTAATTTATTTATTTATACAAGCACTGGGTACAGTCGGAAGCGCGGGAGGGTGAGAGAATTCACCAGAGCCAGAGCGGGGAGCAGAGCAGGCAGAAGGACCGAAGTACATTGCTGAGGGGAGCAGCGGGCGGCAGGAGAGGTCTGTGTGCCATGCAGGACCCTCCTCCGGTGGCCGGGGAGAAGCTGGGGATAGAACCGGTGCTGCAGAGGCGCGGGCAGCTTCGCAACCCAGCGCTCAACTGCTGCGCCACTGGGGAGGCCCTGATTTCTCTTTAAATGCTCGGTAGAACTCATCAGTAAAGCTATGTATCTCATAGTGTTTTCTTTGTTGAGATATTGTCCATTATGGATTCAATCTCTTGATAGTCTGTCCATATTTTCTATTTCTTTTTTAAAGTTTATTTTTATTTAGTTATGCATATAAGAACTAGGGTGTAGGCCAAAGGTGCGGAGGGTGGTGAGAGGATCACCGGAGACACAGTGGAGAGCAGAACAGGCAGATATACTGAAATACACTGCTGATGGGAGCAGCAGGCGAGACTGGAGAGGTCTGCTATGCCATGTGTGGGTCAGCTCCCTGGCCAGGAGTGAACTCATGCCACTATAGCTGGTGACAGTTTGACAGCACTGACACTTTAACTCCTACACCACCAGGGAGGCCCCAAGATTTTCTATTTCTTCTTCAGTTTTGGTAATTTATGTTCTTGTCTATTTCATCTGATTTATCTGGATTGTTATTATACAATTATTCATTGTCTATTCTCATCATTTTTATTTCTGAAAGGTCAGTGATACTGTCTCCAATTTCATATCTGATTTTCATAATTTTTATCTTTTTTTCATAGTCAGGCTAGCTAATGGTTTGTCAATTTTGTTGCTTTTTCAGAAGGTCAAATTTTTGGATTTTTTTGATAAGGTTATTTTTCTATTATTAATTTTATTTATCTCTAATCTTTATTATTTCTCCTTCCTTCAGTTTACTTTGGGGTTTGCTTTTCTTTCTCCAATTCCTTAAGGTATGAAGTTAGGTTATTGATTTGAGATATTTTGTTTTAAACATAAGCCATTGCAGCTATAAATTTCTCTATCAGCATTGCTTTCGCTATGAAATCTCTTAAGCTATATGCTATGTTGTGTTTTCAATTTCATATATCTTAAGGTATTTTTAATTCCCATTGTTATGTCTTAGTGGACTACTGGTTACTTAAGAATGTGTTGTTTAACTTTCATATATTTGCGAATTTTCCTGTTTCTTTTGTTATTGAGTACTAGTTTTCATCCCATCATGGTTGGAAAAAAAGGTCGTATGATTTCAGTCTTTTCGAAATTTTTTGAGACATGTTTTGTGATCTAGCATTTGGTAGATCCTAAGAATATACTGTGTGCATTTGAAAAGAATGTGTATTCTGTTATTAGGAGGAGTATCATGTGTGTCGTTAAATCAAATTGGTTTGTAGTATTATACAGTCTTCCATTTTCTTATTGATCTTCATCTATTATTAGATGGATTTTTGCATGAGTGAACTTCTAGCCATTATTTAAATATTTATAGAGAACATTATACTCAATGGTAAAAAGCTGAAAGCTTTTCCTCTAAGATTAGGAACAAGACAATGATATCCATTCTTGCTTGCTGATGTTACTCAATGTAGTATTGGATACCACAATCAGAGCTATTAGACAAGAAAAAGAATAAAAGGCATTCACTTTGGAAAGAAAGAAGTAACTGTCTCTATTTGCTTTTGACATTATCTTATATATTAAAAAATCTAAAATCTCTACCAAAAACTATCAGAATTAATCAACAAGTTTAGTAAAGTTTCAATCTGCATACAAATTGTGTTTGTGTTTCTTATACCAAAGATGAGCTATCAGAAAGAGAAATTAAGAAAACAATACCATTTATAATGCTTCAAAAAGAATACCTAGGAATAAATTTAATCAAGGAGATAAAAGACACGTATAGTGAAATTAGAAGATACTGATGAAAGAAATTCCAAAAGAAATCACAACCATATAGTTGTAATAATAAATAATGCATAAAAATATAAATAATAGAATAGAACAGGGAACCTAGAAATAAGCCCATACATATATGGTCAATTAATTTATGACAAGGGAGCCAAGATAATGTAATGGAGAAGTGACAGTATTTACTAAATGCTGTTGGGAAAACTGAACTTTCAAATGCAAAAGAAACTGGAAGCTTTCCTATACCATACACAGAAATCAGCTCAAGAGGGATTATACACAAATGTCAGGTCTTGGCAATGGTTTTTTTTGGTCTAACACCAAAAATAAAGGCAAAATTAAACAAGTGGGACCACATCAAACTAAAAAGTTTTTGTTCAGCAAAGAAATCCATCAGCGAAATAAAAGACAACTTACCAAGTGCGTAAAATATTTGCAAATCCTGTATCTGACAAAAGGCTAATATCCAAAGCATATAAGGAATTGATACAACTCAGAAGAAATAAAGAAACCAACTAAAAATGGACAGAGTATCTGAATAGACATTTTCCCCAAAAAAGACATAATGATGGTCAACAGGTCCCTTGAAAGACCCTCAAGATCACCGATCAAGGAAATATAACTGCAAACAATTATGAGATCACCTCACACATGCTAAAATGACTATTCTCAGAAAGGTAAAAGATGACTAATGTTGTCCAGGATGTGGAGAATAAGGAACTCTTGGGCTCTGTGGTTGGAATGCAAAATAGTTCAGCCACTTTGGAAAGCAGTATGGAAGATCATCAAAAAATTAGCAATGCAACTACCTTTCATTCAGCAATACATTTCCGGGTATTTATCTGAAGAAAAACAAATATGTAACTGCACCCCATGTTCACTGCAATATTATTGACAATACCCATGACAGAGAAGCAACCTAAGTGTCCATCAGTGAATGGATAAAAAAGTGTCTCTCTCTCTCACACACACACTAACACACACACAGAGAGAGAGAGAGAGAGAGAGAGAGAGAGAGAGAGAGAGAGAGATAGGAATATTACTCAGTATTAAAAAAGGAAACCATGCCTTTCATGACAACATGGATGGACTTGGAGGAAATCATACTAAATGAAACTAGTCAGACAAATATCTTAGGATCTCACATGTGGAATCCAAAAGAAACACAAAACAAACAAACAAATAACAGAGTACAGACGAGTGGGGAGGTTAGGAGATGGGTGAAATTGGTGATTGTGGGCAAAAGGTACAAACTTCCAGCTACAAGATTAAAAAGTTCTGGGAATGTAATATATAGCACAGTGATTATAGTTAATACTCTACCAATATATTTGAAAGTTGCTAAGAGAATAAATTTCTCATCACAGGAAAAATTAAAAGTATGTTGTGTATTTAAAATTAATACAATGTCTACTACTATCAATTTTTAAAAAGAAAAGGTAAAATATTAAAGTTTGACTAGTACTGTCTCTCCCTGCAAATTTGTTAATTTTTGCTGCATGTATTTTTGGACCCTGTTGTTGCATATGCACATAATTATAAATGATGTATCATCTTAATGTAGTGATTCTTTTGTCATTATGAAATGCCCTTTCTCAACCATTTTTTACATAAAGCTTATTCTAATATTTTTAGCAAACAGGATATATGTTGATCATGCTTTTAATCCATTTGCCGATCTTTGCCTTTTGATAATGCAGTTTAATACACTTACATTTAAAGTGATTACTAAATAGGAAGAATTTGCTCTGCCATTGTACTATTTATTTTCTACATGTCATAGTTTTAATTCCTCAATTCTTCTATGACTCCCTTCTTCTATGTTTAATGGGTTTTCTAGTGTACTTTTGTGATTCCCTCATTTCCTTTTCCTATATTTTTAAATTTTCTTAAATGGTTACAGTGGGGATTATAGTAAACATCCTCAATTTATAACAATCCATTTAAATTGATACAAATTTGCTTTCATTATCATATAAAAACTCTGCTTTGTAGTACTGCCTCCTTTCTATCTTTGTCCTCATGAATTACATAATTTATACATTTTATATCCATTAACATAGATGTATAATATTTGTTTCATGCAGTTCCCTTTAAATTATACAGAAAAATGAAATTACTAACCAAATTTACAATAAAACTACCTATGTAGTAACGTTTACTAATATTCTTTATGTCTTTGTTTGGCTTCAGGTTACTCTATAATGCCTTTTCCTTTCAGCTAGGACTCCTTTAGTATTTCTTGTAGGGCAGGTCTGGTAGTGATGAACTTTTTCGACCTTTGTTTATCTGGGCATGTCACAATTTCTCCTTCAGTTTTGTTAGTTTTAAAAATTCTTGGTTGATGTTTTTCTTTCAGATCTCATTCATGATTTCTGGTGAGAAACTGGCTGTTTACCTTTTTGAGAATCTCCTATATAAGATGAATCTCTTCCCTTTTGCTTTCAACATTTTCTCTTTTCCTCTGGCTTTTCATTTTGTAATATATCTTGGGTTGAATTTATCCTACTTAGCATTCACGAAGCCACTTGGATTCATATCATGCTTCAAATTTGTTCTATTTTTGGTCACTATTTATTTGCTTTAGTAAGATAAATTGGTTTACAACATCATATATAAATGAGAGGTGTTAAGATCACACCTCTTCAGAAGTACGTTACCATATCACACCACAATCAAGGGACCAATAGTCTTCTGCCATAGTCCATTGGTCCCCCTCCAGACTTTGCTCTGTACCTTACCCTTTCCCCTCTGGTAGTCTCAATTTTGCAGTCAGCTTTCTAGGGCTTGTTTTGGGCTTGGTTTTGTCTGACCTTTTCTCGTTTCTCTATATTCCACATATGAATGCAACTATCCAGTATTTGTCTTTTTCCATGTGATTTATTTCACTTATTTTGATCCCCCCCTTCAGTTCAATCCATGTTGTTGCAACAGGTAAGACTTCATTCTTTTTTCATAGCTGTGTAGTATTCCATTGTGTAAATATACACCATATCTTTCTGACCCACTCATCTGTTTTGAGGAACTTAGGTAATTTCCATAGTTTGGCTATTGTAAATAGCCAATATTACAAGTGGCTGTTGTCAATAGCCAATATTAGAAATGCTGCAATAAAGACAGGAATGCATATATCCCTTCTACTTAGTGTTTTTGTGTTCTTGGGGTAGATACAGCTGGGTCATATGGTAGATTAATTTTTAGTATTTTGAGAAACTCCATACTGTTTTCCATTTGAGCTAGTCTAGCCAAAATTCACACCAGCATTATCCAAGGGTTCTTTTTTCTCCATATCCTTGCCAACACAAAAACAATGGTCATATTTGGTGTGGGTTATTCTCACAGGTGTGAGATAGTCTGTCATTGTGGTTTTGATTTGCATTTTCTTGATAAAAGATGGTGAGCATTTTTTCAGGTGCATGTTGGTGATCTGTATGTCTTCTTTGGAGAAGTCTCTACCTCTTGCATCTATTTTTGTATTGTTTGTTGTTGTTTTTGGTTTGTTGTTGTTCAGTTGTATGAGTTCTTTATAGTTGTGCAATATTACCCCCTTGTTGGATATATAATGCACAAATATCTGCTCCCAGCCAGACAGAGTCAACTTCTTTCTTCACCTGCTTCCATTTGTTTTAATTTTTTTTAAAAGATTTATTTATTTATTAATACAAGCACTGGGTACAGTCAGAAGTGTGGGAGGGTGAGAGAATTCACCAGAGCCAGAGGGGTGAACAGAACAGGCAGACCAATGAAATACATTGCTAAGGGGAGCAGCGGGCACGGCAGGAGAGGTCTGTTGTGCCATGTGGGATCCTCGCCGGCGGCTGAGGATCGATCTGGTGCTGCAGAGGCTGCAGGCGGCTTCGCCGCCAGTGCTCAACCGCTGTGCCACCAGGGGAGGCCCTGTTTTAAATTTTTAAATTAAGTTCCAGGGTTTTAAAAAAATTGAATCTGACGGTTTTTGTTAACTTTACTGTTGTTTTGGTGGAGGGGATTGATACTTGGAGATCTCTATTCTGCCACTGAAGTGTTTTGTAGTTTTCAGGGTATAAAATTTGTACTTATTTTCTTCATTTATTCTTACTTTTTAAATTCTATTGCAAAGGAATTTTTTCTCAATTTCTTTTTCTGTTTGTTCATTGCTACTATATATAAATGAAATTTTTAAGTATACATTGGCCTTATATTCCATACACTTAGTGAATTCAAACTATTATGCTCAAGTTATTTATAATCGCTTTTCTGTGGGTTCCAAGATTTTCTGTGTATAAGACTATATAATCAAAGATAGAAATAGTTTTATTTCTTCCTTTACAATATGAATATATTTTATTTCATTTTTATGTCTACATGTACTGGATTAAACCTCCAGTAAAATGTTGGATAGAAGTGCCAAAATTAAACCCTTGTCTTGTTCCTGGGTCTTAAGTAGACATACCAAATCTTAGTCTTGATTTAAGTACAATATTACGTTATCATTATGGCCATTCTGTACAATCCTCTTATCATGTTGAGGAAGTCCCTCTGTATTCTTTGTTTGCTGAAATACTTTGTGTTCAGCACGAAGGAGTTCTGGACTTTGTCAAATACTTTCTCTGTATTTACTGAGATAATTGCATAGACTGTCCTTTATTCTACTGGATATGATATATTAAACCAATTTTCATATGTTAAACCAACTGGTATTCCTAGGATAAAGTGAACTTGGTGGTAGTGTATAATCCTTCTAGTATGCTGTTGGATTCCTGCTACTATTCCATTGGGATTTCAATTTGCTAGTATTCTCTTAGGAATATCTGCATTCCTAAAAGATAGAGGCCTTAAGTTCTTGCATTGTCTTTTACTGGTTTTGAGATCAGGACAGCAATTCCTCACTGAACAAGGCCTTCCTCTTCTATTTTTTGGAAAAGTTTGACACTAAAGTGTGTCCCTTATAGACAGCATATAGTTAAGATCATGCTTTTTATCCAATTTGCAAATATCTGTCTTTTAATTGTTTAATCCATTCACATTTTAATGCTATTAGTAATAGAATTGGATTTATGCCTGCCATTTAATTTTTTGTTTTCTATGTGTCTCATGTTTTATTTTTGGTCCTCTATTCCTTTTTTATTGTTTTCTTTTTCAATAAGTGAAGCTTTTTTCTATTATAACAGTTTATTTCTTTTAACATTTTTTTCACTATTTGTCTTTGTTATTTTCATAACAGTTGCATTTGAGCTAACCATTTATAACTTACCTTATCAGAATCAACTCCAGATTTATGCTAAATAATTCCAGTAAGATACAAAAATGTTGCCTCTTCCCCCTTTATGCACTATTACTGTTACACAAATTTCAGTTATACATGTTACAAAACCAACAAATACATTGGTGTTACTATTACTTATATAATTTTATGTCTATTAAACAGGTTGGGAAGAGAAAGGAAAGCAAGTATATATACAAAATTTGTTATATTACCTTCTTATTTGCTATTTCTGGTTCTCTTCATTTGTTCCTATGAATTCAAGTTATCATCTAGTATCATTTCCTTCCTCCAAAATAACTACTTCTGATACCTGATACCTCCTTGTGCTTTTATTGTCAAATACATTACATTTCTCTGTTATAGGTTCAAAAAATTATTTACATATTGTTTTACACAATTGACCTTTAACTATGTCAAAAGAAGAAGAATGTGCATTTGTACCATCTTTCATAATTACATATTTACCCTATGGGGTTTTTTTATTTTTCATTTGTTTAGATTCTAATTACCATCTAGGGTCACTCACTTTCAGCCTAATGGACTTCCTTTAATATTTCTCATAATGCAAGTTTACTAGCAATCTCAGTTATAGTTTATCTGAGAATGTCTTTATTTTGCCTTTATTTTTTGAAATAACTTTACCAAATAAAAGATTTTGGTTCCAGGCTTTTTCAGCACTTTAAATATATATTCTAGCCTTCATGTTTCTGATGAGAAATCAGCTGTTAATTATACTGAGGTTTATATGTGACAAATCTTTTAAAAGTTATTTTGTCTGTTTACTTAATTTGCTTATTTATTTACTGCTTTAACAATTTCTCTTTGACTCTGGCTGTTAGTATTTTATTAGAATATATTTGACTCTGGATGTCTTTGTGTTTTCCCTACTTAGAGTTCATTGAGCATCTTAAATGTACAATATTTTTTATCACATTTGGGAAATTTTCAACTATTATTTTTTCAAATATTTTGTTAAATTATTTAACATTATTTATTATAGGCTAGGGATGTTTCAAATGATGGAGCCTCTACTGGTCTTTCAAGTCCATCGGTTCTCCAATGACAGACTTTATTGTGACAGTGGAAGTGGTGGTATAGGTCCAGCCACAGTTTTCAGGTAGGAAACACAGTGCTAAATCCCCTCTTCATTTAGGTTTTGCCACAGAAGGAGCAAGTGTACTTGGCATGCTGGCTGATTCCTTTTTTTTTTTTTTATATTCCCTTTTCTCTCTTTTCTCCTATTATTCCTAATATATGTATCTTGTTGCAGTTAATGGTGGCTCTGTTCATTTTTCTTCATTCTTTTTTTCTCTGCCCTTCACACCGTATCATCACTACCAGTCTATTTTCAGCTTTTCTGATTCATTTCTGTGTCAGTTCAATTTTATTGTTGAGCCCCTCTAGTAAATTTTTCAGTGTGGCTAATGTAATTTTCAACTCCAGGATATCCATTTGGTTCTTTAATGCTTTTTATGTCTTTTGTTTAAAATTTTTATTTCTGTATTTTTCTTACAATGCTTGCTTTCTTTTCTCAGGTGTAGTCCCCACAGAATTTCCACCACCAGTTCACCCATGCACCATCATCACAGTCCCTTATGCTCTTCATGCCCTCGTTTTCATCCCTTTCTCACCCCCTCCCCTGCAGAATGTCTCTGATTTACAGTTGTTTGTTTATTTTTGTTTTGCTGTGTTGTGTTTTTTTGTTGTTGTTATTTTCCTTGATCCCCTATATTCCTCCTATAAGTGAATCCATCCGGTATTTTTCTTTTTCCTCCTGACTTATTTCATTAAGCATAATCCCTTCAAGCTCCATCCATGGTGCTGCAAATGGCATGAGTTTATCTTTTTTGATTGCTGAATAGTATTCCATTGTGTATACAAACCGTATCTTCTTGATCCAGTCATCTATTTTGGGGCATTTGGGTTGATTCCAAGTATTAACTATTATAAATAGTGCTGCAATAAACACAGGGGTGCATGTATTCTTTTGAATTAATGTTTTTGTGTCCTTTGTGTAGATCCCTTGGAGTGGAATTGCTGGGTGATATGGTAGCTCCATTTTTAGTAGACTGAGGAACCTCCAGAGAGCTTTGCATAGTGGTTGGACCACTTTGCACTCCCACCAGCAAGTAGGAGAATTCCTTTTTCACTGCCTCCTCACCAACATTTGTAGTTGCTAGGTTTTTTTTTTTTTAATATGTGCCACTTTTAGAGGTGTAAGGTGTATCTCGTGTTTTTAATTGGCATTTCCCTGATTATGAGAGATGCTGAACATTTTTTCATATGCTTGTTGGCCATTTGCATTTCCTCTTTGGAGAAGTGTCTTTTAAGTTCTTCTGCCCATTTTTTGACCGGATTGTTTACTTTGTTTTGTTGAGTCATGTGTGTTCTTTGTATATCTTTGTTATCAGTCTCTTATCACTTCTATGAAGTGCAAAAAATTTCCCCCAATCAGAGGGGTGTCTCTGCTTTGGTTAAAGTCTCTTTTGCTGTACAGAAGGTCTTTAATTTGATGTAGTCCCAGCATTTTATCTTTTCCTTGACTTTTTTTGATTTAGGTGATGTGTCCTTAAAGATATTACTGACAAACTCACAGCCAATATTATTCTCAATGGTGAAAAGCTGAAGGCCTTTCCTTATCTTAAAGGTTATGTTTCTTCCCCCTTGCCAGTTTCATTATTTTTTCCTTGTCTCAGACTCTTGCAAGCTTTACTATTATGTGTCTTTCTGTAGTTTTTTTTTTTTCTTTTTTTTTTTCGGTGTGGTAACTGGTAGTTATTCTCACTTTTTGTATGCCTATACTCATCTCCTTTTTCATGCTTGGTAAGTTTTCTTCAAATATCTCGTTGAATAATTTCTCAGTTCCTTGTCTCTCTTCCGCCCCTCCCCCCCAATGCCTATAACGGTTATATTTTCTCTCTTCGTGGAGTCTGATAATTGTCGAAGAGTGTCCTCATTCTTCTTCCTTAGTACTTCTCGCTCCTTTCTCTTTGTTCTTTTTATTTCTGTATCTTCAAGTATCTGATCCGTTACTCCATTTCATCAATTCTGCTTTAATTGCTTTTCCCAGAGTTCCTTATCTCCTCCAGTAATCTTTTTTTTTTTATAGAGGCATGTTTTATTTATTTATTTTTTATTTGTTTGTTTGTTTGTTTTTGTTGTTTGTTTGTTTATACATGCACTGGGTACAGCCAGAAGCGCGGGAGGGCAAGAGAACTCACCAGAGCCATAGCGGGAAGCAGAGCAGGCAGAAGGACCGAAGTACACTGCTGAGGGGAGCAGCGGGCAGCAGGAGAGGTCTGCGCGCCATGTGGGACCCTCCTCCTGTGGCCGGGGAGCAGCAGGGGATCGAACCGGCGCTGCAGAGGCCGCAGGCAGCTTCGCAACCCAGCGCTCAACCGCTGCGCCACCGGAGAGGCCCTCCTCCAGTAATCTTTTAATCTCCTGTGTTTCTTTTATTTCCTTTCTTATGGTCTCATTTTTGTTCTTTAGTTCACTGATTGCCTCATATCATTTTTTTTCCTTTTCCTTTTCTTAATGCCTTTTTTTTTTTTAAAGATTTATTTATTTATTTATACAAGCACTGGGTACAGTCAGAAGCACGGGATGGTGAGAGAATTCACCACAGTCAGAGCGGAGAGCAGATCAGGCAGGCTGATGAAGAACACTGCTGAGGGGAGCAGCAGGAGGCAGGAGAGGTCTGCGCGCCATGTGGGACCCTCACCTGGCAGCCAGGGATCAAACTGGTGTTGCAGAGGCTGCAGGTAGCTTCGCAACCCAGCGCTCAGCCGCTGTTCCACCGGGGAGGCCCTCTTAATGCTTTTTAATCATGATGATTACTAATTCTCTATCTGACACGCAAAGAAATTCTTCCATGTCTTTGTTGAGCTTTGGTCACTGTTTTTCTTTTTGTGGTGTGTCCTTCCCCTGTGGGCTTTCTTGGTTATTTATATTTTTCCTTTTCCCTGCTGTTTGCTTTCTAATTGGTTTTATGCATTGGGATGTTGTGCCACTGGTGTTAGCGGGCATTTCTTTGGAGTGCTCCTTCAGGAGTGTTGGAAACTGTTTACCAGACTGAGTCCAGCACTGTTAGGCCAAAACTCCACCAGGGTGTTGATGCTGAGGCTGTGTTGCTGGGTACTGTCCCTTACAGTTCCCTCCCTGTGTAGTTGCTCAGTTCCAGCATGGAATCAGCTAGTTGGTGATTTTGTTCTGGTCACTAGGTGGCACCAGAGACCTGTACTTGCCAACCTGTGCTTTCCCCTGTAGTTCTATGAGAAACAGAGGGAGGGAGAGTAACACCTCAACACAGGGGCTATTGCTCATGCTGGGTACTGTGTCTGCCCCATGTTCACCTGGTTCTGTACCCACAGCTGTGTGGATCCCATGTCCTGAATTCTGCCCTCTAATTCTCTATTTCTGCCCTCTAGTTCTCTAATTCTGCCCTCTAGTTCTCTGCCCTCCAGGGCTCTCTGATACAAAATCCTATCACCCTGTGCAGTGCCCACTGTTATGGCGTGTTTCGTGCCTGGATCCTGTGCTCAACTCTCAGTTCCAGAATGGGGTCTTGCTCCATGCCTCATTTCCCTTCTCACCCCTGTTTGCGTAGGCACCCCCTCTCAAAGCCTGAGGGTGGTTTTGTAATCCCTGGCTTCCAACTATCAGGAAGTTGGTGATTCTGTTCTGATCACTAGGTGGCGCCAGAGATCTTTTCTAATATCCTTCTAATGCTGCTTTTCCCCCTGTGGGTCTCCAGGGAACAAAGGGCGGGTGGTGGCGTGGAGTGCCTCAATGGCATGCCTCTATGTCTGCCCTGTGCCCTGCCATTGTGGGGATCCCATGCCCCAAATTTCATGCCCCAGTTCTCAGTTCTGAAGCCCTTATATCCACGATGCAGGCAGTAGCCCAATTCAGTGCCTGTGGAAATGGCGCCTTTTGCACCCTGTTCCCATGCCAGGGTGCCTGGTTTTTGATTACCCAGTGATGGTCTCTCACCTCAGTGATGGCTCCCACGGGTCTCCCCACAATCTTAGGTTGTGGGCACATGCACCTGGGCAGCAGTGATCCACATATGCTTTTCGAGGACGTGTGTGCATTTCTGCACAAGCTTACCAGCTGGCCTTTGGCTATATGCAGGTCTCTCTGCAGAGTCCCTATCTTCCTCTAATAGTGCCGAGTTTGTGATTACCTGGTGCCATTTGCTCACCTCTGTGGGGATTCCTGCATAATTCTCCACAGTTCCTGGTCACGGGGTGTGGTGCCTGCAGTAGTTCCTTTCCACTCACTGTCTTTTTTGGGGGTTCTCTATGTATATTATCATATCATCTACAATAGTGATAGTTTTACTTCTTTTTTCCCTATTTGTATTCCTTGTATGTCTTTCTCTTGTCTTATTGCTCTGGCTAGGCCTCCCAGTATTATATTGAAAAGCAGTGGTGAGACATACTTGTCTTGCTCCAGATCTTAAGGGAAAGGCTTTCTGCTTTTCACCATTGAGAATGATATTGGCTATGAACTTGACATGTATGTCCTTTATCATGTTAGGGTATGTTCCTTCTATCTCAAGAATTTCGAGGGCCTTCATCATAAATGGATGTTGAACTTTGCCAAATGCTTTTGAATGCTTTCTCAGTATCTATCAACATGATCATATGGTTTTTATTTTTCTTTTTGTTGATGTTTTGGATTACATTGATTTTTGGATGTTGAACCATCCTTGTGTCCCTGAACTAAATCCTACCTGGTCATGGTGAATTATCTTTTGGATGCACTGTTGGATTCTGTTGGCTTCTGTTGGCTAGGATTTTATTGAGGATTTTTGCATCAGTGTTCATTAGAGAGATTGGTCTGTAGTTTTCTTTTTGTGTGTTATCCTTGTTTGGGTTTGATATTAGTGTGATATTCGCTTCATAAAACGTGTTTGGTAGTATCCCTTTCTTTTCAATTTTTTGAAAGAGTTTGTGTAGGATAGGCAGGATAGTTAGTTTCTGAACATTTGGTACAAGTCATTTGTAAAGCCATCTGGTCCTGGGCTTTTGTTTGGGGGTAGGATTTTGATTACTGTTTCAATTTCACTGCTTGTAATTTGTCCATTTAGGTGTTCTATTTCTTCTTTATCTAGCTTTGGATGATTGTAAACTTGAAGGAATTTGTTGAACTTGTTTGCACATACTGTTCATAGTAATCTCTGATTATTCTTTTGATTTCTGCTGCGCCTGTTATAATTTCTCCTCTTTCATTTATTGTTCCATTTATTTGTGTTTTCTCCTGTTTTTTCTTCATGAGCCTAGCTATAGGTTTGCCTATTTTGTTTATTTTTTCGAAGATCAACTTTTGGTTTCATTAATCTTTTGGATTGTTTTCTTATCTTCTATCTCATTTATTTCTGCTTGATTTTTATTATTTCCCTTCTTCTACTGGCTTTTGTGTGTGTGTTTTTATTGTTGTTCTTTTTACAATTCTTTAAGATGTGAGATTAGGTTGTTTCTTTGAGTTCTTTCTTGTTTCTTTCTTTTTTTAAAAAAAGATTTATTTATGCATACAAGAACTGGGGTACAGGCCAGAGGTGTGGGGGGTGAGAGGCTTCACCAAAGACAGAGCGGGAAACAGAACAGGAAGATTTACCGAAATACACTGCTGAGGGCAGCAGAGGGCAAGCCAGGAGAAGTCTGCTGCACCTTATGGGTTGTTCCCTGGCCGGCCGGGGATTGAAGTCATGCTGCAGAGGCTGCAGACAGCTTCATAGGCTGCACCCTAACCTCTTGCACCACCAGGGAGGCCTTTCTTGAGGTAAGCCTGTATTGCTATATATTGTTTCTTGATGTGAGCATGTATTGCTATATATTTTCTTCTTATAACTACTTTTGCTGTGTCCCATACATTCTGTAGAGTTATGTCCTCATTATCACTCATCTCAAGGTATTTTTTAATTCCTTCTTTGATCTCCTCATTGATCCAATTGTCTTCCAGTAGCTTTTTATTTCTTTTTTTAATTTTTTTTTATAGAGGCATGTTTTATTTATTTTGTTTTGTTCGTTTGTTTGTTTTGTTTATACATGCACTGGGTACAGTCAGGAGTGCGGGAGGGCAAGAGAATTCACCAGAGCCAGAGCGGGGAGCAGAGCAGGCAGAAGGACCGAAGTACACTGCTGAGGGGAGCAGCGGGCGGCAGGAGAGGTCTGTTGCCATGTGGGACCCTCCTCCGGTGGCCGGGGAGCAGCCGGGGATCGAACCGGCGCCGCAGAGGCCGCGGGCAGCTTTGCAACCCAGTGCTCAACCGCTGCGCCACCGGGGAGGCCCAGCTTTATTTCTTAATTGATATTCTCTCTCTAGGGCGACATCATTATAATTTCCTTTACTTCTCTAAGAATGATTTCTTTTAGTTGTTTGAATGTATTTATGATGGTTTTCCTGTGTCCCTGATTCTTTGTATGTCTCATAATTTTTTGTTAAAAGTTGGATATTTTAGGTAATATACTGTAGAAACTCTGGATACTGATTCCCTTACCATGATTCTCAAGGGCTCATTTTTTTTTATTTATTTATACAAGAACCAGGGTACGGGCCAGATGTGCAGGAGGGTGAGAGGATTCACCAGAGACAAAGCGGGGAACAGAACAGGCAGACTGATGAAATACACTGCTGAGGGGAGCAGCAGGCGTGATAGGAGAGGTCTGCCATGCCAATGTGGGACCCTCGCCAGCCAGCCAACCGGGATCAAACCAGCGCTGCAGAGGCTGCAGACAGCTTCACAGCGCGGCACTTAACCGCCTGCACCTCCAGGGGAGGTCAAGGGCTCAGGGCTCACTTTTACTGTTGTTTGCTTGTTTATTTGTTAAGTTTATTTGACTTGATTAGACTATTTTAGTGATTTCCTCTTCAGTGTGAAAACTTGAATGTCACTCCTTATCAGGCACAGACTTGGTCATGAATACAGTCACCCTGGGATTACACTGATTTTAGCAAGAATCTGTCTCTTTTTCCAATTTTTCTGTGAAACTGTTTGTCTCATTTACTATTACATCCAATGTCAGACTCTGATTGTTGTATTGTTTTCAACAATGCAGATATTGCTCCACAGTCTGATCCAATAAAATGCAAGCCATCTTTGGGGAGACTTTGAAGTTCATTCTGACTCCAGGAAGGCTTTTCTTAGTTGTCTCTTTATCTAGTTCTCTCTGTTATACTAGCAGGCCTATGGTTACCTTGCTGCTTTTAATTGAGGAGCCTCTTTAATTTTCTTACCACCAAAATCCCATTAATTGCAAGAGGGTGCTGTGGGTTGAACTTCCCTACACTGTCAAGTAAAGTCTTCTTCCCTTGGGAAGAGCTTCTGAGTAATCCATTCTTATGAATTGACTCTCTTCCTTGGCAAAAATCATTGGTCTTCTTGGCTTGTCTTTCACAAAGCATAATATCTCTCTTACTAGTGACCCAGGGCAAAGATGCTCAGGGTTATAGTATAGTATTCCCTGTATCATCAGTCCCTGATTCCCCAATCACCCTTGGGGTCAAGTTGCTATCCTATAACTAGCGGCCGAGTGACAAAAAGGACATATTGACTATATTCACATTCAATTTAGTCTCTCTTACCAGAGCCAGCAGATGAGAAATTATATCCCCTGATTAGGAATCAAAGGGGGAAAGCTTGGTCATACCTGCCCATCAAACTGAATAAGGGGTATGGATGAGGGATGGTATATATCATGGTTCAAATGCCATAGACTCTTGCTGTCCTTACTGAGTTTCATGGTATATTCTTGAATAAATATTTCTTCTTTTGCTGCATATCTTTTAGGACATTACCCAGAAACTTAAGATGGTTGGTTTTATTTTAAAGTTAACTTTAAAATAAAGTTTAAAATAAAGCAGGTTCATGAAGTCCTCATACCTTCATCCTCAAAATGGAACTCCCTCTCATTTAGCTTGTTAATCACATTAATTCTATAAATAGTCTTGAACTAATTTTCTGGACACAGGTTACTTGAAAACAGTTTGATCATTTCAGGTTTTGATTTTAAGAATGTTTAGATGGAGCCATAGCAACATTTAAAGTTAACTGAAACAAGACCTTTCTGAGCACTCAATACCTTACATCAAGGTTTTCTAATCTAGTAGGCGGGAACAAGCACTACCCTTAGTCCTAGTCACTGCTATAGCTAATCTTTCAGGAGGTTCTTTTAACAATTTTGAGTTGTTTTCCTCACAAGAATACACTGATCAGTATTTAGCTGAATACTGAATTCTAGAAGGAATCTATCAAATATCTGGAGTTCTTGCTCTTTGCAGCTTTCTTCTCCCCAATATTCTATCTTGAGAGAAACATAGCTGCATGCTATCACTGGACTCTCAGCTCCCTCTCAAGTTGGGGAGTCTGATAAGATCTGCTGTGTTTCTTCTCCTTGTCTCAAGGCTTCTAGGCTAGTAAACTGAGAATACTAGAAGATTTACCTCATTTGTTTCATAATTCTATCCTTCATTGCCTAATAAACATTGTCTTAAATACAATGTATTCAATATTTTTTTCACTGTTTTCACTGAAGGTAAATTCAGTTCCTATTAGTTCAGCTTGGCTGGAATAGAAGTCCTCTTTCATAATTTGAAATATTGATTTTTAGTCTCTTCCTGCTTTTCAGTTTTCCCACATTCTTGGGGATGTTACTCTTCCTATTTGTAGGTCTACTACTGCCTTTTGTTCTTATAACGAGTATTTTTCTCATATAATTTTTTAAAGCTCATCTTTAATGACAATTTTTCTCCTTTGGAAATCTTAAGTGGTCTGGATTGTGGACGTGTTCCTCTAGGACAAGTGCTCCAGGTATATCAGTATAGAATTTATTTGTATGTTAATAATTTCTCAGTGTGTCAAGTGTGTAGGGTGATTTTAGATTCTGAGCTAATGTACAGTACAATTTGCAGTTTTGGTTACTAACAGAAGACTTTGTTCTTTGCTAGATAGCCCTGGGTAAAAAACAACTTTTTCTTTGTGCTTTCTTTGAATCAGTGATAAAAATTTTCCATTCCTTTATTCAAGGTTGAAAAGCTCTTCCAAATTCCTGGCTTTATGGGAACTTTCAATTTCAACTTCTCAAGTTGATCAGGGTGTCAAGACTTTATTGCCTCTCCTTGTATAAAAACACAAGTTTATAAATATGAAACATTTTTTTAAAAGATTTATTTATTTATTTATTTACCCATAGAAGGCCAGGTGTGGAGAGTGAGAGGATTCACCAGAGACAGAGTGGGGAGCAGAACAGGCAGATTTACTGAAATACACTGCTGAGGAGAGCAGCAGGTGAGATAGGATAGGTCTGCTGCGCCATGTGCATTAGCTCCCTGGCCAGGGATCAAACTCAGAGAGCAGAAGTGACAGTGCTGAGACTTAACCCCTAGGCCACAAGGGAGGCCCATGTTGAGACATTTTTTAATTTGAAAACCACCTCCAGTACCACTTTACTAGTTTTCAACCTGTTGGTCATTTTGGCACAGGAGGATTAACTTTCCATTCTGGTGAATTCAGCTAAGTATTAAATTGTTCATATTTAAGCACAACATTTCTAGATAGCACATCAGTAGGTATTACTTGATAGCTAAAACTATAATGTGTGTCAGAACCATTGTTTCCTCCTCCCTAGAATAGAGCAAAAGATTGCTTATGTATGTATGCAGTGTGCATATATAGGTGCAATGATACCATAACTTCAATCATATCTTAAATAGATCTCTAACTCAAACAATGGTAAAGGATAATTGCTTTTAATCTTTGATCCCTCTGCCTAAAATTTTATAATTAAGACCCTATATGCTCCCACAAAGGAATTCTTTGAACTTATCTTCCCTAGTTACCTATAATCAAATATTTGTATGTTCTGAATATTTCAAACTAATGAATGCCCCCACATTTGTCTTTCATATCCAGTCTCTATCCCCCAATTGCAATAGACTTTAAAACACATACATTTACTCAATGGCCAAAAACACAAGATTCTAGATTTCTCTTGTGCATGTGAATAGTATAAATACTGCAAGAAAGAGGAAGAGGCAAAAGGGCAGGGGAGCGCAGAACTAGACTAAGAAATTAATGTAGTGTAAAAGAAAAATGTTTCAATTAGCACAGTATAAAGATGGTTAAGGTTTGAAAGCAGGAAAATGTTAGCCCTCTGATCTAGGAATCAGTACTTCTAAGGGCCCATATGTTTCATAAAATGACTCGTTGATTAAACCAGCTAACCACCTTGGTTTTTACTTCAGATACAGAAGACAAAATGGAACTGGCATGAGCACATATACAGAATACATAAAATCTTCATATCATAGATATCATATCATTATTGGCATATATTTGAGTTATATATTGTCATCACAATACTGGTATTGAAATGGTTGGATGATTCCACACATAAATTAATTAGATTGGGAAAAAATATTCGTTATATAAGATTTTTCTCTTCTATTGAAGATCAGATTCTGTAGATTCTTCAATAGAAAAAATGAGAGGGAATTAATTAATTTTGTTATTTATTTAGGCTGGCTGGATTTTACTGAGATAACCTATCTCATCAAGCATAAGTAAGATTATTCATTCCTTGGGAAAATTATCAGATACATACTTGCAGAAGTTAGAAAGGCATTTAAGCAATACTATAATATGTAAAGCTGGTCTTTTGTTTTGGAAAATTATATGCAGCCTAATAATTATAGCTGACATACTGCTTTTACTTTCTTAAATGAAATAAAATTCCATATTGTATTATTAATTAATTCATTTGATTGCTCAGTTAGCATTACTATCAATTAGCAATAATGTTACTAAAGAAACGGTATATTGACGTTTTCTAAGGAGTCACTTTCCAGCACTCCCTTTGAAAATGTTCTTTAAATTATCAGATGATTCATACATTAAAAGTAAAATCCTTAAGAAGATTAACTTCCTAAGATTGTATCTACTTATAAGGAAATGTTAGCTGCCTAAAGTCCACTTGACTACATGCTTTGGTATTCAAAAATACCTATTTTCCATATGATTCTCTGCTAGCAATTAACAGCTGCCAGTCAAAAGACGTCATTACACTCAGAGAACCAACTTACATATGAACAAAACAAACATGTTTGAACACAACAAACATGGAATTCAAAGTCAGACAGATAGTCCTAAATGGACTACTAATCCAGGACTACTGGCTCTGTCATTACTAGCTGCGTGGCCTTAATATAGCTATTCAACATCTGCTCAATTTCTTTATTTGAAAAAGTAGGTAAGTTATATACCCAAGACACAGGATTGTTGTGAGAGCTACTCATAAAAATGCCTACTCTCAAAATGCTAGAAAGAAAAAACAAAAAATAGCAAAAAACAGAGTGAAGTCATGGACCGTTGCCTCCTTTTATCCTTTCCTGTGAGGAAATACTGTCTAAGTCTCTCAGTGTTCCTAAATAAATTACATAACATAGTATTTCGGTAGTTATAGTTTGTGGACCTCAAATGTCTAATAAAGTTGATCATCTCAAATCTATTCGTGTATTAAATTCCATTGATGTCCTTAGCACTTTCTTATAACTAGGAAATATTGTAAAATTTCCTAAAATTCTTATAAAATCCCAGATCCTAGCCGATAGCAGTGTGAAGAGATTCTCAACCTCTAGTTTTAGGAGTCTCTTTAGGTTTGATTCCTTAAACTGAAACACTTGTGAAAGCTGCTAGAGTGAAAAAGAACCTCCAGGGAAAAAGAAAACAAAGTCCAGATATCAAGCTTTCACTTTCTCCTGACTTGACCTCCTCGTTCCACTTTCTTCCAGTCCACTTGCTTCCAGACTGGGAAGCAAGCAATCCCATAAGGAATTGTTTTTCTCTAAGGTGTGTTGGTAAACCCAAATGGGGAGAGGTTTTACTTTCTAAACAAGCAACAGCAGACAATTGGTGTTAGACACATAACACCCTAATCTCAATAGAAGCCACCTCTTTCTATACACTTAGAATTGACAGGTCGAGGCTAATACTACTCTACCAGAATGCTTGCAAGGGAGTTAAATCCCATCATTCCAATCCAAAAAGTTACAAATTTGTTCACCATAGATACTTCCCTATGAAAGAGCACTGGGAGGGACTATAACTTTGGACAAGTCATTTATTTAACCTCAAACCAAGTGCTTTCCTCTATACTCTTGCTGTTCATAGTGGTCCACAAGCCAGCAGGATTGGCACCACTTGGGAGCAGGTTTGAAATGCAGAATCTCAGGACTTCAACATCTCAGACTAACTGACTCAGAACCTGCATTTTAACAACATCACACATGATTCTTATACATACGAAAGCCTGAGACACACAGTTCTATACAATAAGGGGTTTAAACTAGATGACCTCAAGATCCATTCCTTATAACTGAATTTTCTGCTGAAACACCTGGTCTGATAACATTGGAGCCTCATTCTCAGATGGGCATGCACTCTCTTGGCTCCCCTAGGGCTCCTCTGGCCCTCCATCATCAATGCAAGGCTCCATGATTGACATCTATTTAGCTTCTGATCTAAATTAGATTCTAAGTAGAATTAAGGAAGTCCCCTTTTCAACAACAAGAGGTACCCTCAGAGGTCAAAAATTCATTAGTTGTATGTATTTTTAGATAAAAGTAAAAAAGTTGGTTCACTTACCTTGATGGGAAGTAGTGAGGTCCAGGTAAGAAGTAAGGATGATGAAAAGAGAATCGAGGTGGCGTCCCAAACAACGTCGCTGGATGGCCAAGGGGAGGGGGCTGGTAGACATGCGAGTGTGGAATTGGAGGAGCCTGGGGCATCGGAGCACTTCGGGCACATGTGGGGATGCTGGGGTACTCCTTGGGAGGTTGGATGGTGGAGGTGGAAAATCTGGTGTGGGCAGTGCTTGCACTGGTTGGAATCCTGTTGGTGCTCTCCAGAGAGATGGGTGTGGGTCTTTTCACTGAACGACTACCTCCGGAATGTAGCCGATGAGTGTCCGTTTGGGTGGGCCCTGAAAAGTGCTGGGGTGGGAGTGCGGGGCGAAGGGGCAGACTTGGAGCCGGGCTGGTCACTTGGGCAGCACTAGACACGCTGGGCTGGAAAAGTGTGATAGGGCTTGGGCGCTGGACTGCAGGTGTGGGCAGCTGGATGGCAGGTGGGGCTTCACCTTTAGAAATAAAATAGCACACTCAGGCATTCATTGAGTCACTCCAGTTTTTCTTTTCATCAGTAACATTTAATAACCTCTACAACTGGAAGTCTTAACTGACCACCTTTCCTAACAGCATCATCACATGAAATCACTTGGTACCATTCTGAGCAAAGGTAAGTCACCTTGCCTACTCATTTTACGTTTTGTTTTTCTTTCCCACCTGGATTCTAAGTGCCACAAAAGGAGAGAGCTTTTCTGTTTTATTCACTGCTGTTATCACCTGAGCTCAAAATTCTACCTGGAACATAATAAGCTCTCAACAAATATTTTTGGATGAAAAAATAAGTGAAAGAAATTTCTGAGTGATTGAGTAAAAAGTGCATATACACAAATGCTGGCATGTATATGATATATATTATAAATGTTTATAAAAGAAATAATACGAAATTATTAGCAGTGCTTACAATTAAAGAGGGGCAGGGATGCAAGGCTTTAGGAGAAGCTAGCCTGCCTTTCATTATATGCCTATAAGTACCATTTAGATTTTATACTTTTAAAATACATTAATTTTTAAAATATTAATAGAGATCTTAGAACAGAGGTATGGGTCATTTTTCATTTACTATGTACACTTCTCCATTAAACTAAATTATGAATGACATTCAATTTTTAATTAAAAAACTAATGAAATAATTGGTAAAATATTTTCACCATATTGCATTCAGTATAAACACAGAAAGCAATTCCTATGGGAGACTAGGACTTGTTGACTAAGACATCAACATCAAGTGACAGGCATGGACTTGGTCTTTTTATTTCTGAAGAAGAGAGGTCTGCAGGCAAATGACACACACAGTCTAGATTGAATTAATCTTTTCCAAAGAAATACAGAAAGAAGCCAGAGCAATGGATTCATGATCTAATTTATTCCAGTGCAATTAGGTCTCTGTTAGTAAAGAGGATGCAGCATAAGAACAAGCTACACTTAGAAGCTGAAAGGAAGCTGAAAGGAAGGTGGGTCTTCCGTTAGTCTTGCTCAGGAAAGACCTTTCCCTCTTCCTTTTCTCCAGATAAGGTAGACAAAGCCTCCCAGTTACTAGTAAATACATGATCTGCAAGTGAAATATTAGGCAGCAGTGATCATGACACATTTAACATCCTAATAAGAAAAGACCAAAGAAACCCATCCTAGACTTACTGGGTTTTTAGAAATACAGATCTTGGTTAGAAAAAAAAATAAAAGGCTGATATGGATAAATGAAATATTTTAAAACATAGAAAGTGAAAGTTATTTTATATTTCAATGCTGAAAAAAATGTGCTTCAAAAATAAGAAAGTTGTTATGGCTAAAGGATCAAGTAAACAGAAAAGAGAGTTTTCTAAAATGAAGCCAAAGTTTGCCCAAATGTGTAAAATGGAGACGCCCTAGTGTGGGAGCCATATGCAAATAAAAATGTTGGCATTTTCTGAAGGAAAATAGCAGTCACAACTGAGGAACCTTAAAATCAATACTCTTTAAATGCTTTTACAGAAAGAAGAATATCACTGGAGCAGTCACTACAGTAGAAAAGACACTGAAAGGAAGAAACATAGACTCATAAACCCCTTCTGACTAAAGAAGACCTTAAGGTTTCCTAGCCCCAGTTCATTTTCACAGCAGAAAGGTTAAATTATCAGACCAACTGCATTATAAGAGGTCACAGGTGTTCTAATCCAAACTGACAAAATGAATAGAACTAGATCTCAGGGGGCATTCAACTAAGAACTGTAGAGAAACTCAAAGAACTGTGAGAACACTAGATGAAAAAGGTCTCTCTGCCAGAGCATTTTTGGAGTTAACATAAATCTTAGGGCCTCCCTGGTGGCACAGTGGTTGAGCGCTGGGTTGCAAAGCTGCCTGTGGCCTCTGCAGCACCTGTTCGATTCCCGGGTGCTTCCCGGCCACCGGAGGAGGGTCCCACATGGCACGCAGACCTCTCCTGCCGCCCGCTGCTCCCCTTAGCAGTGTACTTCGGTCCTTCTGCCTGTTCTGCTCCCTGCTCGGACTCTGGTGAATTCTCTCACCCTCCTGCGCTTCTGACTGTACCCAGTGATTGTATAAATAAATAAACAAATAAATAAATCTTTAAAAAAAACCAAAACATAAATCTCAGCTTCTGTAATGGAAACCTTGAAAACTATGTATATTCTATATATGTTATATCTACAAACATATATAATGTACGTATACTACATTTACAAACATATACATACAAATGCTATAAACACAGCAAGTCAATTTTCTATACCAGAAAGCTGAACAACAAAATCTACACAACATATTAATACACAAAGCATGCTAAAAAGCAAACTGTACCTATATGAGATAAATCATACCTTACTAACTTAATATCTTTCTGCATGGGAATAAAGCAAACAAATTTGAAAAGCAAAATTACCAGGACTTTATATTTAGAATATAACATAAAATTAAGAGAAATTTTTAAAGGGAAGTATAAAAAGTCACACCTATAGACAAGAGATTGAAAGTATGATCTCCTCCCACCCCCAGAGATTTACATTATAATTTCTTCTTATTTAATGGTTTTATAAATGATTTAGAGTAAGAAATATACAGTGAAATCTCCAAATTTGCAAGTGGTACTAACTCCTCTAAGTTACACAATGACTAGCTGATGAGAACAAAAAAACATATTTCAAAGCTATATGGTCGGCAGGATAGATATAAGATATGTATCTAGGGAAACAATTTCCAAGTTATGTTTATAGGATAACTATCTGTTTATCATTTGAGATCCAAGAAAGGAATCTTTATTGACATTACATATCCCCTGAGTATTGGTAGGAGAAGCAAAAATGCCAACAAATCAAAGATCATTATTTTACCTTAGATTTTATTGTGTATGGCTTGCAAATGCTTCCTATAATTCTGCCTGAGCTATGTAAAGACAACATCACAAATGCAAGCAACTACCAATGTTAGAAGCAAATCTTCCCCATATATTGCTCAGAATTACATAAAATTAATATATTGTCCAAAATATCAGCTGCCTCAAATAAGAATAATGATAAATTTGTTTCTGGGAAGAGAAAACACACAGTGAATAGAAGCAGATGGGAAATCTTAGAAAAGAGGACAAAGAGAAGAAACAGATTTTGAAAACAGAAATCATAAATGTAAGACAAATCAAGGTAACAAAAGCATCAGGAATCCTAGCTTGTAACACAAGACTAAAGGAGATACTACAAATAGTGGAAGGTGGAGTGTGAGGCTGTGCTGGGAAAGAACAAGGGTACAGATCAGTTTCTGAATCTTTCTCTTGAGCTTAGACAACTTGGATGCTGCTTTACTGAAATCAATCTCGAAAATGTTACATACACAACCCATAATGGTTCCATATTCACATTAAAATCATCCCTGATTTCATCCCAAATCCTATTAGATACTTCATCACCCCTCTTCCCTCCATAGCCTCTATGGTATTATAACTGTAGATTAGACTGTAGAGTGTAAGTGTCTAGATATTTAGATATCAATAAACTAAAGACTACCTCTAGTGCCAAGCACTACATCAGTCATGAAATAGGACCATAACAGATATTTACTGACTGACTGAATGAACCAATGTAAAAGGATGTTTCATAACTTGGGTTTCAGTGAATGCTATACTTTAGTCCCTCCTTATCCATGGGGAATATGTTTCAACGCCCAGTGGAGGGATACCAGAAATTACAGATGGTTCTCAATCTTACATGTATGTGGGTATTCCTATACTTACATACATAAGATGAAGTTAAATTTATTTTTATTTTTTAAGTTAAATTTATAAATTAGATACAGTGATTAATAATAGTAGTAATGGGCCTCCCTGGTGGCGCAGCAGGTTGAGCACAATGTTGTGAAGTTGTCTGCAGCTTCTGCAGCATGGGTTCGATTCCCAGCCAGCCAGGGAGATTCCCACATGGCACGGCAGACCTCTCCTGCCTTGCCCACTGCTCCCCTCATCAGTGCTTTCAGTCTGTCTGCCAATTCTGCTCCCCATTCTGTCTCTGGTGAATCCTCTCACCCTCCTGTGCCTCTGGCCTGCACCCCAGCTATTGTATAAATAAAAAATAAATCTTAAAAAGTAATAATAGAACAATATACTGTAACAAAAGTTATGTGAATATGGTCTCTCTTTCAATGTATATTACTGAATATGATATTTTTGGCCTAAGGCTGAAGACAGGCAACCATGGAAAGTGAAATGGGGTAAGGAGAAGTTGCTGCAGGACAACTTAAATGACTCACAGAACAATCTCAGTTAGTCAATGATATGTTTTTCTTTGTAGTTACTCAATATAATAGTGTATTATTTTTCCCTCTGGTATTCAGGATTAGTTCTATTTAAAAATCTAAATAGGGGCCTCCCTGGTGGCACAGGGGTTAAAGTCTCAGCACTATCAAGCAATCTTCAGCCACTGTGGCATTAGTTCAATTCCGGGCAAGGGAGCTAACCCACATGGCACAGCAGACCTCTCCTGTCCTACCCACTGTTCCCCTGAGCAGTATATTTCAGTAGATCTGCCAGTTCTGCTCCCTACTCTGTCTCTGGTGAATCCTCTCACCCCCTGCACCTCTTGCCTATACCCCAGTTCTTATATGCATAAATAAAAATAAACCTTTAAAATTAAGAAAAAAAAAACCTGAATAATTGGTAAAACCCTTTCATTCGAGTTCTCATAGATCAAAGCTATAAAAATACTCAGAGAGAAAACAGATTTTGAAAGCAGAAATCATAAGAAACAGACAAATGAGAGCCTGGTAATCATTAAACAAAAGTGCTATGACTTATATTCTTGAAAAGATAAATTTCCTCAAGTTTTCTTAAGGAAAGCACTGTAAAATTTAGTAAGTCAATTTTCAATATACCTAAACCTCTCAGCACATAGTAGTTGCTTTATTTCTTGAAATATATGAGCAAGTGGAAACTGGAACGAACAAGTGGTCAATGCAAAAAGTTCTCTGTACAAGAGGGTTACAAACAGGCTCTAGAAGAATAAATAAGATGGACAGCTCTGTAACAAAGTATGAGGATATCAGATTCTCAATTTTGTGCTCTTAAAAAAGGAATAGCCAGGAATGTGTAAAAAAGAACCTGGAATAGAGGAGAAATTTAGGAAAAGATAATATAATGAACAAAAATAAACATTTGGTAAGAAGTGGATTATGTCCATTGCTTTTTCAGAGCAGTGAGAGAAAATGGTCTTAGCAGATCAGTCATCATTACCAAGTTCCAGGACACAAAGCCTTATAGTCCATTAGGCAAGCATTCTTTTATGCTAATAGCACAAAGACACTCCTATTTCCTATTGAATTATCTCAGTCATTTCCTGCGTAGCTTATGGGTTCATCCTGATTGCTTAAAAGGTCTGAGGTTTTACACATGAAATATTTGCTACCCTGGCAAACCCAGTGCATGATGTCCACTGCAGTTTTCCCTTCTCTTTGCTAATGTAATGTTTTCACTTTTTTTCTTCTTTTTCTTGATATTGTTGAAATTCTTAGGCTAACAGAAACAAAATCTCAATTTAAGTTTTCATACAACTATTAAAAAAACAGTAATCTGCAATGAAGCTAACTCACCAACTGGATGAGTGATGGTGTTCTGTAGGCTGGGAATTACCACAGAGTAGGTAGGTGAACGATAAGGATAAATTGTTGTAGGATTTGTAGAGATGATATTCTGTGTGGTGCCAGAAAATACATTGGAAACACTTAGAGGGAAGCGTTTTCGCTTCCCTGGACGAGGCTGATAAACCCAACCTATAGAGGAAGATAAACTATCTTTAATTTGGACATACAGATCCTAATTAGCCTTAAATTAAAACCCTAACATTAAAAACTCAAAATAATTCCAAGTTCTTTTTTAAATAAGTTATTGACTAAAACATCTTTTCCAGTTCTACGATATATTCCCATACATGTTCTACAATACATTTCCGTATATGTTAGCATGTCTATCCACAAAGATTCTAACTATTGGCCAATGTTGTAACCTATAAATCAAAGGAAGAATAAGATTAAAATTCTTATACCCACAGACACATACTAAATCTGTAGTAAAATTAGCATAGATGAGTTTGAATCCCAAAGCTATCGTCTACCTATAAATCAATGCCCAGTAAGAAACTATTTGTGTCTTTCTGCTTCCTATTTTCTATGACACAATTACCTATGACTTACAATTAAATGGTCACTGTTTTTATGGCTAGTTCAGGAATAGTCCCTCCTCTAGGTGCTTCAAGTTCACAAAACCCATTTTCTTTCTAAAGTCAAGAGAGTGGAGTTATGGCAAGTGTAGCCACTCACGATATAATCAGGAGAATCACAGCCAACACTTTTTTGTTATACTTCAGAAAAAAATAATTCTTTTCCCATTTTGCATGGTCATGTTGGCCATAGACTGTGTATTTACCAACTGTAATCTCAATGAGCCTCACTCCTGGGGAGGAATCAGGTTAATTTCCAACTGTATCAAAATGAGGATAAATCTACCAATCAGAAGGTAGGATAACGCTCTGCTACCATGTAATATAAACATCCAGGTGGTGTTAATTCCTGGATTTTCACTGTTGTTTAGTGTGCAAGTATGTTTTTTCTGTTGCTATGATTTCAACACTTTAGTTTCTACTATATTGGCCAAATCATAGCCTATAAATTTGGAGCTTTACTTTAGTTAAGCTTTTATCTCTACATTTAATCAAACTTCATTTAAGCCCAGTAGCCCCTGGTTTGCATTAGCAGGCAAATATGAGACCAGACAGCCTTCTGTTTAGTTCTACTTAAGGAAACGTAAGCCCAGTATCAATTCAATTATTACTATAATGTAAGCCATCATTCTTTTTATTGTATACACCAGATTATGAAAATAATTACATATTTTTGAATTTCAATCTCAACCTAATCTTTATCTAAATAAAGAAAAATTAGAAAGAGGATTTGTGCATTTCATTTGATTACCAGGAAATTCCTCTCTGTGCTTTTCTTTAATCTTTTGTGCTTCATCATAATAGGGTTTCTTTTGTTCTTCACTAAGTTTGTTCCATTCTAACCCGAGCTGGACACTGATTTCTGCATTGTTGGCTGCTGGGTTAGCTTTGGCTAGTGCAGGCCGGTGGATCCTTGCCCAAACCATAAATGCATTCATGGGTCGCTTCACATGACCATTTCTGTCCTTACTGAAGGGAGTATCTGGTATTCCTACATGACAAAAATTGAGAGACTAAATTAATGTGCCACACACACACACACACACACAGTTTTCAAATGAAGTGTACCTCCATATATATTTAATTTTTTAATATCTAGAGAAAATATACACTTCAATATAGCCAAAGAACTACCAATATTCCAGAACTTCTTGTAATCCCTGAACTTGACATTGCAAATTTCCTTTTCCCCCAATATTGTCATCATTGATATTGTGGAAGTGATAATGTTGAGGACTGTTTAGTGAGGATAATGTTGTAAACTGTTGGCTTATTACTTCTTTGAGCTTCATTAATACCTCTAACAATAACTAACATCTAGCTTATTTTCCATACAAAGAATCTATTACTAGAGGTTAGGAACTTATAACTAATTCATGACTGTCTTCTTAGTACCAGATAGGTATCCATCCCACTGTTTGAAGGAATGCATTTTCACGCCACTATGCCATCCATTCAAGCAAAAATTTTATAATGTTATACTACTATCTTAAGGTATTTCATTATGAAGGTAAAGTTCCTACCAATGTGGGCCATCTACTCTAGTCCCACATCCTGGGAGAAAAATAACAAAAGTGACTTTTGAGAGACACAGAGCCAGATGAAATGACAATAAAGGAAGCTGGCTAAATCCTCATTTCTCACATAATTCATCAAAAACAACTCTTACATTCTTTCTTCTTATATCGTTTCTCTTAAGGTTACTTAATATATAAAAATTTTGTTCATGCACAAAGAATGAAATAGGTAAAGAAAGCATTTTCTTTCTCTTCTTTAAAAAATGAAAACAAAGTTTAAAAACAACAGATTACAAAAGCAAAGGGTGAGGTGGTAAGGAAGAAACAGTTAAGAACAAACAAAAACAACAAAAAACCCCAGAAAAGTTAATGAGACAACGTTTGTACAACATTCATTGGCATAGGGTTCTGCTGGAATTATATGTTAAAATAAGAATTTTCTATGTATTTGGAAAATGAAATATTTATGATTACTGTAACCATAGCCATGTCTTTGAAAAAGATTGCTTTAGTTTATCTCACAGCATTGTTTTTCATTATTTCTGTGAAGTCCCTAGCTTTAAGAATGCAAGTGTTACATTCGATCATGTACGATTTTTTTTGAGAAAGTGTTTACTATTTTAAAAAGCCAAATCTCCTGTAAATTCAGTATCAACGTTCCTGTTTATTACCTTTTTTATCTTTAAACATTATTTTTCCAGTCTATTTCTTGATACATGTAAAAAAACATTGAGCCGCAATGCTTAAATGGGAATTATTTGTAGCATAACAGGTGTTATCTGGAAAGAAGAGTTTTTTGTCTGTGTGTTTATTAAACATCCATCTAGTTAGTGGCCCTTACGACTTTCTTTTTTCCTGTTGGGGAGTGCAGACTGCGTGGGTGTATTTTACTGGCACTTGCATGAGTCCCTCGGAAGTGCTACCTGTGCAGAACGGGCCCTGAGAAGCACCCGGTCCGCCAAGTCAGCTACGGGCAAGCACAGACAAGGTCTGAAAACCAGACTCCCCTGCCCGCTAATACCTGCATCTGAGGGCAGCACGGTGAGCGGGACATCTTTGGTTTCGATTTTTACGGAAGGCTCCAGTAAGGACTGCATTTTAATAGGCACTGGTGTCAAGGGGACCTTGGTCAATCGGATCAGCTCGGACGGTGGCGGCCCCTGGAACTGGATGCGGGCCCCGGGGGGGACGGTGTGGAGCGTCAACGGGATCCTGAGGTCCTGCTGGTGCGGCCCGAAGGCCCCGGCCGGCTGAGGCAGGAGGACCTCCTTTCCGCCGTGCACCAGGCCATTGGCCGCGGGCTCCGGGCCCAGCCTGCAGTCCTCGCGGAGTCTCTCCGGCTCCTCGGTCTTGATGACGCCCTCGCGGAGGGCGGCCAGGCTTTTGCCGTTCCCGCCTCTGGCTGCGTCCCGCAGGGCCGTCTCCGCCTCCAGCTTGGCCTTCTTCTCGTCCCCGCGGCGGCAGTCGAGGCCCGGCCCGACGCCGTCCAGCTTGGCCCCCCTGACCGCCCGCCGCAGCCCCAGCGCCGGGTCCAGGCCGGGCCCAGGCTCCAGCCTCTCGGTCTTGACGTGCGGGGCCCGCGACGGCGCCAGGTGCGCGTCGGGCCGGCCCGGGGCGCCGTCGGCCGCCGGCGGGGGCGGCAGCAGCAGCAACTCCGGCCTGAGCGACAGCAGCCGCGCCTGCGCAGGCGACACCGCGACGCCCTCGTCCCGGGCCGGCGGCGGGGGCGGCCCCGGCGGCAGGAGCAGCACCTGCTCGGGCTTCACTTGCAGTAGCCGCCTGGCCGCGGCCGGGCCACCCGACGCCGGGGCCTCCCCATAAGCTGAGGCCACTGTTGCGATGGCGGCCGCGCACGGGGCGGGCGGCGACGGCGGAGGCTCCGCGGCCGCGGCCCGGAAGGCTGGGCCGTCGAGGGGCAGCGGGGACGGAGCAGGGCGCAGCGGGCGCGCAGGGGTCGCCCTCGGCAGTTGGCGGGGCGGCGGCTCCGGCCGGGCCCGCTCCATGGGGGAGGGGGCGCCCCGGCCCCGGCCCTGCCGGGATTGTGAGCTCAGCCGTTTGTTGCCGACCGCCCCTTCCCCGCCCCCACCCTTTCGGTTAAGACCCTTCCAAGGCCTGCGCTACCCAGAACCCTACACGGTTCAAAAGCCGGCTTCCGTTTTGGCCTCGCCCAATCAGCGGCGCCTTGGGGGCCCCCGACCGGCCAATCACAGGGCGTCCCCCGGCCCTGCCCGCCCTCCGCCCATTCCTCGAGGGGAGCCGTCGAATTATCCGCTATCTTCGGGGCCGTGGCACGTGCGCCCCATTTTCTTCCTCTCACTCCCCCTCTCTTCCCGAATTCTCTTCCGGCCGTTGTCCTTAGTTACTCCTCCACCCTCCGGAGCGCCGGACAATGGCGTGGCCTAGGAAACGCTGCCAGTTCCATGCCCTGGACCTCCGGGCCATCTAGTCGCCGTGAGTGGCTCAGAGGGCCCTGGCACCCGGCCTCTTATGGGCGGTTTGCTCCATGAGCTTCTTGGTGCCCTTTGGTTCCATTACATCGGGAAGGAAGTGTTGCAGCTCTTCAGGGTCCCGTGGACCCCCCTGACAGAACGTGCCTAGCTCGTTCATAACTTTGGGTTTCCAGCGCCATCATCTCTGTTGCAAGCATCCATCATCTGTCGTCTGGATCCTGCTCATGGCTCAGTAAACAGTCTCCCTGCATTTCATCCTTGTCCCACCACACTGCGACTGGCCGAGATCTTACAGATACACAAATCTAGAGGAGTACTGACTTCCAGTTCTGGAGGTCAGTTGCGCAAAATCCGTGTGTCTGTGCTGAAATGAAAGTGTCCAAGAGGCGCACTCCTTCCAGAGGCTTTAAGGGCAAATCTCTTGCTTGCCTATTTGAGCTTCTTGTGGCTGCTGACGTGCCTTGACTTGTGATCACATCGCTGCAATCTCTGCCTCTATTTTCACTACATGTTTGTAACAGTGTGTGAGTGCACTCATAGGCAACTCCAATCCCTTCCCCAGGAAAATTCACAGAACGTTATTAAGGCGCTAACAGCCGGTCTGCTGCAAGTTTATGCAGTGACTGTTGAGTTTGATGCAAATGGTCTCAGAACAGGTTATTTCCTCCTCAAATTTCCTTTAGATTTAACGCCATAAATACCAATAGGTAGTATCCAGTTGACAGTGAATCAGGAGTTAGCTGGATGGAGTGTATAGAACATACAAATTTAAGTGGGGAGGGGGCAGTGTGGGGCAGGAAAGGGGGCAGAGGTGTGTTTTAGGAAACAACCACAGCAATGACTCTTGACTCTTGCCTCCTTGCCCTGCTCCTTTAGCTGATCTGTTGTGGTCACATTTAATGAAGTTGTGGTTGTGTGCCCACAGTTGGAAGGAGGAGAGGTATTCTTTGTGCATTTCTTAAAATCATCTGACCTAAAGACTCTGAAATGTGTGTACGAGAACTTTTTTTAAATTGCCTTTTAATTGGAGTTTTTGAATGGATACAGTGGGTTTATATTTACTGTCTTGCTGTTTGGTTTCTTTTTGTCACATTTGCTCTTCCTACACCCCCCCCCCACTTTACCTGCTTTCTTTTGATTGTTTTAACATTTTATGCTATTCATAGCATTAACTTAATTCAATTCTTTGTTTTAATGACTGCAGTGGGGTTTATGATGTGTATATTTAACTTATCCTGGTAAATAACACCATATCACACATAGTTTAAGAACCTTAGAGCAAGTATATTTCTTTTCTTTATCATCATTGTGCTAGCTTTAATGCATAGTTCACATCTGTATATGTTATAAATCACACAATACATTATTTATGTAAACAACCTATTATATTTTAAAGAAATCTTTAAAAGGAAAATAGTTCCTCACAAAGCTAGAAATCATAAGCTTTCCTATCAGACAAACTGAATATGTGGTGCATTCATTGCAAATTTCAAAAGACCAGACATTAGTAGTAGTCCTAAATTAGTCCTACAGTAAAGGCTTCTCTGGACGTGAACAACACTTAACATAATACCAGAAAATAAGCTGGCCATTAAGTACTTTAACTGCCTATCAGAACAATTCCAACACTTTCTAAAGGAAGGCAACAAAATCTAGTGCTTTTCAATGTTCAGCAACCAAACAAAAATTCTAGACATAAAAAGAAACATGAACATGTAATATATATCCAAGAGAAAAGTTAATAGAAAAAGACCTAGAAATGACAGAGATGTGGGAATTTTCAGATAAGGACCTTGACAATTCTAATATAAGTAGTATAACAGTTAAAGGTGTAAACTTAATGAGGAGCAAATGTAAGATAGAAGAACAGAATCTAATGGAAAGTTTTGGTAAGACTTATTATCTGAAATAAAAATTTCACAGAGTGGCATTACAGAGAAGACATCCCAAAAGAAAATATCAGTCAACTTGAAGACATAGCAATAGAAGCCATACAAAAAGAATCATAGAGCAAAATGAAAGAACGGAATCAAAATGAACAAATATTCAATTAACATACTTACATATATTTATAATAATTAGAGATGGGGGCAGGGGAAGGGAAGATAAAGTAAGCTGAAAATATTTGTACATAAATGGCTAAAATTTTTCCAGATTTGATGACAGTTATAAAGAAAAAGTCTTATAAGCATTCAGAGAAACCTCTCCTTCAAGGAAACAATAAATCACTGCTGACTTAAGGCCACAAGCTATACTGCAGGCTGATCAGAACCATACAAACCAGAGAGTAATGAGGTAACATAGAGCACGCACAGTGAAAGTATCTGTACATATAGAATTCTAAATCCAGCAAAGAATATTCTTCAAAACCAAAGGTGAAATACTTTTTCAGCCAAAAAAAAAAAAAAAGATTAGAAATTATTTGCCACATTGGGGGCCTCCCTTGTAAACTAGGTGTTAAGTCTCAGTACCACTGCTGTGAAGACCTGAGTTTGATCCTTGGCCAGGGAGCTAACCCACATGGCGCAGCAGACCGCACCTGTTTTGCCCGCTGCTCCCCTTAGCAGTGTATTTCAGTAGATCTGCCACCTGTTCTGTTTCCCATGCTGTCTCTGAGCAATGCTCTTATCCCCCCACCTCTGGCCCACACCCCAGTTCTTCTATGCATAAATAAATACAATCTTAAAAAAAAGAAATCGCCACAAGCCTTGCATTGTGGGAAACATTAAAGAAAGACCAATCCTCTTGGTCTAGAATGCTTTATAAATGAATCATACAGAGTTAATTTAAGACTAAAAGAGCACTAAAGGAGTGGAGAATTTGGGCTCTGACATAGCCTGGGCCCAGTGATATTGGAGATTCTCTCCACTTCTTTTTTTCTTAGGATGGAGGAGGGGCCAGGAAAAAATGGCAACTCTGGAAAACAATAGCTGGTTGGAAGACCTTACTCTACTTGATGTAGAACTAAACAAAGCCATGGTATATAGTGAATTGGGCTCTGGGTAAAGAACTGGTGAAGACATTGCAGGAAAGAAATGAACTGTCAAGTTAAGTCTTGGCAGCAGTTTGAATGCCATTGGAATCAAAACTCAGGTGGCCCTGGTTATGTATTTGTTTATTCTTGTGCCAGGTAGTATTTTCCAAAGATTACTACAAGACAGGGTCAGAAAAAGTAAATGCAACTTTCATCTTGCTTGTTTGAAGCTCTTGCCCTGCAACTCCTTGCTGCTTTGTAAACAGTCTGCTGTGGTGAGGCTGCCACATTATAGGACATCCTAATTAGCTCACAGGAAGAGACTACATGGAAAAATCTTAAGAATCCAAGGAGGAATAAGACCCAATAGTGTCCCTGCTACTCTGTCTTCAGCCATCCTCGATTGCATCATCATGGGATACCTGAAGTAGAACCTCCCAACCCAGCCTTTCCTGCTTTCGCTTCATCATCTTTGATTGTGGCATCGTGAGACTTGAAGCACAACCTCCAAACTGAGCACTTCTTGTATTCTGAACCCATAGAAATCATGAGTGATGACACAATTGTCTTTGCTGTTTTAAGGCGCCACCTTTAAAATTATTTATTATGTAGTAATTGTTAACTGGAATCAGATACATTTTAAACTTGAATTATTTGTTCTATCTTCTCTCTATTATATTAAAAAGCCATTTCTGACTCTTGGATCTTCTCCTCTTCCCTTTCTTCTTTTAATTTTTTTTGTGCCTGAAGGTGAATGCTATGTCAAGGATATCTGTGGGTGCTCAAATATATATTGCTGCTCATTGACATATATTGAATGACTGACTAGCTCCCACTCTTGATTTAAAGCTGACATGGCAGTTTTCTGTTATAATACTAAGAACAGGATCTAAGGCTGGGAGTACCTGGGGTTAATTCCTACATATAGCTTTCAGTCATTGTGGTACCTGAGGCCAGCAACTCAATACATTGATTTCATTGTTTCTAAGATACTGAAGAAGTATTAAAACTGTCTGACATTTGGGGGCTATTATGCAGGACAATTTACTTGACATTCATAATTGTTTTATGTATATAAAAATTGAACATTGAAATAAGCTCATTGGCAGAGATAGAAAAACCACAATGTCAAACTAAATGCAATTAAAAATTTGGCTCCTTTAGGCACAATTAAGTTCAGGTAGTACCTTTTTTGCACTCTCAATATGAGAGTGGAGGAATTTGGTTATCAGTGTTGTGTGTATCAGAAGGGTACAGCTCATAGACTGATATTTTAATGAATAATCACAATGAGGGATTATTAATTTCCAGATGGAAACCAGTGGCTTCCTCCATCTCACCTTCTGCAAAGATTCCATTTCTTGAGATGCTTCTCTAGGAGATTAGGTTGGTTTCAGAATGTACAACAAATGTGTAGGGGCCTCTGAAGTTGCCGTGACTAAAAGGCATTGGTATCTTTGTTGAAGTAAGATTCTGCTCCACATTCCTATCTTGTAATCCTAAACAAAGAAATCAATACATAACCGAAGTACATTAATGCTTGCTTAGAATTATTACTAAGATTTTGCCTTTCAACATGTTTTGCTTCAGTTTACATAAATATTCAAATTGTGGGTTTTTTTTTTCTGATTTTCTAGATCTGGCATCTTAAGGATAGCTATAATCTGCTGGCTCTACAGAATCCCAGTAACTGTTTGAAGATCGCATTTGACAGGGAAAAGCAAAATCCTTGAGAGTGGGCAGGAAGTACCATAGGAAGAAAAATCTTTGCTCTACTTCTGACTACAAATAGTTTTAAGTATGGGTAGGAGAGAAAACACTATGGCAGCAGCTGATTAAAACAGTGGAAGTTTCTGTGTCTCTATCTGGCTGACTTCTGCAACTAATTGAAAGCTGGAGAAAAGGTGGTGCCATAACATAGGAAAATAACTTCTGTTAAGGGAACAATTGAAAGATGTTTGAGATGTAGTAGTATCTTTGGTCGTTTAGTTTGTTTAATCAAATAAAATATAGCTTATGAATAAATTAATTTTAAATTATTAAAATAGAAATTTCAAAATATAATAATACATCTTTTTATTTTTATTATTTTTTAAATTTTTTACATCATTGTTCATTTTTTAACAATATTTGCTTCCCCCCACCCCCTCAGGTGTAGTCCCCATAGAGTTTCCTTCAACAATACACCCGTGCACCATCACCTCCCTCCCTCTGATCTCTCTCCCGCCTCCTCTCCTGCAGGATGTCTCTGATTTGTAACTGTCCGTTTTTGCTTTGTTGTGTTTTGTACTGTTATTGTTTTTTACACTGATATCTTATTTGGTTCCCCTATTTTCCTGCTATAAGTGAAACCATCTGATATTTTTCTTTTTCCTTCTGGCTTATTTTAATGAGCATAATTCCTTCTTGTTCCATCCATGTTGCTGTGAATAGCATGAGTTTATCTTTTTTGATTGCTGAATAAATATTCCACTGTGTACATACGCCACATCTTCTTGATCCAGTCATCTATTTTGGGGCATTTGGGTTGTTTCCAGGTTTTACCTATTGTAAATAGTGCTGCAATGAACATAGGGGGACAGGTGGTCTTTTGAATCAGTATTTTTGTGTCCTTTGGGTAGATCCCTAGGAGTGGAATTGGCGGGTCATAGGATAGCTCCATTTTTAGTAGACTGAGGAACCTCCAGACAGCTTTCCATAATGGCTGGACCAGTTTGCACTCCCACAAGCAATGTAGGAGAGTTCCTTTTTCATCACATCCTCGCCAACATTTGCTGTTGCTTGTTATTTTGATATGTGCCATTCTTAATGGTGTAAGGTGGTATCTTTGTGGTTTTGATTTGCATTTCCCTGATTATAAGGGATGTTGAAAATTTTTTCATATGCCTGTTGGCCATTTGTATTTGCTCTTTGGAGAAATGTCATTTAAGTTCTTCTGCCAATTTCTTCACTGGATTGTTTATTTTGTTTTTGTTGAGTCGTGTGAGTTCTTTGTATATCTTTGTGATCCGTCCCTTATCCATTGAAAGGAGTACAAAGATTTTTTTCCCAATCAGTGGGGTGTCTCTCTGTTTTGGTTAATGTGTCTTTTGCTGTACAGAAGCTTTTCAGTTTGATGTAACCCCAGGTGTTTATATTTTCCTTGACTATCTTTGCATTGGGTGATGAGTCTAAAGATGTTATTGTAATGTATGTCTTGTAATGTTTTACCTATATTTTCTTCTATATATTTTATGGTTTCAGGTCTTATGTCCAGTTCTCTTATCCATTATGAGTTGATTTTTGTGTACGGTGAGAGGTAGTGGTCTAGTTTCATATTTTTGCATGTGGTGGTCCAGTTTTCCCAACACCATTTATTGAACAAACTGTCCGTGTTCCATTGCATGTGCATTGCTCCTTTGTCAAAGGTCAGTTGTCCATATAAGTGTAGTTTTATTTCTGGTCTCTTTATTCGGTCCCATTGGTTTGTGTGTCTGTTTTTGTTCCAATACCAAACTGTTTTAATTATGGCTTTGTAGTATAGCTTGAAGTTTGGAAGTGTGATACCCCTTTTTCCTCCTAGAAAAATTACATTGTTCTAGTAATTACATTGTTCTGTTTTCATCAGTAGCGCTTTGGCTATTCATGGGTTTTTGCGGTTCCATATGAATTTCATCAGTATTTATTCTATTTCTTTGAAGTATGTCATTGAGATTTTTATTGGAATAGCATTTAATCTGTATATTGCTTTTGGTAGGATGGCCATTTTAATAATGTTAATTCTTCCAATCCATGAGCAGAGGATGTCTTTCCATTTCTTTGTGTCTTCTTCTATTTCTTTTAACAGTGTTTCATAATTTTCTTTGTATAGGTCCTTCACCTCTTTTGTTAGGTTTATTCCCAAGTATTTGATTTTTTTTGTTTCAATCATAGAAGGGATGGTTTTCTTGATTTCTTCTTCTTCACATTGATTGTGTATAGGAAGGCTACTGATTTTTGTGTGTTGATTTTGTATCCTGCTACTTTACTGAACTGGTTGATTATTTCAAGTAGTTTTTCTGTGGAGTTTTTAGGGTTCTCTACATATATTATTATATCGCCTGCAAATAGTGATAGTTTTACTTCTTTCCCTATTTAGATTCCTTGTATGTCTTTCTTTGTCTTACTGCCCTGACTAGGACCCCCATCCAGTATTATATTGAAGAGCAGTGGTGAGAGAGGACATCCTTATCTTATTCCTGATCTTAAAGGAAAGGCCTCCAGCTTTTCACCATTGAAAATAATATTGGCGGGCCTCCCTGGTGGCCCAGGTGGTTGAACACCACACTGTGAAGCTATCTGCAGCCTCTGTAGCGCGAGTCGATCACTGCTGGCCAGCGAGAATCCCACATGGTGCAGCAGACCTCTCCTTCTCGCCCGCTGCTCCCCTTAGCAGTGTATTTCGTCAGTCTGCTTGTTTTGTTCCCCACTCTGTCTCTGGTGAATCCTCTCACCCTCCCAAGCGCATCTGTCCTGTACCCTGGTTCTTGTATAAATAAATATATCTTAAAAAAAAAAAAGAAAATAATATCAGCAGTGGGTTTGTTGTATATGGCTTTTATCATGTTAAGGTATGTTCCTTCTATCCCAAGAATTTCAAGGGCCTTCATCATAAATGGATGTTGGACTTTGTTGAATGCTTTCTCAGGATCTATTGATATGATCATATGGTTTTTATTTTTCTTTTTGTGGATGTATTGGATACACTGATCAATTTTCATACGTTGAACCATCCTTGTGCCCCTGGGATGAATCCCACTTGATCGTGGTGTATCACCCCTTTGATGCATTGTTAGATTCTGTTGGCAAGGATTTTGTTGAGGATTTTTGAATCAGTGTTCATTAGGAGATTGACCTGTAATTTTCTTCGTTTGTGCAGTCTTTGGTTTTGGTTTCTTAGTGTAATGTTGGCTTCATAGAACATATTTGGTAGTATTCCTTCTTTTCCAATTTTTTGAAAGAGTTTGTTTAGGATAGGCACTAATACACTGCTGAATATTTCTTTGAGTTCTTTCTTGTTTCTTGATGTAGGCCTGTATTGCTATATATTTTCCTCTTATTACTGCTTTTGCTGCATCCCATACATTCTGGAAAGTGGTGTCCTCCTTGTCGTTCAACTCAGAATATTTTTTAATTTCTTCTTTGATCTCCTCATTAGTCCAGTGGTTTCCAGTTGTGTGGATTTCAATCTCCATGAAGTGGGAGGGTTACTTGTTTTCTTTTCATGATTTATTTCTAGTTTGATGCCTTTATGATTGGAGAAGATAGTTGGAATGATTTTGATCTTCATGTACCTGTTGATATTTGTCTTGTGGCCCAGTATGTGATCAATTCTGGAGAATGATCTGTGTGCACTTGAGAAAAATGTGTACTTGGATTTTTTGGGGTGCAGTGTCCTATAGATGTCTGTTAAGTCCATGAGTTCCATGTCTATTTAGGTCTCTAGTATCTTAGTTTATTTTTTGTCTCGTAGATCTGTCCATTGTTGAGAGTGGGGTGTTGAAGTCTCCCACCACATATCTATTTTCTTTAATGTCTGTTTTCAGAACTGATAATAATTGTCTAATATATTTTGGTGCCCCTTCATTTGGTGAGTATATGTTGAGTGTTATTTCTTCCTGGTGTTTTGCCCCCTTGATCATAATGTAGTGTCCGTCTTTGTCTCTTTTTACCTTTTTTAATTTGAAGTCTATTTCATCTGATATAAGTATAGCTGTTCCTGCCTTCTTTTTTGGTCCATTTGCTTGTAGGGTTCTTTTCCAACCTTTTACTTTCAGTCTATGTTTATCTTTTGTGCACATGTGTTTCCTGGAGACAGCAGAAGGTTGGATTTTGTTTTTTAATCCTGCCTGCTACTCTGTTTCTTTTTATTGATGAGTTTAATCCATTTACATTTAGAGTTAATATCGATATGTTGGCATCTGTATTTGCCATTTTGTTTGTCTTTTTGGTGATTTTATTCCTTGCTTTATTCTATTCTTCTTGTTCCTCTGTTGGTTTGGGCTTTAGGATCTTGTAGAATTTTTTGAAATGGGGTTTAGATGTAATGAATTTCTGGATTTTCTGTTTGTCTGAGAAGGTCCATATTTTTTCTTTACAGAGGAAGGAGAGCTTTGCAGAGTAAACTATTCTTGGTTTTCATTTGCTGTGTTGAAGTTTGTTGAATATGTTACTCCATTCTTTTCTTGCCCATAGTGTTTCTTTGGAGAAGTCTGAAGTTAACCTGAATGGTTTTCCCTTATAGGTTATCTGTTTCTTCCCCCTTGCCAGTTTCATTATTTTTCCCTTTTCTCAGACTCTTGCAAGCATTATTATTATGTGTCTTGCTGTAATTTTCTTTTCTTTATGGTAATTGGGTGTTCTTTCTTCTTGTATGTCTATATTCATCTCCTTTATCATGTTTGGTAGACTTCAAATTAAAAAAGGTAAAAAGAGACAAAGACGGACACTACATTATGATCAAGGGGACAATACACCAGGGAGAAATAACACTCAACAACATATACTCACCAAATGAAGGGGCACCAAAATATATTAGACAATTATTATCAGTTCTGAAAACAGACATTAAAGAAAATACATATGTAGTGGGAGACTTCAACACCCCACTCTCAAGTTTTCTTCAGTTATCTCCTTGAACATTTTCTCAGTTTCTTTGTCTCTTTACTCACCTTCTGGAATGCCTGTAACTCTTACATTTACTCTCTCAATGGAGTCTGATAATTGTCTAAGAGTATCATCATACTTCTTCCTTTGCACTTCTATCTCCTTTTCTCTTTTTGGCTCTTTTTATTTCTGTATCTTCAAGAGTACTGATCCATTTACCACTTCATCAATTCTGTTTTCATTGATTTTCCCAGAGTTCTTTGTCTCCTTTAGTAATCTTTTAATCTCCTGCATTTCTTTTCTTTGCTTTCTTAAGGTCTCAGTTTCATTCTTCAGTTCAGTGATTATTTGTCTCAAATCATTTTTTTTCCTTTTCATTTTCTTTCTGCTTTTTAATCATGATGATCATTAATTCTCTATTTGACAGGCCAATAAGTTCTTCCATGTCATTGTTGAGCTCTGGTGACTGTTTTTCATTTTGTGGTGTGTTCTCTTCTTGCGGACTTGCTTGGTTATTTATATTTTTCCTTCTCCTTTCTGTTTGCTTTCTAATTAGTTCTATGTGTTGGGGCATTGTGCCACAGGTGTTGGTGGGCATCTCTTTGGGGTGCTCCTTCAAGGGTATCAGAAACTGTTTACCAGACCGAGTCCAGCACTGTATGCCAAAACTCCACCATGGTGTTGCTGGGCTCAGTCCCTTACAGTTCCCTCCCTGTGTAGTTAATTAAGTTCCAGCAGAGAATCAGCTAGTTGGTGATTTTTTTTCTGGTCACTAGGTGGAGCCAGAGACCCATACTTGCTGCCTGCACTTTTTCCAGTGGTTCTCTTGAGAAATGGAGGGAGGGAGGGGAGCACCTCAACCCTGGGGCTCTTGTTCAACCTGGGTGCTGTGTCTGCCTTATGTTCACCCGGAGCTGTGCACGCAGCTGTATGGCACGCAGCTGTATGGCACGCAGCTGTATGGCTCCCGCACCCTGAATTCTGCGCTCTAGGTCTCAGTTCCAGGCGTATCAGATCCAAAACACTGGCTGTCACCCTGTGCAGTGCCCACTGTTATGGTGCATCCCATGCTCCAGATCCTGTGCCTGGTTTTCAGTTCCAGAATGTAGTCTTGCTCCTCGCCTTGTTTCCCTTCTTACCCCCATTTGTGTCGCCCATCCTCTCTCGGAGCCTGAGGGTGATTTTGGGAACCCTGCCTTCCAACTATCAGGAAGTTGGTGATTTTGTTCTGGTCACTAGGTGGCACCTGAGATCCTTCCTTGTATCCTTCCAGAACTGCGTTTTTGCCATGTGGGTCTCTGGGGAACAGAGTGGGGGTGGTGTGGAGCGCCTCAATGGTGTGGGGGTGTTGTGTCTTTCCTGTGCCCTGCGGTAGTGGGGATCCCACACCCCAAATTTCATGCCCTGGTTCTCAGTTCCAAAGCCCTCAGATCTGGGATGTGGGCGGTAGCCCAGTTCAGCGTCTGCAGAAATGGCGCTTTTTGCACCCCACTCCTGGGCCCGGGAACCTGGCTTTTGATTATTCATTGAGGGTAATTCACCTCAGTGACGGTTCCCACAAATCTCCCCATGAACCTGGGCAGCCATGATCCACTTATTCTTTTCGAGCGCACGCGCTTTTCCGCATCAGCTTACCGGCTGGCCTTGGCCTATTTGTAGGTCTCTCCACCCAAAATATAATACATCTTAAAACCAACAGAGAATATTGTATTGTTTGATAAAAGTGATGGAATGGAATTGTGTATATTCATGTGATAAGATAATGTTTAAATCTTTAGATATACCATATCTATTAGTTGGGTTCTCTAGAGAAACAGAATCAAAAGGGTAAATTATTATAAAAATTATATATATTAAAAAAGCAAAATAATAAGGGGGGAGGTGCAATTGTATGAGGAATATAACCAAAATGAAAATGCATACATTGTGCAAAGATGAAAAATGTAAGAATTATATAAAATAAAATATTTAAATAAATAAATAAAATAAAAAATAAAAAAGCAAAAAAAAAATAACATTTCTACATTGTCAAAAAAGCCAAAGCAATATGCACATTCAGTGCAATCCCTATCAAAGTTTCAATGGCATTCTTCTAAGACATAGAATAAACATTACTGAAATCCATATGGAACCACAAAACATCTGGACTAGCCAAAGCAATTCTGTTTATTTTGTTATTTTTATTTTTTAAATTATTTGTTTTTTTATTGCTGAGTAATATTCCATTATGTATATATACCACAAATTTTTGATCCATTCCTCTGTTTTGGAGCATTTGGGTTGTTTCCATATTTTTAGCCAAAGCACTTCTGACAGAAAAGCAGAAGAGTGGTGATATCACAGTCCCAGATGTCAAACTATACTATAAAGCTGTAATAAAATAGTATGGTAGTGGAGCAAAAACAGATAGATGGAAAAATGGAGTAAATCTGAGAACAAAATAAACCTACACCTATATGGACAACTAATCTATGACAAAAGGCCCAAGAATATAAGCTGAAAAGCCTCTTCAATAAGTGATGCTGGGAAAAATGGAGGGCTGCATGCAAAACAATGAAACTAAGTCACTGTGTCATACCATACACAAATATGAACTCAAAATGGATAAAAGTCTTAGATGTAAGACCTAAAACCATAAAATGCATAAGGAAAAAACATAGGCAAAATACTCCCTGATGCAGGCTTCAGAGATGTTTTTGTGGATTCATCTCCAACAGCAAGGTAAACAAAACAGAATATAAACATTTGGGACTACATCAAACTAAAAAGCTACTACACAATGAAAGAAACTGTCACTAAAACAGAAATATCTCTTACTGAATGGAAGAACATATTTTAACACTGTACAATTGATAAGGGGCTAATATCCAAGAGCTACAAAGAACTCATACAACTCAACAAAAAGAAAACCACCCAATCAAAAAATGTGTAAAAGAGCAAAATAGGTACTTCTCCAAAGATGGCCAAAGAGCACATGAAAAAATGTTCACTATCACCAGTCATCAGTGAAATACAAATCAAAGCCTCAGTGAGATGTCACATTACACCTGGAAGAATGGTTCACATCAAAAAGGCCAGAAATAAGTATTGGCAAGTATGAGAGAAAAAGGAACCTTCTTATACTGTTGGTGTAGACTGGTCCAACCCCTATGGAAAACAGTATGGAGATTTCTCAAAATATTAAAAATGGAGACATTTTTATATGACACAGCAATTCCCCTCCTAGATAGCTACCCAAAGAATACAAAAACGTTGGGGGCCTCTGTGGTGGCACAGGGATTAAAGTCTCAGCACTATCAAGCTATCACCAGCCATTGTAGCATGAGTGCAGTCCCCAGTGAGGGAGCTAACACACAGAAGACCTCTTCTGTCTCACCCGCTGCTTGCCTTAGCAGGCAGCCTGTTCTGCTGCCCACTCTGTCTCTGGTGAATCCTCTCACCCCCATCACACCGCTGGCCTGCATCCCTGTTCTATGCAAAAAAAAAAAAAAAAAAAAAAAAGGAACTGAGACCAGACAGGGATGGGAAGAGATGAGAACAAAGTGGGTAGGTGGCACAAGGTACTATTGTGGTGGATCGTGAGTGCTTTGGTGGTGGATGTAATGTAGTGACAATACCTGGAGGGGGAAATCCTGTAAGTCTAAATCAACAACATTGTAAAACAATGCTACCTAGTTGAAAAACATCAATTGTGAGCAGCTCTGAAACATGAAGAGATGGTCTTGTTCTGTTGTTAATACTTCAAAATGGATTGGAAGGAGGGAAATTAACTTACAAAATAAAATGTTTGATTTTTTTACTAATAGTCTACAAAAATGCTATGAAAGAATCAGCACAATAGAGTTGCACTTAACAAAATTATATATTTTATATACATCTGTATATATATTTGTATCTTTCACCTAGCTGTCATTTATCTACCTACCTTACTACCTACCTTCTATTAATACATGTTCCTCCATTATTCAAAACTAGAACCATTCCTATTTGATATAATTTGCTCAGTTATTTTTTGAGTCTGGCAATACTATTACCATTAATATGTGGAAAATTGTTTCAGCATTCCCAAACCTAAAAAATAACCTACCAAATCACAGGAACTTAATACAATGATCAAAATTAAATATACTTAAAATGCCTTGATAATAAGCTAGTACCTCTTATGTTGCATGGTAGGGGAATAAGAAAGAAAATTAAAATATTGCTGTGATACATAACATTCATAGTAAAGTAAAAAATATTTTTGATAATTACAACCCCCAGTTCTGTAACTGGTTACAGGGTTGTAGCTAGTATTTATATAACTACCTCCTTCTCCTATCCATTGCATATTCCCTTTGTTTTCAACAAGCAACTCAGAGGTCATGGTTCTTTACATGATGGAGTAACCCCACCCTTCATCCATGAAGGTTCTGAGGCATTAGTGGTCCTGCCTGAATTGGGTTGTTGGAGGCTTGGGGACCTTAATCACAAAATACAGTAATATTAAGGGACACCCTAAGAGAGCTGTAATTTCAGACTTACCCTTCCTTACCTCCTTTGTGGAGAAGCAGTCCAATTTCCTCTTAGCAGTCTTGATTAATCATTCCAGTACAAAAACTTCCTTCTTTGTCTGAGGATTCAAGTTTTGAGGAGTTCAGCGTCTTAAGTGGCATCTTAACTTCAGTGGAATCATTGTGTTTCATGGAAGACCCATTCCTCCCTTTGGAACTAAGACCTCTGGGTCAGTAAAGCAGCATAATGTCATGAGAAAATGGAGCCAGAATTTTGCTCCTAGATTACTAGGGGTAATCGTGAGTAGTAGTACCACTCCTATTTCTACCCTTGGTTCCTAGGTCTGTTAATTCTGGCTGTGAGAGAAACAACATCATATATTAGACAGTGATTCAGAACGCACAGCATTCTGGAAAACTCTACCCCAGACCTGCATAGTGTTGCTACCTAGCTGGAACTGGAACTGAATTTTCAAAAGGTCATTTTGCTGTTTTTATCAAACCAGCTGCTCCAGGATGATAGGGAACAGGTTAAGGCCAGTGAATTATGTAAGCATGGGCACACTGCTGCATTTATTGTACTTTGCTGTGAAGTAAGTTCTATAGTCAGAAGCAGTGCTGTGTGGGATAACATGACAGTGGTAAAGGAATTCTGTAAATTTATGGATGATGGTTTGGACAGAAATATTGCATATAGGGAAGGCATATCTGTGTCTAAAGTGTCTATTCCAGTAAGTACAAAATGCTGCTCCTTCCATGGTGGAAATGTTCGCACGTGATCAACCTACCTTGGGTAGCTGACTAATTTTTCTGGGGAATGGTGCCATAGCCAGGTCGGCCTACGTGACTGGGAGTCCATGCTGCTGAGCTCAAGCATAGTTTCCACCCCAGCCAGCATAGCCACTTTGCCCATGAACCAGTGGGTGATGACAGGGTGGAGGTCAGGTGGTGAAAGGAATTGGAGTCCATAGGTCCCAAGATTAAATCTGCTGCTTTTCTCCAGTTCTTGAACACTTAATTGAACATTTGGGAATGGGCAGAATCACCACACTGATACCTTGACAGATGGAGTGAAGGTTATTATGACAGGAAAGACCGGTGGGACCTCTAGGAATGGCCCTCCACATCAACAGTATCCTCCCTCCCTCCACCAGAGACTAATGCTTTGACAAAAAAATTGAATATATGTAGCAGCGGTAATTACTCACATGTCCCCATTTCATGTGCCTGTTTGTTCAGTGCAAGAACTGCATGAATCTTCGTGAATGACTGAATTATTGTAAACTTTATCAGCCACTTTACTAGATGTGAATCTATCTAGTAACCAGATATCCTTCAGTATAATCCTTGAGTAAACCAGAATGGCTCCTGGCATTTTTTATATTGTTACAGATCTTACAAATATTTTTCCCCATAGCAATCAATAATGACCATTGAAAACCATTTGCTTTTGTCTTGTAGGGATAGGAGAACACCTTCCCAGTTTCGCTTCAAGGTTCTATGGCTTTCCTGTTCTCTGTCATAATGTAGTCTCCAGAGAATTTTTACTGTCTGTTCCACATAATATATTGCTGGTGCACAGCACTGCATGAGTGTGGTAGATAGGAGTAGCAAGTTCCCTCCTGCTTTAATGAGACTCATAAGTGCCAAAGGATGGGGGATAATCCATTAAATGTCGGTGAAGCTTTCAAGAACCGGGTGTGTAGGACATGTCAGGATAAACCTAGGGGACTAAGCATCTTCCCAATTCCAAGCCCTAGCCTACCCAAAGGTGCATATTCTCCCTAAAGGCAAAAATGGAGGGAACTCAACTGTCTCATTAGGGTGATCCAGGGCAGTCTGGCTGGGGCATCATCCAAGAAGAAACAGTCTGGTTGAGAGCAATGGTTGCTGGAGTAGCCTCTGGATCCCATCAGACCCCACGTCCCCAGGGAACTGACTCACAAATTTGCACCTGCTGCCTCACAGCCATTGGCTGGGTTGGGCTCTCTACTCTGGAGGCTGTGCAGGTGACTAGGGATGACCCTAGTTCTACAGCCCTGGGGAACTCAAGACCTCAACATACATGTGTGTAATAGCTCTTAGCCAAGGATCAGGGACAGGGCAGGACTGGGGAGAGGCTTACTCATTAGACTGGAATCTTGGGGCAATAAGGCATGTGCCCAGTTCTGCACACTAACTACCCTAAGTGGAGAATATTCTCCCTATGGCAGATGAGAGAACTGCATTGCCCTTCCAGGGTGAGGCTGGGGAGGTTGGTCAACACATCCTTCAGTGGAGACTCTTGGGAACCCTGGTTGCTGGAGAAACCTTGGTCTTCATTACACAGAAAGCCCAAATGGGGACAACCCTCTCCCCATGTGCTGCTGCCTTTAGTGCAATTTACCTTAGGTGAGTTTTTGAGGCTAGGTCCTAAGTCCATAGGCCTGCATGGCCCCTCCTGCCCAATGCCTGATTAAATGGTGCATACTAAGTTGGCATGCTGCATTATTCAGGGTAGCTAGGTGCAATTCAGGACCAGGACAAGGATCCTGAGGGGCCAAGTCATAGGTGCCAGATGATGGGGGGACAAGTCATGTACCTAATTCCAAGCCCTGTCCTACCTACTCATAAACCTGGATAGAACTACACTGTGTTCAGTGCAGTTTATGGTAGCCAGGGATCTGGTTGAGGTAAGGATGGGAAGAGGTGGGATCACAAAAATGGGATGTATTTTTTTAATTATGTTTACCGTGGTAACATTGATTTCAAACTCTATTTTAGAGGTATAGGTTCACACCTCTGTAAATACATGTTGTCAAACCAATCTACCATGAAAGTACCAATAATCCTACACCATAGTCCATTTAGCTCCCTCTTCCTTTGCTGCCACCTCTCACCCTCCCCTTTTGGTAGCCTCAGTTCTGTAGTCAGATTTCAAGAGTTTGTTTTTGTCTGTGCCTTGTCAGATGTGAAAGCACCTGGTATTTGTCTTTCTCTTTCTGACTTCTCTTATCATCCATGTTGTCACAAATGGCAAGATTGCATCTTCTTTTATAGTTGCATAATATTCCATTCAGTATATATACTATGTCTCTGTAGTCACTCATCTTTCATTGAGATGTTATAGAAACAACCTAAACAGTGCTACAGTGGAATTAGTGTTTTGTAGTTTTTGGATAAATTACTAGGAAAGGGACTGCTAGATCGTATGGTAGATCTATTTTTTTTTAATGTTTGGAGCAACCTCCATAATGTTTTTCATAGTGACTGGACCAGTCTACATTTCCACCAACAGTGTATCATAATTCCATTTTGCCCAACACTTGTTTCTGGTCTTACTGGTATAGGTGGTTCTCACCTGTGTGAGGTGGTATATTGTTGTGGTTTTGATTTGCATTTCTCTGATAATAAGGGATGAAATAGTAGCTTCTTGTCAGATGCATAAAGTGGAAAATTTTTCTCCCATTCAAAAGGATGTCTGTTTTTAATAATAATTTCTTTCACTATTCAGAAGCTTTTTAATTTGATATCATCCCATGTGTTTATTTTTACTTTTGTTTCCCATTGAGTCTTCAAGGACATCCCTGAAGCCAGGGTTGTGGAGTGTTTTCCTATTTCTTCTATGTATTTTATGGGTTTTGGTCTTACATTTGATCTGACATTTTGACCAATTTTGACTCACTTTTTATTAATTTTTACATGTGGTATGAAACAGTGATCTAGTTCCTTTCTTTTGCATGTGGCTGTCCAGTTTTCCCAGCACCATCTGTTGAATAGAGTTTTCTTTCTCCCACATATATTCTTGCCTCTTTTGTCATAAATGAACTGTCTCTAAGCGTGGCTTTATTTCTTGGCTCTCAATTCTATACCATTAATCTGTGTTTTCTATGTTCCCCCAAATACCATATTGTTTTGATTACTGTTGCTTTGTAGTATAATTTGAAATCTGAAAGCACACTATTGTTCTTTTTTTCTCACAATTGCTTTCACTATTTGGGGTCTTTTATAGTTCTATATTAACTTCAATAATGTTTGCTGTATTTCTTTGAGGAAAGTTGTTAGTTTGATATGGGTTGGATTGAATTTATATTGCTTTGGGTAACAGCCATTTTAGCAATACTAATTCTTCTGATCTAAGAGTGTGGACTATCTTTCTACCTTGTTTGTTTTATTTCTTTTAACAGTGTCTTATAATTTCATTGTTCAGGCCTTTTGCCTCCTTTGTTTATTCCTAGGTAATTAATCTTTTGGATACAACTGTAAGTAAGATTGTTTTCTTGATTTCTTTCTTTTCTGTTATTTACAAATAGTAAACCACCAGGCTTTTGTATGTTATTTGGAGCCTGCCACCTTGCTGTACTGATTTATTATTTCTAGCAGTTTTTTAGTAGAGTCTTTAGGGTTTTTACCATATTACCATGTAATCTGCAAATAGTTATGCTTTTATTTCCTCTTTTCCAATTTGGAAGAGCTCCAAGAGCTCTCAGCACCATGTGGGAATCGTGGTGATGTCCCAAGTGAGACCAGGCACTTTATTGCCATGGACTTTGCAGTGCATAATATGGCCATGATAGAACCAAGATTTCTACCATGAATCAATTTATTTGATACTGTTGACATGCCTGGCATACACCTTATTTACTCCATGGCTCTGGAGTTGTGCAGATACCCAGGAGCAAGTTAGTTGCTGTGGCTATTGTTTCCTTAGGAAAGGTAGAGCACACGGACTTGTACTCACTGGCGTTTCAGCCTTCAGGAGACTCCTGCTGGGAATAAGGGCATTTGAACTGAACAACAAGAGACTTCCAGCTCCAGAACTTCCCTTGAAGTAGAAAGCATTCTCCATAATCATGGAGAAAGCCAAATAAGTAAGTCAATAAGATAAGTATTTCTCTCGATTAATTTAAGGTTTTGCTCCTACTTTTTAATGAAGGGAAATCTACATCTGATGATTCAGTACCAGCAGTCCCAGGCCAAGATGTGTGGGGCATCCCTATTTCCTAGGCCACATTGCTGGCTGTGTCTTTACAGGAGTGTGACAGCTCCTATTAGGGGTTAAATGATATCCCCATAAAATGATTTGCTGAAGTCTAACCCCCAGAACCTCAGAATGTGACCTTATTTAGAAATAGGTTCTTCACAGATGTAATTAATTAGCAATGCAATCACATCAGAGTAGGGTGGGTGCAAATTTAGTAGGACTCGACCTTATAAAAAGGGGAAATTTGGACATAAGCCCAACAGGGAGAATGCCACATGAAGTTGAAGGTTGAGATAGGAGAGATGCTCCTATAAGCTAAGGAATGCCAAAGAGGATGAGCAGCCACCAGAAGCTAAGGAGAGGTGTGGGATATATTCTTCCTCACAACCCTCAGAAGAAACCGGTCCTGCTGGCATCTTGATCTTGGGCTTCTAGCCAACTGTCTTTATCTGTTTGGGCTGTGCCCTACTTCCATTTCTTTGAGGGTCTTTATATGTCCCACATCTACATTGCCTATATTTATGAATTTATGAATTCATAGAATAATGTCATTCTGTTTTCTTTAAATTCATCTCATTTACATTAACTGCTTTCAATTTGAATCAAATATTATAAATAGCATGTTGAGTGGGATTTTTTTCTGTTTTTCAGAAATTACACTAAAAGCCAAAAGCTGAGAACGTAAGTCTAAGCAGCCAACTCTTAGTTCAAGGAGCCCCTAGGATGTAGTGGGTCAGTGACCTCTCTGAAGGGCTTGCTGAAAGAAGCCAGAACCCCTTGTGTTGTAGGAGCCAACTCTCACCTGAGGTGAAGGAGGAATAGAACTAGAGAAAGAAAGTTGCCTGTCTTAGAGGAGCACATGCTCATCCCCACTCTTGAACACTAGCACTGGCACATTCTACTAACTGGGAGGTGTGGGACCTGTAAGGGGATTGCTGACCAGCAAAAAGGAAGAACTTGGGAGAGCAGTTATTGAGAAAAATGAAGTTAGTATTATTTATTTATACCCTAATAAACAGACTTCTAAAAATTTCCTATACAGTTTCATATACAAAGAAGAAACTTATTAGCTCAGTCTTTTAACAGATAGTTCTTGACTGCTTCCCAAGTACAGCAGTGTTTTTGGCAAGGTGCCTGCCCTTCTAAAACTGGAATCTAGAGTAGTGTTTGCTTCAGGCAGGATGCTCTAACAATGTCAGAATCTCTTTGCTCCATCTCTTAAGATTTTTTTTTTGCTATGTAGGCCAGATTCAAGGGCATGATGTTCCTCTCAATGGCAATGTGGCCAACAGCGGAGTGGGAAGGGAGGCTGTTTTTCCTAGTCTTTCTAGCACAGAGCCAGACTGTTGCATGGACCTGGTATGAATCAGTACATGTCTGAATCTGACTGGCCAGATCACTGTTGAAGATACTACACATTTTGTGTAGGTTGTTCACTGCAAGAACACAAGGAGGGGCTGAACTCCAGTGGGGGGCAAGCTTACCAAGCCTTTGATGCACGATTGTGTCTCCTGGAGAGGCGGCCTTTTTCTAATTCCACTGAGATCCACCGTGGTCTTGGTCACATGCTCCCTGGAGCAAAGGTGAGATGGGCTCATCCCCACCTGAGCCACATGGTTGGGGGTGGGGCGGAGAGAAGGGTGCTGGAGTGCCTTGCGCAAAGGCAGGAAGAGAGATTCCAGGCAGACAAGATCAGGTTATCCACTTGGAAGGAAAGTGGAAAGGCAAGGTAGTAGGGTAGAGAGGACTTTCAACTTGGCATCAAAAGAACAGGGATATAATCCGGGTTCTGGAACCATAGGACATTGGGCAGGTTACCTAGCCAGGTCCTTCAATCTTTCAAACTTTGTTTCCTTTCTTATAAAATGGAGAGAATTTATCCTGCCACCCTAACATACACTGAAAGGGAAAAACTGAAATAATGTATGACTATGGTTTGGAAAACCTGTTTCTTATAGCTAAATGATATCATCATTATTGTTGCTGTTGTTATTGTCCTCCCACTCGCTACCTTGCCCAGTGCTCTTACAGAGTGAAGGTGCTTGGAAACTGATGTTACTCTGGGTACTTTTCCAAATTTTTATGCAAGCAAAATGTTTTGGCATAATGTTTATTCAACATTAAAATTCAATGATTCCAGGAACATAAGGGGCAAGCTGTCTTTTGCTCTCATCCTCAGGCCTCAATTTAAATACTGCTTCCTCAGAGAATGCTTGATGGGCCATACCCAGCCCACAATCAGGACAGGGCTTCCACCCAAATCCACCACACTTACACAGGTCCAACAGCTACTCATCCAACTTTTTATTTAATGTCTGTTTTCCTCACCTGACCGTGAATCCATGATGCAGGCACCATGAGGCGCTTCTCTATTCTTGCATCCCCTCATGCTCAATACATGGGAAATTAAGCAATATTTATTCAATGAAAGAGTCAATTCAAAGGATTAAGTGGAACAAGGTCAAGTAGGCTAGAAAACAGACATAAGATATCCTCTTTTCTGTTCTCTTAATATGTTTTTCCAAGCCGTCCAGTGCCCATATCCTCATGACTTCTAGAACCTCTGCTAAGAAGAGGAAAAAATGGGTAGCTGACTAATTGTGTCCATTTAAGGATACACAATGACTATTTAAGAATAAAATCCATTCACTCTAACCTGTGCCAGCAACACCTCAAAAATACAGAACAAATATAGCAAGTTCAAGGCCCTGTAATTAATTTATTCTAGAACAGCAACAATAATGATAATGATATCATTTAGGTTTAAGAAACATAGAGTTTCTAAACCATAGTCATACATTATTTCAGTTTTGAATTTTATACACCAGGATATCCTAGTGTATCCTGATGTCTCAAAGCCATAGCAGAACCAGACAGTCCATTCCTGGAAGTGTGTATATTACCCCCAGCCAGAAATTTGATTAGAATGGCTCAGAGTGAGGATGGAGACTTTGGAGACAAATTATTCCTTCCTACCCACCTCCACCTGAATTTATTTTACATAATTCAGCTCTTAGTACAAAGGAAATGAGGCAGCATCAGAGAAGACAAACTGAAGGAGGGAGACTTTGGGTTCTATGCACCCATCTGCCTCATGGTCCCAGTTGGTGTAGACCTTATTGGCCACTTCTAACAGCTGGGTGGCATTTGTTCCAGAAAACCCCTCAAGTTTGTGGATTTTGCACTGGATATCAGGGTTAGTTTGAGCCATGAAAGCTGTGTTGCCCATTTGTTGGTTATCAGCTGACTTGGGGTCAAAGAGAATGTAAAGGGTTGGTAATAGAGAACCAGAGTGCCTGGCTGAAGAGAGCCATTGTCGGCAATGATGAGGGGCCCCAAGTCTCCTGGAGAGGGAGCTGTAAGGGTGGAGCAGTGGCCTGTGCTGAATGGAGTCTTTGGGGAATTGGAGTCTCAGGCTTAGGAGTTATGGGATCAGACACTGGAGAGGGAGGAGGACTGGAGGGTGGAGGGATCTCTGGGACTGACAGGAGAAGGGCCAATGGGCCAGGAGGGTTGAAAGGAACGTATAAGGACGCAGCATGCCATCTTCGGGGGGGGGGGGCGCCCTTGTAGATGGGTGCTGGTGTCTGAGGACTGTGGCAGCCATGAGCAGCAAGGGCATGACTCTTTCCCTGGCCTACACTACAAGGGTGGAACCAAGTGTGTGTGTGGGACCTGAGTGATCGTCAACTAGGGGTTAATATAAGGAAACTGGTCAGGGTGGCCTGGGGTACCCAATCACAACTCCCCACACTTCCCGAACTGTGGGGAGGTCAAGAGTCCCCTTCGAGGGACAGCCTACATGAAAACTAGGCCACTTAACCTGGCACAGGGTCTAAAGTTTGTTAGGGTTCAAGGTAACCCCATAATCTTCATGGCACCCCATCTTAAAATTTTTGAGCATACAGTTAAGGACTATGTGTTTACTCTCTGTCCCTTCCATTGTGTCCAGTGTCGCAATGAATAAGGAAGGGGACTAACTTTAAGGCACATCTTGGATTAAGGCGAGTCCGTATAAACCCAGACCAGAGCATAAAAGGTTGCCAATATGCCTTATAATGTTGCCATGGACCCACAGAACAAGCCCATTCAGATCCCCTAACTGAAGTCATGGGACCATTATACACGCACATACATATACATATAGAAGTTATACATTCCAACCACTGGGGAGCCCCCCATCTGGCCATGTGAGGGGATGCATGAGAGGTGATCAGTCTCCTTCCATCTATAGGGATGGGCCTGAACTGGGACTGGGCTTCTTGAGACTTTACCTTTTCAGAAGTCCTGAAAAAGTCCACCCACTGGGGACCCCCATCTGGCCATGTGAAGGGATGCATGAGAGGTGATCCGTCTCCTTCCATCTATAGGGATGGGCCTGAATTGGGACTGGGCTCCTTGAGACTTTACCTTTTCAGAAGTCCTGAAGAAGTCCATCTGTCCACCTCTCTGCTATTCCAGGTAAGGTACAGAGTTGGTGTCCTGGCTCCCCTCACCTGAGGAAGGAGGATCTGACAAGGGTTGGGTAGCGCTGCCTAATTCACTGAAGGGAGAATCGCTGGACATGGCCCCAGCATCAGATAGGTGGCCAAAGCGTCTGGTGTGGTTGGTTTCCCTGTCAAGGAACCAAAAATGTTATGGCAATTTCGCAGAGAAACCAGATGACACTCAGAGGTGGTGAGAGAAATTTATTCATCACACCAGTGGACTTAGCAGGATATTTCCCAAAGGACTGAGCCCCAAGTAACAGGTTGTGGGTTTTTATTCCAGCTTGGGCAGAAAAGCATGTGGAAATGGTACAGTTTGCATACCCCAGATAAGCATCTGCTTTGCTGAGCTCGACTGAACAGTCATCAGGGTGGGGGGCTTACATGAGGCATGTGGTTATCTCATGTAACAGAGCCTGGCCTTCAAGCCCCCTGGTAATTTTCCACTTCACTACCTTAAGTGCAAATGTGGTTTTTGGTTTTCCTAGTAATACCGAATGCCGGCCTCGATTTCCCTCAGCCAATGAAAGGATACAGAGCTTGAGGAAAAGGAAAGTGGTTTAATTTGTCAACAAATGAGGAGGGCAGCAACTCATGTCTGAAAGTCAAATGTCCTCCTCTTGGCAGAGTGCAGGGGTATTCATACAGAGGGAAAAAGGGGGAGATAGGCAAGGGTCTGCAAAGGGGAGGGGGAACAGGTCAGCACAGAGACAGGTGGGTGCCAGCTTGCTTTTTTCAACAAATGTTGTAATTGCCTTCTCCTTGGAATGCAAGAAGACAGACCTGTCAAGGGAGAAATTGCAAGAAATACGGGAAAACTTGTTAATGCTTATCTGAGAGACCGTCATAAAGAAGGCAAACTTGTCAAATGAGGGGGGAATTGCAAGAAATATGGGAAAGATAAACTTGTTAATGCTTATCTGAGAGACCAGTCATTTGTAACTGCATCGAATTCTGTCTACTTGAACTAGAGAATTGGAAACATGTTTCATTATATGGCTTTGATTGAAATTCTTCCAGGAAGTTGAATTTGAGCTGAGTCAAGAAGAAGAGAAACTGCTGCTTTGTAGGGTTCCAGAGACCTCCAAAGAAAATGAGGAAGCTTGCTTCCACTGGCAGGTCTGGAAAACCCGGAAAAAGAGTGTCCTAGAAGAAGAAACCCCTGGTGGAGTCTGGTAAAGACCAACCTTATTCCTGAAGCCTGCATGGACCAGATGTCAGGAGGAGTCAGCTCACTCTGATCCCGTATGGAGTATTCCAACAAAGCCAACTAAAATTGCTGTTTGGTGTTCTGCCCTGTGACTTTATGCAAAAGTAGGTAATGTGGACTGAAAATATATTTAAGTTGCAAGTATTTTGTTGTACTTTTGGATAAAATTGGGATCAAGGTGTAGAGAACTTGATTTTAGATAAGTTAAACCAGTTTTAAGATTTTTCTTCCTGTAATTTTGATATAATATTTGCTGTTTTGTTTTGACTAGTGCCTCCAGATTTTTATTTCTTTTTTTCTTTTTTGGCTTGGACTGATGAACTATATTCCAGGAATGGTCACACTGCACAATGCCTGGTGACTGACTCTCGTTTTTCTTCCAAATTGGAACCTGAAAATAACTGTCATCTGAGGCTATATCCCAGCACCCACACATTTGACCTTCATTACCACAGAAATGGTGACAAAAAATGAAAAGGGGGAACTTGTAATGGAAAGACATCCAGAAGGAACTCATAATCGCAGATTTCCACCCCTATCTAAGACCAAAGAGATCCTAGGCTCCAAGGACTACAAATCTCATAATGTCATCACTACTGAAGGGAGGATTGCTGGGAACTAAGGGTGGAGTTAAGCAGCAAGGCCTGGTATATAATCAGAGACATGTGGGCCTTTGAGGGGTGATTGGTTATTCTCAGATCTTCAGTGTGCTATTGGGGTCCCAGCTCAGAGCAACTGCTAGGATGCATTCACCAATATATATTCTCTCTTTCTCCCCAGGTTATTCCTCTCTTCAGTTCCTCTTTTTTGTAAATTAACCCTTTATTCACCTTTTTTGTGTGTCCCTGCAGTTGAGTCTCATTATATAAGTCCCTTTAAGTGCATAGGGGAAGACCCACACTCAGGTCAACTCATTTCACATTGGGGTTGCCCTGTAACACTATGGGTTATGACTTCAACATCTTTGGGGGGGGGAACACAATTAACCCATAGCATATAGGGAAATTGAATAAATAATATAATGAATATCCATATAACCACTACTAGATTCAATAATTACTAACATTTTGATATTTTTTCTTACTGTATCTCACAAAATTAAAATTATATATGTAATTTTATATATAAATACATAACCACATTGCCACTGTGCTGGTAAGATTAATAATAATTCCCTATTATCAATTAATAAGTGATAAGTACTTATTATCAATAAGTAATAAATAATTCCCTATTATCAACTAATTAATAATAAGTAGTTCCCTATTATCAATTAATGCAATAGGTTGCATTATTGTTAAAATTTTTTCACTTGTCCCTTTCCTGCAAGAGGTGACATTATCTCTGCTCTGTAATCTTTGCACTTGGCTATATTGCCTTAGCAAACATATATAATAATGTGAGCAGCTACCAGCTACATGGTGCAGAAGCTTTTCCAGTGATGCCTGGATTTTAGAATGGAAAATGCACAGATAAGACAATTGTCAGGTGCGTAGCTGTAGTCAACCAGAAGCCTACAGATGACTTAAGCAAGAAATAAAATCTTTGTTTAGCATCTTCTAATTGAACCTTTCCTCAGTGAATTTGGGGTTCTTTTTTATATTTTGCAGTCCAGATGTTCACATTGTATTTGGATTTTATGTCTCCTGGAACATACCTTTTCCTGACTTCATGACTTTTTTTCCTCTTTTCTTCATGAAACTTAGTTTTGAAGAAGTCAGATCTTAAGTAATATCCCATCGGTGAATTCGTCTGAATACTTTCTATTGGTATGTTTCCACTTTTTAAGAATAAATACTTTTTATGTAATATATATTATATATAAAATTAATCATGCTTACCATTGTGTATATATATCCCCATCACATAGCTACAAGTGGTGTCCCTCATCTCTTTTGATGCTCACAGTAGTCACTTCAGAGGTAAGGGAGGAATTGTCTCTACTTAATGACAGGGACAGGGAAATCACAGACCAAAGAGTACAAGTTAACATGTAAGGTCACAGAGCCAATGAGTGACAGAGCTAGGACATAAATTTATGACACCCCCCCCATCCTTCCTCTCTTCCTGTTGCTTTAAATTATTTTGAGATATATGTATAGCTGTAGATGAGATATAGATATGTCTACTATCCCCGGATGGATGTACAGAAAACTTGTTGGTAACAGACAGAGATTGCCTGAAGCAAGAGTTAGGAATCGATGAGAGACTTCTCTATTTCCTTTTACATTGTTTGAGGGACTCTTTGAGGGGGGAAAAAAAATAGTAACTCATCATGCATTCAAAAAACCTTTATAAATCACGAAGCATCGCACAAAGATTGTTTTATTGTTACTATTATCTACCAGCAATAAGAAATCAAAAGCTGGGGTCTTCAATTGTTATATGATGAAAAAGCTGTTAAAATTATGCTTTGGAATATTTGACATTGCAAAACACTTAAGAATGGAAAAATATATATACACTATGCAAAAGTGTGATTCCAATTTCTTGTGTTCCCCATATAAACACACATACACTGAGGAAAGGAACTGAAAGGGATCATCCACGATGCTTTGATCGTGAAGGGAAATATCTAGAGTAAATTTTCTTGATTATATTTTCCGCATATAAGCAATGCATAACTAAACCTACTCCCTGGGTCAGGCAGGGAATTTTCTGAAACCCTTGGGACTGATGCGCTGCGGGACGGAACAGACACTCCCTCCGGGACCGGAAGTGCGTTCGGAACACCGGGAGAGGCGAGAGGGATGCCAACCTCCACTGCGGCTAGAGCGGCCGGGCGGCGAAAGAGGAACTTCCGGGGCGGGGCTTCCTGGTTTTTTCCGCGGGGCATGTGGACAGTTTGCAACGTGAGGGTTCGTGATTGCGTGGCCGCCGCTTCCGCCACTTTGCGCCGGTTTCTGAAATCGGGGGCGGCCATGGCAAAGAGCAAATTTGAGTACGTACGCGACTTTGAGGCCGACGACACCTGCTTGGCCCACTGTTGGGTGGTGGTGCGGCTGGACGGCAGAAACTTCCATCGGTGAGCGGGGAGCTCGTGGCGCGGGGTGCGCCCGCGCTTCCGGGGGGGCCGACCCGCGATAGTTCGAGCGCTGCGTCCCGGTTACCCGGGTAACGCGGCAGCCAATGAGCGCGCGGCATTGGGCATCACCTTGCGTGCTGGTTGCAGAGTGCTTGTAAGAGGGCCGGTGGGGGTAGTTCCATGGAGCTCGGCGCTCCTCTGGTGAGAGGTTAGGGTGCCCATTACCAGACACCTGCCAGCAAGCACTCGGTGGAGAACGTCCTTCCTGGGCGCCTAAATAGCTCTTCAGCCTAGTTATTTTGTTAAGTATCTTTGAGGGCTAACTCGAGAGGCCTTTAGAGGCTTTGCCGCACTTTACTGTATTCTCGTGTTTTACGATCAGTAACAGGCTACATGCACTGCATTGCGGAGGAGAAGAAAAGATGGGAATTTAATTTAAGCTCTACTTAGTAATGATGATTATTGTAGCATTTATTGAACACTTCCAAGGATCCGGGTTTATTATCATTGTCATATTTTCCTAATCTTCAGGATACTTTCCTAAGTAAAATACATGATCCCCATTTTACAGAAAAGGGAATCAAGGCTTAGCAAATACAACCCTTTTTCTCATTTGGGCAGGGCAAAAAAATAAAATAAAACAGTTCCCGAGGAGATGGATTAGGTGTGGCTGGTGGAGCGTCTGAACTCGTTCTACTGCAGTATCTTCCTCTGTAAACAACCTCTTGATCTATCGTGTTAACAGCACCCTGTTGTCCATCCATGCCTTTTCTGTCATCTTTTTCCCCTGTGAAGGTTTGCTGAGAAGCACAACTTTTCCAAACCTAATGACAGCCGTGCTCTACACCTGATGACCAGATGTGCCCAAACTGTAATGGAAGAACTGGAGGACATTGTCATTGCCTACGGACAGAGCGATGAGTACAGCTTTGTGTTCAAGAGGAAAAGCAATTGGTTTAAAAGAAGAGCCAGGTAATTCCATGACCTAACTCCTTCAGAATATTTCCCACCAGCATCTAGTTTCGGTGTGTGTGGTAATTGCAATTGCAGGATATATGTCAATTTCCTGATTAGAGTATGCTTCCTTCCATCTGATACCTGGGCATCTTTATCCAACTCTTTCCCCTGCAGTGCCCACCCCCCTAGCTTCTAAACTGATCTAGCATGGAACATAAAGACTAGAAACAGAGACTGTAGAATATAACATTGATATTCATAGGTTGGCTCTAGCCAGTGATGATCTATACATGCATTGCAGTATTGTTTAAACTTTTAATTAAAGTGCATCTCAGTACATATCAGATTTTTGATTTGGCAGTATTTTGAAACTCACAGGCGATAAGTGATGACGACTGGTATGGTTCTTCCAAGATCAAAAAAAAAAAAACCTAGAAAATTAATATGAGATTAGTCTACAGAGGAAAATGAGATATTAGTAAATTACTTCTAGGAGTGGTAGGAGAGGCGAGTTATGTAATTTTTCTTGGTGAAAGGTGTCTTATCTCTTGGCTGACCAGGCAGTTAGAGTAATCTCTTTGTTGCACCCGTAGGCCCTGTCATGGTATTGAATTAATATCATATATTTTCTCTTTTCTTGCTCCACCCAATGTGCCTTACATTTGCAAGTAAGTTCATGACTCATGTGGCCTCCCAGTTCGCCTCCAGCTATGTGTTTTATTGGCGGGATTACTTTGAGGATCAGCCTCTTCTGTATCCCCCAGGCTTTGATGGAAGAGTTGTCGTGTATCCTAGCAACCAGACCTTAAAGGACTACCTCAGCTGGCGCCAAGCCGATTGTAAGTGAAACCAAGTAACAGATGTAAACCATTGCTATGCACCAAAGATGATATTTTTTGGAATGTATTTTTTTTGGAATGTAGTATTTCAGAATATTTAAATTAGTTTAAAATAATTCAAAAATTGGAAGATTCTATAAATACTCCTCAGTTCCAGCTTTAAAAAAATGAGATCTGGGCCTCCCTGGTGGTGCAGGGGTTAAGACGAAGCACTATGAAGCTACCCAAAGCCACTGCAGCACAAGTTCAATCCCGGGCCAGGGAGGTGACTCACATGCTACAGCAAACCTCTCCTGACTCGCCCGCTGCTTCTCTCGGCAGTGTATTTCTGTCAACCTGCCTGTTCCCCACTCTGGCTCTGGTGAATCCTTTCATACACGCACCCCACACCTGTGGCCTGTACCCCAGTTCTTGTATGCATAAATAAATAAATCTTTAAAAAAAAATTAGATCTGTCAAAAATATTGGGTCTATATTCCCCTTAGTATTGGACAGAGCCTGTGCAGTGAGCACTATCTTTAACAAACATGTGCGTGCACACACATATGCATGCACACAGGCCTATCATTACCTTGAGGTCCCTTACTCTGTTTCCACATTTTGTTCATGCTGACCTCAGTGAATATTTGAGTTGTGATCCCAGCCATACACGACTATTATAAAATGTTTGTGGGACTTTTATTCATTTGGTGTATCTTGAATTTGCCAGAAGAATTGGGGGGAATAGTGGGAATAACATAAAGCAAATGACTTTGAAAGCATCCCCAAGCTTAATGCACAAGGAAACAGATTTATGTAAAGCATAACTAAAATAACAGAATAAAACCATCAGGAAATAGTTTGTTTCTGCTTGGCCACTTCCCCCATGTGCCCAGTTTCTGGGCTATGGCAGGTCCCCTGAAGGATTCTGGGGTGAATGTGGACTAAAGAGTTTATGTAAACATGCTCCTCTCTTCTTCCCACAGGTCACATCAATAATCTTTACAATACAGTGTTCTGGGCACTTGTACAGCAGTCTGGACTAACCCCAGTGCAAGCCCAGGGGCGGTTACAGGTACAGAGCTCTTACTAACATACACTTCGCCAGGATTGTGGTCTGCATGCTCTGTCTTCATATTTTGCATTCTTTTTAAGCTCTTTTGGCAGCTTTGTTTTGAAAGGATATAAAAATCATACTATTAGCAGCCCTGCTGCTTGTTTGTTCTAGGACCCCGGATGTGTTAGTACTTAACCTCAGCCTCGGTGTCCTCTCTGCCTCTGCATTTGCACATGGTCGTATCGAGATGTAGCTGCCTTACTTCTGCCCTCTGCAGACGGGGCACAGGCTCTTTGTCAGTCCCACCTAGCTCTTTCCGGGCCATTTCCTGCTGGGTGCCAATAAGTTTCTCAGGTTTCTCACCCCTGCGCATGGTTGAATCTGGGCTCTAGTGGTCAATAACGATTCACACGGTGCTTCTGCCTAACTAATCCTCTCTGCCCTAGTTCCTTATAGGTAAAGTGGGAAAAGACTAGTTCCTACCCAGTATATGGCGAGAATTAAGTGGCATGATAGGTGTGAAACTCTGTACTACTTAGGGTAGTACAGAGCATGTAGTAAGTACTTAGGTTATATAATCACAGAGCTGCTCGTGGGATGACTAATGCTGAAATAAGATGATGCGTGTAACAGCTAGTACAGCACTTGGTAGGTTATCGTGACTCTGCAAGTGGTTGCTGTTACTGTCAGAATGACAATGGACTTAGAACCATAATAAGAAGACAGCTAGATCTGTCCAGAGTTGGCAAGAGCTGAGTTTAGGTTTTGGTATTTCTGGAAAGATAAGAATGAACTTCAGCCTTGGGCAGTTGATAGACTCCAAGCTTCCTAGTTCATATCTATAAAGTAGAGGTGATCTTGAGAGTGTCATAAGAAAGCGTACTAAAGTATCTAGTAGGGAATAGGGACTCGATCACTATTAGTTGCTCTCACCCCATCACACTTGTGACTTCTGAAACCAGTTGCTTGCTACAGAATTTTATTAGTGCAGATTCATAAAGATTTGAATTGCTCTTAAAGTGCGGATTCATTTGTGTCTGTAAGATAAAACCCTTCTGCTTCTTTATTTTGTTGGGTGGAAGTTTGAGCAGAGGGTAGTCTGGATAGGGAGGGTTAGGGGAGAGAGAAGACATACTTAGCTGCTGACATCTGTTTTGATTTCCCCAGGGAACTCTTGCAGCAGACAAGAATGAGATTTTGTTTTCTGAATTCAACATCAACTACAATAATGAGCCGATGATGTACAGGAAAGGGACTGTACTGATATGGCAGAAGGTAATGCTGTGTGTGCAGAAGAGGGGCTGTGTCTTGCTGGGCCTGCATGCCCATGTGACTGCATTTGTTAACACAAATTAGCTCCTTGCCAAACGAGATGCTATAGGTTATTTTGTATGCTCCTTTTTTCTATTTCTGTCATGACCTTTGTGATCTGGAATCTCCTACTATAATAAGAATCACAGAATGTTAGAATTAGTAAACTTATTTTTCTATGTCATAAGCACTCCCTAGATAAGAGACGTTTTGTATTCATAGAACCTTTGAATGTTCCTCCATCCCATGAACTTAAAATAGAGGCAGTAGCATAACCTTTTTTAAAGTACTTTTAATTGTACAGAGATTCACGCATGTTGAGATTTACACACGTGCACGCGCGCACACACACATACACACAGACACACCAGGGAGGCAAAAATATGTCAAGTAAAAGAGTGAATTTCCCCCACATCTGCTCCTCTCCCAAAGCCGCTCATAAATTAACTGTATCATCATTTTACCCATAGGTGGATGAAGTCATGACAAAAGAAATTAAACTGCCAGCAGAAATGGAAGGAAAAAAGATGGCAGTGACCCGGACTCGGACTAAGCCAGTGCCCTTGCACTGTGACATCATTGGGGATGCTTTCTGGAAGGAACATCCAGAGATTCTAGATGAAGACAGCTGACCCTTGGCTTTTCAGTCCTGGTGTGATTAACCATTTGAGGCCCAAGTCTCCTGGCATTAGGTGGCCCTGGACTCTCCGCCACCCAGAGCAGTGTGCTGGGAGGGAACCAGGGAAGGAAGGGCGGCGCGGGGTGGTGTGTCTCATTTGCTTTGAGTAGACACCTTCCTTGCTGTGTTGGAACATGGGTCCTTCAGCAGAAGTGCATTTTTAGAAAATCTTGGTACTATTTTTATAAAGCACGAACTGTTACATGCCTTGCAGAATGAATCATTTTTAGATCGTGGCATAAGTCTCACAAAAAAACTGTCAAGCTCTTCACCTGGGATAGAAGATGAGCCTAAGTTTTACTGCCTCTCCCTTTAGCCCCCTCCCTCACTTAACTAGAGAATCCAGTGACCTTGAAAACCTTACCTTGCCTGACCATCAACTTGCTTTCATCTTGGCAGACCTGGAGATTGGTACGGGTTGATGCCTGTGAATTCAGGAGTTTCAGGGAACACCCAGGCTTCTGCCAGTCTCCACGATGGCAGAGTTGACTGAACAGATGAGTGGAGGTTTGGCCGTCCTTGTGTGCACATCCATTTCTGCAGTGTTAGCAGCAGCAGTAGCACCCTCCTGCCAGAGACCCTGTCTCGAAGGCCACTGACCTTTTTCTAAGAAGGAAGAGAACTCCATGCATATAGAAGAGAAAGAAAGCATGTCAGAAATGAATGGATGAGGAGGAAGAAACATTACTCCACGTCCTCTAGGGACTTCAGTTTTAAAGGCTACCTTCCCGTTGAACTTCCTAAAAAAAAGATTCTCAGGGAGACTGTGCATGTAGAATCAGAATAATGGCATGTGAATTGTAGAGCAGAGGGGGCAGTACTCCTTGGGTCGGAGGTGGCCCAAGGGGGCTATTACTAATACTAAACCACTTACTAATACCAAGTTCTTAGCCCCCCCTCCCCTCTCCATAGCCTGGTGGGGTGGTCTGGGCTGCTGAGCTGCTGGCCCAGGGGTGAGGGTGGGGGGAACTCACATTGCCTCATCCTCGTTTCATATTTTAGAGGAAAAAGATAATTTGGCTCTATTAAGGATTAATGAAGAGGCCGCCTACTCCCTAGTGCCTAGCCTTGCGTTACAGAATTCATAGCCAAGAAGAAAATGTATTTTTGAAAGGGTGACGGCTGGTCTCATTCCTCACTAATTGACACCCCATCTGTCCAGGCTTTTTCCCCTTCCTGTTCTCAATCCACTGGAATAGGGAACTCATGGTTAGTAATTGATACAAATCTCTTTGAGGGGGGAAAAAACAGGTTTCAGCTCCTTTGGTCTAATTTTTCATTGATTTTTGTCGCTGAAATGCAGTCTGTGAAGCCAACTTGTGTGTTTGTGTATTTGCATAATAAGCCAGGATAGACAGCAGTTGCTCATAGCCTTCAGGGTGCAGCATTGTAAGTGGATTGCTTATTTAAAGTGCTGATTTCATGTTCCCTGAATTGGGGTTCATTTTCAACCCCCAAGGCTTCTTTGGTCATGGATATACTGCAGCAAGGCCCTCATTTTACTGTGATGGGTCAAGTGAGTCAGTGAGTAGATGTAATTCTTGATGGCAAATGAATGGTAAGTATATTGATAGCCTATTAAAATAAATACAGGTAAGTGGGCATTAATATACAAATTTTCAAGACAAAACCATGTGATTTCTGGGGATACTATATAGTACTATGAAGGCTGCCACTTGATTTTGTCATAACATTGGGATAAGCACTTACTCCTTGAGTTGACAGGGGGCTGGAGCTTTGAGGTTTTTGTTGGGATTTGAGCAAAGGAATATGGTGGATTTAATACCTGGGCAATACCTGTGGTGCCATCAGTCACCAGTGTTTGGTGGTCTGTGTTCTTTGTTGCATGTCTTTGTTCCAGTGTATAGTTCACAGTTGTATTTTGTCTTCTTGTTCTGTGAGGCACTGAATAGCATTCTCAAATGGTAAAGAAGCTTTAAAATACAAAATTGGCCAATGCAGTTTTAAAATTAGTTGCTAACATGGGAGAGTGGTGGAAGTTAAGTCTGTAGGTAACTGGAAGCATCTTGGCCTCACCTGGATAACAGTCACATCTGTACCTTGTGTGTACAGTAAACGATCAATTTTAACATTTTCTTATATTGTTCATCTTTGTACAGTAATTGGTTTCTCCCCCCAGGTGTGGACCTGGTAGTTCTCCCACCACCATAGTCACTGTGCTCTTCCCTCTCCTATTTTGACCCCTTTCCCTCCCCCTTGAGTAAACTATCATTTTAATATCAAAAACACAAACCTTTTGTTGACCAGTGGCTATAAAAGTAACAAGTGGTTCAAGGAGGTCTTGTAAATCCTCTGCCCCTGAGATTTTGGTCCTCATCTCTCTTCCTTAGCCATGCTTTAAAAATTAGTGATAATGAGCTTCCTTTAATGCTAAGGTCTCTGGGGTTAGTGTAGATTTCTTTTCGCTAAGGGTATGGACCTATGCTTCTGTCCTAGTTTCACTGCACACTTAACTGAATTAGCTCACGTTCATAGAGCACCCATCAAGCGTTCTTTGTGCCACATCTCTTCATTCTCAGGTGCTATTTCAGATGAAAATGTCAAGATCTAAATCGAGCCGGGTAGGGTACCCCGCGGGGTACCGAGAATAGGAGTCAATTGGGTCATTCACGCCCTCCCGCCTGGCCAAGCTGGGAGGAGGTGAGTTCCTGGGCGCAGAGAAACGCTTGGGGCGCTCACTCCAGGAGGGTCCGGGCTCCGAGCCCGGCGTCTGGAGCAGGAACACCCCAGGGGCTCGCGAGGCACCCCTGGCCGAGCTGAGCCCCCGAGGCCGCGGTCCCGGGGCGGGGCGGCGCCACGCCCGCTGGGGGGCCCCGCGCGGCTAGGTGCTGCCCCCCAGAGGCGGCGCCGGCGCAGCGCGCCCCGTGGCGGCTCGGCTCCTCCTTCCCATCGGCCTCGGCTGCGGGCCTTTCAAACATGGAGGAGCGGGAGAGGGGGGCGAGGCCGGCCGGCGCCGGGAGCCCCGCGCGCCCGCCCAGCCCGCGGCTGGACGTCAGCTCTGACAGCTTCGACCCGCTGCTGGCCCTGTACGCGCCGCGCCTGCCGCCCATCCCCTACCCCAACGCGCCCTGCTTCAACAACCTGGCCGAGTACGAGGGCTTCCTCAGGACCGGGGTCCGGGGCGGCGCGCGCGGACGAGCGCGGGGCGCGGGCGCGGCCTCCCGGGGTCCCACAGCCGCTGCCGGCCCCTCGGGCCGCTCGCGCCGCCGCCCGGACGCGCCCGCCTCGGACCCGGAGCGCATCCAGCGCCTCCGCCGCCTCATGGTGGTCAAGGAGGAAGCGGACGGGGCGGCCGGGGCGCGCCGCCCAGGCCCGGGTCGGAGCAGAAAGGCGCCGCGCAACGTGCTCACACGGATGCCCCGTGAGTCCGGGGGCCGCGGGGGGCGGGGGGTTGGGGCCGGTGGGGGGCGGGGCTGCCCGGGCCGCGCGGAGTCGGGGGAGCCGGGGTGAAGGCTGCGGAGATGGTCTGCGGCCTCGGGGGGTGGGGGGGCGGGGGGCTCTCCTTGAGCCCGCTGGCTCCGGGGGTGTGTGGAGAGGGTCGTCTGGGGCAATGAAAGGGTCTCCCTGTGCCGTAGGAGAGGGCAGTGGTCCGGCCGCTGAGCTAATAAGCAGCCGCGAGCAGAAATGGGGTGTGTGGAAGTAGCTGCAGAGCTGGAGAGAAGCCTGCAGAGAGGGGCTACAGGAGAGGGGAGGAGGCCCTTGGAGGGAGGTGCTTCTGGAAAAAGGACCCCAGGGAGAGGGCCTGCACAGGTGAAGAACTGTCTCGGACAGAGGGCGCCCCCAGCTTACAGAGGAAGGCCAGGGGGGTTTCAGAGGATGGAGGGTGGGGAGAGCAGATCAGATGGCACAGGGGACTTAATCTCATAACCCGGGCACACTGACAGCTCCTTCTCTTCCTGGCTGTAAGCAGAAAGGCTGCAGGGCCCTGATAGACATGTGTTCACAGGGAATGCAACCAGCACAAAATGCCACTAAAACACAAACACTGCTTTACAGCCACTCTGCTGGACCGGGTGCCGGAGATGTCTGTCTGGGTTGCTGTTACCATATGCGCAGGTTATTTTAAGTGCTGGAAGTGTAAGTGGCCCAAGGGAATTTCTTGGAGCCCCTAATAGATGCTTAGAGTAAAGCTGTAAGCAGCTGAGGTTGCTCATGTGTGAGTTAAGTCTTATACAAATGTAATAAAAACAGCCCAGGGTTATAGCTTTTGTCATCTGGCAAGAATTCTGACATCTGTCTGGTGAACACAATGACCTACTTAGCCATTCAGAGCATCTGTATCCTGATAGCTAGAATGTGACATTAGTAAATCTTTGCCTTTGGAATGCAGGAATGCAGGGTTACACTAAGCAATGAATATTTTCTTTCATTCCTAGAAATGTATTTATTAAGAGAGAAACCTGAAAAGCTGTGTGCTGTCAGGGATGCCTCTGTGGGGTGATTAGCAAGTCAGAGCATCCCTGCCTTAAGCTAGGGTTTTCCCCAGTGTGCTGGCCCAGCAGTAACACAAGGATAGAATATGTCTGTTCTAAAGTGAGAGCAGTTTGGGGGGCTTTATTTTTCTGGTACTTTTTGCTATTAGATGGTTGAAATGCTCCAAGTTTCTGATTGTAACATTTCTAACATTTCTCTTTTGAAACACTTTCCATAATTGCAACATTTTCCATAATTGCTTTGCTACTAAGATTGTCAAGGAAAAGAAATATTTCTGTATGATGGGTGTTTTTAGCTTAGAGCTGCATTGCTTTGCTGTATTGCTATGCCAGAGTGAAGGCCCGCTTTCCCATACTGAAATCAAGGTCTGAAAGACTGTGTACTAGGCATTGAAATTTTTAATCACAACACAGGGAAGATATGGGTAAACATCAAAGAGTTGATGACCTTCGGATAGCAAAAAAAATCTACAGCAGCCTGAGTGAGGATTAGATTTATTCAGCAAGGAATTCCTGCAAAAGATAAATTTTGGGTCTTGAAGTTTGGGAAGGGCAAGGTTGATGATAACTAATTAAAAATCAGGTAATTGAGGTGAGATTTATTTGTAGCAAAATTCACCCTTTTAAAGTAAGTTTTGACTTATGTAAGAAACTGTGCATCACCTTGAAGATACAGAACATTTTTCTATAATCCCCAGAAGTCTTTTCCTGCCCCTTTGTTAGTGAGATGATAATTTTATTGTTGCTGATAGTAGCCGCTGTTACTGAGCATATATGTGCTGGACCCTTTACATGCACTAGATCGCATTATACCCTGAGATATGACTTCACAGATGAGGAACCCCAAGGCTCATGGAGCTTAACTATTGACCCAGGGTCACATAACTAGTTAATTTGCAGCTGAGACTGACTTCTGGTTTGTCGTATTATACTAGTCTCAGGAAAGAGAAGAGGTGAGAGCATTCTGTTGTTCCCATGCTTGTTTCGGTGGTTGGAGAGTATTGCAGGGCATTTGTGTCCACAAATGTGAGGCAGGGCATTTGCATCCACAGCAGTGAGAACTGAATTTGGGTCTAGAGTTTAAAATGGGTCTAAAATGCTTTGAACATCAAACAGGTGTCTCTTTGACTTTGTTATGATAGACAGTGGGAGTCACGGTGTAGATTCCTAAGCAATAGCGCTTTTAGGTCTAGTGTTTTAGAGGCTGATAGTGAAATATATTTGGGGAGCTAGAGTAGAGGACAGGCTTTGGGGGTTGACCACTGAGTTTTCAACATAGGCTCCTCCACTTTCTAGCTGGTTTGTTTTAGACAGGTTACATAAGCTCTTTGGAGCCTCAGTTTCCTCATCTGTAAAATGAAGACAGCAGTAATATCTGGCTGTTAGTGGGCAGGGTTAAAGTAGGTAACACATGAAAACATTTACCATAGTAATGCTTCCTATAGGGTACACAGGGCAATTCCTGATGGCTATTCAATATCACTGGTGTTTTAGGCTGTTGTAGTGTTATTAATTTTAGACTGTCAAAATGAAAAGCCCTGGGTCATGATGAATGTAATCTGCGTGTATTGAGTTGGCTCATCTGTTTACTAGGAAAGTAATGTTGACCAAATTCCTTAAATTGTTCTGAGCCTCAGTTCCTTATCTATAACATGAGGTTAAATAATTGTACCCATGTGTTAGAGTTGTGAAGATTAAATAAAATAACGTATGAAGTTAAACTTAACCACAGGTCCTAGCCTAGCTTATACAGAGGGCTCAGTAACTGCGGATAATGATGGTAACAGTGGTGATGATGGTGCTGTTGGTGTGAGTGAGAGGACCTAGTGCAGTGTTGCAGTAAGCCAGTCATCTGAGAAAGCTCTGGACTCTGTTGTTGGTTGTGGGAAAGGCAGGTCTTAGTTATTGAGAATCTGTTGCCTGGATTTAGTGACAGCTAGGAGCAAGGAGAAAGAAGAGGCGTTAAAGGGCCTGGATTTGGAAAGGTATGGCCCAAGAGCAGAGGCAAAGGAGAAGGGGATTTAGAAGAATAATTTTCTTTAAAGGTAAGGCATATGTATTTTGTGTTGCTTTTAAGTTTTAGAAGTCTGAATCGTCTCCTTTGGAGTAGGCCAGAAAGATTCAGAATGGGCATTCTGGTTTGGAAATGGGAGCTCATTGTGCCATAGCAGTTTTCTCTGATAGTTGGTGCTGGTGTGGTGTTTTGATCATTCAAGGAGAAAAATGCTCCCTGGAATTACATCTTGTTAAATCTTTCGAAGAAAAAAAATCAAGAGCAATATACCAGTGCAAGGGTTGAAATACCTGACTGCCTTTAATTGTTGAAGTACCTGCTTGTCCTTTCTCTGACTTGAGGGTGTGGAGAAGAATAGTACACCTGTTTTTTTCCACATTAGAAAAAAAGTGGTCTTTCCATTCTTGGTGGAAGCATGTGTGCTGGGGTAGTGATCTGTATGGGCAAAGGGAACAATCTACTGGTGTTGTGATTGGTTCCCAAGAATTAAAGTATAGAGACTTATTCCTGAAATGAATCTAGAGATTCACTGCTTTTAACCTCTTTTAATGAATGAGGAAACTCAGACTTTAGAGAAACAGTTACACATAAGCTCACATGGTGGTTATAATGGCCTAAAGTTGTTTACAGTGCTGGGTCTAACAAAGTCTATAACACATCTCCACATGTGCATCAATACCACCCTACATGCCAGAGATTCCAAGAATTTAAAGATGATCCTGGAGGGAAGGATGGGACAGAAGGTCCTCTGCTTTTCCCCAGGGCCACTATATCTGCCTCCACCTGTGCCTTCTTGGTGAACGTTAATTCTGACGTGAGCTCCTACTTCTCCTCTGCTAGTCACATACTTTTCAGAGTGTTTTCTTATATTAATTTTTCTTGCCATGATATGTAAGCCAGCCCATGAGTGAGGCATACGGTCAAGAGTGACCTAGTTAGTTATTCAGGCTGAAGTGTGGGACTCTTCTTTCATGCCACTAGAAACAAAACAAAGATTTTTGTTTGTTCACTATCAATGGCAGTGATCTCCAAAGAATTTTGCTTTGCAAACCTGATTTCTGTGTATGCGTGTGGAGTCTCTGTGTGTGTGTGTGTGTGTGTGTGTGTGTGTGTGTGTGTGTGCGTGTCTTTTGGGAAGTTTAATATCTGAAGGCTAAATTAACATGACATAGTAAAAATAAGATTTATCCCTGCCCCCAAACTCTGAAGGACTTCATCACAGTAAAAACTGAAATGTATGGTGCCAGCCTTCTTCCCATGAGTTGTCACTTGGCAGTCTCTTTATGATATCAGGAATCTCAGGGGAACCTGAACTTCGGGGGCCCTGTTGCACTGTCCCAGTTTGGCAGACAAGCGGGTCTTTGCTCCCAGTGTGATGACTGTGTACAACGAGACACTAGTGAGCTCAGAGAACTCGTGCCTGGAGTCGCTCCACCTGGGGCCTTTCTTGGAGAAGCGCGTGTATTTAGAGCAGCTATGTTACATGCTTCATTTCTTGTCAGTGTATGAACAAGGTTTTTGGTTCTTTGAAAGACTCAAACTAGTTATGTGATTCAGGAGAATGATCCTGAGAAAGGTTGGCTTAGGTATAGAACTGTGATGAATCTAGCTGCTGATGGATTCATTTAATGTGGTGGTGTTTGTTTTTTTTTTTTTTTTTTATGATGTTACACGTTAGATCAATGACATCACAGAATATAGGATGTACAGGTAGTGAAACCCTGGAATGATAGCCACATCCTGAGGGACTCCCATCTGGCTTGTCCTTGTCTGGACTGTACTGGCCATGGTGTCCTGGGTTTTCCTGCACCCACAATGAGGCTGTCTGGGGTTACTGGGGCTGTGGGTGGTACTGGTGGTTCATTCTGAGGGTGTGAGCAGATGCTCATGCAGTGCTGGCTGTTCTTCTCTGGTTTCAGTGCATGAAGGCAGCCCTCTAGGTGAGCTCCACCGCTGTATCCGAGAGGGGGTGAAGGTGAATGTCCACATCCGCACTTTCAAGGGGCTGCGTGGCGTCTGCACAGGCTTCCTTGTGGCCTTCGACAAGTTCTGGAACATGGTAATTAATCTCTCTCAGGGGACTGGAGAAACTTGTGGTGTTAATCTGTCATATGTTTAAAGAACCTAAATAAACCTACAGAATATCTTCCCAGAAGAACTGTAATATTTGCACTCTTTTGACCAACAACAAAAATGATTTTTCGGTTGCTTCCCTTTCCATAAGACACTGGTGTTTAAGGTGGTGATTTTACCCTTCACTCCCTGCCAAGGGCCTGTGGCAATGCTTGGGGACAGTTTTGATTGTGGCAACTGTGGGGCGGGATGTACAGCTGCATTGCACAAGGCAGCACCTGACCACAAAAAGTGATTCGGTCTAGATTGTCATTCGTGCCAAGGCTGAAAACCCAGCCAAAAGGGGTAATTATTTGACCTGACTTCCTACCAGCCATTCTTTCATTCTTTTAAAAATACTATTTTTATTGTCTGTTTGGATATTAATTAAACCTTACCACATAATCATTGTACAATATATCAAATCGCTTGCTATGCACCTTAAACTTCACAGTCATATATGTCAATTGTATCTCAGTACCTGGGAGAAATATTTATTGACTTGTCACTTTGGCTGGGCATGGTGCTAAGTATAGAAATTTCAGAAAAGAGCTATCACTGTACAGTGTTTGGTAAAAATAGATGAGAGAGGGAAAAACATTTTATAAACAACTGCTCTGCCTGGTGGTCCTCATGTGTGAGTCCACCAAGCCCAGCCTTGCAGAGGCTGCTACTAGGTGTTCTCGGGAGAGAGGGGCTGGAGATAGCACAGCTCTGGTGTGAGGCAGTCACAGCAGGGACCTCCAGGGATTTCTGCTGTTTCTTTTCCTCATGGTCTTCCATCTCTACCATTTTTTCCTGTGCTTTATCTCCATTCATGCATTCTCCTGGGTAATAATTATGGTCTCTAATATTTATTAAACACTTGTGTATATTAGGTACTCTACTAAGGATTTTATCTATGTTATCTCAATGAATGAGGTGAAAGTCTGCTACTGTTTCATGTCGTAATGGAGAAATTGAGATCAGAGGTACAGGAAGATTAGTCCCTAATAGAAATGTTAGTAAGTGTGAGTGCCAGCCCTTCGCCTCAGGTCTTCTGACTCCGTGAGCAGTTCACCCATGTGCAGTCAGAGTCCTCACTTCCTCTTGCTAGCTGTGTGACTCCAGGTGAGGTGGCTTGTCTGAGCCTCAATTCTTTCATTTCTAAAATGTAGGGAAAAATATTTTATTATATTTTCTTTCACCTTTAAAGGGAGAGGATTAAGACTATATTTGGTGACAGTGGTGGTAATAATACTGGCAGCTTATATTTGCAGGGTGATTTACACTTTAAAAAGTAATTTCTTCCAGGCATTCATGGATCCTAACAGCTGTTCTATGAGATTGTCCTCTCAGTGACAATCCACCAGTGAATCTGTGTATTACCCTGGGCCATCTCCATTAAAAGACATTAGCTGTTGGAAGACATATAAACAAGGGAGTGCAGGGGTGGGGCAGTGCCTCTCAGCAGGACGCTAAGGCTGCCCTGCATCACTGGCACTCAGGGTTTCTAATTAAAAGAGGAGCTTCGTGGACTTCCTCCCAGACCACTGAGTCAGAATCTCTAGGAGCATATAGCCTTGAATTTATATTTTAATAAGCCTCTTGGATGTTCCTGTTACTGAAATGTAAGGACCTCTGCCATACATTTGTGAGGACCCTTACCATAGAAGCAAGCTGTCTCACTGGTGACCCCGGAAGTTCCACGCAGAGCACGTCACCCGTTGCCATTTTTTTTTCTGCTCAAGAACCGAGTTGATGGTTAATGTCATTTCTGCTACACTTAGCTGTTATTCTGCCCTTTAAAAGTTTTCCTAAAGGTTGTAAACATGCTTTTAATTCTGCCTCTCCCCCAACCTTTGGGCTGTTTCTCCAGGCACTTACTGATGTGGATGAGACCTACCGAAAGCCGGTTCTGGGTAAAGCATATGAGCGGGATTCTTCACTGACACTCACACGGGTAGGCGCTTACCCCTGACTCCTTGGGTGGGCTTGCTTTCAGCTTGGGAAGTGAGGTCACTGAGACTAGGGGATGGGACTTGCTCTCGGGAGAGCCCCATGACAGTCATCCAGGGGTGCCTGGACCAAGCTTTTCATTAATCTCTTCTCCTGCCTCCAGCTAATCTCAAATGAGTCTGTACTTCTCACCCGCATAGTATTTGAGCAACAAATTATCTCTTACAAGACATAACAGATATTCTATTTTAGCAGGTGCTTTTTCTTTTGACATATTTGTTGCTGCTTCTTATTTATGCCTAGAAATAGAAGACTCATTACTAGCTCTTTTAAAACCACAGTAGGGCCTCCTCAGTGGCACAGCGGGTTGAGTACAGCACTGTGAAGCTCTCCGCAGTCCGCAGCCTCTGCAGCGTGGATTTGATTCCCGGCCGGCCAGGGAGATTCCCACATGGCGTGGCAAACCTCTCCTGTCTCGCCTGCTGCTCCCCTCAGCAGTATATTTTGTCAGTCTGCCTGTTTTGTTCCCCACTCTGTCTCTGGTGAATCCTCTCACCCTCCCGCGCCTCTGGCCTATACTCCAGCTCTTGTGTAAAAATAAATAAATCTTTAAAAATAAAAAAAAAAAAAAACACAGTAAAAGGAGTCCATTGACTCCTTTGAAAGGGGGAATGTCAAAGGCTAATGAGAAAACGATTTGTCTTTCCTGTCCTTATAGCTCTTTGATCGATTAAAGCTTCAAGACTCCTCTAAGAAGGAAGCAGATTCTAAGTCTGCGGTTGAAGACTCCACGCTGTCCAGATACTCGCAGACATCTACTTGGAAGGTGGCTTCAGTGTGGGGAAGAGGAGACACCGACCGGGAGTCCCGCAAGCGCTCCCGCTCTGTCCCATCTTCCCTGCAGGCCTCTGCGAGGGAGGAGTCTAGGTCAGAGCTGTCGGGGAGGACGACACGGACAGAAGGGTCGAGTGCGGGAGGCACTTTTTCCAGGGCTACCACCCTCTCCAGGGGCCAATCCCGTAAGAAAAAGCGAAAGCCCAAAGTGGATTACCAGCAGGTATTCACTCGACACATAAATCAGATTTTCATTCGAGGCGAGAATGTCCTGCTAGTTCATCTTGCACAGTGACCAGCTCAGTCTCATTTGAGCTCTGGTTTTTAGAAATAAAGTGCATGAATTGCTGCTCTGCTGTACCCTAGTCTCCCAGTGAAACTGAGTTGGAATGATTCCCTCTGGTCCTGCATGTACAGAGGACAGAGCCAGGCTCAGGCCCTCTGGAGATGGGTTCCCTGAATCAGGGGAGACGGGTCTTGGGAGGGTGGGTAGGTGTTTGCTTTAATGTCAAGGCAAAAGCTCTACAGAGACCTGCATCTGGTCTGGTGCCATGAGTGCTCGAGGCACTCAGACCAGATGTAAGCTGTTGCACTTCAAGTAGTGTCATGGTATGAATTGAATTCGCACCATAGACACTCTAGCATGGAGGTGTAAACCACCTCAAAAAATAATGGCCTCATTTGTAAAAGCAGGGCCCTGATTCACATGGCTCTTATTCTAGGAGAAGCAGCATGAATTGCTCTGGAGCCCTGCACCCCACCTCGTAACTGACTCTGAATGGTGGTTGACACCATTGTCTCTTGATGGAGAAATGCCATTTACTGTCTTTGAATGACTATAAGATCTTAAAAGGCAACCAGTTGTGTAAGGGTGAAATTTGGATAGGTGGTCTACTCCAGCAGCAACAAATGCTGTTTTTACCCCCTCCCTGTTACGGACAGGAATGTGGGGACCCTTACATGAGGCGCTTCTACCAACAGCATACCAGATGGGACTCTAAGATACCCATGTGGTGGTTTCTTGTCCTTCTCTCTACCTTCTGTGGCATGGTGCTAGTGCATGTAGCTGTGATTTACCCTCCATACATAGTGTGACCTATCCCGTGAGCTCTAAGGCAGGAGACTGTGACCTTCATGTTTGGCTTGAAAGAGTCCTGCATGGACTAAGTAATGCCCATGCGCCTTGCTGCTAGGAGGCCTCATTCTGACAGGTAGGCCTGGGCCGTGTCTTTCAGGGTGGTTTTGCTGTGACATGGGGTGGTAGTTTCCCTCCCTGTGTCAGGCCTAAGAGGTTCCCACAATACACGGTGGGGACCCAGCCTCACTGGACTAGCAGGAGCCCCACCACATCCTCTAATTCTTTACTTGAATCACATGAGATGCTTTTTCAGTCCCAGTGCAGAAGAGGCTGTCTCTTGACACAGACTGTTAGGTAGTATTGACTTTTCATTTTATTCATTTATGTTTGGTTTTATTTGAATTAACTTATATTGAAAGTGAGGATAAGAAATAGCTAACTAGATTAAATGTTTGCAAAGAGAAGTTTCCTGTGCTATATTTATTGTGTAAGTGAGATGAGCTTTCAAGAAGCAGGGTGGATGAAGTTTAAAGAACTAGGGCGCCTGGTCCTTTTGCCAGCTGGGCCACTGGCTTGTCCTACAACGAAAGGAGAGCCAACTTAATCCTCTGTGCCTCAGTTTCCCCTCAGACACCTACCTCACAGGGCCACTGAGACAAAGAATTTTAGGAAGGTATTTTAAAGTCTCGAAACATGTTTAAGTGCCATGAGTGATGTTTCCTAATTATTTCCTACTTGGTAAGAATTCTGTGTCTTATGTGCAAGGCTGGTGCTACCTAGGAGGAGATCGCCACAGTGCTCACAGAGCTGATTTTGTGATCAGGAGGCAGTGATAGCTTCAAGAACGATTTCCATAGCCCATGGAAGTTCTCAGAAGACTCTCAGTAAGAGGAGAGTAACATTCCCTTGCTGTTCCCCCTACGCCCACCTCCCCCCACCCTGTTTTGGTCATCGTCAGAAAGAATTCCCTCAACTTTTAAAGGGGCTTTCTGTGATGATGCCAAAGGGAGTGTGCACATCGAAGAATGACACATCCCCCAAGGGGAATGAGTTTAATGTTCTGTTTTATTTGTTTTTATGTTAAAATACATTCTTTAGGAGCAGCTCCGATGTACTAAACATTCAAGAGGTTCCAGGTTACAAACTTGAATTTTGGAATCTGCCAGTGTAAATTCTCTTCCAAATTCTGTGTCTGAAATCTCAGTTCCCCAGTTAATAGTTGTCTTTTTCGAATATCAGGCACCCCTGCTCTACTTCTTTGTCAGTGTTTGGCTATCCTATCTACTGCCCTCTTGCCCCTCAGCTAGAAGCTGAAATGGGTACTAGATTTTCCCAGTAAAGTAGAAATTTGGAATCAAAAGGAATATAATCTGTTCTAATGTCTGATTAAATCATCTGATTTGTTTTCATATAATTTATTTTCATATAACTTTCTATTTCCATATAGAGATTGATTTATGAATTTTCTGCCCATCTTAACAGTTCTGACTCTGATTTGAAAATTATGTGACTTATGTGCCCAAATGACCCAATTTATTTGTTTGGTCAGTGATTCTGGAATGATACCATATAGCAAATGTGCTGTTTTGTATAAAGATGATAGTTATTTTTTAGAGAAGTAATTTTTTTTAATTCATTGCCTTTTATTATTGAGATTTTTCAAGAAAAAAAAATAAGACCTCATCATGTATATGCTGCTAAAATGTCATCAACACAGAACCTTCTTTCCATAGAGAAGGAAAAAGAAAAGGAAAGTAACAGAATGTTAGAGTCCTACAGGCTCCAACCCTCACCTGAGGGCTGGGGACGGGCAAGCCTCAGTGCTCTCCAGGAATTTGGGCCCTGGGAAACTTAGTAGGAACAGTTCTTTTTGAACACACACCCTTGGTTCTTCAAAGTAATCTGTAGTCAGGCACGTGAGCACAAGACAGTTGATAGAGGTATCTGTGCACTTGCTATGGCCTTCTCAGCAGTATCCAGCTCTGTTAGGTGATGTCAAGGCATCAAGAATGGAAAGTAAGGTTTCACACCCAGAACTTTCTTTGTCCCATAGATGTGATTCTGCTCTACCATTAGGAGAATTTGCACTTTAGGTTGTTGGTTCTAGTATTTGGGAAGCATTTATGCTTCCTTTCTGGGACACTGTTATGACAGAGGTAGGCCATTTGTGAGATGTTAGCCAGAGTTAGCAGTGCCCAAAGTGAGTGACTTTGACCAGCCAGTGCCTTGCTCTCTGTGTATGGATATGTCAAGTCAGAAGGCTTAGTAAGCTTTAGCACTGAAGTGTAGGTGCATAGAAAGCCTTGCTGGGTACCCTTAGTGGGTCAGCAGGGACTTTAGCCTCATGGGGAGATAGTGCAGCAACTCCTTAGAGATTATCCAGTCATGAGCTATGAACTGCTCTTAACCCTCAGAAACCTTAGAGAAACCCAGGTATACCATTCTACCCCTTTTGAAAGAATAAGCAGAAACCTAACTTGGTGAAGAATGGATGTTTGTATTTCTATTTGTACTATTCCTGTAGCAGCTGACCTGGGCAAAATCCCAGAATAGAATTGGTTCTGTAAATTGTTCTTTAAATTTTATCTTTAGGAAAAAATTAAAAATTCAAAGACAGCTAGCTGTCGCTGGTGCTGCCCCAAAGCCTCCCAGTCTTTGATGCGTTGAAAATGAGTGAAAGCAGTTGCCGTGGGGCAGTGAAGGCTTGCGTAAGACTACCGTGGCATAGAAAGAATGGTTTTGCAACCATTTTAATTTTTCTTTTCCCATGCCAGATAGATGGTAGTTGACCCCTTTTCACTAACTTCTCTTCATCAGCCTCTGTTTTTCTAAGCAATAACTTCCAAAAGGCTTTCCTTAGTGATCATAAAGCAAGAAATTCTTCTTTGGCTGACATGCCAAGCACGGGTGGCTGCCATCACTTCCCAACAATAGAATTGATGGATTTCAGGTGAGCCTTTGGGACATCTATCAGGGTCCTGGGCCTCCTGTACTTAAGGTATTTTTCATGTATTTGTAAGTTCTCTGCACCCCTCTAAGACAGGCGTTTGGATGGCTTGGAGATCTGGGGGAAAAGGCAGCACACCTGAGACTTTCTGTTGATCTTTTATTTATTTAGAATAAAAAGTAGTTTAATAAGGTTTAAAAACACCCTCTCTCTGAACATGTAGGAGCTGTCCCTCAGGAAAGCTCTAAAAGCTCTTCCCAGTACGGTGCAATTGCTTTGATTTTGTAGTCCTTTGGAGCAAATGTCTGATGTTATATCTGATACTTTCTAGAGCTGTGGAGAAAAAATGTCTAAACAGTTTAAAGGGGAATTATTTAATCTGTGATTATCTGGCTGTTTTTTTGTTTTTTGTTTTTGTGATTTAGCTTGCAGGGCAGCCGTCCAGTTCTTTTCCTGTTGTCCTATAGTAAAGCAGAGAGTGAGCCATGTCTTGGAAAGTACTTTCTGGTTTCATACTGACATCAACATTTTGCTTGGCAGTTATGGGGAAACCTCTCTGCACTGTGACTTGTTGCTGAGTTGTGGCCAAGGCTAAACTTGGATGACTGTGTCTTTATAGTTTCACTATTCATGTACCAGCTGCTAAGAGAAAAAACATGACTTGTAATCTTGTCTTGAAATTACTCCTGATTGTTAAGTCCGCCCAAAGCCTTCCCATTCGGGGAGGATCGCTGCTAGTGGTGTCTGTTTGCAGTGTTCTGCTTTGGATATGTGTCGTGGAGGAGTCTGGAAACTGTAATAAATATGATCGCATTAATGTATTGACTGCTTTGTCTCTGATGATTTTGGGGAGCCTTGGGGGTGGGGTGGAGGGAGAGCCTGTTACCAAGTAAAGATGCTGAGCTGGGACATGAGAGCCTCTGAAGCCTCTGCAGACCCATTGTCAACAATTTTTGCCTTTTCTTGACCAAAGCACGCCCATCTAGATCACTGTCCTTGGGGTAGCTTTGTTCTACCAAGTTTATTTGAAGTTTATGCTTGGTCCACAACCCCAAGCAATGGTGACCATGCTGTGAATTTATTCTTCCTCATAGCCCACTGGCATGAATCCAGTCACGACCACTGAGAGCGATCCACTCTGCTGAGATCACCACTGACTCTGCTTCCCTCTTAGGGCTTTACCACCTTGACTAATTGATCCTCACATGTTCCAGAACCATCTAAATTTGCCGCCAGCTCTCCTCTGTGCATATAGGGACCATTTGCCACATCAATTACTCGCTCTCTATGCTTCCAGAATGGAGTTACCTGGGGAAGGTGGACAAACAAAAATCCATGGCTTCGTAGAGAGGAAGACTTCAAGTTGAATGTGTGGCCTCAGGTCCCCACTTTCAAACTCTACATGAAGTGGCTCAGCTGACATTCAGGATACTTGTAGCAACCACTGTGGAGGAAAGGGAGGCCAGGCCCAAGCCCCATGTGTTCTGGCCCTTGCTTGTTTATTTTTAATCTCCAAGACTTCTGATTAGTTGAGAATGGCCTCACAATGCAACACCATTATAGTTCAGTACTGGCAGGGGTGAGGAAGCCAGTGGAATGAAATGGCTCTCACTCTCCCTGTGCTTCCTGCCTGGGGTAGTAGGGAAAGAAAATTCCCTCACCCAATCCCATCCCCTCCTTGGGCAGAGCACGGCATGGCCTGCCTCTCTATCACCACTAGGTGGCAGTAGGTTAAAAAGAACCAGGTCTTCACATCTCAATCCCCGATACAGTTTACTGTTCACGATCATCAGTCCCACCAGAGGTCATCAAGGAAAAGCAAACTAGAATCAGCCCAAGTGGCAAAATATATGTTTCTTACCGATAATTGAATTTGTCTACTTTGGAGCTTAGGCGAGTGACGGCAGTCAGCCTGCAAATACACTGGAGAGGAGATGGCCCAGTATCCTATTCTCGCATCACGAACTTCCTCATTTCTTCTCAGAATATAGTCAACTCCACCCAGCCTCTTTCCAGCTGCTGGCTAAGGCTCACCCTAGGAAACTGCCCTGGTTCTCAGCAGTTGTCTCACCTTAGTTGCATATCACTTCCCCCCAGGGTCAGTGCTGGAGAACCCATTGTGAGAAGAATTTCAGCTCTCTTAGGAGTTGGAGCCCAAAACTGAGCCTCCACCCCAAGACTAAACAAACATGCTTTGAGTCAGATGAAAAGACCGTTGTTTTAGAGACAGGGGGTGGGTGGGCGGTGCCAGCAAGTCTCCTGGCACTTCCTGTCAGGCCCTTCAAAGGACCTTCCCCTCTCTGCCTCATGAAATAATTTCCCAGCAGCTTGGTGAGGAGGAATATAGTATGTGAAATAATACATACTGCTCTTCAAATGAATCTCCAGAGATAAGATAACAGCACAGAGCTACCTCTTGCCTTTTTGCAACCTCCCCATATTTCACTCAATACACAGTGTGAGGGGCAGATCCTTTTTGAACATTTGTCCTGGGACGATCCTTTTGTCCTTTTTGAATATTTCAGCCCTGGGACGATCATTTTCCATGCATTACCTTGTTTGGATACCACCACCACAAGAGGAGGTTTCATTCCCATTGTTATAGAGCAGTCCTGATATTGAATGGGTTCCTCACCCGCGGGCTTAAAAGGTACTTAAGAATACTCCACTACAGGCACACACAAAAGGTTAATAAAAGGTTTATTTACAAGGGAAAAGAAAATAAGGAAAATGTACAACTCAGGAAAAAATAGGGAAATAAAGTCTTTAATGCGTCCTACCCGATCCTACGACCTGGAAACCCAAAGTCACTCTTAGAGCTGGTGGAGAGCCAAAATGGGGATTCCCCAAAGCCCACGTGTCTGCCTTTTATATCAACCTGGCTGCTTAACCCCACCCTTAGGTCCCAACTACCTTTCCTTTGGTGGGGATGGGTTTTGGAGTTCCCAGTGTCTTTGGCTTTGGCCTGGGGTGGGGGTGGAGTCCACAAAGCCTGTATGGAATTAGCTTTAGGACATTCTTTTCCCCCTAACACCATCACATATATGAATGAGCTTAAGTAATTTGTCAGCTTCTCTCTGCACATAAGTGGCAAGTTCAGGATGCTATCTAGATCTGACTTCCTGTGTTTATTGTGGTTTGCACCTTAGGACTATTAGATTTCTCAGACATTGACTCAGAAACTTTGAGGGCAAGCTGCATCAGTGCCTTCCACTAACTAGGGACCAGATGGCTGCATTAGAAAATGGCTTGGTGCTTTGCTTCAAGTGGCTGTGGTCCCTGTTTTTTGGGCTGCAAGTGGACACACACACAGGGCTTCGTGGCTTCCAGAGAGGACCAGGGCAGAAGACAAGCCATGGTTCTATGGAGGGGCCCAGGGAGATATTTCCCACACTTTGGTGTGGCTGGGAGGAGCATGGATCCAATCTCTTGTCAAAGAAGATGCAGTGACTGGTCATTTTGCTAGGGGGAAAAGAATGTCCTAAAGCTAATTCCATACAGGCTTTGTGGACTCCACCCCCACTCCAGACCAAAGCCAAAAGACGCTGGGAACTACAAATCCCATCACCACCAAAGGGAGGGTTGCTAGAACCTGAGGGTGGGGCTAAGCAGCCAGGTTTGGTATAAAACCAGACACGTGGGCTTTGGGGAATTCCCTTTTTTTTTTTTGGCTCGCCTCCAGCTTGCAACTCAGGCAGCTCTCAGAGTGTCTTTGGGGTTTCCAGGTCGGCGGATAGGGTAGGACGCATTAAAAACTTTATTTCCCTATTTTCTCCCTGAGTTGTACATTTCCTCATTTCCCTTTCCCTTGTGAATAAACCTTTTATTAACCTATGTGTGTGCCTGCAGTGGAGTATTAATAAGTCCCTTTTTAGCGCGCGGTTGAGGACCCATAGCCAGGCAACCCATTTTATTTCGGGGTTGCTCCTTAACAATTTTGGCTCTTGAGTCTCACTCAAAGTCTGCTATCCTTTCTTCCCATCATGCTCTGACACCTGGAAGGAAGGCATTCTCTGACTTTGACTGTAAAGTCATCTTTTTACAGGAACTTTTCCAGTTTAAACTATGGACATGCCAAAGCTACAGGAAAAAAAAAAAGAAAGAAAAAAGAAAACAGATTACCTGAAGGCCTACAGTCTTTCTCCAACGATCTTAAAGCAAAAAAAAAAAAGTGGCTAGCTGCCTCCCCATCTTGTGGAATTCCCCTCCAACTTGGTGATGTGTTCACTTCTAGAATATGGTAATCCTGGGGGAAGCCCACTCTCCTTGGCTCCTTGGTTACTTCTGAACCTCGGTTTCCTGCCTCTAACATAGGGACTGTGCCGCCTGCATCATGGGGTGATGACAGGAAGTATCCAGCCTAGACAGCAAGTTTTAGTGTCACCTGTGCTACAGTGCACTTGCTTGTGAAAGCAGCTCTCTCTCTATTCCATGCTTGCTTTTCCAGTCCTGTGACCAGGCCTGGCAAACACACAGCACCTTGCTGCTGCCCATCCATTCAGCACACAGGTGATATTAAGAGCGTCCCCAGCTTCCCGACGTCTGCGTCCTTCCTCACTTGGCTCTTCCTGGGTTAAAACTTCAGACGATCATCCACGTGTCTGCTGAGCTCCCCCAGGAGTGACATTAAGCTCCACGGGACATTCATTAGTTGGGGTGATGGGAGGACCACAGGGCGCTGGAATGGTAATTTCCTACATGGGACCCCGGTGACCCAGCTCAAGCTTGCTCAGCTGCTCTGAGCATGTGGCTAATGAGGGAAGGGTCAGGGTCTCACTCCTGTGTGGGCCAATTAGTGTCACGTGGCTCCAGGGGCAGCAACAGCAGCCACACTTGTGCGTGGCCTGGTCACCAGGACAGCTCAGTGTGGCCTCATCACATTCAGAAAACCAGCCCAAAGCCTCCATCTTCCTCCTGCTCATTACCCAGCCCTTAGTGTCCAAAACCTGAGTTACTTGGAGATACGCTCAGGATTTTCGCCTTGTGCTATTAAGCAAGTCACTGTATTTTTATCTATTCAGTATTTTCCTCTTAACTGACTCACCTGTTTAGCTCACACTTGAAAGGAAGCCCCACATCACTACTATCAATGGAAACACACATTAAATTAAATATACAACTACTGCCGTTACAATATTTTTCTTCACACTCTCTGCAGACACTTCTGGGTCCAAGCCACGTAGGTGCTGTGCTGCGTGTCGCATGTGGAAGGGCCCCCTGTGGTAGCTGGCTAATGAAATACACTGTTCTGTGCAAAAATGGTCACATCAGCAAAAAACATCTTATAAAGCAGTCACTTGGTGGGAAATGTTAGAATCCGTGACTGGGTGTTTCATACGTGAGTGATGAAATTCTTGTCAGAATCACCACACCAAATGTCCTAAGAGCTATAAAACCTAAACCCTGACAGATCTGGGGGTTTAATTTACATCTAACTTGCTCAGAACTGTGCCTTGTGTTTGCACTGTCATTAACACCACGCTTCTCACACATCCTTATCAGCATCGCCTGCTGTATGATAAACAAAGCACAAACACACAACGCAGATGTGCTAACTGCTCAGCGGCTTTGTTTCCTCCAGCCCTGAGCCGGTTCAAGCTGATCTCCCCACTTAGCCATGCCTGATGCAAGGCGATCAGGAGAGAGCCCAGGTGGTAGTGGTGGAGATAAAAGCATATTCCCTAGTTGGGCATTTATAGCCAATCTAGTTAGGAAAATGTGCTCTGCAGGACAAAACCATGAACACCCACACACATAGGCGTCTGATTTTTGAGGCTCCCGGTACATTAAACAATGAAGAAATGGCAGAGAGCAGAGAGAGTTGTAAAACTGTTAGTATCTTCAGCCAATTCAAGCTCCACCCGCCACAGCTTTCAGTCCTGAGTGTGGGTGTGTGGCCTCCTGTGGAGGCAGAGCCACAGTCTGTCTGTGAGGTCTTTGTGAGTGTGAGATCCAAAGGGCCTTCATTCCCAGGAGCACAGACTTCTCTGAGGATCTGTGTATCAGCTTAACATGTGGGAACACTAACTGTTTCACTTACCAGTGAGGTTGACATGGACAGAGTAGGACTGGAATATCATTCCTCTCCTTCTTGTGTTCCCTGACCTTGTGGATCTCATGTTACTTCAGTGTTGCTGGGTCTGCCCATATTTATAGCTTTCTCATCAATCTTAGAAAGCCTTTCCTCAGTAGCAAGAGGGCCAGATCAGTTCATAAGTGCCGGGAGACTTACTTAGGTCAGCAAATTTAAATATTAAGCAAGAATGCAGTTACACAAATACTAGATATTTACATAGCAGGTAATTTGACCCAGTAAAAATCACTCTCAAAACCAGTGGATGTTAATAAACATCCTGAGGGCTCTGAGGTTAAGAGGCTGGGGAAGATAAAGGGACAAGGACTTAGGGGATGGTGGTGGGGGAAAAAAAGAATTTGTATATGTAAAAAAAAAAAACACCACAATTGAATGGGTATTGAGCATGCTTTTCTTTGTGTTCTCTGCATGAGGAGACACTCTTCCTCAGATTATTGCATTTCAGTTCACCATCAACTTTGTAGATGTTATTGACAACTCTTTGTCCAGTGTATTTCCGTTATCCTCTTAGGTTGAATTGTTTAGGGTCTTTAAAAAAAAAACAAAAAAAAAACAGGCCTCCCTGGTGGCGCAGCGGTTGAGCGCTGGGTTGCGAAGCTGCCCGCAGCCTCTGCAGCGCCGGTTCGATCCCCGGCTGCACCCCGGCCCTGGAGGAGGGTCCCACATGGCGCATAGACCTCTCCAGCCACCCGCTGCTCCCCTCAGCAGTGTACTTCGGTCCTTCTGCCTGTTCTGCTCCCCGCTCTGGCTCTGGTGAATTCTCTCACCCTCCCGAGCTTCTGACTGTACCCAGTGCTTGTATAAATAAATAAAAATAAATCTTTAAAAAAAAAAAAACAGCTTTCTTCCTTTGCACATGGGCCTGATGAAAGCTTGAAGCACAAGAACTGGAATGATTGTATATATGCACGCGCATGCACACGTACCCACACACACAGTAAAGAGCAAGGAGAGGAACCCGTACATTGACGTCCACAGTGTTCTCACTGAACAATACTCACTGGAACAGTAAGATTGTGTAGTTGTGTATATATTATGTAAAACAGTACAAAGATGGCATTTGCTTAAGATAATCTATTCGGATCCTGTTTGTATGGCCTTGATTTAAGACTGGTGCATGCATATGATCTCTACCTCTGAGGGGAGAAATCACTTCCTTCACTTGGGGGTTCTGTGTGAATCCTGTTCAATCTCTCCCTCCCCTGGCCAGGTCCAGTCAAGCCTCAGGAGATATCACCCTCCCTTCTCCCCCAAAGCTCGTCAGAGCACAGCTGTTGCCCCACAAAACACATTTTGGCAAAAGTTGCTCTCCCCTGTGGAAGGAAGAAGTCATCTGTCCTGAGTGCCTTAGCATGGTTTTTACTTACTCTATTCATATATATGTAGTCACATTTATGTGTCTTTTATAGGAATATATGTCATTTTTTTTATGGAGGTAACATTGTTTTATATTGCTGTATATGATTCAGAGATAGATCTGAATCTCTTTAGAGATAGCTCACACCTCTTTAGATATATGTTACCACACCACATCCAACACTCAGTCCTTCACTATAGTCCATGCTTTTTTTCACACATAGTCCTCCACATTTTGCTCTCCACACTTCCCTCCTCCCCCATAGCCTAAATTCTACAGTAAGGTTTCTAGTATTTATTTTTGGTTTGGTTTTGTCTAATCCTTTGTTTCATTTCTTTATACTCCACATGTGAGTGAAACCATCTTTTTCCTTATAACACACTTGATTTAGCATAAGTATCTCCAGTTCCATCCATGTTGTTACAAATGGCAAGACTTCATCTTTTTTTATAACTGCATTGTGTTCCATTGGGTATATACACCACAACTTCTTAATCCATTCATCTTCCCTTGGGCACTTAGGTTATTTCCAAAACTCAACTATTGTAAAAAATGCTGCAATGAACATAGGAGTCCACATTAGTGTTTTTAAATTCTTTGAGTAGATACCTAAGAGTGAAATTCTTGAGTCATATGGCAGATCTATTTTTAACATTTTGAGAAGACTCCATACTGTTTTCCCTCAGTTCTGTGCCACTCTACATTCCTACCAACAGTGTACAAGAGTTCCTTTTTCTCCACATCCTCACAACACTTAGTCTTTTAAGATGGGAGACATTCTCTCAGGTGTGAGGTTGTATCTCCTTGTGGTTTTGATGTGCCTTTGATGTGCCTTTCCCTGATATATGTTGATGAACATTTTTTCACATGCCTGTTTGCCATCTGTGTGTCTTCTTTAGAGACGTGTCTATTCAATTCTTCTGTTCATTATTTGATCAGGATTTACATTTTTTTACATTTTTGTTGTTGTTGAATTCTTTGTAGATCTTAGATATTGGCTCCCTCTCAAATATATGATGTACAAATATTTTCTACCATTCCGTAGGGTGTCTTTTCATTTTACTTATGATTTCTTTTGCTGTGCGGAAGCTTTTTAGTTTGATGTAGTTTCATTTATTCACTTTTTCTTTTGTTTCCATAGCTGTTGGAAACGATGTCATCTTAATAAACCAACATTATGGCATCAAAGCAATAGTGATGAAGATTTCAACTCCAAAATGCTTCAGAGACTTTTCAGCCCTTACCTGCCGAGAAAGCACCCAGGGAATTCGGAATATTTCATTTCATCTGTACCTTTTTCTACCCCAGTCCTTCCCAGATACAACCCTCAGTGGGCATACCTCAACTCTAAGCTTTTGGATGGAGTGGGTAGTCAACACTGAATACTAACTATTCATTTAGATAAATATAAGTCAGGACTTAGGCCTTATGTCAAGTCATGAAGATCTTCTAGAAAGTAGTGTGCCTGGGGGTTCACCCCACATGAACAGCTGAGTGGTTATAGCCTTGGCATGCTGAGTTATGTAATAGATGGCTCAGTTCTCGAGGCACATGTCAACAGGGTTCTGGGGGTGGGGGTGACTGAATGGTAGGAACAGAGTAGGAACATGGAACCTGCCCAGATGCCCAGATGATGTCTTCTAGAGCAACACATGTGCCCGGTGTGGATTTGCTAAGGTATCAGCAGCTGAGGCCAATGGCAAAATCTTCCCCTGCTCATCAAGGGCACAGCTTAGCTATAGAAGTTCATGCCCTGGGTGCCCAGGATGCCAGGAACAACTCCATAATATGCAGAGCCCAATGAAAAAGTAAAAAATGTAAATGTGAGCCCTTGTTCAAGAATTATTTAGGGGCCTCCCGGGTGGCACAGCGATTGACCGCTGGGCTGTGAAGCTGCCCGCAGCCTCTGCAGCGCCGGTTCGATCCCTGGCCACGGGGTGAGGGTCCCACATGGTGCGTAGACCTCTCTGCCGCTCACTGCTCCCCTCAGTAATGTACTTCATCAGTGTGCCTGCTCTGCTCTCCCCTCTGGCCCTGGTGAATTCTCTCACCCTCCCGCGCTTCTGACTGTACTCAGTGCGTGTATAAATAAATAAATAAATCTTAAAAAAAAAAAAAGAACATTTTAGGAAAAAAAAAAAGAGATTTATTTAGAATTCAGGACGGGACCTACTAAGCCAGCAGCTACACAGGTTATCCATCCTTGATGCCAGCCCCATGAATTACATAGCCAGATTGAGGGGTCACGGTGTTCAGTCGGTGGGAGAGGGGCCAGTAGGTTCTTGGTGGGCACAGCCCTGAGTGTGCCTTCACAGAGACTGGTTTCTTCCCTCTGTTTATGATTGGTGTGCCTTTGTAGTGGTATCTCTGGCCCTACAGGGTGTATACATTCTAGGTCTACAGATTAAAGTGTTACCATTATTTTAAGGTACTTTGCAAAAGTGCCCAAAGATTTGAAATGCATTCACAGAAACTCAAGGAATTTCAACATAGGAAATGTCAGTGAACGAAAAGGAAGAATTGTTAGATTCTCTAAATAACACTCTAATGTAAAAATTGGAACACTTTCAAAAAGTGATGACTATCAAGAATTTGAAGAGACATGGGTTAGAGTCTTGATTGAATTAAAAAGTCTTCATCAGGAGTTGCTATTTCAAGCAGAAAATTTGATTTTTAAAACTATATTCATGAAGAGTAAATGCAAACTTCTCATTCAAAATTAAAGAGATTATTTTTTGGAAATTTTATACAAATTTAGTATTTAATATCATTGCAAAATTTTTAATTTTCTTTCCTCATCATTATATAATATAATAAAAGGGTAGTGAAGACTTTTGCCAAGCCCCATATAGATGGCCCTAGTCCCCTCCAGTTTATCTGTCTGTATCTTAAAATATTATTTTTTTGTGTGCTGTGAAATGAAAAACATTGGAAGCAGTTATCTTGCCAGCAACTTTCTTAGCGGGTCTGAAACAATTCTGCTTCCTCTCACTGGGGGTAGCAGAGGCTGAGCGGATTTTACTGGTAAATTAAGCCATGACTGAATGGAATTCAGCCTTGGTGACTATTGATGGTACTTCACAGGGATGTTGAGATGATTACTTGAGGTACTGCGTGTCAGGTACTCAGAGCAATGCCTGAAACATGGGAAACCTCTGTGAATGACAGTGACTATTAATTACACCCCACTTTGAATAACTAAGAATCTGACAGATTCTGTTTGCTCTATGTGCAGGAATCTCTCTGTGATCATGCCCTGACTTTCCATTCCTCCTGTTCCATCCCACTGTCATTTTAGCCTTTTATCACTGCTCATCTAGACAATCATATTAGCCTCTAAATTTTTCTTTCAGCTATTAGTGTCTTCATATTTTTACTTACCTGGTTTAATTAAGAGACTTTAGGTGACAAGTAACAGAACAGTCAACGAAAATTTATTCTTTCACACATTAAGACATTCAAAGATTCCAGAGTTGGTTCATGACTCAACAACATGAAGGTTTTCGGATTTAGAGAGTGTGTGTGTGTGTGTGTATGTGTGTGCGCTCACGCTTTGTTTTGTATGTTTTGCCTTCCCTTCATGGTCTCAATATGGCCCCCATAGCTTCAAGTATTACCACCACTCATGATGACATCCAAAAGTGTGGAGGAAAGAAGCATGCTTCTTTTGTTTTTCTATTGGAGAAGAAAATTCTTCCAGAAAACCTGTCACCTTAAACCTGTCACAGGCAAAGAGCAATGGGATTATGATCATTGATTTAGACTTCCTTTCATGTCATTTATCTCTGGGCTGGGCCTACATTCCTGGAGCACAGCACTCACTTTTCTGAATCCACACAGAAACTGGGGTTCTAAGAGCCAAGGAAGAGCAATGGTGTTGGGTAAACAAGAGCCTCAGCCAGTCCTTCCTACCATCTTCAGCAGATTCATCCAACTCAAACAAAAGTTCATAGCCTGTTCCACCTGAAATTATTGTCTCCCTTGCAGACAGGTGAGATTGAATCAGCAAAATCTTCTTGTAGCATCGTATACTTTTTCTTCTTAACCCCTTATCCTGTTTGTGGTCTACATGAATTTAGGAAAATGCATGATTTGTGTCTGTCCAAGTAACTCGAAAACGTCAGTTCCACTAGGACCCTATCTGTTTTGTCCTCATTCTACTAAGTACCTCATTCTACACAGTACTTGGATACAGGGGTTATTCGCACATATTTGTTGAGTGAGTGAATGTCTATACCTGTCAAAGGGTGCAAACAGCAATTTCAGCAGCAAGGTATTTAATCTCACAAAAGCAAGTTTCTGTGTAGCTATCAAAAGAGGCTGAAGGAATTTGGTGCCTCAACATCACCAACATTTTGTTAAAGGACTAATTGCCAGGCCCCGTGTGCACGCGGGACCATTAGTAATTCTGAAGCTATGCAAATTAAAACAGTGATGTATGATTTATAGCTTTAATAACATTCTGAAGGCTCTTAAATTTTAATCACTTGCAACATCCTTTTTAATATTCAATTACTTTATTAACTAATTAGGTCACTTGCTGAAAAAGCACATAAGGCTGGTGCTATTTTAATATCAGCTGAGCCTCACAAAATACCTTTGAAATGGTGCAAATGGTTTATTTATTTTAAACAGATCATTAAGATGCTATAATTAATAAACCAATTATGAAAAAAAGGCCTGATAGTGATAGATGCACAAGTACAACAGCAGTGTCCGATGGATTAGTCATTTTTATACACATACATCAAGGGGCAAAACTTAAATGAAAATGCACCGTAAAAAGTGCTTTCCTAAATAATTAATTTGTGCAATGACTGATAACCCCCTCACGCAAACCTAACTTGAGGCTTGTTCATTACGAGAACCTGTAATGTGCGCTTGCGTTCCATCTAATGACACTTGGGATGGAAAATCCTCGGCCAGCTAAACTTGGTGTTCCTTCATGACTTACAAGGGCCCTCATTTGCAGGCAGAGCCGGGCACTTCACGACATATCGGGCGCGTTGGAGTGAGCCCAGCCTCCCAGAGGACAGTGAAGGAGACACTCACAGGGCGGAGGCAGCCCCGCTTATTGATTTCTCTGCACTGTGTTAAGGTCTTCAAAGCAAACAATATGAACAAAGAAAGCTGAGGCCCTCCCCGTGGGGATATTTCACCTCAGATTCACTCTCAGAGGAGATGGTGGACGGGAACGCTAAGCCTGCATGGCTAATGCGGAGTTGCGGGATGGCAGCTGAGTCGGGGAGGGCAGAGCTTGTGGGTTCAGAGTAGAATTTTCTTTCTTGCATCAGGGCCAGGCAGGAGGCCCAATTCACTCTGCTGTGCTAGTAAAGAACATCAGGTCCTAGAGGCCAGGTAAATGCCCAGCAGACAACAATGGAACAGGGAAAACAGTAGCAGCTATGAGCGCAGGGCCTGCTCTCTGCTGACTGCCTGTCATCCTTGAGATTCCAACCTGTTTGTTAAGTCAATGTTACTTTCCAGAGCACCTTCTGAACCAGGCTCTGTCCTTGGCCAGCGTGAGCAGGCCAGGCAGGTGCTGCTTACCTCTTATAGGGGAAGACAAAGACCACGTGCCACAAGAACACAACAAACAACTTGTGCACAGTGCCCTGAAAAGAACTGGACAGAAGAATGGTTGGATGGGATGGCAGAGGACTGGCAGGGTCCACCTTGCTGAGGACAGTAGCACTTGTAGTGCCCAGAATGGCATGAACGAGTCTGTGCTTTCCCAGGGTCACCGCCTCTTTTCTGCCTTGTGTCCTCCTCAAGTCAGTACAGGTGAAAGGGGTCAGTCCCCAGGGAGAGAGCCAGAAGATGGTGAGGGGGAGTGGCAGGTAGGAGAAACCAAGGGACAATGTCGCCATCACCCCGTGACCACGCCTGGGAGTGCCTTTGTCATCCGTGTGTGTCAGGAGGTGGAAAACTGCTATCTCGTCCCGGTCCCTCCCTTCTTTCCCACACTGTCATACTCTGCGAGGGTGCCAGCTACATTTCAGGTATTTCTAGTCTGTCTTAGCGCCTCCTGATGTGTGTTCTTGGCCCTTTAAATATTCACACGTTTCCACATTGTCCCGAGAAGACTGAGTGACAAGCCCCCACCATCATGATGGAGGGGGGAGCTGCTCACAAACATGGGGAAGAGATTCTGCCTGGGCCCCTGAGGAAGACTCAGAGAGGGCCCCACAGTCTCTCACAGTTGTGAACTACACAGCGACCAGGGCTTGAAGTGAACAGAGAAGCAGCCCCTCCTTCCTGGATCCCCATTGGTGGCCGCTGGGATATTTTAGCAGTTGGGAGACCCAGCTCTCAGGACAAGCTGATTTAGCTCTGAGGGGTGTTAGGAACATTCTTTTCTAATGAGACCAGAAAATGTTAAATATGAGCAAACCCCAGCATTAATGAATAGCCACTTTAGGATGAAGTTCCATCTGATTAAAATGAATAGTTCTTCACTAACCCAAACAATCCTAATTGTCACTGGAAGTGAAAGGAGTGTACTAGAGACTCCCAGGATTAAAGAAGAGAAGAACTGTGAGTTTTGTACTGAACTTGGACAAGAAAAATCTACTTTCCCATTTTTCCTGTCCTTGAAGGAGACTGGAAGGATTTTTCTAAGTCTTTCCTCATGAAATTCTCTATTTCTCATTCTGGTGGCTTCCTCTAATACTACTTGGTTTAAAATAAATGATTGTTTTTCACTTTTTGTCTTGTTTAATCACTAGCATTGTAGCAGCATTATAATCTCTACATAGTCATGGCAGATGTCTATTTCTACCACACTCATTAAATAGATGTTTTCTAAAAAAACGAATTACGGTAAACCATTTTTATAGAAAAATTAATTCTGGGTTACAAATGAATATTAAGGAAATTTGAGAACACAGCCCTTTTGTGGTCTGGGTCTTCTAGTGTCTTTAAAATTCAGAGCTGGAGGAGCTTAAGGCAGACGTGGTTAAGGTTTGAGATCCCCAAAGTCCAGTCAGAAATAGCTGGCACCTTCATGTGTGCAGGTGGCTCTTGGTCATGTGTCTTTTACTCTAGAGAGGTGTGGAATCCGCAGTCTCCCTTAGTCTCCTGGCTATTGTCTTGGTCCCCACGGTTCCTTCCTTGGGTCCAAGCTAAAATGTAGAGTCAGGCCGGGGGCCTCTCATCAGGACAAAAGTCCTGGTATGAGGATCATACTTTGAAACCAGTATCTGCTGAAAACAGCAGGCAGATATTAGAATAGAGATAATATGCTTTGACCAGTGGGAACAATGGCGGCCCCCCAGGCAATAGCCAGGGTCACACCACCCTAGCCTGTACCAGACGATAATGCAGCCCCTACTACACACCGCCAAACATGTACATTCCTCCATGTACTTGCCCATCTTCTCTGAACCTAGTTCTAAATAAAGATGAGTCTGCCCACAGACCGGGGCTGCACTTTTTTTATATAAGACCCTCTAGGCCTCTCTCTCTCACTTGGACTTTAAGTTGTCTTTACTTTGTCAGCCCCACTTCTGACCCATGTGACAAAGAGGATTCTTCAGGTCTCCTTCCTCCTGGAGGTACAGACAGTGTGAGAGAACACGTGTGTCAAGAGCAAATAGCCCACAGACACCAGTGCCTTGTCATGCCTGATAGTAACCAAATCTTTGGATTGAACATTCGATCCAGAAAGTGGTGTTGGTGTGGCATTATTTACAATCGCTGAGATTTGGAAACAACCTAGGCGCCCACTGGTAGAGGACTGGATCAAAAAGATGTGGTCTGCTCACACAATAGAATGCTATTCAGCCTAAAGGAAGGATGAAGTGTTGGCCATTCACAGCAAAATGGAAGGATCTTGAGGGGATTATCCAAAGCAAAGTAAGCCAGGAAGGTAAAGACAAATATTGGATGATTTCACAGGTAGGAGTAAAATAAGGAAACAAAGTGGAACTGATAAAGGAAAATAATTATAAACCAACAGCCGCTGGTAATCAAACTGAGGTTTCTGAGTTAGAAGAAAGGGAAAGGGTGAGGGTAGAGAGAAGGACCAAGGGGCTTTAAGGGACGGTGGGGGAGAAAATTATAAAAATGTCAACTACCGATTACACTCTTGCAGCTAGATGGACACGAGAGACGTCAGAAACACAGCTGTTACTATCCTTTCTTGGGTTTAATTGTCAAATAAGAGGTATCCTATTGGAAAAAAAAATCTGTCTGGTATGAATTTAACAGAAATCTCCAGAGTTATTTGGAAATAATGAAATAAAACCAAATTTAATAGTTAAAAAAATGTATTTAGCACACTGCCCCCAAACAGACATATTTTGAAGCATGACAGCTGTTCCACTGCCAGCCTGTATATTCATCATTCGTCAAATTAACTTTTCTGTATTTTAGGTAAAATAAACACAAGTGGATACCCACACCTGCCATGCACAGTGGGTCTTCAGGTATCACCGGGGATCTATGCAAACCTGCCCTGAAAGGTTAGGGTCACCTCTCTGAACAATCAGAGCTCTCAAGGTAAATGGATTTCTTGCAGAATATGCCCTGTGTGGATGGGGGTACAGGCTACAGCTGGGGGTACTGTGAGAGCATTTGGGGGCATTTCTTGTTTGAAACTCTGGAAGGGTAATGCATTAAGCAGAGCTGTCTGACTTTGACTTTCCTGGAGCTCCTCTGGGGATTACTGGTCAAAGCTTTCAAGGAGATTTGTGCTCTTTTCATACACCAGGGTCTCCCAGTTTCCACCCTTCTCACATTACCAGTGCATTCTGACCTTGTCTGAGCAGCCATTGTTATTTTAATACTTTTCTTTAAATGTTACTTAAATTGATATATCTGAAAATACCCTTTGTGTGTCTTTATTCATTTAAAGAAGAACATCAACAACATATCACCTCACACCTGTTAGAATGTTACTCTAAAAAAGACAAGAGACAGAAATAGTTGGTTAGGGAACCCTCTTTGCACTAAGTAAACAGCATGGAGTTTCCTGAAAAAGTTTACAACAAAACTGCCATGTGATCCAGCAATCCCACTTGTGGGTATTTAACTGAAGGAAATGAAAACAGGTTCTTGAAGAAATATCTGCCTTCCTGTGACATTGCAGTCGAGACGTGGAAACAGCCTTAAGTGTCCAATATGGAGCAAATTTGAGGGCATTACGCTGAGTGAAGCAGGAGAGACAGAGCAAGATGGATGCTGCCTAATGCCACCCACCTAATTGGGACATCTTTTTTCAAAAAGTCAAATTCCTAGGGCCTCCCCGGTGGCGCAGCGGTTGAGCGCTGGGTTGCGAAGCTGCCTGCAGCCTCTGCAGCGCTGGTTCGATCCCCGGCTGCTCTCCGGCCACCAGAGGAGGGTCCCACATGGCGCGCAGACCTCTCCTGCCGCCCGCTGCTCCCCTCAGCAGTGTACTTCGTCCATCTGCCTGCTCTGCTCCCTGCTCTGGCTCTGGTGAATTCTCTCACCCTCCTGCGCTTCTGACTATACCCAGTGCTTGTCTAAATAAATAAATAAAATCTTGAAAAAAAAAAATACAAGAAGGCTTCCTTTTAAAAAAAAAAGTCAAATTCCTAGAAACAGAGTAGAAAAGTGTTTGCCAGGGGGCTGTGGGGAAGTGGATAAATAGGGAGGGGTGAGAAAAGGTTCAAATTTCCAGCTACAAGATGAAGTCTGAGGATCTAATGTATACCATGATGGCTGTAGTTGGTAACACTGGATTGTGTCATTGAAATTCATGAAGAGAGCAGAACTTAAATGTTCTCATTTTTTAAAAGACAAATATAGATGTATTAATTAATTAGAAGGGGAATTCTTTTATAGTGTATATTTATATTAAATCACCAGGATGTACACTTTAAATATCTTACTATTTTATTTGTCAATTATACCTCAATGAGCTGGGAAAAAAAGGAACCTTTAAATTTAGTGGGAAACTTGTATACATATTGATTCTCAATTATGTGCACTTGAGACTTATGTAGTATTATAGTGCAATGTTACTTCAATTAAAAAAGTAAAGAAACCTAGGTATTTACCCAAAGGACACAGAAACATCAATTCCAAAGAACACCTGCACCCCTATGTTTATAGCAGCACTGTTTACAATAGCTAAGCTTTGGAAACAACCCAAATGCCCAAAAATAGATGACTGGATCAAGAAGATGTGGTACATATATACCATGGAATATTACTCAGCATTCAAAAAAGATAAACACATGCAATTTGCAGCAACATGGATGGCGCTGGAAGGGATCATGCTCAGCGAAATAAGCCAAAAAGAAAAAGAAAAATACCGGATGGTCTCACTCATAGCAGGAATCTAGAAAACTTAAAAAAGGGACCAGGAAAATGAATAACTATAAGAAAGTGAAAATCAAAATCAACAAAAAACTATGAACCAGAGACACTTTTAGGGGGGCGGGGGCGGGAGGGGAGGGATTGGGGTCAGAATGGGGGAGCTGCAATTGTATGGGGAATATAACAATAAAATTTATAAAAAAAAAAAAAGTAAAGAAAACAGAAAAAATAAGCTATGGACTTGCAGTCATGAAAAATAAATAAGTAAAAATAAATCATTAAAATTAATTTTTTAAAAGAAAAATATTCTCCCATGGGTGACCAAAAATAACCAAACCAAGCAAAGCAAAAATAAAACTACAACAGCAAAATAAACAAACAAAAACAAAAAACCCACAAACTGGGAAATATTGCTTTAAGCTTTTTTAAAAAGCCAATACCATTTTTTGCCAGATCTTCCTTTACTGGGTGCCTGCATTAATGGCATTCACATCTATAGGCATTCACATCTATAATCAAGCTTCAGGTTATATCTCAAAGCTTCACTTCCTCTCCTTTTGCATTTAAGGAGAGCTGAGAGCTCTGACTCTTGGAGACAGCCACATGATTCTCAGCGATCTCAAATGCTGACTGTTCTCATACCGCAGATTTCTGTTTGGCAAAAAGAGGAATGATCTCATTGGGTGTTCATGTTGCTAAATATTTGGGGGTGTGTTTAGTTGTGAGAGCACAAGCTCTTTCACAAACTAGGATGTCAAAGGGCTTCTATGACTCTGTCCCTCAAGATCTCTCCACCAGTAAGTTGGGAAGTGTGGTCCTAATTGCACAACTGTTAAGTGGGTGCATCCCTTACTTGAGGGGTTCCTTTTCCTTTAGACCAGCAGTCATTGCCTTAGGTGCTGTCTGTACTGGGAGTGAGGCCCCTTTTCTCAGCCCCACGAGTTCCCAGGGTCTCAGCAGACACAGACATTACATCTGACATGGTTCCAAGTCAGTGGAGGTCTAGCTTGTGCTATCTGATGGTGCTGCTTCCTGCCTTTCCCATCTGGACCAGAGTCCTTTGTTTTAGAGTCTTGGCCAACAGTGTGGTACAGTGGAACAAAACAAAGAGTTTTCTGAAACAAGACGTGGTGAGCCTCACATCAGGAGCTGGGGAGGAAGAGGCTGCTCATCAGAAACTCGACCAGAAACCCAGGTCTGGAAGTGTTTGCACTTCGGTGCAGACCTCCAAAGACACCAGCCGGGAGCAGTTGATTGTTAACCTCCCAAACTCGATTCAATGTGACAGTGACACTTCACAGCACATTGCATCCAATCTCATTTGAAGCTGACAAAGATTGTTTCTGCTTTACATCTATTGGTTTATTAATGGTCTACAGCCTCTTAAGCAGATGCATATTCATTAGGTAGCCAGCTGTTAGGGGGTTCCCAGATGTCGAATGTAACTCTGTCTTGGAACATATTTTTTTTTCCTTATCATGAAACAAAGTAATTGAGGCCTTATTAAAGAACCAGTTAATTACTAAAGCGGTACCTTATGGCACCCTTTTTATCATTCAAATCTGAGACTCTTGGGACATCTAAAAAATTTGGTGAAGAGACAGTATTTAAGAGCCAACCTTTATCATATATTTTTATAGAGAGACAGATTTTGTGTGCACGGAGGCATATATACACACACTTCCATGTTGGAAGAATTAAAAACAGGTGAAATGTTCTTTACAACTAAAACATTTCCAGTTGCAATATCCTGTCCTTGGTTTATTATAGGAATTAGGGTCAAAGGATGTAAACTTAAAGTTACTTAAGGACTTCTTCTATTTAACCTTATCACTGTCTCATAAAAGATGACTTAAAAAAAAGGTTATTTGTGTGCCTCCCCTGGTGGCACAGTGGTTGAGCACTGGGTTGCGAAGCTGCCCGCAGCCTCTGTGGTACCAGTTTGATCCCCGGCTGCTCTCCGGCCACTGGAGGGGGGTCCTGCATGGCGCACAGACCTCTCCTGCCGCCTGCTGCTCCCCTCGGCAGCATACTTCGGTCCTTCTGCCTGCTCTGCTCCCCGCTCTGGCTCTGGTGAATTCTCTCACCCTCCCGCACTTCTGACTGTACCCAGTGCTTGTATAAATAAATAAATAAATAAATCTTAAAAAAAAAAGGTTATTTGTTAACTTCTGCCTCCAAATCATTCTCCAATAAAAAAATAGTATTTTTTCCCATCAAAAATAAGATAGTTCACTTACTGGCCACCAAACTGGGGTTTGCAAATTACTAAGTATTTCTAAATGCCTTTTTAAAGCCCAATTCTACAGACATCAATTCACATATTCCTTTAAAGATACCTTAAATCTGGAAGTTCCATTTTACTTTTATTTGGTGGTCAGGAATCATAGTTCTGTTTCTCAAATGCAAGAATCACAGAAACAAGCAGAGAATTGCTGAATCCACTCTTCTTAGTAAGTAGCACAGCGCCATTTTAGACTACAGCCCATGGCCATCCACCTCTCCTGTGGCTTCTCTTAAACTTCTTGCCCTGTGCCTGGAGAAACCTTTGTGTCACAGCAAACCTCTTTGAGATTTGGTTAATGTTTTCACGCTAAATCACATCACCACTTCTACAAAACAAACAAAAGGGCTACTCTTCAGAAGAGATCAGTGTTTATTTGCTCTGTGCCTCATCTCCTGCTGGTGACCTTTAGAAAATGCAAATAGATTTCATGAACATTCAGTGTTGACTTTAAAAACATATTCGTTAACGACCATTTACTAGCTGTCTACTATGTGTGCAGCATTACATGGCATCTGAGAAAATGTGCTCAGAGACCAGTGATAGGCAAGAAAAAGCTGACTATCTGTACAGAATGGGCAGTTTTTTTTTAAATTAAAAGGTCTGACATATTAATAGAGGGGTGATGAGGGATGATGGGATGATGGGTTGGGTCACTAAGACTTGGCTGCATGGCTGCTTTGATCTCTCCCTAATGTTCATTCTAATGGGATAGTGCTGGTCTCACCTTAGGGCTAGGGTGAAGATCAGGGAGGGCATGAGTGCGAGTTCTCTCTGCAAACTGTAATATGTAACACACGAGCTACTGCTGCTTGAAATACTTAACTCGCATTTACAAATGGCCCAGAGTTTTTAAAGCCCCAATTTTTTTTAAATATTTATTTTTACTTATGCGTATGAGAACTGAGGTGTAGACCAGAGGTGTGGGGGGTGAAAGGATTCACCAGAGTGGGAACAGAACAGGCAGATGTACTGAAATACACTGCTGAGGGGAGCAGCGGGCAAGACAGGAGAGGTCTGCTGCGCCATGTGGGTAGCTCCCTGGCCGGTGGGGTTTACTAACTGGCTGGTGATAGCTTGATAGCGCTGTGTCTTTAACCCCTGCACCACCAGGGAGGACCCAAAATTGTTTTTAAGTGAGCCCTTGGACATCTGTATAATGAAAGCAAATGGGGCCTCCAGAAAATGTTGTCTCTGGTGGTTCAGGTGCCCTGAAGGACCTCTACCCCAACACCCGTTATTTTTCGCCTCTGCCTGTCTCCCAACTCCTCTGTGACCGTGAGGCTCCAGCCACACCTGGTGCACATAAGCCAGCATCACAGAGCACTTCTCAAAGTACACAGGAGGTGTAAGTTCCCAGCACCCCTTCTCATTTTGCAGTTTTCTAAAAGGCCACGATGGGTAAGAAACTTCTTAATGATAAAAGCTATTTATTAAATGTGCACTAAATATTAAACAAATCATCTTTTATTTCATTTCTCTTTGTTTTCTCCTTTATTTTAAAAAAGCACCAATTTTTATTGCTTAGTAGCCAGAAGCCAATTTCATGTAACAGGCACTTCACTTGTGAGTAAGGCGAGAGGACAGAATAAGTGCTTTGTCTTTCAAGCAGATAATTTTGGAAACTTACATATCAAGCAAACAGGTACAGTTACCAGAATGGACTGACTTATCAATTGATTCTCACTAGACCCGAGACCCCAAATATTTCCACCAGGGCAAGTCAGCACAGGTTGAGTGCAGAAGATCAGCTGTATGCTGAGTCGGGTAAAAGATTTTTTAAAATGTAAAACAATGCCACTCTTCTCAAAAGCTTCTCTCATGAAATAACAGCTTTTTATAAAATTTCATAAAATTATAACCCACAGGCAATGGGTTATTGTAAAATCTATCATTTTAAGTTACTCAGGTTTTATTTCAAATGTAGAAAGTATGGAGAGGTAACTTTTTTATTTTTTTTAAGATTTATTCATGCATGAGAGCAGGCCAGAGGTATGGAGAGCAGGGGTGAGAGGATTCACCACTGACAGAATGGGGATCAGAGCTGGTGGATTAACTGAAATACACTGCGGAAGGGAGCAGTGGGCAGGACAGGAGAGGTGTGCTGTGTCATGTGGGTTATCTCCCTGTTGGGGATTGAACTTGTGCTGCAGTGACTGCTGATAGCTGCATAGCGCTGAGACTTGAGCCCTTCCTTGCAATGTTAGGGAGGCCCTGGAGAGGTAACTTTTATTATAAATTTTTTTTTATTTTCTAAAGATTTATCCATCTACACATACAAGAACTGGGGTACAGGCCAGAGGTGTGGGGGTTGAGAGGATTCACAGAGACAGAGTGGGAAACAGAACAGACAGACTGACTGAAATACACTGCTGAAGGGAGCAGCTGGCGAGTCAGGAGAGGTCTGCCGTGTCTTGTGGGCAGCTCCCTGGCTGGTCGGGGATCAAACTCATGCTGCAGTGGCTGCGGACAGCTTCATAGGTTGCGTCCCAAACCCTTGTGCCACCAGGGAGGCCCTGGAGAGAGAACTTTTAAGGGTCTAAAGGGACCCTGAGACCAAGCTGCACTACATTTCAACTCTAAACTCTCCCATTTCATTACCAAATGAAGGCAGTGTATGCTCAGAACATTTACAGAACACGACTGCAAGCTCTACGGCCAGAAAATATCCAGTGGAACATATTAAAAAAACTAGCAACAACAAATGTTGGCGAGGGTGTGGAGAAAAAGGAACTCTCCTGCACTGTTGGTGGGAGTGCAAACTGGTCCAACCACTGTGGAGAGCTGTGTGGAGATTTCTGGACCTACTAAACATAGAGCTTCCATATGATCCAGCAATTCCACTCCTAGGTATTTACCCAAAGGACACAGAAACATCAATTCCAAAGAACACCTGCACCCCTATGTTTATAGCAGCACTGTTTACAATAGCTAAGCTTTGGAAACAACCCAAATGCCCAAAAATAGATGACTGGATCAAGAAGATGTGGTACATATATACCATGGAATATTACTCAGCATTCAAAAAAGATAAACACATGCAATTTGCAGCAACATGGATGGCGCTGGAAGGGATCATGCTCAGCGAAATAAGCCAGAAAGAAAAAGAAAAATACCGGATGGTCTCACTCATAGCAGGAATCTAGAAAACTTAAATAAGGGACCAGGAAAATGAATATAAGAAAGTGAAAATCAAAATCAACAAAAAACTATGAACCAGAGACACTTTTAGGGGGGCGGGGGCGGGAGGGGAGGGACTGGGGTCAGAATGGGGGGGCTGCAATTGTATGGGGAATATAACAATAAAATTTATAAAAAAAAAAAATAGGTAGAGTAAAATCCTAGTTCTAGTTAAAGGTAGATTCATCCACATACATGGACATAGAAATATAATTTTAAGTAGACAGAAATGGATAATGGATTTACAACAATAAAAGATCTGAAAGGAAAAAAAAAGAAAATATCCAGTGGAAAATGTAGGATTCCCAGTCCAGAGCTCTTATCTGAAGTGAGGGCATCTGCTATAAAGAATAGCAAATGGAACCCTCGTTTACCCACCAGGACTCTGAACACCCTCTAAATCCCCGGAAGCTAAGCATCTGATTCAGCCGCATGCTGACTTCCCACCTGTGTCAGCAGGCGGGTACCGGGTGCTGGGAGCTACTTGTCTGAGAATAGGGCACATGCCAGGCAGCCACTGTTGCAGAAGGAAAACACAAGAAGTAAGGGCATACACAGTTAGAGGTAAACAAATCATGTCTTCATATCTGATTGCTTCTCTGGGTAACAGAAGACAAGTGAGGTCTGTCTTAAAACTGCAATGCTTAAGAAAAAACTTCTCTATGGCTTCTAAAAGCAGGCATTCTAGTTGGGGCTACTTGTTATGGCAAATCCCATAGCAAGCACTCACAGCAATAGTTCTCACAGCTGCACTAATGTGCTTAAGTAGAAATGAGTCGATACATTCACAAAACAGCTCACTTCGAGTTTTCTTGTCTGTTAAAAAAAGCAAGCAAGATAGGAAAATCTTCAATTAGAAGTCCACTTAGTAGAACAGTCTCTCAGGCTTTCTTAACTACTTTGCTAATAGGAGTAAAGCAGGAATACGAACATTTGCGCATTTGTTGTGTAGATTAAAAGACATGCATATGAAGTATTTAACAGTGTCAGACACAAAGAAAGTTCTTGATGAGTAAGCACATTTACATAAAAATAAAAATCAGAGGCAGAGAAACACTTACAGCATGTAAATGTTGCTGATAGCTGTCACTCATTTTATCAAGCGTTTCCAGATAATCAATCCATTTTTTCAACAATATATCATGGCTGAGGAAGTCAAGTGAGTTGACCAAGGTTGCCTTGGCACTGAGTGGGTGACAGATCTGGGCACTTCCAAGCCCAGGCTCATCCACATGCAGTGCTGTCTCTCTAGAGATAAAAACACAAGCCCCTGTATTTCAGAAATCTGAGTAGCAGAAGGTGCTCTGTGGACAGTTAGCCTTATTTTTAATAGTTTAACTAGAAAACTGCACATTACTGATCATCATGAGACTATGTAAAGTTCTGAAGAAGGGAAAAGTTCTTTAAATTACCTCAGGAAGGTTAAACCAGTTTTATTACTACTTGAGACTATTAATTTTTCCTTCCAAATAAAAGTAACCACAGCCCTTAATTTATTAGTGCCTACCACCAAATCAGTAGCATTATGGATGTCATTTAAAATTTTAAGAAAAAAAGGAAACAGTTACAAGTACCATATAAGAATGATATGTGTATTTATGGCTCCTGAAGATCCTACCAGAGAAGTTAAAAACCTCAAGAGGGAGCCCAATACCTTATTCTCTCACCAGCTTCAAAGATATTAGGTAATTGTACTTTGAAGTATCACTTAGTAAGCCCCAAGACAGATCATTTAATTGGATGAACCCCCAAACGAGACGGTTCTTATGTTTCCTCTTCCACGGTTTCTGAAACAAGCAGCACCAAAAGACAGCGAACTCTGTGTTGAGGTGCAGTCATAACGGAAATGGAGGTTTCCTTTTGTTTGAGAGATCCAACACAGGAAAAAAGGCATAATATGGAATTACTTGAGAGATAAATCTTAATTTTATTAGAAATTTTGAACACACACAAAAGTTCAGAAACATTAACCTCATCCAAGAACCATATGTATTTGAAAATTCTATATACCTCTATCAATTTAAAGAAAATATCCATTTAAGATGATTGGTTTTAAGTGTCAGTGAAGATATTCTCCAGGCTGCCACCGTAGCCTGGCTTGATTGCTCTGAAGTAACAACACTTGAAAGCCCCTATTCTTTGAAACTAATTTAAACACATTGAATTGTTGAAAGATTAAAAACCACAGTCAGCTAATTACACTCTCTCTCATCTCTTATTCAGCAAATGAATCACTTTTCATTACCACTTAGCTGAAGTACATGAATTTCTGCCTAATTAGAAATGTTGTAGATGGAACATTAGCAGGAATGGAGCAGGTCAGGATATCTTTGCTGCTTCATTTTTAATTCCTAACAGTAGAGTCTAATAGGAAAGAATAGAGAAGTCATTAAATAATTTTAAATTATTTATAAAAATTACTTTGCCCAAATTATAATTATTTTTTCCCCAAATGGTCTCAAATGTCTAACAGAATGAAAGAAAAAGCAGCTCAACATTGATTTTAATGAACATTTTAATGTTACGTATAACAGAACATTATGAATACAATGGAAACAAAGTTTTATCAATTTAATAAAAAAAATGTCAACACAAAGTGGGGAGGTAATAATTTGAAACCTATATTATAGTATTTATTTTAAAAAATATTCCCAGCTTGGGGGTGAAACAATTTTGCATTCCAAACTCTAGAATCATGATTTTCATGTGAGCTTAATGCAGAATTACAGCAGGAAAACAAAAACAGTTTAATTAATTTCCTTTATTTGCCATTAAACCAATAAAATCTCTTGACTGCTACAGGTCTCCTTTAATAATAGATACTTAACTCCTCTCTCTATCGGGGCCATATTGCTAATGCCATATTATATACACTCAAAACCAAACCAAAACAAATACTGTATAAAATCTAAAAGCCAATATTGTTGATTTCTAACATTCATCTTTAACTTAAGGGTTGAATGGATTTTTACTGTTTCAATGTTTTCAAAGACACCAAAAAACATAAAAATAAATATTTTTCTCTTCTGACTGTTGGGGACAGTTACATGGTGTGGCTACAGGGATAAACACGGAAGGAAGCCTTGCCAAGTGCATCACTGCAAACTGTAAATGACAACTGCTGAAACAATTGAAAATACTGGAGGGTTTTTTTCTTTTAAAGGAAACCACAGAGCAGTCCTGAAAAAATATTTTTTTCTAGTTCTGCACAGAATAATTCTAGCAGAAGATAGGGGAAAGTCCCACAACTATCACCAATTGCTTAAAGAGGTTTTATTACAATAAAAATTTGGATAGTAGAATAGCAGAGTTGCTGGAACATTAGCAAAAGTATATACATTCCAGTTACCTTTGATTTAGCCTTAATCACATATGTATGCCTCTTTTGGACAAAAATATATATTTTTATAAAAAACTGATCATCCAACTTTAATGATTTCATATATGGACTCAAGAGTGGTAGTAAAAGGAACAGACCCAATTATGACAAGGCAATTCAGGGACAGAAAATCAAGTTCCTCAGGAAAAGAAAAGTATAAAATTAGAGATTCTAACATTTATTCAACTCTATTCCAGTCTTCCCACAAATTATGATGTTAAAACAGGCTCTTTGATTTACAAAGGCTTTCAATGGTCTCACAATCCCACTTATAGTCTATCCTCACTGGGAAAATGGCTCTGATGGTCTGACGGCCTTATCTGAAGTGCGTTGGCCCGGCCATATGGAATACCAGGTATTTCACTTTTATAAAACAGCCTTTTTGGTTCTTTATGTAGGTTTATTTTAATTAATTGATAAAAGAAAGGGGAGTCGATTAGCATTTTCCATCTCAACATCACCTCTCTGCACAGCTAAAAATCCTTCATTCAATCTGCTCCTTTACAATCTATTATTTGCTAAAGTTGGCAAAATTTGCAAAGGCATCTTGCTTGGGTTGCACAGTTCCAGAAGTCATGGCTAGGTTGGGCATGCCCATTCCCATTGTGCCTGTCAGGCCCACCCCAGCAGCTGACATTCCTAAGTTCATGTTCATGCCCATCATGCTCGGGTTCATCATTGGAGCGTTCCCAAGAGGGGCCATACCCATGGCACCAGTCATGACACTGGGCATGCTCACAGGCATGGGCCCCCCCATCAAAGGGCTAGTCTGGGGCCGGACAGGAAGCATGTTCGATGGAGAACTGAGGTTCACGGCTCCAAAACTTTGGGTTATCACATTCATAGGCTGTTGCATATCTACCAGAAGAAAAGAGATGAAAGACCTTTATTCACAGAACAGAAAAATAATACACTGCTCACCAATACTTCTATGCCCCAATAAAATTCCTTTACAGTGAGTTTATAAGAGAAGTCAATTCACCTGCATTGTTTACTAAAGTTTTAATGGCTTCTGGCTTTGGTGTCCCAAAGATGTGGTAACAATTAAAAGTGGACTAGGGAAAACATGAACCATTTTAACATCATCCCTACAAAATCTATTGTTGAATTTGACCTAACAACTCTCACCAGTTGCTTAAAGAGGTTTTGATACACAAAGCCTTAAAAATGTATCAAAAAGCCTTAAAAATGTTTATATCCTTTGATTCACTCTAGTTTTAGGGCATTATATTAAGGGAGAAAAAGTTACAAGTACAAGGATTTATATAAAATCATGGAGTAATTTATAATAGCAAAAAGCTGGAGATAAGGAAAGTAACTTAGAGGAACTACACACCAATAAGGTAGTAACTATAAAAATCTAAAATCTTGGGCCTCCCTGGTGGCGCAGCGGTTGAGCGCTGGGTTGCGAAGCTGCCTGCGGCCTCTGCGGCGCCGGTTAGATCCCCGGCTGCTCCCCGGCCACCGGAGGAGGGTCCCACATGGCGCGCAGACCTCTCCTGCCGCCCACTGCTCCTCTCAGCAGTGTACTTCGTCAGTCTGCCTGTTCTGCTCCCCGCTCTGGCTCTGGTGAATTCTCTCACCCTCCTGCGCTTCTGACTACCCAGTGCTTGTATAAACAAAAACAAACAAACAAATAAATAAACATGCCTCTATTTAAAAAAAAAAAATCTAAAATCTTTTTACTTTAGAATACTGAACACAGGGAAAATGATCATAATTTAATGCTGAATGAGAAGTGCAAGAAGCAGAATATAGGCAAAATCATCTGAAATGTTAAATACATGGCTGGAAAAGATGTAAAGAAGTATGTACTAATGGTGATTACTATCTGCAATAGAGTTCTGATGATTTTTGTTTCAGATGATTTTTATATATGCATACATTTTAAGTTTTCTACAATAGGTATTTTTATTTTAGTGATCTGGCCCTCCAAACTCACCATAATACAACAAATGTTATGCCAAGAAAACATTAAGTATGTCATTGTACTTAGGAGGGACATTAAGTATGATGTGAAGTGAACACACAGCTACCTTTGGTAGTTTGTGTTATGTATTTTTTTTTTAAAGATTTATTTATTTATTTATACAAGATTGATTGATTGATTTATACAAGCACTGGGTACAGTCAGAAGCGCGGGAGGGTGAGAGAATTCACCAGAGCCAGAGCGGGGAGCAGAGCAGGCAGAAGGACCGAAGTACACTGCTGAGGGGAGCAGCGGGCGGCAGGAGAGGTCTGCGCGCCATGCGGGACCCTCCTCTGGTGGCCAGGGAGCAGCCAGGGATCGAACCGGCGCTGCAGAGGCAGCGGGCAGTTTCGCAACCCAGCGCTCAACCACTGCGCCACCAGGGAGGCCCTGTTATGTATTTTTATTTCACGGCTTGAAGTAGTCCTGGCATCAAGGTAAAAGACGACAAACACACAAAGAAATGGATAGTCTTGTAACTTACTCTGTTGTTGAATCATTGTGTTCAGTGATGGCTGCTGGGGTTTGGAAGGCTGCATACCAGGTAGTAAGTTGTCTAGGCTGATGTTTACACTGGGATCAGACCAGGTAGAGGGCAGGGTTTTGCTGACCGACTTCTGGACCATATCTGTATTCTGATTATAGAGAGGATTAGGCTTCTGCAGCATTGTGCTAACATTTTGCAAAGGCTGGAAAATAGAAAAGTGCTCTAAAAATTGAGCATATGTTCTAGAAAGGTTATCAAATGGCAGTCTATTTTATAATTCTAAATATATAGCAGATTTTATAAACTCTTTTAGAACAATAAATGTTCTATGCTAAGCTCTTCAGTATCTTGTATCACTAGCTGTTCAAAGATGTTCTTCTTAAGTCCAATTCGTGTTTGGGGTGAGGAAAAAACATGTTGACGTTAACAAACATTTATCATCCTGTCACCCAAAGTCTGTAAGTCGCCAGCAGGGGAAACTAGCAATTTCAGGTAAATATAGCCTTAAAGAATTATACAAGTAGATACCCTAAATGGAGCTTAGAATATAATTTCTCAGTTATAAAAAGTGAATCCATCAAGACAGCCAGTTTTATTTCATACAACCTGATGACACCACCCTGCTCCTGTATATGTCAATTACCCAAAGTGATCAACATAAGTGAAGCTGCTATATGTGGGCCAAGTCAGGAGAAAGAAGCAGAGGTGCCTGGTAATTACTATGGAGAATTATGAAAAGGCAAGAAATAGGACTAGGAAGAAGAATTGAAAATGTACCAATCCAAAAAACCAAAACACAGTTACAGTTAAGTCTGAAAATAACTAGACTCAGGTCACATGACAGAAACTCAAAGAATGAACTGGTGTGGTTTAATTTAGTGGCATCTGTGTGGCCTTTGTGCCCACCCCCTTAATGTTAGGTATACTTTGTCACACGGAGCAGTCACCTTTCTGCTTCTTTCTTCTCTTCATCCTAACACTCAAAAGAGAATCTACACATTAAAATGAGCAATTAGTATCATACAAAATTATTTGGAATAGTTTCAGTGAAAAGCAGCAAATTCCTGTACAACTCAGATATTCCAAACTGGGACTTGTTCAAATTTTAAGGTACTTTAGAACTTACTATTAAAAAAATGAATTAAAAAGCTCACATTTAGTGGTTTTTCTTTATGAAATGAACTTATAACAGTTCATTTCAAAGAGCCTATATAATATTCATAAATTACAGAGCAGGTCCAGAATGGGGAAGAATGTATACCATTTAATTACTTTTTAAAAAATACTTTTAATTTATTTTTGTCTAGAAGAACTGGGGTGAAGGTCAGAGGCGCAGGGGGAGAGGGGGCGTGAGAGGATTCACAAGACAAAGAGTGGGGAGCAGAGCAGGCAGATTTACTGAAATACACTGCTAAGGGGAACAGCAGGTGAGACAGGAGAGGTCTGTTGTGCCATATGTGGGTTAGTGCCCTGGCCGAGGATCCAGTTCAGGCCGTTGTGGTGACAGTGCTGAGACTTAACCCCTGGACTACCAGACTACCAGGAAGGCCCAATGTCCACCATTTTAGAAAATAACTTAAACTTTAGCAAAAATTGTTTGTATCCAAGAAGTGTTATTTCTTTAAGGACATAACCAGCGTTCTTATTGAATGCATGCTAGCTCTTGGTAAAACTATACATCTAGTCTCTATTCCTCTTAAAAATAACTTTTTAAAACTATTAGATAGCAAGTTGTTTAATTCAATATATTTTCAGCAAGTGCCTCCTCTGAGTAAGGCCGCATGCACAGCTTTACATGGATGAGAAAGCCTTGCCCTCTAGAACCCAGGAATAAAACTGTAAGGTAAGTGCAGTGTGCAAAAGTGACATAATGAGCTCGCTTATTTTTCTGTTTTATGCTAATCTACCATTAGATTATTTAGAGTACCTCAAAGATTCTAAATTGCAATTTCCCAGGAAGGGAGACAACTTACCTGTGACCTTGACATGGGCAAACCCAGTCCCACGGTATTAGTGCTCATCATGGAGAAATTCATGCTCTGGGAAGAAGTCATGGTTGCCTGGGATGAGCCTATCAGATCAAACAGGTCTGAAGAATTTGAGGCAGCTGGAGGTGGGCCCAGAGCTGGTTGTGAGCCACCACCAAGTTCTAGAGCTGGCTGGGAGGCACTACCAAAGAGTTCACCACTGGAAGCAATGGCTCCTGGTGGGGCTTGGTTGAAGGCACTCCAGTCACCAAAGTCTCCATTCCCACTGGCTGCAGTTACTGAGAAAGAAAGAACTCTAAAGGTAAAACACTTTCTGAAATGCACAGAATGACTGTAACAATCTATAAACTTCTGAACCAAATTAGAGCTGAACTGTGTGTCCGTCCAGGTTAACATCTACAGTACCATTTCCATCTGGACATTATTCTTTCTCATGAATATTCCAAGAGTGTTAATTAGGTAGCAAAGAAAAAAAAAAACAACAACAACAACAAACAACTCCCACATATGAAGTAAAATCCATCCCTAGGCAAGTTTCAGGTGATACAGAGAACTTACAATCAAAATGTCTCTTCAACCTAAGTCTGCATATCAAATATATTTCCAGTTAAGCAAATATGAACTAGCCCAAGACCCCAATAAAAAAGGAGCAAGTACTAAACTTGTTATACTTTTTGCTGGGAGATCCAGAATTCTCAGTTGAGGAGAAACTTAGTAAAATCAGAAAATCTAACTCAAGGAAGTAACACACATACGTGAGAATAAAGTTTATAAAACAAAACAGAAAAGTATGACCAAAAAACCTGAAATTTTTATGGAAAGAGATTTCTCACTCATTTGGTCTTATTTCCATTGACAACCCAAGGACTATAGTCACAATATAAACCTAGTACATCACTTGCTTCAAATGGGACTGTACAATCTTTTAAAATAAAACATGGGGTTTGGTTTTAACAGGGGAACTCATGCTAATATTATAAAAGGAACTATCATTACACTTCACCTACTTAACCTTTCCTGTGTCTCACTTTTTAAAAAATTTGCAAGATTTGCTACAAGCAATTATAAACCAGAGACACATGGGGGGGGGTGGGAGGAGGCAGAGAAAGGAAGGACTAGAGTCAAAATAAGAGGGGAGATGCAATTGTATGGGGAATATAACCAAAACGAAAATGCATGCATTGTGCAAAGATGAAAAAAAGATGTAAGAATTACATAAAATAAAATATTTAAATTAAAAAAAATTTGCAAGATTTGTACGGATTAAATAATTTAATATATACTAAATGCCATTTAAGGGTTGTTATTACTTTGGAGCCAAGACACTGCTCTCTTTTCTTCAGACATGCCATAAAATGTGTGAATCAAGCTGTTATCAATTCTGCACCAATAATATTGACTATTTGGGACACAGTATATATAAAAAACCAAGTGATACTTAAAAACAAACAAACTTCTTAACTAGGGTATACATGATTCCACGTAAATAAACCTTTCTTAAAGAGACAAACAGATAAACATGAATTAACAGAAGCTGAAAAAGCAAAGGTGAGAAAAGAACTACACATAAACTGTCATCTGAAAGCGAATAGTATGTATTTTCAAGTTAATTAACACCATCTCTGCACTCTATGTTCACTTACAACATGGAAATACATTTTGTCAAATCTAAAAGGTAACCAAGTACTGCAGTCCCAAGTCTCATTATGCTAAACAGCCAAAGAACAATAACATTAAGTCTTTAAAATTATAATCTTCTATTACCATATTAAAAGGGAGCACCCTTAAAAGAGAAAATAATTCACTAAGAAACCCCAAGCTCTAAAAACAATTTAAAATTAGAACTGAGCTAATATTCATTACCTTAGGGTTTACTAAAACACATCTTTGATCTTTACAAAAGATTGAATTAAGAGCTTTACAATTCTATATATTAAACAATTCAAACTAGTTTAAGTAGGATGGCTGGATAAAGGTAAACTTCATGCTGGTTTTCTATTTTCTTGATCTATAAAGCAACAGAATGGACTGGGCAAAATGCACTGCCCCATCTGAAAACTTTATCTGAGATGATTAATCATGGGAGGAAGAGATTTCTAGTGGGGCATATATTGTTCAGAAATGATTAATCATTGTTTCTACAGCTTCAGCCCCTTGCGTAATGGTGATCAGGTTATATTAATCATATGCATACAGAGGAAGGCATGTATCACTTAACAATATTAACATATTTGAATTATTTGCATGGTAGGCAACTTTATATACCTAAAAACTTTGAGACAATTACACAGGTAGTATGTAAAATTGGGGCAATGTTTATCTTTCACTTTGATTTGCCTAAAGTAAGGCTTTAACCCCTTTAAGGGATATCTATAATTCCAAAATACAGCAGTTAATTGTTCCACAATTCTAGTTTCTGGGACATGCTCAGAATTTATACAAGTAGGCTCTCAAAATAACACTAATCACATTAAAGCTATGCATATACCTTCATAAATCCTCACAACATTATGAAAGAAATATTTTCATTCAATAGCAAAGGATAACTACTTGAAAGGAACAAGACTAATTTAGCTAAATTATCTTTCTGCTTCACCTCATGTTTTCTTATAGCTAAATATTTTTAGATTACCTCTCCAATTTCAGATGTTTTTACAGAAAACCAATTCTACCAACCCCATTCACAACCTAAATATGAGATAGTAACAAATGTCCTCCCTATTCTACCCACTTCTACAGACATCAATTTATCCTTATAAGGAACTATGATAGGTAGCATTATTCCTACTTTACAGAGTTGGAGGCGCAGAGGCCTTCCCCAAGTGAACAAGTTTCATAGCACATGGTAGAGGGAGTAAGATAAAATACTGCTATAAAAATGGAAAAAAGACAAGGCCTCCCTGGTGGCGCAAGGGGTTAAGCGACACACTAAGAAGCAATCTGCAGTCTCTGTAGCACAAGCTCGATCCCTAGCCGGCCAAGGAGAAAAACCCACATGGCTCAGCAGACCTCTCCAGTCTCGCCCGCTGCTCCCCTCAGCAGTGTATTTCAGTCACTCTGCCTGTTCTGTTCCCCACTCTGTCTCTAGAGAATCCTCTCACCCTCCACACCTCTGGCCTATACCCCAGCTCTCATATGTATAAATAAATATTTAAAAAAAAATGGAAAAAAGACAAAACTTTCACCTCAACCCTTGATGTTTAAGCCTATATATTCTGCTGGGATAGTGGAACTATTTTTTAAACCCCTCCCCACCCCGAATGGTATAATTGACATATAACATTATGTTAGTTTCAGGTGTACAACATAACAATTCAATATTTAAACATACTGGCAATAAAATCTAGGACATTTTAAAATGTCTAACATGGAATAAGGAAGTTTTGCATACGGTTAAAACTGCTAAGAATGTTTCAAAAAGAAATTCAGTTCTTTTTCTTTTTCTTTTTTAAAGATTTATTTATTTATACAAGCACTGGGTACAGTCAGAAGCGCAGGAAGGTGAGAGAATTCACCAGAGTCAGAGCGGAGAGCAGAGCAGGCAGAAGGACCGAAGTACACTGCTGAGGGGAGCAGCGGGCGGCAGGAGAGGTCTGTGCGCCATGTGGGACCCTCCTCCGGTGGCCGGGGAGCAGATGGGGATCAAACCTGCACTGCAGAAGCTGCTGGCAGCTTCATAACTCAGCGCTCAACCACTGCGCCACCGGGAAGGCCCAGAAATTCAGTTATTTTTCATAGAAATGGCTCTTACAAGAGTTAAGTTACAAAAAAATGGATTTTTAGTAAGACAATCTGCACAATCTAAATGTCCTTGAATTTCATTCATAAAAATCATATAAGCTAAACATAAACCATAATATTCTTGCAGCTAAATGAGTTTATACTCCATAAACTTTTTCCCCCAAAAGAGGTTAAATAAGAATTACTTATCAATAAGGGCCATTTTATTTAAGTATAACTGAACAGTCTGCAACCAAGTTAATTCCTTGGACACATTTAAGCCAGTGGCCCAACAAAATACATTTGCGAAAATTTTTTTAGAAATTAGTAATTACTATACTACAAGGAGAAAAATGCCCCAAAGAAACTGATTTGAGGGTTAAGGCAGTTGTGTTGATAACCTTTTCACAATCTCTAGATTTCTAGTCAAGTAAATCATATCATACCTTGGGAAGGGAAATTGCCTGATGCAGCAGCTGAACTAAAATCAGCAAATCCTCCAAAGAAATCAGTTGATCCTCCTAGAAAATGATCATGATGAAAAAGTTAAACTGAGAACCACAGAACATCTAACAGCAACTTCAGGAAGCCGTTTTAGCACACACTTAAAAGACAACAAGTACTCAAGGCCCCTTATTGGTGGTAAAGCTAGCTAGCTAGAGGTTTCACGTCACATGTGACCTTTATTCAGACTTTACACTCTCAGCCCTTCATCTACTAAGATAACTGATACTATATCTGCAGCTGGTTATCCCTCACTTGTATTTCATGAATATAAGGTGGCACACAATTATCCTGCCAATTATACTCTTTGTAAAAATCTTGGATGCATGCTAAGTTCTAAGTAAAATATTGGTGGAGCATAAGATATCCACAGAATCTCAAAATGTCAGGTTATTCAGCGAATACAGAGGGATGAAGTTACTTTTATAATGGATAAATCAGATGGGTAACACCTTAAACAACTGATAGGCTTACTACCACTAATAATCAGACAAACAGTTAAACAAGTGATCAAACTTTAATGTCACTAATAATCAGACAAAATCATATTTGCGGGCCTTCTAAGGGAAGGGGACTGGAAAGGATAGCATCACTCAGGTAGACATTCTTGCCAAAAATATTTAACCTGAATTCAATGAGGAATGAATCAAACAAATACAAATTGAGGGACAGTCTACAAAACAATTATCAAGACTCTTCAGAAAATGTCAACATCATAAAAAAACAAAAAGACCAGCACTGTTTTAAAGGAGCCTAAAAGCACGGGACAGTAAATGAAATGTGTGAAAGACATAATTGAGATGCCACAGAAATTTGCATTTGGTCTGTTTATTAGGCGGTAACTCTAGTTTTAAAATGTTAAATTTCCAAGCACAAGACTTATATTGTGATGGCAAATGACAACACCCTTGTAAGTAGATACATGTTGAAGTGTTTTAGGGGCAAAATGTCATCATATTAGTAATTTTCTCTCAAATGGCACTCAGATAAAAACCAAAGAATTAGAGAGCTAAAACAATGTGGCAAATTTTCTGTATGTTTGAATTTTTATATAAAAAGAAAAAACTTGCAGTTGATTTAAATAAAAATCAGTTTTAGTAGTTACTGGAAGAAAAAGATCAAAATAATGACTTTGGTGGAAGATTTTTCTATTGTTTACTCCATGAGGGAGTGAATACCAGCACATTTTTAATCCTTGGAAAAATAAAAGCCTTTTGTTATTTATAGCCCAGTATTTTTAAAGGAGTGAGATCTAAATCAGTCTATGTGTAAAAATCACATTTTACACAAATTTTTATTTTTTGTAAATACTACATGGGTAAGAACATTTTTATCTATAATTTAAACAGTAACATTAAATTTTAATGTTCCATTTCTAATTTGCTTATCAATGAAATAAATAGCAACAGCCAAAAAAACTAGAACCTTAAACAGTTGTTCTTGTTTTTGCTTGTCCTTAAAGATTTCACCTCTTAAGAGTCACAACCTTAGAAGTTTTGAGCAGCAGTTCAATTATGGTGCTTTTAGTGTTATGCGAACATTATATAGGTTACATCACAGCTGCTTAGCCCGCAGTGCTTAGAAACTAGCCAGGTGGGACTGGAACATCTGGGCTGCACTCAAACACCACCAGGGACAGTTTTCAACATCTGGTGCCATTTCTGAATTGTCTTATCGCTGCAAGACATTCTGCCCCATCTGCTACACTCAACTGGGTTAATTAAACTAGAACCATCTCCTCTTCTTAATAAATGGCCAGCAGTGGTAAAAGGAACAAATCAGTTTCTGATACATGAGTACTTAGTATTTCTTTTTAATGTGCATTTACTGTAGGCAACTATCAGCAGGCATAACTCATTCCTCATTCTTTCACCTCATTATCGATGCACATACTCACAAGTATTCTTACCCACTATGAACTAACACCCTTCAAGTACAAAGTTATCTACTCCTACCAACACTACAGCCTCCTTTTCACTTTATCTAAGGGATCATATCATAGTGATTTTTCTCTTCTTTATAGATACAGACAGCATGATAAAATACAATGAAAGGCACAAAAGACCAAGGAGCTATATTTTGAAACTATAAATAAGCACCTACATTAATAAATACTAGCAGGAAATGAATGTTGCAAACAGTTGCTACTTAATGTTTGTAACTTTGGTCAAAATATACTGTTAAGGAACAAAATGATAGTTATTCACGTACTAGAACATTAAGAGACTTGAAAATTAGAGATTATTTTAATTTGCTTCCTCCAAGCAGTGAATAAACATCAACTTGTAATTTATTATGCCAAACAAGTTAGGGATTTCACATCTTATCTAGTCTGGGTTATGAAGAAAATTCACTTGAGTATAAAAACAGTGACTACTGTGTATTACAACTTCAAATGGGTGACATTGTATTTCTATCATATACTGAATTTTATATTTTGGATAATTACCTACTTTGGCTATTCTACTGCCCTTCCACAAAGAAAATGAAACTATATTTACAATTTATTTTCAGCAAATAGTCTTCTTCTTCATTCATACTACAGGAAGTTTGATTTCAATATGAATATAAGAACAAAACTTGGGAGTAGAGAGTTGAACACCTAGGAGAGTATTACACAACAGAAGCTGCCTTTGCTCAAAAAGGATCTAATGTTTCACTAATCTTAACAAGTGCCACAGATAATGCTTCTACTTTTGTTTTACAGAAAATGATCTTTAACATTGAAAACTATCTGAAAAAAAAATTCTAAGAGAAGTTCTTCTTTCTAGGAGGGGATACATGCACATGCATTTGCACGCATGCACACACACACGTCTCACACAGACATATAGAAACATGAGTATGTATCTCTATGCATGACATCTTCAATGCCAGTACCTTAAGTTCAACAAACTTTCTATAGTTTATCATTTTCACAGATAACTTCTAAGAGAATTTAAATAAAAGAGTCTACTAAAATTTGCTGCATGTGAAGACTGCTAAATTTCACCACGAGCGATTCTTCAAGTTTCCCACATGAGAGCTGTCATTATAAATGAACCATTTCCATCTGCCTTTTTCAGGGCAGCAAGGAGGTTATTTACAATCACCAGCTGGGAACCTGTATTTTCTGAAGCAATACTGTGAACAGGAAAAATATAACTCAACTAGGCAGTGCTTAAACTACAACTGGGATTTTCTCTAAAGCATTTGAGCTTGAGTACATTATGAAAAATAACCTTTTGCACGAATTCCAGTGCAAATAAAACTGAAATAACAAAATGCAAAAAATAACTGCAAATATATGCTAAAGAATATATATGAAGGTTTTAGAAAACAATATGGATTAACATCCTCCACCCGGACAAAGAACATAAACAGACAAGTTAAAACTGGTCTATAAAAACACCAAAAATATTCAGGCTCAGTGGTCAAACACAATGCAAAATAAGATTATTTTCTCTACCAAGATTTTGAAAGATACTATTTTGCTACTTTATAACAAAGAAAAAAATTGGAAACAATAAAACAAAACCTTTGTGCAAAAAAATAAGTCTAAATTACAGGTTATCCAAATATCCTCTTTATTCCTCCTCCCACCACACACACAATGTAAGATAAGGCAGTTGTAAAGTTTTGTAAAAGAACATCAACTATCATAAGGTAATGGGTCATGAGACCCAGTTTACTAAAAGGGATCTAGAAGTCAAAAAAATTTTTGCCATAGTAAATGCTTAAATAAATATATTGAATGACTGTATAGAAAGTGTATTTAAAAGAATATTCATCAAAATTTATTTATTTACTCATATTACATTTTAAAAGGACAGACTACAAAAGGAGAAAGGAAAAGAGGCTCACCTGGGCAGTCATTAAAATTATTAATAGCTAATTATATGTATCTAAATTATGGTGAATCACTTATTTTCCATCACATTTCTAATTTGAGCATGCATCACTTTTACTTAGTAAAAAAAAAGTGAAAATGTTTTATTTTCCATAAATTTGGTTAAAGGAGATACAACTCATTTAAATTCTAATTATAAATTGTTGTATTGATGCCATAACAAGGTGGTGCATATTCATGTAAATGTCCTCAGTGAACTTTAGTGATCCCTGAGTACCAGACAACACACTGAAATGTAAATATGATGAAAACCTGGAATCTGATACACCTTAACCTTTAAAAAGTTTTTTGACTTCAACAAAACATAAGTAATGTAATGTCCTTCTGTTTTACCAACTATGGTGTATTTTCTCTTCTATCTCACTGACTAACAATGAGTTGTATAACAGTATGTTAATCAAGATGTATGTATACCCCTTAATTACAAAAGGCCAAAGGAGACAACATGGGCTTTCAAAGAGGTGAGATACACCGAAAAATAAAATGGTTTTTGGCATTCTATTTTCAATTTGCTTATTTTCTGATTACTTTTAATGATTTAATTCTTAAAATATTTACTTAGAAATGTACTATATGTAAAAACTAACACAACATTTTAAAAAGAGCACCATCACAGAAGGTTATCAAGACAATCTAAAGTAAATCTTGATGAATGGGTTTCAAATGTGTATTCTTATACTTGGTAGATATTCACAATGATTTTAACCACATACACCTTTGAAGATACTAACAAGATGGATTTAATAAGATCATGTACAAAAAAAAGAAAATTGGAGCATTTTCTCTAAGGAGAGATTTATCTAGTGAGTAGTACAGATGCCGTATCTGCTTAGCTTTACAGTTCATGCCCATCTTACTTGCACGACGGTACTATTATAAACATAGGCACAGCTGGTAAATGACACCCAAATGGCATACCAAATAGCAATGCTAATATAGTAGATTCTTAGACTTTCTCATGTGTAGGTGCTAAAGATTTAATGTTCAATTTTTTCCACTGCTGAATTGAATTTAAAATATATTACTAAAATATTTAAATAGAGATCTGGGGTAACAAAATTTATGTATTTACGGGGAGGAGGTTGCATAAACTGTTGCAAATATGGGATAACTTAAAAAAATAATTTTGATGTCAACCATATTGTTTTTGTTTTTTTTTTAGAGTATTAAGATTAAATAGACTTTAAGGGAAGAAACTTTCCAGAACACATTCAAACTTTGTCTCAATTACTGTATTAACATTAATTGCTAATTTTACTTAGTCACTCTTCTGTTTGCAATGGGGAAGAAAAATCACTCTGAGGTTTGTTTGCAAAGCAAAAGAAGCTTACTGACATTCAATGATTTCTCTCTCTTTAAAGCAATCGTGGTATCACTGAGGAAAAGATAATTCCAATCATCAGACCTTCCTAGTTAATTTCTCCCTGATTGCTCCATTAAAATTTTCCACAGAGCGTGAAAGGGGCCCTTTAATATTTCATGACAGAAAGTCAGAAATAGTTGATATTCATTGACACTATGTCTTTATTATGTGACTATAAGCTAACTACCAGTTAATAACTACAGTGAAAATCTTAAACATACAAGAAGACAGCATATATATCGTTAAACAACAACTGTAGTTGTATTTGTGACCTTGAGCATGACAGCTCAACAGATCTTAAAGAATAATTTTATGAACAGTTAAAAAGTTACAGAAAAAAAGAGAATGGGAATTAGAGAATTTCAGAACCTAGCCTGAACCAGATACCCTATGAATTTACTCCCAGTTCAAGAATTTTATGATAATATGCTAGGAGAAAATAATACTTTATATTAATTACATGTACTAAACATCAATATGTACTGAACTATCAATAAAAAGTAATTTCCATCACAGATTTCCACTTAAACATTAATTTTAAAATAATGAATATCGGTGAACCAAATAAGACATCAGTATAAAACAATAGTAACAGTACAAAACACAACAAAGCAAAAACACAATTGTAAATCAGAGACATCCTGTAGGGGAGAAGGAGGGAGAGGGATCAGAGGGAGGGAGGGAGGAGCACAGGGGACTGAGGTGATGGTGCACAGGTGCATTGGTGAAGGAAACTCTATGGGGACTGCACTTGAGGGGGTGGGGGGAAGGAAATATTGTTTAAAAATGAAAAATTATGTAAAAAAACCAATATTTAAAAAATAAACAAAGTTGTACACACACACAAAATAAATGTATAAGATAGGAAAAAAACCAAAACAACGCTGCTTTTAAAAATCATTGTATAGAACTAGGAATAATAGGCTCACTGTGCACAACAGTTATACTCCAGTCGTGACATCTACATTTGAACATGAAATGAACTCTAAAACAGGTTGGGAAAGACTGCCATTAAACAGAAGTTGTCATTCTTAAGCTCTTTTGACTTGAAGGACAGGAGTTTACTAAAACTCCATAATCATCAAATGCAACTAAAATATCTATTTTCTTGAAAAAGTTTATAGGGAATTAATTGTTCAAAATCTAGCATATACTGGAAATCAAACTGAAGATATCAGCAATCCTATATATGAAAAAATTCTGGTCAATGGACTTTTGCTCAAATCTCTTAAGATATGTCAGGTCACATGCCCCTTTCTCCACAGTACTCTTCATGTTTCTAAGTAGGGAACTATTTACAATTTTTTGATTAAGGATTACTTCCTCTATTTGACCTTCCCATGAGGGCAAGAACTGTTTTACTGAAAAAACACTATACCTCCAGCACCCAGACCAGTGTCTGGTTCAACAAATAATTTGAATGAAAAGTTCCAAATGGGGTTTAGGCATGGCTATTGAGTAACAGAATGAAGATTGCGGGGAAGACAGAGGGAAAGACAGTGAATAGTTCTGCATGGAAAGCAAAGGACTCCAAATACTGCTAAAGAAATTAAGAAGAGAGAAAGATTACTGAATTTTCAGTCAAATATTTAAGCACCATCTTTCTTATTTTAGGTAATTAAACAATTCCCTCCAAATAATGCATATGTCTCACTAATTTCACATTAAAAAGAAATCCAACACACAAAAAAGCATTATTTTTCATTCAATTTTTTATTTGGCGTTAAAAATTACCCGAAAACTAAGATTTCTAAAAAGAAAGAAGATAGGCTATGGAAGCTTACCTGTTGACTGGCTGGTGCCATCAAACAGATCAACAAGGTCACCAGACGACCTGCTGCTAGGCACTGAGGTCTGGAACAAATACAATGAACAAGCTGAGAAAACACATTTTTACTATTTTTTTTACTAGATCTGCTCTATTCACTTCTCCCACTTAGACATAAAACACCAGCAATTACCTTAATAAGTACATACTTAATTTTCTGGGGGAAAAGGGGGGGAAGTATCCTTACATCTTTATAGAGAGGCAGTATTTTAAAATAATTCTATTCCTAGCACTGTAAAAGCCCCTAACATCTACATTCCTTTCTTTCCTATGTCTTTTCTTACTACATTTTACTCCGGAAAATATACCTTTCAGATCCCACTTAGATCTTCATTCTCAATCCACAATCATTTGAGAACAGTACTAACAAATATGTAGATCCCAGTCCCATCACAACCTGAGTCCTGTTCAGAATGCCATGCTGGCCTGTACAGTCTTACAAAGTTGCCTGAACAATTCCAAGGTCTGAGATGCTAGTCAGCTCTAAAATTCTACAATTCTGTGACTGTATGTAGTAGAATACTACTAAGTCATTTTAATTCTATTAATAGACTGAGACACTTAGTTGTTTTATAGTATTTGTAGTTTCAAAACTACACTGTGAAGTTGCAGTTTGAACATACTTTCTCTTATCCCTAGTCCTAAGCACCCTGAAGTGTAAGTCCTGCTTGTTCAATTCATACACAGTAAATCACAACAGAACTGCTAGGCAATGATGATACTGTAAGTTCCTAGGCAATTTAATTTGAGCTTTGAAGATTAAAATACTGAACTGTGATTCAAAAAGATCTTGAGATTGAGTGAAAGCAACTGAGTAAATCTGCAAGAACTTCAACCTCCTAGACATTTTTTTTGTAGTAAAAACTACAAATAGAAAGTGTTTATGGGGCCTCCTGGTGGCGCAGTGGTTGAGCGCTGGGTTGCGAAGCTGCCCGCAGCCTCTGCAGCGCAGCGCCGGTTTGATCCCCATCTGCTCCCCGGCCCTGGAGGAGGGTCCCACATGGCACGCAGACCTCTCCTGCCGCCAGCTGCTCCCCTCAGCAGTGTGCTTTGGTCCTTCTGCCTGCTCTGCTCCCCGCTCTGGCTCTGGTGAATTCTCTCACCCTCCCGCGCTTCTGACTGTACCCAGTGCTTGTATAAATAAAAAAATAAATAAATCTTTAAAAAAAAAAAAAAAAAAACAGTGTTTATGGCAGAGTAACCTATGTTCAGGTTGTACTACAAAAAGATATTTACAGGGGGCCTCCCTGGTGGTGCAAGGGGTTAAGTGTCAGCACTGTGAAGCTATTGGCAGCCACTGTAGCATGAGTTTGATCCCGGGCCAGGGAGCTAATCCACATGGCACAGCCGACCTCTCCTGTCTCGCCTATTGCTCCCTCAGCAGTGTATTTCAGTGGATCTGCCTGCTCTGCTCCCCAATCTGTCTCTAGTGAATCCTCTCACCCCCCCACACCTCTGGCCTATACCCTAGCACTTGCATGCATAAATAAATAAATCTTAAAAAAAAAAAAAACTGATATTTACAATCCTTTGAGATAAAAATGTCTCAATTTATAAAGATATAGCTTGGATGATTTTCCACATGCAACCTTGAATGAATTCTCCATATTGCAGCCATCACACATGTGGGTTTTAATGGTGACTATCTTTTATCTACCACATCCTATACAGCCATCAGAACAGGGAAATACCAGGAGCACAAAAAAAGCAGAGTTAATCCCCCTCTTCAACTACAACTGAATAATTGTGAAGCTTTCATCAAAACTAAAAACAGGGCCTCCCCGGTGGCGCAGCGGTTGAGTGCTGGGTTGCAAAGCTGCCTCTGCAGCGTCGGTTTGATCCCGGGCTGCTCCCCGGCCACCGGAGGAGGGTCCCGCATGGCGCGCAAACCTCTCCTGCCGCCCGCTGCTCCCCTCAGCAGTGTACTTCGGTCCTTCTGCCTGCTCTGCTCCCTGCTCTGGCTCTGGTGAATTCTCTCACCCTCCCGCGCGTCTGACTGTACCCAGTGCTTGTATGTACAAAAAAATAAACAAACAAATAAATTAATTAAAAAAATGAAACTAAAACCAGCACAATATGGAGGAAATGATATAGCATTCCAGAAGATATGTGGCAAAGGCTGACAAAGTGCTTGTTCCTGCCACTATGTAGGACTAGCACTACTTCTAGAGTTAATTACAATTTGCAGGATACATTAGAAAAATGTTTCCTAGCCCTGACTATTTCTGATGCAGAGTGACAAGTTGGGTAAACACCAGTAGCAGGGGGGAAAAGTGTTAAAAACAATTCAGCCTTCTGGTCAAATTTCCCCCTTCGGCATATTTCTGTCCAAAGACTAGCGTGTGACCAGGTATCTGTTAGTTGGCTTTCATTTTTGTGGTTAAAAAAAAAAAAAAAATGAAGACGTCCAGGAAACAGGCCTCCCCAGTGGCGCAGCGGTTGAGCACTGGGCTGCAAAGCTGCCCGCAGCCTCTGCAGCACCGGTTCGATCCCCGACCGCTGGGTGAGGGTCCCACATGGCGTGCAGACCTCTCCTGCCGCCCACTGCTTCCCTCAGCAGTGTACTTCGTCTGTCTGCCTGTTCTGCTCCCTACTCTGGCTCTGGTGAATTCTCTCACCCTCCCATACTTCTGACTATACCCAGTGCTTGTATAAATAAATAAATAAAAATCTTAAAAAAAAAAAAAAAAAAAAAAAGGTCCAGAAAGCAGTTTTGCTACTCATCAACTGTGACTATAGGCAAATAAGCCAGCCCTCCCTTCACAGACACCATTTCCCACATAGCTACTTAGTCCCGCTTTGTCATTTCTTACAACTCTCAAATATTCCTATGATTTCCTTTGTGAATCTTGTGTTTGGTTAACCAGTCGTGGTGTCTAGAAGGAAACAGATGCACTGCATTGATTCACCACTTTTATCAAATGAACCAAGAATATAATTTCTACATTCACAGAAAATATGTATACAATCACTCAGCAACTGGGCAGCTTTCATCTCCCAAAGAGATTTCTTATTAGTAATGACTCCGAATGAAACATGCCAGATGATCTATATAATTAATATGACTGCCTAGAAATGCCTGCCTTCCAGTGCAGTCATTGTGAAAGCAATGTACATTGTGAAGCAGTGCCATCCCACCTTCACTGAAGACTGAGGGGCATGACTTGAAGCGTTCTGATCTGGACCTGCTTTGTCTCCCGTGTAGTGTGCTGCTGCTCCAAGGTCAATGGTTTTGGAAGGATTTGCTGTGCGCTTGTGTCTGGTTGTAGTGGTTTCTGTGGCTTGTGTGATATGGATATGCTTTGTTGTCACAGTCTCCTCTTCATCTTTGAATTCACCTTTGGGAGATCTGCCTCTTCTCGCTTTCTTTTCCTCATCGCTGTCACTAAAAGATATTAAAAATGAAGCAAAATAATACCAGGAGTAGGGATTATTTTCAAAATGGTGCTCTCAGTGATTTGAGCTTAAGCATTTCAGATGTGGAAACTTCAAAATTTCAATAGAATGTTATCTAAACTATCTGAATAATGATTTGTGTGTGCGTTGAGGAGAAAGGGGGATCCTGCTGAATTCCCTTGATAAGTAGAAAATATTGCTACAGAAAAGTTTTGACAAAAATGCGTGCTAATAAAAAAGTCTGAAATAATTCAAGTGCTTATTTGTTATGGACCTAAACTTTTATTAAAAAATAACAGGATTATCAACTGATGAGACCTGGAGAGAGCAAACATCTGCATTTGATAACCATTTTCTTGAAATAGGTTGAACGCAAAAGACTACAGTTTCACTTATATAATAATTCTGTCACTGACTCTCATATACTAATGCACATACATAATATTACAATTTCACTGAATACCTTTTAAATGTTATCCTGTTTGAATCCAAATGATTAAATTCTCATCTGTAAATGCTAATGCACTTTACAATTATGTGCTATTTTAACAGGTATCAGGAGATCAAACACAACACTGAAAATTGCTCTACAGAAAACTTAAATATATTTAAAATGTTTTGAAATAATTCCTTTCAGGCACATTCAGAGTTTTTTTTCCTCTTCCTTTTTCAACAGCACAAAAGAAAAAAGTACATAGTGAGTGAAAAACTGGGTTTTTCATATGCCACAAATTAAAAATGTAAGCACTCATCTACTCTCCAATAAGAAGACACTGGGCTTTTTTCTGCATGTGGGACAGACAGAAAATACCTGAAATATGTTCCATTATCTATATTACTTAATTTTAGAGTAGGTGGTTTAATTTATAAATATCCTGAAATAAAACACTTACAATTATCTTTAAAACTATGGCTATTACTTATTCAATTTAACTAAAGACTAATCTAAAGCAATTTTTACTTAAGTACATATAAACCAATTAGGAACCTCTATAAGAATCAAGAATGGCCTCCCACACAGAACAAAAGGGTTAAATGTATTTTTACCTCCAAGCATTTTGGGGACTGCAAGTTCTGATTAAATATTCAAATGTCCTTGTCACTAATTCTTCAGCAACAGATGACCTAAAGATTCCTACCTTCAGTCCTATAGTACAATGATAACTTCTTACCTTGTGGTTCCAATCTGATGTCAGTGCAAGATAATTTCTTTACAAGTTGAGAATATAAACCTGACTAGCACAGCATGAAACAGAAGTTTTAGATCAATGATCAGAAATGTCTTGAACCTAATAAATGAACTAAGAAGTCTAAAGTTCTAGTTAACATGCCAAGGATATCACACTAAACTCTGTCTATAAATCTATTCTTCTCTCATAAATACTCCAAGATGTTCCTGGTATGACTTTTAATTATAAAACAATATACAATATATTTTCAACATTTTTAATACTCCCTATAAAAGATTTAGGGATTTTAGCATTTCTTGTCTTAGAGATAATACAGAATAAGAAAAATCAAGAGAGAAACAGAAAAAAAGAAAAAAATGAAGGCAAATCAAGGAAATAAAGTAACGACCAATGATACAGATAGGTGATCTCCAACCAGCCTACTTGTCTGATTCTTACTTCTTCATGGAAGATCAGAGTATATATGGCCTCTATGTTTTCTCAACAAAATCAAAAACATAAACACACAGGCCACAAAACATTAATGAGGGAAAAATTGTACAGATTATTTGACATAGGTACCATTTCCCAAAATCTGGTATTAATTATTGTATGCATACTCTTGCAGTATAAAAGAGGTAGAAGTATAGTTGTAAAATAGATAAATTCAAAGATATACTAAAAATAAATTTGGCTATTCAAGATCACATTCCAGAAATAATTTTGAAAATGATAGAAATTCCAGGGATTTAATATGGAAACAAACTAAAAAGAACTTGAGTAGTTTCAAGCTTTTATTTTAATTTATTTCTAATGATCCCTATAAACTTAAGCTTTTTTTTTTAGGAAGTAATGAGAAGCTGTAAGAACTCACTTGATGACTAAATTGCATCACTAACTGTTACTTCAGGCAAGCTGCATACAGCCTGATTGGACCTCAGGTTTTATTTCTAAAAAATAAAGGTTAACAGCCCTACTCTAGCCTATCTAACAGAGATCTTGTTGCGCACAAATGACAGTCTCATACAACTTGATTTGCAAATTATGTGCATACAGACTGAGGAACAGCCCTTTGAACTGGAGGAAAAACCACTTTAGAACAAAAGTGAATACTGAAAAGTTCCTAATACTTTTCTATATGAAACTAAATACAAATGCCTACCATCAGAAAATGTAGTTTTTGAAAACATATACTGAAAAACATTTTAGTCAAAAATTTCACTTGGTTTTACTATTTTGTATACTCTAGCTAGCACAGAACCACGACGAAATGGCATAGTGAGTTAAACCTCAAATCCTTCAATTTTATTGTTTAAACTTAATATATATTAACTCTGTCGTCCTACAGCAATACCTCAGAGATCCTTGGATCATCTGAAATTCAAATGCAAAATATGCTGTGAAAATTCTTACTGAGAAAAAAAAAATTTCTAATCGTCAGTCTGAATAAAAACATATAGGAAATGTGATCAACTTCAGATGTATGCATAGGTAACAGGGAAAGTGTGTTAATACGAATTACAAAAGATGTTTGACCTAGCATCTTAAAAACAATATGCTTGAATCAGTAGCAAATATACTCAAATGGAACAACATGGAGAAAGTTAGCATTCTCTGTGCCAGGATGACATGCAAATTCAAGAATTGTTCCAGATTTTTGCACAGAGCATTTTCAAGGCAGTGAAATTACTCTGCACAGTTCTGCAATGGTGGCTAGTGTGCATTTATTAACTGCTCTACATAGTGAATCCAAATGCAAAAACTAGACTCTAGATATTAACAGTATATTAACATTGGTTATCAACTGTTAGTAAAGTATATCACAGTAATGCATGATATTAGGAACAGGGTAAACCCTGTATGTGTGTGGAGGGTGTTATATGGTGACCCTGTACTTTATGTACAATTTTCCTGTGAACTTAAAATTACTCTAAAATAATAAAATGTATTTTTATAAAAAGAGCTGAAATTCAAAAAATGCTAATGCCCAAAACCAAAATAACCAGCTGCATAAATTTAGTACCCTTTCTAAGAGACCCGGAGACAAAGTGTTAATACCTGCATCTTTCTGGAGAGTCTTCTCTGTCTTTCCTCCGGAACTTGCTGATGGTGTCATCAATTGTGCTTCCAATTTTATCACTCAGTTCACCTAATTTATCACTGAATGGAAAAGCACTCTTGTTTTTATCCCACTCCTCATCCCATTTTGATTTGGGTTCAGGATCATATCTTTCACCTACATAAAGCATTAAAAAGAGAAACAACTCTAAGGGCATTAAATTCAAAAGGTGTCTCCAGTCCTTATTTCTTAAGCTTTCCCTCATAATAAAATAGTTTTCAAAGGAAAACAGAAAGCTCCCACAGTGCTGAATCAACACAATTACAGCAAGGCACAGCATGTAGTGCCAGTCATTAAGTGGCAGGAATGCAGATTCAAAAGCTTTTGTTTATGATAACTTACACAACCTTCATGCACAGCACAGCATATCATAAGTTCTTAAAATAAAGCTGTTGAAATGAGGAGAGGAAACACAAAAACCAACAGGCTGTCTAAGCAAAAGAGAGATGAAATCTTTTTGTTTTTATAAGTCATTTAATTCATTGTATTTCATTCCTGTTTCTTAATGTTTTTTCAATTATTAGAAAAGTAGTGGATAGCAACACTCTCTTAAAAAACACAACTATAAAAAACACCACTCTGAATGCTGTAGCCCTAATATTCTGTAGACTTCTATCTGTCTAGTATCAAACTTGAACAAAAACTCAATGGCTATCACGGCACGAGAAAGAATCATTTAATTAAGGTTACAAGGAAAGTATATTCTAACTATTAAAATCCCCACACACAAGAATCATGAAACATGCACAAACACTGTGGAGCAGCGATGACGTATTCAAACACATGGGACTGACGAGACCTAGGGAAGCCTCTGTGTGAACTTGAGAATGAAGAGAATAGTTCATGGGAGTAAATAAAACCCCTAAAATACCAAAGTTTTAGTCCCTGATCTTGGGAATTTAAAGGCAAGGCAGAAATTACAGGCACTAACTGGAACCTTCCATGCCCAAACTCCAGAATGGAAGGCACAGAGAAGTCACGTGAGATTAAAAAAAGAAAACATGGAAAATTAAGGCAAGTGGGAGAGAAAGGGAAAAGGCATTAATAAATAACAAAATAATCAAGAAGTGGTTAACTGAGCATGAGTTTTGAGCTTTGGTTAATAAGTTCTTTCTGATGGCACCTGTGCCTTTAGAGATCAAAAAACATTTTGTTGAACTGCCTGGTAAAACTGCCAACCCAAAATTTCTAGATTTTAAAATATGTTTATTAAACCTACAATCGACCAACAATTGAAATGTAACACATCAAAATGAAGTTTACGAGGCATAATTTAAACCAGAATGTCTTTATGAAAGAGTGGTTCCCAACAATGAATATGCACAGTTCAATGATGTGATTAACCAGACAGTGAAAAGAAACAAACTCACAGGAAAAAAATGAAAACTAAACCAATCAGGAGGGTGGACATCATATAAAATGAGCACTGAAGATGCTATCTGATGTCCAAGTGAAAAACATACAAAACAGCTAAAGTTGATTAAATATCTGAATAATATACACAGCATTAAAAGTAATTTATAAAAAAATGTGATGCAAATACACAGGATGTTCAACTCTACTGCTAATACAGATGTTGCAATTCATTGTGACTGAATCTGAAAACATTTAATTTTCCAAATTTATCTGATATAATTACACATCGTGCTAGCAAAAAGACGGTTACAAGCAAGTAGAGAGAGGAAATCAGATACGAAGGGCAATTCCTACTCAAAAACACACTAAATTATTATAGCTATTTTGAAAAAAGGCGAAGAATAAAAGAACCACTTGGACAAAAAATTCAGAAACTTCTTACCCCCTTTAAACAAATGGAAACTCCGAAAGATAGTTATCATTATTTAAGAGATTAAAGATTAATGCTATTAAAGATGGCATTATTTAAGAGAAATAGTTTTGTCCAATTCAAGAATTGACTTTTATGTGATGCTTAGACATAATAAGAGTTCTACTGCAGTTAGAGATATCCTTTAACAGTTAACTAAGTGAATTATTTTTTCTTTGAAGGCAAGAAAGCAGAGAGCAAAAGTGAAGGTATTACTTTATTGGTAATCACAAAATAAGAAATAGGAGATTTTTACAGTTTCAACGAAGAGTTATGATTTTGCAGTATAATCCAAATATATCTGGGTAAGGAGGCTGGAAAGCAAGCTTGCTTCACAGCTGCCAGATGCACAGTACTAGTCTGTCAGTGCATTCACAAAATGGTCAAGAGATTGTCAGACTCAGAGAAGACAGAATGAGCCAAAGGGACATGCTGGGAAAGAGCTCTCTTATTTCTGTATGTTTCTAAAATCTAGTAATCGATTTTCGAGAAATATTATTCCATTAAAAATAAACATGAGGGCCTCCCCGGTGGCACAGCGGTTGAGCACTGGGCTGCGAGGCTGCCCGCAGCCTCTGCAGCGCCGGTTCGATCCCCGGCTGCTCCCCGGCCGCCAGAGGAGGGTCCCACATGGCGGGCAGACCTCTCCTGCTGCCCGCTGCTCCCCTCAGCAGTGTACTTCGGTCCTTCTGCCTGTTCTGCTCCCCGCTCTGGCTCTGGTGAATTCTCTCACCCTCCCGCACTTCTGACTGTACCCAGTGCTTGTATAAATAAATAAACGAATGAATGGATAAATAAATAAATAAATCTTTAAAAAAAATAAAAATAAAAATAAACATGAAATGATTATTCCGTGTGCTCTTCAGAATGTTAGGAACAATAAAACAACAGGCCTAGAGGAAAAACTGATGGCGTTGTCAGTCCTGTTTTTCTGTGTCAAGTTAATGCTCCACTTAATTAAAGGGAGACTAAGGTTGGAAGTAACTTATAAGAGGTTTATTTTTGGCCAAAATTAGAGCTAAGTTGGTTTTGAATTAGAAAGATGGATCTCTCGCTGCAAGTTTTTATTTTCTTGATTTAAAGGATGAGCTAAAGAAATGCCTTTTTGGGTTTTTTAAGAATGGTAACCTTAAGAAAATAGGGTATGCATGCTTCCCTCTCTGTTTATCAACTCAAAGTTTGCAGTCATTTAATCATTAATGATTAAAATGATATTCTTGAAAACACAAAAGTAAAAAACAGACAAGGAGATTCCCAAAATCAATGTAGTAAGAGCCAAAATGAGTATCATACGTATTTTAGTACTCCATGGATTTCTGAAAACAATAGCATTTGGGTCTTCAGTATGCAATATTCTTAAAATACACCTAGATTCAGAGGTGCTGCCTGGCTTTGATACTCACTGTATCTGAATCCTCCGACACTGTCTGAGGAAACCCCAACATACTTGTCTTTGTTCTTCTTTGCTTTCTTTCGCTCTTCACGAAGTCTGTCGTCATCCTGGGCAAACTCAACCAATTCTTTCACCTTTTGGCGAATATTTATACCTTGATCCTTACCATGCTCATCTGTCAGGATGACAAGGGATAAATAAAACCTTACAAATTCAGTCAATATGCATCAACCTTAACACAAAAAACAGAAATTTCAAATTAACAGAAAGAGGCTTTTGTCCCTTTTTTCCCACCAGCAAATTTTAGGTCTTGAGGTGCAACCTTGGCTTCTTAAGAGCATGTAAAGATGAATCAAAAAGGCCAGTGATAATGGTGCTATGCAAGATTAAAGATCCACTAAAAAAGAATTACTAATTACCATATGAAGTGAAGTTATACTCATAAATGTTATTTTCTTTTCCCATAGTATTTTAACAAAACAAAAACCACTGCAACATTTTAATGACTGAAAAGCCCCCAAACTCCTTGGTTTCCCCAATGCAAGTTTGGAAACACTAATTACCAGGATTTAGTGTAGCTGAAAACTGAATTTTAAGGTGCTTTCAACTGAGGCATGCTACAAAATGGAACGTGGCTCACTCTGTAGTTTCTTTCACATTCAGAACACACTCTGGCCTTGCTGTCTTTGCACAGTAAATATTATTTGGTAGGAGGAAAAAAAACCCCAGCTTCAAACAGATGTGTGTGTTTTGGAGCTCTAACCTTTTCTTCCCATATGATTAAAGCTATTCCTTTATGGACACCACAGGGGACCAGTCTCCAGTGCATATTTTAATATAAACCCGAACACTCATGTTGTGTTGGTTCTGTTGTTATTAGCCAGTCTTTTCTGCAAGTTCTTGTCTTCACTAATTAATACTCTAGGGCCCCACGTCTTGGATTCTGCACTCGTCACACAACCAGCAACAGTCACATTCTAATTAGAGCGGAGAAGCTTCTAAGCTGGTTCAGGTGACTGACAACTCCAACTACTGTTTTAATTTGCTTATAAGGTTTTTCTATTGCTCACCTACAAAGTGGTAATTTTCCAGGGATCGCAAATCATAAATGTGTTCTCTGGCACTTGTAACAACACGCTCTGATCCATTCCTTATGAGGTAAGCTAGGAGCAGCAATGACTGCAAGAATACAAAGAACCAAATGATTTAATGAAATACATTCTGGTAGAGCTCTGGTAAATAGTTTAAAAAAAATATCCAACGTTAGCAAATAAATAATCTTCATGTGTGGGGTGGCTGGGGAGAATTTCCTTTACCTTATATAAGATATTAAATGTACAGTCTAAAATTATCAATTTTAGGTGCTCTCATACAAGCATAATAAATAATCACAAACTGCCCACTAATAGCATATGCAAAAGATTTTTTAAAAATTCTGACTTTAAAAATATGTGAATATATCATATGTATAGTAAGGTTTCAGAAAGCTGGCTCAGCTACTTTTCATCTGGGCTGTATGGAACCATGAACTGTTAGAAATGTTAGTTCAAAGAGAATGATTATACTTAGTGATTATATGATATGGTGGCATTTCCCACCCCACAGATAAAATTTAATTTTGGGTGTTAAATGATATGGCTTTTATTTCAAAAACGTGCTGCCAATAAGTCAAGAGAAAAGAATCTTTACATTTATGGGGTTTCTTTTTGGGGTGGTGAAAAGCTCCTGGAATTAGATAGTGGTGACAATGGCACAACTTTGTGAGTACCATGAAGAGCACTGAGTACACCCTGAACCTAACCTGACTTGGAATAAACCTCAGATAAAGAAAATTAGATTGATGAAGATCTAGTTAGGTGGTGAAACTGAGGGGCAAAAAGACTTCCATGCCTAACAGGAATTTAGTCTTTAAAAAAGTAGTTACCTGATAACTAATTTTTAACTCTAATTAAAATAAAACAAACTAAATGTACAGAAATTTCAACTAATTCATCATAACTACTGTGTGCGTTGGAGGGAATGACAGTGAAGTTCTCTGAAGCAAACAACATCAAAACATGGAACTAAATAAAGCATTGGTTTTTACTCCTGAAAGTCAGAAATTCTGATTTCAAAGTTTCTAATTTGGATGCCATATCCATCTTGGAAAGCATAAAAACTATTCCAAGTAGCAAGAAAATACGGTGGGGACAGAAAAAAAGATGATTATCATGCTTTAGAATCCTACATTATATGACAAATCGGAACTAAATGAAAGGAATCTAAGAATGCATATTTGTAAATTTAAAATGTTAGCCATTTTGTTTTAGAATCGCTAATTGTACTAACATACATTTTGGTACAGGATACCGTTATAAATTACATAAATTTTTATGTTGAGAAGATAAACTATACTGGACTGGTTTTCATCTTAATTATTCATACATTTTATAAACATGCATACATTTTTCTTCACATATTTTTAGTAAGAAAATAGTCAACAAATATAGACATTTACTTTTAAGCATTTTGAAGTACTATTGTTAATTTTAAACATTTTTCATTAAGAGTAGTTTATAGTGACTAGAAATCAACAATGCAAATAGAAAATATACTTCTTTTACCTCTTTTAGAACATTCTATTCTAGAATTTAATGTCCTTGAAAACCAGTATGTACACCTTAAAATTTCAAGCATTTTATTTTTAACATGTCAAATTAAAACAAACAAACAAAAAAACCCCAATGGCCATACCTTATAAACTCTTCTCCAATTCTTCTTGTTGTCTTTTAACATTCGTGACCAAAGCATGTTCATAAGTTCTGGAAATTGTTCATACATAAATGTAGCCCTGAAAAGAGAATAATTTTCTCAAGAATTTGTAATATGTTAATTTTAACAGTAGATGGCAGGCTTGTTCCAAGTTACTGTTCTCCCAAAGATCTTAAAAAAAATTAACTAGCTTAGCTTAATTCAAAAAATTTACTATGCTTCCTTAAAAATGTTTTTCCTATATTTTGTATAATAACTAGCACATTCATAAACTCCACTAATTAATATCACATTTTATAAGTCCTTCGTTCACTGGCATTGGTCCAGATGTTCATCAGGAAAAAATTTCCATAACTTTATTTCAAGTTATTTTATACGCATTTGTCAAAATTTTACATGGTAAGTTACAGTACATCTCTAAACTTCATAAAAAAGAAAATTTTTGTTTTATCGTTTGAGCTAATTTTTAAGGAGAGTGGAACCTGCATAAAATTTACTCCCTTATATTTATTTGGCAGCTAAATAGTTTGAAACTATAAACAAATTTTACTTTTCTGTGTAAAGATACCTGGATTCTTTCTGCACTGCTGAGTCAAATTATCACTTACTTGGCAATCTCTCCCATGAGTTGCCCAGAAGGTCCCCAAGGATCATCATTCGTTGCTTCTCGAACTTTAGACTCAATCTCTGAATAATTCATAACCACATTGGTGCTGCAGAGAAAAAAAGATGCACACACATACGCACAGAGATTAGAATCAAAACTGAGAAACACATGAAAACTTAATAATGACACTACTGGGTGTCCTAATGAGATACCTCTACAGGGTGGGAAAGAAAACATCTTTTGTGCACAAGCTACCCCGAGGACACTCTATAACACACTTACGTTATCTTTAAGAAGATTTAACTATTATTAGCCTTCAAGAATACAGATGAGAGATTACATTAGAGCTGGCATAAGTCCACAAAAAAATGGCTTTGGGTCAAATTAAAAAAGAAACGGAACATGCTAGAGTCTATTATAAAACTAAGTCGTCTGTTTTCTGACCAAACCTGGTTTATATGCAGTCTCATGTTTCCTGCTCATAAAGATCCTGTAAATTAGCAAAATTATATAAAAGCTAAAGATAAATATTATGTTAAAAAATTAACAAATCAAAGATAATACTCTAAAGATGTTCAAACTACTGTGAACATTTAACTGTGGTCCTTTAATTTTTCCTTATCCTAAACATTTTCCATGTCATTAAAGATATTGCGACCCTCACTTTTAGTGACTACATAATATTTCTTCAGGAGATTTTGACCTTTGGCTAAGATTAAATTCTCTTAATCTCTGTTTGCTAAATGTAAAACAGGAAGAAGGATAGCATATTAAACATAATAAGCATATTAAGCAGTACTTATTAGAACAGTTTCTGATATGCAGAAAGTGCTCAAAAAAGGTTTGCTTTTATCATTAGTGACAATATTCACCTATTAGAATTTAAAAATATTAAACAATATTTTATGAATTAACTTTGAAAGAGTACCTAATAAAATTAAGGCATGAGACAGAAAAATGTTTGGTTATTAAAACAGTACCTCTCATGCTTATATGAATTTAAAAATTTAAAGACATTGGAAAGAATGAAAAACACTCTGAAAATGTGATTACTATATTATACACTTGACATCCAGAGCTCCAATTATTATTGAACAACTGTTATCAATAAACAAATGCCTATGAATGGTAATTCAAATCTTCCATTTAAGATTAAGTCTGAGAAATAGTGAAAAATGAGAGTTACATATACCCTTTTGTTGTATAATTTAGTCATCAAAAAGTTCTATTTTTTAAAAAGGGAAGGCTTGGTTAAAACTAACACTCATCTCTCTTTCAAATACAAAGAAACCTCAGATTTGTACATAAACACTTTAATTCTTTCTTTTTTTTTTTAAGATTTATTTATTTATTTATATAAGCACTGGGTACAGTCAGAAGCGCAGGAGGGTGAGAATTCACCAGAGCTAGAGCGGGGAGCAGAGCAGGCAGAAGGACTGAGGTACACTGCTGAGGGGAGCAGCGGGCAGCAGGAGAGATCTGCGTACCATGTGGGACCCTCCCCCGCTGGCCTAGAGGAGCTGGGGATGCTCAACCACTGCACCACCAGGGAGGCCCTAAACACTTTAATTCTTTTTTAAGGAAGAGACTAATAAATAGTTTTGGGTCAATTTTTTTTTCTTTTTAAAGATTTATTTTTTATTTATGGAATATCTGGGGTACAGGCCAGAGGTGTCTGGGAGGGTGAGAGGATTCACCAGAGACAGAGTAGGGAGCAGAACAGGCAGAGAGAATGAAAGCACTGCTGAGGGGAGCAGCGGGCGCGACCGGAGAGGTCTGCCTCGCCATGTGGGAATCGAACCCGCGCTTCAGAGGCTAGACAGCTTCACAGTGCCGCGCTCAAGCCGCTGCGCCAGGGGGGAGGCCCTGGGTCAAATGTTAAAGGATATATATATTATGTATATAAAAGTCCCTTGGCAAATCACAGAATAAATCTGGTCTTTAGAGTTACATTTAAAATACTTTTTACTAAGAAGTGAAATCCTGTTTCTTTTGAATATTGGGGAAAGATGTCTTCTAAAATATCAACTAGTTTGAGTCCTTCAAAATTTCTATTAATGAATTTTCATAAAATCTCAATGATTCTATCAACAGTAAGTATGTAAATAATGACTTTTTTTCTGATTTGTCAACAATGGAAACAAAATAAAGGCAACCAATGACAGATTTACAATTTAAGATGCCATAAAATGATGGATTTCAGAATGCTTTTGCTGATCCTAGTGGCTCAAGAATGCCTGGCTTAAGCACTTAAAAGTGTCAAAATGCAGCGGTGACAATGAACAATAGCAATTAGGATTATAATTCACCCAAGCATTTCATTACCAAGAATGTACTCGAAATCTGTTTGCATTGTTTAATTTGTTGGAGAACAAGATGAAAGGGGTTAATCTCTAGTCCATGTACATGAAATATTTTTACCAGAGCTTTCATAAATGCTGTAGTTTTCAGAACACTACTTTCCTTGTTCAAGTTACAAAAGCCCATGGGTCAAATGAGAAAGGTTCTGTTTCTATAACCCTTCACAAGACTCTTAGTGGAAGCTGTGTGTTTGAGGGCTGTGTGTTTAGAGGGAGAGGTGGCAGAGAGCCAATAATTTAAGAATCTTATTTCCTTGCTTGAAAACAAAGGGAACTATGTAAAACGATAATTTACCACTCATGAGATAGAGGATATCTACAGAAAGATATGGCAATGATAATGACATCAAAAAATAAAAAAGTTAGAACACTTTCATGAAGATAACTAGGCTCTATTTTAAAGCTATTTTCCAATGAAGTTGTTACTTTCAGAACTGGAAAGAATTCTCTTAAGATGAGATCTGATGTCATCAAGAATTCCAAAACAAAGTATTTTTAAGCTGCACTTAATTCAGAAACAAATGTAAACTAAAACAAAACAACACTGTATAGTTTGGACTTACTCCAGGTCATTCAAAAATAACTATTTCTAAAAAGGTAGAAACAGCATTTTGATCCTTTCTTTCCCATGTTTTCTGCTGCCCTCAATCCACGCCCTACCCATAATTCCAGTGACCTTTTTAAAAAAGGAAAATAACCCCCTTCTCCCCAAAAAAGAAAAGTTAAAAAAAAATCATGTCCAGATGTTAAAGGAAAAAAGTTTAATTCCTAAAACTTCCTATGATTGACATGTTTTAAGAGTGGATATTTCAGACACTAGAGGGGGCTCTCTCATCAGTTTTTAAAATAAAATTCAGACAAAGGTCCAGGATCTGTTCTGCAAACAAAATTATAGGAAATTGCCAGGGAATGACCCAAGAACAAAGAATAGAAGCTGTTCATATTTGAAAATTTTATCTTAATACTGAAACACCAATTTCTTTTAAAAGGATAAAATCCACACTTAAAATCACTGTTGTTTGTATTTGCAGAACTGTTTGCTTCCCAGTGCTTTTATACACAGTCACATAATTCTTCACAACTCTCCAGCAATAGGTACGTGAGGTCTAAAGAGAGTCCCAGAGAGTACTAAACTATGGACAATCATCACCACTCACTCACAGGCTCTTCGATGCTAAAGGTTACCATTAACTTCTGCACATATCTGTCTGTGGGCCGCGTAAACACAGCCAATGTTCCATTAGTCAAGGGTGATTATTCAATTTGTAAATTATTAATGTTCATTTGGTCCTCCTCTTCCCCCTAGTCCTCCCTCTCCCCCCATTTCTTGCTTATTTCATCACTTAGTAGTAGTACAATACCCAGTTATTTCACTTGATAAACATTTTGGTTCATTGTTTTATAAGTAAAATTGGATAAAAGTAAAAGCTAAAATGGGGCTTTAACGGACAGCGGGTCAGGTTGGTGTTTCTTTTAATTTACATTAAAAATTATCAGTAAAATGAACAGCAAGAAAAAACTGGAATAGTCCTTATGGGTTTTTTTTCCTGTCAAAAGTTCAAGAATGTACTTTGCTGAAACTATACACTGAGAGAAAAGGTAAAGTATTGGTATAATCCAGTCCTAACTGGTAACAAAAGAGTAAGTTAGTATTTTTCCCATTTTGCCCCTTAAATTTTATATGTTTAAAAAAAATGGAATCCAAAGGCTCGATTTTTAATATGGTTTTCTTTTTTTGTTTAAAATTTCTTATAAAGACTCCATTCACTTCAAAATCAAAAAAAAGATTCAGCAGCATCTTCTAGACTTTTACATACTCGAGTTTTGTTCCATAGTCTGAAACAGAAAAAACAGGCAGCAAGAGCAGAGATAAAGTTAGCATTTAAAGTAATGGTCGTAAGTAATGACATTTTTTTCTCTTTATACTTTCCTGTGTTTTCCAAATGCCACCCCCCAAGAATACAGGGAAAACTATCAAATACCATTAAAAATATCAATCAAGTACTATATCATCACTAGCTACATTTTATCTATAAGGAAAATAAGCATCATAGTAGACCACATGAATATTAACTGTACTGCCAAAGTCTTGTTTTATCAGAACAAGCACACAGTAGCAACTAAAATACATGTACACAAAGTAAAATAAGTATACAATAAATACAATTTAAGTATTTAAATTAAGATTAACAGGATTAAAAAAACAACTATTACAGAAGAATGATTCCTGACTAAACCTACAAATCACCTCTTAATCTCAATCCCACAAAGATTTTAGAAGATTCATTTTTTATGTAGATAAAACTATTATGCTCCTTGAAAGTATCAATCTTTAAAAAAAACTTTTAAAAGTATCAAAAAGCTCATAAAACTGAAGACGGAAGAAAAGTTTTCTAAGGTAACAAGTCAGGAAAAATTGTTACTTTTCTTATAGTTTAGCCAAAACATTAGGGAAATCATTTTTAAGGATATCTACTCTAACAGCTTAATAAAAATGGATATCACATGGTCCTTTTATCAGGGGGGCGGCCTTACCATGTTAATCACATTTGCAAGCTGAACATTTTATATGCTCAATGCTCAATTTTAAAGCCAAGTTACATATTATTACAGTCCTAAGAATGGTATCAAATTTATAGTCAACAACCAAGAAGTTAGTTCTCCTAAATTTAACAAATATGTAACTTTCACTGCTAGCAGAAAATCTGAAGTTGTACAGAAATGGCATGGAGGAGGTAGAAAAACTAATTCATCATTTTGCCTGGGTATTTGCTATCCATCAGTTTTTTCTTAATCTAAAGATGAAAGAATGCATTCAAAAATGTCTTATTACAGGGATTGGTTCAGGAGGAGAGTTCATGTAGTTAAAGCAAATGTTACCACATTTGATCATGTAGTATCTTAGCTATAAAACAGAGCTACAGCGGTAAGATACAAAAAACTTACAGTACCCCCCCCCATATAAGAAGTAAACTAATAAAATAAATATTGCAATGTACTGGAGAAACCTATACCAAACCTAACCCTGGCCACTTCCTAGTGCTGCCATGACCAGCAACAGTCCCTTCTTCAAACATATTTAACAGCAGTTAATAGAGAAGTTAAATAGGAATCACATAACTAGTAAATGGTAATAGATGTCCAAACTGCAGCAGGTTTTCTAATTTCAAAGCGCATTTTCTCTCATGGCACAAGGCCCTAAAATCTGAGAACTAGCAGTAACATATAGTCTAATCTAAATGAAAAAGGCTGCTGACTACTATATAAGGTGGTATCACACATTGCGCTACTAACAGAACTAAAAGCTGAACTTATGCTTTAAAAGGTAAATTCTTGGTGAGGGAAAATAATTTCCTTTGGTTTTGCTTAGGTTATATTTATTTTATTTAAGTTATATTTGTTTCATTTTATATTTATTTTATAGGTTATATACTTTGGTTATATTTAGGTTAAACATAAAGTATCCAACTGATGAATCCAATGAACTTCCCTGTTTAATGCACATGTTCTTAAAAGCAAGATAAACGAAAGAAACAACCAGTTTGAAAAAGTAAAGATTGAAACTGAAGATATCCAAAACCTGAGGCTCTCTTATCCATCTTCAGAAAAGAGCAACTTGGCTACTTAAAAAGGACACCCTATTTCAATCCAATTGTACTGTATGTATATGAACTGCTCATGTGCAGATTACTTATGACTTCACTTATTCACACAAACAGCTATACTGTATTAATCACCGTCTACATTTCTTTACTTTTCAAGAAGGACCATTAAAATGTTAAATGCTGAAGATTAAACATTTTGTTTTTAAAAATAATCAAGAAATTTCATAGAAATATTACACTTCATATACAGTCAGAATTAAAAAAATGAAAACCAAATAAATACTAAAGTGTAGTTTTACTTCCAGGTTTTATAGTCCATGTTCCCCAGTTTTATTGACATAATTGACATACATCACTGTTTAAGTCTAAAATGTACAGCATAGTCATAGTCCTTTTTAAAACTTCTACATTTAGAATAATTTTGGATACTCAAAGATCAAGTCTGAAACTGGATTCCTAACACAGTTTTAAAAAATATGGTGCAGACAAAAAGACAAAACAACAAAAAAACAGAACTGACCAAGGCCAAACTCAAGCTGCCTATTTTTGACATTAAAAACCACAGAAAATGTATTAATCATCAAAAATACCACTTGAATTGCTCCTGTTCCACATGATGTAAAACAACAGGAAAGTCTTCCTAACTGGCATAGTCATTTTTGTAATTCTAATTGTTCTAAATTGTGAGAAAATAAAGGATTGAATACTATATTTCCTAAACCAAAAGTTATTCCTGCATCAACTTGACTACTAAATTCTTTGATTCATTCTGACCAATGCTAGCCTTCAATTTCAGTAATACTGATGCTCAGTCCAGTGTATCATGGGTGTGGAGAATTGGACTAAAATTTTACTCACTCTTGATGTGAGTAAACACTAAACTACTACTAAACACTCTTTATTGACATTGTTCAATAGTCTTATAATCTTAACTCAAAATTTTAGACATTTGGTTCTACTTACGGATAAAGTGAAAAGATGAAAAACCATTTTCTATAAAAAGTATTTTTCAGATTTTTGTGGGGGGAGGGGAAACAGAACAAATTAAGCACTGAACACTATGCAGGTAGAAAAGACTTTAAAGACAAACTCTTAAGGTTGTTAAGGATTAGTTGAAGACTATCTTCAAAATTATGAAAATAAAAATGCACTGAATCCTGATAATCTTCCAGTTTAGATCTAGAGTTAGAAGTACCTTATGCCTTTTATACTTTCTCAACACAGGGCAACCAATATTTAGATTCAACAAATTTTATTTCTCAGGTAAGAAACTTTTTCGTGTGACAGAACACTCCTCATAATTTTTAGTGATGCCATACAGATCTGAGTGTGTTATCAACCCATGCTACCAACAAACACAATCAATGTGTTTCTTTCTAAATGAATGTGAAATTTCTCCATTGTCCATCTGTGATTCATCATTCTCTCAGGCGCTGCCACATTCACAACTAGTACTGCAGGCTGGCTTTCTTTGAGTGGCTTTTCACAAAGCACTGAAGCTGTTCCGTAGCCCTGGAGCAGGAGCACAATGAAGCTGAGCTGTGAGGTAGATGCCAGGGAATGGCTTAGCTAAGTGAATTGTTCCCACACATGCAACACAAATCAGATTTGCATCATAACAAAATTACACATTATTTCCTGCTATCAAATCTGCTAGATCTGTTTTTAAGAGCCAAAATTTTCACAGAAAAATCAAGAATCCACTGCATTTCATAAAAGAGAATAGTTGCATAGTAGCAAATGTAATACAAAAAAAAAAAACTAAAACCAAAACAACCTGGAAGGACATGTTTATTATTAACTGACGTTAACTAATTTACAACATACTTTCGCTTCTAATATTGAAAAACACCCAATATAGATTATTCTGCATTCCAAGTGATATTTTTATCTAACCATTTCAAGCTTAAAACCAGCATTCTAAATCTACATAATTCCAAATTGTGCATTAGAGAAATACTTGGTTCCTTACTTATGGAAGAATTTACCTAACATTCCAGGAAAATTTCTAGTATTGATTCACCATCAGTCTGCATGGGTCCAAGCTAACCAGACTGACGTAAAATTTCTAAGACTATCAATAACTATTATGTTCTATAACTTAACTATGGGGAAGTTATCTAAAGTTTAACCAGCACAAGTAAGAAATCCTAAGATTCCCCCTACCCCCCAAAAAACACAAGAAACCAAATCATTATTTTATGGTTTATATAGAATGCAAAGTCAGAAAAAAATGAATAATTAAAAGAGCCAATACTCCAATTTAGTTTTAAATGGCAAACTATGTACTAAACAAGAATGAATACATAAATTGATCACTGAAAAGATAACTTACAGAAGCAGTGACTAAAACACCTCATGTTAAATAAAATGTCATTATCTGTAAGTATTTTGGGAAAGACAAGAAAACACAGAATTATTTCAATGCCTAAAATAATACATAATTTGAGCCAAAACAAAAAAGTACTTATTCCATGATGGTAATGGGTATTCTGTCCCTCAAAGACTGTCATTTAATTCTTTTTTTTTTTCCCAAAAGGTACTGACCTCTTGATCACTATTAAGTGTGACTTAGACTGGCAAGTTTTCAAGGCATAGTTTAGTAATTTATGTAACAGATGTGCAAGGAAAACTACATGAACAAGCCAAGAAAAACATCCTGATGTCCACATCTAAATTATGACCTGTGGGAGGAAGAAACTATAAAATGATTTCCCTTTCCTTACAACTTCAGTGGTTACAATACCAAATAAAATAATCCATTTGATAGCAACCAGTTTTCAGACATTAAAATGGGCCTTGATTCCAGAAACTGTTCCAAAACACAAGGCCACACGGAAGGAAAACACTGCATGTAGGTATGTATGCATGTATTTTCATAATTTGCTTTATCTTTTGACTATTTGGTATATAAGTCATAAGTGTACAACTGATCAAGGATCTGTTAAGATATAATAGGGCCTGAATCATATCTGTGATCTGGACAAATCCATCACTCTGGAAGGTAATTCCAATGAGTCAGTAGGGAGATTACACAAAATATGTTTAAAGCATCTAGCACAGTTATTTTTCTGACACTATTATTTTTTGCTTAAACATATTCTCTATATAGGTCCTTATGAGTAGAACGGCAAAGTTCTTTACTTACCCACACCTCATTTGCTGTTACAGAACTTTACAGTTAGGGGAGCTAGCAGCCTGTCTGACCCACAGTGTAGACACTGAAAAAGTACGATTTCAAGGATAGAACTCGATAGCAAGGCAGAAAGGACTGTTACTAAGAAATGGCAAAGAGCTGGAAATGAGTATCAATACAGACAGGGTAAGTATCTATTAATACAGAACTGCTAGAATCAGTATTTTGAAACTCATGCTCCTTAAATAATCTTGATATACCACCAATTATGACCTAGGTTTTTATTTTACATTAACGAGCAATTTTACCTTTAGCAGTAATCTGACATCACTTAATAAAATAAATGTTCCTGGCTTTTTGGGGATTCACTAAACTAATTTATATCATTTATTATAGTTGAGCATTCCAAAGCAAATTACACCCCCCCCCCAAAAAAAAAGATTTGTAAGCAACTATAAGGGAAATTATCTAGCATGAAGTTTATATTTATAATTAAGAGATATCAAAATTTGAATTCTCAGCTTTCAAAAAAGCCAAAATTAAGTTTCATGTATCAATAATTCACCCCCTGGGGTGTCTGCCTGAACAGAAGAGATTTTAGAAGGGCAGCGAATCCTAGTTTCTGTCCCATGCTCTATAACCAGTTACTATTTCCTCTGAAGAACAGAAATCATTACACTGGGAAATGCCGGGAGGGTCACCAATTTTGACTTGCTGCGGGAAGCCCTTCTACTGCTTCTATAGCACAGGCGTTTGTTGCTTAACACCTGAGCAGATGATAGGCTTGCAATTACAAAACGAGATTTGGGCAGGGGGTGTCCTATGGCTGGCAAAGAGAAGCATGTATGGTGTGATTCTGGGAAGCAGGAGGAAAAACAACTTCCCAAAGTGGCATTTGGAACAACGTAGCAGCAGTACCGACCCAGGCAGCACCACTAGGAAATTCTTTTCCTTTCATGGTCACAATGCAAGACTGTACAAACTCTAACCACTAATCAACTATATAAACATATGAGTATGTGGATAAACCCAAGAAAACTCTGCATGCGTGCACGTGCATGTGTGTGTGTATGTGTGTGCATGGGAGTTGCAGTTACTTAAAATTATATTTACACAATGAAACAACTGATTTTTAAAGGAAAACAAATCACTTGTATATAAAACTTTCCACTTACTAGGGAAATATCCCAGGGCTGGGCTGATTTAATTCGGCTAGGGATTACCTTCTACTCGCCTGGCTCAGCAGTATGCTTTCTGAAAAGACAGCTTTGGAAAAGAAGGACAGAAGGAAATGGTCTCGAGTTGCTCTCTGTTCCATGGCAGCTGCAAAAGCTGCAAAGCACTGTAGACTCTGGCGACTGTTCCCCAGGCATGTAGGCCTCAACTATTTTGTTTCAGCTGATCTTTCTTTTGTATCATACAGCTCTGTAACTTCTAAGATTTTCATTTTATTTTTTCTAAAACAGTACTGTAGTGTTTTGTGAAAAATACTATGGGAGATATTAATAGGTGTAACATGAGAAAAGGGTTCCACAGGGAGCTTGGGGAAATGCTATCTCACACAAAGGCAACTTTTTTACTGTGACACTTTTCAGGGACTTCACTGTTCTCTGGCATGCACTGCAGTCTCCCAAAGAGGACTATGTAGTCACTATTTCTAGAATTTTAAGGACAACCCATCTTGTAAGTGTCCCAAGGAACTCACTTGGGCATATACTATTTTTATAATTGCCCTTTTTTCAAACTTTCAAAAATATTGTCAGTTTGTACTTTCCATCCTATTCTTGTTTTTAGTATCTGTTACTTCTTATTTTTTACCCTATGAATAGCTTTCCCTTTAATCTTTTGTTTTTAAATTCTTATTTGTTGACTAGCTTTTAGTCTTTTATTTTACATTACATCTCATTTACTTTTATTATATTAAAAAACCCACTTGATTGATCTTTACTTTTGACCTTAGTTTTTTATTTAAAATGACTCATTTTACTGTTTTTGTATCCTTTTTTATATTGGGTTTAAAAAATTTTAAACTTTATCCCAATTGCTGCAAAGTTCTTATTTAAGCTTTAAGTTTTAATTTCTTACTCCTCATTTAATAACCCTGTTACCTTGTGCATCTTGTGCTTTCCATTATCTTGAAATAAAACTGAAATGATACTGGCATGCTTGTTCACTGCCCCTCTCTCCCTGTGGACTGAAAACATCCAGGGGACACAAAATCTCCTCTTTACGCAAAAGTCCCCCAGTGTCTGGAACAGGCTTTGGACAGCAGATGTTTAATAAATGTTTTCTGAGTAAAAGGATTACAATTCTTAAAAAGCTTATTTCCTCTGATTAAAACAGTACTAAAGGAACTAGAGATAGTACCTGATGATCTGGCCGCAACTTACGCCCAGCCTTTTCTTCCATTCTACTTGTTTCATTTCTTTTATGGGATAATCATACTGCTAAAATTTAAACATGCCTTTTAACTATTCACTCCTGAATTCCCACCTCTCAGTTAAAATCAAACCTAGTTTTTAACAAATATGAAAAAATAAAGCCTTCCCGATTCTTCCCAAACTCTAACCTCCCCTTTGTATGATAAAATCTAACATTACAGATATAAGAAAACGTGTCAGGTGGGGGCGGAGCAACATGGCGGCAAGGAGACGCTGCGAGTAAGATCTCCCATTAAAAAAAGTTAATAGGGAGGAAAAGCGGCAGGTCCCAGTGAGAACTGGGACACGTAAGATAAACGGGTGACTCCAGCAAACTACCCGAAGAAGAAAGTGGCCATCAAAGAGGACTAGAAGGGAGGGAAGCGCAGAACCCTGCTCCCCTCCCCCGCCCACAGAGGCGGCACTCTCTCCGACCAGCAGAGAGGAGGGAAACAACAAACCAAAACGGCCAACAAGGACGCAGCAAGCGGGACTGTGAGTGGAAAGGAACTATTGCAGCCACCACACCCCGTGAACGGGAGCTGTGCAGAACCCTGCAGGATTCGCCGCGGCGGTGAGCGAACGGCTCCGGGCGCCATTAGAGAAGAACAAAGACCCCGGGAGACACGCACACAGCCCGGGCTGCTGGTAAGCTGGCGCGGAAAAGCGGCGCGCTGGGCACGCTTGAAAAGCAAGTGCAGACCTGGATCGCGGCTGCCCAGGTCCCCACGCCTGCGGCCTAGGCTTGCAGGGAGACGCGAGGTCCTCACTGAGGTGAAGGTCCCTCCCTGAATAAGCAGGAACCAGGCGCCCAGACACGGGAGCAGTGCAAAAGGCGCCATTCCCGCGCCACTGAACTGGGCTACAGCCCGCGTCCTGGAACTGAGGGCTTTGAACTGAGACCCGGGGCACGAAAATTCGGGGCGTGGGTTCTCCACGACGGTGGGGCACAAGGCAGACACAGCACCCCAAAGCTGTTGAGGTGTATCCTACCATTCCCGCTCTGTTCCCTGTCCCACGGGGTGGGGGGAGGCGAAAAACAGCCCCCCAAGGACAATAGGAGAGATCTCTGGCGCCACCTAGCGACCAGGAAAAAAAAAGTCACTAACACCCCATAGAACAGGAAATTTCTTAAGACTGCTTGAAAAGGGCAGAAGGCTTCTGGAGGACCCAGTGGCCAGCCGGGAAGTTAGCCCACGCCAGGCCCCTTCCGACCAGCAGTCTGAGCCCACAGAGGGAGCAGGCACCCACGTCCAGGGCAGACCGGGTGCGCAGAAGAGTGTGCCTGAAACCGGAGGCGCAGGGACTGCATCCCGCTTTGCCATTTTAGAACAGGGACATTTCTTCAGTAAAAACTGCCTAAAACCAGCAGAAAGCTCCCCCAGAAGACAGAGATGGCTCCTGGAAGAGCCAGAGGGGAGCAGAGAAGTTCACCCAAGATGCCAGTCAGTCCGAGCAACACAGTGTCCCAACGCATACAACAAATTAGAAAACAGACAGTAGGGAGTAGAAGAACCACACGCAACCTAACAACTCCTCAGGAAAGAAGCACACCACAAAAAGAAAACCACTCCCCAGATTGCAACGACAGCAACTTGGAAGAACTTCTGAGCCTTCCAGAAAGAGAATTTAAAATTGCCATGATTAAAAAAGTGATAGATCAGAAGAAGGAAATTGAGTCCCTAAAGAGGGAAATAAAAGAAATGCAGGAGATCAAAGAATTAATGGAGGAATTAAAGAACTCTGGGAAAAGCAATGAAAGCAGAATAGATGAAATGGAAGAACGAATAAGTAATCTTGAAGACACAGAAATAAAAAGAACCAAAACAGAAAAGGAAAGAGAAGTACGAAGGAAAAAGAATGAAGAAAGACTTCGGGAATTATCTGACTCCATGAGGAAAGGAAATATAAGAGTTATAGGAATTCCAGAAGGAGAGGAGAGAGATGTAGGAACAGAGAAAATATTCATGGATATAATTGAAGAGAACTTCCCAAATGCGAAGGAGCTGAAAATTGATATACAAGAAGCAAGAAGAACACCAAACTTCCACGACGAAAGGAAAAACACAGCAAGACACATAATAGTAAAGCCCCCAAGAATCCAGGACAAGGAAAAAATAATGAAGCTGAGAAGAGGGAAGAAACAGATAACATTCAAAGGAAAACCAATCAGGCTGACATCAGACTTCTCTGAAGAAACACTACGGGCAAGGAGAGAGTGGAGGGACACAGTCAACAGACTCCAAGAAAACAGATGCCAACCAAGAATACTCTATCCCGCAAAGCTCTCTTTCCTCCATGAAGAAAGAATATGGACCTTTCCAGACAAAGAGAAACTCTGGAATTTCATTACGACTAAACCCCCACTCCAAAAAATACTACAAGGAATCCTAAAGCCAGAACCTCAGAGGGACGAATAACAATGAAAGAAGACCAAAAAAAAAAAAGTTATTAAAAGAATAAATAAATAAAATCAAAGGAAAGACAAACATAATGGCAAATACAGATGCTAATATATCAATATTAACTCTAAATGTAAATGGACTAAACTCTTCAATAAAAAGACACAGAGTTGCAGCCTGGATTAAGAAACAAAACCCAACCTTTTGCTGTCTCCAGGAAACACATTTAGCTACAAAAGATAAAAATAGGCTCAAAGTCAAAGGATGGAAAACAATCCTACAAGCAAATGGGCCAAAAAAGAAAGCAGGAACAGCTATACTTATATCAGATAAAACAGACTTCAAACTCAAAAAAATAAAAAGAGACCTCAATGGTCACTACATTATGATTAAGGGGACAATACTTCAAGAAGAAATAACACTCATTAACATATACTCACCAAACGAAAGAGCACCAAAATATATCAGACAACTGTTGTCCTCTCTGAAAACAGACATCAGAGAAAACACATACGTAGTGGGAGACTTCAACACACCACTATCAACAATGGATAGATCAACAAGACAAAAAATAAGTAAAGAAACTAAAGCTCTAAATAAGGACCTAGAGCATTTGGGCTTAACAGACATCTATAGAACACTAAACCCAAAAAAAACGGAGTACACATTTTTCTCAAGCGCACACGGATCATTCTCAAGGATCGATCACATACTGGGGCACAAGACAAACATCAACAGATACACCAAGATTGAAATCATACCAACCATCTTTTCTGACCACGAAGGCATCAAACTAGAAATAAATCATAAAAAGAAGGCAAGGAACTATCCTACCTCACGGAGATTAAAAGCCACACTACTGGAAGACCACTGGACTAACGAGGAGATCAAAGAAGAAATTAAAAAATTCTTTGAATTGAATGACAAGGAGGACACCAATATCCTAAATGTATGGGATGCAGCAAAAGCAGTAATAAGAGGAAAATATATAGCAATAGAAGCTCACATCAAAAAACAAGAACTCAAAGAACAACCTAATCTCGAAGCTCAAAGATCTAGAAAAAGAACAACAAAAAAACCCCAAAACCAGTAGAAGAAAAGAAATAATAAAAACCAAAGCAGAAATAAATGAAATTGAAACTAAAAAAACAATCCAAAAGATCAATGAAACCAAGAGCTGGTTCTTTGAAAAAATAAATAAAATAGACAAACCCCTAGCCAGGCTCACAAAGGAAAAAAGGGAGAAAGCACAAATACACAGGATCATAAATGAAAGAGGAGAAATCACAACGGACACAGCAGAAATCAAAAGAATAATCAGTAACTACTATGAACAGTTATATGGAAACAAGTTCAACAATCTAGAGGAGATGGACACATTCCTACAACTCTACAATCACCCAAAGCTAGATAAAGAAGAAATAGAACACCTAAACAGACCAATTACAAGCAGCGAAATTGAAATGGTAATCAAAAACCTCCCCAAAAACAAAAGCCCAGGACCTGATGGATTTACAAATGAATTCTACCAAACATTCAGAGACGAATTAGTGCCTATCCTTCACAAACTCTTCCAAAAAATTGAGAAGGAAGGGACAATACCAAACACGTTCTATGAAGCCAATATTACACTAATACCAAAACCGAATAAGGACAACACAAAAAAGGAAAACTATAGGCCAATCTCCCTAATGAACACTGATGCAAAAATCCTCAATAAAATTTTAGCTATCAGAATCCAACAATGTATCCATAAGATAATTCACCACGACCAAGTTGGATTCATTCCATGGACACAAGGATGGTTTAACATCCGAAAATCAATCAACGTTATCCAACACATCAACAAAAAGAAATATAAAAACCATATGATAATATCAATAGATGCTGAGAAAGCTTTCGACAAAGTGCAACACCCATTCATGATAAAAGCCCTTGAAATTCTTGGGATACAAGGAACATACCTCAACATCATAAAGGCCATCTATGACAAGCCAACAGCCAGTATCATTCTCAATGGTGAAAAGCTGAAAGCAATTCCATTAAGATCTGGAACAAGACAAGGATGTCCACTCTCACCACTGCTTTTCAATATAATACTGGAAGTCCTAGCCAGAGCAATAAGACAAGAGAAAGACATCCAAGGAATCCAAATAGGAAAAGAAGAAGTCAAACTATCACTATTTGCAGATGATATGATAATATACATAGAGAACCCCAAAATCTCCACAGAAAAACTAATTCAACTCATCAATCAATTCAGTAAAGTGGCAGGATACAAAATCAACACGCAAAAGTCAGTAGCCTTCCTATACACAAACAATAAATCTGAAGAAGAAATCAAAAAAAAAAAATCCCTTTTATTATCGAAACAAAAAAAATCAAATATTTGGGAATAAATCTAACAAAAGAGGTAAAGGACCTATACAAAGAAAACTATAAAACACTGTTAAAAGAAATAGAAGAAGACACAAAGAAATGGAAAGTCATCCCCTGCTCATGGATTGGAAGAATAAACATTATTAAAATGGCCATCCTACCAAAAGCAATATACAGATTCAATGCTATTCCAATCAAAATCTCAATGGCATTCTTCAAAGAAATAGAACAATTATTGATGAAATTCATATGGAATCACCAAAAACCCCGAATAGCCAAAGCTCTACTGAAAAAAAAGGAAATGGAGGCATCACACTCCCAGACTTCAAACTATACTACAAAGCCATAATCATCAAAACTGCATGGTATTGGAACAAGAACAGACATACAGACCAATGGAATCAAATAGAAAATCCAGAAATAAACCCACAGATTTATGGTCAACTAATCTTTGACAAAGGAGCAAAGACTATGCATTGGAGCAAAGAAAGTTTGTTCAATAAATGGTGCTGGGAAAACTGGGTCGCTACATGCAAAAGAATGAAGCTTGACCACTACCTCACACCATACACAAAAATCAACTCAAAATGGATTAAAGAACTAGACATAAGACCTGAAACCATAAAATACATAGAAGGAAATATAGGCGAAACACTACGGGATTTGCACATCAAAGACATCTTTACAGACACATCACCCAAAGCAGTGATAGTGAAGACAAAGATAAACAGCTGGGACTACATCAAATTAAAGAGCTTCTGCACAGCAAAAGCGACAATAACAAAAACAAAGAGAAACCCCACCAACTGGGAGAACATTTTTGCACCCAACACTAATGATAAAGGACTGATCACAAAAATATGCAAAGAGCTGATGAGACTCAGCAACAACAAAGAAAATAATCCAGTCAAAAAATGGGCAGAAGAGCTAAAAAGAAACTTCTCTGAAGAGGAAATGCAAATGGCCAACAGACATATGAAAAAATGTTCAACATCACTTGTAATCAGGGAAATGCAAATCAAAACTACCATGAGATACCATCTCACACCAGTGAGAATGGCACATATTAAAAAAACTAGCAACAACAAATGTTGGCGAGGGTGTGGAGAAAAAGGAACTCTTCTGCACTGCTGGTGGGAGTGCAAACTGGTCCAACCACTATGGAGAGCTGTGTGGAGATTTCTGGACCTACTAAACATAGAGCTTCCATATGATCCAGCAATTCCACTCCTAGGTATGTACCCAAAGGACACAGAAACATCAATTCCAAAGAGCACCTGCACCCCTATGTTTATAGCAGCACTGTTTACAATAGCTAAGCTTTGGAAACAACCCAAATGCCCAAAAACAGATGACTGGATCAAGAAGATGTGGTACATATATACCATGGAATATTACTCAGCATTCAAAAAAGATAAACACATGCAATTTGCAGCAACATGGATGGCGCTGGAAGGGATCATGCTCAGCGAAATAAGCCAAAAAGAAAAAGAAAAATACCGGATGGTCTCACTCATAGCAGGAATCTAGAGAACTTAAATAAGGGACCAGGAAAATGAATATAAGAAAGTGAAAATCAAAATCAACAGAAAACTATGAACCAGAGACAATTTTTGGGGGGTGGGGGGCGGGAGGGGAAGGATTGGGGTCAGAATGGGGCGTTTGCAATTGTATGGGGGAATATAAAAATAAAATTTATTATTTTAAAAAAAATAACATTACATTTGTAACTCTTATGAAACATATTCTGCCTACACAGTGGCTAATCATGAATCTAATTACTACCCTGTATGTTTTTAAAAAACAAGTAGAGTTGATTTTAGTTAACTGAGGATTGCAAATTTGCTTCCTCACTAAGATGCCTTTGTAATTCCAGTCTATATTCACAGCACTTTTACGATCATTTGTGAACATGTGCAGAGCTGTTTGGCATGCACACTTCCAGCTGAGGTGAGAGGGTGATGCTTCAGTTCTCATACCATAAACAAATGTCCCTTTGGTGTCTACCCAGTGCCAAGGCTTTCCCATCATTGTGCCTTCTGATGACTGGGTAATATGGCCCCAAACCTAATGCTGAAATGCTGTCTAATGTTCTTAAACTAAGAAGGTTGCAAAGTACCTTACAGAGCAAATACCTGCGTTAGGTCAGCTTTGCTCAGGCCTGTGTTATATATAGTGCTGGTGCTGAGTTCAATGTTACTGAACTGACAGAATATATGTATATTTTAAAAATAAAATGTCTTTAGGGCCTCCTTGGTGACACAAGGGGTTAAGTCTCAGCACTTTGAAGCTATCGGCAGCCACTGCAGCATTGTATGAGTTCAAACTCTAGCCTGCCAGAGCTAGCCCACATGGCACAGCAGACCTCTCCCATCTCACCCACTGCTCCCCTGTTCTGTTCCCTGTTCTGTTCCCCACTCTTATCCTCTTATCCCCTACACCTCTGGCCTGTACCCCAGTTCTTCATTTGGAAGCTGTTTTTACCTGATAATGTAGTAATAAGTTGTATTAACAAGATAATGATCTGTGTTGCATTTCAAAATAAACTGGTGTGTGTTATGTCTGGATTTGAAATATATATATATATATATATATATATATATATATATATATATATATATCTCATAAGGCTATGCACTGATCACTTAAAATATGGTCACCAGAATCTCACAGAAAACTAACCCTGTATCTCCCCCAGGAGCAATGCTTCAGACTTTACTAATAACTTCATGTTCATGGTGACTTTACAGAATTTGCTACTTCAAATAATAAGAACAGACTGTACTATGGATTATGCATTTTTATTTCTCAGTGCCTAATAATAAATGGCTCACATGAAATGGGTATTTAATAACTTACTAGCAAATACATATATGAGGTCTGTGATCTCCCGGTAACAGAGAGTGGGATGGAAAGGAAAGAAGCAAATTTATGAAGAGGAGACTAAAACAACTCCACTGACCAATAAACACACAAGAAAGGATGATATGATCATTAACATCCTCACAAAAGTTGTTTTAAAATAGAAAAAAAAGATGGAATAACATTTTAATTTGAGTTCTTTGTGGGGCATGGCAATAAAAACTTGTTAATTTGCTATATGCCCTAAAATTACTTACTGACCCTGACAAAGACTTAAAAAAGTGAAGGTACCTTGGCACAAGACTTCTATGTCTCATAAAAACATGTGAAGAGCTAACATGTGAAATCTAAGGCTGAAAAACTAACAAACTTATCCCCACTCATGCTCAGTGAAATCTATGAATTTTTTAAAAAGATTTCTTTATTTATGCATATAGGAACTAGCGTACAGGCCAGAGGTATGGGGGGTGAGAGAAGTCACCAGAGACAGAGTGGAAACAGAACAGGTGGACTGACTGAAATACACTGCTGAGGGGAGCAGCAGGCAAGACAGGAGAAGTTTGCGACACCATGTAGGTAGCTCCCTGGCCAGCCTGGGATAGAACTCTTGCCCTGCTGCAGTGGCTGCGGATAGCAACATAGTTCTGTGCTTAACCCCCTGCGCCACCAGGGAGGCCCTCAACTATGAATGTGGGAACCATCATGGATTTCATTTCCACAGATGCTATAATTCTCATATACAAATAGTTCTCGCTTTGCATGGGTGCCTTGTTAATGTAAACTAGCACAAATTCGAACCTCATTCTCACTTTGCACAATCTTTTACCACAGCAGCAATTCTGATGTGTTCCCTCCGAAGTCAGGCAGATGGCAGAGACAAGAGAGCACTTTGAATTTCTTGATTCACATTCTCTTCCATCAAATGGCTATATTAATATATTGGGTTTTAAGTATTTCTATAACTCTATGGGCTAGGTAATGTCTTAATTCCTTTACAGCTCTTCGAGGCAGATACTATTATTCTCATTTTACAGACAAGGAAACAGCACAGAGCTGTTAACTATTTCACGGAGGCCACACAACTATTACTCAGGATTTGAACACAGACAGTTTGGCTCTAGAGATAAATGTCCAGGGCGCATGTTCTTAACTACTATGCCACACCATTATGGGAACCTCTGCTTCCTCTGGGCCATTACCAAACTAGGCACCAAGAGAGAGCTACTTCCGTGGGATCATTTCACTCTCTTGTGTAACAGAATTCCTCACTGGATTCATATCACACTTAAAATATATCAAACTCTACACAATGGTCTATAAATCCCTGAAATACCCTTCTTCTTCCAGTTTCTTGCCACACCTCCTACTTTCTCTTTCCCCACTCAGCCTTTGCTCAGTCTATGTCACCCTCTCACTGGTCCACTTTTTCCTTTTCACTCTGTACTAAACTTTAAATTCCTGAAGTCTTCTTGTAGATGCCATATCCTCAGAAAGGCCTCATCTTTCTACCTTATTTTAAATACTACCTTTCATGATTCTCTACTTCAGTACCTTTTCTTCCTAATGTTTAGAGAATATAAAGTTTTACTTGCTTTTATTTATCCCTCCACACCAAAACTTGTTTACATCTGTACTCAAGTATCTAGAAGAGTTCCTGATGATCAACATTCATTAAGTGAATAAGCCAGGTTATTCTGGGGCTTCCTGCATTTTTAGTACAACACCTTATTCTCCCTGTGATATAAATCTCTGACCATTCACTGAAAGATTTATTATCACCATATATTCTTTTTTTTTTTTTTAAAGATTTATTTATTTATTTATACAAGCACTGGGTACAGCCAGAAGGGCGGAAGGGTGAGAGAATTCACCAGAGCCAGAGCGGGGAGCAGAGCAGGCAGAAGGACCGAAGTACACTGCTGAGGGGAGCAGCGGGCGGCAGGAGAGGTCTGCGCACCATGTGGGACCCTCCTCCGGTGGCCGGGGAGCAGCCAGGGATCGAACCGGCGCTGCAGAGGCTGCGGGCAGCTTCGCAACCCAGAGCTCAACCGCTGCGCCACCGGGGAGGCCCTATCGCCATATAGTCTAAAAGCTCATACTTGAAAAATGCTACAGTATAATGTCAATTATGTGTTGCTATTTTTCCAGTTATTCCTTCTAAATCTCACCATGGCCAAAAGGGGTTATTACCTATGTTATAAATAAACCAATGTTGTATCGTTAGCATATTTCCCAAATTCTTCAACCCTTAATGTTCAAATCACCTACATTTGTTTTAACTATTTAAAATTGTGCGATTTTGTTGCACATAAAATATATTTTAATAAAATTTTAATATGATAAATATTTTTAGTTGCTGGAAACATGTTTTCTATTTTGAGTCAAAATAATTTCATCTTCCAAAAGAATTACGTATTTGGTTTGGGGGTAAAGTTCGCATTAGTATATGCCTAAAATATGTATATTTCAAGATCACCCTCAGAAAATTAATCTTCAATACCCACTACAAATGTTGCAAACACAGGTATTTTACACTTGCTTGCTAAATAAAGTGCCAACATCTAGCATTCTTATTAGAATACTGCTGCCATAATTAAGTGATACTTCAATCACTCAGTAATCATGTGCTAGTATAAACAATTCAAAAGCCAATCAGGAGTTATAATATGACAGAAGTGTGTGAATAACAGGTAAGGGGCTATAACAGAAAATAGCAATAGGAAAAATACATTCTAAGGGAGCATTTTATTGATATAATCAGAATAATTATCTACAATGCATTCACTTTCAGAGCATATGCTTTGATTTTTTGTCTTTTCATAGTTAACTGACTTATAGAAAGCAAATTACGTAGCTGGAGATGGAAAAAGAAAGGAAGAGAACAGCAATGTAGCATCTTTCACCAAAAAACCCTTACAACCTATGATCCTGAATCATCTATACAATACCTTAATTATGATAAGACTCTCTATAGATCTATCACATAATCTCTACTCTAAAACCTGCATCACCACTTAAGAGGAAACAAAACCAGGGGTCCTTGGAGAAAAGGTGACTCCAGAGTTGAAGTAGGGAGAGTACAGAAAACGCCTGAACCAACGTGTGCTACAGGGTGCTAAAATGCTAGCTTTACAGAGCACCCAGGCCACATATGACAATCTGAGTATTGAAATAAGTAAGGGCAGTGATAGATTACAATGTACTGGGGGGGGGAAAAGTCCATGAGGAAAGGAGGTGAGAAAAGAACAAGAACTATTGCTTATGGTAAACTGATCTAGGTATGGAGAGAAAGGTAGAGTTGGAAAGAGGGTCACCATTTTGTAATCTTTGCAGTAAAGATTGCTTCAAGCAAGAAACAGTAGTAGTTGCTAAATATAGGTGAGTGTGGGGTTAGTTTGATTCACAGTAGTTTCAGAATGTCTCTCCACAGACTACTTATTTGTCCAAAGGAGAAAAACACTATCTGGAGGAGGAACTGCAATACCTCGACTGAGTGATCAAAATTAACACCAGCAAGGAACACATAGCATTTTCCTCCCAAATAGGACAAGATGTTAATATTCCAGCTCAAATACATTACCCATGGAATAGCATCTAGACCTAAACAGAGGAATATTCTACAAAATAATTGCTTGTAATCTTCAAAAAATGCCAGTGTCATCAAAGACAGGTTAAGAGGCTCTATAAGTCAATTAACAATACAATATGACAATACAATACATAGGACAATACAATACAGTATGACAATACAATACATAGGACACTAACAAAATTAGAACAACTACAGGAGAGGTAACTTTCAAAGTTAAATTTTTTGAATTTGGTAACTATAAGTGGCTCTGTGAGAGAATCATTCTTTTTCTCAGGAAATGAACACTGAAGTATTGAGGCAAAGGGGCATGTAACCAGCCTACTTTGAAATGGATCTGAAAAGTAGTATGTGCAGAGAGTAGATGGAGGAGGAAAATGACAAGAAATATGGCAAAATCTTGAAAACTGGTGAATGTGGATAAAGGGAGATAGACAGAGGATGTCTTTACTATTCTTAAATTTTAATTTAAAAAATTACCTCCTCATACAAGATTGTGAATGTACTGCCATTGAATTCAGTACTATAAAATGATTAATTTTGTGTTATGTCAATCTTACCTCAATTAAAAAAATCTTTAAAAACACAGCTTGCAACAACATATAACTTGGAAAAAAGTTAAAGCTTTATGAAAAAGAATGGTTGGTTTAATTCCTTTTAATTCTGAGTGTTAATCAACTTGATCCTACAATTCGAGTAGAATTTCAGTGTAGCAGTAGGCATCAACTAGCTCTCTCTAGTGTACTCATTTTTCCACCAAAGCATTGAAAAGCTAGGATGCAAAGTGAACATTATATTAACAGGTAAAGAACGTTTAAGTGTGAAGGAAAGCATACCAAAGTTAAACACTTTATCAAATTTAGGATTACTTGATTTTTATAATGTCATTTAATTTTACATTTAAGTTGTAAAAGGAACAATTAGTCCGATGTGTTATACAAACCTTATTCTTTTGGGACACCAACTACCACATCCCCTTCTCTACACCATGTCGAGCGTTCTTAAGTATTTATATGAATAAAAAAGTCTAAAAGTCGGGCCTCTCTGGTGGCACAGCGGTTGAGCGCTGGGTTGCGAAGCTGCCCCGCAGCCTCTGCAGCACCGGTGCGCTCCGCAGCCACCGGAGGAGGGTCCCATATGGCGCGCAGACCTCTCCTGCTGCCCGCTGCTCCCCTCAGCAGTGTGCTTTGGACCTTCTGCCTGCTCTGCTCCCCGCTCTGGCTCTGGTGAATTTTCTCACCCTCCCGCGCTTCTGACTGTACCCAGTGCTTGTATAAATAAATAAATCTTTAAAAAAAAAAAAAGTCTAAAAGTCATTTTACTCAACTAATAAATAGCCCCCCCCAGTTTTATTTATCCTCAATAAGACTTAAGATCTGCAAAGCTGCAGCAACTGTTCTAGTTATAAAGTTTTCATGTAAAATAGTAACCTATTACCATATTTAATGACAAAAGTTAATAAAAGCTAGTGAAATGTTATATTTAGATACAATAGTAATAGAATATGTATGAGACTAAATAACTAGGACACATATTTCCATTTACTAGGAGAACTTTTAGTCAAATGTTTAGCATAAAATATTTATTTGAAAATTATTTTATAAACACCAGTCATTACAGATTCAACTGTATATCCTGTGGTACACAGTATCAAGAACAAATGCCTCCAACAGTGGAAATGTAAACTGGTGTAGCCTCTATGGAAAACAGCATGGAGATACCTTTAAAAACTAAAAATGGAACTACGATATGACCCAGTAACACCTCTTAGGGATCTATTCAAACAATATGAAAATACTAATTCTAGAAGATACATACACTATATTCATACCAGCATAAAAAAGGATGAAATCTATCTTTCATGACAACATGGATGGAACCGGAGGTGATGATGCTAAGTGAAGTAAGTCAGAAAGTGAAAGCCAGTACTGGATGGTTTCTTTCCTATGTGGAATATAAATGACCAAAACAAACAAACAAATCGTAGACAAAAAATAACTTTCTTTTCAATTATTTTTGAGGCAACCTTGGTTTACAACACTACATATACTGTAGGGTTACAGGTTCACCCACCTTTAAATGTATTTTATCACATCACACCCACCACCAAGGCACCAATAATCCTCATTATGGACAAAACTAGTCCATTGGGCCCCTTCCCATTTTGGATCCCTGCTCTGCTTCCCCACTCCCCAATTCTGGTAGCGTCAGTTCCGCAGTAAGACTTCAAGGGCTTGTTTTGGTTTAACAAAAATAACTTTTAAATTCTGTAAAAAATATGGTGATTACCAGAGGGAGGAGGGAAGGAAACTGGAAGGAAAGTGTGAGCGAATCAATCTGATAAAGCAGAGTTTACTGAGAATAAAACAGTAAAAGTTAAACTTTTCATTCTAACAGTTTGGAAAGTAGATTTTATACAGTAAAACTGGGCACATTCTCTCAATTTTTGATGTCTTCCCTCCAGATAATCCTCCTATACCTCATTTAAAAATAAAACTGAAAGCCAAAAACATTTACTCAACTTGTGCATACTCACAACCAAGAATTCTTTTAAAGTATGTGGCACCTTATCTAAAACACCCCATTAAAGTGGTTTTATTAAATGTATTATCTGACTGAAGGCAAAAGAAAAATATCGAATGGTTTTGATGCAGGATAAGAATTGAAAAACTGGAGAGCAGGCGCCGTAAGACCAGAAACCTGGCTCACAGAAGGAGGTGGGGGTAGAAGGGATCACAAAGCCACTGACCCAGCTATAGAAACCAAGATCCTTAGGTGCCAATGCCTAGATTACAAAGCATAAAATCCAAGCCGGTTTCAGAGTGCCATAGGGATTGTCAAGAGCGCAGACCCAAAGGTAAAGATAGGGAGATTGGGCCCATTGTGGAATCTCTGGTCCCTGTCAGATTCTGCAGAGTTATACAAAATCAGGCCACTCCACAAAGGCGTGAGCCCCTCCCAAAAAGAATACTAGATCAGTGCAGTCTCTGCACTAGCAGAGGGCAGCAGTCCTTTTGCCCACCTGTGACTATGCAGGTGCTTCTTTTCACCAACTCTGACCCTCCACAGGGCAGCAGCCTCCTGCCTGCCCGTGACCTGCACCATGCCAGGACTTTGCTTCACTGACCTTCCTCAGCGGAGGCAGCGCTCCTCAAGGCCGCCCGCCTGCAACCATGCAGGCCTCTCTCAGCAAATCTGTCCCTTTCGGGGCAGCTCTTTCTGCTCACTTGTGTCTATGCAAGTGTCTTTTCCTCTTTTGTTCTTCTCCCTAATAAACCAGTTCTTTTAAATATAACTAAGGTCTCTGTCTCATGGAGAAACTCGCCTGGGAAAATCGCTGGATGCTGCTGAAATCAGGGCGCTCTGGTAAAACCTTTCCCAGAGTGAACCTAAGGACCCTGTACTCCAAATCCACTCATGTCCAAAAACACATCATCTGGTGCCCAGCGTCAGTTTCACTTATATGGAAAGTAGAGGAAACAACGGATGGGGGTGGGGAGTAATTATAATAAATTAAAATCAGGGCCTCCCCGGTGGCACAGTGGGTTGAGCGCCGCACTGTGAAGCTGTCCGCAGCCTCTGAACGTGGCTTCGATTACCTGGCCAGCCAGGGAGAAACCCACATGGAGAGCAGACCTCTCCTGTTTTGCCCGCTGCTACCCTCAGCAGTGTCCTTGGTCCGTCTGCCTGGTCTACTCCCCGCTGTTTCTGGTGAATTCTCTCACCTTTCCGCGCCTCTGACTGTACCCCAGTTCTTGTATAAATAAAAAAAAAAATTAAAAAAAATCAAAATCAACAGGCAGCTATAAATCAGAGACATTCTGCAGGGGAAAAGGAGGGAGAAGGATCAAAACAGGAGTGGGAAGAACACAAGGGACTATGGTGATGGTGCACGGGTGAATTGGTAGTGGGAATCATGGGGACTACACCTGAGAGAAAGCATACATTGTACAAAAATGAAGAATGATGTAAAATATATATAAAATAAAAAATGGGCAGAAGAGCTAAAAAGAAACTTCTCCAAAGAGGACATGCAAAAGGCCAAGAGGCATATGAAAAAATGTTCAACATCACTTGTAATCAGGGAAATGCAAATCAAAACTACAATGAGATACCATCTTACACCAGTGAGAATGGCACATATTAAAAAAACTAGCAACAACAAATGTTGGCGAGGATGTGGAGAAAAAGGAACTCTCCTGCACTGCTGATGGGAGTGAAAATGGTCCAACCACTATGGAGAGCTGTGTGGAGATTTCTTGACCTACTAAAGATAGAGCTTCCATGTGACCCAGCAATTCCACTCCTAGGTATTTACCCAAAGGATACTGAAACATCAATTCAAAAGGGCACCTGCATCCCTGTGTTTATAGCAGCACTATTTACAATAGCTAAGCTTTGGAAACAACCCAAATGCCCAAAAATAGATGACTGGATCAAGAAGATGTGATACATATACACCATGGAACATTACTCAGCAATCAAAAAAGATAAACTCATGCAATTTGCAGCAACATGGATGGAGCTGGAAGGGATCATGCTCAGCGAAATAAGCCAGAAAGAAAAAGAAAAATACCGGATGGTCTCGCTCATAGCAGGAATTTAGAAAACCTAAATAAGGGACCAGGAAAAAGACTAATTGCAATAAAGTAAAAATCAAAATCAACAAGTAACTATAGACCAGAGACATACTATAGTGGGGGCGGGGGGAGGAGAAGAGGGATTAGGCTCAGAAAAAGGGGGTGGGAATTGTATGGGGAGTATAACCCAAACGAAAAAGCATACATTATGAAAAATGAAAAATGATGTAAGAATTATATAAAATATTCATAAAAAAAGATAAATTAAAAAAAGATATTATCTGACTCCTTCAGAAAAAAACCTGAAAGAACTCACTGAAATTAGCTAACCTCAAAAAAGGGGGAGGGGGAATGATAAAATAATGAGACATCCTGCACAGGAAAACATGTGAAAATTACGTTTTTGTAGACACAAATGCTATTACAGAGTTTGACTTTTTAAATCTAGTAAGTTCAGATGCACTGCCACTTATCAAACACCAACTCAAGGTATGTAATAAATAAAATTCTATCAACAGAATGAAAAAGTGAGAAATCGTGCAGATCAGCAATGTTTGCAAAACTATGTTTGTGAACTCAAATACGTTATACCTCAATTAAAGTAAGTTTTTTCATTTTTATCCATTAACTGATTAAATTTAGATTTATCCAAATGCATTCCAAATTTCAAAACCTAGTCAATTTTGACATGAATTGTTTCCAGAACCTCAATCACTAAAGTTTTAAAATCTTCATAATGTATTCCTCCTCAAACTCTCAAAAAACCTAATAGCTATACTTCAAATTAATTTATTTGGACCATACGATTGGGGTGGAAGGGAAACTTCCTCTCAGAACACAACAGCTTCTCAGATAGTATTCACTGATGTCATCCTATGTCTAGAACTATTTGGGTGTAGGTTATTGCCAGCAACCTACATCATTTTGGTGGTGTTTCAGATTTTTCTCTCCCTGTTTTAATACTTAATTCTGCTTCACCTTCCTTTCAGCAAACACATTAAAAAAAAAAGGCTCTATCTCCTTTATAAGTCTTTTGCTTATCTGTTTTCATTCTCTAAATTTCTATAGTAATTACCCTATACTCCATATTCAGTTACCATTTTACTTCTTTTTCATGTGCTTTTCTCCTGCATCTGTTTGAGACCTGTAAGCTGCCACTGGAAGCTTACAGTCAGTTTCTCATCTCACAGGTATTCTACAGAGCTCATGGTAGGAATGTGATAAGTACTCACTGAAGTGCCCTGGTCAGGTATGGCCAAAGTCAGTATGGATATCCATATCTTTTCAGCTACTGTACAACATTTAAATATTTATAACTTATTTGCCCAAATTAAGCTACTTGGAGTTATGTAGCGGACTAAGGAAAAATATTCTCAACCAATCCAGTTTGAACATAAGAAAAAGTGGGAAAAGTGCTTAAATCAGATGAATGACACAGCACTCCAGGAAAAGCACACAGACCACAATATGAAGATGAGATCTCAGGAAACTTATTAAAGTTGTAAATGCTGGTTACAGAGGACTATTAATTCTGAAGCACACACTGCAGTTAATGAATGTCACTTTTTAAAGGATTAATTACATTGAGCACCTTCAGAATGATAGCCTTTTTTTTTTTTGCCTACAGAAACATCTGTTTGCTTCCCTGTCATTGAGGGGTGTCCAACTTACAGACATTATTCAGAGTACTATAAAAAGCCAGAAAAATTCTCTATGACAGATATATAGGGAAAAACTCACTGAAGTGGGTTCAGAAACTTAAAGTATTACTAATACATGTTTTGAAGGTAAATCACCTCATTTTAAATTGACTTTCTTTTTTTAAAAAGAACTGGGAGAACTGGGGTATGGGTGAGAGATGCGGGGGGTTAGAGGATTTGCAAGAGACAGAGTGGGGAGCAGAATAGGCAGATCTACTGAAATACATTGCTAAGGCGGGCAGTGGGTGAGACAGGAGAGGTCTGCTGCGCCATGTGGGTTAGTTCCCTGGCTGGGGATTAAACTCAGGCTGTTGCAGTGGACCATTGAGGTGGTAGTACCTAGCCTTAATCCCCAGGCCACCAGGGAGGCCCAAGACTATTTTCTTGATGTATTACTTTGGGCAAGTTCTTGGACTTCTCTGTGACCAATTTCCTCATCAATAAATTGAGGAGTATCATTGTTCATGGTACATGACAAATACTCAGTTATTATAACTTTCATTATTAGAAATGATGAATAACACACTTATTGAAAAATAAGTACTGAGCACCTGCTATATGCCATACACTATTCTAGGATTAGTAATACAACAGCAAACAATGTATGCTCAAGCAGCACACATCCCAGGGGAAGCAGACAAGAACATCTAAATAAAGGAAGCAGAAGGGAAAGAGTGATGTGTGAATGCATGCTTTTTTCTCTAAGTACAGAAGGTTGAGAGAAGAAAGCATGGTGGGAGAGTAGGGCAGAAGAAAGCCAGATCACGTCAAGGCTGCAAAGTAGTAAGATGAGAAGTGAGGGGCCTCCCCAGTGGCGCAGCGGTTGAGCGCTGGGTTGCGAAGCTGCCCGCAGCCTCTGCAGCGCTGGTTCGATCCCCGGCTGCTCCCCGGCCACCAGAGGAGGGTCCCACATGGCGCGCAGACCTCTCCTGCCGCCCGCTGCTACCCTCAGCAGTGTACCTTGGTCCTTCTGCCTGCTCTGCTCCCCGCTCTGGCTCTGGTGAATTCTCTCACCCTCCTGCACTTCTGACTGTACCCAGTGCTTGTATAAATAAATAAATAAATCTTAAAAAAAAAAAAAAAAAAAGATGAGAAGTGAGTGGAGGTTTGTGAGCAAATGTGACTTGATATTTTCAAAGCATCACACTTGTTGTGTGGAGAGTGCATTTTAGGGCTAAAAATCTTAACTTGGTTTCATGAGAAATGAGCCACACTTTAAATGCCACTCAGTACAAAACATAATCATAAGGCAAGCATATCAAGCTAAAGATATTTAACTGAAAATTAAAAAAAAAACAAAAACACCTGAAATCACTAAAATAGGAGAACTGAAGAATGAATGAGAAAAATAACAAAAATGTTTTATTAGCATTTTCTTTAATGTTTTGCTAAAAATGCATGAAAACAAATGGCAAGAAAAATAATCAGCATTTTCAAAACATATCTTAATCATACTATAAAAATACATGGTTATCTAGAAGAGAATTCTTGAGTGAAACATTTCAAAAGCATGCATACACTTTTACCACCTACTAAAGCATATACATTCGCCTAGTAGTGAGTGTAAGTTATACAATTTTTTATATTAGAATTACGTAAAACTGAAATACTCTTAAAAATGAAGACACTAAACACAATTTATGTCAAAAGAAGACATTATAAAATTCACTAACAAGACTTTTCTGAAGTATGAAACATGCTTGTTTATTGATGTACATTAACAAAATCACTCATCTTTAACAATTCATTATTGGTTCCAATACAGGACGTTATGTACTTTTACCTGTATTTAATTTTCAGGCTGAAGATAAGCCCTGATTAAGTCCAAAGGAATTTATTGCCATTAGGGAGAATAGACTGAAAGTCTCTTCTGCAATATGCTTTCCTTTTACATACTATTAATCTATGCTCAGAGATGACAAATTTATCATACTTTAGAGAGCTCTTTTTCTCGATTATTGTTCAACCTCAATAAGAATAAACTGCAAATCAACAAAACTGTACATTTTGGAAGAAATGTTTTATATTAGCAGTATCTTTAAAATCTTAATAAAGCACAAAACATGTTGGGAAAAATATTACAAGAATTGACAGATGCAAATTGCAATATCTTTCCTAAGACTTTATTCCTCAACATGTGTTTCAAAAGAGTTTTTTCTGTAATATGCTCTGGCAAACACAAGGCACAATAGAGTTATTTATGACTTTTCCTACATGTAGACTAAGATGTCTACTTAGGAGAAAAGTTTTAGAAGAGAATGTTCACTGAAATAATGATTTATGGATTAAGACACAGTTCTCACACACTTGCAAATAATCAGGTCTGACAATTATTTTTTAAAATTCTTTCAAACACTATATTCTTTTGCTATAAATTTTGTACATTATACAAAAATAAGTTTTGGAGCTTAGAAGTAAGATTTTAAATATTTCATATGCATTTAATCTTTACAAGCATACTGTAAAATAATCTCCATTTTATAAAGAGGGAATCTTAGGTATCATTTCAATGTCCAAGATCACTGCTTCCTAGTAAAGAATCTAAGATTTCAATCGAGTTCTGATTTCTGAACCACAAATTGCTTCCCAGATCCATTAAATACCACTGGAGGTGCCTATGTACAGGCAGAGAATTTGTGTGGCTAGCAAAACAGAATAAAAATATATAGATGGACACACATAATTAGATTAAGCAAGGAAAGCTCATATGGAGTAACACTTTGAGAAACAGTTAAATATGTTGTCTCTAGGTGTTTAGTAGTATCAGCTGAGACAAAGAGGAGTGCACTCTTTGCACAGAACACCCAACAGATGTACTAGAAAGGTACCATGAATCTATCAAGTAGTCTTTCTCTAAAAATTGCTACTTGAATTTGATGAAGTGATGAGATACAATTACCAACTTAGAAGAAATATAGAGATTAGCGATACATTTAAATAACCAGCATAGGATGCAATTAGCAAAATCCAGATTGAGGGAAATGCAAATAATTCAGTTTCTTCAACAAATAAACTGCATGGGGAAAAGAAATGAAGACAGAGGTAAAACAGATTAAGAGAATCAAGAGCTGTATCCACTAGATCAACAATATCAAAAAGGTATTGTAAGGCAATTAAGAAATAAATACTTAGTGGATTTTGGATATTAAGTAATAAACTTCTTAAAAAGGTGTGAAAATGGCATTGTGGTATGATGTTTTTTAAAAAGATGAGTCCTGACCTTTTAGAGATTGGAGTTTCTATGCATGACATACTTGGTTTCTGGCATTTCTTTAAAAATAATATGGAGTGTGGGCCTCCCTGGTGGCGCAGGCGGCTGAGCGCCACACTGTGAAGCTGTCTGTAGCCTCTGCAGCACTGATTCGATCCCAGCCAACCAGGGAGAAATCCACATGGCGCAGCAGACTGCTCCTGTCTCCCCTGCTGCTCCCCTCAGCAGTGTATTTCAGCAGTCTGCCTGTTCTGTTCCCTAATCTGTCTTTGGTGAATCCTCTTACCCTGGCCTATACCCCAGTTCTTGTATAAATAAACAAATCTTAAAAAAAAATAGTAATACGGAGTGGGGGTGACAGCTACAAATAAAGCAAGATTGACCACACTGTTGAAGCTAGCTTATATATACACAAAGTGCATTGTAATAGTGCCTCTACTTGGACTGTAATTGAAACTTTCAATAATAAAAGCTAAATTAAGAATAAATTCCACCTATCTAGCAGGTCTAAACAGAGTAAACAGTAAAGTTTTAAGATTAAAAGTTATTTAAGTTGTCTGCTTTCTTTTTTTTTCTTAAAAGTAAATATTAAACATTGGAAATAAGAAGGCTCAACTGTGGACCCATACCGTAAAAACTAGGAGCACTAGGCAAGTGGTACTTAAAACTTAAAAAGCCAAGTACTTTTAGTGGATGTATCAGTAAACAGATGAAAGACTACGTGTAAACTAACACTAAAGGACACAGGAAGAATTTAGAGGCAGCTAAGTGCTTTTTAAAAATACTATGTCAATAGTACTAAATAGACCACTGCAGAAAACCAACCCCTACGAAAACACCAGCAGGCAATATATTGAACATATCTTTCTTTGGAATTAAATCTTAGTATCTTCTTGTGTCCAGTTACTAGAACACAGCAAGAATTCATTCACTGTTTCAGTAATAACAACGGTCTGCAACTGGTTCAAGGAAAAGTTTATAATGGAAAGCTAGAAAGCTGACAATCATCTTTGCTTTCAAGTTCTAAGAAGTACACTGAACAGAGATTTACTGGTAAAACAGAAAAGAAGGGGAAAAACATCTAAGGACTAGAAGAAAGCAAAATCAATGGAAAGTTCATGTTGTAGCATATTTATAGTGGCAAATTTCTTGGAAGGCATATATGCATTTCAAATTCAGGAAATCAAATAATATATGTATTATCTGTTGAAATACTGAATGAACTACTGTCTATAAAAGCAAGAGGTTCTCCCTACTGGGTCTGCTAGAATAAAGAAGTTTCTACAGCTCTATTAAATCAGCTGAACATTTAGGAGCTAAAAACCAGAAAATAAATACAAACAAGAATCAAGTTACAGGGGAAAAATACAAGCTATGCTTAAGAGAAAACCTAAAACAGATGATCTATAGAGCCATTGCCTTAGGACTCTGGCTAGTGCTGATTGAATCACAAAAGTAAGGGCCACTGATGAAAGAGATTTACTATTAATATTACTCCCTGCGATGAAACCGAAGATTTTTGGTCTACCACTACTGTGTCACCTTCACTACAATTTACAAATCTGAAGAAAAAATACAAGAGGGGCAACCCTGGTGGAGCAAGGGGTTAAGTCACAGCACGATGAAGCGATCCGCAGCCACTGCAGTACAAGTTCGATCCCCTGCCAGGGAGTTGACCCACATGGCACAGCAGACCTCTCCTGTCTCGCTCACTGCTCTCCTCAGCAGTGTATTTCAGTAGATCCACCTGTTCTGTTCCCCACTTTGTCTCTAGGGAATCCTCTCGCCCCCACCTCACCCCCCTGGCCTGCACCCCAGCTCTGATATGCATAAATAAATAAATCTTTAAAAAAAGAATAAAAAAACCAAAAGAACTATAACAACTATGCATTTATGCCATGTATGGTATGACAAAACATGAGAGAATGCAGTTTTATTACATTCTCAAACAAAGGGAGGCAGGTCATAGGATGACAATGGTTAAACTAGTCCTCAGTGGTGGGAGGGTGCCCCTTATCCTTTCCTGCCACCTCTGCCTTTTATGCAACTTGGCTGAGAATGAGTGGGAGGAAACTGGCACTCCAAGCTCTGGTTGGCCTATGGCTTTATCTTCTTTTCCTCAGTTCCACAATGTTCTGCAAAATAGAGTCATTTAATACCACCAGGAGGTGCAACAATTATGGAAAACACCCTCTCCCACCCTCCAGAAAAGCGTTCAAGGTCTCAAAAGCCAGTATTCGAAAGCTATCTTTACACTTAACAACTGCCACCATACAGGATCTAGCAGTAGTTCCAGGGAATGCATTTTGAAAAGGAATGCATTTTCCTTTTTGAACTAAATCTCACTGGATAGGGGCATACCATAAATAAAAGTTCTAGTTTTCCTGAGTCATGGATTCCACTTATTTATTGCAAGAAGTATTTAAATATAACATATTGATCATCATGTTTTCAAAAACATTTCCTTTACAACCTAAATTGTCTCCAGAGGATAATGTCTTTCCAAAATTTATTTTCCAGTGTGAAAAACAAGTTCCATTTTTTTCCTTGATGGACATTCCTGTCTCCAAATAAGCTACTGAAGATGGAAAGTCTCACTTCAGCCCAATCCCCTCATTTTGCAAGTAAGGAATCCATGGCCTGGAGATTCACATGATTTGGCCTCAAATCATACCTGCAGCTTGTGAAAAGGGCAGTGTTGGAATCTGAAGTCAGGTCTCTAAATCCCCCAGTCTCCCTTCTATCACAAAAGCCTTCATGATATTAATTCAAGCTCTAAGAACAGTTGTTAAGTATGCCATTGTTTCATCATTTCCAAGTTCCCTTATCTCCTCATCTTCACAGCAGCCGTTGCACTGCTCCACTTCACCTCCATTATGGCATTGTAAGGTGTACAGTCTGGCTGGACACAAAGTCACAGGTACATGGTTCTGTGAGCTGCTTACATTTTTTAGAAGGAATTTCTTTTCTACTAGTGAAAGATGAAAATCTAATGCTAAAGCATTCCTCAGTAAAATAACCTCATGTTCTAATCTTAACATCATATGTCGCATACCCATGAAAGTTTTTAAAAGTCCTGGAGGCAACAGTCTTACATTTTCTAGAATAACTTCAGGTCTCCATTCAAAGTGGGACAGTAAAAAGGAAGAAGTTATTTTTCAACAACAGTTCTTCCATTAGATGACTTGGTGACCACTTACATGGCAAATTTAATATGAAGCACTTGGAGAATGGTAATGGAGTTGATAAAGAAAAACAATATAAAATCAACAACAGCAGCAGAAATACTGCCTTGATTTCTGTCTCCTGAAAAATGTACAGCCTCTTCAAATTTTTGAGTACCACAAATTTAGTCCTCTAAGATAGTAAGGTGTTTCTTAGGTGTTTTCTCCGGCTTTCCTTTGGCTTAGAAATAGTGTTTTGAAAAGACTTTGCAACGTTTAAACTATTAAAAGTGGCACCTTAGTCTTTCCACCATATTAAAAAACAACCAATGAACCAACTGATTAGTCAAGCTAATTTCCATTTGGAAAAGAACCATGACTTTATCTTTGGAGAGCAAAAGCACAGGGTATATAGAAAGGAAAACAGTTGATAAAGGAAAAATTATTAAAGGAAATCACTTTTCAAACATGGTGCTTATCTCTTAATGAAAATTAACACTACAGGCCATCTGCAACAGTTATCAAAAGTAGAATGATATGCAACCTCAGTCTTTACCCTTTAATCCACACAACCACCTTCTAAGGTAATTATCTATTGTTACTTTTAACTTGCACCTGAGAAATCTGAGGCACTATAAGGTTAAGTCACTTGTCAAGGTTATAGAGCTTGAACCTAGCTCTGCAGGTTCTGCAACCTGTGCCCCTACGGCACTCCATTGCCTTCCTGGTAGCAAAGAAAATTTTGACAATAAGTTCTCTCTGATGCATTATGCAAGTCACTGTGAATTATTTTTTTCTGGTGTCCAGAAAGCCTCAACAGCTTGCCAGTTACACTTCCTGATTTTAAGTTGGATGAGTAGAGCCACTGAACCATTTTTGTAACCACAGTTACTGCATGATCACTAAAACCCAAAAGGAAGGGGATTGGTTAAATTCTTAAACTTTATTTCCTGTTGGCCTAGAAGAATTTATTTAACCACTATTCTTTCTGGTACGCTAAATATGTGTTAAGGTTTTCCTAGAACAAAAAGTCACTCAAGTTATCAGCTAAGTCTTAAAGGAAATCAACTATGTATTAGTCACTGTACCTATCAGGGAGGTTAAAAGCAGATCAACAGGATATAAACCTGGGTTGTTTTCTTATTCAGGGGAAATTTTTTAACGGCTTCGTAAAGAGAATGGAACAAATGGCCCACCGAAAATAAAGTGTAGTGGGAAAAGAAACGGAGAAAATCACAAGGAGTTATTCGGTGATCCACTTTCACTGGTGTCAGAAAACCAAAGGGTGAGTCTCCTCTTGAGGAACTTCTGCCTGATCACAATGGCCACTTGTTACACCTACCACCCACTCCACCACTTGAGGTTCATTAGGAATTACAACTCAACAAATTAAAGACCTACCCGATCTGGCCCACAGTCTCCACCCACACCCGGAGCGACGCAGCGGGACAGGGCACCGCGTCCCCCACCACGGAGCCTCCGCTGTCGCCCGGGAGGCCGAGCCCACACACAGCCCGGGGCCCAGCCGGTCCTCCGGTCAGGGCAATGACCCGAGCTCCAGGCCACCCCGCCCCCTGCTTCCTCGAACATAGGTTGGGCACCCAGAGGTGTCCGGGCGGGGGCAGAGCCAGGGGCAGGGAGGACGGGCTCAGGGAGAAGGGGGCTCCGAAGCCGTCCCGAAACCAGGAAGGGGCCCCTCCCAGCCACGCCGGGAGGGACGGGGGACTAGGGCCGGGGCGGGGGCGCCGCCATGATGGGGCTGGCCGAGCGGGGGGCGTGACGCGACCGGCCGCGCGCCGGGCCAGCTCCCCTGACCCCTCGGCCGCCTACTCCGCGTGGGCCTGGCCACAACTGCCCCTGATACTCACGCTTTGTCCACCAGCTCCCGCACCTTCCACATGTTCAACATCGCGTCCCGCGCGGGCCGGCCCGCCGCCTCCTTTTGCCGCTCCCCACGGAGCCCGGAGCACGTCGGCACCGGGGCAGGTCCAGGCCGGGGTCGCCGCAGCCGCCCGCCGCCTCCAACTCCCCAAGTCAGCTCCGCCTGCCAGAGCCGCGGCGCCGCCGGTGACACGTCGAGACGCGGGGGCAGCGCGCTGCGTGGACCGGAAGTGCCCGGCCTTCCGCCCGCGCGCGCAGGGCACGCCGGGACGAGTAGTTCAGTCCGCGCTCCCCCAGGGACCCGCCGAGCTGAGGTGGGGGCGGCGTCCAAGTTGGAAAGACTTTTCCTCAGTTCTCCCGTTCTCCGCGTCCCGCCCGCCCTTCGTCACCAACGGAACCAGAACTCGGGCTTCAGGCCCAGCCAGGTGTGCTTTAGCCCCCGCACAGGCTCTCCCAATATACAGTCTCCGGAGGTGATGAGCTGTGGTTCCACCGCGCTGTGGTTGGCATGTGCGTCCCTCCTGGGCCGACGCCCCGCTGGAGTTCGTCCCACATGACCCTCCCGGTCCCTGGAAGGGGATGTGTCCTAAAACCTCTTCCTCTCTATGTGGATACTCAGGTTTTCTGGCCAAACGGCCCCCTGCTGTGAGAGTTAGTCATTTATTGTAAACACCAAAAACTTAGTTACCACGCCATGGAAAACTGTTGAAAGGCAAGGGGACAACTCTGTGACACACCCAAGAAGTTGGCAGGATTGTGTTCTTAAAGTCTAAGTATAAGCGCGAAAGTCTAAGTGCACACACACGCTGCATCCAGTGTTTTTATTGCGATGCTTATTGCCATTTCGCACTCATTTTTGACAATGTTCTTGTTAAACCTACCAGTAACCTTAAAGTTATCAATAATTTGGACCAGCTCCTTACATTTTGGTTCCTTTTAGTCGACAGGTATTCATCGAACATCTTCTCGGTGCAAGGAGTGAGGGATACAGAAGCAATCTGAGAAAAACAGAGCCCGTCTCAGGATGTAACACTAAAAGGAGAGACTTTATATCCCTTCCATCTTAAAGGTCTTTGGAGGAAACAATCAAGGAAACATTTGAGAGAAATGCTGATAGAAAGAAACAGAAAGTAATGTTAAGAGGAAAAGAGCATTAGGAAATGTTTAGGGCTTCTTTGAGGACATTATAGTTCAGCTGAAATTTAAGTGATGCAAAAGAGTTGACCATAAAAATATCTGCAAGAAAATTAGTTACTCATGAAACCAATTAATAACTATCCTAAATCAAGACTCCAGACTCTCCGACCCCTCATACCTCGGGTCAAGTCAACTTTTCTTGTTGCATTCACTTAATTACAGAAAGGGTTTCAATACAGCATTGAGATTAAGGTCAGAGAGAATTGCCAGATTGAAGGAATTGCCAGGCAGAAAAGTACAAAAAACAGACATCTGGGCAGAGTTGTCATAGAGTTTTGTTGACATAGAGTGCTTGGGCTGACAAAAAGTGAATTTGGAAGGTGGCGTGGGAGAGCAGGTAACAGTGAGCAGAGAGAGGTAGAGGAAAGAAGCTTTTAAATAAGAAATTTGCGTTTCCAGCCCAGGATTCAAAGTATGGAATATGACCAGAGGAGATAAGAAAGAGAAACTACTTTGCATAAATAAGAGTTCAGCAAGTTAATTTTCAAACAAGCAGGTCCAGGGTACATTGGCAGCATGGGTATGATAAAAAAATAACCACCTTCCCCACTGGGCCAGTTTGCACATTCCTAGCAGTTCAGCATCAGCCTCACCAGTTACCAGAAGAGTACAAAGTCGTCTTCTTTGCTTGTTCCAACACCAAATTTGGATGTGTCTAGACTTAATCCAGAGTTGTCACCTGTGACATTTCGCAGTCAGCTCAGTGCCAAATGTAACACCAAAACCTGTGCCCGTCTTTGAGTCAAGAGAGTCTTTTGTGGTCTCAAAAGAACCAGACAAGGGAATTTGTTCAAAAATGATCTCCAGAGACTAACCATTTGCATGTCAACAAAGTGTTCCATTTATACCTGTTTTTTTTTTTTTTTGCAAGTTTTGGAGCAGTTTCCATAGTAACTTCTTTGTAGGAATTTAAATGTGTCCATAGTAGAAAAATAAAGGAGAGAACGTTCCACCTACCTCTCCTCAGGAAAACATGTATTTTTCAATAAATGAGCTAATATTGTTAGTAAGACCAAACCAACACAAGGTCCAAAGCAACTGTGCTCTGCTGTGTTATTTATATGAATAGTTGCAGACAATGCACACTGACAGCTTAGGTCCCATGGCTACCTCCTTGGTGTTTCCTTTGGAGGAGTTTAATTCATGGGACACAGGTACGATAGCTTCTCCCCTACTCCCCCCGCTCCCAGACCTTTCTTCAAGAGAACCAGTTGTGAGGAGTGCCTTCCAGCAGCCACTCTTCAGAATCAGCCACAGCATTTATGCGAAGGCCAGGCTGTCACCAGGCTACTCCAAGGCAATGACTGAGCAAGGTGTGCTGGGGCCAGGCTATTTCTGTCCAGTGCATGACTTCTCTATGTGGCAACTGCCATCCTGATCTCGCCTGCCCAGATTTCCTCAGAGCTTTGCTGCAATCAGACAGATGCTGTTCCAACCCTATCTTCCTTCCCTCTCTCCCTTGACCTATGTCCCAACTTCCTTGTGGTCTGAAAGTCTCCCCACCTGTTCTTGCTCCTTCTTCTCTTTATCCCGCATAGGCATTCACTCCAACGAATATCACACTTCTGATTCCATCTTGATCCATCTTCCTGCATTACCCAAACTGACAACAGACACACATTGGGCTGTTTTCAGTATTTGCCTCCATGAGTCTTGCTTTGGCTCACAGCTGTCTACTTCTCCCTGGGAGTTGGGATACTTGGTTTCTGATCCTATTAAGAAGGTTGCCAAGCAGATTATATATTGCACACTCTGGGGCACCATTTATGTGGACTCTAAGGAATTCCAGACAATTGAACTCAGGAAGGATAAGACAGGTTACACGTGTGGATTCTGGGCTTAGACAAATGTAGCCACAAATTCTGCATCTGCTATTCAGTAGCTTGGTCATTCTGGAAAAGTAAACTAAATCAGCATAGTGTAGTACTTGTGAACTGGGAGGCTAGAGCCAGACTGACTGGGTTTGAATCTTAATTTTGCTGTGTGACCTTGGGGGAAATTATTTGCTATTTTTGTGATCAGTTTTTTCATTGTAATGGGAGATATGGAAGCCCACCTTAAAGGCTTAGATGATTGAGTAAGTTATAAGGAACTTATAATAGCACCTGACACAAAATAAGCACTTAGTAAAATTGAATGATACTGCTGCTACTATCAATAATTACATATTAATCTGTAAAATTTATTCAATATTCAACATGTACTTGGTGAGCACCTACTATGTTCCAAGCATTGTGTTAGATGATGGTTATGCAGGTTTAGTAACAAATGTAGTTAACAAGCAAATAGATGTAGTAAATACAGTATACTCAAAATAATGTGCTGAGGAGCAAATGAATAATTTATGTAATTCACATCATAGTAAATACTCAATAAATTCTACATCATCATTATCAAATCCCTTTTCTTATGTAGACCTCAGCTTTTTTCTTTATAAACGCAGAGATTTGGGCCTCCCCGGTGGCGCAGCGGTTGAGCGCTGGGTTGCGAAGCTGCGCACGGCCTCTGCGGCGCCGGTTCGATCCCCGGCTGCTCCCCGGCCACCGGAGGAGGGTCCCACATGGCGTGCAGACCTCTCCTGCCGCCCGCTGCTCCCCTCAGCAGTGTACTTCAGTCCTTCTGCCTGCTCTGCTCCCCGCTCTGGCTCTGGTGAATTCTCTCACCCTCCCACGCTTCTGACTGTACCCAGTGCATGTATAAACAAAAAAACAAACAAACAAACCAGCAAACAAATAAATAAAAAGCATGCCTCTATAAAAAATAAATAAATAATAAAAAAAATAAACGCAGAGATTTGATTTGTCAGAGTATCCTAAACTTAGCCGAAAATCAGAAATTCCTAGACACTCTTAAAAATTTCATATTCTTTTGCCTATACCTTGAAACCCTGATTCAAAAGGTGCATTTTTCCTTATACTTCTGGTAAGTATAAGTGACAGAATTTCAAAATTAACTTTAAGCAGAGCAAGGGAATTTATTCAGACTGGAGTCGGGGTCATGCAGAGATAGAATTTGCCTCAGGAATTTAGCAAATATTACCAGAACTCTCTCTCATTTTCATTTTCCTTCATTGCAGTTAGGTTTCTCCTAATTGACGGGAAATAGGGTTACCACCGTATAGGAAATAGGTACCATTTTTTCAATCAGGCAACCAAGGGGGAATGAGACACTTTATATTTCATCCTCTGAGTCCAATATCACAGGGAATGCTCCGAATGGGTCGTTTTGGAGCCTGTGGTTCTGTCGGGGCTGGTCACCTCTAGGAAGCATGCATTACAGAATTGGTAGCCCTGGAACATGCAGTGAGGATAAAAGAGTTTTCTGAAAAAACTGAAGAAGGAACTGTCCTGGCAGACAAAAGAACAGTTGTTTATTATTGTAGGTCTAAGGTCAGGGTCTAGGAATCTGAATTTTTATTTTTTATCCTTTTATCCTTTTATGATAAATGGTCTTTTTCCAGGCCATTTTTACTGAAGTGACATTGTATCATAACATTATATAAATTTCAGTTGTGCATCATTAAAAATCAACATCTGTATATAATACTACATTAAGTTCACCACTAAAAGTCCAATTATATCCTTCACCAAACCATTGACCCTTTTACCTGATTTGTCCCCCCTCTTACTCCCTGCCCTTCTGGTAATCACTAATTGGTATTATAGTCTACAAGTTTATTTTTGCTTTATTTGTTTTCTCTTGTATATGCATATGAGTGAAATCATAAGGTATTTGTCTTTTTCCATCTAACTTCATTAAGCATAAATCTTCTAGGCGTGTGCATCCAAGTTGTTGCAAATGGAAGGATTTCACCTTTTTTTTTTTTTATACTAAGTAGTACTCCATTGTGAATACATACCACATCTTTATGCATCTGTTTCCAGCTCATGGCTATTTTGTAAGTATTGCTGCACTAAACTTGGAGGTACACATGTCTCTTCAAATTAGTGTTTTTATAATTTTAGAAGTGGGATAACTGGACCATGTGGCATTTCCCTATTTTTAATTTTTTTTTTTGAGGAATCTCCATACTGTCTTCTATAATGGTTGCACCAATATACAATCTCACCAACAGTGTACAAAGATTAGGAATCTGTATTTAAGGAAAAGCATTTAAGTGACTTTGCCAAGTTTTGTGATGCGCTGGGTTAGGTAACAAAAGATCCTTTCTAGCTCTGACACTGTGTTGTTTTTTTTAAGGCCCCAGTTCTACAAATATAGCTGTACTGGAGAGAGCAGAAGAGAAAAGAATATTGTGGGGGCTCAGAGGAAAGCAAAAGAAGTGTTGACATGTTGAAAGGAGGTAAGTGGAGTTGTGTGTGCAGTGCAGAGGATAGGCTGGCGACAGGGCATGCCCTCGCTATGGTTTGGTTCTCCTGACAGTTGGGCTCTTCTTGGATGAAATTCAATCTCCTTTCAGGGCTGCCAGCAGGGCTCAGGTGGGCCTATTCAGAAAGCCTGGTAGGTGCTCTCAAGGGCTGACACACTTGTAATCCTTCTGCAGGACTTGCAGGTGCTGTGGGAGGTGAAATGGAGGCACAGTGCTCTTGAAATCATTTTGCTGCATCCCAGGAGGCTCGCTCTTTCTCCTGACTACAAGAGAGCAGAGTGGATGTGCTGCTCCTAGATCTGGCCTCTGAAAATTTCTAGTCACAGGGAGCCACAATGCCATCAGTGAAATAAACCCGGCCACTTATGGCTGTGGGAACCTACTCTGCATTGTCAAATCAGATACAGGGGAGAATAAGGTAGCTGTCAGACAGGACAGACTTGCTGGTTTCTGAGGTGGGGTCTTTCTGGGAAAGCTTCAGGTGTCACACAGAGTCTCTGCCAGTCCTTGAACTATATCAATCCCTCAAAAGAATTGTGCTCTAAAGAAAGAGTTCATGGCAAGGGACATCAAAAGAGTCTGACAGACAGACCCCTGCTCTTTAATAACCAGAATGAGTGTAGCTATAGACACTGGGGTGCATAGCACAAGGTATACTTCCCTATTGGGAAAGAGTTAATGTTAACTGTTTATCGGATACATATAGTGTGCAGTGGGGTTAAATAAAGGACTGAAACCTGTTGTTACCCAAGGAGCTTATCGTCTAACCTGGAAGATGGACATGAAAACAAACAAAAGCTACAGTGAGATGTTTAAGAAGGTAGCATGGTAAAGGGAGAGGTCAGAGCACCAGCTGTGGTGTCAGCAGGACCTTGGTTTGACCCACGTAGCTGTGTGACTTTAGCTAACTTACTTGACTTCTCTGTCCTCAGAACCCTTGTTGGGAAAATGGGGCTAAGTGTCCCTGACTCATTAGGTTTTTGTAGGGAGTGAGTGCGAAGATATGCATGAAATTTCTAGCATTGTGCCCAGTGTAACAAGAACCCTTTAAATAAGATCTGCTATCATTGCTAAACTGTCCAGAGATCATGGGTGACAGGGGAGAGGGTGTTAAAGCTGGCTCATTAAATCTTCCAAATACTTATATATTTGGGCACGTGCCTATTGTTAAGAATCATAGTGTGAAAAGCAGACCTGATTGCTATTCTCATGAAGTTTGCAGTCTGGTGGAAGAGATGGAAATGAAACAAGTAAGTCTACCCTTATCCCCGATAAGTCTGTGCTTGCAAACTGTGATGAATGCTGAGAAGAGAACAGGATGCTGAGTGGGCACATGGCAGTGATATTTGCCTTAGAATGGGCAGGGTGAGGGCCAAGACAGTTAATGTGGGGGTGGAAAGATTATTTTGAGTTAATGATCTAGAGAGGGAAACAACATTTAGATAGAGACAACAGCTTGTGTGGAGGCCTGAGGTGAGAGGCAGTTTGGCATGTTCTGGGTGTGAAAGAAGGTCTAGTGAGGCTAGAAGGAGAGGAGCAGGGTCCTCAGAGAGGAGCCGGAGAGGTTATTGCTGCTTAATCTGTTCTTCCTCCTGTCTGCCCTACCCTGTGCCCTCCTAACCTCTACGTACTTACATTCTTGGGGCTACTACACTGACCTACATTCTTGGGGCTCCTGCCTTCCTGTTGGGTTCAGCATGCATTCCGAGGTAGACGAGAAGACAGAGGAGAGAGGTGGTGATCTTTCTTAGTCCTTCCTCCCTGACTCAGAAGTTTGGTTCTAGCACTAACCAAGGTCCTCTGGGGCCACTGCTGGTAAGATAGCCCCCTTCCATGGCTCCAATTCTGAAGTTTCCATCCCTGGCCTCTTCAAACTTTTGGGGAACAGTGTCTTCACCCTGACCAGTGGCTCCCCCAAATGCTGTTAGTTTTCTGACTTTGACTTCACTGCTGTGAAGTATCCTTCTGTGATGTTCTCATCAGCTGAACTCTGAGTGTACAGTGTTTACTGCTGCAGCCCTGCCTGATGTCAGGATTTGCTACATGGAAGGATTGAGTGTCAAGTTAAGGACTTGACCTTTTTAGACTTTTATCTGAGGAGCCACCAGAGCTGCAGACATGCTACGGTTACTTCCTTGTTGCCTCATCTTCCAGCTGGAGCTGGTTTCTTTGCTCCCTTTATAGAGAATGTCTTCATCACAAGCATTACTTCTCAAGCCACAGTAGATTCTCTTCCTTCTCGAAACTCCCCGCTCTCTTACCTGTTGTGAATCCAGTCTCCTTGTTCTTCCTATATGTCAGGTGCCTCAGTTTTATCCCTCTCTCTGGGTTGGAGACACTGAGGGGTGATCTGGGGCTCTTTCTTCCATCTCTACTGCCAAAGTCAACCACAACCATATCTTGCTTAAACTACAAGTAAATAGTTCAGGCAAGAGATGATTGTGCTTGTTCCTCTATGATCTTTTCTAATCACTGATCAGACCATTTATTTCCTGTGAAAAATAGGCCTAAAATGGCTTCCCTTAGCACTTAGAACCCTAACTGGACCTATCAGTGTCCATGCCTAGTCCAGACAACTGCAGACAGGAGGAAATACTGGTGCTGTGTGACCTTCCTGTGGCTTAGAACACAAGGGCCAGTTCTGAGAAAAGAGGGTGGAGGTGGACCATGGACCTGGAAGGAAATCCTGAATCTGTCACTGAAGAGTGACTGTACATTTTTTTTGTATGAAGATATTTATTGCAACATTTTTATAACAGGGAAGAACTAGCCATGGAAAGGGAATTGGTTAAATTAACTGGTTCATTATATAGCATACTATACACATACATGTTGATATAATTCTACATGCATTAAAGAAACAAGGCAAATTAAAAAAGATATGTTACAGAGTTATATATTATTTTGCCTTATTTGTGTAAAATAGTATAGTACTTCTTTTCTTACATTAAGAAAAGGTAAGATAGTCCAGCCAGTCCTCCCTAAGGGTAAGTCTTTGTGGTATTTTTTTGATTTTTGTAGTATCTTGAACTTTCAGTTCAGGTTTGCAAGTTACCCAGATCTGGTTCTTGATTTGTTTATCTACCATCCTGAGGTTGCTTCTGCTACTCTCATTCTTTCTGTTGATTTGACTAGTTTCAGAATGCACTGTTTTCTTCTCCTGTTTAGTGCTAAGTATCTATTCCGTTGACACCTTGTTATTACAGAATATGGGTGTCATGAGTTCTGTTTTGCTTTGTTTGCAAGTAGTTTCTGACTGGAGTCTGTTTTTCCTGTGTGTCAGCACTTCTCTTGAATTATCATTTGAATCTATGATTTCTGGTGGGTGGTATATAAATCTAAACCTGTTGGGCAGGTATAGCATTAGAACGTTCCCATCTTGGATTATTCACCCTGAAAAGTTGTGGATAATTGATCTGTTCGCAGTGCCCAAGATCTGACAGGCTCAAACTCCTCTTGGGAGTGGAGGGAGTAGAGAAAAAAGTTGTTATTTATTATTATTAATATTTTAATACAGATTCAAACTATTTTCTCCAACTTTTTCTTTAAAATGTTAGTTCTTTAATAATAAAAGTAGAATATACTTATACATCCTCACATATCTACCTTTTGACCCAGCATTTAAAGCTGGGTCAGCTATTTATCAAGAGAAATGGCAATCTATGTCAAAATTCTCATGCAAGAATATTCATGATTGCTTTATTCACAGTAGTCAAAGTCTACAAACAACCAAATATCCATTGACAGGGTGTGGATAAAACAATTGCTATACATCATTTGGATGGACTGTGACTCAGCAACACAAAGAAATGAACTACAAATATATGCACCATCCTGGATGAATCTCATGGCCAAAGCAGTGAATGAAAGCAGCATGATACAAAAAGTTAGATAATATTCTACAACAGGTGATTTTAATCTAAGGTGAAGAAAATTAGAAATTGCCTGAGGCAGAAGGGGAAGTGTCAGGACAGGAGAATCAGACAAGGGTGAAATACACTTATTTCAACAAATGAAACAATCCAAACATGCAAAAAGAAAAGCTAATCTTTTCCCATTTATTTTCATTTCACTTTGGAAATCCTGTTAAAAGTTTGATATGTATTTTCCCACACTGTCTCCATAGTTACACAAATATAAACACATATAGGCACACATATATAGGTTTTGCTTTAGGATCATGCTATATGTAAGGCTTGCTTTTTAGAAATATCTGCCTAGTAATAGACCATAGCTCTCCCTCCAGCTCAGCAAATATAGACTGAACTCATTCTTTTTAACACCGATCTAATGCCTTAATATGAAGGTATCATCATTTACTGAATTATTTTCCTTTTGATGGTGTAGGGACAGGATGGCCATCGAGTTGGTTCTTTATGATCTGAGCAGACCGGTGGGTAAAGGAGAGTCTTGGAGTCCTCAGTGGCTTTCTCAGGCTTTTATTGAGCTTTTACATGTACTGAGGCAAGGCAGGAGGTGCTGAGAGGCGGGAGTGCCCGGAGGCAGGAGGCCACTAGGCCTCCAAGCCCCCAGCAAGTCTTTACTCAGGGCTTCTTTCTCCCTTTCTCTCTCTCCTACCTCTTCTCTTGCTTCTCTCTTGCCTCTGCTTCTGTTGGCCAGTATCTCAATAGTGCTTGCCACGGCCCACAGAAGTAAACAACATAATTTACAACAATGTAACAAAATGCAGGTGCCCCATCAGGCAGGGCAATCCCAGTGGCAGGAGGGCAGAAAAGCCTGAAAACCATTTACCCTACAGATGGGTTGTCAGGTTATTTCTACTTGAATTTGCCACTGTAAACAATGCTGGAATAAAATAAATCTCTGTCTAGCCTTCTTTACATATAGAGTTTAGAATAGATTTTCAAAAGTTGGACAGGGAAGGATATATGAATATTTTTTAAGTGTCATAGGATAGGGCTTCCCTGGTGGCACAGGTTAAGACACAACATTATGAAGCTATCTGCAACCACTGCAGGACTGAGTTCGATCTCCAGCCAGTATGCATGGTGCAACAGACCTCTCCTGTCTCACCTGCTGCTCCCCTCAGCAGTGCATTTCAGTCAATCTGCCTATTTGGTTCCCCACTCTGTCTCTGGTGAATCCTCTCACACCCCCCACACCTCTGGCCTGTACCCAGTTCTTGTATGCATAAATAAATAAATCTTAATAAATAAATTGTAGTGGGATATTGGCAGATTGTATACAAAGAGATCATAGCAGTTCTCATTATCACTAGCATCATATTGGAAAGCCTCTGTTGTCACATTCTCACTAGTACTCAGTGCTACTGCTCTCTTGAATTTTTGCCAATTGGATTGATAAAAATATGTTGCCTTAATTTCAAAGTACTTTTGGAAAAACCTGTGCTCTCATACCTTGTATCAAAGTCCCTTTTAACTTCTCTCCCATTTTCAGTCTTGTTTCTTCTTGGCCAATGTGACTTATGATCCTCAGAGTGACACTTTCAAGAGTACTGGGACTGGGGGTCAGGAGGTACAGGTCCCGGGGGCAGGAGCTATTCCCATGGTTGGTTGGTTGGTTTTCTCCTTCAAATATTCAGCCTAATCAGATGAAATGAGCCATAACCTAGAGATTTGAGAAGGAATTTCTAGGTATGTAGGGCACTCCAGGGAGACCCCAAAAGGAGTGACTAGACCAGAAAATAGATAAGCTGATTTGCCTCCACTTGCTTCCCCCAACCTGTTTGCCTCAGGATGCTTCCTGCAGATGTTAATGGTTAAAGTTGAGTTAGAGGAGGAGAGGGTGGGGAAGAAGTGAGAACAAAATGCAGAGGGACCACAATGGACTATGATGGTGAACTGTGGATGCGTTGGTGGTGGTTGTACTATGGTAACAATATCTGAAGAGGGTATCCATATTTCCAAATACAAACCACAATGTAAACCAACCTTCCTTGTCATAGTATCTGCTTACATTCATCCTAATGTCAACAGGAATTTGTAATTTTTTTCATTTATTTATTTACTTGTTGCATCAGATAGGGTGACAGAACTGAAAACAGAACACAGAACTCAGGGCGTCTCATTGAAGAGAGTGAAACAAACAAGCCTTTAGTGGAGGCAGGGTCAAGTATAAGGGTATGAATAAGTATGTCGATTACCTGGGACCGCTGGCAAGGAGGAGCCACTGCTTCCAGTTTCTGTATCCGGTCTGTGTGACACACTGTTCCCAAATGTAGTCACTTTAAAAAAACAGCTCCCTGATTTATAGTTGCTTGTTGATTTTGTTTTTTACTTTATTATAATTAGGTTTTTTCAAAGGCACACTATGGGGCTTGGGGGAGGAGGGAGTAGGATCAAAACAAGGGGGAATTATATGGGGACTATAACCAAGATGAAAATGCATACATTGTGCAAAAATGAAAAATGATGTAAAATATGTATTTAAAAAAAGTGAAGAAAAAAAAAGAACGACTCCCATATATTTACTCACAGTTCTTTGTTTGAGCAGGGCCTGGGGAAAATGGCTCATTTCCTCTTGGAGGAAATCAAGTTGGGGTTGACTGGAACTGGATGAGAGTTCCCTCCCCTGTCTAGTACCTCCGCTGAGGCGGCTGGGATAGTGAGGGGCAGATTGGCTTGTCTCTCTTCTCTCCATGTGGGTTTTCGTTTGATTTTAATAGATGGTTGGATCCTAGGAAATTTCAGTGCATGTTGCCGGGTCTCTTAAGGACTTGTCCCAGAACTGAAAGAGTATCACATTTCTTCTGGTCAAAGCAAGTCATGAGGCAAGTTTAAATTCAAAGACAGTGAAATAGATACTACTTTTTAAAGGGAGGAGCAGTATATGTATATAGGTTTGAAGTGAATCCTTACTGGCCCTCTGCAGATAATCACCCTCACATGCCTCAGTATGAAATGACAAAGGGAGAAAATAGAATTACCAGTGAGATCTGGAGCTGTGGAGGAATGTGTGTCTTGCAGGCGATATGTTGATGAAATCTACTACCAGAAGTGTGAGGCTGAGGCAAAGAGGGAATGCAGAAGAAATACCTTCATCACCTTCCTGTTGCCTGATTTCTGCCCATACAAGAGCCCCAGGTGATGCAATTCACAGAAGTCAATCCTTTCCAGGACACAGAGCAGGTCAGAAAAGGCCACCAAATGAATGGGGATGAATGGGCAATTGAAGAAGAGCCAGCATTTAAAATTTTTTTATCTATTGTACTAGAATACATTTCATCAAGACAGAGTAACTTTCATTCTGATCACAACCAACTCCCCGAGTCTAGCAAATATCTGGCAGGTCACAGGTGCTCAGTAAAATGTATTGGACTGAACCAATGTATTGGTCACTTATCTAAGAACCTCTCATAAACTTGACTTTCCTTTTTTGTGATACTGCTGAGGAAACACCTGAAAGATGGTAAGATGGAGGTTATTGAGAAGGAGACCACTTTGGTCCTAAGACTGAGATTTATGTTTGGGGCTAGTTTATATATATAGCCTGTCTGTAAACTCTCTAGATTGATGCAGAGAGCTACTAGAAAACTGATCATAGAAGCTAGTGGTTCCCTCATGCTGGACTTAGGAGCTTTGAAGAAAGTGATTTATTTTCCTTAATGTATCACCCATGAGAAGGTGGAAATTAATCTTTATAATTCACATACCACAGTATTTATTCTTTTAAAGTATAATTTCATGATTTTTAGAATATTCACATTATTCTAAACCATTCCACAGTCTAATTCTAGAACATCATCATCATCTCCCCTCAGAACCTGTATCCACTGCCTTCCCATTTCCTCCCAGCCCCTGGCAACCACTAACATGCTTTCTGTCTCTATGGATTTGCCTATGTGGACATTTCTATAAATGGAAGCAACAAGTAGCTTTTTGCGGCTGGCTCCTTAAATTAAGCATGACATTTTTAAGGTTCACCCATGTTGTAGCATGTATTAGAACCTCATTTCCCTTTTACAGCAAAATATTATTCCATCATATAAATAGGCTATAATTTGCCTATCCATGCATCAGTTGACATGCATTTAAATGAGGTACATTCTTTCTACTTTTGGGCTACTTTTGAAACAGGAGCGGTCAGGGTGGGAGGAGGATGGATGCTGGAATGGTTGGAATGCTTGCCCAGACTTTAAGGAGCTGCCAAAAGCTCCAAAAGGCTAAATGGCCCAAGGACTACAGAAATACAGTATCTATATAACAGGGCCTCTGGTCTATAGCTGAACAACGTACAGTGCCTGATAGAGGACAGGTCACTATTGGTGGGTTCTCACTTGCACACACAATGTCAAGAGATCTCAGGCTCTAGGAAAAACCACCAGGGAGTTTATTTTACAAATGGGAAAAGCTTACTGTAGCCACTAGTGGCCAGCTATCTCACCTCAGATCCACCAGAAGTACAGATGTAAGTACAGATGTCACCTCTCCACAGAACTGCACAGCAATGACCAGTAGTGATGGTCACCACCGGTCACCAGGAGTGTTCATCACCACTGATCAACAGGAGTGCTGGCCAATGCTGGCCAGCAGTGATGGTCACTACTGGTTTCCCAGAGGCAGTGTCAGAGACACCAAGTGTTAACAGCTCTCGGTGAGTTGCTGGACTATACCAACAAACAGGTCTTTGTGACACCAGGCCTGAAGCCTTTAGTGCTATTTTCAGACAATATCAGTGACAAAACCAGAGGTCCAGTCTCTCATCCTATCTCTGAGGTCCAGTCTCTGACAAAGGTCTTTAGCTTCTCTTCTCCCTCATATCTTGGCCATTGGATGCTTCTTCTTTTCTTCTTTTTTCTTTTTTAAGGATTTATTTATTTATACAAGAACTGGGGTATAGGCTAGAGACACAGGAGGGTGATAGAATTCACCAGAGACAGAGTGGGAAGCAGAACAGGTAGACGACCGAAAGCACTGCTGAGGGAAGAAGTAGGCGAGACAGGAGAGGTCTGCTGCGCCATGTGGATATCTCCCTATCTGGCCAGGAATTGAATCCGTGCTGCAGAGGCTGCAGACAGCTTCACAGTGCTGCACTCAACCTGCTGTGCCACTGGGGAGGCCCTCTTCTTTTTTCTTTCCAGATCAACTTCTTTCTTCTTTGTTTGGAGGCCAGAAACAGAGTCTTCTCCTTTTTTTCAGGAAGATGGAATAGTGTCGCTCAGCTCCCTCCAACCCTGGATTATGTGCTCTTTCAGGGTGTCCCACCTACAAGTCTAATTGGACCATCTTTTTTCAATCCTTTGACTGATTGGACTATTTAGCACCAATCATCTCATAGTTTGCTTGTGATTGGTCCCTTCTATGATTAAAGAAGTATGCATGAAAGGGAGGTATGGAGCAGCAGGGTGAGAGAGCTCCCAGTGGTGGTTCCCGCCACTGCTGAGGTGGCTAATTTCCACCTATTGCTTGTTCCAGTATCACTTTGACTGGTACTGCTGTGAACATTTGTGTATAAACTATTGTATGGAAACTTTTTTAAAATTCTCTTGAGCATATACCTAGGCATGGAAATTCTGGTATACACAGTAATTCCCTCCAGCAAAGTATGAGTGTTTCAGTTTCTCCACACCCTTGATAGCCCTTCTTTAGAGCCATCCTAGAGAGTGTGAAGTGGTATCTTCTTGTCATTTTGATTTGTGTTCTCCTGATTGCTAATGATAGTGAATATATTTTTATGTACTTATTTGCCATGTATTTAGCTTCTTGGAGAATTGTCCATTCAAGTCTATTCAAGTCCTTTGCGCATGCTGTAATTACATTACTTGCCTTTTTATTGTTGAGTTGTAAGTGTTCATTATATTTTGTCTATAAATCCTTCTTAGATATATGATTTGCCAATATTTTCCCCATTCTGTGGGTTCACTTTTTTTTTTAAAGTTTATGTATTTATTTATTTATACAAGAACTGGGGTATAAGCCAGATTCTTGGGAGGGTGAGAGGATTCACCAGAGACAGAGTGGGGAACAGAACAGGCAGACTGATGAAATACACTTCTGAGGGGAGCAGCGTGCACGACAGGAGAGCTCTGTGGCGCCATGTGGGACCCTCGCCAGCTGGCTGGGATCGAACCGGTGCTGCAGAGGCTACAGACAGCTTCACAGCACTGTGCTCAACCCGCTGAGCCACCAGGGGAGGCCCTCTGTGGGTTCACTTTTCACTTTTTAAAAATATATCCTTTTTAAATAAAGGTTTACTTATTTATGCATACAAGAACGGGCATACAGGCCAGGGGTACAGGGGCTAAGAGAATTCACCAGAGACAGAGTGGGGAACAGAACAGGTGGACTGACTTAAATATACTACTGAGGGGAGCAGCAGGCAAGATAGGTGAGGTCTGCTGCTCCATATGGGTCAACTCCCTGGCCGGGGATTGAATTTGTGCTGCAGTGGCTGTGGATAGCTTCATAGTGCTGAGACTTAACCCCTTGAGCCACCAGGGAGGCCACTTTTCACTTTCTTGATGGAGTCCTTTGAAGCACAAAAGTTTTTAATCTTGATGAAGTCCAATTTATCTTTTTTTTTGGTACTTATACTTTTGGTGTTATTTTTAAGATACTATTGCTTAATCCAAGATAATAAAGGATTGCCTCTATATTTTATCCCAAGAGTTTTGTTGTTTTAGATCATGGATTCAAATCTTTGATCCATTTTTAATTTAATGATATAAAGTAGGGACCTACCTTTATCACTTTGCATCCAGTTGTCCCAGCACCATTTGTTGAAGAGACTATTCTTTGCCCATGAATTATTTTGGTACTATATTGAAAGCCAATGGATGATAACTCTGAAATTATACCTAATGTTAATAATAATGACTAGAATTATTATTGACATGAAAAGTCTTGTCTCTTCCCATTTTAGCACTTTTATTTCAGAGTTCATTGCAGAATCTCAAACTTGTATTCTTGATTAACCCAATACCAAATCCACCAAGGTTAACTAGCAGCACTATGGAGGAAAGGTAATGGTGTAAATCCTAGTCGAGACACCTGAGAACCAGGAGTGCTGATAGGTGAGGTCAGGAAAAGATGATGTGTGAGAGAGAGAGAGAGAGAGAGAGAGAGAGAGAGAGAGAGAGAGAGAGAGAGAGACAAGAAGGGAGTGAAAGGGAGAGGGACAGGGAATTCACTCTTCCTTCACCCTTCCTCTACCTTTTTTATTCTTCAGATCCTCAAAGGATTGGATGGTGCTTACCCTCTTTGGGGAGGGCCACCTGCTTTACTCAGTTCACCAATTCAAAAGCTGGTCTCTTCTGGCCACATTCTCAGACACCCAGAAATAGTGTTTCATCAGCTATCTGGGCATCCTTTAGTTCAGTTGATACACATAATTAACCATCATGCGATGAAATGAGTTTTAAGAGATGCCTATAGAACTGCGCATTATGGGGGAATAACTATGAGATGCTTTACAGATATAAAAAGGCAAATGTCAATGCTTTGGCCAGAGTTGACTAGGATGTCAGAAAGCAAGCTTTGCTCTGTGATTAATTAGCTGGGTGACCTTGCCCAATCACTTGAACTCTCTGAGTCTCAATTTCCTGGTCTACTGAATGTAGGTAATAATGCCAGGTCTAACTGGTATAAAAGTGCTTTGGAAAACTTGTTATTCTGGGCATTGCTTGCCTTTGAGTTGTTTATAGTACCAATTTATGCCTCTGCTTGGGGCCAACCCCAAGTAATGTTTACCATAATAAATCATTAACATGAGATTTCTCTCCACTAATCTGGGTGAGGGCCAGGCCCTGGTACTTGGCTCAAAGAAAGTAGTCATACAGTATTTAATAACAGCCATGCTGCAGGGAACTCTCAGTAAATACCTTTGGTAAAAAGTGACCAAAACAGATCAACCACAGTCATGTATTGATCCCTTAGAAGGTAGAGGAAGAGTATTGAAAAAAGGAGGTGAGGGTATCTCAGATGATCATATATACATTGCTCACTTACCTCCCATTGCAAGCAGTTTGGGGGAGGAACATGGTTTGCCCAAGGGAACCCCATTTGATTGGAGGGGAACAGTGAACCAATTAAACAAACCATAATAATCCAAAGCATGAATTCTATTGCAGAGAAAACACATTTATGAATTATGAAACATTTAGCACTGGTTCTCTATATCCCTATGGGTTGATTTGGACTTAAGAATCTCACAATTCATGTTAATCTTTGGAAAATACAGATATCCCAACTGTTATTGATGGGCTGACATAAAATCTTTAACCATCATTTACTAAGTTAGAGAGTTACTGAAGAAAACCTGGAGTACCAACAACCCTTTCCAAGCCTATATCCTGACAGATTTCTGAGTGTTACTCTAGACTGAGTAGTTCAGACTGTTGAGATTTTTCACCTGTGGGGAACACATCACCTGATGTTGGGGAAGAGGGATGGCCCTGGAGCAAGAACAGCCCTTGTGAGGAACGGTGGAATTTTCCAGAGTGCTAAAGAAAAAGATGTTGCTTTCCTGTGAGAATGTGAAGATTCAGAAACGAGATTAGGATCTGTGGGCTTCCAGGAGGGAAATTCCCTTTGTGAGGGTTTAGCCTCTTAGGTGTTTTTCCCTTTTACCGCAAATAGTTGTACCGAATACATAGTTTTGTACTATTTCACTCATGGTCTGTAATTCCCTTTTGCTTCTTTGAACTCTCAGAACACAGCTATTTATCAGTTGTTAGTAAAATGGGGCTAACATTTAGCTCATAGGTGAGGATGAAATGAACTAGTATACATTCATTACTATGCTAATTCCAGTGAGTGAAGTCAGGACACGTGAGTGCTCAGTCCATGTTAACTTTTGTGGTGACTGTCATGACCACACCTGCTTCTCCTCTTCCTCTTCTTTTTTTTTAAAAAATATTTATTTATTTATGCATATAAAAGCTGGGGTACAGGCCAGAGGTGTGGGGGGTGAGAGGATTCACCAGAGACAGAGTGGGGAACAGAACAGGCAGATTGACCAAAGTACACTGCTGAGGGGAGCAGTGGGTAAGTCAGGAGAGGTCTGCTGTGCCTCCTCTTCCTCTTCTTAAGGCCTTTTAGACCTGAGAGATCAGAGGCACTTGTGTTTTCGGCAGCTCCCTTATTAAAAAATAAGGAAATTACAAAAAAAGGATTGCAAAACACTGTGGTATGCTTTAAACAAAATTACATGTAACAAATTAATGTTTTGCCATACACATAGTAACAAAAGCCAAAAATGGTGCTCTTCACTAGTTTAGGGAGTTAGGATTGAGCCCAATGCCAAAAGGTGAACATTAGTATCTTCGCATCCTGTCTGCCTGTCTTTCTATCTTCATGTAGAACCTAGTTTGAAAATTAATTTAAATGCTAGTTTTAATCCTTTTTTGAACTGGGGGCTGGACAAAAAGGCCCTATGCACTCCTTGCTCCCCCAGTTTTTTTGTATTGAAGATGGATTCACAAAGGGAAGTAAGGATTCTCTCTTTCACACCCCCTTTCATCACCTTGGCAGATAGAGAGGTGGCTAGTGAAGGAGCAATGTAAAAGGGGACCATTCTGGAAAGGACAAATCACTAATGCCCAATTCCACCTCAGCATTTTCCCTAAAAATTGAGGAGAAGAAACTTCATCCTCTGCTTTGCTCTTAGTACATGATACAGAATGCACACGTTTTACCACTGTTTTCTTCATATTTTCATATTGGTGTCATAGTTCAACATATGTCTTCAAAGGGAAAGGAGGTTTGGTATTCACTTCTGCAGAGGTGACTGCAAGGCCTTCTGTTGAATCAGGACCAGTTTAAATGCTTTTTTGCATTCTGTTTTAGTGAAGAGCACTAATGGCGGAAAAGAAAGATAAGCTCTTTAAACACAAAGTAAGTAAGTCAAAAGGTCTATTTCCAGATTGAAGCTACTGTCTCTTGATTCTGGTTTCTACCTTTTTTTGTTGTTTGGATCCCAGAGGCAGAGCATGGTCATGGGAAGGGCACATAAATTGTGTACCACAGTCCTGATGATGGTTTAATTCTGGTCTTTACCAGCTTGTGGTTTCAGGTATCTTTCAACCTTAGATTCCCTATTTGTAAAATGACCCAATTTCCTCCCTGTAACAAGATGTAAGGCAGTAGCCATTTGTGAGTATACAAATAGCTGTTGCCTGGTGCCTGTCCTGCAATCATAGGGGCTCCACCCAGGGTTTTTTCAAGGGCCATTTCCCTGCTGCTCCCTAGCACATTAGTCTGCCCTGTTTTCAACTCACTTTTTTTGCTCTTGCCTGATGGGATGCATGGCGCAGACCACCCATTCATTCTTTCATTCATTTATTTACTAGCTGTTATTATGGAAAACTTCAAACATATCCTGAAGTGGAGAGGCTGGTAAGATAAATTTCAGTGTACTCCTCCCCCAACTACGTCCATTAACTCATTTCTACTCTTGATTCCCCTGTATTCTCTCTGCCTCCTTCCCTACTAGATTCTTTTAAAATAAATCCCTGTATGTACACACACACATCTACATACATTTACCTACATATAATGTATATATAAGCTTTTATGCATTTATACAGGTTATTAAAATAACTTATTAAATATTATAAATACAGCATATTAAAATAACTTCTCTGACTTGCTTTCTCACTCATCGTTGTACCTTGGAATTCACATCATAGCATTTTTACAGCTCAGGGAACATACTTGAAGGTATAGGAGCTATTGTTTATCTACTGACGAGCATTTAGGTTATTTCCAGTCTTTTGCTATTCCAAACAATGGCTGTCTATACTTGGCACAATATGCATGTCACTTTTCATATTTCTGTAAGTGTGCTTTTGGGGTAGATACTTGGTATTGGGACTTCTGAGCCAAAGAGAAAATGAAAATGAAAAAATTTTAAATGTTGTCATTTCTCCTCTCTAATGGTTGTACTGTTATAGGACAGGGAGAGGGGCAGCCCAAGCCCCGCAAACCTGCCTATTCTAAATGGGTTCTGCCGTCCGCCGCATCAATACAAAACATAGGAGACTTTAATGGGAAGGAACTTTAATAAAACTAGGAAACAATACAGGTAAGGCAAAGAGTCTAGTTTCTAAATGAAGCACCCAAAGTTACCCGTCCCCTCGTGGGTAAAAGTCCATCCATATGGGATTGGCCCAGAGCAAGGCCCCAAAGCCTGCCACAAGTCTAAAGCATCTTCCAGTGGGGACCCACAGCAAAGGGTCAGAAACAACCGTACAAGCCCGGAAGGAAAAGAGCAAAATCAACATCAAGATAAAAGCTGCCATGGTCACCTCTCCACGGGTCTCACCCACATCTGTGTCACCCAGTCCACGACCAAAAGACAAGCGCAGTTTCTTCACGTGTCTCTAGGCTCCATGTGCCTCCTCCAGGTCTCCTTCTGGCTCCATCCTGCTTCCTTCCTCAGTCTCTTCTTCTGCTTCTCCTCTTCCTGCTCAGCTCCACCCTGCCTTGGGTGGGGCAGGGAACCTCCCCCTTTCCTGGGGACCACCCTGTTACAGTACCATTGGCCTTTTCACCATTAAGAAATGAAAGGATACTTTCCTCCAGTTGTCATCAACTTTTTGGACTTCTTGCTAACCTGAGTGGTGAGAAATGATATCTTAGCGTGGTTTCAGTACACATTTCTCTCATGATGAGGTAAGCGAGGATATTACTTCAAATGTTTAAGTCATTTGCATTTCTTTTATTTTTTTAAATAAGAATTCTTTCTGGTTCCTTCCCTTTTATCATCTCTTGTACTTTCCAGACCCTCAGTACTCCCCCCATCTGGCCTCAGGTCTTTTGTTTCCATATAGTCCTGCACTTCCTGCCACTGTGCCTGTGTCAGGGCCAAGTGGTGGGAGGCAGTGAAAGAGAAAAAAGCAAAAGATGGTCTTTCTGTCTTTGGGGTACCACAGCCCCTCCAATGGGAAGAAAACCTTCCCTCCTCAATGTTAGGCTTATGGACCTGGCTGCTTTCCCATGCTTTCCCAAGTTGCCTTGTGATTTCCTGGGGCTGGTGTGTGAGAAAGCAGAGAAAAGAACCCCTCCCCCACAAAGAATTTTTCTATTCTGCCTTAGCATTAGGAATTACCATTCTCTCTCCTGAGGTCAGAGCTAGAAAGTTTCTGCATCTCCATTTTTCTGTGCTCAATGCCCAGCTCTGGAAGTCAAGATATTTGAAACCAGGTTGGGGACAGAAGAAAATAAATAGAGCAATTTACTGCTTGTTTGGTGGTATTGTTATAGAGCAACCCCGATATTAAACGGGTTCCTGGCTGTGGGTCCTCACCCGCGCGCTTTAAAGGGACTTATGAATACTCTACTACAGACACATGCAAAAGGGTTAATAAAAGGTTTATTTACAAGAGAAAAAAGAAATAAGGAAAATATACAACTCAGGGAGAAAATAGGGAAATAAAGTCTTTAATGCGTCCTACCCGATCCGATGACCTGGAAACCCAAAGTCACCCTCAGAGCTGGCCGGACGCTGCGAGCTGGTGGAGAGCCAAAAATGGAGAGACCCCCCAAAGCCCACGTGTCTGCCTTTTGTATCCACCTGGCTGCTTAACCCCACCCTCAGGTCCCAGCCACCTCCCTTTGGTGGTGATGGGATTTGGAGTTCCCAGTGTCTTTGGCTTTGACCTGGGGTGGGGGAGGAGTCCACAAAGCCTATATGGAATTTGCTTTGGGACATCCTTTTCCCCCTAACAGTATTTCAAATGCTCCAGCTTACCTTCTACTGTTTTAAATCAGACCATTCCATGTTCGCCACACATCTACTTGGAGAAAGAAGGGAATGAGCTTACCCCTTCTTACCTGGAACTGGAATGAATCCTTGCCTCAGGGATTTTTATGTATTTTCTTACTTACTGAAACTATCTTTTCACTTCAACCAATAATTGACCTACTCCTATTTCAGATTTTACTTCAGATATCACCTGCTCAGAACAGTGCTTCCTGACCACTGTCTCTTAAATAGCCTCTTCTGAAGCCAGATTACCTTTGCCACCTTCCTCTATTTTGTTGTCTTCATAGGTCTTATGGAGCAGTGAGGTCTCTGCTTTACATGCATAGATCAGACAATGATATCAGATATTTGAAAGAGATGACAGCTTTATTTGTAAGTTGATTGGCAAGCAGGTAGGAGATAAATCTATCTCCCCGGTTACAAACGAAGGAAGGCCATATAGGTTTTGGGGACTAGGACTGAGAATAAAGGAATTAAATTTTATTGGCTGAAAAGCCAGTCCGGGGCAAAGAAATGTGGAGTTGACTGAAGTTCATTGGCTGTTATGGGTCAGTTCCCACATGAAATATGAAGAGGCTTTTCTTTAGATGGCTGGAGTTTTGAATTTCTGTTAGTGTGTCACCGCCCTGCACTTCCCCAAAGCTCTTCCTTTCTCTGGGTTCTCAGTTCCCAGCCAGCGTAGAAGCTCAGGTCATGGTTGTCCATAAGCCTCAAACTTTGCTGTGTCTGTAAAAGCAAGACTCCGAAAAAGTTTAGTTTTTTTCTTTTGTACTTTGGGGTCTGAGACCATTTAACTGTTTATCTTGGGCTTCAATAACATTTATCATGACGTGACATTTAGTTTATGTTTCCTTGTTGCTTGTCTGCTTCTCCTCTACACTGTGAATGCAGAGACCTGTCTCGCTAATTACTTCCTCACCTGCATTTAGAATATTCATATGTAGAAATTGCTCAGTAAGTAGGTGTTGAATAAAGGAATGCAAAGGAATTAGCAGCATTTGGGTAAAATAGTATTTGTTGACTGATGGCCTGAGGGAGGTAATACCATTAGCAGATAGCTTGGTGGCCATTGGGTTTAGGAGTGGGGCTGAAGATTGTGCTTGTCCTGGCTCTGCTGAGAACTTGCTCTGCAATGCTACAAGAGTTTCTTCATCTGTCTAGGCCTTAATTTTCTATCTGAAAAATACTGAAATGAGATTCATTGAACACAAAATTCCTTTCAACTTAAGCATCTTAGCTGAACTTAGTTCTAAGTTTACTTACATGATCCAAAGTCTCAGTTATAACTGAAGAACCCATCTCTGTAATATGAAATCTTTTATTATTATTATTTTTTAATTTTTTATGTATTTTACATCACTCTTCATTTTTTTTTTTTTTTTTACACTGTATGCTTTCTTATCTCTGTTATGCCCCCCGTGAAATTCCCTCTACCATTTCACCTGGGTACCATCACCATAGTCCCTTGTGCTCTTCCCTCCCCTGTTTTGATCCTACTCCCTTCTCCCCCTGCCCCCCCCCACAGAAAATCTCTGGTTTATAGTTGCTTGTTGATTTTGATAAGAAATCTTCTTTTGGCAAGAATGTGAATGAGATCATTATGGGAAACAGAGGTCTCCTTGGGTTCCAACATGGAAATGACCTTCTTGTTCCGGGCAGGATACATCTATAATATTTATTTATTTTCTTTTTATTGAGGTAACATCAGTTGACAACACCATAGATTTCAGGTGTGCAATTTCTTACCTCAGCAACCAAGTATGCATCTATTTTAACAATTATGTTTTTCTTCTCCAATTTCACATATAACATCTCCAAATATAAATTCCCACTCCTATACTACATTGTCATTTTGACTTTGGGCATTGCTGGGGATTTCCTTATCCACATCCCCCATATATACACAGCACACAGGGAAAGGGCATTTCTGCAAACTTGTGGCAATACCAGCCTGTCTCCTCCCTGTACATTCTCCTAGCACTGACCCTCTTTTCTTCATGTTTTCATTTATTTTTTGGGTCTTAATATTCATTCATTCATAAAAAATTTACTGTGTTCTATGGGATGAATCTACATTCAAGGAGACCTTTTATTTTCCTTAGTAAATATTTTGACCTTTGATTGCTGTTTAGTTTTTTCATCACTGCAGTTCTGAATATCTGAAGATAAAATGCCTGTTTTCCTTAATATAAAGCTAATAAAGTTGTCATTCAAGGTATTTTTAAGTGACCTGAATAATGAGCAGATAATCTTGCTGCTGGGCCATGGGGTGTAATTTGATTCTGCTGCTATAAAGAATTAAAATGAGAAAGTTTATGGACTGTTTGTACTGTTTGAAGAGAGTTATTTTTCATTATTTGTATGGGCTCCCATATTAAAGAGTGATGCAGAGATTCAAAAACCAATGCAAAATCATCACATTTTATGTTCAGAGCTGTTTATTTCTATGTCATGTAAAACAATGGGTATGATTTGATTGGCCAACACTAGAAAATTGATAAATTAGAAGAGAATTCAGTACAATTATTGCAATGATTTTAGACTGGTTATGGACTTAAGTTACAGCAATATATGACCTGATTTTATTTTTTAATTAAATCAATAAATTTGTGATAATTTGTAAATAATAGTTAAAAATAGTTTTAAAAAATAAAGTGTTAATATTATTTACATGTAAAAAATTTAAATAAATAAATATTTAGCACTCTGTATATGTTTATACAGAGATATATTTTTATATTTATACATATATATTTACCAACCTGAAGAAAAGTCCTTAACTCCCTTTAAAAATCAGTAGTGATTTTTAATCATCTCTAAATTCTGAGTCATTTAGAGCCTCCCTGGTGGTGCAGGGCTTAAATCTCAGCACTATCATGCTATTGCCACTGTAGGCTGTGTTCGATCCCCAGTCAGGGAGCTAACCCACATGGCACAGCAGACCTGTTCTGTATAGCCTGCTGCATCCCTTCACAGTGAATTTCGGTAGACCCACCTGTTTTGTTCCCCACTCTGTCTCTGGTGACTCCTCTAACCACCTCCTCTCCCGCACCACCCGCTGCATCTCTGACCTACACTCCAGTTCTTGTATGATTTATACTATAGCACAGTGGTTAATCTCATGGACTCTCGAGCTAGATGAATCCTGGTCCTACTGGACCGGACCCTGTAACCTTTTGCAAGTTACTTAGCATCCTATTGTCTCAGTTTCCTCTCTGTAAAATGGGAATGGTGATAGTATCTGTCTTGCTGGGTTGTTTGAGTAATAAGTTAGTTGACAGGGGCCTCCCTGTTGGCTCAAGGGGTTGGGCGTCAGCATTATGAGGCAATCCGCAGCCATTGCAGCACAAACCACTGCAGCATGAGTTCGATCCCCGGCCAGAGAGGTGACCCACAGAGTGCACAGACCTCTCCTGACTGGCCCACTGCTCCCCTCAGCAATGTATTTTGGTCAATCTGCCTGTTCTGTTCCCCACTCTGTCTCTGGTGACTCCTCTCAGCCCCCACACCGTTGGCCTGTACCCCAGTTCTTGTATGCATAAATAAATAAATTTTAAAAAAAGATTCTAGTATGGGGAACATAAAACTAAGTTCAAGTCCCTCTCAGCTACTTCCCACCTCAGTCAGGCTCCTTTGGTTGGCCTTCTGTGGAATAGGGTTAGTCAGATCATGTCTACCATAAATGGTTGGTGTGAGGATCCACTGAGCAAATAGGTAGGGATACTCTGTGCATACTGAAAAAATCATGTATTTAAATGTTTTTGCTTTATGTTTTCACAAAGTATGGGACATGGTAAAGGTTCAGTAATTGCCATAAAAATGAATTCATGATCATGCTTTTCATTTCCTAGGTGTTCAGATACCAGAGATCAAATTAAGTAAATTGTTTCAGGTTCCACCTAGATTGTGAGCTAAATGGGAGCAAAAGTTTGATCCCAGCACCTAACAATGCTTGGCCCATGGTGTGCTCCAGGTAAGTTTATGGGAGGAAGAAAGGAAGGGAGGAAAGCAATGTCATTCAGATGGGAATGACAGAAACCTCAAGGTCTTTCCACTCGATCATGGCACTAGGTCATGGAACCAGGTCAGTGGTTCTCAGAGAGTGGTACCAAGATCCAGCAGCATCAACATCACTTGTAAACTCCTCAGCAAATCAAATTCAGAGGCTCCACAGGAGATATGCTGAATTAGAATCTCTGTGGTTGTGGGGCCCGGCAACCTGGTTTTCAATAAACCTTCAGGTGATTCCAATGCACCCCACAGTTTGACAATTGTGGAGGAGAAACCACATTGGTGGAGGAGAAACCACATTTGTGGAGGAGAAACCACATCCTCTGCTTATATTTGACACTAAATGAACAGAAAAAGGTGAATTTATGGGCCTCCCCTGGTGGCGCAGGGGGTTGAGCGCCGCGCTGTGAAGCTGTCTGCAGCCTCTGCAGCGCCGGTTCATTCCTGGCCGGCCGGCAAGGGTCCCACATGGCGTGGCAGACCTCTCCTGCCGCTGCTTCCCTCAGCAGTGTATTTCGTCAGTCTGCCTGTTCTGTTCCCCGCTCTGTCTCTGGTGAATCCTCTCACCCTCCTGCGCATCTGGACTGTACCCCGGTTCTTGTATAAATAAATAAATCTTTGGGAAAAAAGGTGAATTTATTTACAGCTTTTAAATAATTTATTCTAGAAACCTAATGCACATTATTTTCATTGTCATTTCCTACTAACATGACACATGTTATGTATAACAGGAACTATAAAATATTTTATACATTTATATATCATATAGCATTACATGTAAATGTGCATTTTACATATTATACTACATATATGTACACACATTTTTACATGTATAATACATTATATGTAAATTATAAATAACATTTATTACTTAGCTCCAGTTTTTGAAGGGACTCAATGTCTACTAGGACAGGTAACACAGGAAACACAATACTACAATACAAAATAGTAAGAATAATAACAGTAGAATGCCTTGGGCACGAAGGAACCATAGAGTGAGAACACAGACCCCAGCCTGGCTAGCAGGAGAGTGTCAGACCTTGTAGCCTAGTAGAGGAAGTCTGGGGGAGCACATGGAGTAACCAGTCCTGAAAAATGGAGGAAGCAGCTCTGTGTCATGGTACCTGTGTTAGAAGGCAAGGTGGTGATCATAGTGACCAGGGTCTGACAAGCAGCGCTCATACCTCCATCTCCCTGGAATGCACCGTACCCATGTTCCAATACAAACCACAGCAGAAAGAGAAAACCACAAAGCCGACTGATATCCCTTTTCTCACTACCTCATTGCATGGGGTGGAAGATGAATTTTGTGTGGTTTTGAAAAAATATAAACACATGTCACTGCTCATATCTGGAATATTGACTCACAGTGTTATAGGACAGGGAGAGGGGCAGCCCAAACCCCGCAAACCTGCCTATTCTACATGGGTTCTGCCATCCGCCGCATCAACACAAAACATAGGAGACTTTAATGGGAAGGAACTTTAATAAAACTAGGAAACAATACAGGTAAGGCAAAGAGCCTAGTTTCTAAATGAAGCATTCAGGGTTACCCGTCCCCTCGTGGGTAAAAGTCCATCCAAATGGGATTGGCCCATAGCAAGGCCCCAAAGCCTGCCACAAGTCTAAAGCATCTTCCAGTGGGGACCCACAGAAAAGAGTCAGAAACAACCAAACAAGCCCGGAAGGAAAAGAGAAAAATTAACATCAAGATAAAAGCTGCCATTGTCACCTCCCCATGGGTCTCACCCACATCTGTGTCACCCAGTCCACGACCAAAAGACAAGCGCAGTTTCTTCACGTGTCTCTAGGCTCCATGTGCCTCCTCCAGGTCTCCTTCTGGCTCCATCCTGCTTCCTTCCTCAGTCTCTTCTTCTGCTTCTCCTCTTCCTGCTCAGCTCCACCCTGCCTTGGGTGGGGCAGGGAACCTCCCCCTTTCCTGGGGACCACCCTGTTACAACAGTTTCTACTCACTAAAAGAACTTTCATACAGACTTCAATTCATTGCAAATATCAGCAAGTGCCATTTCACATGCTAAAAAAAAAAAAAATTGGTGCAGGATTCACCTTACCTGCCTTCCCTCCCCCATTGAATCACCTGACTTAGGGGTTACTGATTTTCTCACCTCCTTCCTTCTCTCCTGGCAGTCCTGGCTTAGCAAATGCAGAGCTTGCCTCAGCGTCCCTGAGGGGTAATCTTGGAAAATGGCTGACTCTGGGTGCTTACATTTCAGGAGGGTGGTCAGTATTGTTTTAGCAGGCACTGTATCTTTTTCTTTTAATGGCTGTCCAGGTTTTGGTCTGTCATCAGCTCTGCAGCTGCTGCTGCCACACACATAGTCTTGGCAAGAGAATATCACCCCACACCTCACTTCCCCCCCCCCCCACCACACCCTTTTTTCTCTGTAAACCTCTGAGGACTCTAAGGAAGGAGCAGGTTGCCACCTGTTACACTGCCCTCCACCAGTTTGACTGGTTTTTCCAGCTTCTGCTGCCCAGTCTCTCTCTTCTGAGTGCTGGGTCACCCACTGAGACCTTTGTGGTTTGTGGTCATAGGACAAAAAAACTCAGATTTGTCAGGCAAACAGTGAAATTGGTCTTTTCGAGTGATTCTGAGACTATAAAGAGCCACTTTGTTATAAAAACCTGTGATTTTCCTTTCTGCTTTCCAATGAGTTGAATTTTTGAACTATGCTTAGTATTCTGAACTCAAAGTGCTCTTTTTGCTCCTTCCTGGAGAAGGTATTCCAAAGTGAGCCCTTTCTCTCTGTAAGGGGCAGAGGGCTTTTGGAGAACCCTGCTGCTTTCCTTCATTGGTAATCATATTTGACACACTTCTACTGGCTATCATCACACAAGTTCTCCCTGCATTTCTTAGCAAGAAAGAGGGAAAATGGTTCTGTTCTTAAAAAGAAATGTGCAAAAATCTCTAATTTAATTCAAGTTTTACCTAACTAGATAGGCACTCATTCCTGGGGAAAGTGAGGCATGTACCTCACATCCCTAACACCTATTCTGTGCTAGGGACCCTGCACATACTCCCGCTTCTCTCTCTGGCAGCTAGCTTGGCAGAGTGTACTGGGTGTCCGGCTGATTTGGTATTTGTCATTGATTCCCTGTTCTGTTGGTGAGACTCACGTCAAGAGGGAGCAGACTCACCTCTTGGTGGGAGTGGCTGCAAAACAGGGAGTAATACAGGGCTGGGATGAATTATCAAGGCCGTCCTTGTAGACCGTCTACCACCCTGGACCTGTAAAAACAGGATGATGACAACCTACTTGTGCCCAACTCTGAGGGTGCAATATACAATAAGACAACATCTACAATAAGTTTTGAGCCCATTGTCAGATGAGTACATTGTAAGGTTGAGGTGTAGGGCAAGAATTCACTATAAACAGAAGTAGGTAAATTTAATTAGATTTGGAGGGTATTTTTACAATAATCAGACAAAATGTAGTCAATATTTACTTAGCATCCATGTCATTCACTATCAAGAGTTCTAGGGAAGTCAATGTCTAGAGCAGCCCGCAGGCAGCTTGCTGGGAGAGACCTGCAGAAGGATTAAGATGTTTTGGGCAGAGAAAACAAACAGGTTTCAAATATGAGCCCTACACTGAATGTCAAAAGGGTGAATGCCTCTTATGGCAGGTGTTGATTTGCAACTGAGCTGTTTCTCACGAAAGCGACAATTGAAAAGCAACTGCCAGGGTTTATTTCTCTAACCATGGTTAATGATTCTCCAAGTCACACCGGGCAGGCATGCTAGTTATCAGGGTCTGTTATTTCCCTCTTTCTAAAGGCTCATTTGATGACAGTTAGCTGTGAGAAGCCGGGCTCAGGGAAGTTTACTTCTTAGAATGGCCTTGATGTCCCTGTTTCCTGGTGATGGATTCATAGTGCAGCCAAGGAAACACTTTACCTGGCTGGAGAGGGATAGAAAAATGCCTGAACGTGAAAAATACTATACCCGGGGTAAATGACCATAACATCGGACTGGGAGGTAGAAAACCTGGTTTTAATCTTAGCTCTGTGACTTAACTAGCTATGTAACCGTCGATACTCCCCCCACCCCCACCCCCGTCTCACCCCACATCAGGGTAGTTATCTCTTGAATCTAATTACTTCACAATTCTTCTCTCCATCTGTGATCCAAACTTTCATCAGTTGCCCTTTGGGTTAATGCCACACCTTTCTAGAATAAACTATTGCTTCTCCTTGGCTCTTCATTTCCTTTCTGGACACTTGAGTCTAGAAAAGACCTATCTCTATGGATTTACTTTTTGCCACTGCTCTCCCTCTGTGGTAGATTGATAGATCCACATGCTTTGCAACAAGGTTGTGTAGCTTCTCTCATGGTGGGGTGGCGGGGATATCTTTCGGCCACCACCTTGCTGACTCTGGACTGTCCTTGTGACCTATGTTGGCTGCTTGAATACACTGGAAGTGGCGCTATGTCTATGTGACCTAAGGCAGTGGCCTCACTGGAGAGTTTCTGCTCTCTCTCCTGGAACCTTGCCACCACCAGGTGGCTGAGACCAGCTAGTTTGCTGGAGCATGAGAGATCTTGGAAGAGATCCCAGCTGTCACTGCTGGGGCTCTTCTAAAGCAGTCTACAGCTAGCCAGTGCTGGCTGGGGGGCTGTAGGGAGTGGGAATGGAACCTAAGAGGGAGCTGCCTGCCCAACTCCCAGGTGATGGGGATATGTGAATGAGCCTGGCCAAGATACAAAGGACTGCTAAGATGATCCAGACTCATCAGCAAGAATGGTGCTGCTATCTTAGCTGGGGTGATTTGTTACATAGCAATAGCTAACTGATATACTTTTCATTCCAGCTCTCTGCAATGTGGGCTGCAGTGAAGCTAACTTCTTGCCTGTTTTGTTTATGCCATCCTTGTTTTTACCTTTTGGTCTTTGCACAGGCTGCTACCTCTGCCTAAAATGTTTTTACCTTCTAGCTTCACCCTCTGCTTGTCTAAAGTCTATTCCGTTTCCATAACTGACATAATTAGCTCTTTTTCAAGCAAGACTGGCCTCAGCCTCATCAACAGTAGGTTTGCTGTCACTGCCCTGTTTTACCATAGCATCCTGCCCTTGTTTCTTTCTCAGCAGGTGTCATACTCTGTTGTGTGTATCTGTCTCCTCATCTGCCTTCCCACTCTCTTTTCCAAGTTCCTGAAGACAGGCCTGCATCTCATTCTAAGGAACACTGTCTGAACTTAGCATAATGTCTAGTATATCGTTGAGTCACAATATAACTTTTTCAATTAGTGAATAACATTATTCTACTCCCCAAAATGTACTTTTCTCTTTATAAAGTGTAAAGTGAATAGAAAGAATCAGGGAGGAATGTAGGTTTTGTTTTGTAGGTTGACTCTGAGCCCTCGCACCTGAATGTCTGTAGTTCTGTGCTGGGAAGGGTGTGAGGCTGGGTGTGGAAGAGTGTCATGATTAATTAGTTTTGTCTGCCATGGTCAGCAAATAGCAAGTGACAGCAATTCTGCTATAAGTTTTCTAATCTAGGGAGAGATGACTTCTCTGATTCCTGCAAATTGGAATCTTGCTCAACCCAGCAGTGTCTGCATTCTATGTTGTGCAAATGAAGAAGAAACCAAAGGAGAAACTGACTAGATGCCAGGATAAATGTCACATGCTGTAGTCAAGGCCAGGTGCTTGCCATTTTGTTTTCTTATCTGCCAGAGCACGTTTCTCCAGCTGTTTGCTAGTTTGGACCACATGACCAGCTCCCATCAATATGATATCAATAAGATGTGAGTCACCTCAGGGATGAACTAGGTAAACAGAAGAAAATTTTTTAGTGCTTCTTGACCAGTTCCAAATAGGGAATGCCCTGGAAATACCTGGGCACCTGAGAGACTGTGCCCCACATGGCACTGGAGTGGGAATGAGATGTAAACCTTTGTCTACCAAATCTGAGATTTGGGGGTAGAGGGTTGTTATCCTATTATAATGGCTATCTTTTTTTCTCCACATATTTTTATTTCTAGGTGTGCAGGCCTGAGGGAGTTAAATGCCAAATACTGATGACATCCATGGAAGTCAATAAGAATTCCATTTACCCCTTCAAGTGCTTCTGGTGACCTAGTGTAATGACTGTCTTTATAGATTGAGACATATGAGAAGTCTGTGCTGGCCTGGTCTGCATTTATTTATTGCTCTTTCTATCCTTTGGTTCTTTTCCCTTAGACATTGATCCACCACAGGGATATGACAGAAGTTCCACATGAAGCACCCTTTCTCCCTGTCCCTTTCTTTTGACTTCAATCACCCAAAGACCTTGCAGATGGCAATTTATCATTCCTTAAGCCCAAAAGGTAATGATTTCTCCCCTCCAATGTCCTGCCTCCCACAATTTGACTGTAAAAGCTTCCAAGCTCATGACAGAAACAAAAGCCTAGTTTTAAAATATGTGCACCTTTCTTTCTTTCTTTCTTTTATTTTTTAAAAATTTATTTTTTTTAATTTAATTTTTATATTCCCCATACAATTGCAACCCCCTTATTTTGACCGCAATCCCTCCTTTCCAAGTCTGGGGCATGAATATGCACATCCAGACAGACAGCTGTGACCTTTGGATTCAGGGAAGTTTGACTGCAGAGCCTTCCTGTATTTCTGCCCTCCAATCTTGGTACCTTACCTTCTCTGCTCCTGCATATCAAGTCCTCCTTCCTCCACCAAGTAATAATGGTCCCAGGAGCAGCCTGTTTTCATGCAGTAAAATGTTTTCTCCCTATGATCCCTTCCAGACTTTTCCATCCTGTGGCCAGCTCTCTCACCTGGCTCTCCTTTCACTGTACTAATCAGATCAGTTTGGGGGAACTAATCACTTACTGTGTACTAGTAAGGAAGTGACTACCACAGGAATGAACATCTCTATAGTAGCCCATGGGGGACAATGTCTAAACTGCAAGTCCCAAACTGGATGGCTCAGGCAGTGAGGGCAAAAGGAAGACTCTAGGATTAAGGAGGGCAGATGAATGGGGGAGGTCCTGGGATAAACTTGACCTCCTGCATTCCTCAAGTCACCCTCTGAAGGTGGGGTGTGGCTACTAATGCCAGGGCTGGTCCTGTGTGTATGCTGTGATGGTAGAGGAACCCAGGGCAGTGGAGGCAATTAAGCTCTAATGGAATGGGTGTTGGGATTATAATGAGTGCCAGGTTGTATGTGAGGGGGCTGCCTGAATAAGGGTCAAGGGGGTGGTGTCAATTTCTGGCAAAACCAGACCAGGAGCAAGGCTGTGACTGGTGGGAACAGACCAGGCTTTGGAATGCAATGGCAGGCAAACAAGAGAATGCGATATCTTGGAGTTTGTTTTATGATGTTTTCCTTCCAGCCTCCTGTTCTTCCTTTATCCATGCTTTCTTTCTTGCCTGCTGTCCTTCTCTTTCTGTTGATCTGAGGACTTGAATTTGTCTGTGATTTTGATTGACAGGAAGACTGCACCACCACCAATGCCACACAAAGTCACATTGATTGAGCCCTTACATGGACCATGTTTCATTTATTGCTCCATGCAATTCTTTACAATCTAGCTCTCATTATCCCATATTTACAGATGAGGAAATTGTGGTTAAAAAATAACTGTGTAAGGTTGCACAGCTCGTAAAGTGGCAGAGCCCTGAGTCCTGTTCTTAACTACCAAATCTTGTCAAAAGCACCATAGAGAGATGAGGGGGGCAGAATCCTCTGTAGGCCTGCACTGCCTCTTATCAGTCCTGTCTTTTTCATGAAAGGTGAGTAGATATCTAAAAGGACCAGGTAGCTGGTGCTGAGCTGTTCAGTTGGGGCTCAGACTTACAGCAGCAAGACTCACCAGCCTCCTTGACTGACTCTCTCCAGGCAAGTCTTTGAGACTGTGTCCTTGGCGGCTTGGAAGAAGTGGGCTGCCAACTTGTGTAAAATAAAGAAAGCCTCTTCGGTGCCAGAAAAAGAGAAGCATGGAGGTGAAAGCCCTGGAGAGTCTGGGCTGTCAGGCACCTTGTCAGGCTGGTGGGCCCTCCCTATGGAAGACTCCTGGGCAGTGAAGGGCCCTGGAGAAAGTGAATGTGATGCCCTTCAGAGAGCCGAGGTGATGACAGAAGACATGTAGACATAACTACACATGTGTGAGTGGAAAATCCATTGTGACAACAGGCTGCACTCCTGTCCCCCAATGGACACAGCCACCTGGCTGGAATTCTGCCACTATGGCATGTCTAGAGAAGCCAGCCATTGCTCCAGTCCTGGCCGCTGGTGCAAGGGAAGTAGTTTAGCAATCAGGTCTTTCAAAATCAATTTAGCTCATGCTCCAAAGTCCTGGCTGTAATTGACAGCAACTTCCTCCCTGGTTTCCTTAACTATCAGATAAAAGTGTTCAACTGTTTTAAACCTTTTTGAGGTTGGGGTTCACTTTCAAGTGGAATTTTAAGAGGCACCTGCAAAGATATATAACTTAATTCCAGACCTCTCCTTCCTGCTAGTATGGATAATTAGCAGAGCAATCCTGACCTTCGGTACCCACAGCTTATGTAGAGTGATCCAAAGTGAGGAATATTAAAGATGTCTGGGTTAGCAGTGGATTGAAAAGATTTCTACCCACTTCTCTGTTCTGTGGCATGGGGATGGCAATAATGAACTTGCTGGGAGGGTACAGGCCAATTAGTCCAAGTTTATAAAGCTCAGGATCTCAGTCAGAGCTTTACCACTCATGGAGAGTGGTCAGGACCTTCATGTGACTTTGTATTTGAAACTAATTGCCCTGGAAATGTTGGGAATTTGATCTTCCATCAAATTCTCCAGACCTTCAGGTCCCTTGACAATCTTCAGCTATTTGCATCTCAAGCTTAAGGGGACTGTTGCTTTCTGGATGCTAATCAGTTGTGAAAACTTTTGATCTCCTCTTGAAAACTCAAACTCACTGCAATTGCCCTGTTCCAAATGTGATATTTCCCGGGCAGGAGAGGGCAGACAGGCTGGCTTAATGGTAATCAGCAATGTGTTTAGCAGTTGTGAATTTTGATTCTATTTTCCTTAGGGCTCTGTGGAATCCTGGAAAAATCACAATATTTCTGAGTACTCTTTCCCTCCAAAATGTGACCTGAATTTTGCCATATCTCCCCAGGGTTGCAGAAATTGCTATTATGAAACTCTAGTTCATAATAAGCTTAGATAATTAAAAGAAAGTTTGCAAACATTTTTTTTTGAAAAATATAGATGCCTACACATACACATGTGTACTATTTCTACAGAGCAATTTAGCCATACTAGGCATTTTTAGAAATAAAAGTTAATCCTTCTATATCTGTACTTCTCAACAGTGTTGACATTTTTTTTTTATTTTTTTTATTTTTTTTTTTTTGGAATACCTTTTGATGTTTATTTATTTATTTATTTATTTTTTTTTATAAATTTTATTGTTATATTCCCCATACAATTGCAGCCCCCCATTCTGACCCCAATCCCTCCCCTCCCGCCCCCGCCCCCCTAAAAGTGTCTCTGGTTCATAGTTTTTTGTTGATTTTGATTTTCACTTTCTTATAGTTATTCATTTTCCTGGTCCCTTATTTAAGTTTTCTAGATTCCTGCTATGAGTGAGACCATCCGGTATTTTTCTTTTTCTTTTTGGCTTATTTCGCTGAGCATGATCCCTTCCAGCGCCATCCATGTTGCAGCAAATTGCATGTGTTTATCTTTTTTGAATGCTGAGTAATATTCCATGGTATATATGTACCACATCTTCTTGATCCAGTCATCTATTTTTGGGCATTTGGGTTGTTTCCAAAGCTTAGCTATTGTAAACAGTGCTGCTATAAACATAGGGGTGCAGGTGTTCTTTGGAATTGATGTTTCTGTGTCCTTTGGGTAAATACCTAGGAGTGGAATTGCTGGGTCATATGGAAGCTCTATGTTTAGTAGGTCCAGAAATCTCCACACAGCTTTCCACAGTGGTTGGACCAGTTTGCACTCCCACCAACAGTGCAGAAGAGTTCCTTTTTCTCCACACCCTCGCCAAGTGTTGACATTTTTGACCATATCTTTCTTTTCAGGGGCTAGTGGGACTGTCTTAGGCATTGTAGAATGTTTAGTAGCATCCCTGACCTCTATCTACTAGATCCAGTTGCACCCTATTAAACAAGGAGACCATTAAATTGAGGTGTTTCTAATGGTATAGCAACCAATGTAAGCCAACCAAAACCTGAGCTATAAATGTCTCAAGGTTAAGAAATCAAAACCTAAGGACAACCCATCACAAACAGCCAACTAGGTTTTCCTATATAAGGCATCAGCTTAATCCAAAACCAATTAAGTTAAGTTCCTTGCTTTTTGTCTGCAACCTGTCTATAGAAGTTTTCTTGTCCCTACCTCTTGCCAGTGGAGCACTCCTAACTATTTCTGGTTAGGTACTAGCTGATTCAAATATATTTTTGCCCAAATGACCTCTTAACATTTAAAGCTTTGGCTCAGTTTATATTTTAGCAATTCTCACCATCCCTCCAAGTTGTGACAACCAAAAATGTCTCCTGTCAACACAATTCCAACAAAAGTATCAATGGCGTTCTTCAAAGAACTGGAACAAAACTACTGAAATTCATATGGAATCACAAAAGACCCCAAACTGCCAAAACAATCCCGACAAAAATGAAAGAGAATGGAGGTATCACACTCTCAGACCTCAAACTATATTATAAAGCCATAACAATTAAAACAGCCTGGTACTGGGATAAAAACATATACACAGACTAATGGAATAATATTGAGAGCCCAGAAATAAACCTACAACTATATGGATAGTTAATCTATGACAAAGGGGCCAAGACCATACATCAGAACAAGGATAGCCTCTTCGATAAATGGTGTTGGAAAAGCTGGACAACCACATGCAAAAGAATGAAACGAGACCACTATCTCACAAAATGTCCATTCAAAATGATAAAGGATTTGGATGTAAGACCTATAATCATAAAATACATAGGAGAAAGCAGGCAAAACCCTTTATGACATAGGCATTAGTGATGTCTTTAGGGATTCATCCCCAACAACAAGGAAAATATAAGAGAACACAAACAGTTGGGATTACATCAAATGAAAAAAGCTTCTGAACAGTGAAAGAAACTAAAACCAAAATACCCGTGGTGTATGGGAGAAAATATTTGCACGCAATACATTTATCAAGGTACTGATATTGAAGATCTTCAAAGAACTCATACAGCTTAATAAAAAGAAAACAAATATCCCAATCAAAAAATGGGCAGAACTAAACCAACACTTCTCCAAAGAAAGCAAACAGACAGTAAACAGGCACATGAAAAAAATGTTCATCATCACTTATCAGAGAAATGCAAATTAAGACCACAGTGAGATACCACCTCACACATGTGAGAATGGCCCATATCAAAAAGACGAGAATCAATAAGTGCTCATGAAGATGTGGAGAAAAGGGATTTCTCCTACACTGTTGATGGGAATGCAGACTGGTACAACTCTTGTGGCAAACAATATGGAGGTGTCTCAAAAGATTAAAAATGGATCTCCCATATGACCCAGTAATTCTGCTCCTAGGAATCTTTCCTCAAAATCAAAAACACTAATTCAAAAAGAAATTTGCACTCCCGTGTTTTTTGAAGTGATATTTACAATGACAAAATAATGGAAACAAGCCAAGTATCCCAAAACAGATGAATACATCAAAAAGATATGGCATATGTACACAATGGAATAGTACTCAGCAATCATAAAAGACAAACTCATGCCATTTGTGGCAACATGGATTGATCTGGAAGGGATGATGCTAAATGAAATAAGTCAGAAGGGGAAATATACTTATTGGATAGTATCACTAATATGTGGAATATAGTGAAAACAAACTAAGGGTCAGATAAAGGTAAGCTTAAAAACTAACTTGAAAACTGATTACAGAACTGAAGCATCCAGAGAGGAGAGGGGGTAGGGGAAATTTAAAAACAAAGAGGGAAGGAAGTACAGTGGACTATGGTGGTGGACTTGGGTGATTTGGTGGTAGGTGCTCTACTGTGGTGATACCTGATAGAGGGATCCAACTGTTATAATTCAGTTAAAAAAATAAATTTATGAAAAAACAGAAAAGATTAGGCTGCTTCCACTGGGAATTGTTTCTCTAAGAGTTGTTTTTCTTCCCCATATGCTTCCCTTCCCTGTATGAGCTGTCCCAAAGAGGAGTTTTGGTGAGCCTGGGAGGATGGACGTAATGGAGCAGCCATTACTTTCAGTTTTTGTGTCTGTTATGGTTAGATAATTGCCAACAGAGGGCCAGTTTGTGCTTGGCACACATCTCAGGTCTTCCTAACTGTGGACCGTGGATCCCAAACTGGATGCTAGACTGTGGATCCACAGAAGTGACTGTAACACAGAAGCTGTAGCTTTAAGTCTTTCTCCCAGGTTCCTCCCCTCTGCTTCTACTTAAGAAACTAGTTGCATCTCTGAGTGACAGGTTATCTTTTGTTTTTCCTCCTTGATTTTACTCCCAGCTTCTTCAAAAATGTGTAAGGTCTTGTTTCTACCTTAATTATTTTGTATGTGCATGGTGGTTCTGTTCCCCTGACTGAACCCTACTGGTTATCTCCCTAGTTCTTGGAGGTAACTGGAAGAAGTTCCACACTGTTTTTCTGAATTGTAGAATGAGAACTATCATGGTGTAACAATACCAAGCAGAGGCCTGTAGATACTTGTTGGCTATGATTTGTAAAATATATGTAGAAATTGCTTGGCTACCTGCATCTCCCTTCCCATCATGCCAGAAAACAAGCCTCAATCACTGCATTCTTACTCAGAGAAGATGGTTTTGGTTAGCAGTGGCCTTTGAGTAACTCATTTGGCCTTTTTTGCAGTAGAGAGAATTTCTCTGCCTGTGATTGGGGTTTTGCTGTCTTGCAAGAGTCCTTTTTATTCTAAAGCATGGTAATTCCTGTATCCCTTTTACCTGAATCCCATAGACTAGGGCTTCCCATTTGTTTCTATGGGAAACTTTTGAATATGTGCTAGAAGAAAAGTGTTTGCCTTAAAGTTAGCCTTAGTGATTGCTGCCCATTCCTTCCTGGGGGTTAAAGTGTAATCACCCAACAGGGGCTTTAAATAGTATATAGTGACTTAATTGCAAGGAATTTACCTCCTGCAGTGAACCCTAAGACCTTAGGCACTTTGCTGCTGGTAGGAGCAACCAATACAGTGTCCAGGTCTCTAACACTGTCCTCCGTGGTGATCAAAATAAAAATAACAACCACAACAGGGTTAGAGACCTGGTACTATGCTTATTGTTTGTAAACTGAATTGAGGATAAACATTGTTGTGGGTTTCTCCTTTGCAACTTCCCTGAGAGAATAGATTTTGGGAATGCTGGCTAGTTTGGGAGGGTGGAGTGCATGATGGATTCCATTCTAGGGTTGTTGAGTTGAGATGAGATGGTGACAGGAGATCCTCTAGAAAAGAGATGCAGATGTGGTTTTTAAAAGAAAGGTCAGCCCTAGAGATGATAGAATTGGAAGCATTTGCATGCAGATGACTGTTTAAGAAGCAGTGGGAGTTGAATACTTAAGGTGTAATTGTGCATGGACAGAGGCCCTCTGGGTGGATATCAGAGACTGTCCCATTTGATGGGTTGAGGGAAAATGGGGATGAGCCAGTGGAAGAGCGTAAGAAGAAATATGGGGGAAAATCATCACCACTGTATTGGGACCCTTCCCCATTCCTCCTTTACTACCAAAACTTAGCATCCCAACCCCTAGATCAGGACTGGTACATAGTTGGTGCTCAAGAAACTCTTGTTGAATGACTGAATGAGTGGAATACAAAGGATATTTTCTAGGGGGAATCCAACGTCAATAGTCTCCAATGTTGAAGCAAGACTGGAATGAATGAGGAATGAGGAAGGAATGAGAAAAGGGTCTTGGATTTGGGGATTAAGAAATCACTAGACACTTTACAGTGTGCATATTACAAACTCTTATTTTCCTGCACTTAAGTTTCAGGAACCTGTCAAATGCAGATGGTAGGACTTAGTTCCTTGGATTAATGTGAGGATTTAGTGATAGAACTTGTCAAAGGTCCTAAGTACATAACTCAGCCCCTCATTCATTCATTCATTCATTCATTCAACTAATATTTAATGAATGTTTACTATGGGCCAGGTGTGGTTGTCATATCTGTAGCACAGTGAGGAGAAAAGACAGGGTTTGTGCTGTTATGGACTGTCTAGTCAAACTGGGGTGGGATAGCTAATGATGAAGCATCTGAGATAACTGATGTGATGTAGAAATGAAAAGGCTGGTGATCAGAAAGAGTGATGGAGGGATACTTTGGTAGATTGGACAGGTAAGGACTCTCTGAGGAAGCAATGCAAGCTAAGAGTTGACTACCAAAACTTGCTGACATGAAATGTTATTGTTATTTTCTTCTTTTTTATTACCAGTTCTCTTTCTTTCCACTTCAACTCTTCACCTGCCTTATGTACCATCCTGTCTCATCACATCACTTTTCTGCTGGAAGCCCTTTTCTGCCTCCCTGAGTGACTTTGCAAGTTGCTGTCTGGACTCAGCTGGCAGGGAAAGTGCTGCTCCCACTTTATAAGCTGTTTTGTGACTCCACATGGTGCTGTATAAAAGGCATCCTTGCCCGAGGCAAAGGCATTTACACCTTCCAGGGAGACCTATGATTAGAGAAGGCAGAGGAGGCACAGACACAGACACAGAGACTGGTGGGATAGGAAGCTAACTGGAACTTAATCTATTAGAAGAGGAGAGGACTTTGAAAAGTGAATTAACGATATTTATAGCTGCGCCAGGTAAGAAGCAGAGAGCTTGCTGATAATGAGGCCAAGGTTGAATTCCCACATGGATCAGGCAGCTTCATGTGGAGAAATGGTGTTAATCACTGCTGGCTAAGAGACTTAGGCCAACTCCTAAGTCTCTCCTTAGCTCCCCAGTAAAATGGGGACATGCATCCCACCTGCCTGCCCATAGGTTATGAGAAGCACATGAGAATTGATAGTAAAATGCTTTTTAAAGTGATGCATTTTAAATGTATGATCTGCTATAATTACTAATTATATTATTATTTTCTTGTTCATTGATCACTCCCTTTTCCTCCCTTTCTCTCCCCCCACCCCACTTCTTCTGCGTGGAATCAGCTGACTATCTCTCACAGCAGAGAATCAACCTTATCAATCAATCAATAGCCTTTCAATAGCCCATTATATTGACCCTGAGTCAGGAAGACTATTTTCCTAGAATGAAGACTCCAGTTCTCTTCAGAGAACTATAAAAATGACCATTTGGCATCTACTGCCCTAGTGATGACATTTCTGGCATACATGCTTCCCCATCCAATTCCTGGCTCATCATGGACTAATGATGAGTGGACTAATTGATTATCGCACGTTCTCCTAGTGATGTGGCTTAACAGATCTGACTAATAGGTAGCCTCTGGTCACCTGTGACTAGTGACCTTTTGAAATATGTCCAAAATCACATATGCTATGTAGGTAAAGTATGCACCATATCCTGAAGACCTAGCAAAAAAGAAAAAGGTGGGAAATATCTCAATCATTTTTTATATTGATGGCAAGTTGAAATGATAATAGTTTGTATATATTGGGTTAAATAAGATATGTTAGTAAAATTAATTTTAGCAGCTTCTTTTAATCTTCTCAAATGGTTCTAAAATATAAAATTATATATATATATATATATATATATATATATATATGGCTTGTATTTGTGGCTCATACAGCGAGGCCTTCAGACAGTTCTCTAGTCAACCAGTTACCAATGAAACAGAAACAAATGCAGTAGTATTTTATGGGAGCAAGAGTGAGTCTGACACATTTTGAGTTTTCTATCTTAGAATGAAATAGTAATTTTAAATTTTTTCTAGTTTAGTGGTACCCAAACGTGTGTGTGCATGAGGAAATCCTGGGATCTTAAATAGTGAAAATATAGATTTCAGGATTCCAAATCCCTGGGGATTCTGGTTTAAAAGTTCTGATATAGGGCCCCAGATTATGTATTTTTTCATAAGCATATGGGGGACTCTGATGTGCAGCCAGGTTTGAGATCCTTGAGCTAGGAGTTTTTACATTTCCGTTAAGGGGCTTTCTTGGGATGACAAGTTATTATTGGCAGAGCTAGGACTAGGGCACATGCTCTGCATGGATTATATTTTGTAGTGTAGATTGGTAGGTTATTTTGTACTACTGTGACCTTAGAGTCTTCCAGAACTCAGGAGGGAATGAGGAACTTAGATGTCTGACAGCAGGTGGTCACACAGCCTGTCCTTACTAGGAAAGCCCGGGTTGGCTCAGCAGCCCCCTCTGCTGTCAAAAATCCTCAGTGCAGCCTGGTACACCTGGCTTTGGGGAAGGGAGCAGGGAGAGGAGCTACATAGAAGGTTGGAGCTTAAGGGATGCTACAATGGGTGAACCTATTTGCAACCAGGCAGTGGTCAGAAGGAACCACTGCCGTCCAAGACCTTTAGAGCCAGAAGGTTCTGTAGAGGTCACCCGACTGCCTGCCTCCTGGTTGGTGGAGGGAATTTGGACAAATCATTTCTCTGGGCCTCAGCTTTCTTTTGTTTTCTTGAACAAGGGATATAATGACATGCTTTGCACGGCCTCCCCATGGTAATAGTGGTAATAGTCTCTTGTTAGAGATAGAGACAGACTGAACTCTGGTATCCCAGATAATTGAGGTGTACCATGCAATTTCAGCTAACAAAAAAGAAATGTGTTTGGCTGCTTCCAGAGGGCCAGGGGCAGAAAAAACTCACCAGGGAGGTTGAGGCTGGCCTCATGCCTACATGAATTAAAGCCAGGTAGCTATCTTCTTATTTACATATTCATTCATTACCCATTTGTTTGGCTTATATTTAGGGAGCACCTCTTGTGTGATTGAAACTGTGTAAGACGTGTTGATACTAACTCAAATTAGACATGGTTCTTGTTATGTCTATGGTTCTTGCTCTGTCTCCGCCAGTGTTTCCTTTGTCAGAGATATCTGCAGCCAGCTGTCACAGTACACAAGTAGCATGACTGGGTGACTTCATAACTGCCATCATTTGTTGGGAGTTAGCTGTGTGCCAGGTGCTGTGAGGCACTTCCACGGATCATAACAGAGCAGAGGAAGAACTAGATCTAGAGAGACTTAGCACATTTCCAAGGGGTCAGTGTGTTGAGGTAGAGTCAGAGTCATGCCACCCTTTAAACCACAAAACTTCATGTCCTTGATGATAATCAAGGTGGTCCTTTTGATAATCGAGCTAGGTGACTATGAGGCCCTAGGCAAAATACATATGTCCCTGTGTATGTTCATCGAAGTGTTGTTTGTATAGTGAAAAGTAACCTTTATAGTGAATATCCATATTCTCACCACTGAGATTCTCCAGTTAACATTTTATTTTTCTTTCTTTGTCTCTTTTTTTAAAATTAATTAATTTATTTATACAAGCACTGGGTCCAGTCAGAATCACTGGAGGGTGAGAGAATTCATCAGAGCCAGAGCGGGGAGCAGAACAGGCAGACTGACACTGCTGAGGGGAGCAGCGGGCATGGCAGGAGAGGTCTGCGCGCCATGTGGGACTTTCGCCGGTGGCCGGGGATCGAACCAGAGCTGCAGAGACTGCGAGCAGCTTCGCAGTCCAGCGCTCAACCGCTGCCCTACCTGGAAGGGGAGGCCCCTCTTTCTTTCTTTCTTTCTTTGTCTCTTATCTATCCATTCCTCTATTTATCCATCCTACTTTTTAAAAAATTTTTTTTAAGATTTTTATTTATTTATGCATACAAGAGCTGGGGTACAGGCCAGAGATGTGGGGGGTGAGAGGATTCACCAGATACAGAGTGGGGAACAGAACAGGCAGACTGACCAAAATACACTGCTGAGGGGAGCAGCTGGTGAGACAGGAGAGGTCTGCTGTGCTATGTGGGCTGCTCCCCACCTGGAGGATGGAACTCGTGCTGCAGAGACTGCGGACCGCCTCATAGCGTGGCGCTTAATTCCCTGTGTGACCAGGGAGGCCTGTTTTAAAAAAATGAAAGAAGAGACATTTTATAAGAGTATTTCTTAAGATGGGATGTCAGGTCCTGATACCGACTCATCCTATTTTTTTTTTTTTTTTTAAATAGAGGCATGTTTTATTTATTTATTTATTTTGTTTACACATGCACTGGGTACAGTCAGGAGTGCGGGAGGGTGAGAGAATTCACCAGAGCCAGAGTGGGGAGCAGAGCAGGCAGAAGGACCGAAGTACACTGCTGAGGGGAGCAGCGGGCGGCAGGAGAGGTCTGCGCGCCATGTGGGACCCTCCTCCGGTGGCCGGGGAGCAGCCGGGGATCGAACCGGCGCCGCAGAGGCCGCGGGCAGCTTCGCAACCCAACGCTCAACCGCTGCGCCACCAGGGAGGCCCCATCCTATTTTTTTATGCAGTTCCAAGTAAGTTGTTGACATCAGTATGCTTCTGCCCAAAGACTTCATCAGGTATGTTGTTAACATTCAATATTTATGTGCTTCTTTTTTCTTTGAGGTAAGGTTTACTTGCAATGAAAGGCACAAGTCCTATGGACCTTCAGTGGGTTCTGACAAATGCATCCACCTGACAAATCAGTATACAGGGACTTATCAACATACAGAACATTGTTATACCCCACAAAGTTCCCTCACTCTCTGTCAGTTCCTGTTCCCAAAGCAACTTCTGTTCTAGTTTTCTTCCAGCATAGATTAGTGTCACCTGTCATAGAATTTCATGTAAATGGGACCACACAGTGCATAATCTTTTGTGTATGGCTTATTTTACTCAAAACAATGGTTTGGGGATTTCTTGTTAGTATTTCCATTCTCCTATTCATGGACACCTAGGCTATTTCCAGTTTTTTGCTATTATAAATAAAGCTGTTACAAACACTCTTACACCAGTTTTTTTGGTGTGCATTTGTTTTTCTCTTGGATGAATACCTGGGTGTAGGACTTCCGAGTGATAGGGTAGGTATAATGTGCAGTTTTGTAAGAAACTGCCAGATCTTTTCCCAAAGTGGTTGTTCCATTTTATACTTTTGCCAACAATGTAAGCAAGTTCTTGTTTCTCCCTATCCTCACCAATGTTTGATGGTATCAGTCCTAAAAATTTTTACCCATTTCAATGATATATAGTGGTATCTCATTGTGGACAACATTTTTTTTTATCAGAAAAAATGTTTTATTGAAAAATAAAACTGAAATAATGCCTAGAAAAAGAAGGGAAAAGGTATAATTTTGATAAAATAAATAGTATTTCCTGGGTGACTTATGAATGGATTCCTTTTTTGTCCTATCTTGCCTTACTTTTGCAAAGCATTCTAAATAAACTTGAATTCTTTTTATTGTGGAAAAAAATTATCTTACATTCTGAAAAAACAATGGTGGGTTTGACAGGTTATATTTGGGCCATACCTGTAAATACTCTATGAGATTGGGACCCCTCTTTCTGGGCTTCACTTTCTTCTTTTTTTATGAGTGAGGTGAAACAGGCACTAAGTCCTCCATCAGGTATATAGAAGGTTGTGAAAAAGCTGAGGAGGCCCTGGGGAAGTGAAAGACAAAGAGCAAATTTTGGTGGGCAGCAGAGCCTTGGTTCTTTGGGGTATCAAGCTGAGTAAAAGAGCCATTTGCTATGAGACCCATAGAGGTTCAGGCCGCAGGGAGACTGCAGGGTGTAGTGAAGAGAGTGTAAGCTTCAGAATCGATGGTCCTGGATTGCAATCCAGATACCACCTTCTTCTTACCCCTTGATTGTGGGTAAGTGCTTTCATCTGCCTCAGATTTCTGCCTCTGTTAAATGAAGATGGTCCTATTTTCATCTTCTTGGCTTTGTCTTTGTATTAATAGATATTAGCATTTATAGACGTACCTGGGACAGTCTTTTGTCTGGGAATGTAGTAGGCAAATGACAAAAGTGGGGGAGAAGAACCTGACATAGAAGGGAAAACAAGAGGACCAGAACAAATTTAGAAATGTACATTGTAAAGGGGTAAAGGAATGCTTGAGATGATCTAATCAAATCCTTTTTTTGAAGAGAAGAAAAATAAAGCCCAAGATTGATTCCCAGGGGAGGTGGTGACTGGGACAGTGTGGAAGCCCAGGGCATACCACAAGCCTCCAACAAACTCTACAATGTAATCCTCTCCTGGTAGCAGTCAAATGAACGAGAATTTCTATTTCACATCCCTCTTAGACCACTCAGTTTGGCTATTTTTGAGTGCTGCAAGCAGCAGAGAGTAGACACAAGCTCTTCAGGAAACTTGTCAGTATCAGATTTAATGCTTCTCTTCAATTCTGAATTTTACAAGGTATAAATACCGCATTTATGATCAGCTGAGCTTCATCTTGGAGCTTTTTGTTGTATTTCACTCTGATTCTTTTCAAGCTCAGACTCCACAGTCCCTGGAAAGTACATACTACCCAATGAGGAATTCTCTGTGTATTCATTTCATCCATGAGAAGTTTCCCCCATTGTCCTGGGTTGTAGGCTAGAGATTTACTCTCTAATAACTATATAATTTTCTGTCTCTTCCCAAGGAGAACAAATGTCCTTGTCATGGATGATTTGCCCAGTTTCTTTCAAGATTGTTTACCACTGGTTGGATGGCATTGCCTTGCTTCTCTGCTTAATTTCAGAGAAAAAAATTTCTTTTCACAATGCTGAAAATGAAGAGCTTGGAATGCCTCCTTTCACACTTTTAGTTTTTTGGTGTGTAAAAGGAATTCAGCAATCTCTTGGGAGGTTTTGCTGACTGAGGGAGGAAAAGAAAAATCAAGGTCCTTCTAGAATCTTCTATTGCTCCTTGATCTGAACCTCTATAAAAAGCCTTCTTTACCTGCACACCACACCACTCCCTAACTTTGCAAAGGGACCCTCCTGATAGGCCCTGGAGATCTGAAACCGGAAATAGCTATGCTGGAGAGGACTGTTTCCACTGGAGAATTCTTACTCTAGCCTCATTCAAAAAATAATGAACCTCCTGTGAGAAAATTTCTTAGGAAACTGCTAGCCTAGTTTCTTAAGATGTTATGGGGCATCCGGAGGGATGAAGGACTTTGTGACCCTGGAGACTGATGTTGGATCTACTTTTTCTCATATATTTCTTAGCATCAGGGTTAATTTCATGATGAAAGGAACAATTTCTACCAAGCTCCTTCAACCCAAGGTCTAGAAAGCATAGAAGAAGTATTGACACGTTCTTGTGCTTTCCAACACAAATGTGTTTTATAGAATCATTGCTGCTATAAAGAAATTCTTTGAAAGTGAAGTATAAGAGAACTTTGTTTATAGAAATTCCTTTCTTCCCTCAGCTAAGGGCTCCTTGTTCATTTGCCATCTTTACTCCCTCCCTGACCTGCTTTGTTTATATGGCAAAGTCAATATTGTATTGCATTTAGTGACATTCACTATAGTAGGAATGATTGTAGGAAAGTTGTAAGTTGTAATTCCAAAGGCAATATGGTGGAATAGAAAGGCCTGCAATTCAGAGGAGCATCAGACTTCATAACTCAGGGCTCTGGTTTTGCTAGTGACTTCTCAGACTTCAGCATCACTAATTATATCTAAGAAAAATATTTTACATGTCGTTATATGTATGAGACATTTTAACACAGGCCCAGGCACAAGGCAATAAATTCTGGCCATAGTTGGCTTTAAAGTTTGTCTCACTGAACGTTTTCTTCCTTAATAGGTGTGGGTGGCAAGATGGTTGGACCTCCAAACAGAACAAGAGAGATGACTGCTGAAAGGGGACAGGGCATACGAAGAATGACAGTGTTTGTTGGAGACTATAAGCTAGTCTTATAAGCTAGTCTTGTTCCTGGGGTCTTGCCTGTGGGTCAGTGTGTGAAGTACTAGAAATATAGTAGACTTCAGTAAGACAGATTTGGGCTTTAGGCTCTATTCTGTTGATTTTAGTTGTGCAAAATTATGTAAGTTACTTAGAAATATTTCTCTTACAGGTTTAGTAGACTGACCCATGTTTTCTGTGTTCTTCATGCCCACTGTACTTGATGCTGAGAAAACTAGACTAGAACACTGGAAACACTTCCATTCTCTGTGTGAAACAGACCCCGAAGACGTAATTAAGGCAGCCGGAAGGTGTTGGCAGAAGCCTAATAAACCTTATGGGTGTGTTATTGGGAGTTGCTAACCTTCCTCACAATTGGACTCTTCTCTTCACAGATTAATACCAATAATTAGTCCCATTCAAGAGAATGGCTTTTATTGGTTCCTAGTTGTTGCTTTGGGATAAAAGATGACTATCTACTCTGAGAATAATTTATTGGAAGCTGTATCTAGAGGTTCTTCAAATGAGCTCATAAATAAGTGAAAAAATCACACTGTATCCTGTTTGTTTGATTTGTAGAAAGCCAGCCTCCTCCAAGCAATCTGATGGGAATGTATCTATGAACCCACAGAGTAATTTGGCACCCACAGAGTATTTTGGATATTGAATTTGTGTACGTGTGTGTGTGCATGTATTTTAGAGAGAAGGAATGTGTGTGATCATGAGTTTAAAGCCATGAATGTGAATTACGTCTCATTCACTTTAAGAGAGTTATCTTAAGAAGTAGCTGACATTGTATTTCCTTTTTCCTTTATTCATTTACTCAGTCACTCAATAATTATTGGTGATGAGTCACATACTATGTGGGGGATGATGTTGAACAATCCAGAGTCTTGCCCTCAGATCTTATGGATTGTGCTCTCCTTGTGGTCAGCAGAATAACCCCCTCATTCCCTCATATCCCAGATGTTCATGTTGTAATCCCTAGAACCTGTGACTGTATTGCCTTATATGACAGTAGGAGACTTTGAGATGTGATTAAGTTAAGAATCTTGCAATACGGAGATTTTCTTAGAATCTCTGGGTGAGTCCAACATAACTACAAGTGTTCCTATAAGGCAAAGTGGGAGGTCAGAGAGTCCAAAAAGGAGATGAGACAACAGAACAGATGGGAAGGGGACTGAGCCAAGGATCATGGGCAGCCTCTTCAAGCTGGAATTTTCCCCTGGAGTCCCATAAGGAACACAATCTTCCTGACATTGACTTTGGTCCACAAGATTTCTGAAATCTCCAAAATTTTTTAATACACTTGTGATTTTAAGTCAATAGGTTGTGGTTATTTATTTCAGCAGCAATACAAAACTCATACACTTATCTTTTTGCTTACTTACTTGTAAGTTGAGGGTTTGCTTCATTGTAAGTTTTGTCTGGTTGGTTCAGGAACCAGGTAAGTTTGAAGTTTTTCCAGAAGACAGAATTGATTTTGTTCCTGCTTGCGTGATGTCATCAGGTATGTGCTTGAAATTTCCCTGGACTGTAGCTCTCGTATTTAGCGCATCTCTGTTTTCTCAGTACATTGAAACTCCAACACTCAATATAGGAGATATCCTACAGTTGGTGCAAGCCCTTCCTGCAAATAGGGAGACTCAAAGGAGAGGTGGTTTCTCTGTTGCTTAGTAAATTCACTGATGTGTAACCACTTTATGTAACTGCTTTGTGTACAGGGAAAAGGTTTACTACCCAGTCATGGTGGTTTAGTCACATGCTCTGTGCACTAAACTACATATAAGATACAATTTTCCGAGACCCAGATAAAAGGACATAACATTTCTGTTCAGGAGTCTTTCTTAACTTTAAAGAGAAAATCTTTGGCAATTCTAAACTCTCAATATTTACCTATCTCTGTGCCCATCTGACACAGTCATTTCCTCTTGAGAATTTTCCAATCCAAGTGATATTTTCCCAGCTTTCAGACTTCATTCTGTGGCCTTCTGCTCCAGTCTGCTGGGCAGAGAGAGGTCAGGGTGAAGTTTGAAGGCAGAAATAGCTACCAGTCTTAGAAGAAAGAGCACGAAAATAGGAACTCCATGTTCTCTGCCTTCTTGACCTGAGATCAGACAACTGATTCTTCCCTTTATTCAATTTTTAAAGATCTTCTAAAAATGAATATATTCTTTAAAAAGAAAATAATTTCCAAGCTGCTAGTAGAATGTGGCAATTTTGTGTTAGGAATGAAATCTAAGGATTAAAAAGTCCAACCTATTTAAAATGGCTGTCAAGGCCTTTCCCTGTCAGTCTCATCTTTCATCATTTTGCTTTCTAGTCTTCCAACTGTTTTAAATTGATCAGGCCTTCAAACATTCTGAGTCTCCTGCATCCTAATCTGTACCTGACTCAGTCTGAACCTTGCTTTCTGCCCCCCGCCCTCCAATCTTAGCTTTGCTGACTCCTATATAACCTTCAGTTCGTCAGGTTAGCTCTTTCCATCCCATGTCATTCTGAAACACAGCTCCTCTGCACTGTATTATTGAATGCCCACTGGCCTGCCTTCCTCTTACACTGGACCAGACAATAAGTTCCAAGAGAGTGTGTGGCACCTTGTATGTGTATTTTCTATTCATTGTTTGCCTCACCTTGCCTGGCACCTCTTTCTAACAGACTGGCACTCTGCCCACAACCCAAATCTTCCTCAGTCAGCCTTTTATGTGCCACCATTTGTTTTAATTGCACAGTTGTACTTGACCGAGCAAACGGTGGATGGGTACCTGTCATCACACAGTCCAGAGATTTTAAGCACTTCCGTTCATTCCTGCAGTGGCCACTGAGCCTTGGCAATAGGCAGTTTAAATTCTGGACAACGAGTTTTCAAATCGCTTCAGTGCCTACATTTTGAGAGTGGTGGAAAAAACCCGACCTCTTGATAATTAGATGGAATCAGTTTTCATAACTCGACTTTATGCATTAGAATGGTTAGCAAACTTCATTATCAGCAGCTTGATGAGAAAGCTTTTAGCTTCCAATAAAGATCTTGTGAGTAATTTCGATTTGCAACTAAACTCCGTCCATTCCGCACAGCACAGGTTCTTAGACAGGGTGGTCTAATGGTTTCATCACTATAAATAATTTCAAAGTAGGTACAGGAACAAGCTTACAATTAGCATCTTGTCCGTGTTCGTTTGATCCAGAGAAAGGACAGCTGCTGGCCACAGTTGAAAGCAACCACTGTGAACCCCTGTAACCCAGGAAGCCAGCACCTGCTGACTTGTAAAGTGATATCTTTTCTTTTGCTCTGTATACCTGGCACATTGCCGGTATCTAAAAGATTTTACTAATTAAGGGGAATGTATCTTTAAGAAATTTCCAGAAAGGACATATGACATTATCTGAGAAGAACTCAAAGCATCCTGGGCTTCCCCTTGAAGAACTCTCATAAATTCCTCCTTTAAAAATGTCTTTTTAACCCACCATAACCTGAAACCTCCATCAAGGCAGAGATCATTTCTATTTTGCCACTGAATCCCCAGCACACCAAGCAGACATGCCATAAATAACTGTTGGATGGACAGATGAATGACAAGGAAGAGGATCTTCCATGGTGATCTTTAAAAAAGCATTTTTGATTTTGGCATCTCATCCTAATTATGTTCTGACTTAGAATTCTATAACTTGTTTGGAAAATTGCTTTGCATCCTGTTTCAGTTACTATTAGCTGCACAATAAGCCACCCCAGAACTGATGACTTATCCCTCAGCAACATTTATGTTGCTCACAAATCTGCAGTCTGAACAGGGCTCAGTGGAGAAAGCTCATTTCTGCTCTACTTGGTGTGGGATGGGGCAGCTGGGAGGATGGAGTGAATCATTTAAAATCTGCTTCTAACCCAGAGTGGGAATCTTGAACTGCTGTGCTGGCCACCCGGGGCTCCTCAGATGTTTCCCTCCAGCTCTGCGGGGCTGCTTCATGAATCTCACCAATGCTGTGGCTTCTTGCACAAAGGCCCAGGGCTGCAGAGGTGCATGTTCTATTTCTTTCTTTCTTTTTTTTTTTTTTAAAAAAAAACAAAACTAAATGATCTTTTTTCAAGTATTCTCACAAATCATCAGAAATACAAATTGAGGGTTTAGAACGTGTCAGACACTGTGAGAATTATTTCCATTCTACAGATCAGAACACAAGGCTTAGGTCTCCAAGTTGATTATTCCAAAATGATGTTTGTGGCATTATAGGTCCCATTTCTGCCCAAATACTTAGTGAGGATTTACCATTAGTAAACAGAGATAATTCAGTATATAGCCCAGTGGTCACGAATTCTTCAATCAGTTTTCCCAAACTCTGCCGAGAAACTTTTTTTTATTATAGATTGATTTTTTTTATAAGATTTATTTATTTATTTATAGAAGCACAGGGTACAGTCAGAAGCGCGGGAGGGTGAGAGAATTCACCAGAGCCAGAGCAGGGAGCAGAACAGGCCGAAGGACCCAAGTACACTGCTGAGGGGAGCAGCGGGCGGCAGGAGTGGTCTGCGCGCCATGTGGACCCTCCTCTGGTGGCCAGGGATCAAACCGGCGCTGCAGAGGCTGTGGGCAGCTTCGCAACCCAGCGCTCAACCGCTGCGCCACCAGGGAGGCCCATATTATAGATTGATTTTTGATGCCTTATTTGATGCCATCTTTTCAGAAGACACATTTGCGTGGCATTTATACATTTTATTTTTTCCAGGTTCCCATTCATATGAGCATTATAATAAATACCTGGCAATTGAGATTCTCTTTTTTTCAAACATTCCCATTTTGTATATTAAATACAGTTTTGCATCTGCATGATTCCTTTTCCTTATTATTACTCTTTTTTTTATTAGTTTAAGTTTCAGGTGTACAGTTTCTCACCACAGCCATTGTATATATCACACCACACTCACTAAATATCCAGTCACCTTACAAGAGGTACGTGTTTTAAGGAGAGAGAAAAAGTCAAGTACAAGTTGCTTTGCTTTTTATGTGTTGCCTCATAAATCTCACTGTGTCACTTCTGCTGCATTTTGTCCCTTTGACCAAGTCACTTAGGCTCATAAGCAAGGGAGAGATTGGATTAGACTCCACATTTTGTGAGAGATGTATTAATAAATTTGCAAGTATGTTTTAAAATCCTCACTCACCCAATCAGTGTTCAGGAAGTTTTGCAAAGATAATATAGTCAAAACAAGTAAAATTCAGAATTGGACACATACTGAATGAGACAGGATTTCTGCAGAAAAGTAAAAATAGAATGTCACTGTCACTTCTTACATACAGGGATGAAGATGAGGAGTTTGAATGAGCACCTATCTCACTCCTATATAAGGTAAAGCATTGTATTGCCTCCATAGGGTAGAATTTCAGGGTGCATTTTGTCCTTGGAATAGGTGTGTTAAGAAGAAAGTGATGCCAAAACAGAGGTGCTTGTGGTAGCCCACTATGACTTAATACCTTAATTCCTTGACTGGCAAATATGGAATTTTCTGATTGGCACCAATGAGGTCATGTTTTTCGTCCTCCAAAGGAGCATGAGATAATCTGTCACAAGATCTATTTCATTCCTCCAGGGTAGGTTACCTAAGCCTGAAATAATTCCTTTATTTTCCCCTCTTTCTGCCTAAACTAACTTTTATTTTGTTCGGCTTTTCCGAATACCTTTCTACTTGCTAGATGGAGTGTTCCCCGATTCACGAACCATTTCATGAAGTCAATTACATCTTTAAAATTAATTAGGGTTTTTGTTATTTAACATGGAAGGCGGTATCACAGTCAATGTCAACTTAGGCATTAGAGGCACCTTCCTAATTTCCCTATCCTCTGCTCAGCTCCTGGGCTAGGTTTCAGGAGGACTGTTTTGTGACTTTCCCCTGAAGCTCCAGTTACATTTTCCAGAACTTTTCTTCCCCAGCAACTGCCAAAATAGTCTAAAATATCATTTCTACAACAAACCTCATAATAAATGTTCTCTTCTATAATAATGGCACTGCTTGTTAGGTGGTTAAATTCTGACTGACAGAGAAGAAGTCAACATCACATTACTTTATATAGAACTTCTCATTTTTTTTTTACTAAATACAGCTTGAATAGTTGTTTAGTACTTACACCATGAAGGCACAGCTTTATCTAGATGGCAGCTGTAATCCTTGCACATAGGACCTTTTAAAACCTAATGGTGCTCCTAGAATACTGTGCATTGCCCTCTATCAAAACATTACTCAAAGTGGATCATATCAAGTTAATAATATGTAGCACAGCATGTATTTTCCTTCTGCTGGACCAGAGGTTGGCAAACATTTTCTGAAACTTTTTTTAGACTTTGAGGATCTTTGTTGCCAAAACTCAAATATGCCATGACAGTGCAGGAAGCCATAGATCATTCATGGTTGAATGAGAGAGACTGGATTCCAATGAAACCTTATGCACAAACACAGGCTGTGGACAGGATTTAACCTGCGGGTCTTAGTTTATCAACCGATGCTCAGAAGCTAATATACTTTCTGTAAATGTTGACCTGGAGGAGGAAAAATGCTGCATCATGGAAATGATTTTCTGAAACCCCACAGAGGCTGAAACAAGCAAATGTGTAAAGAAAACACAAATGATCTGCCTAAAGGACAGAATGTACAACGGGAAAGATGTCAGAGGACCCAGAGTAGGAGAGAAGGGGAGAGGCTGATATCAAAGAATCTGAGATTTAAGTGAAATCAAGCATTTGTGATGAGAGAGAGAGAGAGAGAGAGAGAGAGAGAGAGAGAGAGAGAGAGAGAGAGAGAGAGAATGTGTTGCAGAAGACATGTTTATTTCATGAAGTGGAGGGCAAGCAATGCCATGTTTTTTTCCATGAATCTGGAGATACGAAACCTAACTCAGGCCACCACCTGCTAAAGTTGCAAGGAAGACAGTACCAGTCATTTGTGTGTATATGTGGGTGAGGGTGGTGGAGCCTCCTTTTCTGGTTAGAGATTCCTGGTTTATGCAGTCCAGGACAATGACAGGTTTCATCTGTCTGAATTATCCCTACTGTAGGATAATTGCTGAGGTCCGCACAGCACTGGGGCCTTAGGTTCTCCATCATTCCTGCACCTCAGAGGTTCTGACTTTGAGTTCAACTCAGGCTTAAGGAATCTTACTTGATGACCCTCAAAGCATCACAGCCTCAAGGTCCGCTTCTCTGCACTTTTGGAAAACCTAACTCGTAATGAAGTAGTTGTCTCTTAACTGTTCTGCTCTTATCTGCTCTGGCTAGCTGGTTGAGTATTTATGGCCTTTATTTAGAATGAGTCTCCCCTGAAGGTTCTATCCTGGGCAAGGCCTTTGGAATCACCTAGTCTGATTTGGGGCTGTATACAGGACCCTCCCATACCTCCTCTCAGGCAGCTTTCCTTTTTAGTCCTGGAACAAAGGTCTCCCTCCCCATTGCCAAAGGGGTAAATACCATTGATTCCTTCCAATATACACAAGGAAATATCTCAACATATTATTATGCTACAGTAAATTCTTCACAATTATCATGTTACACATATACAGTACTTCTTGCTGTTAAAAGAAATTCTTGAGAATCAAATGAAAGAGTATGTGGGAAATTTTGCTTTCTTTTATTTCTTTACTGTTTGTAGGACACGGATGTTAAAAAAGCCTCACATTTCCTGGATGAAGATGATGTTCTCACTTTAAACAAGGACAGAGCAAAGGATTTTAAGGATGAGAGGAGTTACAAAGCAAATGTCTCCTCTTGCAGATCTGTGAGTTTGCTGAATAGGTTTTTTTTTTTCCCTGAACTTCTAAATTTGGTGAGTTTCTTCTAAGTCCCTGAAAATGGGTCAGCTGTTTGCAGAGTATTTAAAGAACCACAAGGAATGTTTCTAAGTTGTGATCATCTCCTCCAAAAGGGAAATGGGGAGGATTAAGGAACTGCTGAGTTTACCCCACAGGTGTGTGATTCACCTGCCTTATTCCTAAAATTCCTGATACAACAGAGCCTACCTGGGATACAACGACTGAAGCAGACCCTGCTACAGTCTGCACGTTCTCTAAATCTGGGAGTGCAGAATAACATTGAAGAACATGGGTGTTAGAGGAAGATTTCCTTCTAGCTTATCCCTTTATTAGCTGTGTGGACTTCATGCCTGGGACTCACTGTTCTTAAACCTCAGGTTCCTTGTCCCTAAATGGAGATAATGGTACCTCTCTGATAGGGTATTGTGGCATCGTGGTTAAGAACATGACACTGAGTTAGACTACCCACCTCTTGTTAGTTCTGTGCCAACTTGGGCAACTTCTTTACCCTCTCCAGGCAGAGTTTACCTACATAGAGAACAGAGCCAACAACAGGACCAAGCTAGGGCTGCTTTAAAAATGCTATACATTGAGAGAAGGAAAGTATTTAGGACAGTTCCTGGTGCCAAGCAGAGCTCAGTAATGTTAGTTCTTTATGTTAGTATCAGAAGCAGGGGTGAAATTGGGGGTACTAATATCAAAGAGCTTCATGGTGGATGTGGAGGAAGTGCAAGGTGCAAGACACTCTTTCCTGGCATCTATTCTTTGCTGGAATGGATATCTATATTCACTTGTTGACTGATACTCAGAATCCAGTCATTGAAAAATAGATTCATTTGTCTCAGACTGTATGTTTTGGTCATTTTTGGTTACATAAATACTACCCCTTCCCAAATTAGTGACTTAAAATAACAAGCACCATTCACTTTTTTTCTTGATTCTTTGGGCTGATTGGGCAGTTTTGCTTCAGGTGGTTCTGGGGGACCTGAAGTCATCTGGGTCCCTGGGGTGGCATGTGCAAGGCATTTATTTCCCTCACGTGGTGCCAGGAGGGTGTTGATTGCAGGCTGGGAGGGCAGCTAGGTTGCCTGGCTATCTGGATTGCCCTCTTCATAGCCCCTCTTTGTGGTTTGGGTTCTCACAGCATGTATCTGCATTCCAAGTTGCTAGTCCTATAAGATATTGACTGAGAAGTTCCAGCTGTCACTTTGGCAACCTCTGTGATTCCAACCAGTTGTAGGACCAATCCAAAATTAAATAGAGGGGAAATAGACTCCATTTCTTGATGTGAGGAGCATGACAGGGGGACAAGAACCACATAGCCATCTTTGGAGACTAGCTATCTCTATTGCTGTCTATTGTGTGAAATAAATTACCCCCATCACCACAGTTAGAACAAAGAATATTCATTTTCTTGCATGGTTTCTGAGGGTCTGGTTCTGGAAATGGCTGGAAATGGCTAAGCCCAGGGGCTCTATTTCAACCTCTTAGGTTGCCTGGTCAAGCTATAAGCTGGTACTTCCATTTCTGAAGGAGCTGGAGTATCTGCTTGGCTGCTCACTCATGGCTGTTGGCAGGAGGGTTCAGTTCTGGCTGCATGGTGCTTTCCACAGGGCTGCTCATGGCAGGGTCTACCAGTAAGAATGGTCTAAGAAAAGAGAGAGGGAGGGAAAGGGGAGAAGGAGAGGAAGAAGCAAAGCAAGGAAGTGAGAGTGTCTTTCTCTGTCTCTGTCTCTGTCTCTCTCTGTCTCTCTGTCTCTGTCTCTCTCTGTCTCTGTCTCTCTGTCTCTGTCTCTCTGTCTCTGTCTCTCTCTCTCTCTCTCACACACACATACACACACACACAGAGTGATCGCCATCATTTTATTCCCAATCTTGGAAGTGGCAGACTGTCCACTCCTGCTATATGCTCTTGGTCATAGGGACCAAACCTGGTACAGTGTGGTAGGCACTACAAAAGGATCACTGGGGGAAATTCAGAGGTTCCTTACCCCACTAACAGTGGAGCCTAGTATGAGAAGCTTCTTGGGATCTTGTTAAATATGCAGATTTCTTGGCTGAGATTCTGGCATGGACCACACTTTGGAAGACCTTGACTATATCAAGACTTAATCTGAAGTCAGTCTAATGTGCCAAGGGCAACTAGTGCTCTGCTGTGAGCACACATTTACACTTTAGTGTGAGAGAGCCTTTCTCCTCTGCCTCTCAGCAGGTTTTGATGCTTACTGAACAGGGTGATCACACATCCCTGAGTTGTTTGGAGCTGATGCCACTGATAGGTACTTGGTTTGGGTTTGGGCTTTTCAGTGAATTCGCCCTATTTTTTTATTATTTATTTATTTATTTTTAAAAAGATTTATTTATTTATTTGTTTGTTTGTTTGTTTTGTTTATACATGCACTGGGTACAGTCAGAAGCGCGGGAGGGTGAGAGAATTCACCAGAGTCAGAGCAGGGAGCAGAGCAGGCAGAAGGACCGAAGTACACCGCTGAGGGGAGCAGCGGGTGGCAGGAGAGGTCTGCGCGCCATGCGGGACCCTCCTCCGGTGGCCGGGGAGCAGCCAGGGACTGAAATGGCGCCGCAGAGGCTGCGGGCAGCTTCGCAACCCAGCGCTCAACAGCTGCGCCACCAGGGAGGCCCTTGCCCTATTTTTTTAAATACTCAATTTTTTATTGTATTTGTGATAATTTCATTTTTAAAATTTAAATTTTTAAATTTTTTTATTTTTTAATAATTTAAAAAAAGATTTATTTATTTATTTATACAAGCACTGGATACAGTCAGAAGCACGGGAGGGTGAGAGAATTCACCAGAGCCAGAGCGGGAGCAGAACAGGCAGACTGAAAAAGTGCACTGCTGAGGGGAGCAGCGGGCGGCAGGAGAGGTCTGCACACCATGTGGTATCCTCGTCTGACAGTCGGGGATAGAACCGGTGCTGCAGAGGCTATGGGCAGCCTCGCAACCCAGTGCTCAACCGCTGTGCCACCGGGAAGGCCCTATTTTATGTATTTTTTACATCATTTTTCATTTTTACACATTGTATGCATTTTCATCTTGGTTATAGTCCCCATACAATTCCCAGCACCCTTGTTTTGATCCTACTCCCTCCCCGCCCCCCATAGTGTGTCTCTGGTCTCACTCATAGTAGGAATTTAGAAAACCTAAATAAGGGGCCAGGAAAAAGACTAATTATAATAAAGTAAAAATCAAATTCTCCCTATTTTTGATTCTCCCTAAGTGGCAGATCCCTGCTACTGATTAGCATATATGTTCTAAAGGTCAGAGTTCACATTATTGTCTACTTACATGCAGATTATGGAATTATGTCCATGATGTCACCTGTGGAATTATGTCCATGATGTCACTTCCATGGATTTCATGGCATTCCCTCTAAGACACCAAGTTCACAGTTTTCTGGTTTGACCTACCGCCATGGGGAAGCCTCACAAATGCATGTGGTTTTGTCCCTTCCTCCCTTCCTCCCTCTCACTTTCCTCCTTTCCATCCCTCCCTTTTATTGAGCACAGTGTCTCTGTAGGAGTGACTTTTGGGATGTCTGCTTTGCTCATGTTTCCCTCTTCTCTTTTGCCCCTCTCCACTGGTCCCACTGATTGAACCTTATAAGCTCAACCTTCTGAACTTAGCAAACTGGATCACTGTGCACACCTGACTGCTCAGTGCAATCTCATTCCTGCCCTGGAACTTGGAATTGGGACCCAAAGGGAGACAACAAAGGATTAAAAAAATTCCTTTTTTTATGTGATTGGATTCCTGCCCTGTTGGTGCAGAAATTGTGGGGGACTGAGTCCCTTCAGTGCCACTCTGCCCTTTCTCTGTGTATGCTGATAACAGAAAAAGCCATTTTTTTAGTGATGAAAGAGCAAAGCAGATGTTGGGGTGAATTGGTGATAGAACATAGGTGAGCATGACCTTCGGGTTCTAGATGGCTTTCCATTTCTTACGTTGGTCTCTCCCCAATCTTGCTTGGATTCGATGAGAGTCTCATGTATGCTTTTATTATGCATCCCAACTCCCCATTCTTTCGATCTCAAGGTAGCCACACAGATAATGTTACTTGGTTATTGAAACAGTCCGTCTCTGTAGAGATGGAGACTGAACTGGTGAGTTCAGACATTGGAAGAGCAGGCTCTTGCTCAGGTTACCTGTAGAGCAATGAAGTGTGGGCATTCTCTTTCCACCTCTCAAAGAGTTCAGAGGACAGGTAAAACTGGGCTCTGAAGGATGGCAGACAAGGTTCTAATGTAGTGTGGCCAGACTAGTGGGTAAAGGCATAGGAGAGGGCAGCCACAGAGGCTGTATAAGCGGTTGCAGAAAAGACAATGGCTTCTTATGTCATGTTAAAAATAATACAGTATTTTTCCAAAAGAGAAACGAAGAGAATCTAAAAGCATATTTTGTAAACAATTGGCCTGGAATATCTCCTCATTATGGATTTGTTTGCTCTGCTCTATAACAGAACTGTTCCTAGTAAATGTGTTTGGAATTCAAATGCCTATCACATATACCTTCTACACAGCTCGGCCTATGCTTTAGAGTAAGCTATTGGAAACCACCCGTAATCCTTCATTCTGGTTGCAATATTTTTGTGGCTTGTGAGAGGCATTAAAGAAAGGAGACTTCACACATCATGTTGGGCTCAGGCAGATGTTAATTAGAAACAAAAGCAATCTGTGTCTGCTCTAACGGCAGTGGAAGACAGTATGTGCTGTGTGTTTTACTCATACACAGTGCATTGAAGGTAGATTTCTGTTATTTTTTTGTATTCTTTTTCTTTCACAGCTACGGTTTTATGCTTTTCCTAGGGATTCTGACTCTCTCAATTTCCTCAGGCATTTGACTTTTTTTCTATATAGTTGCTATTGCATTTGAAATTTAATTCTTTTCTGCATCTAAGTTTTGTTTGTTTTTGTATCCTGTAACTACACCTCTCTCATTTTCTTCCTGGTGGGCAGATTCAACCATGGATAATCTAGCAGTTGGCAGCCCAATGATAGGGTCACATGAACACTTAGTTTTTTACTTTCCTCATATTGCCAATCTTATAAGCTTTCCCTGTTCACTAGTATGTTCAATGATGATGACTCAGAGTGGGAGGGGAAAAAAGAACTCAGTTAAATTTTGGTAATTTTCAAGCAACTTGATGAAAGTTTAGTTGAGGATAATTTGAAACTCCTAGCTTAAGTAAGAACTTTGAAGGCTAGAAGAGCTGACTTTCCTGGATGTGCCTGAGAGGCAGAGAAGGGAAGGCACTCCATGATCTGAGGACAAGCCCAGGTTTCACTGCCACTTGTGTTTTGAATGTGTCTAGAAAAAGCTGGGGCCTAGGGTTCTTTTTCGAGTCTTAGCAAGTAGTAAAAGAAGTATTTTTCTTAAGAACATGTGCCTAGTGGAGACTTCTAGATTAGTGTTTTATGGGATTGCTTGCTTCTCTTTGGGGGGTTTAGCACAGTCAGAGGATTCCCCCTTCTTCATTGAGAGGTAGAGGTAGGTAGAACAAATATCAGGCCCACGGGTGTACCTTCTAGTCTTGCTTTGTTATCACAAGTTATGTGAAAACAATAGATAATACAAATCACATCCATTATAGCAGAAGCAATACAATGGTAAAAACAGACTGAAGTTTCACTGTGCCAGCCATTTTACTTACCTGTTACACTTTGTTCTCACGAAAACCTGTGTGAATCACAAAATATATTACCTCTGTTGTATGTATCGGGAGTAAGAGAGAAATAGCTGAGTTTGTCCAAAGTTCCACAGTTGGAAGTGGCATGAGTCCAACTCTTCTCAGCCACACAGTCTACTTTCTCCCCACATGCAATTTCCTGGTCTCTCTGGGCCTTGGTTTCTTCTTACAAAAGGAATACTCATGCTCTCTTTGCCACCTTCCTGCTGCTACTGGAGAGGAGCAAATAAGAGTGTGAAAGGAGCAATGTTTGGATGCTGTAAAGCATAAAGTAGTAGAAAAAGACAATTATTTGGATGGACCTGCTGCTGAGAGGGAAGGAGGGAAGGGGAGAGAGAGAGAGAGAGAGACAGAAAGAGAGAGAGAGACAGAGAGAGAGAGAGAAAGAGAGAGAGAACCTGAGTGAGCAAGAACAAGCAGGCTCCCTAGAGGGAGAATTAGAGTTTGACCTTCAGCAAAAGGGCTGCCATCACTGAGCTGAAGCCCAAGCTGGGACTCTGGGTCCCTTTTTCCACAGCTGTCAGATGGCAGGGCAGGGGACAGACGCCAGGCTGCGCATCCAGGCATGACTTGCCACTCATGCCCGCTTCACCAGAGGCTCTGGGCAGATTCACTGGGACTCTGACCTTTGGAATGTAAAACACTTGTCAGGTTGCCAAGTGCCAGCAAGCCAGGATGGATGCAGGCAGGGAAGACCATTTCTGTGACTCTTCCAGGGCTGTGTGGACTCTGGACCCTGAGCTGAAGAGAAATGGCTCAGCTCAGCGTGTTCTTCTGAGCTCCACCTCTACCTGGACGTGGGAATCTTTCTAGTCTCTGGTTGGTGTTTCTCAAGTTTTAAAAACCGTGCCTCCATTTTTACTACTGTGGTGCTTTCTGTAATTTGTATAATAATTTGTTATATATTGTTTGGTTTTGGCCCCCCAAATTGTGTTGTTTATTTGAGTAAGCATTTCCAATTATGCCTTCCAATTCTGATCAGTCTTTCTAAGTCTAGGACTTTGCATCTTTGTTGTTTAAATATTTCTAGGTGGGCAGATGGTGAAATGACTGTCCATCTCTCCCACCCAGAATGACACTCCCCTTTGCCAGGGACTTTGCTCCCGCTTTAACTTTCCATCCATAGATGGAGTCAATTTTTCCACCTAAAGTCTGGGCCTGGCATTGTGACCTGCTCTGGTCAAAGGGACATAAAGAGATGCGATCCAGGTAGAAGCTTGGAAAGGGTGTGTGTACTGTTTGGTTCTGCTTCTTAGGACTCCTTTGTCACCATGTGCAGAAGCCCCGACCAGCCCTCTAGAAGGTGAGAAAACATGGGGAGCAAACACAGAGGAGGCCCCTGCACTAAGTATTCTACCAACCAACAGGCATGTGAGCAAAGCCACTCTGAGTCATTCCAGCTCTTATGAGAAAATACTAGACCCGAGTGGCTTAAAAATGACAGAAATTTATTTTGCGCTGGCCTTACTGCTAGGAAAGCCGAGATCACGGGATCTGCAGATTCAGAATCTGGTGAGACCCTCATTCAGGGTCTTCTCCCTGATGATCTTGGTCTTCTCCCCATGTTGTCCATGGCAGACAGAGTGAGGGAGCTCTCTTGGATTTTGTGCTGTGATTTGTTATAGTTTCACATTTTATCTTTGTCCTATTCTTGGCACAGCACTTCTAAAACCCTTGGTATTTCTGAAGTGGTAAGAGCCATAAAGGTATCTTTTGTTATGTTAGTGAGGCAACTTTTTATGGAAATTCCTAAGGATGCAAGGAGAACCAGCCATGTGATTAGAATTAAGAATGGGGCTCAGAGATCTCTCAGGTTGATGAGCAAGAAAACACCCATGTGCTGGGAGGGTGGTGCACCCAAAACTCAGTGGTAACAGATCTTGTGCTCACATTGCCCCCAGACCTTACTCTATATACCTCCTTTTCTGGCTGTTCATTCATATCCATAATACTCTTTGAAATAAAATGATAACCTAGTAAGTACTCTGTTTTCCTGAGTTCTGTGAGTTTTCCTAACAGATTAGTTGAACCCAAAGAGCAGGTCATGGGAACATTGACCTTTTGGTCAGATGCAAGGTAACAACCTGGACTTGAGATTGGCCTCTGAAGTGGGGGCTGGGGGTACAGTCTTGTAGGACCAAGCCCTTGAACTGTGGCCTCTGATGCTGATTCCAGGGAGTAATGTCAATATCAAGTTTAATTATAGAACACCCACCACTAAAATCTCCCCCCTACATCTGATGCTAGAAATGAAGTCAGATGAACTGTAGTAGTGGAGCCTCCCTGGTGGCCTCAGGGTTAAGTCTCAGCACTATCACCACTATGGCCTGAGTATGATCCCTGGCCAGGGATCTAACTCACATATGGCATATCAGACCTCTCCTCTCGCCCGCTGCTCCTCTCAGCAGTGTATTTCAGTAGATCTTCCTGTTCTGTTGCCTACCCTGTCTCTGGTAAATCCTCTTATCCCCTGCATTTTGACCTACACACACACACCAAAAATAATTAAAAAAACAAAACAAAACAGATGAACTGTAGTGTGAAACAACAGGAGATACTTAGAAGCACTCTTTCTCTAAACAGGTCTCTTTTAACTAAAGGAAATGTTTCTCAAAAAACCTAAATAAGAACAACATAAAAACCAACCAAACAAAATACCAGGTCTCTCTTTTATGGGTACTAATTCTATTCCTGAGGGCGTCACCCATAGACAAGTCACTTCTCAAAAGGCTCTATCTCCAAATACCATTGCACGGGGGATTGTTTTACCATAGGAATTTTGAGGGGATCAAAATTTGCTATCTGACCCTTTACTATATTATGCCCTCGTACTTCCAGTCCCAGCCATGTTGCAGTTGACAAAAAAGATTTGCCGACGTGGGCTACACCCATACTGCTTAGTAGACCCACAAAGTAGGACATATTTGTTGTTTTATGTCACCAAGTTTTGGAGTATTTTATTTTACAGTTAACTTGATTTAAAAGAATTCAGTCCAAATCCTTTGACAATTGGATTGGCAAACGAAAATCACTGGACTAGCCACTGTCTCTGTGAGTTAAGTTTTATGAAGAGTTTTATTAGAGTCATTTAAAGTGCTTTTTGAGTTTATTAAAGTTTTCCTAGAACACATTTAATGTGTTATGTATTTTTTCTAGCTGTTTGAGATATAATTGACATATAATATTGTGTAAGTTGCAGGTGCACAGTGTGATGATTTGACTCATGTATATATTGTGAAATGAGTACTGTAAGGTTAGCTAATATCTCCATCACCTCATATAATGTACAGGATGGTGACTAGAGTTAACATTCCTGTATTATATACCTGAAAGTTGTGGAGAGTAAGAAAGTGTTCTCACCACATACAAAGTAATTATGTTATGTATTTTCTTTGACTGCTTTTGAGTACTAATGGCTGGGTTGAGTACTTGTGACAGACCAGATAGCCTTCAAAGACTAAAAATTTGCTATCTGACCCTTTAAGCAAAAGTGGGCTGAGCTCTGAAATTAGTTTGTTTTTCTAATTGCTGCATAGGATTCTTCTTGATGCTAACTTTTTGTTGATTGAGTGTACTGAGAACGTTTGCTCTAAGTCTATAATTTATGCTCTACCGACTGAGCTAGCTAGGCAGGTTTTAATTTTTTAAAGGTGTCTTCTGATGACTATCAAGTTCTTAATTTTAAATAGCCAAATTGATAAATCTTTTTTTTATAGCCAATGCTTTTTATGGTTTATTTAGAAATCACCCCTACCCCAAGATAAATAAACACACACACACACACACACACAGAGAAACCAAAAAATAACTCATTTAGTTTTCTATGTAAAAATAGTTGTTTTCATATTTATCTCCTTAGAATCTCTGGAGTTTAGTTTTGGATATAGCGTGAAGCAGGAATCCAATTTCCTCTTTTAAATAGGGATTGAGGTTTTTTTTTAAACAATTATTCCTTCACAACTGATGTGATATGTTACTTTGTGATTTAGGGTGTGTGGGGTCGGGCTGAGTGGCAGGCCAGCAGGTGGGACCAGCCAGCAACCCTTGTATCTACCAGGTGGTTCCTGGCAGCCTAAAAAAAAAATCATCTATTTTTAAATAGCATTTTAGAGTCACATAAAAATTGAGATGAAGGTATAGAGATTTCCCATATAGTCCTTGCCCCCACACATGCACAGACTCCCCAATTACCAACATCTCCAACCAGAACGGTAAATGTTACTCTTGATGAACCTGCATTAACACATCATAGTCATCCAAAGCCCATAATTTGATAAAACTTATCAAACTTGATAAAACTTAACTCCTTGATTGTTTTAGAGGCAGTGCTTTTGAGGACCATGCAACTGCTGGGTAAATGTTTAAATGGGTCCTGTTGAGAGGCCACCCCTCACTTTTCACATACCCCCCACTTCTGCTGCAGGAAGGTTTTCTGGTCCTTGGTGTCATTCATACCCAGCCATACTTTTTCTTGTTCCACTCCCATGGGCAGCTGCTTGTGTGGGTCACCTTATGGAATTCTCATATCACTTTGCTGGGTTCCTTGGACCTTGTGATCTTCATACTCAATGTAAAGTGTAAAGAGTATGACTTGGCCTCCAGGTCTGAGCATCTCTACTTAGCATTTGACTTTAGGTTCATTTACATTCTTTTAGGCAACTCTAAAACAAAGATGTCTCCAGATAAACTTGAAGAACTTGCTGAAGGAGTCTCCTGTGATGCAGTAATGTTTGTGACATTGCCTGAGGGGGATTCTAGGGTCACAGTGGGGAAAATATGCTGGTCCCACTCCTGCTGGAACTGTTCAGCATGTGTGATATTTTCTTTGGAATGCACCCTGGGGGAAATTTGGCTCCATCATCAGTCCTAGCACTGCTGCTGATATTGATGGTGGAGGGACAAGCCACAAGGCACATTGTTTACCCAGCTCAGCTGCACCCAGGCTTCCTTGATTCCTGGTGCAGACTAGGTAACATCAGGGAGACTGTAACACAAGGAGCTGAAGCCCTGGAGGGCCTGAGCTAGGCATGTTTAAGCTGTCTTTGTCCTTCTGCATGGAGGCCTGGCCAAGGCTGGCCCTACAAAAGGAGACTTCCTGCTCTGATTTTGTTATAGAGCAACCCCCATATTAAACGGGTTCCTGGCTGTGGGTCCTCACCCGCACGCTTTAAAGGGACTTATGAATACTCTACTACAGACACACACAAAAGGGTTAATAAAAGGTTTATTTACAAGAGAAAAAGAAATAAGGAAAATATACAACTCAGGGAGAAAATAGGGAAATAAAGTCTTTAATGCGTCCTACCCGATCTGACGACCTGGAAACCCAAAGTCACCCTCAGAGCTGGCCGGACGCTGTGAGCTGGTGGAGAGCCAAAAATGAGCACCCCAAAGCCCACGTGTCTGCCTTTTGTATCCACCTGGCTGCTTAACCCCACCCTCAGGTCCCAGCCACCTTCCCTTTGGTGGTGATGGGATTTGGAGTTCCCAGTGTCTTTGGCTTTGACCTGGGGTGGGGGTGGAGTCCACAAAGCCTATATGGAATTTGCTTTGGGACATCCTTTTCCCCCTAACAATTTGTGTTCATGAGACCAGAGATGGCCTCTTCCACTGAAGGCAGGATATGGGGCTAGCAAGCATACTGACTACTGTGCTCCTCTGTTCTTCTGCTCTATCTCCTGATCCTCCTCAGGATCTCCCTTTTCCTTTGAGTGTCCCTAGTGTAGCAATTGCTATTGTAACAGGGTGGTCCCCAGGAAAGGGGGAGGTTCCAGGTTCCCTGCCCCACCCAAGGAAGGGTGGAGCTGAGCAGGGAGAGGAGAAGCTGAAGAAAAGACTGAGGAAGAAGCAGGATGGAGCCAGAAGGAGACCTGGAGGAGGCACATGGAGCCTAGAGACACGTGAAGAAACTGCGCTTGTCTTTTGGTCGTGGACTGGGTGACACAGATGTGGGTGAGACCCGTGTAGAGGTGACCATGGCAGCTTTTATCTTGATGTTGATTTTGCTCTTTTCCTTCTGGGCTTGTTTGGTTGTTTGTGATCCTTTTCTGTGGGTCCCCACTGGAAGATGCTTTAGACTTGTGGCAGGCCTTGGGGCCTTGCTCTGGGCCAATCCCATATGGATGGACTTTTACCCACGAGGGGACGGGTAACTTTGGGTGCTTCATTTAGAAACTAGACTCTTTGCCTTACCTGTATTGTTTCCTAGTTTTATTAAAGTTCCTTCCCATTAAAGTCTCATGTGTTTTGTGTTGATGCGGCGGATGGCAGAACCCATTTAAAATAGGCAGGTTTGCGGGGCTTGGGCTGCCCCTCTCCCTGTCCTATAACACTATGTCTCCCACTCCGCCCCAATTCATATGTTGAAATCCTAACCCCACCATGTGACTGTATTTGGAGATAAAGTCTTTAAAGAGGTGACTTGTGTTTTAGTAAGAGAAGATACTAAGGAAGCACAGGCACAGAGACCATGTGAGGAAAGTGAGAAGGTGACTATTGATAAGCCAGGAGGAGGCCTCATTAGAAACCTTCCCTGACAGCACCTTGATCTTGGACTTTCAGCCTCCAGAACTCTGAGGAACTGAATTTGTTTATTTCACTCAGTCTGTGGTATTTTATCATGGCAACCCTAACAAACTAATATAGCAATTAAAGGTGGGAATGCCAGGCTCACTGAACTCAGTTCTTGGGTTAGCTTGTGGGATGGGAGGGAGTGCTGCTGTTGGTCAGATCTGCAGGCACCTCAAGCTGAGGGTGTAGACCTGCAACTTGATCTCAGGTAGCCCATGAGCTGATAGATCATCATCACCTCTGTACCTCTGGCCTATCAGTGAGACCCAGATCTCTTCTGGTATGTAACCCATGGATGCCTTCAACTCAGCCTGTAGGGGGTCCTTATAGTCAGAGAGTGACTCTGCATAAGGCTTTAGATCCTCATCCTTCATGAACCATGCTCATCCTTGGATCCTTCATCATTGTATAGAGTGCCTCTCTTGCTGGGCCTGAGAATGAGAAATTTCTTGATCTCCTTTTCACATTCTATGGACAAGTGAAAGGGAATATGTTCTATTCTTCCCAGTACTCACTTCTACAGCTCCTTGGAAATTCTGCCCATCTAAGGCAAGGATTCACTGCAGATAATACCCAGGCTCCATTGTACTTTTGACCCTGGAAGAGTTACTGTGCATCATAAAGTAGGGCTGATTATTGCTGAAGCTGTCATCTACCACATTCATGTTCATGTTTGCATCCGAGAGTTGGTTTTTGGGCCTCCCTGGTGGCACAGGCAGTTGCAAGTGCAGCACTGAGAGGCTGTCTGCAGCCTCTGCAATGCAGGTTAGATTCTGGCCAGCCGGGGATATACCCACATGACACGGCAGACCTCTCCTGCCTCGCCTGCTGCTCCCCTCAGCAGTGTATTTTAATAGATCTGCATGTTCTGCTCCCCACTCTGTCTCTGGTGAATTCCCTCACCCTCCCGCATGTGTAGCCTGTACCCCGGTTCTTGTATGCATGAATAAATAAATCTTTGGGAAAAAATGAGTTGGTTTTTGAATTCTCTAAGGACAATAAAGTTCTGGTGCCAATAATGTATAGCAGATACTCCCTGGTGGAGTTTTGCTGCACCTCCCCCTGCAGTGACCTTTAGGGCTAACCGTCCCTAGGTCCGGCTGGGCAACCAGCGCGCGGGGGGAGAACAGCAAAACCCTACCTGCTGCACCTCCCCCCGCAGTGATCTTTAGGAATGGCTTTCGCCACGGTCCCTAGATCCGGCTGGGCAACCAGCGCGGGGGGTGGGGGGGGGGTGGGGGTGGGGGGGGGTGGGGGGGGTGGGGGGGTGGGAGAACAGCCTGAAGCAGAGAAAGTTCAGCAGGAGTTCCCTGAAAAAGCAGAAGCTTATCAAACGATAAAGACCACCAAGAACTACTACCAGAATGCTAAAAATCTTATCCCTCTTCCTAGAACTACAAACTTTAATCCCTTATTTGTCTTTCTAAACTTCCTTCTTTCTTCTATAATGGTCATTGCTTGTTATGTAGATCACCTCCCTGATGGTGATAGACTGAGCCCATGAGCAAGCTAATTTCCTTGATATTCATTCCTGTGCTTTTAGAAAACATATATATATATACTAGTCACAAACTTACAAAAAATTACACTCAGATTTTCACTCTTGAAGTGTGTCTGTTTGTCATTTCTTTCGCCGACTCCCTGACCACCCTGCACGCTTCTCTCAACCCTGAGGTGGCCTCATCGTCTACTGCTGTGCTGGTCTGCGGCAGAGTTTCACTTTGATCTTTTTTAGTTGCATCATGCCATAAGTCACTTGATGTTCTCTGTCTCTTGTGTACTCCATGACAAGGAGTCTTGTCTTCAGTCTATCATGTCAGATAATCTGTCAGATCCAAAGCCTTCGAGATTTTTCACTTTGTAGGATAGTCCCTGGAGACTGGAGGAATTCTTTTGAGTCTTGTCAGTGACCTTAACCACCACCCCTTCCAAGTCGGGCTATGTTATTCCCTTCACCATGGTGAAGGTGCTCCTGCTATTGGTCTTGAGAAGATCATTATTGCCAGCATGGTCTCCTCAGCAGCAGAGATGGCAGAAAGCTCCTGCAGCATGAAGGATTTACTGCTGGCCTTGAAGACAAGGTATCCAAAGGTCAACATCAACCTGTGGAAAATGGTGAGAAGCTGACCCAGGTCATCTTCAAAGAAAATCACTCTCAAAGGCCACCTGATGAACTATTCTTTATAATGGAATAAAAACACAGTGGCAAACTAAATAATGACAGTAAGAATAAAAGAAAAGAAAGTCAGAAAGAAAAAAGAAAAAAATTGAGAAAAGAAAAATAGAATAAAGAAAAATAAGAAAAGTAAATATTAAAAAAAGAAAAACAAAAACAAAAAATGAGAGAAAAGAGTGAAAAAGATAGTAACAAAACAAAATACACAGACAGCACAACACTAAAAAGAAAACAAGCTAAATTTTGGTCTGCTGTCCCTCAGATCATTAAAAACCAGCCTCCTAAGTTAGAGGAACACAAATCTAGGCTCCACCAGTGCCTTCAATAGATAGGTACTCAGAATGCCATAATAATGGCTCCTTATGAGATCAGAGCAAGAAGCTACCTATAGTACTGGTGGTAATCCACAATAGTTTCCTCATTTTGGGGGTATGAAGCATCCTATAGTTTTTAAAAATTATGAACTCCCAAAAGCTTATTATGTGGGTGATAGCTCTCAATATTTACCTTATTAGAATTAAAAGCTATAAGAAACTTCAGTGCCTTTTTCATTTCTAGCTTGAAAAATTGTAATAATTTTTGGCTCATTGTATTTTTTTATGTCCAAATATGTGTGGATTTTAAATGTATATTCTCGTTGAATTCTTTTATTTTATTCATATTTCAGTTTGTGTTGGTAAAATAAACAATTCTATAAAACTGTAGCTAAAATAGTGTTGCGAGCCAGCCGCAGCAGTCTGGGTGTCAGGGGTTCCTGAAGGATGGGAAGGCGTCGGCGCAATTGTAGAGAAAAATAGTAAGGGAAGGGGGAGAGGGAATGAGGAGACTCAGACACTTGATCAGGGTGCTGACATCATCCTACTGAGGGTCTCAGCAGTCCTTTATTTATACTAAGCAAATCGTGAGTACACAAGCATAAGGTAGGAAGATAACAATTGTCACATGTCCTTTTTCAGGAGCCGCCAAGGGTCTGTTTGCCTTCTGGCAGAGGTGTAACATTTATTATTTTTTGTCTTAAAGAAGGCACAGTTGCTAAACAAATGTTTTCAAAATAGTTATTTACTTTAAACAATCCAACAGTTATTGTATTACTAGCAAAAAGCCTATGTGTCTACAACTAACATTTCTAAGTTTGCCACTGTGAACGATTGATTAACTATGGGCTGAGGGAAACAAAGGACAGGAAGTTACCTGGGGGAAGGGAGACAAAGATTATTTCTAACTAACCTATGAAGTTTAGACCAACATACAACTAATTGATTGAAGTAAAACAATGTAAAGCCAAATAATAATTACTTAAAAATACAAACTCAAAATGCTTTTCTTATCTAAAAAATTTAGTACAAACTACTTGACTTTAAATTATTGTGGTCTTGGTCTAGATTTTAAGTAAGGGTCTTGGCCTAAATTTTAAGTAAGAGTTAAAATTAAATAGTTGTTCTATGCAAGGGTTCTAGTTTCTATCTTACTAACAACCTGCTTAATGTAAAAAAAATATTAAAACGTGCCTAAATACATGGGTCAAACTTAAAAAATTGTTACTAAAAAACTAAAATTTATTAAATTGTAGTTTCTCAGTGTCTTCACAAATATTGATAAAATGACTATTTCTTAAAATACATACACATGGCCAAAATTTTAAATGTATATCAAGAAATCTCTGTGTCTGTTTGTGTCTGTCTTTGTGTTTTGTTTTGTTTTTGCCTCCGGAGAATTAATTATAAATGGTGCCTATAAAAAATCCTAAATTTTGAGATCGCGATCTAAAATTGTAATTAAAAAAATTTATTAATTCAAAATTTAATGGTTTAAAACATACATGCCTTAAGATTTTAATGTTGGATATTAATATGTTACTCTGTTTAAATGTGTTTATTCATGCTATACAAAGTAAATAATAACTAACCTGGCCTATGCAAACAAACAAAACTTTCTTCTAGGCTTCCATCTCTTGATAAGATCTTGTTCCAGGAAGACTAATCTACTTGTCTTTTCCCCTTGGAATAAACAAAATATTCTCCCAGTAAATGACTATATTTCTTTACAGAATTCAAGGTAACATCTAAAGCCATATGGACAAGTTACTGAAAAATGTTTATGGTATTACGTGTCTAATTTTTTTCTTGCTTTTGTCAATCTATTTAGTGCTGGCCTAAAAAAAAACTTGGTGTATAAAATTGTTACAGTGACAATTCTGCAATTAACTTAAAATTCCAGTTCTAAAAAAAACTAAGGCTAAACTAAGGTTTTGGTAAATTCAATAATAAAAATTTGTTAATCATTTACTGAAATTTCAGGTTTACATTTTTCTCCTTATTGTAAGGAAACTAAAGTTTAATGTCATCTCAACAACA